>NC_135538.1:129144498-131630123 GCF_045843805.1 Urocitellus parryii | reverse complement strand
CTTTCTTTCTTTCTTTCTTTCTTTCTTTCTTTCTTTCTTTCTTTCTTTCTTTCTTTCTTTCTTTCTTCTACATGAACTCTCTGACACTTCTCTGCAAATGGTTTTTATATCTTCATTCTCCTTCGTTAGACACACTTATCCCTGGGGAGGAGAAGGGCTAGAGCTTGGGGGTGGCCACCCCTTCCCACCTTTCCCAGGCTTGGTTGACCAGCTGGCCATGCTTGGGGGATCCCAGCAAGATCTGTGCCCTGCTGTGGCCAAGTGCGATCTGAGTGTTGTCCCAAGTGGAGTGCAAGGAAGTTTTTCTTAAGGCAACAGACACATCCTTTTCTTTGGCAGTCAGTGGTGAATCAGAGGGACAGCAGGTCTGTCTCCCTACCTGTCGCAGAGCACACTGGGAAAATGTGCCTGGCAGACAGCAGTATTGGTGTAAATGTGTGGGAAACTCCTGGGGCCTTCTTATTGCGTCCCCCACTGAAGGAGGGCTAAAGCATTTGGGGAAGGCAGTCTGGGACAGAGCAACCTCGCCCTCCGCTGGGCCATGGGCTGGTGGGGAAAGTGTAAGGGGCATGGGGCCACTTCCAGCACCATGACTTTGTGGCCCCATTTACAGGGCCCAGAACTGGGGATCCTGTCCTGGCCCCTCTCTTTGAGAGTGTGGGTGTTCTTCACGAATAGTTTCCATCTCCATGTGTATGTAACTCTATGTCTACCTGGTCCAACTTCTGCCCACATGCAGTATGCACCATGAAAGGCCACTTTTCTTTTTGAAGCAGATCCAATAATACACAGGATGAAGTGCAGGCAACATGCCTGTGGAAAAAAATAACTTCTCCCAATTATTTCAATGGAACAAAATGGTTGGGCTCTCCAAGCAAAAATCTGACAGAGAAATGAAATCTTCCTCACTTAAGGTCAAGGCATTAGCAGCAGAGGGGGACCACTGGGGAGTCCAGCTGGCTTGCTGGTGGCCATGGCTTTAGGCCACATGCTGCATGCAGGACTTTGCCATTCCAGGCAGCACAGGGCCCAGCCTGAGGTGCCTAGCTATGCCTCGGTTTACCTTTTTTTTCAAGAGAGGTTAATATCTGTCTCTTACTTCAGTTAAACATGAAAAGATTTACTTTTATGAGATGATCTCAATGGAGAACCTTTGGAATGCCTTTGAAAAGAGAAACGGTGTAAATACAGGAAATTAAAAAACGAGGATTATAAAATAGTAAATGAGGGAGTAGTTCTCTGAAGTTCAAGTTAACATCCCTGGAATTTAATGGCCACATACTACCTTGACAAGCCCAGACTGACAGAAGGTGTGTGTTCAAGGATTCTGCTTAGAAATGAAGCTGCAAGAAAAAACCAACAGGGTGGCAGAGAAAGGGTCAGATGCCAGCGACCCCCAAAACACCTGCCCCTACCTCCTTATTTATAATATTTTGTATATAAATCATCCCGTCAAGCTTTAGAAGAAACAGTATTACAGTAGGGAAAATAGTCCTTTACATCTTGCAATAGATTCCTAGAGTTGTAAGAATGCAGTCACTACAAATATACACAATATCCAAATCTACCCTGATATGGATTAGGGTTGAAGCCAATGGGATTTCTTTTTCTTTCCCTCCTTCCTTCCTTCCTTCCTTCCTTCCTTCCTTCCTTCCTTCCTTCCTTCCTTCCTTCCTTCCTTCCTTTCTTCCTTCCTTCCTTCCTTCGCAAGATCATTCTAGGCAAGTGCTCTACCACTGAGCTACATCCTCAAGCCCCAAAGCTGGATTTTAATTAATTAATTTATTTTCAGAGTGAGATTTTTAAATGGCAACATAT
Organism: Urocitellus parryii; assembly: GCF_045843805.1. Lineage (NCBI taxonomy): Eukaryota > Metazoa > Chordata > Mammalia > Rodentia > Sciuridae > Urocitellus > Urocitellus parryii. Next base: position 131,628,305 of record NC_135538.1, on the reverse strand, counting down.
TTGGAGTCAACCAGAAGGTCATTAGTAAACATACCAATTTCCTAGGATCACAAAAAAGAATGGAGAGCACTTTGCCAAACGTGGAACAGTGATGTATTCATTTGGATGAAGACTTCAAAAGAAAAACAAAAAAACAACCACAACGTCTTTAGTTTGGTGCTTTCTTCCATCAAAGCCCTGCTCTGTAGCTTGATAATGTACGGTTTCTAAATTTCCAGGTAGGGCAATGGGATTTGGGGAAAAAAAATGCATTTGAGAGACAAGAGAACATGCAGAAGTTTTCCAGAAAGTCCTGCATGAACAAAGATGGGGAGGGGGCAGGAGAAGAAAAAGAAGCTGATGTCGATGGGGGAAGGAGAGGTGTGAATGGCCCTGAAGTAATTTGGTGAGAGGAAGAGATAAACAAGGGGCCTTGAGCCCCTGGGAAGGCCAGAAGGAAAGCCTGTTACTCCCAATAGCCGAGGCATTAGATTTCACGCAAAGCCCTTTATCTCCCCCCAGGACTGATGTTATCTGGGCTTGAGAATGATAAATCGTTTATATAACATTTGCTGATTTACAAAACGGAGGTGCTGTGAGGATGCGGAGGGTGGAGCTCGGGGGCACAAGCTACAGGGAGTGTTGATCTCCCCCATCATTTTGCAGGAATCTTATCTCCTGGGGAGTGGACTAGGAAGAGTGGAGGCAGGGCAGGGGCCGCTGGAGCTGCGGAAGGAGAGGGGGCCGGCTGGGAGCGGGCTGAGTGCTGTGGGCTGTTCTTCTGGTTTTTCTGGGTGTGTGTGTGTGTGTGTGTGTGTGTGTGTGTGTGTGTGCACCTCCAGGGCAAAAATGCTCTGGCTTCCCACTGAGAGAATTTTCATGAGGACTTGTCTCCGGGCAAGTCACCTACAGGAGCTTTGCTCTGTGCTGTTCCCAGGTGGGGAGAGCTGGGTTCTAAAGGGGTGTCAGTTTTAAACGGAAGACATGTTCTGAGGATAGGAGAGGCGGCGAAGAACCAAGAAGCGTGGTTCATCCACAGCCAAGATGATTTCTAAGTGTCCATTATCATTTACAGAAAAGAAGCTCCCCTCCCCCGCAAACCTCTATAATCAACTGATTTTAAACAGACATTTGCAATTAATTAGTGGTGTTTTATTAGGGCTTACAAATTGGAGTTTTCTGTATGGTATTCTCTTGTGATTCTCGATAAATTGGACCTTGGTTTGGGGGCTCAGTGGTACAGCACCTGCCTCGCATGTGTGAGGCCCTGGGTTTGATCCTCAGCACCACATAAAAATACGTAAATAAGATATTTTTTAAAAAAATTGGACCTGGGTTTTGAAGACTGGAGCCCGTGGTGTTACTCAATTGTTCACGGACTAAGGAATGTACTAATAGAGTTATTTCCGACCTCTCCCATTCATTTTTCTTTTTCTTTTAGTTTTTTTCTCCCCCCCCCCTTAGGAATCCGGGTTGTGGGTCCTTTTCGGGGAGACCGCGACTGAGATGGTGCTCTGGCGCCATCTAGTGACAAAAGGAGAAGTGCACTTGGAAGCTTCTGAGCCGGCCGGGCGGTTTCATACCAGTGAGGTGAAGAGATTGTGTTTGCCAGGTAAAAATCCTTGCACTTTAAGACTGTTTGTAAACCAAGAGCTTTCCCACTAAGTTTTGGTGGCAGGATGCCACGTGGGCTTTACTACTGGGCTCTTAGAATGACTCCACCTCATTAGGGAGAGAGTGAAGCTGAATGTTATGCTATCCAGTGGCCTGTTTCCCCAAGGTGGGGGAAAAAAGTCCCAAAGGAACTTGGGTTCCCTGTTTGGGACTTTGATCCTCTCCATCTTTAAGTCCAAACGTACCCTGAGAGACAACTAAGCCCTGGAAATGTTCAAACTGTGCATGTGGTCACAGGGCTCTGCAAACAGATTTGAGGGCTGTGTTTCGTAACTTGGGCCCACACCATATTTCCTACCTGACTTTGAACACTTGTTACTCTCCTGAAAGAAGCGCCCTCCCACCCCAGGTTAGCAGGGTGGCTCCCACCTGTAATCCCAGCAGCTCTGGAGGCTGAGACAGGAGGATCACTGTTCAAACCCAGCCTCAGCAATGGCGAGGCACTAAGCAACTCAGTGAGACCCTATCTCTAAATAAAATACAAAATAGGGCTGGGGATGTGGCTCAGTGATTGAGTGCCCTTGAGTTCAATCCCTGGTTCCGGGAAAAAAAAAAAAAAAAAGCAAGCTGTCCCTTTGGTGCTCCATAGTGACCATCAGTGTGTGGTGGATGGAGAAGAGAATGAGGAGGAGGATATGGTGGAGGGCAGGGAAGGAGGAACCCCTGTTTGAAGGTACAGGCCAGCTATGGCAGGGAGGCAGGGAATCAGGTGCTGAGGAGCACCTTCAGGCAGATGCATTTACTTTCAGGACAATAACAAGTAACACTTGTTACTCTCCTGAAAGAAGCCCCCCCCCCCTATTTTGTAAAAATGTTTTTATCCAGGCACCAGCTGGGAAATCCTCATGGAGCATGCTGACCCCAAGGTACAGAGATTAGAGAGAGCACATGAGAGAGGAAGGGCTGTTATCATCACACCAAATACAGAGTCATTCTCAACTTCAGGTAGGCCTGGGGCTCCGGAAAACAGGGGCAGAGGGAGACATTCGCCCTGGCTGGGCTGTACCCCAGCATGGGCTGCCCCAGAAGTCATCCTGAGAGGGAGCCACAGACTGACAGGTGCTCCTTAGAAACCCCCCACCTGCTGGCTGATGTTTTCTGATCATCCTGGAAGTCTTAGATTTGGATGTGTCACTTAAAAATGCAGCTTTTACAGAGAGACCTCCACTATGGTTCCCATGAGGGGCCATGAGTGGTCACATTGACCATTAAAACAAAACGTTCATAACTGCCCCCAAACAAGGCCTGGGAGATATGGAAAGGCCACCTTCATCTATGAGTGCATGGATTGATTTTTCTTTCTTCCTTCCTTTTTAAAATTTTGTCACTGGGGATTAAACCCAGGGCCTTGCCTTCCCTCCCTCTTTCTTTCCTCCCCTTCCTCCCCTCTCTTTCCCCGCCCAATCTTTGCTTTTCAGTAGTGTTCGGGATAGAACCCAGGGCCTCACACATGGTAGGCAAGCACTTTACTACTGAGTTATATCCTCAGTCCAGAAGGACTGACTTCTGTTGGAAGATTTTCAGGGTGCCCATTTTGAGTTGTAGCTGCTAAGCCCCAGGGGGCTTGCTTCAGAGTCTGTAGTTGGTCAGGGCACTGGCAGTGGGGTCTGCTTTATTTGCAGTCATGAAAGGGCTCATGAGGACCGAGCTGTCATCTCATGAAGTGTCTTGCATGCTCTGAAAGTTGAGGGGCCAACTTATCAGGAGGTGTCACCCCTTTTTCCTGCCTTCACCCGTGGCCCCGTGGACTCCAGTCAGCATTAGAAGTCTGAATCCCAGTTTTCTCTGATATGTGGATGCTGACCCATAATGGGATGTTGGAGGGGGGAGCATGGGAGGAATGGAGGAACTTTAGATCGGGTAAAGGGGCAGAGGGTAAGGGAGGGGGCATGGGGGTAGGAAAGACTGTGGAATGAGATGGACATCATTACCCTAAGTACATGTATGAAGACACGAAGGGTTGTGACTACTCTGTGAACAACCAGAGACATGAAAAATTGTGCTCTATATGTGTACTCTGGATTGAAATGCATTCTGCTGTCATGTATAACAAATTAGAATAAATAAATAAATTTTAAAATTAAAAAAAATTCTGAATCCCAGATGAGGGCAGGACCAGTGAGATGAGTCTGCTGGGACGGCAGGCCTCGCCTGGGGAGGCCTGATGAAGAGCACAGCTGGCCAGGCTACAGGGCTCTGGCTGTGGGAGGTGGTGTCCATGGGCATCTGCAACCCCAGGATGTGAGACCTCCTGTAGCTGCTCCCTGCCCAGGTATTGCATGAGTGGAATTATATAAAAAGCCTTTATGAGCTGGAGAGAGTGTGTAATCTGTTCTGAAGAACATAAAGTTCATTGTTTCCCGTCGGCTGTGGCTTCCTCTCAGCTCAATCTATTATGAATGCTCACTGCCTGTCTCCTTTCCACAGGCAAATGTTCCACGGGCTTCCAAGAGGCTGTGTTCAGACACCAGAGTTCTAGCCCTTTAGGAATGAATGAGCTTACTTTAGAAAGAGATTTAATTGAAGACCAATTCCTGTTTCCTAGTCTGTTTGTGTTTTTGTTTTTTTGCGGTGCTGGGGATGGAACCCAGGAAAGTGCTATAGGCTGAGTTACACCCCCAGCTCGCCACTGCACTTCGAATCACTTGTAATTCCTAACACAACCTGAACATTTATGTTTTAAACAGAAGGGCTTGGTCATACTCGGATGGAAACTTGAAAGGCAGGTACTTTCTCAACTTTTGATTTTTTTACCTTGACAGCCTTGAGACTTGCAGGGAAAGATCAGAGCAGGGAGGGAGTCCCTAGCAAGAAAGCAGACTCTAAGGGCTCTGGAGTTAAGGTAAGTAGCTGCAAAAGAAAGCTGGTCACTGGGCTAATGTCCACTTGCAAGTGATTTCCTTCTTGGTTAGTGTCTTCTATCTAGCATTTTTCCCCGAGGATAGCAAAATCAAAATAACTTTTTTCAAAAAGTATTCTCTCTCTCTCTCTCTCTCTCTCTCTCTCTCTCTCTCTCTCTCTCACACACACACACACACACACACACACACACACACACCTCTGGATCCCCCCCTGGGAGTCACACAAACATTGCAACCCTAAGCTGCCCACAGATTCCTGCATAGGGAAAGGAGGGTCACTTAATAATCAAGGTTGGGGGCCCCTTCTTTACCAACAGCCTCATCCCAGGAATTTGTTTCTGTTAAAACTCCCAAGGAAGGAAGAAACCCTTCCAGTACTCCTCATTATTTGTTTCCCATATGAGGGAAAGTCGTCCCCTTTTTTGGAGAAATGTCCAGGGCGATTTCCTTTGCCAGCAGGTGGGCAGGTGGGGACTCACTAAGGCACTTACCTGTGACTTCCTTCCTGGGAAGCAGGACATGGAGTCTCCTCTGTCCCCTCTGAGGCTGGCCCTCCTGGATCAAGATGGCAGGGTCTGGCTTCCTTTGGTTTGGTAAAAAGCTGTACGTAAACCAGCAGCTTTGGACAGACGTGTCAGATGCGTTCTCGGGGAAGAAGTAACTTGTTCAGGACTTCCAGAAATCATGCCACAGGAGCAAAAGCTCCTCCTAGACCCAAGATGTCAAGGAAACTGATTCTGTGTCTGTTTTCCTGGAGTCCATGGTGTGTGTTTGTACAAGCCAAGCAAAACCCCCTGTGAATTACTTCACTCCTCGCAAACGTTCGGCACAGTCTTCAAAATCGCCCAAGGATCTTTTCATCAGTTCAAAGGAAAAATGTGCTATTTCAATCTTCGAACGTATCTCTTTATAGCTGCAGAATTATCACGTCATGTAATATGCATGCTGCACCTGGGGGATGGGGGCGTGAGCATGAAGTAGGTTTTTTTTTTTCTTTTGTAATGTATTTTTTACAAAATTCACTTTAAAATCGCACTGATTTGGCCATGTCTAGAAACATATGTGTGTGTGTGTGTGTGTGTGTGTGTGTGTGTGTGTGTGTGTATTTAAGATTGAAGAAGAAGATCAACATTGCTGCAGATTTTTTGTCTTGTGGTGGGGGAAAGGGGAGGGAGAGGCAGAGGGAATGTGCTAGAAGGAAGTAGAAACATCGATTCTGAACTTTCATTCCGTCAGCACTGAACATGGCCCACTGTGGTGGCTGTGGGACTCTGAGATGGCTGAACTGCCATGGCTTGTTCTCGAGCCTTGTCCTCGTGGACCAAAGGGCTCCTTTGTGTTAGCAAGTCCTCTGTAATGTCAGTGGGGGCTGTGTGGTCTGGCCCAGCACACAGCTGTGGGCGATATGGCTGGGGACAAAGAGCAGATGTTTTATTAATGTGGGCCTCGTTAAAGAATGGTCTAGATGCTTTACAGTGTGAAGAAAATATCCGATGATGCTGGCAGACCTTTATAAGGTTGTTATAAACTTTATAAAATTGCAGTCCTCTTTATTCATGTTGTGGGGGTATCATCCAAGATATTCCACGGATGCCTCAAAATAAGGACAGTACTGAGCCCTGCGTGGGCTGTTTTTTCCTGTGCATGCATACTTATATAAAGTTTAATTTATAAATTAGGCTCAGTAAGAGATTAACAATAATAGCTAAAATAGAACATTTATATCAATATACTATTAATATAACTTTTAATGTAAATCTTATTTAAAGTGTATGAACTGTTTTTTTCTGGAATTTTCTATTTATTATTTTAAAACTGTGCATAACTTTGGGTAACTGAACTACAGAAGGTGAATCCATAGATAAGTAGGGGGAAACCACTGTATTTTATTATCATTATTATTTGGGGGGTACTGGGGATTGAACCCAGGGCCTGCCTGCTGAGCACAAGCTCCAGTAGTGATTTTTTTGATTTTTGTTTTTTTTTCTTTAAATTTTATTTTTATACCAGTGATTGAACCCAGGGATATTTAACCACTGAGCCACATCCACAGCTCTTTTTAATATTTTATTTAGAGACAGGGTCTTGTGAATCAGTGGTAGAGCACTTGCCTAGCACGTGCGAGACACTGGTTCAATCCTCAGCACCACATAAAAATAAATAAAAAATTAAAGGTATTGTGTCCATCTACAACTAAAAAAAATTTAAAAATTAAAAAAAAAAAAAAAAGACAGGGTCTCCCTGAGTTGCTTAGCTAAGTTGCAGAGGCTGGCTGGGTCCTTGTCCTCCTGACACTATACCTGGCCCAATCTTGATGATTTAAACACAGTAGATTTTGAATTAAAATATGAACCAAGAAAAGAACCCTATTTCAGAGTTCCAGATTCCTCAGTGTGAATGAAACTGCACCTTTCAGAGCATGCTCTCACTGGGAACTGAATGTAAAACTTGGCTGAAGTAGGAGAGGAAAGCAGACAGTCACATGTAGTGCTGGGCCAGATAGAAACTGGCTGCAGACAGAATGCAAACAGTACCTTTGCCTCATGTGCTGCATCAGAAGACCAAGCAGAAGAACCCTGGTGGACTGCTGTGTTTACATCCAGAGCTTTCGCAGGTTGCCAGCTAATCTTCACTGATAGTTCACCATCCAGAAATTGTTCTGTTCAGCTTCACTAAGATTTCTTTTGTTCTTTTCTTTCTTTTTTGTGTGTATGTGTGTGTGCTAAGGATTGAACCCAGGATGCTCTACCCGTGAGCAACATTCCCAACCTTTTTTATTTTTGAGACAGGGTCTCACTCATTGCTGATCCTCCTTAGAGGTGTTCACCAGGAGGCATGGCAAGACTTTTCTTTTTAATATTTATTTTTTAGTTGGACACAATACCTTTATTTATTTATTTTTATGTGGTGTTGAGGATCGAACCCAGGGCCTCACACATGCTAGGCAAGCGCTCTACCACTGAGCCACAACCCAGCCCCATGGCAAGACTTTTTCTTGAAAGGAAACTTTGGTCACTGCTATCCAAATATAACCTTTGATTCTATCTCATGATCTATAAAGTCACTGCAAACTCAAGAGTAACTGGATACAGTGGTCACTCCTAGGCAGGGCTTTACTTTCCTCATTTTCAGTTAACCTGGGTCAATTTATTGTCTGAGAATACCACACATAACATTCCAGAAATAAACAATTTCTACTTTCATTATGATATGCTGTTATAATTGCTCTATTTTATTATTAACACTTGTCCATCTCTTACTGCATCTAATTTATAAATTAAACTTTACTATTGTTACGTATTTAGGAAGAGCCATTCTATGTAAGTTTTGATATCATCTGTGATTTCAGGCACCTGGGAACGTCTGAGAACACACAGCCCACCCTTCTTCTTTGCTGAACTTGTTACTAGGGAGGGAAAAGGTTAGTTTTCTTCAAGCCTCAGGTCACATTTTCAAGTGATCAATACATAACCTTGTTTTATGTTTCTGTTTAGAGGCCCTTTATTTAATATTCGTTGTTGACTCATTAACTCTGAACTCACAACTTTAGAAGTATTGTCACTCAGGCTGAAATGGTTACCTGTTTGTAAAGCTGGGGATTGAATCCCCATTTCTTGTGTACTAAGTACAGGCTGTAGCACTGAGCTCTGCCTGCAGCCCCTTGAGTGGAATTTATCCAACACACTGATTTTCTCCAAATGCACATGCAGTCTTATGTGCTTTGAAACCCTAGACACACATCAGCACTGGGCACAGGGGGCATTTTAAACAGTGGAACACCACCAACAAGCTCAAGAAGGTGAAAATGAATAGATACCTACTGCCGCCTGGAAGTTGGCACAAGAGGCAGGAATGGCCTTGTCTAGCCAGGTCACGCTCACCTGGCAACTTGAACTTTTTGCTGGTTATCACATGTTAACAAAGGACTGTGAAAACCGTGCAAGCACTGATTTGTGGGTGATTTTTAGCGAGTAAGTGAATTTGCAAATATGGAACAATATGTTGATAAAGCCGACATGCAGTTTTAAGATCTGTTGATTTGGGATAATGCTCATCTCCTAGTACTTTAATTTTAGGTTTTATCCAATACCAAAATGTTTTAAAAATTAATTGATTTTATATGGTGTTTTGCTAGTGAATGTGCCTTTTTAAAATAGATCTTCACCTTTTTCTCCCATTGAAGTCAGTGATCTCTCTCTGGCTTGACTTTCTACACTCATCCAAAAATCACTCACCAAACACCTTCCCTGTTTCTGGGTGTGACAGGCCCTGATTTTTAAGCCTCATTAACCAATCAACAATATTATAATTTTGGGGTGTCTTAAAAATAAGAATTTCATTATATTTGAGCTATATTTATAGCTCAAAATATGTGTTCAACATATTTAAAAGTAAATAATTTCCCTTTGGGATATTGTTTTTGCTTTTTTGGGCTATATTGGAAAAAAATAGTTCAAGTGAAATCTTTCAGGTGGAATTATAGAACTATCCCTACACATCACCATTCCCTAAAGTCAATTCTATAGAACACTTAATGGAGGCTATGCAACTAGATAAATTTGATAAATTATGAGCAAAGTCAAACTTATTTCTCAACTGCAGACTTTCTTAGAGATTTTTAACTGCTAATATACATTTTAAAATCCGATGAGGTGCCCAGTATGTCCCACAGAGTTAACCACGGAATGTCCTAGAACAGTGTTCTCTGTGTCCCCTTTAGGAAACCCCAGATAAGGACTGGCCAGTGCATAGGACATATAGGATGTATCCATCAGCCTTCCATCCCTATAACAACACCTGGGATAGTCAACATATAAAGAAGAAAGGTTTGCTTTGGCTCATAGTTTTGGAGGTTTCAGTCCATGGTCAGTTGACCTTGTTGCTTTTGGGACAGGAGTGGAGTAGCACCTCATGGCAGGGAGAATATGGTGGAGCAAAGCCACCATATTCTTCATCACCAGGAAGCAAAGAGAGGAAAAGGAAGGGGCTGGGGTTCCACAAACTTCAAGGACAAACCCCATGACTTAAAAACCTTCCATGAGGTCCCACCTCTTAAAGGTCCCACCACCTACCAATAGCACCTTGCTGGGGACCAGTCAGCACATGGGACTATGGTGGACATTTCAGATCCAAGCTATAGCATTGGGAGTCTGTGGCTGAGGTGCTGCGTCGGATGTGTGGGCTTGGGTAGAGGGAACATTTGGGAGATAGATCCCACTGGAAATTAAAGCCCTGTCTCCCATTGTCTTGGGTACATGAACTTAAACACCCCCTTTTTTCGCTTGCAGCACATATTGAAGGATCGTTTCCTGTTGTTTTAGGTTAATAAAACAGACACACTGCCCTCTCCAAGGTGATTTTGCAAGAAACATTTGTTAACCACTGACAATGAACAGACGCTGTGCTTGGGGTGGGTAATGCCAAGATGAGTGAGAGTCTGAGCTGCCAAGAGAAGAAAGAAGCTCCTAGTGATTTCCCTTTGATCTTGTTTTTCATGGAGCATTGATAATCATCTCAACCTCAGTTACCAAATACAAATATTTCAGGAGGCACCTAGGCAGAAAATCACTGCTCTTTGAACCCCATTGAGCCCAACTGAGACTGCCACTGTTGTAAGGATGGTTGTTGAAATACTGTGGCTTTTCTGTCTCTTCTCACATTTCTCATGGAGACAGCATCACCTGCAGAACACATAATATGTTTTTAAATTGTCCCAAAGCGGCCTTTTGGCAAGAGAATCAATCAGTTGGTCACTTCTTTTACTTTGTGCAATTTGAAATTTGGTGTCAGTCATCTCTGTACATGAGGAAAACATGATGACATTGTTATCAAACATCTGTTACGTACCAGGTGCTGCACTAGGTACCAGAAGATGCCATAAATGAAATTTGGTTACTGTTCTAATTGATAAAAGGACTTGGATTTATAATTAGGTGGTAACAATTGCAGCTACCATTTCTCAAATGCCCTCTGTGTGCCTGGACTTTGCAGAATCACTCTAACAGTAATTCTGAGATTGCTGGCAGATGTTTGAATGGAATTGGCTATAACTGTTGGATTAAATAAAAGTATCTGCCTTAAGGTAGAAGCACAGAAAACAGCTTTTATGCCCAGTGTTAATCATAATATTAGATGACATCTGTTTCTTATCCACCTGTGTCTTCTCATATATGGCCTAGAGCAGACTCTCAATAAATGTTTATTAAACAAACAAGGATGACTTAAAGAAGAAACGACACTTGTCTACTCAGCAGAATAGTAGATATGAGGTCACGTTTGTCTTCTTAGTTCTTAAGAGAATTCTCCTTCTTGCTCATTTGGGGAACTAAGGATTTGTGCAAATTGACATGAGTCAGTTTGTCATATCAATCAAGCCAGCAGCACATATTTCCATGCTTTTTCCAGATAATTCTGGCATAATTATCTTGGGGTCATGAATTATCTGGAAAATGACCTCACTTCTCCATGTCACACTGTGAATTGGCCCACGTTCTGGAACACTGCAAACTCTGGCCATAAACTTCATGACAAACACACAGATCCTGTGTTCATGTTTTGTAGGTGAGATGACCATGGTATTCTGAGCAGGTAAGGCTCTATTTGGGAAATGGCTTTAGGATACGTGTGCAGGCTTTTCTGTGAAATCTACAGTAGATGATGTTTTCATAAAGGTCACTTCACATGAGCTCACGGGAAATAATCCTGCAGTCGCCACACCTGGGGAGCCAAGTCCCACTGCCTAGGGGACTGCGCCCGAGTAAAGACTAGAGCCAGCAGTCCCCGCTGTCAGCAGGAACAAACCAATTCGTTCCAGTGATCTATGGAGCCTCATTTCCCAACTCCTTTAGTCACTTGCTCATGATTTCTGCCAAATTCTCTGGTCCTGAAACCTTTCTTGCCTGGTGCTGGGCCATGTCTGCCCAAAGGTAAATTTTTATGGAGTGTTTCTGCCAGAACTCAGAAGCATTTCTTAAGTCAATGAAAAAAGAAATTCTTTATTTAAATTAGTTGGCTTCAGTTGGCCAGTAGCTCAGACCTTAGCCCAGTCACTAGGATGTTCTCTCTCACACACACCAACATTCACACAAATGCTTGAGCATATGCTCACACCCAACATGCACTCTCGTATTCAGATTCTATCATGCACACAGTGCACACACGTAACTTATGTGCACACTCACATATACCCAACATGAACACCAACCCTTGAACACATATGCACACCCATACTCACACATTCAGTAAACACACAACTTACACATGTGCACACTCAGACACACATACCAACACACATAGAAGTATGCATGCACACATTAACAACTCATTTCACACACACACACTCTCACAACTCAACATACACACCAAACACACAGACACAACCAACACACACTGTCACACAAATGCATGTGGACACGCATGCACTCCTAGGACCTATGTTCTCAGTCCCACCCATGCAAACCCTGAACAAGTGTCATTTTTTCCCTTGGGGAATAAAGCCTCTCTCTGCATGGTTCTGTGTAACAGAAAAAGAGGGAAACTTGAGCAGCAGACAATTTTCTCAGCCTGACATAATTTTTCAGCTCAAACAAATGTGCCCATTTGACTGGAACTTGACAATCAAGAGTGTGGGGTCTGATGAGGAAAGGAACTCAAGGGGCATGGTTAACATAACCCAGGAGTAGAGGCTGGACTCTGGTGGTGAGGAATCTAAGTCAGTTCTCACTGACCTCAATCTTTGTCCCTCCTGGCCTCATTGTGAAGGACCTGCATTTTTACATTTGTAGGAAATAATCATGCTGGGAGCCCGAGGAGGGAGGAAGTCATTTGCAGCTGGAGTAAAGACTTGAAGGTGAGTGACAGCTGCCTAGGAATCACCCTCAGCTTCCTCCACACCTTGAATGCTGGATGCTACTGGTCAATAGTAGTGATTGTTATTTTCGGTTTTCTAGAAAAAACAAATGCTGGCCCATGTGAATTAATCGACCTCTAGTTAGTCAGAGCTTTGGTTCTGGGAGACCTCCCACCAGAACTAACAGCTCTTTGTTTTCTTACTTTTCTTCTCTTATTTCATAGTCATTTTTGCAATCCAAAGTTCTCTTCTGGAGGGCTTTGAACAATAGCTGAACACTAACGGTGTCTGATTTGGGAAAAAAGTCTCTAATTTTTTATATGGAAGTCTTTGATTAATCTGCATGCTTTTATTTTATAAAAGGACAACAGAAACACCAAAGTCAGAGAGGGAAAATGCAGAAGAACTTAGAAAGATAAAATTGAAAAAGAAAACACAATTTTTCAAGTTAGTTGTTCCAGGGGCTCTTGGTTGGAACAAGATCAGGAGCTCACCAGGATTCAGCAGCATTCACCAGGAGTTCAGAGATAGCTCTGCCCCTTCGGGGATTGGTACTTGATCTATGCTCTGGATGGTAATGGACAATGCAGAAAATTGCTTGACTGGGGAATGTCAAACTTCAGGCTTGGAAGGCCCTGCTCTGCCAGAATTGGGCAGCAGCCTGAGGCAGATTGCCAGGGATACAGTGCTGGCTTTGCCATGGCTGTTATTAAGAACCCTTTCTCCCATAGATAGCCCACAGCGCCCCGCAAAAATGCACCTCCTCCTGCCTACAGACTCTTCCCTTCAGTCTGCAAGTGTTGTTTAGTGAAATTTTTTTTCTCTCCCAAACTGGTCTTTTAACCTGCTTTTGTCTGCATGAAAGCACACAGTAGGGCCTCTGGTTGTAGGGAGGCACTCAGTGAGTTGCCTGGGTTCTGTCTCCACAACTTCAACTCCCTGGGAAGTAGAGGAGTCCACAAACATCATCTCTGCTTTCTGTAGAGTATTCTGTTTTCCTGCCCCAAAGGAGCTCCTGGGAGAGGGTATTGGGTTTCACATGGGTCCTCGAGTTCCCTGTACATCTTGTACGCATTTGAGATACTTTGGCTTTTCTCTCTTGAGGATTAAAAACTAGAATTAATAGAGTCAGCATGTGTGGCCTGCTGGCATCTGGATGGTTGAGAGGGTGTTGGTGTGTTTGGGTTGGTTTTTTTGGACGAGACCCATGGAGCAATATCTATCCCCTCCCTTATTGAACAATAACCAACACTCTGGCACTGTTGATTTTTCTCGCCTCCATATTTGTTTATGAATTATCTGCAATGGTGATTGTATGAGCTTAGACAGAGAGTACCCAGAGGCAGCTGGGAGAAATCAGGGCGCTGCCTCTACAAGCAAACCCATGTGGGAGAGAGAAAGGAATAACTTAGAGAAAATGCCCTATTCCTAGTTACTGAAGAAAAGGACTTTTCGCCCCATATTGCTGAGGTTAGTTTTCCACATGGACCAAATTCATGAGGAAAACCATTGGCTCATTATTTTGCACAACTTAAAAGAGGGGACTAGGGTTACATAGAACATTCAGAATCAAAATTTTGATCAGGCAACATATAAAATAACTTTAAGTATCACCAACATTTAAAAAAAATCTTTACTTAAAAATTAAATGATGCTCTTGAGGATTTTTTTTTTTTTTGCAAATTATGTTATTAGAACCGGCAAAATACAACCATGATTCAATACATTTCACTGGGCATATGTCATCACATGCATCATATGCAGCTGTTTCCATAAGATAAATTCTCAGAAGTCAGAATGTGAGGTCAAAGGGTAGATATATTCATAATTTTGGATAGTTATAAAATCCCTTTCCATTGGTGTTTCACCATTTTGCCATTTTACCAGGAATGTTTCCCATAGCCTTGCTAACCATGTTGATGGCTTTTGAACAGTTGTAGTTATCTAGGTATAGTTTAATATAGATTTCCTCTGAGTGCAATTATTATTATTTTTCCATATATTTGTTTTTCTTTTCTCTGTGAACAATTTCTTACTTGTCTCACTTTTGTATTGAATTATGGGGACTGTTTATTTTGGGCCTGTAGAAGTTCTTTATGTATTAGGAAGATTCACCCTTGTTCTATTATGAGTTACAGATATTTTCCGCCATCTGTCCTTTATCTTCTGACTTTGTTGATGGCATTATTTTTCAGCTTTCCATTTTGAATAAATAAATCATTGAAAGAACAGTGCAACTATCAGTTCTATATCTACTCCCTCAATTCAACAACTCTGTTTGCCTTATCTGTGTGTGCACGTGTGGGTGTGTGCATATAGACACAAGATTAGAGTTTCTTTTAATCCAAGGACTTCAGCATGTATCTTCTAAAAATGAGGACATTTTCTCATATAATCATCATATTATTATCACACCAAGAACATTCACAGTAATTCCTTTTTAAATTTTTTGACAGATGAAAATTTTAAATTTTTTATGTTTAGATTACCCAATATTTCAGTCTTTTTTTTTTCCTAATTAGCTACTGAAATGTTGAGTCCTCATTAGAAAGATCTCCCTATTCAAGGTTACAGATTTTTTTTCTAGGATGTTTTATGCTTTCATTTTCTTATATTTAAATCTGTGATAACTTTTGTGTTGATTCTGGCATATTCTGTGAGGGTTAGATTCAGGTTTGTTTTTTTCTAAATGGCTTCCTGGTTATAACAACCTGTTATTTAAAAGTCCATCTTAAAGCTGGGTGTGGTGATGTGAGCCTGCAGTACCAGCTAGTTGGGAGGATGAGGCTGGGGCATTACTTGAGTTGAGGAGTTCAAAGCCAGCATAGGCAACATAGTCAGGCCCTATGTCAAAAAACAAAGTCCTTCTTAGAGGGGAATACTAATTATCCTGATTTGATCATTACCCACTGCATACATGTATGAAATAAAAACACTAGACCACATAAATATATACAATTATTAGGTGTCAATTAAAACTAAAGATGTAAACTCTATTTTTATAGAGTTTATATCTTAGTTCTATTTTATAGAACTAAGATATACACTTTTTGTCGTTATTTTTATTTTTTTATGGGGTGCTGAGGATTGAATCCAGTGCCTCATATCTGTGAGGCACCATGCTACCACTAGCCACAACCCCAGCCCTTATTTTGTGTGTGTGTGTGTGTGGGGGGTAGGTATCAGGGATTAAACCACTGAGTCATATCCCCAACCTTTTAAAAATATTTTATTTAGGGGCTTAATAAACTTAAGGATTATTTGCCACATACTAGAAAAAACTGAGATGATAATCACATCTAAACTAACTAGAGACACTTGACATCTTTTTTTTTTTTTTTTGAGAGAGAGAGAGAGAGAGAGAGAGAGAGAGAGAGAGAGAGAGAGGGAGGGAGGGAGGGAGGGAGGATGGCGGGGAGAGAATTTTTTAATATTTATTTTTTAGTTATTGGTGGACACAACATCTTTGTTGGTATGTGGTGCTGAGGATCGAACCTGGGCCTCATGCATGCCACGCAAGCGCGCTACTGCTTGAGCCACATCCCCAGCCCCACTTGACATCTTTTGATATTGAAAATTCTAATAAGAATGTTAGGAAACTATAGGGTTCTATTTAAAAAGTTCTACCTTTATTTTCTTCAAGAGCTCTTTGAAGTTTTATTCTAAAGGGTGATACATTTACTGTTAAGTTTTTCCTAAGATGCTTTTAAAAATTATTTGTTCTAATTAGTTATACACGACAGCAGAATGCATTTCAACTTATTAAACACAAATGGAGCACAACTTTTCATTTCTCTGGTTGTACGCTGTGCAGAGTCACACCATTCATGCAATCATACATGTACCTAGGGTCTTAATGTCCATGTCATTCTATCATTTTTCCTAATATATTTTTTTAAGAAATATTGCTCTCATAGCATTTTTCATCATCTTTTTTTTTTTTTTTTTTTTTTTTTTGTGTGTGTGTGTGTCTGATGCTGAGGGTGGAACCCAGGGCCTTATGTAAGCTAAGTATGTACTCTACCACTGAGCTATGCCCTTAGCCCTCCACCACCTTTTAAAGGTCCTTTAAAGGAGCATTGTTTACATAAGCAATTGGAAAATAAAAATCAGAGAGAGAGAGTCTCTAAAATATAATGATATTTATTTGGGAATAGCATTGCAATAGGAATAGCAGGGCATTGCAATGGGCCAGAATAAGAAATGGAGTAAGAGGCTAGAGTAAGAAATTCAAGGAGGTTGAGTCAAGGGGAAGTTTTTTGTTTGTTTGTTTTTATGTCATTGACTTTTTTTTTTGTAAGAGAGAGAGAGAGAATTTTTTAATATTTATTTTTTAGTTTTTCGGCGGACACAACATCTTTGTTTGTATGTGGTATTGAGGATCAAACCCGGGCTGCACGCATGCCAGGCAAGCTCGCTACCACTTGAGCCACATCCCCAGCCCCAAGGGGAAGTTTTTAAAAACAAAAACGATGAGAATTTCATCAAATATTTTGAAACACTCATCCTGAGCTACAATGATTTTTTAAATTTGTTTTTTAGTTGTAGTTGGACTCAATATCTTTATTTATTCATTTTTATGTGGTGCTGAGGATTGAACCCACATGCTAGGTGAGTGCTCTACCACTAAGCCCCAGCCCCAGCCCATGAGCTACAATGACTGGCATCAGTCTGAAGTCGAGCAGACAGTTGATAGACAATTCCTGAGGCGTGGTGGCCTTTGTGCAAGACTATGGTCTGGGCAGACTCTTTTGTGATAATGCAATCAGGCCATCATGGATAAGAACACTTTTTTATAACCTTCTGGCTTATTTATTATTTTTTAATCTTTTCTTCAACACAAGCTAATTCATTTTGATCCTGATAACTTTTGCATTTTTTCACAGTATGTAAGAAGTTGTTGGTTTCTGTATGTTAATTTTCTTTCTGACTACTGAGATCCTGCATTTGTGTACTTATGTCACTGCACAGGGCAGCTTGCTGGGGGAAGGGATACATTTTCTCCTTTTTTTAATTCATGTTTTTTAAATTTATATATGACAGTGGAATGCATTACAATTCTTATTACACATATAGAGCACAATTTTTCATATCTCTGATTGTATACAAAGTATATTCACACCAGTTCATGTCTTCATACATGTACATTGGATAATAATGATCATCACATTCCACCATCATTTCTAACCCCATGCCCACTCCTTTTCCCTCTCACCCCTCTGCCCTATCTAGAGTTTGCCTATTCCTCCCATGCTCCCTCTCCCTATCCCACCATGAATCAGCCTCCTTATATCAAAGAAAACATTCAACATTTGGTTTTGGGGGATTGGCTAACTTCACTTAGCATTATCTTCTCTAACTCCATCCATTTACCTGCAAATGCCATGATTTGAGTAATGTTCCATTGTGTATATATGCCACATTTTAAAAATTCATTTTTCTATTGAAGGGCAACTAGGTTGGTTCCACATTTAGCTATTGTGAATTGTGCTGCTATAAACATGATGTGTCCCTGTGTCCCTGTAGTATGCTGTTTTAAAGTCCTTTGGGTATAGACCGAGGAGAGGGATAGCTGGGTCAAATGGTGGTTCCATTCCCAATTTTCCAAGAAATCTCCAAACTCTTTCCATATGGGCTGCACCAATTTTCAGTCCCATCAGCAGTGTATGAGTGTACTTTTTTCTCCATATCCCCACCAACACTTATTGTTGTTTTTCTTCGTAATAGCTGCCATTCTGACTGGAGTGAGATGAAATCTTAGAGTAGCTTTGATTTGCATTTCTGTAATTGCTAGTGATGACGAACTTTTAAAAATATATTTCTTGATTGTATATCATCTTCTCAGAAGTGTCTGTTCAGGTCCTTGGCCCATTTATTAATTGGGTTATTTATTTATTTATTTATTATTTTGGTGCTTAGCTTTTTGAATTCTTTATATACCCGAGAGATTAGTGCTCTATCTAATCCTTTTTGTTTTTTAATCTTTTTTTTTTTCCCTCCAGGACTGAGCACTGAACTCAGGGCCTTTGCATGTGCTAGGCAAGCACTCTGCCACTGAGCTAAATCCCCAACCCCAGAATGGGATACCTTTTTAAGCACCTACCCACAAGGGAAACTTTGGCAAAGTGAATAAAGATGTGGTGGAGGCTAATGTTTATTCTGCTTCCATTTTCCTTCAGCCTCACCTCCCTCTCAATTTTGACACATCCCATTTCATTTTCGTATCTAGTTGCTTTGGCTGCCTCCTCAACTACAGTGTAGAGCTGTATCAATGATGAGGCAGATTGTTGTTTTGTTGCTGACATTAGCAAGAATACCCCTGTTTAAATTTTCAAAATCATCTTAACTATTTTCAAAATCATGGTAAAATACACGTAACATGAACCTGCCACCCTAGCCATTTTTTTTGTTTTTTTACCCCCCCACCCCCCGACACCCTAGCCATTTTTAGGTGCACAGTTCTACAGCAGGAAACACATTCACATTATCATGCCACCATCATCATCATCTGTCTCCAGGAATTTTCATTCTGCCAAGTTGAAACTGCACCCAGTGAACACTGACTCCATGTGCCCCTTCCCCCAGCTCCTGGAAACCCCCATTCAAATACTTCCTGCCTCTATGAATGTGACCACTCTAGGTACCTTGTGAGTGGAATAAGACAGCATTTTTCCCTTCATGATTGGCTAATTTTAATTAGTATACTGTTGTCGAGATATATCAATGTTGTAGCAGGTGTCAAAATTTTCTTCCTTTTAAGGCCAATTAATATTCCATTGTATGTATATTCCACATTTTGTTTATCTATTCATGGGTTGATGGAGTCCAGGTTCCCTTTCAAATATTGAAATACCTTCTCTCACCTCTGGAATTGGGGGTGCCATGGATCATTGACAGTGGCATCTTTATCCCCCTTCTCTGGAGATTGTGCGTGTAGCTTTACCACCTAGATATAACCCGTAAGCAACATATATTATTTTTTTACCTCATTTTTGAATTTTATAGTTTTATATAAGTAGAGTCTTATTGTCTGTAGTCTTCTCTAACATTATGCTTGTGAGATTGATCCTTCTATTGTGTATGTAGCTGAAGTTTTTTATTTTCAGTGCTTATAATATTCCTTTGCACTAATTATTTATCACTGCTATATACTTGGGTTGTTTTCAGCTTGGGGATGTTATGAATGATCTTCTACAAAACTCTTGTACATGAATCCTGGCGTACATGGGCATCTATTTGTGTAAGATGTACCCTGTGATGGGGAACTAGTGAGTCCTGGGTGTAGGCACTGTCATAGATATCACCATGATTTATACTCTGAGGAATGTAGTTGAGCTCCGGACGGTCCACATCCTCCCTCAGTGGTGGCTCCATGCAGCCCCAACTTCCTTTCTCACACACCTTGACTCAGAGGCTGTCCACAGCCTGTTTCCTGTGTTCTTTCCCCCTCTCTGGATAGTGCCTCAGCCAGTCTGGAGTTCTAGTCTCCCTCACGCTTTCTATCAGACTGAAAGCCCCATCATCATGAGCCAGTGTCCTAGGTACCCAGCCACACAACAAGGGTGACAGCCCATGAGTGGGACGTCCTGAGAAGACAGAGGGGGACGACACACGTGGAGAGCTGTGAGGGGCTGGAGACAGCGGTCTTCAAGGATTTCCTGAGTCAGGCTGAACTCACTGTGGCTGGCCAACCGCCCGTCCTGTGGTGAATCAGCCCCAATTGAGAAGTGGCTTTGGAGGTTTTCTGCCCACAGACATCTGTTTGGGGTCCTTGGAGTTCAGCCCTTGTGAGCTGTCCAAGCCTCACCTCGTCAGGTGTCCCAGGGAACCCCAGGGAGATGAGGTCCTTCCTAAGTCCTTGGGGACCTTCTCCTCCTTACCCTTGTCTCCCAGGACACTAGTCCAGCCCCTGCCTGAATCCCCCCTGCAGCTTCTCAGGCTTTATTGTTCAGCTCTTCCTGTAAGGCAAAGGAGAGCAGGAGGCCCCAGTGCAGATGCTCATGATCATCCTGCAGTGGCAAGACAAGGGCTCAGGTGACAGAAGGCGAGCAAGGCCCCTGGGCACTGTGGACAGGAAGATCCGAGCAGGCTCAAGCTGGCCAAGACACGCTTGCTCAACCAAATGAGGTTTTGCCTCCGGCTGCATTGCTGATTCCTCTACGCATGCTGCCCCCTGTGTTGGGCCAGCAGAAGTTCTGCTTGTGTCCTTGCCTCACAATGACCACAAGGCAAGGGACCTGCATCCCTGACCAAATCCGAATTCGAATTCTTGAGTTTGTGAAGACACTTTTCAAAGGCAGAGGAGTGGATTCTGTTTTGGAAGATTCTGATAGAATCCTGGCTCCTAGGGTGTGAGGGTCCTTTGGTGGTCCCCAGTTTAACAGCAGAACTGTGTGGGGGTGTTTACAGGGCAACGCTTCACACCGGGGTCCCACTTATCCGCTAAATCCCTGTTTGTCTTTTCCTCCAGCTGTGCTGGCGAATGGAGCTCTCTCTATGTTGGCTCTATCATTTGATATAGAAGTGTAGCTTGTTGTTTTCAATCAGAACAGATTAATCTGCAGATCCTTTCCCCCCTGGATCCCCAAATCTGCAGATACTCCGTCCCTTACATAAAGAACGACATTTTTAGGTCACCTACACACATCCTCCTGTGTACTTCAAATCATCTCTGAGTGTGAATGTCATGTAAGTAGTCGTTACACTGTATTGTTTAGGGAATAATGACAAGAAAGATGTGTAAAACAAATGTAATTTTTTTTTCCCCCAGTATCTTTGATCTGTGGTTGTTTTAATCCATGGTTGGTGGAATCCATGGATGAGGAAGCTGTATACAGAAGGATGATGGTATAATTTAAAAAAAAGTGAAAAAGAAAGGAAGACTCATAAGAGACTTCCTCAGCTGAATCGTGAGTCGTGCAGCCATAAACTGCTCCAAATCGTGGCCACACTCTGGTCGCTGGGAGCTGTTGTTCTCAGAGCATGGATGTCAAAGGTAGAAAATGGCGAGTGACTCTTCCTCGTCGTTCTGCTTTATTTGGTTTTACTTTTCAAATTCAGTCAGGGGTTGAGGGCTTCAGCAATGGATGGGTGAGAGTTGCTTGCACAGAGAGGAACTTGTGTGGCGAAGTCCACAACGAGTGCTGTCCTCGGTACCTGGCCTGTGCTGCCAAATGCCAATGTCTCGGCTTGGCACAGAATCACGAGCCACCACACAGCTTTGTAGGTTCAAACAGCAATTCTTTATTCCCGATCTCACACCAGCCTCCACACACACTCAGGGGCAATCTAAATCTCTCCGCACACTTCACCTACTCCACGAGGCTTTTTCCAAATCCCATTTTAATCTCACGAGAACTCAACGGGAACAAGCAGCAGGAACACCCTAATCCCAGCAGCAATAATCTTCAACCTCAACTTCCCTAAAACCCATATTCTTAAACTGGGAAACGCCTTAAACCGGGAACACCCTAAACCCAAGGACCGGGATACTTCCTCAAACCTGGATCCACCCTCGATCACCTTGAGCAGGGTCATCTTTCTCAAACACACAAGCAAGGTCGCAGCAAATTTCCAAGGCAAGTCCATTTAACATGGGGTACACTGGCAAGGATTACGATGCGTCAATACCTACTTGGTAATGGCCCTCAGCATTCCACGACAGCTCCGGCAGCCATCCCAGTCTCCTGGGCCCTCCCTGTCTACAGATGCTGCAGTCTTGGAGGCTCATCTGCAGAGCTGCCCACACCTTCAGGGTCACCTGCTTTATCATCTTTGTCCTCTCGGACCAGGAGAGATGATTGAACAGTGGATCACTAGGGTAGCCACAGTGTAGAGAGGAAGAGGAAGGAAAGGAAAAGCGAGGAAGAGCGGGATGGGCACACCCACCACTACTGAGGTCTCTCCCCTGTCCCTTGGGACTGTGATTGTCTGCACTGGTCACCCCTCTGTGGCACCATGTCTCTGACAGTTGACTTTGCTAATCCCAGTGCAGGTGGGCCAGCCACAGAGGGCTCTGGACGCTTTAGGTTATAAATATATTGTTGGCTCTTTGGGCCAAGAGCCTGGGTGTGGTCTGTAGCTGCCCAGGTCCCCAACCCAGGCAGAATAGGAACCTTCTTCACGGGGGAGGCCTGGAGATTATTTTTAGGTCACTCTTGCCCTGGTTGACTTAGAGCCACTGCCTTCACTCGGTGTTCAGCGTCATGACCTCTCCCATTGCTCAAGCCCTCGCAGCCTGTAACTCAACTTTGCGGT
This sequence comes from Urocitellus parryii, assembly GCF_045843805.1. Classification (NCBI taxonomy): domain Eukaryota; kingdom Metazoa; phylum Chordata; class Mammalia; order Rodentia; family Sciuridae; genus Urocitellus; species Urocitellus parryii. The sequence continues at coordinate 131,605,685 of NC_135538.1, read as the reverse complement.
TCTCCTCTGGAAGGCTTCCAATGTCTCCGTGTTCCTCTGAACTTGGGGTGCTCCAAACTGTCTGCGGTCTGCTTGTGGGGCTGAACTATGGTTGCAAACTTCAGAATAAAGAAAGCCTTGTTGCCTGTCAGACTCACAGTGTTTCACCTCTCTGTGTGCACTCAGTGTATCATATCTAAAAAAAAAAAAAATAGTCCTATTAGTGACTACGTTACATCATATATTTTACAAGGACTTTTCTGTTTACTGAGACACCTAGACTTTTCCTGGAACTGTTCCTTGTCCCCCATCTTCTTCCCATTGTTTCCTGTATCAGCCACAGAAATTAACTAATAATCACGTGACTTTTCTCTTTTCCTGAGTCTTTGATGTGATGGTACCTGTGTACCAGGCAAGGACCCATCTAACACTGGTCTGTTTTTCAGGCCAAGATCTTTTTGTCTATCGGAGCTGCTAAACTCAGCCTGTGAAGGCCAACTTCTGATTTCTGAATTCAGAGGCTCTTTCTTCCCTCCAGTCACTGGAGGCAGGACTGTCTGCTATTCCCATCATCAATTTCTCTTCAGTCTTTCTGCTTATTTTTTTCCCAAGGTATACATGACATTTCTTTCTGCCTCTTGCTTATTTCAAGGTAAAGTCATGCAATCTCAGAGCTGGAAGCTCATTAGGGACTAATTTTAGGGACCTGGCAGCGGAGTCCAGAGAAGGTGTGAGCTGACCACAGTCATGGTTGGTTGCTGATAGACTAGATCAGAACCCGTGAAGGATGAGCCTTCCCAGCCATGTGTCCAAACAGCTAATAAATGATCAATGAATCTGGATATGAGAACTTACTGGACGTCTTTTCCCAACATCTCATCATCAATTTATGAAAAGGGAATTCATATGATTTTTTTTCCTCTGGATAGCCACTGAGCTTAAATTCATCATACCTAGCCTAGTCTTTGTGGAAAGGATTGTGGTCAAAATGTGACTCATTCATCAATGGATTTATGTTCTGTTCAAAGCCCACGTCAGAAATGGAAAGACCATGGCCAGTCTGTGACAACGGCAGGATTTATTTGGTACGAGATGGTTACCATAGAGGGACTCTTTACAACTCTTTTGGATACAAAGTTTTTGCAGCATTGGAATTTTGGACGTGTGGCTTTATTGTTTTTGGAGGGATGGTGGAATACCCCACTCAATTATCAGTTGTGTTTGGAAGAGTAATACATTCCAGAAAAGAAATGCAGAACACGGAATGGTAGACTTCCTCCTGAAAATGTTGACCGCCGCCCTCTCACCAGTTTCGTCTTGTGGTTCCCTTTCTTTTTCTTGGTTGTTAAAATCAGGATTTTCTAAAACAAATAATAAAATATGCGTGTCAAAGAAAATCCCGTTGGTGGCTTTTGAAGTCACCTTGACCTGTACCCAAACTTGGGCTTTGCTTCCAAGATTTGGGCATCATTGTCCAATGCTGCATGACTTCTCTGGGCAGCAAGTCTCTTGCTGCTTATTCCTGCCTCTGTCCTCAGGACTCACTGTTCCTTCTTTCCAGGGACAACTTGACATGAATGGTATCTAAGGTTCTCTTTGTCCTTCTTAGTACAATTTTTCTTATGCTTTAAAGACCTCGATATGAAAAAAAAAATAGTGTTGGGCTTTGAGACTACAGATAATGTTTCCAAATGGTCTGACGGCCAGACTCAATTTTCTAACTATGTATTCCGCTTTGGTGCCCATTTCCAGAATTTCTTCCTTACTGGGGACTTTTGACCTGTCCAGGTCTGGAAGGAGAGCTGCAGACTGGGTAGAGGTCACTGCTGTGTGCAGCTGCTGTGGGTGGGGCGGGCAGCCTCAGGTTGCTGGCACTGCCCAAGACTGCATAGCTGCCCATGATGGATGGCAAACAACCAGCCAGAGGGCTCCGCTTTGCTTCACATAACAAATCTTTCCTAAATTTGACTAGTGGGCGATGGGGACTCCTGCAGCCTGGAACAGACCTGTGGACGCTGGTACTCACACTGCCGTAATTCAGGGCTCTGGCTGCAGGCCACCAGAGGTCTGAGCAGCAAGTGTCCTGAGAGAAGAATGAGTTCCCTTTGTCCCTCTAGGAGGGTTCACTAGCAGAAGTGGAGAGTGCCAAAACTAGTGCTTCCAAGATTTGGGCATCATTGTCAGATCAGTGTCAGAGCCAGAGGAGGTCAATGTGGTGATGCAAAAGGGTGCCACCAAATGTGGGTTTGGATGACTACTGTGGTCTTTTCCATTTGCTCTTTGTTCATTCATCCATTCCTTCCTTTTATCCTTCCCTTCTCTCTCCAGGATCTTGGAAATGGTAAGCTAGTGCTCTACCATTGAGCTCCACCCCCAGCTCTGCCTATTTATTTCCTAAGCATAGCTACAAGAATTTTGCATTCTGAAGAATTTTGTCCTAGGGTGATGTAGTCTATTTAAAAGATTTGCATCTCCGTTGCTGTGGTCCAAGTACGTACTATGTGCTCCATTTGTTCCAGAGCAGAGTTCCAAAGCTCAGAAGCTTCTGATGGCATAGCATGGCAGTTGTGATGAGTGGTGAGGGGACAACTTATCTAGAGGGCAGGTGCTCTGGGCTCCAGCAGGGTCTTGCCATATGGGATGGTTGCGTCCTACATAGCCTCATCTTCCAATTGCTGGAGAGGAGCCAGAAACCGAGATTTTTAGGGGTGATGTCTTTGGAGTGGTGATAATTAATTAATAGTTCTAAAAAATAATAATAAAAAAACCAAACTGGGAATGATTACACCTGTGATCCCAGTTGCTCAGGAAGATGAAGCATGATAATTACAAGTTCAAGGCCAGCTTGGGTACCCTAGCAAGACTCTGTCTCAAAGTAAAAATTAGAGAAAATGGGGCTGGGGATGTAGCTTAGAGGTTAGAGCATTTGTCTAGCATTTGTCTGAGTTCAATCCCCAGCATAAATAAATGAAAAGAAAAAGAAAAAAATCCTCTGAGACCCAAAGGAGACCATTTGGGATCTTCTTTGTGGTCACTAGTTTTCCCTAGAATCTCTTCATTCTTAGTTTTCCTTAGAATCTTTCCATTGGGCCAATGACAGGCACTTTATTGGCTGGTCACTTTTGAGAGCTTTGTCTTCTTAAATTACTAGGAGTTTTTCTTTTCTTTTTGTGATGCTGGAGTTGGGAAAAAAAACCTCACACGTGCTAGGCAAGTGTTCTGTTGGTGAACTTCACCTTGTCCAAGTTACTGGGAGTTAAGTTACCTTTTACACTAAGTTATCCACTGAGCCATTATGGGGTCTGAGTCTGGCTAACATTCTTCAACTTCTCTTTCCTTTACTGCCTGAACCGGTCCATAAATCATTTCATAAACCGACCTTGAAAAAATACACACTAAAAGCCCCAAACTTGCTCTTGAAATGACAGTGTATTAGAATCTGAGAGTGGAGGGTCCAGCAAGTCCATGTGCAAAAGGACTTAGAAATCATTATGGAAATTACCAATGTAAGTATCTATGCAGTCCTGTGTGTGGCTTAATGGTGGGCTATGTTCTGGGAACTGTGTTGCTGGTCGATTTCATCATTGTGTGAACATTGTGTGAGTTGCTTACACAAACTCAAATGGGACCATCTAATACACACCTAGGCTTCATGGTATATTGCTCCTCGGCTACAAAGCTGTGCAGCATGTTTCTGTACTGAATACTGCGGGAAACTGTAACACAGAGTTAAGTATTTGTGTAGCTAAACATAGGAAATATGCTAGGAGATGGGAATGCTTCAGCTTCACTGTATCATATGGGACCACTATTGCCATACGCAGCTTGTGGTTGACTGAAACTCCCCTACGCCCAGATCTGTACTGAAGAAATTGTTAGTTAAGTTGCAGATGTAAGTAATGCCACGTTCGTGACTTTAGGAATGTTTATCCTATCTATTCCATCGCTCGAGGTGTCTGTTCTACACAATGCTTTCACCGTCCCTGATTGGGCCTTTGAGTCTTTCATGCTAGAAAGGGACCCTCGGTGGTGAACTGACCTCCAGTAGAGCCTTTCAAATCATTTTTCAGGGCTGGGTTTTCCAAACCCCATGTGGTGACCCCTCTGCACCGTGGGTCATACTAAAAATTAAAAACAAAGTTTTAATTTCCTTTCCCACTGGGGCCAGAAGTTCAGAGAAAACAAGACTGGCAGGCAGCGTCCTCTTCTCTGACCTCGCCCACCCGGAAGGTCTCTCACAGAGCGGGTTGAAATGCTCGCTTTAATCATCAAAACTGCATTCGGATTGTGGGGAGCCGCAACCCTGTTTTCCCATCGGAACAAGGGCAGCCTTTCATTCCCGACAGGGAGGTGAGCAGACAGTGCCCTCTTTCCCTGCATCAGCTGAGGTCTGGGCGTGGAAGAAGAAGAAGAAGAAGAAGAAAAAAAAGATCATCCAGGCTCACTGTTTGGGGAAAGAGAACTTTCTGGAATCCGTTGCTTTGTGCAAAGGAGCCAATGGAGACAGAAACCTCCAGACTGTGGCCTCCGTGGGCTGAGGGGGTGTGGGTGTTTTGACTGGGTTTGGCCAGAGTGCGTCTGGCTCCCGACTCGGGATGCTGTGGGGATTCTGGCTCTCTTCCTGATGGAGCAGAGTTATTGCCCGAACCTTCTAGTTTCCCAGGTAGAAATGATATTTCCTGAGAGAGCCCCACTCAGGAGTTTCTCCTCTTTCCTTTCGCTTTGCTGCTTACAGTTTGGATCTGCGGGGGAACTGTCAGCGGCTGGCGTTTTCTAAAAACCAGACTTGGGCTTTTAAACCCTTCCCAGGGGAGCGCAGGGCCACAGTCTGCATGAGCTGTGAGGTGACATGGCTCGGTGGGTTGACAAAGAGCCTGGGAACTGGGAGGCTGTGAGTTTTACAGTCCCCACTTGACTCCATCAAGTGAAGCCCTCTGGGGCTGTTAAGACCTGGGTCCCCACACCTACCCACACCTACAGAGGGGGCTTAAGGGAAGGGGCCCTGACCGGGGTGTGCAGCCCCAGAGGTCCTCGCAGGGCTGCAGGCTCCTGTGCGGGTGGGTGGTCATGTCTCCAACCCCGGGGAAGCACAAGGCCTTAACACAGCTCTGCCCTGCAAAGCTGGCTGGGGTTCCTGTTGAGACACCATCTGGGAGGGGGATTAGGAACAAGGGAGCTGAGGTTTATTGAGTTGCTGACCAGGGACCGTGATTAACACTGGAAGGAGAGACCCGAGGACTAGTGAGCGCACATGTGAAGTTGTCCTTTGCATTTTCCAAACACGTTAACGACTCTGAACAATGCTTCAGGGAGGTGCTCCTGTGTCTTCTTAGAGGTGAGAAACCTGGGGCTTCAGGGGGGTTCCAGCCAGGTTCCAGGATAAGGGTTTGGGAAAGATTGGGACTTGGCTCCGGTTCACTGTATTTTTCTTAATGGGAACTGCCTTTCTGGAGCCATCAAAGAGATATTTTGAACTCCCAAATCTGATGATAGTTTGACAGAGGAACACGTCATTCATTATTGAAACTGTTCTAGAAAATCAGGGCCACCATGGCAAAAGGTAGGGCCTGCTTCGTCTGCCAGGGTGGCTGGTCAGGTTGCAGGCCCCATAGAAGGTGCAACGGCTGCAGCAGGTCCAGCTGAGATTACATGTCTTGCGGCAGATGGGAAAGAAATATCTCAGTAAGGATTATTCAGAGTTATCCAGGATTGAAAATGGACCAAAACATGGGGACTTTATTTGCTATTTTCCTTTTCTTGGCTTTACTTAGCTGTGGTCAACTGAGGTCCAAAGAATTTAAATGGAAATTTTCAGAAGGAAACAATTAATGAACTTTAAATTGCTCTTCTAAATATTGTGATGTAATTCCATTCTACGACTCCATCCCTCCTAGGACATGTATCCTCCTGTCTGTGTCCTCTGTGTCCACGCTGTATACACTACCCACACGTTAACTACTTAATGATCATCTCGGGTATTAGTTGTTTTTTTTTATAGTGCTCTTATTCAAATGACACTTAGTAATGACCCCAAAACACAAAAAGTGATGCTGGCAATTTTTTTTAAATTTTTTTAAAAATTTTTATTGGTTGTTCACAACATTACAAAGCTCTTGACATATCATATTTCATACATTAGATTGAAGTGGGTTATGAACTCCCAATTTTTACCCCAAATGCAGATTGCAGAATCACGTCGGTTACACATCCACAATTTTACATAATGCCCTATTAGTAACTGTTGTATTCTGATACCTTTCCTATCCTCTACTATCCCCCCTCCCCTTCCCTCCCATCTTCTCTCTCTACCCCATCTACTGTAATTCATTTCTCTCCTTGTTTATTTTCCCATTCCCCTCGCAACCTCTTATATGTAATTTTGTATAGCAATGAGGGTCTCCCTTCATTTCCATGCAATTTCCCTTTTCTCTCCCTTTCCCTCCCATCTCATGTCTCTGTTTAATGTTAATCTTTTCTTCCTGCTCTTCCTCCCTTCTCTGTTCATAGTTGCTCTCATTATATCAAAGAAGACATTTGGTATTTGTTTTTTAGGGATTGGCTAGCTTCACTAAGCATAATCTGCTCTAGTGCCATCCATTTCCCTGCAAATTCCATGATTTTGTCATTTTTAAGTGCTGCGTAATATTCCATGGTGTATAAATGCCACATTTTTTTAATCCATTCATCTATTGAAGGGTATCTGGGTTGGTTCCACAATCTAGCTATTGTGAATTGTGATGCTATGAACATCGATGTGGCAGTATCCCTGTAGCATGCTCTTTTAAGGTCTTCAGGGAATATTCTGAGAAGGGCAATAGCAGGGTCAAATGGTGGTTCCATTCCCAGCTTTCCCAGGAATCTCCATACTGCTTTCCAAATTGGCCGCACCAATTTGCAGTCCCACCAGCAATGTACAAGTGTACCCTTTTCTCCACATCCTCTCCAGCACTTATTGTTGTTTGACTTCATAATGGCTGCCAATCTTACTGGAGTGAGATGGTATCTTAGGGTGGTTTTGATTTGCATTTCTCTGACTGCTAGAGATGGTGAGCATTTTTTCATGTACTTGTTGATTGATTGTATGTCCTCCTCTGAGAAGTGTCTGTTCAGGTCCTTGGCCCATTTGTTGATTGGGTTATTTGTTATCTTATTGTCTAATTTTTTGAGTTCTTTGTATACTCTGGATATTAGGGCTCTATCTGAAGTGTGAGGAGTAAAAATTTGTTCCCAGGATGTAGGCTCCCTATTTACCTCTCTTATTGTTTCTCTTGCTGAGAAAAAACTTTTTAGTTTAATTAAGTCCCATTTGTTGATTCTTGTTATTAACTCTTGTGCTATGGGTGTCCTATTAAGGAATTTGGAGCCAGACCCCACAATATGTAGATAGGAGCCAACTTTTTCTTCTATCAGACGCAGAGTCTCTGATTTGATATCAAGCTCCTTGATCCATTTTGAGTTAACTTTTGTGCATGGCGAGAGAAAGGGATTCAGTTTCATTTTGATGCATATGGATTTCCAGTTTTCCCAACACCATTTGTTGAAGATGCTATCCTTCCTCCATTGCATGCTTTTAGCCCCTTTATCAAATATAAGATAGTTGTAATTATGTGGATTAGTCTCTGTGTCCTCTATTCTATACCTTTGGTCCACCCGCCTGTTTTGGTACCAGTACCATGTTGTTTTTGTTACTATTGCTCTGTAATATAGTTTGAAATCTGGTATCGCTATACTGCCTGATTCACACTTCCTGCTTAGAATTGCTTTTGCTATTCTGGGTCTTTTATTTTTCCATATGAATTTCATGATTGCTTTATCTATTTCTACAAGAACTGCCATTGGGATTTTGATTGGCATTGCATTAAACCTATAGAGAACTTTTGGTAATATCGCCATTTTGATAATGTTAGTTCTGCCTATCCATGAACAGGGTATATTTTTCCATCTTCTAAGATCTTCTTCTACTTCTCTCTTTAGGGTTCTGTAGTTTTCATTGTATAAATCTTTCACCTCTTTTGTGAGGTTGATTCCCAAGTATTTTATTTTTTTTGAGGATATTGTGAATGGAGTATTTTTCCTCATTTCCGTTTCAGAAGTTTTGTCGCTGATGTACAGAAATGCCTTTGATTTATGCGTGTTGATTTTATATCCTGGATGCTGGCAATTTGTATATACCAAAGAGATGTCATAAAGTTCTTCAAATGAAAAGGCTAAAGTACAATAAAATATTTTGAGAGAGAAAGAGAGAGAGAGAGAGACAGACACCAGACTCACATAATTTTTGTTATGGTATTATTGCCATAATTGTTTTATTTTATTATTATTGTTAATGTCTTACTGTGCCTAATTTATAGATTAAAATTTACCATAGGTATGTGTGTATAGAAAAAAACCATAGCATCTGTAAGTTTTAGTTACATCTGCAGTTTCAGAAATCCTTTGAGTGGGATCTTGGACTATACTACCTGAGGATAAGGAGGAGAGCCTAAGGTACTTGGTACAGCGCTGCCTTACTTTGGCTTGCTCTTGACTCCGTGCAAAAAATATAAACAAGATGGGGTGCCGATGGTGGCTGTGACTCCTGGTGCACCCTGCCAGAGCTCCCTGATGTTGGCAGGCTGCACAGTGTGGGTATCTGCTAGTGGAGTAGCGCTGAACTGTGCTCACTGCTTTATATATTTCTAGCCACATTAGCACCAGAAGTAGCAGATACAACCATAGAAGATGACACGTCTGCTCTTCAGTGAGCCATATCTCCTAGGCCTGCTGCAAGGGCTGCTGAAGTTTCTGCACATGGAGCCACAGAGCCCATTGCTGGGCTGCCGCCTTTTATCTGGGCCTGGGAGTTTCCCTCTGAAGTCTTCTAGGGGCTTTCCAAGAGCAGGCCTGGCCATGCCCTCCCCAGAAAGGAGACCTGACATTTCAGAGGTTGCAACCTGGCAGCCTGAAAGTTGGATTCATGCTGCTGAGGTTTAGTTGGATCCATCTAGCATTTCTAAACATTTGAGCTATTATTTTAAAGGTCAGGGAATTTAAAAATTAAAGCTAGGATTTCAACCTTTTGCTCCCAAAGTCAGAAGATCTGGCAATGCTGCACCTGTGTTGCACATGACCGTCAGTGGTGGAAGCCCCTAGCATCACCGTGAGAGGCATCTGCAGATTACAGTCAGCCAGGCGGAGGGTGTGTGAGTGATGGCAGGACACAGAAATGCCTGTCCCTGCTCTGCTTACCTTTACCTCAGTGTGGAGCTGGATCTGCCTGCATATTTGAATCGAATCCCCATTAAATATCTGCTTTTGTTTTCTTGTGGTGCTGGGGATGGACCCAGGGCCTTGCGTATGCTAGGCAAGTGCTGCACCACTGAGCTACCCTTCCTGCCCTGCGTGTTTATAAAATACTCCCTTGTTTGCTTGAGCATCGGTTCACAGAACAAGCTTCAACACTGCACCACCTTGAAGAAGGCCTACAGTGGGAGCACTATCATTAATCAACAGACTGCTCCTTGGTCACTCATCTGTCTCTGGGGTCCCCTGAGTAATGACCAGGTGAGGTTTGTGGACCTCAAGGCTGAGCACCAGATCTCTGGACCGTGATGAATACAACTAGGTAAATGCCACCTTGTAAAACTCCTCAGCTCCTCACTCATGGTTTCCCTTCCTTTCAGCATCTATAGCTGTTGGGACTAGCATTGGTTCTGGGATGCAAGGGGCCGGCCTAAGGCCACTTGAAACAACTGGTGTAACTCATTGGAGCTCACTGGGATGGGGGATTCCCCAGTACCATGGAAAGTGGTTATGGCAACAAAAAATGGAGCAAGACAGCACTATTGTTGGACATATCTTGAATATTTTCCCCTTGTTCCAGTTATCTTTCACTCTTTAAAGAACCACCCCACACTTCATGTCATGAGACAGCCATTTTATTATGCTGACAGGTTCGGTGGGTCAGATTCTGGATGGGGCATGGTGGGACAGCTTGTGTCTGTTGTACAACCAGCTGGTGCCTTGACGGGACACCTGGGGACGTTTTGAAGGTTTGGGGCTGGCACCTGACTGGGGTCAGCTGGGTCTCTGTGTGGCTTGGGCTTCCTCACAGCTTGGCAGCCTCAGGACAGTCAGACTTCTTACAATGTGGCTGAGGACTCCTAGAATTCTGAAGTTGTCAGGGAATGAGAGGTCTAGTTTTGACATTGTTTATTTTTATTATTTATCTTTAAAAGAAAAAGCATATTTGAATACATATTGGTATTAAATTAATTTAATCTCTCCCTTCATCATTTTATGCAAAATTACTTAAAGATTCTTCCCTAAGAAGCCCACATGATTAGTTTGCTTCTGGAGGGCATGTGAGGAACTCCCCCATAAGCTCTCTAGCAAAACAACCATACAGAAGGATCACAAGTTCAAGGCCAACCTCAGCAACTTAGTGAGGTCCTAAGCAACTTAGTGAGATCCTGTCTCTAAATAAAATATATGAAATACACTGGGGATGTGTCTCAGAGGTCAAGCTCCCCTGGGTTCAATTCCTGGTACAAAAAAATTTTGGTTGGTGCTGTGATTAAACTAAGGACCTCACACATGCTAACCATGTGCTTTACCACTAAGCTACACTTCCAGCTCTAGTGAAAATTATTATTATTATTTTTTAAAAAACCCAAACATTTAAAATCTCTGGACATTGTGGACATTGGGTTAGGAGCACATAATACATTAATAGGTGTTTATTCAGGAAATTCTATTAAATCCTAGTAAGAGGAGCAAGAATCTGTGGCAATTTTTTTAATGGTATTTTCTTTTTTCTTTGTTGACATTTTTTTATTTGTTTTAATTAGTTATACTTGACAGTAGAATAAATTTGTATACTTCAATGTATCATACATAGATGGGGTATAATTTCTCACTTTTCTGAGTGTACATATTGTAGAATCACATTGGTCATGCAGTCACATACATACATACAGTAATAATGTCTGTTTCATTCTACTATTTTTCTTATGCCCACATCCCCTGCCTTCCCCTCCTTTCACTTCCCTCTACCTAATCTAAGGTAACGTTATTTTTTTTCGCATTACAATTCTTAATACTCATAAATACCACGTTTTTTGTATTTCTGTTTGTGTATGAAGTATGTTGACATCCAATTCAAGTCTTCATACATGTACTTTGTATAATGACGACCATCACATTCCACCATCCTTATTACTCCCCTACCCCCTCCCTTTCCCTCCCACCCCTCTTCCCTATCTTGAATTCATCTGTTCCTCCCATGCTCCCCCTCCCTAATCCACTATGAGTCAACCTCCCTATATCAGAGAAAACATTCGGTATTTGCTTTTTTGGATTTGGCTGACTTCATTTAGCAATATCTTCTCCAGCGCCATCCATTTACCTGCAAATGCCATGGTTTTGTTCTTTTTTAATGCTGAGCAAAATTCCATTGTGTATATTTACCACATTTTTAATCTATTCATCCACTGAAGGGCATCTAGGTTGGCTGCACAGTTTAGCTATTGTGAATTGTGCTGCTATAAACATTGATGTGGCTGTGTCCCTGTAGTATGCTGTTTTTAAGTCTTTTGTGTATAGACCAAGGAGAGGGATAGCTGGGTCAAATGGTGGTTCCATACCCAGTTTTCCAAGGAATCTCCATACTGCTTTCCAAATTGGCTGCACTAGTTTGTAGTCCCACCAGCAATGTATGAGTGTGTCTTTTTCCCCACATCCTCGCCAACACTTAATTGTTGTTTGTCTTCATAATAGCTGCCATTCTGACTGGAGTGAGATGATATCTTAGGGTGGTTTTGGTTTGCATATCTCTGATTGCTAGAGATGATGAGCATTTTTTCATATATTTATTGATTGATTGTATGTCCTCTTCTGAGAAGTGTCTGTTCAGGTCCTTGGCCCATTTGTTGATTGGGTTTTTTTTTTTTTTTTTGTGTGTGTGTGTTTAGCTTTTTGAGTTCTTTATATACCCTCGAGATTAGTGCTCTATCTGATGTGTGAGGGGTAAAGATTTGCTCCCAGGATGCAGGCTCTCTGTTCACCTCACAGATTGTTTCTTTTGCTCAGAAGAAACTTTTTAGTTTGATTCCATCCCATTTATTGGTTTTTGGTTTTAATTCTTGCTCTTTAGGAGTCTTATTAAGGAAGTTGGGGCCTAATCCCACATGATGAAGATTAGGGCCTACTTTTTCTTCTATTAGACAAAGAGTCTCTGGTTTAATTCCTAGGTCCTTGATCCATTTTGAGTTAAGTTTTGTGCATGGTGAGAGATAGGGGTTTAATTTCATTTTGTTGCATATGGATTTCCAGTTTTCCCAGCACCATTTGTTGAATATGCTATCTTTTCTCCAGTGCATGTTTTTGGCAACTTTGTCTATTGTAATTTTTTGGGTTAGTCTCTGTGTTCTCTATTCTGTACCATTGGTCTATCGGCCTGTTTTGGTGCCAGTACCCTGCTGTTTTTGTTACTATTGCTCTGTAGTATAGTTTAAGGTCTGATAAAGCAATGCCACCTACTTCACTCTTTCTTCTTAGGATTGATTTAGCTATTATTTCTTTGAGTATTTTTTTTTACTCCTTTCTCTCCTTGTACAATTGGTATTTATTAGTGCACTTTATGGGTTCCCACATTTTTTTGAGTCTCTATTCACTTTTTTGAGAGAGAGAGAGAGAGAGAGAGAGAGAATTTTAATATTTATTTATTTTTTTTAGTTTTCGGCATGCATGAGGTGCTGGGTTCAGCCCCCAGCACCACATAAAAATAAAAACAAATAAGGGGCTAGGGTTGTGGCTCAGTGGTAGAGCACCTGCCTAGCTCGTGTGAGGCTCAGTACCACATAAAAATAAATAAATAAACAAATAAACAAATAAATAAATAAAGGTATTGTGTCCAACTACAACTAAAAAAATAAAAAGAAATAATAGCTGAAATTCACCAAATATGATGAAAAACATTAATATCCATATTCAAGAATCTTGACAAACTCCAGATAGAATAAATGCATACCCAGACACAATATTAAAAATGTCACTGCCCCACACGGGATTAACAGTTGACTTCTCACAAGAAGCAATAGATGCCAAAAGGCAATGGAATGACATATTCAAAATATCATTGAGATTATGATTTATATACAGCAATCACATAGAAATGGGGGAAGGAATTAGAATTAGAACTGTGTAAAAGTAACACTTTAATATTTCCCTGAAATTAAACTGATGTAGATATAAAGTAGATTCTGATAAATTGTGTATGATAAATCCTAGAGAAACTTCTAAGAAAATAATTAAAAATATGGTGAAATAAATGATTAAAGAAATTAAAATCTTACACAGAAAAAATATTAATTCAATGCAAGAGAGAGCAGTAAAGAAGGAATAGAGGAAAAAAGACATGAGATGTATAGAAAACAAAAAGCAAAATGTCATATGTAAGTCCAATGTTAATAATAGCATAAAATATAAATAGATTAAACAATTTAATGAAGTATGGTGTGTCAGACTGGATTAAAAAACAAGATCCAAGTGCTGTCTACAGGAAGCATACTTTATTTATTTACAAAATATTTTCTTTTTGTTGTTTTTAGATATACATGACAGTAGAGTATATTTTGACATATTTTACATATGTGCAGTACAACCCATGCCAATTAAGATCCCATGATGTGGAGTTACCCTGGTCGTGTATCCATATATGAGCAAAGGAAAGTTATGTCTGATTCATTTTATTGTCTTTCCTATTCCCATCCCTCTTCCCTCCCCCCACTTCCTCCTGTCCAACTGGTGAACCTCCACTCCTCCTGCCCCATTGTGAGCCAGCATCTGCGTATCATTTGGCCTTTTGCTTTTTGGGATTGATTTATTTCACTTAGCATAATAATTTCCAGTTCCATCTATTTGCTGGCAAATGTTGATAATTTCATTCTTCTTTATGGATAAGTAATATTCCATTTCTTTTATTCATTCATTTGTTGAAGGGCACTTAGATAGGTTCCATAACTTTGCTATTATGAATTGAGCTGCTATAAACATTGATGTGGCTGTGTCACTATAGTATGCGGATTTTAAGTCTTTTAGGTAGTAACTAAGGAGTGGGTAGTTCCAATCCAAGTTTTCTGAGAAATCTCCATACTGCTTTCCATAGTGGTTGCACCAATTTGCAGTCCCACCAGCAATATATGGATGTACCATTTTCCCCACACCCCACCAATATTTATTGATACTTGTATTTTTGATAATTGCCATTCCGACTGGAATGAGATGGAATCTCAGTGTAGTTTTAATTTGCATTTCTCTAATTGCTAGAGATGTTGAACATTTTTTCATATATTTGTTGATTGATTATATTTTTTTCTGTGAAGTGTCTATTCAATTCCTTTGTCCATTTATTGATTGGACTATTTGGGATATTTGGGTTTTTTTGGGGGGGTGTTAAGCTTTTTGAATTCTTTCTATATCCTAAAGATCAATGCTCTATCTGAGGTGCAGGTGGCAAAGATTTTTCTCCCATGCTGTAGGCTCTCTCTTCATGTTCTTGATTGTTTTCCTTTGCTGTGGAGAAGCTTTTTAGTTTGATACAACCCATTTATCGATTCTTGGGCTTAACTTCTTGCACTTTAGGAGTCTCATTGGGGAAGTCGTTTCCTGCCTACGTGGTGGAAGTTTGGGCCTGCTTTTTTTCCTAGTCAGGCCAGGGCCTCTGATCTAATGCCTGGGTGTTTAATCCACGTTGAGTAGAGTTTGTGCACAGTGAACAGGAGGCATACTTTAGAATCAAAGACACAAGTAGGTTGGAAAGAAAAGGATGAAAAAATATATATCATGCAAATAATAATCATAAGAAAACAGCAGTGACTCTACTAGTCTCAGAAAAAAAAATAGACTTTAAAATAAAAAAAAATCCTAGAGATAAAAAGAGACACTTTGAATTGATAAATCTAGCAGGAAAATATGACAATTATAAACACATACATGGTTAGCAATAAAACCATTCACATATACAAAGTTAAAATGAGAATTGAGGGATGGGGCTGAGGCTCAGTGGCAGCACTTGCCTGGCATATGTGAGGCACTGGGTTTGATTCCCAGCTCCGTCTATAAATAAAAAATAAAGGTTTCTCATCAACTGAAAAAAATTTAAAAATGAGAATTGAAAGGGGAAAGGAGAAATAGACAATTAAAAAATAATAGTTGGGAACTTCAATAGCCCCAATTAAATTGATCTTCAATAGGTCAATGAAGAAGTCACAAGAAAAACTACAAAATAACAGAAGTAAATTAGAAGAAAGCTACAGCATTTCAAAACATATGGGATGCAGCTAAAGCAGAGTTTAGAGGTCATTGAATAGTTGTTTATAACTCTGTTAAAAAAAGAAGACAAATCTCAAATCAATAGCCTCACCTTAGGATACTATTTAAAAACAATAAACCTAAAGCTAACAGAAAGAATAAAATAATACAGGCTAGGTCATATATTATTTAAATAGAAAAATAGCAAAACAGTAGGGAAACTGAGCAAAACCAAAAGTTTTTTTCTTCATAAAGTTTAACAAAATTGACCAACAATAGCTAGGCTGACCAAGAAAAAGAAAGAAGACTCAAACTGCTAAAATCAGGATGAAAAGTGGAGCAATGCTACTGATACGAGAGAAATAAAAAGGATTATGTGGGATTACTATGAACAACTGGATGCCAAAACATGGTACAAACTTTCATGAATGGATGTTATTTCTAGGAAACTCAAACTGCTGAAACTGACTCAAGAAGAAACAGATAATTTGCATGGACCTATAAAAAGTAAAAAGGTTGAGTTAGTAATTTAAAAACTTCCAAAAATTAAAAACTGAGGTCCAGAGGCTTCACTTCTTAAAATTCTTCAAATATTTAAAACGGATTAATACAAATTCTTCTAAAATCCATCAATCAATAATTAATAGTAACAAGTTATTCTATAAGGTCAGCATTATCCTGATAGCAAAGCAGACGAAGACATTCAAAAACTATAATCTGATATCGTTTATGAATCTAGATGCAAAAATACATAGTAGAATATAATCTGAATTCACAAAAAAATAACATGATACAAAATGACCAAGTGAGATTGCTTCTGGGAATATTGGCTCAACATTTTAAAATTTTATTAAACATCTATGCCATGTCAATGCAGTGAGGATCCAAAAAACTGCATGATCATCTCAATAGATGCACAAGGAGCACTTGACAAAATCCAATACTCCTTCACAAGAAAAGCACTCAAATTTGGAATAGAAAAAACTTCAGAGGACACCTATAATAAATGCACATGTAACATTATACTTAATGACAAAAGACTGAATGCTTTCTTCCTAATTTTAAGAACAAGGTAAAAATGTCTACCATTGCCACTTCTAGTTAGCGTTATCCTGGAGGTGCTAACTGGGGTGATTAAGAGAAAGAAGAAAAGGCTCATGTTATAAAGGAAGAAGTGAAAGTATACAGATGACAGGATTATATGTATAGAAAATCCTAAGGGACCCACTAAAAAACTATCATAAATAATGAAGCAGTTAAGCAAGGCTGCAGAATATAAGATCAATATACAAAATTAATTTATTTTTGTACACTAGGAATGAACAATTCAAAACTAAATTCAAGAAAACAGTTCTACTTAAAATAGTATTAAAAAGAATAAAATATTTGCGAATAAATTTACACTTGAAGTGAAAATTATATAATGAAACTCAGAATGTTGTGAAAAATTTAAAGAAGACCTGAATAAATGGAATGGCATCCAATTTTTATGGATCAGATAATTTAATTTTTAAAATGGCATTACCTCCCAAATTGATCTATATTATCAGAGCAAATTCATTTAAAAACTCAAGCTG
The DNA here is from genome assembly GCF_045843805.1 of Urocitellus parryii. NCBI lineage: Eukaryota > Metazoa > Chordata > Mammalia > Rodentia > Sciuridae > Urocitellus > Urocitellus parryii. Next base: position 131,588,838 of record NC_135538.1, on the reverse strand, counting down.
ACTTGTTTATAGAAATTAACATACGGATTCTCAAATTCAAATAGAAATTCAAAGGACCCAGAATAACCAAAGAGTTCTTCCAAAAGAAGAACTAAGTTGGAGTCTTCACACTTCCTGATTTCAAACCTTACTACAAATCTACAATAGTCAAGAGAGTTGTGGTATTGGCATAAGGCTAGACAAATCAAAGAGCAGAATTTAGAATGCAGAAATAAACCATCACAGTTCGAATTTATTGATTTTTTTTCAGTAAGTGTTAAGACAGTTTAGAGGGGAAAGAATAATTCTTTCAACACATGATGCTGGGATTATTGGATAGCTACAAATAAAAGAATGAAATTGGACCTTCTCTTTACACATTCACAAAGAAACTCATAATATATCATAGACTTAAATATAAGATCGAAAACTATAAAACTATTAGTAGAAAACATAGGGGTATATCTTAATGACCTTGGGTTAGATAAAGATTGATTTTTTTTTTTACATTTATTGTTTTGTGGTACTGGGAGCAGTGGTGTTCTACTTCTGAGCCACATCCTTAACCCTTTTAAATTTCATTTTGAGACAGGTTCTCAATAAGTTGTTGAGACTAGCCTCAAATTTGCAATCTTGCCTCAGCCTCCTGAGTTGCTGGGATTACAAGTGTGCACCACCATAACCACATTTACTATTATTTAAAAATAGGAGACATTATACTCGTTATGAAATCTCTGTTTTCACTTTCAGTAAAGTCTTTATTTCACTTTAATTTTCAAAGAACATTTTTGCTGGGTATAAAATTAAAAATGGGAATTTTTTTTCTGTCAACACTTTAATGTTGTCACTGTGGTTTCCATGAATGTGTGAATGTGTGTGTGTGTGTGTGTGTGTGTGTGTGTGTGTGTAATGCTGCAGATCAAACCCAGGGCCTCATGATTGTTAGGAAAGCACTCTATTACTGTGCTATATTTCAATCCCAACACTTGAATATTTTGTACAATTATTATTTGTTGAATTAACTATATTTTTAAAATTTCTCTCCATTTTTTCTTTTACTTTTTTTCTCACGATTTTAAATGCATTTTTATTAGAGCATTATACATAGTATTTTGTGACATTATTATATGTACAAGAAATTTGATTTCAACCTCCTTTCCTCCCCCTTTCCTTCTTTCTTCCCTCCTTCTTTTCTATCTTTTCTACTCTACTGATCTTCCTTTTACTCCTTGATTTATTTTAGTTTTTAAGCCTATATATATAACAATAGGCTTCATTTTGACATAATCATAAAAGCACAGAATATAATTTGTTCTAATTCAGTCCCTAGTTTTTCCTCTTCCCCTCTTTTCCTCCCAATCTTCTAATCTTTCTGCTATTTACACACACACACACACACACACACACATATATGTTTTTTTAAATTAATGTCTTATGGATGTACATGATGGTGAGATTCACTGTGGTATTCTACTTTCTTTGATATAATGCAGTTTACTTTAATATCCTTCTAATTCCAAAGTATGAATATTTGGTTAGTCTGATTCTAGTGTTGGTTTTCATCCTCGTTGCTGGCCACACCTTCCTGCTTCTTTGTTCTTATTATGACTAACACTGTGTATATTCAAACTGTGGAGGCTCTCATAGGCTGGGGACGTTGCTGAGTGGTAGAGCACTTGCCAAGCCTGTGTGGGACCTGGGGTTGGAGCCATAGCACTAAATACAAAAAAACTCTAGTGGCTCCATAGGACTTCTCTTTTATCATCAAAGATCTTTATTTCCTTCCACGTTAGCACCCTGGATGAAGGGATGATCACAGTAATGAAGGCAGGGATTGGATTTGGTTGGGGCTGAGTTGCAATTTCAGTTAAACTTTATTCAACTCTGGCTGAACCTTGTTCCTGGGGTGTGATCCTTTTAGACTTTGAATTGAACCAGTGATTCTATGTCTCTTCAGCCTTGGAAATTTCGTTATTCAGAGGTTGGAGCTTTGTTTCATTTCCTCTGCTGTTATATGCACCTTCAAAATCTAATAAGTATCCTGAGGTGGAGACCTTTTGCTCCTTTGATTGAGGTTCCTTCTCTTTAGTAGGACTTTATTTTCGAAGCACCATGAGACTGTGGAAGATTTTATTCTGCCTTTCTATACCTTAATCTTCTATACCTTCCAGCACTCTGTAGATGACTAGTCAATAAATCCAGGCTTGTTTTTGTTTTTTTCTTTCATTTACAGTCCTTTGGGTTGGTTTTATGCAACTGTCCAAAACTTTGATGACTTCTCTTTAATCTAGCACAGTCCCTCTGTTTGGATCTAGAGTTGAAAAATGTTCTCAGGAATGAAAATGGCCAGTGATCATTGGCTTAATTTGAAAGGACTTCTTTCCTCTAAAAAAAAAAATATTAGTTCATTTAGTTCTTGTTGCTTTTAGAACTTTCCAATGTCTTTTAAAATATGATCATTGCAATTAAGTTTTTCAAATTGCAACAGAGGTGTTAGCCTGTCTTGACCTCCTATATTAAGTGTTTTTTGTTTCTATTGCAATTCTCTTGGTTTTTCTCCCTGTGTTGTTGTGTGAACATGAGGAGCTACTTGATGAAGAAGACTGCATATCACAAAGGGCGAGTGCATTTCGTAAAGACGTAGTCACCTTAATGTACATTAAGAGAAGTCTGTATAGACACTGGGAAGTTAAAGGGGTGGACTGTAGCAGACACGGCTGGTTGTCTGCTCAGGATTTATCCCCTGCTTCTTTTCTCTTTAGGGGAGTTTAAATCTGTTCAGGAACCCACCTTTCTATGTACAATTATATGCCTTAGGGAAGGCAAATTCCCCCTGTAGCTCCAGGGAGTAGATCTAATTGGTCTAAGTAAGATGTCATCCCTATGGCCAGTGATCTGGTTAAGGAAGACATAGGTGGTTCCATGACTTGAGATGGCTGGATTCTTCATACCGTAACCTTTGCATGTGGGAATTTCATAGCTGGGAAAGTCGGAAAATGGCCAAGTTATGTGGTTTCTTAATTTAGTTTCTGATTTAATATCAGTAGTTGAATAGTGTTTTCTAAAAAGCAGTTCAGTGATATCAAAGTTGGCTTTTAGCATGTGGCATACAATATGCCCCTGGTAGCTTCTTAGGGCAAAGGGTATCTGTTTATATATGACCCAACTGAGGTCATTCTCATGAAAGTTTATAAGACCTCATTGTGATGTGGGGTAGTAGATCCCTTTGCAACTTGGTGCCCTGCCTTAGAGGCCTGTGTTTAACTTGGTTCTTCGGTTTCATCCAAGGTAACAAATGAAGCTCTGTTTTTGGGACCCACTTGGATATGTAGCTGAAGTCAACCCGAGGGAGTGATTGCTTTTCTCTGGCATTATATCTTCATTTCCCCCATCATTCATTTGAATTTCTGCAGCTTATGCCAAGACACAGCAGCCCATTCACATGTACAAATGCTCCTGGGTAGCTTTATATCTTTAATCATTGGACCCTAGTGATGTTTTAGTTTTTATGCCCATCAGTATTTCATTCCTGAATGAATGAAATGTTTCATATGTTCATTCCTTCTCTCAACAAGTGTTGATTGAAAACTTGATATTTCAGGCACTGTGTTGGGAGTCTGGGGTGTGGAGACAAGACCCTCATCTATACCTTCTCCCCCAGAGAAAAACTAACAAGTATTGACTCCCAAGCCTTTGTTCACAGGGACAAATGTTTGCATTTATTCACTGGAGTCTCTCTAGTGTGGCAGAAGGGGGAACCAACCTAACTATCCCTTTCTAAGAAATGGCTAAAAAAACCGCTTATTTATTCATATAATTATCTATGACAATTAAAATAAATGATATTTACATGTTACACCATGCATAGATCCCAAAAACATATCAGCAAGGAAAATAGCAAAAGAATGGAGACAGCCTGATACCATTTAGGTAAACATTAAAGATTCAATATATGAGATACTATGTCTTGATCAGCAATTCATATATACGAAGTAAAAGTATACAAACATACTTAAAAATGGGCAGTTCCTCTCAGAAGGGAAGAATGGAAGAACTGTTGAAATGGAGATTTATCTGGTCAGTAACCTTTTATTGTTTTAAAGAGAAAGATGAAGTCATCAGACAAAATATTCATAACTTGCTTAATTTGGGTGGTGGGTACTTAGATATCTATGAGTATTTTGTTACATATGAGATGATTTATAATTAAAAGAGCATTTAAATAAAACACACAGAGGCATTATCTGTAAGCTACTCACATTTTAGTGAGGAAGAGAAACTAGCGAACTCATAGTGGTTTGATAAATGCTGTTAACACACAAGACAGATAGCTCCGCCTGAGGGTTGGAGAAGACTTCTAGGAAGAGAGAAAGGTTGGTTAGGATGTGGAGTTAGCAGGACAGTTGAGGGCAGAATGTTCCCCGGGAGAGAGCAGAGTCACCCCTGGCAACTCTGGAGTATCAGGATGGTAAGAACAACTGTTGAAAACTCACGGTGTGCTCAGTGCTTTTGAACGTGTTGTTCACGTTGATCTCTACAACCTCATAAGTCAGGTATTCATGTTCCCACTTTATAAATGAAATACCCGAGGTTTCAATAACTTACTCAGCATCCTATAGCTCAGAGGCAGTGGGTCTCGTATTGAGCTCTGCTGGATTTTAAATTGTCCTGTTCTTTCCACTAGACCGTGAAGACCTCATATATCTGCTCCACCAAAGAGTTACACACAAAACACATCCTAATCCATAGTAGTTATCCGAGGCACAGCACTGAGGCGGCTATTCAAGGGGAGGGGCAGATCATAAAGCCAAACAACCTCAGAAGAGGTCACGGTGAATCCCGCCAAGAATCCAGATCTGACGGTCAATTTACACAAACTACAGGGGACGTTTTAATAACACCACTAGCATAGGATCAGCAGATTCAGATTGCAGAAAACACTACAGGAAAAATGACCCAGTTTCCCCAACAAGTGCATTTCAAGGGAAAAGAATTGGGGGTAAATCAAAGATTAAAAATGACCCAAGAGACTAGCAACCAGCTACAACCGTGGACTTTGGATCTGATTGAAATAGATCATAAAAATGAATGAAATGATTGGATAATGGATGATGATAAGGAATTGCTGCTGCTTTTTTGTGGTGTAATGACTTTAGTATAGCTGGGGGTTTTTTTTTGAAAGAATCATTACATTTAGAAATACCTACTGAACTATTTTATATGAAATGATTTATCTTGTATCTACTTCAGAGATATTTGGTAAGGGTAAATAAAAATAAGATATGTTCTAATAAATGTTGAATTAAATGAAGGGTATGGGAAGGATTATTATAATATTCTGTCTACTTTGTGTGTATATTTAAAATAAAAAAGCCAGGAGAGATGGGGAAGCCATAAAAATTACCTTGTTTAATTCTCTTGCAAATGCTTGAAGTCCCTTCATGGAATGTCAGTTACACAAAGATGTGAACTCCTTCCTTCTTCTAATTTTAAACCTTGAATTTTAGTGTTTTTTTTTTCAAATTAAACCATTAAGTAGAGAAGGAAATTCAATTTTCTTGACAGTATTATCTTGGGGAGGGGGAATCTTGTTCTAATGTCTTCGTAAAGTTTCAATCTTTCAAGGTCAAAAATTATGTAGTCCCATTTTTCATTTTCAGAGGAAGTGTAATTATTTCATAATACATTGATATTTAAAATAAATGCTGCAATCTTGATTGCAAGTTTGTTTGATAGTCTTAACTTCAAAGTTGATCATAGAGCTCTTTAGAGATAAATCACTGCAGTATGAACTAAATTGTAAACACTTTTATTTTAGGGGGGCATAGTGGTGCAGACTCATAATCCCAGCTACTTTGGAGGCTGTGGTAGGAGGAGCACAAGTGGAGGCCAGCCTGGGCAATTTAGCAAGACCTGTCTCAAAATATAATAAAAAGGGCTGGCAATGAAGCACAGTGGTAGGGCTCTTGCTTGGTATGCAGGAGGCCTTGGATTCAATCCCTCTTACTGCAAAAACACAGTTGCCTTTTACCACGTTGGTGTTTTATTACCATCATTTTAATCTGAATGCTGACTGCATAGAGGCCTCATAGAAGGAAAAGGTCCCAACTCATCAATTAAAGACAGTTGTTAAAAGGCAACAATAGCTGGACGTGGTGTTGCACACCTGTCATCCCAGCTACTTGGGAGACTGGGGCAGGGTTGCAAGTTCCGGTCCAGACTCGGCAACTTAGTGAGGCTTTGTCTCAAAAAAGGGCTGGGGATATTGGCTCAATAACAGAGCACCCGAGTTCAGTTTCCACCATGGTGGTGGTGGGGGGAGAAAAAGCCACAATGTGATGATTAAACACCAGGGTGTTGGCGGCAGACTGCATGTTCACAAGTACAGCTTCTAAAACTATGGCCAGAAGATATTTGCCTTCTCTTAATATCTGGTTGGTTGATGGTGAGACAAACATTTTATGCATATGTGAACACAAAATTAAACAAAAAATGGTGGCTATGGTTTGGATAGTTAGTCCCCAAAGGCCTGTGTGTTAAAGGCCTGCTGTCCAGTCTGTGCTGTTAGTAGGTGGTGGGTCCTACTGAGAGGACATTAGGTCACTGGGGCTGTGCCCTAGAAGAGGATATTGGGACCCAAGCCCTTTCCCTCTCCTAGCCTCCCTGATGACAGGAACTGAGCAGTTTCCTCTACCATCCACTCCATAGAGTCAAGCAACCCATGGCTGTGACCTCAATTCTTCTTTTCATCCTTATAAAGTGGTTATCAGGTATATTGATCACAGTGTCAGCAAGCTGACTGACAAAGTTATGTAACTGAATCTAATAATTAAATAATTAATAGAAACAGGCTTATGTCCTTAGCAAGGAAGTCAACTTTCCAATTAAGGAATCTCTTCAAATTATGTTTTATTTCCAAATCCTAAATACCAGTTTAGGGACATGTTACACAAGTTTGCTGGAGAAAGTTGGTCTTATAACTCAGAGAACATTCAGTTTTAGAAGTGACACATTGATACATGAAGTTGATCAACTTGTTTGCCTGGCATATTTCTTTTGTTTAGCAAAATATATCAGAATGCATATGATGTTGTTAATTACCAAGTATTACCTCTTCGAATTTTCTAAAGTGCTTGGCGTTGCTATCAAAGCCAGGTGATATCATTCATCATCGAAGGGGTCATTATTACACCACTTCTGAATAAGATAGAAACAGGTTTGTTTGTTTTTTTAAGGCAAAAAGTCAGAATGGAAATGCTGGGTAAAGGGAAATACATTTTATGCATTTTTTGTTTCTTTGTTTTCCTTTTGATACAGAGGATTGAACCCAGGGGCATTTTACCACTGAGCTACATCCCCAGTCCTTTTTGTTTTTCATTTTGAGACAGGTCTCTCTAAGCTGCCAAGGGTCTTGCTAAGTTGCTGAGGCTGGCCTCAAACTTGAGATCCTCCTGCCTCAGCCTTCAGAGTTGCTCTGATTATAGGCATAGGCAATCATGCCTAGCACATTTTATACATTTTTCCCCTCATGATTTATTACATATTTAAGTTATCGGAAGGATATTTTTTGGAATGACCACTCCTCATCTAGTGTTCCTTTGTAAAGTTTTTCTTGCAAAACTGTCAGTGAGTTAGTTTGTTTCTATGTTGGTATCTGCGGTGGCTCTGGGCAGGAACAGAAGGTCTACAGCTGCAAAATGGAACCAGACACCTATGGGAACTCAGGAAGCAATGCTGGGATCCACCCATAGGGGGCAGTGTGTGCTACTTGCAGGGATGCAGGACTCTGGCACCATTCAGCACTTGGGCGCTTGCATGTTGGAGAAGACCCAGCATACCCAAGGGTCCTGGCTCTGGTCTCCTGAAAGGTGAAGATGCTTTGTTGACAGATGAGGACGTTTGTTTCTGAGTGAATCTTCTCAGTGGGTGTGATACATTACTATCCCGCTTTGCTGCCAAGTATTCTGGGAAGGAGAGAGAAAAAGAAAAAAGGGGAAGAAATAATTTGAAAGAGGAGAGGGATGAGTATTCATACCTTTTGTCATCTCAGTCTTAAACTTGAGTTTTTAAGCTCTTGTCTACCCGGCGAGGGTCAAAGTACTTTTTACTTTATGTGAAAAATGCTTCCCCAGGGAAGCTCACTGACTCTGGTGCTGAAACTGATTAATGTCCTTGGAGCCCCCGAAGAGCCATTACTAAGTGTCTGGGTTGCAGTTTCAGAGGAAATGGGATGCGTTTTTTGAACCCATCTAAAATGTCTTCATGGAGGGTCAATCTCAAGCTGACATTTTTAAGGGAAAGCCTGTGGTTTGGCCAGGAGGCATGGATAATATATTCTAGAGCCATGTGTCGTAACTTGGCTTCGGAGGGAGAAAAGGACACACAGGGGCAGGAATACAAAGAGGGTTACATGGTCTGTTGCCCAGGTTTGCTTGCACAGAACAGAATTCAATCTACTTAGTTTAAGCAGAAAGGGATTTATGGCAGGATATTAAAGAATCAGATTCCAGACTGATCTTTTAAGAACACTACCCGAAGCCACCCTGAAGAACTGAAGAAGCTGTTACTTCTTCTCCAGTTCTGCAGACAGCAACCACGTCAGGAAATGGTGGCCACCACTTCTAGCTCCAGAATCTTGTCACCTGCCATGCTGAGGAGGCTACGTGACAGGTCATTGGCATCATCAGGAAGCGTCCAAGGGTAGACAGCAGCTGGCTCCAAAGCCATGTCCTGCTTGATGCGATCCACCCCAGCAAAAGAGGCTTGCCGGGCAGTGCTTTTTAATGCCCTACACAGCCAATAAACAGACACTGAGACCTCTCCTCATGCTTTCATGGAGAAACCAGATGCCTCCCTTATGGTGCCTGCCAGCAGAATATTAGAAACACACTGTTCTGATCTTTTATTAATGCTTGATAGAGTTTGGGCCCCAAAAGGCCCATGTGTTAAAGATTAGTCTCCAGCTCTGTGTTATTGGGAGGTGGCATAAACTTTAGGAGGTGGGGCCTAATGGGAGGTCTTTTGGTCATTGGGGGTGTGCCCTGAAGGGGAAGAGCCGGACCCCACCCCTTCCTCTTTTTCATGCCCTATCCATGAGTAAATTCCTTTGCCACATGCTCCCACCATGGGAGCATCATTTTCTCACAGAGGTTCTACATTCTAGTCTATGCTCTGTGTTCTGAGCTTGGACTCTTCGACATCTTTTTCTTTTTTGGGCTGGAGATCAAACCTAGAGCCTTGTGCATGCTAGGCTCTACCTCCGACTGCAAATCCTTCCTTTTCCCTTATGATGTGTTTCCTTTCCTCTCATTCAGGGCTTCTGCTGGTTAACACTGTCTATCTAGCAGTGTGGTGGAAGTCTTGATTCCTGCAAGTCCTGTTTCTGGGTGATCTTTCTTGGATTGAGATGCTCTAGCCTTCCACTAACTTCTATGATTGGATATGCAGCCTCAGCTCCTACAGTCAAACCTCAGTATCCTGGTCTGCCACCGTCACTTCAGGCATGATGAGGCCTGTTGTAGGTCCACGCTTGGACCAAGCTGCTTACATTTGATCTGAACAGAGTGTCCTGGGTCCCCTCAAAGCTCTAATGGATACTTCAGAAAATGGTACTCTGATGGATGATTCAGAAAATGTTTCAGAGCTGCACAAACACTCATGCTATATATTAGTTCACTAATCCCAAGAGCCTCATTAAATGCTATGGGTCTTTATTAGCAGAAAGAGGTACAAGATGCAGAGAGATCCCGTCACTCCCCAGATCTCTGGGCACAGCAGTTGTGCTCAACAGTTCCTTGAATTCTCACAGTGTAACATTCTTCCCTTTGGCACATCTGGTCACCTAATGTACTTGTGCCTTGTGGTTAAGTTCAATGAGAGTGGGGGCACCAATGTGTCAGGTCAACATGAACGTGGTCCCCTGCAGATGAAATTGGGAGAGAAGATGAGCCTGACACAGAGTCAGACTGGGAAGGGACATTGCTGTCCCTACCAGGTAAAAGATTATTTCTCCTTGTAGACCCATCGGGAAGTAGAAAAGGCATTTGTCAAATTGCTACCTACATAATGAGAACCAGGGGCTGCACTGATTTGCTGGGGCCACGAAAATTACATCTAGAGCCACAGCTGTAATTGGAGTCATCCATTGGTTAAGGTAACAAAACCACTGTTATGCTCCAACAAACATTTTTATTCTACACAGAGCAAGCAAGGGAATTATGTGGCTGTAACAGGTATCACTGTCTCTGTGTCTTCCTAATCTTTAGTGTTTCATCCAGGGATGTGATGTTGTCTTTGACTTTTTTAGTAGGGGGGAGCAGTTCCAGGGTCCTCCACTTGGTTATTTTTACCCTGATAGTGCTCACTTCTTGGGTCATGGATGAGTGTGGGCATTCAGTAACTGAGTTATTTCTCTATGCACAGAAAACTGAATGTATAGAAAATGTCATGCATTACAAACCACAGGGTAAGTGTATAGACCCACAAAGTTCATGATGAGAGGGTCTTGAGCTCAAGATTCCATCTATCACTCAACTCTTGAAATGCCACTTCTGCAGCAGAGTTCAGGGAAGGAACTGTTGTGTCACTTCATGCCACGGAGCGTCAGCAACCATCTGCTGTTGTGAGTAGAACCTTTAGTGCTTCCAACCCAGTCAATGCAGATAACTTAATGGTCTCAGTTATTTTTTCCTTATCTACTCCTTGAAATGATTTTGAAAAATAAGGTACCTTTTACATACTTTTAAATGTAACATCAGACATTCTTCTGATAGGGGTAAAGAGTTAAAATGGATCACAGAACATCAGAAATTTCAGAAGCTTGTATGACAGAATTCGAGAAAGATTTATTTTTATTCATGTTCTGCCAGACACATCTCAATACTCCTTTTTGGTCCAGATTGGCTTCATATTTTGTTCACACCCAGACTTCTTTCTGTTCTACTGTCCACATATTCACGGTGTTGGGCAACCCAGAAGATGAGTCTCATGGGTATGACTTCCCCCTTTCAGCACCTTGGGCAGAAGGAATAGTTCTAGAAATTGTTTGCCCACTAGAGTGGCTAGAAATAACTGTATGTGGAAGTGATTGTACGTCAGTAATTACATTCTGTTAAACCCAAACTAAATTATTCATCCTGATTCAGTTGGTGGAATTCCAACAGTGCCAGTGACCACTGTGGAGGCCACTGCATAAGAAAGGACTAAGACAAAAATGCAGGTAAAAAGGTCTCTTGCAAATTTTACTAAAATACGTGCCCTAGAAGGACCATTTCCAGGCTTCAGAAGTGGCCCGTGCTAAAGAAAATCTCCGACAATTAATTTTCATTAATTTCATGAATAATCTGCCAGAAACTGTAAACACTGGCCTTAGGATAAAACTATTATGTAACTTTAAAAAAAGTTTTTATGAAACCCAAACATGATAATAACATGCTATTGGCTATTATTCACTTTAAAAATAGTTGAACAATCTCTTTTTTAACATTTAAAAATGTTTATGTTTTTCTTTTTACCCTTTGAACCTATATTTCCATTCCACCTTGTCCTCTGAATTGTATCACAGTATTTTTTATTTACTTAGTTTTGGTGCTGGGGGTTGAACCCAGGGCCTCACCTGTGCTCAGCATGTATTCTACCCCTGGCCTAAACCCTGGCCCTAACGTAACCTAATGTATATTTTGGGGTATTTCTTAGCAGTTTTATTGAGATAGCATTCTCCTACAGTACGACTCACCCAGTTAAAATGTACAATTCTATGGTTTCTAGTGTAGTCCCAGAGGAGTTGTGTATCCATAACCACAGTACGTTCTAGAATGTTTCCATTTCAAAAGAAGGACCACAGCTCTTGGCCATTGCTCTACATTCCCTCCAAACTCCCTCTTCCAGTTACAGTCAACTACTAACTTCCTCCCAGTCCATTTAGAGTGACCCATTCTAGAAATTCCATATGAATAGAATTGTATAACACGTGGCCCTTTGACTGACTTCCCTCAGTTATCCTAACATTCTCAAGGTTCACCCTACGGTTATGCTTGAAAAATGTATCCGTCCCTCTTTCCTATTACTACAACAGGTACGTGCATTGAAATATTAAAATATTCTTCATTGAATGCTCACCAAAAGATTTTGGGAGTTTAAAATATTTTCTAGGTTGAATCATCCCTAGGATTGTTGTTGCCATACGCAACGAACACAAACAACATAAATTTGTGGTAAATATTGATAAAACACAATTTTACAAGGAGTAAAATTTTTTTATTGGAAATGCATCACTGATAGGATAAAATTTTCTCATTTTTAAAGTGTAACAGGATGAATAAAGCCCTTCCAGAATAGGACACAATTCTGTGTCAATTCTTCTCCTATTTTTTTGGTGTTTGATAGCTATAACATCTGAAAAACCCTGACCATAAAATTAAACTAATGGAGACAGAAAAGATCAGTCAATTCTTCCAATTCTTTCCTTGCTCTGCTCCCCAAATCACAAAACATCTCTTAGCCAAGCTCTCCCATGACTCCCCCTCCAAAATGATGCGTTCTTTGCATCTTAAAGGGTGTCAGAGATGAAGTGATTTAAATAACATGACTCTCACCACCTCGCTTATCCTCTATCTGGATCCAGAACTTCTCAACACAGTGGAGAGACTGTTACTAATGCCAGGCCAATTCCATAGCAGAAGGTCCCAGTAGACAGGAAAAGATGGAAATGCAGGAGGGTTTTGATGGCACTTGGATTTCTTTTTGGAATAAGAAATGCTTTCCCTGGGTTTGGCATTTGAAGGTCTCTCTCCCTCCCTCCCTCCCTCCCTCCCTTCCTCCATGATCTCTTATGCAGTGCTGGGGATTGAACCCAGGGCCTGGTGCATGCTAAAATGGAGCGTTATCACTGAGCCACCTCCCCAGCCCTTTTTATTTTATTTTGAGACAGGGTCTCGCTGCTCCCCAGGCTGGCCTCTGACCTGTGATCCTCCTGCCGCAGCCTATCAGTCTGGATTACAGGTATTGGCCACTGTGCCCAGAAGTTTTCTAAGCCCAGGGTATTTGAAGTTTCCTAGGGAAAGCGGAGGGCTACTGCTTTCTTTATAGAAAGGCAAGATTCTGTGTAAGTGAGAATGGAGAGAGAGATGTCTTTTAAAAATGATCTGTGTACCATTGGGACCCAGGGGTTTGCAAGCCACGGAGCTGAAGGATCTTAGATTTCCCCTCCTGAGGTCGGCCCTGCAGGTCTCCTGACCCCAGCCACGGGACTTGTCAGGGCCCTGTTACACAGCAGAGTCCACCCTGGGTAGTTTGAGCAGAAAGGGATTTGTCACAGGATATGGAACGGCTCGTGGAATCGCTGGGGAAGGAGAACCAGCAGACACAGTCCCCAGCTCCCCCACGTGAGGCCTGGAGTCTGCAGCGTGGAGGGGCCTGTGGGCTGTCTCGGGCCCCAACAGCCTGGTCCTTTGGGAAGCTGCCCCACAGCTGTGGCTTCTGACCGTACTGCCATGGCCACCAGCCAAGGGGTGTGTGTTTACATTTCTGGCCATTGTATGAGGTATGACTGAGGGTCCCTGGCAGGTGGTGGGGAGCACGGCTCCCTGAAGCTTTTGAGACTGCTCTGAGACTTATCAGATCCAGTGAATGCAATGAATAGCCTGGAGTCAGAGAAAGGGGTAAAGCTAAATCCAAGGACGAGTGTGCACACCTTCCTCAGGGCCCTGAGCATTGAACGGGCCAAAGCAGGATTCCATGTGCCCTTTTTTTGCCCCCCTTTTTTATTTTTTATTTTGAGACAGGGTCTCCATGAGTTGCTTAGGGCCTCTCAAGTTACTGAGGCTGGCTTTGAACTCGCCATCCTCCTGCCTTGGCCTCTGGAACCACTGGGATAACGGGTGTAATCCATGAGACCCAGCTCCATGGGCCCATTATTGCCCATAGAGGTGACGCCATCCTGCATAAACCCACGCTCTGTGCATGGATATGGAACATGACAACAGGGCTTCCCAGAGAGCTTCCGGTTCATTCCGTGAATGCCCACTGTGTCCTACGTACCATGGTGAGCACTTCCTGTCCAGTATCTCTTGTAATCCGTACAACAGGCCCGTGGTGGGGCTCATTACTCCACCTTGTAAATGAGCAATCTGAGTCTCAGGTTGGTAAAGTGACTAACTCAAGGTAATGGCCCTAGACCCCAGTTGAATTTTTTATCTTTAAGCCTCTACAGAACGGGGGCTCTAACAGGAAACGCAGACCATCTGGGTTCTGAACCCTGCTCTGCTCTGGAATGCCCTGGCTTGGTGGACATCACCAGGCTATTTGCTATCCTGCACGTAGGGGGACCTATCCTTCCCAGCCACTGCAGGTGGGAGGAGCCACTGGGTCAATCCTCCAATGGGCAGTGGGTGGGAATGACTGGTGTGTGCAGGGAGCATTTTGGTGTCTCTCCTCCTGCTTAGAAAATTGTGCACTCCCAGAGCTGCAGCCAAGAGATGGGGATCCGTCATCATCCTGGATCCCAAGTGACGGTGTGGAGCAGGACTCCCTGACCACCCATGTCGGACACAGTGCGAGCAGGAGCAGCCCCTGTACTATGTGGTGCTCGGCCCCAGGAGCCTGAGTGTCGGTCACTGTGGAATGGCCAGTGGATTTGGACTGATGCACTCAGCCAGCTCTGTTTAATCCCCCAAGTCTTCACTTTATCATCTGTAAAATGATGTCATTGTCCCCCAGGTCAGCTGTATGGGGATGGTTAAAGGGGATAAAGTCAGATGCAGTTCCTTCAGGGGGAACATTCTCCAAAGACAGTCTGGCTTAGTGATTTGGCCTGCTTTTAAATCGTCTCCTTCACAGCCATAATGTCGTATGCATAAGGTCCCGAAGTCTTAGGTTCACGCTTGCAGATTCCATGACAAAGAACTAGGGTCAGAGATGCCAAGGGCTCCTCGTGTCTTTGGGTGGTAATTTTCCAAGCCTCCATCAGATGGATCCGACATGGGTTTTAGAGAAGTTGAATGGTTTGAAAGGTGGATCTAGCCTTTGTCCCTGGCTGCCTTTGAGGTCCCCAACACGGCGGGTGTAGACCATTCTGTACACTGTCCTGAGGGATAGTAAACCCTGCCCACCAGGCTGGGGTGGGTGACACTTCTGGTCTTCCCCTACATTTCCATTCTGCAATTATTATTATTATTGTTATTATTATTATTATTGGTACCAGGGATTGAGTTCAGGGATAGTTGACCACTGAGCCACATCCCCAGCTCTATTTTGTATTTTATTTAGAGACAGGGACTCCATGAGTTGCTTAGTGCCTCACCATTGCTGAGGCTGGCTTTGAGCTGGTGATCCTCCTGCCTCAGCCTCCTGAGCCAGTGGGATTACAGGCGTGCACCATGGTGCCCGGCTCATTCTGTATTTCTTGAATGGGAGGGAGCACTGCCTTTCCCAGCCTCCAGAGACCTGCTTCTGCCCAAACGAGAGTGACTCAGGGAGTTTTTGGTTGGAGGCACCGGAAGAGCCGCTGTGAATGGAAGACTGGGGTGGAGATGGGGTGGAGGCGGCCCTGACCTCAGATGGTGGCTGGGAGGGGCGGCCATCGCCTGCTCTGGACCTGAAGTGCAGGCAAGAAATTAACCGTCGCTATTTTGAGCCACGGAGATTGGGGGGTCGCTTCCCATTGCAGATTTAAATTAGCTTAACTTCATTAATTAAACTAAGAATGAGGCACGGGAGCAAAAATAGAGCTGTGGACAGGGCTTCAGAAGTTTAGGATTTTAGGTGTCATTGAGGGAAACCGGTTCTTGGTGGCTCTGGATTTCAGTTTTCTCATCATTAGTTGAAGGGCGTTAAACTGGGTTTTCTCCCTGTCGTCTTATGATTTTAACAGTTGTCTCTACCCTCCCTGGTTTATCCATCCATCCATCCAAGCGCCCCCACCTATCCACCCATTCACCCACCCACCTGCTCAACGCCCCCCAAATCCATCTAACCCCTGTCTCTATGGTTGCGGTCTGGAGACGAGGTGTCCCCCAAGCTCCTGTTAATGCAGAAATATCCAGAGGTGAAGTGACTGGGTTATGAGAGCTGTCCCCCAGTGAGTCCCTCCTAGTGGGACTGGACTGACGGGTGGTGACCGTGGGCAGGTGGGCTTTGCCTGGAGGAGGGGGTCACTGGGACATGCCCTGGAAGGCTGCGTATTCGCTGTGGCCCCTTCTGCTCTCCTCTCTCTCTCTGCAGCTTTCCTCCTCTGGGTCCTTCCTGAAGGATGTGCCACTTATTTGGGGTGCAGAGCAATGGAGTCGCCATTTATGGACTAAGACCTGAAACCGTGAGCCTTAAACGCACTCTTCCTCCTCTAAGCCGTTCCTGTCGGGTGTGTTGGTCACAGCGAGGCAGAAGCCGACTGCAACACCGTCCACTCTTATTCCAGAGACCAAAGCAAATGACTAAGTCAAACCACGATGTCTCCCAACATTCAGCCTTTGGTTTCCCTCACTACTCTATAGGGGAGTTAGCTTAAAAAAAAAGAGAACGAACCTTGTCACTTATTTTTCCTGGGGTGACCCTGCTGCCGAGATGAAGCAGCAGCAAACATTTTCACTCTGAAAAAAATGCTTTTGTTTCGACAGAGGGCCATGTGCGATCCATTGCTTTGTGTCGTGCAGAAAGAACAAAATAAGGAGCTCCCAGATTTGGGTCCGACAGCGGGAAAAGGTCTGGAAGCCGATATCTTCTCATCGAAATCATTTTGCTCCTCTTCTTACGTCCATTTACTGAATCAGAAAGAAACTTCCTCTTCCTGGAAACACGATTCCTGACAAATGGGGAGAGAGAGTTTGTAGAAACCTGTGACATGGTGACCTCGTGGTGGGGGGCTCCATCCAGAAGGGAGGCGCCCCGCAAGGAGACCAGGATGAGATTCATAGGAGAAACTCACATCGTGAAAGCCAAGAGCAGCGGGGACCCATGGCTGGAGTCTGTAAGGAATCTGGCCAGGAAACAGAACTCCTGTCCCGTAGGAAGGACAGAGGGCCACAGGCTAGGGTTCTGGGGTGAGCGGGAATCCCCAGACGGTAGGGGAATTTGGCTGTTTGTTATCAGGTAGTAGATCATGTTTCACTTGGAGCAACAGCTGGGAAGGTGGAGGTTTATTGGAAAGCTGGCCAGATCTCCTGTTCCAGAAACATTAACGAATTCTCCACTAGTTACTCTTTTTTCTTTGGTTAAGATTTTGTCTCCACCGCATATAAAAGAAAAAACCCCAGAAATAGCAACTTAAACATACAAGTGTTTATTTTGCTGGCAGGCCTGGATTCAGGTAGTTCTTGGGTGGTATGGCAAGCTCATGATGTCATAGAGACCCAGATTGCTTTCTGATTGTCCATCCTCAATGCATTGCTTCCAATTTCAGGGTAACCTCATGGTTCAAAGTGGCTGATGGAGCTCCTACCATCAGATCGGCATCTCAGCAGAATAAAGGAGCCATAGAGGGAAGAATAGGCTCGTTACCCAAATTAATTAGCTTTTTAAAAGAAATCTTCCCAGAAGTCCTACCAGCACTGCCTGGTTGGTTAGATCAGTAATACCCAGCCATAAAGGAGGTTGAAAAATGTACTTTTTGGTTGGGCATGTTGCCATTCTCAAATAAAATCAGGGTTCTGTCACTAGATAAGAAGGGAATAAATAACATTATGAGGTAATTAACAGATTCTGGCACATTATTTTTCCTACCTATTGTCCACATGATGGATAATGAACTCAATTATACATTCCAGGAATATAGAGCACACTAAATTACCAGTAGACAAAATGGTGCATTGGTTGCAAATTCTTAAATTCCTTATATAACATACATAAGGCCTGGTTTTGTTTTTTCCTTTGGGGATTGAACCCAGGGGCACTTCACCACTGAGCCACATCTCCAGCTCTTTTTAATATTTTATTTAGAGACAGGGTCTCACTCAGTTACTTAGGGTCTTGCTAAGTTGCTGAGGCTGGCTTTGAACTTGTGATCCTCCTCAGCCTCCTGAGCCATTGCCGTCCTGCCTGGCCAGGATGAGCTTTTAAGCAGTTGTTCAGCACAGGCCACTGGTTGCAGCTGGTTCTGATGATGCCTGGTTTCTTGGGCTGCCTGTAGCCGTCAATGATGCAAATTAAAAAATTAAAAAAGAAAACAATTCCCGTGACACATACATTTAAACTGATATTCCCCAGGACTTTAATACACTAATATGATTTGAAATTCTCCAGAAACAGTATTTAGAGCATTTCCTGGTAGGACCGCTGTATGGAGCACACTTTAGGATCTGACTGCATTGATTACACACCCTGGGGATGGATGGGGTGGGGGAGTCTCAAAGTTCGCCTTCCAGGACAGGATAGGGAAGGAGAGATGATAAGTTTCTGAAGAATATTTCTGGTATGCTGTAAGCATTTAATTAATTGGGTGATAATGATCCTTTAGTAGGGTATCTGAAAATAGAGAATCCCCCCCCACCTAGGTTCAAAGACAGATTTGATCCCACCAGGAGCAATGGCATATCTGTCATTCCAGCAGTTGGGGAGGCTGAGGTAGGAGGATCACAAGTTTGAGGCCAGCCTCAGAAACTAGCGAGGCCCTGAGCAACTTAGTGAGACCCTGTCTCAAAATGAAAAATAAAAAGGGCTCTATAGTTTAAGCTATTATGAATCCATAATGGGGGTGGGTGGGTGGGTAAGAATGAAGGAACTTTGGACTTGGCAGAGGGGAGTGAGGGGAGGAGAGGGGGTGTGGGGATGGGAAGGACAGTGGAATGAGACGGACATTATTACCCTGTGTACATGTCTGATTACGTGACTGGTGTGATTCCACCATGTACAGCCGGAGGAGGGAGAAGTTGTGCTCCATTTGTGAACAGTGTGTCAAAATGCATTCCACTGTCACGTGTAGCTAATTAGAACAAATTAAAAAAATAAATAACATCTAAAAATTTAAGCAAAAAAAAGTGTGTGGGGGGGGGTGCTGAGGATGTGGCTCAGTGGCTCAGCATCCCAGGGTTCAATTCCCAGCAACAAAAACAAAACAAAACAAAAATACAGATTGATCCTAAGTGATGGAGAAGGGTCTTCTGCTACCAGTCCCCTCCTCTTTCCCATCTGGGGCTTAGTTGTCCTCTATCTTTCCTCTTGGGTCCTGGGGGCTTCCTCCAGGGTGACCGGTGCGTTCTGTGAGGGTGGGTGAGGACTATAATAGGTAAAGTTATGAAAACTCTCATCTCACTGTATCATCGCACTGAATTCAGAATAGCCCCACGTGGGCCCCAAAGCTCTGTTTGTGAAACCAGCCTCAGAATGAGTACAAGACTGGGTGGGAGGGGAGTCCGGGGCCAGTTTAATTCCTAAGGAAGGTGTCCCTCATTTGGGGAAGGAGGGGAAGGGGACTCTTTTGGAAAGAGAGTAGAAAGGTGGTCACCAAGGGCCAGGAGGGGGCCAGGCTCTCGGGCTCAGAGTCTCAGTGTGGGAGGTTGAAACGTTCTGGAGAGGATCGTGGTGACGGCTGTACAATAATGTGAATCTAATTAATGTCAGTGAACCCTATGCTTAACGATGGTTAGGATGGTAATTATTTATAGAGGCCTATTTTGTTACAATAAAAAAAAACAAACAGCAAAGTTTATTCTCTTTTGTAAAGGAGGTGAGAGACTGTGTGAACTCTAGCACGTTCTCGGGGAGGGAGCCTGCCGTAGCGTGGGTATGAGATGCTCCCCAAAGGCCCATGTGTTGAAGGCTTGGTCCCCAACCCAGGGTGCTACTGGGAGGTGGTGGAACCTGTCAGGGGCGGGGCCTCGTGGGAGGAAGTTAGGTCATTGGTGGCGTGCCCTTGAAGGGGATATTGGGACCCTAGACTCTTTCTGTCCTCTTTTCTTTCCAGTTGCCACAAGGTGAAACAACTTCTTCCACCGTACATTTCCACCCTGATGGACTGTGCTACCCACAGCCGGACAAGGGAACCAAGGGACCATCCCTGCTCAACTGGCCAGAGAGCTCTTGAGTGTGTGACCTCCTGGTGGATGTGTCTTACCTTATTTTCTTAACAATCATGCAAAGGTGGCACTATCCCCATAGTACTCACAAGTTCGGAGGGCAGAAGGCAGAGTGGAAGGTGGAGCTGAGCAGATGTGCTTTCCAATTCCTGTCTCGTCAATGACTGGACCTGTGACCTGGAGTCAGTCATGGAACCTCCTGACTTTAGTTCTGTCCGAATTCCATTACAGACGCCCTCAGCAAGACTGAGGTAAGGAAAAGAACAAAATGCATTGGATGTAATCATATTTGTCTTGCGAGGTTGTTGTAAAGATTAGGAATAAACTGGGCACGGTGGCACACACCTGTAATCACAGTGACTCAGGAGGCTGAGACAGGAGGATTGCAAGTTTGAGGCTAGCCTAAGCAACTTAGCAAGGCCCTAAGCAACTTAGTGAGCCACTTTTCATCTCAAAAAACAAAAAGGGCCGGCGATGCGTCTCATGGGTTTAGTTCAATCTCCCGTACCCTTCCCCCCACCCAAAACTGAAAATAATACTGAAGAACCTCATATAGTTCTTAGAACTTAGTGGGTCCTCAGCCAATGGCACGTGAAACAATTGAAACACATTGTACATTGTCTTATCGACACTATTTTCAAACAGCCAAGCTTCTGGATCTGGAGAGTACTTTGTGTCGACCTGGTCTGAATCCTTCTCTTTGGGAACATCTGGAGAGTTTGGTATGATCCAGGCTCCACTTGGGGAGGTTAAGTGAAGTCTTTTGGGTGACATAGCCTTGACGTTGGATGGCGGTGTCTGCTCCAGGGTGACAACACAGGGGCCTTCTGTCTCCTCCTCTGAGGTGCCTGGTGTGGAGAGGACAGGCCATGGGAGGTCTCCTGCCTTGTGTGCACACCCCGAGGAGAGGGCACGGTGACGCTGCGCTGTCCTTCCCGGGGCTGCGGAGGAGCCCTGGAAACCATGCAGTGCAGATGGTTTCGGCATTGGAAGCAAAGCTGCCTTCTCCGCTGACCCATTAGAGCTCTTTTCTGGCGATGATCTTTCTGGTTCGTGGACGTCAGCCAGGAAGCTGAGACCTGGGAGCTGCCTGGGACCCGTCGGCCTCACATAAGGAGAAGCGTTCTGGGCTTGGGACGGCCTTGCTGGAGCCCAGCCTGGGGCTCTGGCAGAGGATCCACAGGCTTTTTGGCTGCCTGGTTGTCACACTCTGGCTCTTATAAGGATTTTACTCCGGGGACCCTAGAATAATGAGGAGAGATGAGTCTCAGTCCCTTTTCTCTATTTAATTGCTCTCCCTTCTGTTTTTGTGAGATTGGTTTTTTTTTTAATCCTTTCTTTCCCCCTTTCCCTCTCACATAGGAGAGAAAACATCTGACCCTTGGTTTTCTGATCTGACTTATTTCTTTTTAAAAAATATTTATTTTTTTAGTTATAGATGGCCACATACCTTTATTTTATACTTATGTGGTGCTGAGGATCGAACCCAGTGCCTCATGCATGCTAGGTGAGCGCTCTACCTCTGAGCCCCAGCCCCAGCCCTGGTCTGACTTAATTCACCTTTCCAATTCTCTCCTTTTACCAGCAAATGACACATTTTTGTTCTTTATGGCTAAGACTCCATTATATACCACACTCCATATATACTATATTTTCTCCATCTACTCATCTGTCAATGAACACTTAGGCCAGTTCTATATCTTGGCTATTATGAATTGCACTGCTATCAACATTGGTAGGTGTGTTTCACTAGACTCTGCTAATTCTAGATCCTTCCAATAAATACCGAAGAGTGGGATAGCTGGGTCATGTGAAAATTCCATTCCTAGTTTTTTTTTTTTTTTTTTTTTTTTGCTTTCCAGAGTGGGTGTACTAATTTGCCATCCCGCCAACAATGTATAATTATAACATTTTCCCCCACATCCTCATCAACATTTATTATTATTTGTATTCCTGATGATTGACATTCTAATCATAGTGAACTAAATTCTCTGTGTAGTTTTGATTGGCATTTCCCTGATTGCTAAGGGTGTTGGACATTTTTTTTTCATATATATTTGTTGGTCATTTGTATTTCTTCTTTTGATAAATGCCTGTTGAGATCATTTGCCCATTTATTAATTGGGCTCTTTGTTTTCCTGGTATTAAACATTTTTATTTCTTTGTGTTTTCTGGATGTGAATCCCCTGTTGGAACACTAGCTGGCAAAGATCTTCTCTCATTCTGCAGGCTCTCTCTTCATGCCCTGGTTTCCTTGGCTGTCAGAAGTTTTTAAACTTGATGTCATCCCACTTTTTTGACTCTTGGTGTATTTCTTGAGCTTTAGACGTCTTATCAAGGAAGTTGATGCCTATACAAATATATTGGAGTGTTGACCCTGTGTTTTTCTTCTAACAGTTGCAGTATTTCTGGCCTAATTCCTAGATTTTGATTCACTTTGAGATGTCTTTTGAGCAAGGCAAGAGATAGGGATCTAGTTGTCATTTTTTCTACATATGGATATCCACTTTTCCTAACACCATTTGTTAATAATGATGTCTTTACCCCCACATACATTTTTGGTACCTTTGCCAAGAATCAGATGAATGTATCTGTGAGGATTATCTCTGTCTTCAGTTCTATTCCATTGGTCTTGATGCCTGTTTTGATGCCAATACCATGCTGTTTTTGTTATGATCGTCTTTAGAATAGTCTGAAATCAAGTATTGCGATGCCTTCAGCATTACTCTTGTTGTTCAGGATGGCTTTGGGTGTTCTGGGTTTTTTATTCTTCCATGAATTTCATGAATGTTTTTCTAGTTTGGTGAAGAATGTCATTGGTATTTTGATAGGGATTGCATGGAACTGTAGATCACTTTGGGTGAGATGGCCATTTTGACAGTATTAATTCTGTCTATCCAAGAACACTCTCTCCACTCTCTTTGACCTGAAGGAGCCTTGAGCAAGGCTTGATGGGAGGGAGGGGCCCGGAAGAGCTGGAGCCTGTGAACACAGCAGTTCCTGCCTGTGGTCCTCACAGCACCAACAGTGAAAGGTTCATTCTTCCTATCCCAGAAAGAACCTGCATCAGTAAGTTTGGGAAAAGATGCTTGAAGTCCATGCACCTTTGACAGACTGTTCAGACTGGATTATCAAAGGCTGTGACATGGATGTGACCCATGGAGGCTCCAAGGAGAGTGTTTGAGCCACAAAGTAAAACTCACTCTAGGAAATTAGTCACATAAGCTTTGCTGCTGCTTCATCTGATGCCAGAAGCTTCCACACATGCTATCCTACAGCAGCCCTGCCCTCCAGACATGAGAGTGTGATGAGGAGGTAGATCTACCCACGAGGAAGACGAGGGTAACTTCCTGGTTACTCAGCCCCTGGATTGCCTTGGGTCTTTGGCTATTTCTGGTTGATTTTATAAATTAAGACTATTACCAAAGGGTGGGTCGGTCTCTCTCTCTCTCTCTCTCTCTCTCTCTCTCTCTCTCCTTCTTTCTCTTAAAATTTCTTGCATATTACTGACTAGACATAAATGAACCAAGTCTCCAAAGCCATGCATGGTGACTGAGCATAATTAAAATAACAAACAACAACAACAACAACAACGACAACAAAAAGATCACAAAATAAACCATCCAAAATGTGGTCGTGGTTGATTACCAAGTTATTTTGATCCTAATCCATCACCCGCTTGGATCCATTAGCTTTCAAAATAGATTTTTGTCCAAGTGGACAGTCTTGCAACTAACTATGGAGTGATCTAGTAAAATAGATATTCACCAACCTTACTCTGTGCTCTGAAGACAACTGTAAAATCCACTAGTGCTACTATAAAATTGGTCCAAAAATATATTCTTCCTATTCAAGTGTTTCTGGAGGGATTCTTGATCTCCCATAACCTGGCTTAAATGTAACCTATTATCACCACAGAATCCTAGTAACACTCCCCATAACTCTCCCTGGTCTGTAGGAAGCACTTCCTACCACAGATTGCCTTGGGCACCGTCCCTCGGCTTTATGTGTCGCTGACCACCCAAGTGCCTGGAAGCCAGCTGTGGCAGCCCAGAGGGAGAAACTTAGAACAGTTTTGAGGTCTCTGTTATTTTTACAAATGGCACAGTTGGTACTGAGAGGAGAGCCAAATTATTTCATTTCTTCCTTTTTTCAAGGCAAATGTTGATTTCTTCCAGACCACCAAAAGCCATTCTTTCAAAGAGGGTTATTTATTGGCAGTGTCGGTTAGAGGTTGGTTTGTCTATTTCTTTTTTAAAAATATTTTTTGTTGTAGATGGACACAATCCCTTTATTTATTAATCTTTCTGTGGTGCTGAGGATCGAACCCAGTGCCTCACCTGTGCTAGGTGAGTGCTCTACCCCTGAGCCACAACCCCAGCCCTGGGCTTGTCTAGTTTTAAGTGGTGTGTAAGTGGGTCTATACAGGCCGGTTTCCCCTGGTTTTGAAGGTGTGGGCTCTCTTTGGGTCTGATGGTGGTTGGGGGCTTTGAACACGACTCCCCTATTACTGAAACAATGGCTGACCCAATCCATTTGAGGTGCCTTTGGGGAAAAGAGTCTGCAAGTTTAACAAAAGCAGATGTAGGAAAGAAGCCTAAGAGCCCTTCCTCATGGTTGGCACGTGCTGGGTCTGTCCAGGGTGGAGAGAAAGTAGGTTTCTCTGCCAACGTGGGGCGCAATTTCATCAATTATTGATGTTCACCAGTGTGACAAAGCTGTGTCCTGTGCCCATCTGTCCCAGAGCTTCCAAAACAGCATCAGGGTGTGATGGCGTTTCTGCCTAAGTGTGCATTTTGGAAACGTGGGGCAGCGGGTTGCAAGAATGGAGTCTTGAGAGGTCACAGAGTGGGGGAGCCAATCCCTCAGTGGCTGCCGGGAACCTAGGACGAAGGGGAACGTGAGGACTAAGGGAACCCAGAGGTCTCAGTGAGGGCTGGGCAGCTGGCCGCCTGTGATGAGGGATAGAAGCTACAGGTCTTTCTTCCTGGCTGCTCCCACAGTTCCCAAGTAGTTTTGCTTTTTATTTGAGTAGGGGTCTTGAAAGCATCTCCTGGTGAGCAGTCAGAAGAAAGGATGAGTGTTCTCTTTGATATGAGGATGCTAACCCACACGAAGCAGGTGGATGGAGAACAGGAGTTCAGTGGATTGGACAAAGGGGAATGAAGGGAAGGGGGTGCAGATGGGAACAGGAAAGGCAGTGGGAAGAATCTGATGTGACTTTCCCCTGTTCGTATATGAACACACGACAGTGAATCTCACCTTCGTGTACATCCAGCAGACTGGGGTCCTAATTAGAATAAGATATACTCCATGCATATACAATTTTACCAAAATGGACCCGACTGTCAGGTACCACTAAAAAGAACCAATAAAGAATAGTTACAAGGAATTCTAAAGAGAGAGTTTCTGATAATATTTTGAAACATTCATAGTTAACTATGGACAAATGTTGACCAAACAAGTAAAATATTTTTTTAAAAAAAACAAAAAACAAAACAAAACAAAACAAAAAAAACCCAGAAAGTACAGACTATAGAGGGGAAACATCTGAGCCAAATACAGAATAAATCTTTTTAAAAATAATGCAGTAGATGACTGCACGTTTTTGCACAGAGGGTCAAGTGACTATGTTTCTGGGGATCTAACCAACAGGATAGACCTCTGATGGAATGGCTTAGCTGTTGTACTTCAGCTGCCTCCTCTGTCACTCACCTCAAACATTAGTATGATGTGTTTACTGTAGAATATTTGCAAAAACAAATCAAAACACAAAAGCCAAAAGCCAACAACAAAATCTCCCACTGTGTAGCCACTGTGAATAGTTTGGTATTTTTCTTTCCCATTTTTCAGCCAATAACCCTCAAGATGGTGTCACCCATTGTCACCGGGGCTGTCTGAGCTGGTATAAGTACTCTCTGTGTTTGCATCGTGGCAAAATCACCCAGGACACATGACTTAAGAAGGTAACCCTGTAGTTAAGGGTGCCTGAGTGTATTCACACATGGGTTATGAAGGAGTTAAGTACACCCCATCTTAAAATCTGCCAAACTGGCACGGTGACTATTCCCAGCTGAAACCACTTGAGGAGATGAGCTTCAGAAAGGGCCATCGCTTGGGTTTCTATGTGCAGAAGCCATCATGATTCTTGAGGAGGGATGTCCTTCACATGCCAACGCTGGAAAATAAAGCTGATCACCAGAGACAGTCCCGGGGGCTGCAATGAATCGGAGTAAACCGACTTTAAAGGAACTTATTTTCCACTAGCTTTTGCATCCTCCAAATATAGATTCTGAAACATCCCTAGAATTTATTATCCCGATCTAATCACCCATTGCTCTACAAATGACTGCACTTTGTCTAAATGTGTAGAAGCAGCAAGCATTGGCCATTTCTTCGGATGTCACTCCTCTGTGAAGATCCCCACACACATGCAGAACTCATAAAATGTTAGTGCTTTTCTCCGACTAATCAGCTCTCAGATTAACTGGGTTCCTAGATCCAGCCAAGGAGCTCCCATGAGGAGTAAGGGACCCAGAGGATCCCCTCTCTCTCACAATGACAAAGTTGAGGTTTATTGTATGTACTGATATTTTTAATTTTTAACCTTGTTTTCATTCAAGGTCAAATCAATAACACTCCTCCCTGTGACCATGGTCTTTATGTTATATTAATAGAAGTTAAATCCATGACACATCAGATGTTTTCTCACAGGAGAGGCAACTATGGTGCCAGAAACAAACTTTAATTACTAACTACCTTTCGCTGCTTATGTTTTCTCAAGATTTTCCAAGGGACTACTTCTAGAAGTAGCCCTTGGGAGGATAATGGATCACCACCGAGTGGCCTGTTTTTCCCCAGGAAGGCAAGACTGTTTCACTAACAGGAAATCTACAAGTAACATTTGACCTACTAATAGAACCAAAGAGAAGAATGATTTGGTTATTCCACAGATTCTAAACAGGTGTTTGTTAAAATGCCTTATTCAGGATGGACCAGCAGAGCTTTATGTTAAGTGAAATCAGTCACACACAGAAAGACAAATGCCACATGTTCCCTCTTATAGGTGGATGCTAAAAAGAAGAGTTAATCTGAGCATAGCAGAGTGATTACGAGAAGGTGGGGAGGGCTGGGGAGTGGGAAGAGAGGGAGATGGAGGCAGATCTGAAAACAGCCACCAAAACACAGTCAGGGTGAGTCAGTTGTAGTGTTCTGCTGCAAAGCGAGGCGACTACAGTTCACAGAAGCTTATGTTTCATGAAGAAGCAGAGGAAGGACCTCAGAGTCTCCAAACATACAGTACACAGTGCACATAGGTATTGAAACATGACCCGCACTCCATAAAGACACACAAATTCCCGTGAAAATAGAAGGGCCATCAGTGGAGTGGAGGAAGGGAATTGATGGGGAGAGGTGAGGGCTGAGTAAAGTGGAATGAGAGTGATCAGATTATGTCATGCACAAATATGAATATACCACAGTGAACCGCACCAATTAAAAAAACAACAAAACACCAATTAAAAAAATAAACAATTAGAAGAAAGACCAGTGGAGTAGAGAAAGAGAAGCAGGGGAGGAAGGAGGAGAGGAAAAGCGGGAGGACTGCGATTGAAATGGGACAAATTACATTCCATGCCTGTGGGATTCCATCAAAATGAACCCCACTATTATGCATAACCATAATGCACCAATGAAAGAATGAAAATGATAATAATTAATAAAAATAAAATAATGCAATATATTATTCATTTTTCTTACTTTACAGAATAAGAGAATTTCAAACAAATACAGAAGTGGACAGAGGAGTATAATGACCCCCCCAGGCACCCTCTACATATTTCAGCTGGGACCATTCTTCGTCCATCTATGCCCCATTCACATTCTTCTCTTCATACAATCTCGCACCGAATCCCAGACATCACATCATGTTCTCCATTGATATTTCCATACACACCTCTGAAGGACGAGGATTTTATAAAACAACAGCAATGCTATTATCACTCCAAAAAATATACAGGTGCTTCTTCTTTTTTAAAAAAACCACATCACAGGGGAGGTTTGTACGGCATGTAGCTGGCCTGGGAGAAGGTCCAAACTCAAGATCAAGGTGTGCTTTCTATTAAGTGCATATCATTTTTGTGCCATTGTAAAGTCAAACATTTGTTATACCAGGACCATCTGAACTTCCATTTTTCCTATTTTTATTTGTTCTTTTTAGATATACATGAGAGTAGGATAATTCTGACATATTGTACATACATGGAACATGACTTATTCTAATTAGGATCCCATTCCTGTGGTTGTAAATGATGTGGAGTTTCACTATATGAACATAGGAAAGTTATGTCAGATTCATTCTACTCTCTTTACTATTCCCATCCTTTCTCCCTTCCCTTTATTTATTCCCCACCCACTACTGGGCCACTTCTTATTGTGTGCTAGCTTTCACATATCAGAGGGAACATTTGGACTTTTTTTTTTTTTGGTGATTGGCTTATTTCACTTACATGATAGTCTTCAATTTCATCCACTTACTGGCAAAAGACACAGTCATTTTTTATGGCTGAGTAATATTCCATTGTGTCTATATACCACAATTTTTTTTTTATCCTTTCATCTGTTGAAGGGCGCCTAGTTTGGTTCCATAGCTTGGTTATTGTGTGTACTTCCTTAATGTCATCAAATATTCAGCAAGAGATAACCAATTTCTGGTTATCTTGTGAATAATTTTTGACATCTTATTTACTTGAATCAGTATCAAAATAAGCCCACACATGGCCCTGAATGGATGGGTTCTAAGTCTTTAACCTGGTGATGTCTACCTCCCTCTTTCTCTCTCTGACCCTAACTTGGAAGTTAACTTTTGTGTGCTCTGCAGTCTCCCACAGCCTGGGTTCTGATAAGTGCTTCTCTGTGGTCTGGTATAGGGTATTCCTGGTCTCTGAATTTCTGTAAGTTGGTCACATTGATTTTGATTTACCTAAAATGCTAGGACTAGAAGTGTTTTAGATTTGGGATATTTTTGGATTTTGGAATATTTGCTTATGCATAAAGATATATCTTAGGTATGGACCCAAGTGGATGCAAAATTCATTTACATTTCATATATACCTTATATGCTTAGCCCCAAAGTAATTTTACACAATATCTTTAATGTGCTTATGCCTTGACTGTGATTCATCAGATGAGGTCAGGTATGGAACTCTCCACTTGTGACATCTTGTGAACATGCAAGAAGTTTTGGATTTCAAATTGTGTGTATTTGGATTAGGGACCCTCTGCCTGTAGAACTATCAAGAAGTGTGATCAGATCTACCTTTGATATTTTTAAAGGCAAAGCTACTTTATAGGTGGTGTATGTTTTTCCATCAGGGAGTACACACTGCCAAAATACACACTTTCTTTGAATCATTAAATTTAATGGCTGACAATGTATTTTTTAAGCATTAAAAATACTTAGCTCCATGAATTCATTACCAATATTTATTCTGGATATAAAATTCACTTTCAATAGAGATAGATACTTCCTTAACATGATATAAAAGCATATTTTAATCATAAACACAGTATCATGCTTAAAAACGAAGAAACATTTGAAGCATTGACTTCAAAGAAAAGGAGTAAAATAAATTTAACACTGCGATTGTGGTTTGGACCTTAAATGTCCCCAAAGGCTAAAGGCTTGGTTTCTAGCCTGTGGCACTATTAGGAGGTAGGGGATCCTTTAGGAGGTGAAGCCTGGTGTGAGGAAGTTAGGTTGCTTGGGGTGCACTCTAGTTGTGAACCCCAGCCCATTCCCCCCTCTCTCTTTGCTTCCTGGCAAGTATGAGGTGAGCAGTATCCTCCTCCATGAGCTCTTACCATGACATAGTGCACTGCCACAGGCCCAAAGCAATGTGACCAAGCAAGCAACTGTGGGCTGAAACTGTGAGCCAAAATAAGACTTTTTAAAAGTTGTTTGCATTAGGTATTTTGTCACCATAATGGAACGCTGACTGACATAACTTCTCTAAAAATTAGTCTATATAACACACAAGAAAAAACATATTTCTTCTACTAGTTTGTAGCTTCTATGACAGTTTTATTTACAGCAGATTTTTCTCAGTTTTTCTTGGGATTTACAAAAAGTAAAATATTTTGGTGAGGCTGCTGTATTCAAAAGTTATATACAGCAGCCATTAGCTCTCATATAGGCAAATGGAAATCTGTTAGTTATAACATCATGAAATAAATATTCCAGGTACAGTAGCAAAGCCCACATAAAAGCCATACCAAACTAATCAGAAATGGGCAAAATCAAAAAAATCTATAGACAACACATCAACATACTACAGAAGGACTTAGCCATAACCCAATAATAACAAGAAACCAACCAACCAATCAACTCACCAACCAAACAAAACTCCTAAACCGAAAACCAAAGCCCGTACATACTTTGTTATCACGTAACACGCATGCAGAAGCCCATATGGAGGGATGAATAAGCGATTTTTCATAGTCCGAAAAATTCTAGGAATAAAGAAATAATGGGGAGTGGGCTATTTGTGTCAGAAATTGAGCACATATAAAGTGACAGTAATAAAAAGTATTTCTGATGAATGATTAAAGAGATAGCTCGAGGGAAGTCTAAAGAGTTTAGAACTATCTGGTCACACACAAGGACTCAGCCCATGTGCTGGAAGTGGCATTTCAAATTCGGGAGGAGATGTGGTATTTGGAAAAAGTAGAGGTAGGCTCCAAATTGTACATAACATGCAAATAAATTTTAGACAGTTTGAAGATTTAAACAGGAAAAACAAAACTATAAAACTATAGATTCTTAATGTTAACATTAATACAAGACCGTTATAAAAGTAATATTGGAGTAGGGGCAAAAAAAAAAGAAAAACTAAAAGTAAAATAAGTGTGTAAAAGAAAAAGAAATCCCTTTGGCACAGCAGAAAACAAACCAACAAAGCAGTGAATTCCCTCAAATATCTAGGAGTCAAAGGTAAATTACAAGTTGGAAAAAAAATGCTTGAACTCACACCATACAAAGACCTAATGTCCATGATACACAATAATATGACTGATTTGATGTATAAGAATAATACTGATTTGGTATACATATCAATAAGAGTAGTACCCAGTAAGAACTCTGGCAGGAAAGAACAGGAAAGTTCAAAGTCAAGGGAGCTAATAGCTGTCAAGACTAGGGAAAGCCTTTTAACCTCATAAGAAATGCATTCCAGGATAGTAGAATGAAACAGACATTACTACATTATGCATATTTATGACTGCATGAAGGATGTGATTCTACAACATGTACAATCAGAAAAAATGAGAAATTATACCCCATCTATGTATATCACATGCATAAATGCATTCTACGGTCATGTATAACTAATTAAAACAAATAAAAAAAATTAAGAAAGAAATGCAACCCAAAAGTTCAATGAAACATTCTCAGTTTATCAGATTAACAAAGATTCAACAGGCGATTGACTATCTTAAGGGCGATCTGCTATAACATGCATGGAAAGCATTTGGGCAATTCCTAACCGATGCACTTTGATCCTGCAATCACACTTTAGGGATATCTCCTACAGACACAATTTCACAAGAACATGAAACATTATTTATAATAGCAGAAGATTGTAAACATCTTCATCAGTGGGGGACGGGTTAAATACATTATGGTAAACATACACAATGGAATACTATGCCACCATGAAAAGGCAGAGGGAAGTTCTAAATGTACTGATATTGAGTGAACTCTAAGACATAAATGCTAAGTAAGTGAAAAGAATGAGTAATCTTGCAAATATACACAAACAATAGAAGCTATAGAAATGTCTCTATCATCAACTATTGGAGTCAGGTGTGGTGATGAACCTGACTGTAGTCCCAGCTACATGGGAGACTGAGGCAGGAGGACCCAAGTTCGAAGCTATCCTGGGCAAGTTAGTGAGACCCTGTCTCCAAATGAATAGAAAGAGGGCTGGGGGTGTACATGCTCAGTGGTAGCATGACTGTCTAGTATGCATGAGGCCCTAGGTTTTTATCTCCAGCTTTGAAAAAAACCAACCAAACAAAAAAAGAAACAAAACAAAACAAAAAAAAAACCCACAAAGTATCCAGAGTTTTGTGAACAGATAGCCAACCACAAGCTCTCCTGGGGCTGAAGCTTCTCTGCCCTGCAGGTGGCTGCTGGAGATGGCAGGCTGGTCCTCAAGAAGCTGATGTTCAGGGTCTTAGCCCCAGGGGCTCGTCTGGGGCTCCTGGGAGTCCTCTGAGTTTGGGGACACCAGGCACGGAAGCTCTTTGGAGTGGATGATGATGAAAGGTCTCGGTGCTGCTGCTCTCTCTGTTCCCAGGTTGCTGTCCCAGATCCGCAGTTATGTGCTTACTCACTCAAGGGACGGCCCGTGGTTGGCGGGTCGACTCAAAGGCTTTCATTCATCCGGCACTCCTGCCATGGCATGCCGTGTGCTGGGAATACGTGAAGTAAGAGTGGCTTTTCCCCCGCCCCTGGAACTCAACAGGGAGCAGACCTGTGTGATGTGGGTGGTTCTTGCCCTGCCAGAGGGGAAAACCTGGCATCGCATAGGAGCTTCAAAGAGCCTGTGAATGAGGTTGTCCCCAGGACCATGTCTGATGATGTACAGGGGGAAAGATCTTTCTAGGACACCAGAAAAGCTTTTCTGGGAGAATGGTTTAGTGTCAGAATCAAGACTCCAGAATATCGGAATCAAGGTTCTCCCAAGTGGAAATCTTACATGCCCAGACCATGGTAAACACCCCGCCTGTCCTTTCTTACCCTATTTCTCTTCCTCACGACCCTCCACTGTCCCTTGACTTCCTCAAAAGACAACACCCGTCATGGATGGCCTCATGAAGAGCTGATGGTTAGGCATCAATATCTTCACCAGAGCCAGATGAAACCAGTTCCTCAGAGCCCCTGATGGCCACGGGAGCCCTGGGACCTCTGATGTGGTCTGTCTATGTCATAACTTTGAGAAACTGGAGTTCTGGTTTTTGCAAGAGTCTCAAAGCAGAATTCCTAGAGGGGGTTGTTCCCTAACTTAAGTCCATTTCCTTGCTGTGCAAAAAAGGGCTCACTGAATGGAGGACAAGTTCTGGGGGCAAGAGATTTATTTGATAAGCCATCAAGACTGAGAAGAGTCCAGAAAGATCAGCTTAACACTTATCCTAAGCCGCCTTTTATATTTAGTAGGAAATGATTTGAGGAAACCTGGTAGCTGGTAATCTGTGGGTTTACATCGCTCTTGAAAGGAGAGGAGTGAGATTAGGGACATTTTGGGTAAGTCAATAATCTTGTACTACTAATTTAAATGAGTAATGAGGGCTGCGAGCTCAGGGGAGGCATAGGATTTTTCAAGCAAAGAACAAACATAAGCGTGGCTGCATCCTGAAGCTCCCTTTGCAGACCTGTCACCTTTACTGAAAAGAAAGTGGAGAGTTTGTTAGAAGTCCTCTTTGAAGAGCTGGGGATATAGCTCAGTTGGTAGAGCGCTTGTCTTGCATGCGTAAAGCTCTGGGTTCAATTCCCAGCCCCACCAAAAAGAAGTACCCCTTGGGGCTAGGAATATAGCTCAGTGATAGAGTGATTGCTTAGCATGCCTGAGACCCTGGGTTCCATCCCCAATCTGGAGGTGGGTGAGGGGAAGCTTAATGTTTTTGAATACAAAAAAGCTATAGAAAATGAGCTTGTGTTAGCCTCACGTAGTTAGAGAGAAAACTAAGCCGTCAGGATGCAAGAGCCCTTATAGAAGGGACTCAGCCTCAGGACAAAGCAGATGTCAGCACACAACGTCTGGTCTTCTCTCCAGGAAAGGGAAGAACATGGACCCAACCATTGCTCTCTGCTATGGTTTGGATATGAGGTGTTCCCCCGAAGCTCCCATGTTAATGCAGAGTATTCAGAGGTGAAATGATTACATTGTGAGAGCTGTGACCCAATCAGTCCATCTTAGTTTAAATGCACTAAAAGGTGATAATTGTAGGCAGGTGGGGCGTGGCTGGGGTCCCCGGGGGTGTGCCCAGGAAGGGGCATCTTCACGGTGGCCTTCTGCTTCCTAGCCACCGTGAGCTGAGCTGCCTTCCCCTCCCACACCTTCCCGCCATGAGGATCCACCTCACCCAGGACCCAGAGCAATGGAGGTGGCCTCCATGAAATGAGCCTCTAAAACTGTGAGCCAAAAGCAACCTTTCCGCCTCTAAGTTGTTCTGGTCAGGCATTTTGGTCACAGACTAGCCCCCTCTCCCTGGAAATGATTTCTTTGCTCTCCTGCTCCAGCTCCCGGCTCAATCTGTCCCTTACTGATAGCTGGGGAGGGCCAGCTGTGTAATTTATAGAGAAACGTCAATTCACAGACTGTTCTGGTGATTTGGGTGCCCTTTGTATCTTCAGGCCTCATCTGTATCCTCTGCTTTGAAGCCAGAATCTAGAGAGGTAGGATGAAGGTGTTGCCACAGGCTATTTTAAAAATGCATGGAGTTTAGGAGAAAAGAAAAGAAAGAAAGAAAATAAAAAAACCAAACAAACCCTTCCCTACTCATCAAAGAAATGAAAATTAAAATAGCCTTTTAAGGTTATCAAATTGTATCTACTAAGTCAGCAAAAACTAATTTATTCCTGGCAAGTTTGCAGTTAAAAAAATATTATGCTAGCTCTTGGTGGCATTGTAAGTGGTTAAAAGCTTTTAGAAAGCAAGTTGGAATACAAGTCCTGAAAATGATTACACCAGTTGATCCAATCATCTCACTCTTCTTAAGGACATAATTCAACAGAAACAAAACAGCCTGTCTACATGCGTTGCACTGCACCCAAATACCGAGCAAAAAAGGGAATGTAAAATAAATCCTGGCACTTTCTCTGACTGGATCAGTAACAGAGCATTAGAAATTATAACAGGGCATACTGCATTGGAAATGGAGGTGGCTTTAAACATGCTAATGCTGTATAATTAAAATTATGTTAATATAATATTGAGTCATGTGAAAGTCCTGAACTTCCAGTTAAAACTAGGCTTTCATATGATCAGGATCAGAACAATTAAACATAGGAACGTTATGGAGTTACACAGTGGTATTGTGGATTCCACGTTTCCTTTTTTCAAAAATTCTTTAAAGATGTGAGATTATTTTATAATAAATAGAAAACATTTATAAAGACACGGCCGACCCTCTACATCCATGGGTTTTTCATCTATAGATTAAACCAACTGTGCATTAAAACAATTTAAATCTACTGCATCTGTGCCCGACATGTACAGAGCTTTCCTTATCATTATTGCCTAAATGCTACAGTTTTAACAACTACTGGTGTAGCATTTACAATTTGCTAGGTATCATAAGTCTTCTAGAGATGATTTGAAGTGTATGGGAGGATACATTAGGTTCTCTGCAGTTACTGCACCATGTCACATACAGAACTTGAGTTTTTGTCTATCTGGAGTGGGGCGGTTCCTGGAACCAATGCCCATGCAGATACTGAGGGACAGTTGGAAGGATATCCAAGAAATACAGTCCAAGGCGTCTAATGGAAAGAGTGGAGAGACTGGCCCATCAACCAAAGAGAGCTCTTCAGCTTGAGATCACGGTGACAAGGACTGTGAAAAACTCAGGCATCAACAAGGGTCTTCTTCTGCAGAGAGAACGTGTGCGGTGGTCAGCATCTTAACTGAGGCCCCAAATCAGAATGAAATTGGGGCAGAGGAAACCAGGGTAGAGAGAGCAGCATTTCTTTAGAACTGGAGAGCGCTTCCCGGGAACTCCTTGCACTGTTGGTGATTTGAACAATAGCTTTGCACCCCCAACCGACCAGCTGGGCCCTGTGGTCATAAATATGGGAGCTGTTGACAAACGGTTTCCCACCTTGGGACCTGGGTCTGCAGCTCAAGAGTCACGTGGGCCTGCCTGAGCCGCAGGGCTTGGCCCTGCTGCACAGGCTCTAGAAGAAACCTTACGGGAAAGGAAACACTCAGGTTTCACTGGAAGGAGGGTGTGTGTGGAGGGGGCAGGGCTAGAGTGGGAGAGAAAGAATGGTCTCTTTCAACACAGACAGATGCGGTCTGTCTCTGAGTCAGCCTGGCTTCCAAAAAACCCAAGTGGTCCAATAACATTTAAAAACCTGCACACATTCAAAGTTGTATTTTAAATACCGCACAAGGACAGACAATAAATGTGACGAGGTTTCCATGTGCATATGGAACACCGGTCACCTCCCGAAACTTTTTGCATGGGTGCACAGGTAAATGTGTGTGCATGCCCACCTTGGGGTGTGTATAAATGCCCACATACCAAACACGAGGGCATGCATGCCAGAAGTGCCACCCGATGTCTGTCCTCTGCTCAGAGAGCTCCGAGGCCGCATTTGGTCTCAGCGTGGCGTGGGCTTGAAGGCTGCATTGGGTGCGGCTGCTTAGACTGGTTCTGAGCAGGGTGACAGGCTGGCATCTTCAAAGAAAACAAATTCTCTTTTTTCTCCTGTTGGTAAATGAAGACGGCCATTGTTCATTTAGAAACCATGCTACGGGCCCAGCCAAGATAGAGTCCTCTGGGTTCCATGACAGAATTACTGAGCTCACTGGTTTCCAATTTGTTTTTTTCTTCTTATTTCGCCATACTGGGAACAGAACCCTGGGCCTAAGGCATGCTAGAAAGGGCTCCATCACTGAGCCACACCCCCAGCTCCAGGCTTCCCACTTCTAAGCCACAGTGGAGAAAAGTGACATTCTGGAGTCGTGGGATTTGGAAGGCCCAGTGAAGGGTCTGCTCCCATGCTAACAGTTCCCTCCTCCATACTTTGGGATTATTTGGGATTATTACTTCCCACATGAGTGGACTCAGAGAGATAAAGCTGGGAGGGAAAAAAAATGGTGGGGTGCCCATCTGCACCACTGGGGCACCCCCTAGAAAAGCCAGTTGGCCCTGGGTCAGAGGGATGGATCCATGTATTGGTCATTTTCACATCAGCCCCTCAGAGACTTTGTCCCTCTCATGAAGCAGCCTAATTAACGTCATTACAGTTCCTGGGCAGGCAGAACTGCCTACAGAGGGTGCTGTGGGGGGTGTGTGCTCAGTTCCCCTGCCCAGCTGAAGAGAAGGGGGTAGGGTTGGGGACCCGAGGGTCTCTCTGAAGAACATGCAGGTGGGACAGGCTGGGGTCCCCACCCCTGAGCCAGGGGACCTGGGGCAGGTCCTCACATCTGCTATGAGCAGACCCTCTGGAGTCAGACAGGAGCCAAGGAGGCCGGTAGAATCTTCTCCCAGGGTAGAATAAGATGCTCCGCAGGGGAAGCGACATGGAGTTATAAAACCCTATGCCCTTCCTGCACTTTGAGGGCTTGGGGTACCCCTTGCCTCTGAGGGTGCCCAACCTAAGAAGCCACTCTGGGCTGGTCTTACCCCAACTCTTTCCCTCTCTTAGTTTGGAGTGTGCCAGGGGGCAGGTCAAGCCAGGTTGCTTCTCAGGAAGGTGGTACTTGAAGGGCTCTTAGGGTCATTATGTCTAACCCTCTCATTTTACCAAAGAGGGTCCTGGGGCTCCAAGGAGTTGCAGGACTCCCTAAAGCAACACAGGGACCAAAGAGCAGGCCCAGGGTGTTCCCCAAAGGTGCCTTGCTCTCTCTGTTCCTTTGCACACCCCTGTCCTGAGGACAGGGTGGTCCTGAAGACTGAGGAGCTTGGTGAGGTACTCTATCATGTGTCAGTATTAAAGGATGGAAATGCTCACTCTGGGGGGGGGCAACAGGGGGTGATAAGCTGCAGGTCAACGGGGAAGGGGTGTGCTGCCCACTGCCTGCCACAGAGCCAGCCCCTCCACACTCAGCACCCTGATTGCATCCTGTTGGGATCAGGAGGGACCCTCTGCAGGTCAATGATGCTCTCTTCTGGGAGAAGGAGCCAAAAAGATCCAGGTGTTAGGGCCTGGTATGCATCAGGACCCAGACAGCAGAGCCAGCCACTCCTCCTTGACTCTCTCTGTGTTTTTCTAACATTGGGGTAGGTGAGAATTAGCCTCCTTTGATTTTTTTGTTGTTGTATCGAGGTATAGATGACATCAAATTCACTCCCCCTTAACCATTTTCAAGAGTGCTGTTAAGTAGCACTCACTATGTTCACATGATCACACAACCATCACCACCGGGCACCTCCAGAACTTATTTTATTTTGCAAAACTGAGACTCCGTACCCAACAAACAACTTTCTCTTCCCCTTCCCTGATCCCAGATGACCACAGTTCTACTTTCTGCTGCTATGAGTTTGGTTATGTTTGTGAAAGGATCTAAAGGTTCATGTCTCTCCAAATGTCTCTGTTGAAGTCCTGACACCCAAGAGATGAGGCTTTGGGGAGGTTATTAGCTTATGGGGACAGAACCCTCATAAGTAGAATGAGTGCCCTTATAAAAGCAACTTTAGGGACTCCAGAGAGCTCCTTTGTCCTTTTCACCATGTAAATTACAGTGAAAAATTAGTCATCTTTGAACCAGGCATCGACTCCGCTGGTTTGGAACTTCCCAGCCTCCCGAACTGTGAGAATTAAATTTCTGTTGTTTATAAGCCATCCAGCCTGTGGTGTTTTTGTTATAGCAGCCCCAAACAGAGGGATAGCTAGGCACCTCTTATAAGTGGATTCCTACAAAATGAGCTGTTTTAGTCAACTTTTTAGTTGCTATGACCAAACAACCGACAAGAACAATTTTAGAGGGGGGGGGAAAGTTTATCTGATGCACACAGGTTCAGAGTTCTCAGTCCATACATCATTCCACTGATCTGGGAACATCATGGTGAAAGGATGTGGAGAAGGAAAGCAGCTCAGGACACAGCAATCCAGAGGTACAGAAAGCTCTATTCATCGGGGACAAACTATTAGCCCCAAGGCCATGCCCGCAATGTCCCACCTCCTCTAGCCACAGCCTATCTCCCCACAGTCACCACCCAGTTAGTCCATTCACGTGGATGGATCACTTATTGGATTAAGGCTTTCACAACGTGGATCATGACACCTCTGAACTCTCTTGGACTGTCTCACACATGAGCTTTTGGGGGACACCTCACTTCCAAACCATAACTGGCTCTTCTGTGATGGGCTCCTTTGGCTGAGTCTCATGTTCTTA
Organism: Urocitellus parryii; assembly: GCF_045843805.1. NCBI lineage: Eukaryota > Metazoa > Chordata > Mammalia > Rodentia > Sciuridae > Urocitellus > Urocitellus parryii. Next base: position 131,549,732 of record NC_135538.1, on the reverse strand, counting down.
GGGCTCATCTACACTGCAGCCCAGCCACCTTGGATTTCAAACTCTCTTGTTTTGAAGGCTCTTCCCCCACCCACCTTTGGTTTGGGCCATCTGGTAGCAGGCGGGCCTGGGGTGAGGGGTGGCTGGGTACTGCTGTCCTCCAGCACTGGGGAACTGGGCAGGTCATGGCACAGCATCAGGTTTCCGGAGCTCTTGGCCCTTCCCTTGTCGTTGCTTTTGGGAAAACCTCTGTGGTTTTCTTATTTTTGCTGTGTTCACACAGGAGGAATTTGGACGCTGGGTGTGTGACAGGAGCAAGCTACCGATGGCAGGGATTTCTGCAGCCTTTGTAAGATTCAGGACATGGGTGCAGCTTGAACATATTTTCTGTTTTTTTTTTTCATAAGGCAATATAAAGTATTTTAGAGAAAAATGGTTTTATAGGACTGACTTAATGTCAGACCTTGGGACTGTTTGTATCTGTTAGACATTCCTACCTCCCTGAGGACCATGAGGACACTTTCTTTGAGCCAATGCAATAACAGCTGGAGGCAAGAGGCCTGTGTGTGGAAGGAGGGCCCCTCTGCGAGGCCAGCAGGTGACTCCTTGGGGCACCCAAGACTGGTGCCTAGGAGATTCCTTTTCTCAGATTCACACAAGACGTCCTTGGTGTTAAGGTCTGTAAACAAGTCAAGATGGTGCCTGGCATTTTGCCAGGGGGAGTGGTTTGTGAAGTAACGCCAGCGAGCCATTAAGTGTGGAGATTCCTTATTGGTTGACTGCTGTATCTAGTTTATGTTAATTAGGATAAGCTGTGTGGAATGTATATATACCCCTCCTGTCCTACAATAAACGGCTCCCACTCCTGCTGTATCAATCTACACAAATTGCTCGTCACCTCCCCCCCCCCCCGGCTATTTTGCTGTAGCCGGACTGAGGCACTTGGAGATGCCCATAAGTACCAGGGCAGAGTTTTGTCAGGGTGGGAATGGGGCGAGAAAGACTTAGAGACCCAGATTGTTGTTGGGATTTTGCTTCCCACATCCATCCCAGACTCTGGGGGTAGAATTTGTGCACAGAAGGCACGAGGAAAAGAGGAGGCTGGAAAGACTGGAACAGCACATGGTGTTTGGGAGAGAACCCAGAGTGGAGCCGAGGCTGTGAGATTCCTGCTGGGGTGGGTTCCTCCCCTGAGAGCATGTGGGGGGTTACCTTGCAGGAGGGGAGATCTCGGTGGGCCAGGACCCAAGCACAGTGGTGTGTGTGCCTAACCTTGGAGGTCGCTTTTTAAAAAGTTATTTATTAATTTATTCTAATTAGGTATATATGACAGAAGAACACATATTGATTCATTGTACATAATTGCAACACAACTTTTCATTTCTCTGGTTGTACCCAACATAATATTGCACCACATGTGCAGTCATACACGTACCTAGGGTAATGATGTTCATCTCATTCTGCCATCTTTTCTGCCCCAATATCCCCTCCCCTTCTCTCCCTCTCCTTTGCCCAATCACAGTTCCTCTATTTTTCCCGTGCCTCCCCTCCCTCATTATGGGTCAGCATCCACTTATCAGAGAGAACATTCAGCCTTGGATTTTGGGGGATTGGCTTACTTTGTTTAGCATGATATTCACCAACTCCATCCATTTACCTGCAAATGCCCTATTTTATTCTTTTTTTAATGCTGAGTAATATTCCATTGTGTATATATACCCCAGTTTCTTTATCCATTCATCTACTGAAGGGCATCTAGGTTGCTTCCACAGTTTGGCTATTGTGAATTGGGCTGTTATAAACATTGATGTGGCTGCATTACTATAGTATGTGGTTTTAAAGTCCTTTGGTTTCTAAGTTCTTTGGGTATAGACCGAGGAGTGGGATAGCTGAGTCAAATGGTGGTTCCATTCCAAGTCTTCTAAGGAATCATGGAGGCCATTTTAGTGCTAGCTCAGACCCTGCAGTCACAGGCAGAGAGACAGGTTATCTCAGCCAGCAGCCCTGCACCACTGAGGGAGATTTAAAAAGGAATAAGAAAAATATATGTTTGTGTGGTTAAAATATGCATCTTAACCATTTTAAAGCATGATGTTCAGTAGCATTAAGTACATCCCCACTGAGCACCACTATTATCTCCAGTACTTTTTCATTTTCCCTCACTGAAACTCTGTACCCATTAAACAGCAATCCCCACTCTTTCCTCTCCTCAGCCCCCGGCAATGACCGTCATCATCCTAGTTCCAAACTTGACAACTCTGGGTACCTCACATAGGTGCGATCATTCGATATTCGTCCTGCTGAGACAGAGTGTTTCTCCTAGCAAAAAGTCTTCAAGGTTCATCCACATTGTAGCTCGTGATAGGATTTTCTTCCGTTTTATGTCTCCATGACTTTCCATTGTGTGCCGGCCCCTGCGGAAGCTTTAACACTCTGTGGGCCTGTGGGAGAAGTCAGCCAGGCAAATCTGGTCTCCAGTCCTTCTGCTTTTCCTTCTGTGCCTGGCTTTGTTTCAAGGGGTTTCCCTCTTCTCAGGTCTGTAGTCTAGTGAGGGAGCAGGGCCAAGCCTCTTGGCAAGTCGACAGGACCAGAGGGTGCTCTGACCTGCCCGACCAGCCCTACAGGCTGCTGGGGCTTCAGGGCCTCCCTGCTTTGGGCTGAGAAAGAACCCATGGGCCAGGTGGGCTTCTCAGAGGGGCACGCAAGGCTTGAGCTGAAAGGGAGAGGGTGAGAAGAGCTGGTAGGGGGCAGAGGACCCAGCAGGGTCAAAGCAGCAGAGGTCAGCAACAGACTATCCTGGCAGATGGGGAGCGTTTGTTTCTCAGACCTTTCCAAAGTTGAAAAGTAACTTTCTGTAATCTCACTGATCAGTTTGCATAGAAGAGCAGAAAGTTAACTTTGAACTCCTGTAACAAGAAGCTGGAAAGATCTGGATTTCATTCCCAGTTCAACTACTTCATAATGGACAACCTTGAGCACATTTCTTGATAACTTGATGTTAAGGTCTGTAAATAAGTCAAAAATAACACCTGGTATTTTGCCAGGGAAATGTTAAGAGTTCGTAAACAAGTCTGGATGGTGCCTGGCAAAATGCCAGAGGGAGTGGTTTGAAAAGTAACAAAAGTGAGCCATTAAGTGTGGAGATTCCTTATTGGTTGATTGATGTATCTAGTTTATGCTAATTAAGATAAGCTGTGCAAAATGTATAAATAGCTCTGTTGTTCTACAATAAACGGCTCCCATTCCTGCTGTATCAACGTACACAAGTTATTCGTCACCCCCCGGCTATTTTGCTGCAGCCGGACTGCGGCAACTTGAGACATAATTTCCTTATCTGGGGAATGGACATTCTCAAACCTAATTTTCAGATTTCTAAGAGCATCCATATATTTGAAGTACTTAGTATAATACCTGGCATATAGTAGAGCCTCCGTAAATAAGAGAAATGGTAGAGGCAGATACAGTGGTCACAGTCACAGCAGAGTCACAGAAAATGCATTTGTTCATTAAGAAATGTTCATTTCGACTTGCTGTGAGTCAGGTACCAGGCTGGCTTTTAAAGATATTATGAGTGAGATGCCTGCGTCGAAGAGCTATGTGAAGAGAGAGAGGGTATGAAAAAGCAAAACTATGTGAATCAGCAAGATTGTAAGGTTGTAATGAACAAGATCATGCACTGAGAGCAACCCAGTTATTACCTAAACAGCTTATCTTAGGCCGTCGAAGAAGGCTCCTCTGAGCTGTGATGGGAAGGCAGGGGGAGACTGCCAAAAAAAGATCTGGGAAAGAGGTTGACGTGTCTGAGGAAGAGAAGAGAAGCCCCAGGGCATTGCTTAGCTGGCCAGTAGGAAAGTGGTGAGAGGTAGGTTGGAAGTAGTTAGCAAGCAGAGAAAGCACTTGGCTCATATATATTTTAAATGCAGTGGAAATCCATTATAAAGGGGTAAAGTGGGGGATGACATGATCGAATTTATGCTTTTAAAAAAATAGCCTAAAACTCAATAACAGAAAAATGATCCAGTTTAAAGATGGGCAAAGGACCTGAAGAGACACTTCTCCAAAGAAAATATTCAGATGGTAAATAAGCTCATATGAACAGATGCTCAGCATCACTAATTCTTAGGGAAATGCAGATCAAAACTACGAGATCGCACTCCACACCCATTTGGATGGCTACGATCAAAAAACCAGAAAATAATAGGTATTAGTGAGGGTGTAGAGATTTTGGAACTCTTGGGCATCACTAGTGAGAACGTAAAATGAGACAGCTATTCTGGAAAGCTGTATGGGAGCTCATCAAAAAATTGAACCTAGAATTATCATATAATTCAGCAGTTCTATTTGAAAGTATATACCGTTATGGTTTAGATATGAGGTGCTCCCCAAAAGCTCACATGTTAGACAGTGCAGGAAGTTTTAGAGGAGAAGTGATTGGATTCTGAGAGTTTTAACCCCATCAGTGAATTAATGCCTAGTGGGATTAACGGCCCGGTAACTAGAGGCAGGGGGTGTGTGGCCAAAGGAAGTGGCTAATTGGGGGTGTGGCTATGGGGTATATATTTTGCATCTGGAGCTGGAGTCTCTCTCTGCTTCCTGATCACCATGATGTGAGCTACTTTCCTTCGCCACACTCTCCTGCCATGATGTTCAGCCTCACCTTGGGCCCTGAGGAATGGAGCTGGCCTTCTATGGACTAAGACCTTTGAAACTGTAAGCCTTCAAATAAATTTTTCCTCCTCTACAGTTGTTCTGGTCAGATCCTTTAGTCACAACAGAGAAAAAGCTGACTAAAACATCCCTAAAAATTGAAAATGGGGACTCAGAGAAATATTTGTACATTCATGTTCCTAGTGGTGTTATTCACAATAGCCAAAAAGTGGGTACAAAAATGTCCATTCACAGATGGACAAACAAGACATGGTCTATCCATGCAATGGAACATTCTCCAGTCTTTTAAAAGGAAGGGAGTTCTGACACCTGGTATAACATGGAGAAACCTCAAGGACATTAATGCTTAAGTGAAATAACCCAGACACCAAAGGACAAAAATTATACGATTTTAGTTATATGAAGTACTTAGAGGAGACAAATCTGCAGAGACAGAAAGTAGAAGGGGGTGACCTGGAGTTGGGGGTGGAGGACATGAGGAGTTACTGTTTAATGAGTGCAGTTTCGGTTTGGAACGATGGAGAAGTTCTGGGGATGATGGTGATAATGGCCACACAACAATGTGAATTCTCTTAATGTCACTGAGCTGTGGTTAAGATAGAGAATAGGGGTGTGGCGCGGCGATGGAGTTGTGCTTAGCATGTGCAAGGCCCTGGGTTCAATCCCCAGGGACAAACTAAGAAAGGTTAAGTTAGTCAATTTTATGATATTCACACACAGATGGGATTGAAGTGTAGTGACGGGGAGACAGGGGACCAATGGTTGGAGGAACTGAGGTGCACCATGACAATGGCCCAAGCCAGGGAGATGACAGAGGACAAAGAGAGAAGCTCATGGACTTGAGACGCAGAAGGGAAAGATTTCCCAAGGAGAGAATGTGGGTGTGAGGAATGGCCAAGGGTGAGGCCTCAGTATGGTAACCGTGTGGCACCAGTCATTGATATGGGGGCACCCTAGGAAGGAACATCATCAGGGAGAAAAGTCAGTGTTCTTTTTTGTGCATACTAACAGTTTAAGAACCACTTCATTGAGGTATAATGGATATACAGTAAACTATATATTTAAAGTGTGTGATTTGATAAGTTTTATGCACACACTAAATTTGAGATGTCTACTGAATATTCACGTGGCTATGACAAGAGGGCAATTGGATATTTGGATCTGGAGCCGAGGGGAGACATTGGGGCTGGTAGAGTAATTGTGCAAGTAACCAGTACTATAGATCATACTAGTGATGATGCCAGACAAGAGCATGTTAGAAGTAGGAAGAGTTCCCATTTCCTGAAGGCAGCATGTGCTGGTCACCTTTAATTAAACTTAATCTTTACACACACTAAGGGGGTGCAGTTTATCATTGTGATAAAAAAAATGCTAGTTGTAAGCCAAAATCCATTCTTTGCTTCATTTATAGAAATAAATTTTACCTTGAATTTGGATACCAGCTGGGCATGACCTAACCCAAGGTTCCTCGTAGTACTTGCGCCAACAGAGCCAAGTTCTTCCTATGAGTGTGAATAGAAATGATATGGGCCACTTTCAGATCAGGGCCCATAAGACCATGGGAGTGTGGTATCTACACATGCTACTCATTTCTTTTTTTCTTTTTCTTTTTGCTACTCATTTCTTAATGACAAAAATGGCAATGGCCACTGCTGCCTTGGAAGCCATAGGCCAAGGATGGTAGATATGCTCTCAGCCTGGGTCCCTGAATGATGGCATGGAGCAGAGGCACTTCCCCAAATGGAACACTCACTTTGGACTGTTATGTGAGAAAGCAATAAATTCCTTTCTTCTTTAAGTTCCTGAATCTTTGTTGGTCTCTTTGTCACAGCAGTTTATTCTGCTGTCTCTAGTATTACCCTTGTATGACTGTTTGGAGAAGTTAAGATACCCCAGGTCATACAGTTGGTTCCAGATATTAGTCCATCTCATTTTAAAACCTTGACCTATCCGTTGTGTGCGACTAATAAAGATTGAGACTATGTGGAGCTTGGGACTATATAAACCCCAATTCTGAGCCAGCCTGGTAGTAGATTGAACATGGTGAGAAGCAAATCCTGCTATTTGTTGGAGATAATCAAAGGACACATGGTTTGCTGTAGGTTAGACCTGGAATGTCCCTCAAAAGCTCATGTGATGAAGGATTGGTCCCCAAGCTGTGGTGCTATTGGGAGGTGGTGGAACCTTAGGAGGCGGGGCTTAATGGGAGGGAGTTAGGGGCATGTCCTTGAAAGGGATATTGAGAACCTGGTTTCTTCTTTCCCTCTGCTTTCCAGGTGCCATGAGGTGACCAGCCTCCTGTGTCACACAGTCCCGCCATGATGTACTGTGCTGCAATAAGATCAAGCAATTATGGACTGAAACCTTTGAACCATGAGCCAAAATCAATCTTTCCTCCTCATAAGTTGATTCTTTCAGGTATTTTGTCACAGTGATGGAGAACTGACTAAGGCATGGTTTGTGCAGCTCATGCCCCAGAGAAACATTGCAGTGGGTTTGGAGGTCTTCCTCATAACCATGAAGGCAGCGTGTTATTTTGTGCCTACATACATATGTGCCCTTTATGGGTCACAGAGAGTGAGATTTTTCCGTCTTTCACATGAGCCAGGCTCACTTCTTCAGAATTTCTGGGAAACTAGTCCCAAAGTGTATTTTCAAGATGTCTTTTATAGGATCCTGATGAGAAAGGGTTTTTTTTTTTTTTTTTTTTTTTGGTTTTGGTTCCTGTGACAACCAAATTGAGAGGCTGGGAAATGTTGCATATTTTAAAAAGGACTCCTTAGCTGGGCTGGGAGAGAGCCATCTCATAAACCTGGGGAAAAGCTTTCTCTTGTCAACATGATGCCATCCACCCAAAGAGATGAGCCTGGGGCAGATGGCAGAGTGGCCATATGGCTGCCTCTGGCCATCAGTAAGCACCATGGCTGACATGACTTGAGGCCCCAGGAGAATCTTGGGTTATGGGTCTTCCCTGCCCACTTTGGATTCATGGCCATTGCAGGTTGCTAGGCCAGCAGTAGGCCCAGAGGGTGGGAGAGCATTCAGATCGCTAGGATTGATTCCCAGCTGTAGGTCACTGCATAACTTATTGCTCAAATTGAAATGTCCTTCCAAATGAAAGTGTAAGGTATTAATAATGACCCTGGGAAAACAGGATAGAATGATATTGCCTTGAGTAAGCCAGGATGGGTGTGACTCTCCTCAGCATTCCCTGGTTCCTACAAAGGCCTGCAAGGGTCTCATCCTTGATACATTGACTTTAAGTACATGAGTATCTCTAAGTCCTGTCCTTAAACATCTGCCTTGTGTTTTTTATGTATTTGATTTGAATCAGGTTGCAATGTTCTAGATTAATAAAAAATAATACACAAAGCCTTCATTTTTCTACTTGTTCCTGGGAAAGAAATGCTTTGTTTCAGTTTGTTTTTCTTCCTGAGGTCTTGTTGAGAGAACAAACTGGTGTGATACATGAGAGATGAAGTAGAAAATAACAAAAGACAGATCCCCAATCCTGGTGGACTTTCTGCCCCATGCATGGGCCAGGCCTTCTATACTTGTTTACAGATGTGTTTCTTTGGATTTTCAGCAGAGCACTTTGTGGGTCAAAATCCTCAATATAAAATGTTCCCCACAGCTAGACATAGAGAGCCCAGAGTAAGCTGCCTCTCATCAGAATTATTCCTGCTTCCTTTCATGTATCTAACTTGATAGAGAGGTGGAGATGCAATGTCCTTCAGAGATAGATGACTGTCTCTGGTCAGAAACATGATTGTCTCTGGTCCTCTTTCTCTCGAAACCAAACTTTATTACACTGCCTCCTGGCCTGTCTTGCTCCTCATCTCCTGACTACCATAATCCCCTTCTCTTGGCGTTCCTGAATAAGGTAGTTTCATCTTTCAGGATCCTGCCACTTCCTGTCTTCACCTTAGACATCCTTTTGGGTCATTGCCCCCATCCTTCTTTCTTCATGTCACCTGATGGCGTCACCTGTGCTCCTGTTGGATATACTGGCGTCGCATGGCCAGAAATCCCAGCTGAAGAATGGATACTTCACTTTCCCTTGAAAGAATTCTCTTGCAACATTAACCTTCTTGTAACACAGGCTCTGTTGTGTGCATGCTGGGGACTGTCAACTTGCAGTTAGAGCTCAATAAATCCTGGGGCCTTGAGTTGGCCTCCAGGGTATTGCCATTCACCTCATAAAACTATTACTTAATTAAGTACGGCACAGTACAATTGGCAGCCTCTGCTTCTGGCCACAGCACCAGACCTGAGTGCACCGATGTGCTCTCACTGAGTCTGTGACCCCAGGCTGGTGGGCCCCTTGCACTGCTGCACAGGGAGGATCCCTTTGCCATGCTGACAGGCAGTTCTCTGGAAGCAAGGAAAAGGTTTAACATCATCAGAGAGACCCTCCTGTGCAGTCAGAACCCAGGGCTCAGAGGGCTCTGAAGTGTTTTTTTTTTGACAAATTGTGTTTTATAGATGTTACATGATTGAAAATAAATAACAAAAGTCATCAAGAACATGCCTGTTGAACAGTCATTTGGAACTAAAATAGTAGTCTATTTAACACATATTGAGTATCCCTTATCCCAAATGCTTGGGACTGGAAGTGTTTTTTGGATTTTGATTTTTTTTTTTGGAGAGGATTTTTGAAATATTTGCATGTATATGGTGAAATTTATTGGCAATGAGACTCAAGTTTAAACACAAAAATTCATTTATATTTTATGTACACCTTCTGCATATAGCCTGAAGGTGAGTTTCTATAATGTTTTTAATAATGTTGTGCATGAAAAAAAAAGTTTCATGATGTGGAATTTTCCACTTGGAGCGTCAGTTTGATGCTCAAAAAGTGTTGGGTCTTTACAATTTTGGGTTTGGGGATTAGGAAGAAACTGCATGCTCTTTGCTTCCTCAGAACAAAGGACACTCTGGAATTTAGACTCCAGTCGCCTACATTCAATGCTTCCAACTTTTCTAGAAATAGTCATCGATGATCATAATGAATGTCAATAGCTTCCAATGATGACATTTTGAACATCAGTCAGAGGAAGAGATCTATATGTTTAAAAGTTTGTTTAAAATGAAGTTCATAGGATACCAAAGGGACATGTGGTGATTGAAGGTGGGTTTGGGATGGAGACAGGCTGGTAAAAGACTGCTGCAGAGCCAAACAAGTTAAAAGGGTCACCAAGATCATCTTGGGTCCTGCAATGGACAACTTTTTTTTTTAAGTCCATGCAATTGAGCTTTAGTTTATTTTAAATCAAGGCTTTATAGAGTTTAATGCAAAAAAAAAAAAAAGACACTTTTGCCTAAATTATCCAGAAGGTCCTTTACAGCTATGAGAACCTTTAGGACACTCTAAATACTTTTTTTTTTTTGGAAGATACAGCATATATAGCGGGACAAACACGAGCTTTGGAAGAAGCCATACTTGGATTCTAATCCTGGGTCTGCTAAATTCATGGTCATGTGACCTTAAAATTACTTCATCACTAAATCTTCTCTCCTGATTCAAAAATGATCTCCTATTCCTTACCTTAGTGAGGCTTAAGTGAACGAACACATAAAGAAATTTTTCTTCAATTAATCCATTGCATGTGACACAAAATATATTTCCCAGTGATTATTTTAAAAGAATACAATGGTTATGTTCTTTTATGTCATCTCCTTGGATAGAGGTAGAAACTTTTCTTGTACCTGAATCTCCCCTTCCTGCATATGAAGAAAAGAGAGACATAGTAGAGAAAGAAGCATCTTTTTTTACCCCTAGTCCTTTAATTTTTTTTTTTTTGAGACAGGGTCTCACTAAGTTTTCCAGGCTGGTCTCAACCTTGCCATCCTCCTGCCTCAGCCTCCCAAGTAGCTGGGATTACAGTCATACGCCACTATGCCTGAACAAGAGACATCCATCTAAGAAGCAGCTCTGCAGGTGTTTTGGTGATACACATGGTAACAACTCTGGTGTTAATTATGAATTAACTCTTACCATGGAGCCAGATATGAGCTAGGTGGGAGCCAGGTGGGAGCTCTCCTGGCTGGAGCAGGGCCCCTGGTAAATGAGAGCAGGCTGAATAGTGGAGTGTGAGGATGTTTAAGGTCTTCTTAAAGAATCCTGGCATTGTTACCATCATGTGACCAACTGAAGATAGCTAGGGGGAGTGGCCAGGGGCTGTACCCACTTAATGGGCATCTATTGTGTACCAGGCACTGGCTCTGGGGATCCAGTGTTGGGCAACAAAAATCTGCCCCTTGATCCTCACATTCAAGGAAGGTGGAAGGAAGGGAACAGATAATACATCAAGGCAAAGCAGAACTCAACAGTCAATATTATTTATTTGAGACTAAATTGTTTATGACTGGACCCTACCATCCCTGAGTAGAAGCTCTGTGCTGCATTCATCCTCATCTCCTTCTGGCTCCTCTTTAGGTCGGGCCTGAGAGATTTCAGATGGGGAGGAGCCCATTTGCATAGGTGTCTGCTGAAAAGTAGCCCCAAGATGGTCCCAGAAACATCAGCCTGTAATTCCATCCACTGAGTCACTTCTGGAAAGAAGACCTTAGTGTGGATTGCACAGAAGTCCAGGAGGCAGGACTTCCAGAAAGGCAGAGGGAGGAGGCAGACAGACTCTATCCTCAGGAAACAACCATTTAACTGGTGAAAATTGCCTCAGTCCGGCTGCAGCAAAATAACTGGGGAGTGACGAACAACTTGTGTACCTTGATACAGCAGGAGTGGGAGCCGTTTATTGTAGGACCAGAGGGGTATATATACATTCCACACAGCTTATCTTCATTAACATAAACTAGATACAGCAGTCAACCAATAAGGAATCTCCACACTTAATGGCTCGCTGGCGCCACCTCACAAACCACTCCCCCTGGCAAAATACCAGGCGCCATCCTGACTTGTTTACAGACCCTAACAGAAAATATTTAAAAGGAAACATCCAAAACTGGGTGCAGAGGTACGTGCCTGTAGTGATTAGGTGGGGGACAGGCAGGAGGATTGTGAGTTCGAGGTTAGCCTGGGGAATGTAGATAACAAAAAAGAAAAAAAATGCAAATCAACCACCACTTAAAGTCTCTATTCAGGAAAGAGTAGAATGCAGATTGCTAAGTCTAGGAAGGGAAGGAGGTCACTAAGGTGAAGGGGGGAATACAGGGAGGCTGGATAACAGGAGCCAGAATCTAATTAGATAGAAGAAAAACGTTCCAGTGTTCTACTGTCGGGTGACTGTAGTTCACAAGAATTTATTAAGTATTTTATAAGGAACTCCATGAAAGGAATTTGAGAAGGCTTCTAACACTCAGAAATATTTAAGGAGATGGAAATGCTCATTGCCCTGATTCTATCGTTCCACTTTGTTTACACACATTGAATTATCATACTTTACCCCATAAATATGTAAAATTATTATGTGTCGTTTTAAAAAGTTCTCTACTAAAGCAAAATAATGGAAATAGGGCTGTGGGGGAGGGGATTGGATCACAGAGAGGCAAGATCAGTGGAGTGGATGTAGGAGGATGAGAGGGAGGAAGAAAGGGATAGGGAAAGAAGTACAGAAGGAATCTAAGAGAATTATGTTCTCTACACACATAAATGTACCAAAGGGAATAGCCCCTATAAGGATATGTAGAAAGTACTAATTAAAAATAAAATTAAAAGGTGTGAAAGTAAAAATCAATAGAGGAGAGAGAAAAGGGGGGAGGAGGAATGGAGCAATCCCCATTCCTTGTAGGTTTGTTTATGTTGAAAGGAACCCAGCTGAATATGGTGATGCATGTTTGTAATCCTAGTGGCTCAGGAGGATCCTGAGTTCAAAGCCAGCCTCAACAACTTAGCCAGACCCTAAGTCACTTAGTGAGAACCTGTCTCTCAATAAAATATAGAAAAGGGCTGGGGATGCGGTTTAGTGATTGAGCACCCCTGGGCTCAATGGCCACTTAAAAAAAAAAGAGGGAACACAGATACTATGTATAAATATAATACATATAATACTCTAATAAAAAAAGTTGTCTTCTAATCCAAAAGTCAATCGTAATGGCAGAGCCATTATTCAAGAAAATCCATTAAATCTGAGGAAGAATAGCCAGAGTCTGTGGCACTGGAGCCAATGCTTGCCCTAACCTCTTTCCTTTCAGCTCTGAGTGATCAGAGCTTTTCCTGGGCTACTGGAGCAAAGATGGGACTCAGTCTTGCTTCAGCTCTCAGTCCAGGGCTGCAACTCTACCCCAGCAGGGGGAGGTCACCTGCACCTCTCGATCTTCTCAGGCTTGTGCTATGGAAGTGCTACTCCAGGTGTACACAGCTTAAAGGACTGGGGTTCCCTTCCCCATAGAGCCTCCACTGGTAGGGAGGGGCCTCTGCCCAGGGGCCATATGTTGAGAATACTGAGGCCCCCATGCCCTGTTCCAGTTTGTGTTTTAGGGCAGAGCTTCCACACAGGAAGGGGCAAGTTAGGGACACTAAGCATCACCATGCCTCTTGGTGCACGCTCACAGAGTAGGGTGTCACTCCCATAGGTGGGAGGCTTGAAAGCCTTCACACATTCACATGGAGACCCATCAGAAGACCAGAGACTGTTCAAGGAGCTTAAAGCACAACCTGTGACCAAATATTGGCTAAATGAAAGTTACTCTGACCTGCGGGCAGTTCCTAGGAAGCCAAGTCTAGAAAAAGAAAAAAAAATCCCACTTATTCTTGGTTGTCTGGGAACATGACAGTCCAGGGCTGTCCCTTTTCATGAAAGACAGCCTCTGTGTGATGAACTTAAGGCACAATCATAGACTCCCCAAACCATGAAAGCCGTGTTTAAGCTACCCACAGAGATCCAGTGGGAAATGGTGGAATTCTAGCTAAAGGGTTAGCAGAGCCCTTGACCAATAAGGGGTTTATGCACACCTAGGGTGAATCCCTAAGAAGCCAGGCTAAAAGAGAGATGTGGGGGAGAAATATCTGAGGAGGGACATCCCTCTACAAGGGAAATAATACTTCATGGATTTAGTCTCACCAAGTTATTAACCAAATAAAGAAAAAACCAAGTGAATATGAAGGTCAAGCCACCTAATGGGAGATCAGTATCCAGAATTGCTCTAATCTAGTATCTAATATTTCAGCTTTCAACAAACAAAACCAGGAAAGTGTGGCCAACACATAGGGAAAAACCAGGCGCTAGACACTGCCTTTGAGGGGTGCCTGATATCAGTCGAAGCAGATAAATACTTCAAACCAGGGGTTTTATATATATATTTAAAGAAGTAAAGAAACTATGCTGAAAGAATTAAAGGAGAGCGTGATAATAGCAGTGACTCATAAATAAGAAATATAAGAGATAGCAACAATTTAAAAGACAGATGGAGATTCTGAAGTTGGAAAGCACAAGGATAAAAATAAAAAATTCACTAGAGAGGCTCAAAGTTGACATGAGCTGATGGAAAGAAAAAAAAATCAGCCCACTTTGAACATTTATGGAGACTATGCAACCTGAAGAACACACAGGAAAAAAAGAATAAAGAAAATGAAAAAAGAGCCTCAGAGAACTGTTGAACAAAAGCACACTCTCAGACTTGGCATGAGAGTAGCAAAAAAGGCTATGGAAAATCTTTCTCCATGGAACAGCTAAAATGAGATTATTTTAGCTACTCTAGCAGTTCTTATCTGTAATAGGCTTTCAAACTCTTTGAATTACAACAATTGATGCATTTTATATTATAAAAATCTGGCACATGTGTGTGTGCACACTGGAAACAGGATTTTCACAAAAATATACTTATTCTTACTATGTCAAACATTTTGATTTTTGAAATTCTATTTCTTTGGTTTCTTCCCTCTCTCTCTCTCTCTCTCTCTCTCTCTCTCTCTCTCTCTCTCTCTCCTGGGGATTAAACCCAGAAGCACTCAACCACTGAGCCACATCCCCAGCCCTTTTAATTTTTCATTTTGAGACAGAAGCTCTCTAAATTTCTTAGGGCCTCACTAAGTTGCTGAGGCTAACTTCGAGCATGCAATCTTCCTGCCTCAGTCTCCTGAGCCTCTGGGATTACAGGTGTGTGTCACCACATCAAATGCGCACTTCATTTATATTCACAGTCACAGTCCACTGGAATGATCTCGTGACCCCTCTGATGGGTACCTTGCTGGATGTAACCCCTGTGCTAGAGAACACTTCTGCTCACCTTTTAGCAATAGATTAAGAGACAGCCTGCCCTGCCCTGCCCTGCCCTGCCCTATGGGTTCGAAGCATCTCTTATCTCTTCCTTTGAATCCCTGTTACCCTACCTGATCTATGTGGTCCATTCAGTTGTCATTAATCTCACCACTGAATCAATCAGTAAGTTGTTGAGCACTGACTGTATACTAGGCTCTGGGGATTCATCATGGAATAAAACAAGCCAATGTCTGCACTCTCGGTCCTCACATTCTCATTAAAGGAAACATGTTAAACAAGGTAAAATACCTAGCTTGTTATATGATGATACATGCTCTGGAGTGAAACACAGCCAGGAGATGGTGGTAGGGGCTTGTGGGTATGTACCTGAGGAAAGAGCTGGAAGAGGTAAGGAATGAACCCTGGAGATTCTGGCGGGGGGAGAGCATTATAGGCAAAGGAATCAGCATGTGGGAGGGCCCTGAGGTGGGGTCATGCCTGAAAACTCAGGGGATAGCAAGGACTGAGGGGCTGGGATGGATAGAGGAGGAGGAGCAACAGTAAGAGAGGAGGTCAGAGAGACCAGAGTGTCTGAATATACGGAGTCTTCTTGCTCATTGTGAGACTGTGGTGTTTGCTGTGGGAAGGGGAGAAGGCACTGGAGTTCTGAGCAGTGAAGTGTCCTGACTTGATTCACATTGTATCAGGACCGATTCGGCTGCCATGTGGAGCTTAGACCAAAAGGAGCCAAGACAGATCTGGGGACGCCGCCTGCAAAGTTGTGTATAGGCCAGATGAGAGGAGGTGGCAGTAGCCAGGCCAGGGAGGTGGCAGTAGCCAGGCCAGGGAGGTGGCAGTAGCCAGGCCAGGGAGGTGGCAGTAGCCAGGCCAGGGAGGTGGCAGGCGGATGCGTGAGTGGCTGCATTTGGATTGATGCTGAAGACAGAACTGCTTGGAGATTGAATGTGGGATACAAGAGGCAGGAGTCATGGCCCAGGAGGGGACCGGAACCTTCCTTGAACACTGAGGTGCCCATTCTGAGCAGCATTATATTGAACATAATTTCAGCTAGTAGAGGCTGAGAGAGAGATTTACACTAGAACAGAAAATGCCTGAATGTGGAGATCTTGGATCGATTGAAAGAAAAAAGGGAAGACAGAACAAGCCACAAAATCTGGCAGGAGAGGGATTTGGAGTGGACGCCCGGGAAGGAGCTCTGCTCCAGTGTCCTTCTCTGCCCCCAAATGTCACAGTGCTGACCACTCTAATACTCTCTTCGTGTGACCTTGGACTCTTGAGCCACCTGCTTATGTTCTGAATAAATGTGGCTCCATCTTTCTTCTTCATTTAATCTGAGCAAGAGGAAACAAATCAGGGAGAACCAGACCCGTTTGTGCCCTGCTAGTTTCGGAACAGAGGGAAGGTCTCCCCTGACTTGGTCACTGCCTTCTGCTCTGTGTTCGTTTCTGGGCCATGGGAATGGCTGAGGATCAAACAGCTCTCCTCAGCCACGGACAGGTGTCTGGGGCCGCCCACCAGCGTGTGCTGACATCGCCCCCTGCTGTCCGAGTGCCGCCTGGGTCCTTTCCAGCCCTTGGAGGCTCCAGGCTGACCCCTGAAAGACGGGTAAACTTAATTCTTTCTAACTCAGTGAGGCTGGATGGCTGGGAGGGGATACAATGAACTTCGTTCCCGATTTTTTTAAATAAGATTCTGACCGTTTAGTTTCATTGATACTTTTGACACATGCTATGCATTTATGCTCCGAAGGGACCACCTTTATAGAGCCAGCAGAACTAAAGGAGTCCTTTCAGGGATTCAAGCATGAATTATTAGCTCTAATAGTTTCTCCATAACATGCTTAAACAGAATTCCATCTTTTCGGTTGGCAACACTTTCTTCATTGATGCATCCTTAAATGCTTTTCCTGTCCATGGAGGGATGCCACATGGTTAAAGATAGTCTTGCTGGGGAGTCTCTCCTGTAAGTCTCTGTGAAAAACAAATTGCCTGCTTTTTGGTGACCGGATGGGATTAGGCCACCCTGTGTGCCCTGTAAAATGTGCAGGATGGACACTTTCTGCTAAGGAGAAAACTGAGAATCCAGCAGTGGAAGACCTTGTAAAGAAAACCACATGTTCCGTGTTCCAGGTTACAGGTCAGTTGGGATCCTCCCTGGAGGCCATCTTCAGTTCTGGCTTGGACCTGCTGATCCATCAATGCCACATCTGTCAGCGCTGCCGGTGGGGATTCAAATGGAAGGCGTGGTCCCCCCTGAGCCCCCGCCTGGTCTTAGTGCTCTACACATTCATAATCCCAAACCCTACAGGCCCCTCTCTTACTTTGCTCCTGTTTTGGTTGGAGCAGTCTTTTATTGGTGGTTTATTTGAACAAATTGTCCTTTAAATGGATGGGTCAATGCTTGTTCGATGACATCATTCTTGTTTGATCAAGGCTATCCTGGATAATACTTTTTCCTGTGGCATTCATTTTTCGGTATCTAAATGAGATGATGAAGTCCATTATATAAGGATGAAATGCTTTTACATTGAAATGGATTAGATAAAGGGGCCTCCCTGCTGTGAAGGGTCCCCTGTTAGTCTGCTGTGGCTGCTTCTGGGATTTCCAGCCCACAGGCTGCAACCCGGATCCTCTTGTGATTATCATGCAAGTCCTAGGATGGGGAAAAGACTGAAGAGCTGGCCAGAGAAGATTTTCAGAGCCAAATGTTGAGACTTTTTTAAAAAATGACTTTGCTGACTTTGGCAAACTCTTCTTCTTCTAACACTTAGTGCATTTGCAAATAATAGAGTGCGTTGGGATGGTAGAGCAAGTGTTTCCTGATGATACCATCAGATTTCACTGTTGATGCTCTCACCACAAGAGGCAATCCAATGTTTTGCACACCATGCATTGTTTCAATAACATGTTTTCAACTGAATGAATAGTTTCATATGGAGATGGGTGTTATGTGGGTGGGGGCCTATGCATGGACATATTCTTCATGAGTTGAGATGATTTAAACACTAAACCAGACTGTTTTCAGTTTATACAAAGAAAGTGGCCAAATACAGAGATGAGTCCCAGGTAGGTTTTATAAAAGGAAGTAGATAAAGCAAAGTAAGTATTGAAGTAAAGGGCAGTAAATTTAAGAAAACAAAATAAAAAGCATATAAACATTTTTTTTTAGAAGGCAGTGAAGCTACTTTACTTGTTACTGGTAAAATAACATTGTGTAGAAGCCAGCTTTCCTCTAAGCAGTGGGTTCAAATGAGGTGATTTGCTATGCAAAAGGGGCAGAAAAGCTTAAAGAAACAGCCAAAGCCAGCTGAGATGTCAAAATATTCTGAAGACTTACTCTGATGTCAAAGATATGCAGTTGTTATCACCGAACCTAATCTCAGAGACCCCAAAGAAAACCCATCAGGAAATAGTTTGAAGAAATTCAGACTCTGAGACTTGCTTTGAGGATTTCAAGTCTCCATTAATTATGTTATAATTGAGTTTTAAAGCTCTTTCTTTGAATGTGGGCAAAGATTTTCATTTGAAAATCATTTTAGACTTAGAGAAAAGTTGCAAAAAAATAAAACTAAAAAAGTGGAGAAGCTTCCTGTATCACCTTCATCCAGCTTATCCTGATGTTAACATCTGACATATCTGTATCACAGTGACCAAAACAAGGGAATTAACATCGGTTCCATACTATTAACTGAAGCACAGGACTTACATGGTCTTCTCTTGATACCCCCTTTTTTCCTGTCCCAGAATGAAATCCAAGTCCCCATGATGCAGTTAGTTATCATGTATCCCAAATCTTCTGCAATTATTGCAGAGGTGCTTAATAATGACAATGACAGTCATCACACTTTACATTTCCACTGTGCTTTGGAAGGTCACCCCCAGAAATGTAGGATTCCATCCCACCGTGCTTCATCATAGAGGCCAAACTCTGGAGGTAGCTTCTCTGGACTGGAGACCTCTGACAGCTTCCCTGAGTTCATGAGACTTGTCAGCTACCAGGAAAGAGTGGGTCCTGTGGTCTGGGTATGGCGTGTGTGTGCTGAAAGCTTGGTTCCAGTGTGGTGGTGCAGAGGTAGTGGATCATTTAAGAGGTGGGGTTTAGAAGAACATAATTAGATCTTTGAAGCCACTGCAGAAGATGAATTAATGCTGATTTCAAGAAATAGGTTAGATCTCACACAAGTGAGTTGATTTCCACAAGAATGGGTTGTTATAAAATGAGTGCTCCCAAGCCCTTTCCTTTCACTGGAAGTTAAAGGACTTAGGAGCACTCTGGCAAGCCATGTAATTGTTCTCTCTCACATGTGTACCCACCATGATGCCATATGACATATTGTGATGTAGCCACATCATCCTTGCCAGAACCAAGTAGATGCCAGTGCCACTCTTAGATCTCCAAAACTGTGACCTAAATAATCCCCTTTTCTTTATGTATTATCCAGTGTCAGGTATTTTGTTATAGTAACAGAAAAATGGAATAAGGTAACACGAGTTCTCCAATTTGTGAGGCCATTCAATATCAGAATAACACCAATTGCAATTTATATATTTTCATACAGAGATTAACAAATATGTAAACCCACCAGCAGATAAGTAACTACACTTTACTATGAGGCCCAGGAAGTATAATCTGATTTTTGTTTCCTTTTTTCAGCAATTTTACCATCATTTATGTTTTATCTGTTTGTAAAGACCTTTGTATATGTCTAATCTCAGAAACAAAAGTAATCTTGGAAGGTGAAACTTAAACTTTTGGAATTGTGGTTTCTAGCACTGACTTTTTGCATTACTGTTATGATGATAATACTGAGGATGATGAAAATGGATATTTTATAAGAAGTTCATAGAGTTTTAAAATCATCCTAATATCATTTAATATTCATCCTAAGAGAACACCTAGGAAGTGGGAAAGAGAAAGTGTTAGCACCTCTGTTGAGGAAGAGACATCTTTGTTTCGTTTCAATTTGATTTTCATTGACTCTGATAACCACATTCTCCTTTTTTTGCAAGTTCCTTTTTCAATTATTATTTTCTTTTTAATGAAAAAAAGCACATGATAATTATGCATATTTGTGGGGCACACTGTGATACATAGATGCATGTAATACAGCATGTCTGGATCAAACCAGGGTAATTAGCATTTCCACCTCCTTGTCATTTCCTTCATGTTTGGAACCTTTGAGCTCCTCTCTGAGTTCCTCATGAAACAAATAAAAGGTGGTTGTGCTACAGTTGCCTACCGAGCTGTACGGCTCTAGAACTTCTCCCTCTATCTCAAGCAGTAGTTTTTTCCTCAGAAGCTGAAGAAGCAGAGGCAGGGCAGACATTTTTAAGCTCCTTCCCTGCACCAGGCACTGCACATTATGGTTTAGACACACAACAACAAACAAATGGACTCCATCACCTCTGCTTTGGAGCTTTTTCCCTCTTAAGTTTCCTGCTTTTGGTATGTTATCCAGCCTCCCTGGGTCCTCCTTCCTTTTGCCAGTCTCTGGAAGTCTCTGTTCTACTTCTTCCACCTTGTGATCAACTTGTTTAGCTACCACCTAGGAGAGAAAGCATGCACTCTTTTGTCTTTGGCTTTTCTCACTTAACGTCATGTCCTGCAGTTCCATGTATGTTGTTAGGAGTGACAACTGCCTTCTTATGTACAGCCAAATAACGTTTCCTTGTGTATATATACCCACTTAAAAAAAATCCATTCATCTGTGGATGGACCGGGGTTGATTCCAGATCTTGGTTCTTATGAACAGTTCTCCTATGAACAAAGCTTTGTCTCATTGGCTCCTGGGGGGCAGTATGTCCTAGCTTTCCTCTGTCTTGATTGCCTGCTGACTTTTCTTATACTTCCAACTTAGATGTAGGAATTCTAAACTCATTACCCTAGGTAAATGTAGCCATGCCTATAACTTCAATTTTCACTCAAAAGCCAGTTGCTTTTGACAGGGACAGTGACAAACGTCCATTTGTTTTCTGTTGTGTCTAATCCACAATGTGCACTGCCTGGTGTAAGGTAAGAGCTTACAAATATCTGCCCCCATGAGCATCATTTCCAGTATTGACTCTTCTTCCTAAGCTTCAGACACATGTATCCAGCTGCTTGTTCAACGCCTGCAAGTTGATGTCTCATAGAACGTTTAAACTTGACATTTCCCCCTCTGAGCATCTCATTCCCCTGGCCACCATGCTTCCTCTTCATGATTCCCTCTTTAACAAAATGTCCCACAATATAAGCTGTTGTTCAAGTCAGCACCCTGGAAGGAAGACTCAACTCTCCCTCACTTGATGTTATTGTTTAGATATGAGGTATCGCCCAAAAGCTCATGTATGAGATACCGCAAGGATGTTCAGAGGTGAAATGCTTGGGTTATGAGAACCTTCACCTAAGCAGTACCTTACTCCAAGTGAATGGATTAACTGGGTGGTAACTGTAGGGAGTTAGGGTGAGGCTGGGGGTTGTAGGTTACTAGGGGCATGACAGCCCCCATTATATTTTGTTTCTGATGAGTGGAGCATTCTCATTCTCTCTCTCTCTCTCTCTCTCTCTCTCTCTCTCTCTCTCTCTCTCTCTCTCCCTCCTCTCTCTCTCTCTCTCTCTCTCTCTCTCTCTCTCTCTCTCTCCTCTTTCTCATGTTCTGATCTGTTTTCTTTCACCATGCCATTCTGCCACAATGTTCTGCCTCACCTCAGACCCGCAGCAAGGACTTGGCTGTCTACGGACTGAGACCTCTGAAACTGTGAGCCAAACTTTTCTCCTCTAAATTGTTCTTATTGGGTCTTTCAGTCACAGCAGTGAAAAAAACTAAGACACTTGACATAATCAATCTACTTCCAAATCTTAGTGTTCTTTTTCCTAAACATTTCTTAAATTTGTCCACTCTTTTCCCATTCCCATTAGTACCACCTAGATGCAAAACAATCCATCTTTTCACAGCCTCTTGCTTCTAGAATTACTCCTCACAATCCATTATCTGCTCTGAAACTGGGATGGGATTTAAAAGATGCAATCTGGTCATCATTGTGGCTTAAAAACCTTAAGTGTTCCCAAGTTGCCTGAGGATAAAGTGATATTTTCTGGTTTTGACTGGGATGAATGGTAAGGGACACTTCTTTCATCTAGACCAATAATACACCCATATATGAGTAGATGTGGACATACATGTACACACACACACACTTTAAAGAGTTATGATACTAATATAAAGAATAAAGATGAAAACTGGGGATGTAAGCCCTGGATTTGCTCCCTAGCACAACACAGATAAAAAGAATAACCATGAATAAGATAAAGATCAATAAGCCCAATATTGTGGTTTTGATACAGCCTGTTCCCCCAAAGGTTCATGTACTGGAGGCTTGGGCCCAGTGTGGCACTATCAAGAGGTGGTGGAACCTTAAAGAGGTGGGGCCTAGTGTGAGGTGCTTTGATTTCTGGGGTGTGCCCTTGGGATTAAGCCTGGTCTAAGAGTGAGTGAGCTCTTGCAAGAGTGCCTTGTTAAAAAATGAGGTCATCATGCTCTTGGTTTCATCCACCTGCAGCCATTTCCATTTATTTGCATATTGTGATACAGCCAATGGGGCTCCTCACAGAAGCAGAAGAGTTCAATTTTGGACTTTCAGCCTCCCAAACTGTCAGCTAAATAAACCTTTTTTCTTTATAAAATAGATGGCCTCAGGTAGTTTGTTATCACAAGAGAAAGTAGACCAATATATAAGTAAAAACTAAAGCTCATTTCTCATCAGTTCTTGCCCTCCTCACCTACTCTGGCATCTTCTTACTGCAGGTCTGGAGTGTCTTCAGATCCTTGGATGTTCTATATTCTTAATGGTGGGATATGGTGTTTCCTTTACCCTCAACCATACCTATTCTCTTCCAAACTTCCCTCTCACTTCTTTCACCTCAACCTTTAGCATTCATCCTAAATAACCCTTCTGTCTGGCACTCCCTCCCTCTCCAGGCTTCATCTCAGGTTACCCCCATCTTACCCCCACTAACTTTCACAGTACTATGTATCACTTACATATTGAAACCTGATTGGTTTTTTTTTTTTGGTCCATGAGAGCAGGGGCCATATTTGTCTTTCCCACCACTATATTGATCAAACTTTTTTTTTTGTATAATGTTCAAGCTCATTAACTTAAACAGTGGAGACAAAAATCATTGGTTCTTGGTGGAAAAAAAAATTATTTGTCAGTGTGAAACTGGGTTGAATTTGTCAGCTGGGTTTCCAGGAATACTCTGTCTTACACAGTTCCAGGGGACATTTATAGAGCCATAAATTCATGTGCACTTAATGCTAACTATTTAAATTGTCTCACAGTAACTTTAGTACGTCATAAATGTCTACATTAAGCTGCCCTAGGGCTCCTAAGATAAAAAATAGCAAATGAGATTTCAGGACCAAATTGAAAATTAAATTGAATATATAAATTCTGGCAATAGTTTTTTTTTTAACCTTAGTTGAAAATGTCTCTTTCTCATGTGGTTTGATATATGCAGATCACCAGCATAACTATGTTTTTAATGTGCTTTTAGCCAGTTGGGTAAAAACTTAAAAAGCTAGAGACAACTTTTTTTTTCCATATTGACTATATTAATTACAATCATATTACAATGACGTAGTGACCCAGTAGGTCAAAGATATCTAACATTATTATAAGCTTCTTCATAGTTTTGACTTTACAATGCCCATCCTGAATTTTATTTATTATCTTTTTCTCAGAAGAATGGATTCTTAGAAATTTTGTTCATCCCATTCTAATCCCTCATAAAGTTCTCTTCAGTAAGAGCCCTGCTTGCACTTCCCCTGTCTGGCCTGTGTGCCAGGATATACCTGGCTAAACCCAATGCATTTCATGCCCAAAATAGCTCTACCAATGAGAAAGTCTGTGGTGATATTGAGTTGGATTCATCCCACCTCCCCCATAGCTTTTGCTTCTTGCACTCGATCCAAATTTTCAGTCCGATTGGACAAAACGAGCCTATTCCCACCACCCAGTTCATGAGGGGTTTAAAGGCAGAAGATCACATCTGCTGGAAAGTCCTTCATTTACCCTTGAATCTAATCAGTTCTACCCTGCATGGCTCCCTGTCTACAATCTTCACTGGCCTGGTCTCCCCGCTCTGCATTTGGACAAGGAAACCTATTTTCCCCAGGGAGAGTGAGAGCCACTTAGGCAATGTATCAGGCAGGACCCAATCCAGAGACAGAAACCATCTAATCCGTTTGAACAGGGAACGTTTAATAGAAATAACCACTAACAGGGAATTAGAAGTGAAGATGACCCTAAAGAATGATGAAATAACTGATACATAAGGAGTGGCCATTACCCTTTGAGCTGAGATGGAGTACTGAAGGAAGGAACCCTAATCCCCAACCAGAGGTCTTTCCCTGGTTGGAAAGATCACCGTTATGGCTTCCTGAATGGCAGAGAAATGGCTCTGGTGCCTCATGGGTAGAACTGTACCCATGTTGGCCTCTCTCTAGCAGCAGAGAAAGCTGTTTGCAAGAAGGCGTCTCTCCCGAGGGCTGAGACCTAAGGTGAGAGTCTACAGAAGGGCTCCTAGCCATGGGATTACCAGAGCTTGAGAAGAGGGCACACTGGACTCAAGAAAGACAACCCCTTCCTCCATCTCTCTTGAGTTCAACACTGTGCCAGCTGGAAAAGGAAACCTATTTAACGGGTCCAGCTCTATTTTCACAGACAGGCCATGAAGGGTGAATTTGGAGCTGTTGATGAACTAGTATTGAGTGCAGGTGATGGTCAGGTGGCTTTGGGTCATGCCTCTGAGTTTGTCCTGCATCTCTGTTAAATCACTTGGGCCAAGGGGGTGCACATGTCCTTATGGTGAAAGGGACACAGAAGTAGCTGCCCAGGGGGCTTGGCAGGCTGAGTGCCAAGTGACTCAAAATCCTCAGGTGGCAGATGTCAGGGGAAGAGTCCAGACCTACATCTCTCCCTCTGCTCACCCTGCCTGCTTCGCACCCAGCTTGATGACTTTGCAGTAGCCAGATGTTGATGTCTATAAAATGAGTAGAGGTTTTAATCCTGCCTAAATCCAAGATACATAAGGTCCAGATGAGAGGGTAAGAGTACTGTACAGGTGTGAGATGCTAGTCTGATTTTTGTCTCTAGTAACACAGTTGTTCCTTGGTACCTGGGAAGAATTGATTCCAATATTCCCTACCCCTAGTATATCAAATCTGTGTATGTTCAAGTCCCTTATATAAATTGATGTCGTATTTGCCTAAAACCTACCCACATTCTCTCATATACTTTAAATCACCTCTAGACGAAGTATTGAACACAGTGAAAATGCTATGTAAATATTTGCCACACTGTATTATTTAGGGAATAATTACAACAAAAAAAAGTCTGTCCGTGTTCAATACAGATGCATTTCTTTTCCCTCAAATACTCTCGAGCCATGGTTGGTTCAATCTGAGGATACAGAGGGCTGGCCGTACTAGTAGACTTAGCTTTTGAGGGTGGCCTTTGTCAATGGCTTCTTATTTCTGAGGAAGAGCCTATGGTGGAGAAAAACAGCCCTCATGTATTAACTAATGCAGAATGAGTTAGATCCATTTGGCCATTGCCTCACTAAGTCACAATGTGCCCCCAATTGCCCAGTTACACCAAAGCACGCCTGCTGTATGCCTTACAGATTGCCGGCAGTGAGTGATGTGGGGCTGAGAAAGAGCAGAGCCAGCTAGCCAAGCCCTCTCCTACCTTGAAAGACAGAACCCTGGAGACCTTGTCAGGGAGTGAAGTGCTGTGCCAAGGGCAGCTGTGACATCTGAGGCATCCCTTGGGTGGGTGGGGCAGAAGCCTAAGCCCACATGATAGAGAGTGGAGATGAGGTTAGAGCAGGCCAGTCCCCTTCTTGAATGATCTGGTTGCATGGTGAAGGCACAGCAGAACCTGAGATGCAGAGGGGGTGGGACCTCCTGGGGAAGGCTGGTTACTGAAAACAATCGTGTGGATATGCAGAGGGCAGTGAGGCAGCCTGACAGCAGAAGCAGAGCTTTTACGTAGAAGAAGAGCAGGGGCCTGGATGCCGGGGGAAGGATCCAGTTCCCTTGACAATGACACTGGTCTGCACTTCTACTCCAAGGGCCAATAGAGGTCTGGTGGAAGAACCTCATGGTTCATCCCAGCCACCCCTGCAATGCAGGGCTGGGCTGTGTCCACAGCTCTAGCCAAGACTGTTTGCCAGTGTTTTCTCGTTCTACATTAACCAGACACGGGCTCTGCTTGCCAGGCTCACTGTTGCGTGCAAAGCCGGGGGCTGAGGCTTGAATGCAGCTCTGGAGAGGTGAAGGTAAGTTGCATGGCAATCTGCTGCCACCCCGGGCCAGCCCAGTGTCACACACATGACTCATGACTCAGAGCTTTCAGAGCCGCTGAATGAAATACGAGCTCCTGAGCGGAACACTGAATGTCCGGTTTGTCCCTGTGTTCAGCAGGTGGGACTTGTGCCTAGCCTAACAGCCCGATCCCTGGAGCAGGATGGGGCTCCCCTCCCTACAGAGCCTGCAGAAATAGCTCCAGGATCCAGCCCCATTATACCCCTGGGGCTTTACTTATTCTCAACACCACAGGAGAGGGGCATTAGTATTCTCATTGTACCCAAGGGAAGAATTCACACAATCACCATTGACTTTAGTTTCTATCCCTGTATATTACTTCGAGTTATTACTGAATGATTTCAGTGAGATTATGGAGTGAGTTGGTGATCTTACAGGACAGTGAAAGCTAACACTTGGGGATGTGAATTATGGGCAGGCCTTTCTTCCTTTTAAGGAAGTGCCAGGGTTGAATTATGTCCCTGTTCCGATTCCTATGTTGAAATCTGAGCCCCTTATACCTTAGGGTCTTTAAAGAGGTCATTGGATAAAAATGAGGTCACTAGGCTGGGCCCTCATCTAATCTGACTGGTGTCCTTATAAGAGGAGGATGTAAGGACACAGACACACACAGAGGGAAGTCGTGTGAGGACACAGGGGGAAATATGGCCACCTGCAAGCCCAGGAGAGGCCTCAGGAGAAACCCACCCTGCTCTCACCTTGGCCTTGGACTTCAGCTTCCAGGACTATGGGAAAAGAAACCTCTGTGGTTTAAGTTTCCCAGTGATACTTATGATTCTTTTTAATGCCAGGTTTAGCAAACCAATGTAGGAGGTCACGCAGCATTAAAACTACAGTCAGCCCTCTGTATCTGCGGGTTCCACATCTGTAGATTGGAACTGTGATCAAAATATTTGAAAAAAAAAATTACATCTGTTCTGAACATGTACAGACTTTTTTCTTTTTCATTATTTCCTAAACAATAGGTTATGACAACCACTTACATAGCATTTACGTTGTATTAGGTGTTACAAATAATTCAGAGATGATTTAAATCATATGGGATGATGTGTGTAGGTTTTATGCAAATGCGACACTGTTTTATATGAAGAACTTGAGCATCTCTGGATTTTGATACTCACCAGAGGGGAGGGACTGGACTCTAAAACCTGCTGGCTTACAGCAATAACAGTTTTTTTTTTTTTTAATAGCCCATGACTTTGTGGGTCAGGAATTCAGCCTGGGCTCAGCTGGGCAGTCCTTCCATTCCACGTGGAATTGACTAAGGTCACTTGGTGGCGTTCAGCTGGTGAGTAGTCTGCTCTGCACCACCAGAGACTCACGTGTCAGATGCTAAGGGTGGAACTCGGGATGGAGAGATGGCTGGCTCAGTGGGGTCTGAGGGCTGGAGCATGTACCCGTGGCCTTCTGAATCTGCAGCCTCAGGAGAACTGGACTTCCTATTTGGTGGCTCAGGGACCAAAGAATGAATGTCCAAAATGCAATGGGACCCAGCATGGCCATGTATGACCCGACATTAGAATATAGCCTCACATGCACCATACTTTACTGGTCAGAGGAACCACAAGCCTACCCAGTTTTTAAGAGTGAGGAGTTCAGGGATGGGTATAAAGCTCAGATGGTAGAGTGCTTGCCTCACAAACACAAGGCCCTGGGTTCAATACCTAGCACTACCAAAAAAAAATATATATGGTGAGGAGTTCACTACTACCTCTCAGTAGGAGGAAGGACAAAGAATCTGTGCCAGATTGCCCCACCACCTCATGCATGTTAGTGTACCAGCCCTTTGTGACAAGCTGAATAGGGTTGGGCAAAGCACTCAGGCTTAGTCCCCACCCTGTGAAAAAGCACCGGATTGAACAGTTCTAGGGAGGTTTCCAGCACTACAATTCCAGGGACGGTGTGTACATCTAGGACAGTGTTGTGTGGACGGCATGTCAAGTGTGCACCATCTCTGGGAGTCTTGGGTGGGGTCCCGAGATGGGTGGCTTGAACGGTACATTAGCAGGTTCTGTGGGTGGTCTTCTCTGGATCTGGGGGATAACTGAGAGGAAGACAGGGAAGTCCCACTTAGAAAAGAGACACCCCAGAATGTCTGGGCTCTGGGGCACTGCCCAGGGGGCAAATGTGAATCCCAGAACAAGGTGTTGAACTAATGACCTTGAGGCTGGTGGGGTGAGGTGGGAAGTGCTGGAGTGGGTCCCTGGGAAACCTGAGTGGAGGTGGCTGGTCTCTGAGCAAAGAAGAATATGGTTCTTAATTGTGCTTTGTATTTATTGATTTAGCTCAATTTAGCACAATAACCGAGTGTCTATTAGGATCCTCGCTAGAGTTTGGGTGTGGCTTGAGTGTCCCCTAAACATCCAGGTGTTAAAAGTTTGGTCCCCTGAGTGGAAATATTGGGAAGTGCTGTGGAACCTGTAAGGGAAGTTCTTGGATCCCTGGGTTCTGCCCTTGAGAGGTAGCTCTTGTGGAATGCATCACAAGAGGGTTGTTATAAAAGAACAAGCCTGACCCTTCCTGTCCTTCCCCTTCACTGCTTCCTGGCTTGATAGTTGACCAATTGCCTCAACTCGAACTCCACCCATACTTTTTTGCCATGAGATCCTCCCACAACTGAGCCAAAGAAGGTGCTATACCCTTGGACCTCAAAATCAGTTAAAAAAGTAAATCTGTTCCCTTTATAAAGTAGCTTGTCTCAAGTATTTTATTATGGTAACAACAAGCTTCGTGATTCAATCTTTCTGAGTCGGAGTTTTCTTAACTTGGAGAAGGCAATCTCCCACTTTTTTTCTTTTTTTAATACCAGGAATTGAACCCAAGGACACTTTAACACTGAGCCACATCCCCAGATCTTTTTATTTTTATTTATTTATTTTTTATTTTGAGACAAGGTCTTGCTTAGAGCCTCACTCAGTTGCTGAGGCTGGCCTTGAACTTGGAATCCTCCTTTCAGTCTCTTGAGATGCTGTGATTACAGGCATGCATGACAGCGCCTGGCCAATCTTCCACTTTCTATAGTGGATCACAGACATGAAGTGACAAGGCTGTGGGATTACAGTGTTGGGTCGTCCACAGGGATGTCATGATTACCAATGCACTAAGATACATATCTTAGCTGGATGTGGTAATGCATACCTGTAATCCCAGCGGCTCGGGAGGCTGATGCAGGAGGATCACAGGTTCAAAGCCAGCCTCAGCAAAAGCGAGGCACTAAGAAACTCAGTGAGACCCTGTCTCTAAAAAAATACAAAATAGGGCTGGGGATGTGGCTCGGTGGTCAAGTGCTTCTGAGTTCAATCCCCAGTACCAAAAAAAAAAAAAAAAAAAAGAAAGAAAAGAAAGAAAGAAAAGAAAAGAAATCCACTTTCTACCTGGATAGTAGGAAGAGCTAAAGGTAGAGCCAGCTAATTAGTAGCCACTAACCAGTATACTCAGCTACCCAGTGAGGGAAGACAAATCAGGGCTGGGATGGGAAAACTTGGATCTGGGAGAGAATTCCAGAGTTCCAGTCCATGTGTGAGCTGATGGTGTCATGTTAGAGAGACCAGGAGCGGGGTTCCAGGCAGGCTTGAGGACAGTCCATGGTGCCAACGCCAATGCTCAAGTCTATGTCCTTTCATTCCTTGCACAGTAGAGGTGAACTTCTTAATGCAAACTCCAGTGTACTGAGCTGTGCTCAGAGAACCCAAGGAAAGAGATGCTTAGGAATCAATGGAGCATGCTTAGGAATTATAACGGAGGAGTGATACATCTCTGGAGACCAGCAAAAGGTCAACATAGATCCCCCAAAGAAAGGAGGACACACACAGTCTTGTGCCACCTCACCAGGTCCCCTGCCCACCTGAAGATATGTTCACTTGCCCAAATCCTTTTCTGCTCAGACCGTGGTACTTGAGTTCTTCATAAGGGAGATTTGGTAATATGGGTGAAGTTCCTCTTTGTGGGTATCTGGTTTACAGTCGAATGGCAGTTCTCTCCAATTTGTAACTCATTTCATTTTTTTTTTTTTGTATTTCTGCACCTGGTTTATTTTATTTTTTAATTTTTTAAATTTATGTATGACAGCGGAATGCGTTACAATTCTTATTACACATATAAAGCACAATTTTTCATATCTCTGGCTATATACAAGTATATTCACACCAGTTCATGTCTTCATATATGTACTTTGGATAATAATGATCATCACATTCCACCATCATTGAGTTTTTTGTCAAACCACAGCCAATGACAGAAATAAGCTGGACTAAAAGGAGAACCTGAGTTATGATCAGGTCCCTCACGATGATTCAAGCTGAGTTGAACCACAGGGCTACTGAACTTTTAAAAGTCAGCAACTCTTTTTAGTTGGTTATTTGGAGGGACTTTGCATAGGCACAGAATTCTTTCTCTTTTGACTTTTAGGATTGAAAGTGACAGAATTGGAGTACATGTAGAATAAAATGCAAAATATAAAAATTGTTCAAATAAAAATGTGAACAATGAAAGCTGGTCAGAACAGAGTGGGCATTTGTGAGAGGAAGCTAGAATCTCCGGGTCTGGGAGGGACCTGGCCAAGAGGACTTGTACATAGGGCTGGTTCTTTCTTACTCCAAGAGTCCATGATTCTGTAATTCTAAGCTTCAGGTTTTCTCCTCCAAAGATAAGCTTTTGGATCCCAGGTCTTCACACGGGAATGACAGACCCTGCCTGCAATTTCTTCCCAAAGTTTCTGGGGTATGTGTTTATGTATCCCCTGAGAAGAGAATAAATTAGTCCTAATTGTGGTTTCTTTACCTTCAAATAATAAATGTCAGACTTGCTTGGGTCTGGGTTTTTCACTCAGGAACTTGTTCTTTTTAAGTGAAACTTTTGCAGTGTGATAAAGCACAGGTATCCCAGAGGATGTTGCAACCTACAGTGGACATGCCACAGACCTAGGGAAAAAATCTCACCCCAGAGGCTGGAAATATATAGTTCAGCTGGTAAGTGCTAGCCATGCGTGCCCAAGGCCCTGGGTTCGATCCCAAGCACCATAAACAAATAAATAAAATGAAATTTAAAAAAAATTTTAAAAAAATCTCACCCCAAGGCACAACCAGGCCTTACAATGCAATATGTGTCATGGTACTCTGTTCTCTCAGAGCAGACCTGTGATGCCTGACTGGCATCTGGTGACTTTGAAACATTTTTTATTGCAAGTAATACATTTAATATTCTAAGTCGACACTTAACCATATACGTAAGCAAATCAAAAGTTTCACAAAGTAACGATCTACTTTTACTTTTGTTCTTTATGATCTACTCTGATATTTCCAATCATGTTTTCTTTTAAGAAAAATATTGTTTCAAATATTACTGTTTTTATTTTTTCACATTATTAAAAAATATTGATCATAGCCTACTAAATTGATTTTGTAGGTCTCACTGATGGAGTGAGACCCGTGGTTTGAAATTCTGGAGTAGATTGAATTCTGAAGTCATTCCTAAAATTTAGATACATTAGCACCATTTTCTGGATTAGAAAATAAAGGCTTTGTCTTTATTTTTTTTTCTTTTTTTTTATTGATTGTTCAAAACATGACATAGTTCTTGATATATCATATTTCACACGTTGATTCAAGTGGGTTATGAACTCTTTAAAAAAATTATATATATATATATTCCAATTAGTTATGCATGACAGTAGAATGCATTTTGACACATCATACATAATGGAGCATAACTTCTCATTTGTCAGGTTGAAGGCTTTGCTTTTAATCAGTTTGTAAAAAGCTATCAAGATTGTCAACATTGCACAAAGAAATGAAACCCAAGAAGCTGAGACTTATGTAGGCATGCATCCATTCATTTATTCATTTAGTATTTATTGTAACATTAGTGTGTGCCAGACATTGCTATTGAATGGATAAAAAAATTAATTATAGACCATAGTCTCACTCCTCAATGAGCTCACAGCCTGGGGGATAAGAAAAAATTCAAGATTAAGCTTTTCCCTTCGGCTTCCTGAGTATTAACTTGGGAAAGCTGACCTTCATTTATGAATCAAGGAAGTTGGATTTTGCTAAGTGAGTGTCCTATTGCCTTTGCCTGTGTTTCCATAAAATAAAGAACATCTACAGTGGTTTGAATGTATCCCCCAGAGTTCATATGTTGGAAACCTCATCCCCACGCAACAATGTTGGGACATGTGACTGGCCTGATGCCTTCCACCATGGTGTGACGCGCGAGAAGACCCTCTTTAGAAGACCAGCCACTTAGTCTTGGACTTCTCCTTCTGCAGAACTCTAAGAAATAAATCTCTATTCTCTATAAGTTACCTGGATTCATGTATTCTGTTACAGCAACACAAAATGAGTTAAGACAATATCCAATTCTGGTACTGCTACATTTAGAATTCTAGTCTCATCTTCAGTATTACAGGGGCCAAAAGCATGATGCAAGAAGAGGGTGGCTTCCTCTCCCTCTGCCCTAGTCCCCTGATTTGGTGTCTCTTGGGCTCAGATGCAGGCCAATGGCCTCATTGTATCTCCTTTTCTGACTAGGAAGGGGGTGAGAGGCCTTTGGGCATGAAGTGACAGTGAGGAATGACCAACAGGGTGTGCTCCTACACTGTATGGCTTTGGAAGCCATTCAAGGACAGCCAGATAAAAGACTTTGGTTCTCATCCAATGAGCTCATCACGTGAGGAGCAAAACCCAGAACCTCAGAAAGTATAGTAGTAATAATGCTATTTACCATATTTTGTTGTTACTTTATGCAATTCTCACAGTGTCCCAAAGAAGGGGTGACAAGCCCCAATTTAATGATCAACAAATTGAATTATAGTTAATACAGTCAACTCCTGTATCTGTGGATCACATATCTTTGGATTCAACCAACCATGAATGGAAAATATTTTTAAAAAGTCAAATCTGTACTAAATGAGCACAGACTATTTTTCTTGTCATTATTCCCTAAAAAAATGCAGCATAACAAGTATATACATAGCATTTACATTGTATGAGGAATTATAAATAGTCTACAGATGATTTAAATATATGGGAAGATAAGTGTAAGCTGTATGAGAAGATACAATATTTTATATCAGAGACTTGAGCACCTACGAAATATAGGGATCCTGAAACCAATTTCCTGTGGATACCAAGGGACAACTGTATAGTCTAAGATGTCGCAGCTAGTAAATGATCAGTCTCTGAGGATGCTAACGTCTGTGATCCCAGACTGCAGTGGCTAATACAACCCTCATTTGGGGCAGGTCAAGTAAGCAAATTCGGGATTGCTCATGTGACTCTGGACACAGGCCCTGTTCCGCTTGCAAACACAAAGTCTGTCTTCCATCTTGGCCCTTGGCTGGGGCCGTCTTTCAATGGATTCCCTGAGGTCCCACTTTAATTCACAGAAAAGCATTAGAGGGGACTCTTGGTCCTGCAGTTCACAGGAAAGACTTCCTTCCTGTTTTCTTGGAAATTCTCCCTCATAAGACTCGGCCTGGAACGAGGATGCCTAATGAGTTAGTTTTGTCTAGGGTGAGATTTGGCTGCCAAGCCGCTCTCCTTGGGGTTGATGGAGTGGTCTCCGGGCATTGGACTGGGGAGGAAGGTGGGGCTTGGCCTTCTCAGTTGTGCTCCTTGGCTTGCTTATCTGACCTTTTTCTCCCTGGCTTGTGACGGCATCAAAGTTTGGGAGTACCTGGGCAGAGAGCACCCTGTAATCTGTTCATGCTAAAGCATCAGTGACATGTAAGTACCCTTTTATTTCTACATCAAAGTGCACATGAAAGAAACATCACTCCTTGGGGAGATGGCAAAAATAGAAGCGAGGACCCTTTCCCATCTCCCCTTAGATGGTTGGCTTTGCCAGCACCTCACTGGGAAATAGGTCACTTCAGATTCTTAGGTCTGCATTTCTTGGACCTTTATCAAACTAATAAGTTAAATGTGAGAATCCAACTATTATTGCCAAACAAGACTGGTCTAGGTCCCAGACAAAGCCATCTCGAGTTTCACAGACCAGAGCCAACATCATTTAAAGTGGAACACCCCCATGCTTAATTCAATTTATTTATTCAGCCAGGGACTTGGGGAATATACAATTTAAGCTGAAAAACAAGACTATGAAGGGTATTATATATCAATCTGGTTACCAAAAAAAGAGGCTGGAGTCCAGCTTCTCCTTGACACCACATGGCTTTCTCAAGAGGCCTCTATGTAAATCCAGAGGCTTTGTGCTGACAAAGCCTTTTGATAAGATCAGCCTTAGAAGTGGCTATGAAAACTTCAGTGGGAAAACACGGGGGAGTTATGATTCCAATATGCTGTAAGTGTTGAAGAGTTTCCGCCATTGTACACAAGTAAGGCTGTCAGGCAATGAGAATGTTCAAACAGACAAACCTCGAAAATTTTCTTCCATACCTAAAGAAAGAAGCAAACTTTGGAGCCCCAAGATGTGAAAGATTTAGCTGGCGTTAGAGTAGATTGGGTTAAATGGAGGGGCAGACTTCCAGGGTTCTGGGTGAAGCTACTATTCTCTCTATTATGGGCTCAATTGTATCCCCTCTAAATTCCTACCTTGGGGTACCAACCCCCATTGCCTCAGAATGTGACTGACTTTGGAGACACAGCCTTAAAAGAGGTAATTAAGGTTGAATAAGGTCATTATGTTGGACTCTGATCCAATCAAACTAATAAGTTGACTGGTATCCTTATCTGAGGACACAGGCATAGAGAGAAGGGAGACCATGTAAGGCCACAGGGAGAAGAAGCCATCTGCAAAGCCAAGGAGAAGCCTCAGGACAAGCCGACCCTGCCCACACCTTGGTCTTGGATTTCCAGCCTCCAGAACTGTGAGAAAATAAAGGCCTGTGGCAAGCCCCCCGGTCTGTTGTATTTTGTATAACAGCCCTGGTGGACTAAGAGAATTTTTCGTGAAGAATGACCCCTATTAGGCAGTTCTCACAACGTCTTGGGGACATTTTGAAGTGGTCTAGAAAACCAAGTTTTCAGCTTGAAAATTAATTACGAGCTGGGTACAGTCTGTACTTAGCATATGGGAGGCCGTGGGTTTCATCCCCAGCACTAAATGATGATGATGATGATGATGATGATGATGATAAGCATTATTATTATTATTAAAATGTAGCAAGTGAAAAAGACATTCTTCCTCTCTGACTGCCTGTCACCCCACCTGCTTCTGCACCTAGAGAACAAGGATGAGAGCAGGCTCAGGCATGAGGAAAGGGTGTGGGTAGAGAGGGGAACACGATCAGGCATGTCTATTTGTTACCTTTGTAATAAACATGAGCCTGGCCATACAAACTCTGGAAAGAAAGGTTGTGTTACTGTTCCCCAATCAAATTAAATCTAACTCTTGGCCATTGTCCTGCTGAGCTGGTGGGAAATCCATCCCAGTCATTCGTGGAGCTATGATCAAACTTTTAAAATATAATTTAATACATAAAACTTAATACATGTTAAATGTGCTCAATCACAGCAGAATTTGTATAACACAAAAGTGACTGTCTTAACCATTTATTTCTAGTGAATTTCAACCTCATGCATGTCCACAAAGCACCCATGAAAAGAAACTTTAAATAAGTAATTCAAAGAAGACCAGTAGAGTAGGGAAGAGGGAGTAGGGGCAGTGTGGAGAGGAGGGAAAGAGGAAGCACTAGAAACCAAAGTGGAGCAAACCACATCCCATGCATGTGTTGTTCCATCAAAACGAATCCCAATATTATGTACACCCTAACACACCAAAGAAACACAAGGAAGTATTATAGAAATAAAAATACACTTTTACTTACTATTGCCTTTGTGTTGTATGTTAGGTCTCCAGACTTGTTCATCCTACACATCTGCTACTTTTTATCCTTGGACCTACAGCTCCCTGGAGTCCATCCTGTCACCACTACTCCTCTGTTCTCTCTTAGTATATTTGACTTTGGCTTTGACTTAAAAAAAATTATTTCAGATATGTGAGACCATCTTTCTGTGTCTGACTTATTTCACTTAACACAGTGTCCTTCACATTCATCCATATTGTAGCAATTGTCAGGATCTCCTCCCTTTTTAAGGTGGACTGATGTGCCATTGGCTGTATCTGTGTCTGTCTATTTATCTATCTTACATTTTCTTCATTCCTTCATCCGATGGATACCTAGATAGATTCCATACTTGGTTGGTGTGAATAAAACTGCAAGGAAGATGGTGGTAGAGCTGTTTTAAGGAGGTGGTGATTTCTTCTCTTTTGGATATATACTACACCCGCAAAAGGTATTGCTGGATCATATGGTAGTTCTATGTACGATTTTTTGAGGAATCCCCATATTGATTTCCACAACGGCTTCACCAGTCTATAGTCTCACCAGCAATATGCAAGTGTTCCCTTTTCTCCATATTCTCATTCATACTTGTTATCTTTTGTCTTTTTGATAATAGCAATCCTAATGGGTGTGAGGTGGTATCTCATGAAGCTTTATTATTTATTTATTTCTTCTTTTTTTGGTGCATTATAGTTGTACATAATAGTTAGGTTCATCCTGACACAACCACACATGTATGGAATCCAATCTACTCCATTTCAGTCCCCAGTCCCCTGACTACTTCCCCTCCTTCACTGCACTGGTCCACCTTGTAAAAACTCTTTTATATATATATAATATATTTCACTTTTATTTTAATCAGTGCTTTATAGATATACATAAAAGTGAATTCACTGTAGTATGTTTATACATGCACATAGGGTAATATTGTCAAATTTATTCCACATTTCCAACACTTTCTTATCCCTCCTCTCTCCCTCTCAATCTCCTTCTCCACTGATCTTCCATCTGTCTCAATGATATCAACACCTGCCCTTTCTTTCCCTGTGCTTCCTCATATGGGATAGAACATTTGACCTTTGATTTTGTGAATCTGGCTGGTTTCATTTAGCATGATGTTTGCCAGTTACATCTACTTACCACCAAATGCCATAATTTCATTCTTCTTTATGGCTCAATAAAACTCCATTAAAAATTTATATAACTTATAATTTCTTGAAACAAGAAATTATATATATCTATATATATATCTATATATCTATATCTATATATTCTTGTTTCGTTCATCTATTGCTAGGCCCCTAGGCTGGTTCCATATCTTGTGATTTATTGTGAGTTTTGCCTATATAAACACTGATTTGGCTGTATAACTATAGCATGCTGATTTTAGATCTTTGGGATAGATACCAAGGAGTGGGATAACTGGATCATGTGGAGGCTCCATTCCTAGATTTTTGAGGAATATCCATACTGCTTTCCATAGTAGTTGCGCTGATTTGCAGTCCCACCACAATGCATGAGTGTACTTTCCCCCGACATCCTTGCCAGCGTTTATTATTATTTGTATTTTTGATAATTATCATCCTGACTGGAGTGAGATTAGAATCTCAGTGTAGTTTTCATTTGTATTTTCCTACGTTGCTAGGGATGTTCAAACTTTTTTTTCATGTATTATTGGTCATTGGTGTTTCTCTTTTGAAAAATATCTGTTTATTTCTTTTGTCAATTTATTAATTGGGTTATTTATGGGGGTTTTTTGGTGCTAAGTTTTTTTGGGTTCTTTCTATATTCTGGGCATTAATACCTTACCAGAGGAATAGCTGGAAAATATTTTCTCTCATTTTGTAGGCTCGCTCTTCACATTCTTTATCATTTCCTTTGCTGTGAATATTTTTAGTTTGATGCAATCCCACTTATTGACTCTTGCTTTTATTTCTTGTGTTTTTGGCATGTTGGTAAGGAAGTTAGTGCCTGTGCCAAAATGTTGGAGTTCTGAGCCTGTTTTCTTCTAGCAGTTGCAGAGTTTCTGGTCTAATTCCTAAGTCTTTGATCTACTTTGACTTACCTTTTGTGCAGGGTGAGAGGCAGGGATCTGGTTTCATTCTTCTACCTATGGGTATCCTGTTTTCCCAGCACCATTTGTTTAAAAGGTTATCTTTTCTCCAACGCATATTTTTGGCACCTTTACCAAACACCAGATGACTGTAACTATGTGGGTATGTCTCTGAGTCTTCTATTCTATTTCATTGGTCTTCGTGTCTATTTTGATGCCATTACCACGTTGTTTTTATTACTATAGCTCTGTAGCATAATTTAAGATCAGGTATTACGATGCCTCATATTACTCTTCTTTCTCAAGATTGCTTTAGCTATTCTGGGTCTTTTATTCTTCCAAATGAATTTTAGAACTGTTTTTCCCGTTCTGTGAAAGATGTCATTTCTATTTTGATGGGGATTTTTTTGATGGGGATTTTATTTGGTAGTATGGCCATTTTGACAATATTAATTTTGCCTATTTAAGAATATGGGAGGTCTTTCCACCTTCTAAGGTCTTCTTCAATTTCTTTCTTCAGTGTTCTATAGTTTTCATTTTAGAGGTCATTTACCTCATGGGTTGGATTAATTCCTAAGTATTTTTGAATGTTATTGTGAATGGGATAGTTTTGTGATTTCTTTCTATTGGGAAAGACTATTGGAGTATAGGAAAGCTAATGATTTGAGAATGTTGATCTTGTATTATGCTACTTTGCTGAATTTGTTTATCAGTTTTATAAGTCCTCTGGTGGAGTTTTTTTGGGTCTTCTAGATACAGGATGATGTTATCAGCAAACCCAGATAAGTTGATTCTTCTTTCCATATTTATATCCCTTTAATTTTCTGCTTTTGCCTTATTCTTTTGTCTAGAGTTTCAAGGGCTATATTGAGTAGAAGTGGTGAGAGTGGACATTCTTGTCTTTTTCCTGATTTTAGAGGAAATGCTTTCAGTTTTTTTCATTTAGTATGATTGGCTTTGGGTTTGTTAATATAGATTTAGAATTATCTTCATGTTGTCCCAGAGGTTTTGATAGGTTCTATCTCTATTCTCATTTGTTTCTAAGAATTTTTAATTTCTTTTTTAGTTTCTTATTTGAGACATTCATCATTTAGAAGAGTATAGTTCAATTCCTTTATGTTTATGTAGAATTTATCATTTTTATTGCTGTTGATTTCTAGTTTCATTCCATTATGATCTGAGAGGATGCATGAGATTGTATCAGGTTTTTTTTTTTTTTTTTTGGTATTTGCTAAGACTTGCATTGTGACTTAGAATATGGTCTAGTTTTGAAAAGTTTCCATGAGCTTCTAAGAAGAAAGTGAATTCAGCTTTTTGGGTTAAATATTCTGTAGATGTCTCTTAGGTCCATTTGGCTCAATGCAGTTTGGTGTTAAATACATCCAAGATGGTGTGCGACCATCATCACCATCCATCTTCATAATGTTTTGTATTTTGTAAAATGAAAATCTGCACCCAGTAAACATTAATTCCCCTTACTTTCTCTTCCTGATCCCTGGCAACAGGCATTCCCTTTCCTGTCTCTATGAATTTTGGCTGCTCTAGGTACCACACATAATTGGACCTTTTGCAACAGGCTTGTTTTACTTAGCATAGCATCCTCAAGTTTCATTCAAGTTGTATCAGAATTTCCTTCCTTTTAAAGGATGAATAATATTCCATCTTATATGGACCACATTTTGTTTGTCTACTAGTTCATATATGGGCACTTGAGTTGCTTCTACAGTTTGGTTATTATAAATAATGCTGCAATAAACATAGGTGTGAAAAATATCTACTTGAATTCCTGCTTTGAATAATTTGTGAATATACTCAGGGGTGGAATTGTTGGATTTTATAGTAATTTTATGTTTAATTTTGAGGAACCTCTGTGTGGTTTTTCATAATGACTGCATCATTTCGTATTTCTAGCAGCACTACATGAAAGTTCTATTTTTTCTCATACTTTGCTGCACTTGCTGTTTTCTGGGTTTCAAAAAATGATTTTGTATTCTAATCAATGTGCCAAAGGTGCTCCAAAGTTGCTGTTGTGACAATAACCTCAAAAATAGACCATATTCTAAGTCACAATGCAAGTCTTAGCAAATACCAAAAAAACTGATACAATCTCATGCATCCTCTCAGATCATAATCTGATCAGGAACAGAACAACACCATCGGGATTTGGGCATTGATTATATCCATTCAGCTGTTGATTATAATTTTTAGTAGGCTTCATTTGTTTTAGAGCATTGAGGTTAGAGATTTCCCATTGCCTCCTTCCCTGTCATATGCAAGCCTCCCTTATTATCGACATTACCCACCAGAGTGGTACATTTGTTGCAATCAATGCCACGTCATTATCACGCAAAGTTCGTAGTTTACCTTAGGGTTTGGTCTTGGCGTTGGACTTTCTCTGGGTTTGGACAAATGTATGATGACAAGTATCCACTTTCTGGTGTCATACATAAGGTTTTATGGCCTGTTCACCTGCTTCCCCTCTTATCCCCACCAACAAACTGGTTTTGCCTTTTGCAGAATGTCACAGAGTTGGGGCCACCTAGTCTACTATTTTATTAGTAAAAGTGTTTTATGTCACCACCACATAAAACACTTAGATATCCTCAGATGCTTATTCCATTTGAGGAAGGCAGGAGGATTCAACCTGAGGTCCCTCAGTCTCTCATCTCTGAGTTTCTCCAGGTCCTATGACTGAGGGAGGAAGTCTTGGCTAAAAATAAATAAATAAATAAATTTCCTAGGGAAGGAGACATCAGGCCTTGAAAGAAATGATTTGGTCCTGGGAAAACAAACAAGAGCCCTGAGGGAAAGGACAGTGGTTAGGCCTACGATGAAAAGATAAGGGTTGGGTTTGGGAAATCCCTCCCCTCCCCCCACCCAGTACGGTGCCCTCCTGCTGTCCTGAATGCCCACTGTCCTAAGCAAAGCTCCTCAGGGACTTAGGGTTGAAACTGGGCTCCAGATGAGCTTTTTTTTTTATGTGAAAAATTTCCAAATATCACTAGAAACATAGAAGTCTGAGAATTGGAAATAAATACAAAAAGGAAGAAATTGGATGCTGGGTGGTGAAATCAATAAATATCCAAAAGCCATCTGTTTGTAGAGTTTTTCTAATGAGAGTTGGGAATCCTAAAACCATAGAGCAAAAGAATAGTTGCTA
Source organism: Urocitellus parryii (assembly GCF_045843805.1). Classification (NCBI taxonomy): domain Eukaryota; kingdom Metazoa; phylum Chordata; class Mammalia; order Rodentia; family Sciuridae; genus Urocitellus; species Urocitellus parryii. The sequence continues at coordinate 131,508,518 of NC_135538.1, read as the reverse complement.
TCAGTGGCTGATATGGTCTACTCTCTCTTCTTCCGTCGTCTCTGGAAGCCAGGAAGTCACGAGGAAGTTTGAACTTCACTACCCAGTAATTGGGAGAATTTAAAAACATTGTAGGACTTAACGATTGTTAACATTTTAAAAATCTTTATGTCCATGATGTATCACCTCAAATTCCTCCAAATACACCTCAAATTAATACATTCTTTATTTTTCTCCCCCCTGCAAACACAATATCTCACATCATCAAGTCAGTTGCAGCAGCATCACTACAATTCATACTGGGTTAAAACTTCACAGTGTGCTCTTCACATGAGCTATTTCACTAAATTTCACGTACCTGTTCATCAGTTTCCTTTTCTCTTATTACTTATTATTCTTCCTATTTTTTTTAAAAAATATATTTTTTAGTGATAGGTGGGACATATTATCTTTATTTTATTTTCATAGGGTGCTGAGGATTGAACCCAGTCCTCCACGCATGCTAGGTGGGCACCCTACCTCTAAGCCACAACCCCAGCCCTGTTCTTCATATTTTAGAAAGCAACTTGATTGAGACATAATGTACATACCACAAAATTTACCCATTGTAAATATACAATTAATGATAATTTTAGGAATTGTATAATCCCCATAATCTTACTATCCCCATAATCCAGTTTCAGAATGTTTCCACCACTCCAGTAAGTTCCCCTGTGCCCATTTGCATTTCATTCTTGCTTTTACACTGTAAACTGTAAGTAAGTGTGAATCTTTTTGACTATGGATCTGCCATTTCTGGACATTTTTAAATAGAATGCATTACTCAGCTTTCTGTTACTAAGACACATTTCTGAGTTAATCAGTTTACAGAGAGAAAAGGTTTATTTTAGCTCACAGTTCTAGAGGCTCCAGTCCATGATTGGTTGGATCCATTGGTATGGGGCCAGGTAGCACATGATGGTGGGAGCATGTGATGGAGCAAGATAGCTTACCTCAGGACTAGGAAGAAAAAGAGAGAAAGAGAAGGAGATGATGGCCCTATAATCCTCTTCAAGTGTGCATCTCCAATGATTTAAAGGTCTCCCCCAAAGCCCACTTCTTAAAGTTTCATACAGCTCCACTGGGGACTGAAATTTTAACACATGGGGCTATGGGGGACACTTCACATACAAAAATAGCATAGAAGCATGCAGTCGGTGGCCTTTTCTGTTTTATTTATTTATTTATTTATTTTGATTTAGTGTGTTTCAGAGACTTTTCTATATTATAGTGTGAAGCTATGATATTTGGCTTCTCTCTCCAATAATACTAATGTAAATATTCTCGTGAATTTGCCTTGCTTTTAATATTAATAGCCCTTTATATTTCTTTATTTTATTAATTTTTTTGGTTATACCTAATATTTGGGTTCATTTTGACGTAATTTTATAGTCATGGTCCATAATTTGCTCCAATTCAGTCTCCAGTTTTTCTCCTCTCCCTTTCTTCCTCCCTCTTCCTGTTCCCTTTCCTTAAATCTACTAATCTTTATTCTGTTGATTTATAGTTTTATAAAATCAGTGTATTTTGATGAAAAATCTATTGAAATATTTTGCCCTTTTTGAAGTTGGTTTCTCTTTTTTGTTGTTATTGAATTGTTAGGGTTCTTTCTATACCCTGGAGAGAAATTCTTTATTAGATACATGAATTGCAAAAATTTTCTGCTCATCTTGTTATCATTTCATTTTTTTTCTTTTTTATTCTTTTAAATTTATTTTAATTAGGTATATATGACAGGAGAATGCATTTTGATTTGTTGTACACAATTGCAGCACAACTTTACATTCCTATGGCTGCTGTATATGATGTATCGCGTTGCACCTTATGTGCTGTCATACACGTACCTAGGGTAGTGATGTCCATCTCATTCCACCATCTTTCGTACCTCATGCCTCCTCCCCACCCCTCCCTCTCCTTTGCCCCATCAAAGTTTTACCATTTTTCCCATGTCCCTCTCATTATGGATCAGCATCCACACTTATCAGAGAGAACATTCAGCCTTTGTTTTTTTGAAATTGGCTTACTTCACTTAGCACAGTATTCTTTAACTCCATCCATTTACCTGCAAATGCCATAATTTTATTTTCTTTTTTAATGCTGAGTAATATTCTATTGTGTATATATACCACAGTTTCTTTATCCATTCATCTACTGAAGAGCATCTAGGTTGCTTCCACAATTGTGAGCAATTGTGAATTGAGCTGCTATAAACATTTCTGTGGCTATGTAACTATAGTATGCTGACTTTAAGTCCTTTTGGTATAGACTAAAGAGTGGAGTAGGTGGATCAAAGGGTGGTTCCATTCCAAGATTTCTAAGGAATCTCCATACTGCTTTTCAGATTGGTTGCACCAATTTGCAGTCCCACCAGCAAAAAAGTAGGCCCAAATCTTATCACCTTGGATTAGGCCCCGACTTCCTTAACAAGAAATAAAGTCAACAATTAATAAATGGGATGGATTTAAACTAAAAAATCATCTTCTCAGCAAAAGAAACATCAGTGAGGTGAATAAATAGCCTATATTTGGGAAGCAAATTTTTGCCACACGCACATCAGATAGAGCACAAATCTCCAGGATATCTAAAGAACTCAAAAAACTTAACACCAAAAAAGCAAAGAACCCAATCAATAAATGGGCTAAGGAGCTGAACAGATACTTCTCAGAAGAAGATATACATTTCATCAGAAGAAGAAATACATTTCATCAACAAATATATGAAAAAAATGTTCAACATTTCTAGTAATTAGAGAAATGCAAATCAAAACTACTCTAAGATTCATCTCATGCCAGTCAGAATGGCAGTTATCAAGAATATAGACAACAATCAATGTTGGTGAGGATGTGGGGGGAAAAGGCACGTGCATTTTATTTTCTTAATGGAGACTTTTAGAAAGTAAGACATACTAATTTTTATATAATTCAATTTATCAAGAAAATTTTTAATTGTAGTTTTGTGTCATATGGAAGTTAGATTTCCCTAAGCGTAGGTAGCAAAGATTTCCTCCTAGTTTACTTGCAGAAATTTTGTAGTTTTACCTTTAAACAAATTTTTATGGGTGCATTCTAGTTATACATGATAATAGGATCATTGTAACATATGTACCTGCACATAATTTGATCACTCACATTCTCCAGTGCCTCCCCTTTCCCTCCCCTCCTCTCTCTAGTTCCCTTCCTCTACTGTACTGGTCTTTCTTCTATTTTCAGGATATCCCCCCGCATATTTTTTCTCTATATAGCTTCCACATATGAAAGAAAACAAATTATATGACCTTGGATTTCTAAGTGTGGCTTCTTTTGCTCCACAGGATGCTCTCCAGTTTTATCCATTTCTCTACAATAACATAACTTTGTTCTTAATAAGTGAATAAAACTGTGTGTGTATCACATTTTCTTCCTGTACATTTAGATTGCACATTTTTCTTGTACATTTAGGTTGACGGTCCATTTTGAGTTGAATTTTATAAGGGTGTAAAGTTATTGATTTGTTTATTTGCTTGAACATGGATATATAATTGTCCCAGCATCATTTGCTAAAATACTATCCTTCATCATTGAATGACTTTGGGAAAACTGTAGAACTGTAGGGGTTTATTTCTTGACCTCTTGTTCCGTTGCATTGTTCCACGTGGCTCTCTACATCAATTCCATGCAATATCGATCACTGTAGCTTTATGCTAAGATTTAAACTCAGGTAGAATCTCTTTGACAAAACACATCTATTCATAATCCTTGACTTTCTTTCGGGAACTGTGAGACTATCTACAGTTTTAGTGTTGAATCTACTTTCTTTGAACTTTAAAATTTCTTTCTAGATATCGTAAACCTTAAACTTACCTGTGGAAGAAGAAATTTGCCAGGGAAAAATGCCAAGGATGCAGCTATTATGAAGACAAACAACAATAAGTGTTGGCGAGGGTGTGGGGAAAAGGCACACTCATACATTGCTGGTGGGACTGAAAATTGGTGCAGTCAATATGGAAAGCAGTATGGAGAATCCTTGGAAATCTTGAAATGGAACCACTATTTGACCCGGCTGACCCTCTCCTTGGACTATACCCAAAGGAATTTAAAAACAGCATATTACAGGAACACAGCCACATCAAAGTTTATATCAGCACAATTCACAACAGCTAAACTGTGGATCCAACCTAGATGCCCTTCAGTGGATGAATGGATAAAAAAAATGTGGCATATATATATATATATATATATATATATATATACACAATGGAATTTTACTCAGCAATAAAAGATAATAAAATCATGGCATTTGCAGGTAAATGGATGGTGTTGGAGAAGATAATGCTAAGTGAAGTTAGCCAATCCCCAAAGAACAAATGACCAATGTTTTCTCTGATATAAGGAGGCTGTCTCATAGTGAGGTAGTGAGGGAGAGCATGGGAGGAATAGATGAATTCTAGACAGAGAAGAGGGGTGGGAGGGAAAGGGAGGGGGCAGGGGGTTAGCCATGATGGTGGAATGTGATGGACATCATTATCCAAAGTACATGTATAAAGACTTGAATTGGGTGTCAACATACTTTATATACAAACAGAGATATGAAAAATTGTGGCCTATATGTGTAATAAGAATTGTAATGCAAAAAAGTACATATATGAAGACATGAATTGGCATGAACGTTCTTTATATACAAAGATATGAAAAATTGTGCTCTATATATGTAATTAGAATTGTAATGCATTCTACTGTCATGTAATTAAAAAATCAATTATAAAAGAAAAATGCCAAGGACTTTCCATGTTCTGCATCCTGTTCACATCTGTTGAAATCAGTGTCCACTGTGGTTCCGTTTACAATAGGTGACAGAGTCCAGACCCTCTTACTGTGTGGTTTAAATAAATAGGACCTAGAAAGCTCTTTTTACTCTCTGATAGGTTAGAGTCTTTTCTAAAATTACTTACATGTTAAATGTGAATATCTACCTGCAATGCATACCACATTAACTTGCCTAGATTTCACTATTCCAAATTATTATATTGTGTACTTTCTTGTATAAAATGGTCTCCTTCACTAACTTGCAAACTCCATGCCTTATGCTTTTTGTTTTCTAGAGTGACAACAATATGCTTGGTATATAGTTGGTACTAAGTACAACTAAGTAGGACCAATTCGTTGTAATGGGTATTGTGCCTTCTTTCCAGTTTCTAATTTAAGAGAAAAGGTAACAGAGTCTGCATTTAGTACTTAAAATGTTAGCTTTAGTACATTTAAAATCAATGTTCTTTACTTCTTTTATCATTTATTACTGCATATGGGCTCAGTCTATAGATGGCCAGCTCCATTGCAATGGGCCCAAGGCGAGGCAGAACATCAGGGAAGAAGGGAGTGGAGGAGGAAAATGGCACAGGAAATGACAATCAGGAAGGAGAGAGAGACCTACCCTCACCATGGACAAAATATAAACCACAAAGTCACACCCCCAATGATCTACCTCCTCCAGCCACACCTTTCTTGCCTACAGTTGCCACCAGTTCCTCTGTCTCAGAGGATTAATGAGCTGATTAGGTTAAGTCTCTCATAACCCAATCAGTTCACCTGTCAACATTCTTACATTGTCTCACACATGAGCTTTTGGGGGAAAACCTCATATCTAAGCCATAATGTACACACACCAACTCTTGGAAGCTTTATCACATAGTAGTCAATGCAATTATATGAAATGATTTGAAGATATCATTTCTTACCTATGTCAGTCTGAAGCTATATTTAATAGCATCACACAGAATAGCAGGCATTGTGGCCCTTACCTCCAAATTAATGCCCGTTTTCATCCTTGCTAAAAGATTTTGATCTGGCTCAGTTTGCCATAATTTATGTGCTCCTGAGAGTCAGTTCCACAAGGAAAATCACCATTGGCACAAGGCATGAATTAAGCATGGGCTTCCCACGCAATCCTGGCTAATGCAGAGTGAGCAAGAATCTGCAGGGGTAGGGGGCGGTTCAAAGGAAACGTTCTTCTCTCTTAAAAGAAGGCACCCAAGGAAGAAATGATTTTTCTCTTTATCTTGAGTGTCGTCTGCATAGGATAAACTACAACTTGGTAAGAACATGATGAAGGTGATAAAAGTGAAAGTTGAGAGGTAATGGGGTCCTTGATAATATTCACTGGGGTGCAGAATTGAACAACTCTTAAGATCTGTGGTGTGAGGTATAATGAGTTTCCTTATTGTTGACATCATTTTGGATTTCCTATTCATTGGCTCAAATTGAGCCATGACCTTGTCTGAACTATTGATCAGATCAAAAATACAAATATGTTGAAAAATAAGAGAAGTTCAGCAAGATAGTGTAGTAGATGTGGGAGAAGTAACTACACCCCTGTGTAGTTGGGGCATGAGGGCCTGGTGAGTAGGAGTCACTCACTGCATCTACACAACTGTGGCTATTTGTGTTTCCATTGTCATTTAGTTTAGCATATTGTCTAATTTCCTGTGTATGACCTCACTGACCTATAGTTATTTAAAAGTGGTATTGATTACTTTATAAATTTGGGGGGATTCTACTCTGTGTTAATACATATATTTAAAATTTTTAATTACAAATTTTAAAAATGATAAATATGTGGGGATTTTTCTCACTATGAAGTTATTAATTTCTAACTTAATTGTCTGCATAACTTCAATCCTTTAAGATGCACTACATTTCTTTAGAAATATAACCAGGCGTGGAATGAATGAGATCCAGGGTATAAACACATCCACATTTCTTATAGTACATTCCTGATTTCTTTTCCCAATTTTTTGTTGAAATTCCTGTCCCACTTTATGATGTGTGATTGTTACCATTTTCTCCATATTCTTGCCAACCACTTACATTTTCAGATCTTCACATTTTTAAATGTCAACTAGATGATAAAAACAGTATAGCATTATGCTTTTAACTTGAACTTTGCTGGATATCAATCAGGATTCAATGAATTGAAAAGGTGAATGCAGTGTAAAAGCTCTTTAACCAGGTAAATTATGGTTGACTAAAAGAGGGGCACAGAGGAATTTCCTTGAGTAGCTATTTACCCTTGGACTATGAGGGAACGTGAAACTCAAAGAGACTGAGAGTGTTGAGGAGAGGTCTTGGATGCACCACGGTACACTTCCCAGGGGCACAGTGACAGACACTGACCACACTGTGCTATGAGACAAGAGTTCCTGCCAAAGCCACAATGACAAAGCCCCACAGCAGAGATGTGCTAGCAGGGATTCAGCCGCTGAGCTGGGAGAGCCCAGAGGCTCTGTCAGTGTGCTAGCAAAGAAACTGGCTGAGTGGACATTCCTACTAACTGCAAACGCAGCCTGCCGTTCTCTTGATCCTGCTAGGACCAGAGCCTGCCTACCCACTCGGTGGCCTGGAAAAGAGAACACTAAAAAAAAAAAAAGGTCTATTAAAAATATGCATAGAAGCATTGTTTTTAGAAGATAAAATAGGAAATGATTTAAAATTTCAATTGTATTTGAATAAATCGTAGTGTATTCATTGAATAGTATTAGAGTAGTAAAATAAATGAACTATGTACATATCAAAATAAATGAATCTCACAAACATAATAATGAAAGAACACAGTATAATGAACATAGACTGGTATACAAGTTTAAAATATTTAAAATATACATATACCTTTTAGGTACATTATGTAAACTATTCATGTGTATTTTGTAAATAAAGATTTATTGGGCACAGAAAAACAGGTATGAGAGTGAAAATATCTGTGGGGAATGTCAGAAGATAATGATGTTGAAGCCCCCCAAACCAAGGAATTTTTCATAGGAAAGTTAACATGCCCCATGGGTTTTTTTGTTTTGTTTTACTTTTGTTTTGGTACGAGGGATTGAGCCCTTTTTAATATTTTATTTAGAGTCAGGGTCTTGCTGAGTTGCTAATTGCCTCTCTAGAAGTTGCTGAGGCTGGCTTTGAACTCATGATCCTGCTTCCTCAGCCTCCCAAGTTGCTAGAATTATAGGTGTTCACCACTGCACCCTGTTTACCCCAAGTTTTTACATAGTAAGTCTCCTGTTCACAATTGTTTTCTACCTAAAACCTGTCATACAGAATACAGCTAATGATAGCGTACTAGGTACTGGCAATTTGCTGAGAGTAGATTCTAGATATTTTTCCACAAAAAAATGGGGAAGGTGATTGTGTGTGCTGATGGGCATGTCCATTAGCTTAGCTGTGATAATCATTCACTATGTATAAGGACATTAAAAATCATACTGTTCGTCTTAAATATATATTATGTAAAATACAAAAAAAATGCATTGCAGCTTGTTTTATAGCATATGGTCTATTTTGGTGAACATTCCATTTGCAATTGAAAAGAATGTATTCTGTAGTTGTTGGTTGTAATGTCTTATACAAGTCAATTAAGTTAAGATGGTTGATAGTAGTATTCAAATTTTATTCAAATTTTCTTTATCTCTGTTCATATTTTTGTCTTTTTCTACAAATTACTGAGAGGAAAGTTAAAATGTCTGACATTTCTTCATTTATGTCTATTATTTTTGCTTCAAATATGTTGGGAATCTATTATCAGATGTCTATTAGGATTTTTTGTCTTCTTGGTGAATAATCCCATGGTTAGAAATGTGCCTCTTTTCTGAAAATATCTCTTATTCTGATACCTGTGTTATTTGGTATTAATATAACCACTTCTGCTTGTTTATGTTTAGTCTTTGTATAATGTCTTAGTTCATTTATGCTGCTATAACAGAATAGCTAAGACTGGGTAATTTATGAAAAACGGAAATGTATTTCTTATAGTTCTGGAGGCTGAAAGTCCAAAATTAAGCCAAAAGTACTTGGTGTCTGATAAGAATTGGTCTCTGCTTCCAAAATGGTGACTTATTGGTGTGTCCCTCCCATGGTATAAAGTGGAAGGGTGAGAGACCAGTTCCTTCAACTTGGAGCTCTTTAATGGTGGTAGGTGGTCCCAAGGCAGTAAGGAACCTCAGTGCCATTTGAATCTGATATGGGGGAATACTGGCAATGGGGGGCACAGAGAGAGAGATCATCCTTGACCAGACAGTTTTTCATGATGGTAACCCACAGCAGTACAATGACAAAATGACTTCTCATGGCCAAGTGGATTTGCAATGAGGAATTTTCAAAATGCTTACTTGATTGACAGGTTTGAGAGGGGTGCTAATGACTACATTTGAGATACCCTGGAGCCTCCAGAAAAATAAACTGGAGAATATTAAAGAAGATATGTTAGGACTATTCCTATGCATTTATGCAGATGGGACATGGAGTTGGATAGAATATTAACCTGAGTGGACCACTGCTAGGTAGTGAGCTGGTTGAACTGGGGGCACTGCTGTTTCATTTGTGTTTGGGTAGAATTGTGAACCCAACAACCGTTTGTAATGTTTTCCTTGGGAAGACAAATTCAGGCAACTACCAAACAATTGACTCAAATAACCTTGTGATAGCAAGAATAACTAATATTGAGAGTGTATTTTGTGCTTAGATTATGATGACTAATTACCCAAATGATCTCATTTAATCTTCACAGCAAGTTTATGTGGTAGGTACTGAGTTTTTACCTATTTTATTGACAAAAAAAAAAAAAAAAGTGAGACAGAGAAGTACATGATTGGTTGAGGCCGCACAGCGAGTAAGTACAGCTAAGCAAAGTTATAGTACACTAGGAGCTGACTTCCTTAACAAATCTCCTAAAGCTCAAGAAGTAAAATCAAGAATCAATAAATAGGGTGTTATCAAACTAATAAGCTTCTTTTTTTTAAGAGAGAGTGAGAGAGGAGAGAGAGAGAATTTTTTAATATTTATTTTTTAGTTCTCGGCGGACACAACATCTTTGTTGGTACATGGTGCTGAGGATCGAACCCGGGCCGCACGCATGCTAGGCGAGCGCGCTACTGCTTGAGCCACATCCCCAGCCCCTAATAAGCTTCTTTACAGCAAAGGAAACAATCAAGAACATGAAGAGAGCGCCTACAGAATGGGAGAAAATCTTTGCCACCTGCACCTCAGGTAAAGCATCAATCTCCAGGATATATAAAGAATTCAAAAAGCTTAATACCAAAATAATAATAATAACCCCATCAATAAATGGGCAAGGGAATTGAACAGGCATTTCACAGAATAGGAAATATGAATGGTCAACAAATATACAAAAAAATTCAACATCTCTAGCAATGAGAGAAATGCAAAATTAAAACTACATTACGATTTTATCTCACTTCAGTCAGAATGGCAATTATTAAGAATACAAGTAACAATAAATGATGGTGAGAAAAGGTACATACAGTGTTGGTGGAACTGCAAATTAGTGCAACTCTGGAAAGCAGTATGGAATTCCTCAGAAAACTTGGAATGGTGGACTGGGATAGAGCTCAGTTGGTAGAGTGCTTGCCTCACATGCAAAGGCCCTGGGTTCAATCCCCAGCAGCACCAAAAAAAAAAAAAAAATAGAAAATAGAAAAAGAAAAATACTTGGAATGAAATCAATCACATTTGATTCAGTTATCTCACTCCTTGGTTCATACCCAAAGGATTTAAAACCAGCATACAGCCACATGAATGTTTATAGCAGCTCAATTCACAATGGCTAAGCTATGGAACCAACCTAGGTGCCCTTCAACAGATGAATGGATAAAGAAAATGTGGTATGTATCACATACATACACACACACACACACACACACACAATGGAATATTACTCAGCCTTAAAGAATAAAATTATGGCATTTGCCAGTAAATGGATAGAACTGGAGACTATGTTCTCTTCAATATGTGGATGTTAACACACTATAAGGTGGGGGTGGAAAATAGAAGTTCATTGGATTAGACAAAGGGGAATGAAGGAAAGGAAGGGGAAGGGGAATAGGAGACTGTAGAAGGAATCATACATAACTATCTTATGTTCACATGTGAACATACAATCAAGTGAAATCCCACGTCATGTATAATCACAAAAAAATGGGATCCTAATTAGGATAAGTTAAAGTCCATATAGGTATAATATGTGAAAATATACTCTACTGCCTTATATATCTTAAAAGAACAAATAAAAAGGATATAGTATGCTAAGGGACATACTATATGTGCATACAGTATGTTCAACAGTATTATATATATTATAATTTAATGGTTTATAAAATCTAATTAGTAGTCTATGTTTTCAAACTGTTAGATCCTCATTATTTGCTGAGTCTGTATTTATGAATTCACTTATTTACTAAAATATATTCATAGTCCCCAAATCAATACTTTTATCACTCTCATGTTTGTTCACAGTCACATGCCTGCAGAGTGGTGAAAAGCTGAGTCTGTCAACACGCATTCTCTGCTGAGGTTGATCATGGCCATGCTCTGCCTTTTTTATTTGTCTGCATCTCACTGCATAATTGTCGCAGATTTTATGCCAGATACTTTGGCAAAAGTGAGGGATGTGACCACCATATGAAGCCTTTTTCCTAATTGTGCTGGTATTACTTTAAAATCATTCATTAATAATCTGTCTTTGGTGCAAGATTAGGATACACAGAATATGCATGAATATATGTTAAAACTGAAGAGTCCAAACTGATGCACATCATTTCTTCATGACAGTTTGGCGAACATTTTTCAGACCTAAAAAAAAAGAAGTTAACACATTAGTTGTTATTGATTTGTGCTTTGTAGTTGAAATATTGCACTTGAGAAAATTTACTGCAGTATTGTCCATACGGACTTGCAAAATGTAATCTTCTGTGTCCAAAGAGTCTGTGCCACGGTGGTTGGTTGGTTTCTTTATCTGACACACCATCTTCCACGTCCCTCATATAAAGATGTGTTCACTGTTAGCACTGTGGCAGTGATCTAAATAAACCCCTCAAGTCAGCTTTCAGAAATACACTGGCAGCGCCCATGAGCTGAGATTTCTAGGCTGTGACTCCCATTGCGCAAGAAGACAAATGCACTTCTATGTGCAGCTAGTGAATACGTGGCTGCTCTGCTTACCTGTGTGACAAACAGAATGTGTATGACAATTAGGTGAAGAAATGTAGTTAGCCAACTTTTCAAAAAAAAGTAGTGAGAGAATTATGTGGTAAAATAAGGTATCCTACTGTGAACAAGAAACTTTTTCATGGTCTACTTAGTGCCACTTTTTTTTTCCACTTTTTTTTTTTTTGTCTTTTGGTTTGATTTTGCTGTTTTACAAAGGACTCCCAGCATAACGTTGAAGTGCAGTCTATAGTTCCTAAGCACAATAACTGTGATGTGCCTTAGGGAGAAAATATTTGCATTCGAGAAAATTTGTTCAGGCACGAGTTGTAGTGACTGGCTGTGAGAATCAACAATCCATACTGTATAAAGTGCCTTTAATTAGAAGCACACCTTAACCAAGGCTTTGTACCGGTAAGTGGATGAAAGGATTGTGGCCAGAGGGTTTCAGGAGCCTAAGTCTGCATTTCCCCAGGAGCAGTGGCTTGGTATATTCATTACTTCAGTGTTTGTGGTGACGGAAGAATCCAGCTACCATTAATAATTAGATCCAATCCGATGTGTAAATTATATAACTGGAAAGAAATAGAAACAACCATGTTGGTTTATTCTCTTAACAGGATCCCAGAAGAGAGATGATGGAAACCTACCTGGGAACTTTCTGGAAGATTTCGTAGAAATGATCTGTCAACTTGATCTGGGAAAATGGGCCCATCAGGTGCTCAAGAGGTGGGAGAGTGGGACCATGGTGAGGACATGGTGGGAAAACCCGGCTTTTCTGAGCAGCTTAGCAAGGGGAAGCCAGCGGACTGGCATGAATTTTCCATCAAGATTTTCTCCATCAAGAATCGGTTTTTCCGTGAAGCCAACTCCTTTCCATTCTCATTTCCTAATCACATGAGTACACCTCTGTGGCCACGCTCACCATGGTCACCAACATGGGTCACGCAGGTCAGGGCTGCACAGCTCCGTAGCTGGGCTTTTACTAGTACATTCCTCCTCCTAGGAATTTGGAGTTGAAACTGTTTCCACTAAAGAGAATTTTTAGGCGTGAGCTGGGAGGATGCTACATTTGGGGAACCAGGTGGCCATCTTTAGCTATGGATTGAATAGTGTCCCCTCAAATGTGGTAAATGGAAGCCATAACTCTTATTAGAGTTCAGAATTTGGTTATTGGAAGATAGAACCTTTAAAGAGGCATTAAAGTTAAAGAGGATAAAGGGTGGGCCCTAATCCATTAGGACCAAAGTCCACACAAAAAGAGGATGAGATACTAGGGATGGGGGCACACAGAGGAAAGGCCAGGAGAGAAGAAGATGAGATGGAGTGGAGGCTGAGGAGACCCAGTAAATCCAGCCTTGTTCACACCTCCATCTTGGACGTCAGCCTCCAGAACTGTGAGGAACACTTCTGTCGTTTAAGCCCCACCCCATCTGTGGCATTCTATTGTGGTGGCCCTCGAAGACTAATACAGAGACAGAGAAGGGCCAGGGAGAAACAGATGGACAAAGAGAAAGAAAGAAAATCAGTGGCAAGAGAACTATGGGTTTCTAGATAGAGAAAGAGAGAAGGTGACTGCTCTGGTTTTAGATGATTTCCATTTCCTGCTTCTAGTCCTCCATGGAGCTTGACTACACTTGACCTTCAGTTCTATGAGGTTTCCTTGTATCCTTACGATAACTGATTCTTTTCTTGATCAAATTCTAATGAGTTTATGTTATCTGAAAGACAAGGAAGAAGGACACATTGAGGAGTATCTTAGTCTGTTTTGTGTTGCTATAACAAAATACCTGAGACCAGTATGTTGTAAAGAAAAGAGGTTTATTTGGTTTGTGAATCAGTGGCAGAAAGGTCCAAACAGCATCTTGCAAGACCCTCTTGGCTGTGTCACATGTGATAGAGAAACAGAAAAAGAAAATGCTTAAGAGGCTGAGTTCATAGGGTGGCATTGCTTTAGAGCAAACTATTCCTGAGAAAAATAATCCAATCACAAGAGACCTAACCCACTCCAAGAGACAGCATTGATCTATTCATGAGGGTGGACCCTCCATGACTTAATGAACCTCTGGGGCAAACCACATCCAAACCATAACAAGGAAGTGTTTATTTTAGCTTTAAATATTTTTTTAATTTGTATTGCCTGGTGGAGTTTCCCACAAAGCTGCTCATCACTAGGCATTCAGGCAGAAGAGAGCCTAGCAAGACTTTTTTGGGAGCCAGCCCCATAAAGAAAAGGACCACTGTATCCTAAACTCCCCACCCTGAGGCTGCAACATAGTAGACATTCCATAGCCAAATATAAAATGAAAGAGTGAGATCAATTTGCTACATAGTGATAGCACTTTGTTTTCCCAATTGAACTTTTTTTGATTTTTACAATGTTTCTTGTTCTGAGTGGCAACTGTCTTTTTCAACCCCTGTTAATGGAGGATTGGAAGGTAGAACCAGGAGATTGGCCTTATAGTGTACAGATCCCAGAAAAATCGCTGTAAGATTTCTTTTCCTCCTTTCTAATTCCCCTCACAAAATCCTCAACATTGATTTTCTTTGATTTTTTAAAAATCTCTCCTGAAAGTATAGTTCAAAGTTTCTTTTAAGTATTTTAAATGTAAACTTCAATATGCTTGTACACTGGATTGTTAGAATATTTCTTTCTGAGAATTAATAAAAACCTTAGCTCAGGAATGAAGTTCACTTGAGTTATGTTTTAAGCTGCATACTGAATTTCTAAGATGTGCCTGCTTTCCAGGTGTTTTCTCTTTGGACCTGAGATTCTAAAGCATAATTTCAAAAAACAAATTAGGAGGCATGAACTTGCCAATAAATTTAGTTGGGAGCAGAGCTTTGGGTCGTATCCACAGATCTTACAACGGTGCTGAAGGAAAAGTTGAGGATGATTAAAGAGATCAAATTATGGAAGTAACTGATTTGGAAAGGACTCACATGGAAGATTGAGGGACCCAGTGGTTGTGTGGAGGATTAAGAAACATAAGTGATTTTGGCCACTTTACTTGCTTTGAAAACCACACGAAGTAGTTTTTCCACTTTCCTCGGGCTTGGAACCTCTGTGTTCAAAATAACTTCAAACAGATGTGTGTTTGATTTGAAATGTTCTCCCAGAAGATGATGCCTGGTCCTTTACAGGGTAGAGCGACTCCTGGAATCTGGGGCCCTGTGTGACAGTGCCATCTGCCTTATTTCAGTCCAGGTTGGGAAATAGTCAAACCCCAAATCAAGTTGCCAGAAATGGCTTCATAAAAAGGAGCAGCAAAGTTAAATGTGGTAATCCAGAGGTGTTACTGAACTTCAGGAAAGAAGAGGGAGGGAAGGAGAGAAAGATCTGATTGAAAAATCTCTGGAATTTGTCTGTTTAACTTGATATTTTACTTTTTAATGGTTGTATGATTTGGTACCTTTGTAATGAAGGTTAGGCATGTTGTTTGTCTCACTCTAAGGACTGGTTATAACAAATAGCACATCATCCTACCACCACCATCACCATCACTACCACCATCATTATCACTAATATTACCACCAACCAATATTACCATCACCTTCACCATCACCACCACCACATTCAACACATCACCAGCACCAGCATCAAAATTATCACCACCAGCATCACTACTGCTACCACCACCATCATCACCACCACCACTACCACCACCACCACCACCACCACCACCACCACCATCATCACCACTGACATCACCATCATCCCTACCATCACCACCACCACATTCATCACATCACCAGCACCAGTACCATTATTACGACCACGACCACTCTACCTTCAATACTCTGCCTTCAAGTACTGAAGGTAGAGTAGTCGTGGTGGTAATAATGGTACTGGTGCTATAAGTAGGAACAAAAATCTTGGCAGGCAGAAGTTGGCCCACCCTGAAATTGTATTTACCAAGTCTGCTTAAGAGGATTAAAGTCCTAAATTTAACAGCCATCTGTTACAAAATTCCTCCGAAATCAGTCCTTCTGCTATGCCATGGATTATACATCAAAGTCAGTCTCATTTGGCATTTTGCTCCACAATTCAGCCAAACCCTTACTTGAGGAATTTAATTTATTTCGAATATACATTTCATTGATGTTCCTTGCATTTTTACCAAACTATGTTCTTTGTATTTACTTTGGCTGAGGCACCATCGCATAGTTAGACGAAAGGAAATAGCTCTGAGTTTTTCTGAGTTGCTAACGCTAAGGGGAGTGCTTAATCTTTTGAGGATCAAGAAGAAATCCAACTTCAAGACACTTGCCAGAAAACACATGGATTCTTTGTGCTGAAGTTTTCAGGGATTGTGAGTAATGTTCAGTGCAGAACACACTTAATGAATAGAAATCACATAATGGAATTAGACAACCTTGTTTCAACATTAGAAAATGAGCATTTGGTGCTGTTTTCAGAGTGAATCCCTTGTGCCTTTTGAGAAGTGTGCTTCCTTTTCCCTCTTGATTTCTAAGATAATAGAGTTGTTTATTTATTTACTTTATTTTTGTGGTGCTGGGGATGGGATCCAGGGCCTCCCACACACTAAGCAAGCCCTATACCACTGAGCTATATCTCCAGTCCCAAACACCTTCTTGATATAGGCATCTTGCCTATAATATAATATTTTTAAGTTCATGTAATGCTGTAAGAAAATTCTGAAGAAGGTGAGTGCTTTGCACAGCGCCCCAAAATAGAAGGTACTGGAGAAATAGAGTTGTTAGTATTATAATGCTCTGGCCCACAGAAGTTGCATGACATGCTTCTTGGTCCCACATCTAGCATTAGGGGCAGAATTCAAATCCAGTTCTATGTGACCCTGAAGCCCACCTTTCCACACAATAGGAATGTTCTCCCGGGTTGGCAGATAACACATCTATACTGTGGGTCAGCAAAGGACAAGTGGGATCCACTTATTCCATTACCAGGTGCTTTTGGGACCAGTGGGGGTGAAAAAGAAATTCCATAGTTTTGGAACAAAACTGAGGTAGACTCAAGGTTCTGCTCCTGGAATTTTGAATTGGTTCTATGTAGCACTGATTTCTATTGGAGTCAACTCTGGGGAAAATAGGTCACTGGCAACTCCATTAGCAGCAACCTCCTCCCCCCTAACCTGCACACATGCACACACACACACACACACACACACACACACACACAATATGCATACCTATCCTCACACCTCAGGGCCTGCCTTTGTCTTCTCCACAGCCTCCCAAGTCCTACTAATTGTTCCTCCCATGCTAAGATTTGGGAGTAGAAAGTCCTTACTTCCTGTAGGAAAACACTGAAATAGCTCAGAGTGAACACTGATGACTTAGAGCTTCAGTGGGAGTGCATGGGTTTATACGAGGACTGAGCTCTCTGCTCAAGTCCTGGAGGAGATAGCCATCTTCAGGATATTGTCCCTGACTCACAGGACATCAGTATATTTAATAGATTTCTTGATTTTCTAGAAAATCGGCATCTAGACTGTTTTTCAGAAAAACAAAATTTCCATTTTTATTCTGAAATCATCACAGACTCACAGAAAGTTGCAGAAATCATATTGAAAGTCCTGGGTATCCTTTCCCCATCTTATTCCATTTCTCCCATAGTAACAGCTGATAGGATTAGAGTGCAATCTCAGAGCCAAGACACCTGAAGCCTTAAGATACTGTTCACTAAAACACAGACCTGTTCTAACCACACAAGGTAACTCTCTCATGTTACCTCTTTATAGTCCCATCCCACTGTAATTCCTTTTACTTTTGCATCCTGGTCCCCTAGGCAACCACTATTTTTTTCCTCTCTATAATTCTGAAATTTGAGCATATCATATAAATGGAAATCATACAATATATAACCTTACCAGATTGCTTTTTTTTTAAACTCAACGTAATGCCCAAGAAATCCTGTCAAGTAATTGCATGTATCAGCAATACATTCCTCTTTACTGCTCAGTAGAACACCATTGTGTGGATAAACCATGGTTTTTTTAACCTTTGACCTTTGAGTTTTTTCCAGGTTTTGGTTACAAATAAAGCTGCTATGAACATAAATGCAAAGATTTTTGCATGGATATGAGTTTTCATTTCCTTGGGATAAATGTTGAGGATGGCAATCACAGCCCTATACAGGAAGTATATGTTTGGTTTTATAAGAGATCACTAAACTATTTTCCAGAGTAGCTGCACCATTTTGCATTCCCATCAGCAATGCCTGAGAGACGCAGTGTCTTCTGCTTCCTTGCCTGCGTTTGATAGTCATTATTTTTGCTTTAGCTGTTCTAATAGGTGTAATGTGATATTTCAATGTGGTTTTAATCTGCATTACCCCAGTAGATAATGATATTGGGCAATTCTTGTGTTATTTATGTTGGACAAGCATTTGCCTATTTGCCAACCATATAGCCTATTTGGAAAAATGTCTCTTAAGTCTGTCATTTTTTCATTGAATTGTTTGTTTATATGGAACTGAGTTTTGAGTTTTTGCACTAGTTTGATTCAGCTAATCATATGAAAATATAACTAACTTCTCATCTACCCTCAATTAGGATTGAATCATCCTCATCTCTTTGCCTTTAACCTACCACCCCTCCTGGCCTTTCTATTTATCCTTTGTCTACCCTAATTTTATCCATCCTTTTCATGGTCCAGGTCAAGTCTTTTCTTCTTTAAGAAATCTTCCCCAGTGGGTCAAACCCTTTATCAGCTCTCTTTTTGAACTTTCAGTTGCATTTATAAAGTCATTGCCTTCCAAGTTCACAAGGGAAAATTGAAGTTATGAGTACCAATTTGACTATTGGTTTTCTCCTTCCTGGTGCTGTATTTGGAGCCCAAGACTCCGTCAGTTGTACAAAGAACGAAGTACTCTTTTATGTCCTATTAAGGAAGAATAAATGCTTTAGTTAAAATGCAGCCTGCTATCCAACATAGGCTGATTTTAGAGATGCTAAGATGTGAGGACAGTGTGCATCTTAGAGTAGAAACGAGGTTATATCCTATAGATTCCACTTTGACAGATAGGCTCAGCGAGGTTTAAGGCATGTGCTCCAGCTCATTCCTGGTGATAGAGCCAGGGTTTGCATAGCTACCATGTCCTGGCTTTCTCATTTCTAGAAGGACTTAGAAAGTTCCTTCTGTTCTTCAGTCTTGAATGAACTTGTGTATGTTGGTTCTGTCTTCTTGGGTTATTGGAAGCTTCTTGATCTCAAAAAAAATCAATAAAAGATTTATCATATGATCTAGCAAATCCACTGCTAAGTATATACCCAAAATAATTAGAAGTGGGGACTCTAACAGATATTTATACAACAGTGTTCAAAGCAGCAATATTCACACTGTCTGAAAGGTGGAAACAACCTGAGTGACATCCATGGATGAATGGATAACCAGAATGTGATCAATACACAAGGTGGGACATTATTCAGTTTTTTAAAGGAAGGAAATTCTGACACCTGCTAAAACATTGATGAACCTTGGGGACATTATGCCAAGTGAAGTAAGCCAGACAAAAGAACTAACCCTGTGTGGTTCTAGTTATACAAAGTGCCAGGAGTAGTCAAATTCTTAGAGAAAAGAAGTAGAGTGGTAGTTACAGGAGCTGGGGGAAGAGGAATGGGGAGTTAGTGTTTAGTTGGTGCAGAGTTTTAGGTTGGGAAACTATATGAGCCTTGATATTGAAATTAGAGCACCCTGTAGTCCTAGAGGTAGATGATGGTGATGGCAACAAAGCAATGTGGATGTACCTAATGTCATTGGACTGTGTACTTAAAAATGGTTAATATGGTAAATTTATGCTATGCATCTTTTAGCACAATAATTTTAAAACACCTTTTTGAGGAGAGAGCCTACAAGGTTGCATCTTTGGGTTCCCCAGGGATGGGCACCTGCAGACTCACACTAAGCAGGCCTTGGTGGATTTCTCAGGAAAGGCTGCGTCCTTGCCCTCATCCTAGTGCTCTGCACCGCACAGGACACGGTCGAGGGTGTAACAGTATGGAAGAGGCTCTGCACTGAGCCTCTGGTGGCTCTGAATCGTTTAGGAGAGCTTCCTAGTAAAAGTATGTTAACTGGAACTGAAGGGAAACGTGGGATATTGTAGTGGTTGCAGTGAAAAGTGTCTGATTTTAAGAAGGAAATTCCTGGGAGCCTCTGAATGCAGAGTGCAACTGCTTCAACATTCAGTGTCCCCCAAAGGCTCCTGGGTTAAGCCTTGGTCCCCAGCCTGTGGTACTATTGGGAGGTGGTGGAACCTTTAGAAGGTGGAGTCTAATGGGAGGAAGTTAGATCTTTAGGGGTGTGCCCTCAAAGGGGATACTGGGATCTCAATCCCTTCTTATCTCTCATTTTGCTCCCTGGCCACCATCAGTTAAGCAGCTTCTTCCACTATGTGTCTGGCCATGATGTTCTGTCTCACCACAGGCCTGAAATCAATGGACTAGCTGATCATGGACTGAAAGCTTCTGAAACTGTGAGCCAAAACAGACCTTTCTGCTGTATAAGTTAATTATCTCATGTATTTTGCCACAGTGTTCGAAAGCTGAGACACAGGGAGTGGGAAGAGAAGAAAGGCCAGTGTGGAGGGGAAGGAAAATGGGGGGCATGTGGGCAAGTGGTGGGAGGTGACACAGGATGGGGAAAGTCAGCTGAGAGAGGACTCAGGAGGCAGAAATAGGGGTTCATTTATACATAACATTAAAAAAATACACATAAATACACATAACATAAAACTTACCATCCTAAACACCTGAAGTCTACATCATCAAGACATTAAATACGTGCTCACTGATACGTGATCATCACATTGATAATCTCCAGGAAGTTCTCATATTCCAAAACGAAAACTGCATCTTAAACAACTCCTCATTCCCCTCCCCAACCACTGGTAAGAAAAGTAAGCTTTGAACTCATGATTAAGAATGGGTTTGCATTCAGGGTGCCAGGAGTAGATGTCTCAGGTGTTAGGTTGTAAGGAGCAAGCTCCCCTGGAGCTGCTTCACATCAAGGGCCTCTAGGGGGAGGAGACGTGACCCACATCACAATTCCAGGAGGGAGACTGCAGAGAGGAGTCAGTGCAAGGGATCCCAGGTGTGGATTGGCACTGGCTCCGGGGCTTTGGCAGGTATTTAAAGACATCCTCTGGTGCTCTCAGAGAGACTTGGCTCCCCTGGGTTTATCTGGTTAACGAACAGTTACTCTGCTCAGATTCTGAAATTGTAGCTGGTCCCAGGCTGGGGGGGGGGGGAGATTGGTTCCCAAAATGGCCACCGGAAGTCACGCAGGAGGTGGAGGCACTGGTGTGGGTAGGAGTTCTCAGAGAAGGCTTGGCGGGGTGTGAGAAGGAGTCAGAGGCCAGGGACACCTTTCCTGCTGCTGCAGTGACCCATGTGTGAGAAAGGAGGGCCAATGCCAGGGACAGGCAGGGTCCCAGAGATATGCTGGGAGATGCTGAGCTGAGAAGAATGAAGGACCCCAACTAGAATAGGTAGTGGAGGCTGAGGCTGAGGTGGAACTGGGAGGACCTGTTATGTTACCTGTAGGGAACAGCTCTGCTCAGATATTTCTCTAGAGAGCCCTTGCCATATAATTACTTTCATTTGATGCTGGCTGACAACCCTCTGCCGTCAAGCAGCACTGCCCAAGGGGATCTGGGGGGGGGAGGATGGATCTGAATTTGAACCCTGGCACACCCGTAGGAGCATGGCCTTGAGAAGTCAGTAAATTCTCTGAATCTCAATTTTCTGTTTTGTAACCTGGGATGAGTGCCAAAACCTACCTTATAGGGCTGAGCAGTAAGGAGCTCAAGGTGCTAGTGAGGGTGCGCGGCACAGAGTACTTAACAAATGGCAGCCATCATGTCATCAAGCACCATCGGTGCATTAAATCAGGGTTTCTCCAACCCACCCATTCCTCTTTGTCCTGGGCAGAGTTTGAGTTCCAGTCCCTGTCTCTATGTCCTGATGGCTTCTCCCCACAGTATGGATGGGGCTGTGAACATGGGCAGGTGTTTTAGCCCCGTGACTGGGACACTAATTGGTCAATTTTGAGATAATCAAAAAAGGAGATTGTCCTGTTTGCTATCTTCTCCAACTGACCACTCTCTCCCTTGCCTACTTTACATATCCTTTTCCTTCCTTCCTTCCTTCCTTCCTTCCTTCCTTCCTTCCTTCCTTCCTTCCTTCCTTCCTTCCTTCCTTCCTTTTTCAAACTTTTCAAAGTCTGTTCTCACTTTATGGCCACGGTGCATGGGAATGACACCACTCCATCTCTCTCCCTCATCCTCCCCAATTCAACAGGATTCTCACTCTTTTCAAACAGTTTGCAGTTGCTGTTTATCTCCCTGTTATATGTCTTTTTGACTTGACGCTCATTTTGATCATTTCCACTCAAGGGGGAAAAATGACTCTGGAAGATGAGAGAGGAGAGGTTGGTGTCCACTGGAATTTTATTCAGTAAATAGGAACCCAGGAAGATGTAGGAGGGGCAAGTTTTCTGGCTTAAATAGAATAAGAGAGAGGACTCTTATTTCATCAGTCACATTTAAGAGGCACTGAGAAGAGATGAGCGTAGAGCCAAGTAAAAAGGTGCTAATCGTTTCAGGAATAAAGTCAGGTGGAAAGGGCCCTCTGTGAATTGATCTGGGGGCTTGCTGATGATGAGTTCCAGCTGGAACCCATTACAAATGGGTAGAGGGCGGGGGGAGGCCTGGTGCACAAGGTGAGTGAAGCCCCACAGGGGGGACGTGCTCTCCGAAAATCGTTTCCCATTTCCTGGGGCAGACAGGAGACCAGGGGACCAGAAGCAGAACTTTCCTTGTGAGTTTCTTGGGTGGTCATTCACACACAAGAGCAATTCGCACCACCCATGTCGCTTCTGTCCCCTCCTCCACCCAAGGTTCTGATGAAGCCCCTACCTCTCCCTCAAGGGCCTGGTTAGTGAACAATGCAGACTTTCCCAGGGTCCCATCATTGTGCTACAGAATTGCTGTTCCAGATGCTTTTTGGAATCCCACAATTTTGCTAGAATTTAATGATGCAAATCTTTGGAATCAAAGGAAGAAAGGTGGAAGCCGAAACAGGAAAACAGAAAGACATTCTAAGGAGAGAGCAAGGAAAGATGGGATGGTTTGTTGGTGTCAATGTAAAACACAGCTCTTGCTCCAAAGGAAACACAAAATAGTTTATTCTAAGCCAATATGAGTGATGAAGGCCCAGGGACATGGATTCCAGTTACCCTGAATAATGTGCTCCCCTGTGGAAGGAGTTACATGAATTTTTAGTCACAGAACAAAAGAAAAGTCATAGATGAGTGCATTTACCAAATAAAATGGTGCCAGGATCAGGTGGGCCTTTACAGATGATGCTCAGAGGTTCACATAATAGTCATAAAGAAATTAGGTCAGAGGTTGAAAGCAAATGGCTATTAAGGGGACTAAGACGGCCCTCGATAATTTTGGCTGTCAACCTGCAACCTTCCATCTTCCCATAGTCACTGTGTTCCTGTAGGCCAAGGTCACTCTTTAGGACTTTAACATAGATGCAGCTTCTTCAGAGAACGTCAGTTCCACGTGAGAGAATCCTTGGGTAGAAATGCTAAAACCCGAAATAAGAATGTTCATCTAACCGGAAGAAATCTCCACTTTATTTGTTGCAACGGATATGTATCTGTCTATACCATAAAGCTCCCCAAAAAATAACTTCCTAAAGAAAATCAAGTAGCATTGCAAAGTAAATGCCGGTTGGCAAGAGGAAGGAGTGAGTTGTGATACAACCATGTCCTGGAGTTTTATGCAGCCAATAAGAATGAATGACAGCCGCTCTGACAATTCATCTGGAAGAATGTAAGTTAAAAAATAAAAAAAAAAGGTGTGGAGAAGCCCTGTGGCCCTACATTTATAAAACAATGAAAAGCCTTTATGTGTGTCTACGTAGCACAATTTATAGACACAGATGGTCACACAGGCGTGAACGAAGTGCTAAAGGACACAGGCCAGGTTGTCACCTGCAGGGGTTGGGAGATGAAGGAAGGAGGTGCCTTAGAAGGACAGACAGGTAGAGAGACAAGTAAAAAAGAGGCTTACGTCAACAATAAAACTTGATATTTGTGCTATAATCCCATCTAGGTCAAATTCCTTCAATTCATTAATCTATCTGCAAAAGAGATTAAAGAAGAATATTTATATTAAGTTAAAAAAAAAGCTTACTGCAAATGAATGTGTATATAATGAATACAATATTTCATGAAATAGTTCCATGAAAACAATATTTTTGGATGTACAGAATTTGTTTCTATACGTAAGGAGAAAATGTTAGTGCATACTTCAGAGGTTTTTTTTAAAGAGTATGAAATATGATATGTCAAAAGCTTTGTAATGTTTTGAACAACTAATAATAAATAAATAAATAAAAGGAAAAAAAGAAATTAATTTCATGCTTGTTTAGAATTTGGAAAATGGAATTATAACTAAATTACTAGTTTTTCCCAAAACTTATCAGTATAATAAAATATTTATTCAATAAGAAAAAAAAATAAAAAGAGGGCCTTAGTGTTATTTTAAAAATACCTTTGTCTTCTGAAAGGAGTCATAAGACTTTTTGAGAAACAGACAATGGTTCCATTCATTATCTGACCATCTTTAAAAAAAAAAAGACATGGCACAAAGTCCTAAAGTTTGATATGAAACAGCTATTAGAAGTTAATTAGGGACAGTCCTGCGCTGACAGATGGTCATCATTTTTGATTGATATCCCTCTCTTGCTGAGACCATTCTGTGTTACAGTTCACGTGTGATTACAAGGACCACAGAACAAGCAGAAATGTTTAATAAGCTGAGCTTCAAGGCAAACAAATAGAATATTGACCCCAGCCACTTCGACTTGCCCTAATGACTTTAAGACTTATTCTCTATTTATTTTACCATCATTTCAAATGGGAACTTGTGTATACCCGAGCCCTTGGCTGGTATTTAAGCTGTGGTTCATCAGGGGATTAAGTAGCCAGTACTGGCATTAGCTAGCATTTTGTAGACATCTGAAAAGTCAGCATTCTGGAAAGTATGACATTTTTGTGGGGTTGGAATATAAGGATTAGGATTATGGAAGGCATTTGGAACAATCTTACCCTACTTATTGTGTGGGGTTAATGGATAGTCTTCTTAAGGATCACCAACTCTCTAGATTTCTCTTTCAGCCACACAGTTTACCCTTCTTTTTTTTTTTTTTTTTTTTTTTTTGTGTGTGTGTGTGTGTGTTACTGGGTTGCTGGGGATGGAACCCAGGGCTTTGTGCATGTGAGGTAAGCACTCTACCAATTGAACTAGATCCCCAGGCCCTACCCTTCTTTTTGATGATGATACTCAGGATAGTAATTGCTGTCTCAGTGAATAACTGAAAAAAATTCAGAAAGTCTCTTCTGTATTAAGTATGTAATGGAAAAATCTGGAAACTTGTATCTGGTCCTCATCACAGGGCATAAGTAAGAAAATATGTGCAGTGAGCTGACTTGTTTTAGCATTTGATCGTAGTCTTTGGGACTTTAAATTCCTGAGCTGGACAATCTGTAAGTGACAGTTGGAACAATTGGAAGAAAGAGGACCAGGGACAGCACTTTTGCTGGGGCAGCTGGCTACTGTCACAGTGGAGAGTGGTGGCTGGAAGCTGCTCTCAGCCATGGGGTTCTTATCCAGTGTCCTTGCATCTAGATTGGGCTGTGTGATTTGGCTTTGGCAAGTTGACACCACTTCTCGGTCTGGTTCTGAGAGCATTTGGGGTTGAACTGTGTTTTTTCAAAGTCATGTGTTGAAGTAATAATGACCAGTATCTCAGGACATTACTATGTGTGTAAATAGGGTCTATAAAGGGGTAATCAAGTTTAAATGAAGTTAAATGAGGTCATTAGAGTGGGCTTTAATCCAATATGACTAGTATCCTTATAAAAAGAAGAGATTAGGGCACAGATACACACAGGGAAGTCCATGTGAGGACACAGGGAGAAGATGGCCATCTAGCCAAGGAGAGAGACCCTTAAGAGAAACCAACCCTGCCTACACCTTGATTTGGATTTCCTGAACTTTCTCTGCTCATTTTCTTTCTTCTTTTCAGGGTCTGTGGGAATAGGGTGCACCTAGGACAAACCTGGATGTATTATTAAAGATGGTCAATGCTATATTAGCTTGGGACTCTGGATAACTCTTTGGGTTGAGATCTGGCGTTAATGGTAATTGTGATTATACATTTGGAATTTAAATAAATAAGAAATAAACTAGTATCATGTGAAGCCATGGAGACGGAGATTTACCCAACAGTTTCCTTCCCTAAACGGAGATGACCTCAATGTCGATGAAGGGAGACAGATGGCCACACCTGGAAGAACACAAGTATCCATGGGAAGTGATATCCTCTGCAGCCACAGAACACTCTGGAATAATGAGGATAAGATGGATTAAAGTAACCAAGATGTCTCATTAGTTACCCTATGGTCCTGGGAGTGGAGAGCAAGGAGTGGGGGAGGAAGCAAATACTCAAAGTCACATGATGCCACAAAAGAAGATATCATGATCTGGGACTGAAACCCTTGGGTGAATGATTCTCATTTAGAAAAATGATGGGTCCTGTGCTGATAAACAACAGCTGTGGCAGAAAACGCAAAAAAAAAAAAAAAAAAAAAAGTTCATGTTTATATTGGCTTCCACCGTCAGGGCTTTGCATGTGGAGTGTATTGTGCGTAACGTTTTCTAACTCAGTTATTTAATAAGTCACCAAAGCACCCAAGTAATTAAGAGGTGGGTGGTCTATCTTGATGGGTAAACAACCTAATTTATCTGTGGTCCTTTTAGTTCCTGCTGCTGGAATGAGTTCCAAGTGCGCAAAACTCATTCACAAGGAAAACTGAAGATGGTGCTTATCTGTCAATGAGTGAATGATCTCTGGGAACCCCCAAGGCCATCAGCACCAGTGTGGCAGGCTGGGACAGGAGCCTGGATCTGGAGCCATCCACAGCTGCCAGACTGCCCTGTTGCCTCTCTAAGGCTGTGCTGTTGCAACAGGGCTAACCTGAGGATACTCCATATAAAGGAAATGATATTCTTATTCATTTTTACACCCCATTTTCCTTCCAGCTTCACAGGGGCACAGACTCCCTATGAACTGAGTTAGGTGTGGCCATGTGACTTGCTTTGGTCAGTGAAATCTGAGCAGACATACAGGATGCTATTTCTGGGTGAAAGCATTTTCACCAATTTTATGATGGAGTGCACACATTTTTGGCATGTTGGTATATGCGAAGCAACCTGCAATACTGAACTGCCCCCAGGGAGCAGTTGTTTGAGAAGGTGTCCTGGACCTGCAAAAGAGTTCACCTGGTGTTCAGTTAGTTACTTCTTTACTGAACCCATCCTGACTAAAGTTTGCCATGGGTCTATGAATGTTTCTGAATGCTCATTGGGGAAAATGAGACTGACCCAAAGTCTATTCCCTTCTTTGTTAGGGTCTGTAAACAAGTCAAGATGGCGCTGGCATTTTGCCAGAGGGAGTGGTTTGTGAAGTAAGGCCAGCGAGCCATTAAGTGTGGAGATTCCTTATTGGTTGACTGCTGTATCTAGTTTGTTAATTAGGATAAGCTGTGTGGAATGTATATATACCCCTCCTGTCCTACAATAAACGGCTCCCACTCCTGCTATATCAATGTACACAAGTTGCTCGTCACCCCCTGGATTAGTTTGCCCAGCCAGCCGGGCTGCGGCACTTCTTCAGATTAATAGAACATTTTTAGTTGTGTGTATAGGAGCATAAAAACCAAAGGTGATATTTCTCAGCCTCCCTCTTAGTTAGGAAGTGGCTATGTAACTAAGTGATTCTATGGTGGCCTGCTATATCCCAGAAAACCATGATTTGTCTTTCTGATTCTTTGTTGCTTTATCTTAGCAAAACAAATCTTATCCATGAAAACTATGCATGTCTCCACCATGCTCTGCCTTGGGTCTGAATAGAAAGGAAAAGTCACTTCCCATGTTAGGTCATAAAAAGACTGTGCCTCCCCTCTTGGGTGCTCCTAGCTTGTTTATTCCAAGGGGAGCTAGCTGTCGTGAGTTGCCCAGTGAAGAGCATCAGGAAACAAAGAACTAAGGGTAGCCTCTGGCTAACAGCGACAGAAACCTGGCACCTTAAGTTCCATAGGCCACAGGAGCCGAATCCTGCCCACAACCACAGGAGTGAGCTCTGACACAGGCCCTCTCCTAAGGCAAAGCTTCAGATGAGATCACAGTCCTGGATGGCAGCTTGTCTGTGACTTCCTGAGAGACCTTGAGCCAGAGGAACCCAACTCAGCCAGGCTCAGAATCCTGACCCTTAGAAACGGTGGGATAGTAAATGGTTGTTATTTTAAACAGTGACGTTTTGGAGTCACTGTGTTAGACAATACGCAACGAATACACTGGCAGAAAGGATTTGCGTGATAGTGGCTTGTGAAATTTCTGATTTATGCCATTAAAGGGAAGGGACACACCCTTTCCATTCCCTCCCTGTCTGCCTAATGGAATGACTACTAGACCATGGACAAGAGGAGACAGTTGAAGGCTGACAGAGCTGTAAAGCGGAAGGAGCCTGGGCCCCAGACAGCTTTGCGGAGCAGAACTGGGGTCCCAGGTTGTACTTCTATGTGAGAGAGAAACACACTTCTCTCTCATTGAAACCCTTGTGACCTGTGTAAGGAGGCTGGGCCTCCACCAGGAACTAAACCTTCACTTGAATTCTGTTGCATGGAAATGCTCCGGGAAACTAGCTCCTGGGACCCAGCTTCTTCAGAGAAGCTGAGACTCACCTTACCAAAAGTTCATCAAGAGACTTGAAGCTGGACATGTAAGAGCCATTTTCTTCCTTCAGAATGAGAGAATATAGAAGCCAGTCTCTAAATGAGACATTTGTAACTGTCAGGAAGAGGAACCTTGGGAAGTCCACGATCACTTTGGATGCTACAGAAGAGAGTCTGGCAGCTCCACAGGCAGGCGGCTGATGACCTGCATTTTTATTCACAAGAATATCAGGCTAAATAGCTCTTTTTAAAAAAAAAAATCATGGGACCATGTTTATACTAAAAACTCAGAAAGGGGCATTTTCAATGTGGCACAAATAGGTAGCTCCATGAGTGGCTGTAATCCACAGTAGCAATGTAGACCCCTTCTGAAATACCTCTGTGAGAGGTCAGCTCTCCCTGGGGTGAAAAATGAGCTGAAAGAGTATTCATTCACGGCAAAGAGTTATGGGCTGCCTAAGGAGATGGAGCCTTAACTGTAACTGGGACTATTTGCTTTTCTAATCCTCAAATTTAATGCTGTAGGTTTTACAAATAGCTAAAATAGGACAGATGTAAAAACCATCATTGACATTGTGGGGTCTCCAGCCCGTCCAGTCCACTGCTGAACCACAGCTCTGCCAAAGAGACTCTTATTTTCCTTTCTGATTTAATCCCTAATCCTGACCCTGTTGACTGTGAAGACAGACGAAGAGAAGAAATGAACCCATCAGACACAAAAAGGACTTGAATAAAAGGAATGACCTGCATTTTCTTGGATTGGAAGACAGTCCTAAAGGACCCCTAAACTAGTCTACTTAATTCACAATCATTTCAGGTAAACATCTCAACAGGATCTGGGAGGAAGTTGACAAAAATTATTCTAATGTCAGTCTGGAAAAATAAATATTTGAAAATAACCGAGAATAATTTGAGACAGAATAAGGGAAGATCTGTCTTATACGAATGAAATATGTTCTTACAGTAATAAAACAGTTACAGTAATAAAAACAGTGTGGTCCTGGCCCGGGAATAGACAGGTGGATTAATGGGCTGAGACAGAGAATCCAGAAATAGACTCGCCACAAGGCTGAGGATGCAGAACATGGGAAAGATACCATGTCAACTCAAAGCAAGAAAACCACCTGATTAAAAAAAAGAAAGGAAAAAAAAAAGGCACAGGATTGGAAGAGGCAGATCACTGAAGAAGATCTACAAACAGCAAATGAACTCGTGAAAAGGTGCTCAACAATGTCAGCTATTAGGGAAATGTAAATGAAAACCAGAGTGAAATATCAATACACATCTGTTAGAATGGGTTAAGGAAAAAATAATTTTAAACAAAGAACAACACTAGCATCTGAATTACCGCTGACTGCTGGGAATGCCAAAGGGGTCTAACTGCTGTGGAATCAGCAAGGCAGTCTCTTCCAGAGGAAAGATGATGATGTGCCCCAGCAATGTTGCTCCTAGTGGGAGAAAGGAAAGTGCGTGTTCTTACAAAAACCTGTTGGCAAATGGTCATAGCAACTTTGTTTATAATCATGTGTGTGCACGCGCGCACGCACACACACACACATGCACAAATAAATATATATAAAAAATAATCAGAAAACACCTTACATGAACAAACTGTGGTACAATAGAACACCACCCAGCAATGCCAGGCTGTGAGCTGTCGATACAAACACACTGCATGAGTGATCTCCCGTGCTGTGCTGGTGTGGATGTCCCATGTGCTCCTAAGACCCCTGTCCTGAAGGCTAGGTCCCTCGCATGGCACTGTTGTGATGTGGTGAAGGCTTTAGGTGGGGGGGCCTAGTGGGAGGTTCTTGGGGATGCGCCCTCTCAAAAAGTATTGTGGGGTCCTGGTCCCTTCCTCTTTCTCTTTTGCTTCCTGGCCACAATGTAAAAGGTTTGCTCTGCTGTATGCTATCCATCATTGCCACCTGGCACTCCCACCAGAGACCCAAAGGGTTGGCTCCACCTGATCTTGAATTGAAAATTCTCAGACTATGAACCAAAATAAGGCTTTTCCTCCCTTCATATTTTTGGGGTACTGGGGATTGAACCAAGGGTGTTTTGCCACTGAACTACCTCCCTATCCTTTTTTTTTTAATTAAAAAATATTTTTGTAGTTGTAGATGGACAGCAGGCCTTTATTTTATTTGTTTATTTTTAGGTGGTGCTGAGAATAGAACCCAGTGCCTCACATGGGTGAGACAAGCTCTGTGTTGCTGAGCCCCCAGCCCCAGCCCCCTTTTTATTTTGAGAGAGAAGTCCTCACTAAGTTGATGAGGCTGATCTCAAACCTGAGATCCCCCTGCCTCAGCCTCCCAAGTCACTGGGATTACAGGTGTGTGTGCCACTGTGCCCTGCTCCCTTTATACATCATCAACTTCGGTTTTCATAACTGTAACTTGCAGCTGACGAAGCTGTACCCAAGATCTGCACAGCAAGTCATTCCATCTTTAACACATTCTGAAAAAGTCAGAGCTATAAACCTGGAAAAGCCACAGAAGTTTGCCCTGGGTTAGGGATACAATGGGAATTGACCACCAAGGGGTCATGAGAAGAGGTTTGGGGGGGGCGACAGGACAGTTCTCTTGTGTTGGTTACAGAAGTCTCTACATTTGTCAAAACTCTATGCACTGGGGCAGGGGATGTTGCTCAGTGCTTGCCTAGCACGTGGGAGGCTTTGGGTCCGACCCCTCGGCATTACAAAACACAAAACATTACACCAAAAGCAAACTTTACTAAATGTAAAATAAAAAACAGAAATTTTAAAAGACATCATGTCATCTTTAAGTTAAAAATTTAATTATCTAGTAAATGGGGTGTGGTTACAGGCTAGAGGTTTTGGGCAAAGTCGAGGTAGAACCTTACCTCAAGAGAATACATGAAAATTCAGGTCCAGGTCGATTGAAGATTTAATTGTGGTTCAAAGACAAAATTAGAGTTATAGATCTGCTTGGCTTTTACCTGTGACTCATCAGTGCAGGCAGCCTCTACTCTCCAAAATAGAGTAAGAACTCTCCCTGGGCGGTGGCAGCACAGTGGGTTTCGTAATTGAGACAAGGAAAGAGAACGCAGGGAAAAAAGCAGACAGATCAACATCGGGTTACCTAGGTCACTTTTTAAAATTAAAAACTTTTCCTTAAAGTTAAGGAAAGGGGGGCTTCCTTATTATAGGAACTCATGTGGACTAGATTCTCCTGTTTTCAGGGAAAGCTGGTCTGTTTGGGATACAGTTTGATCATATGGCATTTAGCATGACAGACTCCATTTTGGTTTGGTCTGGCCTGCTAGGACCCAGTGCAGGAGCCTTGTCAAAAACCATGGCCTCCCATCCTTCCTGTTTAATATTGTAAATATAGAAATCATAAACTCTTTGTAAAGAATCATGGGGAGATATTTTTATAATCTTCACCAGGGAAGGTCTTCAAATAAGCATTTTGGAAATCCAAAAATACATGTATTTGATGATACACAAATCGAAAATTACTATATAGCAAGATAAAATAAAACAGGCATATTAAAAACAAAACTGGTGAAAATAGCAATGTAAAAAAAAAAAAGCATGACCAAAACAAAATTGGTGAAAATATTTGCAAATCACCTGGTTATTATTATTATTTTTTAATTAAACAGAGAACTCTCACAAAGAATAATGTGAAGGAAACCCAAAAGAACAGTAAGCAGGCAACTTACCAATTAATCAAGGAATCCTAACTAGAATAAGATAGACTCCATGTTTGTATATGTCAAAATATACTCTGCTGTCATGTATAACTAAAAAAGAACAAATAAAAAGTTTTAAAAAGACAAATTCATCAAGAAGCACTTCATTGATGATCGAAGAAAAAAATAAACACAGCAGTTACTTTTGTTGATGTATCAGATTGACAGAGCACAAAGGGATTGATAAAAATCTACTAGCTGAGCTGGTTAGAAAATGGGAACGTTCATGAATAATTTGTAGGAGCATAAAGTTGTACAGGCTTTGTGAAGAGCACCACTTCCCCAGAGGAAATCATAACACAATTGAAAGAGTACAGATACTTTTTGGGGGTACTGTTGTAGCTCTGTAATGTGGAAACTTTTTGCTCTAACAGTTTTGGGAGCTTTTAAAAGGCTAATGCTCTCTGTGACTTCCAGACCAGGAATGGAAGATGCAGAAGGTTCTCAGAATTATTTGAGCAGAGGTACCCCTCCCCCGCTGTCTTTTTTCTCCCCTACACCAAAGAGGCCCCCCATAAGTCATGAAGAGGTGATAGCAGAAATCGTCCTTAAGATGTTAAGGGAGGCCACGGATGAGATTGTGAGCTTTCTCTTGCTCCTCTGCACTCTCCTGCATTGCTCACATTCTTTAAACAATGAGCACCCTATCGTTCCGATAAAGAATAATATATCTGTTTGCAAAAGGAAGGGAAAGGATTCACTGTTATAAAAAAAAGAGTAACCTAAGACTCCTCTGTCAAGCAAACCTTTTCATTAAGTCAGCTTGATGTAAAGACAAGAGCCTGGTAGAGAACAGACATTCAAAATATTTATGTGAACCCAAGATCAAGAGAGTCAGGGTCCATAGCTGGAAGTGTGAACCCTCACTGAGGCACACCTGCTTTGTGACACTGGACACAGGATTTAACCTCCCTAAAGAAAGCAGTTTCCTCACCAGGAAGATGGAGATAATGGTATCAACTTGGCCTCACTTCCCACCCATAGTTATTAATATGAGTGTGCAAGGGCTTGACCTCTGTCCTTGAAACCTTTTGGGTATCCTAAAGAATTAGGCTCAGAGAGAGCAAGTTAACTTTCCTCTGAGCCACATGGTCACAACCGATGAATCGGAGAGATAGGACTGATATTCCTCTGAGGGTTGGACACAAGGGCACAGTCTTAGATTTGAGAGCTTTGCTACTCAAAGTAGGATCCACCAACCAACAGCATCAGAACCGTCTGAGAAACGCTGTGTCTGA
Organism: Urocitellus parryii; assembly: GCF_045843805.1. Classification (NCBI taxonomy): domain Eukaryota; kingdom Metazoa; phylum Chordata; class Mammalia; order Rodentia; family Sciuridae; genus Urocitellus; species Urocitellus parryii. The sequence continues at coordinate 131,474,782 of NC_135538.1, read as the reverse complement.
GGCCCCGCCTAACAACACAGGATCTGTACATCACGAGACCCTCCCGGTGATCCATGGACACATCCAAGTGTGAGGAGCATGATTTTCTGGGACATAATCTAAGCTATAGGACACACAAATCTGTGTGACAATGAAACAATAAGATGACTAAGTATTAGCGTCCCATCTGAACTGTGGCTACCTGTTGCCCTGCAGACAAGGAAATTATTTAACTTTATTTGACTCAAAGTTTCTCAGTCACCCCTTTTTTTACGACACCAATTATGAATTAACTCAATTAATGAATTAAATCTGTGGAGTCCCCTCTGAGGCAGACCCAGCCACAAAATTTTCAGAGTCCAGTGTAAAAAATGAAAATGCAGAAATGATTAAGATTTTAGGATGCAGATGGCAGAGCTTTAAATCAAGCTTGGGGGTCTCTGTGTGACTGAGTTAGTGTTTTTCCCATGAGGCCAGCCCTGCTTTGGGGAATGTTTGCTATTATCTAGAACTAGGACTGTGTCCAAACCAGAAGAATCGTTGGGATAGAGTCAGATTTCTCAGTCCCAAATCTAAAATTTAAAATTGTTAGTGTTTTTTTTTTAACCAAAAAGAATGAAAACATCAGGAATGAAAACATGTTCAACAACTTTAGTCAATAGAGAAATACAAATTAAAACCACAATAAGGCACCACTACACACCTATCAGAATGGCGTAATTATTTGGAGATTTATCCATGTCACAGCATGTCTTCAATTGTTCCTTTTCACTGCTGAATAGCATTCCACTGTAGAGATAAATGATACTTAGTTTTTTCATACACTCATTGATGGACATTTGGGTTGTTTCTAGATTGGGGCTTTTACAAATGGAGCTGCTGTGAGCCTTTCTGGATAAGTCTTTGGGTGGTCATATGCTTTCATTTTGGATTAAAAACCCCAAAGTAGACTCTAGATTGTTTGACAGGTATTGGTTTGAATTTTTAAGTACCAGACTCCTTTATAAAATGACTGCACCATTTTTTTCAGTTTGATTTGTAGCTCATGGGAGTCTGGTTCCTTCCCATCTTGGTCAACACTGGCCATGGGCCAGTCTATTTAGTTTAGCCATTCTTATCTCAGTGTAGTGGTGTTTGACTGCAGGTTTAATTTCTATTTCTCTAAATTGACTAAAGCTGCTAAACATCTTTTAATTCCTTCTTCGTCATCCTCATATCTTCTTTATGAAATGTCTGTTTATGTCTTTGGTTTTAAATATATATATATATTGGGTTCAGAGAACTCTTTATATATGTTGAATACAAGTCCTTTATCAGCTTTAGAATTTGCAAATATAACCCAATCTTGACTTTTTTTTTCTCACCACAATGTTGTTTGAAGAGCAGAGGTTGGTTCATTTGATAAAATCTGGTTAATTGATTTGCTCTTTATGGATCATGCTTTGGGTATTATATCTAAGAAATTGTTGATTAATGAAAATCAAACCCAGAACTCAAACCTATAATCTTGACTCCAAAGGCCATGAGCTTTCCATCACCCCACTTTGGGCTCAGGAATTGACCAGCAACCAATGATGGAGCTTCCTTCATTTTCCAGGTACTAAGGAACAGCAGGGAACCAAATCACAAATGCCAGCCTTAGGGGGGGAGAGTTGCATCCTGGCTGGGAGGAAATAAAATCCCAAGCTATCATCACAGCATGTTAGGAGGAGGTGATGCAGAGCGGGGATGTCGGGAGTAGGACGGGCAGGGAAGGTGGCTTTGAGGACTGGAGGTGGTGAGGGAGTGACAGGTTCAGCAGGAGGGGTCCTCGACATGCCTGGGGAACGGCAGGGTATTGGAGGGAGGTGAGGTCAGGAAGGAGATGCTGAGTGGTCTAGGGCAGCAGCCCCTGTCGACCTTTGCAGGTAAAACAAGGACCTGGAGTAAAACGGGAAACCGCTGGAGGTTGAGCAGAGTGCATGAGGTGCCTTGGTTGCCCCGTTGAGAATAGACTGGGAAGAAGTGGAGAGACCTGGAAGGGGCTGTTGATCATCCAGTCAAGCAGTAACGGTGGAGTGCACCAGGATGGTAGATGGTGATGGTGAAATACAGTGGAGTTTGGGACTGTTGCAAAGACAGAGTCAAAATAATTTTCTGATGGGCTGCTATGCTCTGGGTGGGGGTGAGGGGACAAGTCGTGGGGAGGGGACAGGGAGTTTGGTTTTGGGCGTGTTCCATTTGGGGTTGTCTGTTACAAAGACGGACAGACGTGCCAGGTTGCTAGTCGTAGCCTGAGTGAGAGCTGCAGATTTGGGACCCATTCGCATGTAGACGGTATTGAAAGGCAGGAGTGGGAGGAGACCCCCCCAACCGTATGGCTGGATGGGGCAGTGAGTGATGACGTCCAATATTTACTGGAAGGAAGATTAAACAGCAGAGGAGACCCCTGATGGGAGGCAAGTGAGTTGAGAGCCCAACCAAGAGAGGTGGAGTCCGTGAGGACAGTGAGGAGAGACTTCCAGAAGGGAGAGGCCAGAGGGCTGCATCAGAGGAGCCAAAGGCCAAGATGGCCTTGGACCTGGATGGGAACCACCTCAGGGGGTACAGGAGAAGGTTTCCTGGAGTCATTTTAAAAAAGGAAGCAGGCACAGAGATTATAAACAGTGCTTCTGAGAAGTCCACTGCAGAGAGGAGTGGAGAATTGGGACCGTACATGACATCAAAAGTGGGGTGGAAGACAGTGGTGTGGAAAGAGAGATCCACTTTTTTTATGGGGGGGGGGGAAATGACAGGATTGTATGTATCTCAGTGGGAACAATTCCACAAAATGGGACAACTGGAGATCCAAAAGACAGCCCCGAGGTAGTACCTCCAGCTCACCCAGAGCTCTCCACTCCCAGAGCTGCAGAGCTTTGAAGATTCTATGCCCACTTCACCATGTCTAAGAAACGTGCCGATGGGAACAGGAGGAGTGCTAGAGTCATGCAGAGACACAAGCTTCCCTCCTGGAGCGAAAGTCTTTTTGCATTTCTCCACCTGGGGACCACAGAGAAGCGGTCCTGAGAGACCAGGCCCACACTGAGTCCAGCATCTTTGCCTTTCCACCAGGGGAAAATTTCATAATTTCAGGGGAAAAAATCATCCTCAGGCAGATTTAGGCAAAAGGTTGATGTTCCACATCTCGATCCTAAGGGCAAGGACCTGGTCTGTGTTTCAACTCCCAGTGCATCTCTAGCAGCTCCCAGAGTGGCTGGTTCAGAGCAGAAACTCAATGATCTTTGAGGAATAGATTCCAAGACTCCTCCTCCTCCTCCTCCCCTTCTTTCTCTTCCTCATCCTCCTTCTTTTCGGTGCTGGGGATGGAATCAGGACTCTGTCACGTTAGGCAAGTGCTCCACCACTGAACTACAGACCCAGCCCCAGCCCCCAAGACTCACTTTAAAAACACATTTTCCTCAAGTAAACCTTGGTTTGGACAAACACATTCAAAATAGTCCACACTTCCACTGCACACAAGCCTGGCGTAGTGGTGCATGCCTGTAATCCCAGTGTCTCCGGAGGCTGAGATAGGAGGATCTAGAGTTCAAAGCCAGCCTCAGCAAAAGCAAAGTGCTAAGCAACTCAATGAGACCCTATCTCTAAATAAAATACAAAATAGGGCTGGAGGTGTGGCTCAGGGGCCGATTGCCCCTGAGTTGAATCCCAGGTACCACGCCCCCACAAAAAAAAAGAAGAAAAGAAAAAGCAAAGCACGTGCGCGCGCACGTGTGCACACACACACACACACACACACACACACACACAAATAACATGGAAACAGTTCTGGAAATATCTGAATAAGACTAAAAATTGGAAAATAAGTGAAGTCAAACTGCACCTGGAATATGGCGAGGTTGTTGAAAAGGGATTTTCATTTTTCAGTCTGTGACAAAGCCGGCTTCTGGTTTTCCCTGGAGCCAGGATGAGATGTTTCTGTGGTGTCCACTTCAGTGAGAGTTTCCAGTGTGAGACAAATGAGCAGAGTGACCAGGACCCTCTCCTGAAGTTCAAGGGCTGAAAAAGACGTTTTAATCTTAAGCAGGGAATCAAGACAATGTGAAAATCTGAATTTTCCCAAAATATTTATCATGGAAAGATGGGATGGTCCTGCCTTCCTCTGAAAATACTGGACATTGAAGGCAGAGAGTTCAACTGGTTGGATCACTGCAGAGCCCAGAAGAGGGAAAATGCTCCCTTTAGAGGAACCTTGTGTCATACAATCTTTGTCCATGAGGTGGCGATGTTGCACCACAAAAGAAAACTCCTTTTTGTGGCTCTGAAACCCAAGAACAGCTCTCTTTAAAAAAGAGGTTATCCACCCCCATTTCACCCCACCACTATTTTTTTTTCCACAAAGCTAGGTGGCTACATCCCTCACCTGCTAACCTTGTGATTTAAGCAGGCTTTCTTCCCGTGTTTACATGGTACAGCGTTTCTTGAATACAGTTGTTTGCAAAGTGTGGGTTCTGACCATTTTCTCAACGTCTCTTCTGTGGTTTCTTAGTTCATGAGGCGAATCCTGTCTGCTGACTCTTTAAAAAATAATTCTGAAGTGCTGGGGCTTTGCTGTGGTGTGTAGAGCCATAGGCGTCTCTGCACCTTGGGGTGCTTAGTCTAGGTGACCCACTGAAGTCATAAAGCATTGCCTTTTGAGTAGAGGGCTCCACAAGGAACTAAGAGGGCAGGCCCACCCCATAATCACAGATCTTTATTACACATGACACAAATTTATCATCTTAGGTGGTTTGTTTTTTTTTGTTTTTTTTGTTTTGTTTTGTTTTGTTTGTTTTTTTTGGTACTGTAGATTGAACCCAGGGATGCTTTACCACTGAACCACATCCTCAGCCCTATTTATTTATTTATTTATTTTGCCCAGGGTCTTTTAAGTTGCTAAGGGTCTTGCTAAATTGCTGAGGCTGGCCTTGAACTTGGGATCCTTCAGCCTCAGCCTCCTGAGTCACTGAAATGACAGGCATGCACCACCCCACCTGGCTCATCTTAACTGTTTTTTAAATGTATAGTTTGGTGAGATGTGCATATTCACCTTGTGGTACCATCACCACCATTCATCTCTAGAAGGTTTTCATCTTCTCAAACTGACACTGCACTCATTAAGCAACCACTCCCTATTTCCCTTCCTTCAGCCTCTGGCAACTCCCATTTTACTTTCTGCCTCATGGAGTTTGGCTATGGGAGGGACCTTATAAAAATAGAATCATACAGTATTTGTTGTCTTTTTGAAACTGGATTGTTTCATTTAATATAATGTCTTCAAATTTCACCCATATATCATATGCTAGAATTATCTTCCTTTTTAACACTGAATAATATTCCACTGTGCGGTAAGGAGATTCCTCAGAAATCTTGGAATGGAACCACCATTTGACCCAATTATCCCACTCCTTGGCTTATACCCAAAGGACTTAAAATCAACATACTGTGGTGCTGTGGCCACATCAATATTTATAGCAGTTCAATTAACGATAGCTAAGTTATGGAACCAACTTAGGTGGCTCTGAAATAAGAGAATGGATTAAAAAAACTGTGGAATATATACACAATGGAATACTACTCAGCACTAAAAGTGAATAAAATTATGGCATTTGCAGGTAAATGAATGGAGTTGGAGAATATCATGCTAAGTGAAATAAGCCAGTCCAAAAACACCAAAGGCTGAACATTCAGTCTGATATGAGGATGCCAACTCACAATAGTTGGATGAGGAGGGAGGAGTTTGGGACAGGGAGGATGGGGGGAAGGTTGGGGGTATGGGAATGAATTGGACATAACTTTCCTATATTTATATATGAATATATGACTAGTGTAATTTCACATCATGTACAACCACAAGAATGGGAAGTGATACTCCATGTATGCATGATATGTCAAAATATAGCCTACTGTCATGTATAACTAAAAAGAACAAATAAAAAAAGATTTTTAAAATATTCCACTGTATGGAATATGTTTTGTTTGTCCATTCATCTGTTGATGGAAGCTGGGTTGCTTCCACCCCTTGTTGTAAAATAAAGCTGCTATGAATATGAATGCACACATATTTGAGTCCCTGTCGTCAGTCCCTTTGTGTACATGTTCAGAGTGGAATTGTTGAATCATAAGGTCATTCTATGCTTAATCTTTTGAGTGATCATCAAACTGTTTTGCACAGTGGCTGTACCATTTTATATTTTTAGTTGCAGTGCCTCAGGGATCCAGGGTGAGGTATGTGGAAAAAATAACTTCAGAATATTCTCAGCAAAGTGGTGTGGTGAGAGTTGTAGCTCCAGGTTTTCAGACGAGAAGGAGGAAGTCCAGAGAGACTGGTACACACAGCCTCACAGCTAAAGGGAGCAGAGTGGGGTTTTGAATTCAGGGCTGGCTACTCCAAGGTCCTCTACCTAGTGTTTATAGGATGATGTTAACCTGCAAACATTGATCTCAAACTTTCATTTCTTCATTTTCACTAAGAGCCAATAACGGGTCACAGAAGGCTGCCACAGGTAAGACTCATCTATATCATACAATATTTAATATATGCTCTGAACTTTTATGCAAGTTTTATTTGCATACACACACACACACACATAAACCCTGTTGTAAGAATTCTATGAACTTTTATGCAAGTTTTATTTGCAAATACACACACACACACACACACACACACACACTGTTGTAAGAATTCTATGAGGGATAGCCGGGAGCAGTGGTGCACACCTGTAATCCCAGTGGCCCGAGAAGTTGAGGCAAAAGGATTATGAGTTCTAAGCCAGCCTCAGCAAAAGTGAGGTACTAAGCAACTTAGTGAGACCCTGTCTCTAAATAAAATTCAAAATAGGGCTGAGGATGTGGCTCAGTGGTCAAGTGTCCCTGAGTTCAATCTCTGGTACCCCTGTTCCCCCCCCCCAAAAAAAAGAATTCTATGAGGGGAAATTTTGCATTTCTCAAAAAAATTATTTTTGTGCTGTGATAAACTGTGGAGTCTGCTAGTTGTTCATTTTAAGATTCATGACATCCCCCTCAACCTGAATCACTGAGAGCCGTGAGTGAATATTGCCTTGGAGATGCTACACTTGGCTCTCCATTCTATGCATCTGTCCAAGGCCAAGCCACTAATTCCCAGAGGATTCTGCCTGCTGGCATCTGATTCTTTGTGTATGAATACCCAGAGACAACATAAAGTGACACAATATTTAGAAATAAGACCCTTGTGGGCTTCGACTCTGCTTGTTTTGTCCATAAGAACAGAGACTTTCATGGGTTTAAAAAGACCCAAGTTAAAATCTGTCATTTTAAAGTAAGTCTTCTCCTGTCTGTGCAAAATATATACAAGATGCTGCAGTGAACTGTGGGCAGTTACACCTTAGTTAATAGGAATATTGCTATTTGGGTAAATAGCCCTGGCTCCCAGTTTCTAAGTATTTCTTACAATCTATAAATGATGCATGAAGGAGAAAGGTGTATTTGCACCTAATAGGCTCACCTTTCACCTGGAATGTTTGAGCTGCTTTTCCCTCCAAAGTCTACAGGGACTTTTCCTAAATGCACAAAGAGCTTGGAATTCTGGCCCATCTTTCATCAGCTGTGCAATTTTAGATTTGCCTCCGTCCTCTAAACTATAGTTCAAAAGATGTCCCATGGGAACTGCAGGAGTGAAGAGTGTGAAGCGTTTGGCCACAGAATGTGCTTCCACTCCTCCCTAGAAGACTGGTGGCATTATTTTCCCAAGGCAATGGGCATAAGCAGTAGGGTATTCCAGAAATATTTTGGCGAGGTTGTCCGTGTTCACCAGGCAGAGCTGGATTTGGGAACCGATTCACTAATTCATTCACTCTTGAAATGCATTATCAGGTGGAAAGGAAAAGTACCAATTCTCTTGTTTCCTTCGTGGTTCCTGGAAGGATCCCTCTTGGAGCACTGTGGATTCTGAGAGGAAGAACCACAGTTGGAAGCATATCCAGTACCAGTGGCCTTAGGGACAGCCTTTCCAGTGGGTGGTCCAGGCCCAGAGGGGTAACTGGGACAAGGCTGGGCCTGTGGTGGCCTGAGGCATTTCCTGTCCCTGTTCCGTAAGCAGTGCATCCATTTTTGGGTAGATTGCATGCAACAGATGACAATTGGTTTACATACCGAGATTTAGTTAAACCAGGCCACTTGTCACTTCACTGAGGTCATCTCTAGCAGATATTTGTAAAAACTGGTATACGTGATTTGAGTCAGTTTTTCCACAGATTGCTTTTGGAGGCATTTAAAAGACCAAGGGGCTGAGTGTCTTGCTCAGTGGTTGAGCCTTGGAAATAGTCAGACTCTAAGCAGACTAGTTCTCAACCACTCTTCTTTAATGCCTTTAAATGAACACTAAATTAAAATCCTACCCTATCATAATTTGGACCCATATCTATCTAAATTTAATCCAGCCACTAGATGGCAGTCAAGACACCAGGTCTGTTTCTTCCCTGCAGGCTGCTGCCGGCTGCCCTGAAGTCCAGCTGGGTAGCTGGAAGAGGCTGTCCAGAAACCACACAGCCCTCTGTCTGTCTTACCCGTGAGGATTCCCCCAGACTTCCAACACAAACATTCAGAATCACTTCCGTGGCACAACTTGGGCCACCGCACTCAGGGGAAAAATATCAAAATGCGAGATGTCAAAACCTCAAAAGAAAAGAGCGGTTTTGAAAAACAACAGTTCTTCAAGGAGCCCAGGCGGGAAGAGGGTCTTTGATCCACTGAAGGCTGGGGGTCGGGGGGGGGGTGTGTGTGGGAAGTTTCCTGAACAAAATTTGCTAGGAGAAGGTCCGTGGCGATCCTTGATGTCTAAGGCAGAGAGATAACTGAACTTTCTGGTCATATTGCCACATGTGAACTGTCCCCAGGAGATGGCAGCTATGCTTGAAGGTTTCTAGAACAGTCATTCCACAACTTCCACGCAGCAACTCTGTGAACGACACCCGGCAGCTCCTGTTATAGATTGGTGTTTTGCAACCTCTTCTGCCCCCTGGATATGGGCTGGCCTCCTAACTTGCTCTGACTGGTGGATTGTGGCATGAGTGATGCTGTGTCAGTATCGAAGCCTGGGCCCCTGGGGGCATGGTTCTGCCATCCCTACCCTCTCGGCAGCAGCCTCTGGAAGACAGCAGAGTAATGGGAAAAGAATGATGCTTGGCAAGAGCCACCAGGCCCATCACTGAGACCCCTTCAGACCCTCCCTGGTAGGAAACTTCCATCTGACTGAAACCCAACTGTGAGAAAGAATTGTCTGCCCTCCGCACGCTCGGATGCAACCAACCTTGGATCAGAACTATTTCAAAAATATTGCATCTGTCCTGAACACGTACAGACATTTTTCTTGTCATTATTCCCTAAACAATTCAGTGTAACGACTCTTGACACGGCACTTACATCGTATTAGTCATCTAGAGATGATGTAAAGTTAAAGTACACGGCCAGATGTGTGTGGGCTCTACGCAAATACGATGCCCCCCCCTTTTTTCCTATGAAGAACTTGAGAATCTGGGGATTTGGATATCGACAGGGGGTACTGGAACCAATCCCCATGGGTACGGGGGAATCATTGAATTGTGGCTGCAAACCACCTGGTTTTGAGGTGGTTTGTTTCTCATTGAGATAACTACCTCCCTGTTGTGTTTGAAATTGAAATTCTTTCAATAACATGCATTGGGAGAGATGTGGGAGAAGTCAGAGCTCTGGAAGAAATGCCAAGTGGTCACTTTTGAAAAGCTTCCGACAGTTCCTCAAAAGGCCAGAGTAGCCATGGGACTCAGCAGTTCCAATCCTAGCAATGAAACTGTGCATCCACACAAAACTCAGACATGAATATTTACCGCCGTGTTGTTTCTAATAGCTACTAAATAGAAACAACCCTGATGTTCAACTGATGAATCAATAACTAAAACAGACCATGTGCATACAATGGAATACTATTTGGAGATAAAAAGAAATGCAGTACTGAAACACACTACAACATGAACAAACGTTGAAAATGTTATACCAAGTGAAAGAAGTCAGACACAAAAGTCTGCACCTTGTGTCATCCTCTCCCACGTTAAATGATCCAGAATAGATAAACCCAAAGAGAAAGAAAGTTGATTAGTTGTTGCCTAAGGCCAGGGTCCAGGTGTCAGAATGGAATGGGGAAAGATGACCAAAGGGACAAGGATTCTATTTGGAGTGATGAAAGTGTTCTAAAATTGGTTGTGGTGATGGATTGCATGACTTTGTGAATACTCTAAGTACCAGTGAGTTGTATATTTTGTGTGGTATATTTTATATTGTATATTTTATTGATATCAATATCAATAAAGGTATTTATGATTCAATTAACTTGCTCTCAAAGCCAGCTATCTGGCTCTTTGATGAACATTTTCACAGGTGTGTTATATAATACACTCAAAATCCCTAAAGGATCAATGACCATCACCATTTTGAAGATATGGAAACTGAGACTTGGTGTGATGTACAGCATTACACAGCTAGTGTTATGGAGCAGAGTTGGGAAGCTGAATACATTCTATTGTCTGTAAGTTACCCAGTCTCAGGCATTGTCTTATAGCAGCACAAAATGGAGTAAGATTCTAAGTAAAGCACCTGAGGAGACTTACCCTTTTTTCAACTGCATGATAACCATCTAAAGTGAACACTACAATTATTACTCTCATTTTCCAGGTGAGGAAACTGAAGCTCAAGAGCAGGCAGCTGGCTTTCCCAGAGCTCACCTTCAGGTTTCCCTTCAGTGGCAGATGGAAATCAGAGTTGATTTTCAGACAATAGAGTTTATTCAGCTCACAGTTCTGGAGGCTGGGAAGTCCAAGATACAGGGGGCTGCCTCTGGTGAGGTCCATCTTGCTGCACTATGACATGGCAGAAGGGGGAGACAGACAGACTGAGCTCATCCTTTCAGCAGGATCCCTCTCCTGAGATAACTAACTTACTCCCACCATGAGGCACTAATCCATTCCTAAGATCAGAGCTCTCCTGACCTAAACATGTGTTAAAGGTCTCACCTGTTAACACAGTTACAATGGGAATTAACTTTCCAACACCTGAACTTCCAAGACACATTCAAACCATAGCACTCAGCATACAGTAAGTGCTCATTAAATGTTACTATTCATAGTGTTGCTGTTCTATTATCTGTTGTTTACTCAATATCCTGTAGTATTCATATTGTGATATATATACCTGAAAACTGCACCCTGATGACAGTTAACGTTTGAAGTACCCTAATCAGCAATTTACACTGGTTAACTTTTAAAGGAATCAAGAATCACCATCGTAGCATGGTGTTCGACAAGCCAACTTTATAAATAAAAACTTTTATTGGAAGATAAGCCATTTATTTACACATTGTCCTGAAGACTGCTTCTCTTGCAAAGCTAAACTATTTACCATCTGGTCACTTGCAAAAAAAAAAAAAAAAAAGAGTTGCCAGGCTCTGTTCTAGAGCGAACCCTCCAAGTTTCACCCTTTGAACCTGCACCTGAGAGCTTGCTATTAGGAAGAAAGAATGATAAAAAAATAAGGGTGCCTGGTTAAAAGAGTGGGGGTCATGGTATGCGCCAGAGGGAAGGACCTGTGCAGATTCAGGAAATGACTGTGAACAGTGAGCCTAGGCTTGACATGGTGGGGACCACCCTTTGTCTTGCCTCTGGCTGGTTCTGTGTTCCCCCCTTGTGCCCACTTCACAGAGGATTCTATTTCCTGATGACCCTGGAAAGTCAGCCTCAGAGTGCGTCTTTCCTTCAATATGCCTGCGTCCCACAGGACAGAAAGCAGGGACCTCATCAAGCCAGAGCAAACTCAAAAAGACTTGCTAGCTGGGCGCAGTGGTACTCGCCTGTAACCCCCGCAATCAGGAGGCTGAGGCAGAGGATGGCAAGTTCGAAGCCAGCCTCAGCAACTGAATGAGGCCCTCAGCAACTTGGAGAGGTACCACCTCAAAAGAAAAGAATAAAGAAGGGCTAGGGATGTGGCTCCATGGTTAAATACCCTTGGGTTCAATCCCTGGTAGAGAGAGAGAGAGAGAGAGAGAGAGAGAGCGAGCTTGCAGTTTGACCCAGTTCCTGTCTAACTGATAGGCACTGAGAGCCAGGTGCGGTGGTGCCTAGAGATCCAGCCACAGGGAGGTAAGAGGATGGCTTGAGCCCAAGAGTTCAGAGACCAGCCCAGCAAGACCCGGTCAAGAAAAACAAAATAAAAAACAAAAACAGGGACAGGGGGACTGAGCCCCGTGGGGAAACTTTTTCAGAATATAAAATAGTATCTCTGCAATCCACTTACCTCACAGGCCATCTGGGCCCAAATCAACAGAGAAGAAACCACCAGGGAGTATCTACATGCCAACCCGTGTGACCCTTGACACGTGCACCGCGCAACTTGGGCGGGTTGCGCAGGGTTAGGTTGGTGAAGGGATGGCCATGGGAAAGCCTCCTGTGAGGACAGGGGTGAGGAGGGGTGTGGGCAGAGAGGAGGCTGGTGAGTGAAGTGGGAGCCGTGGCAGTGAGGCAGCCCTAGGGGCAAGGTCATGGGGACCTCGAAGAGGGACACAGAGTCCTTGAGCCTCCAAGAGGACAACATTGTAGAGAAAGGAAGGGCAGGTGGCATTGGAGGGAGACCCAGGGGCTGTCCACCAAGGTGCGCACAGGTGGAGAATGGCTAGCGGAGGAAGCCCCTGGAACAAGGGGGCTTCATCGGCAGGGCCCAGGAGGATCAAAGGTTTCAGAAAAGCAAACCGTTCATCTGCTGGCCCGGTCCCATCTCTGCTGGATGCCAGCAGGGCCTCCCAGAAGCACTGAGTGAAGCCCAGGACACATCTTCGGTTTTGAATCGTTCTTTTCTTTATTAGTGAGCTGCTAATGTGCTTATATACATTCTCCTGTAGTTTACAACTGAGCCAGCCCCCTGCGGCCAACTGTTATGGGCTGGAGGCTCATTCTGTCTCTTGCTGGCTCTGTGGCCAGGGGAAAATTCGTTCCCGCTCTTAGCCTCTGTGAGTTCACCTCTAAAACCCAGTGTCCTCTGTGGGTGGGAGCTATAGAATAGGCACTCTGTACGGGCTTGGGCCCCAGGTGATGGAGAAGAGTCAAAGGAAGGCTCTGGGCTGGAAGAATGGCATCCAAACAGTGCAAAGCTGGCAGATGGGAAGAAAAGCCAGACTGAGTCAGGAGACAAAGATGAGGTGTGTCAGGCCTCTGGCTGGGTTACCTACACGCCATGGGGCCAGGACCCGTGCCATGCCCCCTACAGCTCTCTCCCGGCTCTTGTGGTTGCCATGGGCTTCTGTCAGAGGGGAGGTTTGCAAGGCATTTCACGGTGGTGACTTTCTCATCCTGGTGCACCCCATGTCCTCGGTGCTGGGAAGCCTGATCCTGATTAGACATTCTCGCGGGTGGTCCCTCCGCCAGGGCCTCCGGCTCCTTGCTCTTTGGTGGTGGATGATACCAGCAGCCTTGGTTTTCCCAACCCCGAGAAGCCACACGGAGTGGAGGGGAAATCTGAGAGTGGCTTTTCTTCACTGTACAGTCAGCATCCCTGCTTACCACTGGGGGTAGTGGCTTCCTCCAGGCCTGTGTCCCCTCTCTCTGACTGTCAGCTGCCTCTCTTGAGGGATCCAAGCCCACTGTGACACACAGACAGCTCACCGTGCTGACTCCTGTGCTCACACCTGCTCCCTGTAAGCAGCCCGCAAAAGCTATCAGTGCATCTTTGTTTTTTGCATGTTAATAAAAATTTCTTTCTTGCAAACACTCAGTAAACACGGGAGGCATAAGACATGAGGAAGAGAGAGTGTGCTTCTCACCGGCCGGCTCTAGACTGTGTCATTTAGCGTGCGGGTAATAACGCTGTGACCTTGAGCATCTTACTTACTCTATATATGATCCTTGGTTCCCAATCCACAAAAATCTACCTGAGAAAGATATTGGAAATATTAGAGAAAAATATATAAATCTCCTACGGTGGTATCTAATACATATAAGTTTTCAATAATGGTAACTATTAGAAAGTTTGAAATTATTATTGATATAAAAGTGACAAATTATAAAGTACTTATCTTTTTTGACCTGGTGAATTTAGGACTGGTAAACACTTCCTGTGACCTGTGTTGGTGGAGATAGGATCCCCCTTGAGTCTGAGGGGTGACCCCAAATCTTACCATCAAATGAATTTGTTTGAATTTTACTCCACTATATTATTCTGGGCTTACAGTTCTGATAGGGGTTTGGAGCCCCTATAAGTTCTTCCTTTTCTTTTTCTGCAATGCTGGGGATGGAACCCAGGGCCTCATACATGCTAAGCAAGCCCTCTACCACTGAGCTACACCCCAGTTCTGCTCTTAGAATTTCAAAAGAAGACACATCTGAAAGCCCTTAACATGCACTCTTCGCCTTTTAGAGTTTGGGAGCCAGGAGGCATTTCGAGATGACCTGGACAACTCTCTTTACTTTTGATGAAGAAATACCCAGAAAAAGGAATTGACGAGCTGAAGAGCACTGAGTAGGAAATCATCATCATGGCTGAACGTACTGAGCACCCACTATGTTACAGGAGCTGCCGGAAGCACTTGGCCTGAATTCTCTTGCTGCATCTTTCAACAGTCTTCTTTGGTCTCTAGCAGAGATGCCACCTCCAGCCAGCTTTAGGGAATAGATGTTCAGAACGTGAGTGCAAATCCACCCCAGCAGGTGATGTGTTTGGCAGCTATTTTCTCAGCCTTTTTCTAGCCCCACCGGCTGGACTGTGGGTCTGGAGAAGGAGCACCAGGAAGAGTCAATCTGCGTGTTCTCTGCAGCCCTGCTAGGATCTTATTGTGATTGGCAAAGAAACGGCCCAGGGAGGAAACAGCCGGATTCTTGTTTCAGATTGGCCTCGCCTGTGAAAAACCCCACAGCCTAATTCTCACCTTCATTCATAAAGAAGATGCAGGGAAATTACAGAAAGAACTTTGCGTTTCATTCCTTCACATGCCTGGAATTAGCGTTAGGAGACTTTATAGGTCTGACATTCGCTAGCACCTCATCGACAATCCCTAACTCAAAGCGTTCACTGCGGGAAACAAAAATAAATCTTTATTTGGGTATGCCCCTGTTTTACGTTCCAGGGTTACTTGTCTGTGTGTCCTCAATAGCAAATCATTTTGGTGATGATAGATCATAAGCTCAAGAGGAAATTGCCTCAGAAGAACAGGTACTTAATAAATCGTCTGGGGGTTGGACGGAGGTTGCCTTGTTCTAGAATCTGGGAGTGGGGGATGACCTGCAAGCTCCCTCTCAGGACTAGCAGTGTATTATAAAATACCAGGCTGCAGTAGGATTTACCAGCAAGAGTCACCCTCTTCTCCCTCAATCTGCAACACCATTGCTGTGTAAAGTGTGAGTCCTGATACTCTCTGGTTAGAGTGTCCTACCGCGGTCTTCATGAGGAGGTAATGAGCTACTTCTTTCAAGCGATGGATTTGTTTTGAAGAACGTCATCTGAATAATTCACAATACTGCTTTTACCTTCACACTTTAAAGAAATTTTATGCTTTTCACAGTTTTGGGCAGGAGTCCTGGGCTGGGAGTCGGGTGCACCTCAGAACTCCCTCCAAGAGTTAGTTTGAATGTCTTTAATTTTTTTTCCCTATTTACTTTCAGATTGCTTATGCAGATGGGATCCGTGAGCATTTCTCCAGGCTGCTGGGCACCTTCATTGCACTTAGCACCTTTTCACAATTAACATAGGGGTTTGGATACTTGCATTTATTTTGCCTTTCTCACACCAGATACCATGTCTGTGAGGGCAGGGGCCAGGTCTATTTTGTTCATCTTTGTATTCCCAGGGGCTAGGACATAGAGGATGCTCAAAGCATATAGAACAGATAAAATTCAGCACCTGGGTGAACTTGAATGATGAACAAATAATCGTAGAATTCAAGTTATGGCAGATACACTCTTTTCAATGTCCCTGAAATGGCCCAATTTGTTCCTTTACTATAAAGATGGAAATCTGTATGCAGTAATGAAAGTGGGACACCCCACAGTTAATCGACAGCAATATCTGCTTCTGAAATGAGGTATAATTTAATTCCTGTGGCTTGAGCACTGAAAAGGCTATTTTTATTATTAATAGTTTAGTAATAATTACAAGATTTTTTTTGCCCCAGAAGTCCTGACCCTAATGATAGTATAGAGACTTCATTGCTTACCCAAGAATCTTCTCAGTTTCTTTGTAAGTTGATATACACTTATATTACGAAGAGATCCTGAAGTTAAAGATGGATTTCATAAGCTGGGTACAAGTGGTATACACCTGTAATCACAGTCTCAGGAGGCTGAAGCAGGAGGATCACAAGTTTGAGGATAGCCTCAACAATCGTGAAATCCTGTCTCAAAATATAAAATAAAAAGGACTGAGATAAAGCCTATGGGTTCAATCCCTAGTTCCAAAATAATACATACGTACATACATTTATAACTATATATATGCAACTCTGGTGGATCAGGACATGTTTTCCTGCTAAAAATGTATAATATGGAATTTTATTTTATTTTGGTACCAGGGATTGATCCCAAGAGTACTTACCCACTAGGCCACATCCCAACCCCTTTTTATATTTTTTATTTAGAGAGGGGATCTTGCTAAGTTGCTTTGGGCCTTTCTAAGTTGCTGAGGCTGGCTTTGAACTTGCAATCCTCCTTCCACAGCCTCCTGAACTGCTGGGATTACAGGCATGCACCAACATGCCTGACAATATAATATGGAATTTTGATTAAAGAACATGTTTTCTTTAGCAACATTATTATCTCAATATCCCCTTAATAAGTTCAGAGTCCTAAGAGTCATTAACATTACTGAGAACATTCCTTTAAATATGTTCTGGTTATTAAAAGGGTAAAATAGGTAGACACAAACCAATTTCTTTAATTCATTTTTGTTTGGAGGCAAAGTTACATTCCAAAGGTTTCAATATAGGTAGCCTGTTGTTTACATTCAACTTGCAGATATATTTTATGTAGCTGGAATAGTGCTTAAAAATATGAGCCTTTGGGAGGCTGAGGCAGGAGAAGCACGAGTTCAAAGCCAGCCTCAGCAACGACAAGGCACTAAGCAACTCAGGGAGAGCCTGTCTCTAGATAAAATACAAAATAGGGCTAGGGAGGTGGCTCAGTAGTTGACTACCCCCAAGTTCAATCCCTAGTGCCAAAAAAATTATATATATATATATATATATATATATATATATATATATATGAGCCAATATTTAGGAATTAGGAGACTTTATATTAAATCTGAATTTCTGGAAAATCAACCTACCTGTGTGTCCATAGCTGGTTGTAGCCGAGCAGGGTTTCCTTAGATTGTGCCTTCCCAGTTTTGCATGTTCACCTCCCTATTCCTTGTTCCTTTAGTGTCTATTGTTTAAATTCCTGGAAGTATAGGATTAGAACTATTTTTTTTTTGTTTTCAAACTGTTATTAATATGGTTTCAAGAATTTTGTATTATAATGATAGAAAAATTTAGGGGAGCTTCACTTTTTGGTATAAGGATAAATATGTGTATATTCTTCTAGTCATACTGCTCTTCCAGAATTCGTGATAATTTTAGAATGGAACCGTTGGAGGAAGAGAAATCAAGTGATAGCAGGTTCCACGGCCAAAGGCTTTCTGGATCATTCCTTTGTTAGCTAGTTGAGTTATTCTGTGTTTGACTTGTGGTCTCTAGTGCTGCCAGATGTGAACATGCCCCCGAGTGATGAATCAGGAAAGCAGCCACGTTACAAACATCTCCTTTTTCATCCGGGGGAGGATGAACCGTCACTGTGCCGGGACTGCTCTTGAGTCCCCTGTGGGTTGGTTCAGCTCGGGCTGCATCCGTGTCTGAGATAGATGTAGAATGACGAGGAGCTAGCTGCCATCGAGAAGGAATGTTAAAATCCATAATGAGCCCAAGAAACTCTGGGAATATCATTTCATCAAAAGTTCCAAACGATTGCTATCACTGGAGGTTTCAGTGTTTTCAAAACCATAATGCTGGTTTTTTTTTCTATACATGTTATACTTAGGATGAATTTATAAATTAGGCACAAAGAGTGATTAACAATATTAACTACTAAAAAGATAGAACAATTATAGAAATATAGTATAACAGAGCCGCCAACATCACTACCCTTCCACTTTTTATTAAGAAGTACAGTAAAGTCACTTGAACGTAAGTACTATGATACCACAGCATTTCCTCTGATTAATTATTAAGTGACTAATTGGCAGGTAATATAGAGAGAGAGTATGGATACACTGGACAAAGGAATGACTTGTGTCCAGGGAAGGAATAAGTGGGGCTTTGTAAGATTTCATTGTGCCACTCAAAATAGTGTACAATTTAAAACTTACAAATTATTTATTTCTAGAGTTTTCCATTTAATATTTTTTTTGCACTGTGGTCAACTGGAGGTAGCTGAAGCTGTGGAAAGTGAAACTGTGGATAAGGAAGGACCACTATACCCTTATTTGGGCAATACGATCTCCAGTGGCAGAAGCTAACAGAATTATACCTTTCACCCAGAGACATAGAAAATTGAACTTGGGGAATATAATGTGACTATAGAAGGAATGCTCCCCATAAAGATTAATAACATTTGTTAAAAACAGTTATAAGGTTTGACTTCATTACACCAAAAAAAACCACAAAAACACAAAACAGAGTTTCTCAACCTCTGCCAACCAGTATGACACTGGGGGCCAATTATTTTTTATTGTGCATTGTAGGATCTTAGTGGCATCCCTGCACTTGATACCCACTAGACATCAGAAGGAGCCACCTTGCCTACAGTGTCATAGCCAAAACTGCCTGAGTCTTGCCAAGTGTCCCCTCGGGGACAAAAATCATCCCCAGCTGAGAACCATTGCTGTCAACCCTCTGAAATCTTTTGATTTGGCCAGAAGGATTCATGAGAGATCTCAAAAGGGACTTGGAAGTTATGAAGCCCCCATTCCCTGTCTGGATCCCTGAAGGACAACCAATTTACTTTTAGAACCTTAAGCACACAGCCTGCTTCTCTCTCTTAGTCCTTTGGAAGGCTACCCCATCACCTCTGGCTAAGTCACTTCATCTTTCTTAGCTTGATTTCCTTTTTTAAAAAAAAATAGATAATACCGTGAGATCTCTCTGATAAAATTAATGTGAGGACTACATGAGATAACACTTGTGAACGAGCTGCCTTATTGGAAGGGCTGGGTTCTTCTCATTCCCATCTCCATCTGGCCCCCAAGTCGCCTCCTACCCAGGAAGGGTCTGCTTTTAGTAAAACAGCAGCATGGCTTGGTTAAGTAAGAGTTCTGTCTCTACTTACCAACAGTAAACTGGCCCAGGACATTGATTGCTTGGCCACCCAGAAGAAGGTCTGAGCTCCTCTCTCCTCCCACCTGGGCAGATTGGTTGTTTTCTAAAAGGAGAAGAGTGGGCACTCCTGCCCGAGTTCACCTGCACGGTCACCAGGATGACTCAGGACTCAGGCCACATAGATGGTTCCCACCCTCCCATGCCCTCTCAAGATTGCCATTTTATACTGCAGTTCAATGGTTTCCATATCTACGTATAAATAAAGTGTATTTGTTTTTCTGATTCTTGTAAGAAAACCCAAAGCCACAAGATTGTGTTTGAAGCTCCCAAACCAAAGACTTGAGGTTTCCCTCCCGTGGAGTGTTCCCCCTCCACCTCTGGACACAGCCGCTACACAGATCACTGATCTGCTCTGATCAGGCCCCCAGAGGGTGAAAGGCAGGCAACCCAGGGAACACACCAGCCTGCCACTGTCCTTGAACATTGACCAAGCTTTCGGAAACAGGATTGTTTTCGTCATCTGCCTTCCATGGCTGCAGGGGCTGTGGAATTGTTTTGTGTTCCTCTCCCGAACGGGGAAAAAATATTACCCATTTCAATGCATAAAAGAATCGATTTGTGTGTGTGTGTGTGTGTGTGTGTGTGTGTGTGTGTGTTTAAGGAAAATCACAGTTCTTTTCAGTAAGACTTTTAAGGACTGAAAGTAAATGCATATGAGTAAAGAGAAAATAACCAACTGGAAATTTGGGGAAAGTTATACTTTGTTTTAGCACCTAACAAGATTATAATAAAAAAGGTGAAATTTATTTCATATACTGGTGGTCTCTGATTTATGATGGTTTGACTTCCTGATGGTGTAAAAGTGATACACTTTTGGTAAAGAAATCATGCTTGGCAGTCTCATCCCTCTCCCCATCTCTTTCCATGCTGGAAAGCAATAGTGAACCACACAGCTCCCATTAACCCGTGATCTCAAGGGTGAACATTCCACCCACCTCAGAATGCTGTGTGGCTACACTAGGATGTATGGTCGTGTAGGCAGATGAAATTGTATTTTTGACTGATGGTGTCTTCAATTTAGGATGAGTTTATCAAGACGTAACCCCACTGTAAGCTGAAGAGCGTCTCTGCATACTTACATACATGTAGACTCTCTTAGAAGGACTCCTAAGTAACAACACAGGGATTGCTTCTGCCAAGGAGAGGATGGTGAAGGGAGGGATAGAGGAGAAATACTGGGAACTCAACTGGAGCAAATTTTATGCCATACTCCTATAATTATATCAAAATGAACTAATATTTCTATATGTAACTTGACAATATACATTTGGGTGGGCAGATAAGCCATTGCAAAGCTACTATGTGCATGCACCCATTAAAAAATAGAATAAAATTTAAGACAAAGTAAACAAAACAACTAAACTTTTCACAGAGCTTTCTAAGATAAGGAGGGAAAGAAGAAGAACTTGAAGGAGCTTGTAGAGATATATTTATCAGAAGAGAGGAAGTTGGGGGGTTTAGCATGTGAGACACATACAGAAAGAGCGCTATGGTTTTGGAAGATGGGTGGGAGGTGGCTGAGTTCAAAAATTTTCTTGGTCAGAGCTAAGAGCGATATGACTATTATTTAAGTGATTTGAAGTGCATCAGTTAAAAGCCAACTGGTACCCAAGGCTGCTCTTGATGGAACAAAACATGACCTTAATAAGCCTCCTGCAATAAATGCACTAATAAGTATCAAATAGCAGTTCTCTGTAAGGCCCCTCAACATGGGCCTCATGTTCATGCCCATGTGCTACTAATGGGTACCTTATCTGGGTATCAGAGGATGGTAAAGGGAAAGATATCTATCTATCTATCTATCTATCTATATCAGTACTTCTTTCCCAAGTACTTAGCACTGTGTGTGGTAGGCTGGTGAGTCAATGCTAGAATTTTGAGTGGGTGAACAGTAGTATGGTCTTGGGATAATCTTTAATGAAAATTATTTCTTAAAAATCAGCTTTAGGGCTGGGGTTGTGACTCAGTGGTAGAGTGCTTGCCTCACATATGGAAGGCACTGGGTTCAATCCTCAGCACCAAATAAAAAATAAAATAAAGGTATTGTGTCCATCTACAACTTAAAAAATTTAAAAAATCAGCTTTAGTGATGCATTCTCCTGTCATATATAAATAAAAAAATTACCAAAAAAAAAAAATTCAGCTTTAGATGGGTGTCATGTTGTGTGCCTGAAGCCCTCCCACTTGGGAGGCTGAAGTAGGTAAATCATTTGAGCCTGGGGATTGAAGACCAATGAGACCCTATCTCTCTTTTTTGAAATTAATTCATTTTAGTTATATACAATATTGGGGTTCATTTTGATATAATTATAGGCGTATGGCATAAAATTTGCTCCAGTTCCCAGTATTTCTCCTTTCTCTCTCCCTGTTCTCTTTTCTCTACTTTATTGATCTTTCTTCTTGTAATTTTTCTTCTATAAAAAGTTATGGTTATGGAGGGGCTGGGATTGTGGCTCAGCGGTAGAGCGCTCACCTAGCACGGGTGGGACCCGGGTTCGATCCTCAGCACCACATAAAAATAAAGGCATTGTGTTGTGTCCATCTACACCTAAAAAA
The DNA here is from genome assembly GCF_045843805.1 of Urocitellus parryii. Lineage (NCBI taxonomy): Eukaryota > Metazoa > Chordata > Mammalia > Rodentia > Sciuridae > Urocitellus > Urocitellus parryii. The sequence continues at coordinate 131,452,833 of NC_135538.1, read as the reverse complement.
TAAATATTTAAAAAAAGTTATGGTTATGGGTATAAAAAGTTAGTGATTATAGATAAAGTAAAGGTGAAATTCACTGTGCTATATTCATATATATACATAGGGGAGTTTGGAGACTGCCATCTCTTTAAAAATAATAAAATAAAAATTAGCTTTCTGATAAGACTTTAACAAGTTAGGGTTTAAGCTTATCTTCTCTGGCAAGAACTTCCATATGGAGACTCTCAATTGCCAAAAAACCTGTATCCTTGAGTGGTCAGCCAGAGCCCTTGTCAACTCTGCACAGGCACATGTAAAATTGATGGGTTTTTTCCTTCACAAGGAGAAATATAAAAGGATTTGGTTTTTAACCTGTCAAGGGCAGGCCTCAGAAACATAAAAAAAAAAAAAAAAAAAAAAAAAAAAAAAAAAAAAAACTGTGCACGTTTATTTTTTTCTTCTTTTTTCTTCTTCTTTTCCCTGAATCGCTAGTTTGTGTCTGATGCAGGAAGCTGCAATGGTGAGCTGTGTGTTTACACAATCAAATCTCCTCTGGCCACAAGCCCTTGCCCCAGTCAATATTTATTTTGACTGAGCAAAGCCCACTCCCTATCAGTCAATCAGTATCAAATCCTGCTTTCCCATGCGCCTTCTGCAGATGAAGTTGGTTCCCAGGTGGGCGTTAGTATAAATCTCAGATCTGACCAACATCAGGCGCCCAGGATCTGGAAGGAGGTCTTTTGCTGTGAGTCCCCAGCTGTGGTGTGCTGTGAAGTCACAGTAGCCTCCGGAGTGAGTGTGAAGGGGAAGGGCTCAGCAGCTTGGGGGTGGGGGGTTAATTGCCAAGGGGGAAGCTGGAGAATTTAATCAATCTCAGTAGCCATTTACTGCTTCATATATTACAAAGCAGAAGAGATTATGTCTTAATTACACGCTCTTCATTCTAAAAGGCTAGGTTCATCTGCGGTGGCCACTAGCATTTAAAGAAATCTATGGAAAACATGTGTCTGGCCTCTGAAGTTAATAACGTGCTGGCGATTTTTCCAGGAGCCGAGAAGGTTTCTGTAATCACGGACAATTGCTCCACGGGCTTAGGACGAGTGCTGAGCTGAGTCACTTGACTGTAAACATGTTGTGGGGGAAGGTCTGGATGCATCCTGAGTTTTTCATGGTGCTGAGGGTGGGAACGTGGTGCTGAGGAGGGCACCAGGATCCAGTCCCAGGGACGTGGCTGCTGAGGAGCTGGGGACCCTGCAGAGCGGAGGCCAGAGTGCTGGTCTCTTTCTCCCACAGGCCCTGGCTTCTCCCCTCTTGAAGGAAATGCAGCAGACATTAAAATAGTTCCAAACCAAACAAGACACCCTGAAGGGCTCTCCTTCTGCAGCCCCATCATCTGCTTCAGGCCAGATCTGAAAATATCAAACAAAGCAATGACCGAAGCGGCCCTATTCGGAAGGGGACTGGCAGAGGAGACAGGAAAACAAAGCCCGGCTGCCCTGCTGCCCTCGGATTCAGGGGCTGCTTTTAAAAACTGCAAAGTCAAGAACGTGGGGTGGTCTCCAAGTCACAGTTCACTGAGGGTCTCGATCTCTCACCCCTCCTCCAGGGTACAAAATAACAACTCAGGGTGGTCATGTGGAGTTCCATTCGTCATATCTATTCCTTTTCACCAGGGAACTCTTGCTTTCGGGTTTTTCATGTCTATTTCCAAGAGAGCATCTTTGTACCTTAATTTATCCTAAAAAGGCTCTTTATGCTTTCTCCTGTCCCCAATAGTTCATTCAGATGTAACATCTTTACCTGGGCTTTAATGATAACAGAAATAAAAGTATTAGTCTCAAGCCATCTGTGCCCCCTCCCCCACATTCTCCTTCCCTCCCGCGGAGTCACCTCTTGTTTTCTTCCCTGAGAGGAGAGCCAGCTCAGAAATTCTGAAAAGACTTATCTCATGTCAGCACTGAATTGAGGGAAGAAAAAGGAAAGTTGTAACTTTGGCCTTGTTCTGCATATAATTGTTCATAGAATTGTGGTTTCTTTTTTTTCTTTTGTAATCTTGTTTTCCAAATTAAAAACCCTCAATGACTCAGTCTTCAGCTCCAGTCTGAGAAACAAAGAGTCCTGCAAGAAAAATCAGGAGAGCTGGCTCAGGAGGTTGCTGGGGCTGCCTAAGTCAGACAGGGAATACGGGAAAACTGCAATCCTAGCAAGTGCCCACACCAAGTTTTCTCCCACCAAATTGGATCTGCAGCTTTCTTTCTCTTGGGCAGTATTAGCTCATGTCCTGAGTAGGAAGTTGGCCTCTGAAGGCCCAGCAGATCCTGTTCGGTGTGAGCTTCTATCCCATCCACCCCAGTCCCCTGGGAGCTGAGGCTGGGACCCAGACACTCCTGGATCCCACTCTGGTATAACCCAGAGTCTCTCAGAGCAGCTAGTTCTTGGCTGGAACCTTTGGAGAAAGGACAGGTACCCTAGTGGCCATGCACATGCCTTTGTTGAGGTCTACCCTGTGAGGTGAGGGTGGGGGTAGTCCACAATGGTGTGGACTGTGGTTTCAGGCCATCGATGCACAAACACCCTGGTACATGCCTGGTGCACCTCATGAATTGGCAGGGTGACCATAGGCATGTGGATTCTCCCAGGAAAACTACTACCACTGTGGCTGCCACCTGTCGTTTCCTGAGTAGCCAGATCCTGATGGATTCTGTTTGGGATTTCAGCTAGCTCAGTTTCTAGCTATGTGACCATAAGCAAGTTTGCTCATCTTCAAGGACTGACCAGAGATCTCCCACATGGCCGATGAACAGAGCCTGGTGCTCAGGGGCTCATGGTTCTTAATGCTATGTCAATAGAACAAATGTTTCCCAGGTTCAGAAAGAGCAAATATCTTTGCACTAAATCTTTCTCTTTGGAAGTTAAATCTTGACACAGAGTCTGTGTGACTGCAAACAACACAGCTCCCCCAAGACTTTGCCATCCCTGAGAAATCACAGACTGCCTGGGGACTATAGCTTACTTGCATGAAGGAAACATAATCTAGCTTCTGAACTCTCAGTGCTCATGGGGACAGATGGAGATAAGGGATATCCTTTTATTAGTTTCCCCAGAGGGCTTATTTAATCTAAATTCTTAAGGGCAGGGCAGAGGGCCTGGGTGAAGAACCATGGAGGATTGACAACTGTCATGAGTTGATTGAGCTCTCCACTCCTCTTCCAAAAAGAAATATGTTGGAGTCTATAAAGGTTCATCCTGGTTGTCAAACTGACTAGACTGAAAGATGCCTAGAAGATTGGCCAAGCACACTTCTATGTGTATCTTGAAGGTGGCATGTGGGTCAGTGAGCTGAGTGGGCGGCACCATCCAATAGTCTGGGGGCCCAGAAGGAATAAAAAGTGAAAGAAGGTGGAGCCCACAGGTGTACACACTGGACTCTTTGAGTGGGTGGGATTTTTGTGGTGGTTGTTTGTTTTTGCTGCTGCCATTGACCATGGACATTGGACTCTAGTCTTTGGATGTAGACTCACACCTGCCAATACCCAGGGGCCTTCCAGACCTTCAGCCATAGACTGGGGCTGCATCCTTGGTCCCTCTTGTTCTGAAGCTCCAGCTTCTTGGACTGAACAGCTACTGGTTCCCCCATTTCTCCAGCCTGCAGAAGGTTGTGGTGGGAGTCTCAAGCCTCTAAGTCCCCTCTATAGTATATACACATTCTATTGTTTTTTCCCCTCTGGAGAACTCTGGAGTCCTAACTGCCAGTGATCCTATTTGGAGGGATGGTCTTTACAGAGGAAATCAAGGTAAAATGAAGTCATTAAAATGGGCCCTCATCCAATATGACTGGTGTCATCATAAAAAGGGGAAAATTGGACAGACAGACAGACATACACATATTAGAGAAAGAGATACAAAGCCATAGGGAGAATACAGCTGTCTGCACTCCAGGGAGAGAGGACTGGAACAGTTTACTCCCTTACAGCCCTTGAAGAAACCACCCCTGCCAACACAGTGAGTTAGGGGTATGGCCTTCAGTACATTTGAAACAATAGATTTTTATTGCTTAAATCACCCTATCTGTCATACTTTGGTGTACTTTGGTGCAGCAGCCCTAGCAGACTAATTCAATAACCTCATAGCCTTTCTGCACCTCGATCTGTTCATCTGCCTACACTGCTAAAGGAAGCCTTTCCCTGGTCTCTGTAGGACTTCATTGGGACTCCATTCATTTATACACAGAGTGAGAAGATCCAATCCCTTGCAGCTTTACCCTCCCAGCTTCTATGCTTATAGAAAACTGAGGGTGAGAACAGTATCAGGACCACCTATGTCAGGCCAGAAAGGAACAGCTCTGTAGCACTATTGATCACCCACTGATTTAAAGTTGATATTAGTACCCCTGTTGCTCAGCTTAGGAAACTGAAGCACAAATAGCGTAAGTCACAACATTATTGGTAGGACTAAGATTTTCATAACGTCAGCGTCTGCCTGCCTTTGATGGCCCAACTAACTCCTTTGTGAGCAGGACTGTTTTTTGGAAGAGACCTATGGGCTGAGGGTGGGTGGATCATCTGCTCAATACCCTCTATGAGATATTTATTTTAGCATATATACTTTATCTAGGAGCTATTTCCCAGGGTACAACAAGGGCAAGGGTTTACCTGTAGTGGCCTATTCGGGGGGTTCCCTAACTTTGCAGGCCAGCACCTCCACCATGGAAGACTGATGCTGAAGCATGTACGTTGCTGGTAAAGACCATTGTTGGTTGAGAGTAACATCCAGACTAGAAATCCCTGCCTCGTCACCTGCCTGGTTCCATTTGGAATTCGAACCTGTTTGGAAAGAATAGGTCATCCAAAGTAAAAGGGGTAACCAAGCCTTATTCTTATCATTGCTGGGGACTCCTCGTGTTCAGAGGCTGAGTCAGAGCCCCTAGACTGTGCAGTAGCCATGTCTTGGCTTCCTGAGAGAGCCCTGTGCCCTACTTGCATCCTGGGAAACTTGGCACTTTGCTCAGATTCTAGATGGTGGCCTTATTCATAGCCAGCAAAATAATTTTAACTTCGGGAAACAAAAGCAAAATTTAATTTAAAAGAGGCAGTGTTTTCTGCTTTGTGGATCAGAGTAGGAGGAAAGTCCTGCTATTAGAAAAAAAGGAAACCTCAGACAATAAGGACTAAACCCTGATGGGGGAGGGGTTGGAGATTCAAAAAGATGGCAGGCATGATAAATGTCAGCCTGGGGACTTGGAGCTAGAAGGACAAGTGAATAGGATTGTGTGTGATTGTTGGTGCCTGTGTCTGTGCATCTATGTAAGTGTGTCTCTGTGCATGAATGTGTGTGTCTCTGTGCATGAATGTGTGTGTGTGTGTGTGTTTGCATCTTTGTGTCTATCTTGTGGTGTCTGTATGTGATTGTGTATGTTTATGTGTCTGTACCTGAGTGTGCATATGTTTACATGTGTCCGTGTGTGTGTGCCTGTGTGTTTTTGTATTTATGTGTTTGCCTGTATTTCTGTTTCTGTGCTTGCATGTGTGTGAGTATGTATGCTTGTGTGTCCATGTATGTGTGTTTGCATGTGTATGTCTCTATGTGTGGCTTTGGCATGCTTGGCCTGGAGCACTCTGCTTCTTTAGTTTTGTTCTCTCTCGGGCACTAGGGCAAGCTCCTCTGTGGCACTTCCTACTGGACTACTATGCCTTAGTGCACAGGGGAGTGGACTTTATAGTCTTTATACTCTTTAGTGTCTCTACAGTCATGGTCACCATGCCAACTAGCATATTGTCAGCTGCCCTTCTGGGAGCCCATGGGAAGATGAGTCTGAATCTCTGGATCTATTGTCCAAATGTCCTACGTCTTGCCTGCAAGGTGGTATGCTTCATGACATTGAGTCCACAGAGCCTCACCAAGGTACCAGGCCTTGACCTCCCTGCTTCTCCTTTCCTGTGTCCATCTTCCAACACTCAGATTCTGCTGTGCCACAGCATGACTCATCTCTTAGGAGAGAGCCTGGGTACCTGATTAATGTAGTTACACGTGGTAGCCTGCCTGGCTGGGCCTCCCTTTTGCAAAACTAATACAAAAACAGAGTCTGAGGGTCTGTTGAGCAGCTGCACACTTGACCTTTGGGGCAGATGGCTCTAAAGCAGCCATTCTCAACCTCAGCTCATCACCTGGAGACCCTCAAGCCCACCCGGAGATTCTGATGTCATGGCTTGGAGTGGGGGCTGGGTTTCTGGTTGTCAGAGCTGAGCAGGAGACATAAAGTGTACCAGGTGCATGGGTCAATTTTGATCAGGAGAACCCATAGGATTATGAACTAACACACCTGAGACTACATTTCCTCATCTGTAAACTGCCATGCTCCAAGAATTTCTGAAGACCATCAACAAGATACTGCTCATCCCAGGGAGCATTTAAAGGACAAAGGCCAGCCCCTACCCCTGACAAGTTGACCTAATAGGACAGATGGGATCTAGAGCAGCCATAGCCACAGTTGTCTTTTCCAAACTTCTGGGTTGCTCAGCACTCGCTCAGGCTGCTAACCAGTTGTGCAGACAAACTCACCATCCGGTAACTGCTGGCCCCAGAAGTGAGCTTCTGGTGGGTGACTTAATGGTTTTGGAATCTCTATTCAGACAAAAATATCTGGGCCTGGGTACCTTGTGTTTCACCCTGCTAGAGCAATTCTGTTCTGATAGCAAGTCTGTTCCCTTTCCTCCTTCTTGAAGACTGGAAGATGTGGGCTGGGGATGTAGCTCAGTGGTGGAGGCAAGTGTAAGGTCCTGGGTTCCATTCCCAACACTACAAAAAAAACAGGAAGGCAGACCATTACGGGGTCCTATGGCTCAGCTCATCAATTCACATGGTCTGCTAATGATTCCTGGGTGCTCAGGGCCAGGTCGAATTGCTTAGGGTGGTGGAGTAGGAGATGGCATGACATCCCAATGATCACTGAGAAGAGTAAGAAGACAGGTCTTCCTCTCCCTGTGCTCTGAGGCTGGACTTGACCAATTAAAAGCAGCTTGTAAAGAGCTGGGGATATAGCTCAGTGGTAGAGCGCATGCCTAGCATGACCGTAGGTTCAATGCACAGCAGGGAGAAAAATAAGTTTGGATTTTGGATGGGGGGAGGTACTCTGTCAGTTCTGGGAGGTGGTGCCCTGCCATCCTTCAGACTCACTGCCCCATCTGTAGATGAGGCTCCCTGGGTGAGAGGCAGCAGCTCTAGGTGGCCGGGTGAAGAGTGGGATGGGGCCCTGCTGGAGGGAAAGCTGTGCAGGGCACCAACTTCCTGCTGCTCCTCAGAACTCTTCTCTGTTCTCTCATGAATACATTTATGCCAAGAGGGCTGGCAATTCAGCCATGGGATGGGCAGGGTTCTGCATCACACACACAAGCCTCAGGAAATGGAGAGCTGAATATTTATCACTGGGATTGCTGTGGCCTCGGGGCACTCTGAACTCCAAAAGATCTTCCAGGACTTTCATTTTTTTACCCCAATGATCTTGATGTTTGTGTGCCTAACCCTCCCAGTGTCTACATTTGTGATATTTTCCCTTGCTAAGATAGTGTTTCAGAGAGGCAGGTTTGGTAAGATACATTTCCTCTCTGATAAAATACATTAAAATATTTTTCCATCCTAAATAAGTTGGTGCCTGTTTTGAATTAATCACCCTGATGCACAGTAATTAGCTATACACGAGTCTGCAAAGAGAGTTTTTCTTTCGGGCTGGAGCTTGCTAATCCTGTTTAATGTCCTACAGTGGCCTGTTCTGATTGCCTGAAGATTTTCTCCAGAAATCAGACTTCTACATGCTCACAGTAGGTTTTTAGATTCCTCCTCTCTAGATCTCTGTCTTCTCTTTCCCTCCTCTTCCCCTCCCTTGCTCTCTCTGTCTCTTCCTCCCCCTTTTTCTTTTTTCTCTCTCTTCCTTCCTGCCTCCCCTCTCCTACCATCAGGGTCCTGCCTGGCCCACTTGTCTAGCATCACTATGGCTGTACTCTGAGATCACAGCCCCTTTTCTTTCCCTTCTCTGTTCCACCCTCAAAAGGTTTTACAACCAATAGGAGAATTTCTTTTCCTGAGCCACCTCCTGTTTGGAAAATTCTGACATTGCTGCTGTGTGTAAGTACTGAGACTTATTGCTCTTCTGAACAGGAAGACTTTAGTGATTCTTCCTGACTCCCCTGTGGCAAAATCTTTTGGAATAAAACAAGCATGTTTGTGGCTTTGAATAAAAATGGGAGATTCTATTTTGTGGTGCAGAGTTCAAAGTTAGGACTAGTGTTTTCCCAGGGGCCAGTAATTAATGACAGAAGCATGTGGGTAGGCAAATTAAAAAAAAAAAAACTCTCCATTTTAGATCTGTGCTTAACTAATGGGCTAGACTTAACACCCTCCATTGGAACCTGTAAATATCTGTCAAACTGTCTTTCTAGAGCTATGGTTCTCAAAGTGTAGTTCCTGGACCAGTATCATCTGCATTACTTGTGATTTTTTTTTTTTCAGTGCTAGTGAAGTAATACCAGTTCTTGAAACCTGCCCCAGACCCACTGAAAGAGCAAATGTGTGTGGGCTCTTCAGGCAATGCAGATTCACACTCAAGTTTAAGAACAACTACTTCTGAGTGCAGACCACCTCTGCCATTATGTCTGCAATGTCAAATGTAAAGTTCTCCTATACAACACTGGGAAATGCATGAAAGGAACTGAAATCAGAACTCATGGGCTGAACCCATCACAACCATGACTTAATGCAGATCTGCAAATAGAATTCAGATCCCCATGCTTTAATTTTGATCTGGATGTCACTTAAAGACTGGAGTGTTAAAGGTTTGGTCCTCTGACCTTGGTGTTATTAGGAGGTACAGAGTCTTTAGTCGCTGGGGCATAGTGGGAGGTCTTCAGGTCAGTGGGGGTTGCCCTTAAAGGGGACGGTGGAATCCCAATCTTCTTCCCTTTCTAACTCTCTGACCATGAGGTGAGCAGTTTGTTCTACCACCCCCATGCACTTCTGCCAGGATGCTCTGCCTTACTGCTGTCCTGAATGGAATGAGACCTATTGATCATGGGCTAAAACCTCCAAAATTTTGAGCCAAAACATACTTTTCCTTCTTACGAGTTGATTATCTTAGGTATTAATTATGGAGATGAAAAGCGGCTAACTGACCCCACATCATAAGGATAGGGCCTTTTTCTTAACTAAAAATAAATAAAAACAATTCTTTCACAAAATAATCAAATATCTTTTTATATATCATTTTATTGTCAATGAATAGAAAACTAAGTGTTCAAAATACATTTGATAATTGAGGGATGGGCTGGGGATATAGCTCAGTGGTAGAGCATTTGCTTAGTATGTAAGAGGCCCTGGGTCCAATCCTCAGCACCAAAACAAACAAACAAACAAAACCCAGTGACATTTACCCCCAGTTAAGTTTAGTTCATTTATTTTCACTTCTAAAAGCAATGAAGTGCTTCTTTGAGAACTTACTACGAACGCTGGAGCAACATTTAAGACTAAGCACTGCATGCTTCTCGAAGAAAGGGGGGGTGAGAATTGGAGAGAAGAAAAAGAAAAGAACTAGATATTAACTTGTCTTGGAAGGAGGGGCAGTTAGGAGAAAAGCAATTTTGACTCGAAGAGAAATCGAACAATAACCTTAGCTGGGGAGAAATCTAGAAACGTACCAAGATGGCTAGTCAGGATTCTAGCACCTACTACATATGGGTCAGGACTGTCCCTGTATCTCCATCACGTTTCAGGATGACATTAATCGAATCTCCATCAGGTTTCAGGAATCCATGAGAAAGAGTAAACCAGAAAACACCAAAAAAGTATTCCCTAAAACCGTAAAGTATAATTCCTCAAAGTGAGATATTCTAAATGTTTGTCGTCAATGCACCACGAAATGGGTCATTTTGTGAAGTTGCTGGAGTTCTTGACAGGACCGGCGATCCCCATGCGTGGGTCTCCTTGCACCACCAGGGGGCGCGCTGGCCCTCCCAATGCGGTCAGTCAGACAGACGCGGAGTTTTTGTCTTTGAGGTCCTGTCATTCTCTGTATAAACAAGTTACGTTCAAGTGTTTAGGATATAAATTACGACCATGCCGGCTGCCTCGGAAGGAATGTAAACACAGCACTGTGGTCGGAGCAAACTCTGAAACTGACTTCATAATTTATAGCAGGCCCCCGAGTAGCTCGGTGTAAAAGAAAAGACAAAAAAAAAAAAAAAAAAGAAAAAGAAAGGGGGCAGGGGTGTGTGTGTGTGTGTGTGTGTGTGTGTGTGTGTGTGTGTGTGGCCCTATTTAACTACAAATATAATAGACAAAATAAAATGTTTAAATCACAGCTTAATTTTTTGTAAAATAGAGGAAGGAAGATTAGGAAGATGACTTTTTAAAATAAGATGTTTTACTCAGGAGACAGTCCCTGGACTGAAATTCACTTGGAACACCAAAGTCCCCAACATATAAGAGTTCTCCAGAGTGGTAATAAGTGCCTAGTAATGGATTAGCAGGAAGACCTTTCAGGGGCCCAGAAACAAAGGTGAGTTTCCCACTCAGTAAAAGCAAAAAAAAAAAAAAAAAAAAAAAAAAAAAACCAAAAATCCAGATCCGAGTTGAACAGAAAAACCACCACAGTGTGATTATGGCTGAAAATTTCTCTGTTCCTGCTCAGAGAGTGAAGGAAAGGTCAGACAGAGAGGATGGTCTGGGGAAGAAATAAGGCCTTCTATTAGTTGTCTGGTTTTTTGTTGTTTGTTTGTTTGTTTTTTAAATCCAGAGCTTTACCAGCTCTTTGTGTTGTATTCATGATTGGGAAGCCCAACAAGAGAAGGAAAAAAAGGGGTTAAAGGAACCCCTGAGCGAAACCTAATGTTAAAGCTGGGTGCCAGCTTTAAACCCCCAGATGCTTGGCGTTTCCTTCACTAACCCTCAGCAGCCTTCCCCAAGAACTCTTCAGTACTGTCACCAGCCATAAGAAAACTGCAACCTGCCAAGAAGACGCAGGTCCCGTCCTTTGGGCACCTTACCCTCACTGGGCCGGTAAGCCCAAATCACACAGGTGCTAGATGATGGCTTACCACTCTGCCCCCTCACCTCGACCTGGTGAGGAAGAGGAAAGAACAAAGAACAGAAATCTTTTGGGGCACAGGAAAGAAAACAAAAGGGACACAGAGCTTGATTCCTCAAATCAGACTGTCCGCCTTTCATTATCTTTCCTGGTTTTCATTTAAGTTCCTTTCACCTTCTGTTTTTTGTTTAGCCAGAAAAAAAGTGAGGGTGAAGTAGAGAAAGAAATAACAGAAAGCATTCCCTCTTTTTTCTCCTGAGAAGACCCACAATCACAACCTGGCCTGTGTTACTCAAGGCACAGACCCCACACCACATCAATTATACAATGTGGGGGTGGGCAGGGTAGAGTTGCAATGCTGGATGGGGGTTGTGGGGTGGGGGAGAACCTGGCCACTGATCCATCCATAGCAGGGTGCCTGTAGAGGAAACAAATCCCTAAAACAACTACTTGTTATATACATTTTATTGAAAAAAAATTTTACATCAAAATATTTTTGGCAAACTGTAAAAGTATACATAAGTGCAAATATATCCTCCTTTTAAAATACAAGCAAAGTGTGAGTATACACGAAGATCATAAAAATATCTTTAAAATATGGTGGTAGAAAACAACCTTGTAAAAATGTTGTATTGTCACAATACTGAGAACCATTTTCTTAAAAATAGATGTGGTTGGTTCTAAATCATTTCTTCATAATGTTCTTTGGCACCTGTATACAAACCTAGTGTTGTTTTTTTTTGGGGGGGGGGACAGAATTCTCCTAACTAGCTAGGCAACAAGATGAGGCTTTCTTGAAATCTTGTGCTTAGCACTGCCTTTTTGAAAAGCACACAAGTTTTCATAGACCAAGAAAAAACACACACATACACGCAATTTGTCTGCTTTTTTTCAGACCCTGATTACTGAAGGCAATGGCCATCCCAGAGTTATAAGTTTATGTTTTACATGTGGTAACTTGTTACCATCCCTCAGTTCATGCTCTCCCTCATCTGGTGCATTATCTTGCCAAGGTTTTCTCTCTTCCAATGGTAGGCAAAAAAATCAGCATACGAGGCTTTCCTGGGCATTCAGGCTAAGTGACAGAGTGCTACTTACTGCTATCCGCGTGCACATTGTGTGAGTCCTTCGCAGTTCCTATCTGCCCCTTAGGGGAAGATGAAAAAAGAAGAGAGAGGGCCTTCATGTGGCCTTTGTCCATTCACATGACGCAGGGCTTAATATCCTGACACACGCTCTGGTGGTGATGGTGATAATAAGACCCACTTGCCGAAGGATGGAAAGAAGAAATGCCATTGAAATTGAGGACGAAATCTTTTCTGTCACACACTGGAGTTGAGTGATGCTGGTAACGAGGCAGTCCCACTGAAAGAAGTAAAGAGAGAGGGGGGCTCATTTCAGACACAAGGTCACCCAACTGATGACGGGGTGCATTGTTTTTAAAATTTCAATTTACCGCATCTTAATTTTGACTCAGGGTACAGAACTGTTGGTGTGTTCTTTTGGTGCATTGCTGATGCAAGAGGGGTAGATAAAACCCAGCTCTGAAAAAAATCACTGTTTCAAACTATCTGTCCTTGGTCCTTAGATGCCTCTGGAATCTTGTTTTGGTGGGGTCTGAGGCAAGAGCAAGATCTTCCCTGACCTGGTATTCTTGTATTCCTGAATTCCCATATCACTCTGAGGCTGGGGGTCAGAGCTGTGGTCTGAGTCGGGTGAGCGTAGGCTGAGACCACAGCATCCAGGCCCTGAGTCCTGGGCGCAATGCGGGACCAAGCGCCCTCCCCCAGAACCATCACTGCTCTCTTCCCCTCTCGCTTTGAGCTTTATTTTCCAATTGATTGGCCTGGTAAGAGTAGTGAGCAGCACAGGGATGGTTCCCTGTGCCAAAGGGGATGACAAAAAATAATTCCATTGCAGAGAAAGGGACAGGAAAAGTAAGTGCAGCTCTCTTCTGTCCGCAAGCGGCTTCAGTCACAATAGTCTTAAGACTTCATCTAGAGAAGCCAGGACTTCGGGACAGAGAAATGCTCCTCAGGGAAGGCATATAGCAGCACATGGAGATTTTGAGGGAGCCGCATGCTAGTAGAGGATGGTGAAGGCCTATACCTTGCTCTCCAAGGACTGCTTCTCCGCCCAGGGCCTGAGCCTGGCGCTTCTCAGCACCGACCCGCCGCCCACTTTTGCTTTTGCTTTCTCGGCGCCTCTCGGCGGCCCGACCCCAAAGCACAATCGGTCAAAGGTGTCCGGGCAAGCTCTGGGTCCCAACATCTCCTGCCTCCTCCTCTTTTTGGTGCCAGGCTGGGTAAGGCTCATTTGCTTGGTTCATTTGTGGTCACCCTGGTGGTGTGGGCAGCATAAACCACACATTCATGCCGGGGGCCGGATTCAGTTTTCAGTAGAAGAAAAACCGTACCCGGGACCAATGAAGGTTAGGCCCTGTTCGCGTCGCCCCAGGCGCCTGCGGAGAGACCAGGCTGCTCAATGGCCGATCGTCTGCGTGCTAGCTGTTAACTAAAACGGCACTGCTTTATTAAAGCAACCGCTGACCTACGCGTCCCGGACCCGGGCGGTTTGCCCTGCACACAGGTGCGTTCGCTCAGCACGCTAATGCCAGTTCCTGGACCAATAAAGAGCAGGCTCCTGCAGGGCAGAGAGCAAGAGCTCATGCCTCCAAGCAGTCTTCACTTTAATGTGCTGCGCGGGATGACAAAAATCCGAGATACTACTATCTCCGGGCTGAATGAGAGCGCAAGGCCACTCGGGCCCCTGCGGGCCTCGCTGTCCGAGGTCTCTCAACACACCCGCCAGGGTCATGGGATCGGAAAATGGGACAGCATGGGAAGCGTGGGTGGGCTGAGGGCGGGAGGGTCGTGCTGTGTGTGTGTGTGTGTGTGTGTGTGTGTGTGGGCACACTCGCTGAACTGTGGTGGGCGTCCTCAACCCTGTCTGGCCTCCCGGCCTTCATTCTCAGTGGGTCGCAGCTCATCGGGAGGTGCGCTCCAAACCAGGCCGGGCGCACCCAGTCTGCTCCTTCCTCGCAAGCCCGATTGGGAGAAGCCAACAAGACAGGGAAGACAGCAAGAGGAGGAAGGAGGATGCTATGGTCTCCTGTGCACACTGGGCTCAAACCAAAGGTCCCCGGGCCTCAGAGTGATACAGGAAGGCCTGAGCTATCGAGGGCCTCCAGAGCGTTCCCAGACAGAGAGTTCCCAGGAAGGTCAGCCCCGGGAGGTGATGGGCTGGAGCCCGGAAGCCGGCCTGCTGGCTTTCAGAAGTTTTTGTCTTCTCCTAGAATCGTGCTTGCAGACCCCGGGATTTTTAGGGGCTTGCCTCTGGGCCTGGCGTGAGGGATGGGACAAGGGCGGCCTCCTAAAGATCTGGAGCCCCTTTCCTGCCTGTTTTGTTTGTTTGTTTGTTTGTTTGTTCCTCTGTTACCATTTCCTGGCACTAGGAAGCCTGGGAGTCTGGGTTCAAGTTGAGTAGGGACTGCGAGAAGACCAGGGGCTGGGAGAAGAGCAGGCAGGCAAGCAAGGGTGCCAGTGGGCTCCAGCCTACTGTGGGAGAGAGATTGACAGCCGGCGCGGGGGTGCTGAATAAGAGGGGTGTCTGTATTGGTTACTTGTTGAAATTCCCATAAAATTGAACAAGGCTCTGCTCTCAGTGGGTTAAGTCAGGCTAAAATCCTCTCTGGTGTGGTCCTGCCGAGACTGTCTTTGTTTAGTTAACCTCTGAGACCCGCATTTAAAAGGCCTATTTGGGAAATTTCTCTGTTCAGGGAACCAACATCTTTTGCCCATTTCTGGGCTTCCTTTCTCCCCTGATGTCCTTGTTGCACACGGCATCACAAACATATAAAATATGCATTATTCTGTGAACGATTTTCTAATCAGGGAGGGAGGTAATGTGAGGGAGAACACCTTTGGGCCCAGCCTTTGACAGGCAGACTTCGGATTTTAATCTGCAGCCCAGTCCTCCTTAGGGGTTAATAAGGGTTTATTTTTCAGATAAAGCTGGCCAAATATTCAAATTCTCTCTACCCACCCCCAATCTCTCCTCCCACCTTTCACTGCTTTCCACAAGTCAATAAATTTTCATAATCTGTAACCCATACAGTTTAAATCAGCCACATTACAAGTAGCCTCCAGGCACATTTCTCAGGGGACTTACAGCAGAGTTCTCAGGTTCTGCTGCCTGGGGACATTCATGTGTCACCAACCATGGTCCATACTGCATGTGGGACTCCTAAACAGCCAGTGCCCCCTCCACTGACATTGTCCCTCCAGTGAAAGACCCTGAGACCCCATTCTGCTTTTCCCTCTGCCTTCCCTGTCCCCTCCTCTCAACACTTAGTTAAGAAATCCTCCCCACCCCCAACACACATACACTCCTAGATACAGAACTGACATTTACTTTTTGACAAAGGCACCGAAAAATGAACGTAAAAAAAAAAAAAAGGACAAGAAGAACTAGAACCAAACACAACTTCTTGGTCAAGGTCCCCCAAAGGCCACATGCCTTCTCTCAAAACTAAGTCAGGCCTGAATCAGAAATCCAAAGCCCATATAGAGACATCCATGAAGGCCAGAAAGGCAGGCACCATCATCCTAGAAGCTAGAAGCTGGGCAATTCTGGAGGCCCTGTTCCTGGCTATGGGCACCTGGGAGAGCAGTGAGACCCAGATCTCTGGCATCCCCACATGAATAAGGCGCCAGCTTTCCCCAGCATCCGCTCTTCCCCATGCCCTCAGACCCTAGACTTTGTTTTCCCAGAGGGAGTGGCAGTAGCCGCTGGCTGGACCTAGAGGCATAGATGTAGGCCCGCAGCGGACCACTCTGGTCGCGATGCATTACCTGAGAGGTCCTCGCGGGCATTCTGGTGCAAGTAGCTCTGCTCCAGCGAGTAGGAGGACATGCTGGAGTGCAGGCCTGCAGAGGCCGCAGGGTTGCTGCTTGGCGTCAGGGCGGGCGGCTGCTTGAGGTAAGGCGAGGCGCCGGGCGAGCTCCAATGCGCCGCAGGACTCGTGTAGGGCGAGTGGCACTCGATAGCGCTCGCCATGGCTGGGGATGAAGGCACTGGGCTGCTGCTGCTGTCCGGCCCATAGTCCCCGCCGCCGCCACCACCACCGCCGCCGGCTGCACCGACGCCTCCTGGACCCGGGGGCACGGGGCAGCTGGCCATGTAGGTGGAGCCCGGGTTGGGCGACATGTGTGGGACGTGGTGGTGGTGGTGGTGATGCGGATGCGCGTGGCCGGGGGCTCCGGCGCCGGCATCATAGCCTGCGGGCATCATGTCGAGGCCACCGTAGCCGCCCTGGCCGTGGCAGCCAAGAGGCGCCGACGGGGGCGCCTGGAAGTCGAAGCCCTGGGGCAGCAGCGAGGCCCCAAAGCCCAAGCCGCTCACCACGCGATGGTACATGGGCTTGAGCGCCTGGCACTTCCGCCTGAATCCGCGCGGCCGGCGGCGGAAAGAGCCCTCCTCGAACATAAACTCGCTGGCCGGATCGATAGTCCAGTAGTGGCCCTTGCCGGGCCGTCCGAGGCCCTTGGGCAGCTTGATGAAGCACTCGTTGAGAGAGAGGTTGTGGCGCACCGAGTTCTTCCAGCCCTGGTAGGCGCCGCGGAAGAAGGGGAAGCGCGCCTGCAGGAACTGGTAGATCTCGCTGAGCGTCAGGCGCTTGCTGGGGGAGCTCTGGATGGCCATGACGATGAGCGCGATGTACGAGTACGGAGGCTTCTCGGGACGCCGAAGCCCCGAGTTCGCCTTCTTGGTGCCCCCGCTCCCCGCGCCCGAGCCGCTGCCGCCAGCCGAGCTCTTGCAGGCGGCCGAGGGAGCGCTGGCCGAGTTGGAGGAGGACGAGGCACAGGAGGTGGAGGACGACGACGACGCGGACGAGGTGGTCTCCAGGGCGGCGGCGGCGGCGGCGGCAGGGGGCGGCGGGCTCATCAAGGCGGCCTGGAGCGCGCCGGGGGCCGGGCTGCACGCGCGGCGGAGCGGGGCTGGCGGCGGGCGCGGCGGGGGCGGCGGCGGCCCGCCCTCGGTGGTCATCTGGGACCCGGGAGCGAGGCCCGGCCTGGGGGGCGGGCCCCGGGCCGGGAGCGGAGGCGCAAGAACGGGGTCGGCCCAGAAGCCGGGCGAGCGCCCTAGCCCGCCGCCCGGGCTGCAGCCGTGGTCACTCCGGGCCAGCGCTTCGGCGTCGCCTCCCTCAGCTCTGCTGGGGCTTCTGGCGGCGGCGGCGGCGGCGGGCTGGAGGCAACGCCCGGCGCATCCCTTTTCGAGGCTCGGGCCCCCGCCTTGCGCAACCTCCTCCCAGGCCGCGGAGCCGAAGCGGCCGGACGCCGGGAGGCAGCGCCCGTGAGCTACGACCGCGGCGGGGACCCCGGGGACGAACCCGACGTCTCCCTTCAGGAGCGCTTCTCCCTCTGTCTCTCGGACTTCCTCCCTCCCGCGCCCTCCCCGCGGCCGTCCTCCCTCCCTCCCTCGCTCCCTCCCTCCACCCCTACCCCGCCCTGCCCCCTTCTCGCTCCGGGCCGCTGCGGGGAGGGCGCGCTCCGGGCGTCGCGCTCACTCCTCCCCCCTCCCAACCTGGAGGCCCGCTCCCTCTCTTATCTCCTTCTTAGCTCTCCTGGGTCCCCCTCTCTCTTTTAGTTGTTCTCTGGTCCTCTTTCTCTTTTCCCACCCACCCTCTTTCAAATGGAGGGATAACTGAACAACTCACATTTTGCTAAGAGGACGACGCCCCCTCCCCCACCAGACTACCCACCTATGACTTCACGAAAAGCGTTCCCTTTGCCCCTTCCAGCAGTCCCTACTTCCCCTCCCAGAAACCAGCTGCCCCCCCTGGGAGTGGACCCACCCCTCCTTCCCTCCCCCTCCCCCTTTCCTCCTCCCAGCCCGGCCCCAACCGAGTGGTGCTGCCGCGGGTGCCGCCGCCGGGAGCCGCCTTCCCCAGTGCCCGAAGTGACACCATCTGTCAACTTCATTTAGACATTGCGGCCCTCAGCCACACGCCAGGGTGCCAGACGCCCAAAGGTAAAGTGCCAATCCTCTCTTTCTGGCCGGGCCTGTAGGCTCCGGACCATTGTTTTAGTAAAGGGTGAACGCCGACGCCCCAGGGTGCGGCCCCGGGCGATCGAGGACATTTTGGGAAGTTTGACCAGAGGGGTTTGGATACAGAATTCTGGCCCAGCTTCAGAGACTCTGGAAACCTGGGTCGATAGGACTCATGTTTGCATTTGATGCCACTTCCTTTTGGTTTCCCACTTCATGGTTTGTTTGGGATTAAAAAAAAAAAAAAAAAAAAAGCAACCAGAAGGCCCACCCTGAGATAAGCGCGATAGCTTTATTTCAATGAAATCCCGAAGCAGCCTGCAGCTGTAACGTTCTCAGTCTCATTTTTGCTCGCCCCAAAAGGTGCCATCTCTAAGTTGCCTTCTGTAAGAGAACACACCATCCCAACTGTGGCTTATTCTCTCTGTTAGAGTCCCGGCTCTGAGAGAGATGTGCCCTCAGGAGAAATCATTTCCAATGAGACCCGACAGTTAGTTATTGGATTACACGTGTAGGGAAATGTAGTCTGACCAGGGATAGGGGCTGGGAATCGGGAGGAGAGCAGGAGGCCAGGAGCAGGCTGGGCCACACAGGGGCTGATGGGGAGGCCCAGAGGGAAGGGACTACAGAGTAGGGAACCAAATGAGAGACAGAGCCTGGCACCTCTGTGCATCTATCTTAAAGGATCAAGGTGAAAGGGCATCTGTGGTTGCCTGGGGAAATGGGGGGACAGAAGAAGGGGAGATGGTGCAGGGACCCAGGTAAAGAATGCAGCAAAGACCCTTCCCTGCAGCAGAGCTGAGCCCCTTGAGGCTGGCACCAGCTCTCTGTGCCCCTGGAGTGCGACGGGGACTGATCCTAGCTGGGAGTACTGGTGGGTCTGTAAAAGCAGAGGAAAGAGGGGGTGGGGAGGGGGAGGGGGGTTGGGCTGGGGCTGGCCCCAGACAGTGACCTGAAGTTGAGTGGAAGCAGGCTTTTTCCATCAAACCCTGCCTGGATACCACACACAGAGACCGAGTGTCAGTTTACTGCCCTGAGCCGGGCTCCTTTTCCCTAAGCTCCACAGTAATTAGACAAAGAAAACCTAAATTAGCTGAACAGGCGTCGACAGCTTCCTCCAGAGCACCCCTGGTACCTACATGGGAATGTGTCCGAAAATGGCCTGATTGTAGCCAAAAGTCAGCTAAGAAAACACCACCAAACCGAACTCAGTTTACCACTCATTTCCAAGAGAAAAAAGAAACAAGTCGCTCTTTTCCGGAAGGGATGTTTTGATTGAGTTGGAGTGGGGGGTTTGCAGTTGTTTCCACTTTCTAACATTTTTTTTTTCCTGACTAACTGGTGAGCATTTTATGGGGACAGGTCCCCATTTATTCCATTCATTTCCCCCCCTCTTACTGTCTTTTGTCATTTTGTGTGAAATAATTAAAAAATCAATAACTAAATATGGAAGTAAAAATGTGCTCACTAAGTCAATGCTCTAAGTGTCTGAAAATAAATAAAATATAATCTGGAATGAGGAGGGTGGTAGTAATCTTCCTAGGTAGGAGGGACATCCAAGAGAAGAGTGGAAGAAGGAAGACTTTTTTTTTTTGTATGTGGGGAGAGGAACAGTGTGTTTGGGGAGCATTTATCAAGTAGATATCATTGTCATTTAGCCACAGACCCTCTCTGCACCTGGGAATTCTAAGTGGCCCAGAGTACTGGTGAGTGGGTGGGGGGTACCTGCTTTAAGACAGGCCTGAAAAAGTTGTAAGACCCCAGGACTCAAGAATAAAATTGAAACCCCAGGCAGGACCAGAACCTTCTACGCCGGTCATGGAGCATTTTAAGAATGGACAGAAGCTATGGATGGAGCCTGTCTCCACACACACATACAAAAATACTTTGTGCTTGCTTGGGATTTTAAAAGCCACATTCTACATATTTTGTTTTTAACTTTTACTAATTCAACTTGTCAAATTATGAAGGATTTTTTTTCCAGGCTTCCTTCTCCATCCAAATAGCAATGATATCCATTTTACCAAAATTCTCTAAACTTTCAAGAAATCCCACTTATATTTTGGTGAGTGTCACAGGGCCCCAGCCAGCTCCTGGAAAGGCAATGGGCACGGGACAACAGAGCCTGGGTGAGTTCTGCTGTCTTGAAGTCTGCTTTCTTTCCAGGGATCTAAATACTACCCTCTAGAAGGATGTGGAGCTTGGTGACCTTGAATTTTCGAGGAGGAAAGGTTTCTCTCCAGAACTCTTTCTTTGGAGCCTCCACTCTGATCATGCCCCTGGCAGAGGCTGCCTAAGATGACTTGCCATAAATCATCCATGGGCAAGGGATACAGCTGACCTATAGTGGGTGTCCAGGGCTCCAAATTCAATGCTTTTTTTTTTTTTAACCACATTGCAGCAAAATTTCTCTGAGCTTTGTTTTCATCACTGATTGGTATGAATTTATTGGGTAAGAATGAGTGTGATAACAAATTAGAACAAATTATTTTTGCCTGGCAAGAATAGAACTTTGTTTAGTAGGCAGGGTTTATTTATTTGTTTATGATTTTGGTGGTGTTGGTGATTGAACTCAGGGCTTCAGATGCATGTTAAGTAGGCTCTCTACCACCAACCCAGCAGACAGAGTTTAAGAGGAAACCTGTGTTTGTCTCGGAAGCACAGCCTTGCTTGGTTCAATTTTCCTCTCTAGGAGGTCCCTTATGATGGTGAACTCTCCTCCAATGACTCCTTATAAGCAACAAAAAATCTTGATTCCCCCCCCCCCCTACGGAAAAGAAAGGTATGGTTCATTTAAATAATTCTAGATCAGCCCAGGCGCTTCTTGGTTAACCAGAAATATACAGCCCTAGGGTCGATCGGACCTTTTCTCCATCCGGGAGAAAAGGTTTGGTTGACTGTCTCCGTCTAGGGCTGTGGGTTCCTTTCCCGCTCCCAAAACTTTAGATCCCACCCCTGCCCCAGCTCAAGGGAATGTAAACTTCGGGAAGCTTGGGTTTCTCCGATTTTGCTCTGTAATCAGTGTTTTATTCTAGGAAATCTCTTCATTATTGCGGTTTAAATCTTATGTTCTTAGCACGCTTCCTCTGCTTCGTGGGTTTTACATGAAATGGCTTAGACTAAACCGGTTACCGACGGGAGAGACGCATCTGCACCGACAATGTTTACGGCCATTTAAGACACCGTTGGGGTAGTTCGCGCTCGGCGGTACCCCCCCCCCCCCGCCTCGCCTTCCTTCCGCCTGGGCTAGGGAGGAGGAAAATCTCTTCCCCAGGTCAGTCTGAAACCGGCTACGGTTTTCACCCTGGGTTTAGGAACTCTGTTACTATTACGGGGCGTAGAGGATTCCCTAAGTCCTTGGAGACCTTTCTAAATTTACACGGTAGGAGCTCGTTGTTGGGGTTTAGGGATATCAGCGCAATTGTGAAAAGGACCGAAATGCACCACTATGCATCCTGCAGAGACCTCTATAGAAACTTAAAGTTATCATAGAAAATTCGGCAGGGAACAGCATTAGCCTGTCGCTCCAGAAAGTGGCTAGGAGGGGTAAGTGGGAATTTTACACCTCTTCTGGCGTCTGCTCTCCTTCCTCGTTCCAGAACCCCCCAGACCTCCGGGTTTGAACAACAGCCACCTAGTTCTGAATGTTTATTTGGATCGATTCTTCCTCTCTCCCAACGTTTATGTCCTGGGCAGGCCTATTTTTTTTTTTTTTAATAGCCACCTTCCTGAGAGATCTGCTGATAGCCCCCATATCTTCTGTGCTGGGCTGTAGGCATGACTCCGTGAACCACTTGGCCAAGTCTGTAGGTGCTTGCTGAGGGAGGAGAAAGATCCAATCTGCCAGACCCTCTATGCAAAGACCGGGCTTCTTCCACACTTTCCAGATTGCAAGGCCAGGAACTCATCAGCTGGGAGAGCAAACTTTCGGGGTGCTCGAAGGAACCAGCCCACCAGCCTGCAGTGCACCCCAGTCCAGGTGCAGGTACAGCAGTACCAGGTGGAGTACCACTTAGACTTCATCCACAGCCTGCTGGTGTTGAAGGGTCGGGCTGCCAGGGGGCGTAGAAGAGGGTTTCTATG
Source organism: Urocitellus parryii (assembly GCF_045843805.1). Taxonomy (NCBI): domain Eukaryota; kingdom Metazoa; phylum Chordata; class Mammalia; order Rodentia; family Sciuridae; genus Urocitellus; species Urocitellus parryii. Next base: position 131,430,653 of record NC_135538.1, on the reverse strand, counting down.
GCGAAAGCGATCTGCTCCAAATAAAAGGCAGGGGAGAAAAGGCCTGGGTTGGAGCAGATCTCTCTGAGACTCTAAAGGGCGTCAGAACGAGTGGTCGCCCAGAAGAGAAATAAAATAATAGGGAAATCTGCACCGCAGGTTCTTGCAATCAAGTGTGGGCCCTGGTGACCGTTAATTTTGTGTCCATTGTGCAGCTGGGAAGGAAGAAAACCAGCTTTAGGGCATAGGACCAAACTTTGAAGATGAAATGGATCCCGGAGGAGCCAGGCTGCGCCGTCTTGGGAGTGGGTGCAGCGCAGGGACCTGAGGACCTCTGGACCACCGCACCTCTTGGATGCACCCTCTTAGCTGCCTCCGCCCAGGGTACCCCTTCCCTCCTGGCCCGCATGCCTCTTATTGTTGCGAGGCCTCGGGTCCCCTTCTTCCGCCCACCTTCCGGGGCTCGAAATGAAGTAGCGTGGCCTCCCACACAAGTTAGGCAAGCGGGTGGGCCCTCTGAGCCCAGCCGGGAGGCGCCCGCAGGGCTGGAGTGGTCACCCCGGGCACAGAACCCAGGAGAGTAAGCTAAGGGCTGTGGGAGGCACCAGTCAACTGCTCCCGGAGGTCCCAAGACTGATCCTAGATTGCCCCCCGCTGCAGAGGGGAAACCCGCTGCTGTGAGCCTGCTCCCAGGGAAGCGCCCTGGAGGTCCCAACCCAGTCCGGTCGGGTTTTCATCTCTCGTCTGGTTCGCCTCCTCTCCCCCAGCCCTCCCTTTCCCCCAAATAAATAAATATCTCCAAGGGCAGCGAACTCAGCAGGGCGCCGGACCCTACGCCTGGGCGATAGATGAACTTCCTGGCGCATCAAAACTCTGCTCCAGTCCTCCCCGCCGAGCTCAGGATATGGGGCGCGCTTGCTTCTCTTCTGAAAAGGAAACGTAGCTCTTCCAAAAATATAAATCAGCTCTGACGTCCAAATATTTCTTTTGTCCTCCAGCATCCTCTGTGGGGATAAATAAAACGTGCTCGGCGCCCAGAGGCCAACTTGGGACCTCGGGGCGCCCAGACGCCGCCTCAGAAGAGCTGCCTTTTGGGAGTCCCCCCATCTCCTATTCTCTCTCTGCCCCCGGCCTGGCTATGGGTCCCAGTCCGGGTATGAGGCCTGATACTCGGCTGCAGAGAGAGACATGTAGGGCAAAACCCCAGAGCCTTGGAGGAGAAAAGCTCCTGAGGTCTGTCCAAGTAGGAAGGGAGTGCTTGCTGGAGATAAGACAAGAGGAGGCCAGAAAAGCTCAGGTCTAGCATCTTAGAAGAGTTTGGATCCCAAAGCTGCCTCTCCAGGTCCACTTTGCCTTCAGGGTTTTTACTCCTCCCTTGGAGCATGTGTCTACAGCTTTCCTCATGGGGCACCGAAGGACCCCCACCTCTATTCCTGGAGTATCCATGCGTGGTTGGGGCTGAGGGGGCCAAGGTAGGGCATCTCTGAGTGTTGTTGCTGCTGGAGAATCCAGGGAGCCAGTTCAGGGCTTGGTCCTCAAGGTCTTATATGGTGAGCTCCTGAGGATGGCTTTGAGCCCAGTCATACTTAGCCACCCTTCAACCCCCAAGGATTTCCTCTCTAGTTGGGATAGAATTCTGGTTGAGGCTTGGAAATCTGCACTAGGTTTAAATCACAGGCAACAGGATGGTGGAGAAGCTAGCTAGTGGGAGTTGTTCAGGGAGATGAAATAAGGGTGAAATATTCCTAGTGGAGGGAGTTGGCCTGAAGGTGTGTCCAGCATCTCCATTCTCCTTCTGGTTTCCTTGTCATCAATGGCCTTGGCAACCCAACAGTCTTTCAACCCACCTGTCCCTCTTTCTCTAATAAATCACCCATATCCACACTGCCAGCCTGAAAGGCTTCCCTAAGTTAGTGGGTTCCAGCAAGAAGTCTCCACCTGCCCAGGGTCCACTCACTCACCTCTCATGCCCTATCACCCTGGCCATGAGGTTCTGTTCCAGACCTGGGACTTGGTGGGGGTGCTGTTCAGCTGGCCACCCCCCTCTCTTCAGGGGGGTCTTTATTGATGAGCTGCCTCAAGAACCCCCGCCCAGATCTTCCCAGAGGGTTTAGACAATCCATCACCCACCACTTCAAGAATGCTTCCTCCCTTTCAAACACAATCCTTGCACACCAGACGGGCTGCGGTGGGGAGGGGAGCGTACTTGAAAAGAGAACAGCTATATAATCAACGTCAAAGCAGTCCCGCAACCTTTCGGAAACAGGGATTTGGGCCAAAAATCTCTCCAAAAGATTTACGCGGCCTCCCTCGCCCCCTTCCCCACCTTCCACTTGACTCTTGCCTGTTTCTGCAGTCCTGCGGCCAGCACGGCCAACGCACAACCCTACGCTGTGTTGAAAGTCAACCCTGAAGGCTCTTCCATGGGTAGTTTGCATTTAGCGAGAGAAAGCGTTTTTCTTTTGGGGGTTCAGGGAGGGATCAGAATTTCGGCCTCGCCATCATGCTCTCAAGGCCTGGTCACGGTATCCTCATGGAGAGGAATTGAATTGGGAAGGCCAGGTGTGGCCCTTTGGAGTTGTCAAATAAGTGTCACCTTCCTTTCTTTGAGAGTCCGCGGATTTTTGCGGTCCCAGGAGCTGCGCCTCCCCTTAGCCTTAGGCGCCAGGAATTCCTTCAGCTTCCGCTGGGTGGCGCCAGGCTCTCGGAAATCGCTGCCCGCGGGGCAGCCCAGGCGCGGTTCACCGCCACCGGCTCCCTTCCACCTGCTCAGGGCTCCCAACACCCATGGACCGTGTGTTCCCCGAGGCCCCGCGGCCCAGGCCCCATCCCCTGAGACAAGCCAGTGTTTTGCCTTCAGGTGGACACATAATTCCAAATACTGTCGCGCATCTCGTACTCCATTGGCCATTGTAGGGCACATTCGGCTTTACCCCTCCGTTTCCACCTCCAGGGGAAAATGAGCCAGGCACTTGACACTCCTGTATTGGAACGCGTGCTCTCAGAGGCACACCAGGCTTCGCAAGGCACACCAGGCCTTGCGAAGAAATGCAGAATCAGTTCAGGTATTTTGATTCCCGGCAGCAAGGCGCAGGCGCTTTGTCTTCATTTTTCAACCTGGAGCTCCTGGAACTCTCTTGAGGTCTAGTAGAAAACGAATGAACAAAGGAAACATCAAGCATCTGGAGGATGCGGGTTCGGGTTGGTCCTGCAGCGAGTAGCCGGAAAGGCGCGTTCGTCTCTGTACCTCAGTGTGCTCACACGTGAAGCTGCATCTGACCTTCTTGTGTCTGCGGTGTCAAGAAGACAACTATTTGCGTTCATAATCATCTCTCATTTTTTAACTAAAGAAAACCCTTGCGATTCCCTAAACTTGTGCTGATGAAACTTTACAAGATAAAAGGGGACTTGAGGGGTCTTTTTGGGGCGGGCTGGATCCAAACCGGGGGATAATTTGCAGATAGGGTAGGCTCCACCAGGGGCTGTGAACTTGACACTCAGGTATCACCCGCTCGCCTCTCTTCTGTGGTTGGTGTCTAATACTTAACTGGATTTCCTCTTTTCTGAGACAATACCTTATTCTCCATAGCAACTGACTTTTAAAAAAAAACTCTAAAAATTAGCTTTAGTAGCGTAAAATTTACATACAAACATCCATTTCTAATGAAGAGGTTTTTTTAATAGGTTGTCTTTTGTATTTGTTATTGTAAAAGTTCCCTAGTACATAGTGGAGATGCCATGCAATAAACCGCACACACCCATCACCTGAATGGAACAATTACCAAGGTTTTGCCACATTTACTTTATTAATCTCTTCTCATTCATTTCTTGCTAAAATTTTTTTAAAGCAAATCTAGACACTAGGTTTAAAAAATAATATCTTACTACTTTTCACACTTTTCAGGTCTATTTCTCTCACACCTAAGATTGCATTTTGATGCAGATAAGCATAACCTTCCCTTAGAGAAGTTCAAACTTACAGGGGACATTTTGTTTTTGGATGTGAATTTTACTGAGCGAATTCTCCATCCTGGTGCTTCCCCTCCCCTAAGTGACTTTAAGCCCTGAATTTGTTGGCTTTCCTTGGGCTGCTGAATCCTGGGAGAGGTTGACAAACTTTCCCTCCTCCACTTTCATTGGAGGCTGTGTGCATGCTGCTATTGTAATCTGTGAAAAAGGATATTCAGGTTCCTTCCATTGGCAGAGTCACCCCCATTCTGCCTTCCATACACACATGCCAGATCATTCATACAGAATGTGTGGCAAGATCATATGTCCTTTGAAAATGTCTATAAATATGAATATGGATGTATGCTTATTCATGGGGACTGTTCAGTAATTTTCAAATTGTTTATTCATACAGTCGCTAGCCTAGAGGACTTTTCATATTGTTTGAAAGTGATTGTGGCAAAATTTAGGGAGAGGCAATCCTCTCCCTAATCCCACCATCAAATCACATCATGACTCTACACATATTTCACAAACATTTGTTCATTGACTGTCTGATTTTTCTACTCCCTGAATAATACATGTTACCATTCTTAGCTTTTCCTTCACCCTCAATGGAACCTTCAGCAAATGAAGAGCTATGTGGTAGTTGTAGGTAATCTACCATGAACTGCTACCATACACCACCATGTTCATAGTTGCACCTGCTCCCTGTGATTTTGGGTAAATCACTTAATGTTTCTAAGCTTCAGTTTCTATTATTTTTTGTAAGATGGGAATAATAAAATTAAAATAATAATGTCCCTTCCCACGGTGACTATAAAAATGAAATAATGGTTGTAAAAAGCATTAACATTCTGACATATATACATTTATACTGTTATTTTTGGCCCAGACGGGTAAAAGCACTGTTTAGTTTTAGGCACCCCATAAGTTTCATGCGTACTTGGGATCATTCCTTCCCTGAGCAATCTCTAGAACAAGCATTTGGTTTAGTCCTTAATAAGGAAAAGATACAATTGGTGCAATGTGTACAAATTTAAGCCCGCTTCTTCAGGCTGGGGTGCCAGCTCTCCTGGATGTTTCTGGACTGTGGCTGTGGCTCCAACGCAAAGGGAGAATCTAGGGAAGGAAAGAGAGACGTTTCCTTTGGTGGGGTCATTGCGGCTCTTGAATATATCTGACTCTTTCGCTGCACCCGGGCGGAGCAGACACCCTCGCAATGCCGCGCGGTTAGTGGTGTTTTGTAGGCTTGCTCTGGGCACCCTGGCTATGGCATAGGTGTGTGTGTGTGTGTGTGTGTGTGTGTGTGTGTGTGTAGTTGAGCATTATTTGGGGGACTAATCAAGGAGGGACCAAAGGCAGCTAGGTAGAGGGTCAGTCTCTTCTGTGATCCAAAGCAGGGTCTGCAGCGGGGAAAAGCCCGCGTAATGAGTGGGGGGCTTGGGTTGTGGGCGCTGGGCTCACTTACCCCGGGTCAAAACACCGATGTCCGGTCTACATTCGATGAATTAGTTCTGAAACAGGAATCCAGAAAGCGTGAAAGTGTGGTAGAAAGACACTGCCTACTGCAGGAGAGGCGAGTCCCTCTGCGGTTCCTCGCCAGCGTGGCCGCGGGCAAAGCTACCCTTCGTATTTGTTTCAGAATGTGATTTTCTTCTTTCTACCCTATTTCCTGTATGCTCTGGACCATTCGAAGGCAGGCTGCCTAGCAGAAGAACCCTCGCTGTCTACATGCACCACCGCATCCGGAGGAGCCCAGGACAGCGGACAGTCATGTGGGTCCCTAGTCCCCATTAGGCCAGGTTACAGGGGTCCACAGGCACCCCAACTACACTTTTGAGGGTCCCAACTCTGGCTATTTGTGAAGTATGGAATATTAAGGTCATAAATAGATTTCGCCCATTTATTTATTTTTGTTTTGTTTTTCCTGTTTTCCTCTTCCTTTTTCCTCGTTGATATTTTCTGCATTTACTAGTTATGTGACCTGGAACACGTTACTTTATCTTTCTGCACCTCAGTTTTGTCTTTTTTTAAAATAATTGGAATCATAATTATAGTAACAGCGTTATTGGAAGGATTAAACGAATTAGTAAAAGCCAAATGCTTAGACCAGCGTGCGGTAGGTGGGAAGCGCTCAATAGACATCGGTGTTGAAATCGATGGTGCAGATTCTTCTGAACTTGAAGTGGTGAGGGCTCCGCTTTCTCCAGGGTGATTTCACTTTGTGGTCCACCATGCTAAGGGTAACTTGGCCCCTGCGCTTGTCCCAATCCCAATGAAACTTCTGGGCTTAGTTTTTAGGATTTGATTTAAAGACTTAGGAGGGAGTAAGTACGACAAGGCCCTGGCAGGAGCCTGAAGCAGAAAGCTTAAGCCCAGAGAATAAGTGGCACGAAGCAGGTGCGCTGTGGCCAGGCCAGGACTTTCTGGGCGCAGCTAGGGCTCCTGCTTGTTGGGGCTGGTCCAGTTTTTGGAGAAGGGACTTGGCGTCGGGAGTCGGACTTGGTTTCGCGCTGCTGCTTCTTGCCTTGGAGGCAGCACTCCACCTGCTCAACGTTCATGTTACTTGGGGTCGGGGAAGTGCGCAGCGCTTTGAGCAGCGGAGAGAGCAGGGGAGACTCCAAAATGGGAGGGTACCCTTCCAGGGTACGAATGGATCAGACAGGGAAGGCATCGGGGGCGACAACTGTAGAAGTCAGGGGTGGAAAACACCCACAATACTTCCGTTTTGACGTGTCCTCTCTCCCAAATATGACCCTGGCCGTCAGTTTGGTCCCCCCCGGCGAGGACCTGTCGCCAAACACTGCTTGGCAAGGTCAATCAACAGCCACTCGTAGGCTGTCGACCCCTGCTGTGAGATCAGCTCGGGCCTCTCTGGGACTTGGGAGGGGGCGCGGGGCCCAATGGCGAGGCTGAAGGCCTCTGGGAAGGCGAAAGTGGCTCAGGCGGCGGCTGCACCGCTGCCGCAGGACGCGAGGCGCGAAACCTCAGGCAGCGCGGACGGCCCCCCCGGCACTGCGGGCTGGGCCGGCCTTCAGGAGGAGGTCCGGACGCGGCTGCTCAGAGGAGCCAGGAGTGGGAGAGTGACAGGGGAAGTGACCTCTTGAACCTCATCAAATTCAAATAGTATAAGAAGTTTTTTAAGGAAAGAAAAGCGGAAGGATAGGGAAATGGAGTTCACCTGAGGCTTGAATGGCCTTTTTAAGAGTTCCAGGCCCCTGGGGTTTGCAGATTTCTCTGCGGTAGACCGACTCCTGGTAATGAACTTTGGATTTTCCCCTAGGAGGGTGAAGCTACCAGCTGACTTCCTCCAATAGGAATATTTTACATATATGAACACCTTTGCAGTTTAATAGCCCTTTAAATAAATTATTCATATTAATCTTGGTCAAACCAACCTGGCACAAAATAGCTTTTCTTTATCTCAGCTCTTTCTTTTTTTCTCCCTTCTTTTAATTACTGGTTTTTGCTGTTTAGGTTTCATCTCCAGGCAGGTAGTCAGAGTTTTTATGTGTCTAACTTTACCCTCTGCCCTAATGTAATTCCCTGTATGACTCTCCCTATGAACATGGACAAAAGATAGACTCAGGATTTTATTTTCTTATTTGGGTGGGTAATGTACTTTTGAAAAAGCAAATGTCATTTCATTTTGGCTTTTGTTGGTTATTATCTAGCAAATGAGAGTGATTATGGAGTATCTAACTGCAGCAATTCTAATGAAAGTCACAGCTGCAAGTACGACTTGACTAAAAAGACTTCAGCCCTCTGGATCAGCCAGGCATTCACCTATTTTACTCTTCAAGTCTCTGGAGCTAAAATATGTCAAGAATCTGAGAAATTGGGAGTTGTTTCCATATGTCATCTTTTCATTCAGCAAAGTGGTGGTATTGGGGGGAATTCGGTTTAAACATTTTTTTCCTCCCATGAAAAGAAATATTCTTTGGTGACATGAAAATATAAACTAAACCTCCAGAACCTGTGTCTTGGAGCAAAATGAGTGTGGAAAGCTAAGTAGGCCAATTGGGCAGACAGAATTTAGGGATGGAAGTTGAAGAAGACAGGGGCTGTGTAGATTCTTTGAACAATGATGCTTACCTGACAGTGCCTTTGGGAACTCTGCCTTGTGTCAAAGAGAGATGCAAAGTCAAGTGGTGGGGAGTGACAGAATGGGTTTCCGTAGAATTTTTCATCTGAAAAGCAGGTTTAAGTGTCCCTTGCCCATCTCTGGTAAGATGCTTTGTGTAGGTGAGAGGATACATGCTGGTGTCTGGCTGAATATATCTGTTCTACTGAACCCAGATAAAACAGAATTTAATAGACTTTATTTGTAATTTCTTATCTATGGAAACTTTTTTTTTTTAATTGGAGGGCTCTCAGAAAAGATCTGAGACTGAAAACCTTTCCATTTGTAAATCAGTTTCAAAAAATGCAGTTGAGTTGTGCATTTTATGGCCATGAGGATTTAATAAAATGGAATAGAATTTAGGTGCACGTTGTAGGTAAGCATGACTGGAGAACAAGTTTAGTCATTTTGTTTTGTGTTTATTTTTGGACATCAGAATGTATAAGTTCTTAGTAATGTGAAAGGGATCAGAAACTTGGGGTGTCTTAAATTCATTCTAATGTATTTCTTATCATTTTCTAACTAGGAACTATTTTGAGGCCAATATTTGATTGATGTCTGGACTTTGGGTCTTCCTGCATATGAAGATTGGAGTTGGCAGTGTAGGTAATACCACCTAAAAATATTTTTTTCCTGACCTATGCATTTATACTCTTTACGTTTTTATATTCACTTTTCTGATATAATCACATAATGCAATTTACTTTCATACCTTGAATTAAAAAGTGGAATTTTAGGTGTCTTAAGTGATGCAGAAAAGCTCATTTGCATTATTAAAGTTACCTCCACGTCTTCCATTTAACCTATGTTTTTGCAGAATGCCCTGGGTTCCTTCCACAGTGTTATGGATTAGGTGTGAAGTGACCCCCAGAAATTCAAGTGTGAAACAATGCCAGGAAGTTTAGTGGTACAAATGATTGGATTATGGGAGTTCTAACCTAATCAGTGTATTCATCGCCTGATAGGGATTAACTGGGTGGTAATTGTAGGCCAGTCGGGTGTGGCTGGGGGAAGTGAGTTACTGTGGGCTCGCCTTTGAGGTTTATATTTTGTCCCTGGTGAGCAAGAGCTTTCTGTGCTTCCTGATTTTCATCCAATAAGCTGTTTTCCTCTGCCACACCCTTCCACAAGATGTTTGGCTTCACCTTGAACCCAGAGCAATGGATTTGTCTGTCTGTGGACTAAGACTTCTGAAGCCGTAAGTCAATTAAATTTGTCCTCTTCTAAAATTGTTCTTGTCAGCTTTTGGTCACAGTGGCAAAAAAGCTGATTAAAGCATCCCGAATCTGAAATACAAGACAAAACAGAAACCATTTCTTAACCCAGTTCATGTTGTCTTTAAGCATTACTTTAAGAAAAGGATTACATTTTGAAAATTTGAATGACTTTAAAAAGATTCTACATTTTTTTTAAAAATGTAATAACCTGCATTGCAATTTTTTTGGTAACTTGCTTGTCTTTTCTAGAGAACAGAAACAACTTAGCATATTTTCTAGAGAAGAGAAACTACTTGGCATACTAGTCTTTGAAACTAGGAAAATGGAGTCATTAGAAGAGTAAAAGTAAATCCTGAGGTCAATGTAGCTTGACATTGCTGGTAATAATTGGGAATTTTGAAAGAGAGCAGTATGGTAGAATATGGTATAAAAATTTAAGTACTTTGCTATATGTAGAAAATTTTCTAGATGTACTGGTATCCATATACAATCTAGGAATCCCTGAAGAAAGAAAATATACCAGACAACCAGGCAAAAATAGACAAATGGAATTACATCAAACTAAAAAGCTTTTGCACAGCAAAGGAAGCAATCAACAGAGTGAAAAGACAATGTACAGAATGAGAGAAAATATTTGCAAACTAAGCATCTGATGAGGAATTAATATCTAGATTATGTAAGGAAAACAACTTGATAGCAAAAAACCAAATAGTTCTATTAAAAAAATAGACAAACACCTTAATAGACATTTCTCAAAAGAAGATATACAGATTTAAAAAATGCTTAATCATCGGGAAATGGAAATTGAGACCAGAATGAGATGGCTATTCTAACTAGGGTGTGGTGCTATTATCAAAAAGAAAAAAAGACAACCACTGTTGATGAGGGTGTGAAGACAAGGGAACACATGCACACCAATGATGGGAATATAAGTTAGTATGACCATTTTGGAAAATAATATGAAGGTTCCTCAAAAAATTAAAAAGAGTGGTACCACATGACCCAGTAATCCTGATAGTAGGTACATATAGAAAGGAAATGAAATCAGTATGTGGAAGAGATATCCACACTTCCATATTCACAATAGTCAAGATGTGGAAACAGCCCAAGTGTCCAAGAATGAATGAATGGATAAATAAAATATGAATACTATGCAGCTGTAAAAGGAATTTTCATTCTTCATACTGTTATTTCTGACAATATAGATGGACCAGGAGGACATTATATTAAGAGAAATAAGCTAGGTACAGAAAGGCAAATTCTGTAAGATTGTATTTATTTGTAGAATCTAAAATAGTTAACTGCATGTAAATAAAGAGAAGAATAGTGGTTACTGGAAACTTGGGTCAGAGAGCAGGAATTGGGAGGGTGGAAACAGATTGGTCAGCAGACACAAAGTTACAGTTATATGGGAGAGATAAGGTCTGATGATCTGTTGCACAGTAGGGTGATTACACATAACAATAATGTATTATGTATTTCAAATACCTAGAAGAGAAATTTTTCAATGGTCTTGCCACAAAGAAATGATATTAGGCGATGAATGTGCTAAAAACCCTGATTTGATTGTTGTGCAATGTATACATGTTTTAAAAATAACATTGTACCCCATAAATATACAAAATTATTGTGTCAATTAAGAAATGATGTATTATTTGCATGTACCATATGCATATCCTCCCATATACTTTAAATCATGTCTAGATTATCTATAATAAATGATATGAGGTAAATACATATAAATAGTTATGATAATCCATTTTTAGAGAATAAGGACCCAAAACCATCTATATGTGTCCAGCACAGATACAATTTTTCTAAAATTTTAAATATTTTCCATCCAGGGTTAGTTGAATCTGAGGATCTAAAACCTGTGGATACACAGGGCTGAGGGTATGTTTCTTTGGTTTGCCTGGTTTTTCTTCCTTTCCTGAACTGGTGTCAGCATCTCCATATTGTTAAGGATCTCTGTTCTTTCCTTCCATTCCCTCCTGGTGCAATCACCAGCTGTGATACCATTAGACCCGGGGTGCTCATGTAACCTGTGCCTGCCTATGCTACCACAATGGTTGGTCAAAGTACAGGCACAGGATCAACTTCTGTCATTTAGAGTCCTTCTCTGGTCTTGTTAGCAAAGATAGTAAGAGATAACTTTTCTTGATCTTTTTCTCCTGGATTAGGGCATCAAGAGTGCATACTTGGACGTTTCAGTAGCCATCTCATCACTTCTCTGGCTTTTTAGGGAAGCCCATTAGAATAGAAGAAACCAGTGCACAGACAGAAGCAGAGGCTGTAGAAACAGTGAGTGGGCTGACAGCCTTGTTGGAGGTGGGTCCTGGAGTTTTCCTTAATCATCCAGTTCTGTTGTTGTTTCCCAAATAGGTTTTAAGTGCCTGCTCTAAGCTGGGCACTCTAGGTCCTGGGAAATAATCAGGAAATGCACTCAAGTTCTCTGCTTTCAGTGTTTAACTTTGAGGGATAGGGAGATAAATAGACAATAAGCAAATGTACAAAAATCTTTCAGCTAAAGAAAAGTGCTATAAGAGTAGACCCTATCTAGATGAGAAAATAAGGTCCATGATGGTGGTCCACCATGGTAATAAGATAGATAAGATATCTGAGAGCAGTCAACTATGAAATGATTTGGTGCAGATAGAGCAGCAGATTCAGAGGCCTTAATGAATGATTATAGGATGTTCAAAAAACATCAAGAAGAGCAAGGGACCTGGACTGTCCTTCCCCATTTAGGTGCTAGTTGTTTGGAATCAAAGAGACAGTGTTAATAATGGTACAGTCTGACCTCTGGGCTCTTCTTTTTCTATACATCCAACCCTTAAACACCTGCCATTTTATTGCAACCACATGGCATTGCTGGAATTTTTTAGTATAGCTCAGTAGGTTACAATGCTTTTGACAGCCACCTGACTTTCCCTACCTTTTTTTAAAAAATATATATATATATATTTAGGTATAGATGGACACAATACCTTTATTTTATTTATTTATATATGGTGCTGAGAATTTAACCCAGCACCTCACACATCCAGGAAAGCGCTCTACCACAGAGCTACAACCCAGCCTTCCCTATTTTTCACATGAAGCACTCACACTGTAATGGCACATGTTGGTAGGTGTGTTGATTTCTCCCATTTCAGTCACAGATCATTCCTAATTGCTGTAAGAACTGAAGTTGGGCCATAAGAGTATTGCAGGTATGTGAAGTTGTTCAACACACTATTCAACCCATGCCAGGGGATGCTTCCAGGGCTGGAACTCAGAATGCTAGGAGGAGGTTCTGAAGAGAATCATGACTCTGATTCAAGAGATGAAGGAGGGTACTCACAATGGGAAGCTCACATGTTTAAGGAGCATTTGGTTCTAAAGAGGTATTTTAATTGTAGTCTTTAAGGAGGTGAAGATTCGCCTCCCCAAATCAAAAGTGGTTTGTCAAATTTTTAACCTATAATGAAACAGAATATTATCAGTTAGGGTGATTTAGGGTGCAAGCAATAGAATTCCTTACTCAAGGAGGAGTGAATATTAAGTGTCTTATCTCATCTAATAAAAGTACAGGCATATATTGGATTAGGGCAGGTTTTGGAGCAGGTTGTTTAACTAGTCCACAGATATCTGGCTAAAAAATATAATTCATCCTAGAAATTATTTGTTTCCTGGTTGTTAGATAGCACCAGGGACAATTATGTGCTTCATTATTTCCTTCATTATCCAAAAGGATAAAAATGGAAAAGATGTCCAATAATGGAATGGAGGTTTTCCCTTTTTGTTTTGTTGTTTGTGGGGAGGGGGAAGGGGCATCAACTTATATCCATGTTTCTCCCCAGACTGGTGACAGTCTCCAAGGGAAGGTTACAGATTTTCTAAGCCAATCATAGGCTTGTGCAATAGAATTGACTGGCACCACTCAGGACATCCTTCTAGAGATGGGAATGGGGCTACCCTTCTCTAAACCACACAGTCTCTTGCGTCTCATGTTCTCATGGAATTAAGAAATGAAATCAGGAGCAGTGGCACATTCCTGTAATCCCAGAGGCAAACAGAAGGCTGAGGCAGAATAAAATTTTATTTATCTCAAATTCTATATCTGATTCTGTCTGAACATGGGGCATGGTGAAGTAGAAGCAAAAGAGCATGTCTCCTAAAATTGTCACTAGAATTACCTGTGGTACTAGGTACTAGGAATTTAAGAGCCTCACCTTACTAATATCCTATTGATGGACATTTGTATTCCTTCCAGTGTTTTGTGACTATCAGGAAATGTCAATAAATATCTTTATTATATTTTTATTTCCTGGGAATGAAATTGCTGGATGGAAAGATATTAATAATTTAAAGACTTTTGATTAAATTTTCAAATTGTTTTCTTTACTAGACATGATAAGAGAAGCCCTTATTTCACTGCACTCTTTTCAACTATGATTATTTTGTAAAGAAGTGGTATCTCATGGTTGTTTTAATAAGATTTTTTAAATGTGCTGGAGGGTGAACAATTTTCCATATATTTGCTAACCTAGTTATTTCCTGTAATCTCCATTTTACATATGAGAGAACCAAAGGTCAAGGAAGACAAAAGAATCCTTTTTAGTCCCTTATTCAGCAGGGATGTAGGATTTACACCCAGGTTTTTCTAATGCCAAAGCTGTTGTTTATAACAACTGTTCTAGCTCACAGAAGACAGATGTATTTGAATGAATACATAAATTATAATAACTGAAAGATCAAAAAGAAATGTAATTGGAGTTTCCAAAGAGTATTCCAAGGAACCAGAGGTTTTTAAAATTCTCTGGTAATAAAACAATTCAATATACAAAAAATTGGGAAACACCAGATCATATTTCCCATCTTGGAGGCTCAGCAAATCTTGGGATATTTAAAGGTTTTTGTGAAGTCTTACAACAAAGAAACTGACTTAGTTTAACATTCCAGAAAAGTAGTGTTCCAAGGAACATGCTTTGGGAAATGCTGCTAATCATTGTACCTCTTATATTTGTTTCATGTTTTATTGCATTGGCTAGAATGTCTACATGGTGGTAAATGATATTGGTGATAACGAATATTTTATTGTCTCCCTCATTTAGTGAGAATGTTCCTACTATTTTGTCATTAACCATAATGTTGGGCATGAGTTTAAGATAGATTTGGGTATTATTTATTATATTAAGAATCCTTAATTCTTATTTTCTGACTTAAAGAACCAGAAATGGTTGTTGAATATGAAGTTTCTCATAGGAGAGAAAATTCAAAGATAGGCTATGAGATGAATATATGCCGCTCTGGGGGTTGATCTAAGGGCTTTGTGCATGCTAGGCAAGCACTCTACCAGTGAGCTACCTCTTTAGAACCTGGCAATATTTTTGCAGGAGGAGGGACTACTTTCAAGGGCTGCTGTAAAAACACATGCATTTTCTCCCAGAAGGATGATATTTGGGTTTATTTATTATCTATTCCCAAGACTGAAGGATGTGGATGACATCTTTCTTGCTCATCATTTATTCAGCAAATATTTTTTGAGTGCCTATTGTGTACAAGATGTGTCTCTAATAGCATTTAGTGGCTTGTGGTGCCTACATTGTCAACTTAAGCCAAGTTTTGAAGAATTGGCTTTGAGGTGGGGCTATTGGCATCCTTTATGATAATAGAACTGATGAGGCGGGGATTTCTGTCTTTGGTCTTCTCCTTTCTTCATTTTATCTCTCTCTCCTCACCCTTTCTCATGCTAGCCATGATGGACAAGCTTCTTTTTTTTCTTTTTTTTTTTTTTTTTAATTTCTTGGAAGTATTGTTTTGGTTATTTTTCAGTCTGATTAGTTATTTTTTAGTCTCTTGCTCTTTATTCATATTTTATTTTATTTTTTTTTTTAAAGAGAGAGTGAGAGAGGAGAGAGAGAGAGAGAGAGAGAGAGAGAGAGAGAGAGAGAGAGAATTTTTATTATTTATTTTTTAGTTCTCGGCGGACACAACATCTTTGTTGGTATGTGGTGCTGAGGATCGAACCCGGGCCGCACGCATGCCAGGCGAGCGCGCTACCGCTTGAGCCACATCCCCAGCCCTGGACAAGCTTCTTATATGCACTTCAACCTGACCCAACCCTGGCTCAGAAGTAGCGTAAGTATTCAAAATAGAACCAGCACAGGAAGATTCTTTTTTTCTTTTCTTTTCTTTTTTTTTTTTTTTAAATCATTCTGGACACAGAACTTTGCTTTTGGCTGGAGAAGTCCTTGGAGATGGACTTGTTAGTCCTTGGGGGAAACTGGCAAAGAGGGATTGCGTTTGAGCTTTGGAAACCGTTTTTTTTTTTTTTTTTCCACTAACAATTTCCTTGTCTACAAGTTTATGAGGCAGTAAATAGCCCCTGTGTGCATAATGAGTTCTGACATCGTAAGGTCTATGGCACTTAAAAACAGCGGCCAACCAGTGCTTGCTTTTATTAACAGCACACCCCGAGGCTCAGCAATGAGTCCATCCCCGCCCAAATGTTCTAGTATAAACCTTATTATAAAACCTTCCCTGGCCTTTCCCTGTCTTCAGTAAGGGCGTTTTTTCATGGTCCAAGTAATTTCCTCCCACCTTCCCTCCTCGAGGATTGTTAGAATGAGATGTAGTCAGATTATGCAAAGCCTGATTCCTACACATGTCTTCAATTTTGCCTATGGGTGCAGGGTGGTTTTTAGGAGGAACTATGTAGTCCTAATCCAAGAGGGTGGCAGAATACAAGTTAGTTTCTGCCGTCTCTTTGACAGAACCTGTTGACTGCTACCTTCCTTTCCCTCTTGCTATTTATTGCCAATCTGGGACCTGTTGAAAATTTGGAAATTAATTAATTAATGTTCCTGTTGTTCCAGATGGAACCCAGGGCCTCTCACATTTTAGGCAAGTGCTGTAACACTGAGCTTGATTCCCCAGCCATGGAAATTTTATTTGAATGAATGGAAAAAAAATGTAAGTTGAAACATAAGTGAAGGAGGAAGGCTCAGAAACTGGCGATGAAGTGTTAGTTCATAGTCTTTACGTTGCACTTTTTTTTTTTTTTTTTTTTGGTGAGGTCAGAAAGGTTTCAGAGGGACTAGGACCAATGTGGCTGAGGGTGTAGCACATGCCAGGAGGCCCTGGGTTCCATCTCCAGCACCACAAAATAATAATAATAATAATAATAATAATAATAATAACAAAAAATCATGACTAGGAAAGAAAACAAATAATTTTCCCTATGAATGGAGAAAGCTTCCTTTTAGAATCCATAGTAATGAAGGCAAAGAGAGAGCTCAAGTTTGAGATTTTCTGCCAGTTATCTTGTCTCTCCTGCCACTGAGAGTGTCTGGCACTCTGATGAAGTCCATCGGAAACATAGATTGGAGTTTATGAAAGTGAGTCTTTTTGGTATCTCTGAGCCATTGGAAGAGTCATCTGGCTTAATTTTTATAACTTAAAGGGGATTAAGAGAATCTCTTTATGGTTCTGCTTCACGAGGTACACTGCTGGTCACAAAATGTCCAAGGATCACATATAAACTGTTTGGAACATAAACACTGGTTTATTGTGGGGGAGCATACGTCCTCCTTTCTCTTCCTGTCTAACTTGATAGTATTTCTCCTTTAAATCGTTATCCAGAAGGTCTGTGTTTGGCAATCTGAAGATTATAAAATAGACTTTTATCTTCCTTTTAAAATAGAAAGGGAGAATGAGTGCCTAAGGGTTCATCCTTTTCTTTTTTCGTCTTTTTTTTTTTTTTTTGTGTGTGTGTGTGTGTGTGTGTGTGTGTGTGTGTGTTCCCGGAGATTGAGCCATCCCCCCTCCATTTAAAAAGTTATCTTGAGACAGGGTCTCACTAAGTTGTCCAGGCCATCCTTGGATTTGCCGTCCTCCTGCCTCAGCCTCCCGAGTAGCTGGGGTTACAGGTGTATACCACCACACCAAACTCAAAGATCCATTCATAAAAACAAAAATCTGACAACATTTTTGGGAGATGCACATGGGCACTGGGCCAGCTCAGGAAGTAGAAAGGGAAGGAGACTGGGGTTTGAACTTCCGTGTCCTCTCTCAGGGCTGGACCTTGTGGATGGGGCTGTTCTTGGGTTGGTCCTGGTCTGGGTTATGTCTTTATCATCTGGTTCCTTCAGAGTTGGACACCTAGTGGGATGAGGAGATGAGTGAGGCTGGACTTCCCACATACCGGGGACAGCCTCGGGGGACACACTCCATCTTTTGTTTTGTGGTATTGGGTTTCCTCTGATACTGCCTGCTATTGTTCATCCAGGGTCTTCTCTGTTCTCACCACACCCTCATTTTTTATTTCAATATCTCTCATATGAACTGGCTTCTTTTTAAAAAAGTCTTAGGTTTCCCCATTTTTATTTTTATGTTTCCCTATTTTGATTAGGAGTGAGCTCTATTTATTCAAGGTGGTTATTCCAACTCTTCTCACTTTTTTTTTTTTTTTAGTTGTCAATGGACCTTTATTTATTTGCATGCAGGGATGTGAATTGAACCCAGTGCCTCACACATGCTAGGCAAGTGCTCTACCACTGAGCCAGGACCCCAGCCCCTCCCTTTGCCTTTGATATGGGAAAAGCTTGCTAAATTCCTTATTGTCAAAAAGTTTCCCTCATCCCAGGGATAAAGAGAAATGTCAACTCAGCATGCTGGCATTTGTTCATAATCCCAGAAATATGGGAGGCTGAAGCAGGACTGCAAGTTCAAGGCCAGCCTCAGCAATCTAGTGAAACTCTAAGCAACTTAGCAAGACCCAGTCCCAAAACAAAAAATAAAAAGGACTATGGATGTAGTTCAGTGGTAAAGCAACCCTGGGTTGAATCCTCAGTACTTAAAAAAAAAAAAAAAGTCAGAAACAACCAAACAAAAAAGTCAAAGTTTTCCTGCTTTTCCAGGTGTGCACAATTCAAATGTAAAAATAAATTTTTTTTCAAGTACTTTTTTTTTTTTTGGATGGAAATCAGATGCATAGTCCATTGGCCATGACTTTTGCATAAAGCAGAGGGAAGTTTCCAGAACAATTCCACAACATATTCAAACTTCTTCCCCTCTTGCCTGGATCTTCACCTCTTGTGGTTGCACATTCTAAGTGGGAGAACACTTGCCTAGCAGGTGCAAGGCCCTGGGTTTGATTCCCCGTAGCTGTGTGGATGATAGGCTCTTCATTTGGAGGCCACAGTAGGAGGTCTGCTCCACAGTTAATTCAGTATTGCAGGAAAACCAGCAAGATTTCCAAACCAGAGCAGACCCGTGAAGGCAAGGATCCGAAATATCTGAGATTTTATCAACATGATTCCTGAAATGGGGAATTCTTTTTTTTTCTTCTACAAGTTTCTTTTTCCTTTTCCTTTTTTTTTTTTTTCCTAACTGAAATCTTTTTTCGAGTTTCATTGTTGCCGAATAGGTTATCTGTAGGTCAGCAAGTTCACAGGTTGTTTGGATTTCCTAAAATTGTGCTTTTCCCTAAATGTGGCACGAGAGATTGTTTTTGGACTGCTGAGTGACTGGGGTGGCCCACTGAGGTCCACACAATGTCTCTATTTCTGTTTCTGTTGTCCCTAGTAAAGGTATTTTAGAGTTCCCTGGTCTTTAAGACTAAAACCAGCAGCAACCAATCTTGAACTTCTGAAGTTTCCGGTTAATTCTATGAAGTTTAGAATTCTTTAATATTCTCTCTCTCTCTCTCTCTCTCTCTCTCTTTTTTTAAGAATTTTTTCCATGACCTTCCAGTGGCCAGCTACATTTTGCAATACTTTTCCTTCTGATGAATAATTTTCCAGATATAGTATGTGGATGATTTTCAGTTTAGATACTCAGGCCATATAATGCCAGATGCAAATGCAGATGTTTCTGAGTTCATGGAATAGAGGATATAAATGTCCCAACTTTCCTGTATGCCTTGGGGAGCACCCGTTTTCCTATTTACAGAGAGGGATAAAAAAAAAATACAAGAAACAAAAAGCTAACCCAGCCACCCCAGATTTGCTTAATTTCCTGTTTTCAATGCTTACACTTTAAATGAGTTCATTTACATATGAACTTCAATGGTGTGAGAGCATATGTGGGACAATTTTGATGAAAAAGCATTTTCCTTTAATCCACACATGCTGTGGTTTGCGGGAAGGCGCCTTCACATGCGCATGCAGACTGACTTATCAATATGGAAGGATTTAGCCCATGTATAGCACAGTTTAAAATAAAACTTTCCTCATGTCGTGACGTGGTAAATTAATCTTAAGCCTCATTCTGAAAATTATATTTGAAAAGTGTATTTGGATCTCTTATTTTCAGTTACCATTCAGAACATAATTTGAGGCCTAAGAATGACATCATGTAATAATCTTCAGGTCTGTTGCTTCTTTGGGGGCACTTTGGAAATAAAGGAGCATTTGTTATTATAAAACTGTAGAATTGAGTCACCTCAATAGGATTTTTTAAGTTTTAATGTTTTTTCATCTTTGATATGCTAATAATCTATAAATGAACATTTGTAAACTTTTCATATGTTTCAAAAACTGTTTATTAATGTATCACTGCATGCTAAGTGCTGTCTATTCCCAGGTGCACAAGGTAGATAAAGTTTGCTGCCTGGCCCACACTGAAAAAAAATTCAGCGAAGTTTGAAGTGGTAACAGGCTAGCTAGTATTATAGGCTGAATTGTGTCCCCCCCTCCCCCAGCCAAATTCCTATCCCCTAGAACCTCAGAATGAGATTAAACTTGGAGATAGAGTCCTAAAAAGAGGTAATTAGATACAATGAGGCTTTGGAGTTGTTGCTAATGCAATGTTACTGGTGTCTCTTCAAGAAGATATCAGGACACAGACACACGACGAATGGTGTGAATATATACTTTGTATACAACCAGAGATATGAAAAATTGTGCTCTGTTGTGTAATATGTGTACTATGAGTTGTGTAATATGAATTGTAATGAATTCTGCTGTCATATATAAAAAATTAGAATAATAATAGTTAAATAAAAGATGCAGGGGAAAGAAGGCCTTCCGAAAGTTAAGAAAAGAGCCCTCAGGAGAAACCAGCTCTGCCCATGCTTTGATCTTGGACTTCAACCTCCAGAACCATGAGAAAATAAACTTTTGTTGTTCAAGCTGCTTAGTTTATGGTACTTTGTTATGGCAGCCAGAGATCACTAACCCAGATAGCCAGCTCCTTAACGAGATAGGAAAGGGAATCGTGTTCCAGGGAGAGCACTGAGTCAAATGGCAGCCTACTGCTATCTTGGTATAGGAACGAATAATACTGAAGTTTTTAAAAGTACGTATGGAATAAATTATCATGTTTGATGACTGTGCCTGTAATATATGGGGCAGACACATTGTTACTGCTTTAACTACGACACCTGTTATAGTTACGATTGATTATGGTTTGCAAATCTCCTGAACATGGGAGTCGGCTGGACCTCATCCCCCCAAACTCTATGTTTTAGGGCAGAGGATGGAGATGGTACCTGATGTGAAACAAAAAATCACTTTTATAGCGGAAAGATTCTGTCGTGAGCCTTGGAAAATTGTTTTCAAGGCAAGGGTAAAAGCAGGTTTTGTGTTAGGGACACTATTCACATCCTTGCTTTAATCTGGGAAGAAGTTGAGGTTCTGCTTTGCAGTCACATTTTTGTCCATGGTAAGTGGATAAATGTGGTTTGCATCACTCAGTGCCTTGGGAATGTCTTACGGGTTATTTCTGGAATGGGCAAAGTTCAGCACAGTCTGGAGCCAAAATGTCCCCATGATGGAGCCAATATAGTTTAAATGTTTATGACCCATCTCCAGAATGGTGTGCACATGTGAGAGGTTGACAGTGCAGTTTGAACGCATCCCCAGGAACAGGGAGAAAAGCTTCAGGGAAGCAAGAATGACGTGCGGGCTGTCCTTGATTGTCTTTTCTCTTTTGGAAGCCTGCAGCTGCCAGAGGAGGCCCAAGAAAACGTGGGTGTTTATGAAACTTCCTGTCCAGAGAAATCAAGTCTCCCGAGCCTGGTTAGAAGCTTGAAAGGCTACAGAAAAGACCAAGTTTCCTATTATGCCTCAATTTTCTTTCTGTTTTTTTGGATTTCACCTTCAGGACCAGTTCAACCCAGCATCCCTGAAGCTTCCAAATAAAACCATCAAGGACGGTGGTGGATTTTACAATGTGCTCTTGCAGATCTCCGGGTCTCCGGGACCTTGACAGGGAGTCTGTGGGTTGAAACCATTTTCATAACAATACTAAGACAATATATATATTTTTTTAACATGAGAGTACAATAGAGTTTTCCAAAAGCTCTATAGAATGTGACAATGTCATTGTTCTGGTGGGCAATGGAACGTGTGTTTGTGTATTCTTAGGTTCTCTAGAATTTTCTAAGTTAGTGTAGTTGAGGGGTATATGTGCACATTTTGTGAGTTCAACTCCATTTGTCCTCAGTGCTTTTGTTCTTGGTGTCTTAACTATTCCTACTATAATCTTCATAAATTGCTATTTGGAAGCCCCAATAGTTTTTTTGCATGTACAGAAATATAACAAAATGTAAATAAACTTTTGTCTTCTTTCAGAACTTTATCTTTTTCTGAAAAAAAAAACTCTTGTAAATTTGAAAATTTTGTCTGAAATTGTTACTCTTTTAGAACCTAACATTTCATTTAAAAATAAAATGGAATTTATAACATATTTTCATTATTTTTGAGAGTGGATCATTAACTTTAATGTGCAGAAAGATGCTGAAGAGGATGGAGTTGATGTATCAGAGTATTCTCTCTCTCATGAAGGGCAACATTTAATCCACAGACACTGGAAGAAACTGTAAATAAGAAATGAAAATGTGAAGAAAGCTGTTTCCCACTTCAGCTCTGTAGATGTTAAAAATTCACTGTGTTGTGTCTTAGGCAACAGAAAAAAAAATGAAGTGTTATTATGATGGTAATTAAGTTGTGACTTCATTTTTTTGGACCAATTATTCAGAGTTTTAAGAAAAAAACAATTGAGTATTTTAAACATAGACATGATGAGTTCCTTTAGAACTCCAAAATTATTTGTTACAGCTTTTCAAAGTCTACATGAAAGAACAACCAGCATCTTAGAGTAAGTAACCATATTGCATGGATAAGTGCTCACACAGCTTAGGGAAGGACCAAGCCTTGCCCAGCCGGCTTTGCACTAGTGATGAAGAGTCAGCCAAGAGGTGGCACTGCCCCTCGCCAACAACATCGTAACCTTTGAATTAAAGCTGTAGCTGTGAACATGAAGACTAAGTTAATAGCTTGTTTGCAAAATTGTCCTTTTAGCTTATAAGTGGAGGCTGGTCTTACTGTTCTGTTGGTTTCAGCTAATCCAATGAACATGTCCTTAAAGGAAGCTGTGTTTAATGGGAGTGAGGGGTAATTGACAAACACAGGGTCCTGAAATATTCAAAATGGTGAATAGCCTTTCAGAATCTCATGGCTTGTCCTGGAGTAACTGTGTTGCCCTTTGCACTGATGGTAAGTCAAACTGCTTGTTTCTTGTCATACATACAGTCAGGGGTATCTAACTGCCCTGAACTACTAGTCATTTTGTTTTTTACACATTCATTGTTTTTTTGTTTGTTTTTTTAAAGACCCAGTATTCCTTTAGAATGCCTTGGTGAAGAAGTGAGAATCACTAACTTTCTCTTGGTTCTAAACCTTTTGAATGGCCTCAGTGACAAAACAGGGAGTGCCCATCAACCTCCTCCACTGCATATTACAATGGTACCTTCAACAAAAGCTCAGGCACATTGGACTGGTAACTGAATTAGCTCCTCCTTGCTCCCCCAACCCAGTTTTAATTGCAGAATCACTGAGAAAATGTGGTTATTCTGATTGAGGTATTTGGTAGGCTTTTTCTTAAAAATGAATGAATTATGGGCTGGGGATATATGTTGGTGGTAGAGTGTGTGTCTGGCATGCTTGAGGCCCAGGTTTCAATTCCCAGCACCACACAAAACAAAAGAAAACACCAAAAACGTGTGTTTGTCACTTTGAGAAAACAGGAACTGATAGTATTTCTTGCTAATGGTAAAATCTGGGCTTTCTAGTAAACATTAGAATTTTGGAAAACTTGTTTCCATCATTGTGATCTAGATAGATTCCTAAAACATCAGGGCTTTTTCAGCTACAATAAGTGGTGATATTAATAAATGTTACTCTTAAAATGTTTGTATCATAAAACATGCCCATTTTAGAAAATCTTTTGCTTTAGCAAATGAGTTTTCCTAATGACAACATATAATGCTAGATCAGTATGTTTTCTTGTAACAGTAAATAAGTTCATTGATATTGTTTCAGATTTCACATTGGAGTAATTTTAAGCAACTATAATTTTTCAATTTTTTTTAAACTGGGGAATTGAACCCAGGAGCACTTTACCACTAAGCTACATCCCCAGCTATATTTTTTATTTTATTTAGAGAAAGGATCTCACTGAATTACTTAGCACTTGGCTTTTGCTGAGGCTGGCTTTGAACTCGTGATCCTCCTGCCTTAGCCTCCTGAGCTGCTGGGATTATAGGTGTGTGCCACCACACCCAGCTTTATTTTTAATTTTGAGACAGGGTCTCACTAAGTTGGTTAAGGCTTCTCTAAATTGGCCAAGTTGGCTTCAAATTTGTGATCCTCCTGCCTTAGCTTCGTGATTCTCTGAGGTTGCAGTCATGTGCCACCACACCTGGTACTTTTCAAGTTTTGATGTGTTATTTTTAATATTTCTCACCTACCTGTCTGTTTGAAATTGAGTTTTCTTCATATACTTAAAGCAAAACAACATATTACAAACAGGTTAGATGTGATACAGAAATGAGACTGAACTGTCTATCAAGACAGCAGGTGAAGAGATTTGTAAATATATAAAATAATGTGGCCCATCTGTCAAATATTTGTTTTTTTTTAAGAAAATATACTTATCTTTTCATACACTATTTTATTGATGCTAGTATGCAATCTATTCATTATTGTTCTTTAAAGTAAATGAATGAATAAATATTTTAAATGAAATGAATAAATACAGTAAAAATGGATAGGTATAAACTACCTACATAAAAAATCCCAGGGATCCTCAATTTTAAAAGTTTGAAGAGGTCTTGAGACAAAAAAAAAAAAGTGTGAAAAACAGTGCTCTGGAATTTTGACAAGATCAAGCCTAGAACTGCTAATTTCAAGAAATGGATTTAATTTTTAATAGTTATTGTATCATGACTCGAATCTGTCAAGATCAACTCTATCAGCATTTTGACACTAAGTTCCAGTCCTGTTGCCTTACGATACAAAGCCGGAGATTTGAATGCAAATTTCAAAGCAGCTATACTATGGGAGAGTGGTCTTTGAGTCCTAAAAGAGACTGGTTGACCACTTTGAGAATTTAAGGTGCAGGGTCAGGTAGGTTGGCATGATTGGTGGTGGGAAAACAGGAACTTTGTTTTTGGATGGCTTCTATTTCAACAGTGAGATTGAAGAGCCAGGAGGAGTAAGGAGTTTTAAGGAAAGAGTTCATGTGAAGTAGGCTTGGTTATTTCTTGCTTTTTCAAATAGTTCAAATCATATCCTACTAATCTAAATGGACATGTTAAGGATGTTTATGGTCTCTACATATAATATCTTAAGGATGTAGATACCATAAACAAAAAGGTAAAATTGTTAATACTAAGTCAGCTAAAGGGTGACTACAATCTAATGTACACAAAGCTCTCAAATTGTTAAGAAAAAGGTAAACAACCTAATAGAAAAATAGGCAAAGGATACAGTTTGGCAATTCAAAGTTGGAAAAATCTCATTTGCATATTGATTGAAAGGAAGTTTGCATATTGATAAAATGAAAGAGGGAAATGGAGCTTAAATAATGATCTTGTTTTCACCCATCAGCTTGGTAAAAATTAGTGAGATAGAACTCTGAAAGAGATGAAACTTTCAGTGCATTTTAGTTGTGTATGAATTAGTGTACCATTTTGGTAAAATAATCTGGAAATATACAAAATTAGGGGGAAAATTTCTTTGATATTTATAATATCTTGGGAATATGTTCTTTAGAAATAAAACCGCAGCATGTAGCAATACATGTACAGAGGTGTTTATTTCTGCATTTTCATTTTTATTGAGATATACATTTTATAAAATCCACCCATTTAAAGTGCATAACTCAGTAGGCTTTCTTACATTCGCAAAATTGTGTAACCATCATCATTACCTAAATCAAGATCATATTCATTCTATGACAACAACAATAAAAACCCCTGTACACACTAGCTGTCATTCCCTATTCTCTCCTTCCTCCAACCCCTGTTTTTGGTCTCTATGGATCTGCCCATCCTGAACATTTCATATAAGTGTAATCGAACAATATATGGTATTTTGTGTCTGGCTTCCTTCAGTTAGTAGTGTGTATAAGGTTCATCCGTATTGTGGCATGTGTCAGTATTTCATTTCTTTTTATGACCACATAAAATTCTATTTTATGGAGTTATCACATTTTTCTTTTTATCAGTTGGTAGACATTTGGATTGTTTCACGTTTTGGCTATTATAAATAACTCTACTATGAACATAGTAGGTATCAAAATGCTGGTCGAGTTGATCTGACAGATTTAAGTCAGATTTGTGATGGAATGTGTTCTGAAATTTATTGAGTGTGTTCTTAAGATTGGAATTGCTCAGTCACATAGCACCTTCACATTTATCATTATGAAGAATAATGCAAATAGTTTCCAGAGTGGCTGCCCATTTTGAATCCTCACCAGCATGCACGTCCTTACCAACAGTAGTTATTGTCTTTGTGACAACCTTATCTAAATATAAAGCCCTTTTCAGAGACATGATTTACAGATACTTTCTCCCATTCTATGGGTTATCACTTTGCTTTCTTGTTAGTGCCCTTTAAAGCCCTAAAGTTTCTTCTTCTTCTTCTTTATTTTCAAGTGCTGGGTGTTGAACCCAGGTCCTGGTGCATGCTAAGTGAGCATTCTACCCCTAAGATACATCCCCATCCCTTGAAGTCTTTAATTTTGATGAAGTTCAAGCTATCTGTTTCTCTTTGGTCCTTTGTGCTTTTGGGGTTGTGTATAAGAAGCCTTTGCCTCATTGAGGTAATGAAGATTGTGCCAACATTTTCTTCTAAGAATTTTATAGTTTTAGCACTTCATTTATGTCTATGATCCAAAAGGAGTTAAATTTTTAAATATGGTATAAGGAAGGAGTCCAGCAGTCATGTTCCTTCTTGAATTTCTAAATTTAGTCATTTGAGTCATCTTTTTTTCTTGGTCAGTCTAGCTAAAGGTTTGTTAATTTTGTTGATTTTTTCAAACAAGTTTTGTTTCATTGGTTTTGTTTATTGTTTTTTGTCTGTATTTAATTAATTTCTATTTTAATCTTTATTACTTCCTGTTTCTGCTTTTTAAAATTTTTTTCCTAATTTCTTAAAATGGAAGGTTAGGTTATTGATTTGAAATCTTAAAAAATTGATTTAGGTGCTTATAGCTATAAATTTACTTTTAAGCATTTATTTCACTGTATTCCCAGAGTTTTGGTATAATTTGTTTTTGTGATCATTCATCTCAAAGTATTTTCTGATTTCCTTTATAATTTTTTCATTGAGTCATTGATTATTTAGGAATATGTTATTTATTTTCCACATACTTGTGAATTACCCAAGCTACTTCTGTTATTGATTTGTAATTTCATTGAATTTCGCTCAGAAAACATACTCTGTATGATTTCAATTCATTTAAATTTATTAAAACTTGTTTTATGGATTAAAATATGGTCTGTCCTAGACAATGTTCCATATGTATTCAAGAACAAGCATGCATTTTGCTGTTGTGGGGTGGAACTTCTATAGATGTCTGGTAGGTCTAGTTGTTTCACAGTATAGTTTAATTGTCCTGTTTCCTTCTGCCTCAGCATTCTGTCTATTATTAAAAGTAGGATATTGAAGTCTCCGATAATTATTGTTAAGGGTTTCATTTCTCCCTTTAATTTTGGAAGTTTTTGCTTTATATATTTTGGGGATTCTGTTGTTTGATGCACATGTTTATAATTGTTATATATTTTTGATGAATTGACCCTTTTATCATTATAAAATGTTCTCTGTGTCTCTAGAAACATTATTTTGGTCTTAAAGATGTATTTTGTGTGATATTGGCATAACCACTACCGCTCTCTTTTTGTTGTTGCTTGTTATACCTTCTTCTATACATTTACAATCCATCTGCATATTTGAATGTAAAGTTTATCTGTTTTTGAAAGCATGATTGGCTTATGTGTTTAAAACCCATTCTACCAATCTCTCTTTTTGTGAGTGGACTGGCTCATCCATTTACATTTTGTTCCTCTATTATATCTTAGGTCTTTGTTCTGGTATTATGTTAGTAACACTTTGTATTACATAGATATACATTATCACTCAAATTCACAGATATTTTCTACAGTGTCACTTAAATTCACATCATTTCTTTTAAGTGGAGTTGTCTTACTTTTTGCCCTGGGGATTACAATCAATAGTCTTAAGTTATAGCAATCTACCTTGGATTGATATCAAATAATTTAAAATGTATGTAAAAACTTTGCTGCTACATAACTCTATTTACTCCCTCTCCTTTTTCTGTTATTGTCATATACTTTATATCTTTACACATTGTATGCTTATCAGCATGGCTTTATAGTTATTGCTTTATGGTGTGTCTTTTAAATTAGGTTGGTGAAAAAATGTTATAAACAAAAACGTAATTACATACTCTTTTATATTAACTATGCAATCTTCATCTGTACTCTTTATTTTTTCATGTGAATTTGAGCTACTGTCCAGTATCCTTTCCTTTTAGCCCCAAACACCCCTCTGCTACTTGTTGTAGGGCAGGTTGGCTAGCAACGAATTTATCTTAATTTCTTCTTTATTTTTGAATGATAATTTTGCTGGATATAGAATTCTTGGTTGGTAATCTTTTCATTCAGTATTTTGTGTATGTGATCCTATTGCTTTATGACCTCCATGATTTCGATGAGAAATCAGTTGTTAATTTGATTGAGCAGCCCCCCTCACCCCTGCATGTGAGAGGTTACTTCTTTACTTGCAGCTTTTGCGATGGCCACTTTGCCTTTGAAAGTTTGATTATGATGTACCTAAGACTTCCTTTCTATGTGTTTACCCTTCTTGGGATTCACTGAGATTCTCAAACATGTAGATTAGCATTTTTGTCACTTCTAGGACTATTTGGATCATTATATTTCTTCAAATATACTTTTTCTCTCCTCTCTTCTTTGAACTCTCATTATGCAGATGTTCATATACTTGGTGGTATCTCTGGGGTCTCTGTGGCTCTGCCCATTTTTGATTCATTTATTTATTTATTTTTTGTTCCTCATTTTAGAGAACCTCTACCAAACTGTCTTTCAAAGTCCTGAGTTTTTCTTCTTCCAGCTCAAATCTGCTGCTGAGCTCTTTAGTGAATTTTTAATTTCAGTTTTTGTACTTTTTAAAAAATTCTGGAATTGCATTTTGGTACTTTTTCCCTGAAAATAATTTCTATCTTTTTACTGATATTTTATATTTGGTGTATCATTCTCATAGTTTCTTTATAAGATGTGGTTGCCTTAAAAAAAAAGGAAAGGAGGAGAAGATGATGTCATAACGATTTAGGGAAGATCATTGAGGTAGAAGAAGAGATCAAGAGGGAAAGAAAAGGGATGAGAAAGGGGAGGAAATATGGAATGAATTTTTAAAAATCATGCTATGTGTATATGTAAATAATCCTTTAGGTATAAATAGAAAGAGAATTTCACCTTTCTTCATCTGTACTCTTTATTTTTTCATGTGGATTTGAGCTACTGTCCAGTCAGTATTCTTTCATTTTAGCCCCCAAAATTGCTGATTTAACATAAGTTTAATGTCTGGGCTTCCTGGGAACATTTTCTGGGCATATTTTCTTTTGATTGCTCCCCCCATATCTGGACCATAATTTATAATTTCTTTGCTTGTCTTGTAATTTTCTACTTAAAAACTAGACATTGAAAATTATATAATGTCACAACTCTATAAATGAAATTCTTCCACCCTTCAGGATTTATTGTGATTTTTTGTTGTTATTTTTTGTTGTTTAGTGTCTTTTCTGAACTAATTCTATCAAGTCTGTGTTCTTTGTCATGTGTGGTCATTGAAATGTGTGCTGTTATCTCAGTGGTTAGCTAATAATTGGAGAGCAACTTTTTATATTTATATATCTGGAACCAGAACATTCTCCAGTCTTTTCCAAGGGCCTTTTTTGTGTCTTGGGGAATGCTTTTACTGCTCAGCAACTGAGTTGACATTTTTTACTTTTGCCATTACTTGCTGCTTGCATAGAGCCTGAAGGTCAACCAGAAATGAGAACATGGGAAGGTCTTAGTTTTTTTTCCTTAACATTCTCACAATCCTAGGTGTGCCTTCTTGGTTCCCAAGAACATGTCAGAGATTTTCCAAGCTTTCCACAGTCATCTGATTGCCTAACTTTTCCTTTTTTAATAGCTTATATGTTGTTCCACCTGTTACCACTGCCTCAGGTAGTCATGACATACAACAGTCACTACTCATCTGTTTTCCACAATTGTCCTTCCCGTGAATCTCTCCAAAGGCTATTTATACTGTTTGCTCTTTATTTGACACAGATCAAATAAAGACAAGCCTTGTTGTTGGGACTCTTTGGGGGAGCACTTGAGAAGTCACATTGCCGCAGTCTTGGCTGGGCACAAGATCACGAGCCACTCACACCTTGTAGATTCAAACAGCAATTCTTTATTCCCGAACTCACACCGGCCCTCTACAAACACGTTCTGGGGAAATCCAAATTCTGCCCGCACAATTCACATCCCAAATACTTTCTCCATTCCACGAGAACTCAACAGGAACTCAGGCAGCAGGAACACCCTATTCCCAGCAGCAATAACCTTCAACCTGGAACTTCCCTAAAACCCAGATTGTCTTAAACCGGGAACGCCTTAAACCCAAATTATCCTAAACCGGGATACTTCCTAAAAACTGCAGGATACACCTTAAATCTGGATCCACCCTCGTCCTTGAGCAGGGTCACCTTACATGCAATGTCAACAGCGAAATTCCAAGGCAAGTCCATTTAACATGGGGTACGCTGGCAAGGAAATTTCGATGCGTCATTCCTACTTGGCAATGGCCCTCACCATCTCCCCCCTTCTGATTAATTAAACAACAAGCAACGTGGCTTAAGGACCATGCCTGGTAGGTTGTCCAATTCAACATATGTTTCTTACCCGTCATGGGAAAAATGACCTCTAGGCATCAGCCTCCTGTCTTAGGTTGATACCACTGCAATCGGATCAACCCATCACTGACTACTGGTCCAGCATTCAGCCATACTTGTGGATAGGCCTATGCACCAGTGGGGGGGTGAGGTTCTTGCCTCACCTCTGTTGGCCCCCAAATTTAGCCTTGGTGCCAGTGGGGGGGGTGAGGTTCTTTGCCTCACCTCTGTTGGCCCCCAAATTTTAGACCATCACTAGTAGAAGGGAGGAGGATACAGAAATGCCACAACACCAAGCCAATTGACGGCTCCTTTGGAAAAATTGCATCACTGGTGACACTATCAGCAAAGATATGCCAGCATTACCACAATTAACATGGGGTGCGCTGGCAAGGAAATTGCATCACTGGTGACACCATTAGCAAAGATATGCCAGCAGTACCACAATTCGCTGCACCAAACGATGGTCTCAGAGATTGTGTTGAGCATGTGTTACACTTGTCATCTCTGAAGATGACATTATTTAAAGATATATTTATGGGGACAAGTTTTTCCATTCTTCTAAAATCCTTAGGGATTTAAAGTTTTCTCTTTGCTTTCCACAGTCATATCCATGTATCTTCATAGTCATAGCATAGATGAATTTGTATTCTTTTTTATGTGTGCCAAAAACATCATAGTTTAGAAAATCAAATATTGCACTGGCTCTCCCTGTTTGCTAGGACTCATTTTTTTTTTTAAACTCAGAGATGGGTGTTCAATGGATGCCAACATACGCAGCTGTGCTTACGATAACATGGAGATGACTGAAGCAGTTGGCAAGCTTTCTGCAGCCACTGCTT
Organism: Urocitellus parryii; assembly: GCF_045843805.1. Lineage (NCBI taxonomy): Eukaryota > Metazoa > Chordata > Mammalia > Rodentia > Sciuridae > Urocitellus > Urocitellus parryii. The sequence goes on along the minus strand of NC_135538.1, from coordinate 131,399,286 downwards.
TCTGCCAACCACTTGAAATCTTCAGGACGTGATGGGAGGGATGGGAAGCTTCCCAGGCAGTCTTGACTTTCTCCTATGGAGGCCTTTTTGGATTCTTAAGAGCCATTCTGTTATCCTGTGTACTCAGTCCTTAAGTGACCACTCAAAATCTTTGGCCCACCAAGACTTTTAAGAGATGCTCTTTAGTCTTGAGAGGACATTGCAGGAGAAGTCCCAAGTTCTCTACTCTCTGACTCCATCTTTGGCTTGTTGGGCCCTGCCTGTGTGGGATAACTTGAAAATTCAAGGAGCAAGTCCAAGAGAGTGATGCTAGGGCTTCCTGGAAACCTGGAGGGTGGTCTCTGGTCTGTCCTTGAACAGTGTCTGCTATTCCTAGATATTCCTACTATTCCTCGATTCCCTAGATAGTAAGAATGAAAATACTTCCTAACCTCATCTACAAGGGTTCATCTTCACACATGTGCATGGGCTATGACTCTCACAGTGGTACTTATGATCTCCCCAGCTTCATGGTGACACTGTGCCATGGCACTTGTGTTTGGGGATCACAAACATGCTGTTACCCTTTCACATTGCTTCATTTGCCACTTTTCCCTCTTTGTTTCAACCTCATTTATCCCCTTACTTTTGTTGACAGCAAATATATAATGTAAATAGTACTAGGTGGAGACAATGATGCTGTCATTATGCTGCCTGGACTTCATCCCTCCGCTCCAACATTTCTGATGTTTGTTGTGAGAGAATGAGGAGATGCTGTGGGCTCTGATGTGGGAAAATATGGTGCTAGTGCTGACATAATGTGAGTGAAGGCCTCATTCAAATACAGCATTGATCTGGGAGAATGCAGGGCCGGTCACCCGTGTGTGTGTAATATTGTCAGATGTGCATATTGTCATATGTGGGGAATTGGTTCCAGGACCTGGAAGGATACTAAACACTATGAATGCACAAATTTTTTATAAAAAATGTCATGGCCAGGCACAGTGGCACACGCCTTCAATCCCAGCAGGCTGAGGCGGGAGGACTGACAGTTCAAAGATAGCCTCAGTAAAATCGAGGTGCTAAGAAACTCAGGGAGACCTTGTCTCTAAGTAAAAATACAAAATAGGGCTGGGGATGTGGCTTAGTGGCTGAGCAACCCTGAGTTTAATCCCCAGTAACTCCCCACCCCAAATGTCATGGAATTTGCATAGAACCTACTATGTCCTCCTGTATACTTTAAATCATCTCTAGATGACTTATAGTTACTCATAATACCTAATCAATATAACTGCTATGTAAACAACTGTTATGCTGTATTTTCTAGGGATGATGATAAGAAAAAAATCTCTACATGTTCAGTAGAGGAACAATGTTTTTCTAAAATTTTTGATCCATAGTTGGTTGAATCCATGGATGAAGAAACCGTAGATACTGAGAGCCAGCTGTGTAAGGGGGATAAGGTCTCAGGTCCATAGCCACATCTAAGCCACTGACTGTCCATTGGAAGAATCTGGTGGGTCAATGGAGGCATAGCCAGTTTAGAAACCCTTTGAGGGCAGAGTCTGAGATGCTTGCTACCTCTGCAGTATGGCCTGCCCTTATTAGTTGTTCCATGTGATCTTCTCTCTCATGACAATGATTGTATAAATAATACATAAAAAGATAATCCAGTTATAATTCCTTTTTTAAAATTTTAATTAATTTTTTATTTATGTATGACAGCAGAATGCATTACGATTCTTATTTCACATATAGAGCACAATTTTTCATATCTCTGGTTGTATACAAAGTATATTCACACCAATTTGTGTCTTCATACATGTACATTGTATAATGATGATCATCACATTCCACCATCATTTATAACCCATGCCCCCTCCCTTCCCCTCCAGCCCCTCTGCCCCATCTAGACTTTGTCTGTTCCTCCCATGCTCCTGCTCCCTACCCCACTATGAATCAGCCTCCTAATATGAAAGAAAACATTCAGCATTTGTTTTTTTGGGATTGGCTAACTTCACTTAGCATTATCTTCTCTAACTCCATCCATTTACCTGCAAATGCCATGATTTTATTCTCTTTTATTGCTGAGTAATATTCCATTGTGTATATATGCCACATTTTTTTATCCATTAATCTATTGAAGGGCATCTAGATTGGTTCCATAGTTTAGCTATTGTGAATTGTGCTTCTATAAACATAGATGTGGCTGTGTCCCTGTAGTATGCTGTTTTTAAGTCCTTTGGGTATAGACCAAGGAAAGGGATAGCTGGCTCAAACGGTGATTCCATCCCCAATTTTCCAAGAAATCTTCATACTGCCTTCCATTTTGGCTGCACCAATTTGCATTCCCACCACCAGTGTATGAGTGTACCTTTATCCCCACATCCTCGCCAACACTTACTATTGTTTGTCTTCATAATAGCTGCCAATCTGACTGGAGTGAGATGAAATCTTAGAGATGAAATCTTTGATTTGCAGTTCCCTAATTGCTAGCAATGATGAACATTTTTTCATATATTCGTTGATTGATTGTATATCCCCTTCTGAGAAGTGTCTATTTAGTGTCCTTGGCCCATTTATTGATTGGGTTACTTATTTTTTGTGTGTTTTTAACTTTTTGACTTCTTTATATACCCTAGAGATTACTGCTCTATCTGATGTGTGAGGGGTAAAAATTTGCTCCCAAGATGCAGGCTCTCTATTCACCTCACAGATTGTTTCTTTTGCTGAGAAGAAACTTTTTAGTTTGAGTTCACCCCATTTATTAGTTCTTGGTTTGAATTCTTGCGCTATAGGAGTCTTATTAAGGAAGTTGTGGCCTAATCCCACATGATGGAGATTAGGGCTTACTTTTTCTTCTATTAGACGCAGAGTCTCTGGTTTAATTCCTAGGTCCTTGATCCACCTTGAGTTGTGTTTTGTGCATGGTGAGAGATAGGAGCTTAATTTTATTTTGTTGCATAAAAAAATGGATTTCCAAAAAAAAATGTTGCATATGGATTTCCAGTTTTCCCAGTACCTTTGTTGAAGAGGCTTTTTTCCAATGCATGTTTTTGGCACCTTTGTCTAATATATAATTGTAATTTTATGGGTTAGTCTCTGTGTCCTCTATTCTGTACCATTTTGGTCTTCCAGTCTGTTTTGGTGCCAAAATCATGCTGTTTTTGTTACTATTGCTCTGTGGTATAGTTTAAGGTCTGGTATAGTGATGAAACCTGCTTCACTCTTGTTGCCAAGGATTGCTTTAGCTATTCTGAGTCTCTTATTTTTCCAGATGAATTTCATAATTCCGTTTTCTATCTCTATGGGGAATGTCATTGGGATTTTCATCGAAATTGCATTAAATCTGCATAGTGCTTTTGGAAATATGATCATTTTGATAATATTAATTCTGCCTATCCAAGAGCAAGTTAGATCTTTCCATCTTCTAAGGTCTTCTTTAACTTAATTCTTTAAGGTTCTGTAATTTTCATTCTATAGATCTCTCACCTCTTTCATTAAGTTGATTCCCAAATATTTTATTATTTTTTTGAGGATATTGTAAATGGGGTAGTTTTCCTCAGTTCCTTTTCTGAGGATTTGTCACTGATATGCAGAAATGCCTTTTATTTATGAGTGTTGATTTTATATCCTGCTACTTTGCTGAATTCATTTACTACTTCTAGAAGTTTTCTGGTGGAACTTTTAGGGTCTTCTAGGTATAGAATTATATTGTCAGCAAATAGTGCCAATTTGAGTTCTTCTTTTCCTATGCATATCTCTTTAATTTCTTTGGTCTGTCTAATTGCTCTGACCAGTGTTTCAAGGACTATGTTAAATAGAAGTAGTGAAATTTAGCATCCCTGTCTTGTTCCAGTTTTTAGAGGGAATGCCTTCAATTTTTCTCCATTTAGAATGATGTTGGCCTGGGGCTTAGCATAGATAGCCTTTATGATGTTGAGATATGTTCCTGTTATCCCCAGTTTTTCTAGTGTTTTGAACATAAAGGCATGCTGTATTTTGTCAAGTGATTTTTCTGCAACTAATGAGATGATCATATGATTCTTATCTTTGAGTCTATTGATGTGATGAATTACATTTATTGATTTCCATATGTTGAACCAACCTTGCATCCCCAGAATGAATCCCATGTGATTGTGGTGCACAATCTTTTTGATATGTTTTTGTATTTGATTTGTCAGAATTTTATTGAGAATTTTTGCATCTATGTTCATTGGAGATATTGGTCTGAAGTTTTTTTCCTTGATGTGTCTTTGCCTGGTTTTTGGATCGGGGGATATTGGCTTCATAGAATGAGCTTGGAAGTGCTGCCTCTTTTTCTATTTCCTGAAATAAATTGAAGAGTATTGATAATAGTTCTTCTCTAAAGGTCTTGTAGAACTCAGTTGTATATCCATCCGGTCCTGGGCTTTTCTTGGTTGGTGTCTTCTATTTCATCACTTGAAATTGATCTATTTAAATTGTGTATATCCTCCTGATTCAATTTGGGCAAATTATATGACTCTAGAAATTTTTTGATACCTTCAATATTTTCTATTTTATTGGAGTACAAGTTTTCAAAATAATTTCTAATATATGTTTCTAATATATTTATGTAGTGTCTGTTGTGATATTTTCTTTTTTATCACATATGTTAGTGATTTGAGTTTTCTCTCTCCTTCTCTTCATCAGCATGGCTAAGGGTCTGTCAATTTTATTTATTTTTTCAAAGAAGCAACTTTTTGTTCTGTCAATTTTTTCAATTTTTTTGTTTCAATTTCATTGATTTAAGATCTAATTTTAATTATTTCCTCTCTTCTGCTGCTTTTGGTGTTGATTTGTTCTTCTTTTTCTTGGGCTTTGAGATGTAATGTTAAGTCATTTATTTGTTGACTTTTCCTCTTTTATGAATGAACTCCATGCAATTAACTTTCCTCTTAGAACTGCTTTCATATTGTCCCAGAGATTTCAATATGTTGCATCTGTGTTCTCATTCACCTCTAAAATTTTTTAAATTGCCTTTTTGATGTTTTCTGCAACACATTGTTCATTCAATATTATTAGTCTCCAGGTGTTAGAGTGGATTTTATTCTTTATTTTATCATTGATTTCTAATTTCATTCCATTATGAGCTGATAAAATGCATCAGTATCTCTACTTTTTTATATTTGCTAAGAGTTGCTTTGTGGCATAGTATATGGTCTATTTTAGAGAAGGATCCATGTGCTGCTGAGAAGAAAGTGTATTCTCTCGTTGAAGGATAAAATATTCTAGATATGTCAGTTAAGTGTTAGTTATTGATTGTATTATTGAGTTCTATAGTTTCTTTGTTCAGCTTTTGTTTGGAAAACCTATTCAGTGGTGAAAGAGGCATGTTAAAGTCATCCACAATTATTGTGTTGTGGCCTATTTGACTCTTGAACTTTAGAAAAGTTTGTTTGATAAACGTAGATGCTCCATTGTTTGGGTCATATATATTTATAATTGTTAAGTCTTGTTGGTGTATGGTTCCCTTGAGCAGTATATAGTGTCCTTCTTTATCTTTTGTGATTGACTTTAGTTTGAAGTCTACTTTATTTGATATGAGGATGGAAACCCCTGATTGCTTCTGCAGTCCATGTGAGTGGTATGATTTTTCCCAACCCTTCACCTTCAGTCTATAAATATCTTTTTCTATGAAATCAGTCTCTTGAAGGCAGCATGTTTTTGGCTCTTTTTTCTTGGCGGGGGTGGGGTGGGGAATGGAATCCAATCTGCTAGTCTATGTCTTTTGATTGGTGAGTTTAGACCATTAACATTCACAGTTATTATTGAGACATGATTTGTATTCCCAGCCATTTTTGTTTATTTTTGGTATTTAACTTGACTTGGTTTCTCCTCTTATTTTCCTTTAGTGTAATAGCCTCCGCCTTCTGATGTTATCTCATTGAAGAGATTGTACATTCTTTTAGTTTGAAATTCTGTGCCTTCCTCTATCCCAGTAACTCTTATATTTGGTCTTTTGATGCTGTCCCATAATTCTTGCATGTTCTGTCTATGGTTTCTTATTATCTCCACTGTGTAATCAACTTTATTTTCCAGATTGTATACTTTGTCTTCATTTTAAGATGTTCTTTCTTCCAAGTGATCTAGTCTGTTGGTTATGCTTTCTATTGAGTTTTTAAAATTTGATTTATTATATCCTTTATCTCAAGGATTTCTGACTTTTTTTTCAGAGACTCTAGCTCTCTCTTGAAGTAATCTTTTGCTACCTGTATTTGCTCCCTGATATCATTGTTTTTTTTTTTTTTTTCCAGAGTGGAAAATTAGATGTTTATTAAAGGACAGCAGAAAAGACTTCTCCCGGAGGAAGAAGGGGACCCAAGAGGTGGAATCCGTTCCCTGATCTCATTGTTGGAGTGATCAGTTTTTGCCTGTATTTGCTCATTTAGGTCATTCCTTAATTCACAGATCATTTTAATTATTAACCTTCTGAACTCCTCCTCCGATATTTCATCAACTTTACTATCCATAGGTTCTGTTATTATAGTGCCCTGGTTTGTTTGGGGCACTTTCCTCCCTTGTTTTTTCATGTTGTCTATATCTTCCTTTCTTGCAGCATGGATCTGAAATATTACAGTTTCTTCCCTATATTCTTTTTTTTTTTTAAGAGAGAGTGAGAGAGGGGAGAGAGAGAGAGAGAGAGAGAGAGAGAGAGAGAGAATTTTTAATATTTATTTTTTAGTTCTCGGCGGACACAACATCTTTGTTGGTATGTGGTGCTGAGGATCGAACCCGGGCCGCACGCATGCCAGGCGAGTGCGCTACAGCTTGAGCCACATCCCCAGCCCCTCTTCCCTATATTCTTACAGTTACCTGTGCAGATTGTCTGTACCTCACCTTAATGTTGGGCCCTGCGGATCCTGCTGGTGCCCCTCAATGTATGCTACTGAATCTACAGGTGGTGGCGGCAATGGCTGAGGTAACTTGAGATAATATTTAAGGTGCCCCAAGATGGAAGCAATGTCTTACAGTGATGGGGCTGAAAGGGTGGGCTTCACACTCCCTTTGGGATACCTGCTCTGATGGCATCCCAAAGGGATGCTTTGAGGCCCTGTCTGTTTTCAAAAAGTTAGGGGCTACTGTGTGGGGAAGGCTATGATAGTGACTTCAGTGTCCCAAGATGGAAGTGGGTTAGGCTTAGGCTCCCAGGTGTGTGAGGGGCAAACTCGGACCTATCCTGGACCTGGGTCCTGCGTAAGACAGTGTGGACAGCTCTGGTCCTGGCCTGGGCTCCTGCAGTAGTCTGCTGGTTGGAAGTGGCGGTCCTGTGCTGGATGCAAGTGCCTGCCAGTGGAAGGGTGAACCTGGGGAGTTCCACACAGGTCAGTGTGGGTGGATCTGGGCCACTGGGCTTGACCTCCCGTGGTAGTCTGCTGGTCGAAAGGAGCGGTCCTGTGCCCAGGCTAGGCTTCCATGGGTGTCTGCCCCTCGGATGGGGGGGTGGACCCAGGTCTACTGTGAGCCTGGGTCCCTGCTCGGGCTGGAGTGAGTGGGTCTGTACATTCCTTAATCTCAGGGTTGCTCTCAGGATTTTGGGGACCTGTGGGCAGGACAACTACATGTGACAGTGTGTTAGCTTTCTGTCTGACAAAATACCCAAGATAAACAATTTAAAAGGGAAGGAAAGATTTATTTTAGCTCATAGTTCTAGAGGTCTCATTCCATGGTGACTTGGATGTGTGGCTTTGGGCCTGTGGTGGGGCAGTATGAGTGGGAACTTGAGGTGAAGAAGGCTGCACACCTCATGGTAGATGGGAAGAAAATGAGAGAGAGAAGGGGAAGGGTCCAATATTCCTTTCACTAGGTCCTCCTAACGGTCCCACTGCTTCTCATAATGCCAAAGACCTGTGAACAGGAATCTGACACACGGGCTTTTGGGGGTTGCTGAAGATCCAAACTATAGCAGACAGTTTTTCATACCAGTGTCAAGTTTAAACATTTCCTCTAAACATTTGTAACATTGGGACATTCATAATTAGGTAAGAAAACAATACATTTTTTCCTAAGAGAAGTCACATATTGAATATGATAGCCATTTTATATTTTTTTGCATGAATGAATCAGTCATGCTTTTTTCTACAATCCTATTTATTCTGAATAGGGTAAAACCTTATTTTATTCAGGATTTTGGTGTTAGCAATGGAAGAACTCATTTTAAGCTCTGACTGATGGGTAGAGATACCAGGGTGAGACATAGGTGTTAACTTTGAGGAGCAATGAAGACCCCAAGAATGAGGGCATGAGGCCCAGAAGAAAGGACCAAAATTGCATTTCTTATTTATAAAGACACAAAACTCTACCCTTCATGAGATTCAAATTAAGCCTATATTGGCAGATGCATGGTAAAGGAAGCATTTGTCCAGAAAGCTCTAGCAATTAAGATATAATGATTTTGAATATCTTTGCCTTTTTGTCTTTCTGGCCTCTGCATTTTATAATTTATATTACTTAGGTAGTATGCTATTTGTGGTCGAACATCGTTTTGAATTTTCTTGAATTTCTTTGATTTCTCTCTGTTCAGCATTGGCATATATTTTGAGGGACTTTGCATCCATTCCTTTCCGACCAAGACTTTCAGAATATGAGCTTTGGGCCAGCACTGCCAGCATCACCTGACCCCAGACCTGCTGAATGAGAATCTCTCAGGTGGAGACATCAGTAATGTTTGTTTTCCAATCCCTCCAATTGATGCTGATGCAAGCCACGTTTTTGAGAACCATTAGTCCAGAGGACAAAAATAATAAGGCTTAAATAACAGAAAATTGACATATTTTATATTCTGAATTTGTGATTTCTCTCTCTACATATATGTATCTTCTCATATAATTATAATGTTCCAGTGTTATGAATGTTTGGAGAAAATGGAAATACTTAAAACTTATAAACACACACACACACACATACATCATTTGACCTCCATGTTCATGGGCTTCACTTCCATGAATTCAACAAACAGTAGATAAAAATATTAAAGTAAAAAAGATTAGATCTATAGCAAACATGTTTGACTTTTCCCCTAAACATTATAGTATAACAACTATTTACATTGTATTTACATTGTATTAGAAATTAAAAGTGATCTAGAGATTAAAGTGTTCAGGAGGGTATGTGTAGGTTATGCTGCTGCATTTTGCATAAGGAACTTGAGCATCTATGGATTTTGATATCTTTGGAGGATCCTGGAATCATTGAGCCATGGTATCCAGGGACAGCCACGTATATGGAATAAGTAAGAATGCCTTGCGCTAAATGGTGGAAGGGCACCAGTACTGCTATTTTACATGCCAGTGAGCATCTATGTTCCTAAAAATTTGGAAGAGAGATCTATGAACAGTCATGAGTGAATTTTTTTTTTTAGTAAGGTCAGAGCTCCAATATGTCTCCATTGTAGAAAAGATCTCAAACAAAAAGAGAATAATTATGCAGAATAACCCACCATCAATAGTAATTTTGAAAACCTCACACTGATGCTTTTACAAATGCATAGCTGATGGCATGCTTTGTGAATTTTGAGTCATAAGACATTAGGGGATTGCCCCAGTCTGGCTGGGCACAAAATCACGAGCCACTCACAGCCTTGTAGATTCAAACAGCAATTCTTTATTCCCGAACTCACACCGGCATTCTACACACGTTCTGGGGAAATTTACGTTCTGCCACAAAATTCACGTACTCCACCAGGCTCTGAACCCCAAATACTTTCTGAATCCCAGGAGAACTCAAGGGGAACTCAAGGATCGGGCGCGCCTGAGGCAGCAGGACTCGCCCTATTCCAGGGTACACCTTAAACCTGGAACCGCCCTAAACCCAAGGAGCGGGATACTCCCTAAAACCTGATCCGCCCTAATCCAGTAGGATCCTCCTTAAACCCGGATCCACCCTGGTCCTTGAGCAGGGTCACCTTTCTCAAACATACTTGCAATGTCACTTCAAATGTCCATATCCACGAGTCCTTCCTTTAAGCAACATGGGGTACGCTGGCAAGGAAATTTCTATGCGTCATTCCTACTTGGCAATGGCTCTCAGGAGGGGATGCGTTGGCTGGAGGGATGGAGAGGGAGAAGAAGTAAGATGAGAAGTGATTGTGTGTGTAACAGTTTTTGTGATTATATCCACTTCAAAAAACTAGGTGAGTGCACCCTGCTATTTACTAGCCATTTGGGAGTGGGGGTTTGAATGTGGCCTTCATTTTCCAGAGGAGGTTCCCACTTTGGGGCTTCCTGTGGGGCAGGGGAAGAATGTAGTAATGAGTCCACCTTCCCACTTATATGTATTTTTAATATTTAGTTTTTAGTTTTAGGTGGACACAATATCTTTATTTTATTTTTATGTGGTGCTGAGAATGGAACCCAGTGCCTCATGCATGCTAGGTGCGCGCGCTACCACTTGAGCCACATCCCCAGCCCCTTCCTACTTATATTACTTTTGTTAAACATGCTAAGTTGATGGCATTTGTTGACTATTTAGAGACTCCTTTAGGGGCATTTGGCTTCATGTGGGAATTGATGGTTGACAATTTTTATTCACTGGTAAGGAGGAATGAGCATTCCCTGCGCATGGTTGGATTATACAAAGTTTCAGCAGAGTCAGAGTGTGCTGCTAGCTGGTGCAAGGAGAAGGGAGTCAGAAAGACCTCCAAATGTGCTGTGGATGGCTTCTGGTGGCTGTTTGTTAGGTATTCAGGTCATTAGAAGGGTTTATATAGTCTCCCTCTGGAGTCATCTACTTACTTGCACTCTTTGGTGAATAGTTCTTGATTCTGGTGAAACCAATTAGATCATTAGATCATTCAAGTACTTTGTGCCAGATGCCGTGAAATCACTAGGCAGATGGGTATGAGAAAGGCAAAGGCTTGTGGTCCACCTGTCCTTGTGGGTTTCATAGTAATAGGCTCAACCCCCTCCCTATCTTGCAAAGCTGACTGAGGAAGCAGGTCCTAGTGGCTTTGGAATTATAGCAAAGTTGGTACAAAATTGTATCCTAATACAGCAAGACCTTGGAAACGTCATTTAATCTTCTAATGTACCACTCTCCTTCTATGTAAACTGCAGTGAATAATTTAAGACCTGAGGATGATTTGGTTGTTAAATAGATGTTATAAAAGAGCTAACCACTGTGCTTCACAAATGGCTCTCAGTAGTCACCAGGGGTTATTATTATTGGTTCCAAGCCTGGTGAGGTTTTCAGAATAGAGACAACTTTGCAAAAATCCATCACCACTATTAAAAACAATGACAAGAACAATACCACTGGTAGACACAGTGTATTATTTTCTTGTGCCAAAGACTGTAAATTTGAGTCCCAGTAAATAAATGTCTTCCCTAAATTTTGAGAAAGTTTCAGTTATAGTGAAGGAAATAAAAATAATTACCCCTAAATATAGTGTTTCATCAAATAATTGAAAAATATATATGGCAAAAAAAATACCTGATTCTGAAGTACCATCTTCTGTTTGAAAGGGATGTGGGACTTGTGGGCAAGCCCCCAGTCCCTTGTTTATAGCTGAAAATGTGAGAAGTACATATGGTTAAAAAAGAAAAAGGTTCTGAGCTTGAGACATATGATAAATGTCTCTAGTTTAGTCCCTAAACCTTGTACTCTGAAGTATCTTAATTGTCAGTTTTTGGGTTTTATTCCATAAATAATTTGTGCATACACAAATTTATGCCAAATATCTACTTATCCTCCCATTTTAAATATATTTAATTGTGATCAAATGCATATAACAAAAGTTACCATTTGAAACATTTTTTACAGTTCAGTAGAGCTAAGTACACTTTTCACTATTGTGCAACCACAGTCCTTCATGGAAACTTTTCATCTTGCAAAACTGAAATTCCATGCTCATTAGGCGATAATGTCTCATCCTCTTCTTCCCTTAGCCCTTGGGAACCACCATCCTACTTTCCCTTTCAATGAGTGTAACTACTCTAGTACCCCCAATAAGTAGAATCATACAATATGTCTTTTTGTGACTGGCGTATTTCACTTACTGTAATGTCCTCGGAGTTCACGTGTTGTAGCATGTGTTAGACTTTCCTTCCTTTTAGGCTGAGGAATATTCTGATATACTTATGCATCACATTTTGTCCATTCTTCCATTGATGGACACTTGGTGTTGCTTTCTCTTTTAGCTATTGTGAATAATGCTGCTATGAACGTGGGTGTGCAAATATCTCTTTGAGACTTCTTTCACTGCTTGTGGGAGTATATTCTAAAGAGGAATTGCTGGATCATATGCCAATTCTACTTAAAGCAGTTTCAGATTTACAGGGCAATTGAGTGGGAAGTATAGAGTGTTCTCACCCTGTCGCACAGTTTTCCCAATTAATAACATCTTACAGTGGTGTGGTACATTTGTTACCACTGATGAGCCAATATTGATACATTATTATAACAAATGTCCAAGTTTGCATCAGAGTTCAATTTTGGCGTTGTACTTTCTTTGTATAACAAAAGTATAATGTCTACACCATTAGAGTATCAGACAGAATAGTTTAACTCTCTTAAAAATCCTCTGTGCTCACCCCTTTTTCCCCTCTATCCCCTGGCAATCATTGATCTTTTTACTGTCTCTGTGGTATTATCTTTCCTAGAATGTCATATAGTTTGAATCATACAATGTGCTGCCTTTTCAGACTGGCTTCATTTAGAAATATGCATTTAAACTTTCCAAAGTTGTCTGTCCATGGCTTGATAATTAAGTTCTTCTTAGTATGAAATATGATTTGATTGATATAGATGCTCCACAATTTGCCTATTCATTCATTACTGAAGGACATCTTGGTGTTGGCAAGTTTCAGCAATTTTGAATAAAACTGTTATAAACATCCATGTGCATGTTTTTGTGTGGACATATTTTTCAACTCATTTGGATGCATACCAAGGTGCCCAATAGCTGGGTCATATGGTAAGCGTGTTTAACTCTATTAGAAACTGTTGAACTGTCTTTCAAAGTAGCTGTTCATTTTGCATTTCTACCAGGGAGGAATGAAGAGCAGAGGTGTTGATTTTCAGTTTGTTCTTGTTGTAAGGATGAAAGTGGTCAATTCCAAGATCCCTTCATGCCAGACTGGAAACTGTAAGTTCTCCACTTATATTGCAGTTTTAGTAACATGAATAAACAAAGTTTGTGGCTAACAGGTACTTTGACTATTTGAAGTAGTACTTAGAACATTCCCTCAAGTTAATGTGTCCTTAAAAGAGTCTTTTCATAGCAGTAGAGAATGGTGGCACTATAAAAGGCACATAAATGAACAGAAAAGAACAACTTGAAGACACAGATCACAAAGAAATAATTTGATCCTGGCGCTAAGAGCTTCCTTGGCTAGATTTTTATTTAGAGAAAGAAGGAAAGACTAAGATGTATCTCCATTATGTAAGCTTTGAATATATATATATATATATATATATATATATATATATATATATATTTTAAATATGGCACTCAGATTTGAATATTCTGCTGTTAAGAAAGTTGACTACTGCAGAGTAAGAAATATTGCAGTCAATGTTTAGTACTGGTACTGTATATTGGTTAAATAAAGTGTTAAGTTACATGTGTTAAGGTAAGAAAATATTTTTATTTATAATTTAAATTTTAATTTTACTAGGTAATACTTGCACATGGCTCCAAATTCAAAAGGAACGAAGACACGTGATGACGTGTCTCCTTGTCACTGCTGTTCCCCACACCACACATCTGGAGTCAGCTTAGCCATTTGAGTGTGCTCTCTTGGGACTGTTCTCTGCATATAACAGCACACACCTGTGTGTGTATCATATTCTGATGTCTCCCCCACACATACAGGGTACATGGATACATCTTGCTTGCTCCTCTTAGAAATACATCTTAGGCTGGGCAAGGTGGTGCATGCCTGTAATACCAGTTGCTTAGGAGGCTGAGGCAGGAGGATCATGAGTTCAAAGCCAGCCTCAGAAATTTAGTGAGGCCTTAAGCAACTTAGTGAGACCCCATTTCTAAATAGAATATAAAAAAGGGCTGGGATGCAGCTCAGTTGTTAAGTGCCCCTGAGTTTAATCCCTGCTGGGAGAAATAAAAGGAGAGAGAGAGAGAGAGAGAGAGAGAGAGAGAGAGAGAGAGAGAGAGAGAGAGAGAGAGACGCCTTGAAGTAGGGGAGGTGGAAAGGAGACAAAGTGGTACTGAAGAGCTACAGTGGGTATGTGCAGAATGGAAACTTTTTGATCACTCAGCTGCACATCTTTCAGGAGGCTGCCAAATTAGTGTGTTCTCTAAGAGCAGCCTCATGAACATTGCAGACCTCAGTCTTCTAGCTAGTATCTGCAAGGTATGAACAAAATCCCACCCAAACCCTGTATGCATAGCCAAAGGGCACAGTATTCATTCATACTGACATTTGGCCCTAAAATCCCAGCAGGATAAGGACCCCAAGCTGTGTTTCATTGTATTGGTTGGACATGTAGCAGAAAGAAGATGAAGGGGTGAGACTGGCCATGGGACTGAAGGAGAAATGAACACAGGCATTACCCATTCTAGAAGAGGAGGAGAGCCTAGAGGAGTTTGCAGCTCCATGATGGATGGCTTCCCACTCTGATGACCGTGTGCTGCTTGGTGCCCTCATTGGGTTCCTAATTCTGGCAGGTGAAGGAGGCGTCAGGCTGTGGCTCAGTGTAAGTGACCTTGAGTTTGGAAAGAATCCCTGGGGCTGATTTTGAGATAACCTTAAACTGTGTGTGTTCTTAGAGAAGAATGCGCAGCTGAGGCTGAGGTTAGGTGGGAACATTTACATAGTGGCTGCTGAAAATTGCCCCACAGCCAGAAAAGCATTAGCTGCAATAGGTTTTCTGACCTGAGCAGTATGACCAAAGGAGAGCAGATTACTTACACCTATATACATCCATTCCTGCAATACGTAGTTTGGCTGGGTAAAATCAGCTGCCATTAGTATCAGCTTAAGCATGGACACTTCTGGGCTGATTAAGGAACAGGATTCCACAAAATCCAATCCCCTAGAGGGCATGGGTAGGATGAAGCATTCTGGGTTTAATTCACCCTCTAAACCAACGCTTCTCTTTCAGGATGCACATATTTGATATACACATAGAGTTGTCTATATGTGAAGTGATTATGAAATGATTGTCAAAATTAAATTAGTTAACACATCCATCATCACCTCACAAAATTATTGGGTGTGTTGAGAATTTAAGATTGACTCTCTTACCAAATTACAAGTGTACAACACATTATCACTAACTATAGTCACCATGCTTTCATTAGTTCTCCAGAACTTCCTTATCTTATAACTGCCAATCTGTACCCTTCAACCAGCATCTCTACATTAACTCCATTCCATAGCCCCTTATAATCACTTTTCTAGTCTCTGTTTCTGAATTTAACTTTTTTGTTAAGTGCCCCTGAGTTCAATCCCTGCTGAATATTGTCAATGTACAAACGAGTGAGAGCATACAGTATTTGTCTTTCTTTGTCTGACTTATTTTGCTTAACATAATATCTTCCAAGTTCATCTATGTTTTAGCAAATGGTAAGATTTTCCTTCTTTTTTTAAAAAAAAATCTCTGTGTGTGGTACTGGGGATTGAACCCAGGGTCTTGCACATGCTAGGCAAGTGCTTTAACATTGAGCTATTTTCCCAGGCCCAGGATTTCCTTCTTTTTAAAGGCTGAATAATATTCTGTTGTTTATATACCACATTTTCTCTATCCATCATCCCTTGATTGACACTCAGGTTTTTTCCACATCTTGGCTATTCTAAATAATGCCACAATAAACATGGACTCACAGATGTGTTTTCAACATATTGATTTCATTTCCTTGGATATGTACCCAGAAATGGGATTGATGCAGGATCACATGATAATTCTACTTTTCATTTTTTGAGGTACTCCCATTCCATTTTCCACAATTGAGGTACCAATTTCATTGTAGTTATATCCCAATAAAGTGGAGGAAAAAAAAAAGAATAAGTAAATGGTGTCAACCAACTCACTAGGCCATAAGCTTCATACTTTTCTAGTGATTAGTATAGCCCTCTGTGCCTAAAATTATGCCTGGGTAAGCATAAACAATCAATATGCATTAAATGAATGAATGCACTAAGAAATGGGAGATATGGCTTAGATAACAAATAAGAAAGATGCCCTTATGTTTAAAGTTTTATAAAAGTGTTTAATGAATTCAGTCATTTAAGTAGTTGAAAACCTCTTTAAAAATTTGTATATGTCCTGGAAATAGACAATGGTGATAGTTGAACAATATTAATTAATGCCCTTAAAATTGACTAACATGTACACTTTATGCTATTTAGTTTTCCACAATTAAAAAAAAAAAAAACGTGCACAAGTGAAAAAACAAAGCAGTACTTCTCAAACTTAAATGTGAATGGGAATCTTATGAAACTGTTTCAGTAGGCCGGGGATGGGTCCTGCTGCTCTGCCTTTTTTTTTTTTAATATTTATTTTTTAGTTGTAGTTGGACACAATACCTTCATTTTATTTATTTATTTTTATGTGGTTCTGAGGATTGAACCCAGGGTCTCGCATATGCTAGGAGAATGCTCTACCACTGAGCCACAACCCCAGCCCCTGCTCTGCATTTTTAATGGCTGGGTAAAATCAGCTGCCATTAGTATGCCCATACTAATGGGCAAGGTGATGCCCATACTCATGGGCAAGGATCACCCTGAGTACAACATTGGTTCTACGTCTAGATAAAGTTTGCCATTTATTTTCCTGTTTAAGTCTCCTTCCTCTCTCCCACTATTGACTTTTCATAGAGATGGCTCTAAATTCGCACATTGAGAATTTTCCCTTTCTCAGTTAAGAATGCATTCCATGGTTTAGCTTCTCTTCATATATTTAATCATCTCTTTATTAATGGACCTTTAAGTGGATTCTCATTACTGTTACAAACCAGGCTGTAATATGCACCTTCTTCACATGCATATTGCATGTAAATATGAAAAAATGTGAGTTCAAGTGAAGGAATGCATCACAGTGCACTTGTGTACTATAAAAACTATGATTATTTTAATTAGCCATGACACCAAAGATCACAGTTTTTTGATAGGCTGGTTTTGTTTTTGACTCAGATTGAGCTGGCAGTCATCCGAGACCCTGTCATTTCTGCATGTGCTATTATTTAGCCATGTTATCTTTCCCATCTTGTTCTTGTGCAATTGTTTTTCTGAAATCTAAGTGTGGGATTGATTTACATAGCCTGTTAAATTCTAGCTTCAGACCCTTGTTATCACCTATCAGGATAATTTTGATTGTTGACTTTGTCATCTAATATTTTCCCCAACCTCCTGGGTTTATGTTATCTTCCCAGCTGATGAGCATACCATCTCCATTGGTGTATTCATTCGGTGACTATAGAGTACCCTTTGATGTGCCAGGCACTGTTGTTAAGTGCTGAACATACAGTGAGCAAAACTGAAATCTCTGTTTTCCTGGAGGCTTCATTCAAGTAGGGAAGATAGACACTCAATAAAGATGAATAAATTACGTGTGTGGTGTTTTAGTTAATGCCAAGTACCAAGGAGAAATATAAAGCAGGGAAGAGGGATAGGAAGTGAGGGGGGAATTTTTGCAACTTTAGATAGAATGGCCAGAGAAAACTCATAGCAAATAGTGACACTTGAGCAGAGATCTGAAGATATTTTTCTATCCAATTCACTGGAAACTCTGATGATAAAATAATCCTTCCATCTGTTGCTAGAGCCTTCTTTACAGACTGACGTTAATGCACTAACTAGTACCTTTTGGGTACAGCCAACTAATCCACTAGATTTCTCTGTAACTTAATTATCTAGGGTCCATTTCTCTATAATGTTCTTAAAGGTATCTGGGGACATATTAAAACCTGGATATTTAACCTGTATGGTGTCTCCCTTAAGTGGTCTAGTAAAACCCTCACAAACAAAATGAGTTTAATGTGAAAAGACATAGTTCCCCTTGTTGACTTGGCTTTTAGTGCTTACCAAGTACCACGACTGAGAAGCAGTGATGTAGCAGGCAGAAGGAGAAGTGGTGACCCAGGGACCATTTTCTGTCTTCATAGATTTTGTGAAACACAGGTAGAAAGACTCAGTGCTCTTGACATCATGGGAAATTAGACTTCTTGCCCAGTAACTTTTGGCAAATGTCATTCTGAACAACGAACCCCTCATTTAGCCTGATCATTTCAGTCCATACCTACCTATGGTGTGTCTCTACTGAACCTCTCTCTTATTCAGGGCACAGCTTCCTTTTAAACAGGTCGAGGCTATTGGAGGCTGCGTGCACCCTGTGCTGTCCCTCTACCTGCCAGGTGTACTGCTGTGATCTTCACAATAACCTGCAGGCTGCAGTGTTGCCATGATTATCCTCAGCCCAGGCACCAGGCTGGGTTCTCCAAGTGTACAAACAGGTTGGGCTGACATTGCAGGTAGGCACTGATTTCATTCAGCAGACAGAGGACGCACGTGAGGTTAGCCATGAGCTCCAAGAACAAAGCAAAGCTCAGCGTCTTCATTAGACCCCACCGTGGTTGCACAAAAGCTCTCCTTTTGGCATCTCTGGCCTCAGTTCCTTTGTCTGTAGATCACTGGATTACCTGTGATGATTTCTACACCTAGATTCAGGTGCCAGGTGACCATTTCAGAAGAAATAATCAGTCATTGGTAGTTTAGAACCCCGACTTCACAACAGTTTAGCTTAATGAAAAGCAAATTCTTGGACGTGAGGACAGAGATTTTGGTAACAATGGAAAGACTGGAAGAGGGCTAGACACCTGGTAAGCACAGAGGCCCTAGAGAGGCACCTTCTTGTTCATAGCCAATGCTGGAGTGGACACAGTGGAGCATGCTGGCCTGGTGGGACTTCAGGTAACAAGAAGAAATGCAAATGCAGGAATACTCCCCCATCCCCATGGTGTCTGTTCTGCTCCCAACTATTGGACCCACTTCCTTTTCTTTCTACCTCCACTTCTCCTTTTAACCTCATTTCCTTCCTAACTCCCACTCTAGGGGAGAATGTTCAAGAAACGTCTCCTTTCCTGAAAGCAAATACATAATTATGAGAGTGGCACCTTGATCCGAATGGCCCTTTGTTCTGCTTCTTAATGACTAATTATCATGCTATGAAAAGGCTTATGCAACCCTGGCAGAGTCAGCCCTCCTGCTAGAGTGGCTGGAAGTGTGTAATCTTCAAAAAGCTGTGACTGCGACCTGGGATTGCGTAAGAAATAATTACAGAATCCAGCCGGGGCTTGCTTCTTATTACAGGCTCCAGGCTTTTACCCCCAGTAGCTTTACATGCTTGTTAATATTTAAACTGTTGAGTAGTAGCAGAATATTTTGTAAGCTTCAATAATGGTTGCAGAGTTCAGTATTGGATGAGGATCCAGGGCAGGCAGGGTGGAAGAAGACAGAAAAGGACCAGGTCCCACTGAGTTTTCCTTGAGGATTTTTGTCCTTCTGCAAATAACAGCTCTTGGGGAAGTTTTAAACTTTCATTCTTTGCCATAGAAAAAAAGTTAAAAGTCATCAGCCCTCTTAAAATTTCTGAATTTTTACTTTATTCTTTATTTACTTATTTGCAGTTCTGGGATGGAACCCAGGGCCTTGTACATTCTAGGCAAGCTCTCTGCCACTGAGCTACATCTCCAGCCCCATATCTCACATTTTTTTAAAGGTTTTTTTTTAAATGCCCAACTAAAACCCATTATCTTATAAAATAGGCTTTAAATGTGATTTTTTTTAATCAAAAAAAATTTTTAGTTGTAGATGGACACAATACCTTTATTTTATTTATTTATTTTTATGTGGTGCCAAGGATCAAACCCAGTGCCGCCCATGTGCTAAACAAGCACTCTACCACTGAGACACAACTCCAGCCTTTAAATGTGATTTTAACTTTAAAAAGTTAGTGAAAAAAAAAAATTAGTAGCTCTGGTCACCTACCTAATCTTAAAGCAAGAGAAGAAAGATTTAATCTAGTTACTGCCCTCCCCCCAAACACACACACACTCACATACTAATGACAAAGCCTGACACTCTAATCTGCCCCAGATGGCAGAAGCTCCTGTCTGCATCCTTAGCCTTTGGAAAGTCAGCCTCTTGACCTCCAACTATCTGTCTCCTCTCTGCAAAATCAGGCGCGTCCTCTGTCTTGTCTGTGTGCTTTTGTGGCGCCTGTCACTGTGGGATCTAGGCACAGAGACAAAAACATCAGGCAAAATACACATTTGTGCATTATGAGAGGAAACGCTGTCTGGCTTCCTGGAGTCCCCCTCGGCTTAGGTTGCAGTAAGGACTTATCCCAGGGTGATTTGCAAAGACTAAGGAAAAGTGTGGACAAAGCCAACCGTGGAGTACTTCCTTGTTTTCATTTATAAAAGAAGCAACAAGTTGGTGTTTGTAAAGTTTGGCAAAATTGCTGAAGTTTTTAAATGTCTCGGTCAACATAGGAATAGGGCTTCTACTCAAAAGAATGAGAAAGCATTTTGTTTCTTCTCTTCTCCTTTTTTATCTTTTCCTTTCCCTCCCCCCTCTATTTTATGCCTTTCTTCTCTCTCTCCTTCTCATTCTTCCTGCCTTCTTTCCCCATTTGTCTTCTTTCCTTTTCTAGAAAATATATCTGTTTAAATAAAGTAATGCACATTCACGGTGAAAAAAATTTTCTCCCGAACAGAATAAAAAAGTGACAGAGAAAATATTCCTCCACATTTCAGACCTTTCCAGCTCTACCAGTACCCATAGGTAACAACAATTTAAACATTTATTAGAATCTTTCTTCGGATTTCCTCTGCATGTGCACACATTCAGGTGCATGGATGTGTCTATTGATCTATATTTAAAGATCTTCAATGTGAATGGGGCCATACTCAATGTATAGACCTGTAACTTGCTTTCCCCCCCATATAATAGCGTTTCTGGGACACCTTTCCAAAACAGCACAAAGATATATCTATGCACTTCCTGACTGCTTCTAGTCCATTTTGTGGCCACATCCTAATTCACTTAACCAGTTTCTTAAATTGGTAGTAAAAATTGTTTTCCACTTTGGGGGGATTACAAAGAATATTTCAGCACACCTTCTAGTCCACTTGTGCTTTTTGCACAGTTGAAAGAGTATACCCTAAGGATAAATTCCTACCAATGGAATTGCTGGGTCAAAGGGTATGTGCATTTTACACTTTAATAGATATTGCCAAATTACCCTGCAAAAAGGTTGCACCAGTTTACAACCCCATTAACACTATGTGAACTACCTATTTCCTCAAAACGTTACTGACTCCACGGTCTATCAAACATCTAAATATTTGCCAATGAGCAACAAAAAGTTGTTATTGTTTGAATTTACATTTTAATTATGAAAAATTAAACCCTGTTTCACGTGTTTATGGCCCATTGGTCATAAATGTTTCCTCTGGTGTGTGTTTGTGTGTGAAAACTATAGTCTTGCCACTGTTTATTTCCATTGGTGTTTTAGTAGTTTAAAAAATTGATTTATAAAAACTTTAATTTGTTATTAAATTTTATTCTTTGTTCTTCAAATACATTCTCTACCAATTTTTTTTAACCAGTGGAAGTTAACCATTAATTACAGATTTAAACTTACCTGCCTTTTCTTTGGTAACATTTAGGTTTTCTGCCATACTTCAATGACACCTGACCTCTTTTACAAATTACCTATTAGATTTGCTTTATACATGTTTTTTTTGCTATTTCAGACATCTATTTTAGTGTATGGAGTGAGGTAGGGATTTGATTGAAGATCATATTGGCTCTATGTAGTTTTATAAATCAGCCTGTTAGCTACAGTGATGTGCTGCAAGTGGATGCTTTGTGTCCCTTTGGAAATAAAAAGGTTGTAGGCAAGCTTTTCGTAAGATCTGGGCAACAGCTTGTTTATATCAAAACTCTGTTCTTTTCTATTCAGGAGAACACTTGGCTGATCTTCGAAGGAGTTAAGGAGCAGAGAGCAGGAAATTATAGAGAAAAATGGAAAACAGATTCTTTGGTGAAAGTGCATAATCCTGGAGAATATCATGCTAAGTAAGCCAATCCCCCCAAACCAAAGACCTAATGTTCATTCTGAAAAATGGATGCTGATCCATAATGAGAGGGGGCGGGGTGGGAAGAATGGAGGAACTTTGAGCCAAGGGGAGGGAGAAGGAGAAGGGTATGGGGGAGGAAAGATGATGGAATGAGATGAACATCATTACCCTAGATACATGTATGACTGCATATGTGGTGCGACTCTACATTGTGTACAACCAGAGAAATGGAAAGTTGTGCTTCATTTGTGTGCAATGCATAGAAATGCATTCTGCTATCATGTATAACTCATTAGTACAAATTTTAAAGATTAAAAATAAAAAAGAAAGTGCATAATCTTAGAACCAGGAATATTTCTGCTTTAATACTATGAACATAGAGGACAGAGACTCATGGGCTGAAGAAACAACTGAGCAGATGAATTCCACTTACCTTTTGTTCATCTAGCAATTTCTAGAAGGAATAAAGGAAAAATACTTTTCTTATGCTCTCATTTCAACAATATTTCTGTGATCTCACCTACTACACAGCCTGGGATTTTTAGTGTTCTTCCCATAGTTCTTAAATCTATGGAGTATTTTTCTCTTTAAAGACCGAATAAATTAATTGCATCAGTAACATTAGAGGTTTATATTTCTTGGCATGAGCAATACCATATATGTACTAGCAAAGACCTACATGACTTTGATTTGCAACATAAATAATATAATCCCATAGATCAAATTCCAAGTAATTGAGTTAAAAGATACTGAAGGACTCTTTTCTCCCAAGTATCTACCTCTTGATAAATTGTGTAATTTGTATAGTTATAATTAGATTTGATGAGGATTGATTTTATCATTAGAGGTATAATATTACTACTATTAATACTGATTACTGTTTGTTGAGTATGCACTCTGTGCCATTATTGTATATATGTATGCGTATGTATGCATGTAACAAATATATCATCTATAAAATCTATGTACACATAGAACATATAGATCTATTATCTATAAAAATCTATTGTGTACAGAATTATGTATATATTCTAATTTATTCCTCACTGTGACCACTATACAGATAAAAAAATAGAAGTTCAGTTTGACTTAAGTACCTAGGTTGAGATCGTACAACTGTTGAGTGAAGGGTTGAGAACTAATTCAGGACTGTTTGACCCCAAACTTTGTGCTGCTATTATTTCATCCTGTTCTTTCCCCTAAGGACAGGTGCAGACACAATGAGAGGCAGGATGATTTCCAGTGGAGCTTGAATTTTACATCAAATGTAAAATCCAAATGGTGCTCTCCTTTCCTGCTGCCCCCTTCAACAGGTCTTCCATTTACTTGTTGCTATGGAAGCCATATTTTTAAGGGTTCCAAGTCCCTCTACCCTTGTCCCTCCTAGAATTCCAACAGGTATTCCTACATCTGGAGACAGTCCATAGGGAGCACTGGGTAGCAGGAACCCCTCCCAATCTGGCTACCTTTAGCTCAGGATGAAGTGAAGGGGCCAGAGAAGGGGTGGAAGTGGTCTAACAGTGGCTCTCAGATGGGGTCCAGCAGCCTCGGTGTGTGCAGAGTAGCCCTTCCTGTGAGGGCTCTGGATTCCTGATTATGAAAGCCCAGGAGGGCCCCTTTTCCTGAATAATGAGGCCTCACTGATCTAGCCTGTACTCTCTTTCAAGGATCAGCAGCCCCTCCTCTCTTCTAGCTCATTCCAGTAACGGTTAAGAATGTTAAAACATTTTTTTTTCTTCTAAAGGAAGAGTAACCTTTCCCAGACCTGCTGTATTTTTTTCCAGCTTTTCCCAAGTCTGAGTCCCCTCTTTGCGGTCAACGTTCTGGAGAGGACACGCACAGTCCCTGCCCCTGTCCCTGCCCTACCCTGCTTCCTCATCCTGTCCTCATCTGGCCCTTGGCCCCACCATGTCTCTGCCGTGACGCCCCTGAGGTCACTGCGGGCCTTGCTGCCAAGTCATTATCTTTGACTTCTTTGCTGGATAGGACCCTAGGGGACATGTCCTCTGAACACACACAGTTTCTCTTTATTTTCAAGAAGGAATACTCTGTTTCTCCCTTTTACAGATTCCTTGTGTCTTTTTGTGTGTGTGTGTGCACCAGGGATTGAACCCAGTGCCTTGCCCATGCTAAGTACATGCTCTGCCACTGAGTTGAACCCCCGCCCTTTATTCATACCTTGAGCATAATGGTTAGATCCCTGGTTATCTTGCCTTCTCCCTGTGCTCAGGAACACTTTACTAGTAGCTTAAAAAACTGTTACTTCCTTGTCTCATTTCTATATCTGCATATAATCATAGATAAATTACATATAGGTATAGTAATTTTATGTATAGTATTACATATAGAATTATACACATCATATAGATATTATAGATAGAAAATTGTATTTGAAAAAGCTTAATTTTTTTTCTATTTCCAGGGTTGTAAAAACTCTCCATGTGCTGCTGTTTCCTATTCTTCATCCCCGGCCCAGATCTTTCCTGAACTTCAGGCTTGAATATGCAACTGCTTCCCTGATGGGCTTCATTTGAGTGTCCTTCCTGCAACTTAAAATCCGTGTGTTCCAGACCCAACTCGGCGCTGGGCTGAAGGCCATGGCTGACTCCAATGGTGCCTGTGGGCAAATTGGAAAAAATGCACACTTTTCTCAAAATACTTTACTCTCCTTGGACAAAATTTATTGTAATTGATGCCAAAATTATTATGACTCTGATGTCAAGGGCACTCCCTTTATTTGTGCATGACAAGAAAGTCTTGAATTGCTGCACATAGACATGCGCATGCACACACATGCAAAAGCAAAGTGGCGCCTCCTTGACACCATGACTGTGGGAATGGCCTCCTTGCCTACCAGTGTCCTCCTGACCTTCACTTCTAGTCATCTCCAAGTCCTGGGGATGCACTTTCAAAACTTGTCAAAACCTGTTTATTCTCCATCCTTGCTGTGGCTTATTCAGACCATCTTGACTCACTTGTGTTGTTACAACAGCCTCTAATGTTGCCTCTATGGGGTCCTCTCCTTTCTGTTCTTCCTGGAGTAGATTTATCCTTATAAGCAAAACCAACTGCTATCTGCTAAAAGCACTTCAGTGACTCCCCATTGTTCTCAGAGTATAGAGCAGGATCCTTTATGATCTTGCTGATATTTACCTCTCTGCTTTGCCTCCTTTCCCACAACCATAGGTTCTGCAGTTCATGAATGCAGACAGTTTGCAATTCCCCAAATGTGCGTGCTCTCTCTTGGCTCTGTGCCGGTGCACATACCGTTCCCTTCACCTAGAAGCTTCCCTTCCACTCCCTGCTCCTAACTCCAGCTTATTCATGGCTCAGGTTTCAGTGTAAATACCACAGTATCCAGAAAATTTTCTCTACATCCTTGGAGCCTGGGAGCAATGCACCTACCTCTGGATGCCCACATCATTTCCGAGATTCATCTCCATGATGGCCCCCACACCTGACACGGTGCTTACCTGTTTACAGGGAGGTCTGCAAGGTGGATTCTGTTTTGGCCCTCCTTTTTTTTTTTTTCTGTTCAATCGTGTCTAGAATGTGATAAGGTGCTCAAAAAGGTTTGCAACTGAACAGAGGTACAGAGAAAAATTTCTTACCCTCGGATTTCCTGTTATTCAATTAAACTGGAACTTCCTTACTTCATTGAAAAAATGTGTGTATAAGCCAAAATGCCATAGATATGAAGGAAAGATATGATATCTATTATAAAATTACTAAGGAAATCTAAAAACTCAATTGTTAAAAAAACAACAAATAATCTGAATTAAAAATGGATGAAGGACTGAATAGACATTTCTTAACAGAAGACAAATAAATTGCCAACAGTAGCCGGGCATGGTGGCTCATGCCTGTAATCCCAGCTAACCTGGGGGTGGGGTCGACTGAGGCAAGAGGATCTGAAGTTCAAGGCCAGCCTAAGCAACTTAGTGACACCCTTTCTCAAAATAAAATAAAAAGGCTTGGGGTATGGCTCAGTGGTAGAATGCTTGCCTAGTATGCACGAAGCCCTGGGTTCTATCCCTAGCACCACTGTTTTAGTCAGATTTTTCATTTTTGTGATCAAAAGACCTGACAAGAACAATTAGAGGAGGAAAAGTTTATTTGGGGGGCTCATAGTTTCACAGGTCTCAGTCCATAGATGGCCAACTCCATTCCTTGGGGCTCAAGGTGAGGAAGAATGTGGTGAGTAGTAGTAGCTCAAGACATCACACCAGGAAGGAGAGAGAGAGAGAGAGAGAGAGAGAGAGAGAGAGAGAGAGAGAGAGAGAGAGAGCTCTGCTCAAGGAGGGTAAAACATATACCCCAAATGCATACCTCCAAGCGTCCACCTCCTCCAGCTATCTCCTAACCGTCTTCAGTTCCCACCCAGTTAATTCTATCTAATTCACTGATTGGGTTAAAGTTCTCACAACCCAATCATCTCTCCTCTTAGCCTTCTTGTATTGTCCTACACATGAGCTTTTGGAAGACACCTCACATCCAAACCATAACAACCACAAAAAAGAAAAGGAAATAAAACACAATGGGTTATGAATGCAGCTCAGTCCGTGGTGGAGCACTTGGTTAGCATGTGGGAAGTTCAAGATTAAACCAAAGTTCAATCCCCAGAACAGAAGGAAAGAAAGACTGACCAACATGTACATAAAAGGATGATCAACACCACTAATCATCAGGGAATCATCAGAACAATGCAAATTAAAGCCACAATAAGTTATTGCATCAGACTTGTTAGACTGGCTATTAACTAAAGGACAAAAGTTAAACGTTGACGAGGATATGGAGAAAAGAGAACACTCAGACACTGTTGATAGGAATGTAAATCAGGAGAGCCGTCATGGAAAATGGTATGGAGGGTCCTCCATAAATTAAAAATAGGTTATCATATGATCCAGCAATCCCATCATTAGATATATGTACAAAGGAAATAAAATTGGTATGTGGAAGAAATACCTGCACTCCAATGTTCATTGCAGAACTATTTACAGTAGTCAGTATATGTAATGAACCCATGTGTCCATTAATGGATGAATGGACAAAGAAAATGTGGTTTATCTACACAATGGAATACTACACAGCCTTTAGAAAGAAAGAAATCCTATCATTTTTTTACAACATGGATGCACCCAGCAAACATCATGCTTATTAAAGTAAACCCAGAACAAAAGGGCAAATACTGCACAATCTCACTTATCCATGGAATGTAAAAAAAAGCTGAACTTATAGAAACAGAGCAGAATGGTGGTTGCCATCAGCTGGTGGGTGTGGGGAGGGAATGAGGAGAGGTTGGTCCAAGGGTCCACATTTTCAGTTAGATCTTCTGGAGATGTGTTGTCTAGCATTGTGACTAAAGCAAATAATAATGCATTGTATATTTGATAATTGCCAGGAGAGTACATCTTAAGTGTTCTTACCACAAACAAATGATAATTATGTGAAGCGGTAGATAGGTTAATTAGATTGATTTAATCATTTCATAATATATAGATAAATCATCACTTTACACACCAGAATATACACAATAAAACAAACAAACAAACCTTGGACCTGAGCCCAGTGCTGTGCAAACCTCCAAACATGGCAGGTCTTCCATTCCATAATCCCTGCCTGGGTTTGAAGGATCTGTTCCATTTATTGAAGCATTAAAAGTTTGTGTCCTAAAGGGGAGTAGAGGTCTCTATCTCTATTTTCCTCATCTCTCCCTGAGTTAATCTAGTCTCATTCCGGCTTGTGGAAATGCAGAATCTTTAGGATTTTGTATGCTCTTGAGATCCTGGCTTGTTACCTGCTCCCTCCCAGTCCTGAATAATAACAGCTAACCCCATGTAGTGTTTAGTCTGTGCCAGGCACAGTTCTAAGCATTTTGCATGTGACAGTCATTTAACTTTTACAAGAATCTTGTGAGGTCATTACTATTATCATCACCATATCATGGGTAGGAAAACTGAGGCACAGAGAGGTTAAGTAACTTGCCCAAGGTGACAACAGATATTCTATGGTAAGAGCTGGGATTTAGGTCTTGGCAGTCTGGTTTCAGAGACATCTATCCCCAGATGTCAGCAAATGATGAAGCTAAGACCAGCAACTCAACATCTGAGCCCCTAGGGGTAGTGATCCCCATTTCAGTCTCAGTGGTGTTCTGGAGTAGACTACTAACTCAAGATGCAAGCCAGCTTGTTAAATGTTCAGAAATGTGGTATTCAGTGTTACACTGTTAATGGCTTGAAATTGGCCATTAATTTCCATCACACCATGGAAATTGGCAGATGCTACAAATCAGAGACCATATCCAAAACCAGGGTTCCTGCTGGAAGACTCCCATCTTGAGTCGCAGCTGGGTTAGCATGAAAGGCATATGAGGGTTTCTTAGATGCTTTAAATTGCTGTATGTGCTCCAGGTTCTCTTTGAAGGCATAGACAAAAAACCCACTGAGCCTAATACACGTCAGCCCAGACCTGACAAGGAAGCTACCAGTCCACCCTGGCCAGCTGTGGAGCATCTCAAACCATAGCTCCCTTCCCCCCAGGGCACTGGTGGGATATTCCAAGGCAGGCATTGCACATCAGCAGGAGTTCCTTAATAACTCACCTGAATTTGCTGCCCTCTGTTCACTGCCTCACTTTCCTCCTCCCTTATTTCTTGCACTTAACAAAATTAACTGATGTCCCAATTCTTTTCTAAAAGTTTGCTTCTGGGGTGCCCCCCAACTAAAAGAAGGGCTAAGTAGGCAGCTCTGCGTGCCAAAGCAAGGAGTCTTTACCAGCCCAGGATGAAAACACACTCCTGCTTCCTTGTCTGCTAATGGCATTGCTGGCTGCATGGGTGGTACCCCTTTCTCTAGGGAAGATGAGGAAGCATCTAAGAGTTTCCCTCCAAGAAAACAGTGACATGCTCTTGTTGTCATTATTCCAATGTTTGAGAGGGGTTGGACCCTGAGCTCCGGGTAGCAATTATCTCCTGGGTCTCCCTCTAGGACAACATGACCTTTCCTGGAGGTTTAGGAGTACAGACTTTTCTGGCAGAATGTTTTAGGGGAGCAGTCTTCTGAACCAGTTTTGGGGCATGGCAGATTTGGAGCTGATACATTCGATTCCAGTGACTCCCTTTATCCTTCAGGTTTTATCTGACTTACAGCCAAAGCTCAGCTTTGGCTACTGGGCATGATTGTTGATAACAATACATTTTCATTCTCCTAAAGGGCAAAAAGAGGAAGTGAGGAAAGAAATTGAGGATCCAGGACCTCAGAGAGGAATGTACAGAGGACCCTCCTTCTTGGTTCACTGCAATCCTGCCAGGTCTATTTTACTGCTCTGGATCCCCAATTCTAAACATAGATCGTGTGCTTTATTAAGTCCTGAGTTTGCTTTCTAACTAATAAAAAAACTGTTAGCAGGAGCAAAATAATTTGTCTAATGAATTTGAAAGCAGATTTATTCAAGTACGTACGGTGGCATTACTTTGCATCCTGGGACAAAGGAAAAGTGACTACTAAGAGGGAAAACTGATTATGATCTGTGTGGAGCAGAACCTGACATCATATTGGCTATACAAATTTAATTCTCTGTTGGTTACCAGAAGGGTCTTGATTTCTTTCTTTCATACCTACTACCTCTTCTAGTGAGGTACAGAAGATTAAAGTTTAAGATTGTAACTGGGATTACCACCAGCATTATTTTTTGAAGACTGTGGTTCATGTTTGTCTGGACACATGTGTTTGGTACACAGACTATGAGTTCCCCTGGACAGAAAGTCAGTCCTATTGGGCCCTGTAATTAACAAAGGAGTGAGGAAGGGGGAAGTTTGTTTGTAATGGACCAATGATTACCTCCTTGTCCCTCACTCTTTCATTTTTCTCCTTGCAGTAGAACTTACGCCCATTTAAAAATTATGTAACTCAACGGACTAACTCAAATAGTTCTTGATATTTCAGGTAACAGTGTAGAGGGGGGTGGAGTGGGTTCAGGGTTGGTAAGGCAAATAGAAAAGTGTAGGGAAAGATCTTATCTGGCAGAGAATGTGGTCCCCTCTATGAATCATTGTGCAAGCAACCAGTCATGGGCCTGGACGTGGGTTGGCTCTTGATTCTACTGAATCAATGGTGACTAAAGATATGGTAGTTTTCATTTCCTGTGACTCATGAAGGCAGCCCATTGGGAAAGACTGGTTTCCAGGGTCCAATCTGTTAGCTTAAGCCCTTCAACTTTGCTCAGGGACAGAGATGAGAGATTACTGGGTCCACTAGACATGGCCTTTCTTAAAAGTCATTCTGAGGTTAACTTTTTAGAATACATAGGCTCATATTCATCTTTATTGGATCCAAATTGGTAATGTCTCTTACTGACTCAAACTTCTGAGTCACTTCAAGTATTTCTGAAGCAGATGCTGGATTCTGTATTCCTATACAGAAGGAACAAAATCTCTGCCCTTCTTGATTCTACAGAGAGGCACAACTTGGGCTTGTGGGTGTGCTTCAGTCAAAATGTAGAACAAGCCACATAACTGTGCACTCAACCATGATGAGGCCTTTTATGGCATTTATAAATGTCCCTGGAGGCTATTACTCAAAAGGGTTCATCTAATAAATAGAACCAATAATTATTCTGTTTTGGATTGCTAACTATGTGTAACTTTAGGAAGAGGTCAAAAGTGTCTACTTTGCTCAACATTTCCTCAGCATTCTGACCCTTGTGATTACAGAATTGGGGTGCAGGTAGAGGTCAGGATGTAGGGAGAATTGTATTACCTCAATCTCTTTCATATTGGGGCTGCTTTCTGAAAGCTGGTGTGGGTGGGGTGTGTTTGATCATTTGGGGGGGGCGGGTACATTGCATAGTCCTGCTAGTTTCATCTCAGGTCCTTCTTTGGTGGGACCCTTTCTTGGAGGGGTCTTGGCATGGATCCAGAATTTAGAAATTAGCCACATCTCCTAGGAGCCACTTTATGAAGGTGTCCAGGTTTCAGGAAGGAGATGGGACTGCAGAAATGCTCTTCCATTCTACTTGGGCTGTTGGTTCTGTTCCTTTGATCTTTTCTCAGTCAAGGTGTCATTGAAGAAGACAATATGTCCCATTTAGATGGTTTGTTGATACTGTTACCATAGTGAAGTCTAGTGGGCACCAGGACCATGGATGGTTTTGCTCTGAGTGGGAAGGGGCTGTAAGGTGCTATGTATGACTTCACAAGTACTGGGAAGTTTACCTTTCCTCCCAAAGCATTTGCCTAATGTGTTTCAGTTAGGAGAAATTCTACAAATGAGGCTTTATATATATATTTTTTCCTACTTAAGCTTCTAGTAGGAAATTTCTGTGGTTTGGGAAATACAGTGTCATATCATCATTCATTCAATGTAAGAATAAGTTTTTCAGTCAGGGTTATTGAGGCATAACTTGCATACAGTAAAAAACCTCCACCTTTTAAGTGCTCAGTACTGAGTTTGGGCTAGCATACAGAGTCATGAAACCACCCTTGAAAGCAACCTGTAGAATAATTCTATCACCCCGAAAGTTCCCCTTTGCCTTTGAGAACCCTCCACTCCCATCCTAGTCCCTGGAAATCGCTGATCTGATTTCTGTCCCTTTTGCCTTTTTCAGGGTCATGAGCATGGATTCATCTGGATGTAATCCTTTACTCAGCCAATGCATTGGAGAGTCCTCCAAGTCACTGATCATCCTTTGCCTTGATGAACAGCAGCCTACAGTGTTTGTTCCCCCAGAGGGAGGGTGGGGGCTACAGCATTTTAGAGCATGGACTGCTGCTTCACTCTTTCCCTTGGATTCTACGTCCTCGTCATCCTCCAGTTGCAGCACCAATGGTGTTGTAGGAGGGTATGTAGGAGGAGAATGCTTTTCTAAGGGACAAAAGGGTGAAAATCATCCTTCTGCCTTCCCTTGTGCTTGGGCAAATGGCCTGAGGTGGTGAGGTGGTGAGCAACAAAAGGAACAGATTTGGACTAATGAGCCAGGGAGTTCTTGATTGGAAGGATTTCCCCAGAAAGGAGATGAACCAGAGCCGGACTTGATTATTCCATTGGGGCATCAGGAACAATTCAACCCAGTTTTGTTTGGCCTTGAATTCTACTGATCATGGTTCAGAATCCCGGGGGAAGAGATGGTCAGCTTGCCAGAGCAACTGTCAAACTGCACGCTCCAGGAGAGATGGGTGGTACCAACCAAGGAAATCAGGAAGCTAGGACCAGAAGATGTCAGAAACAGATGTGGGCTACCCCAGAAAAAATACCAGCTCTCCTCCGAAAGGGTGGGTCTATCTGCAGAGAGGATCATGTAGCCCTTATTATTCATAAGTTTCCTGGACCTAAGAACCTACCTGGAATATGCTTTACTAAATCACAATATTTATGGATATTTGGGCTGGCTTCAGGGATTTTTCTCCAGTTTCTAGATTTTTTTTTCTTCCTTCTATGTTTAGTATTTAGTGTTAGTATTTTTATATTTATACACACACACACACACACACACACACACACACACACGCACATTTCCATGCTTTGGTGCCTGCTGCAATTTTAAGTTGTATCAACTCTGCTACCCTGAGAATTGCCTCTTAAATAAACAAATGAAGGACTGACTGATCTTTTCAGCTCAGGGTCTGAGCCTTTGGCCTGGGAGCCACCATGGGACTCAGGAAAGCAGCCTTGGATGCCTTGTTTATGATGAAATCGCTTCAAGATCAGCCAATATTTCTCAGCCTCTGAATCCTGTGAAATAAGCATGCTAGCGTTCTACTTCTGATTTGGAAAGCTGGGAGTTTTGTGAGAAACTTTTAAGTTGTTAAGAATATACTGAGAGGAATTATTTCTGGAAATACAGATTGTGACCTATTAGAACGACAAGTTCTATATGTCCACTGTATGCTAATGTCTCTAATATATTTTTCTGTATCTGTAAGGATGTTGACCATGTTGAAGGATGCTGTAATGAAACTTGTCCCTGAAATACATACTTGATTCCAAGTTGATTAAGTATGGAAAAGGTAAAAAAAATACACATTAGCATGCCATCTTTGACATTATATGAGAGTTTTCACAGATGTGAACTATGAGGAAAGACACAGAGATATGGTCTAGTCCAACCCTTGTTCTACTGAGGTTTGCAGGAATTAATGACTCTTCCCTTAGGTCACCAAACTGTGTGAGACACAGCTGGAATTCAGACTCAGGTCTCTTAGCATTTTTATTCTGAGTTATTTCTTGGATGGGTCACTTTTGTGATTTTGAGCATTACCAGACATTAACTACAATGGGCAGAACCAGCTAAAGTTTGCAAAATTTCTCTAGCTTTCCCTTAATGGTTAGAAATTGGCAATTAGAAACAACAAATACATGTCAAGGATGTTGAATCCGTATATTATTTGAGTTTCAAACAGATGTGATAAAAGACTGAATTACAGCAAGTCCTCAAAGTTAAACTGTTCCTGAAAAGAGTGGCAGAGAGGTCCAGGAGGGAATTAGGAAAATGTGGTCTTATGTGAATGTTTATATTTGGCTGTAGTTCACCAAAAACGTAGGTCAATACAGTTCTCTTTCCAGGCTGTGTATAAGTTGGCAAATGACAGAAACAACATTTGCTTCTAATCACCCATCCATCTTAATAATGCCGAACAGATACAGGCAGACTCTTGCACAATCACCAGCATTTCATGATGCCAGAATCTTTGCCAATTTGAAAGAGGTCCTTGAATCCGGGGAGAGTTACATTTTTATGTTTTTGATCATGATCTTCTTGGAAGATACTTATTAGGGCCATTTGTTGACAACATTAAGAATTAACAAATTATGTTGTTAAAGCATAACAAAAGTTTAATGGTCTCATTAGAGAACCATAAAGTCTGTTACTTAAGAGAGAAATATTGTGGTGTTGGAAAGCAGGAAATATTTACCAAAGACTCTTCGGGGTCTAATTTCTAGAACTAAGACAAAGCTCAGCTATTGTGGTCAAAAGAATTTTTTTTAAAAAAAGAGCAAAATCCTTGTATATTGGATGTCAGCACAGTCCCCTAGTATCTAAGAACTTCATTAGTCATGTGTATGCATTGAGTTGTTTTTTTTTTAAGTTAAAAAAAATGAGAATTCTTGTAAACAGTTCTACTTTTTAAAATAGAGAAGAGGCAATTTTTATTATTTGGGGCCTGGTCTGGGAAAATAGAAGCAGTGTGCATTGGGGACTGCCCACCTGTTACTACTGATGGTTGTCAGAGAGAAGGGACTTCGGGTCACACATAATACCTGTAGATACTCCTTTCTCTCAGTGAGTAGCAGAATTCCCCCTTGCTATTCTCTGCAAGAATATATGCCACTCTGCAGAAGCAAGAGAAAGTAATGCCATATTCACTAGTGGCCTGAACATGCATAATACATGGAAGCCGGAGTCTCAGATGCTGGCATCCAGGTCTCCCAGGCAAAATGAGTATATGGCCACTTCTAGAGAAGGACGGTTCTTGGGGAGGAATAGGGATTAAATTCTTAATAATGAAAGAAACCATTCACCAATTTGGTGAATTGACTTTTTATAACAATTTGCTGATCATTGTTATAAAAAGTGAATTGAGACAATTATCTGAATGTTTCAACTAAATTCAGGCCAAAATATGTTTGTGTCTGAATTCTCCAAATAATGGTGTTCCAGTGAAAAGAATTCTACCTGGGTGAAGTGGCACATGCCTGCAAATTCCAGCTACTCAAGAGGCTGAGGCAGGAGGATTTCAAGTTCAAGCTCAGCCCAGTGGCAATTTAGTAAGACTGTGTCTAAAGGAAAGAAAGAAAAAAGAAAAAGCATTGGATGTAGTTCAGTGGTAGAATTCTTGCCTAGAGCTAGATTCATCCCCAGTATCCACCATCCCAAATGGGGGGTGGTGGTGGTGAGGAATCCTAAATTGGGAGTTGGAACCTCTGGGTTGATTAA
Organism: Urocitellus parryii; assembly: GCF_045843805.1. Classification (NCBI taxonomy): domain Eukaryota; kingdom Metazoa; phylum Chordata; class Mammalia; order Rodentia; family Sciuridae; genus Urocitellus; species Urocitellus parryii. The sequence continues at coordinate 131,364,311 of NC_135538.1, read as the reverse complement.
GGAATGTTTAAAGACACACTGTAGGTCCCTTTATCCTTGTGTATAAAATTAGGTTTCCTTACTTGAAAGTATGAGTCTATCCAAAAGAGTGGATGAATTTAGCTTTGTATTTAGCTTTGTTAGGTCTGAACACACATTTCTTATACCAGAAAAACGTCAAGTTAGTGAAATTGTTGGGACAGTGGAACCAGAGGGGACATATGTGCATTGGGGACAGCAAAATCAAAGTCAACCCTAAGGCAGATATTAAGAGGACTTATTTGCTAGGGCTGGGGCTGCTGAGATGCTGCTGCTGCTGCTGCTGCTGCTGCTGATGATGATGATTTTATTTATTTAATTTATTTATTTTTCACGAGTTTAGAATCTGCCTCAGTTGTAGAAGGAGGCTTAGGTTTCTTATGCAGAAGCCAAGGGGCTGGAGTGAGCCATCCCAGGATGGCTGAAGTCCTCTATCTATCGTCCTGACGTATTTACAGGCAGCAGAGGCTCCGAGTGTGAAGTGGGTAAGGAGACAGGGGCTTCCCTTGGTCCCTGACTGGGCAAGTTCAGCACAGAGACCCAGCATCCTTTATTTACCATATGGGTGCTCCGCAGAGAAAAGGAACTCTGACCAAAGGAGGGCAGGAGACTTGATCTTTGTGGAGAGGGCGTGGCAGTGCAGAATGGAGCAGGCAGACATCCAGGTGGTTCTCTCCACTTCCTTGTCCATCGCGGGTCCGGAGGTTTTCTGGGTAGCTGGGGCAGAAGTGGCTACAAAGCGCCTACACACGGGTTGGCTGAGGTGGTGGGAGCTAGGGTTCTTTGAGAATTGACCCACTGAGGCCTCGCCCCCGCTGGCCCATCTCCAGGCAGGTCTGACAAGTGCCAGAGGGTACTTCCCAAACCAAACCCAGCCCTCACCCCCGCCCAGCAGTCCCTTGTCCCCTGTGGCCCCGGGTTAGCCCACGGCCCCGCGGACTGGTGTATGCACAGCTGTGCTGCGGCCCCTTTGGCCGAGAGGGGCGCTCTGGGGCTCAGGGTGCTGCGGGTTGTGGGAAGGGGGTGGGGAGGGGGCTGGAGGCTGGGAGAAGGATGGACCCTGCCCTGGGCCTGGGGGCCACGTGGTGGGCGCGGCCAGATTCCCCGGCTGGCCCTGGGTCTCCACCCTGAGCTCTCCGCGCCCGGGAGGAATCTTGTTTTCTGGGCTGCTGCTGGAAGGGACAGCCTTTGGAGGGCTGCAGAGCTCACAATGCCCAAGCTACGGTGGAGGCCCGGGTCCTTCCATCCGATCCAGTCTCCTCTCTGAAGACCCGGGTCTCCGCTGCGGCGCGCGTTTCCTGCCAAACTCCAGCGTCGCCCGAACCCAAAGCGTCAGTTCAACTTCCCGTGTTCCTTGAGAAAACGGAAGCTCCTACTGTCACCCTTCTTTACCAGCACCCAGAAACCGAAATTCCCGGCTGGGGGTGTGAAGGAGGGGTGGGGAAGAGGCGACAGCGCCCCCGGCACCCCTCCCCGCCCACCAAGAATGATTGTCCTTTGTGTCATGGGATTGGAGTTTGGAACTGGTCATGGAACGCGGAACAGAGGAGAAAAGCTCCTGTGACTGTGACAATTCTTAGAAACCTTGCAGGAGGCCCTGGGAAAACAAAGAAAGGGGACCGGAGGCCACGGAGGGCACCGCAGTCTGTTGGATCTCGAAGTGTTCATTACGAAGGAAATCAATTCTTCCTTCCTTCCTTCCTTCCGACCTTCCTTCCTTCCTAGGGTGGTGAAGACGGTTGTGATTTTTTAGAACATTGCCTTTCCCCTTTTCTCTTTGACATTGCTGTTTCTGTGTTCTTTAATATAAATAAATTAGCAACTATTTTGGTAAAAGGAGAAAGATTTGTACTGTCTGAAGAGAAACCAGAGGACAGCAGTGTTTTAAATAAAATCTCCCATTGTGGGACTATTTTCACTGTGGAATTGAAAATAGTGGTTTTTGCCTGTGTAGAGATGGCACACAGTTCGAGAGAATGGCCTGCTGGGATCAGGTGGGCAGCACCTGAGGTTACTCGCTTCCTGCTGTCCTTCAGTCTCAGATGGTTTTCAAGAGCAAAGCTCAAGGGTTGAGCATGATAATTTCAACCCAGTGTACCTGTTGCCCCTTCCGCCAGTTGTTGGTCTGTTTTATTTTTCCTGTCTAATTATCAGCCTTGTGGCTGCAAATATCTACCCTTTTGTCATAATTCAACCCTGTTATTATCACTCTTTATGACTCCTAAGTAGGTATAACCAAAATCAGTCAAGACTTGTTACTTGTTAGCTAGACTTGGGCATGGGCTTTTTCCTCCCATTCCTGCTTAAAGAGGGGCATCTTCAAATAGGCCACATTTTTGTTTCCTCACCTTATTATGCCTAAATCCCAAACCATCTTCCTGCATTGGATAAGAATAGTAGGGCTGACAGTGAGGCCTGTTTCCTGTCTCTAAACCATTTCCATTTCTCTTTAGAATTTTGCAATCTATAAATTGTTAAGAGTCCTATTGCCTTTGAACTTAATTTGAAAACAACTGTCCACCTCTACACATGATAGCTTCACAAATGAGGGGAGTGAAAAAACAAAAACAAAAAACCCACCATTTTTTCACACCCAAATGAACCTCTGAATTCCTGAAAAGGTGAATAGTGTTGTTTTGACAAAAGCACTGACAGTTATGTTGCTCTTAAACCTGCTTGAAGACTCATTGGTGTGATAGTCTTAACAATAATAAAAAAAAAGTTTACAGCCTTTTGAGCCCAAATACAATTTCCTTGAAAATATTGGTTTGACTAAATGCTCAATCAGCCTCCTAAATAGGATTCTTGGGGGAGAGAGGCATGCACATCTTATCATTTCTCTGATAACCCTCAGGTAATAAGAAATCTCATTAGTGGAAGGCCTATCCTGGAAATGTGTGTATGTGTGTGTGTGTGTCAGTGTTTGGTAAGGAAACCTGCTTCCACCTTTATTAAAGTATGGTGGAAAATATTTTGATCCCTGAGTGATGTTTCTTGACACTCAAACCTGAACCCATTTTGTGGGGTAGAGGCAAAAAGCTATCTCCAATGGATCACCACAAAGTGTATAAGTCAATTGTGGGTTTTATTAAAAAATAAGCACTATGCCTGGGTTTCATAAAATTTATACACGAATATATACACAGACACAAATAAAATAATATTAAAAATAAAAATCACACTTGCTTTTATGTGGAAGTGGACTGGCACCCCACAAACATGTTAACTCTTCCTTTAAAGAAATTACTTGGCCCAAAGAGACCACAGTTAGAGAACCACTAATAAAGCTGTAGCCGTTGCCTGCAACATTTTCGATTCAGGTTTCAAAAATATATAAATAATTTAATTACAAAACCCAACAATTTTTTTTCCTCTTTTGGCACAGTGAAGCATTGGTCAATAGCAGAGAAGTGACGGAAGGTTTTCTGACACCTCTCTCACACTCGCACATGTGAATACCACATACGTACAGGAGTGGGGTCCAATAAACCCCAAACAGTAGTCATTATCATTTATCCTATGGAATGGTTCCCTGATGTGCTTTGGGGGGAGGGGAATGAATCCATGGAAGGTGCAACAAACATAGGGGGAGTAGGGAACAGCCTGGGTAGTAAGGAGAGAGAAGATTTTATAAGGGAGAGAGGACAGGCCCAGCCAAGAACTTAAAATAATAAAACTGCTTTGGTCCTCTGTAAAGTTATCAAAAACAAGGGAAACTACTCTGGACTAAGTTACAACACTTCGGGTCAAAATGTTTTAGCTTTAAGGCACGTTTGATTTTTTTTTTAAACCTCCTTTTCACTGGATAGAAAGTGCACAGCCCGCGAGCCTGCATTCTTCTTCTCCCCTATGGCACCAACAGTTTCGGGGCTCAGCAGCATGGCTTAGGCCAGAAGTGTCTGTACTGGGTAGGGCAGGTGCGGGCCAGGGCCGCAGACCGAGGCCGCCTGCAGAGCCGCGGGCAGCCGCAGGGGGCAGTACAGGTGCGCGCCGCCGCCAGCCGCTGGGCCTCGGAATGGCTTAGCTGGGGTGGCGGTAGAAAGGGGAGCTAGCAGGAGGTGCGGGGCTGGCGGTGGCGCTGAGGGCTGCGGTTCAGACCCGCATGCGCCCATCAGCGCCGGCTCGCCTGCGCCGTACGCACAGAGTGGCAACAGGGCCCCACCAGGAGCCGCGGGGAGCAGTGCAGGATACGCGGGCAGCGGTGCGCAGGGCGCGGTGCCCCACGGCAGCTGTACCCCCTGTACCCCGGGGCCCGCGTCCTTGTCCCGGCGGCTGCGGAAGGGCTTGCTGAGGATGCTGTCGATGGCGAAGGAGCTGGAGAACTTGCCCGTGGGGCTGGCGCGCCCTTCCTGGCGTGCAGGCGAGCGCGCTTGAGGAGAGGCAGGGGTAGGGGTCGCGGGTGGAGGGGGCGCGGCGTTGGGGCGGGCAGTGGCCTCCTCGGGCCGAAGTCCCGGTGCGGGGACTGTAGCCCGGTGGCTGAGGCGTTTGCGGCGGCGGCGGAAGACCCCGTCGGCGAAGGTGTACTCGCTATTGGGGTTCAGCATCCAGTAGTTGTCCTTGCCCCAGGGCCGCGAGGGGTCGCGCAGCACCTTGACGAAACAGTCGTTGAGCGAGAGGTTGTGGCGCACCGAGTTGCGCCAGCCGGTGTAGCTGCCGCGGAAAAAGGGGAACTTGCCCATGAGGTACTCGTTGATCTCCGCCAGCGTCAGGCGCCCGCCCGCCGAGTCGCGGATGGCCATGGCGATCAGAGCGATGTAGGAGTACGGGGGCTTGGGCCGCCGCGTGTACGGCTTGCTGCGTGCGCCTTCGCCGCCCGCCACGCTCCCAGCGCACCGACCTGTCGCGCCGGTCTCCGCTCTGCCTGCAGCCGCCACCGCTGTTGTCGCCTCCGCCGGGCCCTCGTCCTGGGTACCCGGGCCCCTGTCGGAGCTGTGCTCGCTGCCGATCGCCGGATCACCGGCGCCACCGCCCGCCGCAGGGCTGTTGGCCGCGCAATCCCCGTCGGAGCCCAAGGAGTCGTCGCCGGCTGCCGACAGCGGGGACGGCGCGTCGCTGCCACCCGCACCTTCCAGGTCACTGCCGGGCTTGTCCCCGTGGGCCGCGCGGGGGGCGAACACCTCTAACTTCATGCCCAGTCCCCGCCCGGTGCCGTACCCTTTTCTTTAGCGCAGTCTTAGGAAGGGGCAGGAGAGGCAATCGCGGAGCTCCGTGTCCTGGCCTTTCTTTCCCAGGAACCCTCCTTCGTCCTTCGGAGAGACACACTTTTCCGTGTAAGAGTCCTCTTCCTTTGGATTTATTTTTTGAGGGGCTGTGAGTTGGGTGGACCAAAAGGGGTGCAGGAGGAGTTGGGTGGGCGCTGTCTTTAGTTCGGGGATTACAGACTTAGGGGTGAATGCGTTTGGGGGCTGCAGTTTCACCCTCTCTAGTGCCGAGAGCGCGGGGCTTAGAAGAATTTCTTGTTGGAAAGAAGCCCGAGCATCTGCTATCCGTTAAAGAGTTCAGGAGAGGTTCTTCACTGGAGACCCAGGTCCCAAGCAGGCAGGCGTTCTCGGGGTACGGAGATATAGCCGGATGGTGTGCACGTCACCCTTGGAGGAGGATCCGGACCGAGCCTTTAGGCTCTAGCACCCGTGGAGCCGAGACTTCGAGGCCGCTGCACCCGCAGCCGCCTTCCCGCCCCCGGCCTCTGGGGCAGCATGTCCGCGCTGGCCGGCCGCAGCTGAGTCTCGCCTCCACCTTCGGCTCGGCCCAATATAACCCTGCGGCTGCTCTCTGGGGGCGTGGCCTGGGCGCAGACAGCTAGGGGGTGGGGGAACGAGGTGGCCAAGGTGGCCGCGGCTACCCCGCGGGCGCGCACCAGGCGGAGGCCACGCGGCGGCGCGGCCGCAGAGTAGCTGGGCGCAGGTTGTTTGTTTTGGGTCTGGCCGGCCCCGCCTTCCTCCTCCCTCCAATGAGGAGCGTGCGCGCGGCTGGGGGTGCGTGTGTCTGTGAGTGTGCCTGTGCGCGCGCTTGTGGGGCGGCTCCGCCCTCCCTCCCGCTTCAGCGCTCAGGTGTGAGCACCCGGCCTCCAGCGGTGAGGGAGGGGTTCCTGCGACCTGGAGTTCCAGGAGGCGATTGGGCGAGTGTGCCTGGCGGGGGAGACGACCCCTGGATATTCCTAGGGAGGCACCTGAGAGGGTTGGGTCCAGCAGGGAGCAGGGACGTTTCTCAGGCCTGTGGCCTTCCTAAACTGCAGGCGGCTTGGGTTTGCTTGTAATGAAAATCGTGCTTCTTAGGAAAGCAGAGCTCTTCCATCACTGCAGAGGTTCTGGGCAGAAGCCGCCCAGGACATACTTTGCAGTGACTTCTTTCCGGAGCCAAGTGCTGTGCCCCTTCCTGTGATTTCCTTCCAAAGACTACCTTTTGTCTTTTCGCCTTTTTTTTTTTTTTTTTTTTTTAATGAGTAAAATACAGGGTGGGAATTGTATGCTCCGTTTTTGATGACTCTTGCTTGCCAAATGGCCTCTGACTTTCACTTTTCTTTTGTCTTACTTTACCTGGCTAATGGCTCTTGGGGAAGGACAGTGGCGTCCCCATTCACCCCCTGGGGTGGCTGTGTTTGGTGTTCTGTGTGGGGCTCTTGCCTGCACTTGAGCCCCTGAGACGCCAGCTGAGCTCAGCCCCATTATTCTGGACTCCAACAATCAACAGGAACAACTAGGAGGGCGTGTTCCCGAGGGCCTGGGCCAAGAGCACCACAAATTTACCGCCATTTCTCTCCAGTCCTCCTTTAGGACTTTTACTGTGGCTTCCGTGGCACCTGTGTTGAACAGTCCGGAAAAGGAGGCGGCCCTTGACCCACAGCAGGGCCCTTGGGCCCTGAAGCCTATGCGGTGTCAGCGCTCCTGAGAAAGGGGGCCCTGGTCTTCAGGAACGGTACACTTCCAGTCCGCTGCCTACCATGCTGAAGTTTCCTCCTTTTTCCTGTCTTTGTTGGAAATAGTGACGGGGGCCTCGAGTACGTGGGAGCTCATCTTTGATGTTTGTTTTATTGCTTTCCACCATTTGTGTAGAAGGTGTACACAGTCCCCTGTCTTTATTCAAAGGGTTTTAAAGGCATTGAGAATGGGGTGGGCAAAATGACAGACCCTTGGAGGGCTCGGTTAGTTTGTGCTTGGGGGAATGATGGGTTTTGGAGATTGGATGCATGTTTATTGAGGTGGGGGGTCGATTAAGAATGGAATAGCGAATGAGTGTCTCTGTGTGGGGTGGGGTGGGGTGGGGAGGGTCTACCTAGCTCTAGCCCTGAGAATTGATAGTTCCCTGGATCTGGGGAGGGGACTGGGTTGGGACTAGAAGTTAGCCTGGTAAAGAGGCATTGATTTGGCCAGGGATAAAAGAGATTCTTAATGACTGTTAGCCTCCTTTGAATTTTTGAGGTTCACCAGGACAAGAGGGCTCATTCTTATTTTAGGGGGAGAGATAACTCTGGGAAGCGAGTGAGGATCAGAAAGGGCAGTGGGAGATTCCTGGCCAAAGAATATTTGTTGGCTGCCAAGGAAAGGACCCCACCCCACCTGCAGCCCTGCTTTCCCCCTAGGGTAGCCTCCTTCAACTGCATCTGCCCTTCTTTTCACCTTCATTTCAGGTAGGGCTAGGACCCACCCCACTGAGCACTCCCCTGTGGAGTTGTCTTTTGTCTGCCAAGGAGTCTGAAAAGGAGTGCTGGGGCAAGGAAGTAGGGTGGAGGCAGGAGAATTTTCAACCTCATTGTTTCCTGAGTAACTCAAGTCTTTGGAGCTGGAAATAAGCAGGTTGAGGAGCTGCCTCCAGCAACCTTAGGGAGACTTTGAAAAGGAAGATCCCTTCTCCTGAATGGCAAGAGGTGGTCACATGGAAAGGGGAAAAATGACCCTCAGAACTAGAATCTAGGCACTACAAGGGCAGGAGTCTAGTCTCTTTCCTTCATAGCTATATCCCATACCTTTGCCATATAAATGTACCATTGGGCAGAGGATATACTGATTTGTCTTCAGTTAAAACCAGAAATAAAACAGCTCTTTCCCATTGAGGTTGATATTGGTATTATTACTGTTAGCTGTTGTTTTGCAGATGGGAGATATTCACCTTTTGCAGATGTTAAGAGAAGGACATCATTTTCTGTATCTGTATTCACAACATCCTCAAAGTCGGACAGTTTAGGAGTCCAGACACTGAAAACAAACAAAAACAAATAAAAAACAATAACAACAGATGCATTATTTTATTTATTCATAAGTTTCCCAGAAATGCTTAGTGATTTCTGCGCCTTTATTCTCAATCTTTTGGGATTATGCCATTGATGGGTTAATAACAAATGCCTGTAGGTGGAGCCTGATGGAATGCTTATAGGTAAGACTCATTAGCTCATTTTCTCCCTTGCCCTGTAATTTCCTTGGAGATAAGTGACTAACTATGGCAAAGGATAAGTTCACATTTCCATGATCTTTTTGCCTCCCTAAAAGAGGTTCAGGAGGGGGAAGATAATGCATATATTATCTAAAAAACTAAATTAACTCTGGAAACTATCTGCTTTGCACTGCCTTAACACTAACCTGTGGAGGAAAGAATTTAATTTCTAAAATACCTTAGGTGACTTGGTACACTGGAAACGGACTAATCGTGGAAATATTTATGACTTGTTCTATGAATTAGAAGAGCTGACAACCTCCTGGCACAAGGGGACCCACAGAATGACTTCTTGATAACATTCACTTGGCAACTTGGGAGACGTCTGCTTTACCTCTTACTTATCTTGTGAACCTCTGTCAGTAGCCATACTGTTTACCTATGGGTCTGGAGAGAAGGTAAACTTAGAATTCTGGTGGCAAACTGGACTCTAGATTAGTATAATGCTGTTAAGAATTGAGAAGTCAGAGGCTCAGAGAATGGGCTCATGTTGAGAGCCCCAGTGAAAAATGTAGAATGGAGTCTCTCTCTGGAAGGGAGAAGGCCCTGACTTGGGGCCTGGGAGTCAGGTGGCAGACAAGGTCCTCAGGGAGTGTAAAACCCAGTTCCCTCCTTACCCTTCCTCAGTGAAAACACAGGAAGAAAAGGAATACTTTCTATTCCTTTCTATCCCCTATGTTTATAGTCTGGCTGATTGTTTTGTAGATGTGGATGCTGAAGACCTCAGGAGAATTCTGCAGAGATAAAGGGTGGGTGTGGGGATAGATAAAACCGAGGTATTTTTTTGTATCTTTATTTCCTCTTCCTTCCAAAAATGTTTTAATAGGATCAGGCTCATTTGTTTGTTTGCCTGCTTACTTTTTTTGAACAGTCTCCTTTTGGTCCTCTGGCCCATGGACATGGTTTAACCAAAGCATCCCATGATCTGGCTGGGTATTATTGACCAGATGCAAACTCCACATCTGTGCTTGAAGTTTGCTCTTGAAAGTCAGGACCACAAACAGGAACCCTTTGAGGGCCCATTGAACTAAAGATTATTGGGCTAAGTGCACCCTATTCTAGGTGGTGGGTCTTAGGGAGTGGGAAGTGGTAGGAGCCCTAATGGAGAAGAGATAAAGTAGCTCAGGACAAATCTGGGAAGAATAAATAAGAGTAGGAGAAAAGATGTGAAGATATAAAATAAGTTACTCTTGGCATGATAGGAGTTAGAGATGATTGAGAAAGCTGCCTAATTGTATTAACCAGAGACAAGATCCTACCTACTGGAACATTGGACAGAAAGCTCCAGGGCTAATTTATTACAGTAAGATAACAGCTTTGATGCTGGGGTCATGGAGTCCATTCTTCGTTGATGACCAGTTCTGCGAGACTCTCATTGTCCAGTTTCCCTATTACCTGAAGTCCTTTAAATTTTGAGTATTAAAAGCAGAACAAGAAATGTTTTACTTCCCTGCACAACAAATTACTCAGTTTTCACTTTTTAACTTTTGAGGCTGTCAACTTCCATAATAAATTAAAAATCAGTAAAAATCAGGCATCTCCTGGAACTTGCTATAGGAAGAAGTCTGTCTTTCTATGAAGAGAACTGATTCCCTTTTCCCTGGGGAGAACTCCATCAGAACGAAGTCATACAAATGGGACAAAAGAGGGATGGGTGGCAAATGAGATCTAGTTAGTATGCTTGGTATTACTGATATCGAGACGTGCAAACAAGGGCTGGTGGTAGAGCTGAGAGCATGTGCTTAGCATGTGCAAGGACCCAGGTTTGATCCTCAGCATGCACTCATAAAAGATGTACAAAGAAATAAAATATAAAGCCGAGTCTTCCTCATGACTCTGCAGAAGGGTCTTGCATCATACCTGCATTGGCTAGTAGTCCCCGGTAACTGGACCCACAGTCTAGGTTTGTGCAAATGGGGTGGATGTGGGTGAATTCTCCTACTTAGCTCCAGCCCCTCTGGTTTTAATTTACCATTGCCACTCTTTGGATACATGAAGGCTTTGGAAACAGATGACCTTGGGTTTGTATCCTGCCTTACCAGGCAAGCTGTTGGCCCTTGCTTTTTTTTTTAATCTAGAAAAAATTTTAATAGTAAGTTCTTAAAAATTATAATAAAAAAATCCTTCCACTACTATATTCTAGGCTCTATTAGGTATTCTTTTCTCTTCTATTCCTCTTTAGATTAGTCATTAATCTTGGAATGATAGATTGTCTTTGGAAACTCAGATGGGCAAATACTCAGTCACTGATCAACCTAGCAAAGTTTCCAGATGAAAAGTGGAAAAGTGAGAAAAAAAAATCTGTGGATTTATGGGAAATTTTGGGAGGGATTTAATCAGTGTATGGCCAATGCCTTAGCCTGTATTCCAGAAAGAAAAATTCAGAAGCCTCTCATGCAATTTTGAACAAACTTCTTCTTCCAAATTTAGGCAGAAATTGACAGGTGGATAACCCAGATATGTCAAACATGTGTTAGTAGATCATATAGAAAAGATTATGATAGAGGTGTGAAGAGAATCTTATTTATGTAACTATTGATTTATCCTCCATCTATCTCCTTTTTATTATGGGGAATTTCAAGCATATACAAAGGTAAAGACAACACAGAATTAGAATACTGTCCCATGTAACCTTCATCTAAATCAGCAGTTTTTAGTTTATGGCCATTTTTATTTCAGCTGTAATCTTCCCATCCCAATTTACCACCTTCCATCAGGTGTCTATGAAGCTAATCCAAGACATATTATTTCTATTATAATTACAATCAACCTCTATACTTCTGGGTTGCAAAAACTGCATTCATACTGAACATGTACAGACTTTTTTTCTTGTCATTATTTCCTAAATAGCATAGTATAACAATTATTTTCATAGAATTGACACTATTTTGGGTATTATAAGTCCTCTAGAGATGAATTAAAGTATACTGGAAGACGTGCATGGTTTACATGAAATCCAGTGCCCCGACTTTTTTTTTTTTTTTTAAAGTGATGGAGATTGAACCCAGGGCCTTGTGCATGCAAGGCAAGCACTCTACTAACAGAACTAAATCCCCAGCCTTTCCAGTGCCCTTTTATAAAAGGAAGTTGAACATCCTCAGATTTTTGTCTTTTGGGAGTCCTGTGACCAATTTTTCCTGTGGATATTACAGGATGAAGGTACTTCAGTATCTCTAAAATATAAGAACTCATTTTAAAATAAAAGTGCAATTACAGAACTACTAGCAAACCTCAAAAATTGCCAATCTTTCCATAATAATTACCAAATATCTATCCAGTATTTAAATATCCCCAATGGTCTAATTTTAATAAACTATTTATTTGATTGATCCAATATGTAAATAAAGTCCTTTCATTATCTTTGATTAATGTGTCTTTTAACTCTCTAGAATCTGTAGATCTTTTTTCCATCTTCCTTCCTTCCTTCCTTCCTTCCTTCCTTCCTTCCTTCCTTCCTTCCTTCCTTCCTTCCTTCCTTCCTTCCTTCCTTCTCCTCCTCCTCCTCCTCCTCCTCCTCCTCCTCCTCCTTCTTCTCTCTCTCTCTCTCTTTTTTTTTTTTTTTGCTGTAAATTGAACTCAGGGCCTCACACATGCTAAGCATGCATTCTACCACCCAACTAGTCCCCAACTGCTGTGTTTTCAATTATCATTACAATTCAATTGTTAAATAAGTCAGATGGTTTGTGCTGTAGAATTTTCCTGCAACTTAGATTTTGTTGATTACCTAGTGTTGGTTGATATGTGCTTCTGTCCTCTGTAGTTCCTGTGACTTGGCAGTTAAAAAGTAGAGGCTTGAATGTATTCAGTTTTTGCTTTTTCCCCAAGAATACTGCAGAGGTGATGTTGTGGACTCCTGTCAGAGGCTCACATGACTGGCTGCTGCCCTTTTGGTGATATTAAGGTTGATCAGTGAATCTGAATGTAAGCTTGATTCCTTTGTTGTAAAACTTCAGCTTTTCTCTTTATGTTCCTGTTAGCCGTGAGTGATGGTAGCTTGTACCCATTATTCTAAAAGAAGTTGCAAGGCAGTGATAATTTCATTCTTTCACCCCTTCTTCTTTTGTAACTTGGAATACTTACATAAAGAAAAGCTTTTACTCCTCAAGTCTTTGTTTCTTGGAAATACAGTGCTACAGCTTGGATGTAACATCCCCCAAGGGTTCATGTGTTGGAGGCTTGAGCCTCAGTGAGGTGTTGTGAGAGGTGGTGAGACCTAGTAGGAAGAGTGGGGCCTAATGGGAAGTCATTAGGTTATTGGGGGTTCTGCCCTTGGAAGGGATTAAGATAGGTTTCTGAGACCCTGATTAGATCTTATAAGAGTGGTTGATCCCTGACTTCCTGTCTGGCTTCCTGTCTTGTCAAGTGATATCACTTTCTGCACATATTCCTGCCATGGTGCCATCGGCCATGAGGTCTTCACCAGAGCCAAGCTAATGCTGATGTCATGCCCTTGAATCTCTCGAACTGTGAGCTAAATAAACCTCTTTTTTTTTTTTATAAAGTACTCACTCTCAGGTATTTCATTATAGTCAAGGAAAGTGGACTAATACATATATTTTGTGCTGAAAAAAAGGCTAAATGTGTGACTCCTTTTATTGATCTGTTTTCAGATAATTTGGTAGTTCTCCTAAATCTTCCAAAGGACACATACATGTGCACACAGAAATGTACCCACACCACACTCATATAAGTATCATAATGAACTAATAGCATTTAATAAAGCTGTTGTATTTAAATTTAGTCACAGCTTCCTTGATTTCTAGTGTGACAACATTCTCCAGACTGATTTTACATTTTCTACCTCAGACCTGGAATTATCTATTTATCCAAGGGCTTCTTGTTCTTTGTAGTCTGAAATAGTCTCAAGAGACTAAAATCCAGGCTGTAAGGGTGTTCATTGCTCATTGTTTCTAGAAGTTTACAATGGACTGTGTGCTAGGAAGCAAAATTTTTGTTAGAGAATATACATGATATTTTCAGTTCAACTATATGTTTACAAAGTGAAACTTTTTTGATTTTATTTGGGGCTATCAATTCCAATTTTATTTCTTGATATAGGGGCACTTAATCACTGTGTCATATCCCCAGCTATTATATATATATATATATATATATATATATATATATATATATATTTAGAGACAGGGTCTTGCTAAGTTGCTTAGGGCCTCACTAAGTTGCTGAGGCTAGCTTTGAGCTCACAATCCTCCTGCTTCAGCCTCCCAAACTGCTGGGATTATAGACATGTGGCACCGTGCCTGCCTTCAGTCTTATTTCTAACAATATGATAACTGAAAAACAGTTTGATGTTCATTTTCTTGGCTTTACTTTTATTTTACTTATTTATTATTACCTTTAGGGCATTTATCTTCCTGGCTACATAGTCAAATTACCAAAATTTAAAGTAATTTGAGATAATTAGTCTCTAGTGATGAAGCCATCAAGCTGATATTCAATGAGCATTACCTGGTCCCTTTAGCTGTTTATTTCCTCCATTTGTTGTCAGTTTGTTTCATAATTATGTTATACTGGACTGGTTTTAAAGTCAAAGCTATAATATGAGGCACATTCAGAGGAATTTAGTTTTATTTTTTTTTTGGTTGTAGGGATTGAACGCAGGGCCTTGTGCATGCTAGAAATTTAGTTTTCATTCTTGTTTCTTTTACATGAGAGGATTTGATAAGTTTTAAATTACCCTCTCTATTAGTTTCCTAGGACTGCCCTGTGAAATACCACAGTCTGAATGGCTTAAACAATAGAAATTTGTTTTCTTTCAGTCCTGTAGGTGGAAGCCCAAGATCAAGGTGTCATGGGGTCAGTTTATCCTGATGCCTGCACCCTGCACCCATGGCCATCTTCTCCCTGGGTCCTCATGTGGTCTTTCCTCTGTGTGTGCCTGTGTCCTAATCTCTTTTTAGAAGGAGACCAGTTATATTGAACCAGAACCCACCCTAATGTCCTCATTGTAATTTAATCACATATTTAAAGACCCTATTCCAATATAGTCACATTCTGAGGTATTGGGGGTTAGGACTTCAACATATATGTTTTGGGGGGCATAATTCACACTTCTGCTTAAAATAACCAAGCCAACATATACACATTCATATTTCCTTTCACATAAATGGTATTAAAATATTATCTGCAGTTCTCTTGACTTTACCTTAACAAATTATCATGGGTATTGCTCCATGGCATTCAATAGACGCATTCCTATTTGAAACACAATGTTTTGACTGTCAGTTGAACTCAGAATTTCCTGACATTGAAGGAAATGCATTGATTTGTTTCAATTTTATGACTTCAAAACTGGGAGGAGAGATTTTGGAACCATAAAAATGGACAACCATGTGTGGTTGTGGACTTGAGGTCCTCATGGATGCTGTCCTCTGACCCCTGACCCTTGTTGTTTTACAACCTATTTTGTCACAGAAGATAGAAGCTTCATTTAATTTGCAAATGTATCATGGAGACTGGGCCTCAGCCAGGTTGAATTTCTATATCCTGCAAATGTAACTATTATTTCTACCTTCGTACTTGTTTCCAACATACCAATGACAGTGATAAATTGTGGCTTCCATAAAAAAGTGGGATGTTTTTAAACTTGATCAAGGAAGAATTGACTAATTTTTACCAGCTGAAAGGAGACCAGCCTGAATGATTTCAACCCATGTGTTACATTTCAAGTTTATGCCTTGTTATGGTTATTAGGTGTTCCCCAAAAGCTCATGTGTGAGGAAATACAAGAAGGTTTAGAGGAGAAATGATTGGGTTATGAGAACCTTAACCCAATCAGTGACTTGATCCCTTGATTGGATTAATTGATGGTGACTGAAGGTGTGTGAGGTGTGGCTAGAGGAGGTGAGCATTGAGGCATGCCCTTGGGGTGTATATTTTGCATTGGGCAATTGGAATCTCTCTCTCTCTCTCTCTCTCTCTCTCTCTCTCTCTCTCTCTCTCTCTCTCTCCTTCCTGATCATCATGTGAGCCACTTCCCTCCACCACACTCTTTCACCATTAAGTTCTGCCTCACCTCAAGCCCTAGGGAATGGAGCCTGCTGTCTAGGGACTGAGACCTCTGAAACTATGAGCCTCCCAGATAAACTTTTTCTCTTCTAAAATTGTTCTGATTGGGTCTTTTGGTCACAGCAGTGAAAAAGCCAACTAAAGCGTGCCTCTATCTAAAACCGGGGTCAAGTGGTACTGCCAGGAAAGATATCACCCTCAGGTCTCCTTAAATGAGACAAGAATAGCTTTTCCTATCATGCTTTGAACAAGGATGCTTCTGTAATGCTTAAGGTGATGCAAAAGTTAAAGATTTGTCGAAGTACATTCAACTCTTCACTCACAGGTTCTGCATCTGTAGATTTTAACCAACTGTGGATCAAAATATTGGAGAAAAAAAATGTGTACAAAACATATACAGATTTTTTGGTGATTATTTCTTAAATAACAACAACTATTTATGTAGAATTTACATCATATTAGGCAATATAAGTCATCTAGAGATGGTTTAGAGTTCATGGGAGGATGTGAGTAAGTTACAGACGAATACAGCTCCATTTTATGTATGGAACTTGAGCATCCTCTAATTTTTTGCATGTTTGTTATATTCAAGTCCATTCAATGCTTTCTAGATTTCTGGTCTAACAATGTACTCCAGGTTCATTTGACATTTCTTGCTTCATATCTGTCTGTAATTATCTATTTATTCAAGGAACCCTTGTGCTTAATCGTCAGAAATAGCCTTGAGGATAAAATCCAGGCTCTGGGGCGTTCGTTACTCCTAGGTTGATCATTGTTGCTAGGGCTTTGTAGTGTGGACAGTGCTAGGAAGGAAAATTTTTCTTAAAGAAAGTACATGATATTTCCAATTCAACTTTTGGTCCATGGGGGTCTTAGGACAAAGACATTGTCAGGCATCCTCCTGAAAGTGGTTCTGAACTAGGCAGGCTGTCTGTCTGGTTCTTCATACTAATCTGCAGATAACCCTTGTCCTTCTGGCATGCTCCCAAGATCTTTTGTATATTTTGTAAAGCACAATATAAGTTTCTCAAGCTCTATGATGTTTATGTTTGGAGTATTGTGGCATTAATATTCTTTCCTCCACCACACACCAGGTACACCTCAGAGGGTAATCTTCTCTCTTAAGTTAAAATATTTGTTTAGTGTGGGATTTTTGTTCTCAACTTTCTGGAAACTCTGTTTCAAAGCTACTTCAGTCATCCAAATTCAGGTGTGGTGACAACCTCTCAGCATTGATGTGGCCCGACCTTGGCTTATGGCCAAATAAGACCTGCTCTTCTGCGTTTCTTTGTCTTGCTTTCTGGAGGGAAGTGAAGCTAAATGTTATATTCACTGTTCCTGAAGAGGTACAGCAGCCACACATCCTATATTTAGGGAATAAACCTATTTCGAATTTTCTATGCAAACCAACGAGAGGCTTGGGAGTTCTGTACCTTTCAACATTTTGTCTACAGATCTCCCAGGATCCTGAAAGCAGAATGCCACAGAGACATCTTTTATAAGCTCTCGTGTTCTACCTGATGATTTTAAAACTATGGTCACTGAATCTTACTATAGGAAGTGACTTGTCTTTATCTAAGTTCCACTGATGCAGAATCCAAAAGATGGGCTTTATCAAGGTTGCTTATTTGGGAAATATCACCAGGGAGCAGGAGTGAGGAGCAGGGAGAGGGAGACAGGGAAGGAAGCTCCTAGAGATTTTGTCAGTTAGAGGGGATTGTAGCCAAGAGTTGTCCTAAAGGAGCCCTAAGAAATGTATTTGCGAACTGCCTGCTTTTTCACAGAAGGGTGGGACATTTATCCATGACTGTCTCTCATCAGTCAAGCACGGCCATGTGGGTGTTAAGCCCCATAAGTTAGTCACCTTTTCCTTGCTGTGTCCAAAATACATGACAAAACGAACTTAGGTTAGGAAACGTTTATTTGCAGCTCATATTTTCAGAGTTTCAATCCACCTCCATTGCTTTAAGCCCAAAGTGAGGCAGCACAGAAGGGTGGCAATGCAGAATAGCTGCTCACCTCATGGTGGCCAGGAAGCAGAGAGAGAGGAAAAAAGAGAGGGACAAAATATATAATCTACCTACCTCCTCCAACCAAGCCCTACCTGCCTACAGTCACCACCCAGTTAGTCCATTGAAACTGGATGCACTGATTAGGTTCCAGCTCTCAGAGTCTAATACTGCATCAACACAGGATATTTGGGGGGACACTTCATATCCAAATCAGAACACCCCTGGACTTCCAGATCACTGCTGTGTAAGTGCTCACAGGTCCTGGGAGACACGTAAGAGGCTTGGAGCAAGGTGCTGTTTGGCCACATCTTCACAAAGCTGGTCACAGCAGAGGCTGAAATGAGAGATGGGCTAAGGCAAGAAGGAGGTGAGGAAGACTAGACCAAGGTAGGCTAAGGCTAGAATAGGTGGGCTAATGATAGAACGGAGAGAGCTAAGGGGGTTTCAGTGGTGCCCATAGGAGGGGTCAGTTATTTGGTAGGAGAGGGAAATACACATGTCAGCATATGTAAGCTTCATTACTGTTTTTTAAATTTTAGCAGATTTTAGTTCATACTGAGGCTGAGTAAAGAAGAGCATCTGTGTATATAGTGCTGCCTCCAAGCATCCCATTTACATGGGCACATTTCCAGTGTGGATCTGGCTCTGACACTGGGAAGAAGCACTGGAGTCCCTGGTGGGTGGACAGGTAAACAGTAACAGTTCTGAGGGACTGCATGCTTTACCCTGAGAACAAAGTCAATTCCACTGAATTGTAGGCCCTTTTCAATATTCTCCTTATCATTTTAATGACCACGCAAGGATTATCAGAATTGCATGGTGGGACTTGTACATTTTAAACTGTTTTCAGTTGATTGTGGCCAAGTACTTAATGATCAAAGCTATGTCAACATGCAAAACCAAAAGCAAAAAGCATGGAGGGCATTCTTATCCACATAGAAGTCCATTTTTACTTTGCATCAGAAAACCAGCTGTTCTTCTCTAGAACTGAGAGGATATGAGTGGAGTGCTGAGAGCTATATCCTGTTTTCTCTAACATTTGACTGAGGGACTAAGTTGGCCCAGGCAGAAAACAAACACAACACTCATTGAGAGAAATCACCTTTTATTGAGCAGTTACTGTGTGCAATTTAGCATGTTAAATTCTTCACATATTTTAACACAGTCGATCCTCATAAATAATCTGTGAGGACAATATTATCCCTCAGTTTACAAAGGAGGAGAGAAAGTTTAAAGTTTGTTCAGGGTGGTTCGGTGAGTGAGTGGCAAGACAGCATTTGGAGGTAGGTCTGCCTGGTGCCAAGTGGGGGTTCTCTCTTTTCCATCAGGGTGATCTTGTCACCCTCACTGAGGAAATAGAATTACAGCAAGGATTAGGTTAAATATGATAATGTTCTTGAAACATTCACCTTAGGACTGTTGCTCAGCAAATGATGAAGATTTTAGATCAAGAGAGTAATTTGTGAGAGCCATATATTGTCAGGCACTGAAATCCTTGGCGCGTCTTTATATACTTTCCTGCAGAGAGTTTCAGTGACTCAGTGAGGGGTGACATGCTCATGGCAGAGGCCTCATGCAAGGTTGGTCCACTTCTAGGATGTTTCTAACTTGAACTTGATGATGCTCAAAGTGGACCAAATATGAGCGTAGATATTTCATACCAGCAAAAGGTGTGTGTATGTGTGTGTGGGAACAGGGAATACAAGAATGGAGTAAGGACCATCTCTGGTTAATTCCTCCAACCAGAGCTCATTCTTCTATCGTGCATCATTCTTGCTTCTAATATTTTCAGACTTGAGGGCTGACCAGAGATGAGCTTCTTCACCAGACAGGTGAGGACCCCCTGCTCCCCAGAAGCTCTGTCCTGACACCAGGCCATTCTGCAAAGTTCCTGCCTTCTGGTGGAATCTGGTCTTATGATCTTGGCTCCTGAAGAAGAACCCCTGTCTAGAATGTGTGAAGAGAGGGGTAATTTGTGATCATCCTGTACCTTTTCCCAGACTATTAAACACACCAAATTGAGTTTCTGAGAAGCAGTGACTTCAGCAGAATCTCTTAAAAGATGTCCAGGCTTTTGCCTCTAGAGTTAGCTAGCACAGAAGGAAAGATATTCTGGAAATAGGCACTTGAATACCTATTACATTCTCTCAGCTGACAAGGGCTAATTATTGCCTTCTAGGGTATCATGACCAAATTGGGGAGAGCAAATCTGGATGAAATGGCTTGAGAATGTTGTGAAAGCATCTTAGGAACAAGTAGAAAGGAATTTTGTAGTAACCAGGGGCTGAGGCTCTACCAGGAAAGGACACATTCATTCAGAATCCCTTGGCAAAAGGATTCTGGCTAGGTGAGTTTTGAAAAATTTTTGGAGTTTCCCTGCTAAGCAGTAGATTGAGTACTGACTCTGTGCCACACCCAATGCTGTAGTGCTCAGGATTGCAAAACTCACCCTCCAGAAGGAAATCATAGACCTGATTTTAGAAAGGAAGAGGCAGGCTGGTGCATTTCTCCTCCACATTCCATCACAGCCCTGGTTGCCTGTTTGCAATCAACTTTTAGTACTTACTATGGGTTGTCGGCACTAAGGCAGTTAACATGCACCATCTTATTTATTCCTGATAACAACCTATGCTGGCATGGATGCGAGAGCTGAGGGAGGTAGCAACCTGCTCAAAGTGAAGGGAATGGGTATCTTGGCCCAGGGTTGTTGGACCACCAAGTCCCTGCTCTTTACACTGAAATCTTTCCCTGTCTAGTAAAAAATGACAACCTCATCTAGGATATGGGGAAAGTCCAGTGGGTGCCAAACACCACATGGGGTCCTTGGTGACTGTTTTCTTATTTTGTCATTTAAGAGCCCTATAGAATAATCTTATTACTGGCCTGGCTCTTAATGGGTTAAGAGATGTTCAGTCAATACAAAGCTGAAGGTAAATATAGTTCCTTTTTGGTGCAAAATGTTCCTCTTTATAAGCTGTAAGATCAGCAATGGAACTTGGATTTATTTTTTATTTTATTTTTGGTACTGAGAATTGAACCTAGGGGTGCTTAACCACAAAGCCACATGCCCAGCCCTTTTTATTTTGAGACAGGTTCTCCTCAATTCGCTTAGGGCCTTGCTAAGTTGCTGAGGCTGGCTTTGAATTTCTGATCCTCCTGCCTCAGACTCCAGAGTTGCTGGGATTACAGGTAGCATGTACCACCACACTGAGCAGGAGTTGGAGTCTTGCATGAAAGTCCAAAGGGCTTGATGGGGATACAGTGATCAGTTTGAGGCATAGAATGAAGAGACAGTGTGTAGATGTGCATATGTATGTATATGTGCATGTGTATATGTGTACTTGTGTGCATGTGTAACACCTATACACACGCACACACGTTCATATGTGTGTAGGCATGTACAATGTGTATGTGCATGCACTTGTATACAAACACATGTAGCACTGGAAAGAATAGTAGGAGAATTAGAGGGAAGTCGATTTGAGTGTTTGAAAATGTGGATGAGGATATTATTGGGCCTTGCCACCTGACTTCTGGATATTTTTCTGTGATTGATCAGCTATTTATATCTGAGAAAGTCACTAAATTTGTCTGGACATTAGTTTTATCAACTGTTATATAAAAGGAATTGGACTGGATTATCCCAAAGATCCCTTTCAGCTTGAAAAGCCTATGATTTCAGTGCACATGCTGTAGTGATACCTTCCTGGAAGCAGTTTACATGGCTGCAAACTGGACATTCTGATGTATTCTCTCCTAGATGAGCTTCCTTCCCTTCCTTACTCAGGGTAAATGTGTATTGTCCTAGCTATTCTTGTTATTTCATTCTAATCCTTCATTCTTGCAAGATTTGTTTTGACTACTTTTCTATTTGAGAGCTGTACTTGATTTTTTTTCTCTTGCAATGTGGCCCTCAGGGGCTGGTTGTATCGATAAACTTTTACAAGTAAACCCAGCTGCCTCAGTGATCTCTAGGGGAGGCTGAAGGCCCTGAAAATCTGGTATCTTCTTGCTGAAGTCAAAGTGATTACCTTGGGAAGGAAAGTTGGGGGTCCAGGATTCCTTAGTGACTTGGTCAATTAAGGCTTCCATCTCCTTGAAATATCCGAAAAAAAATAAATCAATCAATCAATCTATTTATCTATATCTTGGTTGCAGGGATTGAACCCAGGTTTGCTCAGCCACTGTCTGAGCCTGTTTTATTTTTTACTTTGAGATTTTGAGAAACAGGGCCTTAGTAAGCGCCTGAGGCTGGCTTTGAACTTGCAATCCTCCTTCCTCAGCCTCCCAAGCCTCTGGGATTACAGGCATGCACCAAAAGCCCAGCTTCAGAAGTATTTTTCAGTTGAATATTTTGGGTCACCAAAACAATGTAAGTATTTTTGTCTTCCTTCCACTAACGAGGACTTTGGGTCTCAAGTGCCTTTTTTGTTTTTTCCACTAATGAGGACTTTGAGGCTCTCAACACTGGAGTGGGCTGAGGTCCATTTTCTAAGCCCAAATTTCCCAGACTGGCTGTGGGAGGCTAGTTAGTGGGAGTCCGTCCTTGCTGGCGTCCTGGTTCCAGACCCACCACTTTTGGTGGTGTGGAAATGCATTCTGCAGCCTCCTTTGGCCTCGTACCAGCAAATGGGAACATCAGGAGCTGTGCTGCTTTGAAGGATCTGGGGAAAGATCAAGGAGAGAATGCCTGAGGAAGCACTTTGTCAAGTGTAAAGGGCTTGATGGGGTGATTGAAAGGGGCCTCTCAGGCCGCACAGCTGGGTTTGAACTGCACTTTGGTCATTGTCCAGTTATGTGGCTTTGGGAACTGCTCAATCCTCCAAATCTGTTTCCTCCTTTGTTAAGTAGGTGGATCTCATTAAGTTGCTGGGAGGATGTGTGTCTACAGGGCTCTGCTAAGGGTAGGGCTCAAGATGAGGTAAGTCCATTTCCTCCGAGTCTGAAAAGCTTTGCAAAGGAACAGTATTACTGTAATCCACACAGGCTGAAGCCAAGGGAGGGGCTCGGTGGAGGGATGCCTGGGAACTGATAAGTAGGTATCAGCAAAGGCGGGGTCCTTTTCATCTTACTAGCAAAGAGGATGTTCTTTCTTATCTATCACTTGCAAGGAGTTCTTTTTTTTTCTGGGAATTTACTTGGAATGAACCCTGGTATTATTTAATTTAAAATATAACTCTGCTATCCTGTATCATCAAAGTCAAAGACAGAGCTTCTGGGACCATGCAGAGCACAGAAGTAGCCACCGAGGCAAACAACGTGGATGCCCTTGAAGGCTCGAGGTACCTCTGTGCAGACAGGATGGAAGAAGACTGGACTAGATAATGCCCTGCTGTCTTGTTTGGCTCTGGCAGGGTCTTTTGAGGCAATTTTAGAGATACCTAAACTAAAGTTCTAGTTTGGTACTGAGGCAGATGAAACAATTCTGTACCTTTCTCCAATAAAAGCCCCTGAGGACTTTGGTGTGCATGATCTCCAAGAACCCTGGTATGGAATGAGAATCATCTTCTAAGCCCTCAGGGACATACAAAGCACTGGGACTTCATAAACATTTTGTTATTTAATGGCCAAGCCATCTTGTGACACTGTTGTTATCATCTCTATTTTGCAAATGAGGAAACCAAGACTGAGAGATTGAAAAACAACTTGAATATGGCCTTATAGAAGGATGTTGGTACCTGGTGGGACCCAAGTTGGGGCTCCTAACCCCATGTCCCCTTCTTGGTTGGCACATTCTTACTCCTCTGAAAAAAATGGCCCAGGCAAAAGATTAGTCTTTACTTTGAAAAAGGGTGTTTTAAGTTTGGGAGTAAAGAGATTTGTTTATTTACTTATTTATTTTTGGTGCTGGGGATTGAACCCACGACCTTGTGCTTACAAGATAAGCACTCTCCCAACTGAGCTATATCTTACTGCAGCCTGTGGGGAGATTTTGAGACCTATAAACTGTACTGTTTGAAAAATCTTCAGTTTCCTGGAGATGATAGCAGAAGTAGGGAGGAAGGTCAGAGTTCTGAAAGAGGAGAAAAAATCCTCAGAAAGAAACTGCTTTTCCCTATACAAACTTACTGAAGGGGAAATCACTGTTGTAGGACTCAAGTGGCCCCTTTGCTGTTATTTCTTCACTTTCTCCCATTGCAGTATATTCCATTATATAAACCTCTTGTGTCTGCGGTTAGGTTACTAGCAAAATCTAACACCATTGACCAACCTTTTTTGTGTGTGTGTCAAGGAGGTACTGGGGATTGAACTCAGGAGCACTCAACCACTGAGCCACATCCCTAGCCCTATTTTGTATTTTATTTAAGAGAAAGGGTCTCACTGAGTTGCTTAGTGTCTTGTTTCTGCGGAGGCTGGCTTTGAACTTGTTATCATCCTGCAACCTCCTGAGCTGCTGGGATTACAGATATGCGCAACTCCTCCTGGCTTGACTAACCTTCTTGTTCACATCTGTACTTCTAGGGACTACGTCATGGTTGAGAGCATAATAGTCATTACATCATTACACTAATCACAAATATAAAGTGAAATCGAATTGAGTATAAATATATTCTATGGAGGAAAAAGTTGGTTGCAAAAATGGCAAAGTGAATATCCTTAATATACAAAGAGTTATTGCTGATTAACAAGAAAAAGATGAACATGACAATTGAAAAAAATGGGCAAATGACAAAGACACATAAAACTAATGTGAAAACATACAGGAAAGAAACAGAACTGGCATACTATGTGTGGAAATAATTGGAGGTATAATGTTTTATTATATAACATGAGCTTTGGAGGCAGAGCTATCTGGACTGATTTCTGGGTTCCCTAGATACTAGCTCAATAACCTTCAGCAAATTAATCTTAGCCTTTATTTTTATCTGTAAAACAGAGATATCCATTTTACTGCCTTGTGAGGTTTTTATGCAGATTAAAATGCTTAGCCCAGGACCTGGCATCTAGAAAGTTTTCTACACAAATTAGTTATTGTCACTGCTAAAAGTAAATGTGCATTGATAACAATTATTATAAGAATTTGACATTAAAGTCAAAGAAATGCAATGAAAACAATAGGGAAATACTTGCCACCTAAAGTTGAACAAACAGACAAAACCCACTGTTGGTTAGATGTGGAGAAACAGGATCTCTTGTACATTGGTAGGGTGGTAGGAATTGGCATACCATTTCTGTAGGTCAATTTGGCAAAATGTATTAACATTAAAAATGCAGCCGGTTTTCGATTCAGTCATTCTTCTCTTAGCAATTTGTTCCAAGAAGATAACTGAATGAATACGCATTGATAAATATATATGAGCAATCTATCCTGGCATTATTTATGGAAGCAAAAGTTCGGAAGCAACTTAAATGTCCTCAGTCCAGCTATTAATAACAGTGTTCTAGACCTTTATTCACTGTCATGGATAAAGATCCATGGCCTTCAGCAAATGAATCTCTCTAAGCCTTTGTTTTTAACCTGTAAAATAGGGATACTAAATAAAAGTTTTGTTGGATATTGATGGATAACCAAAGTGGGTTCTGAGATAACATCTGAACTATGTCTTTATATATAAAGTGCATGCAAGGTTAGTTCAGGAAAACAAACATGTTTGGAAAGATGTGTTTTAAAATGATGGTATTGTTGTCTTCTTGGGAACTAATTTTGATTTTCATGTGAGTATCTATTATCTTTTTAATAAAAACAATGGAAAGGAATGACTTTTTTTTTTTTTTGGTCCTTTAACAGCACACCCTACACAGAGATCGACATGTTGATTTTGCTCATGTAAACTTGACTTGAGGTTGTGTTCCAAGAACCCATCATCAGGCCTTTCTTCCTTTTCTTTTTTTTTTCCTTGTTTGCTACTCAGGAGTGTTTCTTCATTCCTGAGTCTATGACTCATGCAAGAAGACATTAGAACCGATGTTTTGCAATACCTTTCCATGAAATAAAAAAACACATCAATGTTCACTCCAGTAAGAGGCGTGTACTTAAAGTCCCCTTGCTTCATCAATAATGATGAGGTTGCATGGATTCTCAAGGCTCTGCCGGGGTGGGTGGGGTAAACCAGAAAGAACTGGTCAGCTCTAGACATTCAGGTGCTATCAAATACTAGCCTTAGGGCCAATGACTCTTCAAAACAAAACAAACTTGAAACTTCCTTTGCTTGTTTTGCTTAGAATCTTAGCAGTAGGAGGATTCTTGTTGCATTACTTGGACAACCTCCTCTGGCTGGATGCCTAGGGGAACTGGCAGGTTGACACTTGGAATGATATGAGGGGTCTATTATACTTTCTATGCTCCCAGTACCTCCTGAACAACCCCATTATCCATCACATCCCTTCCTGGTTTGAACTTCCCACTGTGAATACAAATTTCAAAATAGTTTCCATCCACATTGTCCTTGGATGCATGCAACATTTAGCAAATATGGCTCCATTCGAATCACATTACAATCCTTCAGGTAGGTAGAGCAAGACTGATGATCTTCATTTTACAAATGAGGGAAAAGGGTCAACAATATGATGGGATTTGGCTGGTGTATTAGCTTTTCATCTGTATAACAAAACACCTGATATAACTATCTTATTGAGAGAAAAGGTTTATTTTGGTTCATAGTTTCAGCGGGTCAGTGATCAGTTGACCCTGTTGTTTTGGGCCTGCGGTGAGGCAGCACATGAGGTAGTGAGCATGTAGTGGAGCAAACAGAGTGCATGGCGAATCAAAACCACTCATTTTATTGCTGGAAAGTAAAAAAGAGCAAGCGACTAGTATCCCACAATCCCCTTCAAGGGCATACCCCAGTGACTTCTCACGAGGCCCTGTCTCTTAAGGGTTCTACCACCTTCCTGTGGCTCTATGAGCTAGGGACCAAGCCTTTCCTACATGAGCTTTTGGAGGACATTCAAGATCCAGCTGGGGACACACAGCACATCTAGGTTCTGAATTCAGGTCCTCATCCCCTGTTTTTGGTTTCGTTTTCCCTGTGACTTTAGAACTCTTCAGAAGGCCATTGGCAACATATCTGAACTCCTACATGGCCCTAGATTGATCTTCCCAAGTTGTTTTCACATGAAGACACACCATTTTAAATTTCAGTCTCTCAGGGTCTCTCTTCTGTGTCTCTCAGTCCCCGTCCCCCCACCGCCCTCTCTCACATACATTTACCCAGAGAGAGACTGAAATAAAAATTTCCAGAAGTCATTATGCACAATAACTCAGATCTACTCCAATCATATCTATTGCACTCTATTCTATTCTCTTTCAAAAAGAAAGGGAATAAAAAAAGGAAAAGAAATCTGCTTATGACTCAGTAAGTCGATTTCAAGATACTGGGGAGGGATTGCTGCCCGCTGCATGGGGCATCCGCATTTTGATTCCTCTGAGTACCATCGGAAAGACAGGATAGCTGGCCCAATGTGGAGAAAGGAAGTGGTAGAGATGACGGAGATGTTCTGTAAGTAATCTGCAGAAAGAAGAGGGTGGTTGGAACAGAGGGGTACAGAGGAGGACGACCAGATGTGGATAACACATTCCAAGGCTCTGGGCCAAAAGACCCATTTCACTCTATGTTTTCCTGTCTTTCTTTCGAATTGAGGATTCACCACCAATGTGGGAACAAAAGACGGTGTTGAAAATCCTGGAGCCTGACTTTTACCTCCTCCATTTTTTTTCATAAATCTTACCTAACTTTTCCTGTCTGTCTTTGGGGAGGATTTCCAGAGGGAAGGCAGCTTCTCCATCTCACTGCCTGGGCGAGGGGCATTGCATCTGCTGCAACCCACAGTCAAGGATCCACCCTTCAGGCTGTGCTGTGGTCCTCCCTGGGGGTGGAGGAGGCTTCAGCCAGGATCCAAGAGAGGGGCTGCCTCCCTGGGGAGATACCACCTGGATCTCAGCAGGGGAGGTCTGGAGCAGGGTTCTTGAACCTTTATAGCTCACGGATCACTTTGGAACGTGATAATCTCTTGAAACACTTTTTTTTTTCTCATTTAATAAAAAGTACAAATGCATATACAAAAGAAAAGTACATAATTTTTTTTTTTTTTTTTTTGGTTTTGACAGATGCTAAAGTGAATGGCTTCGGTGCAGCTTGGTGCTGACCCAGAGGATCCTAAAACTTGAAACCCAAAGAAGGTGGCACTAGACAATGAATGCACTTGGAAAAATCCTCCTCAAATCACTTTTATCTAAATTACCTAATGTATCTCACTCTCTGTTTGCTTTTGGCTTCACGGAATTGGTCCTCTTCACGGAATTGGTTTCCTTTCTCTTTCCCAGACACCTTGCAAGTTCCCCCTCTTATCTCATGCTGTTTATAATTAATGCTGTCTGACACTTGATTATGCGAAGGAAGGACTCAAACTGTGTAAAGTACCTGCTGCCAGTCACCCTGCAGGAAGGGCCACTGGCTGACTGTGAAGCTCCATTCATGGTCCAAGGGCTGGGTCCAAGGGCTTGAGCCTTCTAGACCCAAGGACTCTGAATTTTTACCAACCTTTGGCTACACCTACCATGTGTTCTAGATCTGTATCCAGATCCGTAAAATGAGGATGATAATACTTTCCTGTTAATTTACTGTGGGGAGTAAATAGAATCATTTATGTAAAGTATCTAGCACAATGTCCAGCCCTAAGTATTGAATAAACATTCACCATTATTATCATCAGGATTGGGTTTGTTAACAACTTTATCTTGAAACTTTTTCATAAGTATATTATTTAGTCTACATTCAGTGTCAGGACATGTTCCTTGATTTAAATTCCTAGGGAATATGGCTATTGATGAATTTTTTTTTCACTACCTACATATACAGTTCAAATGGTAGAGTTAGACTCAGAATCATCCAATATTACTAGAGCAGGCTGTCCCATGTTGGGCATTAGTGCAGGCTCACTTTGTGCTTAGAGCAGCCCCCTTGAGAGAAGCATTATTAATGCCATTTCTGCTGTGCAATGTTTAGAAAGTGAATGACTTGACCAGGACTGTTGACTAATTAACTAGTGAAGTTGAAATTTGTTTCTACATCTTTATTTCAGGTCAAAGCATTATTAATGTCATTTCTGCTGAGCAACGCTTAGAAAGTGAATGACTTGACCAGGACTATTGACTGATTAACTGGTGAAGTTGGAATTTGTCTCTATATCTTTATTTCAGGTCTAGTTCCTTTTCTACTGAACCACGGAACTGCCTCGACTTCAACTTCTAGAAAAAGTACAATTTAATATATTTGGTGCTGGGGATTGAACCCAGGGAAGATTTACTACTTAGCTGAATCCCCAGAATTTTTTTTTTTTTTTTAAAGACACGGTCTCGCCAATTTGCGGAGACTATGACTCAAATTTGTGGAGACTGACTCAAATTTGTGATCCTCTTGCCTCAGCCTCCTGAGTCATGGGGATTACAGGCATACGCCCCTGAGGCCAGCAGTAGAAAAAGAACAATTTAATACATATAAACCTAACAGTTTAGACAAGTCTTAGTGGGCACTCACAGGAGATCTGGGCTGTTTCTGTACACACTGTTCACTTACAACCAGACTGTCTGTTGTAATAAAGAGAAAAGGTCCTTTTATATACATGATGGTTATACAGACAATTATTATTATCATATATAAATTTACACTAAACATATTTATAACATCTGATTCTAACTCTTGGCTTAGTACCCAGTAAAAATTCATATTTTAAGCAGCAATTATGTGTTTTTTATAAGGTTACAAGGAAATCCACCTGGCTATTGTCTGAGAGCAGGGTCACTTTGTAGTTTCTTTCAAGTGTCTTCTGAGACCATAGGCCATTGTGGAGCACAAAGTATATTCTCATTACCAAGGGCATATGCAAAAATCATCAATTCTCAGTTTATACAAAGTAGTAGCTACAGGAAACAAGAGCACAGCATGGTCCAGGGGGCCAACTTCAGAACAGATTAAGTCACAGCTCAGAGGGCAAGCTAGTGCTCCACCCACCCCTGGCCTTCTTCCCAGAAGACTGTTTCTCTTTTGGTCTGCTTTGGGGACAATCAACAGGGAGGAAACAACAACAAACCTAATAAATGTAATCAGTGCGTTAAGTGAAAGAAGATTCTAGATCACTACTAGGGACTCGTCATTGAAGGCAACATATTTGAGATGCAAAGATGTCTATTGCTTTGATGGGGAGATAGAGGTCATGTCAGGTAATGGGTTATGGACCATCAACAGGCCAGAAGACCAGTGAAATTTTGACTAGTATTTAATGATGCAGAACAAGTCATAAATGGGCTACGAGAACATCAACACAAATGATTGGGCGTATTGGATAGTTTGCTTATTCAGCAGTAAATGAACTGTTTTCTATTCTGGTCTTTATCTCTCCGAAGACATGGCAAAGTGTGGTATGGAGAAGAACATAAATATCAATGTCCCCTAATGCACAGGCAGCCTATTCTGCTGTTCAGCATGATTCTCTCAGCAGGTGACAACTGTTTAATTAGAGAAAATAGGAGAAACAGAAATAGCTCCCCCACATCATTTTTGCCTGTATTAGGTAGGAATAAGATTAGTTATTCCTACTAGAAAAAAACAAATTAACAATGGGTCAAACACAAAATGTGTGAGGGAAGGGGGTTAGTCCAGGCTGGGCATGATTGTTTCACGAAGTCCTCAAAGACTCTGCTTTCTGTTTTGCCGTTGCCAATACTTCATAATCCATAAACCCCAGCCATCACATCTAGTCCAGTCAACAGAAAGGAGGAAGGGACAAGGCAGGAGGCTTTCTCTCCTTTGTGTGCAGCATTGCCTGACTCCCCATTGCCCGTGGTCAAATCTAGGCAAGTGGAAGATGGAGTCTTTATTCTGCTCAGCAGGGGAGCAATTAGGGAGAAATAGGAAAGAATTGATATCGGGAAACCAACCTTAGTTTTTGCCCCCATTCCTGGGATTTGACTATCTCAGCTAGAAGTGGGGCTTGGAGGGTGGATGCCCAGTGAAGCCCCGAGAGGGTAGATTTTAGTGACTTGGATTCTGTTCCACAGAGTCAAAAAACTGTGCATGATAATAATAAGGGCAATAAGCTGGAAATTTGCCCTTTAGAGCCTTCTGCTGGCCACGTAGTGTCCAAGGGGGTGATCAAGGCAGCACCTGTCATTGATGTGTTCTGTCACTTGTTCAGCTCTGGGCACTTACCACGGAAGGTTCCAGATGGGTCACAGTCCTCCTTGACTCACTGCCTGCCCATCCTTCCCTACCACAATCCTTCCTCATGGTACTGCCCCTGAGAATTATAGGCATGTTTGTCCTTGATAAATAAAAGCACAAGAGACAACAGGGTGTGGAATGGAAAGAATAATCATGAGGTGCCTTGGCAGAAATCAGTGACTTCCTGAGGAACCGGTGGGCAGTGGCTAGGGTGTCAGAGAGGTACGAGAGTTCCATAGTCAGGAATTTGGAAAGAATTCATCTTGATCTGAAGTTTAAATTCTCATCAAGCTCAAGATAATTTTCTTGGAAGACCTACAGTTTGGAAGTGACTAAATTCTAGGATGAGGAAAAAAAATGTATAGAGGAATTCATGGCTCCCAGCCCTCTCCTGAGATCACATAGCCTGCCACCTCCAAGGGGAACTTCAAGCCTGGCAAGTCCAGACTTAGCCCATCATCTTCCAAATTAATTTTTTCTGCCTTTCTCTTAATGAAGGCATCTCCACCCATTCAACCAATCAGCCAGAGAACTGGGAGTTATCTTAGCCTCATCTCTCCCTCTGTCATTCCCATCAAGGCCAACAGTCCTTTCATGTGTACTTAAAAAACCCAACCCAGTCTCCACTTGTCCACGACAATGGTCTCATTTCAGACCTTCACTATTTCCCTAGGAGTTATTTCATCTCCTTGGAGTACTGACCTCCTCCTTGGCCACTTGCCACTTCACCACCACAGCTATCTTGCTGAATCACAAGCCACTGACCTGGCCACCTGTCATGGCTCCCCATCCAGGAACAATCTAACTCTGCTGTTCTCTTTCCATGTTCTGTGACCTCTCCTCTCCCTGTTTGTCCCCAACTCATCCGCTGCTTTGGACAAATCGAATGCTTCCAGCTTTGTAGAAGGTTCCTGTCCTGGGTGACTCATCCAAGTCCTTGTTCAAACCATTTTCCACTGGGAGACCCTCTCTGGGTTCAGCAGAGCTAGGCGTGGGCTCCTGTATCATCTCCTATCACCATACAGAGTCCCTCCTTGACCAAACCCTATCCAGGAGCCTCTGAGCCTTTCTCCATTTGGCCTCAATCTTGGTCAGTGAAGACTTGAACAACAACAACAATTCACATGGTTTCTACATGCTACAAGCTCAAGGTCATACTGCTAGGATGACCCCACCACCACCACTACCACCTTATAGTGCCTGTGTGGGAAAACTCAAGATTTCCAAAAGAATCTACTCTTTACTCCAGCCAACATAAAGATAGGGCCCCTCTCCCCTGGCCTCAGTGGGAGGGTAGGAGCCCTACTTCTGTGGGTGACAGTCAGCAAATTCAGGTGGCTATCATGTGAATCAACCTCTGCTTCTGTCATTTTTATGCTTCTCTTACTCTCCCGAGCCTCCACTCACTCTTTCCTCCTCCTTTATTCTTTTTCTAAAACATCTAGTCATTACCAGACCCATCCAAGGTGAATTCAGTCTACGCTGGACACTTTTCTATTGTAATAGTATAATAGTGATTAAAATCTGTCCTTATCACTCTCCAGCCAGTGTCTGGTGGCTCTGTTTATCTTTGACATGCTTTGGGCCAACTGTCTTAGAGTTTTTGTCATTGTTTGCCTATGATGTCACTTCTCTGTGGATTCATCCATTCCACTAATTGTTGAATGAATTTCCTTCTTTGTGTTAGCTGCAAAAGGTGTGAAATAGATATCTTTTCTGTCTTAGTTCAGACTGCTACAACAAAGTATCATGGACTAGGTGGTTTGTAAATAGCAGAACCTTATTTCTCAAAGCTCTGAGGCTGGAACTCTTGACATCAGGCTTCCAGTGTGACTTTGATCTGGTGAGGGCCTGCATCTTGTTTGCAGGTTGCTGTCTTGTATCTTCACATGGTGAAAGAGGGCAAGAGAGCTCCCTGGGGTACCTTTTGTGATGGCATTAATTCCATTCCTGAATGCTCCACACTCATGACTTAATTACCCCCAATGATCTCACCTCCCGTTACCATAACAACAGGGGGACATAATTTCATCATATGGATTCTTAGGGGCCAGGGACTTTCATAGCCCCCTCCCTGGGAAGCTGGTTCTGGTCAGAATTCCATGTCTCTCTTCTACCCTCCTAAAGGACTTGGGCTCACAGTTTATATTTATTACATTAAATTTGCAGACATTCACCTGTCCTCCTTACCATACACTGATCTCTTTAAGGACAAACTGGAGCACCTCCCGACCCCATGTCTCGACCAAATAAATAAATGGAAATAAGGTGTTACGGTTGATCTATTCAAAATAACTTAGCAAGATATCTGGACAGCAATTCTCTTTGCATTTTTATGACCTGTAATGCAGTCATTTGGGAACATTCTTAAAGGCACAACCCATTCTTTAGTTGCTGGGAGGTCTAAGGGGTGAGGGTTCCTACAGAAGAGCTATATTTAGCACGTCTGTCCCTGGGTTGTTGAAGGGTCCTGTTTCCCTGTGGTAATGAAAGTGCTCAGAGCAGTAGCTGTCTTATGTTGAGAGCAGCCATGTAATGATTAAAATGAATAACCTTCATGCTCGTGGACACTGTGCTAAACCAGTTCTGTCAAGATCCAGCCAGTGAGTTCTGGTGGTTATATTTAGAGTTAAGCTGGAGGGATAGGGAAGGAGGAGAGGGAAATTTCTCTGAATTAATTGTTGAAGATAACTTCTTAAAAGGGGGCCATATTTTGCTTAGAAGGACTCATGCTAAAGGGTTCATTTCTCACCTAGTCATTGGGAGATTCAAATAGCGACAGCAAGATGAGGCCTAGCTGTGTGGAGAATGTGAGGCTCGGTGGACATGCTGTCTTCCTAATGGGCTGGCCAGGAAAGCTGATTCTGAGTCGGGACAGTGTTTTTTTTTTTTTTTTGGTAGTGATCTAATATGATTACTCAAATGCTTAAATGGTTCTATAAAGCACAAAACAGGGTTCATTGTGCAGTCATGGGGAGCAGGAAGTGAGGGGTCCTAACTGTGGGGAGAAGGGGACTTGTGAATTGTATTTTGAAGCATTTTAAGCAACTTTTCCTGACCTCTGGTGGAGGAGGCAGTTCTGAATAGAAGGATTGGGGTAAATATTCTAGGCTAGAGTAGGAATATTCTGGGAGGTGATATTGTAGGACTGACTCAGGCAATCAGTCATGGTGATTCAGAGCTTGGGTTTTATTAAAAGGAAGGGAGCAGGAGGATGTTTGATGGCGCAATGCAAATTTTATAATTTCAACTTTAAAATTAAATTGTGGAAAGAACAATGAAAACCCTTGTTTCCCTCTCATTTTGTGGTGTCCTGCTCCCTCACTGGTAGCTCAGGGACGGGAGGCAGGAAATGTCCTCTGGGCACAGCTCTGGTATTTATCAGTTCCTCCTGGGCAAGGCCCCTCAGGAAGGGGGCCCAACCTGCATAAAGAAGTCATTGGCTTCTGATATTCAAGGTTCCTTCAAGTTCCAAAATTCTGTGAGTCACCCATTTACTGCTGGTCAGCCCGATAATGTGGCACAAGTTAGGTATTTGGTGCTTACACAACTTAGCTATTTTGAAAACAGTTTTCATAAGCAGAGAGAACACAAACCACTTTTTTTTAGTTGCTTTTAAAAACATGAATACTGGCAAATGCTCGCAGATGAATTTTGGTGATAGAATCAACCATGTGTGCAACTACACATTGACTCTGTTAAAAGGACTATGAACACAATTGTCATGCCTTCCAAAGTCGAATGACAGGAGACTAGTGTAGGGAGTGGAGACCTGGAGAGGCCTGTGATGGATGCCCCTCACTTGGGGCTCCAGTGACTTTCAGGAGAAAATTGCCCTAGAAATGTCAACAAAATATTTCTAAGAGCAATTTTTTAAAAAATGAAAAGCATCATTTTTTTTTATTAATACAGATGCTCCCCAATCTATGATGGAGTCCTGTTCCAATGAATCCATTGTAAGATGAAACTATCATGAGTCAAAAATGCATTTATTACACCTAACCTACCAAACATCCTAGCTTAGCAACACAACACACTGTACACACAGCATCAGTTGTTTCTCCTTGTGGTGGGTGGATGGGGGCTGTCTGGGGGCTGAAGCTTGGTCTCCTTCCTGCTGCCCAGCCTCAGAGGAGTTGAACTATGTATGTATCAATAGCCTGTGAAAAGATTTGAATTCAAAATTCAAAATAAGGTTTCTACTGTATGCATGTCAGTTTCACAAGTCTTGGTAAAGCCAAAAAAAAAAAAATCCTAAATTAGTCCATTGTTAAGTTGGAGACTATACACATTCAATTCAATGGGAACTCTGACGTAGTGTCAATGTCTATAACCCCTCCTCCAGGATTGTGATTCTATTGATTTAGGAGAAAGCTCAGACATCTCAGTGTTGAGAACCACTGGAGTACATCTTCAGGGCACCACTTCCCTCACCCCAGGTTACAGAGGGTCAGTTGTGAATGAGTCCCAACCATGTTCCCACTGTTTTGATTCTGAATCCTTCTAAGTCTTAGGACTTCAACTTGAAAGAATTTCTCAAAGAGAATCCCCTTTGTCCCTACCTTGCTCTGGTCATGCCGTTTATCCCCAGGAAGGAATGCTCAGGAACTTTTGTTCTGCTGAGCCATTTACAACCTTCCTTGAGGAGTGGTAGATATGAGGAGGGGCCATCTAAGAAAAGCTTGGAATATCTTCTTGCACTGTCCCAAGAAGCAAAAGGCAAGACAGAGCCCATTTTTTTTTTTTTTTTTTTTTTTTTGGTGATGGTACTGGGGATTGAAGTCAGGGCAAGGGTCCTTTAGCACCAAGCAACACTCCCAACCCTTTTAATTTTTTTTATTTTGAAGCAGGATATCATTAGCTATTGTTAATGAAGCTGGTCTGGAACTTGCGATTCTCCTGCCTCAGTCTCCTGAGTAACTTGGATTATTGGTGTGCAGCACCATGGCCAACTTGGAATGCATTTTGTTCCACGAACTTGTTTTCTTTCTTGGTGTTCCTTGAAGGATGACCCTGGGGAATGTGGGGGAGAGAGAGGTGATAGTCTCCAATGACAGGTCTAAGTTTTGGACTTTATTTTGTATGAAGTGGAGACATGGCTAATGTTTTTGAAGTTAGTCCAGGGAACTTTCATGGTGGTGGGAAGACCGTTGGAGGTGGTGGAGGTGACCCAAGTGAATGGTGAGGGGAAAAGAGGAGATGATGCATACAGAAGGAACTAGGAGGTAAGAGGTTTTGTGCTTTGTGGTCTGTCTGCTGCTGCGGGGAGCAGGCAAAGATTTATACTGGCTTGGGCCATTGGTTCGGTGGGGATGCTTTGAATCAAGAGAGGAAATTTCCAAATGCAAAATGATTTTGTAGAAAGAATATCCAGCCACATTTGTATAGAAATATCACATTTAATTGGAAGATATTTTATCACCATAGGTTGAGACAACATAGGCAGCATGAGGAGGCCTTCTATCTTTGCTCTGCTCAGATGGTGTGGGAGGGCTCCTCCTGTCTGTCTCAGAGGAAGGATCTGTCCTGAAGGCTCATACTCTGAGCCTGGGCAACAAGACCAACATTCAGGTCCACCCCACACCTTCGTCAGACCCCAGCCTCTAACTGCATACAACCTGTGATTTCTCCAGCTGCTCCCATATCTCAGTCCAAGGGGCCTGAATTAATGACCTTGCTAGGACAGATCATCTTCATTTTGCCAACTTGTAGGGTATTTTGAGCACACAGTTTGTTCTCAGAGACAGAAGAAGCTAAAAGAAGAGTTAGAAACAATTTCTGTGATGGATAAGCTCATAATCTAATTGCAAAGACAGGCACATAAGGAATGACTCAGTTATCATATAGTACATGAGACAACTTTATCTTGGAAGGCCAGAATTGCAGTGACTGGCTTCACTTAGGGGCACTCAGACTGTTCAGGAGTGGTGACAGCCAAACGCAGGTAAGTGGATATCTTCTTCTTCTTTTTTTTAATGGCACATTATGATCATACACAATAGTGTGATTCATTGTCATCTATTTGTACATGCACATGGCATATTTTGGACTATTTCATTCCCATTTACCTTTCTTATTTCTCCTCTCCTACCTCCCCTGATCCCCCTTCACTACACGACTGGTCTATTTTCATGAGGTCCTGTTTCTTTCCTTTTTTCTCTTTAGCCTCTACATATGAGAGAAAATATCCAACACTTCACTCTCTGAGTCTGGCTTATCTCAATTAGTGTGATGTTCTCTAGTTCCATCCATTTTCCTGCAAATGACATGATTTTGTTCTTCTTTATGGCTGAGTAAAACTCCACTGTGTATATTTACCAGATGGACACTTAGGTTGGTTCCATAATTTGGCTATTGTGAACCATGCTGCTATAAAAATGGATATACACACATCACTTCAGCATGCCGACTTTAGAATTAGATATATTCCAAATGAGGATGAAGGAGGGCACCTGGCAGACAACTACCTGCAAAACTTGGTGGTAACTTTGAGTAGTTGCATACAGGGAGTAGTGTAGAGTTCTGTGGCTAGAGCCCAAGGTGTTTCCAGGAAGGTGGTGGGGGATGTTGGTGAGATAGGTGAAGTAGGTTGGGCTGATAGGGAGGAACTGGCAGGTCTTGCTAAAGAGCTGGGGCTTTTTCCAGTGCTCATGGGGAATATTGTTGGCTTTAAACCCAGAAGCAATATGGGGCTATTTGTAGGTTTGAGGTTAGACAATTTACTCCATCGTCTGGTGGCAGTTAAAGATCATAAGCTGAGAGCCTCTGCTTTGGCTGCATGCTCTGTCTGCTTGATTTACCATCTGTAAAATGGGGGAAGAGCAACTATACTATGCCTATAACCTACTTGAAGAACTGTAAGTGCTATCTAAAAATGATCATTGTTCTTAGTAAAGGAATTACAACAGCAAATTGCCTAATTGCAAGCATGGCTGGATCCTTGCCCCTTCAATTAGCTGACTGCAGGTGCAATTAGTTTGTAAGAACAATTTTGTACCCAGGTGCAAATTTTCTGAATGTGCAGAAGAGAGTAGAAAAACGAGGCCAAACTGAGTTTCTTTAAAGTTTGTCTTAAATATTTGATAATGCCCAGCCTGAGGGAATGTTATTTTCCTTCCTGTTATCTATATATAACTTGTTTAATATATCATATTTTCATAGTTTCAGAGGCACCTCGCTGTTGGAAAATTCTCAAACTCCAAAGCATGTTAGCAGAGAAGGCAGGAGTCAGTGGTGCCTGTGAGAGGAGATCTTTAGTGTTCTGTTTGCATCTTGAAATAACTAGTTGAAGGAGAGACCTTTATTCGTGTTTTCATTGTACCTATTTATGGGGGTTCAGTGTGATATTTGCTTTACTGTGTAAAAGTCTACAATTTGTGCATGTGTAAGTAATGATCAAATCAGGGTAGTTAACAATTCTATTTCTTAGACTTTTTTAAAAAAGTTTTGCTTAACACACAATAATCTTCGTATACAGAAATAATGTGATATTTCAATACATGCACACAATGTATATTGGTCAAATCAGTATAATTGGTGTTTTCATCTCCTTATCATTACTTTGAGTTTGGAAACTTCTGGCTTCTCTCTTCTATTTCTTCATAAAATATATAACAGGTTATGGTGAACTATAGTACCACCACTGTGCTGTAGAACACGAGAACTTGTTACTTCTATCTAACTACATTTCAATACTTGTTATCCAACTTTCCTCTACGTCCCATCTCCCCAATCCTTCCAAGCCTCTAGTAATCACTATTTTACATTTAGATCAACTTTTATTTTTGGCATGCATATGTAAGAGAGAACATGTTGTGTCTTTCTTTATCTGACTTTATTTCACTTAACAGTGTCCTTCCATTCCATCCATTTTTGTGGCCAGTGATAGGATATTATTCTTTTTTATGACTAAGTAATATTCTATTCTGTATTTATACCACTTTTGCCTTACTCATCTGTCCATTGATGGGAATCCAAGTTGGTTCAGTATCTTAGCTATTGTGAGTAGTGCAGCCAACAAACGTGGGCCTGCAGATATCTCTTTGATATGCTGATATCACTTTAAAGAGTAGATCTTCAAGATGGCTAGGGGCAGGATCTGAAGCCAGGGCAAGTGTCAGATATCTGGACATGCAGGCCCCATAGAAATGAAGTGGCCAAATACCATCCCTCCACAAGGAATATGGTATTGGTGAAGGGAGGTAGCAGAGGCAGTGATCTGCTGGTAAGTAATTACCAGTGATCTGCTGGCAAGTAATTACCAGTTGGCTCTTAGAACATGGTTCCAGTATGCATGTTGCTATTTTTGCTTACCATTAGCAAGTAAGATGAAAGTCAAATAATGAAGACCTGATATGAGTCACTTGTTTGCTGAATGAGACAATAGTTTTTAAATTCTGGAGAAATATTTCCTCAATTAGTTTAGCTTATTCCCAATATAAATCTGTAGATAAGACACATTTTTTAAAGTTTAATCTGCCAATTTATTAATGGTTGAACAGTCTAATCTATTGACATTTTTTCTAGTATGTTCTAAGTATAGACAGTTGATCAAATAACTAATCAAGCCCTGATGTACAGCATATGCCAATTCCATGGGGGGTAAATACTCCCACACATGGGTGATTTCAAATTACTAATTGTTTCACAAGCAGTTTACAGGTTTTTAAAGAAAAGTTTGGCTCTCAGAGGACCCCTGGTGCTGGTATAACGTAAACAAAACTTTTTGGAAACTATTGTGGAGTACATCCTGTTGGTTTTCGTGATTTGAAAGCATCATGGAGATTCAGAACAAAAGAGAAGTATGGTGGGTAGCAGAGGGGAAGAAAATATCTGCATACATGATGGTGTTGGAGAGTTCACCATTCCTCTCTGTAAGGGAGAACTGAGTATGTGAAAATAGGAAAGAGGAAAATGCAGAGTGGCAAAGACCTCAGGGGTAGCAAGATGTGGAGAGGTACAGCCACTCCAGTATTTTGGTTTTGGATAAAATACTAGCTACAGTTCTTCTAAGGACTTTGGTCCCGTGGTTTTCAGTATGTCCAAAGGATGCTAATTCTCCTAATACCCTACTATTAGGTACTGGCATCACCTATACTTTGAAGATGAGAACAGTGAGGGGCAGAAGATCTATTATTTGAGCTGAAATTATACAGTCAAATGAATTGAGAGGTGAGAAGCTGTTATCTTATTTTAGGAACTTGTTGTTAATAAGAACAAAACACAAACCTGCTCAGTAATCCAAGCACTACAGAAGATTTAGTGAGGGTGGAAAACATTTAATTTGGGGGATCTCCCATGATACATGCTGGTGCGCTGGGTAGGAACTTGGTAAGCTTGGGTAAGTTATTGCAGCCATCTAAGAATGAAGTGATGAGGGTCTGGACCAGAACAGTCGGCTTTAGCTCCTTTTTTCTCAGTGGGGCAAGATGAATCCTCCTAGGACTCTCCACGTTTTTTCCTACTTCATGTTTAAATTCATGCCAGTTTTCTAAACCTTTTATGCTCAGGCTTACCATCACGCTGCTGTAGACCCGCACTGAAACTGCTCATCTCACTCTCCCATGAGCATTCCGGGCTAGACTAGGAAATTCCTGTACCCCTTCTCTTTCTTTGAAAAACATATTGTGCTCATTCATCTCCTGCCCATGGGGACACACACACACACACGGAGAAAGGAAGAAGAGCTGCTCAATTTTTTAAAACTTAATGGTATTTAATTAATTAACTTCACTCACCTAACCTACTTCTTTAAGGAAGAAGAGCTGCCTTGGGAGCTAGCAGAGCTCTAGGGTATTGAAGCCATCCTATTATATCTCTGTCCATTTGAGATTTAGACTGTGGGTTCATGTAGCTCATCAAATTCTAGAATGGGGTCACTAAATCTGCATTTAGTGACCTCATTCTAGAATGGGTCCATGTCCCTCATCAGAGTTGCCAGCAGATCATTCCTAGCTCATGTCCACCTGGTTAATGGCACCAGGGATAATCCCAACATGAAATAATAAGTTGCTGGAAAAATCAAGTCAACATTTAAGAAGACATACAACTCATCCTTCACATTAAAACATCTTTTGCTCTTAAGAGAGATATGCATAAATGAATTACATCCCATTAATGTGAAATTAATTTGTGCTTAATTCAATGTTTTAAGCTTTCTGGATTCAAGAATGAAGGTGCCCAGGGTAGGGAGGGCACACAGCTTTAGGTTTAAGTGACAACTCAGCTAGATGGGCAGATCCTGTCTGTAGGGCTGAGGGGCAAGTCTGGACTTGGAGAGAAAGAGGGATGTCATAGTCAGTGACAATATCTGTCCTAGGCTTGGGAATGTATTCCTAGGATTGTGAAGATAAGTGTGTACATTTGAGTGGTTGTATAGCTGTATGAGCTTGTGAGCATGTGTGTATATTTGTGAGTGTATATGAGTATGTGTGTGACTGTGTGAGTCTGTGAGAATGTGTTTGTGTACTAGGTAAGTGATGATGCCATCTCCTCAA
This sequence comes from Urocitellus parryii, assembly GCF_045843805.1. NCBI lineage: Eukaryota > Metazoa > Chordata > Mammalia > Rodentia > Sciuridae > Urocitellus > Urocitellus parryii. The sequence goes on along the minus strand of NC_135538.1, from coordinate 131,323,172 downwards.
AGCTTTTCTTGGGTCTCCCAGTGGAACTATACTTAGTGAAGTTCAGTTTTCTCCATCTTGCATACATATGTTACATCCTGATAAACCTATATAGTGAGTTGAAAATACTCTAAAGTGCATTTAATGCACCTAACCTATGGACTTACCTTAAATGTGCTCAGAAAACTTACATTCACCTACAGTTGGGCAAAATCATCTAACACAAAGTTTATTTTGTAATAAAGCATTGAATATCTCATGTAATTTCTTGGCTACAATTCTGAAAGTGCAAACCAGAATGGTAGACAAACAAAACAATCCAGAATGGTTGTATGGGTATGCTTTCATATCACCAAAATGTCAAAAAAATCACTAGCTGAACTCTTATAAGTCAGGGACCAGGTGTATAGGGAAAAGAATTTTTAGTAATTCTACCTTAGGTATGAAAGCAAAATCAATTTTTCTCCCCATACCTTGTAAGCAAAGAACAGTCCCGATATTTTGTATATGTTCTGAGAAGAGAACACACGTCTTTCTGGGGAGCCTCTTTCCCTGCAGGACAGGACTGGGGTCAGCCATCTTTTTCTGTGAAAATGAGGTGGGGACCACCAAGGTCAAGCTAGCAGAGGGAGCTAGATGGTTGAACTCTCTGCTCTACCTATGGGGTCTGACTGCTTTTTTTCCTATGCAAAGGTGAACTCAGCTGAGAGACTTTAGCCTTTAGCATTTGCCTCTAGTGCTCATATAGCTCATTTTTTCCCCCTGTGTAATTAAAAAAAAAAACACACCAAAAACAAACAAACAAACAAAAAACCAACCAAAACCAACAATGACCAGGGTAGACTTGGGGAAATCCTGTTTGATATTTCCTCCTGAATGACTTCAAAACAAATCTGCTCTTATCTTTTAAAAATTCCTTTTAGCTAAACTTGTTTTGGAACTCTTTATTGCTTAGTCTATTTACAACGGTAGTTTTTATAGAGGCCTTATTTTCAAAGAAATGCATGCTGCTTATTTACCTAATGGGCCAGACAATGACTAAGGAGCAAATTACATAAAGATTATTACATGGGCTTAGCATGTGTTCAAGTCCTATGACTCACAGGGCAACTTGTTTGTGTTGCATTTATGGGTAGAAGTGTTTTTTTTTTTTTTTAAAAAAAACACTTTGTAGAGTAATAATTGTGAAAGAATGCCAGTCATGGAAAACATCTGCCAATATGTGATGGTTTTACAGCTGGAGATGATGCTGAAGGCAACGTGAAAGTCAGAAGGTATGCAGAGAAACGCCAAGGGGCTATCCACAACAGAACTGCCTCAACATGGCCCTCAGCCCCTTAAGAGAACTAATTCCAGGTGTAAACAGAAACCACCACTTTAGAAAACTCTCAGCTTCTCACAGAGCACCAGCAATTCCAGGTCAGGTGAGGAGTGGCAGTGTTTATAATGGTTGTTCTTGGTCAGGAGGATTGGATGGGAGGGAACCATGCTTTGTGATGCAGAGGGAAGAATGTATGTGTCCCTGACTTCTATGGGGGAATTGAAAAAACAACTCTAGTTATTTTTTAATCCTAGTAAAATACATCATAGATTTACCATTTAGTCATTTTCAGTGTACTGTTTGGTGGCACCAAGCACACTCACATGGCTGTGTGACCATTACCACAATCCATCTCCAGAACATTTTCATCTTGCAAAACTGAAACTCTCAACCCATTAAATAATAATTCTCCATTTACCCTTCCCAGGCTCTGAGCACCATTTCCCTGTTTTTTTTTTTTTTTTTTTTGTATCTATGAATTTGACTTCTTTAGCTACTGCCTAAAAGTAGAATCATGTGCTATTTGTATTTTTGTCTCTGGCTTCTGTCACTTAGTATATGTCCACCAAGTTCGTCCATATTATAGTGCGTGTTGGAATTTCCTTCCTTTTTATTATATAGATAGACCATGCTTTCTTTGTACCCATTGATGGAAAGTTGGGCTGTCGGAAGAGCATTTTTATTTTTAATTTTTTCTCAAAGATTTAATGCAGTTCTTGGGCTAAGAGTCCCCGGTGTGGCAGCATGCATTTTCCCCCAACTCCTTGTGGCTGAGCCTCAGCTTTTTGGACAGTTCTACCTTCAGACTAACACTCATGGTTTATCTTGATTTCTTTCAATTCCTGACTCTTTCAGAATTGTAAGATGATTTGCATTGCAAATGTTTTCTGGTAGTGCTGATTTCAGCATAAGGTTAGTGGTTTCTGATGGAAAGAAGCTCTTTCCACTTCATCTTTGATGTGTGAGGCTAGTGTTATGTTCTTCAGCTGTGCTCTGCGGTGAGGAAGATTCAAGGTCATCACCTCAGGGGACCATTGCCTTATGGGACCAATGCCCCACCCTCCTTCATCCATTGGGGGTCACTTTCCTCTGCAAGGAAATTTACGGAGATTTCTGTGCAAATAGAATGATTTCATCTGGATTTTTCTTTGGTGATTATATAAGTTCTATTCACTTCATTTCCTCCTAGTAAAAAATTTAAACGCTGTTTTAACTCAGGCTGATGATTGGGAGCTGGATTCAGTCAAACCAGTAACTGCTAAATAGTTAGGATTTTAAATGGCCCCCAAAGACTTATGTGTTAAAAGCTTGGTCCTCAGCTTGGTGCTATTGAAAGGTGATGGAATATTTAAGAGGTGGATCTAGAGGGTGGTCTTTGGTCACTGGAACTGTGCCCATGAAGGGGACTCTGAGACTCCCATGGTTTTTTTTTTTCTCTTTTTCACTTCTCAGCTGCCATGAGTTGAAGAGTTTGCTCTACCACGTGCTGCCACCACCGTTTACTGACTCACCACAGGCCCCAAAACAACAGGACCCACTGACCATGGATTGAAACCTCCAAAACTACATGCCAGATAAACCTTTCATTTTTTTTTAAAAAGTTGATTACCTCAGGTAGTTGTTACTGTCATGAAAAGCTGAGGAACACAATGTCTATAAGAGAAAATTCTTATTGACTGGAAAATACATTGTATATTTGCATTGTTCTATTCTTTTTCTATTCCTAGTCATTTATTTTTTTTTTTTACTTACACAATAAGAGTGACATAGCATTTGCATTTTCAAAGTTAATTGGTGGGTGATAAAAGGCAATCATCTTCGTCTTTTATAAATGGAAAAATTGATCTGAGCTTCTTGTAAAATTGGCAGTTACTGAAATGGAGTCCCCATTGGGTTCTATCTCATTTCAGTTCCTTTGTTGCAGATTCCCCACCCCAGAGAGGGGCTGTAAATGCACCTGCTTTTCTAGAACAGCCCATGCCAGGTAGCTTTTAGAGAAGGATGGGCACTGTGGTACAAGTTTTGGAAATGTTGATTTCCACAAAGTTAAATAAGCATGTTTCTTTCCTGAAGCAGGACTCCTCATGGCTCTCATTTTTTACTTTCTCTTTATGATTTTCAGTAGGTTCTGACCATGTGCCAGACTTCAGTGAGTTCCTGCCTTCATGGGGATTAAAATCTGGTGGGGCTTATAAGGTTTTAATTTCAAACAGGGTGATAAAATAGGTAAGAGCCCAGAACTTGCTTAATGATGAGACCCTCTTGGGAGGACATTTCACAACACACATTTTTTGAGGTGCACTTTGGAAAACACTGTTGGTTGTGCAGTGAGGAAGACTAACTCTCCCTCCCATTCTCCCTCGAATTCTTTCATTTTACATGTCAGCAGAATAGATAGAATGCAGAGCACTTGAAGGACTAGCCTGAGGCCACCTGTTTGGAAATAAAAGGTAGGACTGGCACACAAGTCTCTTTGGGTCCAGTCGCATAGTTTTTCTATCTTCCTTGCCTCTCTCTCTCCTTAAAAAGATCTATGTCTTCCATCAGAGAAATGAGAGTTCTAGTTCTGACCTTTCTGATAAATTGAGCTTAGCACTCCTCAATCCCTTAACTTCTCAGAATTTGTGTCTTTGAACAGTTAAGACGAGTTAACATCTGAGTTTACCCTAGATTGGTAGGACAGATCAAGTGCTTTGAAAAGTACACAGTATGTATAGTGTTGTCTGCATACCAGGTATCAATTATTATTTGCTGGAATAGAGTAGAACTGACTGTATTCCATTCAACTGGTTTCAATTTACTGACCTTGTGTTTTATCTTCTCAAGAGCAACCATGTTCATGCACGTCCCAGAGCTGCTAAATGGGACCGTGTTTCTTTAAGAATCCCCTACAGCAGAACCTTCCCTAATAGCTATCTCTGAAAATGACCTCAGTCCTCATAACTACTTGTTAAAGGATTTTTTTTTTTTTAAGGGCAGCAACACCTGGAGGCTCGTTTATCACTGTCTCTTCCTCCTGGCGATGATCCCACATGCATGCTGAAGAATGATGGCAAAAATAATATTTATGCAATAAACCACTGAAAAAAATGTGAAAGGACCCCCTTTGTGTGGAAGGTGGAGATTAAAGGCCTATTTGTAATGATTTTAAATGGCATTCTGATCAGGAAGATTTGTGGCTTTGCAAACACAGAGGGCTCATACATCACTATTAGGGAGGATAAGTACTTTCCTTTGGAAACCAGACTCATGAGTGGCACATTAGTCGGTCTAAGGTGGGATCGCAGGCTTCATAAATGTTTTTCTTTGGTTGGATTGGAAGGCTCTCCTGGATCGAAATTAACAGATTGGAATTCTGTTACTATGTGTGGGGGGGTCATTTTGCAACACAAGTTCATAAAGCTGACCCAGAGACACCCAAGAGTGAGTGCTTCCTGTTGGCATTGTGGAGACTGAGAGAGGCAGGAGCAGGTTTGCAGGGAGACAGGAGATAAGCCAGTTAAACAGAGCCAGAATTCTGAGGAACAGAGTGGGCGAGTTACCTGATGCCCAGTTTCCTTTGGAACTTTGTGAGGAGCAGCCCTGGAGTCCTCCCTGGAGTGCTCCTCTGTCCTCCATGGACCCGTGAAGGAAAGGGCTGGTTTGCTTCAGGGCAACATGTGCGGCTGCGCTCTGGGGGAGTTGGAGCATTGAGACCAACATTGTATTTGGGGACAGCCTCCACCTCTAAATCAACTAAATGCTCTTCAGACTTTTATGTGGTAGAGTTGACAGGTAGGGCAGGATCCTGTCAGTCAATATTTGCTAGAAGCTGGGTAGTAGTGGCACATGCTCACATCGTGGTTCCCAGGCACAAATCACATTAAAGCAAATTCCTTGTTTCTTTGTACAAGGCCACTAGACTGGTAGGTCAAGAAAATGTTGTGACCATGGTATGTTCAACGAGACACTTGGCCCAGTCTCCTGTGATGATATCCTTGTGGACAAAATGAAGGCATGTGGGCTAGAGGTTGGTAGGATGGCAGTTACCTAAGAGGTTCAGTGGAGATACCGGACAAAGCAGGTCTAAGCAATGCCTGGCAGAAACTTGGTGCTCAACTGCTTGAGCTGAGCCACGAGACTCAGCTCTGTCCTGCTCAAAGATAAAGCATACTTTGGAAGGACAGTCAGGATCAAGATCCAAAAACCCTTCACTGTACAAGTTAGAAGGAAAGGCTAACAGTGAATCTCACCAATGTGTATATCCATAAGAAATTAACTAAAAAAATAACTATGGGTAAATATTAGAAAGACCAGTAGAATGAATGAAGAAGGACATAGGGAGAGGGAAGGAGAAGGAGAGGTACTAGGGACTGAATTAGAACAAGATATATTCCATGCTGGTATGTCAGAATGGATTCCTGTCATGTAAAACTAAAAGGAACCAATAAAAAATGTAAAAGAAAGAAAGGCTAAGATAGAGTGACCTTTTACTTTTTATTTAATTTAAAATTTTACTGGTTTGTGTGCTTGTGTGTTAGAGATTGAACCCAGGGCCTCATGCACACTAAGCACATAAGCACATGCTCTACCACTGAATTATACCCCAGCCTTTGTTGCACACGCATGTATGTGTGTGTGTGTGTGTGTGTGTGTGTGCGCACACATATGTGTATATATTTATCTCTGAGCATAACATATGTATATATACATGCATGTATATATGTGTACACACACATGCACAGATGGTGATGTTGGGGTTTAAACCCAGGGCCTTAAGTATGCTAGGCAGCTCTCAACCACTGAGTTCTTCCAGCCAGTCCCTTATTGTATATTTTTAGAGTGTAAAACATGGTGCTTTGATGTAAAGTTAATCAAGTGATTACTATAATTAAGTACATTAACATATCTAGTAAATCACCCTTCCTTTCTCCCTTCTCTATCTTCTTTCTTGTTTTGTGGCAAGAGTACCTAAAATCTAATCTTTGGGCAAATTTACAGTACACAATACAGTGTTATTACTTATAATCCTCACGTTGTGTAAGAATGGCATTTTAAGAACTTAAATATAAATCTCTTCATTTGTGTTCAAATAATTAACTTCACTAGTGTACAAGGGTGCCATGTGGCTTAGCAGCAGCAACTACAGCAGAACTTGGGGTTTATGGTGGGAGGTGGCCCTCATGTGTATTCCATCCATTCACATCATGGGGGGTATCTCCTATAACGCTGAGCTGCCTTTCTCCTCTCTGGGTTAGTCTAACCACTTTTGATATGGTAGCCACCTTTGCTCACTGTTTTCCTTTCTGTGACTTTGGTCACATAAGGTCAACCAAAATCTGAAAATAGCAAATGGAAAATTCCAAAATTTGGAGAGAGATGACATTAACATAATTTTATTGCACTATATTGTTATAATTGTTCTATTTTATTATTAGTTATTATTGCTGTTCTCTTACTGTGCCTAATTTATAAATTAAACTTTAGGGCTATAAATAGAGAAAGAATCATAGTGTGTATAGAGTTTGATACTATCTAAGGTTTCAGGCATGGACTGTGGGCTTCGGGACATAGCCCCTGAGGATAAGGGGTACTACTGCATTTGGCATTTGGCTTGGGGTACTGCATTTAAGAGGACCAGGACAGAACACACAACCAAAGCATAGGGATTAGATTACAAAGCTGACTGACCCTGAGCCTTGAAGAGGAAGACAGAGAAACTAGAGGAAACTCAGCTACTTCCAACTCTGAAGGTGTGGCATGTGGAGGCACAGAAAGTTTGTGTTGTAAGGCTTAGATATCAAAAGCAGGACTGGGGTAGAAACTAAGCATTCAGAGATGTCCAAAAAGGCAAACAAGCTGTCCTGGAAGCTATGATACCTGATCCCCAGAAGTTTAGACACAGCGAGTCAAATTCATGCTGGTGTATATGCAACAGGCCTTCAAACACTGCAGAACTGGCTGGACTGGGGCATTCCTCAGAACCCTGGGATTCTGCAGACCATGACAAGGAGCCAGGAAACCAAGGATCCAACCTTAGCTTTGCCACAAATTAGCTATGACTTAAGCAAAACATTTCAATTCCTTGCATCTGATTTTTCTCCTCTGCTAACATTGGACAGGATTCCCTCCAAGGTTTCATCAATTCATTGATTCTGCTACCTTTATCACTCTATGCCAGGATGTTCACAAAGTGCTGATCTCCTTCTTTCATAGAAACCAAGAAAAGAATCTAGGAAATTGAGTTAGAAATGGAAGTTCAGAAAAAAAAGTAATCAATTTTAATATCTGAGTGATTTAAAATCCAGTGGGGTCCAAAGAATAAACATAAAATAGAGCGAGGAAGATCCCATGAGGATGGGCAAACGGGAAGCAGTCTGGATGTGCACATGCACACATCCCTCCTGGGTGGGGGAGGTGCCTGGGGTAGTTATTATGCATGCCCAGAATAGCATTTGGGTGGTCTGCATCTATGAAAGAGGTTGGTTGGGTTCACCCCTGAGCTGGTGTTGGCTTATTTGATGAAGGTGTGATATGTGTGAGGCTGAAACCGCAGCACTGCACTGATTCTGCCATATATTTATTGCCAATCTGCTTCCTCCTAAGAATGCCAGCTACAAGCAAGTTAGGAGTGAAATAAATAAGCATGAAAGGTGTTTTATATCCTATTTTCCAGGCCACCAAAACAACTCAGCACCAACTCGGACAGGTGGTAGAACAGGAAGGTCCTCTTTGAATAAATACAAAAACATTACAAAAGCTGATGAAAGTGGTAACAAAACTGGAAATATTCTTAATATGGAAGAAATAAAATGTACTATTTTTTTTTGATTGCTGACCAAATATGATAAAGAATGTCTTAAAAGAGACCCTTCTGGGTAAGGGAAGAGAAGGCTATCCAACCATCAAGGTTTGCATTCTTTCCCTGCTCACATGCCCTCCCTCCTGGTACAGAATACTCCATGAAAGCCATCTTTCAAAGCCTGTCATTCCAACAGAAGAGCTAATCTGAGAGGATACCAGCTTTCAGCAGCTCTCTGGATGCTATTGAGGGGATGCGTAAAGAAAGCCGGCAGCTTCTACTCAGCATGAAAAGCAGACGCTAAGGGGTTCGCATATGGTGTCTCAACTGTTAGTGTTTTTTGTATTCCACGATTCCTGCTTAGAAGGGAAAAAAATAACTCACTCCCCTTCTCCTGAGGCATCTGTGATTGGCAGCTCTTCTTAGGACCTGGATGTGGGGGCTTTATGGGAAGATGGGCATGCATCTGATAAGCAGAGGCTGTGACTCTTTCGTTGTTTCCTGCAGCCTGTGATAATGTCTTCATAGCTGAATTCATTTGCGGAGGTCTTTGTCTTGTCCAATGTACCAGTCGTTAATTCAGGCTTGGCTTGATCAGAGTTCTTTTGGATGTTTCTAAAGAGAATGTGCCCAATGGCTAGGAATCTTCAGGAACAATGGCAGGAATGGGCATTCCTGAACATCAGATTTCCTACTGCATCCCACATGAATATATTCAACTGATCATACCAGGGCTGGCCCTTTCCTGAACATTTATTCACATGTAGGAATAGCACAATACATTGAAAGGTCCACATAGTAAATCTTGTCATTGATGTACATAATTTGGCCCATCTCATGGGTCTTACAGGGGTAGACTGTAAATGAATCAATAGATATGATAGGGTCACACTAAGATCACATTGTCTTCCCTGTATCATCTTTATTCATAAAACTTGCCATTCTGGGTATGTGAAGCTAAATGAGATAATGTGTGTCTGTCTGCTTTTTTTAATGATGATGCACCATGCCATATCAGCTGGTACTGCTATCCTTCGAGAGGAAAATTAACCTTGGAGAGAAGATGCAACAGACCTTTGAGAATGATTAGTTCTTTGCCCAGATGTAGCACTGACTCTCTGGTTACAGTCTTTCTAGAGGCAAGACTACCCTGGCCTTTGGAATGTAATCTATGAGATTTTGTTTCCGTAAAGAGAGCAGGTATCTCAAAAGAAAGAAGACCCAAGTGTGGTTGTAGAGGCTGAAAGTAGTGGGGAGAGATGCAGCTCTGGAAAAGCAGAAGGGATCTCCAACTATGGACAGGTTCTTGGGTAGAAAGGCCCCCACATGGGAGAAGGGAATTCATCTGGCTCTCAAGGTTTAACTCACTTGTCTGAACAAATATCTATTGAGCATCTATTATGTACCTACCAGATTTCTAGTATCACAATGAAAAGTTAAAAGTAATTCCACTGCCTTTGTTCTGATTTTGACTCAGCAGGCCATCCACCAAATAGCAGTTTAGTTCCCACTCTGGGTCCCAGCGCTGTAAAGGTAGTCCCTGGGCATGAGAGTACCTCTGGGCGTCAGGGGACTCCAGATAAAGGACCCACATGTGTACAGCAGTTTTCCTGAATTCTTCCAAGTGTTCTCCTGTACCTTAACTTTATATGGCCACTAAAATGATTAATTGATAAGAGTGTTAGCTGGCTAAGGCTGCCATAACAAGGTACCCAGATAACAGTCAAAGACAGGAATTAGACCAGAAATCTTGGGTCAACACTCCAGCATATAGGTGCAGCCACCGACTTCTCATGAAGACCCCTAAAACTCAAGGAATAATACCAAGAATCAATAAGCTGGATGTCATCAAATTAAAAAAGCTTCTGCTCAGCAAAAGGTTTTTGACTGGGGGTGTAGGTCAGTGGTAGAAAGTGTACTCAGCATGCTCTTGGCCCAGACACCCAAAGAAGAAAAGAAAACACCAAGAAAAGAAAAGAAAAGAAAAGAAAAATACTACTTTAATCTTGGTACTCTAATACGGCATTGCAGTACTTTTAAAGAAAAACAAAACAACATACACCTCATCAACTTCAAACATTGTTTTGACAATCACTAAAAAGAGAATCTATGCCTCCCAAAATAAAATTTCACGACCAGATTACTCAAGAAGCCAGATTTTCCAGTTCATGCAGAGGATTTTTCCACAGAAATCAAACTCTACCTCTGTGCACTAAATAAACAGCAAACGATAAAGAATACAACGAGTTCCTCTTTCCTTGTTGGGCGACCAAGCAACACAGAAGTAATCATTTTTGTTTATAAAGAAAATAAAAGAAAGTGACGTTTCACAGACAGGGAAAGATGTTGCCACCAAACAGAAGGTCTCTCTGATTCTAACACGATCCCACGTTTCAGCTTCAGCTCCAACTGGCCTTGACATTGGGGGTTGGGTTTCTCCGAGCCTCTGTTTGTCAAGCCTACCCATTGTCAAGGCCAGAGAACCTGACTCCGCATGTAAACCCTTCAGCAAACCACAAGTTTCTGTGGGGCCACACCCAGAGACCAGCTAGATTTGGCAGCCCAACGGGGAGTGTGGAGCCCCAGCAATGCCATAACATAAAGCACTGTATAATTAAGCAATTACTATGATCTCAAATGAAGGGTGTTTTGTTATTGTTTTGACCTTCCTTACCTATGTGTCGGCTGGAAAGCTGGTCATGGTTGTCCCAAAGCTGAAATCTACATAAACAATCGACTCCTACCCTTAGCTCACCTGCCTCATAAAGAGCCAGGCCCTGAGCAAACATTCTGTTGGCCCGTCTGGGTCATGAGATCAAGCTTTGGCTTTTCCAGTGACATCACAAGGTAGTGACCAGGCCTGTCATTAGAGGGGTGCAAAAGCTTGTCCTGGATGGAAGGACCAGATCATGGAAGGCTTCAAAAGACCCTGTGTCTGAGAGGCAGAGCAGGAGGGCCCCTTCTTTCCTCTGTGACTCCCCGTTTCTGCTCTTTTATGCAAAAATCTCATGTTCCATAAGATGTCACCTCCAGTTCAACTGTCACCTCCAGTTCCTATGGTCTTGGATTCTGTTCCATGTAGAGAGGCAGAGCAATGGGGAATGGGGTTGGACAGGCGGGGGCGGGTGGTGCAGACTCTAGAGTGGATCCCTGGATTCACATCTTAGCTCTTTACCACTCAGTTTCTGTGGGACCTATTCAGGTTTTTTTTAACCTCTCTGAACCTCAGTTCCTGGCAGGTAAAAAGGAGTTGATAATGGTACTTACCATTACTACAGGAGTGAGTGAAACAACAATATGTAAAGGGTTGAACACTGTTGAATAGGGACCATTATGTGTGCAGAGCCCCCTCCTGAGAACACTGGCTTCCAAGTCTGCCACGTAACTGGTTTAGGCTCTAAGTACAACAGAGTTTACTAGACAGACCAATTTGAATCATGAAGTTCTGGCTGCATCTCATAGAAGGCCAGGTTTGTGTGGCCTGGGGGAATTGAACCCTTGGTGAAGTTTCTTTAAATTCAGAGGGGAACATTGGCATCTAAAGTTCCACAATTTCCTCTCTGTAAGGGCATTTGAACACTGACAGACTGAACTCTTAGATATTCTGTGAGAGTCCGCTCAGTTCTATGAGTACAGCTGTTTCTCAGTATCCATGGGAGGCTAGTTCCAGGATCCTCTTGGGCACCAAAATCCACAGATGCTGAAGTCCCTTCAATAAAATGGTATAATATTCGCACATAACTTATGTGTATCCTCCTGTATACTTTCAATCATCTCTAGATTACTTATAATACCTGCTAATGTAAATGATACATAAATGGTCACTTTGCTGTATTATTTAGGGAACACTAGCAAGAAAAAAGATCTGTACATGTTCAGGACAGACGCAATATTTTCTTTTGAGTATTTTCAATCTGTGGTTTGTTGAATCCTTGGATGTGGAACCCACTGATGCAGAGGGATGACTCTATTTATTCTTACTGTCGTTGCTTGCTGACTTGGAAAGGCAACAGAACACCAATGTTTAGGGTAGGGCTTTGGGTTTTTGCATTTGAATCCAGCTTTGCCAAATGTTTGCAGTGCTGTCTCTTCGGGTGAGCCAATTTATCACTCCAACGGCCTTGGTTAGAAGGACCTCACTCCTGGAGTTGAGAGGATTCCTTAAGGTTGTAGGTTAAATGCTTAGAACAATGTGGACATATTAATGTGCAATTATTCCCCAGGATGAGTTAGATCCTAGAGGTGTGATCTAGGTACAGCCCCCTCCCACCATGCCTCATTAATCCAATGGGATCCATACAGGACTTATGAATCCTAGTGCTACTTTCTAATTGACCACATCCCATCTCATGACATGTGGAAGGGGCAGAGTTTGCATCTTGAGTGACAAGTTCTGCCTCTTGCATTGGGAGATCTGAGCAGTTACTATTCATGCAATACAGAGAAGGATCCAGATTCCCAGGAGCTCAAAGCTCATACCATTTAGACAGCCCTTCTTAAGGAAAAAAAAAAAATAGAATTTTCAGTGCCAAAAGGCAATTGCCCTTTCTCAGGTGAAGGGACTGACTGGCAGCAGGCCACCTAGCAATGCTGGCTTTGAGATTGGAACCCTGGTGAGCCAGGCAGCCAGATCTGGACTCTAGACTACTAAGCTGTTTTCTCTCATTTAAACAGACATCAGCTTTTGTGGGTGTTTCCAGCACCAGGTTCCCCCTGACCCATCTAATTTCATTTCTTGATCTAACCTAATAACAGTCACCCTCTGCTAACAAGTGGTCTCCAATTTACTATGTCTGTGCTTAACAGTTAAACTTTACAGTGATATAAAAGCAACATGCATTCAGTGGATTTTGCATTTGAAGTTTTAAATTCCGATCTTTTCCCCCAGCTGGGACATGGGGTCAGAGCCTCTCCCTCAATGTTGGGAAGCAGTGGTGAGCCCCCACTCCTAGCAGCCGCATGATCACAAGGGGGGAATGACTGATGATCCACAGTGAACCATCGCTCAGGGGTGATGTTTGGTAGGTGAAGTGTATTACATGCATTTTCACCTTTTGAATGTCTCACCAGGATGTGGCCCCATCCTCAGTTGGGAGCACCTGTGTAGGGCTCCTCTGGTCCTGGTGGTCTCCATCTCCACTCCAGCGTGGTGTGTTTTTGCAGGGCTTGCCTCTTGCCTGGAAAATGGAGAGGAGGAGGACCCACCCTCTAGCCCCATCCCATCACTTTTCAGCCCCCAAATCTCATCTTCTTCTATAACCTAGGGATCATGTTAAGCCCTGTTCATCTCACAAGTACTTTTATGAGAAAACATCTGGAAGCTCTTAGAAAACTGTAAGGTGCTGTGTAATATAAGTAAGCCCTTGTCATTAGCCCCTAGTCCTACTCACTCCTGATCATTCCCACTCTCTATTGAGGTTTTCAGTCCTATAGAACTCGGAATCACCACTCTATCACCTGTTAGCATTTCAAGGTTCCTTCATTGTTTTGTAAGATTTTCTTTCTCTTCTATTATTTCTCTGCAAAGGGAATCAGATATTTTGCTTCCTCTGGACTGGTACTCTTCAAAGTCTTTGTATTCATTATTTAATTTTTTTTATTTGCAAACTTAGATTTCTGATAATTTGAGTTTTGTAGGTTACCTCAAATAGTCCTAAATTTATCTCGATGAAAACCTGGCATTATGCTCATTTTAAAATTATGTTTGACTTTTACATAGGAAGAAATGTGTTTCAAGTCAAACTCAGCACATCTTGTGTATCCTCATGTATCTCTGCTCTGTGGAAGATGAGTGGTAATATTTCTAAGACTGAGTTTGAGTAGGTTGATCTGTTTTTGGTGAGTATGCTTGCCAGGGTTACTGGGCAGTCCCCAGGGTACAGATGTACTGCTTGGGGTCCAGAATGACTATTTCTGTTTGAGACCCTGGAAGATGTGCTGAGGAAAAGAGAAAGAAGAAACTAACCCCTGTGTGGAGTTTGAAGTTACATGATGTAGTTATTAGGAAGACATGGCCCGGGAGAAGTTTTCTCTCAGTGTGTCTTAAAAATCTTAAACACACAGCAAAATTGAATCGATGTCACAGTGAAGATTCCCAATTCATCACAGACTAAATCGGGCAAACTTACTCTACTTGCCAGACACATAACTGTCATCTATCTCTCCTCTATTCATCTATCAATCCATCTTAGTTTTTAATGCATTAAGAGTATTCTTTTTCACAATACTTCATCCTGAAGAGAGTTAGGTATTATTGACAGTTTTTCAATGTTGTACTTTTGAGATATAATTTACATGAAATAAAATGAAAGCCTTAATTGTACCATTCACTAGATTTTGACAAAAGTATATATATATGTGTGTGTGTGTGTGTGTGTGTGTGTGTGTGTATAATGAAAACCTCATCAAGATATTGAACATTACAGTCATCCTAAATACCCAACCATAGTAATCAAGCTCTGCCTCCATCATACTCAAATTAACTGTTTTTATTGTGGAATTTCTATATTTATAATCATGCTGTCAATTCTCTTGTGTAGATCTTTTTTTCACTGGCAAATTCTTTTTTAAGATTTATGTGGATTGTTGAGCAAACAGTAGTTTATTTTTATTGAAAAGTGGCTTTCCACTGGATTCATCTGCCACAGGTTTTTTTTTTTTTTTTTAAATTCTTTCTCGTATAGATGACACCTGAGTTGTTCTTGTTTTGGCTATTATAAATCATTGTAAGCATTCATGTACAGATCATTTATAAAAATATGCTGTCATTTTTCATGGGCAAAATACAGAAGAATTGCTGGGTCAAAGAGTAAGTTGTATGTTTAGGTTTTAAACAACTGTATGATTTCCAAAGTGGTCGCACCATTTTATATCCCCAGCTAACACACATGAAAGAGATGGTTGCTTCAAATCCTCACCACATTTATTGCTATCCTATTTCTTAACTTCAGTTCTTCTGGTTGGTACATCGTTAGTATCTTGCTGTAGTATTAATTAGAATTTCTATAATGACTTGTGATGTTGACATTTTTTCCATTGTGTATTTCTGTTTTAATGAAGATTTGAAATACCTTGCTTGTTTTCACTTTTTATTGCATTTTAGGAGGTCCTTGTGTAATCTGAATATGAGTTCTTTATCAGATGTATGTTTTGAAAATGTTTACTTCAAATCTGTCTTGCCTTTTCATTTTCTGATTGATATCTTTAGATGAGAGAAATTTTAAATTTTGGTGAAGTCTGGAATTTTTAAAAAATGATTTTTATTGAAAAAAATCTTTACTTGCTCAAAGTCATAAAGGTACTCTTATGCTCTCCTTTAAGAGCTTCATAGTTTCAAATGCCGAATGTCTTCTCTGATATAAGGGAGGTGACTCAAAATGGGATAGGGAGGAAGAGCATGAGAAGAAGACTTCCACTAAATAGGGAAGAGAGGTGGGAGGGAAAAGAAGGGAGAAGGGGAGTTGCACGGAAGATAGAAGGAGACGCTCATTGCTATACAGAATACATGAATGATGTTGTGATGAGAAAAAGAAAAAAAAAGTGTGTCACATTAGATTGGATAGAGAGAAATGATGGGAGGGGAGGGGAGGAGTAGGGGGGATAGGACGGGCAGCAGAATAGAATAGACATTATGATTGCTGTATGTATATAGGTGACTGTATGACCAGTGTGATTCTGCAATTTGTACAATTAGAAAAATGAGAAATTATACCCCAATGATTCAAATGTAAAAAAAATTAAAAAAAGAGCTTCATAGTTTCTATTTTACATTTTGGTCTATAATCCACCTCAAGTTAATTTTTGTGGATAGTGTAAGAAATAGGTTCCCGTGTCCCTCCCACCCCAAAGACAGCAAGTTATTACAACACAATTTGTTAAAAAGATTATTCTTTCTCCTTTGGATGACTTTGGCTCCTTTAGAGAAAAAAAATTAAAAATCTATTATAAATTCTTATACCAATACCATGTTCTCCTGGTTACTGTTTATCTTGAAGTCAGATAGTATAAAGCATTCAACTTTGTTCCTTTTTGAGATTGGTTTCATTATTCTAGATCCTTTGAATTTCTATAGAAAATTGAGATTAACCCTGTTAATTTCTATAGAAAACCTGATGAGATTATTGTATTGTATCAAAACTCAGTTTGGGGAGAACTGGCATCTTAAAAACATTGTGACTTCAAATCCATGGACATAGTATCTATTTCTTTATGTATTTAATTTTTTCTCAGTAATATTTTATAGTTTTCATAGTAGAGAGCTTACACCATTTTTGTTGAATTATTTCTTAATATTATATGTCTTTTGGTGTTATTGTAAAATAAATTTAAAATAACTACTTTTTCTAATTATTTGTTGCAATATTAAAATTACATTTGACTTTTTATATTAATTTTGTTTCTTAAGACCTTGATGAATCCTCATATAAGCTTTAGTGGTTGTTTTACACACTTCATTAGATTTTCTACGTAAGTCATGACATCATTTATAAGCAGAGACCATTTTGTTTATTCTTTTCTGATCTTTTGCCTTTTATTTCTTCCCCTCACCTTACTGCTAGGATTTTAGTACAATTTTTAGTATAATTGTGAGGATAGAATTCTTTCGCTTATTTTCCATTTTAGGGAGAAAACAAAGTATTAAATATTTCACTTTGGATTTGGCATATATTCCCTTTATCAGTTTGAGGAAGTTCCATTTATTCCTAGTTTGCTAACAGGTTGTTGGTTCTTTTAAAAAAATCATAATGTGTTTTAAATTTTGTTTTCTACATACATTTAAATGGTCACATGCTTTTAGTGGCTTTAGTTTCAACTTGTTTGACTTTCTAGCCTTTGAAATGTTTCTAAATGTTTTTATCTTCATTGGAT
Source organism: Urocitellus parryii (assembly GCF_045843805.1). Lineage (NCBI taxonomy): Eukaryota > Metazoa > Chordata > Mammalia > Rodentia > Sciuridae > Urocitellus > Urocitellus parryii. The sequence goes on along the minus strand of NC_135538.1, from coordinate 131,306,223 downwards.
TCTGAGGATTCAAGTCTGAATTAAGAAGAAACTGAGATTTCAGTACTGTTCAAGCCAATTTTTTTTTTAAAAGACAGATTGCAGAAAGTTTTTCAAAATGCAGTTATTTAGTACTGATTTGCTAACATTTGAGCTGGGTTGGTTGGTCTGTCTATTTATTTCAGAAAAGTTCAATGCCACATTTCTTCACTTCCAGTTGTCCTTCTTCTTGTAGATCCATGGGTAGACCTTCCACTTTCCTAACAGTATAATGATGAAGCTTTTCATTGTGTAATAGAATGAAGTCCAGAGTAAAACATGACCAACTTATTTTAAAACAGTGTTCACAACTCAAATTGTAGATCATCTCTCCAAAATTACATTAGTTAGGGTAGAACTACATATCTAGTTTTTGTCTTCATTTCCTACACTCATCATGCTTCTAATCTTATTACTATTAGTATTTATATTACTAAGCATTACTGTTAGTAATTAGTATTATCAGTATTTAGAGCACTGTGTTTCACCACAGCATCACCCAGTTATGAGATTTTATAGTTTAAATCTGAAATAAAGTTTTATTTTATGAATCATCTTAAATAAACAAACAAATCATTTTGTTGACCAGGAATGTTTCATCTCATGATGATGGCAAGGAATTTGGGGATTAACTAAATGATGGATGCAGAACATAACAGGTGATGGCAGATCTGAGACATGATTTTTTTAATCTTTTATGAATGTACTTATATAGTGTATGTTACATAAATACTGAGTAGCCATTATCTTTGGATATTTATGAAATCTCCCAGATGTTTAAAAGCATACTAGTTAATATATGTGTAAATAATCCATCTATTTTTGCTCTTTGATTGTTTCATTTTGAATAACAGAGTATTATAAATGCCTCAGACGGGCCTCTTTAACACACAATGCAGCAAACACTTATTCATTTCTTACCATATAATAAGCACCCTGCTGGGCAGATTTTCCACAGGTCTTCAATTTTAGTTCTCCTTCGGTCCCATAGGATGAATCCAATGATACCTTTTCTGTTTAGAAAGAGAAAATACTTTCATTTGAATTCATCCTTTCTTCATAAAGATATGAAAGTAAAGAAGGTCTCTTTTCCTCTATGTAGAATACACTGATATATAGTGGAATTTGATGTGAGATGAGTGTGTCCTGGGCATCAGACTTCGTCTTTTGGCTGAAGGACTAAAGGACATCATGATAGTATGGATCCTCTGTGTGGACAATTTTGGGGCAGGACTCCAGAATGCTTTATATTTATCAGGTTGAAATAATGTTCCAAGAGATTTCTAAATGAATGTGTGTGCCCATGTATTGTGTGATTGTGTGTGTTCATCAGGAAATGTATCAATTGCTTACTGCTGAGTAATAAATTATCCCAAACGTATCAACTTATTATAGCAAATACTTTCATCACAGTTTTGGTGAGCTAAGAATCCAGGAACACTTAGCTTGGTGGTTCTAGCTCAGGTTCTTTTATTAGACTCTAGTCAAGCTGTCTGTCATAAGTGGACTGACTGTCTTCACAGAAGACTCAACTGAACTAGAGTTCACTTCATGTGGCTGCTGCAGGCCTTGGTTCCTGGGTGGTTGTTGGCTGACAGCTCAGTTCCTCACCACATGGATACCATCAAAGGTTGCCGATAGCCTGTTTCTTCCCAGAGTGAGTGATTCAAGACAGAGACCCAGGCAGACAAGAGGCCTTTTACTCTCATACAAATGAACTCTGGTACAGTGTGGGAGAGGGCTAGACAAGGGTATGTCTGCTCGGTGGAGGTCCTGGGGGTGCATCTTGGAGGCTGCTACCACAGGAAAGTTTCTGAAAAATAATTGGGGGTTTTGGCCATTTTACCCAATACAGAAATATATGTGTCTCTATTTCATTAGCTTCATTTTTGTTTACTTGTTTTCCCTTTTGAGACAGTCTCTATCTTGCCAAGACTGGTCTTTAACTTTTGGACCCAAGTCATCTTGAGGAGTACTCTATGCCACCATGCCAAGCTTATTTTTAAAATTTTAACTCATAATATTTTTTTCTTTTTAAAAATTTATTTTTTAAAAATGATAAATAAAAATTTGATATATTTATGGTGTTGAAGAAGATGGTTTAAAATATACATGCATTGTGGAAAATAGCTACATTGAACAAATTAACATTATGATGATAACATTTAAAATCTCCCATTTATTTTCAAGTTCATTATCTTTAAATAGCAATTTTTTTATAAGACATGGTTGCTATAACAATGTTAACTTAAGTAGGTAGTTTTAGGTAGAATAATAAGGCTTTTTTTTTTTTAAAAAACCACCTGTTTCCATGTAAGTCCTGTACTGAGAAGATAAACATTTATAGACTATAGAACAACATTATACAATGTGTCTTCACAGCAGTTCTGGGAATAGCATGGCAACAGTTGTTACTGCTAATTATTAAAAAAAAAAAAAAAAAACAAGAAAAGTTTAAAAAGAACCAGTGGCCCATCTGAGTCTTGTGTAAGGGTGTGGGAGGAAACTCACATTCACCATGTGTCACTTTATATATAAATGCTTACAACGACCATGTGAGGCTGGAAGCTGAGTAACGTGCCCAGGGTCATAAAGTTAGTGTGAGCAGAGCTAAGAATGCAGCTTGAGACTTCACACCCCAAAGCCCATTAACAGAGCCATGTCACCCGTCTCCCACCCCCACACAGACCCTGACCCACAGGTTGGAGCACAGCGATTCTTCAGGCAATAACCCAGCTTGTGTGATTTACTATTAGATCTTTATAATATGATGAGGGTTATGTTTTGTAGCCTGGAGTAGTGTTCATGTTTGATGATGAATAAAAGTCAATAATGAACTCCCTGGCACTATGTTATAACCAGGACGATCTGTCCCCACTGAGTTCTCATGGCTGTGTTTGGTGCCAGTACAGTTGCTCGTGGGTCTTTTGGCCATTGGAGTTTTTGTAGTGAAGGAACTGACTCGTGAGTTGGAAGCTGGAGAACAGGGTTATACCAGTGCATCTTCCATCCCACATGCATCCCAAAGATTCCTGAGACCCTTGCCCTGTCACTAACAGCCCTCATCCCCCATTCCCGTCCCCACTCCCACCTCATTTTCCCTTGTGGCTCCCCCAATGCCTACCATATTGGTCATTTCACTTTCTGAGGTTTCAATTACCTCTGATCTACCAAGGTCCAAAAATATTATATAGAACATTCTAGAAATGATTTAAAATTTGACTTATTGTCAGAAAGTCAATAGTAGCCAAATGCTGCATTACAGTGCCAGGTTCATTCACCTTGCTACTTCTTATCATGGGAGCACTACATCATCTTACCTCATCACAAGAAGGGTGACAAAGATATGGAGAGAGAGAGAGAGAGAGAGAGAGAGAGAGAGAGAGAGAGAGAGAGAGAGGAGAGAGAGAGATTATATTCATATAACTTTTATTACAGAACATTGTTATAATTAACCATTTTATTATTAGTTACTGTTGTTAATCTCTTATTGCACCCAATTTATAAATGAAACTTTCTCATAAACATATATGTATGGGAAAAAAAACAGTACATATAGGGGTTTGGTTTTCTCTGAGGTCCAGGCATCCTCGGGGATCTGGGCCTGTGTCCCCTGTGGATACCGTATACTGAAGTGAAAGACGTTGTGAATCAAATGGTCATTGCAGCTGTGGGGTGAACAAGACAGTGACAGACCCTGTATCAGCACCCCTGCTGGACATTGGGGATTTCCTCAGAAGCCTCTTTCATTTTCTTTCCCCCAGTCTGCCTCCAGATTTGTTCTTTAGTCAGAGGAACTGTAATTCTGTGGACACTTAAAAAATATATATCATGAGATGACAAAGGAGTCCTTTATTCTAATTAGACTTTTTCTGTTGCATAATTCCTAATTTGAATTTCCTTAATAAACATATATTACCTACCATTAAACTTCTATTATCTGTTTTATGTATTCTTTTAAGTGTGCCCTTGTGTCCTATTCATTATATACATTGCCATTCTCCAGAACAGCTCCATGTATCAACGATGACGGCAGAACTAGGGAGAGAAGGAGGGAGAGGGACTCTCTGAAGAGGTGGATGAGCAAGCCTGGTTGTGCTGTGCTGATGTTACCTCAAAATTTTAAGTTGTGGGCAGATAAGCAAGGTCATGGGTCAAGAGAAGTTTGGATAAATAAGAACAAGGCTTTGTATCATAATGGAAAAAAAACCCACTTGCAATAAATCCAATGTGACACGGGCTGTTGTACTTAGGATAATTATTCACAAGGCATTTAAATCTCCCATAAGACTGCAATTAATGTACACTTTATAAAGTGCATGTGAGAGTAAAAGATTATGGTTCTTCTGTTCTCTGGATTGGCTTATGTCAACAGAAAAAGGCATGATCTCTTTGTCCCTGATATCCTCTGCACTGTATTCTCCACCGTTTCTTTTTAACAGACACGTTGACTTTCATCCTCGTTTAAAAAACCGTGTTCCCTGTGTGATAGAGGCTGGCTCCACTCCCTGCTCCCCATTTCTGATGCAGGTCTTGGCCTCGTTAAGCTTCATGAACACTCACAGCCATCTGCTTCTGGGCTGGGGTAAGCCGAGGCCTCTGGAAGCAGGGCATCTGGCAGAGTTTGAGGACAGCATGGGATCTGTTGGGTGGGACTAAGCACAGGTGCCAGGCCTTCCAGACGAATTCCCCAGGGAACATGTGCAGTGCTCCAGGGCAGAAATCCCTTTCTTCAGCTGCCTTCTCCAGCACCTTACTTCTTCCCAGGCAGGGGCAGACAGAGGTGCCTTCTCCTCCCTGGGACTGTATCCTGCAGGGAAATGATTGGCAGGATGAATGCAAAGGTCTTCATAAACCCAATGCTTCCTGGGAGGAGCAGATCTGAAGCAGAGTGCTGTCCCATTCTCCGAGGCTCCATCCACCCTCTCCAGTCAAAGTTATTAGTGGCAACAGAAACCAACTCAGGCTAATTATCAGAAGAAAAATGATGTATTCAAAGGTGCAAGTTAACACACAGATGTGGTGAGGGCTGGAGAGGTAGCCTTATAGATGGCACAGCTGGGAACCATCTGTAAAATGATATTGCAGATTGTGAACAAAGTCACAAAACCACATAACCGTGCCTCTGTCCCTGACATCACCAAGGCTGGCTGCCCCTGTGGCAGCCACTAGAATGCCACCTCTGCAGACCAGAGGGAACTGCTGTCAAGGGGATGCCAGGCTTCGTCTTCTCCTCTGCTTCGTCAACCCTTGAGTCAGAGTCACCTGCTCAATCTTGAACTTCCCTGCCTCCAGAACTGTGAGCTACATAAACTTCTTTTCTTTATGCATTATCCAGGCTCAGTTATTTTGTTATGGCAATGGAAAATGGATTAAGACAAAGATCTAGGCTATTCCTGCTTTTGTTTCACGTTGTTTTTTCTGCCTAGATTCTTGTCTTCCCATCTGCTGGACCCAATATTTCCCATAGCTCAGCATCTTTTCTGAGCTAAGAAAGGCTAATCTTCCCTTGTGTCAAGATGAAAACAACTCTCACTGCTTTGGACTTACTTACTTGTAGTTCCTTAAGAGCAGCAACATATCCCATTCACTTCTCTAAAACTTCAGTACTTGCCTGAAGGAAACCTTGAACACATGGGAGTCTAGATAAAGCGTTTCCATGTCAACTTTGATGTTCTTCAGTGATGGCTCAGAGGAGGTGATATCTAAGACATAAATTTTAGGGAAAATAGGAGTTAGCTAGACTAAGAGTCAGGGAAGTACATGCACTTTCCTCAGTTTATCTGCTTTCCCTTAATATACACTCATTGACTCCACTAAAAAGCTTCTGAAATAGATGAACTCAGGCAAACATTTGTGAATAAACACATCAAATTCAGAAAGCACTTTGAAAGCAAACATTTGTATGTATGTGTGTGTGTGTGTGTTTGTGTGTGAGAGTATGTCCAGAGCAGTTTTTCTTTTAACAAGCAAATGTCTATCAAATTAATAGAAACATCAGCCTCAGTGTCTTGTGGAGTCAAATTGCTTCATGAGATTTTTAAGAAGGATTAGCAATGCGTATGAATAGGACCAGGTACTGTAATTATTCTTGCAACAGTCTCTCAATGGGTAATTAGAGGATTAGCCATACAATTTGATCAAATGTTCAGGCCATTTACATACTGTACTTAACAGGCCTAGGAATAGATCCATTTGTCTTGATATAACAGTCATCCTTCAAAGAATCACTCAGCTAAGCGATTTACCACCATTAATTAAACTGAAAGCACTACCACTTGGAATAACATGGCAAAACATAATGATTTTTCTGTCTCCAACATCAGAGCATTTCAGCCCTCTTTAGCATTTCACAATCGTATGTTATTAGTCATGTGTGGATGGGAGCTCCAGATCAAAGACCTTGCATATAGACACAAGTTTTATGTACCATCTAGATAAGTCTTATGTAAGAAAAATGGTATGACTAAAGGTTAATTGTAGAACTGCAAGGAATAATACCGTGAATACTTAAGTCAGTGAGTGATGAATAGATAGATGTTCTCATCTTAAGGACAAGCTTCCTGCTTCTTAATAAATGAATCACTTGCATTAAGGTAATGGCTTTCTTTATGTGTGAATTCAGATTTTCCTAATCAAGATTCCAGCTTGGAGCTCAGCATCTGCTATTTCCTTTACATGAAATGTTTGCTTTGAACATCTTTACAGTGACTATATAACTGTATGTTCTTTCCCCTGAGGGACTCTATTTAAAACAGTTGTTACCTCTTACATTTTAGTATGAAGTTATGGAAGCTGCAGTTATTGATGTGGCTTGTTCACATCTGTGGCCTCTCCCTCATTTGGAAGATGTGCCATGCAGGGATTTAGGGGTGTGGCGTGGACTCTATGTGGTTATTTCTGGCATTGTTTATAATATCTTTATTTTATGGATGATGTTGGGATCACATCCACTCATAAAACACAGGTTACATGTGACATGTGATGGAGTGAGAGGTGGTACCAGAAGGCCCCTAGAGATTTTACTCTGTTTCTGCTAACATATCCCCGTGGAGCACGCACTAGAGAAGAACACCCTCTCTCACAGATCCCTGCCCTCACTGGCCTCCACCATGGTTTTGATTTCTTCTCAGTGGGTTGATTAGCACAGCTTTTAGAGCAGTGCCATCCAATTTTACCATTACAAATGCAAACTCTTCCCTTTAAAAAGGAGGAGGAACCTCCCACAGCTACCTGCACCTCTGTCTCAGGGTCTGTGTCTTGACATATTTGTGATTGTGTGTGCTCGGCACCTAGCAAAACCCCCCAGTACGGCTCCCTAGACTCATCTGAAGAAGTTTAAATTCAGTGTTTCCAAAAGAATTTAAATTCAGCAAATACTTATTAGTTATCTGTTTAAATATAACTCAGTAGATTCCATTGTCTTATTTATATTATTTATTTATTTGTTTTTTTAATGTATTTTTTTGAATTGACACATAATACCTACTTATTACCTCTATATTTATTATGCCTATTTATGGAATATAGTGCATATAATATATAATGCTACATACACAGAGAATGTGTAATAATCAAATCAGGGTAATTAGCATTTCCATTTCCTTATACATTTATAATTGTTTATGTTTAGAGCTTATGACTGTCTCTCTTCTAGTTCTTCATAAAGTACATATTGGGAATTGTAAGCTATAACCACCCTACTAGGCAGTAGGACACTAGAACTTACTCTTCCTGTCTAACTGTATTTTGGTACCTGTTATCAAACTCCCCTCCAGCCCCTTTCCTCTTTCTTTCCCAATCTCTAGTAGTTATTTTAGTTTCTTCTTTGATTCAACCTTTTTTAGTTTCCACAGACAAGTGAGAACATGCAGTATTTGTCTTTCTGTGCCTGGCTTATTTCACTTAACATAATGTCCTCCAAGTCCTTCCATATGCTGCAAATGACAGGCTTTTGTTCCTTTTTAAGCTCAAATAATATTTCATTGCATATACACACACACCTCAGTTTCTTTATCCACTCATCTTTCCGTGGGCACCTTGGTTGATTTCATATCTTGCTTATTGAGAACAGAGCTGTCATACACACAGAGTGCAGCTAGCTCTTCAACATGCTGATTCCATTGCCTTTGGATTTACACCTCGTAGTGAGATTGCTGCATTGTCTTGTACCTTTATTTATTTATTTATTTATTTATTTTCTTTTTCCTGTCATGGAAGGGCTTTTCTTCCTTGACCCTCCAGGATGGTTGTGCCTCTCTTGTGTGGCCCTGGAAGCCTCTGGTTCTTTATCTTCCATGCCACCTGGTTCTACCTTCTTCCTATTGACTTGTCTTGATTCCCTGTCTGGATGGAGAACTCCTAGGCAAGATGTGTCATTCCTCCTCATAGTCCCTGAGGCGTATCCCTTCCAAAACACAGGGGTCATCATGCCACGAGGAATGAATGAAGGGTAGGGCCACATGGAGCATGTGAGGATCGCATCCAACTTCTTAGGGTAAAAAGCGTATGGTGAAGAGTAAATTTGGGGACAGAATATTTAGAGAATGGAGCCATTGAAGGAAATGTGCATGTGAGTGTGTAAGGAGAGGGTAGGTGAGTGTGTAAGGAGAGGGTTTAGCACAGGGGGTGTAGTGTGCAGTGAGTGGGTCTCACTGAAGAAAACAGAAGGCTCGATTCCAGTTAGAGTTAGTATCCTGTGTCCTCAGGGATTTGTACCCTCAGGAGGGCAACCAGCCCAGAAGAAAGTGAAGTGAAACCAGAGGAGTGCCTTGGGGTGGCTCTTCCCAGACTGTATCCCAGCTGAGATCATAGGTGTGGACCCCTGTGCTGAGCCGACTTGTTCATCCCACAACTTTGATCAACATCTCCCGTTCTGATGGGAGGGGTAGAGGGAGGATGAAAGGGGCAGAGCTGAATAAAAAGGGATTTTCCAACAGCTTCTGAGAAGCCTGAGGATGGGCGGGGCCTTGCTTGGGGCAGATGGCACGATGCTCACAGGGGAGAAGGAGAGCCGGTTGCTCAGCTCTGTGCTCTCTGTAGGGGAGGGCTATCGTCACACCCAACGGAGAGAACCATGTGATTAAGAGGTAACCAAAGCCTAGTTCAGTCAGGAGTAAGAAAGCTCCAAGTGGCTTTGAGTGAGTGTGTGACAAGGAGTCCTGACACATGGATTGCATTGTGGTGCTGAAAGAGGCAAACATGCTCCCAGAGCCATTGCTAGGCCTGGGAACAAAGATTGAGAACCAGGAGTACTTAAAAGAAATAGGCAAAGGTCCCCGCTGTTGGAGAAACACCAGGCAGGTGAGGTTCCCATGTCCTCTACAGACACCTCTGGGTCTTTTGCTGCATGCGCACCAGCTGAGCTGGAATCCTGAGCTTGCAGGGTGTGGAGTGTTCATTCTTACACCCTCATCAGGACATCTCTACTGGAATTCTCTCTGCCTGCCTTATCCTGGCTGTGCATTGCTTCTATAATCAGACCTTTTAATTAAAACATTTAAGACCCAGAGCTCAGACAAGAATTAATTTTAGATACTGCTTTCTATGTGAAGAAACAATCCACCCATGTATGTAATTGCTGCCTTTTATTTTATCTTTAATATCAACTCTTTGGTCATAAGGAAGTTTAGTATGCCCCTTTCCAAATTTAAAATATTCGTTGGAGTTTTATAAGATCACAGGGAGATGTCCATTTACAACAGTACTCTTTTATCTTTGAGAGATAATTTCCAGTATTCCCAGGGGATACCCGAAACTGTGACTAGGACCAAACCCTATAGATACTCTGTGATTTTTCCTATATGTGCATACCAATGGAAAAGTTTAATTTATACATTAGGCACAGTAAGAGATTTTTCCAACTGCAATTGGTCACAGATAACTAAAGCTGCGGAAAGCAAAACTGCAGACAACAGGGACTACTGTATCTATAGTCTCCTCATTTGTATTGTCAATCATCATCTTTCCTAAAAGAAAGGCTAATGTCAAGCTCCCTGGAGAAGCCTACCCTGACTTTTATTGCAATAAAATCCAATAACCTAGAACCATCGAGGCCCTCCACAGACTGCTGCGTGAGCTCAACCTGCCCTTGTCCTTTCATTTATAAAACAGAAGAAACTCTTGGGAACACCAAAAGGCAGAGACACTGGCTTATGGGAAACTATGTGTTCCAGAGATGTGGACAGCTTTGTAACTAGTGTTGAGTTGCAAGGTCTGCTGTGTACTAGGAACCAAACGATAGTGCTTTGAGAAATCTCTCTGAAATCAACAGTAAGCAGATCCTTAAGATCTCCTAGCTGGGTCTTGGATACAGCTTTATAAAGGGAATCCATTCTCACCCAGGGGGTATTCAGGTTCTCCTTATCAATGAATATAAGTTCCAGTGGGTATTATTTGCTGTTTCAGGGTTTAGTCAGGTGCTATGCACTCCCTGTTCTTCAGCATCTTTTGGATCTCTGGAGCGACTCTGGCTTTGGTGTTAAGTGCTTCCCTTGGACTTGGCGGGTGTGTGCCCTGCTGGTTCTGCAGTCCTGCTGGCTCAGTGTGTTCCAAGATGGGACAGTATTGACAGATATCCCACCTTAGTTTGGTTTTGTGAATGCTTCATTTTAATTTAACAGTAAAAGGAAGTGATCACTTTAGTTCTCTTCTGCGTCTAGCCCTCTATTACTTTGAGTTTTTAGATGTAGAGACTACTGTACATCTGCATGTAAGAGGTGATGAATTACTCAAATTAATTTATGTCCACATGTCTTCCCAGTGTTTGTGAGGTGTTTGCTATAGAAAAAAAAATACTCTTGAGTAACTGCTGCTCTTCAAGACATCAAGGAAACCTTTATCTGCAATAGAAATCAGCCAATCATGGTCCTCTGGCCAAATCCAGTGTGATTCCTGTTTTTATAAATAAAGTTTTATTAGAAAATGGCCAGACTCACTCATTTAGACAGAGCTTGTGGCTGCATTTTCATTAAAAGGGCCAAGCTAAATAATTAGGATAGCAATGGCCAAATCTGCAAAATCAAAAATATTTGCTCTCTGTTCAAGAACTATTTGCTTTCTGTTTCTTTACAATATTGTATCAATCCCTAATGTGGAACATCATTTATTCAATAATACTGAGGCTCTGAATATGCCAGATTGTATTATTCATAAGGATGGTCCATTTTTAAAAACACACTAATAATGACAACTCTGTGCAATTGCTTTTATTGCATCTGCACAGAATGTGGCTATATGTTCAGTGACATTTCCTGTGTTTTTTTTTTTCTGTGATAGATTGCTATTTTACTTAGAGCAATAGCAATGTCACTCAGTGGAATCAAAATATTTAAGGATTATTATCTCATGATCCCCTATACAGCCGTTTTTTTTTTTTTTTTTTTTTTTTACAGATGAGAGGAAGCTGAAATCTGCAGAGTTCCAAAGTCTCCAGTGATCTGGCTGTTGCTTTCTTGCCAGATCACTGTCTCTCACTTACTATGTCTCATCCTCTATGGTCTGCTCTTGTTCAACTGCTTGTAGTTTCTTGCAGGTTGTGGTCTTCTTGCTTTAATGCACATAATTTTTCTGCCTGGATGGCACATCTCACCCACCAAATTCCTACTCTCTTTATGAGATCCTATTCAAGCATCACCTCCTCTGAGTCTTTTCCTAGGGAGAGATGGTGTAGATTGTCTTTCGTGTGATGACCATAATTTATATATATTACTCCATTGGTAAGTTTATTATACTCTGTTGTAAATATTTGTCTATGCCAGTGGTTCTTTATGGGGAGGGAACAGAAGCAACAATTTTGTTCTCCAGAAAATATTTGGCAATATCTAGAGACTTTTTTCTTATTATTGTCACAACTTGGAGATGGGGGCAATATGCACTATGCTCTATGGGTAAAGGTCAGGGATGCTGTAAAATGCCTTGCCACACACGGAATGGCCCCACAAGGTAGGACAACCTTGCTCCAAAAGCCAATAATCCTGGGATGGAGAAAGTCTATCTACATAAATGCCTTTCCTATTAGATTGAGTGCCTCATCAGCAAGGATCCAGTCTGATTCATCCTTGAACGTTTAGGGCCTGACACATAGTAGGCACTCAAACCTTGTTGGACGAATGTCTCCCATTTATTTTGTTTCCTATCTGAAATCCATAGTGCAAAAATAGATTCCTAGCATGTGCCAATATTCACTTGTTGATACATTATCCAACCAAAAGAAAATGAGTGATAGAAAAATGATTAAAATGATAAAAAAATGATTAAAAATGATAAAAGTAATTAATTTGGTGACAAACTTCCCTCAGGGAGTCTATTGCTGTCTGATTAAGTGAATTTCCTTTAGTTTAATCACAGTTTGGTATCAAAAATTCCTCTTTCTGCTTCCTATGTTTGCAGAGAAAATGTTGTCTTCTTTTCAATTCCCAGCTTTCAGAAAGGGAAAGAGAGTGAGCAAGGACAGAGATGCCCAGGCTGCTGAGAAAAGGGAAACAGCCCAGCCCCTGCCCCCCAGGCCCTGTGAGGGAACAGAGAGGACAAGCATCATCACAGATTCATCTGGAAAGTATGCCCCTTGAAACTTCAGTGGGAGACAGTGCAGAAAGCTCTGCTCAGGGCCTTGAAATTGTCACCTCTAGGGCTCTGCTTTCCTTGACAAAGGCAGGGAATTCTAGGCTGGAAATGTTTAGGAAACCATTAGCCGGCTGTAATCTCAGAGGGCTGGAAAGCAAACTATGTAAAGGCCACAGATCATCTGGGGCATTGCTTCAGCTTAGGATTTCACCTCCCACACACCTCTTTGAAGAGTGGTTTATCAACAATGCACCGAGACCTCTTTGCCTTCACAGCTTTGTTTTCTATGACCCAACCTCAGAAAAAAGTTGGATTCCCATGACCATCCAATTAACCGGCAGATAAAGGTGCGAGACAGGGGAAAGGATGAAACTGCTGAATACCTATGTTCACTTGATAATGGTCTTTGCAGGTTTTGACCTTCGGTATCAGAAGTTCGAGTTCAAATGACATCCTGAGGCTGAAATAAACTCTGGGCATTCAAGAAAGGGCCAAGTATGGATCCTATGTCAATGGAGGTCACCCACCCATAAAAGTACCTTGATTGTCTGTAGCACTTTGGGAAACCAGGTCTTTCTGGACAACTCTCAAGGAGAAGTATCTCCTATATGAATTATTGATGGGATTTCAACTCTTAGCTCGGATTGCTGGCATCCGGTGTGTGAAAGGATCACGCCAGCTCATCAATGGTTAACTATGGTGAAATGAACCTTCCCCAAAGGAGGCTATTTGTTCTACATGTTGCCAAGCTGGTGACTTCAAGGAAATGGTGTAGGATCGAGTTTGTATGTGTGTGGCTTCTCCTTTCTTAGATACACAGATTACAGGGTGATTACATTGTTATTTGGAAATCGGTGATTCTGGCTGGGACTAGTGTGCTGACAGAGGGAGGGTCGGATTACACAGTGATGATATTCTAAGTGGTGTAATCACCCGGCGCTCTGCCAGCCTGTGGCCCAGGTGCATGCTCTTTGCAAAGATCTGTGTTTTTGTCCTCTTGTGAATTCACACAAGTCTCCTGAATGTGATAGTCATACCACCCCAGATGGAGTCTGCAGAGTAGCTTTTGGGAGGAGGAGAGTGTGTCTGGTTTTCATAGGACCTCTTAGAGATGTGTATATTAATTTCTGTGGCTTCAATTTTTCATCCTAAAAATTTTGGCTGTAGGTATTGGATTGACAGGTGAGGTCTATAGTAAGCCAACTCTCTCAATGTTTAGCTGGTAGACAAATAGTGATTTTCCCCTTGTTCAGGTCCTGGATGAAGCAGAAATAATCCTGGATGATAGGACAACTTGATGTAAGTTCCTAGAAAAAGCTGGTCAGGTTAGCTGCTTTATAGGGTGAAAGAATAACAGCATCAGAACTATTAGGATAGGTCTGAGATTCCCAACTGGGTGATTTTGCCTCCAGGGGACCCTTGGCAGTGTTTAGAGATATTTTTGGTAGTCACAATCAGGATGGTGGGGCTACGAACATTAGTGGGTAGACAGGCCTGGGATGCTGCTAACATCCTACAGTGCACAGAACAGACCCTACAACATAGAATTATTTGGTCCTAAATGCTAATAGTGCCCAGGTGGAGAAACCCTGAGATATGTGGACATGAAACACTGCCCCCTGCTTTGCTTTAAAACCACTGGTTCCATTACATTTCTGTTTTCTTCCGAATCCCTGGTGTTTTACACTAGATCGGAAACCAGAGTTCAGTGTTGACCTTGGCCTTCTGGCTGCTTCCTCACCACCTCTCTCCTTTGTCACGAAAAGTCCCATCTCCTTTGAATTATATACCCGCATTGCTACCCTTCTTAGAATTTCTTTGGGCAGTTTTTTAGTGAACTCCCAATTCCTATCAATGACTTCCATGACTGGCTGATTCTTTTCTTCACCTCTACTCTGGCATCACACCTGGAAGCTACAAATTCGCCTGGTTCTCTAATACTCTGGCCTTTCCACGTGTGAATAGTTGGACTCCCATGGGCCCTTCCACCCTCTTGAACTCACTCCTTTGTTGGCATGGCAATTCCTTAGGTTTGGAATCCCCCATAACTTTACCCTGTCCCTCTCCGGTCCCTTCCACCTGCTCTGGCAGCCTGTTCACTCTGTTGCTCTCCCCAGTCACCTTCCCACCTGCCTCCTGGACATCCAGGTCCCAACTCCCACCCACCTGGCTTAGCAGAGCATACCTCTCAGCCCTTCTTTGCATACACCCTCAGCACTATACCCCCAATTCTGCTTAACCCCAAGCTTGCCTTACACTACTCCTGGAAGACAACAACTTTGCTTCGGTGATGCGAAATCTCTCAAATAAGCACTTGATTTCCTGTTTCTGAAGTGTCTGCTTCATGGTTCCCCTCTCCTCTAAATCATAAGGTCCCTCCTCATCCTCACTCCCAGCGGTGATCTGGCTCCTTACTTGACTGAGAAAATAGAAATAATCAAAATAGAGCTAGCTTGTTGCCTGCTTCTGCATGTAGGTACTGCACTTTCCTTCTGATTATGATGGGTGAACCATCTCTGCTACTCTCAGGAGGAATCCCCTACTGTGTGCTGGCTCCTATCTACCCTCACTCGCAAGGAGTTCATACCCTTGATCAAGCCATCCTTCTTCATTATTAGTTTCCTCTCCTGCTATGGATCCTCCCACACCCCCTACAAACATCCTGGACTCTCTCCCACTTAGCAAAATTCCTCCCTTGACCCAGCACTCACAGGGTCTACTGCCTTATGTCTTTTCTGTTTCACTGTAAAACTCTTTAAAAACAATTCTCTATACCATTTCTACTTTTGCTCTTTTGCATTCATCAGTGAATCCTGTACTGAATAATCAGATTCCCAATCCTAAGCATAAGCTCTCACTCAATAGCAGCTGATAAAATGGACATGGATCACTCTCCTTCTTCCTTGGCTTCTAGGACATGTGAATTTAGTTTGTTGTTGTTTGTTTCTATTTTGTTTGCTGCATGAATAGCCTCCTGACAGTCTCATTGACTGGTTCCCCTTCCTTTCCTGACTTTAAGTGCTCAAGGATGCAGGCTTAAGTTCTCTTCTCTGCCCTAACTTCCTCTTCTCTGCCCTAACTTCCTCTTCTCCAAAGCCTCACTTGGAACTCCAAACCCTATGGACTAAATGCCTTTCTCCCATGAGTCCTAGACTTGGGTACCAAATTTTCTCCATGATCTATCTACTTAGACATTATTGGAGGCACATCAAATCTAAATGACCATCCAAGAACTCTCGACTCCTACCACCTGTTCCCCAGCCTCCTCTCCCTGACCCTCCTTCATCTTAAGGATTAGTACCAGTTGCTCCTAAAACATGACCTATCTTGATATTTTAAAATTTTCCTCATCCTCTGTGTCCAGCGCTGACTCAGTCCTATTTTGAAAACATCTCTGAAATTCAGCTTTCCTCTTCTTTACTCTTCACTCTTCTTCAAGGAGGGACCAACAAGACTTCTGATCTACTGCAAGAGTCCACTCACTTATCTCGATACTTCCATTCTTTTCCCACCACACCCATTCTGAATTTCCTCCCTCACAGTCTGTCCTTTTAAAATGTGCATTCAAATCAGGTCACTCTCTGGACCATGACTTCTTACCATGGCCCACAATCCTGTTTGCCGTAGTCCTGTCTGGTGCCCCCCTCCCCTGAATCTTCAGGAAGTTTATTTATCTGGTTACATAATTGACCCTCACTATTCTCTTTGCCCAGGAGCCTGTTATCTCTGAGTCTTTCTATATGATTCTTTGTATAATCCAGGACTTTTTTATGTTTCACCTTCTCAGGCTTTGCAGACCACTGCATCTAAGAGAGTGTCCTCCATTGCTTCCTTTCTCTTATTTCATTTCTGCATAGAATTGATAATCACCTGCCATTAAACTGTACATGTGTTTGTTTGCTTGTTGATCTGTCTTCTTCTCCAGCAGGGATTTCACCCCTTTTATTCAGAACATCTCTCTGGTGTCAGGGATACAAACAGGCAAAGAAAGGGAGCTTGTTTGATACCCACAAGGTCTAGAATTTCTGTCTTGTCCCTTTAATTGCACAAAGAGGAAAACTGAGGCAAGGACTTTGATTATGATTATCCAGAGGGTGACACTCTCATCTTTTGGTGTCAGCATTAAAAGCAGGTGGGAGTAGGTGACTTTCAGAAATTCCTCTTTCCTCTAAAATCCTTAGAAGGAGGGTGACTGGGAGTCTGGTAAATTGGCCTGAAATTTTATAGCTCTTGATACTATCGTTATTTGGGTACTGGTCCTTGGTATTATTTAGGGTCATATTAGATCATTACTAAAATCTCTTTGGCTAAAAATATCTCTATTCTTTACCAATTGACATTTCTTTTTGTATTTTTAATTTTTACTTAATTGATTTTATTTTTTATATACACGACAGTGGAATGCATTACAATTCTTATTACACATATAGAGCACAACCAGTTGACATTTGTTCCTAGTAGAATGCAAATACCTTAGGACAGATAAAATTTAAAACATCACTGGACAATTGAGTCATGGTGAGGTTTCTATGTTCGATTCATTTCAAAAAAAGATTTGACAAGGAAACAACCCAGCAATGACCCAGCCAGTGTTCCAAGTGGGAGAAGGAAATGCTGTGAAGGCATTCACAGGAGGGAGGAGCAAATAAGAGGCTAGATCACGCAGGCAAGTTTCAGAAGTTTCAAAGTCTTGCCATTGGCTGGATGCAGACGTTTTGCTGTTTCTTGGTCAGGGTAGGCAGAGAAGAAAGTTGTGGAGTGTGTTTCGTAGGAAGTGTGCCAGGTTAAGTGTACCAGTCATGGGTGTGGGGATTCCCTACCCTTTCTGCATTGGATCATTTAGGTCATTAAATCCTCCTCGGTGGAGATCTTGCTCCCTTTGACTTTCTGACGTTTCAAATAAGAGTTGGGTAGAAGTGTGCTTTAGGATTATCTATAAGGAAAAGCTTAACCCAGCAAACTATCAGTGAAAACAAATCCCAAGTGGATACTTTCAACTACTTGAATGAGTGAACTATTCTAGAGAATGAAGTCTAGACTGAAGTTTCTAGACTGAATCACACATCAAAAATAGTGTCTGGGGAATTCAAGACCCACTGGAATCTTATTGAAATCTCAAGGAAATAGAGTCCTGTGCAAAAACGGGCTCTTAATATAGAATTACTCTGTAGACGTCTCGAAGAAGAGCACACAGAATGTGTGTTCTGACTATGGAGACCTTGTTTTCTTCCAAACATCACTAGTTTCCCTGTGACACAATTGGGGAGATGCTGCTTTGGAAGTAACCGTTTGCATCATGTCTATTTATGATGTGATCAGAACAGTTATTAAAATGTCTTCACTGCATTAGTCTATTACTAAAGAGCTATCTGGAATGTCCTGCGTTAAGACCTTGGTCCTCAATCAACAAATGGGCCAAGGACCTGAACAGACACTCCTCAGAGGAGGACATATAATCAATCAACAAGTACATGAAAAAAATGCTCACCATCTCTAGCAGTTAGAGAAATGCAAATCAAAACCACCCTAAGATACCATCTCACTCCAGTAAGATTGGCAGCCATTATGAAGTCAAACAACAACAAGTGCTGGCGAGGATGTGGAGAAAAGGGTACACTTGTACATTGCTGGTGGGACTGCAAATTGGTGCAGCCAATTTGGAAAGCAGTATGGAGATTTCTTGGAAAGCTGGGAATGGAACCACCATTTGACCCAGCTATTCCCCTTCTCGGTCTATTCCCTAAAGACCTAAAAAGAGCATACTACAGGGACACTGCTATATTGATGTTCATAGCAGTACAATTCACAATAGCTAGACTGTGGAACCAACCTAGATGCCCTTCAATAGATGAATGGATAAAAAAGTGGCATTTATACACAATGGAGTATTACTCTGCATTAAAAAATGACAAAATCATGAAATTTGTAGGGAAATGGATGGCATTAGAGCAGATTATGATAAGTGAAGCTAGCCAATCCCTAAAAAACAAATGCCAAATGTCTTCTTTGATATAAGGAGAGCAACTAAGAACAGAGTAGGGAGGAAGAGCATGAGAAGAAGATTAACATTAAACAGGGACGAGAGGTGGGAGGGAAAGGGAGAGAGATGGGTAATTGCATGGAAATGGAAGGAGACCCTCATTGTTATACAAATTACATATAAGAGGAAGTGAGGGGAAAGGGAAAAAACAAGGGGGAGAAATGAATTACAGTACATGGGGTAGTGAGATAAGATGGGAGGGGAGGGGAGGGGAGGGGAGGGGGGATAGTAGAGGATAGGAAAGGCAGCAGAATACAACAGACACTAGTATGGCAGTATGTAAAACAGTGGATGTATAACTGATATGATTCTGTAATCTGTATATGGGGTAAAAATGGGAGTTCATAACCCACTTGAATCAAATGTGTGAAATATGATATGTCAAGAACTATGTAATGTTTTGAACAACCAACAATAAAAATTAAAAAAAAAAGACCTTGGTCCTCAGCAAGGCGCTATTGGGAATTGGCAGAACATTTAAAATGTGGGGCCTCAACGGGAGCTCTTTCAGTCACTGAGGGCCTGCCCTTGAAGGGGATTGTGGGACCCCTAACCCCTTCCTCTTCCTTTCTTTTGCTTCCCAGCCATGAGATGAGCAGTATTCCTACCATGGATGCTAGCTCTCCAGAGACCCGAAAACAAGGTGTGGGGTTGGGGGGCAACAACTGTAGACTGACACCTCTAAAATGGTGAACCAAAATAAACCTTTTCTCTCATCAGTGGAGCACCTCACAATCCTTGTTGGTATTTGTTGTTACAGTAGCAGAAAGCTAACACAGAAGGAAGGCATTGACAGAATTGGTGTAGTTCAATGCTTTTTCTGAAAAATAGAAAGCAGTTTGATCATTAAATGTAAATAATGTCTGAGAATGCCCTTCCCTCTTTCCTCTCCAATAATGCCTTTTCTTTAAGACATGGTTGGTCTACATTAAGACAAGTTGATTGAATCAATTGATGAGGAGAGTTGGATAGGAAAATCATACTCTTTTCTATGTTAATAAATATCAGAGGTTTAAAAGGTTAAATCAAGTGTTATTTGCATATTTTGTGCCTTTCCCTCTCCTTTCTTTGCTTTGTAAAGACCACCCAGTCAGCACCATTTTCTGCATTACAGATTCTTACTGAGCACCCAGCATCAGCATAATCACAGGACAGAAGCCAAGCTTAGAGCAATCTTTAGTGATCACATTAACAAAAGTTATTTCAGATAGAGCACTAATCTCTAAGATATATGAAGAACTCAAAAAACTTAACACCAAAGAAACAACCAACCCAATCAGTAAATAGGCCAAGGAACTGAACAGATACTTCTCAGAAGATGATATATAATCAATCAACAAATATATGAAAAAAATGTTTTCAATATCTCTAGCCATTAGAGAAATGCAAATCAAAACTCCTCTTAAGATTTCATCTCACTCCAGTCAGAATGGCAACTATTAAAATACAAAACAATAAGTGTTGTCAAGGATGTGGGGAAAAAGGCACACTCATACATTGCTGGTGGGACTGTAAATTGGTGCAGCCAATCTGGAAAGCAGTATGGAGATTCCTTGGAAAACTTGGAATGGAACCATCATTTGACCTAGCTATCCCACTCTTCCATCTATACCCAAAGGACTTACAAACAGCTTACTACAGTGACACAGCCACATCAATGTTTATAGCAGCACAATTCACAATAAATTGTGGAACCAACCTACATGCCCAACAGTAGGTGAATGGATTATATATATATATATATATATATATATATATATATATATATATATATACACACACACGCACACACACATAACTGTGGTATATATATATATATATAATGGAATATTAGTTACCATTAAAAGAGAATAAAATCATGGCATTTTCAGGTAAATGGATGGAGTTGGAGAATATTATGCTAAGTGAAGTAAGCCAATCCCCCAAATCCAAAGGCCGAATGTTTTCTCTGATATGTGAATAATGATCCATAGTGAGTATGGGGAGGGCATGGGAGAAATGGAGGAACATTAAATAAGGCAAAGAATAAGGAAGGAAAAGGAGGGGTCATGGGGATAGGAAAAATGGTGGATTGAGATGGACATCATTAGCCTAAGTACCTTTATGAAGACACAATGGTGTGACTCTACTTTGTGAACAACCAGAGACATGAAAAATTGTGCTGTATATGTGTGCTATGAATTGAAATGCATTCTGTTGTCATGCATAACAAATTTGAGTAAGTAAATAAATTAAAAAAGTTATTTCATAATTTTTCTAAGATATTAAGATGATAATTTGAATATGGTGAACACCATTTATCTTTTCATTACTTGACTGAAGGGGGGGGGAAGAGGAGGTCATTCTATTTGTTGGAAGCCATTGTTCTTTGATATCCAAACTCCAAAGAGGATAAATGTGGGTGAAAGGAAATAAAAATGCCTGGCTTTATGGGGGTTCTTCAATGGTGATGTCCTCTGTTACACTGATGATATTCAAAAATCTGATGTTTTTGGTATCTTATTGGTGCTCCTTCAAGGTTTGTTGGGTAACTGATTCTAGTAAGGCCATTTTGCAAGGAACCTATGTTCTCCGATGGCTCACCCACAATGAAGTGGAAAACTACTAGATCTTCTTAAGGGAAAGGTGTGACATAAGGCTGTCCCTCTCTTTGCCCTGAGATCTTCTTCCTGAGGTCTTCCCTGAGTTCCTAGATGTCTGAAGACTTCCTTCTTACCATTATTTCTTGGGATTCCAACCAAATCTAATTCCATCACACTGTATTCCCACTGTGCTTTGCAGACTAGACACTGGGAAGGAAATTGACAGTGTGCTGCTTCTCTCACCTCGAACCTGGCCTCCACCAGGAAGCTCTTTCCTTCATCTCGTTTAAAGGAAGCTGAAAGAGGACAGGAGATCATTCTTACTCTGGTGAAGTGATGAGAAAAATCAAGAGTTTTGAAAATTACTATACTTGCTTCCAGAAAAATCATCGGAGACAAACAACTATAAAACAAGATTAATACTTAATAGTATTATTACTTATGAAATCTATGCAACCTATACTAAGCTAATATGTTTTACTCTTACTTTTAAAATCTAAACATAGATTGCCAAGTTTGTGGCAAACTTTTGTATAAGCTTCTCTCGGGAATGAAAAGAAAATTACATTGAAGGTGAAGATAATTATAACTTTTATCTGTTTAATACCAATCTATGAAGAAAGCTATTGATTTTTGCACATTTACCTCACCAAAATCTTTGATTAATTTTAAAGTCTTTCCCATCTCAAAGTGTCTAGAATTTTATATGTATTGCATTGCATCAATGGAATTGTTCTTTCTAAAATCAGAGTTAAATGAATGCTTAAGGTAATTCATTTCACTGATCTTGGTCTCATATGGCTGATCCTGTATATATTGGGGGTAGAGATTGAAATAAATGACCACCAAGGCCATAGTTTGCTCTCAAGTATGGATTCTGACTTCTGTAGATGCTTCTTACCACAAGAGACTGCTTTGAAAATTTAAGCATTCTTTACTTGTGTCATGTGTGTTCAATGTTTTAGTCATACATCATACCATGAGGTTTAAGACAGGATACGTATTTATAAACAAAATAAATTTAACATTTAATCCTTTTTTGGACCAAGGTGGGTATAAATAAGTGGACAGATTCACAGTTTTATTTCAAGCATACAGAATGAATTGGGATGATGATTATGCTTGACCTAGATTTCTGGATTTGGTTAAGAATGTGGAAAATACTTTTGCCATTACAGTGGTTGGATTTTTGGTTTCCTGACTGCAAAGCAAGTTTTACAAAGGATGTTTATGTAATTGAACTCAGAGCCAAGCCTTTCCAAAGTAGCAAACAAGTTCCTCTGCTATTCTTATCACCAATAGTCATTAGTACTCCAAATTACATCACTTTTGTTTTATATGGATTATCGGCCACTGGAACCATTTCAGGTCAGGGTTGCCATTTTCCTCCTTGGCATCAGAACAAATTTGCTAAGCTAATATTCTTGCTTTTAAAACATAAGCATTGATTGTCAAGTTCATGCCAAACATCTTGCGTAAGTTTCTTCTGGAAGCCATGAAATCTAATCTGAATAGGAAAGTGGAACAGTCTCTCCAGGTGTTGCCCACGGAACTCCCTTTCTTTGGTGCCGTCCAGTTATCTTCATAGCACTTTTACTTTTCTTTTTTCAAATGGAGAAAGATCCAACAGGTTCTGGTTGTTTCAGACAGATTAGGAAAGAAATTTATGTATGTTCTCCTTCTTAGCTAGTGGACATTGGTAAAGTAAAAATTACCTTGTAATTTTAACATTTCCAATGGTTATAATTGGGATGACGATTTTATACTTTCCTTCTATTCATAAAGGAAAACTTTTTATATTTCCCTTCTATTCATAAAGGAAAACTGATATTCTTGAAATCACTTGCTTTATCAACTACTCCCCAGGCCTTATTATTTTTTTAAAGAATGTATTTAAGTACCTCTCATTTTAGGGAATTTTTTCTTTTCTTTTCTTTAATGCTAACCAGTCCGTCATGCTTAGATGTCTTCCATACTTGCTTCCTTACTTGTTAATTGTTGACATAAAGTGTCTTCAGTTTTTTCTAAATCTAGTTCTTAATTCTTTTTTGTTGAACATCTACAGGCAGTTTGACATTTTTAACACCATGGTGATGATTCGTCTGGATTTCCTGGTAGGGCTTGCTTTGCTCACCATAACTTGTTCTTTAAACTCTCTCATTCCTGAGCCTGGGTGACATTTGTGGTCCTTCCTCTTCTGTCTCCTTTGTGCCTCACTTTTCTCCTGGCTCTTTTCTGGAGGTGCATCCCACAACCCAGTGACCCGTCAGTGTTTTTCGACTCACTTACTCTAGCAAATAATCCTTGTTTCATGAATCAAGAAACAAATTTCTAAACACTCGTCTCTAGAGGTGTTCGGTTTCTAGCTCTGTATTGGTCCATTTTCTGTTACTAATGGAATACCTGAAGCTGGAAGTCCAGGATCAGGCAGCTCTATTTATTGGTTTGGCTTCTGATGAGGGCTTCCTTAGCTGTGTCACATTATGGCAGATGACATCGCATGGGAGCATGTGTGACAAAGAGAAAAAAACATGGCAAGTCAGGGAGCCAGACAGGGAGAGGAGCTGCTCTATTATAGCAATCATCAGGAGACCTAATGAGGTCTCATGGACTATGCCAATTCCTTAATGACCTAGTGACCCCTCCTCTTAAGGGTTCCACCACTTCCCACATCACCACACAGGGGACTAAGTACCCAACACAGGGTCCCTTAGGGACACACTCAAACTGTATCCAAACCAGAGCAAATCCCACATTTTTGAGTGCTTCACAAGTATCTTCTTGGCTGTATTATGGCTGCCTCAAACTCAACATGTCCAAAGACACAGTGATATTATTGATTTCTAATTCCTTTGTTTTTCTAATTTAATCATTTTAGAGTCTTGAATGAATCTTTCATATTTTTAAAAATTTCTCCATTACATCTGGGATGATGACCATAACTTGCGGTTGCTGTGAGATTCCATATAAGTCCTCAGTGTTACTGACAAGGACCTCCTAAATATAATTGATAACACTTACTTTCTTAGAAAGGCTGATAGGTTTGAATGATAGCTCAGAAGCCACATGACAGCCCACCAAGACTGAAAGAATAATCACAGTACTCTGAATCAGCCCTTTGACTTAAAAGTAACTTCTAGGGCACATTCTTGTCCACATGTCCATTTATCTTTCCATCCATCCATCCATCCATCCATGGATCCTCCTTTCTACAATTCTATGAACGGACCCACCTGTCTCCGTCTCTCTCAGAGCTTCTCAATCTCAGCAATATTGTCATTTTAGATTTGATAACCCCTTATTTGGGGGATTGTTCTGTGTATGGCAGGAGGTTGGGCAGAATCCCTGACCTCTACCCGCTGGATGCCAGTAGCACCCCCTCCTTAGTTGTGGTAATCAAAATAAGTTCAGACTTTGCCTGCTATCTCCTGGGGAGTTAATCTTCCCCCTGCCTTGAAAACCACTGCTCTATCCTACGCCAAACATTTCTCCAGAAATGTATCCTGTTTTGATCCTTGCTCCACAAATTCCATGAGTGTTGAAAATAGATATCTTTTCATTCAAAAATGTTACTAACGTCTTCCAAAATGAACACAGGAAATGTATGTAGTAATATTCAGCATGTAGTTGTTAATTGTGTGTTTTTTTTTTTTTTTGGTAAAGAAAACTATTAGAGAAATTTTTTGGATAAGGACATATCTGTGATTTCTGGTTAAAAGATGTCACATAAGGTATTATGTGACATCAAAGAAGTTTGCCCAGTGGAGACTGAAAGACATTTTAATGTATAAATGTCTCAATTTCAAAGTCCAGGACCACTTTTTCATGTGTTCTGAGAGGCACATTTCAAAAGTTCTCTAATATTTAACTTTGCCATTTTAAAACCTGTCTCACAGTATAAGTGCTAAGTGAAGTACCCTTCCATGTAAGATGCAATGCTGCTCTCTGTGATGTTAACATATAAGTAGAAAGAAAGATGTGCCCTGCTCAAGAATAATGAAGTTGGGAGTCTGTCATGTCATAAACACGCACACACACACACACACACACACACACACACACAAATTAGATAAAATCCGAGTTTGAATCTCAGCTCTGCCACTTTCTAGTTCTTTATTCAAGTACCAACATTTCTTTGTTTGCAGGGAATGGTTAAAGCTACATTACAAACCATCCAGCACAAGGAACACTTGTACATCATAAATCATGTCAATAAAATTAATTCTTTTTCTCTGTTACTGTATCATGCAAACATAGCTGGGCAGATTTTCACTGCATATGATGGGTAGATTTGGAATGCCTGACTTAAAATCCAGGTGAGCCCAACACCCTGTGACTTAAGGTCATGGTCCCATAGAAGGTGGCAGATGTGACCTCAGATGCCTGCTCTCATGAGCAGACTGATTCTTGGGCCTGCCTGTAGACCTGGGTTCTAGTGGCAGGATTCAGAATTGGCCCCTGTGTCTGAGTCCACCTTCGGACACTTCCTAGGACCTAAATTATTTTAGGAGTGGGATCTTACTCTTGGTAGTTGCCTTTGCAGGTTGGGAGCTCTGGGTCTGAAGCCCACCCCATAACCTGCCAATGGGACAGGTGGTTGCCTGCTCGAGGCAGTGTGTGTGTCTCTCCCTGGCCCCCTGGCCCCAAACCCCTGCAATAGGCTTGCTCTAAATCTTTCCCACCTTGCCTAGCAAAACTACACAAAAGCCTTGTTTAAAAAACCTACTGTTCGGAGAACATTATGTGGTGCAGATGTTTGTCATTGTTCATTAAAAGAAGTTCTAGCCCCTTGAGTTACTGGAGAGGATGGTCGATATGAGAGGAGAGTGTGGTCTCAGAAGCTGAACCTTCCAGATGACTGGAGCTGAGTAAATCAAGAACAGTTATCCATCAGAAAGCCAGGAGGCTTGAGTTTCAACCTGTGGGGTCTGGAGCTACAGAATGCAACAAGACTGGGTCCCTGCTGAGAGAGCACTGAGCAAGTAGAAGCAGGCTGGTGAGAGGGGGTAGCTCTTAAAACAACCAGGGCCAATGACGGTTCAGGGTCAAAGGCAGGCAAATGTTTAGATAAGTGGGACAGTTAATTAGTGACAAGATTGTGCAACTTATACCTAGGAAGAATTTTTTGAATTCTTGCTTTTAACTGGTACTGTAAAACAATAAATAAGTTGCTATAAATATCATTGTTTGAATTAAGAAATTATACTTTCTGTATCACATCATGGAAGACTATGTGTTTGACACACTTTTTTTTTCCTGGGGGGGTGTCTTTGTTCTATTAATCTTAGGGGGAAACATCTCATCCCATGAACCAAAGTTACTTTAAACAGCACCTTCTTTCTTCTGTCACTAATTAATTGAAATGCAATTGAAACATAATACCCAGATAGTTGCTTTGCATTTTAGAAGAATTGCAGAAACATTTAAAAATGTTTAACAACTAACAATAATAAAACTATGAACATTAGTTGATTCTAAACCATGTGCCAGATCCTGTTTGCATTCTCTCATCTAAATCTCTTAATCAGCCCCTTGAGACCAACAATGTTGTTATCTCTATTTTAATAGAAAGGCTGAGGCTCAGATCAGTTAAGCCACTTGCACAGGGTCACACAGCCAACAGCATCTGGTAACCTGCCCCCTCAGTACAAGCTCTTTACTCCTATACTTCATAGAATCATAGAATGAACAGCTTAAATATTCTAGGTATCTTTTTTTTTTCTTTTCTAGTTTCGCTTCTATTTTAAGGGGGAAGATATAAGTGCATTTGAGATATTTGTTTTAAATTTTTGAGCTTATTCAGCCAACAACAATTGGTGCTCCGATTGCCCTGGTGAAGCAGCTGTGTATAGAGTGGTGCTGAAGCAAAGTGAGGTCAACTGTCTCAGTGACATGTGCTAATGTGCTGATGTAATTTTTTTTCATTGCTCTTGGCCAGTCCCAGGCCCAGAACAAGGCAGGAGGGGTGCACAATAGGGGGCACACTCCCTGGCCCCCGCTGAGACCACTGCTTCCTTCCATTTGCTTCATCTTAATCCACCTGGATGCAGGAGAACTAGGGACTCACCAGGAGGAGGAAAAGCAAGGCGTGTTTGTCTGACTCAAGGTCAACACAGCAGACAGGTTCGGTCCTCATTTGATGAGGGTCTCACCTTGGATGGAGGAAGGACACCTGCTGGTGGGGTGGGTTCTAGAAGCCTGCTGCCCTGGTGTCCTCCCTTTACCGCTCCCCCTCCACCCCCAGGACCACTCTCCAGCCCTCTGGTCTACATCTCTGTGTGCACTGGGCTGCCGACATGGGTTTGGTTAATGAGGAGCTGTGACTGGTGATGGCACTGAGGAGGCCAGGGAGGCCGGGGTGTGACCCTTGCTCTCTCTCGGACAGATCCGAGTGGGCCGTACCCCTCAGCAGCAAATCTTAGCTCTGGTTGGAGGGCCTGTCTCAGAACCTGCGTCTCAGTCCTGAAGATGCTGTCTGCCCTCGTCCCTAAGCCCAGGGTTACCAGAGCCTTGCTCTGTGCCCACAGGTCAGCTCCACCCCGTGCTGCAGAACCACACAGTCCTCCTTTGGAAGAGATCTGTGTCAAACTCACAGATCCCAAAGATGCAGTGGGGACAGTCACCCCTGGAGCCGTGCAGTTGCCTGCTGCATGAGTTCTTCAAGAGACCTCGGGTCTGAGAGCCCTGGGTTCCATCCTCAGCACTGAAAACAAAATCAAAACCAAAAAGGAATACCAATTAATACCAATTCAATTCTCTCTTGAGCATTGCTTTTTTGTTTGTTGTTTGACATCAAAATAGCTTTCTAATTGCACAAATACAAATTATCACTATAGAATTTTTAAACATTACAGAAAATCATATGCAAATTAAAATCATCTGGATTTTAGTATCCTGTGCTTACAAGGTATGTCAGTCACCATCTTTCTTGCATTTACTTATGCACCTAGTATTCACCCTTTTAAAAATTCTGCCCTCACCTCTCCTTCTCCCATTCTTTGTCTTCACCCCATGTTGTTTTTACATCATTGTCTTCTTGTTCACATAGCTATAGAGGATTATTTGAGAAGCTACCCAAACCCATATAGGAATATATACATTATTTATTTTGCAAAAAATTAGAATCTTATTACATAGACTTTTGCTGCATCTGACCTTTCTCTTTATAGACATCCCTTGAGTCATTTGATATAGATATAACAGATTCTTTACTCTATAGCATTGCATTGTGAAGCACATTAAGCAGAAAATTGGAAGAAAAAATTAGATAAAACACTTTTCTATTTACTATCTGGAGTGTGGGTGTCTTGGAGGTAGAACCCAAGTCTAAACATGAAATTAATTCATGATTCATATCATCTTAAACTCTAAAGGTAATTTTACACAGTATTTTAAACATTTTGCATAATATTTTAAATATTGTGTAAAATTTTGTGCATGAAATAATGTTTCATAGCATGGAATTTTCCACTGTGGTATCAAGTTGGATATTCAAAAAGTTTTGGATTTTGGAGCCTGTCAGATTTTTTGATTTTCAGATTACAGATGCTCAGCCTGTGATTATTTTCCTTCTATTCATCCCTCTAACCCTCTATTCTCTCTTGTTTATTTATTTATTTATTTTTTGGGGATGAATTTCTTAGAAAGTTAAATACATAATATACTTAACCTAAGTAGTTTGCACATGTGTCATTAACTAATGTTCAATGTTTAGTTTTTCTTCTGAGGTAAATGTTACATACTATCTGAGCGTTGTTACTCATCATTTGATGAGTTTTGATGAAGGTGTGCAATTCCCTGTTGAGATACAGAGGACAAATGGTGCTTCTCTCACCCCACCCAGTAATTCCTTCCCAATGCCCCACCTACCCTCACAGGCAATGTCTACTGATTTATTTTTCCCACTGTGGATTAGTTTTGCTGCATTAAGAATTTCACAAGTATCTATGTGTTTGTGTGTCTTTTCACCCAGCACAGTGTTTTAAAAAATCCATCCAGATTATTGTAATATTAGGAACTTGCTCCTCACTTTGTTGAGCAGTGTTCCATTTTATGAATATGCCACCCTTGTTTAATTCATATTCTTGTTGATGACACCTGGGCTTTCCAGATTTGAGCTATTAAGTAGAAAGTAGCTATGCAACTCATTCTTTTTAGTGACTATGTAATATTTCATTTACAGATATTTATACATATGTTTACAAATATTTATTCAAACATCTGCTCCCTTTGGCCCTTCTCCTTGTCTTTCTTCTTTCTTACATTGCTAAATTGGCTAAAAAAAGTTTTTAATCCACTGATGCTTTTGAAATTGAGCAAATTTTTATGCATGCTAGCTTTCTGTGAATCACCCCATTTCCCTTGCCCATTTTAGTTTGGGGTGATATGACTTTACATTAACAATTTATGAAAGTTCTCTGTACATTATGAATAATTACCTTATATGTGTGTATCATTTGTCTTTTGATTTTATCATACACTCTGCCCTCCATATCCATGGATTCTGCATTCTCGGATTGAACCAGCATCAGATCAAAAATATTTTCACCCAGACCTGCATCTGTACTGAACATGTGCAGACTATTTCCTTATGATTATTCCCTAAACAATACAGCATAACAACTATTTACATAGCATTTACATTGTACTAAGTATTATTATAATCTAAAGATGACTTAAAGTACATAGGAAGATGTCCCAAGGTTATAAACAAATACTTTAGCATCTTAATAAGGGACTCAAATATCCTGGATTTGCATATCTGCAGGGGTCTTGTACCAATCCCTCCCTGAGAGGAGACAGTGCTATATCTTTGGCTTCCATATTTTTTTCTGTAGAAAATTTGTTATATTTGTAACATATTATAGGTAAGACAGACAGAGAAAAAATTCTCTGTACTATATCTTTTGAGCTACCTTCTTTCTTGTTCCCTCTTTTGTTTGATGAAAGACTTATCAGTCCACAAGAAATGTGTATATTCTTCTGCAACTTGCTCTAAAATATTGCTACTGACTTATTTTTTTGCATTTAAACCTTTGTTTGGTGTTTGTTTCATAGGCAACATGAGGGCACTCTATATTTCTTTTCTTCCAGATGGATAACCATTTCTGCCAGCATCATTTGTTTAATAAATCAACCTCTACCACCAAAGTGAAATACCAACTGTGCCATTATTAAACTCCCATATAAACTGAGATTTGTCTCTGATTTCTGTTTTATTTCACTAATCTACTTGTCTCTTAAATTACAATTCTATTTTATTTTGGTTACAGTCTTATAGTGATTTTCTGCTATGTCTGGTAGCAGGTAAGGTAAGTCCACACCCATCCACTCATACACCCCCACGCTAAAAATTTTTTTTCTTTGCTACCTTTGGGCATTTATTTTTTTCTATATGAACTTTAAACATAAATTTATTCAACCCACATTTGTCCTAAATCCAACTGTGTTATTTATTTATTTGTTTATTTTTGGGTATTGGGGATTGAACTCAGGGGCACTAACCACACAAAATAGCCTATTTTTTTTTATTTAGAAACATGGTCTCACTGAGTTTCTTAATGCCTCACCATTGCTTACAATCTTCCTGCCTCCGCCTCTCAAGCTTTGGGGTACAGGCATGTGCCACCATGCTCAGCCAATTGTATTATTTATTAATTTTTTTTAGAATTGACATTTTATAATATTCAGTCTTTAAACTTAAGAACACAATGCCTTTTTCCATTTATTTAGGCTTTGTTTTATGTCTTCTAATAAAATTTTATAGTTTTCTTCACATTGTCTGGACAACATTTAGTATTTTCTTCAGTGTTAGGGGTTGAACTCAGGACCTCACCCATGCTAGGCAAGCTCTACAACTGAGCTACATCATCACCCATGAACAGCATTTTATAAGTTTTTTTTTTTTATGGGTGCATTATAGTTTTGCGTAATAGTGGCATTCATTGTGACATTTTGTACATGCACATAATAAAATTTGATCTATCTCATTTCCCACTCTCTCTCCTTTTCCTCCCCTACTTCCCCCAACCCTTCCTTGGTCTACTGGTGTCCCTTCTATTATTATTATTATTATTAAAATTAGTGGACTATTTGTATGTAAAAGTGTGCTTTTATACATAAAAATGGGACTCATCATGGTATATTCCTACATGGACATAGCATAATTGGGTCGATTTTGTTCCCCGGTACCTCCCCTACCTGTCCCCTTCTCCCTCCTTCTCAATCTCCCTTCTATTTTCATGAGATCCTTTTAAATTTTTTTTATCTCTCTTTAGCTTCCACATATGAGAGAAAACATTTGACCCTTGACTTTCCAAGTCTGTCTTATTTCACTTAGCATAATTGAACAATATTTCTTATTTCCTGCTTTGCAGACTTAGACCTTAATACAAATTAAAGATTTCTACAATATCCACTTTTATCTGTTTAATAGCAATATATGAAGAAAGCTATTGATTTTTGCACATTTACCTCACCAAAATCTTAGATAATTTTAAAATCTTCTCCATCTCAAAGTGTCTAGAATTTTATATGTATTGAATTGCATCACCAGCAGAGAAAAAATATCATTACTATTCCAATGTCTATATGGACTATGCTCTTATTTCACTTTACAGATGACTAAAGCTATCGTGAGTAGTATTTTTATTAGTTTTTTTATTTATATATGACAATGGAATTCATGACAATTCATATTACACATATAGAGCACAATTTTCATATCTCTGGTTGCATACAAAGTGTATTCACACTAATTCGTGAATTCATGAATGATAATTGATGATAGTAGGCATCACTCTTGTTTCTGATTTTAATGGAAATCACCTTAGCATTTCTTCATTAATAATGATATTAGTTGTTAGCTTTTGGTACAGATCTTCTATTATATTTTAAATATTCAATTTTATTTCTACTTAACTGAGGTTTTGGTAGGAACAGTTGTCCCATTTTTTTTTTTGTGTGGCCCTGGGGATTAGAACCCAGGTCCTTGTTCATACAAGGCAAGCACTCTACCAACTGAGCTATATCCCCAGCCCTAGTTGGCCCATTTAAAAAAATGTTTTTGTAGATGTAGATGGACAACATGCCTTTATTTATTTTTATGTGGTGCTAAGGATTGAACCCAGTGCCTCACACATGCTAGGCAGCGCTTTGCCTCTGAGCTACACCCCCAGCCGCAGGTGTTCCATTTTTACCTTAGTTCTTTCGGTTCTAATTGATGTGCTTGTACAATTCTTCTTCGAGTGGAAATAATGAGCTGTGTTGATACATCACTTCCTCATGGTGAACACTGAGTTATTTTTGGTTTGAACGTGACTTGTTAATTCTCTGAATTCTCCTGAGACAATTTGGATTTCATTTGTGAATCTTTTATTCAGAAATTTAACAAAGATTTTATTTATAAGTGATGTTCGCCTATACCTTTTTTTTGGGGGGGATACTGCACTGATTTTATCAACTTTGTTATTAAGGATATATTAGTTTTAGAGAATGAGTTAGAGAAATGTCCATATTTTTATATGTTACCAAGCAAATGTATATTGCATTAAAATTAATTTTGAAGAATTATTAGATAGGGCGCATCTTTGAAGCCAATTAGCTCTGGGACCTTTCTTGATGGTAGGTATTTGAAGTCTCTTCTGTGCTAGTGATATACTCAATCTTTTTCTTCATTTTGGGGAAATTTTGGCCTTTTATATTTGCTAGAAATCACTAATTTTTTTTATGGGTTCCAACTCTACTGCCATAGAGTTACAAACACTATTTACTTATTCTTAATAATCCCTCCCATATCTACAGGTTTTTATTTCCTGTATGTATATATTTTTTGGTATTGGGGACTGAACGCAGGAGCACTTAACCACTGAGCTACATCCCCTTGAGATCTTCCTGCCTCAGCCCTCCCTAGCTGCTGGGATTACAGGCCTGTGCCGCCATGCCTGGCTTATTTCCTATATATTTTTACTCTCTCTTTTGTTCTTAGTCAGGGCCACAAGGGATTATCTGTCTTAATGATCTTTCTAAATAATCAATTTTAGAATTATCTATTTTTCTACTATTTTTTTTGTTTCCTATCTGTATCAATGTAGCTTATAACATTATTGGTTCTCCCTCTTGCCCTTTAGCTTTATTTTCTTAGATATTTTTTTTCTCCCCCAGATGTCTTAAGATTGGGCAGTTGGGATTGCTTTGGCTATCTCTGTTTTGGCATAAAATATTATTTGTTGGCTTCCTATGTACATTTAATTTTAAATTTCATGTTTGAATTTACTTAAAGAATTATTTAGAGAGATATACTTTAGTTTCTAAACCATTAAATTATTTTCACTGCCTTTTTAATTATATTTTTCTAATTTTATTGGATGGTGATAATAAAATATTCTATCTTACTTTTGTTTCCCATTAGGTCAGTTTGATTCTGAAAGAACTGTAATAACCAATTCTGTAATTTTTGTTTTTTGGTGAATATGTGTTTGTAACTATATAACTACTTCTTGCCTGACTTTAAATTCCATCTTTTTTTGATATTGTGACTTCTGCTTTCATCTTTTTGCCTTCTCTTGCTCCCTCTCCCCCTTCACTCTGTCCACGTCTGAAGGCAAGCCCTGTGCATAACCATGCAGCCTGGTAGCCACGTAGCATACAGCTACCGTAAATTCCTCCCAGGACAATAAGAAGAATAATCATTGGTGAGGGAAAGAAACAGAGGAGGAAAGAATGAACAAACAGACCAGTCAGTAAATTTATGAAAAGTTGAAAAATCATGAGTGGAATCATTAGGTCGGGGTTCCTTTCTATATCGATTGAAGTAAAAGTGAAATAAATCCCATTTCAATAATGGTCAGTCTCCATGAAAGATTCCACAAGAAAAAAAAAAAAAAAAGACCAATTCAGGAGAGGCTCCAGTTTCTGGTTTGAAATCGTGTGGTTTAGTTTTACCAAACTGAATAATGAGGTGTGCTGGTAAATGTTTAACAAGCAGCTCTTGGGGCGGGCGGGGGGGGGGGGGGGAGAAGGTAAAAGACCCTGATTGTCACTTTTGCCCATTTCTATGATATAAAATCCTGGCTGGCTTCAAGTTCTGATGTGATGTCATTGCACACGGAGTTAGGAACACAGCTGTACATCTCATGGAAACTCAGATATTTAATTCCCTGGGGCAAGTCCAGGGAGAACCAGACTCCTGTTGGCATCAGCGCCAGACCCTGCTAGATTAGTGGCATTGGACTTGACAGTAACATGAACCACTCGATGGACAAGTTTCACAGACACATTCCTGTGGTTCCCTGGTTGTTTTTAGTGATTTAGTCACTGCCCTAAGTTTCTAATTACAGGGTTATGTTTTTATTTTTAAAAACAATGTGGTCTTGAAGTAGGTAGTACCTTTAGTGTACATTATCTGTATTGTTGACCATTTCTTCTTTACAAGTCTTTTGTAGTTTCAGACTGCACATCATGACACTTCAAAGAATTTAAATCTTAATGCTGGAAGAGGCAGTAAAAGGAATTTAAATGTCCTTTTTACTGCAAATGGTTAAGGCAAGCACCAAAGGACGAAGGAAATTGCTTAAGGACCCACAGCTGGTTAGCATCAGGGCTGAGGCTTAGAACATACACATTGGAAATCTCAGTTTGGTTCTTGTTCAGTATATTTACCGAATTTTAATAGGGCTTAATTTATATGGCATTTCATATGGTTAAAATGAGATGATCAAAGTATGATTTCATGTATCACAGGCTTTATTACCACTCGAGGAATTTTTGTTTTGTTTTGTTTGTTTTTATTTTCTTTTTCACAATGCTTCAAGGGGAGGAAAATAATGAGAACAAATATCCAGAAGAGATATACTCACTAAGTTGGCCAATTTCTACAAAGTGAGCAACTCCCAATGATATGTAGAGAGAGGGCCGTGATTAAGGTCTAGTTACTCAATTAAGTTGGAGGTGTGCCTCTGGGGAGGTAAAGTCTAATAGAAGTTTGGGTGTACCATTCTATCAGAGTTACTTGGAAGAGATGATTTGACCAATACTGCATGGTTACGCACAGGGCTTGCCTTCAGATTCCTGGGGACCGACAAAATCCTTTAACATCCCCAAGAGGTACTGGTGTTGGCAAGCAAGTCTTTGGAGAGCAGCTAGGGGTTGTCAGAGAGTGGCCCCGTCTCTGTCTCAGCTCTCAAAGTGTCTGTCAAGATCTTAGGTATCTATGTGCCTAGGAGTGCAGTAGTTGAAGCCAAATACGGGGTCTGATGAGTCGTGACTTCACAGTTTCATGGGAGGGGAGAACACGCCACATTTTTATTAGAGCAAAACATGCCCCTTGTGTCAGTCCGCTTTCCATCACTGTTACAAATATCAGATACAATCAATCGAGAAAGGGGAAAAACTTATTTTGGCTCAGGGTTCCAGAGGTTTTTGTCCATGATAAGTTGGCCCTTGCTTTGGGGCCTTTGGTGAGGCAGCACATCCTGGTGGGGAGCATGTGGTGGGTCCCACAATTGCCCCATCTCCTAGAACTTCCCCAATTTCCTAATAGTGCCAAGCCGGGGAAAGCCTTCCACACATAGGCCTTTGGGGGACATTTAAGATCCAAACTGGAGCACCACTCATATACCAAACTAGGTAAGTGTTTGGAATCACTTCAAAGCTATATAACATGTGGCTACAGAGCTCATTAGGCTATTATTTCATATTGGGAAAAACTCTTGTCACCTAAATAGGAAAATATTAAAGTCTAGAAAATTGACTTTACATGTCTTTCTGTGAAGTTTGAATTACACAGTGAAGAAAATAGCATCTGGATGAAATTATTCCAAGGAAAAAAGTAATGAATATTTATTAAACACTTACTGAGTGGTCACCATACCAAGCATTCTGGATAACTTCTCTCATTGATCCTCACTGCTGCACAAAAATCTCATTTCAACAGAAGAGTAAACTGAGGCATGAGTGAATAACTTGCCTGAGGTTGTTCAGATAGCCATTGGTTGATGGAGCCAGAGTTTGACCACGTATAGTCTTTCTGACGACTATGTGCAGCCATTGGTGATGGGAGCTCCAATGTCATGTTGTTAGGATAAGGATGCTCCTCCACTTTCTATGGGGTTATGTCCTGATAAACTCATCTTAAGTTGAAAATATTCTAAGTCTTAATACACATAACCTACCGCACCTAACCTAGCAGCATAGCCCACTGTTGAGTGCTGGTTGTTTTCAAGATCACAGGGCTGGAAGGGATCTGTAGCTGGCAGGGATTGCCCAGAATCAAGAGAGAGGATTGACTGCATATTTCTAGCCCGAGATCCAAAATTAAAATTCCAAGTATGGTTCCTACTGAATGCCTATCACCTTTTGTATCATCATCATTGTAAAGTTGAACCATCGTAAGTTGAAGCATTATATAAATCAGGGACAATTTATACAGGAAAGAAAGCCCAAGAGATAAAATGTGTGAAGTGGAGAAGTCATGTTCTCTAGAGCGAGGTCTTCAATGCCTGTTTCTGATCTCAAAAGCCCTTGGTAAAGGGACAGGAATGGGGCCTGAGAACCTAGATCCGTGTATTCATCAAACTGTCCCCTGATATCCAGAGTGACATAGAAGCAGGAAGATGCAGGAAGTACAGTCTTATGTGCAATTTGCTTTATTCAAACCCCTTCTACAGAAAAGCCTGTTTATAAGTTTAAAGAGCTGTGTTTATCAATGCATGGATTGGACAAATGCTACATTTAATGTGTGGCTAAGTGTGTTTCTCCTATTCTCACATCAAACAGAATGTCATTTTCTCCCAAGGCAGTTGCTTCTTTTCAGACATAGGAAGTTCAGGAGCCATTGGGTGACACAGGGCCACAGTGCCTGTGGATAGGATGTATGTCTCAGGCACAGGAGTATCTTTGGCTTGTTTGTGTAATGGCTTCACTTTTAATTCTTTTTCGCTACTAAAAAGAACAAAAGAACGTATGTCATATATATGTATCAAATAAAGAATGATACTAAACATAAATGCCTGTAGGGATCATAGTGTGAAAAATGTTAGAAGTTTTCAATATATTAAGAGAGAAAGGAAAAAACTTAGGGGTTGATATAAAAAAAAGTGACTAAAATGGAAAGTGAGAAGAAATAAGTAAACAAGAAACACAAAACTCTTATTGTGTGACCCTGTGAGAGCATGTGACACCAGGGAAAAGATGTAGCGGTCCCCCTTATCCATGGCTTCACTTTCTACAGTTTCAGATCAACCTCAGTCTGAAAGGATTCAATAAAAAATTGCAGAAACTAACAGTTTGTAAGTTTGACATCAGTTCATCAGAGTCACATACTTTTTAATATAGTATATTATTATAATTGTTCTTTTTATTATTAATTAGTGTATTAATCTCTGAGTCTAATTTATACATTAAACTTTATCATAGATATGTATAGGAAAAAAAACAATATATACTGGATTCAGTACTACTCCTCGTTGCTGGCGTCCACTGGGGACCTTGGAACATATCTCTCATGGAGAAGGGGTTGGGAGGGCTGCTGGATTTCCAGACATTTCCAGGTGGCTCTGAGGGAATATGAGACACAGGTCAGGGCTAAAGTGGTGGGGTTGGGGAAGGTAATTAGCCGTAAATCATAGGGACAGGGGATGGGGCCGTGAGGTGGCAATAGAGGAGTCTGCCAGGAAGATATTGAGGGTCCAGAGGAAACAAAATCCCTTCAGAATTGCATCTGGCCTCACCAATGGCCAACAATAGGGTTTAGGTGTCTTTTGGAGACTCTGGCAAGGAAGACAGTGAGTGATTAAGAAGAATCATATGAATGTAGTAGTGGTCGAATGGGCTGAGTCTTCCTACTCCTCTGGCCTTTGTGCTTGAGTGTAGTCTATGATTAAGCAAATTTTAAAAGTATATTTAGTAAATAAAAGTGCAGGGTTCCCAGTTAAATTTGAATTTCTGATTAAGTAAAGATTATAAAATGTTTAGTATAAATATGTCCATTGAAACATTTCGGACATACTTATACTAAAAATTATTCCTGGTTTAATCTGAAATTCCAACTTTTAAAATTTGTTCTCATTAGTTGTACATGACAATAGAACATATTTCCACACATCGTACATAAATGGAGTATAACTTCTCATTCTTCTGGTTGTACATGGTATAGAGTTACACAGGTTGCGTAGTCACACATGTACATAGGGTAATAATGTCCAATTCATTCTGCTATCCTTCCTACCCCCTTACCCCATCCTCTCCCTTCACTCCCCTCTGTCTAATCCAACCTACCTCTATTTCTCCCTAGACACCCCAACCTCTTATTGTGAATTAGGATCCACACATCAGAGAAAACATTTGGCCATTGATTCTTTGGGATTGGCTTATTTTGCTTAGCATGATATTCTCCAGCTCCATCCATCTACGTGAAAATGCCATAATTTCACTCTTCTTTAAGGTGGAGTAATATTTCATTGTGAATATATACCACACTTTCTTTATCCATTCATCTGTTGAAAGTCACCTAGGCTATTTGAATTGAGTTGCTCTAAACATTGATGCGTAGTATGCTATTTTAAGACCAAAGAAAGACACATCAAGGAAAGAAAACTTCAGACCATATCCCTGATGAACATAGATGAAAGTATTTTCAATAGAATTCTATAGCAAATTACACACAAAAATATATTTAAAAGATAGTGCACCATGATCAAGTGGGCTTCATCCCAGGGAGGTAAATTTGATTCCACATATGGAAATCAATATACATAGTTCATCACATCAATGTACTTAAAGATAAGAATCATATGATCAGCTTAATAGATGCAGAAAAAGCATTTGACAAAATATAGTCCCCCTTCTTGTTTAAAGTGGTAGGAAAACTAGGGATAGTAGGAACATACCTCAACATTGTAAAAGCTGCATATGCCAAACCCAAGGTCAACATCATTCTAAATGGAGAAAAATTGAAAACATTCCCTTCCAAGAACTGGAACAAGTCAAGGATGCCCTCTTTCACCACTTATATTCAATATCGTCCTTGAAACTCTAGCCAGAGCAATTAGAGAAAAGAAATTAAAGGGATATGAATAGGAAAAGAAGAACTCAAACTATCACTATTGCCAATGACATGATTTTATATTTAGAAGAGCCAAAAACTTTCACCAAAAACTTCCAGAACTAATAAAGGAATTCAGCAAAGTAGTAAGATATAAAATTAACACCCATAAATCAAATGCATTCCTATACATCAATGATGAATTCACTGAAAGAGAAATTAGGAAAACTATTCCCTTCACAGTAGCCTCAAAAAATAAAATGTTTGGGAATCAACAAAAGACCTCTATAATGAAAACCAAAGAACATTAAAAAAAGAAACCGAAGAAGACCTTAGAAGATGGCAAGATCTCTCATGCTCTTGGATAGGCAGAATGAATATTGTCAAAATGGCCATACTACATATTTAATGCAATTCCTGTTGAAATTCCAATTTAACTGGGTGTTCTATATTTTATCTGGAAAACCTAGATATGTGTGAGGCAAAAAATGCTGACCTGTGAGTGAGGCCAAGAACACTTTGGGCAAATTAATTTCTGAGGCCCATTTTCCTGTGAAATGATCTCAGTCAGACCCATGTCACAGGGCCTGGGTCAAATTTGAGTTTCTGATTAAATAAATAAAGATTAAAAAATGTTTAGTGTAAATATGTCCATTGAAACATTTAGGTCATACTTATGCTAAAAATTATTCATGGTTTAATCTGAAATTCCAATTTCTAAAATTTGTTCTAATTAGTTGTACATGACAATAGAATGTATTTTCACACATCGTACATAAATGGAGTATAACTTCTCATTCTTCTGGTTGTACATGGTATAGAATTACACAGGTTGAGTACGCAGATGAAATAGCACACGTCAAAGCAATGAATGTAGTGTTGAGTACATAGATGACACTCAGAAGGGCCACTCTAGTTGATATTGCACACTAGGGTGCAGATCAGGTGAGAGCCCTGGGTGGATTTCGGTTCTTCCCCGCCCCAGGATGCTTGTCCACATAGGCTTACTGCACCCAGGGCTGGCTGCTCCTGATATCCCAAAGGATGAAACAGATACAAGACTGTCTCGCTGCCATGGTTTGAATGTGTCCCCCAAAAGTTCATGTGTTGGAATTTAATACCCCAATTCATCTGTATTTAGAGGTGACCTCTGGGTGGGAATTAGCATTAGATGAGATCATAAGGGTGGGACTGCATGACTGTGTTAGTGTCTTTACAAGAGGAGGAAGAGAGGCCTGAGTTTGCAACTTGGTCTCTCCCTCCACATGAAGCCTGCACCATGTTATGAAACAAGGAGTTCCTCACCAGATGCTGAGCAGATGCTAGTGCAATAATCTTAGATTTCCCAGCTTCCATAACCATGGGCCAAGTGAACTTTTATTCCTTTTTTAATTACCCAGTTTGTGGTATTGTGTGACAGCAAAAGAAAATAGACTGAGATACTTCCTTCTCTTCTCTTTCTTCTTGGGATTCTTGCCTCTCTCCTTTTCTTTTTTCCAAAGTGTTGGTGGCTCAGGTACTATTCAGGGCTGAGATAGAACAGATTACAATAGACACGGCGATTGTCTTCATGCTCCAACATCCTAACAGACAGCAGAGGTGGCAAAGGGTAAACAAACGAGTACTTAATTGCTAGATGGTCCTTTTTATCTTGAAAACTTCCAATCGACCATATGATTGTGTGACTGATGGGGACCTAGCCTAATGGAGGTGAATCTGTAACCTAATTTGAGAATTGAAGGAAAAGTGCCAGCCTGAGAAGCCTGGGGACAGGGAAGAGTACCAGGGAGCAGGAACAACATGTGCAAAGTGCTGAGACCTACCTGGGTCTCTAGGACATTGCTGGAGAACAGAGGGGAGGCCTGGGATAGACAGGCCCAGCTAGGTGTGCTCCAGGCAGCCCATTGACTTTGCTGAGGATTTAGGATCTAATCTCTGGCAAGGAGAAATCCTTGGAGAGATTTTACTCAGGGCACAAGGACAAGCACTTTATACTTGTTTCTGCTTTTCTCTCTTTGAGATCTAAAGTTTCAGGTTGCTAACTAGAGGTTGGTGACCAGAGAAACTACCTTTGCCGTTAAACAAAGTTATTTTGGGTTTGACGTTATCATTACCTCTCCCTAAGAGGTGGTGCCTAATTGTTTGAATTTGGAAGTCAGACTCATGGGGTTAAGTCCACTTTTCATGCAAATGAGTGAGTAAAATAAGCCTTCCTCATACTACTGAGGGGAGGAACGAGACAATAAGTGTGCAGGCCCTATCAACGGTTCCCAAGACCTTTCTTTCTGCTTATGGAACATCTTATCTCTTCCACTCACATTTTTTCATCCGAAATACCAAACTCTTCCCAGGTTTGTGCCAGGCTTTCTACTTCTGCTCTGAAAGGCACATCACAGAGTCCTCTATTTTTTTTTTAAGATCAATATTTTTGTGCCTTGCGTTAGATTCTTCTTTAGAGGAGATGCATTCTGTGATCACCCTGATGGAAGTGAAGTTTGGCAGTGTTTTTAATTGATGCTTGATAGGAGCCAGTGGGTAAGAAATAAGCCCTGCAGTGTCAGGAACTGTCCATGTCAAATGGGTACCCCGGGCCAAAGGACTGCAGGATCTTAGCAAGGGGAAACCACAGAGAAAGCATTAAAAGCAGAAAATGCAGGGGCCAGGGATGTAGTTTTAGGGGTAGGGCGTGTGCTTAGCCTGTGTGAGGCCCTGGTCTGACTTCAGCATCACAAACAAACAAACAAACAAACAAAACAAACTCCAAATGCAAAAGCAGAAGATGCAGAGTGAGTAAAAAGCCTAGCGTTTGTTTGGGAGGAAGAACAAGACTCAAGTTTGGCTGGTGGAAACCGGGTTAGATAATCTGGAAGGCAGCTTGGTGCTATGTACAGAGAGGATTTCGAATGTCAGATAAGAAGTGCATATTTCTATCATCTGAGTGGAGAACCATTGATGTCATGTGACCAGAAAGCACCAGCTAAGGATCATTGCTCAGGTCTAGTGGTGAAGACGGTTGCTTTGAGGAGGGAAGAGGGTAAGGCACCTGCAGCACTGACGTCCAGGTGAGAGAGGTAAGAGAACCTCACCTGGGAGACGGCTGGGATGGAAAGCTGGGGGAAACACATGGACATTCATG
The DNA here is from genome assembly GCF_045843805.1 of Urocitellus parryii. NCBI lineage: Eukaryota > Metazoa > Chordata > Mammalia > Rodentia > Sciuridae > Urocitellus > Urocitellus parryii. Next base: position 131,263,843 of record NC_135538.1, on the reverse strand, counting down.
GTCTTTACATCTTAGCCAAGCCAACAATTAAGAGATATCCCAGAAGATACATTTAGAATGAGCTGCTAATCACCGGGGAGATTTCAGCAAGCATGACATCAAAAGAGCCAGAGATGAAGGTTCAAGGGCTTCAAAGGGTTGCAACACGGCTTTGAATTGTAGCAGATTGTTATTTAGAGTATTATATTATTAAGAGATGACCAGCTGTTCTCTCCTCCTTCAATATGTAATTGGAAGAAAAATTGTTTTCTCTTTATTCTTGAATATCTTGTCTAGGAACATCCTTCTTTGCCCATTGAATGCTGCAGTTTAGATTGGGATCTCAAATCCAAATAGGCGAGAAAGCTTTTCAGGCTGCCAGTTTTCATATGGAGTTTGGGGTGTGGGTTGGATTGGAGAAAACTCTTTTTTTTCTGATTCACAAGGGAAAACTGAGTTTGCTACCTACCTGGGTCTCTAGGGCAGCATTTGTCCAGAGAAGGGGAAGATTTCCAAGAGCAGTGTGGGTTGGAAATGCCAGGGACAGCCGTGCCTCTAGTAGGGGCACTATGCTGGCCTGCAGCTGAGAGAGGCTCTGGTGGAAACTTGAAGAAATGGCCCTGTAATGGCCGGGTGTTCTCCCTTCTTTCACCTTCTTCTTAGTCACCCAGCAGCATGTCCCTGAGGAGGGGCTGGCAGTTGCAGATCTGGCTTTGCTCTTGGTACTTCTGCTCATCTCAGTGCATCCTGTGAGCTTCCCATTCTCATTCTGGGTGACTCCAGGCAGCGCAGCACAGCAGTCCTGCACACAGGCACTGGTCACAGCTGGGCATGCACCTTTCTCTTCTGCTTGCTTGCTGATACAACCTTGAACAAATTACCCAGCTTCTTTGAGTTTCAGGGATTTTTTTTGTTGTTGCTTTTTGGCGGTGACAGGGATCAGATCCAGGGTCTTGCATTTGCTGAGCAAGTGCTTTACTACTGAGGTACATCCCCAGCCCTGAGCTCCAGGTTTTTAATCCCCTGCTATGGTTTGAGTGTGTTTTCACAAAGTTCATGTGCCGGAACCTTAAATGAAGCAATGGGAAGTGAGACTTAGTGGGAGGGGAGGCATGTGGCTCATGGGGAAAGAGCCCTCATGAATGGATTCTTGTGGGAATCTATCAGCTACTGTGGAAATTTGGCCCCTTTTCCCTTTTTGCAAGTGTTAACTTCCCTTCTTCTTTCTGATGTGAATTGATGTAGCAGAAGACCCTCTCTAGAAGCTAAACAAGTGCCATTGCCTTATTCTTAGACACTCCAGCCTCCAGATCCATAACCCAAGATAAACTCCTTTCCTTTGTAAATTACCTTGTCTCAGGAATTCTGTTACAAGAACAGAAAAGGGACACACAAAGATACCTCCCTCTGCAAAGATTACACAAGAAACGCACACAAGTTACACACCACCGTGCATACTCTCAATGGATTGTGGCTTTTATTATTAGGAGGATTCTCTTTTGGGGGAACTTCATGGTTCAGGTGGAGCAAATGTAACACTCAAAATCTCTTTGAGTTATGAGAGTAGTTCAGTCCTCACTTCTGGGCCCCAGTATCTTCCTTTTGTCTCCTTCAAATACTACAGTGTGGCAGATCACAGTGGACTGGATCTAGGGACATGAGCATAAGAAAACATGAGAGCAAGAATGAGATTCCAGGCAAAAGGGATATTGGTGAGCTATATCCCCAGCCCTGATCTCCATAAGCCCATAGGGAGCAAGGCCTTCTGTAGTGTTGGTGGGGAGCATGACCCAACACCAGTACTGTACTCTGTGAGCTTGCTCAGCCACTGCATACCCAGTCACTGTGCCTAGAGAATGGATCAAAGTCAGAGGGAAGTGTCACAGTACACAAAAGCACAGAGCTTCTTGATTTGAGCCTGAGGCAAGAGGTATTGATCATAAAACAACCGAAACTAGTTCAAGAGCCGAACTTTCTCCAAGTTTGTATGTTGTGCAGTTTCAAATCCTTGGTGGCAAACTCCCCAAAAAGGAAGTAGGAGTGAATGACTGGATGCACTGGATGAATGGAAGAAGGACGTGGTGATTTGAAGGCAAAGAGGGCTCTGAATCTACAACCTGTTCCACAAGAGGAAAGCTGAGGGGACCCTGGTCCCTTTGATTCCTGGGGGTTGCCCATGACCACTGATGTTTTTGTAACTCCCACCTGCTCCTTCTTGCTGAGAGGGAGAAGTGAACAGTGAGTAGGTTGGACCAACCTGCCATTGTGCCACATACCCCAGGATCTTCAAAGGTGGAGGTCTTCAAAGAGGGTAGACAGTAGAAAAAGAGATGTTCCTTTGACATGGAATTAGGGGGAAAAGGGATTTAAGATTGTTCATTTTTGAAATAGCTGCAGCACTGTTCATAAGCAACCCACCTATTGTATTTTTTGGGTCAATGACATGGAGGTACATTCATGAAGTAGGGGTGTGTTTACGTCAGAATATTTTTCTAAATCAAAATGTACCTGATGTTGACCCTCACCTAAGTAAAAGAGCCAGAAATTCAACCTTCATCTTTCCTGTGGCTCCCATAGCCCTCTCCCTTCCCCCTGCATAGTCAGGTGAGGGCCTTGGACCTGCCTTCTGAATGCTTGTTGGTGTCAGCCACATTGGGGCTTGCGCCTCTCCTCTGCCACTTTCTAGCTGATCCTGGGGAGTCTTTGGTCTTTTGTACACATGGCCTCATGTCTGGGTGGTCATTTGAAGGCTGGTGGTTCTGACCTCTCTGGCCAAGTTTATGCTCACGGTCTGCACTGGGAGACCCTGTCCAGGATGCAGCTCCCTCTTGGTCATTTTTGCAGCCTTCTTCCCTGAGCTTCTTCCTCTCCATGGGGCTCTGCAGAGGGGTGTATCCCAAGTACTATCACCTGATTGAACCTCAATCCACTCCCCCAGTCTTACTTCTTATTCTCAAGCATTTGCCTCTCTGATCTTCCTTTTAAAAGAGTGTCTCACTTTATCTCCCCTTCCAAGGTCTCCATGTGAGGGTAGAACTGGGCAAAAGCCCGTCAACATTCATAAGCTTGTTTTCGTGCCAACCCATTTACCAAACCTCTTTCAGCTCACCCCTCAAGAGCAGCACAGAAGGCAGGCCCCATGAGCCAAGAGTAAGGAAACCACTTCCCTCCTCCTTTTCCACTCCACTGAATTGCCCAGAAGTTACAGTTGCCACGGTGCTATCTTTAATGTGGAAGAAAAAAGGAACAAGACCCCATACCCTCTTGCAACATGATTTTACAATTTGATAACTATTGGAGGAATCTGAGTGTGAGCTGCACCGGGTCCCATCTACAACGAGAGAATGGAAACAGTATAGGGAGAAAGGGTTGCCTTGAAAAGTTGCCCTGTGGACCTGAGTGTTTCTCAGGACTCCACTTAATGGCTTCGGGCCCAAGTTACACACCATCCCAAAGCAGGGGTATGAAGTGAATGGCACAACTGGTGAGTGTGTTTTCTAATAGTTGGAATTATTACTTTTATTCTCTGAATGCTTTAAAAACCCTTTGAATTATTGCTTCATTTAACAAAACAGGGAGGGCTATCAAATTCTGGCAAATCTTTCAGGAAATTCTAAGTATATCCATTGATGATTCACAAAGAAGGTGATTTCAGAGAAGAGATGGGTGTTGGTGAGTTAGTTTGAAACCATGAAGGGATATTACCCCCACTTTCAAGCTAACACATTAGCCAACTAGAATTGATAGATAAATAGATATAAAGTGATGTACACACTCATGCATGTCAGTCCTGATATCTGACCTTTAGAGATTCATCGCATGTGTAAACAGACAACTCTGGATGAAGGAACAGGTCTTTTATTCATAGAGTAACTTTTGTGAATTCTCCATGCCCCAATCCAAGATGTCTATCCACACAGGGTTTGAGATTATTAAACTCAGAGCTTATACAGGAGTTGCTGGCATATCTGCTTCTTTTCTTCTTTGGATCAATTGCTTGAAAAGGTGAAAATCTTCTGGGACACCAGAGAGGTAAAGATTTCCAGGTTTATAACCCTCAGAATGTTAAGAGATATCTCTTGAGGTGTCTCTACTCATCTCCAGAAATCTGTGTCTATAAATTCCAAGGCTTGTTTGCCATTTAATCATCCTTGAACTCAGGCTGCCAGTAAGTTTCCAACTAGGCAGAAAGATGCAAATGTTCATGTAGCATATCCCTCAACAGGAAGTGGGAGATTTGTCCCAATCATTAGACACAACATGGAAAAAAGCTCAGGATCATGAATAGGAGGCACAGTTAGAAAAAGGTTGATCTGGATGAAGCATATAAAAAAAATATCCTTGGGTTGGATAGGTGATCATGTAAATCCAAATAATCGGAATTAAACATGCTGGAAACCCAGACAGATTCTGTGAGCTGAGAGAGCTTTCTAGATCAAATGCATGATCTGTTTGATGGGTCCCCATCCCTACCAAGGAAATGATAATAAATATGGAGAATACAGCATATGCTCTTAGGAACTCCCATGGAAGGATATAGTGTGGTAGTTGAGAGTATGGGATAAGCTCCCAGCTAACTGAAGTTAAGGATGCACACTTAGTTCCACGTTAACACTCACTGAGGGCTTTCCATGGGTCAGGAAGTGTTCTGAGTACCTTACATTGATTAACTGAATGTAATTCTCTACACAACCTTATAAGGTAGGTACTATGATTATTCCCATTTTACAGATTAGGAAATGAAAGCACAGGAAAGTTAAGAAATGTGGCAAAAATCATAAACTTAAGTAAGTAGCAGAGTTATGACTTGGACCCAGGTAATCTGAGTCCTGGCTTTTAACCACTACCCTCTGCTCTTGTGTTGTCAGACATCCTATTTAACTTTTTCAAACACTAGCAGGGCTATGCAAAGTAGCATGTGGATGTGTTAAAGATCATAGATCCTATTTAATCCCTTTTATTAAATTTCAGATATTTCCTCAAAAGTCCCCAATCCTCATCCAATAAAAGCTTGGTAATTCTGTGGGATAGGCGACCTTTCTTTCTGGGTTTCAACATGAAAACCCCTTCTGTGCTTGACTTAGGTCCTCTTCAGGGAGGCCCTGTATTTGCAAGGAACTTGCTTGGGAGGAGAAAGGGAGATTCAGGAGCAGTCCCTACCAGGGCCTCCCTATTACAATTCCTCATTCAGTTCTCCCAGGTATGGAAACACAATGCAGCTGTTAATGAATGCAAGGCCACTGCCTGGGGCCCCACAGGAACAACCAGGGCCCTTAGCTAATCCATCACCCCCACCTCTTCAGCTCTGCACTCCCCACAAAGGGGTCTCAACACATGAGGTATATATCTTCAGCTTTAGAGGCTTCCCCTAACCCTCTGGAGAAAGACTTTGGGATTGTATGTTCGATTTACTCTTCTTAATCCTAAGAACAGTCAGTGGAAGACACAAGCAAGATACCTAAAGAATGCTCATTTATTGAAGTTGGTATAATTGCCTCTATTAAACTTAATTATCATAATTGTTGCTTGACTGTCCTAATTGTTGTTCCTGTTGCTTTTATAGGGTTCACCAAAGGCACTGTGAGCTTTGTGTTGTTGTTCACATGGTGTTTGGTTCTGCTTATGTTTTCAATCTCTTACTTTCTGCTCCTTAGGGATTACAAAGTCTCCAACTCTTTGAGGGTAGGACAAGAAATGTGGCTGCTGCCAGCCTATGATGATAGCATGAGGCAATCAAACAAATAGACACAGTAAGTCATGTAAGTGCAAAATACTCCCTGGAAACATCCTTGTTTCTTTTAGCTAACATTTATTGGGACTGTGTGTCAGGTGCTTTATATACAGCCTGATTTAATCTTCCCTTACTCTATGTAGTATGCATGATGGTGTTGCAGATGAGAAGACAGGCACCGGAAAACAAAGGGACTGAGGTCACAGAGCTTGGAAGTGACAGCCCTGGGATATAAACCCAAGTGTATTTTAAGCCTAGAGATATTCTGTTAATTTATTTACTACAGTAATTAGGGCACTAAGCTTTTGTTCTTTGATTTTAGGTATATGAATCAGGAGAGGAAATAGTCTGTTTCTCAGATGTCCCTAAGTATCTCCCTCATATTTCCTGATATTTTTACCAATAGTAACCCCTACCCCTTTTGAAATTGTCATTAATCTAGATAGACATTTTTCCATAATATTTTTCTTTACCATGTGTTTCTTTTTCTTATTTTTATTTATAACACAATATTGATGCAAATAAAACTAAAAAAAAATTTTTGGTTGAGTATCTCCAACAAGCTCAATTCATTTCATTTAACATGCATTTAGAACAAGGTCCCAGTTGAAATGCCCATAGATAACTGGAGGTGATAATACCTGGATGTGTTGCCCAAGTCATTTATCCAATTATTTCATTTCCATCTGGCAGATTTTGGGGCCCTAAGGAATAGTATCTTGGAAGACATGAGTTTGGGCATGACAAGGAGTCACGTAGTCCATGTATGTTCGGATAGTGCTCCTTAATAGGTGCTATTGAGAAGGAGAGACGTTGGCTTAAAAATGGGAAAAGAAGAATTTGATCATGTCCCAGATGGCATTTGTTACCCTTTATTTCTACAAAGCCTTCTCCCACTTTCCTTATTTATTGATTTGTACACCATCTCCTCTGTTTCCTTAGCTGGATAATTGGGATGGAACTTTGACCCTTTGCATCAATTGAACAATTTGTCCTAGTGGATCAAATTCCACAATTATGATCAACCTCTGTGGGCCAGATTCGAATTTTATTTTTTTTAGTAGTTGTATTTATCGACAAAATTTTCTTGGAGCCTGTTGCAATGGCTAGATGTTGATTTCAAGCTACTCTGCAGCCTGTTTTTGTCAATGCTGCAAATCTACTTCTCGCGACATAACTTTTGATCTGTGGCTTAGGTTATAATTGCTTAATTGACATGCTCAATCAAACCATTTCTTCCTGCTCTCCACATTTCCCACTTTCCTCTAGTCTATTGTCCACAGATTTCAGAATTGAGCTTTCTTTCTGTTTTCAATATTTTTTGTTGGTGTATTATAGTTGTGCATAGTGGTGGCATTAATTGTTACATATTTGTGCATGCACACAATATAGCAATATAATCTGGCCCATATCTTGTCCCAGTATTTCCCCTAACCCTTCCCTCTTACCTCCTCCTGAACCCTTTCCCCTGCTCTATTGATCTGCCTTTGACTTTCATGAGATTCCTCTCCACCTATCTTTTTCTTTTTCCTATGACCATCCACTTTCTGCATTTGGCTTATTTCACTTAACACAATATTCTGTAGCTTCATCCATTTTCCTGCAAATGTCATGATTTCATTTTTCTTTATGACTGAACACAGCTTTTTTTTGCATATATATATATATATATATATATATATTTAATTATCTTTATCTATTTGTTCATTGATGAACACCTGGGCTGGTTCCATAGTTTGACTATTCTGAATTGTGCTGCTATGAACATGGATATGCATATGCTGCTACAGTATGATAATTTTAATTCTTTAGGATAAATACCAAGGAGTGGTATAATGGGGTGGTTCTTTCCTAGTCTTTTGAGGAAACTCTATACTGATTTCCATAATGATTGTAACTAATTTAAAGTCCCACCAACAGTGTAAAAGTGTTCCTTTTTCTTCACATTTTTTTTTTTACAAAATTTATTAATGTTTGTACAGAGTCAGCTTTCTAGAGTACAATTTGACTTTTCTTGCTTAAAATTTTTCAGAGACTTTAAAGATCTGGTAGGTGAATTCCAAACTCCTTATCATGTCATGGAAGAACCCGCATGATCTGATTCCTGCAAGTGGTTTTCATTTTCTCTTATTTTCCCCTTCCGGAAACCTGTGCCCTGGTCGTGCCCAATGACTGCCAGTTTCCAAAATGGTTCATTCTCTTTTTATGCCTCTTTACCTTACCTAATGTGTTCCTTCTAACTAGATTCTCTTTCCCACATCCCACTCCATCTATTTGCATGTATCTGTTGATATTTTAATCACAACTAGTCATCACTTCATGTGTAAAATCTTTCTTCTTCAAACAGCTAAGAAAGATTACCTCTCCTGTTTGTCCCATTTTTCCTGTGTGTATTTATTTGCTCATAACCATCATCATCATCATCATCATATTAGCCCTTATTACTGAGCACTCTCCTATCATCGATTTACCAAATATTTAATATTTCCAGTGTGACAAAAGCTGTCATAGGTTGCAGGGCTGAGATAACCACCTATGGTTTCTGCCTTCCCGGAACATTGAGTATGAAAGAGACAAACCTCCAGCAAACCAAGGACTATGAAATTACAAACTAAAATATATGGCATAAAATAAAAGAATGAGAATCCAGAAGAAAATGGGAGTCATAAAGAAAAAACACTGGGGAAAAAATCTGTTTGGGAAAATCTTTACTGAAGAAGAGACATTCCATCTAGAACTTACTTGTGAATTTCTTAGTATCATCGATTATTTCTATTATTTTGTTTTCTATTTCATTGATTTCCATTCTGATCTTTATTATTTCCTTTATTTTGCTTCTTTTAAGTTTCATTTTCTCTTCTTATGGAGAAAACTGAAATTCTGTATGTTTGTAGGATACTAGGGAACAAACATAGGGTCCTCTAGAAGTTAGGCAAGCACTGTGCTGCTCAGCTACACACCTAGCCCACCTTATTTATGTATTTATTTATTTAAATTTGAGACAGGGTCTAACTAAGTTGCCCAGGCTGGCCTTAAATTTGACAATCCTTTCAGCTTCCTGGGGTTATAGGAATTTCCCACCAAACCCAGTGGAAGCTGAGATCTTCGATTTGAGATTTTTTTTTCTGTCTTATGTAAACCTTTTAATGCTCTAAATATTTCTTTAAATACTACTTTAGCCACACACCACAGTTTCTGAACTCTCTCTCTTTCTCTCTTTCATAATATTAGAGATTGAACTGCGCTATTTTTTATTTTGACACAGGGTCTTGCTAAGTTGCATAGGGCCTTACTAAGTTGTTGAGGCTGGCTGCAAACTTGCCATTCTCCTGCCTCTGCCTCCCAAGTAGCTGGAATTACAGGCCTGTGCAGCTCCTCCCAGTTCTGAACTGTTGTTTCGTTTTCACTCACTTCAAAATACTTTCCAATTACTTTTTCTACTTTGATTCATGAGCTATTAAAAGTATGCTATTTATTTTCCAAATAACCCAATTAATAAATGAGCCAGGGACCTGAACAGACACGTCTCAGAAGAGGATGTACAACTCATCAATCAATATATGAAAAAATGTTCATCGTCTCTAGCAATTAGAGAAATGCAAACCAAAACTACTCTAATATTTCATCTCACTCCTGTCAGAATGGCAGCTATTATGAAGACAAACAACAATAAGTGTTGGCAAGGATGTGGGAAAAAAGGCACACTCATACATTGCTCGTGGGACTGTAAATTGGTGCAGCCAATATGGAAAGAGGTATGAAGATTGCTTGGAAATCTGGGAATGGAACCACCATTTGACCCAGCTATCCCTCTCCTTGGTCTATACCCAAAGGACTTAAAAACAGCATATTACAGGGACACAGCCTCATCAGTGTTTATACCAGCACAATTCACAATAGCTAAACTGTGGAACCAACCTAGATGCCCTTCAGTAGATGAATGGATAAAAAAATGTGATATATATACACAATTGAATGTTACTCAGCAATAAAAGAGAATAAAATCATGGCATTTTCAGGTAAATGGATGAAGTTGGAGAAGATAATGCTAAGTGAAGTTAGCCAATTCCCAAAAAACAAATGCTGAATGTTTTCTCTGATATAAGGATACTAATTTATAGTGGGGTAGGGAAGGGGAGCATGGGAGGAATAGATGAACACTAGATAGGACAGAGGGGTGGGAGGGGAATGGAGGGGGTATGGGGTTAGAAATGATGGTGGAATGTGATGGACATCATTATCCAAAGTACATATATGAAGTCACGAATTGGTATGAATAAACTTTATATAAAACCAGAGTTGTGAAAAATTGGGCTCTATACGTGTAATATGAATTGTAATGCATTTCACCATCATTTATTTAAAAAATCAATAAAAATAAAGTGATTAGTATTTCTACCACCCAGAAATAAACAGCATATTCATTTCGGTTTCATATATACATGAATATATGCATTTATATATGCACATATCTTTCTATATATTATAAAATATTTGTAATTTTAACAACTGAAATAAAATGTAGAAAATATTTTTAACTCACTGTTTTTTTTCACTGAACATTTTTGTGAACATTTCCCCATGCCTCTAAATTATATTTCCACAATTTTATTTTCAATGCAAGATAGAATTCCATTGCATAGATGAAACAAATATCCTTTTGCTGAAACTTGTTTCTGATATTGCTATCATGATGAATATGCTTGATAAACTTTACTTTTTATATATTTGATTATTTCCTTAAAGTTCCAGTAGTAGAATTATTAGATAAAATATATAAATATCGTTTTATATCATTTTGATATGTTTTGACTCATTTTGACAAATCACCTTCTAGGGAGATTATACCAATTTAAACTTTTGGAACAAGGTATGAGAATGAGAATTCTCCCACACTCCATATGCTATTATTTTAAAATATTATTGTTTTAATGTGCCTGATTCAATAGCTGATTAGCAGGTACTATTTCATGTTTGCCATTTGTGTTCTTCTGGTTTCAATTGCCTTTCCAAGTTTTTTATCCTAATTCTGTTGTGTCATTTAATGATAATAATTTATTACATTAATGATCATATTATTATGTATTATTTATTATGATAATAAATAGTAATGTAAAAATACTCATGGAAATAATGACAGCTAACATTTAGTAGACCTTTCCTTTGCTAATTATTTCATGTATTAGCTCTTTAAATCCTCATAATCCTTTAAAGTACATTCAATTATCCTCATTAAAGTAAGGCAAATTTATAAAAGTAAATGACCCACCTAAAGTCACATCATCTGTAATAAGCAATCTGATTTGTTAAAAGCCTTTTTTTGAGAATTTTAACTACTTGCCTATTATAGTTTTTTAATTATTTCTAGTTTATTGCTAATCTTTTAATTTGGATAATCTTTTAATTTCTCTCTTTTTATAGATAGAAATTCAAATTTTTGTAAAATTTTACAGATTGGTCTTTCCTTTATTATAACTTCTTTTGTAGTTATGTTTAGGAACACCATCTCTTAACAGTGTGATTTGATGAGTATTCACCTATATTGCTTTCCAATTTTTTTGTTGATAATTTTCAGCATGTCACTCTGTCATTCATTTGAAATTTATTTTGGTCTATATTATGTGAATTAGATATGGAACCTGTTTTGGTCAGCTTTTTCTCCACTGTGACCAAAAGACCTGTCAATAAAAATTTCAGAGAAAAAAGTTTATTTGTAGTTTTCAGATGTCTCAGTTCATAGATGGTTGGCTCCATTGCTCTGTGTTTAAGGTGAGCAGAACATCATGGTGGAAAGGTGTGGCAGGGGAAATCAGCTCAGGACATGGCACCAGGAAGATGAGAGCTCTCCTCACCCTAGACAGAATGTAAGCCCCAAAGGCATACCCCCGACCTACCTCCTCCAGCTACATCCTACCTGCCTATGATTACCACCCAGTTAATCACATCAGTGGATTAATGGATTAATTAGGTTAAAGCTTTCATAATACAATCATTTAATCTCTAAACTGACTTGGATTGTCTTACACATGAGCTTTTGAGGGATACCTTCTATGTAAACTATAACAGAGACCTTTTCTAAATAACCTATTTTCCTTCTAATTTCAAGATCTTACTCCAATATCATATTGTTTTTGATTTTCTACCTTTATAAGAGTTGTTTGTGTCTGAGGGGCATAACTTCTCTTTCTTTTTTAGTCTGAATGTGATTGGTCAAATCATGAATCAAGTTTCATTCCTGAGTAGATTTCTTCCAAGGCTCTGGCTCATCCTCTTGTACCTTCCTATCCTAGGAACAGACATGTATTTGGCTGGCCAACCAGAATACTCTGAGAAGGAGTTATGAGAAGTTGTATGACCTCTCATTCCCTGAAGATAGAACTGAGGAGCTGTCCACTGAAGGATCTTGTTTGCCCCCCTCACTGGTATATGGCTCCTGGGCCGTCTTTGGGCATTGGTAAGCAAGACTGGGGACTTCAAAGACATCAACAGTATATGATGGAGGCAGGCTGAGTCTTATATTTTTGGTAGGTTCTCTCAACGTCTCAACTTGGGCTTTTTCACCAGTAATGGTTCTTGTTAATCCAACTGAGAGTTCACCTAGTCTAACATTTGAAAGAAGGATTAGCAACTTCCACGCCAGCACAGATGACCTTACATATCTCCATAAATGCCCAGAACAACATTATGTCAGAGTTGAAAGGACCTTAGGATGATCCACTCCAACCCCATCAGTTTACAGATGAGATAAGTAGTACCTCCTCAGGGTTCTGGTATTCCTAGCAGCCCCAAGGTCAGTTATTGAGGAAACCAGTGCTAGCATTTATACATCCTCTCCTTAGGTCCAGAGCCTTGTCCATGGGACTTGTTCTTACCTGACGTAGGATTGTCACTACTGATGACAAAAATTTAATATACTTCATCAACCTGTGGAAGAAACTTCTCTTATGACTCCTCAGGTATTTCCCTCTGATGAAGCACAAATTTAATCTAATCTTCAGTGAATCTTGGTCAACTTACTTTCACCTAAGCCCCTAGTCCAGCCATTTGGGAAACTACCTCATAAGGGCTGGATGAAAGAAAATATATAGCTATAAGTTGATAATGTTGTTTCATAGCTAATAAAAAAAGCTGAAGGATTCCTACTAGGATAAGTTAAGGAATGTGGAAAAAAATGTCGGGCTCCACCAATTAAAAAAGTTACCAGATTTCTTAGCATTTGCTGATATAAACATGAAATCTTGTTTTTTTTCTTTCCTTCAAACTATCTGCTCATATTCTCCATCTTTACAGCATTCCCTTTTATTTCTACTAAAAGTAGGATGGCAGAATCGACTTTTGGTTCAATAAATGGGCTAAGGAAACAAACAGATACTTCTTTGAAGAAGCTATACAATCGATCAAGAAATATATGAAAAAATATTCAACTTCTATAGTAATTAGAGAAATGCAAATCAAAACCAATCTAAGATTTCATCCCACTCCAGTCAGATGGCAATTATTAATAATACAAGCAATAATAAGAAAAGGTACTCTCACTCATACATTGCCCGTGGCACTGCAAATTGGTGCAGTTAATATGGAATGCAGTATGAAGATTCCTTAGAAAACTTAGATGACCTCAGATATCTCCAGAAATGCCCAAAACAACATTTGATCCAGCTATATCCCTCTTCTCAGTCTATACCCAAAGAACTTAAAAACAGCATACTATAGTAACACAGCCACATCAATGTTCATAGCAGCTCAATTTATAGCTAAACAGTGGAAGCAACTAGATGCCCTCCAACAGATGAATGGATAAAGAAACTGTGGTATATATACAGAATGGAATATTACTCAGCATTAAAAGAGAATAAAATCATGGCATTTGCAGGTAAATGGATGGAGTTGGAGAATATGGGCTAAGTCAAGTAAGGCAATACCCAAAAAACAAAGGCCGAATGTTCTCTCTGATAAGTGGATGCATATCCGTAATGCAGGAGGGTGGGGGGAGAATGGAGGAACTTTGATTTGGCAAAGGGGAGGAAGGGAAGGGGAAGGGGTATGGGGGAAGGAAAGATGATGGAATGAGATGAACATCATTATCCTAGGCCCAGGTGTAACTGATCATATGGTGCGACTCTACATTGTGTACAACCAGAGAAATGAAAAGTTGTGCTCCATTTGTGTGCAATAAATCAAAATACATTCTGTTGTCATGTATAACTAATTAGAATAAATAAAAAAGGAGAGACCATTGGTTTTCATCTAAATTCCTAGCTACAGAATATAATTAGGAAAAGTAGCATATACATTTAATTTTTCTACAGTTTTTTATGGAATATCTACTATGAGCTAGAACCCTGTTTTAAGTGGTTAGCAGATCAGTCAGCGAACAAAATAAAGAACTCTCCCTTCATGGAATATATATTCCAGTGAAAGGAACCAAGCAATGAACATAGCCAAATTAAATTAGTGCATATTCTAGTACAGCTGTCCCTTAGTATTCACTGAAAATTGGTTCTAGAACATCTCTCTGGATATCAAAATTCAAGAATGCCCAAGTCCCTTACATAAGATAACATAGTCTTTGCATAGAACCTATGAACACCCTCCCTGTACTAGTTAGCTATCTATTACTATAATTAAATGTCTGAGATAATCAACGTATAAAAATGAAAGTTTATTTTGAGATCACAGTTTTGGAGATTCCCATCCATGGTCTATTAATCCTGTTGCATTGAGCCTATGGCAAGGCAGAACATTATGGTAGAAATGCACAGCGGAGGAAGATGCTCACCCCATGGCAGCCTCAAAGCAGAGAGAGGAAAGGGCTGATGTCTCAGTATCCCCTTCAAGGACAAGCCCCCAGTGACCCACCTTCCTTCCCCTAGGCCCACCTCCTAAAGGTTCCAGCACTTCCTAATAGCACCACAGTCTTCACTATCTGGGCCTTTGGTGATGCTTTATCCAAGCCATAGCACTCCCACTTACTTTAAATCATCTCTAGATGACTTACATTACCTAATGCAATGTAAATGCCATGTAAGTAGTTGTTGCACTGTATTGTGTATGAAATAATGTCAAGAAAAAAGTCTATACTTGTTCAGTAAAGAGGCATTTTTTTTTAAACTAAGCTATCTCCCCAGCCCAAGAGACAATTTTTTGAAACTATTTTTGGTTGAATCCATAATATGGAACCTGTGGATTCTGAGGGAATATCCATTTGAATGTTACATTTAATAGTTAGTAGTGTTGTGGGAAAATAAAAATCAAAGCAGGAAGATGGAAATTGGGGAGAACTGATCTTTGAACAAAGATTTGAAGGAGGTGGAAGAGTTAATTGTGCACATGCAGAGAACAGCATGATTCACAGAGGGGATGCACTGTTTGTGAAGGAGTTGGACTTTTATATTCTGTGTTCTTCTTTTAGAACTCGCATAGAGTAAATGCTACCTAAATGCCTTTTTGTACACACACACACACACACACACACACACACACACCCCTTTTGCTAAAGGAAAAGAAGAACAATATGTAGAGATTAACGACAATTTCATATATAAACACAGTATTTGTAATAGACACGGGGAGAGTTACACAGACACAGGTACACATGTGAATGGAAGATGGAAAAACAAAACCCTTGGTCTCCCTCTATCTTAGCCAGATGGAGGATTTCCTATAGTCATGGGTTAACATTTGTTCTTTCAGAATTTACATCCAAAGAAACAAATCTTGGGAAGAAGTTGATAAAGTAACACAAGGAGATTGCTTCCAGGTCAGGAATGTGTCCCCCAACAGGGAGGCTGGCAGGATTGTGCAGTGGAAGGCTCAGGCAGGCTCTGGGCAGTCTTGGGTCCTGCTTGTCCATGGACAGTCCTCATACCTGCTGGAGGACCTGGGTATCCTGGGTAAACAACCCCAGGCAGCAGCTCTTGAGGTGCACCTGCTAGTTCTACTTGCCCTGGGCCCTGGGGAAGAAGCTTCACCTGGATTGTTCTCTGCCATCCTGAAGGGTCTGCCCTGCTCCACACACTCTCAGCTAATCAGGTAAACTGAGGAACAATCAGAGTCATGATTTCCTTGTCTTGGATTTTTTGATGTTGACATTGAGACATTTCCACACCTTAACTGTGATATCCTGTGGCACAAAATTGATAACACCTATATGGATGGACACTTCTCATCTGTAACTAGCCACTGTTCTGATACTTGGTTCTCAAGGATTCCTCCAAGAATTATAAAGAAAAAGACCAATGAACCAATGAACAAAATAGATGATATCCAGTCTTTTCCTAGTTCCATCAATGTGTATCAGAGTTTTAGGCTGAAAGAAAGCTAGGGCTGCAAGAGGGCTGGAGCTGAGGCCTTAAAGACCCACCACAAAGTAAAATGCAATGCAATCTCATATTCCATATTCAATTTTCTTACAAATGAGATATAATCATATAAGTCATCCATATTTTAATAGTAAACTCACTGGATTTCCTCTTCAGCAGAAAAAATTTTAACTCTATCTTCTAAATCTTCTACTGAAACTATTACTCAGAAATAATGTTCTAAGTTTACATAGATTTAAGTATCCTGATATCCCTCTGCATATCTCTAGGCAGGGATAAACCCCATTCTAACTGGAGAAGCATGGATATCTGAATCTTTTAAAGACCAAGTTCTGGGTACCAGAGTAAAGGGTAGTGTATGTGAGAGGACTTATTCAACTGGATGGGTTGCCCCAGCTCTGCATAGAGTAGCTTTGGGTCCCAGCTTTCTATTCAATCTTGAAGTCTGATGCACATTGTTCAAGATAGGCAGGCAGACACCCTGGATAGCATTTTCCTTGTTTCTCTCTCTATCTTTCAGGAAGCGAAAGTAGAGGAAATAAAAAATTGATCCCATTGAAGATCAACTAAATCCAACTATTTGTCTTCTCCATAACCCAGCCTTCATGTACAACATTTATTTGTTAATTAGAAATTTTACAAAATTCTGTTACTGTTAAGTCCCTGTCAGTGTATGTTTTTCTCTTATCTTCAAGGTTGATGTTTATCAGTTTTTCCCTACCACGACTGAGGCTAACAAGCCTGTCCTTTTTCTCCCTGCATCAGTTACTAGGTACTTGAATGTTGCCTTGTGGATATAGATGCACCATGTGTTTTTCTAGCTCTCATTCACCAGAGAGGAACAGAGGGATCCAGAGTGCCATCAGTAGCAGATAAAGTGCCACTTTCTGGCCATTTTCCACAGTATTCAGATTTATATCTGAGCTCAAGGTACTCAGTTTTTCCCCACATGCCGGGACAGGCCTGTGTTTGAAGACAAGACTCAGGAGTGAAAGGAAGAGGCTTGTTTTTACACACGGTCAGTTCAGTGCAATCTCTTTCCAAAATAGGAAAGGTCCCCTCATTTGAGACAAGCTTCATCTTTGGCCAGCCTTTGTCCCATGCCTTGGGAATGAACCTCTTTCACAGGATATTATAGCCTGATCCTCCAACCTTGGACCTCCCCTTTCTCTGAAATAAAGATGTCTTTACTCCTTCCCTTTGATGTTTTATCTGGAGCCTTTACAAAAGTCTAGCTTATAATTTTTAAAAATCAAGATGCCTGTATATGAAAAGGTGGTGACAACTGAGCTCCAGGCTCCTCTGGTTTATTACATACTCTAGGACAGGTTTAGGTTGGATTTCCATCAGGCTGTAACATGAAGTTGGAATCTGTGACAATCTCATTATTCACAGCAACAGAGACTCATTGATATAAGGAGACACTGCTGTTCCCAACACATTTAGTGTCTTTCACTCAATACTCTGGGATTGAAGTTTCTCACCACTGGATTGGAACTTTAAGTTTCATGAGGCTGTCTTCTTACCTTGCAAGAGATCATCTTTCTCTTTGGCAACCACTGGTATTTTGATTCACTTGGGCAAATAATTTAGCATATTTACAGTTCCACCTGGTAGGGGATTTGCTAACACTTAGGCAAACTTTAGTTTGATCTAACTAAAGGGTGTCCAGAAAAGCCAGCTTCACCTGCCCTCAGAGGGTGCCTGACATTTTAATCTTCATAGTCACTGACTGAAGATATAGCCCAAGGAAGGAGAGCACACTTTTACACAACTCTTACCTTAGCTCCCATCGAGCAGTAGACAGCATGGTTCTATAGGATAGAGGCTTGGGTCAAGTAGCTATTATCAAGGAAAGGATGGTTCAGTCTGAGCCTGAGTCTTTCAGTGGAAGAGTCAGACACAGCACAGTGGAAAGAGGTCAAAGTTGACCATGGAGCAAATGGGGAGAGTTGTTGGGGGGGGGGCGGTGGCTGATATGTCCAAAAAGTTAAAGGTCATCACTTTAAGTACTCAAACTTTACAGTGCGAATTGTTTTTTATGGTCATAAACTACATACTTCCTTGCTCCTAGTTTACTATGGCTGTGATTTTGGGAGAAAACACTGGCCTATCATATATCACAAATGCCCTGAATAATCTGTTTGTGCTTGGGATCTCAAGGTAATTGTTACTAGTTCCCATTTCACTTTCAAAAGTGCTTGTTTGGATGATAAATGGTATGGTCACTCCAGATGATGAAGGTAGATATTGATGATTACTTTGTATGCATTATAGAGATACCTCAAGCTTTGAGGTATTCCTTTTCCAAATGCGAGGCTATTTTTGAATACTTTTGGGGTAATACTTTTCTCTGCCTTCTTGGAAATGCAGAAAGTGGTTTTCACTGTTTCAACATCTTTTTTCTTGTTTAATTTTTTCAGCTCTGGCATTTCTGGGTCTATTTATATCCATCTATTCCCCCCTCATTATGGATTATATTTTTCTGCTACTTTGCATATCTAGTAATTTTTGAGCAGATTGTAATTTGTATCTGTTGCCTGCTGAGAATCTTTGTATTCCTCTAAACAGTCTTAGGCTTTCTTCTGGAGCACAAAACTGTTGGTGTTTTTGAAGATGGCTTTCAACCTTGGTTTAGGTGGTACCAAAGCAGCCTTTGGTTGAGGGCTATTTTTCCCTTTCTCAGGTAAACTCAGTGCCCTAGGTATTTCCACTCGGGCTCTGGGAACTTCAACTATTCCTTGCCACGTGGAATCTAAGAAATTTCTTCTTCATGCTCATTTCTAGTGCTTCCCCCTCCCACCTCGAGCAGTTTCTTCCCTTCCACACACTGACCGGTACTCAACCAGAACAGAGGGCTTCCTACCCTTCTTCTCTGGACCTCTGGAGTCTCCCTCTGTGTAAATCTCTCTGTCGCTTTCTCTTCTCTGTGAGTTACAGAGAATCATACACAGAAACCCATTACTCTCCTGGGCAACCATAGCCACTTTGACATCCCTGAATTCTCAACGATGTGTGCTTGACTCGGGGAGACTGCTAGGCTTTGTGGCAGTTTCCTCTTCTTGTTCTGTTACTTAAGTGAAGTCTCTCTCTATTCCGTCAGCCAGGACCTTCCTAGGGATCACCCTGTTTGTGGCCTCCCTCTCAGGAATGCCTGTCCTGAGCTGCCTGTGGTTAGTGTCTGAAAATCATTGTTCCATTTTTTTATTGTTATTATTTAAGGCAGGAGGGAGGGTAAATATGATGCCGGTTACTCCACGGTGGCTGGAAATGCAAGGCCTGGGTTTTGCTCTGTTTTCACTTCCATGTCTTTGGTACGGATGTATTCTCCTTTCCAATTTCAATGTGAGTGTGCCTTTCTCTCTGCTTTGGAGTTGTCGGTGGCCCACACTCTTGCTGCTACTGCTCTGAGTCCTCCCTTTCCCCATCTTCTGTTTTTCTCTTCCCTTGCTCAGTTCTTGTCTAGTTTTTCTCTTATTCTTCCTGGCTTTTACACCAGAAGGCTGGTCTTCCACAGACATTACCATTTATGGGATCAGACCATTGCGTTCTTTTAGGAATAAATCAACTCCTCTGGCAGCTCATAAACTTCCATCTTCAAATGTCCAACCATTTTGCCTGAATCTGTTGCATCCTTCCACTGATGAATCTTTACCAGCTAAGAGGCGTGGTTGGTCTATCCGCCTGTCCATCCATCCATCCATCCATCCATCCATCCATCCATCCATCCATCCATTAGTTTATTCATCCATCCATCTACCCAGCTACCTACCTATCCATTCATCTGTACCTCATCTACCTATCTTTCATGATTATTATTTTTATTATGCTTTGTTCTGTGATTGAAGTGGTTCTGTGCTGAAGAAGATTCTATAAGGCTAGTGTCACTGTATGGTTTTATCAAGGATGGTCCCCAGAGCCCAGTGTAGATATGCCCATCTCTCACAAGGCTTTATGACAGACACTATTTGATTTGGGATACTGTGAATTAATTTGAGCTTCAGCTGATGAGTCCATTGGTTCATTTACGCAATTATATACTTCAGTTTTGACTTTGTTTACGTCCTGGAAGTAACTCTCCCCCTTATTCCTCCTAGTTTCCTGTTGAAGTCTGGGATTCTGGAAATGCAGTAGACCATCTTTGCCTCCTAATTGCTAAAATGTGTCTTCAAGCAACCTCTTCTCATTACACAGAGTTCCTCTTTGCTTCTCTTTCATTTTTCAAAATTAATTTGTTTCACAAACTTTTATTAACCAAAATGTCAATATGAATGTAATACATCTTTGTTCTTTAGGAGTCTATGTGCCTAAATTGAGAAGATGATCATAATACAATGTGGTAAGTACCATGACTGAAGTAAGCACAGGCTACTACGAGAGGACAGAATTTGGATGCTAAGTCCAAGTTTCCCAAAAGAGATTCTACCTGAGATAGGAGTATGGAGGAGATAGCAGGAAAAAAAAAGGTATGAAAAAATTATTTTAAAGGCAGGCTTTAGAAAAGTCAAAGATGAGACCATAGACCATTTGAGTTTTAGTTTGATTAGATTGTAGAAGGACAGGTAATAACAACAAGGATAAAGAATGGAGAGGCAGGATGGCTACAGATCAGGAAGGATGTTATGTGGTACCTGAAGATCTGGGGACTTGGTACAGAATACCTTGAGAAAAAGTAAAAACTTTCTGTCAATGAGGTGATAGGAACAGATTAGATTTCATAAAGATCATGCTGGGTGCTATATAGAGAGTGGGTATAGAACAAGATTAGAGGGGGAATGACTATGAGATTGGTTTGAGAGAGAAAAAGAAAGAGATGCAAAATCAAGAAGTATGCAAAGTAGAATTGACAGATCTTGGTTGTAAATGGAGAAAGAGAGAGAGGCATTCAAGCAGACCCATGGGTCTTAGCACTAATGGCTGTTGAGAATACCTGGGCTATTCACTGGAGTAGGTAAAAGCAAAGAAAGAACATATCTGGACTACAAGATGATGATGTCTGTTTGGGACATTGTATTTGAGCCATTTACAGCCTGTCACTCACTGGACTTGTCTGGAAGCTGATTGGACATCTGGTTTTGCAGCTCAGTACAAATACTGAGGAGTAAATAACTCTAGCTTTCAGTTGGTACGTCACGGGGGACAATAGAGATTCTGAGATGGAGGCAGATCACTCCAAGGAGACAAGACTGCACTTGTAACCTGTACTTAAATATTTTCCATATCTGTACCCCATTTGTTTCTAATTCGAAAGAGTTGTGAAAACATGACCTGTGACATTGTCTGTCATTTCATCTGATATCTAGAAGAAAAATGAGCAACTAAACTGTTTTCACATTTATACTTGCAACTTGCACATCCACATTTTTCTACTTGCTAAGGAGAAAGAGGGTGTACGAATTTCTACCCAAGGGAACATGAGGCTGTACAACCACATACATGCAAACTCTGCTTCTCTAGTGGAAACAAGGAAACTGAGTCACACACTTAACCCTTGATGACTTTTTGTAATGTTATTTTTAACCTCATGGCAGTGACATTTTTTATATAGAATGCCCTGTGGTTTCCCAACATAGTATCTCCTTGAGTTTTGTGACCTATATTTTTATGTTGGCCAGAATTCCTGCACTGGGCAAGCTTAATCCTATATATTGTTTTGTTTTTCTTTTATTTTCTCTCCTCCCCTCCTCCTCTTCCTCCTTTTTCTTTTTATTTTTTTAGTAGAGTATCCCTGTGAAGGTGGAACTTTGCCCCAATTTCTCAGAGAGGTGTCAGAACATGACCTCTGAAGTCAGACAAATCTGATGTTGAGCCCAGTTCTGTGACTAGCCAGCTCTGTGATAACACAGAAACTCCACAACCATTTTGAGTCTGAGTTTCAGTGTCTAAAAATTGGGGATGAAAGAAGTGGTCATTAAGCCATTGTAAGAATTAAATCTGAAACTATCCATAAAGTACTTATCAAAGTACTGAAACATCCAGAAGCACTCCATTGGTGCTGTTTACACTGTTATTGTGACTTACTGTCTTCTCTAGGGATCAGTCCCGTTCAGTTCAGCCAGCACTTAGTGAGAACCTGGTACTTGGCGCAGCCCCAGCATGGCATTCTTTGTTGAGTGAGGGTACAAAGATGGAGAACATCCTAGTTAACATCCTAGAATATTTTACACTAAGGTTCCATCACCATTATTTCTCATTTTACATTTGCCTGTGCTGTCCACCTCCTTTTACCATTTTTTGGGCTTGGGGAGACTTCTGGTCTGAAGACTTTGGGTGCTTTCTCACTCCAGGTTTCCATCTGGGACTCTTTGTTCAGGTCTTGGCCAGAAAAAAATACCAAAACAGAAAACAACACACGCTAACTTAGGAAAATAACATTTGGCAAGAACTTGGCAACCATAACCCCTTTGTTGCCAGAATTTTTGATCACAGTGTGGGTGGCTCAGATGGCACTTCATTAAATGCATTTTCCTATAAATTCTCAGCAGTGTGCTTATTTTTACTGATAGCTAATAACCACCCTATCTCTAAGGCAACCAATTTCACAGCTCGCAGAATCGGGAAATCAGCATGCACAAATGACATGTTGCTTTTATTAGTATCCAGCCATAGTCCTCATCATTCTGGGGGTGACAATGGACTTCTCTATCATTATTTCCCACTTAATGCTTTATCACTCGGTACTTTCTCCTGGGTGAAATGCCTATATAAGAAAAACAATACCCATTATTTTCAGTGCCAACTATGAGTCATGCTGTCTACTAAGCACTTCATATTCATGATCTCATTTAATCTTCACAGTTCTTTCAGGTGGGTACTATATTCTCATTTAAAAAGGTGAGAAGGACTGGGGGAGTAGTTCAGTGGGAGAATAGATGACTGGCATGTGGGAGGCCCTGGGTTCAATCTTCAGCTCCATAAAATGAAAAGAAGAAGGAGAAGGAGGAGAAGAAGACGGCTCAAAGAGGTTAAGTGCTTTGCTTGCTAAGGATGAACCTGAAGAGTGATCAGAAAGACCCATCCATTGCCAAAGTCCATGGTGTAACCTTTACATCATGCAGACTTTACTAAGGCAAAGTGACTTACTGTGTTTTCAGATGAAAGGTCAATATACTTCTCTTAAGTCAATGCATAAAAAGTGATGTATGCCTTCGTTCAACTTCACACGTCGCCCTTAATCATCTTCTGCCTGCCACAGGAATAGTAGGGATATAATGCAGAGAGAGGGGCAGGGTATTTCTCTCTCTTCCTCAGCTTCTACCTGATGATAAGTAAAATAGTTAAATATTCTCATTTTTTAATTAGCAAAGAAGTTTACTTATTGTAGAGATATTGTTTATTTGGCATAGCATTTTATATATTTGAGACAAACATAAAAGCTGGCTAAAAAGTTGTGAATTGTAAAAAGCAAAAAAAAAATGAGATGCAAAAGTTAATTACTCTTCCAAATAATTTGTCTCGTATGTTGTCATATGCAGGCTGATACCTAGTGGAAAGTGGTATACACATTAACTGAAAAATGTGTTATAAAAATAATGTTTGTTCATACATTTACAACTTTGTCCGCTATACTACATATTAGAGCTGATTAAAATGCCTTATTTGGCTTTTATTTTACAAGATATTTTTGTAGGTGTAGAAGTTGGAAACTTCCTTTCCGCTCCTTTAAAGATGTCCTTCCATTATCTTCTTGATTCCATTGTTTTTTCTGAAAGGCCAGTTTTCTGCATAATCATGGCTCTTTTGAATATGATGCATCCCTTCCTCACCACCTCTAGCTTTCACCCCTGGATGTTTTTAAGATTTTTTAAAATTTATTTGTAATATGTTGAGCCTGTGATATTTTAGCATAATGTAACTCATGTGTTTCCCTTCTATTTTTATACTTCTTAATTTTGTAAAGTTTCTTTTAAAATGTATTAATGCTTTTAGCATGGGGGGAAAATTCTTGACCAGTTCCTCTTCAAACATCACTTCTGTGCCTCTCTCTCTCTCTCTCTCTCCCTCTCTCTCTCCCTCTCCCTACACTTTTGGAACTCCAAATACATCACCCTGTGTGTACTTACTTCTCTATATTTTCTTCCAAATTCTTGTCTTTTCCCGTTGTGATACCCTGGTGTCCTGGACTCCAAGTTTTGTCTCCCATTACTTGTCTGTGACACCTGCTGATAACTCTGAGCCTCCACTTTCTGCTTGTGCTGAACTATTTCCTAGAAACTGACAAATGCTTCAAGGAGAAAAGCAAAAGGCAATGTTGGACTCACCTGCCTTTCTCTATTTCTCTCTCCCTCCCTTCCTTCCTCCCCCCACCCTTCTTTCTTTCTCTTTCTTTTTTTTTACTCTGGAATCCTTGACCTTCTAGTATTGGCTGATTTGTTTGTCATACTATCTCATAAATTTATAAATAAATACTATCTCATTAATACTGTCTCATTAATACTATCAATACTATCTCATAAATACTATCTCATTAATTTAATGGTTGGGGCTATTGGAAATATTTAATGAAGAGTAGAAAGAGATTTTTTTTCTGGTAAAATGCTCTCTTATTATTCTTCCTCATTTTTTATAAGTTAGCTCCGTGTAGAAATTAAGAAATGAATTCTTAATTAAAAATCTTACTTTAACCACCAGCCGCTGTAATCATTCCTGCACTATGTCATCTTGCCCATGTTTACCATCTTTCCACCATCAAAGAAAGCTGAAAAGAGGAGTGAGCAGATGCTAACTCAGTGTGAAACTGTAGTCAGAGTGCAGCATGTATTGAATTTGCAATATCCTTACAGCCCTGGCTCTGCACAGCATTTGGAAGTGATTTCAAGATGTTTTTTAAGAGGAAAGAGAAAACTGTTTGTCCACAGAGGTGACTCTTACCCACCTAGATCACCTGTGTCCATTTCAAAACTCACCACAGAGAGTACACATGTGCCTGTTAATTTGACCACCGCTAAGCACATAAATAGGTGAGCCGTTAATATACATATCTTGGTCATCTTAGTAAGCCAAAATTGAGTCAACATTTTTCTAGGTTAACCTAATCTAAAAATAACACTTTCATCTCTTATTAATAGGCTGGTTGTTATCTAATGTTTTGCTGTGGGTTCAGGACTCCAGAATAAATCATGCTTTGATTATAGGGTGGGTCAAGTTGTGCTTACTCATGCAGAACAGGGCTGGGCACAGAGTTCTGATCTGACCCAGGTCTTAGCTAAAATAGGACTCTTCAAATTGTAGGTCCTGTTTCTATCATGCAGAAGGTTTAGAATTCTTCTATCTGAAATGGTGGACACACAGTGTGTCTACAGCAGGGGAGAGAACAAATCATCTGAAAATGTTTTTTCTGCTTTTCTAGTTCCATGAAGATATTTGTCACTATTAATATAAGTCATGAACTGGAAGGAAAGTCAAGGTACCTTGGAGATGAGTTCCTGGGCAGGAGTACACCATAGAACTCCAAGTTCACTGGGCTTCCATTCATTTAAATTTCTGACCAAAAGCAGGGTCCCCATTTTCTTCCCACTTTGACAAGATCTCATGGATGTTTGGGAGGGGGAGGTTCAAGAGACACACCCAGAGTATCTAAGTTTCTGACATTTTATTTTGACATTTTACAGGTAAGAAAAAGAGCAGGAAGCAGCCTCTACAATAGCTCAGCTTGGCCTCAGGAAAGCTGAGATGCTGAAAGGGATATGGGATCTCTAGGAATCAAGTTGTCTTACTATCTACTCTGCAAGGGCAGTAATTTCATGCACCAGAGCTCAAACATGATGGTCAAGAGTTCCTCTATGTCTATACTTATTAGTCTCCAGGTACTACTGACACACATCTCCCTATTTATAAACCTTTTTTACACACATGTTCGTTGGCCACCTTCCTATGAGCCCATGATTGCTCTAGGGAGCTGGGATTCACAAGCATATATAAAAGATTGGTCTTCTTTCTCTATCATGCTTCTGCTTGCTGGTATTCTATGTCATCTGTGTATTCTATCCACTATGTTCTCTATGCTTCTCAATGAGCTGTGTCCTTTAAAAGTAGCTTGAGGATGCCAACTCAAAGGACATGGTAGTTCCTGCTAGTCTGTCATCTATATTAAGAACTCTTGTAGAACAGAGCTCTTATTCATGGATTCCTTCTGAACTCTTGGGCCAGACACTAATCTTTGGTCCAATCTGTTGGAGCCAGGACAGCAAGGCTGTCAAATATAATCACAGTATATTATAAGAGCTAAGGAGGCTCTAACTGAGAGTATCTGCAGGTGGCAGGTCACTGTTGCTCTTCATAAGGGGTCTGTTTGCATTATATATAGCTTGTCCAGTGTAATCAGTACTGCCAACCCAGGCAAAATGGAGGTGAGCCTGTTTTGTGAGATAGAATTAGTCTGTCTATTTATCTGAACTGAGCAAATGAATTAGCTATCCAACTCTGCTTTAGGTTCCCTTCTGACAACTCCTCAGAATGATCTGAGGCTCCTGGGAATTGGCCAGACAACTCTGGCATGGGGACAACTCTGTCATCATCCAGGCAATGTTGCTATAGAAGAGAACATTGAGAGCCAGCCAGACCCCAGCTATGGGATACAATGCCAGCATGGTCTTCTCATGGCAGTTCCTTAACACTTACTGAACACTCCCAAGTGGTCTGGAAGAGATGTGGTTGCGGGACAAGCAGTGCGAAACACCTTTGATGGCAACATACTGTACAGGTCAAATGGATTCCGTCAGCAGGTTGATCAACTGTGGCACTGTGGAGACTTTGTATTAGGTAATTCTTTCTTGTGGTAGGCTGTCCTGGATATGGTAGGATGTTTAGCAGCATCCCTGGCCACTTCCCACTAGACACCAGTAACACCCCCCAATTCCAGCTGTGCCAAACAGAGTGTCTACAGTTAGGGCAGTTGAAGACTATTGTGTTAGAGGGAAGCAATTTGTGGATGAGAAGCAAGAATCCTTATTACTTAAAGTTTCACATTAATGAAATGCAACACTAGCCTATTTCAAATTAACTCCTATGTCATCAACCAACAATTAACAAACATTAAGAATAATAGCCAGAAAGAATGATCACAAAGTTCCCTCTCAGGTGCAAAGATGAAATTACCTACCAATGTTAAGTGTACCATAATAATCAATGTCAAGACAACCACATGAGTCCTGAATAAGTATTGTCTCTTCAGGTAGAATATATGACTAATATACTACTCTTTGGGGCATGTTTTCCTATTTTTGATTCCCTGTTAACTGTTTTATTTTAATTAGCTTGCTCTCATTCTGCTAAATCTTGTGTGTTTGCAAATTAGCTGTGTATATCTGGAGAATTATTGGCAGCCTCCTTGAAGATACGGACTGAATATTATCTATCATATTAGAAAGTGGGGCAGGCCTCAAATATCTGGTGAACATAAATGAATTCATACTGTTTTATTGACCAGAGTGGGACAAAACTAGGGAACAAAATCTACTACCAGAAGTCTATCCAGCTTAATTAATTAAGTAAGCTGCCTGTGACCAAGTGTGCAGAAATGCCTTTGCTATGTATGTAAGACAGGAAGATCTGAGTTGGAAGCAAAACTAGGGAAAACAGATTCTGGCTTCCTAGTGGGGGCAGGGCAGAGGCCCTTGGGAGGTGGACTTAGTAGTGAACCCACATCCTTGGAGTGGGGGTAGAAGCAGTCACAGCTGCCCTTGACCTGGGGAGTTTTATTGAGCTGTGGCTGGGAGTGGGCAGATGAAACCCGGAACCGTGGCTCTGATAACCAAGCTCCCCTCAAAGAAAGCTGGTAGAGAGACCAGGCTCTGTTTTCCCTGGCCCAAATCCCCTGCCAAAAGAATAACAAGATCACTCTTGTAATCCTGTAGCTAGACTCAACTGGGCCCCAAATTTATTTAACTCATTTTTTCATCCCCAGAGCGTAGTGTGGTGCCTGACTTGGGGGGGGTCTTTGTTGCCTTCTACCCATGCACGAAGCCTTTGCTTTCCTACCTAACTCTGGTGTCCTCACTACTACAATGACAGGACTGAATATTTTTCACATCAGAGTGTAACTTATCAATATTGGTATTGCCCTCCATTTCACTAAAAGTCAATAGGAAAGAAGCCATGAAGTGGCTAAGGAAGACCTAGGGATTTACCAGCAGAGACAATGATGAGCAATAGGCTGAGGAGAGTGACTATGAAGAGCCAGAAGGTTGAGGTGAGAGTCATAACTTTGTGCAGGTTCCAGTGCAATACACAGCGATTGGCCAGCGAACCCAGCACAGGAGCCCAGCACAGGATGAGATACCTGAGGCTCGGTCTTGCCATCGCTGTCCATGATTTATTATTGCCTCTACTCTCTTCTGAGGATAACAGCTTCAGGTAGGCTCTCTGATAAGCACTTCTGAACCCCTCTATCTTCTAGGCACTTTGGGGTTTCCTGTTCTTTCCTAAGTCTGGAAACTTGTGCAGATTGCTTTTGTATGATCTTGAATGATGGCCTGTCTTTGGCGGATCTATGTTTCTGGCCCTGAGCTCCAAGTGGTGACTGTTTCATACGGTGTTTTGTTTTGTTTGATGAATGAAGACTTGGACTGTTGTTCTTTACTGTCACTGCCTCAAAGACTTTAATCAAAGGCTATTTGGAAATAATGCCAGCTAATTAGTGTTTGTGATGCAACAAGGGTGACTCTCCCTCAGTGCCTTAAACCTTTCCCCTGAAACACAAACATGCCACACTTGAGCTTTAATTGTCAAAGAAGATGAAAAGTATAGCAAATCACTTGCTGGGCAAAGGCCTCCTGTTGATATAGGCAACAGGAACCCGCAGGCTTGTGCAACCTGGGCTTGTAGCTGCAGATCCATGATTCCCAAAGCACACCACAGCATTGAAAGTGAGTGAGTGATGTTTCTGATCTCCAGCAAGCCCATAAACAAGAGCACTAAAATCTTGGCTGAGTTGCACTGGGTCTCCGTTGTCTTCAAGAAAAGCACCTACTGCAATCAGACTCTATCAAGTTCCTTTCTTGAATGGGAGCTTTCAAGAAAAAGATGAAATGCAATGCAAAAGCCTGTTTGGTCTTCTTACATTTTAAAATTTGTTCTTGGTGTTAGAAAGGGCTCTTCTTTCACCCAGGCCATGGCACTTATTTTGCACCTGCTGTGTGCCATAGACTGTAGAGACAAAGGGGTGAGTCCTACTGAGAAGGGGCATGCAGTTCAGAATTGGAAACACATAGGAGATGATGACAAAATAGCACTAAAAGTGCTTTGACAGGTGACACTGCAAGTAACACTGAGAGGGGTGGGAAGAGGGACCAAGGAGGGCTTTATCCCAGTGACTTCAAGGAGGGAGAGGAGGTTTGAAGGCATTGGAAAACATTCCAATTTAGATGACTTAAATTTTTGGATTGTACTCATATCGAAATAACTGGGCTAATCCACAGGGGATATTCCAAGGTATTCTGAGGAGGCTGAAACCACAGATGGTACCAAACCCTGTGCATACTGTAGGTACGTGGTGTTTTCTCCTTTACTTGCATAGCTGTGATAGTTTAATTTATAAATTCTGCACAGCAAGCGATTCACAACCATAACTAATAATTAAATAGAACACTCATAACAGTATTTCGTAGTAAAAGTTATTGAAGATTTATAAATTGTTTATTTCTGGAATTTTCCACTTAATACTTTTGGATCACAGTTTATTGCAGGTAACTGAAATCCCAGAAAGTGGAAAAAGGGGAACTGGATGAAGGCCAGCCATATTAATTTGCTAAACACCAGATACACTCAGGCAGCAGTGAGCCTGCCTTATCCACTTCTGTGCTTGGATAGCAATGTTATCTGTTTTATCTTCAGAATGCATCTTTTTTTTTTCTTATCTTTTTTTTTGATGATGAGACTATCCAATGTTAATGTTAACTTATTTCAACACTAGCCGTTATCTAGTTTGGTACATAAGCATCTTGTTAACTCTCAGCATTTATGCAATATGGACCGATTGATTTGAAGTCTTGTGTTTGGCATCTGTAGTAGTTTACACAGAAGTTGAACTGATTCACCCTGAACCATCAGCAGAACAAAGTATTTGGAAAGTAAATTAATATTAAAGAAAATTATGGGGATTTGTTTAAAACTTTTAGAAGAGAACTAATCATTATAAAACCTCTAACAGACAAGTAACTTTGCTTTCAAAAGAATAAGAATTTTACTTAATGCATTTTCTTCAAGAGACAGATTAGAAATAAATATCAACATCTATTTCTTTTATTGGGTTTTTTTCAATGTACTCATATTGAGCTCCTTAAAACAATTCTATAATAAAGATGTTTTAGTAAATCATATAAGTAGTTGTAATTTGGGCTCATTTTAATCTTTTTATTGTGATATTGTGTTACTATAAAGATCATTCAAATAAAGTCTTGGACCTCCTAAGAATGTGAATGCCTTTGAGGATCTGATGCAAGGTATGGATACAGTCTCAGAAAGCATGTGTAGCCACAGAGCTTAGCATACTATTTAAAGGGTTTCCAGTTCCTCAGGAGCCCAGTGTGATATTAGAGTAAGTTTTGGGATCTAATGGGAGAGTTTAAGTGCTCACTTCAGGTGGAGCCATTTCTCATCCCATGGAATTGGAAGAATTCTTCCACACATGGTTCAGATGAGAAGCTGGAGCTGGGTCATGAAAATTCCAACTCAGTCACTTTATAAACTATAAAAAATAAAAATAATACAATTATCGATCACAAGAGAAGTTTTGATACGTCAACTATTTAGTCATGTATGGAACATATTGGGATATACATATGGGATATATCTCTATGGGATCTGTATAGAACATATAATTACATAATTTTTTTCCAAAGTATTTTAGGTTTTCCCAGTGGTCTCATAATTAGTATGGCTTAAAAGTTATATGTTTTTTTTCAAATTATGTGGAATATATCTGTAGTCCATATCTCTATCACTTTTTAAAAATAACAACTTGAATGTGAGCTAATCAACTTTATAGGCACATTACCCCTCATCTCTGAATGGCTTTGTTTGTACTGAGGACCTTGGTTTTGCACTTGGTTTGCACTTGGAGCCTTGACTTTTGTATGAGCCCCCCCACTTTAATGAGGAAGTTCAAGTAAGTGTGGGTAGAGACAGAAGGAAATGCCAAAGTATGACCAATTTCTTGGTGAGTGAGAGCTCTTTTCTTCTGAGAGCTTTCTGTTATTTGGTTATTGGGTTCAGACTTCAATAAATAGTAGATGCCTTCCATTAGAAAGCAGTAAAGACGTGGGTGGAGCTGTGAATGCAGAAGAAAAGAAATGAACAGAACAGGGTTTGCACATCCTGTCTTTCCATAGTGCAGGAGTCGGGCTCTAGGCGAAAACAGATGGCTCCTTGGATGTTGGTGCTGGAAAACTCTACAGTGACATGAGCTCATCATCTAGAGGCCCTGATGCACCTTATGTCTCCTGGTCGCCGTGTAAACCACCATTGCACACTGGGCATAATGTGGAAGATTCCAGAATGGGGCTTCCTTATCTTCAGGCAACTGTTTCCACCCTTCTCTTGTCTAAGCCTCTGGCAGAAGTATCAAATGACAAGTGAATTTTGGGGCAGAAAGGAGAATGTGTGAGGCCGGGGCATTGCATTGCTCCTAAAAAGGACTTTGGGACTGGCTTCCATTCCCTTTGGAATAAGAGGCTTCTGTCAAAAATGAAGAAAATGTCATAGATAATGGCATGATCAGTGTAGAGGTGGCTGCTGAGACCATGAACTTACAGCCCAACCCTTCCTACACCATGCGTGGGATGACTGCCTGGCATAGGTGGTAGTGTCCAGTCTTGAGAATCTAGCCCTTTGGGCAGCTGTGTCCTGGCTTCTCAGGCTTTTGGTATCTCCATCATTGAACACAGAGAAAGTAGGGGACTTAGGGTCCTCCTTGGTTGCCTGTCCTTCCTACTTCCAAATGGATTCCAATCACTTGTAATAGAAACACAGATGGAGTAAGAACAGACCTTGCTAACATGAATTAAGAGTCAAGAGCCAAATAACAGGGGTGGGGGGTGGATTTTTTCCTTTTATGGGCAGAGAGATGCTCATCATTGCTGAAAGGAAAGCACTGCTGGGCACAGGAAGCAATTTTTTTTTCACTTTTTCCTTTCTTCTTATTCTGTCCTCACCTTTCCTCCCTGTTCTTAAAATTTTAGACCACGAGTGTTCTATTTGGAAGACATTCAGAGGTGATCTTATCTGTCTCCCCCGTTTTACAAATGAGGCCTAGGAGAAGTAACTTGCTGCTCCAAGGTTCCTTGGCGAAAACTCAGGTCTCCCTGGTGGGGCCAACAGGAGACCTGAAGAATCCCGGGAGAGGACTTAAGCTGGGTGACCAGTAGCTCACAAGACTGCCATTATTATCAGCTCAGCAACTTGTGGGGAATTTAGATGCCACCCAGGTCAGTGGCTCTCAGGCCCCACCCACAGACCATACCTGGAGAGCTCCATCCAGCCGCTCTGCATTACAGTCCCCACTGCCACCTCGGAAGCTCTTTCTAAGGGTTTCCACCTGTTTGCAGCCATCGTGGTCCTCTAGGTTGAGTGAGAGCTCTCTGTTCTCACCGCCAGGCCCCAGGTGTCATTCTTATCCTTCACTCACGATGAACTGTCTTCCTGAAGGTCCCCCACAGGACAGGGGCACCTGGTGGCTGAAGCCTGGCTGGTGGCAGACAGGTTGGAGTGGGCTCCACGCCAGCCAGCTATTGTGTTTCAACAAACCTCATCTTCCACATCCTTGGCTGTGCCTCCAAGCCCAGGCTCTTGGTCAGACATATTTCCCCTCTGCTGCATTTTTCTGTGGCCTCCTTGTGCAGTCAGCTTGAGTGGGGAACTCACTACTGCTTCCAGAAAGGTGATCTGGGACCAACTTCCTCCTCTCTGTGGGTCTGTTCTCTCACTGGTAAAGTGGGATGATGACAGTGCGGTCGATCCTCAGCATCCACGAGGGACTGGTCTCTCAGGTACCAAAATGGGCAGTTGTTCAAGTCCCTTCCATAGCCCAGGCACATCCTCCTATCTACTCAATTCATCTCTAAATGATTTATAATGAATAATGTAAGGTAAACACTGTGTAAATAGTGGTTGTACCATATCATTTGGGGGATAATGAGAAGAGAAAAAGTCTGTTCATGTTCAGTACATAGGCATTTTTTTTCCAAAATATATTTTTTACAATATTTTTACTTATCAAAGAAAAGCAAATATAACTTGAAAGATTTTTACTTATTAAACTACGGATTTAATACAATAATAAAATTACCTTTTGGGTCTCAGATGCACACAAAAAACTTGAGTCCTTGCCTTAGGGCCTGTGGAATTAGACCGAGGTCCATCAGAATTTTCTACAGAGCTTCCAGAACCCCAAGAAGCAGTGGCGATATCAGGGTGATCTTGGTTGGAACTGAGAGGAAATCAAGGGAAACAATGGCCTTGGTCTAGGGATCCTAAAGGGAAAACTTTCTGCCCCACCCTTTTGTTCCCATGGCCTCTTACCCCTCCCCAAGTGGCTGTGTAGACTCGAGGCTGCCTGGAGTCTCTCTCCTCATCTCTTTCTCTTCTTCCTTTAGTTAGCCTTATGTGATGTGTGTTTTTCCCATTGAGACTCCTTCAACACCCTACCAGATAGCTTTGATTACACTGATGCACTGACCTCACGTATCGGAGGGTCGAGTTCTGGAATCACACACGGTTGTTGAGTGGTGTGGCTTGTACAAGTGTCCCACAAAAGCCCAGGTGTTAAAGGCTTGGTCTCTAGCCTGTGACACTGTCAGGAGGTGGTGGAACCTTTAGGAAGTAGACTTTTGGTCACTGGGGCAGGCCCTTGAAGAGGACATTGGGACCCCAGCACTTTCCTCTTTCTCTCTTTCATATCCCAGATGTGAGGTGAACATTTTTGCTTTGAGATG
This sequence comes from Urocitellus parryii, assembly GCF_045843805.1. Lineage (NCBI taxonomy): Eukaryota > Metazoa > Chordata > Mammalia > Rodentia > Sciuridae > Urocitellus > Urocitellus parryii. The sequence goes on along the minus strand of NC_135538.1, from coordinate 131,229,881 downwards.
CCACCGTGATTTGTTGCCTCACAACAAGCCTGAAGCAAAGGGCAACAAATCATGGGTAGAAACCTCCCAGAATGTAGGAGAAAAATTAACATTTTTTCTATATAAATTGATTTCTCAAGTATTTTGTTGTGGTAGTGGAAAACGGATCAACACATGAGATTAGTGATCTTTGGATAAGCTTCTCTTGTCAGATGGTCCTTTCTGGGGATTTCAAGGGAAAAATGGAGAAAGCTTGGAGTAACTTTCAGAATTAAACAGATTGAGAATTGGTACATTTTATGGCTGGATCACAATGTCTTGAGGTTGCTAGATCTCAGATTTGGGATTCTAAACCAAGTTCCTCTAAGATATGGTCTGAGAGATAACAGACAACATGGGATAGACCATGAAATGTGTAGTGTCCAAAGGTGGCCAACACAAAATCCTTCTCTCCTTGCACATGTATTCCACTCAACACTTCAGGAAGAACAGTCTAATTCTTCTCCCCTTGAATCCTGCCTTAGCAATTTGGCCAATGGAAAGTGGTGGTGCGTTTTGAAAATTTAAGGATACAGCATAGTTCTGCATAGATCTCTTAGAATGCTTGTTCTTGGGAACTCTGTCTCAGAGTTCAGCAGCTCCCTGGGCCTGGCTGGCTGGCCCACATCCCTAGCCAAGCTCTTAGCCAACAGCTAGCATCAAGTCACCTTGGGACAGCTAGGTCCTGTAGACCCAGCTGACATCTAACTACATTCACACTAGAGACCCCAGTGGATCAATGCCCGGCTGAACCTGGTTCTTCACCACTCCCTGGATTGTTATGCAGTAATAGATCACCAGGACAGGCAGTGACAGGGCGGTCAGGTGGTTGTGTCTGGCTATTTGTCTGTAGGTTTACTGAATGGACCACAGCTCCACCATGCTGGTGGTTCTATTTCCAGACATGACACAGTTGAGAGGAGGGGTGTGGCTCAGTGGTCTCAGATGAATTCAGAAAACTCCAGGTGTCTAAAACCACAGGGTTGAATTCCTGAGGGCTGACTTGGCTTCTTAGCTCAGCCCTGTCGGCTTTCCTGATTCACTAAGGTTTTTTTTTTTTTTTTTTTGGACTCTTATCATGATGAAGGATCATCAGGTAGCACCTGGTTCAGGGAGATTTGTGACCTGATAGAGATGCTGAGAGGAGAAAGAATTCTCAAGTGATTGGCTGTCAATATGATCACTTGCGAGACCAGCAAGACCAGCAATAGGGTAGATGTAGAAAAGAGGGTGTTTCAACACAGGGAGCCTGCAGAAGACTCAGATTGTCAAAGGGCAATTAGAGAAAATGAAGGAAGGGTTCATAGCCAAGAATACACATGGTTAGGAGGATGAACTTGTAGGAGTAACACGGGCAGGGACTAGGCTGGGGCTCAGGAAAATGCTAAGGATGCAACTAAACACTTTAAAAAAGTGATGTTTGTAGTAAACACCTGGTGATATGCAGACTCTGTGCTCGAGACAGGCACATGATGCTAACAGGCTCAAGTGTGAAGGTAAAACTATTCCATCTCAAAGGACACCTTCCTTTTCCTGAGAAGAGAGTGTCAGAACTCAGGTGTCTTCACTATACATACACTAGTAACTGTGGTTGAGGATGGATGTGCTATTTCATTTGATTAGTGCACAGGAATATCAAATCATCATGTTGCACACCTTAGATGGATATTTTTATTTGTTAGTTAAACCACAATAAAGCTTTAGGGAACCTCAAAGAAATAGCACAAATAGGAGATTATTAAGAGGACATTCAAATTCAAAATAATTGAGTAATATGTTGCTTTAATACATTAAATGAGCTTCAGTTTTGGCATGGAGTTAGATAGTGTTTTCTGATATTCCTGGACTGATAAATTATAGGATACTGAGATAGATGCAAGGCTGATGGAATAATCCAAGGGTGTCAGTCTGTTTTCTGTTGCTATCACAGAATATCTGAGGCTGGGTGGTTTATAAAGATTAGAAGTTTATTTGGGCTTATGACTCTGGAAACTGGAAGTCTAAGAGCATGTTGCCAGCATGGGCCTTGTGCTGCCTCAACTCATGGTGGAAAGCAGAAGGGCAAGTGGAGCATGGGGAAGACAAAACACAAGAGGTGACCTTGCTTTGTAGCCACTGAAGGCAGCTAATACAGTCAAGTCACAAGAGAGCAAGAACTCCCAGGAGAAAATTATTCAACTCTCTTAATGACCTAATCACTTCTGAAAGGCCCCACCTCTGACACACCATGGCAATAAGATTTCAACATGAGTTTCGGAGGGGACTGGCCATATTTACACCACTTCCCCAAGGTATATCAATTTAAAGGGAAAGCTCTATCGACAGCTGGCATTCTGGATGCTGGGGGTGGCAAAGTCTGGAGGGTCCCAACACTTGGCTGTAGAGTTTTTAAACCCCAGCCCAAAACGACTTTGTACAAAGTCTCCCAATGTTTTGGTGGTTTCTCAAGGTTACTTGGTGTGATATTCTGCCTTTTCTTACTGCTAGCCGAGAATTGGGCTGGGCATCCGTTGGTCTTCTCGATATGTCTTACCACTTTGATGTGGGCATTCCATCTTCTAATGTTTTATGTGTGTTTTGCCTGTTATCCTTATCCTCTAAAAACTATCTTTTTCTTTTTCTTTTCCAGTTTTAGTAAGACTTCTGTAAATATGCAAAATGGCACTCAAGCACCTTCCTTATCTCAGAAGCCAGAATTTTATATTTCTAGGAGAAGTATCATATGTATGACACTAAGTATATCAAGATGGGCGGAATCCTGTCTGGTTTTTTCTAGGATGTAAATTCTTGTATTCCAGTTGCACTCGGGATTTTCTAAAGAGCCTTCAAAGTGTGTCACTGACTGGTAGTGCCTTTAGCAGTTTTACATCCACTTGTCAGTTTAAGATTTGAGGTGGTGTGTTGTCAGGTCTTCATGACTGTAACAAATACTGGAGATAAACTAACTTAGTGAGAGAAAAGGTATACTGTTGTTCACAAAGTTGGACTTTTAGTCCATGACTTATTGGAATCATTGTTTTGGGCCTGTGGCAGTGAAGTACATCATGGTGGGTGCACATGGCAGAGAAACCCATTCACTTCATGGCTGGGTACAAAAAAAAAAGAGTGGTGATCCAGAATCCCTCCTTGAAGGAATTACCCTAAAGACCTTAAAATCTACTAGGCCCCAACTCTTAAATGTTTCTACCACCTTCTAATACCCCCAAGCTGAGGAACAAGCTTTTAACACATAGGCTTTTGGGGGGACATTCGTTATCTGCTAGAGCTGGTAGTAAGGATCCCAATAAGGGACATTTCGAATAACTCCAGAGTTCTTGGACTTGCAATACCAAGAGGGGATGTGATGCTAGATGTTCAACCCTTAGCTTTACGCTTCCCCTTTAAACAGTTTTCTATATTCTAAGTGTTTCCCCCATCCTTTTCCTGTTTATTTTCTAGTTTTACTTAGACACTATATATCATGTAGGATAATTAAGTAATAGAGATTGCAAAAATCCAAACAGTGTAATGATAGTGTTGCATGCAAAATATTTGCACACAGCGTTCATGGCGTCTCAGGGGAGACTCTTCATCTGTTAGGTTTAAGCATTTAACAAATTACATAATATGCGGATTAGTCAGTTTCATTAATGCTTGAGTAGACAACCTCGGCTCCAACCTTCCTTGGTAAGGAAAGGGAGGTGTGACTTAAAAGGGGAATTGGTCCAGCAGTCACAGAAGCAAACCCTGAAGTCAAGACACGGCAACCACGAGCCAAGGATAAGAACAGAAGATGATGTAAAGTCACATTTGGTTGCAAGCTGGTCCTGTGGGAGGGGGTGCTCCCTTCCTGGCTCTGTGTAGGTCAGTCACGATGGCTCTTGGCCACCGAGGGGGGGGGGTGTTAGTCATTGCTGCTTCCTGTTAGGGTCTGCAATTCCCTGTCATGGGTGAACAGCTCCTGGTTTCTGTTGCAACTTTTTCCTGGAACTAGAATGTGCAGTCTTGTGAATGAGGTCCAGGTGCCTTACTTGGTGCAAGGACCTTGTTAGAACTGAACAGATGCCAGTTGAATGTCTGATAACTTGTGAGTGCCATATTGTGAAGTCAACCTAAATTGGCAGTATGTTCCAGAAGAGCCCACTGGCCATCCAGACCATAAGCCCGATTTCTAGAAGAGTACATTTGCACAGAACAAAGGTTCAACCTCCATGGCAGCGGCATTGCCTGTCTGTACCCTAGCTCATCAGGGTTTTACTTGCTTTCACTCGCTGCTATTTCTGGTACCAGGAAGACCAGGCTGTCACTCTTCCCTTGAGGTTCTTGGGCTCATTTCCTGTGTTCAGCGTCTATGTTCTTAAAGGACATGGAACTTCTCAGAGCTTGGACTTTATTCTTGGCTCCACCACTATTTTAGCTTCATGATCATAGCACAGTCTTAGAACCTCATTGATCTGTTTCATTATTTGTAAAATGAGAGCCTCCAGGTTCTTCCAACTCTGAAGACTGTTTTATTTTTTATTGTGAGAACATTTATTAAAATATTGCCCATTCTCTTTGAATGGGTAGTAGATGCTGCCGGTTTATTGATTTATCAACTTATGAAGGTGTAATTGGCAAAGAGAAATCACATCTATTTACACTACACATTGAGGTGCCCTATGTGTGTGTGCATTGGGCACCCTTTACTTTAATGCTTTCTGAGTCTATTGCCCTTCATTCTTATTTTGGAAAATTATCTTAACCCTTATTAAATGCTGCACATCTTTAAGAGCATACACCGTACTAGTTTGTTTGCACATAAAACATGAATTAGGCTTCTGAGAAGACAGGGGAGGAGGGCAGGGTGGGTATTTGTCTTTCGGCACCAGGCACTGTTGAAACATTTAATAAAGGGGAACTCTGGAAAAAATACAACATTCTCCCACCTGTTTTACAAAGAATATAATTTCATAAAATTTCAGCCCTAAATAAACAAATATTTATGGATCTTATCTGAACACAGAGCCCTCAAAACAGGAGGGTGGTCTGCAAATTAATAGCCCTGCTGGCTCAGGTTTGATTTCCTAACAGGTGTTCATTCACCTTACAGCAAGTCCCAGAGACACCATTTGCTCCAAAGTATTTATCAGCCAATCAGGGAAAATGAACAGTCAAACCCATGCACCTCCCGCCTCATGTGTTACCATTCAGTTTCATTTCTTTCACTCCGAAGGGCTCAGCATCTCTAGTCAGTAGGCAAAGCAACAGACCCAGTTTCACTTATTTTTTTCATTTTTATCTTTTTAATTGTAGATGGACACAATACCTTCATTTTATTTATATATTTTTATGTGGTGCTGAGATTCGAACCCAGTGCCTCACACATGCTAGGCAAGCACTCTACCACTGAACCACAACCCCGGTCCCTTTTTCTTTGTTTTGGTCCATAACTTGCTCACAAGTGTCTGTGATAGCAGGACCCTTCAAGGGAAGCAACATGATAATCCCTAGGCCTTGAGAATAATAAGGGACTTATTGTCCTACACGCTAAAAAACTCACTTGCCCCCCGGTTTTGGTGGCTGTGTGCCATGAATGTGTGTTCAATGGTGAAAACAATATCAATGTTTTTATGGAATCGGTGGCAGGGATTGTTTATTGCCTAAACTATACTCATTCCCACCACATTGCTAACAGAACTCCAATAATTTTAGGAGGGGACGCATCCAAATATTTACTCTTCTAGCCTCTCTATGAATGACACATTTGCCACATTGACAAATATGGTTCAAGCTGATTAGAAATAAGCATAAATCTGCTATGTATTTCTGGGTATGCCTCTTTTTTCCTGGTAAAAAAATCAGATATGACTGATGTGGCCTTTTCTTTTTTTATTCTGTCTTGAATGTAAATGCAATGATTGGAGCTGTAGCAACTCTCTCATAACCATGAGGAAAAGCTAAAAGAACTTCAGAGACATAAACTCTGGCGTTGCCTACCTGCTGAACCCCCAACTAGCAACTGCTTACATCAAAAAACTATTTATTAACTCAAAAAAAAAATAAACCGTTCTTTCTAAGCCACTATATTTGAGTTGTCTGTTATTTGCAGCTAACTGCTTTCCAAACTGATAGATATTCTCCCAGAGACTTTTATTACAAGTGAATAGGTTTTCGCCCATCGCTCTTATTCCTGTTGCAGACACAAAAACATACTTCTGTTCATTTATTACAAACACCATTTCTGGAAATCTGTCAAAATCCCAACCAAACGTACATTGGCCAGGACATACTTAGTGGGAGGATTTGAAGGGGTGGCCCTGATCAGGTGCCTGCAGGGAGGCCAGTGCTGGAGAAGTAGGAGGATTTTCTGTTCAGGACTAGACCACACTTTCCCACCATGAGGAAGAAGGGAGCACTTCCCTGTTCTCCTGAGCCTTCCCCGACTTGCTCACTGCCTGGTATTTTTGAATATTATCTTTTGTGTCAGCCCATTTAACTGTCACAGTTTGACAAGGTTAGACTTTGAAAATCAGAACTTTTTCCTTGTTCCGGAAATGAGCCAATCATCCTGACCCTTTATCGGCCACTTCCTCTAATAAATTAGCAGAGTTTACATAACCTGTGCCTGGGAGTTTACATCGGGCATTACTAAGCACTCGTGGGCAGCGCTATTTCTTGGCATCAGTATATATATTTTTTTCAGGTGGAATTTTCCTTCTCTTTTTTCATCTGGGGAGGCAGAAAATACGAAATTCTCTTCTGTATAGCATGACAAAGTTGGTGAGACTTGCTTCAAGAGCTAACAGTAAGAGGGCACCCATCAAGTGGCCAGATATATGTGCTAAGCATTCTTGACATTTTGTTCCATTGGATTGTTATAGTATTCCTAGGAGATAGGGGATATTTTTTTCTCTTACCCGACAGATGGGAAAAACAAGGCTATAAAGCACTGGATTCATCCCATAGCCATTGCTGTGCACAGGGCCTGTGCTGAAAAGCACCCAGTAAGAGGTAGCATACAGTTCATATTCCACCCTTTCTTAGTTTTTGAGAGATTTGTGGGATCTCAAATAATACAACAGGCAGAAACCTATGGTTGATGTGCTTAGGCTTTAAGAGCATCGAATCACTGAATTCTCAGCGTGTGGTTGAAAGGCAGAGGTTCCTGAATTGGTAGGATTCATTTGTTCCAGTTTTCCCCATTTTATCAAAGAGAAAAATGGGTCCTACATGAGCCAAGTGACCAGCCATCCTTCAGGCTCCCCGTACTTGTGTAGCTCAGGCTGGAGGAGAGTGACTGAGGGTTGACTCTCGCTTCTGTCTTCTCACCGAAACCACCCCATGGCAACTGTTCTCAAAGTGTGTTCTGCAGACCCCTGGGGTCTGGAACACTCTCCTCTGCTCTGCTCACTGATGGTGTAAAGCAGTGTTGGACAAAACGGCACAGACCCTGGCAGAAATCAAGCCAGCAGCAGCCACAGTCCTTGTGGACATTGTATCTCAATCTCCATGAGAAAGAGAACAAGAGACAAATGCTAGTCTCCCTTAAGAATGTCCTTATGATCCAGTTTACACCCAAGGAAACAAAACCAACCTGTTGAGAAGATTCTTGGCACTCCTATTTCATTGTGACACTATACACAAGAGCCAGGTTACGAAGTCAACCCAAATATTCATCCACAGATAAATGGATGATGTGCAAAGGAAGACTGTTAAGTCATCAAAAGCATGAAATCCTATCATTTGCAACAACACAGATGGACCTAGAGGATATTAGGTGAAGTTAAATAAGTCAAACCCAGAAAGACAATGGGATACTAATCCTAAGTGGGATCTTCAAAAGTGATTCTCACATAAGCTGAGAGCAGAATGGTGATTACTGGGAAGAGTTAGGGGACACGTGGGTCAATGGACATGATGTTATTGTTTGATAGGAGGAATGAGCTCTGATGATTTTACAGTAGTGTGAACATGGTTAACAATAGGGCATTAAATATCTCAAAACAATTAGAAGAGGGGGATTGGAATGTACTCACCATGAAGAAATCATGAAAGGTTAAGGTGATGCAATAGCCAGATTATGGAATCAGCCCAGCTGCCCATCAATAGCTAAGTGGATTAAGAAAATGTGATATAGATACATAGTGCCCCCACTCAAATAGAATGAAATTATGGCATTTGTGGGTAAATGGATAGAAGAGGAGAACATCATGCTAAGTGAGATAAGCCAGACTTATAGGGGAAGACAGAGGAAAATAAAGGAAAGAAAGCAGGGGATTGAATATCATAAAGATATAGGGAGGATCAGTGGAGTTGAAGAAGGAGATTGAGGGGGGAGGGAGGAGGTTCTGGGAAAGGGAGGGGATGCAGAACAAATGTAACAAAATCACACTATGGACATGTATAGATATACCACAGGGAATTTCACCTTTATGCATATGTAGAAAGCATCAATCATAAATAAATAAATAGTGAGGGAAGATGGTGGGCTAAAGAAAGGAAGCCTGGCCCAGCAGTCCCCCAGCACCAGACTTATAAAATAAGAAGATATCTCCTCAGCCAGGTGAGTGATGAAGGAATCTCATTGAAACATAATACTAAACTGTAATTAAAAAAATCCATGGAGCTACAGAAAGTCAGTAACTTAATCATAGGAATGATACCTTAGAGATGTGCCAGCTCCCACCACCATCCGAGCTGAGTGGGAAGTGCAGACAAGAAACGTGAGGCTGGCAGATAAAGAAACTAAGAAAATAAAAGAAAATCAACCTACGGGAACCTGGGGTTTACAGAGAGGAAGGCTGATTTCGATGGACACAGAGTCGATAGGGTAAGTGACTTAATGAAAGCAAACCCATAGTGGTCCTTGGGGGTGATGGTGCTCAGTGGGGGCAGTGAGCCCTCCCACTCCCCGGGGCAGCCCTCTGACAGTGTGGACCATGGCACATGCTGGCAGCTGGGGAAAATGCCCCCAGCAGTCGGGTGCCTGAACCACAAAGACTGAGGCAGGCACAAAGAGCATTTTGCCTAGACCACTCAGCCTCTGGATCCTAAGGGAGAAGGTCCCAGGGTGGCTAGCCCCCCATAGGAGCCATTATGGAGAAGCTCACTGTGGCCATGCAAGTGCACCTGCACCCCAGGGCAGAGACCCAGATTATACCAGCCATCAGCTCTCCCCAGTCTATCCTGCCCCACCCAGGAGATTGGAAGCTGAGAGCTACTACACCGGGCTGGCGGCTAGGCCCCAAACCCAAAGCCATAAAATAAATATAAAGAGTGAAAATCCAGGGCTGGGGATGTGGCTCAAGCGGTAATGTGCTCGCCTGGCATGCACGGGGCACTGGGTTTGATCCTCAGCACCACATAAAAATAAAATAAAGATGTTGTGTCCACCGAAAACTGAAAAAAATAAATATTAAAAAAATTCTCTCTCTCTCTGTCTCTCTTCTCTCTCTCTCTTAAAAAAAAAAAAAGAGTGAAAATCCATCCCTGCCAGCAGATCTGACCACCATAACAGAGATAAGCCCTTTACCTTCCATTAAGGTTTTTTCCTATTTCTTTTTTTAACTCTATATTCCGATGTTTTTACTTTTTAAATTCTAACTTTTTTTTCAGTTTTTCAAACATCTTGTCATATTGTATTATTCTGCACTTTTTTTTCATTATGCATGATTTAGTGTGTATCTGAGTGTGTGTGTGTGCGATTGTGTATAATTTCACTGTGCAGACAGGTTTGAATATTGCATAATGAAAAAAGTGAAGAACGATACAATATAATAAAATGCTTAAAATATATATACAAATACATACATATAAATATATATGTACACATATATACAAATAAATAAATACATATAATTTTATTTACACATTAATTGCTCTTTCCTGCATGTGTTCATTATTTAGCCTAGGTTAGACTTAGGTAGGATATGATTATATATATGAGGGTTCAAGTTCTTACCTTCGATATCTATTTTCTGGGCTCTACTATTTCCTCTTCTTCATTCTCTTTACCCAGCAACAGCCCAAATCTCCTATTCTCTCCTATCTTTTTTTTTCATTGCTTTCAGTTACCTTATTCCTTCTTTATAGCTGACACCTACTCCCTGTCTCCTGCCTCTCCCCTGATTGCTTTTTCAAACAATTTGAACTTTATCTTGCCTTCCTACCTTATTTTCTTTTACTTAAGAAACTGTAATCCCACTAAATAATAAATTCTATAGACTATGTAATTTCTACCCCACTCAAGTTTTTGTGTTTATTAATATAGTAGACAATACAAAAGACACCTGCTGTCAAACACCTAATCTAATTCATTTTTTAAAAAAATTATTGGTACTGTTGTTAAATGCTGTCAAAGTAGACACTGGATATTTATCTTAAGGCTGTACATTAGTGATATTCCTGGCTCCCCCCTCCAAGAAAGTTTGGAAAGAGACTGGGACTCTTCAAGATCACAGAGTAGAGATCCTGCTGTTGAGAAATGCTCACATCTCAACCAAGAAACAGGGACTCTCACCCTACACACAGTTAAATCCCCCCTCCTCCAAAGTCCTGACATTACTGAAAGAATTGAGGAGACAAAGACCAGGACTCAAAGAGGAGCCATCAGACAGAGACCTCTGGTTCACCCCTTGACATCCACTTATATATCAAAAATAGAGAGACATCATAAAACAAGTAAGACAATTACACACAAAAAGGCATGCATAGAAAAGAGGAAGGAGAATCCTTAGAAGGTGGAAAGACATCTAATGTTCTTGGATAGGCAGAAATAATATTGTCAAAATTACTACCAAAAATATATACACATTCAATGCAATCCCCCATTAAGATACCAGTTAAATTCTTCACAGAATTAGAAAAGAAAACAATGCTTCAATTCATTTGGAATAAGTGACCCAGAGTAGCTAAAGCAATACTAAGCCAGAAAAGTGACGAAGGAGGCATCACAATACCATCTGAAATTGTACTAGAGTAATATAATGCTGTATAACAAAAACAGCATGGTATTGGCATCAAAATAGACACGAAGAACAATAGAACAGATTAGAAGACACAGAGACAAATCCACATACCTAGAGCTGCCTGATATAAGAAAAAGTTGCCAAAAATATATATTGGGGAAAAGACAGCCTTTTAAACAAATGGTTCTGGAAAAACTTGATACCTATTTGTAGAAAAATGAAACTAGATAGCTATCTCTCACCCTGCACAAAACTAAAATCAAAATTGATCAAAGATTTAGGAATTAGATGAACAACCCTGCAGCTGCTAGAAGAAAATATAGGGTCAACATTCCATCATATAGGTATAGGCACCAACTTCCTTAACAAGACCCCTAAAGTGCAGAAAATAAAACCAAGAATCAATAAGTGGGATGCCATCAAACTAAAAAGCTTCTGTACAGTGAAGGAAATAATTTAAGAACATGAAGAAAGAGACTATAGAACTGTAAAAAATATTGGCTTCCAAAAAGGGATTAATATCCAGAGTATATAAAGAACTTAAAAAAAACACCAAAACAAACAAACAACCCTAATAACACAATCAATAAATGGGCAAAACAAATCAAAACAAAATAAAACAAAAAAACCAAACAGAAACTTCTCAAAAGAAGAAACACAAAGGACGAAGAAATACATAAAAAAAAGTTCAACAACTCTAGCAATCAGGAAAATGCAAATCAAAACTACATTAAGATTTTATCTCACTCCAATCAGAATGGCAATGATCAATAATACAAACAATAATACAAGGTTGTGGTGAAAAATGTACACTTGTACATTTTTGGTGGGATGGTGAACTCATACAACCAGTCTGGAAAGCAGTATAAATATTCCTCAAAATACTAGGGATGGAACCACTATATGACCCAGCTTCTCACTTCTTGGTATTTTCCCCAAAGATCTAAATTAGCATAAGATAGCAATACAGCCACCTCAATGTTTATAGCAGTACAATTCACAATAGCAAAATTATGGAATCAACCCAGGTACCCATCATAGATGAATGAACAAATGGTGGGATATACACTAATGGAGTTGTACTCAGCCATAAAGATGAACTGATATTGAATTCCATGCATGTATGAGTTTGTCGGGAAATTATGACATTTGCTGGTAAATAAGTGGGAGTGGAGACTATCGTGCTAAATGAAATAAGCCAAACTCAGAAACTCAAAGGTCAAATTTTTTCTCTGATATGTGGAAGCTAGAGTAAAATAAATGAAAGGGAGAGGGAAGAACAAGATATCAAAAATATAAAGGGAAGATTAGTAGTGTGGAAGATTGAAAGACAGAGTGGAGAGATGGAAAAAGGGAGGCAATGCAGAATAAATTTTCCAAAAAATAGTGTTATGTACATATGTAAATATACTACATGGAATTCCATCTTTATGCCAAGTAAAAAGAACCAATAAAATATTAATAAAGAGACAAACCAAAGGAAGTCTTGCAGAAGAGAGGAAGGAGAACAGGGGAGGGGAGGGAAGATGGAAGGGAAAATCACAAACTGGTATTGAATTTCATGCATGTGTGAGTTTGTCGGGATAAAACCAACTACTATGTATAACTGTAGTGCTCTAATAAAAATATCTAAGGTGACAGATATACTAATTATCCTAAGTGTATGACTTCCCACAGTATACATGAATCAAATCATCACATGATCCCTCATATACGTGTATAAATGTGATGTGTCAGTCAAAAACAACATTTAAAAAAGAATGTCCTTGTTGAAGGAGCACAAATTATCTATTGAGTTTCATCTTGGTCCTGAAGAACAAGTCCTGCTTCCATCCTGTGAGAAGGAAGAACAACAAGCACCAAGCATTCTACTGCATACCTGAGGGTAATGGCTGTTTGTCCCCAGGAAAAGCATGCATAAGGCCGGTAACAAATGGACTGGCTGCTTTTTCTCATGGTATAGTTTTCTCTTTTTAAATGTAAAATAACAATGGGCAGAAATGTTACCGTTACTTAGATGTGTGATAAGTAATGAATATTTTTTCAAAAATTAGGGAAATAAATCTGTTTCTTTAAAGAGAACCAACTGTATTTGTTGATAGTGATAAACTTTACCTTTTGAAGGGAAAACTAGAATATGGTATAGTTTTTATCCATCTCTGCTATCTTTATAGCTCTCAACAGTGGAGTAATTTTCTGATAAAATCAGGGATAACATTAATAAAGGTTACTTTTTATATTTTTTAATAAATTGTTTCATTATTCAACAGATTTATTGAGCTCAGTAGACCCATATTTTTGGTCTTCCTATTTTTCTCCATTTTTTCTTCCCTTCTTTCTATCTATCTATCCACTTATTTATTTATTTTTACTGAATATCCAGAGCCTTACACATGTTAGACAAATACTCTACCACTTAGCTACACCTCCAGCAGGAAATATACATTTTGGATGACTAATGTTAAAAAGGAATCACACAAATAAGACCAATGGATTTCAAGGTAACAGTATGAAAAATTATTTGAGCTGCTTTCAGATTCTACCTTGCAACCAATCTTTAAGAAACTACTACTTGGCATCTTGTGATGTCGTATCAAAGAAGAATATCCACAATTATCTGCAAGGGACTCAAAAATACTTGCCCTTTCCTAAATATGTATTATATCGATGCAATGTTATTTTGTTTTTGTTTTTCATATACTTGAACCAAAAAGAAAAATGTTGTAAAATATTGGATGCAAAGTGGATGTGAGAACTTCACTTGTCTTCTATTAAACCAGACAGGAAACATACTTGTGAAAATATAAAACAATGATGCCTTTCTTGTTAAATTTCTCTTTTGGAAAACATGTAATGAATTTCTCATTTTATTTTATGTATATGAACACTCACACTCACACACATAATAAACCCTCTCTGGGGGACCCTTAATAATTTTTAAGGGTGTTAAAGGATCCTGAGTCCAAGAAACTTGAGAGTGACTGTCTAAGGGAATTGAGAGAGGACCCTAAAGGCGTTCCTAGTTCTGTTACTGCCTCTGGTAGCCAGGAGGAAAGGTAGATAGACTCCAAAATATTATTTTTACTATGTTATCCAGGTGGAGTTTTGATATCCATTTGGGTCCTAGTATTTTAATATTCATTTCCTATTGGTATCCAAACACCCCCCAGACCCCCCCACCCACCACAGGACTCTGTTGAAACTCCCTCAGTCAAGAACACAAAACATTTGCATCCCTGATTCTTCTTGTCCTTGAGATGATGAAATGGCAGTCAGCCAGGTTATTTCTCATGGCAGGGTGGGTATGGACAACAGACCTGCCAGTGGAGCAGGTGGAGTCAAAATTATCACCTCCAGGTTTTCCTACAGAATTCTGATCTAGATGATCTGGGACTCTAGATGATCTTGCCTCTGTTTAATCATCAGTAAATGTGGATGAGAGAGCTAGTACAGATGTGTGTCCTTCCTACTCCAGTTCAGTGATGTCACATGGGGAGCTTGAGATCTGCCCTGATGGAGTATTTATAACACTGACATAGGCCAATGCTATAGATCAGGAATTGATATTTTCAGAGAGCCAGTTATTAAACATTTATCAGTACACTACGGTTTAGCTCTCATTATAGAGAATTCAGAAAAAAAAATGTACTTTAAATAGTGCTCAGCTCAGCAATAGATTGTTCAATAAAACTTAGTTTTTGTTGCCATTATTCCTATTTTGCTGGGCATAGGTAATTTTGATGCATACGAAAGTTGGAGAAGCATTCATTTGGTAGAAAATAATCTGTTCAATTTTGTCAAAAGCACACAATTGCTCAGTAAACGAAACTCACAATGATCAGGCATCCTCAACAGCTTCTTCACAGCCCTGACTTCTGGAACTAGGGGAGTCAGGTGCAGACAGTACTGGTGCATCTAGACCCACCTTGCTTTTCCTCTGGATGAAGGGTTACAGGTCCCACACATGGAAAGGCTTACAGCCCATGGGCACGCCTGTCTCGTATAGAGCAATTGTTCTGTGAGTGTAAGTCCAGCCTAACTCTGCTTCTCTTTGCCATTCTCAGTGAATCAAAATGATTTCAGTTACAGAGGTGGATTTGAATATTCAGGAGATTCCTTTTGAATAGGTGTGTAGATGTTAGGAGTGTAGAAAGGCTGTGTAGAAGGAAGAGGAAATTTCAGAGGAAAGGGATTCCAGACAACCAGGTGTGAACCAGATGGGGATCAAAACTTACCCGCAAGGTTGTAGCACATCTTCCTTCATCAAGAGAGAAAAAATAAATCTCAAAACACAAAGCTCTCAAAGTTCTCCCGTCTCTTTGTGGGCCTCCTGACCAAAGGGCTATTTTGATTTTGTTTTGTTTCTGGGTTTATATAATCATGAGACCCTGATAAGGATCTAGGAATTCGCTAAATCTGTTATCAGCTATAGACCAGTGTCAATTTTCCCTGAAGTTTGATCCAGTTTCACCAGAAATGTCTCGAGCCTTGTAGGGCCCACAGATTCCTTCTGGAGGCAATTCTAACCTCCCTCAAGCCGCAGCCTTTTAACTTTGAAACCAACCTTGATACTCTCTTCCCATTGGGTTCCTTGAGTCAGAAGAATTGACCTTTTGAAAAATGTTCTTAGTAGCTGGACTCTGTGTACAGCATGACAATAAACAGAGCTTCACCTTGTTTTTCAAGGGCAAAGTGAAGTTTTCTGGGATCCACACTTGATCCTGGTTAGCCCAAGGGTCTGAGGTATTCTTGGCTTACCAAGTCACAGAACCACAGAGCTCCAGGCATGTCTAGCTTTCAGCTAGGCCAGAACTTTGCCTCCAAGAGCAAAAGGCATCTGAGACATGTGGTTATCTCCTCCATCAAGCTTTCCTAGGGACCAGGACAGACATATCTCCAAGGAGTTTATTGACTGGACTTGCAAACTCAAGTTTTACTTGTGATTGATCTTTGGTACATTTGATTTAAAGCCTTTGATTCAGTTAGATCAATTTTAATTTAGATGGAAAAAGAGGAAAGGAAGAGGAGAAGGATGATTGGGAGAAGGAGGGCAGAGGTGGAGGAGGAGGGGAAGAAAAGTGGGAGGAGGTGGGGTGGAAGAAAAAGGAAGATGGGGAGGGATAGAAGGAAGAGGAGAGGTGAGGAAGAAGAGGAAAAGAAAAATGAAGGCACATGGTACATTTAAAAATAGTTCTCATGTGATTACTTATTTTCAGATTAATTTTGCACTTAAATGAGGAAGCATGATATTAATTTGGTTTATGTGTATCTGGTTGCTAATTGAGGTGCATACTTGTCAAGTCATTACAAGGTGAAATGCCTCTAATTAAACGTATTAATCATGGATTGGGGAGGATATTTTTGCACACTATACTCTTAGTACATAAGGAGGACAGCCACTGTTGTCATTAAGCTGCACATATTTAACTATTTTTACTTAAGCCAAAATAGTAGGTTTGCTGGGCACAGCAGTACAATCCTGTTATCCCAGTGACTCAAGAGGCTGAGGCAGGAGGATCACAAGTTCAAATCCAGCTTCAGCAACTTAGCAAGACTCTCAGAAACATAGTGAGACCCTGTTTCAAAATAAAAAATAAAAAGGGTGGGGGATGTAGCTCCATAGTAAAGTGCCCCTGGGTTCAATTCCCAGTAGCAAGAAACAAGACTTACTTATTCTGTATATTTTACCCAGGTTTTAAAAAACAAGGACAACAAGTGGACTTTTAATGTTTCATATTTCTAAATGTTAAATAAGATTCTTTAAAATAAAACTCAAATATGATTTCTTCTAAACATACAATGAATTGTGTGGGTAATTAGTCTTTTAATTCCCCTTTCTTTTCTTTCCTGACTTTGGGCCAGACAAGAAAGACATTTTCACCTATTTTTTCAAACCGTTGAATGCTTTTCCTCCACAATTCACCCACATGAATTCAAAAGAAGAAAATGTTGTTTCACTATATGTGAGGCGCTGAGTTTTATCCTCAACACCACATAAACAAACAAACAAATAAATAAAGATATTTGTCCACTTACAACTTAAAAAATGTAAAAAAAGAAGTTTCTGGTATTAAAGTCTCTTCGCTTCAACAGATAATGACCGTGTAGATGTGTAAGAATCTCTTACTAGTTCATTTGGGATTTTTTTTTTTTTTTTTAACAGAGGGTCCCAATTCCATTTGAAATGCCTTTCCCTTGGTACCAAACCTTCTTAAACTTGGACACCATGTGAGCCGACAAAGCAATTAAGGTTACTGAGAGTAGAACTACATATTTACAAGATATTTATGAAATCTTGCATGAGCTAAAGGTAAGACACATGGGTACACACGCTTTATAAAACTTGTTTGGAGCATCCACACAACTGTATCATGTTTGATCAAAAAAAAAAAAAAAAAAAGTTCCGGTGTCACAGTGACAAATGTCAGCTTTAACACAGCCTGAGCCAAAAACTGTCTCTGAACACATTTGATTAAACAAATGTTTTGTGTTTTGTCTTAAAAACTGGGAGCTGGGCCTAGCATATTTGAAGCCCTGAGTTCCATCCCAGGACTGAGGGGAAAAAAAATCTCCTGTTTCCTTTGATGCGTTGTCAAGTTCACTCCTATTTTTGGCCCTTCCATCTACAGGAAGGGTTCCCTAGCTTTATCTGACCGTAAGGTCTCACCAAGACAATGTTCTTCTTCCTAGTGACACTTTAGTGGATGTTTCTTCTGCTCAAAAACTTTCAATGAGTCACTCTTCTCACACTGCACATAACCCTGCTGGGCTTCCATGGTAGGCAGTCTGGTTCTTTGAATTTTACTCTCCACCACTCTCTGAAAGTCACCTCCACTGAGGCTGGCTGGTCCCCTCTCCTCCTCCCACACATGGACTTTCCTTCTTTGCCAGTGACTACAGCACCAACCTTGTTTCTCTAACCCTTCCTTACTAAAACACACTCAAACTTTATAGCAGACTCTTACTTTGTATGTAATGTGTGTGTGCACTCATGTGCATGTAGTTGGGAACATTGTACTTAGGAATTTGATGGAAGCTGTCAACCCTCCTCTCCAGAGCATGGCTTCCAAAAACACATGCACATTCAGAGGGGCTTACACTGAGGGCCTGTGGAGTCCATGTTAACCCTGTGCAAGAATTTGCATTTGAGAAAGTCTAGGGTTTGATAGAAATGAGCTTCAAGTCAGTCCTGAAAGAATGTAGATAGCAACCCCCACCACCACTCATTTCACCTTGGTCATTATTGCTTCCCACATATTCACAGTTTTCTGGTGTTTAAGCTAATTTTGCCTCCTCAGTTGGACTGTGAGTTTCTGGATAGAAGGGACAATGACCTTAGGTGACAATACAAATCACCTTAATTAAACAAGAGATAATAAATGCAGTTGAATACTCATCCATCAGTACACATTAGAATGCTAAAGCAGGTCATGCCATATTGTCTAAAGGGACAAGTTTTAAGTATCATAGAATATGGGTTTCCAGACGTAACTGGATAACCATGGCCACATTCCACTCTGGGATTCCAGTGGAGAGGAAGCAGGCATTTCCTTCTCATCCCACTCATGACGCCCTGCTGAGCTGCCTGCTCTGCCAATATCAGGGGAGACTGACAACAAGGACAGGTTTGGCAGGTAAGAGAGGGAACAGAATAGAAAGCAAGATAAATAAAGAGAAAGAGGAGTGGGGAAGCAGGAGGCAGGAGGAAGAGGCAGAAAGTGGAGGCGGGAGGCTCAGAAGAGATCCAATAAAAGAAGAGCAACTTTTCCTAGCCTGATCAGAGAAGGTTTGGAAAAGTACAGCCCACTTTGGAAAAGTGCTGTGGTTTTCCAAATTCAATTTCCTTTAGATATTTTGAGCAATCTTTTTTTAAAATATATATATATTTTTAGTTTTAGACGGACACAATACCTTTATTTATTTATTTGTTTATTTATGTGGTGCTGAGGATCGAACCCAGTGCCTCACATGTGCTAGGCAAGCGCTCCACCACTGAGCTACAACCCCAGCCCTGTTTTGAGCAATCTTTTTATCATTGGCAAACATGAGGAGAAGTGCTGAGGTGGGTAACATCACATTTACAAGTTCAGGTCTATAAATCTGCAGGCCTCAGAATTAATCCGTTTTACTACATGGTTTCTATTTGTGTCTATATTCTGTTATTGCACCAAACTCTAAATAATGTTGCATGCATTTTATTTCATAATTCCACTAATATTTTCATTTCTCAGACTGAATCTACCTTCGTTAATCATTATCTAATCATGATCTTCTTTTGGTGGGAGATCACAATGACCTCACTTTTGCTAGTACTTTACAAAGAGCCCCACCCTTCAAAGAGCTATGTAATAAGTTTTAAAAGGTCAGAGGATGAAAAATATCTTGGTATTTGATGAATATTTGCACGTGCATTTAATTTAATTGGGGGTAGATAAAGAATGGCTATTACAAAAGCAAATATAATAATTGTCTTAATTAGGTGATAAAGCTGGAATTGGTTTTCAGGAGAGCCGAGAGTCAATATGCCAAGTAAATGTTTGTAGAAGATGTAACTCGTGATGGGCACTTACTTGAGTGTCTTAATTGACCTCATTTTTTATTATTAGATCCATGTTTGTTTTCCTTCTAGGACTTATATATATATAAACATACATGGACAGCCAGGTGCTGTGGCACATCTCTGTAATCCCAGCAACTCAGGAGGCTGAGGCCAGAAGATCACAAGTTAGAGGCCAACCTCAGCAACTTAGTGAGAGTCTGTATCAAAATAAAAAATAAATAGGGCTGGGGACATAACTCAGTGGTAGGGAACCCCTGAGTTCAATTTATTCATATATAAATGACATGGCCTATATACAACCAGAGATATGAAAAATTGTGCTGTGTATGTGTAATAAGAATTGTAATGCATTCACTGTCATTTATTTTTAAAAAAATCAATAAAAAAGAAATGATATTGCCTATATATATGGACTGTGAAAACTATATTATATATGTTGGGGGGGGGAAAGAGGACCAGCAACTTTTATGTCATGGTTTCCCAAGGTCTAAGGCAGTGTGGTCTAAGGCAGTTGGCCAACTTTTTCTCTAAAAAATATATATATATATATATATATATCTCAAATATTTCAGGCTTTATAAGCCATGGGGTCTGTGTTCCAACTTTGCCATCTTACTAGGAAATGGGTCACATCTATTGAAAAATGTACATGACTATATGACAATAGAACTTTATTAAAAAACAGAAAAACAACATGCAGTTTGGATGCAACACCATTTTAAACATATAAGTTAATCAATTGAGACTACAAGATGTCAGCAGATATTCTAAAAATATAGTGTAAAAGTTTGGTTCACAACTGTTAGCACTTATTTTGAATGCATAAAGACTTTTTTCCCCCTCTTCTTATTTCTAGATTGTCAGTTTAGCAGCTAAAGTTGCTGTGGGGATGGTGTTTCCAGAAATCTCAGGTCTTCTTACTATAACAGCAGGACACTTCTGGCCTACCCCTGTCTTTGTGAATGAGTTTCGTGGCTGCCTTCAAGCTACATGGGCAGGGTCTAGTTGTCACTGCAGTGATGTATGGCCCACAAAACCTAAAATTTACCCTCTAACCTTTTGTAGGAAATGTCTGTAGAGCCACGACTTGTATGTGCAGTAATTCACTTCAGTCTTAACCTGAAGCCAAAATACAAGGAATGAGAAGAGAGAATTCTGAAAGTTCTCACCACACACAAAAGTAGGTAAATGTTTGAGGTGATGGATATGCTCAATACACTGATACGATCATTATAATATGTATGTACATGTATCGAAACATCACCCTGTAGACAGGTACAATTACGTGTCAATTAAAAATAAAATAAACACATACAAGGGGGTCAACTATATATCACAGACATTCAGATATTCATCTTATGAATTTATGATTCATAGACAAATCTGATAAGCTTGTGAACATAAAATGATCATCATACCACCAAAAAGAATTCTCACCATGTGTCCTGCGTCACTTAAAGCACTTTCCTGGCCACGCTCTCACACCATGGAAGTAGTAGTTCGCCTTCTGCCAGTTGAAAGTTCCAGGTCAAGCATCTGCCATCGTCAGAACTCTGGCCAGGAGAAAGTGAAGACAGGCTCAGACAAAGGGACAGATGAGGAGGCTATTAAGTCACAGATTCTATGCACAAACTGTATTATCACAGCTGGGCTTTTGCAAGTTTAAATGAACTTTTCCCTTAGAGTTTAAATATGTGCATATTTGTATTGGGAACCATTGACATCTCTTTTCCTACCCTGATTGGGGAAGGTTTGGAAAAGTACAGCACACTTCTCATCTGCAGCCACACCGAGGCCTGAAGGGTCTCTCCATGGTGGATGTCTGTTGTCACTTTTCCTATAGTTTTTCAGGCTTTGTTATGGTTATAATATGATTTAATTTTATCCCCTGAGATAAAATTAAATTTTTTGTGTTGGAAGCTTGGTCCCCAGTGTGGCCATGTGAGGGGGTGGGTGAGGCCTTTAAGAGATGGGAGCCTAGTAGGAGGTCTTTAGGTCTTTGGGAGAACTGCTTTCAAAATTCATTAATGTAGCTCTCAAGAGACCCCAACATCTCCGAGAGCAAGTGTTATAAAAGCCTGTCCCTTGAATCACTCTCCAGCTCTCTATTTTTCCATGCGATCTGTCTCTCTCACATATATTTCTGCCATGATGCCATCTGTCAATAGTACTCACCAGGGTGGAGCTGATGCTCGCAACCTTCCCTTTGAATCTCCAAAATGGTGAGCTAAATAAACCTCTATTATTCATAAAGTTAGCCTCGGGTGTTTAATCAGAGTAACAGAAAGTAGACAAGTATAGCTGATTCATTGTTCTACCAAATATCTCCCCACCATTGTAGGCTTCATGGAATCAGCAGAAACAAAAAACATTTAGAGAGGCCCTTGATAATTATTTCCCTCAAATGAAGAATTAGACAATGAATTTGTTACAAAAATATCCTTTCTCAGGGTCACTTTTAAAGTTCTCTTGCCATTTTCTTATGATGTTAATTATCTTTTTAATATGAGCCTCTTAAATAAAATTTGCCAACGTAGCCCAAGAAGAGGGTCTTGCAGCTTTGAAATTGAGCTGTGCCATTCAGGAGCAGGTGGTGAGTCTACGGAGATTGGAATGGTTTCTGACACCTTGGCACTTTAACTGGGTACTTAATAAATCTTTAATGAGCACAGCTCCTTGGATAAAACTCCATGGGCCTGCAGAAGCTGTTTTTGCTCATTAACTCAAAAAGTATTAATTACACCCTTACCATTGTAATAGGTCCGTGTGGGGTGGACAGGGACGAGTGGGGCTCAGCCTCACCCTGCAGGAGTTTCAATATGGCTGCAGCTGTCTTGGCAGTCTTAGCCTGTTGGTACATTTGGGGAATTTTTCTTCCTCAAAAAAATTCCACATGTGGATCTCACGGCTACTCAGCCAAACTTGACAGCCTCCCTCTTTTGTTATTTATCTGCAATAAAAATGTGAGTAATGATAAGGATAGCCCAGATATCTTAATGCCTTTTATGCCTGTCAGGACGGAGGCTGCCCTGGCCTGTGTAGGCCCCAGCGTGCCATGTCAACGGAGGGGCTGGAGGGCAGGTTGAGCCTGTGGCTGGTTTGCTGGGTCATCATTGGCTTTCCACGTGATGGTGGAGCTCCAGGGGAAGAGTGAGAGGATGATGTGACGATTTATAGTCACATGGCATCAAGAAGAGTCACCATCAGCGTGTGTGCAAGCCCCAGTCATGCTAAGTGGGAGACTCAGGAAAGTAAGGCCATTGTAGCAGGCAGACAGGGGGCCATCTGTGTAAGGGGCTTGGGGGCTCCTGCAGGGCTGAGTGGGGGGCTGGAAATGTGCTGATCCTGAGTCCAGCCTCACCCCCATAAGACCCACAGCACTAGGAGATCCTGGTGGTCTAATCCACAAAGAAGATCTTGTAGGGTATGAGAACTATGATGGAAAAGAAAAGGGGTTTCCCACAACTTCTCTGTGTCTTTGGTCTCTGTCCCTCTCTCTGTCTCTATCTCCCACTTTCTCTTTCTCCTTGTCTCAATGTCTATTTCTGTCTCTTTTTCTCTCTTTTTCTTGGTCTCTATCTCTGGGCCTCTCTTGCTCTGTCTCTCTCCCCCTCTGTCTCTTTGTCTCTGTCCCTCAGTCTTTCTGATTCTGTTGCTTGGTCTCTGTTTCTCTCCTTGCCTCTGTCTCTTCCTATCTCTGTGTTTCTTGGGTTCTCTGTCTCTTCCTCCCTCCTATTCTTTACCTCGATCTCCATGTCTCCCTGTCTCTCTGTCTCTGTCAATTTCTTTCTCTCTCTACCTCAGTCTGTCTGTGTCTCTCGATTTCTCTGTCACTGCCTCTGCCCTGTAGGGGAGATGGGTCATGGAATGGGCTAACGCTTATTCTCTCTCCCAGCTGCTTTGGCTGAGGGTGGAGGGAGTTATCTTCACACACTGACACACCCATTTTCTGCCTTCAGGCAGAGAGACTAGCTCCTCTTCTGCTCTGGGATCCTTTTTGATTTGGCTGCTGCCTCCAGGGTATCTATCTGGTGGTTCATTTTTTTTTTTTTTTTTTGACATGGCAAGCCGGAGGGGAAGCCCTGTGCACTTATCTGCAGGACTTTGAGCTTCTTAGAGAGATTTTTGGCAGAAGAGAGGAGATTTTCCCTTCCAAAGAGACTTGCGATTGACCTGTGAACCTGCTACCCCAAGTCCTGGGTTTGCTAACTTCAGGCAATTTAACTGTTCCTCAGTGACTTCAGCCCAGACCTCAGGGAGGGCCTGGATCTATGCAAGCCACTTCTAGAAGTCGGCGTGCACACAGGCAGGAAAACCAAAATGCATTAGTTATCTTTATAACACTTTTAATGATGGGGTAAGCATGTCAAGGCTGCAATTCAATATGTAAAGATAATTACACTTTGAATTTGTGCCATGCCATCTCCACGCCATCCCTCACATTAACTCTTCCCATCCCTAGTGGGTAGCAAGAAACGTTGGGGTGGCTCTTCTGACAGCTCCCTGAAGGAGAGGATGGAATGACAGTATCCAAACACTTTTATGAGAGTTGGCATGAAGGCTCTTTGCTAGATCTGAAGAGGTCACCTAACCCTAGTTTTAAGAGAAAAGCACTCTTTTGTTCCCAGGACGACTCTTGAGGATGGGCTGGCTCTGAGAGAGCCTCACTTCAAGGGCTAATTGCAGTGTCCGGAAACAGGAGATTTGTTTGGTGCCTCCTGCATTTCCTTTGGGAACTTTGGAACAAAAGCAAATGAACAGGAAAGTCTCCAAGGGTCACGTGACCTGTCTGGCCCTTGATGTCACATCCTTCTGGGGACCTGACTGGAAACGCAGCCCCAGGGGCCACGGCTCTTTTATCCTCTGGGGGCCACACACTTAGTAACACTGCATTTTCCTTCCATTTATAAATGGTTAATTTAACAACACCACCGCTCACACGGCCCCCAAGAGCCTTCTGTCAGGACCACCCATTTTATACCAACTTTTTGGCCCTGGGTTGTGCTTCCTGGAAGACAATTAAAATTCATATTCAATTAGGGAATTGATTGTTTCTCTAGTTTCCCTTGAGATAATTTTAATAAAAAAAGAAATCATTTTTTCTAATGGACCTCACTTACTCTACTGTGTTTAGCTATTAATTTTTTTTCTCTGATTTTTTTTTCCATGAGAATGTCCCAGTTTCTCTTATTGCTCCACTTTGTAGAGCTAAAGTTGGGCATATTGAAGAGTAAAACAAAACAAAAATTAAAGTTTCATAAGTTTCTTTGGTCAGGAAATATTTGTACCAGTAGTGCATGATTTGCTACATGTGGAGTTTTAACTGTGACATTTAAACTATTCCCACAGGGTGAAATAATATTTATATTATCCCTTGTTAATGGTAACTTTCAGTAGGAGGAATGCATAGTATTTTATATGGTGGGAAATGTAATGAATCTCCAAATTCTTTGAGGAAAAAAATAACCTTAGAGATCATGTAGGTGAATGATTTTCAAGTTATTTAATCGATAGGCTTCTAATATAGCAGACAAGGGTGAAGCTAATTTGGTTGAGAAAGCTGTGGACCTGCTATAGTTTGATTTGTTCTCCAAAGTTTCATGTGCTGGAAGCGTGGTCCCAGTGTGGCAATGTTGAGGTGGTGGGACCTTTAAGAGGTGGAGCCTAGTGGAAGGTGGTTAGGTCATGGGGGGACCTGCCCTCCAAAGGGATTGATGCTGGTCTTACAGAGTATGTTCTCAAAAGAGAACTTGCTCTTTCTTCTAAAAAGAGCAAGACTGGCTCTTTGCTGTTACTGGCTTCCTATCTCACCATACGATCTTCCTTGAATATGGTCTCACCATGATGATGTTTGCCATTAGGCCCTCACCAGAGTTCAGCAGAACCCAGTGTCATATTCTTGGGCCTCCAGAACTGTCAGCTAAATAAACCAATTATAGTAACAGAAAAAAAAAAAAACTAATACAGAGTCTTAAAAAGTCAGCTCATCCACCTTGGCAATGACAAATTAAGAACCCCTAGTTCAAACCCAAGTCTCCAAAGCCGATGTGCAAAATGATTAGTGGGCATGTGGAAAGAAAATGAGAGAAGGTCTACTTGTTTTATCTTACCTTAAAAGAAAACATTTGTGTGTCTTTGTACAATTTATGTAATTTATTGATATGGTAGAACAAATATATATATATATATATATATATATATATATATATATATATATATATATATTCTGTGTGATGCACACACACACACACACACACACACACACACATCATTTATAAATAAATGCCCATTTCCTGGGTGCAGATTTGCAAAACTTTTACTGAAGGGTTATACAATTTTAAAAGTTGGAGACCCATGCATTAATGCTTGAAATGTGCTTGAAAAACACTGATTGAGCACACCCCTGCTCTAATGCATTCATCTCCTTTTTGCTACAAGCAAGGTGGGCGATGAAGTGCTCCGTCACAAGCAGATGGGCAGCTACTGTGGGGGCCTGGGCTCTTGACATACACCAGTGCCCTTGTCATTACACTTGCCACTTCCCAGGCTCACAGGCATCGCAAAGATGATGATTATCAGCGCTCGAGGGTTGGGAGGATAGCTTAGTGGTAGAGCATTTGCTTAGCATGAGTGTGGCCCTGGGTTCAATTCCTAGCACCTTAAAGAAATAATCAGGGTCCTCTGATTGACACATTGCCCACTGGACTTACCCTCACTCACACAGTTCTTCCAACGAATGCATCTATTCTTCTCTTAGAGAATTTAAACATCTTCTTATAACAAAAAAATATTTTCTTTTTTTATTCCCTGCAGTAGATCCATTGAAATAAAAAAGTGTTTGAAAAAAAGGAGTAATCACTGACATATGCAGAATGAAAGAATGACCACACACAGGATTTAGGTGTGTCACATGTCAATGATTAAGATTCCTTGATTTTGATTTTGAGGATAATCCTTATCTGGCAGAAGCTGGATAGAAGTGTTCTGTGAAGAGAGGTCTTCACGGAGGCCTGTGTGGGCACAGGCTGTATGTCCGTGGGGTGATTTTGCTCCACCTGCACCAAATTATTTTGATTGTGTAGCTTTATAATAAATCTTAGAATCAGGTGGGATTAGTTCCCCAGCTTTGTTCTTTTTCAGAGCTGTTTTGGCTACTCAGGTTCTTTGCATTCATGTGAAATTCAGTGTGTCCATTTCTATTTGTGATTTTAATGGAGATTGTTTTGCATCTCTAGTGGGAAAACAGAAATCTTAGCATAAAATCATATGGTTCTTCTTTTTTAGTTTGTTAATATAGTAAGTTACATTGATTGAGTTTTGAATGTTATACTTAAAGTGTTTTGCTGGAATGAGTGAGTCTCACTTTGGTGTGTGTGTGTGTGTGTGTGTGTGTGTGTGTATTCAATCTGCCCAACTTTTTGATAAAATATTTGCATCTAAGTTCATGGGCAATATTAGTCTGTTCAATTGTTTTTTTTTCTCCTTTTTCTTTTTTTGTAATTTTTAAATATATATATAGCTTTGGTATCATGGTAATGTGTACCTCACAGGATGAGTTGGAATACATTTTATCCGTTTCAATTTTTCAGAAGGGTTTGATTAGAATTGGTGATATTTTTTTTTTCCATAAATGTTTGATAGAATTCCCTAACAGAGTTCTGGGACCTGGAGGGGTTTGTTTTAGGCAAAGTTCTTAACTTCTGATTAAACTTCTTTTAAGTGATTTTTTTTTGTGGATTGTAGTTTCCAAAGACTGTCTTTATCAAAGTTGTCCAGTTTGCAGACATAAATTGATAATATTCACCTATTATTATTTTAGTTCCTCTTGGTGGCTTTTGCTTCCTCTTTCTTTCTTTCTGATCAGCCTGAATAGAGATATATTCATTTTATTGATCAAGCCAAACAATAAGCTTTTGGTTTCATTGATTTTTCTCTACTGTTTTTCTGGATTTGTGGCATTGATTTTTCACTTTGATCTTTATTATTTCTGCTTAATTTCTATGCAATTTCTCATTTCTATTTTTTTTACCATAAAATTGTACATCTTTAAGATAAGGAATGTAATATTTTGTGATATTTTGTGTCATGGTTACTACAGTGAAGCTAGTTAACATATCCATCACCTTTTATAGCTCCCTTTTGGTGTATGTATGGTAGGAACACTTAAGGTCTCTCTTAGCCAATGTCAAATATACAACACATTATTATTAACTATAGCCACTACACTGTATATTAGATTTCTAGAACTTATTCATCCCACTTAACTGAAACTTTGTACTCTTTGACCAATATCTCACAATCTCCCTCCACCCATCCCTAGAAACCATCATTCTAGAAACTACTTCTATGAACCTGACTGTTTAGATTCTGTGTATGAGTGAGATCATGTATATCCCTTTTTCTGTGCCTGGCTTATTTCACTTAGCACAGTGTCTTCTGGGTTCATCCATATTGTTGCAAATGAGATAATCTTTTTTCCCCCTAAATCTGAATAATATTCCATTAAAGTTCTGTCTATCTATCTAATCTAGTAAGTTATTTACCCACTCATTCATCAATGGACACTCAGGTGTTTTCCATATCTTAGCCATTATGAACAATGCTGCACTGGCCATGGGAGTGCAGATACCTCTTCAGCAAAAGATAGGTATTTGCAATAATGTGGAGAAAAGGAAACCCTCAGACACTGAACGAGGATGAAAAATGGTGCAGCTGCTATGGAAAGCAATATGAAGATTCCTCCCCCAAAATAAAAATAGAAATACCACATGATGCAGCAATCCTACTTCTGGGTGTATAGTGTTCCAAAAAGAAATGAAATCAGTATGCCAAAGAGATGTTTGCATTCGGGTCTCCACTCAAATATTCTGATGGCTCTTTTTATAATAATCTCACTGGTAGGGATACTCAACAGCTTTTCCTAAGACCTCTAATACTGATTGGTCTGTGCCATTTATTTATTATAGATACATCTTTGGATGTTAGGTTGTACCTGAAAGACTGAACTATCATTCCATCTCTGCAATGGAGGGTGGGTGACAAATTTGTTTTGTGGTTATAGTCTTTTCCTCTGTGCTGTGTCCTGCTGAGCCAGTCCAATCAAAACTATGACATGTGCACTCAAGTCAACTTGGAAGAACTATAATACCTAGAGATTACAAAGTAGTGGTTGTCAACTTTTAGGCTTTATTTTTTCTCATTTATAATATATATTTATTTGTTCTAATTAGTTATACATGACATAGATGCATTTTGACATATCATACATGAATGGAGTATAACTTCTCATTCTTCTGGTTGTACATGATATAGAATTACATTAGTCATATAATTATATATGCATGTAGGGTAATAATGTCCCATTCATTCCACCATCCTTCCTACTCCTAGAACTCTCCTTTTCCTTTAAGCTTTTTAATCTTATGAGGAATAATAATTAAAAAAAAAGATGGTTAAGGATTCTTTCCACTAAAATAAAGGTTAACATATAACACTTAGAATATAATTTGGCAGGGGTGGTAGTTGTCGATCTTCAAGTTTACCTCTGGGTCCTTCCAGTTAAGGGGATCTGGCTATGAAATTGTGGCCAGACAGGTTTTTCTCATGGCTCATGGAATTCTTATAGTGAAGATATGTCTTAGACTTGAATTTCTACCTATTTCTCAGGTGTCAAGCTATTTTGAACTAACTATATATTGTGTATGATCCAGGTATGCTCAAGGAAAAAGATATGACCATGAGAGTCAGTAACATACAACAAGACTTATTGGGTGGTGCTTGGTCAGGACTGAATGGCACAGGGAATCCCTCAGCATGAGACTGTCAGAAGGCTACATCCAGCAGGGATCGGAGCACGGGACTCCCTGGTGGGAAAGCTTATCTGAGAGAGGTCTCATGTGTAATGTACCTCTAGGTATATTAATCAGCTTTGTGTCATTGTAACAAAATACCTGACACAGGCTATGATGAAGAGGAGGTTTATTTAGCTCACAGTTTGGGAGAGTCAAAGTCCAAACAATGGTGCAGGCTCTGACAAAGAGCCTATGGCAAATGATTGATGGTAGACCACTTGTTGGGGCAAGTGGTTACATTTTAAGCCAGGAAGTTAAGAGACTACAGTCCCAGAATCCCTTCTGAGGGCATGGCCCCAAAGACCAAAGGACCTCAAATTAGGTCCTATCTCCCAAAGGTTCTATCACCTCCCAATAGTGCCCCCATGGGGATAGAGACTTCAGTCACAGTGGGTCTTTGGGGAATACTCAAACCATACCCAAACACAGCAGCAGGTGATATACTTTGTCACTCTGCAACATGGTAGGGAGTCTCTGGGTCAGAGAGTTCCTAAGGGCAGCAGTGGCTATTTTCGCAATAGGCAGCCACTGTCAGGTAAATGCTTCAGGGTATGCAAAATGGGCACACTCTGACTGGCCTAATGTCTGCTTGCTTTGGGCTAATATAAAAATAATTGGATATGTAAAAATTTCAGTTTGGTGCCAGCAGACTTTTGAACTAATGGGCTTCAGCCTGTAGTGAAATAATAAACAGCCCAAGGGCTGATATACCAAGGCCATCTTTGGCTCATTTATGTAACATGATATTCAGATGGTTAAATGAATTTGTCAAGGAAGAGAAGCAATTTACTATAAATGACCAGAAAGCCTAAGCCTTGGAAAATTCATAATCATAGAAACACAGTTTATTTCCAAATTTTACTACCTGGTTGACTCTATTATGTGTCAAAAATGAATTTAAGGGCTGAGGTTATGGCTTAGTGGTAGAGTGCTAGCCTAGCATGTGTGAGGCACTGGGTTTGATTCTTGGTACCACATATAAATAAATAAAATAAAGATCACTGAAAACTAAAAAAAAAAAAATTAATAAATTTAATCTTTACCAATTCTGGGGAGATTCTGTTCCTACTGGAAACCATCTAATTTAGAGTGGGTTGGAGTTTGGGTAGGAAAATAAGAAACTAAGTTAGAAACTGGAAATAAGGCCCACCCATAACCTTCTGGATTCACCAATGTGAGTTGAAAGATCAGCTACACTCATTTCTCCATGTAAGTGGAGCTGACATAAGCAACTGGGTTAAGGGAAGAGCAGACTTTTGGTGTCTTTTGTCTTTGAGCAATGTCATCTACTTAATGAATTTTTACTATACAAGGTGGGATGTGGCAGTGAACAAAATAGATAAGTAAGGTGCCTGCTTTCATGAAACTTGAGGGATGCAAGATCTAGGTTTAATGCACAATAATTGGGGGTGCTGTGTACAAAGATGGTGGAAATTCAGGGCATGAGGACTTAATTTAGAGGCACAGGAAGGTGGATATTAAGCAGTGGAAGAAACCTAATAAGAATTTTATTTTCAGGCCAAAATTCTAGCTATGGAGTAAAACAGTTTCAACTTTGTAGCATGTTGGAATTTACAGTATAACAGAAATGCAATGATAATTTATTTCTTTAGTGCTTTGAAAGATATCTTTCCTGATTCCAAATATCTCCTTTCTAATTTGAGTCATTTCCAACTCTTTCAAATAACAAGATTTTTGTTGTTGTTGGTGGTGTTTTTTTTTTTTTTTTAAATCTGGGGATGTAGGAAGTCTATAATCAGAGATCTTAAGGAAGTCATTTATTCTTCACTTCCTCTTGCTGGGTTTGACCAATGTTTAACAGCTGAGCTAAAATACTACATTTGCAGAATACAACAGTCACTAATATGCCATTATGTAAAAATG
Source organism: Urocitellus parryii (assembly GCF_045843805.1). Taxonomy (NCBI): domain Eukaryota; kingdom Metazoa; phylum Chordata; class Mammalia; order Rodentia; family Sciuridae; genus Urocitellus; species Urocitellus parryii. The sequence goes on along the minus strand of NC_135538.1, from coordinate 131,198,640 downwards.
TGAGTGTGTAACCGGTGTGATTCTGCAATTTGTATTTGGGGTAAAAATGGGAGTTCATAATCCAATTGAGTCAAATGTATGAAAGATGATATATCATGAGCTTTGTAATGTTTTGAACAACCAATAAAAAAAAGTAAAAATAAAAAAATACTACATTTGACTAGTAGAGCTGAAGTTTGTTCTCAGTCCTGTAACGTAGAACTCAGGATTTCAGTTCTGAATCATTTACAATGAATTACTCTCCTATATTACAACTTCTATAATCTCAAACTTCTGAACATACTCGGAATGAGTGATACTAGGATTTAAAATTAAGTATTTTGGGGCTAGTAGAACTCAAGATGCTATAATTGGTTAACGTCACTCTGAAGGATTTTTGCAATTCATGTGATTATACACTGCAGTGGCCTATTTTTTTTTTTTAAATTCCATTTGCTGTATATAAAGCAAGTCATATTATTTAAGATGATCACAAAATGCCACATTGCATTACAGACAAAGCTTAATGTCTAGCTCAGCCAGGCTGAGTGGCTTTGTGTTTATCAGACAGAAGTAATTTGGAGCTGCTGCCCACATACCTACTCGTAAACATCTCCATAGAACCAGTGCACACCCTTATCTTAAGGCACATTTGCACCCTGTTAAAGTGGCGACCTTAGCTTTTTAAAGTGTGTGCATATGGATTGAAACACATTTATCACTTTCCAAAATCCTTCAAGTATTTGTGTGGCAATTTCCATAAACCAGATTTCAAAGCAGGTGGGCATGCTGCCAACAGACAGACCAACCCAGGGGTGGGACTCTGGCATTTCTTCTTGAATGCTTCATGCCATTAAGGAAAAGTGTTTCAAACAAGAAGAGAGGCCAATTATGCCAAGTTGTGAAAGTTTTTTTTTTTTTTAACGTCCTGGATTTACAGTAATTTAAGGTTTTGTGCCAAGCCATAAATATTTCTAATTTTAGCTCAGATCCTTAATCTCAAACACTGTATGCATCTTTTTTTTTCTATTCTATTCCTAACCTCTCCATTTTGCAAAAACCCAGGGAAAGAAGTGGCAGCTCCTCTAATTATCTGACTTTGAGCTTGTTCACCAGCAGCACTTCTGACCACTCACGGTTAATTCGAGGCAGCACAGCCAGGCGCCTGTCAACTCTAATGGATTCATCACTATTAATAAGTTAGGCGCCTAATTTACTACGAGTTGGCACTAGCAGTGACGCTGAGAAAAGATCACATGTCTTAGCTGACGTGCGGATTCTTCCCTGCTGAAATGGACTCTTCTGCCAAAGTCAATGAGAAAAACTGACAGTGCTGGATGACTAAACGCTCCATCTCGTGCCGAGCCTTTGGCAGCTGGCACCTTTCTGCAAAACACAGCATGTTTTAAAAATTCCTCCAAATAACGACGATAATAATAATGGAGATACTTAGCAAGAGGGAGAAAGACTGGTTTTCATGTAATCTGCATCGAGTGGAGAAAAGTTGAATTGACGTTGGCGGCAGAGACATTGGATCATCTGTCCGAGTGGATCGATTCTCAGGAACCTGTGCCACACTAGGCTGCCTGCCTTGTTGGCCAAACAAATATGTATCATTGACTTTAGTTGAAAGGCTAATTTCCCGTCTGTTAAAAAGGATCAAGCAACTGAGAAAGAAGTCCTTCAGCAAGCCTCTGAGCCTCTTGGTTATGGAGAAATGTCCAGAGAGCTGTATATGGTACCAGTAATTGTTTACTCAAGTAGCTAGACATGCCTTTTCAAAGTAATCATGTCCAAAGAACTTAGGTGATTCTGCAATTTTTACAGTGTCTAGATGACCTGGGCATGCCCTGGGCATCAAGTGCTAATTCAGAACTCTCAGCAAAGGAAGAAGGGTAATGCGGAGACAGTGGAGGTCATTCCTGGCACCCAAAACCAAGCAATTGTTGGTTACATCAGGGACAGGGAGAAACAGGCCGCAAAAATAAATGACCCAGCTTTATCTGTTACAAAACTAAGTTATCTCTTCTGGAAGAAAGAAGTCACTGAAGTTTCAGGGCTTATCCTACTTACTATTTCGGGGGATAAATTGAAAGCTAAACAAAAGAAAAAAAAAAATATATATATATATAAGTTTTCTTTGATGCCATTTTGAAGTTTTTATTTTCTTTCTAACAAATTCATGTAATGCTTTTAGGATTAATAATAATTCAGGTTTAAAATGTTTGAAATTATTTTTAAATTCTTATATGTTAAATTAAAATAAATAACTAAGGCCTAAGAAAAGGAAGTACTCTGATGATCATATTCTGTGAGAACGAGGATCTGAGAGAAAGATGGTTTTCATGATAACCTCGAATGTGATCAAAAGCAATGAAGTATCAGAACAGTCCATTTTTGAGTTACACAAAGCAAGAAAGAGGTATTGATTAGCATTTGGTTAACTTTTATAAGTTCATGTTCAAGTTCAAGTTCACTTTTTTTTTTTTTGTAATTTCCACTGTCTTGTTTGGCCACTAGTCAACTTTCATTTTTGATATTGTATATTTTTAGATCTAGGGTTTATATTTGATTCTTTGAAAGGTCTGTTTCTCGGATGAATTTTACTAGTTGTTTATTCACTACCAGTACATTTCCTTTATGTTCTAAAGAAGAGCTTAAAGAATCCTTATCTACTAATTACAATATCTGGCTCACTGTGGGTTAGTTTCTATTAAAACTTCTCTGAGTTTCTTCAGATAATCTTGTATCCTATTGTGAATGTTGTGAATGATTTGTTGTAGATTCTCTGAATTATGGTATGTTTCTCTGAAGAGTTTTGTACTTTAATTTTAGGAGACTTTCAAGTAGACTGGACTAAAACTACAAACCTCATCTCTCTAGTGTGATGTCTGCTTCCCATCTCACGTCTGCCTCCTTTTGGCTTCTTGCCAGTGCCTCCAGGTGGTTGTCTTTTCTATTTGGTCCTGTAAAGGGTTGTTATCTGTTGGAGGGTTTGTCCAATAGGAGCTGTTCCTCTACTACCAGAATGTGGAAGTCCTTTGTCCTTTTTTGAACCATCTGATTTTAGAGATTTTCTCACCTCAGGAACTTATTTCTAGGCATCATTGTTCACAAATTATATATTTTCTATGTTATATTTTTTTTCTTCAGATTTTTTTTATTGTTGGTCGTTCAAAACATTACATAGTTCTTAATATATCATATTTCAGTTTGATTCAAGTGGGTTATGAACTCCCAATAGTAGAGAATAGGATAGACAGCAGAATACATCAGACATTAGAATGGCAATATGTAAATCGATGGAAGTATAACTGATGTGATACAGTAATCTATGTTATGTTTTGATCGTGCTATCCAATTCTGCAACTGATCCAAATCTTGAATTAGAATCTTTGAAAACCAAGCAGAATTCCATAAATGTTTTCTTTACCCATACTTTCTATTTACATTAAAAAATAAATGTCTACTGAAGGTTTAATATGTAATGGGAATGAAATACAGAATAACATGAGCACTTACTGCCTCTTATAACACTCACATTTCAGTGATTTTTTTCAGTTTATATATGTAAGAGCAAAGAAAAAAGTGTGATGCAAAATTCTTAGGAAAAAAATTCTATTGGGATAAAATAAAAAATGAGATGGCTTTAAACTAACGATCACTTCACGTAGGTTCTGAAATTTCAAAAATAGAAGTGCAGATGGATCTTGTTTGGGAACAAGAATGATGAAGATTCTGAACTCTCTGAGTCTCCCTTGAACACTGTATGATCATATTAAGTGTAGTATTTGCCATATTTGTCTAGAGGTTGCAAAACTGTGGGTTCGTGAAGTTGGTGTCCTGTCCTCCCACATGCTACCATGTGTAGATCGTCTCTACTCAGCGCCTTCACAACCTACCAGCCTCTTAAACTCAAGTGGGAGCTCCAAGGTACAACCATCATTTTTTTCCCTGACTCTGAGTTTCGGTAGACATGTCCTAAGATGTTGAAATTAGGGTCACAGAGCTATTTAATTTGACACTGTATTTAGAGCAAGGTGGAGTCATAAAGATCCAGATGTGAGGTGGAAAAGTCCTGACTTCCTTCCTAAAGCTGCTGACCATGGATTGGTCTCTACCTATTTACAGAACATGTTGCCATGAAATATTTGGGCTGGACAGCTGATATTCCAGGCAGAATCAGATCTCAGGGAAATAGCAACCAGGCAATTTTATTCTGAGAAATAAGCGTATGATTAAATAGATCTGCCTTTAATTTTTAAGCCCAAATGATGAAACTTTAATTGTAGAAGCAGATGAATGGCTAGAATTGAGTTGAGCATTTTTTTTAGAGGTCAGGTAGCTCCCCTTATGCCCTTAATATCAAATATACACATATGTATGCATACACTACTGCATGTGTGCACATACATTGGCACACGTATGTGTACACACAGGCACATGTGTGCACACAGACTTTCATAAGTCTAAGTTCAATGCCAACGTTGGAAATCGGCTTTTTTAAATCAAGAATTTAGTCTGCTCTAAATTCTAAATGTAAACGAAACTAAAAATGCAGTGTATAATTATTCTGGCCTGGAGGCTGCAGTATCATATGCATAAGACAGCACTGTGAATGCTTCCCAAGTTTATTTAGTGCTGAGTGCTGTGTCTTGCATGTCAGAGCTGGGAATAATCCTGTCTGTGGTCTCCCGTCCTCTGGGGCATTCTTGGTGCTCTGTGACTAACACACAGGACCTGTCATGTGAGCCCCAGAAAGGGCTGTTGACTCATGCCAATCCGAGAAGCCAACACATCAATTAACTGGGAACATTAACTAGGGGCGGGGTGGGGGAGGGGTAGAAAACTTGAGAGAGAAAAGAGGGGGGGGAGGGAGGGAAGGAGCAGAAAGAGGGACAAGATGAGAGAGAAAGAGGGAGAGGACAGTTAGAAGACAGAGACACAAAAAGGGAGGGAAATGAGAGAGACAGAGATAGAGACAGAGAGACAGAGAGAAAGAAAAGTAAAGAGTCGTGAAGTCAGGGGAAAGCACCATTGGAGGTGGGTGGTAGCACAGTAGTCTACTGACTGCTGAGGCCCCTTGAAGATGTCACTGGCAGGGGCTGGTCACCTTGAAATTTAGTATAGTTTTCCCTTGAGAAAATCCTACTAGAGAGGACTTACATCCAGACGTGGGATGCACTTATTTGTCTCCAAATATCCAAATTCAAATTCCCCTGAGATTTGACTCTGTCCTTACAAAGTCTATTCCAGTGATCTTAGCCAGGCCAACTGGTTCCTTCAAAGGCCACCCAGAATTCCTAGGTCACTGCCTCAGAGAGCTTCCGGAGCACTTTGCAAGTGTAGGGCAGTATACAGTCCCTGGGACAGTAGCTGCGTGCCTTATTTATTGGGGGGGGGTGCATAGTATCTGATATAATCTTCAGGACCATTTGTCCCTTAAATCCCCACTAAAATTGTTCTTTAACTTGCTTTTTTTTTTTTTTTTTTTTTGGTAAGTTATTAGGCTTTTCATTAAGTGACTGAGGACCCCAGGCTAAACTTCCAGCCTGGCTTTTCAATCCTGGTGTGCCTTCCCTCCTGCTGAAGGGATTCCTATCCAGCCTTTGTCTTTGTGGTAAACTCAGCAAGAGTCACAGAGGCCACAGAAAAGAACACCCAGTGTAATGATGGGGTTCGAAATCTGTCACTGGTGAGGTGAAGGACTCTTTCTCTCCAGTATCTAACAGAACCTCACTTACCAGAAGTTCCTTCCAGAATTGATAGTCCTCTCAGGTCTGGTTAAACCAGGGCAATAGAAGGTACCAGAAAGTCTGGGTTCAAACCATGTTTCAAACATCTTGATAGATTCAAACTAACTCCTTAGAGAAAGGGAGACAAAGAGATCTGAACCCAATGTTATCAAATCTGTGGTAGGAAATATAGCCCTGTCTACTGGCCTCAATGACAAGGGCACTAAGCTGACACTAAGTTTGGACCTCCTGAGAGAGCAGCACCATGATGTCTATTTCTTTTCTTTTTTTTTTTTTATATTTTTAGTTGTTGATGGACATTTATTTATTTATTTATTTATTTGTATGTGGTGCTGAGATTTGAACCCAGTGCATCACACATGCTAGGCAAATGCTCTACCACTGAGCCACAACCCCAGCTCCGTGCTGTGGATTTCTTTAGACGCTGCTTTGTCTTGTTGTGAAAGAGGAAACTCTTACTTCCAACTGCCACAGCTGACTGGTGACTTGATATGGAGTCAAAGGTGACCATCCATAGTATGGACATTAGCCAGGTGGCTGGCCTACATGTGGACCCTCTGTGAAAAACAGCCCCATAAACAAATGACTTTAACAGTCCATATAGTCCTCTGGGAAGTCATAAATGACAGTGGAACAAAAAGAAGGTAATTTTGTTCAGCTCAGGCTATGTCTCAGACTCTTCAGAGCTTACGTTTCTATTGTTTGTTTTATTGGTGGCATTCAAGTATTTTTATTTATCATTATTATCATCATCATTGATACTGGGGATTAAACCCAGGGGTTCTTTACCACTGAGCAACTGTCCCAGCCCTTCCCCGGGATCTTGCCGAGTTGTTGAGGTTGGATTTGAACTTGTGATTCTCCTGCCCCAGGCTTCTAGTCACTGGGATTACACACATGTACCACCATGCCTGGCTGCATTCCAATGTTAGAAATCTTGGGTTCTTCCAGCAACTTTTCAGTGACCTCAGTTTTTCAGTGAATTTCTGGGGATGAACATCTAATCCCAAAGGCACTCCATGTATGCCATTCACCTCCTGGTTGAAAGGGCCAGGTAAATAAAGGCACTAAGGCATATTTTCTTTGGAAGTTGGGGAGGAATAATAAAAAATGATCTCTGGCCTTTTGAAGTCAGATATTTCAGGGAGGAATCTTAATGTTTTGAACGACCAACAATAAAAAAAAAAGAGCTTTGTAATGTGTTGAACAACTAATAATAAAAAAAAATAAAAATAAAAATAAAAATATTTTTATAAACAAAAAAAAAATGAGAAAAAACAAAAGAAGAATTCTTTGGGTCTTGGTCAAACTCTGAGCTATCTGTAAACTTCAGGCCCCTTCATGTCTATCTAGGTCTGAGCTCCAGACTTCCAAGGTGGCCTTTTGCCAAAGAGCTAAACAAACCTCAAGTCACCTCCCACCCCAGTTTTGTAGAAAATGTTTCCTTGGGATAGTATCGCTGAGTAATAAGTTTTTTCCATCAAATGCCCACTTGGTGGTTCTGATGAGCATCACCTGAGAACCACTCTGGTTCACTGTGGACATCAGTTACAGACTCAGTCTTGGGAGGCCTCATGCATGTCTTCTAACTCAGTTTCTCCATCAGTCAGAGATAGCTGGGCGAAGCTGTGCTTTGGACATTCTCACCACATCCTGAAATAAAGGGGCTGGTTCAAGAAGTCACAGTATCAGTGAGGTCTTGGCATGGACATGTTATCGATATCTTCTAGAATGTCAAGAAGTGACTTCAAAGGATTTCATTTCTCACAGTGTCGCCCTAGCTCCCCAGGGTCTAGGGCAGCTGTGAAAAAGACAAGTGATGACACTGTGTGTATCCTTGTCTGTCTGTCTATCTGCAATTAGTTTTCAACAATACGTTCTTTCATTTGAATGAAATGTGAAGATTCCTAAGCCAGACATGGTCCACTTGGGAAAACAGGCTTTCCAGATGTATGGAGGAAAAGTGAGGCAGAAAGATGAGGTCTGTGTTTAGTGACCAGGGAGAAAACTAGAGCCATGATGGCTCCGGTCTCTGGGACCAAGTACATATAAGAAGTGTTGGTAGCTTTTATCTTGAACTTAAGTCTCCTTGTCCCCAGTTCTTGCATATCATATGGAATCTTCTGAAGAATTTCTGTAAAATTACTGTACCGTTGGTCCTCTGTATCCAAGTTCCATATCTACAGTTTCAAACAGTTGTGGATAGAAAATATTCAAAAGAATTTTATCTTTTCTAAATCTGTACAAACTTTTTCCTGTTATTATTCCCTAAATAATATAATTTAGATCCTACTTATAATGACTACTTACGTGGACATTTTATTAGCTCTCATAACTAATCTAAAGAGATTAAAATTATATAGGAAGTTGTGCACAAATTATGAGCAAATACTGTGCCATTTATATAATGGACCTGAGCATCTGTGGAATCTGGTACCCATGGGTTCCTGGAACCCATCGCACTTGGATACCAAGGGTCAAGTATATGTTTGCTTCTTATAAATGGAGTCTACAGTGCAGGAGACAAAGAAATAATGATAATGACAACTCTGTCTGCCACCAGGGTCACATTATGTTATCAGATTGTTGTTTCTAGTCCTGCCTTGCCTTTGTTGGGTGATGTCGATGTCCCAATCTTCCTAGAATATCTATTAGTGATCATGAACCACAGAAGCACTTCATTTCTGATTCCCCTATTTGGAGAAGAACTTGTAATAAATTGTGCCTTCTCATTCTTGCTCAGCTTCTGGCTGTTTGTCACAAGCTGGACAAAACTAGTTCAGCAAATGGGTTGTCATTGAACAACTTTCAAAAATACAGGTTAACAAAAGATGCATGAAAGTAAAATAAGGCAAAACAGCTCTAAAGTGGAAATGAATAAAATATGGTTGTTTAATCCTCATTTCATATGAGGCCAAACCTAGGATGACCTCTGATTTAATTTAACTTTCAATGGCAATAGCCTTTAAAAGTAGAAAAGAATTTGACCAGTGTGGAATGATATCCAAGAGGGGTATAAATTAGGATTGTAATTGTTTGGAAGTATGTGTGCGCTTTGGCTTTAATTCCATTCACAGTCATGCCTTGAAAATAAACACATGTATGTTCCTCATAGCAGATGGGCTGTGAGGATCCAAATTCTGTAAGGATTCTGGTCCTCTGTTTTTGAATTGGGAAGGATCAGCAGGTGACAGACATTTTTGGGCACTGCCAACTCCCTGGCCTGTGGCAGGACCAGCAGTGGTCTGCGGTCACTGTAGTCACCATCTGCTCGCCCAGCATTGTAGCATGTCCCTGTTTTCTTTAGAGAGGTTCCCTTCTTGTCTCCTGTCTCCCCGTCACTACTCTGGCTGCAGACAATTCTGACCTGCTCAGGACCTTGGACTTTGGCAACAACAACAACGTGGCGCTGCCATTTTGTGATCAGCCTTGGGCAGGTCCCTAGGTTTTCCGGACCCAATTTCTGCAGCCCTAGAAGGACGGGACTGGGCAATGGCTCAGGTTTTTGGACCCCTTGCATTCTATATGACAAACACATCCATTTTAGACTGAGCATGGGTGGCAGCTGGGAGGTCTTGGAATCCATTACAATCCCATTAGGAGGCACAGGGTGAGCGCATGGGCCAGGATCTGTTGGGCCTCCTCACGTAGACAGTTGGCTCTTGGACGACAGCTCACGCATGTTTTCACTTGTCTTTGAGCTTGAAAACTCCCCCAAGGACTATGCACCCACAGAGGTTGTGCCAGCTAACCCACAGACGCCCCACTGGAGAGAACTTGATTGCTTCTCTATCTTGGAATTTACCTCTAAGAGAGATCTGAGAACAGAGCTGTGTGGGTTTGTTTGCTAAAATGATAGATCAACTAACATTTATCTAAAGCATGAACCGTGAACTCAGGCCACTCCTTTTCAAGACATATCTGAAGCATTCAGCACCAAAACCCTTTTTTTTTAAATTTCACCTTCCACTTAAAAATATGAGTGTTGAATTAACCCCCAAATTAATCCTCACTGAGCTAAGGGAGCTTTAAGTAGCTATTACCATTTTCCAAGGCCTCTCCTTTCTGGCTATCACCCATACTCCCTACCCTTAGCCTGGCCTCTGGATTTCCATATAGAATGAGGAATCCCAAGGATGCTGTCCTCAATTTTTCTTTAGCCACGTGAGTTTCAGTCTATTCCTATCAATAGAGTGAAGAGGAAAAAAGAAAAAAGAAAACTGGAGTTTATTTATTTACAGGTTCTTTTCTATTTATTATAAGTATTAACACAGATGAATCATGTTTCACTGTGGGGCATTTCTGTACATGCATCTAACTAGTGTGTTTTAATCACGTACAGCTGCTTTTTAAAAGAAAGAACTCCACTGGTCTAGAAAGGGAGACGAACAAGAAGGTGATTTTAAAAAGAATTCACATTTATTTTCTATGGAGATAAAAGAGGAAGCAGTGAGGAGCGTTTAAAAAAAAAAAAAACCTTGAAAAGACTGTCTTTTCTCACCCAACATAGATGGAACCCAAGGCATAAAATATACCCAATTTCATAGAGTCAGACACTTTAGATAGATCCTGAAAAATATAGGAATATAGAAAAAGTCTTGAAGGAGGTTGGCAAAAATTAAGGGGAGCTTATTAAAAATCAAGGGTGCAGTCTGAGAAGCACATTCAAATGATCTCTTTCCAAGTTGACATACAATGTGGTTTTCCAAAAAAAAACAATTACCCTGGAATACCACTTTATACCTGGTATTCCAGGGTAATTATTAATAGCACCCAAGACTGTGCCAATTTGGACGATAAGTCGCACGGTGTCCTCTCTATGACCTTAGCCTACAGAACTATTTGCTTAGGGTTTTTCATGATTTTCAACACTCCCATCCAATTCTGCATGTCTATGCCAAGCTGATATTCCTCAAGCACCACTTTAACCAAGTCACCCGCTGTGCTGGTTTGAATATGATTCATTCCCTCTGAAACTCCTGTTGAAATGTGTTCCCATTATGTCAATGTTGGGAGGTGGGACCTTTAAGAACAAAGCCGAGGTGGTTGAGAGAGATGTATGCTATCCTATGAGACTTTAGGGGCAACTCACTCCAAGAGGAACTTGAAAGTGAAATCGTTTTGATTATTGTTATTATTACTACCATCATTATTATTATTTTGTGCTGGGAGTTGAACCCCAGACCTCCAGAATGCTAAGTATGTGCTCTAACACTGACCTATTACTTCCCATAGGAATAAGTGAATTCTCGCTCTCACAAGACAAGATGAGCTATCCAGAGAGTGGGTTGGTATAAAGTGAGGTCACTCCTCTTGTTTTACACCTTCTACACATGCCAGTTTGCCCATTCACAAATGACTTTCCACTATATGATGGCACAGAACAAGGTCCTTGCCAGATGTGGACACCTGATTTTGGAATTCCAGCCTCCAGAAGTGTGAGCTAAATAAACTTCTGTCCTTTTTCATTTTCTTTTTTTCTCTTCTCTCTTTTTTCTTTCTTCTATCCTTCTTTCCTTCCTTTCTCTTTTTCTCCTCCTTTCTATTCCTTTCTGAGTTTTTTTTTGTGACTTAAAACAACACAAATTTATTACCCTTAATTTTGGAAGTTGGAAGTCCAAAGTGAATTTCAGTGGGTTAAAATCAAAGTGATGGCATGACTGAATTCTTTTCTAGTAGTTCTAGGGGTTGAATCAGCTTCTTTGCCATTTGCAGTTTCTAGAATCTATGCATTTCTTAGCTCATGGTCCCTTTCTCTATTTTCAAAGACCAGTAGCATAGTACCTCTCTCTTTTAGAAATTACCCAGTCTCAGGTATTCTGTGATAACAAGAGAAAGCAGACTGAGATACCCACTGCTTTGCAATTGCCCACATTGGAGCCCTGTGGGCCATCACTCAGATACTAGTGCCTTCCACATACCCAGTGCATGCTTTTTGGGGTCCACACATCCTTTGAGACTCTCTTCTTGCCATCTCTCTCAGAAAAGCCCAGGTGCTCTCCTCTTTTATCCTCCTTCTCATTGAATCTGCTGATCCTTCAATGTTGAGCTCAGTGACCTCTCACAACACTCTCACTTGTACCCATGCAACTCATCTTTCTTATATGCCCGAATCATTTGTTCCTTACCTTCTACTCACCATTTCCACCCCCCTTGCATGTGGGTACTGCTGTTATGAAATTGTATTTCCTTCTTAGTCAGGTGATATCCTAATTTGTTGTCAAGGCAAGATCTAAGTTAGAGTGGAGTAAGTAAAACAAACTTTCTTTCAGTCTGAGGGTTACAGTGAAGAGGTGAGTGGCTTAGGGTGGGTGGGGTGTTTCTGCCACTCTCAACATTTGGCCTCCTAGACGGTAGCACTCACTGACATTTCTAATCAATATAAGGGGCAAGGAGAGAATCCAGAGAAAGGGGCTTCCTCATCTGGGAGACTGCCCATGGTTTTACATTTCATTTTTATCTGTAGCCCATGGCCCAGAACTTAGTCACATCGTCATATCTAATTAAAGGAGGTTGGCAAATGTATGTAATTTTTTTTTTAAACCTGGGGGCCGTGTATCCAGTGGTAAATAAAAATTTCAAGAAGTCATTGCTTTGAACTAAGTCCCTGCACTGAGCCCAACAGTCCAGGCCAAAAATTAAAAATGGAGTCACTCACTGTTCTCCAAGTTCTGTTCTCCAAGCTGAAACTAAGCTGTCTACCCGGATTTCTAAGAAATTAGAATTAGAGAGATCACAACAAAATTTCCCAGATAAGGCCTGTTTCAACATGATAATGAGGTTCTCTCTTACTTAATCCTTACAAAAAAAGGTAACCTAATGTTAACCAAGAGTTATTTTTCTGTTGTTCTGTCACCCTTTCTCAGCCTTACAATGAAATGACAAATCTGCTTTTGGGTCTTATTGTTTGTTTTGTTTAGCTTTCTTCAACCCTCACTTGTTTGTGAAACCAAACTATATTCTGTTCTGCTTGGCTCATTGAAACCTTTGTTGTGTCTTATGGGATGGAGTACTGCCTAATTCTAGAATCTCAAATAAAGCCAATTAAGATCATTAAACTAAATTGTGGTAATTTTGTCCTTTGACACTAACTGAGAGGGAGGAGGGAGTGCTGGCAGGGCACCGTGGAGATCTTTCTTTTTCTTTTCTTCACGCATAGCATTTGCTTAAAAAAATTCTATTGATTTGTGCTATTCTTTATTCACATTTGCATCTTGCAAGTGAAAAGGGAGATATTTAGGTTTTTATTTATATTCAAAGATGGCTTTGATTTAATGGTTACACTGATTTGAGTCAGTCACGGGGTCCACTTGGACCCAATGCAGTCAAATCTCGAGTGTGAACCTTGAATCCGTTTTGGTTTTTCTTCCAGTTGAAAGACAGTGGGCACCCACTTTGAGGATGAGAGTGCTGTATTGGTCCTTTCTCCATGTTCCTCCTGGCATTACTGTCTTTGATCACTGTTTTCCATCTTCATGAAACAGCTTTCAAATACTATATGCAGAAAAGATTTCTAGGTTATAAAAGAAACCAAGCTGCCCTTCAGATTCTTAAAAAAAACAAAAAAGATCTGGGACAAGATCAGGTTTTGATTGTGGTCATCATATGCCAGACACAGCTAAAACATTATACTTCAGGACAGGGCACCCTGATGTGTCTGGGCCACATGCAAGCCTGACTTTGATGTGACATTCTTCTTTAATTTGCCTTGGAAGAGTGCTCTATTTGAGCTTGTGTTTGGATCTAGGTCAAAGAATCGAGGTTATGATCCGGTTGAAGCATCCAGTGCACATGGGAGAGAACAGAATAAAACAAGAGAATTAGTATTTTGTCACCTTGACAGTTCCAGAATTTCAGATGGGCAGTTTCTGGAGTTCAGTCTTACTTTGTCGAAGCTAGTTGAGTAGGAGGTCAGCATTAGGGAAGAATCCAAGGGAAAGACAATATCCTTGCCTCTTCTCCTGCATCCCTGGTACATAGAAGGTGTCCAGATTTCTCCAGTAGAAATTCTTGGTGACCTACAGGGACAGTCCTGGTCCATTTCCTTGGACCTGGAGAATCTCAGAAACCTAGAAGTTTTTGCTCTCAGGATTGGTGGTAATTTAATACCATCTGGGTTTCTGTGAGTTGACGCTGTGTATGTGTATGTATTTGAGGATGTATAAAGTCCTTGCCTGGTGCAGTGGGGGGGGGTGACTTCTGTGTCTCCTCCATTTTTCTGGATTGCTCCTTAGGGACCTCACATCTGTAGCCAATGGCAGGCTTTGCCTGAGAAGATGCTGGCTTCCTTCTAGGTGACGTCTTTCACATACTAATCTTTTAATTCTTGCTTTAAAACAAAAATGTAAAATACCATTGTTTTCCATTCAGTGGTTTATAAAGATGATTGGACTTTGGATTTGTTCTTGATGTGGAACAATTAATTAAATGAAAATCATACTTTATTAATTTTTTTTTGTGCATTTTTCCTGACAAAGATTTTTATTCAGGTGGAGCTCTCTAGCCACTTACTATTAGGATACAAAACCTGTAATTATGATTCCTGAAAAAGGGAAGCGCTTAAAAAAAAATCTACGGAGAAATAAGAAAAATGTATCATGTGAGAAAATCTGGGGAAAAAAAAACATACATAGGAAGGATACCCTTTAGAGCCTAAATGTTCATATTGTGTTAGCTAGGCATCCCAGGAGACCAAATGACTGTCTGCCTCTTAATTGTAGTGGGAGTTTCTGGAAGCCTGGACTTTCTGTCATTTATCTTTTAATTCCCAGGATTTACCCCAGGTGAATGGTTCATCCCTGGTGGTCAATGTTTCTAGCCAGATGTAGATTCTGACTCCCTTTGCTTATATTTGACAGCAGTGGCTCTTTGTCAGTATTATTAATTAATTAATATTATCTCTGTTCTCATAAACAATCACCTGTATCACCGTCCGCATAATGGTTGAGCTGATCTGTCCTAAGAGCAAGTTGCTCTTCTTCTTTTTTTTTTTTTTTTTCCATATCACACTGTGAGATTTGAATGGGACAGTGGTTCAGTGCATGAGAACAGAGCGCAAATCCTCATCTGTTTCTGATTCCTGTGGGTCTTAGGAGGCCAAGCAGGGTCCCATCTGTAAAAATGGAGAACCCTGTGAAAATGCCTGGAGGGCTGACTTTTAAGGTGTCTCTGGGAGGTCTCAGCTATTGACAATCCAATCAAAGTCACTGCATCTTATTGGACATCTGTTTGTCCTCAGAGGGGCTTATTCGATTCTCCCCACTTCAGTCACTGGGAAACCATCTGATCCTACTGCAGCCAAGTGAGACAGGAAGAGCATAAACAATGGAGAGAGGCTTGCTTCCTTTAGGCAGCAGGGTTTGCATTACACTCACTCAGTGCCTGGTGCTCGGGATTCTCCATATCCCTCTGTATCAAGGGTGCCTGTGGGCAATAACTAGCTCATAGATTCATCAAAGAGATGCTTAATCAAAAGCTTGAAAATAAAACTTTTCTGTTCCTTATTTGAAAGTATGCATTCCCATTGTTATAAAATACAAAAGCACAAAGAAAAAATAACAAGTAATTAATTAATCTTCTCACTTATTTTTGTATATTTACATATGCATATTTGGTTCATGCTATGTTTTGGTTTTTAAAAAATTTCACTTGACATCATAACAAACATTTTCCTGTGGAGCACAGGGCAGACCTAACTTTAAAGCGTGAATAACACTTCACTGTGAGGATATACCAGGCTTAATTTATCAAATCTGCACCAATGATGGTGTGTATAAGGTTATTTCAACTAAAGTACAAATAAATACCTTTATTTTAATAGTTAGGTATATCAGAGAAAAATGACTACTACATATCTCCATAAGTCATAGAAATTACTACTTAAAATAAGGTCAAGTAGAAAGAGGGGGCAATTGGTTTAAAGTACATTTAAGTAGAAGTGTTAAATACATAAGAATACAAGTTGATGGTAAGTGTAGAAAAACTGTGCAGCAATGACTGTAGTCTGGGAAATGTTCTCACTGATTTTCCTTTGTTGGAGAGTTAGGTGATTTCCAGTGTTTGGCTACAATAAACAATGCTAGAATGAACCACTCTGTACATAATTCTTCTTGACATGAGTGATTATTTCTTGAGGGTGGAGTCTTCAAATTAGGATTTTATGGTGAAAAGTCAAAATCCTGAAAAGTAATTCCATTCAGGCTCCACAACAGTGAATTCTTAGAAAAAACAGCTTTGCCTCTTGGTTTCCTAGTGCTTTTACAAAAGAAAAAAAAAATTTAAAATCAAATCTTTAATTCGCAGGGTTGGTAAAGTAACACAGATCAATTGAACATATACCCTAAGAGCGCTCCAGGGTTCCCCCCCAAAAAACATGTGCTTAATGGTAGCAGTCTGGTAGATGGGCACCTGTCAGAAGGAAAGGTGTGTTTTCAGAGCATTGAACAGAGGTAATGGATGCTGTGGATCATCTCCTCCTTGCTCATATTCATCAGAAGAGCAAGAGTACAAAACTTGGGTTGTGGGGGCAGGACACAATGACAGAACACAGTGACCCAGTTGATGAACATGAAGCAGCAGGATAGAACCAGGAGCCAGAAGCCTGTGATCCAGAGGTGCAGCCACACACGTGAAATATGGTACCCAAGGGGCACCTCTACCTTGGTCCTGACTCACCAGATGGATGATCTTTGGGGAATGCCAAGTAAGACATAAAAGTCTCAAATGATAGGCAGTGGAGTTGATGAGGGAGCTTCAGACAGATGAGGTTCTATATCAGCAGCGCACAAGTCCAACTGCTCGAAGTGTGAGTTAATTTGTGAACTTGTAGGTGGATCCTTCAGAGAAGTCAGAAGGGGCCGTAGGGATTGACTCAGGTGGTTAAAATAGGCACGAGACAATAGGGCCACCTGTCAATGAAGGGCAGAATGAAATTAAGTAGCACATCTAGCAGAAACTCCAAATGAGTTCATGAGTGTGGCCTTATTACATGAAGATTCCAGGAGAGCCAGCCTGTCAGGGATGTTTCATGTGCAGGGATGGCTAACTGTTCCCCAATTTCCATTCTTTCAGGTCTCCTTTCAGAATCACTCAGTTTGGCTATTGGACACACGATCACTCATCTGCAGACCATATATATTTTTTCTTCCTTACAGCTTCTTGTGGTCACATAGTTGATTCCATGAGATGTGAGTGGAAATGACATCACATGAAATGTCTCTTTATTGCTTATTGCTTATAGGAGCAAATGTGTAAACCAGGTGCTCTGCAGTCTCCCACCTTGGACCATTAATCACTGGACCGTTACCTGTGTATCTCACTCCCTTTTGTGCTGCTATATCAGAATACCACAGACTGGGAAATTAATAATAAACAGAAATTTGTTTGGCTCATGGTTCTGGATCCTGAAAAGTTCAATACAGAGGGGTTGGCATCTGGTGAGAGTTTTCTTGCTGAGCCATCTCACAACAAAAGGCGGAAGGGCCAAAGAAGGTAAGAGAGAAAAGACTAAAGGGCCAGACTCATTCTTTATAATCAACACCCTCCTGCAATAATGAACCCACTCTGATGATAATGGTATTAATCCATTCCAATCAAGAATATTCAGGATATTCAGATATTCAGGACTTGGATACCTACAAAGTGATAGGTAGTTAATAATCAGATACTGAGATAAATAACCTGAGCTGAGGAGGATGCTTAGGGTAATAGCATTGACCATTCCTCCTGCTTTGTTGCTCAGAGGTGATCTTTTGTCTCCCTCTTCCTCCCTGCACCTCTCCTTCCTTTTCTCCAGCATTGGAGGGAAGCTTTAGAGACAATTCTACCAATCTATTCAATGCCACATCCTTAGGCTGGAGAGGGGGCAGCACAACTGTCCCCAGCAAAGGTGGACCAAGTTCCAATGGGGGAGGGAATGAGTAATTCCGACTGTCATGTATAACTTTAATGATATTAATAATTGATAATTAATCATTGTAACTAATTGCTACAAGTCTTTGTAATCAATCCTTCTTTGAAAGGGAATGTTTATTTTGTTTGTGGAAAAATGACAGAACTATTTAAAATGCTCTTTTGGAAAACGTTGATTGATTTTTATTTTATGGACAATCATTCTATTCAAGTTTCCTTATTCTGCTTGGTCTCTTTCCAGAGATAGAATGAGCTTCTAGTTGTACATGAATTCTGTCACTTTGTGTTTATTGCAAGCTTTGAATTATTCGACAAGATAAGGGTACGAGGAGGAAAGAGACCAGTTTGAACATAGAATTGGAAGTCGGAACTCAGATTCATTTATTAGCTGTGTTACCATAGCAAGTTAAGTATTGAATGTGTATAATGCCATCCTTACAGGTTGGTAAAGAATTGAACCTCCCATGGGAGGAATGGATGAATTCTAGATAGGGAAGAGGGGTGGAGGGAAAGGGAAGGCGCAGGGGATTAGCAAGGATGGTGGAGTGTGATGGACATCATTATCCAAAGTACATGTATGAAGACACAAATTGAGTATCACCATACTTTATATACAAACAGAGATATGAAAAACTGTGGAATATATGTGTAATAAATATTGTAATGCAAAAAAACCCAAAGTACATGTATAAAGACATGAATTGGTGTGAAAATACTTTATATACAAAGATATGAAAAATTGTGCTCTATATGTGTAATAAGAATTGTAATGCATTCCACTGGCACAAGCAGGAGGAAAGTCATTTTCAAGAATTGGAAGGGGAATTTTGTGATTAGGAGAAGACTTGTCTCACTGACTGCCACTCTCTTTCTGCATTCACATTAGAAGACCTCATGATATTTTCTCAAAAATCTAATTGTAAGAATGTTTGTGAAAAGATTATGCAACCTAATTGTACGATTTGTTTCTTTGTTTCGCTTCATGTTTGTGATGTGACCCAAAATTGTCAGCAACAATGTGGGCCTGGATATGAATTTTCCTAAACTGAGAATCCCTGAGATGAGACTCTCAAAGGATTCTGACCTTCATAAGATCAAGAATCACTCATTTTCAAGTTTCAGCAGAGCGTAATGACCAGAATTCACACGTGACTCTATTAGTGGGTTTGAGTTCAGTGATTAGATTCCTTCATATAATTAAGAATCACTGTTTTATGCTACAAATCATCCAGATAATGGGATAACAGAGTCATGAATTCTTTCATCCAATGTGGGCAAACTCTGATTTTTATTTTATTGACAATCATTCCATATTTTCTTTCTACAAATGGCAGCCACACTCAGCATTTCCCTCTGTGGGTATTGCTTCTTGGGATCAACTTCACCTTCTCCTTCTCATTCCTCCTTACAGCTAGAGATGTCACCTTGATGCAAAGCATTTTTTTCCCTTGGCCTCTGCCTTGGACTCAGTTCCCTGACTCATCCCCAAACCAGCCCAGACTAAACTGTGGTCCAGGTGGAGAGTCCAGGAAGAGAGCATACATATCTCCACACTAGCATCTCTGGTTGGAAAGAACTAGCAGCTAGAGTCATCTGATTTGATGCTGTTTTTCATGACCCCAGCAGGCTCTAGTGAAGCAGGAACAATACTGTGTGTTTTCTGCAATCCTAGGGATCCATGGAGTTCATGAGCAGAGTAGTTACCTTCATAGTTGAGGTTACCTCAACAAAGTTCTTTTCTTATAGGTTTCAACCATGATGATTAAAAAACACTATGCTTGCACTTTGAAAGACATGCTTCTTTTTAAAGTTAACCTCCTACATAACTACGCACATAACATTTTTAAAGCTTAATGTTTTAATGTTAATTTATAGTTTCAGAAGAATCGCTGTAGGAGAGTAAAATACCCCAACCCAAATATATTTCTTTGGCATTTCAAGTTGACTATTCAAAGATGCACAGACCTCTACAGACATGGAAATAGATCTTAAAATCTGGCCTTAAAGAAAATTATATCTATCTCTATTAATAAAATATAAAAATAAAGCAAATGCCGACAGAAGCATTTTTATCTGCTATTTTCCCTTCTGCCTAGAAAAAAATATTTCCACAAGAAGTAGAGATGGAGGTCTGACATCTGGCACCTGAGAGATGCCCACAAGTAGATGTTACCCGGGCTATTTTATCTGCATAATAATACCACCTTTGCTCATAGTACACTTCTTATCTTTACCTTCCCATAACCGGAGCCTGCCAACCCGGCCCCCCAACAAAAGGAGTCTCAAGCCCCTATTTCTTCCTGCAGGTTCATTCCTTGGGGCTTAAGGTGATGCAGAACATCATGGCAGAAGAGTGAGGTAGAGGAAAGAAGGCAGGAACATGGCGCCATGAAGCAGAAAGAAAGAGAGCTTTGCTCAACGAGGACAAAATATATACCCCAAAGGCATATACCTCCAGGGACCCACCTCCTTCAGTCACAGTCACCATCAAGTCAATCCCTATAAGGGAATTAGTGCACTGGTAAAGTTAACCCTCCTGTAACTCAATCATTCCATCTCTAAACCTTCATGCATTGCCTTACAGGTGAGCTTTGGGGGAACACCTCATTTTCAAACCATCACATGGGACAAACCCAATAATAGGATAGTCAGGTGAGAAGTCTAGTGAGCTTCTTCTTTCTGAAGGGTGGATATTTTGTGAACCACAAGGAAAAGTTCAAACTCATTAGAAATGTTGCCACTTTTCTACCTACAATATAATTCCCTTATGAAATGAACCCATCCTAAGAGTACAGAAATTTACATATACCATACCAATATTAGGGAGACCAAGAATAACTGGATGACGCAAAAGTCATTCTGGCACATCTGCCCCAACAGATTAAGGAACTGTGCTTGATGGTGGTTCTAAGCCACGATGAGTGGTTACTACAGGGTGAGCCACAGCCAAGGGAGGGATTAGGAAAATGATCTCCCATTCTGGGGGAACTCTTCAGACAGAAATGTGCCGATAGAGGGAAAACCATCCTTTCTTACAGTTCTAGATAGTGGTCATTGCTCCTGGGGATAAGTTGTCTGGGTTGTGTCTGGAAATCCTTTTCTGAATACAACCACATTACTGTGGCGGAGATTACATACAAGATGTCTGGCCAGAAGGAATGTCACTGTTTTGACCCTACCTTTAGGAGTTGTTTGCCAGAAAGATCTACTGAATCTCTTCCTTTAGAAGTCTTTGTACACTGAAGATAGACTTTTATCTATCTGAGATGACTCAAAAGCACACTTGATGTTAATGATTTCAGTAAGTGTCCACAAGGGTCATGTGTTAAGGGCTTGGTTGCCAACCTATGGTGCAACTGGGTTGTAGTGAAACTGAAAGATATGGGACTTAGTGAGAAGTTAGGTCACTGTGGGTGCAGCCTTGAAGGGTATATTGGGACTTCAGCCCCTTCCTTTCTCTCTCTCTCTCTCTCTCTCTCTCTCTCTCTCTCTCTCTCTCTCTCTCTCTCTCTCTCTCCTTCCCAGTCACCACGAAATAAGCAGAATTCCTCCACCAAGCATTTCCACCATGATATGCTGCCTTACCACAGCCCCCAAAAGCCATGTGTCAACCAACCAGAGTGAAGCCTCCAATACAATGAGCCCAAATAAACCTTTCCTCCTTCTAAGCTTTTATCTCAGGCTTTTTTGTTACAGATGAAAAAATTACTAACACATTTGACTTTCTGAATATAGGAGTGCAGGTGGATCAGACCCGGAAATCACCACATGGTCTTCTTGTCCTATTAGAATCTCCACTGTATATTTGGATTTTTTTTTCTAATTTAGGTTTCATTCTTAATTCCCAGATAATAACACTTCCAAAGTAACTCTTAAGACCAAGCCATGACCATAACATTCTGAGCACACTTCTGAGAAAGACAAAGGGATGCCTCCTATACTGGGCAGGATGGAAGGTCCTAGTACAAGCATAAAAATTACAAGAACATGGCGTGAGCGATATATAAAAATGCACTTGCTAATTGTTACTGGAAGCGAGCATGACTAATGCAGGAGCAGATGTTTTAAGAAATAAAAGGTCACAAGCATTTTCAGACTATTAAGGCATTTATTTATGTAGCAAATTTGCATCTGGATTTCCTTGTCCTTGCTTTGATCTCTGTCTCTTACACACAGCAGGAAGAAGCTGTTGTCAGAAGCATCAACTACCCAGCATAAGATTTGTAATAGAAACAACCAGAAAGGAGACAAGTCTCCCAGATATTACAAATCAATATAAACTGTAAACTATTTGGAGTGAAATTATATGTGTGTGTGTGTGTGTGTAATAACTTTAAAAGAAACCTCTTTTCTCCAGAATGGGTCAATAAGTTACAGTTATTAATCTTGAGCTGCTCTTAGTTTAGAAAATAACAGCCCCAAGGTCTTTTAAAAAGTGAGTCGTTTTCTTACATCAATGGGATCCTGTTAACATTTTTTCTTCTGTGTCAACTGATTTCACTTAGAACAGTATCCTCCAGGTTCATCTGTGTTGTCAAAATGGGTTTCCTTTTTAAAGGTTGAATAATATTCCATCCTATGTAAATACAGTCATCTTCCCTAATCTGTGGTTTTCCTGAAAGCTGAAAATTAGAAACAGCTTCAGTTACCTGTAGTCAAGTAAGTTCCAAAGATATTACATGGAAAATTCTAGAAATAATTCATGTTTTAAATAACTTTGATTATATAATATTATTATAATCATTCTATTCCATTATTGTTATTAAATTTTTATTTTATCTAATTTATAAGTTAAATATACTTTATCATACACATGTATCAGGAAAAAATATATACAGTTTGTACTATCTCATGGATAAGGGAGAGCTCACTGATATGTATCCATTCATCCATTCCTGGGCATTTAGGTTGCTTCCATATCTTGCCTATTATGAATAAGGTTGCAACAAATATAATTCAGCTATCTCCTCTTCATTTCCTTTGGATATATAGCCAGAAGTATGATGTCTGAATCATATGGTAGTTCTAACTTTCAGTTCCCGAGGAACTTCCATACTGTTTTCATAGCGGCTGCACCTGTTTCCATAATAATAATAATGTTTTGCATATTATTATTCCTATGCCAACACATATTATCTATAAATATTTTTACAATAAATATTCTAAAAGTGTAAAGTGGTATCTTACTTTGGTCTTGAGTTCCATATTTTAAGTCAATAATGTCATGATATTGAGCACTATTTCCTATAAACCTGTTGAACAATTGCATATGTCCTTTGCAGAAATTCACTTTTAATTGGGTAATGTATCCTTACACATGTTGAGTGTTATCCCTCTGTTAGATGTATGCTTTGCAAATACATTCTCCCATCCCGTAGGTTGTCTTTTCATTTTGGTGATTATTGCCTTTGCTGGGCAGGAACTTTTTAGTTTGATACATGTCTACTTCTCTCTTTTTCCTTTTGAAATCTATGATTTTGGTGCCATATTCAAGAAATCTTGCCAATGTTGATACCAAGAAGCCTTTTCACTTTTCTTTTAGGATTTATGCAGTAAAATTCACAGAAGCAGAAAGTAGAATAGTGATCACCAGGGGCTCAGGCAGCAGGAACAGGGAAGGTATTGGTTAAAGGGTACAAAGTTTCAGTTATTCATAATGAATATATCTTAAAAATAAGATATATAGCTTAGTGCCTACAGCTAGCAATACTATATTGAACACTTAAAATTTTGCTAGGACTGAGTAATATTCCCTTGTGTGTATATACCACATTTTCTTTATCCATTCATCTGTTGAAGGACACCTATGTTGGTTCCATAATTCAGCTATTGTGAATTGAGCTGCTATAAACATTGATGTGGCTGCATCACTGTAGTATAGTGATTTTAAGTCCTTTGGGTATTATTCAGCCTTAAAGAAGATTGAAATGATTGCATTTGATAGTAAATGGATGGAGCTGGAGAATATCATGCTAAGTGAAATAAGCCAATCGCCCAAAACCAAAGGTTGAATGTTTTCTCTAATATGTGGATGCTAATTTACAATAAGGTTGGGGGAGCTAGGGAAAAAATATTTACTTTGGATTAGACAGAGGGGAGTGAAGGGAAGGGAGGTGTTATGGGTGTAGGAAGGATAGTAGAGTGAATGGAACATTATTACCCTCTGTGCATATATATCACACGACCAGTGTGATTCTACATTATGTACAACCAGAAGAATGAGAAGTTATACTCCATTTATGTATGATGTGTCAAAGTGAATTCTACTGTCATGTATAACTAATTAGAACAAATAAAAAATCTTTAAAAGTTTGCTAAGAGAGTAAATCTTATGTGAAGCATTCTTAATAAAATAAGTAAACAGAGGGAGAGGAAACTTTTGGAGGTGATAGATATATTTATGACATTTGCTGAAGTCATGGGTATGTACTTACCTCCAAACTCATCAAGCTGTTCACATTAAATATAGATATTTTTGTGCAGATCAATCATCTTTTAATAAAATCTTTCATTTTTGAAAAAAAACAAGTTGCAAATCTACCTACTATAAATGGTATAGCTGATTTAGAAAAGAGTTCAGCAGTTTCTTAAAATGTTGAACACAGATTTACAATATGATCTAGTCATTCCACTACTTGTTGCCTATCTGTACAAGATAAATGATAATATATGAAGCATATGTCCACACAAACACTTTATAGAAATGTTCACAGCAGCATTTTTCCTAAGAGCCAAGTACGTGCTCATACTCCAAGCTACTCGGGAAGCTGAGGAAGAAGGATCACTTGAGCTCAGAAGCTGAAGATCAGCCTGGGCAACATCATAAGACCTCATCTCAACAACAACAACCAAAGAGTCTGAGTTCATAAGAGCCCCAAAGAATAAACAATCCAAATGCCCATTAATTGGTAAATGGATAGACAATGGTGCTGTAACTACAGAATAGTATCGTTTGGACTTCCACGTTCACTGGTTCTGCCATCTGTGGTTTCAACCAATTGTGGATCAATAACATCTAAAATAAAATGCATCTGTTCTAAAGATAAACAGACCCCTTTCTCCTGGTCATTATTCCTTAAATAATCCATCATGGCAGCTCTTCAGATAGCATTTACTCTATATTAGGCATTAAAAGTAATTCAGAGATGATTTAAAGGATACAAGAGGATGTACACAGGTTGTATGTAAATACTAGGCCATTTTATGAGGGTCTAGAGCATCTTATTACCCTGAGGTTTTTGGAACCAATCCCCCACATATACTAAGGGACAACTATATTTCACCCTAAAGAAGGACAAAGTGCTGATACATGATACAATGTGGACACACCACAAACAATGCTAAGTGAAAGAAGTCAGTCCCAGAAGACAACAGATTGTATTATTTTCACTTTATGCAATTTTCAGAAAAAAAAATTTATAGAGACAGAAAGATTGGTGGTTGCTGTTCTCAGAACAGGGAGGGGGACTCAATGGCTGATAATGGGCACAAAGCTTCTTTTGGGGTGATGGAAATGTTCTAAAATTAGATTGTAGTGATGGCCCACAACTTCATAAATTGACTGTAAACCATTCAATTGTATATATATATTTTTTTTAAAAAGTGAAGGCTATGAAATGTAAATTATACCTAAGCAAAACTGCTTTTTAAAAAGAGACATGTCATCCCCCGCCCATTCCCAACTAGGTTGCCAAACTTCTTTTTCCTCTTTTCTTCCTGGTCCAGGTCTGTTCTGCCCGTGTGGTTAGTAAAGAGCATCCCTTGGCTGTGTTCATGCAGACATGTTCAAGCCTTGTTGACGCTGAAGGAATCTCCTTAAGGCAAATTTCCCTAGATAATATCACAGACAACACATGACCAGTTTGGCTTATCTAAAATGCATTTCAGAAAGAGTGAAACAACAACAAAAATCTTTGTAATTGAAGAACCTCCAGCAGCAGGTCCCTCCCAATTAGAATTTGCCTTCTCCTGAAACACCAGTGTGCCTGGGGTGTGGCAGGGACGGACGTGAGAAACAACCACACAAGCCATTAAAAATCAATTAACTAGTCCATGCTTCTGCTGGAGAAAAGAGTTTGGAGTTTTCCAAGATAAAAACATCAGGCTCAATTGGTGACAACCATGAGGCTGTTAAATAAGAATGAGGTGATCCACACCGTATGAATGGAGACTTCACTCCGTCAAGACATCAAAGTTCAACAGGTCAAAAATACATACATGAGCAGTGGATATTCATGTGTTTGGATTTGCAAAGGATGTGTCAAGTAGCCAACAGTAGTATTTTGGGGAGATGAGATAAATGAAATTATTTGAAGAAGGGGTAAAGCAGGATCTTTTGTTTATTTATCTTAGAAACTTCTGGATTGACAGCTAAAAATAAGAGTGTATTAATTATCCCATTTTTATTTATAGAATGTATTAATTAATTCATGTAGTAATAGCAAATAAAAGAACAAAAAAATTAAAATAGAGAGTGCCTCTCTGGCTGTGTCAGGGACTCTTCAACCTGTCAAGAAATGGGCACAGCTGTGTGTCCCCGTGTAGGGGTGAGGAACCTAATCCAGATGTGCCTAAGGGCTTAGCTCTGTTTTGGAACACTGGCCACATAGCGACGTGTGTCTGGTCCCTGCAGCTGCTTATTGGGCATTGAAGATTAATCCTGACCGATCCGACTAATGAAACACTTCATTGAGCATTGCTGCTTATTGGATTATGAACATTTTCCATTATAGCAAAAGTTGGATTAATGCATTGTGAAACAAGGTGATAGTTTATCCTGGAAAGACATGCAGTAGAAAAATCCACATGATGGACTGAGCCTGCCAGATTGCTTTAAACTGTGGATTTATTTCTTTTATCCTGAAAGGAGCTGTGCCCACAAGCACTAGTGCAGGAACATTCCTGCCAGCCTTTCCATTTATAACTTCTCCCTCTTTTTCAGAAAGTAGCTTTAAATTTTTTTTTTGCTCCAGGCAAAAACCTCTTCATAAACAACACTTTATATTCGCCACATGACCATTCTGCAGTATATACATCTAGAAAATACAGCCTGGATCCTTTCTTCAGTTTGTCTCTATTTCAAGGATCTACTAGGGTCTAGGGCCAGAGGAGAGTCTGAGCTCTTGGTGGAGGCAAAACTGTTTACCATCCGGAAAGTTCCTATTGACTTGAAAGAGAGGTCAGTAGACTACTGTCCCTGGAGCTAAATCCATCTCCTAGTCTGTGTTTGTATGACCTCTGAGCTAAAAACAGTTTCAACATTCTTAAAATTGAACAAAAAGTTAAAAGATGAATACTACTTTATGGCATGTTGAAAATGATATGAAATTCAAATTTCAGTGTCCAAAAATAAAGTTTTATGGGAACACTGCCATGCCTGTTCTTTATGCACTGTTGGCACAAGAGCAGAATTAGCTATTTGCTGTGGAGACTGCATAGCCTGCAAAGCCTAAATATGTACTCTCGGGCCCTTTCCATAAAATGCTTGCCCATCCCTGGCTTGATAGAGTGGTATTGGCATCAGAGTCTTTGATATAAGAGCTTGGAGAAATTTGAATTGAAGAATTTCTTTAAGATCCCAACCTAGGGATGTAGTTCAGTGGTAGAGCTTTTGCATACTATGTATTCATTTTGGAAAAACTAATGATAAAATGCTATCTTTTTAATGTGATGCTCCATGGTCCCCTACTCCACTTCCAGTCGGGTTTCTTGAGAACTAGGAAAGTGTATTGTTCATTTTTGCATCCCTCCGTTCTCATACTGAGTGTCAAGAAGTCAGAAACTTTTTGAGCAGAGTGTTTTACCCATTGGATGTGTCAAGTTGCCAATAGTAGTATTTTGGGGAGATGAGATAAATGGTGAGCAGATAAGTGTGGTTATGATACCAATTTAGCAGATATACTTCCAACATTTTAAAAAGGAAATAGGACTAACTGAGCCTAAATAGATTAAAACATGAAGAACCGTGTAGGCTAGAAGGTAATTAAAAAATAACAGAAAATATAGTTTAGAATGGAAAGATTAGAATAGACTGGAATGTAATACAAATGAATAGAAGACCCATGTCACATGCTATGAGGTTCATTTCATGACCATCTATTTCACTTATATACATGTGTGAAGATGTGATGGGAACATTTCTTACTAAGGGTTGTAGTTAAACAAGTTTGGAAGTTCTTGCTTTGGTGGATTTATTTGACCCATGCTCAGTTCTGATCCAATGCTGCACAAATTGGTGTGTATTGCAGAAGCATGAGGCAGGGAGTACACAAGTGTTACTTTGGGTCCTTTAAGATGGTTTTTAAGATGGTCAGTCCACCAGCCAGTACTTCCTTCCCCAGAACCTCTCAATGTTCTAGCTGAGCTGAGTGCATAGAAACTTGCAAACCAATAGGTGATATAATTCAAGTCCTCAGACAGCTGAGTATCAGGAACCAAGATGCAGAGCCCAAAGTGCTAAGGAGCATAGCAAGAGCTTTTACTACCAATACTTAAGGAGTCAAGCTCAGAGGAGGCAGAAATCATGGAGCTCTGTTGTGGGTGTCCTGGTTCAGCCAGGACTCAGGCATCTGAACTCCAGAATCTTCACCAGCTGCCAGGCAAGATGAAGACCTCAACACTGTGTCAATTTCCAACAAGGTGGTCAGCCTGGACCACACAGTGTCTTGGAGCCCCTTTCTCCAGCATAGGAGGGTGAAAGGTGGAGAACATAACACACAAATAGGCTGCAGAAACATCTCACCTGCATACTCGAGTCTCAGGCTCCAAATCCTAGATCATTGATAGGAGAGATGAGCTGAAGAAAAATACCTTGGAGGAAAGGAAGAAAAAGAAAATATGTCTCCCAGAGTGGTAGGACCCATTTTAGTACCTTGCTGCCTCTTATCAGGACACATGATGGGGAGGGAGGCAGTCACTGCCACTCAGCAAGGAGACACTGAGTCACCGCTAACACCATGGCTCAACAAATGCCCTTCATCTACCAGGAGGGCTGGAGGTGAGCCTGGAGGTAGCCCTGACTTCCAACCCCCACCTCAGTGGTCATTAGAATCTGCTGAACTTGGGAAATGACTGGAAATTTCACCGAGGGAGATGAGATGAGACCTGTGTTGGCATATATGGGGTGTATGCAGGGCAGAAGATACAGGAGGTTGGAAAGATGGTGAGCAGATCAGTGTCGGGGATCCAGGGAGGTGTAGCACACCCAGAGAATGGGAGAAGGAAGTCATGTCTGTGCTCAGGGTGGAAAACAGGCCAGCCTGAAAGGATGCAGGCATGAGCATGGAATAGTCATTCTTCCAGAGATAACTCAAGTGGGAAGCATTCCTTGACAACCTCAACAAGCACCCTGGGGGATGCATGGTCACTTCCAGGCTGCGTATTGTGCAGCTGTAAATACCTCCCTTTGTTACCCACCAGTGACCTCTGCAGGGACAGGATCAGGTCTCCCTGACTTTCACAGGTCCTCCTGAGTGTCCTGCCATAGCTCCTGGAGCAGAGAAGCAATGCAGCAGTCAATTCTGGTGATGACATGAAGATATTTGGTGAGCAATTTTTCAGTCACTGCTATTGTCTAAACGTTTGCATCTCCATCACTAGATAACCTCGTTCTCAAGTTGATGTAGTATTAGAAAGGGGAGCAACCGAGAGATGATTAGATCATGAATAGGATTAGTGGCCTTATAAAATAGACCCCAGAGAACTGCCTCGCTTGTGCTGTACCTGCCATATGAGGACACAGTTGCAAAGTGCCACCTGTGGCTAGGAAGTGGGCCCTTACCACACATTGAATCCACCTGCACCTTGATCTTGAACTTGCCAGCCTCCAGACCTGTGAGCAATAAATTTTTGTGGTCTATAAGTCACCCAGTTTATGCAATTTTGTGGTAGCAGCTCAAAAGGACAGAGACAGACATCTTCCAACTGTCTGAATGGTGAGCTTAAAAACATCCCTATAGTTTTGAGTAGAGAAATTGGCTTATTGAACCTCAGGACACTGGTACAGTTGGAAAGGGGAATGTCCTGGTCCCAGTGCTTTTGGAAATGAAAAGAGTTCGTAGGAAAGGTCGTCAGACTCCTTGAATGCTATCCTGAAGGCCCCCTGAAGCACAATGTTCCAAGAATGATGACTGTAGAAAAAAGCTGTAAACACATGCCTAGGGAAAAAAATCTCTGAATATCTATCAGTATAAAGAGCTTATGATTTTATATAAACGAATATTTTTGGATCCTATCCAGATATTTAATTCAAATATGAGTCTGGCATTGTATTTGAGTACTATATCTTGTTCAACTCTGTGTCCTCTCACCTGGAAGAGGGACCAGCTCCTTTTAGCTGCTCAGTGTATGCTCATTTGAATCCAGTTGGTTTAACTTCATGCCATTTGTAGTAACTAAATGTAGATCTGAGTTTTGGTTTTTTTAAAAAATGTTGAGTTTTTTTTTTTCTTCAAATGGGATTAATTGATGTGAGTCAGGAACTATTTAAACTCTTACAAGAAGACACATTAGAAATGAGGGACATCCTTTTCTTCCACAAAGAACATTTATTTCAACTGAAGTTTTAGTGACTTAGATATGGAAGGAATCCTGTGGCTCACATTCTAGACTTTGTCAAAGATGTCGCCCTGGCCATGAGCAAGGTGAGTTGACAGAATGCTGACCTCCTACTACAAAAAGCACCACACAACTCTATAAACGGCGTTGGTGGCAGCACTTCTTCAGGCCAAGACTCCATGGCTTCCTGCCCCACTCAGAGGGAGACATCATTCTTCACTTTGAGCAGAACAGAAAGTCGACTAGAGCCCTGAAAGTCTGGATTTGGATCAATGAGCCACATGACTCAAGAATTCTTTTCCAAAGAGGATGATGACTCCGAAGATCCAAAGTTGATGACAAGGAAGATGATGATAGGAGTAGCACCTCCTGTGTTTTGCAGGGTTTAGCAGTTCCAAAACATGCATGCACAGTTACCTTGCGTGCTTCACATCTCTTCTGCAGCTACAGGCTAGATAAATAATACCACTAAAAGATGGAAAAAAAACCCTGAAGGTCATAGAGGTTAGAAGAACTGTTCAAGGTCATATTACCAGGACTTGAGGTCCTAGAACCACTGAAGCCACATGGATCTGGATCTCTGCTGCACTCTTTGACAGTCATATTTCTTTTCTGACTAGTGGACCAGGGCAAGACCATTGTACTCTAGATGGAAAAATCACTGGCCTAACATGCAGGGGAGGACAGGTTTGTTTAACTATTTCTCCATTTTTATTTGCAAAATTAATGAGATTTCCTAGAAACAGATAAATTCAAAGAACATATGTAAAGTTAAAAAGTGAAAGTCTTCCTCTTCCTACATCTGATTCCTTGTCTGATCCTGCCTCCTTCAGCATATGAGAGGGTCGAGAAGCATTTGGGGATAGTCTCATAGTCACAATCCCAGTATAGGAAGGTGAAGGAACCAGCCAGTAAGACTGACAGCAATAGCCAGAGAGTTGGGAGGGAAACCAGAAGAGTAAGCATTTCACAAGAGAGCCAGAGTTGTTTATGTAAGAAGCTGCTGATTACTATAAATAGTGTGGTGGATTTGCTTTCTAGGTCTTTGTATTTAACAACACACAAAAACACTCCATGTACAATCTGATATTATTACATATGCCAGTTACTCATGTACACATTCTATATTTGTTAGGATGTTTGGGGCTGCTGGTAAAACAAAACTTAGACTCAATGACTCTTAAACAGTTAGCAGAACATATTTGTATTACTTAACAAGAAGTCCTAAGCTTCATTTGCTCCATAAAAAGTGAATTCATTTGTTCCATGATGTCACTTAGGGTGCAGATTCCTTCTACGCTCAACTCTGTCTTCCTGTGGTAGGACAGTTTTATACTTGGCTTGTTGATCAGAGTCCAGCCATCATAGCAAATACTGGACAGTTAGATATTTGTTGGAAGAAAAGAAATTGATTCTGTGTTAGTCTGTTTTCTGCTGTAAGAACACAATAGCACAGATAGCATATTTTTAAGAAAAGAAATTTATTTTGGTTCATCATTCTGGTCCAAGGAAGAAGGGCCACAACTTTGATGGAGTTCCTGCTGTGGAATAGGGCTTAACATGGCAGGGTAGGAATGGTATGAGACATAGTTAAATTGGCTTTTATAGCAGACCCACCCCTAAGATAACCAATTAATCACACAAATGGATCAATGCATTCATAAGGGCAGGACCCTAATCACCAGGTTTTACTTGAGTCCCACCTCTTAATACTTCACACAGGAGATTAACGTTTCAGAGGGGACAAGCCATATTCAAACCAGTTCATACTAGTTCTACTTCTTTGTATTGGAGGAAAAAAACAACCTTTCCTAGGAACTTCCTAGCCATCTTTTCAGTTTTCAATAGTCTGGGCTTTGTCACTAGTCCATTCTTAATCAGGTCACTGGTATCAGTGTGATTGTCATGGATTATCTGTGTGTATACCTGAGTGCATAGAGGCCATGGCAGTGAGGAGGGACTGGGTGGGCAGATAACTGGCTGTTATGCACACACACACACACACATTCCCAAAAAGACCATGGACGTCACATACAGTGTCTGCTTCCTGCTCTCCAAATACAACTATAAGTCTCGGTTTCTTCTGTGTCACGACAAATAATCTATTCAATGTTTTTCAGAGGATTCAAACTTTCCATAGTGAGGATATACTGTAATTAATTTAAGATTTCCCCTATTGATGATGTTTCTAATTTTTTCACTATTAAAACCCTTAAATATTTTGAAACAACTTTTTCCATCTGAGAAGTAGGTTCCTAGACTATGGGTAAATTTCTAGGTGCTTACATTTCTAAACTCTTGATTCCCAGATTTCTAATCACTAGGGTCAGAGGTCTGCAACTCCTAACTTATGCTGGGTACACCATATTGCCTTTCAACATACACGGTGACATACTGTACATTGTCACCTGTGTATGTAAGGGTCTGTCCCCACACTCTACCACCAACTCTGGATGACAACATTTTTCTCCTAATCCCCTAGTTTCTGAAGAATTTAACTACCATTTGATTTCTTTTGACTATGAAGAGATGAAGATGCTACTAGTGATGTCACTTAACAGAGATTTAAAAAAAAAAAGACTCTCCTACTTAATAGGCCCCCAACAAAGCCTCCACCTTGGCCAGGCCACCAAAGAGCCTGAAGGCAGAGAGCCCTGGGAAATGGAGTTCAGCAAAGCCTGGAGCCTGAGTCTGATGGCAGAAAGGACCATGGCAAGAAGAGCTACTCTGTATCCCACATAAATGGTGTGACTTTCTGTCACAGAGCTCAGTGATGTGGTAAGCCATGTTTGGCGGCCTATTTTTTATTTTAAATCACTTTCCACTTTTCCAGGATCCAGTTCATTTTTGAAATGTCCTGATCATTCCAGAAATATCAGTTTTTCTATCTGAAGACCCCGTGCCATTCTTTATCATGGTCAATCTTCTTCATGTACTGCTTTGGGAGAGCCCTTCCTGTGTTAGGGAGGTTTCTGTACTCACAGATACAGGGATTCATTAAGACAAGCTAACGAAGAATGAAGTATTTCATAAAACTGTGCACAGCAATACAGAACTTCGTGGTCATTTAAAAAGCTGCATGCAAAATTGGACCTCATGGAAATTGAAACCAGAAGGTCATTTGGGGACTTAGATGGCTCTTGGAGCATTTTCTGCAGGAACTTTTGTTTCATCATTGAGGAGCATCATTATTATGATTTAAACCACTATCTCACCTTCTCCTGTTTCTGTATTTTCCCTGCTACCAATGATTTAGTTAACTTCTACATCTTTGTAGAAGTTTGAATGTATCCTTCCAAAGTTCATGTGTTGCAACCTTAGTTCCTTGATGTGACAGTGTTGAGAACTGGGGCCTAGAGAGAGGTGCTTGGGTCATGGGGATGGAGCCCTCATGTATGGATTAATGCCTTTCATGGGTATTTATCATGGGAACTCTGCCCCCTTTTCTCCATTCTGCCCATGTCTGCTTGCTCTTTTGCTTTCTGCCATAAAACCACATAAAGATTCATGTGAGTCCAAGTAGATGCTGGCTCCATGCTCTTGGACTTCCCAGCATCCAGAACCCTGAGCCAAAATAAACTTCTTATTTTCATAAGTTACCCAGTATCAGGTGTTTTATTATAGCAATAAAATGAACTAAGACACTTAGCTTACACATAATGGATACTTTCTCTCAAATCTGAAGTTCTCGTGGTGTTGACTAATTGGTAGCCCCTTTTAGTATCTTTTCAGCTTCAGTCCCAGTGTTGGCCACTAAACAATCTTAGTGTTTCCCAATTATAGTTCTTGAGAACAGAATCTGATATGCCCCATTTGGGGAGAATAGTTCTGTGCCAAGCCACCGCCTAATCTTGCATTTAAAGATCTTCCCTCAGTCCAATAGACTCAGCTTAGAGGGTGGTGCTCCTTCATGAAACAGAAGATCAATGCCTAGGGCTGTACCCTGGGAGCAGGCATGTGGGTGTGGGTTTCCTGAGAAAGAGGTGGCATCCAGGGCAAAGAGGACACCTCCATTTTCTTGTGTTACTCTTTGACTTGGTGGTAAGCTCCTGGATCATTCTATGTTAAATAGTCCTTTGTATCCCCTACCGTGTGTAATCTAGCTCTTTTGTTGGTTGATTCAATTTTTCAACAAATATTTAATGAATTTCTACCATATTTCTGGCATTGGGCTAGACCCTGGGATACAAAATAGAAAGACCACATTTTCACCCATTCCTCCTCATCAGGACCTCCCCACACCCTGTGGCTTCTACTGCCTTAAAGCTTCTTCCCCTCAGCTGCACTCTTCAGGGATGAGTGTGGATTTCATCACCAAGGCCAGGAACTCAAGGGCTGCAGGATCTCACTTCAGCTCTCCTATTTGCACCTTACATCATTCCAGCAAGCCTGCCCTGCACTTGGATCAAACACGGCTGGTTGTGTATGGCTTCTCTCCCAGGCCTTGGCAGGATGCTCCGGCTTGTCTTTGACTTCCTGTTGACTCAGCTCTCCAGATTTTCACATCATGACTTCAGTATATTCCCCCCATTTAAAAGGGAGAGGAATGCAGATGATACCAATCTGTCGACATACCCTTCCACCCTGCCCCAGTTCCTAACCCTTTCTCATGATTACCAAATCGTACATTCAAAGACTCATTCACTGATTTCTAGTTCCTCTTCTCCTCATAAACACATTCCATAAATTACCAGCCTAATTAAAACCAAATTGCATTTTGAGTAGTTTATTCCCAGGCTGAAATTTACTACATAATCGAACATTTTTTTTTAGTAAGCCTTCTTTCTCTCTCTTTCTTTCTCACTGTTTTCAATTGATATTGAGTTTTACTTTTTTCTTTGTTATAACTTTGAAGCAGGAAGGGGTGGTGGGGAAGGGAGAGAGGGAGGGAGGGAGAGAGAGAGAGAGAGAGAGAGAGAGAGAGAGAGAGAGAGAGAGAGAGAGACACACACGTGTGTGTGTGTTTCCCAGCACTGGGGACATCACTGCAGTGAGCACGTGCGTTCCTCACCTTGCTGTCCCTATTCAATTTCTAGAGCCTTTGATGTACTGTGAAGTGAGACTTTGTTCAGTTTATTTTTTCCGCTGGGAGATGGGTAATCACCTGAATTACTTATGTTATGGCTACAATGGGAACATAGTTTGTAGTATCTGAGCTTGTACAAGTTCCCACAGGCAGTCTTGGTGGTCATAAATCTCAATGCAGTGTGGAGTTTTTTTTTTTTACACGTAAATACAAGCAAGCTACTTCCATTTTACTGGTATCCATATCCCCCACCTCTGCTAAAGACATCTCTCTGGAAGGAATGGGCCTGGGCACAACTAAAGGACTTGTCTTTCTTTCCTGCTCCTTCTAGAAAAAAAAAAAAAATCTCAGCTCTAAATTGACCTAAAACCAATTTGGTTTAGAGATCATCTACTCGGTTACAAGTCAGTAAAATTTTCAATTTATATCCTTATCAACTGACTTTTCTTTTCTTTCTTTCTTTTCCTTTAGGCCTAAGGAGCACTGAATTGATTATATTAGGTTAAAAGTAACTGATTCACAAGAAATAAACTCTGCCAAGCTGTGTTCAGGAGTGTGAAATGGCACTGTTTATTGGTATTTATCTATGATAATCAAAGGCAGCTCTCCTAGCTCCTCTCCTCTTTCCTAACCTCCCTTTCTTTATTCTCTTCTCAAACTCCACTTCTCCTTCCTCTTAAGGGGGGGGGGGGAATACCTATTCCCTTCCTAATGTGGACATTCTAACTTGTCACTTCATAAAACTCCTCTGGATGCACCCTTTTAAAATTAATGCTCCAAGAAGCAAAACTTCAAGTATATACACACACACACACACACACACACACACACTTGCACGTCTGCTTGCACGCAAGAGTCTCTATTAAAATAAATTAACCCCCAAATTAGGAAATCCAGAGCTCTGAGTTCTGCCCTAATTTTATCTCACAGTATCTAGAGAGGTTACAAATAACTCTCAAGTTAAAATGCCATTTCCCCCCCCTGTGGGTAAAGTTAATATTAATGTTGCTTAAAAGGAATGAGGCTGTTTCTTTTTGAGTGGTGTTTTCACATTATAACCCCCCAAACCTATTCTTAGAGGACCTTAGGTGGTATTGTGCATATTCTTTTGTAGAATAATGGAGTGTTTATATTACACAGTCCCATTGTGAGATCAATCAGTCCCTGCTGCGGGATTTATAAACATTGTCTGCAGGTGGTCCTGGTGTGTCATCCCAGAAGACAAGCTTTCATTCTCAGGAAACAGGCCTCGCCCAAGTCCCACACAGGACACCAGACCTGGCACCACAACCCAAGCTTCTTGTAGCCCAGACAGTAACTGATGGGGTTGTCGTGAATCTTGGCCCTAAAACAGCATGCTTTAGATTCCTGCATCCCTCTAGCCTCCTGCTCATGTGGCCTTGTGGGAAGTGAGAGTCTGGGAGTTTATCAAAGAGTGGGCCCAAACATTCAGACTGTCCAAATAACCTTCCTCTTTGCTTCAGATCTCACCTCTCGTCTTGCGGATCTTTAGCATTGCAACCCCGTCTTATGAATGAAGCTGAATTTTGCCTGTTTCTCTCAAGTGGAACCCCCTTTCCCCTCGCTCAAACAGGAAAGATGTATAATGAGGTGATTGGATGGCCTCATATCATGCTCGGGTTTCTCAGAAAACGTGAAAGAGGTCACTCCTTCTCACTCAGACAATACTCCTGCTGTTGAGATACTTCTCCTGATTCCAGGTCGGAGTTTAAAATGTACTTCTGGGATGTGGCAAAGACAGTGGAGCCAAGGAAAGTGTGAGCCTTGTGGAGGACAGTCACCATTGAACATTGTCGCCTGGTACTTTGACCTCTTCATTCAGAATCAGCTTCTGCCTTATGAGGCCCATGTGACCTTCAGGCAAGAGCCCTAGAATGTTGGGGACCTCAAGACACAGCTTTAACAGCTGCCTTTGCCTTTAACCAGCTGCGCTGCCTCATAGCACACCCTTGACCTCTCTGGGTCAGGGAACTCCTTTGTCCACCCAAGGGCCTGGTCTAAATGAGCTCTAATGTGTCTTTCAACTCTCTGCATTCTATTCTTCAGAATTCATGCTTCATTATAATCCATGTGCCTCTGGCATAGAGTTGGCATCCACCCAAGCATATGCTATTGGCCCAGAGAAAATAAACACTTCTGGGTCTGTGAAGTCACAGGCTTTGCTTTACAAAGCTTAGAGGTGTGCAGGGTATCTCGGGTACAGGACAATGAGAGATCCCACAGGCAGAAAGCTATTTTCAAAGAGGAGTGTTAAAAGATGTGGTATTATTCAGAAAAGAATACTCTGAGGGCAATATGTTGTTTTTATTCTCCTTGTAATTTATCTTCCAACAGGCAGACCGACTGGAGAAGGAGCAATAAACTATGGGTTTTGCAAATGTCAGAGCTTTGATTCCAGTGGGGGTGATGTTCAAGTTCTCCTCGAGTTTGAAGATGTGTCAAGCAGGGATTTTTCAGAAATTCACTGATATTTCTTGATTTCAGAATATGAGGCTTAATTTTTGCTGAGTTTATGGAAAACTAGATGAACACTGTTATAGTTTGGATCTTGAATGTCCCTCAGAAGCCCATGCAATTGGTTTCACAAGAAACCAAAGGCCCACAGGGGGTGGTCTTGTTGGCTTCCAGAACCACAGAATTGGTGGAAGGACTGGGATCATTGCCAGACTCCAGTGCTTAGCCTAGCACCTTTCTCTGTGCCATGTGCTTCCTGATCATGCTCATTGCTAGGTCACCAGCCTGTGGCATTATTGGGAAGTGGTAGAACCTTTAGGAGTTGGAGCCTAAAAGGAAGGAAGTTAGGTCACTGGGAGCATACCCTTGAAGGGGAGACTGGGACCCTGGCTGCTCCCCTCTCTCTCTGTCACCTTCTAGCCACTGTAAGATAAGCAGTTTCCTCTGCCACTCACCCTCACCACGTTGTATTATGTGGCAACAGACCCAAAGCAACTGGGTCCAAGAACTGTGGACAGAAATCTCTGAAGCCATGAACCAAAATAAATATTTCCTTCTGATAAGTGGATCTTCTATTATTTTGTCATAGCAACAAAGAGCTAACTAACATGAGCACTCAGGCCTTCTCTTGGACTTTCTGAAACTAAAGTATAGAGGAGGAGGCTGCTGAAGTC
Organism: Urocitellus parryii; assembly: GCF_045843805.1. NCBI lineage: Eukaryota > Metazoa > Chordata > Mammalia > Rodentia > Sciuridae > Urocitellus > Urocitellus parryii. The sequence goes on along the minus strand of NC_135538.1, from coordinate 131,160,265 downwards.
AAACCAAATACCAATCATTAAGACCAGCAATTAACCCAAAGCGTTTAATGCTGGCTAATGCACATTATGGGATCTCTTCCTGGATCAAGAATCACCTTTTAGGGCCCACGTTTCCTCTTCACTGGAGCAGTAAGTCCAGGTGCCTCCTGATTTTGCAATGATGACATCATGTGTCTGGTGGATTCTGTTGAAGGAGTAAGACCAAGATTTGCTTCCTCTTGCCACTCAAAGTGATTGGACTTTCTCTAGACTTTGAGGTACACTTTCAGATCATTTGCACAAGGGGCTGTGTACACTGGCTGCCTGTGTCTTCTCTGTATGAAGTTGCTTCCACAGCTTGGAAATCCAATCCATACATGTAGTTTGTCCCCCAAGGTGCACATGCGGGAGGCTAGGTTCCCAATGTGGAACATTTAAGAAGTGGAGCCTAGAAGATGATTAGGTTGGGGGGGGGGTTGGGTGGAGGCACCACCCTCAGAAGAGATTAATGATCCTTTCATGGAAGTGGGTTAGGTGTCCCAGGACAGGATTAGTTACTGCAAGAGCAGATTGTTATAAAGTGAGTCCACTCCCCTGGGCTTGATGTTTTTTTCACACACCTGATCCCCCTTCCCCTTATCCACCATGTTGTGATGCAGCTAAGGGGACCCTTGCAACTTAATAGCAATGTGCTCTTTGACCGTTCCAGCCCCCAGAATCATAAGCTGCAAAAAAATCTTTTCTTTTTTTAATATTTATTTTTTAGAAGCTGTTGGATACAATACCTTTATTTTGTTTATTTATTCGTATGTGGTGCTGAGGATCGAACCCAGGGCCTCACATGTGATAGATGAGCGCTCTACCACTGAGCCACAACCCCAGCCCCCCAAATGTCTTTTCTTTATAAAAACTTACCCAATATGGGGTATTCACAAAATAAAATGGACTTAGACATCTTCTGAATATAAATTTCTGTTTAACAGATTAAAGGGGAGGAGATTATTTCTGTCACTGAATTTTCCCCATGTAGAAAAGAATTCTGGGTATATTTAAATAGCAACGTCTGTCCCCATTTCTTCCTGGCTCTACCTCTCTCCTGTCTTGACTGACTTGGGCCATTTTTATGGTAGCTGAACTGCACTTTCCCAACCTGCTGGCTGAAAGACAGGGCTCTGTGGGTTCCCAGAGAGCTACAAATAGGGTGTAAGGGAAGGAGTCCTCTCACTTTGTGTTTTCCAGGAAAGAAAGAGGACAACCAGAGCAAAGGGCATGATCAGGGAGCCCCTGGCACAGAGGAAGGCACCTGGGTTAAGCCTCGAAGACTTGGAAATGAGTCAAGTCCTTCCACCAATTCTCTGTATGGCCATAGGCCAACAAGGCCTCCCCGGTGAGCCTCCAGTTTCTTCACCTGTGAAACAAATAACATTCACAGAATAGTCTCTGGGGAACCTCCGAAAAAAAAATTATTATAATGCTTTAGCTTGAGAGAGACAGATGGGATTTAATGTGCAGAGGGAAGAATCGAAACAGGTATTTGAAACTGATACTTCTGGGTCATTGCCATTTGGAGATCTAGAAGGGAAGATAGGCATCTCTGGAAACAGAGCATCAACTGAGGTGAATTTGACTTGATTAATGAAAATTCATCCATGTTTATTTCACTCCTTATTTTTAATGTAAAGCAGAAACTTAACCTGGTTTGTTCACCGTTAGGTCCCTGACACCTAGAATTGCATCTGGCAAACAGAATGCATGCCCTCAATTAATAATTATCAAATGAATGAATGAATGAATGAATGGAACTGCCATTGCTCCTGCTTTCAAACCCAAACTCCAATTCTTATTTTCTCTGCCTCTGCCAAGCCCATCTGATGGCTGGGCAGTCGATCCCCAAAATGCATCCTATTCAAGTGGGACCTGGCTCTGCTTGTGTTTCCTGCTTATTGTCTTGTGGTTTTGTTAATTCCATGTAATTCTCCAAGGTAACTCTAAATTCCACCTCCTACACAAAGCCCTCTTTGATTGCAGTACTATGGTTGAACTTCTTAGTAAAACCCAGGTTAGTCCTGCTGATGAATTCTTGCATCTAGTCAATGTGGACTTGTTAGCATCACCTTGTTAGCTAACAAGGTCAAGGTACAGTCAAAGCTTTCAGCCATGGTCTGTACATAAAGCAGAAGCAACAGGGATCTGGTTCAAAGCTTGGCATCAGAGCTAGATGGATGTGGATTGCAATTCTTTCTGCACATCCCCTGGGGAAACAATTCAACTCTCTGTTCTTCAGCTTCCTCACCCAAAGCCATGCTCACCTAGTGTGTCATTGTGAAGTTTGAATGAGGTCCTTCTTTTCTAAAATTTTTATTTATTTATTTATTTATGAGTGATACCAGGGATTGAACCCAGGGGTGCCTAACACCGAGCCACATTCCCAGCCCTTTTTATTTGTTATTTTGAGGCAAGTTCTTGCTAAGTTGTTTAGGGCTTCACTAAATTGCTGAGGTTGTCTTTGAAATAGTGGATCTTCCTGTCTCAGCCTCCCAAGCTGCTGGGATTATAAGCGTGCACCTGACCCAGCTGAATGAGGTGATTCTAACAGGAAATTGAGAACATTCCCTCATAAACAATCCATGAAAAGTGGGTATCATGAAAAAGTTCAGGGGAGGGATATGAAATTTAATTGCAACCTTATTTATGGCACTATGTAACCACTTTAGTAGTTTTAACAAAACAGCATCTGATGTGGTAAAGAATGGGCCATCTTACTGTCTTAGGCAGATTTGCAGGATCTGATGATGGACCATCAGGTTCAGGTTTGTAGATTTCTCAGTGGGGTAGAAGGCAGGAGAGAAGCAACAAGAGAGATGAGAGAGTGGACACTGACTTTTTACTTTTCCTAGGGTGATAGTTTTCTTTCCTGAACCCCATCTGCCTCAGAGTTCTCAAAAATAGCATTAAGACATTCTGTGAATTTGTGTTAAAGAAAAACTTAACAGAAATCTCAAATTTTCTTCAAATTGTTGGAAACCTAAAAACCAAAGGGAGGGGTTGCTAATTCAGCATGAGACATGGTGCTCACATTTCAGTGCTTTGGAATCTTGAGATGGTGTCAGGATGGGTGTCCTCAGTTTCCAGGACGAGGAACTAGAAGGAGGATCTGGCAATCCCAGGGGCCCTGCTCTCATTGCAAAATGTTCAAATCTGGATAATCATATTTTTCCTCTTCAAACATTTGTCATTTCTTTGTCATGAAAAACTTGATAGCTACAGGATTCATCACAGTTGTGTTGCAGGTGTTAAGGACTTGGAGTGACAGAGAGGGGTATACAAGAGAAAAGAATAGCCAGACATAAAGTACATCTGTGTGCACAGTGGCACCTTTACAATGGTCATGACAAGGTGACTGTGTGAGGGGACACTGAATTTTTTTTTCCCCTCTAGAAAATCAGTTCCAGAAGAGAGGGATTGGAAGTCAAGCAAGCCTGAGCTGACTTCTTCTCCACTCAAGATGGCAAAGCTGTCCTTGCCACGCTGCTTCTTACGCTGTGTCACCTTTATTTCAGAATGTTCCCATTCCTCTTCTGAAATGTTCCTTTTCAACCTTCAGAAATCACAGAGAAGAAATAAGAAACTAGCAGGAACTGAACTAGTCCTCTGCTTCCTGAAGGATCAAGCCTTGAACTTGAGGCAGCATTTTTGGAGAGTAATCTGAAATCCTAATACTAGAGCCCTGCCCTTTTCTTCCACGTACCCCAGCAACGAGCCTCTGAGGAGTTTCCAAGGCCACACAGAGGGATCCTTCCCCACTGGAAAACCAGGGAGCAAAAACAAGTTCAATTTTTAAAATAGATTAGCATATTCAATCACCAAGTTATTTCCCAAACCAACTCTGATGCTACCTCCAAACACACTGTTGAGTGCAACAGGTTAAACGCCAAGTCCTTTAAGAAATCATGGGAGTTGGGGACAGATTGGTCAATTGGGGACTGAGTTAGGAAAAGTAAGTTCTGATATTCTTTTGCAGAGTACGATGACTCCAGTTAAAGATAATGTACTGTGTATTTTTTTAAAAAAAAAGCCAAAAGTTTTTCATGACAAAGAAATGATAAATGTTTGCAGATATGGTTATCCAGATTTGAACATTTTGCAATGTATACATATATCCAAACATCACTTAGTACCCCATATATGTGTACGATTTTATGTCTTAATTTATAACTAAGTTTTTAAACAAAGATATCACTAGAAAGAGAGCAAGCGAAGAGCAAGATAAGGAAAAGGCAAGCACAACACCACTAGAATGAGTGGCTTTGGTTGTTTGGTTGGTTTTAAATGTCTTCTACGGTTTGATCACAGTTACTGCTCTTCAAGTGAGGAGTAAAATTCTTCCTGTCTCTGAAATGCTCCGCGGCTCCCTAAGTAAACTATTTGACAAACACTCCACAGCAGCGAGTTGTAACATGTCTGAGAAGCTGCAGGTCGGCCTGGCTGGTACAGTTCTTAGCAATATTTGTTACATTCCATCCATTAGCATGTCTTTAAACAATGAGAGTCATGTCATCCTGATTTGACACGATAATCCTGAGTTTACAGAATTTCTTCACAGTGTGTGAAACTGGTTTTTGACTTCACCATTTCTGACCCTCAGAGGTGAAGTCACCCTCTTGCTTCTCTTACCTCTTTAGCCCCTGCCAAGCTGTGTTTTGCACCAAACTCAGCCTTTTATTTTTGAGTTTGGTGGATGCTGCAACTGCTGCCAATGCCTGAATTATTTCTCAGCGGCTCCATCCATCTATCAATATATTTTATAAAATCTTTGATCAGGACTTTGCTGAGCATTCTATTATTGCACAGTGCACACACTGAAATGCATCTTAAAGGCCGATATCTCACATCCCCCTACATTTTAGCTTGGCTAAGACTCCACAGGAAACAGGTACTTAAATGATGGCATAGAGGAAAAAGGTGTAATTGTATCTGCATATCTAATAAGTAATATCTCTCCATTTTTTAAACATAAGTATTTTCTCCTCCTTATATGGACATGGCTATGCATGAGCTTGATTCTCATTTGTTAACAATATGGCCTCTTAAAAGTGATAATTGATTTATGTGAATCAAATCAATTTAAATTAATTAGGTTAATCATAAGTAATTCTTGAAAGTTACAGTCAAAGGGAAATGTCTTTATAACCCAGTTTAATTGATGAAATTCCATTTGACAGTGAAAAGAGGACATAGAGCAATGGAGAAAATTTTGATCCCTTATTGGACCTTTATTTGAACTAATTACAAATTCTGCAGACATTGTTCATGAATGAAAGATATTTTAAATAAATATTTAGCACAATTTCTGTTTAATAATTTTTCACGATATCTGTTTAATGATATGAACAAAAATAAATTGTCAAGTGCCAGGTGCATTGGTACATACCTGTAGTCACAGCAACTCTGGAGGCTGAGCAGAACTATCACAAGTTTAAAACCAGTCTCAACAACTTTGCAAGGCTCTAAGCAACTTAGCAAAACCATGTCTCTAAATAAAATATAAAACAGTATGGGGATGTGGCTCAGGGGTTGAGAGCACTTCTAGGATTCAATCCCTGATACCGAAAAATTAAAAATAAAAAAATGACAAGTGATTATAAATTACAGAATTAGCTGAAGAAAAGTATAAAATCTTCAGTGACTTAGAGGTATTTTAAATAAAACATTAGGTGATAATTTAACTTAAACAATTTTAAATTGAAAAAAAAAAACCCAAGAAGACTTTAATTAACTGAATGGCATTGAAAATCACCAGTGTAGTCTGTATTCTAGTCAGTCTTCTGTTACAGAAGCTTAAAAAGTTCTCTTTATAATTAGCTTTTCTTGAAGGTTAGGATTAAAAAGGTAAAGTAGCTCTCAGATTGTATTTGAATTTTTGTAGAACATACTATTGTTATTTTTATTTTATTACTTTGAAAAAATAAAAGTTAACTCATAATTAGATGATTAGGGGAGATTTTGACCCTATTTTAGTACATTCTTAATCTGAGAATCTAAAATCCAAAATGGCCTAAAATGGGAAAATTTGAGGGACAACATGACATCACAGATGGAAAATTCCACATCTGACTTCATGTACTAGGTCACAGTCAAAATACAGGTGAACTAACTAAAAGCATTGCAAAATATTATCTTTGTTCTTTGGGATAAGGTGAATATGAAACCTGGGTGAAATTGGAGTTTAGACCAGGGTCCAACCCCCCAAATAACTCATATATCTATGCAAACATTCCAAAATCCCAAAAAAAAAAAAACATTCAAAGTTCTAAACACTTCTTGTCCTAAGCATTTTGGATAAGGTATATTTAAATTGTGCATATAGGATGTCAGTGATGATTTTGTAATGTCCAGCACAATATTTGGATGGTGATTTCTACTTCCAGTCAAACGTGGTCTTCTGATAGCTAAATTATTCACTCTTCAGATTGGGTCTTAGCTGGAAGCACTGGCTCTGTGTGAAGTGAAGGCCAAATCTTCTCTTCTGATGTAGTATTCCCAGGGCCGTGGAGCAATGAGTGAGGAGAAGGAATACCTAACTGGTGTCAAGGAACAGTGGAGATTAGTAGATGCTCTTCAAATGAGGAGGTCTTATTTGTCAGTCCATCCCCCATAAAGGAAAGATAGGGAAATTCACAGCTGAGTGAAGATCCATTTCCCAGGTACATGCTGTTGGGCACATCCACCCCAAAGAGAACCATTCCATTATGCCAGAGATAGGAACATGATATCCTTCCTGACAAGGAAATTGCATGAGCCTTTTCTTCCTTTGTCAAACCTCTTTTATGGCCCAGGGAGAGCTTGGTCTCACTGTCTTTAAGACATTCATGCTAACTCAGAATTTGGCTCTGTGTGGCCCCAAAATGGGCTTCACTCTTAGTCAAGAGATGATAACAGCATGTGGGAAGAGTCAGTTGCAGTATGACAGAATGAGGAGGTTGTCATCCTCTTCTCCAAAAGCAACTATTGTGCTGGAAAATACTATCAAGACCATCATTTTAACACTGTGGAAAATAGCCAAGTCCCCCATCTCTGCCATTGAGGTCATTCAACCAAAGTGGGATAGGTATCTGCTGAATGGGGCTCACTTTATTCTGGGTGTTGTCTGTGAAGCCAGAGGTCTCCTAGGCAAGCAAACAGAGAAGGCTACTACTCTACCAACCTGAGGTTGTATGGAGCAAGAAGTAGACTGGCAGCCGAGATGAGCATTAAACATGAAATCTAACAGAAGCAGCAGCAAGGCAACAACAATAATTCCCTCCAGGGAAAAAAAGCATAATCTAAAATACCTACAATGAGCCAGGTGGTGCACACCTGTAATCCCAGTAACTCAAGAGGCTGAGGCAGGAGGATCATGAGTTCAAAGCCAGCCTCAGCAAATTAGCAAGGCCATAAGCCACTCATCAAGACCTTGTCTCAACATAAAATATTAAAAAGGGATGGAGATGTGGCTCAGTGTTTAAGCCCTTGTGGGTTCAATCCCTGGTACCAAAAATAAAATAAAATAAATACCTACAATGTAGTATATGAAATGACTGATATTCAACAAAAAATTACCAAATATGAAAAAAGCAATAAATTGTGTTGTGTTATGTCATTTTGTTTATGAAGCACTGGGGATCAAATCCTGGATCTCAAGCATGAGAGGCAAATACTCTAGAGGCAAACACTCCAGCTCAGAAAAAAATAAATTGTGACCCAAACTTAGGAGAATAGCAAATCTTTGATTTGTAATGGATCCATCTGGGTCAATTCAGGCAAGAACCTGCAAATCCCAGGTTGTCTTGAATTCTCAAGGTCTTCAGAAATGGCCCACTTTTCCCAGTTAAAGGATGTCACTCTCTAGTAGAACAGAAGCTTGTGACTTGCAAGACAATGTATATTCCCCTAAGGATTCATCTCTACCTTCCTTCCTGGTAACATCAATAAATAGGGACATGTTGCAAGATAACCTTGCCTGTTATCTAAGGAGAAGGGGATTATACAGCATAGGAGTGAATGATATGGCCTTGAAGTGGATTCTAGGAGAAAGTGTCTACACTCTACTATAACAGCTAATGAAAACTTGGACAAAACAATGCTCATATTGAGTCAAGTAGAAGTGCCAGATTGGCATGGTAGATAATGGGAGAAAGGGATTATAAGAAACTATAGAATTGGGTCTTCGTGCATAAAGCTGGAAAACATACCATCTAACTATGTGCTGCAGAAGACTCTAAAGGAGACCTTATTTACCACAAAAATAAGGAATGCTGTAGTGAGAGGGCACTAGCCTTATTGAGGAACTCAGTGGTGAGTGTTCTCAGTAACCTAGATCTAGGAGAGCTTACTGGGGTGGTTACAGAATGGGTGTCTTCAGTAACAATGGGGATGATAACACTCTGAAACGATGAAGGAGAAGTAGTGGTGCTTGCCCAGAACAAGGTGAGCACAATTACTGGAATATGCAGCAGGTTGGAGTAACTTCCAGGGGGTCCTGGAACAATATTCTTGGGACAAAATAAATAGGTGGCCAGCAAAGGGATTATTTAATTTTCACAGTCAAAAGTCATAATTCCTCGCCTGTTTTCTAGAACTGAGCAAGTTCTCAGAATTGGAACCAGTGATTGAAGGAGAGGCTGATGTGCATGAGGAAGGATCTGACAACACCAGGTCATGTGTATTTGGTAGGATTTGTGCGGTCCTTCCTCCGATGCTCTTGCTGTTTACTTGAGTAACCTCTCCTAGAGAAAGGAGAACCCTTGTCGTTAAGATTTGGATCTGAATTTTCCTCCAAAGTTTCACGTATTGAAGGCTTGGCACCCAGTGCAGCAATGTATAGAGGCAGAGGTTTGGGAAAGTGATTGGATCATGAAGGTTCTTACCTCCTCAGTGGGTTAATCCACTGATAGCTGACAGGACGACTGGGAGATGGTGGGAAAAAAGTAGGTTCCTGAGGGAATTCTCTGGAAGTGTTTTCTTGTCCTTGGCCTTTGTCCTTCATTGCTGCCATGATCTGAGCAGCTTTCTTCCACCATGGCCTTCTGCCATGATGTTTCTACCTTGGAGCCAGCAGATCATGGACTGAAACTCTGAGCAGAAGTAAAGCCCTCCTCCTTTAAGTTGTTTATATCAAGTATTTTGGCCATAGTGATGAAAAGCTAACTAGGACCTCACATTTTGAGGAGTGTCGGAAACAGGGTTTGAGTTGATACTGATATTTTCAAAGGGGTCACCATGACTCCCATTTTTGAGTAGAGGTCCAATGGGGCCCAGGAATGAGTGAAGTCCTGGCCCAGGTCTGACTCACAGTGGATTGACTAGGCCTGAAAATATCATAGTCATTCCTTTGGTCCCCAAATATATAATTAGGGTAGCTATTCTTGTTAGAATAACCCTCACAGTATTCCCTTGGCCTGTGGTCTAAGATCCAACTAAAGCCTTCAAAAGGGCTCCACAACCAGCCAAGAAAAAAAAATCACAAATAATATTGCCTCTCCAAGGATTGGGATGAACATATAAAGGCTTGAGTGATGGATATTCCCATCATGTCCCCTCTTAATTCACATTCTGAAACCTATAAAAATGAGCCTGATCTTGTTAGTAGACCACTTCAATCTCAGTTAAATAATAACTACAGCTTAATTCCTGTCCCTGGTATGGCATATTTACCAGAGCAGAAGAACTCAGCCTCAGTCCATTGTATGGTGCCATTGATCTGGACAAGATACTTCTTTTTCATCAGCAAAGAGAAATAGCTATTCAAAAATAGTTCACATTCACATGGAATGGGAAATAATCTGCACAGTAGGTGTTCTAGAAAAGGCCACTGTGACTGTCATCCTCATCCTAGGGGGACATGTTCCAAGACTCCACAGTGGATGCCTGAAATAGCAGAGAGTAGTCAACTTCCTATATACAGTTTTTCCTATCCATACATACCTATGCATGATAAAGTTTAGTTTATTAATTAGGCACAGTAAGAGATCGACAACAGTAGCATATAATAATAAAAAAGAACAATTATAACAACATGTGGTAATAAGACTTATTTAAAACTTACAAATTGCTTATTTCTGGAATTTTCCATTTAGCACTTTTGGACATGGTTGACCATGAATAACTGAAACTATAGCTAAAGGAGGACTGTTGTATTTAAAGGAGTAAATAAGATGATGTCAACATTTGGACATGAGAAAAAAAAATTTGAAGAAAGAGCTCCTCCCTTGGGGTTTGCACTTAGTGGGTACCTGTGCTACCTGCCTTATAGAGGTATGTAGCCAATTGCTGGGCCTTCTTTGGGATCAAGAATGACCACCCACTGACCAGTGGAGAGGTGTTAGCATAATCATGGCTGGCCTTTGGGCCTCTACAGTGAAGATTGATATGGACTGGTGTCATACTTTTCTCGTGGGCCTGTCACACAGTGACTGTGAGAGGCTGAACATCTACACATCTCTCTAGACTGGATAAGTGCTTTATGGTAATGAAGCTGCCTGGAATTTGCATAACATTTCACATCTGAGATGCTTCCATGTGAAGTGTGATAAATTAGCTTCTGGCTATGTTCATCATTCTGTGTGAACTCACGAGTGGGCCCTGCTATAAAATTACCTATTCTGTGGGCCTTCAAAGTAGAGTGCTTGGCAGGAAGGCTCATGAGGTCATTCTTCCTGGGCTGGTCTCAGGAGCTGGGTCCTTCAATGCAGAGTCACCTCTGGCTGCAGAGTGCAGGGTTCAGAGTCTACAGGGAGTTCCAAGATATTACAAGAGAGTCCATCATGGGAGATGACCCACCCACATTTCTTCCCCACCTTCCTCTGTCAGGTCTGGAGACACCAATAGTCAAGTTGGACCGCATGCCAGTGTGGCCTGGGCAGCTGTGGGAATCTCTTCCATTCATGATTTCATCATCTCATATTCCTAAAGCAAAGCAGGGAGGAGGAATGGCCAGGAATAAATTCTATGTATCTCCCCCTCAGATCCCATGATGCTGAAATTTCATCTTTTCAAGGTCATTCCTGTGATAAAATGCAATTTTTTCTTAGAGGTGCCTATATTCTCTTTCAAAATATAGCATTTTGGTGGTGGGGTGGGTAGCATTGGAGATTGAACCCAGAGGTGCTTTACCATTAAGCTATATCCCCATTCATTTTTATTTATTTTCTTTATTTTGAGAAAGGGTCTCACCAAGTTGCTTAGGGCCCTCCTAAGTTGCTAAGGCTGGCCTCAAACTTGCAATCCTCCTGACTCAGCCTCCTGAGTTGCTGGGATTATAGGCATGCACTCCCACGCCTGGCTAAGATGCAGCACTCTTAAGAAAAATATCAAAATGACATTAATATCTCAATGATTTAATAGCTTGATTGTTTTTTTCCCTAATAGGAGAACTTAAAAGTAGAAGTGAAATGGACAAGTCTGCCATTTGATAAGAGAAACCAAGGAAAGCAGATAAACCCAGTTCAGAGGCATTTATTTGTACTAGAATTGGGAACTGCTAAATAACCCACAGCCAATGAGTGAGAGAAGGACCCAGAGCTGGCACAATGCCACAACAGGGTCAAACTTACCAAATTCAGTGTCAAATCTGGCCAGATGCATTAGAATCTGCTGTGGGAACTGACACAACTTTTGGATCTTCCCTAATCAAAAATAAAATGACTTTTAGTTTAAGGGCAGATAGCCTCAAATGGGGGCTGGATTAGAAGGATGAACAGGCCTCAAGGGAGACCCTCATGTCAGAATTAAGAAAAGCTAGATCTCTCTGGAGGGTAGGAGTTGTGTACTCAAATGGGTACACGGCTGTCTGTGGACATTAGGATGTGTATGTGTGTGCTGGGTGTGTTTAAGATTGTGTAAGAGTAGCAGTGTGTGGGTGCTATGTACTTCATCACTGAAAGTGCTGTGTGTGTGTGTGTGTGTGTGTGTTGTTTGTCAGAATTGGGTGATAGTGTATGTTGGCTATGGGGGGTTGGGTCCTCTGTGCATGTTGGGTGTGCATAGAGTTGTTTGTGGGTGTTTGGTGTGTGGGTGCCTGGTGGGTGTATAGGGGTTTCCATTTAGGTTCTGTTCTGTTTGCATGTGGGTATGTATGGGGTTATTTGTGGATGAGGTGTGTGTGTGTGTGTGTGTGTGTGTGTGTGTGTGTATGATGTTCCTCCCTTTCTACTCAGACTTTTGACTCAAGGTCCCTTGAGTTCTAAGGCAATTCAAAGAAAAGGTATTTTCTTAGAAGCCATGTCACTTGAATCTTGTGAATTGAAATCTGGTTTAGCCAGATTATGTTAACTTTAAGGATACAATATGAAACCTCTCATTTCTCTTAACCAAATATATTTTATTTATTTGTTTATTTATTTATTTATTTATTTATTTATTTATTTAGTGTTGTTGGGGATCAAATCCAAGGCCTCATGCATGCTAGGCAAGCACTTTACCACTGAGACACATCCATAGCCCAGACTTATTTATTTATTTATTTATTAATGAAAACAAAATCAACCCAGGTGTTCAGAAATGGGCCATGACACCAGGCCCCATGAGAAACATTTCAGACATTGAGAAATAGGTGTCACTCAACAAAAGAAGTGCCTTCCAGGCAGAAATGATACCTACTCTTATAGATTCCTGGCTAACTTTTTGTAGGCAGGGGAATTTTTCAATCACCCTGGAATTGTGATTTTTTTTTCCTGATAGGATTTTTAAGAAACTATGTGGGGGGAAAAACACCCTGAAGGTAACTTCAATGATAATGACAAGGTATTGAAGATTTTTATGTGATATTTTAAGGCCAAACTGTGTTTCTATGAACAGTTTTTCAATCACACAGTCATTCACTGATTCATCCCTTTATTCACTCAGCCAACATTCACTTAGCCTGTATAATGTGTAGGTGTGGTGACACAGAAAAGCAAGAGAGCCCAGGTCAGGGTGGCACTCACAATCCAGTCCCTAAACACTTCTTTCCTCCCCTGCATTAGCTTCTGGGGAATGAGGCAGGGATATGGTGAAGTTCATTTCTGCTCTCACAGATATCATATTGTGGCAGGAAATTCAGAACCCAAGTAATTATCTCAGTGCTGCAAGTAGAATTTGGGAGTTAAGAAGGGATTCTTGGAGAGAGTGACATGTACTCTGAGATCCTGGGGATGTTAGGCAATGGAAGCAAAGGCTGGGGGAGGGGAGAGAGAGGAAAGAGATGAATCCAAATAGCAACATCCCAGAGAAGGTCCTAAAGGAAGAAGTGTGACCAGGGGACCTGGTGTGGCTGGAGCACACAGGAGTCGGGAAGAGGCTGGGGAGGTGGGCATGGCATGGGCAAATGGAATCCTGGAGGCTGGATTTTATATTTCATCTCTGCTAAGACCCAAAGAACATTGGCTTCTCTCTTGGTAACTAGCTTTTATTTCAAGGCCATGGGGATAAATGTTACACTCCATGTTTATCCATGGGGATAAATGTACACTCCCAGGTCATTGGGCAAACAGTCTTCTTTTGATTTGGCTTCCAGGCCACAGCTTGATGTGGGAGTCAGTCTGAAATGAAATCTACCCAAGGCTAGGTTAGCTTTTCAGGTCTAAAGGAAGAATTATCTATGAAAATGGCAATGTGAAAAAGAAGTCCTGTTTTGCTTTTGTTGGTGGTGTGTTGGCCGTGGTGACATTTGTTCGCTGACACTATTGATATTTTTCTATATTATCTATGGCATTCTAATAGTATAGACTAATGGTCGTTGTTTATCATCATAATATTCCCATCTGAAATGGGATGAACTTGACCACAAGTTTGTGCTGAATCCTGCAGCAGCTGAGTTGCTGGATTATACACTAAATGAACCCGGTCCTGCATGCTACATGCATGGAGGTATCATCCACGATGGACTGAATGAAGGGTGTGTGTAAACAATTGCTTGACTCTCAAAGAACAGAAGTTAGAAAAGCTTGGATTGTCCTTTAATATGATAGGATTATAGGGCAGTGATTTAACTTTTTTTTTTAAAAAGAAATCCTTCAGCAGTATCATATTAAATAAATTCAAAAGACTATTCCAGACACAAATAAGGAAGTGTCATACCACCTATGCCATCAAGTAGCTCTAGAAAGGGAAACTACTCAAATGCACCTCTGACTGGATCTATTAGAGGTCCTGAACCCCTGGTAGGCAATTCATTGTGATGTATGGGTGGGTTTCTGTGGGCTTCCGGGTACCTCCCCCAAACCTTATTCCCTATATGCATGCTTTGTCCCCTGTAAGCTTTGGATACGTCACTGTAAAGCTTCATGAATTAGACTAAGTGCTTCTTTTTTTGAGAAGTCTCTTGGCTCTACCAACTGTTTTTAACTAAATAACCAGAGAGGCAGTAAACACCTCAACCTGGCAAATGGCCCTATGTGATCACCTGTGTCTAAGCTGATCAAGGACCTTGATCTAGCTCTGCCTCCAGACCAGGCTCCCTAGGAGCCTATTCATCAAATAAAATAATTTATGCTAAACATTTTACAAACTCTATCATTCTCTAACATTATATTGTTAATTATAGACTAGAGTGTGTGGAACAGAGAAAGAGAGAAGGGCTTGAGATTTCCTCTGGCATTAAAGACACTCCAAGAGGTAGGAATCGAAGCCAATCCATTGCCTGAAGTCTGAGGATTGCAGATATAAATAGTCAAAGGCCTTAGGATGGTTTCTAGGGGCAACTGCCGAGTCCACGTTTCTAAGGAGATGATCTATGGATTGTTAATGAGTCGTGTGAGTGCTTTAAAGAAGAAAGATGACACAGTTTGAGATGCACAGACACTAAATATAATCTGCGCACACTTCAGAACAGAGGATAGGAGAAAAATGCTATAGTTTGGATCTTGAATGCCTACCAAAGGCCCCTTTGTTAAAAGCTGGTTGCCAAAGGTGGTGCTATTTGGAGATGGTGGAACTTCCAGGAGGGGAACTTGTGTGAAGTCGTTAGGTCATAGTAGGGGTTATGTGGGGGATTATGGGGCCCTTGCCCCTTCCTCTTCTGTTCTGCATCCTTGCTGATGAGGAGAGCAGTTTTCTCTGCCATGGGCTCCTCCTGTGCTGTGCTGCCTCACCACAGGCCCGAAGCAATGGTGCCAACTGATCATGGACAGGAACCTTTAAAACTATGAGCCACAGCAAAACTTGTCTCTATAAATTAATTATCTCAGATAGTTTGCTATAGTGACAGAAAGCTGATCAATACTCAAAAAAAAGCTTTTAATTTCCCTTATTTCCTCATAATTGAAAGGTCATTGATCAGCTGAGTACAGAAGAAAGGTTCTTAGATCAGTGTTACCTATTGTTAGTGGAATTCTCAGGGTCTACATGTAAATCTTATTTACTTACATTTTTACTTTATCATCACATATCATCATATCATATTTCTTCATTATATTAACAAATAACTAATAGACTATAGTTTGTAGAATGTTTACTATAAAATATTTTATTTGATGTGTATAATGCTATGTTAAAAGTAATCGGGTCTTTTAACTTTTATCCTTAATGATTTTGATAAAATATGGAATTACCATAGCAAAATGGTTAAAAGAATATTCTGTATTTTTAAGGAAAAAACCAACAAACCAATGGAGAAATAGCAAAGGATATGAATAAGACATCTCATGGAAAAGAAAACAATTCACAAGCTCTGAATACATAAAAAGATGATAGACCTCCTTCATAATTTAAAAAATGTGAATTCACTGAGACTGTTTTTTTTTTTCATTTGTGAAATGAGAAAAAAAAAACTTAAAAGTTTGACAGCACCATTAGTAAGGCTCTAAGAAAGTAGGCATTTACTCAAATTGCAGGAAGATGTGCGAAATGGTCAATCACTATAGAGAGAAATCCAATGACATTACAAATGTCATAAAAACATTTATCATTTTACCTGGAGATCCATTCCTATTCTAGAAATTTACCCAATAGATAAACCTACACACAGAAGAGGGACATCCAGGTTATTTGTAGTGATGTTGTATGAACAACCAAGATCTGAAACAACTTAGTTTTCCATCAATGTGGAATGGTTAAGTTATGATACATCCACATGAGAGAATATGTATGTGTAAAAGAATGAGAAGGCCTCTTAGGAACTGATATGGAAGGATTTCTAAATATGATAACAGTGAGAAGCAAAGGATGTACAGCACACCACCTTTTGTGGAAGAAGGGGAGGGCACAAGAGCTGTATATGCAAGTACTTTCATTTCCAAAAAAATCTCTGAAAGGACACACAAGAGACTAATACAAGTTGTCACCTGTGTTTTAGAATTGCAATTAGGAGTGGGAAGAAGATACAGGAACAAAAAAAATACTTCTTCCAATATTATCTTTTAGATTTTTTGAACTAGGAGAATGCATTACCCATGAAAAAAAAATATTTTTAAATAAAGTGTTGGCTCCCGATTGAGCTTTCCTAGGTTCAAATCCAGTGACTGACACTTAGCAGATGGGTCACCTTGGGCAACTCTTATTTCCTGTGATTTATTCCCTCACCTGTAAATGGGAATGATAATCATAGTCCCTATACCATGAATTTGGGATTTAAAAAAAGGATAGTACTTGCAAAGAATTTATAGGAGTGCCTGGCACACATTAATCACATAATACTTGTTTAGTATAATTATTTCTCATCCAGTGATTCATTGGGAAAGGAGACACATTGGATTGGAGAACATTCTCAAAAGATTAAGATTTAGAACATCAGTTATTAGGGTCTGAAAAGCATTTAGAAACATGTTTTAATAAGCAGAATTAATCTTTATCTAGAGAACTTAACATGAACTATGATTTTTACAGAGCATGTATTAAGATCCATTTTGCACGCAGAATAAAACTACAGTGCTTGAAGACAAAGCAAACAGTTACCCGATAAAGTTTTTTAGCTTCAAGGCCTGGGGCTTGCTTGAACAATAGTAATAATACCATCTTTTGTTTTTATATTACATTGTATCCTCTTGTATTATATATCATTTTAGACACATACATTGTCATTTACTTTGGTTTGGTTATTCTATCCAACGGTGTGACTTGGCATTTTAAGGGCTTCTTGGCAATAAAATAGCAAAACAAGAACAAGTCAGGGAAAGAAGTTTCCAATCTCTGTTTGTACAACCTTGAGCCATCTCCACTACCTTCAATGGGCCATGGCCTCCCTGTAGATGCTAGAGGATTAGGGGTTGCAAAAACATAAGAGCTGAGCAAGCACTGTACAGGAATAGTCACTTAGTAATTCAATATCTGCTTCTTTCAATTTGACCTGGCACTGTGCTGAGTACCGATGAAACCATGACGAATGGGATATAATCTGGATCTTGAGTGGCTCAGAGAGGGACTTGTGTGTCAGCAGGTGACAGTCGCAGGAAACTCGGCACTAGAATGCACATGCGTAGAAGGCTCAGGAGTGGAAGAGGGTCAGTGAAGTTTTCACCAAGAAATAAGCTGCTCTGTTTGGCTCAGAAGATAATCACCATGGCAGGAAAGGAGCAAAGATTTCACAATCAGTTGACTGTAACTTTAAATCACCTTCATTGCCTCATTATTCTTGTTCAGACTCAACTTCTTCATCTGTTAAATGGGCTGGTAATTCAACTTACAGAGAAGTTATGAGGCATCGACATAATGTATAGGTCTTGCAGCTAGAACAGAGATTAGTATAATACAGCAGATACACAATAGCTGGTAGCAGTAATAATGACTAGACACTGGAATGGAAGGCGCTTGGGGACAGGGATTTTTGTTGGTTTTATTCACCTTCTTGTACCCTTTAATAATGTTGCTTCATAAATACGTTTTTAAATGCATGGATGTTAGAAGAAGACAATAGAGACAATAGCACATGGGAAAGAAATGCCTAATCAGTTTAAGGCATATAATGAGACATACCCACACATATGTGTGTGCAAGTCATGTGTGCCAGTTGTATGTGCACATGTGTGTGTTCCAGCTCCTCCCTGAGAGAGGCAAGGGTGTGACAGCTGAAGTGTGGCTTTGTTAAAAGGAGTTTAAGAAGCCGATCTCACCTTCAAATTGATCTGAGACTTGCAGAGAACCATCTATAAAATAAGTTTTTATAATGCCAAAATATTTGCTTTTGGAAAGAGAGAAGAGAAGACCTTAGAGTAGGTATTGGGATTTGGTTCTATGGTATAAAAAAGCCATGAATCTTAAGTTCCTTATAACCGGTGCAACATGGGATTTAAATAACTGTTTGGATTTATGTTCTGCCTCTTCCTGTAAAGCATGGAGTTGCTTTGAAGGGAGAATAAAAACTACAGAATCAATCTGCATGTATTGCACTTTCAAGGTTTAGAGTTGCCTAATAAACCAAAATACCTTAAGCTTCAACTTCCCAAAGCTGCTGACCACCTGCCTGCCAAAGCAACGTGGCAACTGGAAGGTGCTCTAAGCTCCTCTTACAAAGTCCCAGATGATACAATGATGTGTGAGGTGCTTTTCTGACTGGCTTTGGATGGGGAATTGATCCCCAGTTGATCCTTGAATACATTTCAGAGGAAAGAGAAACTGAAGGTGAGGAAAGTTAAGTCATCCCTGACTTTTCCAAAGAGGATCTCTGGTTCCAGGAAATTTGTGGATACATCATCTGAAACCTCTCCAACTACAACTACCTATAAGTGCTAATAAAAATGGGAGTATAATTCTTTTAAATGTGGAGTTGAGCTTGCAAAAACAAAAAAGTGTGAGATTCTTCCAGGATCAGAATAGAGTAGGCACTGAAAAGATCTGGGGAAGAGGAGTTCTGGCATGTAACATCCCTGAAACGTGGGGCTCAGTCTTGAAGTGCCCCGAGTAAGTGAGGTGGTCACTGAGCATCATGAATCCCACCTCTAACCAGGGTCACAAGGATTGCCGTCCCAGTGAACAAGCAAAATAAAGGAAATGTGTCCACCAGCCCTTATCGCTTCTGTCATGCTCTGGATAAAAGCCTCCCCTGGGAATTCCTCACATGGCCTGCATCACATGGAGAGGGACTGTGTAGATGCAGAACAGCAGAAATAGCTGTGTTAGTAACAAATTTAATGTTAAGAGAAAAGGGCATTGTTAGGAATAAGACAAAAGTCACTAAGTAATAAGGAAATACATAATTCCAAGATTATATAACCCTAATGACATCATCTCAATGTATTTAAAGCAAAAGCTGGCAAGGAGAAAATTGAAATGCTACCAATTCTCAGTTATCCTTAGATATAAATAAACTCTATGAGGATAGAACTTTCAAAATTTGTTCACCATCAACTCCCCGGGGGGATACAGCAGCAAGTACTCAATATTTGTTAAAGGAAATGTTAAGTAATACCAAGGGGTGGGGGGTGCGTGTTCAGAGTCCTGCCCTGGTCCACCTGCAATACTTCATGTGGTTTAAACGGTGGCAATAGAGTTTCCTAGAGTTTCTGCCCCTAGAGGAATGCCACCAGAGGCCAAGCACCCCATTGTTGAATATCAGTGTATGTCATTGTATGTCAGTGGAGGCTGAGTCTCTATCTCTGGAAAGATTCATGCTGCTTTGGGGAAGGGGGATCTTTGTAAAGGAGATTTGAACACTCAAAGGGTCGAATTAATCCTATGCTTCTGTCAGTTGAGTTTGAAATAACTCTTTCTTGACAATGCCTGGCACTGAAGGCAGGGACAAGTGTGACAGGTTTGGCCTTCCGGGCTGTGTATGACCTGGCACAGAACACTCATAACAATTAGGAATGCAAGGTTTTGGAGCCCAGTAAAACAATTTTAAACTGTGGCTAATGTTGCTAATCATGCAATTAACAAATTTGATCCTATTAACTGCATATAGAAAAGTCTGCTGCTCTGCATTAAAATATGCATATTCTAGTCAAATATCCATCACCAAGTAGCCCCAAATACAAATCTTAACAGAAAGCAAAAAAAAAAAATTGTTATCATACAAACTTTGTTCTCAAGGTAACATTCAGTGAAGTTAGAAATTGACAACCATAACAAAACCCACCACCATCAAGCATGGAATGATTCAAGTTTTATTCCTTTGGGATCGGGTTACTTGCACAACTTTTTCTTATCTTAGCCAGGCCCACTAGGTCCAAGCCCAGAGGAGGTGAGGTGGGCATGTTTGCCGTCATCTTAACTTTAAAGGATAAGGCCCATGTAGTGTAGTGTTAATTGTATAATTGTTATAGCAGTGCTTTGGGGGTTAAGGAATTTTTCCCTGTATTCGGATTTATCTAAGTTTTTAAATAAAACCACATTGAAATTTATCAAATTCTAAGTAAGGATTGACAAAGCTTTGCATGTGATATGTGTTTTATTCTCTGCCCTTTTGGGCACACTTTAAATATTTCACAATTAAAAACCAAACAAATGAACATACTTCACTGCAATAAAGCACCAGCTCAAATGTCCTTTTCAACAATAGGCAGTGGGTATGGTACACCAACCACACACACACAGCACATTCAGAAAATTTCTATTTAGTAAGAAATTTATTCAGAAAAAAAAAGAAAAAGAAATAAATGAGCTTCAACTTTCTTGGACCATATCTTATAATACCATGGGTCATATATTGGATAAAGTATTTCTAAATTATTATACATATATATCTCCTGAGTGTTCATTTAGAGAAAATTTTATATGCAACTGATTTGTATTTTTATGGGTTTTACTTAGTTTATAGTGAAATGAGGCCTCTGGTGAAATAATGTTCACAAAGTATGGTGCTCTATATGATAGGGACAATCACTCTCCTATTCAAATGAAATGATCATATTAACATTACTTATGTCCACTATAATTGTAAAATAGGTGTGAAGAATCATACTCCAAAGTCAAACCGTCCAGGTTGAAATGACAGTTGGGTTGGGTGCTTACTGGTTAAGTAACATTGGACAAGTTACTTTGCATCCCTAGGCCTTAATTTCACATTTTTTTAAATTGCACCTATGTTTTGACACTGTTCTGCGAATTATGAGCCAACAGAATATGAAGAATGTCTGCACCCTTAACACACTTAACAAAGTTAGCCTGATACTCTGTGAGCACCTACTAAAAACAAATCACTGTGCACCCTTAACACACTTAACAAAGTTAGCCTGATACTCTGTGAGCACCTACTAAAAACAAATCACTGTCAACTGCTTCACCTACATTATCTCCATTAATCCTTCAATATTATGAGATGGATCTCACTATTATACCTCTTTTACAGATGAGGTAATTGAGGTTTGTGGTTGTTTAATCCCTGCTTTATGACAGTTGTTGCTCGTATATATGACCTGTTTGATGCTACCTTCTTGATTAGGAATAAACCCCTGATTTTTATCATTGTTCCCATGAGAAAATAGTATCTACATTGCAATGATTTACTCCGGGGGTGTGTTGGGGGAATGCATGAAAGAAAAATGTAAAATCCAATAAAATGAAAAAATTCACAAAATAAAGAGGAATTGCAAAACCACCCTGGTGCATAGAAAGAAGGTCCACTTGAGAATCAGGATATCTGGGTTCTGATCCTGGTCCTGCCTCTGACTGCTGGCTGCAGAATCCCAAGCTGCCGCACGCAGTGAACAGGTACCCTTACTGAATGCTTATTTTTCTTGCTTCATTTCCCCTACTTTAGATCTCTTACTCTCACCTTAGTGAATCAAAGCAGAACTTCGAGGTCCTTTTACCAGAACAAGTGTTCCATTCATCAGAAGGATATAACTTAAAGATGTCAGAGATGATCAGATGTTGATGCTTAAAATAAACAAGGCTTTAAAAACAAAATAGATTCATTATATAGTCTTATTTATTTTTCATACAGATTCATTATACAGTTATTAATTTGGCAGGATGTACCTCACACAGGTAGTTACAGCTTTCTGTGTGTCTTGCTCTATGGTATGGTTGCCATGTGCTGGTTTTGTGTGATAGGGACATTTGGGGAAAGATTTACCTTTTTTTTTTTTTTTTTTTAGGAAGGAAAAGAGCATGATAATTTTGTTACAACACTTGGTATTCCTGTGCTGTGAAATCTTGCCTGTATTCTACACAATTTGGAAAACATTTTGCAACAGATGGCCTAAGCAAGTCCAGATGAAACTGATTATTCAATCAGATTAACCTCTTTCCTTGGCTGATGACATGAACTTTCCAGCCTTCCAATTTGTTACAACTTTAATCAGTTTAGACCCCCTTGGTTTTAAAGTATCTATGTCAGTAACAGTGACATGGAGGCAAAAGATTCAAAATCTCTAAACATCCAAATGTGAAACTTGTTCACCAAGCTCTAGAAGGACAGAAAATTTTAGAAGAAGAGTGTTTATAACAGGGAATCAGAAATGTTTGATTTTTGACTTTCTGTAAATACTGATTTCCCTTTGGGCCCTGGGCAACCGTGCAGACCATTGTGTCTCATTTATCCCAACTGTAAAGTGAGGATAATAGCTATTTATATACCTGGAAGGGGTATGGTGGTGATTAATTAGTTAATGCATTTAGTGTGCTTTGAAGTGCTAAGTGCTATTAAGCTTCATTTAGACTACCCTAATCATCTCAGGAACTCAGGATTCTTTTCCCCAGCTGAGGAGTTGGCATCTCTTGATCAGATTTTTTTCAAATGGCAGAGCAGTTTTAATGCAAATGCCTTCTCAAAACTGGTTCCTACCAGTATTTGCAATTAAAAAAAAAAAAGTTAAACACTTGAGCAATCACTGTGTCGGAGTGTACCAGAGGGCAGAGTAATCTCTATATGATAATAGAGGTAAATATTAGCTCCTTTTCTCCTTTTTGCCTGATTCCCTCTCCCCTAGTCTCTTAGATCTCAATATCTTTTGGAGTTTCACAGGCTGGAAAGTTTGAAATAGAAACTCAAAGTAAATGACCTCTCAAAGTTCAAGAACCAAATTCGGTCAATATGCTAGCTGCCATGATGATTCTTGGTGGCAACTGGTCCTGCATGTTTGAAAGTGTAAGTGTGGGCATTGGGCTGGATGCTCGTCACCATGATACAGTTTCAGTGGGTATGGAGCAGGACCCTGAGTTTATTATCTTAGTCTCCATTGTGAAGATGAAAGTGTTAAAGAGGCTTACCCTGAAGAGGCACCAAAACTATTTTTAAGCAGCTTATTTAAATAAGAGGTTGGAATTGCACATAACATGTTTTCTTTTAGGTGCTTTCTGGAAGTCAGGTAAGAGGAACAAGGGCAGTTGCCTTGTGAGTGGCCAGGCGAGGACTGGTGGTCCAGTCGGAATACATGTTCAGCACACTTCACACTGAGTCAGGGTCAGAGCACACACAGTGCAAGCTGCCTGGTGCCAGTCTGCCTCCACTTCTAAGGGAAACTTCCCATATGTGCAGTGAGACAGGGTTTAGGGAAGGAACAGCGAGGTGATGGCAGTGTTTCCCAATGGTTTGGGGGAACTGCATTCTTTCCAGTCTCAGAGATCAGCCCTCCTCTTACATCAGGCTTCTGGTTGAGAAGTAATTCCAGATCTGTCAACTTCATGTGGAAAAGTGCTAATAAAAAATAAAAGTCAGTGGATTGAACATCTCAAGCCAAGGCCTTGGCTTACAGGTGAGGCCCTTTAGGAATTCAGTCCTCCTGATTTTAGCAATCCCACCTAAGAACTGTGCAGGTGTCCTAGGCAGCGATGCCAGGAAATCCTTAGGAATAGAAGAGCAGGGGTCATTTTTAAAAATTACAGTCACGAAAACCTCAGTCCCTTTCTTACCTTTCCTTCATTCCTTTAACTGGGTTCCTTTTCATGTCCCTTCCCTGTTTGAGTCTCCCCTTTGGGAATTGCAAGACGTGCACCGCTTATCTTTTTCTTTGATTCTATTTAATCAGCATTTTCTAAATCAGGATACAGGAGAAAATATTTTCTATTTTTTAATGTACTAGGCTAGCATGACTTTGATATAAGATAAGCCACTCTTGATTAGTTTTACATTCCCTGTTGGATAAACATTTCTGGTGTGTGTGTGTGTGTGTGTGTGTGTGTGTGTGTATCATGGAAAAAACACAGGGTGTGGAACTGTAATAACTTGCTGGATCTTTTCCAACAAGTGGGCAGCTTCATTTCAGCCCTGTCCAGAGGTGCATGAGCTGGAGGTTTGGGGTGCTCTGATTGGCAGGTCAGAAAGCCTGGCCTCCTAGCTCCCTACATGTTTGTAAAAAAGTGATAGAATGAATTTCCTGGATATAAGCTCCCAACATGAGGTATCTAAATAACAGAGAATTTAGCAATGAAAATTCATCTTAAACCACTTTAGTAAGTGCATTTTTGTGGAGCAACAATTCACTACAATTGTCGTGTATGTATTTAAAAGCAGGTAACTATTAGACCTGAACAGGATATTAGCCTCCATCAGAAGCATAAATAGATATAAATCATAATGAATACCTTATAACAGAAAAATTGGAAAGCAATCATTGATTTAGGAAATGAGTTTAGTGAGTCTCATTTTTCTTGCTGTCTTCCTGAAGACTGGGCATAATATTCATTCTTTGTTTCATTTCTTTGCATATTTTTTCCCTAAAATTATCAGCATATATTTTCTTGCCTTGTTATATTCAATCTTACCAAATTCAGTTGAATTGTTTTGGTGAATAGCTAATAGATCCAACCTCTTCAGCAAGTCTTTTTCTTCCCTAGAGCTGCCAACTCCATCAGGACTCACTGGCTGGGTTTGTCCCCTCCCTTGGGGAGGTGCTCCAAAGTAACAATAAAGAGAAGGAGGATCAGAATCCACGGAAAATTCACATGCTGGATCATCAGGCATAAAGAACAAAAGAACTGAGCATTGTCAGAGGGTAAAGTGACCGCCACAGGGGTGGGACAGAGCCTTGCACATAGAAGCTTCATGCTGTCAGCATGCCTCAGAGGGCCAAGCATGAGAGAGTTTTCTTCAGGATTCCTGCATCTTGGGAGCCATCTCTGGCCCTTAGAATGTGACTGTAATTAGCACATGCAGGAAAGAAGTTCTCTCTGGGTTGCAAAACAAACCAAAATGACAAAAAACAAAATAACATACCTCCTTTAATGAGAATTAGATAACTATGGGTAATAAATCACACAATTGAATCCTTATATTTTCTTGCAGGCTCTATTTTCAGAAGAAAACAATGAATATGTGCAAAGCATTCCTTGCTTATCTGTGCCATGTGCTAACAGTTTTCTCAAGGCAAGGCTTGGAAACAACCCGGTGTCAATTTATGGATGAATGTATATAGAAATTATAGTGTGTGTGTGTGTGTGTGTGTGTGTGTATGTGTGTGCGTGCACACAGTGGAATATTAATAACAATAAAAAAGGAAAATCTGCCATTTGTATCAACACAGATGGACTTGGAGGACATTATATTAAGTGAAATAAACCAAGAACAGAAAAATAAATTCTGTGTGATCTAATAAGTGGAATTAAAAAAATTCATAGAAACAGGGTAGAATGGTGATTTTCAAGAATTCAGGTGGGACAAAAGGGGTGATACTGATCAAAGATACAAACTTGTGGTTCTAAGTGGAATATTTCAGGAGCACTATAAGGTCCAGCATGCCTTCTGTACTTTACAGTTCTGAATTCTGTAGTTGAAATTTACTTAAACATTCACACCACAAATCAAAACAAGGAAAGAGTAACTAGGAGAAAGGATAGACATGCCAACTAATTTTATTGTGATCATTTCACAAAATATATAACAAATGACTTATATCTTAAATTCATAAAATTTGGTCAATTATACTGCAATGAACTAGAAATTCTTCTTAGAAATGAAGTTGCATTTTACAATCCATTCTGTTTTGCTCCTGAGTGACTACTTCTATCAGGGCTTTTGAGACTTAGTGCCACTCACTCCGTTTTCCTGTCCCCAGGTGCTTTGTTGAGTCTATAAGAGAGGAGTCTGGATTTGCAGATCCAGCAGTTTTATCTCTGTCAGACCCAAAGGCCAGCTCTCTACCTTCAAAACATTGTTCAAAGGACTGATGTCCAGCCTGCTCCATAAATGTCCTTCTATTTCCATAGAACTATGGCTTTCTAGCTACCCAACTGTGAGCATCTTACCTGCTTCCATGGCCTGTGCTCATAACCTTCAAGGGGACGGTGAATTCCAGATTAGGTCCAAATTTTAAAAGCCTCCTCAGATATCCAGAATATGAAAAAAAATCTTGTAAACATACATTGATCAATCACCCTTTGATGTCAGTTGCTAACAATTTTTCTCTTTGTATCCCAAAGTTTGCTTAGGTAGGTTTTCTTTCTGGCATTGATGTCTTATAGGAATTTTTAAAAAAAATTTTCAGTATCTAGGTAAACTATATCTTGACTGCTTAGACAAATAGCCTCCTCATCACATCACCTATGCTGAAAGCCAAACGTTTTCTCTTCACTGTTTTTTTTTTAATTGCTTCATTAATCCACCTGGTTAGAGATAAACTTATAACCTAATTTCTTACTTAGTTTCTGCCACTTTTGATGAGAACTGTACTTATTTTCTGCTTGTAGAGTTGTTAGGAATATCCAGAAGTTTGGGCATTTGGGGGAGACAGCAGCCCTTTGTAAACATTTTTGTCTCATATTCTACACAGGAGAGTGGAAGAGGCGAGCTACGAATGTTCCAAAGAAGCAATAGTTCCAACCTGACACTCTGACATCAGTGGCTGTGGCATAGTTGAGCGATAGTCACACCCACGCCAGCAAAACAAAATCCCTAGGAGCCTGAGAACAAGTTCATAGCTTATCTAAGAAAGCTGTCAATGTTGATCAAGGGTATGGCTTCTGATAACATTTTTGCTTAAACTCCAAATAGACTGACCTAACTTGCTAACTCCAGTGAGCTCAGAAGAATCTAAAGTAGATTTAGTCACAAAGAAGAAAGTACTAGAAGTCCTAGAACCCTTGCAAGTTTCTTATTTTTATTTTTTATTTTAATACTTATTCTTCAGTGTGGGTCCTGAAGAGGGGCTGACAAACTTTTTCCGTAAAGACTTTGTGGGCTACGCTCTGTCTCATGGCAACTCAGCTCTAGCACAAAGGAGCCACAGACAGTATATAAACACGTGGGTGTGGCTGTTTTCAAATAAAGCTTTACCAATTCAGCTGGTACTTCAGGCAGGATTTGGTCTGAGCCCATAGTTTGCCAATCCCTGGTCTAAACATGCAGGACACAGAGTGCTCCAAAATGCCTTGATGTGGGCTTACTGAGGAGCCAGGCTTCAGCCTCTGCTGCCCACAACCAGGGCAGGACCTTTCTTGCCAGGCCTGTCCCTGACTTCCCTTCCCTCCACTCTGAATCGATTTCTGTTCTCTACCCAGAACTTCTCAGGGCCCAAGTGGGATCTCCAGGCTGAGGCTGTGTCCAGCACCATCAGCAGCAGCTCCAGGTCTTTGAAGTTCACACATGTGACTGGACCATTCATTGAAACTTCTTCTTATATGTCTGTAAGCCTGGATTTACCTCATGAACTTCTGGAACATGAAGTATGTTCTCTATAAACCAAGCCCCAAAGTCTCCCAATCATTACAGAGCAGTGGAGCCAGGTGCAATGACACACAACTGTAATCCCAACAGCTTGGGAGGCTGAGGCAGGAGAATCACGAGTTCAAAGCCAGCCTCAGCATTTTAGCAAGGCCCTAAGCAACTTAGCAAGACCCTATCTCAAAATAAAAAGTAAAAAGGGCTGGGGATGTGGCTCAGTGTTTAAGCTTTTCTGGGACCAATCCCTGATACCAAAAAAGAGTAATGGACAATTGAGAGCCTTCATATCTAAGCATGGATAATCACAGAAACTCACAAGAATATATTTAAATCCCATACACACTTGCAAATAGACCAAAATTACTTAATTAGAGATGAATGGGAAAGTAGCTTAATGATTTTAAAGTTTAATTTTCTACAGTTATCTGAATAGATGTTGTTAGCTTTGGCAGATAATATATTTGGTAGTTCACATCATACTCAATCACCTTTGCTATGTTAAATGATTAAGATTTTAGGAGAGTAAGTGGCAATGTGAACACAAATCCTGACTTCTTTGTGTGTTCTGCCCAATTTTTTTTTCTTCTGGGTTAGCAGGAGCACACACCAGAAAATCATTTCCCATTAGACAGCAATATTGGGAAAACTACGGAAGAAGAAACATTCTGAATGTGCTCTGAGAACAGAAGAGTGGGCTCAAATTAACCAACATTCAAGTTTCCCATCTAAGTGTCAGACATACAGAAGGTCTTTCATAAATGTTTATTTATTGACTGGTCCCTGGACCAGTTTGAATGTGTTTGAGATCCACAGTTCAATAGAAATTCCATAGTCAAACTTCATGTTCCTGGGGCAGAGAAATTCATTGGTCCATCTTGATCCAGTGTCCACTGTTACCCAGTCAGATATGAGGCTGAGACTCCCTGGACAGTAGGGACCTTAGCTGATATTATCAAGGCAGTATTCAGACGAGGTCTGGATCCCTCAAAATTACCATCCTAATGCGCTTCCACTTCGTCTAAAAATCTTGTTACTAAAATCCATGACATTCCAGTTGAACAAGTGACTTGATCATGTCAGAGACCAAACTAATTAGTGGATTCCTGTTCCAAAAACCCCAGAGAAAGATTTCTTGGATCTTGCTGTAAATGTTGTTGGTGATTTCTTGGTAGAAGGGGAATGTGGACTTGAATGAAATGTGCTCTTTCCACGTCCATGTAAATCTGTCTTTGATTCACAAAGACTACTTTGGGCATGGGATGGACATCAATTGATTAAAGATGAATTACCTTTTAGTATTACATCACTTACAACATTAGCACAATCATGTTATTGACTAGAATGCTCCACAAGAGAGAAATACCTTGGCCCTAAGAGCACCACCCTACACTAGATTGACTATCTGTTCTGATTTGCCTGGGACCATCCTACCTTATATTCCATGTCCTAGGAAGTCCCAAAGACTCAGGAAAGCTGGGATAGCTGGTCACCATGTCCTATAATCAGCCTGAACCAGGGAAATCTAGCTTGAGTAGCCAGTCCTCTTTTCATCCAGGCACAGGGTCTGTATGTACACATATGTATGTATAATGAAAATTCAAAATAGAATACCAAAATGAACCTCACATACTTCCACAATGATCAATGTAGGATCATTGTTTCATCCAATCCCACCAAGTTCTTCCCCTTCTCATATTATTAGAAAAAAAATCTCATAAATCATATGACTTCATTGGTATCATATCTGCTTTTAAAAATAGCTTCCTACTATTGTTGAAGTTGATGGATATTTATTATTTACCTAATTTTAGAAGGAGGAAGAAAGTGAGATGAGTATGGACCCTAAGACCACTGATATTTCTCATGAATTCTTTGGTGCTAGCATGCAACCAGGGATTCAAGTCATATGACTGGTGATTTCTCTTCTATTTTTTTCATGGCTTCTGGAATTATAGGTGTGATTTGAGGCATGCTTGCCTGAGATTCTGATGACATTGTATAAGTGTGTCTCCCACTATCTTGATGCATAGAGCATAGTATCACAAATACTGAACCTATAGAAAATCCCAAATTATAGATGTTGCTATTAGTCTGTTTTGTGGAGCTATAACAGAATATTATAATTGATGCTGGGTACTTTAAAAATGTAAAAAAGGTTTATTTAATCTACAGTTCTGGAGGTCTAAGAGAATGACTTCAAGTTCTACTCATTCTGGTATGGGTCTCATATCAGAGGACAGCACAATGGTGGGTGTGTCATCGAACAGATCATGCCGCCAGACATGAATCCAGAGAGATTCAGAGGTCAGGCTCACTCTTTTTATAATGACCTACTCTTAAAGAAACTAATTCATTCCAGAAGACCAGCATGAATCCCTTTGGAGGCTATCACCCCAGATGACCTAGTTACCTTGCACTAAGCCCCACCTTTAAATGATTCCACGGTGTCTTAGTACCACCACATTGAGAACCAAGCCTGCAGCACATGATCCCTGGTCGGGGGAAGTAAGACACATCTAAGCTCTAGTAATAATCAGTAGGATTATCCAGTTAATTCTATGGGGTAAGGTACTGGAGAGAGTTACAACTTATTGCTAGGCTTGATGGTGGAGTGAGTGAGTGAGTGAGTGAGTGGGAAAATGGGGACACTGTTGCATCAAACAGAAAATGTGGAGGAGAAGGGCCTGAGAGGAGGGTGATAACATGTGAATTCAGAACCTATTGGGTACCCAACTGAAGAAAGTCAGAAAGTAGCGTGAACTGTGCATTTAGGTTCCCAATAAAAGTTAAGCTAGCGATAAAAGTTGAGATGCTTACCATAGTGAGTCTACAGGAGAGAATTGAGGGAGCCAGTAGAGACGGTTGAGAGGGGAGAGTGAGGACAGCAAGAGAAAGAGGTGGCATCAGAATTTTTACAGATAAGAACTTGAGAGGTAGGAAGTCATTTGAAGACTCCATCCAGAGTTGAATATTGTGAATATACTTAATGCCACTGAATTGTATACTTAAAAATACCAAATGGGTAAGTTTTATGTCACACACATGTGCGCACACACACATAGACACACACATACACACACACACACACACACACACACACACACACCAAAAGGTCATTTCAAGTTCCAAAAAGTAGGTAGATGAGTAGCTGGCCATATCACACATCAGAGGAAATCAAGGAGAATGAGACCTGAATATGAGGTCATTTGGTGAGCCTGCTGCCATTGTGTAATCATCCTGAGATGCATCCCAATGTAATGGAGGGACAAGGACATCAGATGAAGGGATTGTTAGAGAATAGGGGAGGGAGAAGCACAGACTACAAGGATGGGTTTCTTATTTTTTAAAAATAAATTTATTGTGAATATTTAAAATGTTCAACATGACATTATCGAATACATTTAAATAGTAAAAAAAAGGTTGTTATAATGAAGAAAATTAACATATCCATCTTATCACATAGTTACCCGAGTTACCCTTTGTTTTCTTTTGTGTGTCTGTGCCAAGAAGAGGAGCTAAAATCTGCTGGATGAATCCCATTATACAACACAATCTTTTCAGAGAAAGATAGTAGACTCTTGGGAGAGTGTCTCTAGAAAATCATTTCTCAAAGTGTGGTCCATGAATCAACCGCATCACAGTCACTTGGAATATTCATTAAAAAAAACCTGGGGCCCAGTCAGGGTAGAATCTGCATTCTAGACAAGCTCACAGGTAGTTCTTCTAAACGCCAGTGTTCAAGGACCACTGGTAAATTTGAAGCTTACCTGGAAGAAAGTAGTTGAAAATGAGCACAGGATCTCTAGTTGGGCACAGGATCAGGCTGAGGGGAGGATGTTTATACTTTGATGATGGAATGGTGGGCTTAGATAAATTCTGGGAGAGATCCAGAGGAGCCTGGAAGTGGTATGTAAATAGATAAAGAAGCAGAGAAAAGGAGGAGGAAGTGAGGATAAGAAGAGTGAGACCTCAGCATAGATCCCATGAGGGGTCAGGGAAGGGAAGAGCATGGCTTCAGCTGTGTCTTGGGTCACGTGCTCCCAGGTCTCAGGGAAGATGGACAGCAGGCACTGATGGAGAAGGTAGGGTGCAGAAAACAGTGGTGGCTGATATGGGAACCTTAGGTTGGCAAAAATCTCACTGAAAGGGATTGCTGTGTTGAGAGGAAGTTTGAAAAAGGCGAGGAAGACTGAGAACCAGAGGCAGGCTTTCCATGCCTGGGGGAGTGGGGAAGATGAAGGTTACCTGTGTTTGGATCTAACTTTAGAGATGAACGGGCTCTCAGAGGAGCTGGAGGCTGTGTGAAAGGGCCAGGAGTAAGAGACTTCAGCAGAACTTGTTTGTGAAAATACAGGAGCACCTTACACGTGTCACCTTATTTAGACAATTGAAAAAGATAAAATTGATTTTCATATAAATTCTCGTATTCCTACTCAGCCTCATTAATTTTGCCACTTTTACTATGTAAAAAGGCTCTTGTCTCAACCTTGAGAAAATTTAGTTGGCTGGTGTTTATTTTATCTGGGTTTCTCTCTTATATTCCTTTTTGAGGGTAGAAGCTTTGAAATAAGAACTGTGGAAGGGAGAGAGGCTCTCAGTACAAAAACTATAAAATGGAACATTCCAGAAATAAATTCTAAGATATTTTGAGACAAGAGAGAGCACATTGACAGAACTTTTATTACTATAATGTATTGTTATATACTTGTCCTATTTATTATTGATTATTGTCATTAATTTCTTTCTGTGCTTAATTTATAAAATAAACTTTTTAATAATTAGGTATGTATAGGAAGAAACATAGTACATAGAGGATTTGGTACTATTCATGGTTTCAGGTATCTACTGGGGGATTTGGAATATAGCTCTTGTGTATAAGGGGAACTACTGAACTATTGTAATTATTAGATGAACTAAAACTGATATTTCATTGGGAATGAGCTACTGAGGGATTGCTGTGATGGTGCCAGGAACACCCTCTGAGCTCTACCTGCCCCATGCCTCCTTCCTCATAGGTGCCTTTCAAACTGGCTGCACATAAATTTTAAGGTAAAAGGACCCTATCAGCCAGCTGCTACCCTAGGCAGACCCTGAATCTTGGAGGGGTGTGATCTAGTAGACAAGTGCTACTTTCAAAAGCTTCTCAGGTAATTTGCAGGCACCATCAGAGGTGAGGCTGCCAATCTGCACAAGGGGGTCTGGTCAAGATGCTACAAAGAGAATATCATTTAGTGCCTCATAGTCTCAGGTGATGGAGGAAAGTTCTTGGGATCCCACCCCCCAGCATTATATGGCAGCTTTGGGCATCTTATTTTCTCCTTCAGGACCAAATTGACATTTGGTGTGAATAGATGTTTGGGTGTGCATAAAATAGCTGTTGGGATAGAGAAGCAACATTCCAATGATCCTTCTGGGTTCATTTTCCCAGGACGGGTGTCCTGGGAGGCCAGAGGCCATGTCACTCTCCTCCTCCTCACTATTTCCAGGAGAGGAGTTTTAGTTCTTTGCTCCTCCTTTTCCTTTTTACTTGCCTTTTGTTGCTCTATTCAAGATGAAGTCCGTTTTTCTTGGAATGTCTCTCCTATGATTTTGTCTTCTTTTCCCCAAGAATGCCTATAGCACATCGGGTGGGGTAGAGGAGGGCTCTGTCCTCATCCACATTTTCTTAAAACTCTCTCTCAGGGCATCCTCTGTGAAGAGCACTGTGGGAACAGCCTTCCAGTGGCTTCATGGGCTGAAGCTCCACCACCCTGACCCTGAAACATCTATCAGAGGATGGTAAAACCAGTGATCTCCAGGTGGAGAGAGGGCACCTGACTTTAAATCCACTGCCTCATATTGGGTAGACATAGGCCAGTGATCTCCAGGTGGAGGGAGGGCACCTGACTTTAAATCCATTGCCTCATATTGGGTAGACATAGGCCTCATCTTCAAGTTCAAATCTCCCAGGCTTATAAATTCTGGGCTTGACTTCAATTTTCAGTCCTAGGAGGTGATATCAATGAGTGTGTCAAAGGCAGGGAGAGAGATACATGATTGGGGTGAAGAAGAAAGAGTAGGAATTCAGGAAACATGGATTTTAGTCCAAATTTCCACACAAATCTGCTTTGGACACAGATTACTTCTCTGACCAGCCTCTTCAGCTAAAAAGTGAGCTTAGACCATACTGATAATTCCCAGTAGATGTCATTTCTTGAAACACACAGGGATCTAGACGCCCTTTTCTAAGAATTCAGAGAATTTCTTGGATTTCCATAAGCTCTAAGTTGTACCACTTGGAACCACTACCCTATATTACCTTTGTGGTTCCTGCTCGTTCTAGTATTTTCTCATTTTTATCTATCCTATGCTCTCCAGCTTGCTGACGTTGAGACCTGTTGGGTTGGGAATCCCCGTGCCACCAGTGGTTGCGCATCTGCCTTTGTAGTGGCTGGGAGGCATGTGACGACTTTTGAACCATTTGAAGTAATGAACCTGGCAAGGAACATCCCAGCAATAACCCATTCCCTGGCTTCTTCCATGCCCTGCTCTTCTCCCAAGCCACAGACGTTTGGCTGTTGATAAGCTTTGGTTACAAATGGGCGGTGCCATGCCATGTGGCAGTTGTGGATTTAATTTAATGAGGGCCAAGAAAACAGTAATTGCCTCTCTCAGTCATCCTAGTAATTGGGTGGCAAGGCCCTGTCTGCAGGGCTCTTGGTGTTTGGAACAAATGGCTATGTTGCAATCCTGATTGCCACATGGCCTCAGGTGAGTCCTGAGCATTCCTCTGCCAAGAGAACAGAGGTGCCTTTCCTTGTAGAAGACACCAAAAGATCAGCTCAAACCCCACAGGAAACCGTGGCCCCAAAGCAAATTCACTGCTGAGTCTCGGCTCCCACCTGGGAAGGTGAGAACATGACTTCCTTGTATAAAACTCCATTCCCTGGCTAAAGTGACTAAAGCCAAAAGCTCTAATGAATGGAATGGCATTTGCCAATCTCTAGATATCTACGTCCTCACTCAACCACACAATACCAGGTTAAGTGCTGCTTGAGCATGTGCATCTGGCTGTTGGCAATAGCTCTTTCTTTCTCTTCAAATGTCGCCCCCCCCCATATCTATGTGAGCTCATTAGAATCCTTATCCATCAAGGTTCTGGTCCACCTCATTGTGTCATGACCAGGAAAGCGAACTTGACCTCCTCTGAACTCCTCTGACAGCTGCGTCTATTGCATTGGAATGGCTCCGTTACTGGCCCCTGTGAGCTGTTTATTTACCCATTTAGGTCTCAGCTACTGCTGGACTGTAGGTTCCTTGAGGGCAGGCAGAGGACCTTCATCCTTGACACACTTTGGAAGCTGGTTTTCAATGGTTCCAAATATGCACATGAAAACTTAGGCAAATGTTTGATTTTGGAAGAAATGAAAATAGGGTGATTTCTAAAATCTTCCCCAGCTGGATGTGGTGGTGCGCGTGCCTGAATCCTAGAGACTCAGGAGTCCAAGGCAGGAGAATCGGGACTTCAAAGTCAGCCTCAGCAATTTAGAGAGGCCCTAAGCCACTTAGCAATACCCTGTCCCAATATAACAAATAAAAAGGACCGGGGATGTGGTTCAGTGTTTAAGTGCCCTTAGGTTCAATCTCAATTACCAAAAAAGATTTTTTTAATGAAAAAATAAATAAAATAAAATTTAAAAAATCTCCCTGCACTGAGTTAATGTCTCAAAAGTCCTGGTACATTAAACTTCTTATTCAACAGAGTTTGAGACCACTGGTCCACCACAGAGAGCTGGAAGCAGTTCCTGTTTGTGTTTTTCTTACTCCCATCCCAGTTCTTTCTGTCCAGATTGATAACTTTCTGGAGCCCAGGGAGCTAGGGGCCACTGCCCACTGCCCTCCAGTACTGTTTGGAGTGCTTTATCTTTTGGTGGTGTTCACCAGCCGCACAGGGAAATGGCAGTAGAGTGGATAACCATCCGATCTTGCCCAGCACTGAGGACATTCCCAAGTTGCTGGAATTTTTAAACTGGCGTTGTCTTGGTTGGTCTGTTAAGTGCAGCTGTAGAGAGTCAAGCATCTGAGAGATAGAGGGAGTAGGGGTGGAGGGGGATTGGTGGCTAGTTTTATCTGGGCATGGAGGCTTTGCAGGGACTTGTGAGAGAATGACAGCCGGAGAACAGTGAGTAGTTCAGAGATAAGCTACGCTCTCTGGAAACCACAGCAGATGGCCATAAAACGCCGGGAAGACAAGTCCTGCAAACACCTGCCAACGCCTGGCTTATCACACACAAGATTTATAAGCAGAGCCCTGGAAGGCACAGCTACCCCTCATCAGGGAAATGTAAACAGAATAAATAACAAGCCTGCCTCAGGCCCTCCTCTGTAGGATGCTTTAAGATGCAAGGCATCCCTTAGAGAGGCCTGAGATGAGTTCATTTACTAGTTCAGAGGAGTTCAGTGCCTGTCCAGGTTGAATGGTGTTTGGAAGCTGAGTCCGCCCTATGGAGTGGCACAAGACAGAGAGGAAGTAGCTGAGGTCCCTGCCCACCGTCCACTACTGGGCACTTCCTGTGCTCAAGAGGCCTCCATACAGAGCTGAGCCAATGATGGTGGCTGATTTAACATCTGAAAAATGGAAAAAAATAGGAAAACCCACATGCCACTGCCATCGTCACTCAGGGAGGATGTAACGTGTATCAATTATCTCTGGCTTCATCACTAGAGATGGGACCACTGATAACCTACCAGAGTCACTGTCCTGCCTCCTGTGGGGACAGACTGGGAGGACCAATGATCTGGAGAGCTTCAGTTTATTTTGTTCTTTCAGCGAGTTTGATCCTTTTTGGGGGTGGGTCATTATTACTCTCTAAGAACATGAGCCAAGTAGAGGGAAGGGTGGTCTGTCCTCAAAACCCTACCTGTATAAATAAAGCATTTTAAAAAACTCTCAGTCACGTATTAAATATGTCTTTAGAAATTAATGCAATTTAGCTAATCCACTGGCTGGTGGGAAATGCTGTAACCACCTTCATTCATCTTTGAAGATATTCTGTGTCCAGACCATGAGGAAGAGAGTGTCTTGTGTGACAGGAAAGCATTTGCTGAGCACAAGGCCAGGGTGAGGGTGGGAGCTATGGATTTTGACCTGGAGGCCCTCAGAAGGAGAAGAAAAGAGACACTCCCTGCTTCAGTTCCCGATGTCTGATCTAATTGTAGCTCCCGTGTAACGTGATTGTGTTTCTATTTCTTACATCCAGAATAACAGACATAGCTTCTAACTCTACTATGCAGTAACAGAGGGCACCAACTGCCTCGGCTGTACACTTAGGTGGGGGGATCCAGCAGGCCTTTTCCAGTGGAAAAGGAAAAATATCTCCCATAAGGACAACCTTGGCCTGTGAAAGAGTGGGTGGGTTGCATGACTCTGGGGACTTCTTAGTACCTGGTAAAGCACTCTTCAGAGTTGTGAATATACCAGGCATCACTACAGTTTTTAAAAAACAAAAAGAATTCAGGATATCATAACCTATTCAAAAAAGTCTAAGCTGATGTTCCTGATGAGTTCACTATCAGTACAAGTTATTTATTTTCTCAAGAACATTATCTTTGGAGATCGTTTTCATCAGTGAATCAACCTTTGTGTGTTTCAACTTCTTTCAGTTTTTTCCAGTCTGGTGAAGAAGGATGCCTGCTTACTGACATGCAGGCAGCTTTTAAGTGATCCCGATGCCTGCCACACACACACCACACACAGATCACACATACACCAAACATACTACATACATCATACACATGCATATTATACATGAACATATATTCCACACACACACACACACACACACACACACCTCACCTATACATATTATACACACATACCACATACACATCACACATATGCTGCAGGTAAGTTGCATATATGGGTAACACATAGCACACATGCACACAGATGCCACATACACACACACACCATATGCACAAATACTACACACATGCTCATCAGACTCACACACAGTGGATAGCGTAAATTTTTCTCTAAAGTCAATTGCATAATAATCACTTCATTTTCATGAGTGTTTATTCTTTCTTTTATAAACAAAAAGGTTGAGCCCCATGACTTTTTGGCATTTTTGGTTTGGAAATGAAGGTTCCTTATGTTCAACATTATTCAGACCACCCTTGGGCCTCCTGAGGGAGGGGTGTTCTGAAGACCTGATCCTTCAGAGGCCTGGTGGCTGCCGGTCAAGGGCTGATGTATGTGTTTTTTCATAGGGCGGCAGAGGGCGCTTTCTTGGGTAGGAACCCTGGAATCCATGGCTCCCTTCCTAACCTCCAGCCAGCATCTTAAACTATTCCAGTCAATGACAGGGGAAATTGCTGATTTAAATTGTTAGAGTAAGGAGCATTCTTGGTGTTCCAGCTCACAACTTTCTAATATCTTTGCTTTTTAAAGCACTTCAAAATGTCAGGGGACTTGCACACACTCTTGTCTTCTAACCAACTAGTCCAACAAGAGAGGGAAGTATGAATTATTATTCTCACTGAATTTATGTCAGGAAACAACAGCTCTTTTGTCTGCCATGACACTCTTCAGAGTTCACTAGAGAGCTGCCCTGCTCTCTTCTATTCCTGTAGGAGAAACTTTGCTATCATCGTGTATTGCTTTAAGACCTTTATTGTGCTGTTTCTAACCAATGCATTTGAGAATCACAGGGCTAGCTAGCATGCAATTAGATTTCTGAGGGCAGTCGTATAAATTAAAGCAGATAAATCATTGTAAATTATTTTTTAATAACTACAGAATGGATTAGAGCATCTGCTTATGATAGCACGCCTAGGCCTGTTGCTTTTGAACTAACTGCCTGGCTATGAAACATCAGACAGGGCTTATGCATGTGTTCCTCTTACTTCATGACCATGAAACTTAAAGAAGTGTCTTTTTGGAATACGATATTTTCTTTAAAAATCTCTGTTGCCCTCTAGTATAATCTGTTCCATCTGAAATGAGTTTCCTGATGTTGGTGAAGAGAGCAGAGCGTGTTAGTTTCACTTCTGAAACCCTTTGCATCATCAGCTGCCATGGGGAGGTTAGAAAGCTCTGTTAAGAACCAGAGGCCTTGTCTGCAGATCAAGGAGGAAGTGAATGGAGGAGAGGGAGAGTTTACACCCTTGTTCCCACTGCATTCCGTAGCATGACTGTGTTCACGACCGAAAGCTGCTCATCCAAAATTTACTTCTGGATTTTTACCCTTTCTTTGAAAATCCAAAGAGCTAGCCACTCCTTAAACTCTCACTGTATGAAATCAATGGTCTACGGGCCCCTTCGCAATCCATCTGGGATGGCCCTGGAAGAGCTGCTTCTATAGCTTGTTCTTTTTTCTCTCGTGTAAATCTTATCTACCCAATTTTCTTGAGGGTAAGGCTATGGCTTATGTTTGTAATCATGTAGCAAACTCTCTGAAAATACTGGTGAACTGATAGTTAATTAGACAAATGATAAAATACATCACTGCTTTTCTGGACAAGACTTGGTCCTTATAGATTAGAGGATTGTGTTTAGACAAGAATCCTTCCAAGAATGTCAGAATTCTTAGAGGAGAAGGCTATCCATAAATCAGCCTGAGTCCATCTGACCTGTTCATTCCAAGTGTTGGGAACTTTATGTTTGCCAATTCTATACCCTTTTACTCAGGGTATAGAATTGGCAAAGTAGCTCAAAGTGTGTCGGACTCTATTGAGGGCCACCATCTTGGTGCGTGACCTTGGGCAAGTTACTTAACCAACTGGTGACTGTTTCTTCATCTACAAGATGGGTGTAAACAGGTCAAGAACCTCACAGGATTGTGAGGGTTAAATTGTTTAATCCACATCTCAGGTTTAGTACAGTGCTTGACACAGTAGCAAGTATTAATAGATGTTTGGAATTTTTATGGGTATTATAGTGCCTCTTCATCTTCTCTTTGTTTTGTTTTTATTGGCTTCTCAATTGTACAGAGTTCTGAAGGCAATTTACACAGTCATATACAAAACTTTCTTCTCATTTTATCACACCTAATCTCGTTTCCATTGGCTGAGCCAGGGAGCAGGCTCTCCTTGAGGGGCTGGGCAACACACATCTTCTCTGTTGTAGGGATACAATTAGAGACAGTCACTCCTATTTTGATTCTCTCCTTTGTTTTCACCTTATCCCAGGTCTTCACTTTACGAAGAAGACACCCATGCTTCTTTATTTTCTTTGGGGTCCCTGGACCCTTTATTGCCTTCCACTCATCTTCGACCAGACTCTATGCCAAAGTCATTCCAGAGATACTGCAAGGCAGAAGTCGCAACCTGTAAACCAAACTCAGTTCACATGTCGGTGATTAAAACAACAAATCAAATTATTTGCCCACACAAACATTTACATAGAAAGCTTTCAACATTTGGGGTTTCTAGCTTCTCCTGAATGATCTAGGATCTGGCAACCATGGACTTGTGTTGCATCGGGCATGAATCTGCCACAGCTGAGCCAATGTGGGCACCATAAGGTTGTTTTTGGCTCTCTCCAGTTCCTAGCTAGCTTCCAGTTGATCTCCTTGTTTGCCCTCTCTCCCTGGATCCTGAAGGCACTTGATTTTGTGAAGTCTGCTTTAGAGTAGAGAAACCTGAGATGGTATATGGATTCAGAATGACACTTTGGAATATAAAGATCTGGCTTCAAATGCTACCTTTCACCAGCTGTCTGATCATGAGCTGGCCCCTGCCTATTTTGTTTTATCTGGTAGTGAGTGAGAACACCTGTCGTGTGTCTTAGAGGGCCATGGAGAGGAATTTGTGAGCTACTGGGCATGAAGGTGCTTTGTGAAGGGTGATGTGGCTATTGGCTCTGAGGATGGGGCCCCCTTGTTTATCTTCAGGGGATTTCCCAGAGTCATTGGTGTTGCCAACAGAAGATCATGTGCCAA
This sequence comes from Urocitellus parryii, assembly GCF_045843805.1. Taxonomy (NCBI): domain Eukaryota; kingdom Metazoa; phylum Chordata; class Mammalia; order Rodentia; family Sciuridae; genus Urocitellus; species Urocitellus parryii. Next base: position 131,119,876 of record NC_135538.1, on the reverse strand, counting down.
GTGTTCCCTCTGCCTTTGACTCTGAGTGTGAGAGTTTTTACTCAAGGGTGTTGGAGGACATGACAACAGTCATCAATCCAGACAAGGCACCCTTTTTCCACATTTTGACCTCCCAAAGAGGAGGAAACACAGATACACAAGGCACTTTCTTACTGTCTTACTTTCTTATTTTCTTACTGCTTTCTCGCTTTCTTACTGCCTTACTTGGTCAAAGGAAGAAGGCCCTTCCCACACACTTACCTTCATGCTGGCTTTCACTACAAAGGGCTTCACATACCTACATACGGCCCACGAGCTGGCATATCCCCAGGATAAATAAAGCATGCGTTTCTCTTATTAATCATCAATATAAAAACACATGGCCTCTCTTTCTATTGTTCTATGCCTGGTTCACACCCTATATAATTTTATACTGTTCCTACAGCCCTGACATGCCCTAAGCTACAATTGACATTGATTCACTGACTTATAAAAGTGTGTTATCTGTTCTCTGTGTCTACACAGAGCTCTCTGCCCAGGCAGTGACTCAGGATTTAAGAGAATGGGGCATAAAGAGGTCACATACCACAAGGGAAGCACTTTGTAACCCACAATGCTTCTTATTGGAAAACTCATTCAGGCTCCATCAACTCATTTTATGTGGGAGCCACCTCATGACAATTTCTAACTGAAGCCTTCCATTTGTTTACTAACTCTGGTAAAATTCCATTCTACATCTATTTTAAAAGGAAAGCTCATTGAAAGGGAGTCATTATGATCCAGAAGGCTGGATGGAAAAATGTACAGAGTCTTGGAAACCGTGCTTGCATGGCTCTGAATGTCTGCAAAGAGGAAAACTTGGCAGTGAGATGGCAGAGATGTCACCAGGCATAACTCACCAAGAGCACACTAGGTCTTTGAGAAAAAGTCTAGCTTAATGGACGTGCTGAACATGAGTTTATCCACGAAGCAGCAGAGGTGAGTGGAAGAAAAGAAGGCAACATGAATAAAATGTGTCAGATTTTAAAGTTCAAAAATACAACAAAATTCTGCTAACTTTCTAATCAACATGAATGTTGACAACTTCTCTGTGAATTTTGTTATTGCTAAAACATATTTTTTTCAAGTTCAAGGCCCCTCATTTTAACGTATTTGTAATTAGGGAGTACTACAGTCTGGAAAGACCATTGATGTTCACTAAATATCCATGGGCTTCTCTCCATTTCCAGCCTTCTTTGTAGTGTTTCTGGGCCCAAAACAAGAACAAAAAGCATTATGTGTCCCTTTCAGGTTGAGGCACATAAAGGCTTTGGTGTCTTCTTTATTTATTTTTTTTTCTCTTGATGTTGAAGGCCGTGTGTTAGATAGCAGAGCCAAAAGAAAGGTGGCTGTGCAATCTACATTCAACTTTCCCATTCAAAAGGAATAAAGGATAATTATGTTAAGATGTGTAGGCTTTATTTGTTACTGTAGCATAGCCTTACCTATTCTGTCTAATACTGTGCATACATTTATGGTAGAGTGGGTTGTTCCGAAAACAGCTAACATTAAATCCACAATACATTTTATAATCAATTTCACAGAATTCAAAAAACTTAAATTCTATTTAGTTTAGTTTTGGTGGGTCGATGAGAAATTTTCGAGAAGCAGTCATTTTATCTACAGGAGCAATTCTCAGTTGGAGGTGGGGGGTGTCTTATAGATTATAGACAATTCCCTTGAGAACACTTTCATATCCCCATACCTTTCCCACCCTAAATCTCTTATCCTTCAGATTTGGTCATGAATTTTTCTCTACACACTTTTGATAGCCATACACGGCAGAGAAAAAAAATATTTTGGCAGCATAATCATAGAGTTGAAATTAAAATTTCTTCCCTTCCCTGGGGCTTCCATATTTTTTTATTTTGTTTTGAAAATATGTATTGAAAGAGGTCAAGAAGGCAAGGTCAAGGTGGGCCACTGGGCCAAAGTATTTCTATGGGATTCCTGCCTCACATGCATAACCGCCATCTAATCAGGATAAAGTGTCAGATAAACCCAAGCTGTGGTGTACTTTATGTACTGTTTTCTGAAAATATGTTGAGGTCATGAAAAATAGAGCCCCTTCTCTGCAAGTGAAGAAAGTAGAGACATGGCAGCCAAGTGCAATGCTCAATCATGTCCTAGACGAGTGTGTGTGTGTGTGTGTGTGTGTTGTTTTATATAGTTTATATATTACACACACATATATATAATAACTACAATAAAAAATAAATAGCAAGAAAAGATTTATTGTATTTTTTATTGTAGTTAAAATGACTCACAAAATTTATCATCTCTAAGAGTGTTGTTTGGTAATGTTATGTATATTCACAGCATTGTTAATGTTAACTTCTTTTTTTTATTTTAGTTGTTGGAGGACCTTTATCTTTATTTATTTATATATGATGCTGAGGATCGAACCCAGTGCCACACATATGCTAGGCAAGTGCTCTACCACTGAGCCACAACCCCAGCCCTGTTCATGTTAACTTCTTGATTGGAAGGGTTGCTTTTATGCTTTGAATGTGTTTCCCAGTGGCTCATGGATTCAAGTCTTAGTCTCTAATGTGGTGCTGTTAGGAGGTGGTAGAACCTGAAGAGGTTGGACCCAGCATAAAGTCTTTGGGTCACTGAGGACATGCCCTTGAAGGGAATATTGGGATTCTAACCCCTTCTTCTTCCATTTTGCTTCCTGACCATTAGGTGACCAGCTTTGCTTTCCCACATCCATCGGTCATGATGTGCTGTGTAACCAGGGGCCCCAAAACAATGGGGCCAATTGATCATGGTCTAAATCCTCCAAAACTGTGAGTCTAAATGAAACTTTCTCTTGAATTCATTTGATTTGTCTCAGATATTTGTTATAGTGATGGAATGCTAACTAACACAGATGTACTGTGGTTATAAGAAAGTCTTTTCTTGGAGGGGGATAGAAAGGATAGTAGAATGAAATAGACATCATTATTACTGTGTGTATATATGTGACTACATGACCAATATGATTCTGCAACCTGTACGCTCAGAAAATGAGAAATTATATCCCATCTGATTCAAATGTATGATATGTCAAGGTCATTGTACTGTAATGTGTAACTAATTAAAACAAATAAAAAATTTCAAAAAAAAAGAAAGAAAAGAAAATATTCATGTAAATTAAAAAAAAGAAAGAAAGTCTTTTCTTTTTGGTGGGTTATTAGGGATTGAACTCAGGGGCATTCAACTACTGAGCCACATCCCTAACCTTTTTTTTGTATTTTTATTTAGAGACAGGGTCTCACTGAGTTGCTTAGTGCCTCACTGTTGTTGAGGCTGGCTTTGAACTCATGATCCTCTTACCTCAGCCTCCCGAGCCATTGGAATTACAGGCATGCACCATCACACCCAGCTAGGAAAGTCTTTTCTTAGACTTTAGGATGTATGTGTTTGGAGCAACACACACACGTACACACATGTGTATGTGTGTACACATATGTGTATGTATAAGTCAGCTTTTCACTGCTGTGACCAAAATGTCTGACAAGAACAACTTAGAAGAGGTAAAGTTTATTTTGGCTCACAGTTTTCCAGATCTAACCATAACAAAATGTGTGCATGTGGGTAGATATGTACATATTCGCCCCTCCATGTCTGTGTCTGTGTGCTCCATATCCTTGGATTCTATTAAACACAGATAAAAAACATTTGCAAAAAAAAAATATATTTGGAAAAAAACTCAATCTGTTCTGAACATGTACAGACTATTTACTTGTCACTATTTTCTAAACTTACAATATAACAACTATTTACAAAGCATTTACATTGTATAGGTATGGTATAGGATTTCAAGTATACAGGAGGATATGCATGGGTTCTATGCCAATACTACACCATTTTATTTTATTTTTTCAAACAGGAATAAACATCATTTTATACAAGGGAATTAAACATCCTTGAATCTTGGTATCCTCCTTGGTCCTGGAATCAAATCAATTCTCTATGTATACCATGGTGTGTGTGTGTGTGTGTGTGTGTACATTTATATTAGAGAGAGAGATGAAAGAGAAAAATGAAAAAGCAAGTGTAGTAAAATAACAATTGAAGGTACAGAATTCTTTGTACAATGCCTTTAATCACCATAGTGCCTTCTGTTCTCCAACGACCTTTTCCACTACTCACCTGCCTTTCTGAAACCACAGGGAATCTTTTGGTCATTAGCTCTCTATGAGTCTGTGTTCTCTGAGGAGGAAAAAAAATTATTTAAAAAGGGAATGTGTTTCCAATGACTAATAAAATGGAAAAATCATAAAGAGAGAAACTATTTTATCTAAAACTTGTTCCAAGGCATCAGGAAGAAAGTCAAATTTTTGCTGTTGTGATGGAGGCCCACATTTCTCCCTTCCTCTGTAATCCCTTCCTTTGGAAGGCTTGACTCCACTGCTCCCTCCTCCTCTGGTCGTGTGTCCTCCACACAGTTTTTGCCTCCCCTGAACTCCTCTCACAACTAATGTACATGAAACAAAAATGGTTCTCCAAGGTATCGAAGAGATTTTTTATGATGTTTCGTGTGTACGATTCACTAAGAAAGGTGTTTTTAGGTGGGGTTTTTTAAGTTTTTTTTTAAAGTTATGGTTAAATATACAGAACACAGGAAGATGGCCGCTGGGTACGGGGGTCGCTGAAGTGCTGAGCGTGGGGCTCTGAGCAGCGGCTTTAATCGAGATTTCACGCAGCTTGTTAGAGCACCTTTCACCATTAATCTGTAGCGGACCACCTTGCCAAGCAGCAGAAAAAACAAAGAAATTGAAAGAGAGACGTTTTTCTGCTCAGAGCCGCGGGCGCTTTGCGCCCATCTGCTGCCTCTTTCACTTCGCTCCCGGCAGAGAAGCTGAATGCGTAATCAGCAGCGGATTGTAAGTACCTGAGACAAGAAAGCTCAGTACACTCCCTCCTTTTTTTCCTTTTTTTTGTTTTTGAATATTTTCTATACAGGGAGAGTTAGTGGATGGGTATTGTGGGCTGGGCTGTGGTTTCGGGGCTGAAAATCAACTCTGCGGGAGCTGCCATTTGCTTTATGCATGCTGTCTTAATGGCTCTGACTACATAGTCCAGCTGCCGCACCTAGAGACTGGAACTGGGCTGCCTGCCGAGTCCTGTCCTCCGAAGGCGGGACCACGACCGAGCGCCGCCGCGAGAGACCACGGTCGCTTGTTCCCTGCTGCACCTTTGAGCAGAGCCTGTTCTGGGGTCGTTCGGCATTCCCCTGCGAGGGGACCAGTGCTCCGGAGGTGGGAACTGGAGAGCCGCGGCGGCAGCAGCTCGGACCCCGGGAACCAGGCACCTAGCCAAGGAGCGGCGGAGGTCACGGCGGCGCTGCTAAGGCCGCGGACAAGCGCGGCGCCCGAGCGCGGCCCAGAGGTGGAGGCGATGACAGCAGGGTTTCAGTTCTAGAAAACTGGACGGGAAACAGAAGCAGCAGTTTGTATAATCCCAAGATCTTGCTTATGCCAGGAAACTGTAAGGGCAACATGAATGTCACTGAGGTGGTCTAACATGGCGGCAGACGCGGAGAGATCAAGTCTCTGACCTCTTCAATTGTGCGGATATAGGGAGCTGTAAATTATCTAAAGTCTGCTTGCTCAGGATCACTAGGCAAAGTTGAGCTGACGTGGAGCTAGGGCGCACAGCCTGGGCCCCTCAGAAAACGCACACTGAGCACGAATCAGCTGCATTCAAGCTCTGGTTCGCCTCCTTCTAGTGACTCAGCACTAACGATCCCACTGAAATAACTAGTCGGCCCACCTGAACTCACAGAGGTAAAAGCCAACTGAGCACCATAGCCGGACCCAGGGAATCAGGAGAGACGTGGGACCTGCAGTGCAGATCTCCCGGCTATTACTTCCACCAGTGCTGACAACAGAGGTCCCTTGCACCAGCTACCAGGGGAGTTGCTACCTGAGGGCAAACAAGTTCGCTGGGGGCCCTCAGCCCCAAACCCTACAAACTTGGGGTCTGAGGGAGGCAAACAGAAAGGGTGTGCCCAGGCACCCATGAAAACAGGGCTCCCAGGAGCAGCAGACCTGGCGTGTAGTCAGTATTGTGGTGAGTGTCACAGGTGAGCGGGGCCTGGCTTGAGGAACCACAAGAGAAGGTCCTAGGCACTCAGGATTGGAGACCCGCACAGTCTGGGAAGAAGAGCTGAGGCACAGTGATTGGCTCCCACCTATCAAGAAGAGAAGCCTGGCCCAGTGGGCATAGCTCCACCAACTGGAAGAGAAGCTAATCGAGCTATATGACTGCATTTATTATTATTATTTTTTTTTTTAATGATTATTATTAGTATTTTTTTTTTCACTTTTTGTTGTTGCTGTAGTTGTTGTTCTTTAACTTTCTTATTAATGGTTTCAATTTTTTTAAACTCTTTTTATTTTATTAGTATTACTATTATTTTTTAAACTTTAATTTCCATTTTTTATTATCATTATAAAAATTTTTTTTTTTTTTTTTTTGGTTTTAAAGTTTTACTTTTTTCGTTTCTTCTTTCTTTCTTTTCACTTTTTTTTTCTTTTGTCTTCTCACTTCTTCTCAATTTTCCTATTCCCCCTTCCTTGAATTCTACCTGCCTATACTCATTCTCTTTAGTGACTTCTTCCCTCCCCTTCTAATATCTCTCCTCCCCAGTGCCTACAAGCTAGGCAAACCTGCAACCCACGGGCGGGTCAGGTCCAGCAACCTGCCGAGTGACAGAATAGCTACACGTGCCTGCAGGGAACGCGGACAGGACCCACAAGTAGGACAGGGCCGGTGGCTCGCTGAGGGGCAGGCCCGTCCCCTCCCCCAGTGTCTGCAGGTAGGCGGGACTGTGACCACCGGCAGATGGGCCGAGCGGCCTGCTGAGGGGCGGAACCGGCCCCTCCCCCAGTGACTGCAAGCTAGGCGAACCTTCGACCCATCAGGAGGTTAGGCCCAGCAACCTGCGGAGTGACAGAGGTGCTCCTCGTGCCTGCTGGGTAGGCGGACCTTTGACCGACCAGCAGAGCAGAACTAGGGCCTGCCAGCGTGGTAGACGGATCACACCAATTGGAGGAGGATCACAGCCACTACCTGCCCTGCAAGGGTGATTTTTCAACTATTCAAGAGCAATATAAATAAATAGAGAGAAAATTTCAAAACACAACAGTTTCACCAAGCAGAAAGAAACGCCAGCAGTATGAAAAGACAAGGAAAGAAAGGATCACAGGCAATGCAGGTCAACTCAACTTTAGAAGAGGTAGTAGGTGCAGCAGATGGAATGTCAGATAGAGAGGTCAGGATATACATGCTTCAGATGATCTGGAGTCTCAAGGAAGACATGAGACAGCAAAATCAGATAATGAAAGATCACATTGACAAACAAATCCAGGAAGTAAAAGATCAATTTCACAGGGAGATAGAGGTAATAAAAAACAAACAAATAGAAATCCTAGAAATGCAGGAAAAAATAAACCAACTTAAAAACTCAATTGAGAATACTACCAGCAGAGTGGATCACTTAGAAGATAGAACATCAGACAATGAAGACAGAGTATTTCAACTTGAAAAGAACATAGATAGCTCAGCAAGTCTACTAAGAAACCATGAGCAGAACATCCAAGAGCTATGGGATAATATCAAAAGACCAAACTTAAGAGTCATTGGGATACAGGAAGGCACAGAGCTCCAAACCAAAGGATTAAGCAATCTATTCAGTGAAATAATACGAGAAAACTTCCCAGACTTGAAGAATGAGACAGAATCCCAAATCCTAGAAGCCTACAGGACGCCGAATGTGCAAAATCATAAGAGATCCACACCTAGACACATTATAATGAAGATGTCCAACATACAGAATAAGGAGAGAATTTTAAAAGCTACAAGGGAAAGGAAGCAGATTACATTTAGGGGTAAACCAATCAGGATAACAGCTGATCTCTCAACACAGACTCTAAAAGCTAGAAGATCCTGGAATAACATATTTCAAACGCTTAAAGAAAATGGATTCCAACCAAGAATCGTGTATCCGGCGAAATTAAGCTTCAGGTTAGAAGATGAAATTAAAACCTTCCACGACAAACAAAAGTTAAAGGAATTCGCAGCTAGAAAACCATCTCTTCAAAAAATACTAGGCAAAACATTACAGGAAGAGGAAATGGAAAATAACATTGATAACCAACAATGGGAGGTAGGACAGTAATGGGGGGAAAGTAGTCAAAGAGGATAACAAATCAGGTTCAGTAACATCAATAAACAAATATGGACAGAAGAACAAACCATATCTCAATAATAACCCTAAATGTTAATGGCTTAAACTCACCAATTAAGAGACACAGGCTAGTAGAATGGATCACAAAACAAGACCCAACAATATGCTGTTTACAGGAGACGCACTTGATAGGAAAAGATGTACATAGACTGAAGGTGAAAGGTTGGGAAAAATCATATCACTCATATGGACCACGGAAACAAGCAGGAGTGTCCATACTCATATCTAATAAAATAGATTTCAAGCCAAAGCTAATCAAAAGGGATAAAGAAGGACACTTCATACTGCTCAAGGGAACCATACACCAACAAGACATAACAATCATAAATATATATGCCCCAAATAATGGTGCAGCCGTGTTCATCAAGCAAACTCTTCTCAAGTTCAAGAGTCTAATAGACCACCATACAATAATCATGGGAGACTTCAACACACCTCTCTCACCACTGGACAGATCTTCCAAACAAAAGTTAAATAAGGAAACTATAGAACTGAATAAAACAATTAACAACCTAGACTTAATTGACATATATAGACTATACCACCCAACATCAAGTAGCTACACTTTTTTCTCAGCAGCACATGGAACCTTCTCAAAAATAGACCATATACTATGTCACAGGGCAACTCTTAGACAATACAAAGAGGTAGAGATAATACCATGCATCTTGTCTGATCATAATGGAATGAAACTGAAAATCAATGATAAAAGAAGAAAGGAAAAATCAAGCATCACCTGGAGAATGAACAATAGGTTGCTGAGTGATCAATGGGTTTTAGAAGACATCAAGGAGGAAATTAAAAAATTCCTAGAGTTAAATGAAAACACAGACACAACATATCGGAATCTATGGGACACATTGAAAGCAGTTCTAAGAGGAAAATTCATTGCTTGGAGTTCATTCCTCAAAAAAAGAAAAAACCAACAAATAAATGATCTCATACTTCATCTCAAAATCCTAGAAAAAGAAGAGCAAAACGACAGCAAAAGAAGTAGAAGGCAAGAAATAATTAAAATCAGAGCTGAAATTAATGAAATTGAAACAAAAGAAACAATTGAAAAAATTGACAAAACTAAAAGCTGGTTCTTTGAAAAAATAAATAAAATTGACAGACCCTTAGCCATGCTAACGAAGAGAAAAAGAGAGAGAACCCAAATTACTAGCATACGGGATGAAAAAGGCAATATCACAACAGACACTTCAGAAATACAGAAGATAATCAGAAATTACTTTGAATCCTTATACTCCAATAAAATAGAAGATAGTGAAGGCATAGATAAATTCCTTGAGTCTTATGATCTGCCCAGATTGAGCCAGGAGGATATAGACAACCTAAACAGACCAATAACAATAGAGGAAATAGAAGAAACCATCAAAAGACTACCATCTAAGAAAAGCCCAGGACCGGATGGGTATACAGCAGAGTTTTACAAAACCTTTAAAGAGGAACTAACACCAATACTTTTCAAGCTATTTCAGGAAATAGAAAAAGAGGGAGAACTTCCAAATTCATTCTACGAGGCCAACATCACCCTGATTCCGAAACCAGACAAAGACACTTCAAAGAAAGAAAACTACAGACCAATATCTCTAATGAACCTTGATGCAAAAATCCTCAATAAAATTCTGGCGAATCGGATTCAAATACATATCAAAAAAATTATACACCATGACCAAGTAGGATTCATCCCTGGTATGCAAGGTTGGTTCAATATACGGAAATCAATAAATGTTATCCACCACATCAATAGACTTAAAAATAAGAACCATATGATCATCTCGATAGATGCAGAAAAAGCTTTCGACAAAGTACAGCATCCCTTTATGTTCAAAACTCTAGAAAAATTAGGGATAACTGGATCATACCTCAACATTGTAAAAGCAATCTATGATAAGCCACAGGCCAGCATCATTCTGAATGGAGAAAAATTGAAGGCATTCCCTCTAAGATCTGGTACAAGACAGGGATGCCCTCTCTCACCACTTCTGTTCAACATAGTCCTCGAAACACTGGCCAGAGCAATCAGGCAGACGAAAGAAATTAAAGGCATAAAAATAGGAAAAGAAGAACTTAAATTATCACTATTTGCAGATGATATGATTCTATACCTAGCAGACCCAAAAGGGTCTACAAAGAAGCTATTAGAGCTAATAAATGAATTCAGCAAAGTGGCAGGATATAAGATCAACACGCATAAATCAAAGGCATTCCTGTATATCAGCGACAAATCCTCTGAAACGGAAATGAGGACAACTACTCCATTCACAATATCCCCCAAAAAAATAAAATACTTGGGAATCAACCTAACAAAAGAGGTGAAAGATTTATACAATGAAAATTACAGAACCCTAAAGAAAGACATAGAAGAAGACCTTAGAAGATGGAAAAATATACCCTGCTCATGGATAGGCAGAACTAACATCATCAAAATGGCGATATTACCAAAAGTCCTATATAAGTTCAATGCAATGCCAATCAAAATCCCAACAGCATATCTTGTAGAAATCGATAAAAGAATCATGAAATTCATATGGAATAATAAAAGACCCAGAATAGCAAAAACAATACTAAGCAGGAAGTGTGAATCAGGCGGTATAGTGATACCAGACTTCAAACTATACTACAGAGCAATAGTAACAAAAACAGCATGGTACTGGTACCAAAACAGGCGGGTGGACCAATGGTACAGAATAGAGGACTCAGTAACCAATCCACAAAACTACAACTATCTTATTTTTGATAAAGGGGCTAAAAGCATGCAATGGAGGAAGGATAGCATCTTCAACAAATGGTGCTGGGAAAACTGGAAATCCATTTGCACCAAAATGAATCTGAATCCCTATCTCTCGCCACGCACAAAAGTTAACTCAAAATGGATCAAGGAGCTTGATATTAAATCAGAGACATGGCATCTGATAGAAGAAAAAGTTGGTTATGATCTACACGCTGTGGGATCGGGCTCCAAATTCCTCAATAGGACACCCATAGCGCTAGAGTTAACAAATAGAATCAACAAATGGGACTTACTCAAACTAAAAAGTTTTTTCTCAGCAAAAGAAACAATAAGAGAGATAAACAGGGAACCTACATCCTGGGAACAAATCTTTACTCCACACACTTCAGATAGAGCCCTAATAACCAGAATATACAAAGAACTCAAAAAATTAGACAATAAGATAACAAATAACCCAATCAATAAATGGGCCAAGGACCTGAACAGACACTTCTCAGAGGAGGACATACAATCAATCAACAAGTACATGGAAAAATGCTCACCATCGCTAGCAGTCAGAGAAATGCAAATCAAAACTACCCTAAGATACCATCTCACTCCAGTAAGACTGGCAGCCATTAGGAAGTCAAACAACAATAAGTGCTGGAGAGGATGCGGGGAAAAGGGCACTCTTGTTCATTGCTGGTGGGACTGCAAATTAGTGCAGCCAATTTGGAAAGCAGTATGGAGATTTCTCGGAAAGCTGGGAATGGAACCACCATTCGACCCAGCTATTCCCCTTCTCGGTCTATTCCCTAAAGCCCTAACAAGAGCATGCTACAGGGACACTGCAACATCGATGTTCATAGCAGCTCAATTCACGATAGCAAGACTGTGGAACCAGCCTAGACGCCCTTCAATAGATGAATGGATAAAAAAAATGTGGCATTTATATACTATGGAGTATTATTCTGCATTAAAAAATGACAAAATCATAGAATTTGGAGGGAAATGGATGGCATTAGAGCAGATTATGCTAAGTGAAGCTAGTCAATCTTTAAAAAACAAATACCAAATGACTCCTTTGATATAAGGGGAGTAAACAAGGACAGGGTAGGGACGAAGAGCTTGAGAAGAAGATTTACATTAAACAGGGATGAGAGGTGGGAGGGAAAGGGAGTGAGAAGGGAAATCGCATGGTAATGGAAGGCGATCCTCAGGGTTATACAAAAATGACATATAAGAGGAAAGGAGGGGTAAGACAAGATAATACAAATGGAAGAAATGATCTACAGTAGAAGGGGTAGAGAGAGAAAAGGGGAAGGGAGGGGAGGGGAGGGGAGGGGAGGGGAGGGGGGATAGTAGAGAATAGGACAGACAGCAGAATACATCAGACAAGAGAAAGGCAATATGTCAATCAATGGAAGGGTAACTGATGTGATACAGCAATCTGTATACGGGGTAAAATTGGGAGTTCATAACCCACTTGAATCAAACTGTGAAATATGATGTATTAAGAACTATGTAATGTTTTGAATGACCAACAATTAAAAAAAAAAGATAGTTTATAAAAGAAAAAAAAAAAATACAGAACACAAATGCACCATCTTGGCCATTGTTAAGCACACAGTTCACAATAAGTACATTTGCCTTGTTGTGATCACCACCATCTCCAGAACTTTTCCATCTTCCTGAACAGAAACTGTGTATCCATGAAACACTAACTCCCTCCACTCCTGCCCATGAGAACTACCACTGGACTTTATGTGAATTTGACTCTTTCAGGTACCTCATTGAGTGAAGTAATAAAAGAGTGGAATTATATATTTGTCCTCTTATGATTGACTGACTTCACTTAGCATAACATTTTAAGGTTCATCCATATTGTGGGATGTATCAAGTATTCTTCCTTTTTGAAGTTAAATGATATTCCATTGTATAGATGCACCTCATTTTGCTTATCCATTTTTCATTCATTCATGTACACTGAGATGCTTCCACATTTTGTCTATTGTGAATAATGCTGCTATGAACATAGATGTACAAATATCAATGGAAGTCCTTGTTTTCCATTCTTTGGGATATATGTCCAGAAGTGGAGTTGCTGAGTCACATGGTAATTCCATGTGTAATATTTTGTGGAACCACCATATTGTTTCCACAGTGGCTGTACAATTTTACAATCCAAGCAACACTGCACAAGTGTACAAAGGTTTTAGTTTCACTTTCATGTCTCCCAGTCAACAGTCTCAAACTGGTAAATTCTTTAACATTATGTTATTTGAACCATGAGACTTTGTATGAGATTATTTATACTCTCTGTCTGCTGACCAGCACCATTGAGTGAACCCACCACTAGACTTAGCATGCTAGGGAACGTTCCCAGCAGTGTTTTCTTCCTTGGATTTGGAATCACACAGTATAAGATTTGGAGGGAAACCCAACATAAATTATGATAGGGAAGTAGGACTCTTCTGCCCAACCCCATTCTAATTATGTCATTCAGATCTTTACGTCAAGGACTTGTAGGATACAGGAAGGTATATGGAAGCATTGAAAAAGCATACTTTTAACCTACTTATATCCCCAGGAAATAGTGAATGGGCTCTTTGAAGGCATTCACATGTCTCATACAAACAGAAAAAGTAAGAAGAGGCACTAAAGAAATCTCCATCTTATTTAAAGCAGGTGTGTACACATGTACACATGTATGTACACGCAAACTAGCAAAAGATTTTTAATACTCTTGCTATCATGGTTGTCATTTTTTGATTACAAATGTCAGCTAAGCCTCAATGTAAATCCAGCATTCTGATTAATTCAAGAAGCAATATGAGTCTCTTTGTGTTCATTTCAGGAAGGTTATGTAGCTTGCAAAATCTACAGAGACTCTATTCTATATCTCTCAGATGTCTAATCACTGGAAATGGTGATTTAGAAGTCAAATCCTTCTCTCTCTGGTTTCTATGCATTTTACCTGCCTCTGAGAACTGTGAGAATGGACAGTGAAGGCCAATATTTTAATTCTTTAGATTATTAGCTACACCCTGAGCCTACACATCTATATTGCAGAAAGTAATCAGATCACCAGGGGTTCCTTAGTATGAGTCATTCTTTACATGGTGGGGCCTGAACGTGGTGCACAGAGAGACCAATTAGGTGAAGGTAGGTTGATAGGGAGTAACAACAGAACTTGAGAAAAGACTGTGCTCTTGTCGGTCATTCATATATAGTAAGGCTAAGACTGGTCTGGAAAAGCCAGTACTTATTGGTAAAAGGTTATTAGCAAGAAGACCCAGGGGCAAGTTTCCAACCTGGGTTACACAATGTAATTATCTGGGGAACTTTCAAATATTCATTTTCCTGGCTACACTCAGGATCAATGGGGTAAATAAATGATTCCAGAGATCAGAACTAAGGCACTGGTAGTTTAAAGAATTCCGTATGTGAGTACAAGATGCATTGATATTTGAGAGCAATTATTCATTCTAAGACCACACTTATGTTCTATGAGCAACACCCTAAAAAGTACAATGATCTGGAAGAAATTGTTAATGAACAGTAGTAAATAACTTTCCTTCAAAAATGTACATGTTACAAAAAACAAAAAAAACCAAAAACTTGATTTGTAAAAAATGTACATGTTACAAAAAAACAAAAACAAACAAAAACTTCATTTGTAAGGAACCAATGTTAGTAATAGTTATCTTTAGACACCAGTGTGGAACTCAACCTCCAGCTAATTTGCTTTCTTTTGCTTCTTAAATTATTTTCAAAGATTTATCAAACAGAAAAGGTAAGAATAGGCACCAAAGAAATCTCCATCTTATTTAAAGCATGTATGTATGCACGTACGCATGTATGCACACACAAACTGGCAAAAGATTTTTTCACTACTTTTGCTATCAAGGTTGGCATTTTGCGATTACAAATGTCAGATAAGCCTCAATATAAACCCTGCATTCTGACTAATTCAAGAAGCAATATGAGTCTCTTTGTGTTCGTTTCAGGAAGATTAGGCAAATCTCAAATCCTTTGTAATAAAAGTAATACATTTTAAAGAAGTAATAACTGGCAAACTTGCTCATAAAATGAGACACCATATTACTTAAAGGATGGGAGTTTTGTGGGAATTCGAGAGGCCAGGTGCATCCCCTAAAGGGCATGCAGAACTAAGGTGGGGTTGCTGGCACTCCAGGAGGACTGTGAACGCCCGGACACATGTGTTTAACCTGTGTGGGAGTGCATCACACAATATTAATAAGGCTACAGGTGGGCTCAGCATCTGGGCCATGCTCTCTACCTCCTAGACACCAGAAGAGTAGTCCTCTGCTTTCAGATAATACCAGTTTGCCCTCTGGGCGTGTTGTGCACACTCCAAATAGTGTTAGCAAAGGGCCTTATTTCTTCCTAACAACAACAACAACAAAAATCCCTGTGTGCACAGCACAGGACATAGAGATTTAAAGAGACTTCTGATGTGGCCTCCTGAAGAGCTTTATGGTGAGGGATCTGCCTAGATGTTATGATTTGTATCTTGAAGTCCTAGGATCTCCTCCTCCATTACTTTTGATTTTCAAAGCTGTCATGGTGCTATTTTATAGATACACTGGTCTTCCCGGATCTCCTCTTGACAATGGAATTGCTGAGGCTCATTTGTGCTCATACGGGTCTGACATATCTTCAAGCAGCCACCTCTTTTCCCATGGTTGAATAAGGCAAACTCCAAGAGCAGCCTCTTTGCATTTACCCTCTATCAACATCTCCTTTCAGATTGTTCTTTTCCCAAAACCATGACAGGAAGTGGGGAATCCCTGAAGTGAGAACAGGTCAGGTTCCCCTGATAGGCAGCCTTTTCCCTGTCTCCTCAGAAGACTCCTATTATTTCCCAATGACACGCTTTGCTTTACAGTTCCCAGCATCAGCATCTGGAATAGAGGAGGGGTAGAAAGAGGGAAGGAGAAAGGAAAAGAAGAGGCGGTTGCTATTGCCTTGTTTGCTCACTTCAAAGGACTTACTAATGAGTCTGCCTATTGTCTAAGCTCCCGTCTATACCTGAGTTTTGCAATCAGTACACCTAGAGAGATCACAGAGAACCGAAGGAAGCCTTTCACGACAGGACAGGACAGCCCACCCTCCCCCTCTGGGAGGAATCAAAGGGGTGATTGTCAAAGGCAAATGAATTTGATCTGGAGGACTCGCACAGCTATCGGAACAGGTTCAGCAAAAGAGAAAAGAATGTGCAGAGTAGGTAGGAGACAAGAATAGGGGAAGGAGAGCTGTCGAAAAAAAATCTAATAAAATTCATTCCTATTAAGATAACTTTTCATTATATCTTCTTACCTTCGCTGTCAGACATCCTTGCAGTGGTGAGATAAGGAAAAATAATTTAAATTCCCTTCCCATATCTATATCCTACTCCCCTTCCTATCCTCTTTAGGCCAGTGGTTGTCAATTGGGGTTGGGAGGCAGGTGGTGGCCAATATTTGGTGATATCTAGAGACACTTTTGGTTGTCACAATAGGGGACAGGGTATTTACCAGCTTCTAATACATGGAGAGCAGAGATCTTGCTAAATATCTCACAATGCACAGGACAGCCTCCCACAACAGAGAATTGTTTGTTTCAAATTGTCAAAGGTGCCCAGGTTGAGAAACCCTTACACAGGCATTGATTCCTGGAATGAGTCAAGTCAGAAGAACAAGACTCACATTCCTTGATGTGGCTTCTGAGAGGAGTTTTGTTTGTTGCTGTTACTGTTTCTGGGAAGTTTTACTCTTGTATTCATCACTCCCTTGCAACAAAACATCCCAGGCTCCTGAACATGGGTTAAGGGGAATGTTCAAACCAAACTGGAGAATTGAAGAATCATACATCTCATGATTGTGGGCTTTCTCGACTGTCTCTCTGTAATCAGAGGCATTTTTTCTTCTCTGGTTGCTGCTATGAAGTCAGCTATCAAATTCCTCTGCACGGGCAGTTACTATGGACAGAAAGATGATTTGCTACAATTGAAACTGATTCCTGGGTGGAAAGGAAAGAGTGTATGTGTGTGTTTCCTTCAGTACCATATATGATAAATGGTTGTGGCTGATTATTCAAATTGGTGACAGAAGCATAAAGTACTAAGGAAATGTATCCTAAGCACTCATGTGAGGTTGGAGAATTTCCCACGTAATTAGCCTATCAACAGCCATCATGAAGGACTCCTTTTAAAAGCTGGAATGCTCAAGGCAGCTATGAGTTTCAAAAGGCTGCACATTCGGGGCTGGGGATGTGGCTCAAGCGGTAGCGCACTCGCCTGGCATGCGTGCAGCCTGGGTTCGATCCTCAGCACCACATACAAACAAAGATGTTGTGTCCGCCAAAAACTAAAAAATATATATTAAAAAATTCTCTCTCTTTCTCTCTCTCTCTCTCTCTCTCTCTCTCTCTCTCTCTCTCTCTCTCTCCCCCCCCCCTTTCTCTCTCACTCTATCTTTAAAAAAAAAAAAAAAAGGCTGCACATTCCAGGTCATAGCCCAAGACTGTCCAGTTTGGAGAGCCTAACAAAGTTGGAAAAGATTTGAGATAACTGCAAAAGGATAGATTTATACATCAATGAATTACATTTAGAATGACAGCCAAGCATCAAAGAAAAAGTGTTCTGAAACCCAGTCCAATAAGTTTTACATATGTAATGCCTGAGACTTTCTCCAGCATGGTCCCAACATGAACCAATGAAGTGGCACCAGTACCAGAACCCAGGATAATTTGTACTGGATCACGTGTGTGCAGAAGAGGGATAACCACCACTTCTCAGCCAGCAGCCAGGACACTAAAATATAATGGTGCACACACAATGTGTAATAGTGGTGGGGAGATGCTAGCAATGTAACAAAAATGCCCTGAGAGTATAGAAATGTTCTATTGCCACAATTTTTTTTTTTTTTGCTTTTTCAAGATTCATGGAAGATAGAAGAGTATGTGCATATCTATGTGGGTATAGCTATATAGATGTCTGTGGCTATGGAAATAATTATGAATATGTCTAGTATCTATGTGTCTACAGCTTGGCTTTGGCTATGACTATGGCTATGGTATGTCTGTGGCTATATCTATGGCTATGACTGTGTCTGTGTCTATGACTTTGGTTAGAGCTTTGTCTAAAAAGGCTGTTTCTATGTCTACAGATGTGGCTGTATCTATGGCTTTGGTAATGACTATGGCTATGCCTGTCTCTATGTCTATCACTACAGCTATGGCTGCTGTATGTCTACAACTCTATCTGTGCTTATGTCTGTCTGTGGCTATGGCCATGTCTATGGCTATGTCTGTGTCTGTGGCTCTGGCTATGGCTTTGTCTGTGGCTATTTTAGTCATTTTTTTTAACTCTTGGGACTAAAAGATTTGACCAGAACAACTGTTGAAGAGAGGAAGAATTTATTTGAGGGCTCAAGGTTTCAGAGGTCTTAGTCCATAGACAGCAGATTCCTTTCCCAAGGGCTTGAGGTGAGGCAGAACATCATGGCTAAAGAGTGTGGTGGAGGGAAATGGCTCACATGATGATCAGTAAGGAGAGAGAGAGAGAGAAAGAGAGAGAGAGAGAGAGAGAGAGAGAGAGAGAGAGAGAGAGAGAGAGACTCCACTTGCCAGATATAAAATATATACCCCAAAGCATGCTCCCAAAGACCTACCTCCTCTATCCATACCCTGCCTGCCTTCAGTTACCACTCAGATGATCCTATCAGGAATTAATTCACTGATTGGGTTAAGGTTCTCATAACCAGATCATTTCTCCTCTAAACCTTCTTGCACTGTCTCACAATGAGCTTTTTTTAAAAAGAGAGAGAGAGAGAGAGAGAGAGAGAGAGAGAGAGAGAGAGAGAGAATTTTAATATTTATTTTTTAGTTTTCGGCGGACACAACATCTTTGTTTGTATGTGGTGCTGAGGATCGAACCCGAGCTGTACGCATGCCAGGCGAGCGTGCTACCGCTTGAGCCATATCCCCAGCCCTCACACATGAGTTTTGGGGGGACACCTCACATCCAAACCATAACAGTGGCTATGGCTCTGGCTATACCTATGTCTGCAGCTATGTCCATGGCTCTGGTATGTCTGTGGTTATGGCGATGACTTGGCCTTATCTGCATCTGTGCCTGTGTCTCTGGCTCTGGCTATGGCTATGTTTGGGCTGTCTATGCCTATATCTATGCCCATGGCTCTGGCTTTGTCTATGAGAGTTTTCAGACAGAGGCTTAAATTAGACTCCATATAGAAGGATAAGACCTCTTGTGTCCTGTATTTTTTTTTATTAGTTGCTCAAGACAATACAATGATCTAGACATATCATACATCTGATTCAAATAGGGTATGAATTCTGATTTTTCCACGTGTACAAATTGCAGGAACACATTGGTTATACATCCATGTGTACACATACAGCAATCCTAGTGTCAGTTGTATTCTGTTGCCCTCCCTATCCCCCCTCCCCTCCCCTCCCTTCCCATCACTATTCTCTACCCATTCTACTGTGACACTTCTCTCTCTCTCTCTCTCTCTCTCTCTCTCTCTCTCTCTTTTTCTTCCCTTCCCCCTCATACCGTTGTATATGCATTTTGTGAACCCATGAGGGTCTCCTTCTATCTTCCGTGCAATTTCCCTTCTCCCTCCCCTTCCCTCCCTCCTCTTTTCCTTGTTTCGTGGTAATCTTTGTGTCCTGTCTTAAAAATGCACCTAGAACTCCTGATTTAGGCTACAAATTATAATTAATTTTTGGATTCTATCTTATACAGGTAAATACTTAAAGTAGCCATACATGCATTTCAACAATTCACAAACATTTTTTTTTTAACTTTTACTAGCTGTTAGTCAATGGATAAGCCTTTCATTACCCATGGGTTAATAAAATGAACACTGTTACAACCCTCACAGATCAAACAGTCTCTTGTTGCTCACTTTCTTTACTTCCTGATTCTTGCAAAATTTCCATGAAATTCCTTCCTGGTTTATGACAGAATGTTATAAAGCACAAATAACATTTTTCACAGAAGAAAGGCAGAAAAAAAAATCATGTTATGGCTTTCATATACTTTAGGAGTCTCTCAACCTAAAAATTTATGAAAAGACACATTTCACACGTTGAAGCATGAAGTATGGCCTGAGCTTAAGTACAACCCATTGTTGGGGATTCACATCCATCTGGGTATATCAAGTGAAAATAAGAAGGGTGTGGGGCCATGAGACCTTTTAGGAACAAACTTACTGTTGAGAGCCACAGCCCAAGGGGCCCCAGCAAACTTCCAGCTGCCGGCTGATGGTTGGCTCACAGCGGCCCAGCAACATCTAGCTGATTGGCTCCTCTGCGGTGATGCTCATTGGGCTGTTTCCCTGCCCTTTCAGACCACGGAGCTGCTCATTGGGGGACTTCTTTGGCTCCACCCATGCGACCCAGCCAATCGGCCTCAAGAGTAGGAGGATTGTGGGAGTGGGAGAGGCTTGTGTGTTTGTGTGAGAGGCTTGTGGGAAGCCAGTGGTCGCAGTTGGGCTCTGAAAGTTTTTCCTGAGGAGCTGTTTTGTTTGTCGTGTGTGCTTCTAGAAATAAAGTTCGCTTCTTTTGACAAGTGGCTCCTGAATTGTGCCCAGCCAGACTGTAGCACTTACCTTCAAGGGAGACAAGCCGGGCATTTTTGTGTTATGCTGGTGACCCAAGCCTCCCACCTAGGAGGGGAAAACTGGTTCTGAAGGTGGGCAGGTCACATAAGTCTACCACTTGCCCAACCTTGGGGACTTATCGCTAAGCCTTGGGAAAAGAGGATTTAGAGACTAAAGATGAAGACACTGTCTTTGTAAAGAGATGTTGGGATGCAGAGTTCAGTGGCCAACTGTGAATGGGGAGCTCAGGGTGCTTCTGGCAAAGAAAGACCAATGAGAATATGGGGTGCTTCTGCATCTTGAGGCCCAGCAACTGCATGAACCCTGGGAGAAAACACTGCTGGCTCTTGTGTCAATGTCATACCTGGGCGTGGACCTTGATCAGTTGCCACCTCAAGAGCTTTTCTTGCAGAGATCGTTTTATGGGCAGAATTGTGTCCCCTCACAAGTCGTATGTTGAAGTCCTAACCCTCAGCACCTCAGAGCATGGCTATGTTTGGAGGTTAGTGTCCTTAAGAGATAATTAAAGTACAATGAATTCATGTAGGTGGGCTGTAAACTAATATGTCCTTATAAGAAAAGATTAGAATGCAGACAAAACACAGATTTAGAGGTGACTGTGTGAGGAAAGAAGGAGAAGACAACCATTTGCAAGTCAAGGAGAGAGGCCTCAGAAGAAACCAATTCTATCTACATATTGATCTTGAACTTCTTGAGGAAGTAACTGCTGTTTAAACCACCCCATCTGTAGTGTCTTCTTATGGCAGCTATAGCGGACTAACACAGACCTTTATGAAAAGAAGACGGGTTAGGAGAGCATTAGAGGGCTCTTTCTAACTATTCTCTGGACCTGTCAGATTAACAGGGTATTTTCAGGAGATACTCACAGGCAACTATTATGTAACTGGGAACAAAGCCAATGGATATCAAGTTATTATACAGTTATGTGTTGCTTTATGATGAACCACTCTCTGAGGAACACATTGTTAGGTGACTTCATTATTGTGTGAACATCCTGGAGTACACAAACCTAGATGGCATAGCCTACTACACCCCTACGCTATCTGGTATAGCCACAATCATATATGCAGACTGTCATTTGCTAAAATATCATGCAGCATGTGCCTGTATTTGATTTCAGCCCATAAAATCTCACAGAGTAAAAAAATCGATGAAAACTCAGTTGACCAAAATATCTTCAGCTCTTTTCGATCTTCATGGAGGTACAAACTTGGAGATGTCTTAGAGTTTCTTTGTTTTCCTTTCTCTATGTTCTTCTAATCATTTGGTTATGGTGTTCTCATGAGTTTTCCTGTAAAATGTCCTGCATTGCTGTCCCTTCCTCTATATGTGCCTGGCTACCTTGCATGTCTAGGCTCTAATCACCCCCATTGAGACAACTTCCTCTCTGTCTCCTCCTCCAGTACCCACCCTCATGGCCCTACTAAGAGCTCAGGAACCACTGCATCATGTTATCCTTCTCAGCTGTCTCCTCTAAGCCCCTCCATCATTTGGCCTCTGTCTGTGCTTACTCTTATTTCTCACTATCACCCAAGATTCATTGCACCAGTTCTCTATCAGGGCTTGGAATAAATCAGGCCAGGTTCCCAGAACAATGATTGCTCTTGCTATTTCTCTGGCAAAAATGTCCCATGTGTAGATTAGGGAATCCCTCTCTGTGGATGAGAACAATGCCATCCATTCCTCAAACTTCAGTTCAAAGACCCATCTCCTCTAGAAATTCTCCCTTGACTACTTTATTTCACCCTGATTTTTCCATTTTCTTCAGCGCACTTTTGATCTACTGGGTGCATAATCTAATATTCAATCATTTTCCATGACTGTCTGTTATAGTTTTTTTTTTAAGGTGTTGTTTAAATAGACTCTCTTCTACTGCTCTCCTTATATCCTTTCCTCAATTTCTATTCTAGTCTGCATGCATCAGTCAGAATGTTGATTAGATCATCACGTTCCTCTACTTAGGACCCTCCCATATCTTACTATCTCACAAGGAAAAAATTCAGTGTCCTTAAGTAACCCATGAGGCGTTCTGAAGATCAGTGATTTCCATTCAGTTCTGGCTGCAGGTTACATTCACACGAACAGCTTAAATAACACTTCAGCTCCAACCTACAACCACTGAATTAATAATCAATGCCTGCCACTGATTCATTTCCCAAATTCAGTTTCCAACACTGCAAAAGTAAATATTTAAAAAAAACCAAAATTTTTGAAAACTGGACATATGAATTGGTATTTATTTTAAATCACTAAGTTGATTCCTTACAAGAAAATAAGCCCTATTAGCATTATCTGCTGAGTTCCTAGAACTAGGACTGAGCTAGAAGATGCTCAATAAAAATGTATACCTGGATTTTTCAAGTGAAATTTAGTATATATCCTTGCAGAAAATGAATAAAGGTAAAATATAATTCAAAGCTACAGTACTATGTATTCGGGATTCATCAGATTTTGGAATTTTATTCAAATTTTCCATGTTTTTTCCTTTTCTTAGTGAATTTAATGGTACCTTATTCCTTGACTCTAAAACCTAAAAGATTTTAATCTACTCATCATATCAGATACCCAAGAAAATATATAGTACTTCCAATCATCAACAGAAGTCAACATTCATTTTCTTTCACAGTCTCTCAACAGGAAGCGGAGCTCAATGCAGGTTAAGGCTGGTTCCTTCATAACTATACAATCTTGTGGGAAATAACTGGGGTCCCATGACATCTGATGTCTTATTCATCTCCCTCTAGGCCCCTCCTTTTTAAGGTTCTACCACCGCACTAGGGACCAAGCCTCCAACACACAAATGTGTGGGAGGCACACTCAAGCCATGTCCAAAAAATAGCACACACTTTTAGTAATAACACCGATGATGTATTTATTCTGTGGTAAGTGCAGTACAAATAATTTTACATGAATAATTTTTCAATTAAAAAATTTCCTATAAGATGGAAATTGGTATCCATCTTAAAGGAGAAGAAGTTGAGGTTCAGAGAGGCCAGTTTCATACCCAAGGTCATACTGTAACTTACGACTAGATTTGCTAGACTGATCCAGGTGAGTGAGGTGAAGACTTTGCTCTTTTCATATGCAGCATGCTGTTTTCGAAATCACCAGTTCTGGGTAGTAAAAAAAAAAATTCTACAACTGACATAATGGTATTTGCTACTCAGAAATGTTGGTCAACAGGCTTGAGACTTCTTGATGAGAATCCTGGGGAGAGGAAGTTGAAGCAGGAAGCTAACATTTTCCACCAGATTTCAAAATGCCTCTGGCAGAACACAACAAAGAAGCTGCACGTAAAAATGCTCTGAGCCTTTTCTTCTGGAGGTGTCAGTGCACAGGAGCTCACTTCTGTCCTCAGCAGCAACCTCTCCCCAACCACAGTCCCCATTGGCCCCAGCAGCCAAGACAACAGGAAGCAGATAACAAAACAGTAGTCCCTCGGCCCACAAGGTCACCTGTTGTGCCATCAGTAGATCTTGAGGGAAGGTCATTAAAAGATTAAGCAGCCCCTTGGAGTTGGACATCTGAGCTCAGAGGTCTTGGAGAACTCGTCTCTTTGAAAGTGAGGGAAGTTGAATTATTTTAGAAAACTGGCGTAAGTCCAGGATGTGAGCATGTTTTCTTTCTTTTGTGCAAGTCAAGCAAGCAAGGAGAAAAGGTTGTGTGTGTGTGAATGAGGGAGGAGGGGGAGTTACTATTTTGGTGCATGAGAGCAAGCAGTGGACAAACGCAGAAGAATCTGCCCTTCCTCAAGTTGCTGATCAGAGGGCAGCAGAGGCCACGGTCATGGCTTAGGGTGAGCTTGCCTTAGGAAGGAAGCCATGAGGGCCCGTTGGCAGAGGGAGGGCACACTACTGCTGCCTTGGGTCTTATTCCCTTCCCATGGAGATTGGAGAGGGTGGGGGAATAGCCAAATGAGCAGGAAGAAGACTAAGCCTTTGTATGAAAGCATTACTATAATCAAGAAATGACCTCTGGCCAGTTTCTTGGAGGGGTGTTTGTGACTATATGAGTATGGTTGGCCACAGAGGGCAGAAATGGAACTTGTTTGTAAGGACTTTATCAAGATTTCAGCAAACGGGTTAAAATTGTCCCAGAGCAAGTTGAGTACAAAGTCTTCCAAGAGGAAATGTTGACCAGAGATTTGAATGACTTGGCAACTTCTGAAAGATACTCACAACCTGTTCTGAAATGTCCTTGACACCCAACTTCTCTCAAGGATTTGGTGCTAAATATCTTTGTAAGGGAAATATTATGTCTCCCACTGACCAACTGGAAAACCTGAAAAACAGAATATATTAGTGCTATGCAACTTAGATTCCTCTGACTTTTCAACATCCCTTCAATCCTGCACAGATGCCACTCTGGCTTCGAAAAAAAAAAAAAAGGCATATCCAAAAAAAAAAAAATGATAAAAACACTTTCAGTTCCACAAGAGTTCGCAATGCAGGCAGAAGGATGTCACATAAGTTCCAGGTGAATCAGTCTGGAAACTCACATGGGAAAGAAGTTGGCTTCATTTTTGAATCCTTAAATCCAATTCCAGTTAAGAGCTGACATTCCAGTGGTTATGAGGTTCTGACAGGAATCTGCAGTTGGGCAAGAGAAAATATAGAAAGTTAGTTTAGTTTGATAGGAAGTTAATAAGAGTTTGGATGAGGGAAAAGACAGTCTATAGAGTTCCTGATTCAGATGAGGGGAGGTCTGCACAGGACACTGAGAATTACTGAAGAGAACAGATTTGCTGTTCGGAAAGGGGTGACGTGATTAACGAGGACAGTTGGAGAGACGTTCCATGGACACCAGCTAAGCATCAGAGCCTTACTTAACAAATCCTACATCTTCAATCACTTGTCTTCTATATTCAGGATTTATGCAGAGAATATTCCCATAGCACACAGGATAGCGCCAAAGGGTAAACAGAGGACACATCTGATCTTCAGACACCTGTTTCCACAAAAGTGTTCTCCAGTAGGAATGCCTCTCCTGCATGAACTAAGATATTCCACTCCACCTGGTAACAGCTGGCCCTGGGGCCATGCACCATGCTATTGACAGAGATGGGCTGTGTGAGTCTGTATTATGGGAATGCTGTGAGCCTGCCCTCCAGCACTTGGCAACACACCAGAAGGAAGAACAATGGGCACCTCTTTCCAACTGGGAAAGCCACCTTCTTCCTATTTCCCAGCCCAGATTAAGCATGGAAGCAGTGTGTCACATATGACTTTAGGCTGCTTTGAATAAATGGATCCTCTCAAATTGTCGTTGGGTATTTGCTGTTGGAGATCTGACAGATAGCTCAGAGTGGTGCAATTGATTTTCTAATTAATGCCATGTATTTCCTAGAGCAGAAAAACTGGGGCAGTTTGGTAACAACAACAACAAAAAAAGTCAAAATTGACCATCTCTAACAAAACGTGTTAGAATTCCTGGAATCACCCACAGATTCTTTTCCATCTGTGCCTGATGATGACAACTCTTTCTAGCGCTCACTCTCTGTTTTTCACAGTTGCTGGTCTTTAGTCCAGATTTCATGCAGAAGCAGTTGTTCAGAACCCGTAACACTGTCCTCACAAAAGTGAAGCTACACATAGTGATCACGCTTTGGATGCATCCATAAAAGCCTGATTAATTTACTCGATAATTAATTTTGAGTGTTGATGGCATGATTTATCCTAACCAGTGCCTGCCACATCAACAGGCACTTATAACTAAGTTTTCCTTATTTCCTTCCCTACTCAGTAGCAGTGAATTCTTTTGAAGGGAGAGGGAAGGAATTCATGTTTATTGCACTTTGGCAATATGAAGGGTGCTTTCCCTCGTTAATCTCATAAATTTCCCCAAATTCTGCGGAGTAATAATATTCTACCATTTCCCCAAACTTTGAGACTCATTTCTTTTCCTTCCTTTCATGTTTTTTTTGATGCATTACAGCTGTACATTTCTTGTTACATATTCATACATGCACACAATATAATAATATAATTTGGCCAATTTTGTTCCCCAATATTTTTCCTTTCCTTCTCGTCCCTTGGTCCCTTTCCTCTACTCTACTGATCTCCCCTTGATTTTTATGTGATTCCCACCCACTCAACTTTCTCTTTCTGTTTCCTCTCTAGCTTTCACAGATGAAAGAAAATGTACAACCCTTGGCTTTCTGAGTTTGACTTATTTCACTTAATGTAGTATTCTCAAGTTCCATATATTTTCCTGCAAGTGACATAATTTCGTTTCTCTTTATGGCTGAATAAAACTCCATGGCTAAGTATCCCGCATTTTATTTATCCCTTTATCCATTGATGGGCACGTAGGCTATTTTCATAGTTTGGCTATTATGAAATGTGCTGCTCTAAACATGGTTATGCGTGTATCAATATAGCACAATAGCTGCAAATTCTTTAAAAGAAATACTGAGGAGTGTCTCGTTATTTATACAGTAAAATGGGAGCTGAGTTTCATTCGAAGTGCAAGGCTAAGAGCATCTCCTTCCTTTTGTAGGAAAAATAATTCTCCTTATTCTTCAGCACCCCTGAAGACAGGGTTGGGAGCATATTCTCTCCAGAGCACAAGGCTTCAGAGGACAGGGTATCCAGAACCACTAAAGGAAGAAACTTGGACACTGGTTAAGTCATAGGTGCAAAAGCTGGGTGGATACCTATTAAAGGAGGTAGAAATGAACTCTACCTTGATTTGTCTCCATTAGACTACATATAAAATAGCATACTCTTTGCTTTCTATTGACATGACATCAGTTTTTCCACCACATAGAAACAATCATTATTAGGTATTTTCCTGGAACTATTCACAATAATTTGGCAAAAGCAAGGTGATTAAAGATTTCATGCAGTATCAACCTGATGATCTCTTTATTACCTGGACTGAGCATTATGATTTCTTAAGTGAGTTCACTTTTGTATCTGAAGGTATTGGTAGGATTTTCTACTACAAAACAGTGAGCAAAGAGTTGAGGAGGAGATGTCCTGATGTCTTTTTTATGGGAGCAGAGCAGGGGGACTTTAAAACCTCATGGAGGAAATTAAATAGGCTAATAGAAAAAGAACATTAAAATTGTTTTTTTTTTATGATTATACTTCAAAGTCTTGCTTTTCGACGTACCAGTTACACAGTTACCAAAATACTTCTTTGTCTTTCAACTTCACCGACACTCATTTACAAAGAAGAATGGAGAGATTCTGAATACAGCCCTGTAGCAGAAATGGCCCATTTGGACTTTATGGTTTGCAAATCAAATATCTCCTAGGAAGTGGACCATCCCTCTCTTGGTCCTTCTTTACTGGATCCCTCCTGGGTGATATCCGAAGCCTTTCACTTCTTGCCTACCCGAGGAATGTTTGCCAGATATTTAACTGTGACTTCTGCTCTGAATCTATGTGGAACCCAACCCTTGGCTTCCTGCACTTGGACTGCCCTGCCTCTCTGGAGGTGGAGAGGAAATCACAGTTTCTGCCTTTCTGTATGTCAAAGGAGGTTTGTTTATCCTCCTTGCAAAGTCAATAGACCAGTGACTTCCTGCCAGGGACTGCATTCTGGAACAAGAAAGTCAAGCTGATAAAAGCAATTGTTCTGAAAAATATGCTAATGGTGCACCTGATAACTTCTCTTTGCCCAGGAACCCACCTACTGAAGAGGAAGCCTAGGTATTCAATGGGCCTAGAAGATTTTTGGTTACAGCTGACTGCCCTGCTCAAAGGACCCTTGGCTCCCACTAGTCAGGGGAACTGGAAGGTGGACACACACAGGTGGTGCCCACTAGAGAAGTGCCATTGGAGAGCCCCCTGTCCTGTGGTGGCCTAGGACCCAGGACTACAGGTGTGTCAACTGGAGTTCCCAAACAAGGCAGTACTGGGCTTTCAAATAAATTGTCTCCAACTAGCAGTTACTATTTTGACCTCTTTAAAGAAACAGACTGATTCCATCCATTTTCTTGTGATCCTGTATGGGATCAGCCAACTGAAACATCCTGTGAACATTTAAGGCTCTAGCTATGTTCCTGCAGCACCGCAATTTGTATTGTTAGACTTCTGATCACATCTGCAATTAGTTCTCTTCTGTCTTCTCAGGGGGATATCAGGGGAATATATATGTGGCCCATCCATAGTATTTATTCTCCGTGTCTTCTGCTCAGTAATATTCAATGAACATGATTCAATAAGATTTTATTCACCTTGCATTAAAATGATATTAAATACTATTCGTATGATAATAGAAATGGGGAGCAGTAATGCTCAAAGGACAGCGTTCTCAAAATTGCTGTTTGTTGTTCAGCAAGTGGTTTCGTGCAAGAGATGAATTTAGGATTTAGCTTTAGGGATTCCTGTCCCTCAGTCTGATGTGCTAATCTCCACCGCATTCCACATTCGCTTCCAGTACTCTTCCTTCAAGTAAGGCACATGCTCCGCGGCTTACCACTGGTAAACACAGCCTGTCTCCAGATAATTATACGAAGAAAGGAAGAGAAGCAAATTGGCCAAAGTATTTCTAAACAGTATACATCATTTCCCTCACTGTACACACTATCCATAGAGCTACAGGGGAAGAAAGCAAAGTGCTGATTGTAGCAGTAACTACTGACTGCAGGGCAGCTGGGGGAAAGAAAATGCCCTGCAGATGTACATTTTTGGTAAAAGACCAAATGCCACAGAACCAAAGGAAAAAACTAATCATCCCATGGTACACTTGGCCTCAACATGCTGACTTACCCGTAAGAATCAGACCTTTGATGCAAAACCAGAGCCATCTGCTGAGTCCAAAGCATTCTCACACAGGAACAATCTGACGTTTGGATGCTCCAGCGTCTTACCGCGTGCACAAGGCCTAGAGTATAAAAGGACTTAGAGGTTCTTGTCCCAGGGTAACTTGTCTTCTTTCTGGGCCCATGAACCCACCTACTGAAGAGGAAGCCTGACCTGTGAAACCTCAGTCTATCAGGAGGATGGAAGGGAAGGGAGATGAGCAGACAATGTCTGACATGGGGCAGATGATTTAATACACGTGTTGTCTTTATCTCATGATATTCTTGTGAGTTTTTTTTTTTTAAAGATTCTTCCTGTTTTATACTAAGATAGACAGATTTGGGGAGAGTAAGTAGCCAACCAGGTAGCAGAGTGAGATTGAAAGCCTAACATCAGACTCCAGGCAGGCTCTACCTAGGACTGGATAATTAAGTGCTTTATTATTGTCAGATAATGTTGAGTGAATAAAGTTTTTCTCTGCTTACCACAAGGGAAAACTGCACTCCCCCCCCCTCAGAAATCATCATGGTTTATTTATACTTTGATTTCTATTTTCTGATTTTTTAAATAACAAAATATCCTTTTAAAAAAGTCACTTAAATATCCTGTTAGTGTTTCTCTGGTAGGTTGTAAGTTCCTGTACATTTCAAATGTTTCTAGGCTTTTGATAACTTCTCAACATAAGCCTTCCTTCCTATATTTGTTTGCGCAGGCCTCTGATTATTTAGGCTTTCCGACCCATATCCAGACTTGCTAACCAAGAAAATGGCAATCTTAGCTCAGGATGAACCGCTTATTGCAGGTGTTTTTTTTTTTGTTTTTTTTTTTTTACACATGAATTTAACTCAGATTCCAACAAGATTTTGATCCCTGATAGAAGTTCCACTTCTGATTCAAGTCCTTCAAGGGGTCTGTGTCAGAGGATGCAAGTCATAAGAAAGATCCCATCCTGAGCTCTGAAAAGTTGGAAGGAATAATCGAAACCATGTTTATCAAGGATTACCTACTAGGAGGCCGGAAGTCAAAGTAAGAGTGATTAACAGACTCAAAACCTAACCATGACTCCCAGGGCCCGTGACGAGACAGCCAAAAAGGTTGTGAAAAGGAATTGCTTATAACCTATCCAATGGCAACGGAATTTAAAAATCAAGAAACTACATGAGCAGCCATGTGCAGCACAGGAGCATTATTCACAATAGCACAAAGGTGGAAACAGTGGGTGCTTACAGATAAATGGTAAGCAAAATGTGCTTTATACACCAAATGGAATATTACTCCGCCTTAAAAAGGAAGCATTGTTGAGCTATGCCACAACACAGATGCACCTTGAGGATATTTACACTAAGTGAAATAAGCCAGTCACAACAGAACAAATACTTTGTGATTCCACTTATGAGGCTCCTAGAGTCATCAAATTTACAGTGACAGGAAGTTGAATGGTAGTTTCCAAGGGCTAGGGTAAGGGAGAGGGAAATGGGAGTCATTGTTTAATGGCACAGAGTTACAGTTTGGGAAGATGAAAATGTTCTGTAGGTAGATGGTGGTGATAGTTGAACAACAACGTGAACATGCCTGATGCCAATGAACCTCACACCTAGAAATGGTTAAGATGCAGTGTAAGAGCCAAGATCCAGTCCAGACCGCCCACACCAGCCCGCACCAGAACCCAGGCTTTCTCTAGGCCCAGTTCATTCCTCCTCTGGTGGGGCAGACACCTGCCAGAGTCTAGCCTCTGGTGCAAGACCACCCCTTCCAGCCAGCAGACTACCAAGGGAGGTCAAGCCCAGTGGACCAGATCCACCACACTGTCCTGTGCGGGACCCAGCCTCACAGTATGCATGGTACACTCCCCAGTGGGGCAGACACCCGCCAGCCAGAGCATAGTCTCTGGCACAGGACTGCCCCTTCCAACCAGCAGACTACTGAGGTAGGTCAAGCCCAGCGGCCCAGATCCACCCACTCCAACTTGCACAGGACCCAGACCCAGAAGGCAATAGCATTCATTGAGGGACATCAGCAAAATCCCAAAATCAAGGTGAGGTACAGACCATCTGCATGGATACTATAAGAATATAAGGAAGAAACTGTATTATCTCAGACCCACACTGCAAGAAAGGAAGACACAAGACAACATGAAAAAAAACAAGGGAGGAAAGTGCCCCCTAACAAACCAGGACACTGTAATAACAGAACCTATGGACAGTGAAGTTGATGATATGTCAGAGACGGAGTTCAGAAGGTTCATAATTAAAATGACCTGTGAATTAAGGAATAACCTAAATGAGCAAATACAGGCAAAAATTGATCACTCCAACAAAGAGATAAACCAGCAAATAGAGGCAGGAAAAGATTACTTCAAGAGAGAGACAGAGACTCTGAAAAAAAAAAGTCAGAAATCCTTGAAATGAAAGATACAATAAATCAAATTAAAAAATTCAATAGAAAGCATAAGCAACAGACTAGATCACTTGGAAGAAAGACTGTAAGATAATGAAGACAAAGTATACAATCTGGAAAATAAAGTTGATCACACAGTGAAGATAGTTAGGAACCATGAAGAGAACATTCAAGAATTATGGGACAGCATCAAAAGACCAAATCTAAGAGTTATTGGGATAGAGGAAGACACAAAGTTTCAAACCAAAGGAATGCACAATCTCTTCAATGAGATAATATCAGAAAATTTCCCAAGCATGAAGAACAAGTTGGAATATCAAATACAAGAGGCTTACAGGACACCAAATGTACAAAATTACAACAGATCCACACCAGGGCACATTATAATGAAAATGCCTAGCATACAGAGTAAGGATAGAATCTTAAAAGCCATAAGAGAGAGGAATCAGATCACATATAGGGGGAGACCAATTAGTATCTCAGCAGATTTTTCAACCCAGACACTCAAAGCCAGGAGATTTTGGAACAACATGTACCAAGATCTGAAAGAAAATGGATGCCAATCAAGAATCTTATATCCAGCAAAACTAAGCTTTAGGTTTTTTGATGAAATAAAAACCTTCTATGATAAACAAAAGTTAAAGGAATTTACAACTAGAAAGCCTAAACTACGGAACATCATTAGCAAAATATTCCAAGAAGAGGAAGTGAAAAACAATTATGAAAATCAGCAGAGGGAGGGATTACACTAAAGGACAATCTAGTCAGAGGAGAAACCAAGTCATGTTAAATACCAAAAATAAACAAAAATGTCTGGGAATACAAATCATATCTCAATAATAACCCTGAATGTTAATGGCCTAAACTCACCAATCAAAAGATAGAGACTAGCAGATTAGATCAAAAAAATGACCCAACATTATGCTGCCTCCAAGAGACTCATCTCATACAAAAAGACATCTAGAGACTGATGGTGAAGGATTGGGAAAAATTATACCACTCACATCAACACAGAAGCAAGCAGGCATTTCCATACTTATATCAAATAAAGTAGACTTCAAACTAAAGTCAATTGAAAAGGATAAAGAAGGACACTACATACTGCTCAAGGGAGCCATATAATAACAAGATTTAACAATTATAAATATATATGCCCCAAACAATGGAGCATCTACATTCATCAAACAAACTCTTCTCAAGCTCAAGAGTCAAAAAGACCACAACACAATAATTTGGGGGTAACTTTAACACACCTCTTTTGCCACTAGATAGATCTTCCAAACAAAAGCTGAACAAAGAAACTATATAACTCAATAATACAACCAATAACTTGGACTTAATTGACATATATAAAATATTTCATCATTCAGTGAGAGAATACACTTTCTTTTTAGGAGTACATGGATCCTTCCCTAAAATAGATGATATACTATGCCACAAAGCAACTCTTAGCAAATATAAAAAAGTAGAAATACTACCCTGCATTCTATCAGATCATAATGGAATGAAATTAGAAATCAATGCTAAAATAAGAAATAAAATTTACTCCAACACCTGGAGACTAAATAATATGCTATTGAATGAACAATGGGTTGCAGAAGACATCAAGGAGGAGATTAAAAATTCTTACATGGAAGATGGAAGGAGACCCTTATCATTATACAGATTACATGTATGATGATGTGAGGGGAAAAAAAGAAGTGTGTCACATTATATTGGGTAGAGAGAAGTGAGGGGAGGGGAGAGGAGGGGGGATAGGAAGGACATCAGAATAAAATAGACATTACTATTGCTGTTTGTATATACGTGATTGTATGACCAATGTGATTCAGCAACCTGTACACTCAGAAAAAGAAGTAATTATACCCCATTTGATTCAAATGTATGATATGTCAAGATCATTGTACTGTCATGTGTAACTAATTAAAACAAATAAAAAATTCTTACAGGTGAATGAGAACACAGATACAACATATCAAAATCTCTGGGACACTATGAAAGCAGTTCTAAGAGGAAAGTTCATTGCATGGAGTTCATTCATCAAAAGAAGAAAAAGTAAACAAACAAACTCATTCTATGAGGCCAATATCATCCTGATTCTAAAACCAGGCAAAGACACATTAAAAAAGAAAAAAGAAAACTTCAGACCAGTATCTCTAATGAACATAGATGCAAAAAAAATCTCAATAAAATTCTGGCAAATCAAATACAAAAACATATCAAAAAGTTCGTGCACCATGATTACATGGGATTCATCCCAGGGATGCAAGTTTGGTTCAATATATGGAAATCAATAAATGTAATTCATCACATCAATAGACTTAAATATAAGAATCATATGATCATCTCAATAGATGCAGAAAAAGCTTCTGAGAAAATACAGCATCCCTTTATGTTCAAAACAATAGAACAAAACTAGGGATAACAGGAACATATCTCAACATCGTGCTAACCCCCAGGCCAACATCATTCTAAATGGAGAAAAATTGAAGGCATTCCCTCTAAAAACTGGAACAAGACAGGGAGCCCTTTTTCACCACTTCTATTTAACATAGTTCTTGAAACACTGGCCAGAGCAATCAGACAGGTGAAAGAAATTAAAGGGATACACATAGGTAGGAAAAGAAGAACTCAAATTGGCATTATTTGCTAATGATATGATTCTATACCTAGAAGACTCTAAAAGTTCCAACAGAAACCTCTAGAATTAGTAAATGAATTCAGCAGAGTAGCAGGATATAAAATCAACACCCATGAATCAAAGGCTTTTCTGCATATCAGCGATAAATCCTCAGAAATTGAAATGAGGAAGACTACCCCATTTACAATAGCCTCAAAAAAAAAAAAAAACCCTTGGGAATCAACAAAAGAGATGAAAGACCTATATAATGAAAATTACAGAACCCTAAAGAAAGAAGTCAAAGTAGACCTAAAAACATGGAAAGATCTATCTTGTTCTTGCATAGGCCGAATTAATATTATCAAAATGACCATACTTCCGAAAGCACTATACAGATTTAATGCATTTCTGATCAAATCCAATGACATTCCTCATAGAAATAGACAAAGCAATCATGAAATTCATCTGGAAAAATAAGAGATCCAGAATAGCTAAAGCAGGAAAAGTGAAATAGGTGGCATCACTATACCAGACCTTAAACTATACTACAGAGCAATAGTAACAAAAACATCAGGGTACTGGCACCAAAACAGACTGGTAGACCAATGGTACAGAATAGAGAACACAGAGACTAACCCACAAAATTACAATTATCTTATATTAGACAAAGGTGCCAAAAACATGCATTGGAGAAAAGATAGCATCTTCAACAAATAGTGCCGGGAAAACTGAAAATTCATATGCAAAAAATGAAATTAAACTCCTATCTCTCACACAAAATTCAACTCAAAATGGATCAAGGACTTAGGAATAAAACCAGAGACCCTGCCTCTAACAAAAGAAAAAGTAGGCCCTAATCTCCATCATGTGGGATTAGGCCCCAGCTTCCTTAATAAGACTCCTGTGGCACAATAATTAAAATCAAGAATCAATAAATAGGATGGACTCAAACTAAAAAGTTTTTTCTCAGCTAAAGAAACAATTTGTGAAGTGAATAGAGAGCCTACAGCTTGGGAGAAAATCTTTACCCCTCACACATCAGATAGAGCACTAATCTCCAGAGTATATAAAGAAATCAAAAAGCTAAACACCAAAAAAAAAACCACCACAACAAAAAAACAAATTACCCAATCAATAAATAGGCCAAAATCCTGAACAGACACTTCTCAGAAGAGGTTATCCAATCAACAAATATATTAAAAAATGTTCATCATCCCTAGAGAAAAGCAAATCAAAACCACTCTAAGATTTCATCTCACTCCAGTCAGAATGGCAGCTATTATACATACAAACAACAATAAATGTTGGGGGAAAAGGTACACTCATATACTGCTGGTGGACTGCAAATTGGCACAGTCAACTTGGAAAGCAGTATGGAGATTTCTTGGAATATTGAGAATGAAGCCACCATTTGACCCAGCAGTCCCTCTCCTCAGTCTATATCCAAAGGACTCAAAACCAGCATATTACAGGGACACAGCCACATCAATGTTTATAGCAGCACGATTCACAATAGTTAAACTGTGGAACCAACCTAGATGTCCCTCAGTAGATGAATGGATAAAAAAAGTGGCATTTATACACAATGGAATATTACTCAGCAATAAAAGAGAATAAAATCATGGCATTTGTAAGTAAATGGATGGAGTTAGAGAAGATAATGCTAAGTGAAGTTAGCCAATCCCCAAATAACAGATGTTGAATGTTTTCTTTGATATAAGGAGATTGATTCATAGTGGGATAGAGAGAGGGAGCATGGTAGGAATAGATGAATTTTAGATGGGGCCAAGGGGTTGGAGGGCAAGGGAGGGGGTATGAGGTAATTAATGATGGTGGAATATGATGATCATTATTATCCAAAGTACATGTATGAAGACATGAATTGTTGTGAATATACTTTGTATACAACCAGAGATGTGAAAAATTGTGCTCTATATGTGTAATAAGAATTGTAATACATTCCACTGTCATATATGAATAAAAAATTAAATTAAATTAAAATGGTTAGGATGCTAAATTTTAGTGTATGTGTGCATGTGTTTGTATTTTACCACAATTTTTAAAGAGCAAGAAACTCTTCTGGGGTTGTATCATTTGTTCCTATCCATAGTGCCTGGAGTATATTAGAGGATACCTATTTTCTGTAGACAAAAGACAAACCTGTATTCAGTCATTGCTACAGTTTGCATCCTGAATATCCTCCAAAGTCCCACATGTTGAAGGTTTCTTCCCCAGCCCTTAGGGAGGTGGTAGAACCTTTATGAGGTAGGGCTTAGTGGGGGAAGTTAAATCTCTGGGGACATGCCTTTGAAGGAAATATTGGGACCCTAGCCCTCCCCCCTCTTTCTTCTGTCTCTCTTTACTTTCTGTCTATCATGAGGTAAACAGACCTTGTCCATCATGCACTCTCACCATGATATACTGCCTTACCATAGGGCAAAAAGCAATGAGCCAACAAGCCATGGACTATAACCTCCCCAACTGTGAGCCAAATAAATCTTTCCTTTTTTTAAAGTTGATTAACTCAGGCATTTTGTCACAGCAACAGAAAGCTAACTAACACAGTCCTTAACTCCTTATTTCCATGGCATAATATCTCAGACTAATTTAAAGAATTTTATTC
Source organism: Urocitellus parryii (assembly GCF_045843805.1). Classification (NCBI taxonomy): domain Eukaryota; kingdom Metazoa; phylum Chordata; class Mammalia; order Rodentia; family Sciuridae; genus Urocitellus; species Urocitellus parryii. Next base: position 131,082,851 of record NC_135538.1, on the reverse strand, counting down.
CTAGGAAGTACCAAGAAGTTTGGTGCCATTAATGTTCCAGAAAAATATCTAGGTTTAAGAATAAAATAATTGTTTGAAATCACTATTTTTTTCAGCTTATCTTTGCTTAACAAAACTTTTCACATGGTGGAGTTTACTCTTGTATTTTAAGTAGCAGTCATCTATAATCAAGGAAAGCAATGTTGCTTCCTGGGAGCATTTCCCTCTAGTCTTTGGTTGAAGGAATTGAGCAGGCACTGAAATGATATGGCAGAAGGATGGCGGCAGCTCACAAAGATGGGCTGTGACTCCTCCAGCCCCTGTTCTTCTTTCCTGCCTGCCTGAATCCCTCTTGTACCAACATGTCCCTGTTCTCCCTGTTCCTGCTCTGTCTGGCCTGTTGAAGGGAGGTCAGATCTCATGGCTTCAAAAAACTGACTCCCCTTCCAATCCAAGAATGAATATGCTGTCTCTTTTAGGGACATTCATGTTTTCAAAGAGGGATTACAGATGAGATCCATTCTACAGCAACGTGAACATGCTTAACACTACTGAACTGTGCACTTAAGAATGGTAAACGGTAAATTTTATGCTATGTGTTTTTTCCATACTTTTAAAAAATTTTTAAAAGGGAGGAGCCATGAGAAGAAAGCCACTCAATAATATCACGAAGAACTGAGGTAGAAGTCCAGGCAGGAAATGCCAGGCCAGTGGGAGTGATCGTTTCAATGGTGGGTGAGAGGAATGCTATTCATGGGTTTCTCTCCCCTGTATCCCACACCTCAAGAATGTACCTACCTCTATGTGTGAGAAAGGCAGGACTGGGCCCTCGCAACTACACTCATCGCCCTTTATCTGTGGAGGATACAGTTCAAGACCTCAGTAGATGCCTGAAACCACAGATAGTGCACTGTTTTTCCCTATATATACATGCCTATAGTAAAATGAGATTATCAGTAATAATTAATAATAAAATAGAGCCATTATAATAACACAGTTTTTCTTTCCTTGCAGTTTCATGGATAGAAGATTCATTCTTGTCACACGCAACCTCAGCATGTAATTTTTTTCTTTCCTATTGAATCAGGGACTTTCACCTTTTCACTTAAATGAAGACTTTTACCACTTTTCTTTGGAATATCCAAAATTTCAGTATCCATAACTGTTGTTCTTTTGGGCTATTATAAAGGTTGTTTGAACGTAGCATGGTGAAACCATAGTAGTTGACCTATCTGATAACCAATACAGCTATTAAGTGACTACGAGTGAGTAGCATATACCCAGTAGATACACTGGGCAAAGGGGTAAATCATGCACAGGGCAGGACAGGGCAGAATGATGTGAGATTCATGACATTACTCAGAACAGTACGCAATTTAAAACATGAATTGTTTACCTTGAGCATTTTTACTTAGTATTTTCAGAGTATGGTTAATTGAGGGGAGGTGAAACCATAATCATAAAGCCACAAAAAAGGGGGACAACTGTACCATTTTGCCCAGATGAGAGAAAAAGAAGAGGATGAAGGATCCCAGCTCTTTTTAACAAGAAACTTACTACCTTAAGAATTTCGTAGTCACCAAGCTAAGGCTACAGGAACAAAGGGACAAATAAGTACCTATAGAACCAATTGTTCAGGTACCCGGGAACCTACACCAGACCCTCTTCAGACTCATGGGGAGTTATTCCAGAACTTCAGTCAGCTCTTCCCATGACCTGGGAAGTTTTATTAAAAATCACAGCAATCGAGAGATTGGTAAGAAAAAGTTCTATGTCTTTCCTGGCTGCTTCCTGTTGAGGGCTGGGCAGGTTTTTCTCTACATTGGGTGAGCAGCAGATCAAAATCCACTCTTTCCAGGTGAATTCCAAGTCATCTCTCTTTTCTCATTTTGTCTGTCTTGTCCTTTTCATCACGGCCGTCTCCACACAAGTCATACAGTCACCCTCAGCCTTGAAAAGTGCAAAATGAAAACAGGAGCAGAACCAGCATCAGGAAAAGCCTGGGAGTTGCACAGAGGGCCTGAGAGCACACCTGTGTGGAGGAGGAGAGAACACGGGGCAGCCCCTATGATAGGGGGCATGCGTCCCTCTGCCTGGCTTCAAGACAGTGAGAGTGGATGGCTGGGTGATGGCCAGGAGTCCAATGTAATTGGTAATGACTTTCAGCTCAGCCTAAAGCTGGAGCAATCCTCAGGAATCCAGAGCCCTTATTGCTGGCAGAGTTCTAAATAAACAGCAGCAACACCTAGGTGTGTGGGTGGCAATTAATCAAGGTAGTCGTGAGTTCTCCTTATAGGATCTTTTCTATTCCTTTGTTCCTCATCCCCACCCTTTGGCGGAGTTTCCCTGGGGAGTTTTTCTTCCTGGAGTTAGGGTTATGTACACATGCATGTAGTCAGTGAGATGTCAACAAGTTGGCTTGGGTTACCTTGCCCCCCCTCTCCCATGTACAGTGCAAGACTTAAAATCCATTGACCCAAGAACTAGACTCAATTCAGACGTTTATTGGACATGGGATCTTTAGCATTTAATGTCCATTTCTTGGCTGGAAAAATTCAGACAACGATGTCTGTTTTACCCATTTCACATAGACATGAAAGCATTTTAGCATCTTCCATGAATGTTAAACCTGGGAAGACATCAAGGTCACTCTGACTGTGACAAAAGTATAAACGGAAAGTTTTAAAATTCATGAATTTTGAAGGTGCTTACATGAGACAAAGTAAAATCATTCATTTTTTTCAAAATGTGTTCTGGAGGGAGGGGGAACTCTTTCTCTCAACATAGAATGAGAAACATCCATATTAGAGGCTTGTATGTGTTCTTTACAGTTTATAGAAATTAATCTTGAATTTAGGAAAACAATTTTTTAAATGTGCTAGTTGATTAAACATCAATGGGAAAAATTCTGTTCCAAAATCAAAGATGAAAATTGCTTAAGCAAATCACATCCACACTAGTCATTAAATTGAACACAAACACGTTAGAGAATTTGGAGTCTAGTCATGTCTCTTGTTTGGTTTTAGATCTCATTCTCATCCTGCAAGCATTTTGTGTATGTGCATTTCTTGAGTGAAGGGGCCAGCCAGATTCCTGTCCTGGTTGCTGACCCATGCATGGTCTCTTATTTCAGAATAGCACCAAATGTTGGACTCCAGCTTCATGTGTTTGTGGTCTTCATATGTCTCCTCCAGATTTATGGATGGTGCTGCTCAAGTCTAGCACTGATATCAACTCTGACCTCCCATTAGCTCCTTGGAAAAAAAACTACCTCCCAACACAACTCAAAGAAACAGCCCAGGAATGAAGTAACAAGACTGTGACCTGTTTAAATACAAGGCTTAGAAAATTTGTTGTTTAAACAAAAGTCATTGTCTGAGTCTATAGTGCCTGGCACAGGAACTGTGGTCCTATCCATTCCCTTTGTCCACCCACTGTCCATGTGAAGACCCAGAGGGTAGGACTCTGCATCCACTACTTTTATTGTTTATAGCTCTGACAATTGAGACTTGCATAATGTAGGCATCTAATAAGTTCTTGTTGATTAATGCATTGACACGCCTACCACGTAGTGAACACTTAATATAAATCCTGCAATTTGCAGGATCTGCTACACATATTTATGCACACATTTCTCAGATCCACCCTATGAAAAAGGAGTTAGCAGATGAGGAAACTCAACTTTCATTAGTTTATTTGCCCCCAGGCCATACAGCCAGAAAGGGGCAAAGTCTGTGCTTCCCTTCGCCCCACAATTGTTGTGTTGATATGGTTGTTGCTGCCCTTTTGATATAACACAGAGATTGCAAAAGTTCTTGGGCTCTATTTTCAAAACACTGGTGAGAAGTGACAGGGTAGCTGGGAGATAGCCATCCAGCAGAACCTGTAGAGCACCATCTAGCTTCCTGTCTCTTATCAGTATCATGATTTCTGGGCATGATCTGTGTCTGTGGTTTCTGAACTATGTCCTTAGAACATTTGAACTTCAGTGGTTCAACAGAAATTTTCTTCCAGTTTAACTTTGGAAAAAAAATTTTTTTAACCATGAAAAGTCATGGAGGAGTCTGTGCCCTTGAAGGTATTACCTGGGGACTTTTACACAATTTCAACCCTCAGTGCAAGGACTTGGGCTACTAGTTGAAACCAATATTTTAAAAGCCTTTTAAAAATAGATGGGGGAAACAAAGTCTTTAAAATTTTTTTTCCAACTACTGCATTTGAAAATCTAACTTGGTAAATCGGTGATAGAAAGTACAATCTTGGGGCTGGGATTGTGGCTCAGCGGTAGAGCACTTGCCTAGGACGGGCGGGACCCAGGTTTGATCCTCAGCACCACATAAAAATAAAGGCATTGTGTTGTGTCCACCTACACCTAAAAAATAAATAAATAAATATTTAAAAAATAAGGAAAAAAGAAAGTACAATCTTGCATCCATCTGTTTTTACCTGGAGGACTGTGGGTGTTTGGGCAGGTGGAGGTCCTCCTATTGGCATCTCTCCTACCTGATGTAAGGGCAATTCTGCATAAAAGGGAAGTGTAGGCCCACAGCACGTGATCAGAGCTGCCTTCATCAATGTGTAATCATTTCCTAATAACAACCAAAGTCATCATGTTATAAGGTTTTGCTTTTTTTTTGTCTATGTAAGACAGAATTATTGTGAATCTGGAGATTGAAATATTTCTATCTTAACATTTATATAAATGATCATTTTGCATTATTTTCTGTTTTAAATCTTTTTTATTAAAATTAGAAATAGATTGTTAAAGCAGAACATGTTAAGAAAAAACATTGAAAATGAAGTGAGGGAGGGCTTGTTTAGTTATGTGCTCCTTCCATTTTAATCAACAGTATTTATTTAGGATCTAATTCCAGAATAATACTTACTAGTAATATTAATAAACATCTCTCATTAAAGCCTTGAGGATATTATTATTACTACTATTATTATTATTATTATGAAACTGATATCTTAAAAAATCAAATAATTAAGTTGAGTATATAGTTCAGTGGTAGAGCACTTTCCTAGAATGTGCAAGGACCTGGGTTCAATCCCCAGTCCCTTCGAAAACAAAATATAATATGTTTTTTCCTGAATCTCAAAACAAATGAACTTTCAGATCAAACACATTTATATCATCCTGCATTTGAAATACTAGATGGGACACAATCTTTAAAAGTTTTGTTGTAAAGCCTGGCGTGGTAGTGCACACCTGTAATCCTAGTGACTCAGGAGGCTGAAGCAGGAGCCTTCAAGTTCAAGGCCAGCTTCTGCAACTTCTTGAGGCCCTAAGCACCTTAGTGAGACCCTGTCTCAAAATTTTAAAAATAATAACAAAAAGAGCTAGAGGATGTGGCTCAGTGGTTAAACATCCCTGGTTTCAATCCCCAGTTAAAAAAAAAAACTGAATGTGAAAGACAGGTCAGACATAAAGATTAGCAGTGAGTCATACCAGAGAGAAAAACAGATATGTCAATTCTGCCATTTCTACTAACAACAGTACACAAAACTGATATGATAAAAAAACAGGAAAGTATCACACTTATTTATCATGAAGTTTTATCCAAGATAATCTATTTGCTCAAGTCCTCACTATTTTATGAAGTTTTGAAAAATAGCCTATGGACCCTGTTGTTATGAAGCATCAAATGGAATTATCAGGTCAAAAGAAAACTATATAGACTATAAATACAAGGCTTTGAGTTTTTTTCAGCATATATTGAGCAGCTCAAAATTAAAGGAATTATACACAAAATTTAGATACAACAATGGACATACATTTAAAATGTCATTCAGAGTTAAGTGACTGCATTACAGAAGAGGAAAAGCACATTCCATTAGGCCACATCAATTCCCATTTCACTCTATTGGCGTGGTATTAAATCTGTTAGATGACCAAGTTACTACAAACGTGCAGTCAATAGTACTGTCGTCTACCTGGTTATTGAGACCAAGAGGCTGGTCTTTCTTGTTGACTTCCCCTGTCTCTTCCCAGAATATTGAACTCATGTCAATTCTACCTCCAAATCAAGGGTCAAACTGCTCACTCCTCTCCTCCACTACCCCAAAGCACCCCAGACAAAGGCAACATGGTGCCAGGCCCAGACTGCAGCAAGAGCTTCCTGGATAATTTTTCCAACTTCCACCTTTGCCTCATTTTTAATTCATTCTTCTCCAAGAAGCCAGAATGATATTTTAAAAGTGTAAACACTAATATGTTAACTCCCCTGATAAAAGTCCCTTAGTGTCCAACTTCAGTACTTAGGACAAAATCCATGTTTGTTTACCCAGTCTGCAAGGCCTGGCACTATCTGGCTCCTGATTATCTCACCACCCTTATGCTACATTGCTCCTTCCACTCCGAGAACACACCTCACTGTTCCCCTGCTGGGCCTCCGGGCTTTCCAGCCCCTTGCCTGAACTCTCTCCTGGATCTTCACAAGGTGGCTTCTTCTCATCCTTCAGGCTGTAATGATGTCAACGTCCCCTCTCAGCAAACAACCTCTGTGATTCCTCTATTGAAGACCTCCACATCCCTGGCAGTACTCCTCCAGCATCTTGATAACTTCTTCTCCACGCTGTTGTATCTGCACTGACTTATTTATTTGATTATTTGTCTACTGCCTGTCTCTCCCTAGTAGACTGTAAACTTGATAAGGATAGGAAAAGAATTGTAACCCCTGCACAAGAACCCCCAGCACCAGGTATGCAAGAAATACAATTTTCATTATAACCCAAGACATATACTTTAGCAATTTTATTACAAGTGATTTAGTATAATAGTTTCTATTCTATCATGCTCTATTCTGTTTAATATTTAAAAAGCTGGCTGTGATCCAATACAGCTTATAAATTACTAAGGAGTTTGAACCCATCATTTAAAACTGCATGATAATGCAAAGTACAGATAAATGGTCAGTGTTCCAGATTCATTTAGACCATGAGATTATACATAAACTTTGTAGTTCAATGGGGTAAGACTAGATTTGACAAAGATTTAAATTCTCAAAATAGTGAGGACTCAGACAATTAAAAATTTTATTTTAGCTAGGCATGGTCACGCACGTCTATAATCCCAGTAGCTTGGGATGCTGATACAGGAGGATCTCGAGTTCAAAGCCAGACTCAAACAACAGTGAGGCACTAAGGAACTCAGTGAGACCTTGTCTCTTAATAGAATACAAAATAAGGCTGGGGATATGGCTCAGTGGTCAAGTGCCCTGAGTTCAATCCCCAGTATACCCCCCAAAAAATTCAGTTTAATATATAAAATATTCCATACAATGAATACCAAGTTTTATTATTTGGTATAAAAGATAAGAAAAGGAGACTTTTTCATGTGTTGGATAATTTTTAATATAGCAACTAATAAATCAAATACATTTACAGCAATGTAGCATGAATTCTAAGTTGATAGTACAAAAGAAGCAGGGAGGATAGAGTCGGGCATAATGGCTCCTTCATGTACCATGGTAAAATGTGTCCACATAGAATTAGCATGTGCCTGAAATAATATGAACAATGGAGATATTTACAGTTTCCCAAGGTGTGGGATAATCCCATACAACATTTGCCATTCGTATGAATAAATATTTAAACATCTTTGTTTCGTTTCATATATTTTATTTACTGACTTTAAAAGAGGAAATTGCTATACTGTAGACCTTGAATATCTCCAAATGTCCATGTATTAAGTTTGGCCCCAGCCCTTGGTGCTATTGGGAGGTGGTAGAACGTTAGAAGATAAGGCCTACTGAAAGGTGTTAGGTCAATGGGGATGTGTACTTTAAGGGGATTGTAGGACCTTGACCTCTTTCTCTTTCTTTCTCACCTCCCAGCCATGGGATGAGTGATTTTGCTTTCATTAACTCCCACCACAATGTATCCCCATGGGCCCAAAGCATTCAAGCCCACTGCTTATGAACTGAAACCTCTAAACCTGTGAGGAAAATAAACTTTTTATCTTGATAAGTTATAAGTATTTGTTATAGTGATGGTAAGATGACTAAAACAGACATACAAATTGGTTTTCTAAATAAATGTTATGATAATAAAATCTGTACAAAAATATGCATTCAGTAAAAAACCTCCCTTTGCCCCAAGTACCTGAGCTCTCCTCTTTGAAGGAAAACAATGTGATCAAGTCTTTGCATATGCTTACAGAGGTGTTTCTATGCACATTCTCCATTTTTTTTATTTTTACTTCATTTTTATTAATAATTTAATTATTTTTATGAATTGATTTAATTTTTAAAATTATTTTAAAGCAATCTTTCCAAGCAAAAAATAAGTGAATTGTCAGTTGTGTTCTGTATTTATGACTTTTATTCCCAGTAGATACTTCAGAATTCAGTATAGATAAAGCTGAGGGGTACAGATAATAAAGTAAGATGTTGAGCTATGCTTTCCATTTACATTACTTAGTCTTCAAAAGTATTTCAGACTTTATATCCTGCTAATGTCCAGGTGATTAATACAAAAAAGAATCATTAAAAAACTATTATGTATTAAGAAAAACTATTATGTTTGTAATGAATTAGTTAACAAAATGGATATACATTTAGTTTCCTTTCTTAAATTTATTTTTTTAAGGTTTTATTTTTTTATATTTTTTTATTATTGGTCGTTCAAAACATTACATAGTTCTTAATACATCATATTACACGGTTTGATTCAAGTGGGTTATGAACTCCCACTTTTACCCCGTATACAGATTGCTGAGTCACATCAGTTACCCTTCCATTGATTGACATATTGCCTTTCTAGTGTCTGATGAATTCTGCTGTCTGTCCTATTCTCTACTATCCCCCCTCCCCTCCCCTCCCCTCCCCTCCCCTTTTCTCTCTCTACCCCTTCTACTGTAAATCATTTCTTCCATTTGTATTATCTTGTCTTACTCCTCCTTTCCTCTTATATGTCATTTTGTATAACCCTGAGGATCGCCTTCCATTTCCATGAGATTTCCCTTCTCACTCCCTTTCCCTCCCATCTCTCATCCCTGTTTAATGTAAATCTTCTTCTCAAGCTCTTCGTCCCTACCCTGTCCTTGTTTACTCCCCTTATATCAAAGGAGTCATTTGGTATTTGTTTTTTAAAGATTGACTAGCTTCACTTAGCATAATCTGCTCTAATGCCATCCATTTCCCTCCAAATTCTATGATTTTGTCATTTTTTAATGCAGAGTAATACTCCATAGTGTATAAATGCCACATTTTTTTATCCATTCATCTATTGAAGGGTATCTAGGCTGATTCCACAGTCTTGCTATCGTGAATTGAGCTGCTATGAACATCGATGTAGCAGTGTCCCTGTAGCATGCTCTTATTAGGTCTTTAGGGAATAGACCGAGAAGGGGAATAGCTGGGTCAAATGGTGGTTCCATTCCTAGCTTTCCAAGAAATCTCCATACTGCTTTCCAAATTGGCTGCACCAATTTGCAGTCCCACCAGCAATGAACAAGAGTGTCCTTTTCCAGGCATCCTCTCCAGCACTTATTGTTGTTTGACTTCCTAATGGCTGCCAATCTTCCTGGAGTGAGATGGTATCTTAGGGTAGTTTTGATTTGCATTTCTCTGACTGCTAGCGATGGTGAGCATTTTTCCATGTACTTATTGATTGATTGTATGTCCTCCTCTGAGAAGTGTCTGTTCAGGTCCTTGGCCCATTTATTGATTGGGTTATTTGTTATCTTATTGTCTAATTTTTTGAGTTCTTTGTATATTCTGGTTATTAGGGCTCTATCTGAATTGTGTGGAGTAAAGATTTGTTCCCAGGATGTAGGCTCCCTGTTTATCTCTCTTATTGTTTCTTTTGCTGAGAAAAAACTTTTTAGTTTGAGTAAGTCCCATTTGTTGATTCTAGTTGTTAACTCTTGCGCTATGGGTGTCCTATTGAGGAATTTGGAGCCCGATCCCACAGCATGTAGATCATAACCAACTTTTTCTTCTATCAGATGCCGTGTCTCTGATTTAATATCAAGCTCCTTGATCCATTTTGAGTTAACTTTTGTGCATGGCGAGAGATAGGGATTCAGATTCATTTTGATGCAGATGGATTTCCAGTTTTCCCAGCACCATTTGTTGAAGATGCTATCCTTCCTCCATTGCATGCTTTTAGCCCCTTTATCAAATATAAGATAGTTGTAGTTTTGTGGATTGGTTACTGTGTCCTCTATTCTGTACCATTGGTCCACCCGCCTGTTTTGGTACCAGTACCGTGCTGTTTTTGTTACTATTGCTCTGTAGTATAGTTTGAAGTCTGGTATTGCTATACTTCCTGATTCACAATTCCTGCTTAGCATTGTTTTTGCTATTCTGGGTCTTTTATTATTCCATATGAATTTCATGATTCTTTTATCTATTTCTACAAGATATGCTGTTGGGATTTTGATTGGCATTGCATTGAATTTATAGAGAACTTTTGGTAATATCGCCATTTTGATGATGTTAGTTCTGCCTATCCATGAGCAGGGTATATTTTTCCATCTTCTAAGGTCTTCTTCTATATCTTTCTTTAGGGTTCTGTAATTTTCATTGTATAAAATTTCACCTCTTTTGTTAGGTTGATTCCCAAGTATTTTATTTTTTGGGGGGATATTGTGAATGGAGTAGTTGTCCTCATTTCCGTTTCAGAGGATTTGTCGCTGATATACAGGAATGCCTTTGATTTATGCGTGTTGATCTTATATCCTGCCACTTTGCTGAATTCATTTATTAGCTCTAATAGCTTCTTTGTAGACCCTTTTGGGTCTGCTAGGTATAGAATCATATCATCTGCAAATAGTGATAATTTAAGTTCTTCTTTTCCTATTTTTATGCCTTTAATTTCTTTTGTCTGCCTAATTGCTCTGGCCAGTGTTTCGAGGACTATGTTGAACAGAAGTGGTGAGAGAGGGCATCCCTGCCTTGTACCAGATCTTAGAGGGAATGCCTTCAATTTTTCTCCATTCAGAATGATGCTGGCCTGTGGCTTATCATAGATTGCTTTTACAATGTTGAGGTATGATCCAGTTATCCCTAATTTTTCTAGAGTTTTGAACATAAAGGGATGCTGTACTTTGTCGAATGCTTTTTCTGCATCTATCGAGACTATCATATGGTTCTTATTTTTAAGTCTATTGATGTGGTGAATAACATTAATTGATTTCCGTATATTGAACCAGCCTTGCATCCCAGGGATGAATCCTACTTGATCATGGTGTATAATTTTTTTTGATATGTATTTGAATCCGATTCGCCAGAATTTTATTGAGGATTTTTGCGTCAAGGTTCATTAGAGATATTGGTCTGTAGTTTTCTTTCTTTGAAGTGTCTTTGTCTGGTTTCGGAATCAGGGTGATGTTGGCCTCGTAGAATGAATTTGGAAGTTCTCCCTCTTTTTCTATTTCCTGAAATAGCTTGAAAAGTATTGGTGCTAGTTCCTCTTTAAAGGTTTTGTAAAACTCTGCTGTATACCCATCCGGTCCTGGGCTTCTCTTAGTTGGTAATCTTTTGATGGTTTCTTCTATTTCCTCTATTGTTATTGGTCTGTTTAGGTTGTCTATATCCTCCTGCCTCAATCTGGGCAGATTATATGATTTAAGAAATTTATCGATGCCTTCACTATCTTCTATTTTATTGGAGTATAAGGATTCAAAATAATTTCTGATTATCTTCTGTATTTCTGAAGTGTCTGTTGTGATATTGCCTTTTTCATCCCGTATGCTAGTAATTTGGGTTCTCTCTCTTCTTCTCTTCGTTAGCATGGCTAAGGGTCTGTCAATTTTATTTATTTTTTCAAAGAACCAAATTTTAGTTTTGTCAATTTTTTCAATTGTTTCTTTTGTTTAAATTTCATTAATTTCAGCTCTGATTTTAATTATTTCTTGCCTTCTACTTCTTTTGCTGTTGTTTTGCTCTTCTTTTTCTAGGATTTTGAGATGAAGTATGAGATCATTTATTTGTTGGTTTTTTCTTTTTTTGAGGAATGAACTCCAAGCAATGAATTTTCCTCTTAGAACTGCTTTCAATGTGTCCCATAGATTCCGATATGTTGTGTCTGTGTTTCATTTAACTCTAGGAAGTTTTTAATTTCCTCCTTGATGTCTTCTAAAACCCATTGATCATTCAGCAACCTATTGTTCATTCTCCAAGTGATGCTTGATTTTTCCTTCCTTCTTTTATCATTGATTTTCAGTTTCATTCCATTGTGATCAGATAAGATGCATGGTATTATCTCTACCCCTTTATATTGTCTAAGAGTTGCCCTGTGACATAATATATGGTCTATTTTTGAGAAGGTTCCATGTGCTGCTGAGAAAAAAGTGTAACTACTTGATGTTGGGTGGTATAGTCTATATATGTCAATTAAGTCTAGGTTGTTAATTGTGTTATTGAGTTCTATAGTTTCCTTATTTAACTTTTGTTTGGAAGATCTGTCCAGTGGTGAGAGAGGTGTGTTGAAGTCTCCCATGATTATTGTATGGTGGTCTATTAGACTCTTGAACTTGAGAAGAGTTTGCTTGATGAACACAGCTACACCATTATTTGGGGCATATATATTTATGATTGTTATGTCTTGCTGGTGTATGGTTCCCTTGAGCAGTATGAAGTGTCCTTCTTTATCCCTTTTGATTAACTTTGGCTTGAAATCTATTTTATTGGATATGAGTATGGACACTCCTGCTTGTTTCCGCAGTCCATATGAGTGGTATGATTTTTCCCAACCTTTCACCTTCAGTCTATGAATATCTTTTCCTATCAGATGCGTCTCCTGTAGGCAGCATATTGTTGGGTCTTGTTTTGTGATCCATTCTACTAGCCTGTGTCTCTTGATTGGTGAGTTTAAGCCATTAACATTTAGGGTTATTATTGAGATATGGCTTGTTCCTCCAGCCATATTTGTTTATTGATGTTACTAAACCTGATTTGTTATCCTCTTTGACTACTTTCCCCCCTTTACTGTGCTACCTCCCATTGTTGGTTTTAAATGTTATTTTCCATTTCCTCTTCCTGTAATGTTTTGCCAAGGATTTTTTGAAGAGATGGTTTTCTAGCTGCAAATTCTTTTAACTTTTGTTTAGCATGGAAGGTTTTAATTTCATCTTCTATCCTGAAGCTTAATTTCGCCGGATACATGATTCTTGGTTGGAACCCATTTTCTTTCAGTGTTTGAAATATGTTATTCCAGGATCTTCTAGCTTTCAGAGTCTGTGTTGAGAGATCAGCTGTTATCCTGATTGGTTTACCCCTAAATGTAATCTGCTTTCTTTCTCTTGTAGCTTTTAAAATTCTCTCCTTATTCTGTATGTTGGACATCTTCATTATAATGTGTCTAGGTGTGGATCTCTGATGATTTTGCACATTTGGCGTCCTGTAGGCTTCTAGGATTTGGGATTCTGTCTCATTCTTCAAGTCTCGGAAGTTTTCTCGTATTATTTCACTGAATAGACTGTTTATTCCTTTGGTATGGAGCTCTGTGCCTTCCTGCATCCCAATGACTCTTAAATTTGGTCTTTTGATATTGTCCCATAATTCTTGGATGTTCTGCTCATGGTTTCATAGCAGACATGCTGAGCTGTCTATGTTCTTTTCCAGTTGAAATACTTTGTCTTCACTGTCTGATGTTCTCTCTTCTAAGTGATCTACTCTGCTGGTAGTATTCTCAATTGAGTTTTTAAGTTGGTTTATTGTTTCCTGCATTTCTAGGATTTCTATTTGTTTGTTTTTTATTACCTCTATCTCCCTGTGAAATTGATCTTTTACTTCCTGGATTTGTTTGTCAATGTGATCTTTCATTGTCTGATTTTGCTGTCTCATGTCTTCCTTGAGACTCCAGATCATCTGAAGCATATATATCCTCAACTCTTTATCTGACATTCCATCTGTTGCAGCTATTACCTCTTCTAAAGTTGAGTTGACCTGCATTGCTTGTGGTCCTTTCTTTCCTTGTCTTTTCATACTGCTCGTGTTTCTTTCTGCTTGGTGCAACTGTTGTGTTTTTGAAATTTACCCCCTATTTATTTATATTGCTCTTGTATAGTTGGGAAGTCTCCCTTGCAGGGTGGGTAGTGGCTGTGCTCCTCCTCTAATTAGGGTGATCTCTCTACCACGCTGATTGGTTGCAGGTCTGCCCCCCCTGCGGGCACGGGTGGCGGCTCTGCTCTGCCCCCACTCCAATTGTGGTAACGTAACTACCACGCCCTGGGGTCGTTGGTCCTGATCTGGATGTGGGTGACGGCTCTACTGGGTCCCCACTCCAATTGGTGTGACGTGTCTACCACGCTGGCAGGCCTCTAGGCGGGTGGGTCGCAGTTTTGCACAGCCCCCACTCCCAATGGGGGTACCTGACTACCTCTCCAACGGGTCGCTGAGCCCCCTCCGGACCCGGGCAGCGACCCTGCTCCACCCCCACTCCAACCAGTGTGACGCAACTGCCTCGGTGTTACGTGTCCACCACGCTGGCCAGCTACCTGGCCTGTCTTTCCAGTGGGACGCAGGTCTGCCTGCCCTGCTTGCTCAGATGGCAGCTCTGCACAGCCCCTACTCCAAATGAGGTTACTTGGCTACTGCGCCGCGGGGTCGCTGGTCCTAGTCTAGGCGTGGGCGGCTACTCTCTTCAGCCCCAGCTGTATTTGGTGTGTCATGATACCACGCCGGCGTTGTCACTTGGCCTGCTCTGGGCGCAGGTGGAAGCTCCACTCTGCCCCACAGCACCCAGCAGGAGCCTGACTGAGAAGCAGTCACCGCTGGTTCCCTAGCCTTGGGCCGAAGCAGCTTCGGTAGCCAGAACCCCGCCTCTCGGATCCCGATACACTCTCCACTGGGAGCTGGCTCCAGGGAGCGACCCCCACGGGTTCCCCAGCCCCAGGCCAAAACTGTTCCAGGAGTCAGAACCCAGTCGCCCCAAGCTCATCGCACGCTCCACTTGGAGCTGGCCTCCACTGGCAGTCTCCGCAGTTTCCTCATACCTGGGCCAGGTTAGCCCCGGGAACCAGAATCCAGCTGCTCAGTGCCCGGCGCCCGCCTTGCCAGGCACGAGCCTCTTGGAGTATTCTCCGCAAGATCCCCAGTCCCGAGCCTGAGCAAGAAATCTGTCTGCTAGACGCAGGCAAACACCAGCCTGAAATCACCTGTTCCGTAGCTGAATGAGCTGAGATCAGTAGAACATGGGGATGATTACATCATCTCTCCGAAATGGCAGCTGCTGACCTCCTCCGTGGTCCCACCGGTGTCTGGAACCAAACTGGCCCGCTTCTCTCCTCTGTCTCAAAGCCGGAACTCAGCACTCAGTGCTGCCAATGTACCACTGGCGGGAGCCCCCCGAATCCATATCGCTGCTCCCCCGTCCGGCACCTTGCCGCTCCCCAGCGAGCGCCACAGACTCCAGCCTCGGGGCGATTACCTGTCAGGCTATGTGACCCTCCGTGGGGAGAAATGGAGCTCCCGCAGTCGAACTACGCACGATGGAAATCTGTCCACTAGATTCTGGAGCACCTCAATTTCACTGGAAATTCCCAACAAGATAGCCTTTAGGCCATTCACATCGTCTTTCTCCAGCTCAGTGACGCGGCGCACTGGGGTGATGCACTCCCTTCGCCGCCATCTTCCCTCCTCAGGACTTGACTTCTGCACCCGCCGCGGGGCCACCTGTGGAGCCGGGTAACTGCGGCCACGTGGTTAGGAACCGGGCGGGTGAGGCAGCTGCTCCCAGAGCGAGCTCTAGGCCTCCCAGGGGAGCCCTGATGGCGGAGGCCGACTGCCGGTTCGGGCGGGGCGGGCCAAGCCGCTCCGGGTCACGTTCTCCATTTTTAAAAAGTCATATACACACTTCTAAACCATGCTTTTTTAAAAAAAAAAAAAAAAAAAAAAAAAAAAAAAAAAAAAAAAAACAACTTTAAAATAGATTTGGAGCATTGATCAATAACAATGCATACAAAGCTTTCTCACTTCTTATTTTAGTTGCATAAGTTCCAATGTATGGATGTACCATCATTTATTTAACTAGTCTCACATTGTATATCTATATCTAGGTTGTTTTCTATTGAAAACAACTTGTTACCCAAACAATAATGCAATGAATAGTAACCTTATACAAATCTCATATAGCATAGGTATAATTATTTTTGTATGGTAAATACCTAGGAATGGGATTGCTGGGCTGAATGTATGTGTATTCCATCATTTTAATAGATATTTCTAAGTGTTCATCATTGGGGGTGAATTAATTTACACTCTACTGGCCATGTGTTAGCAGACCTGTTTTGCTACACCACACCAGCATGGAGTTTGTTAGATTTGAAATGTGCCAATAAGATAGGTAAAAAATGGTATTTCAGTATAATTTTTGTTTGTAGTTTTCTAATAACGAGCAAGGTTGAGCAACTTTTAATACATTTAAGAGCCATTTGTAGTTCCTTTTCTGTTGATTGTTATACTAATTGTTAATTATTATACTTTGCTTATTATTATTGGGTTATCAATCATTTCTTATTTACTTCTGTGTATATTATTTTTGACATAAAGGGAATTAATCTTTTACTACATTATGTGTTGCAAATGGATTTATCATTTTATTGTTTACTTTTTGCTGTCCAGTGTATTTTGACATGTAGAAATTGTTTATTTTATGTAGTTGAATTTATCAATCTTTTTTCTGACTTCATTGTTTTATAAAGAGTTTCTCCATTCTAAAATTATGAGAATCAAAGCATTTTCCTATAGTTTCTTCTGTTTTATTATTTTTTTAATTTCCATTTTTAAATGCTTGATCAATCTGGAATTTCTCCTGAGGCCTGCTTTAAATTCAAGCTTATGTTCTTTCCGGTTGGCTACATTCTTAAAAAACAAGTCAGGCATGGTGGCACATGCCTGTATTCACAATGATTCAAGAGGCTGAGGCAGGAGAATTGCAAATTGCAAATTCAACACCTGCCTGGGAAATGTAGCAAGACCCTGTCTCAAGATAAAAATAACAAGGGCTGAGGAGTGCCTCTGGGCTGAATACCCAGTAAGGCAAATAATAAATAAATAAATAAACTATTTGTTGAATAGTTCATCACTTTCTTACAGATTCAAATCTGGACCTTACAACTATTCCATTTCTAGAGGGTTATGGATCTATGCCTTGACATTACATCATGTGCATTGATTTATCAGCCGACTAATATATCAGTGCCTCACTTTTTCAATTAATTTTTTTTATAATATGTTTTCATAAGTGGTAGGATAATTTAATCTCACAATATTGTTTTATTGCATGTAGTTTTTTAAAAGAATTTCTCTGGTGTTAACATATTTATACAAATTTTAGAATTATTATAATGGTATTTATATATAGACTTTCACTTAAAATATTTTTATTTTGTTGATATTACATAACACTTATAAATTAAGTAAAATTATCATTTTTGATGATCCATAACCTTATTTGAAAATATAGTGTAATAATATTTTTAAAATCTTGGCAGAGGACCCTGAAAGTTTATTTATAACTATTCATCTATACCTTGTATAGGGCTCACAAAGTTCTAGGCAATCTATATATTTTATGTTTTTTTTAAATGGGATCTTCTCTACAAGTAGTAAGGAGATTAAATCAGTAACCAAAGATCTCCTAAGAAACAAAAAAATCTAGACCAGGCTTACTGGTGAATTCTGATAAAGAAACATTAACACCAATTCTTTCTCAAACTATTCTAAAAGATTGGAGAGGATGGAACTCTTCCTAATTCATTTTTAAAGACCAACAGTACCATGAAACCAAAGCCAGAAAAAAAATTACAAGAAAAAAAATTACAAGAAAAAAAATAACTATCTATGATAAATATTGATGCTAAAATTCTCAACAAAACACTGGCAAACTGATTTCAAGGGAAAGATAAATGGATTTTACACCATGATGTAGTGAGATTTATTCCTGGAATGCAAGAATAGATGAACATGAGAAAATCAACTAATGTTATACATTCTATTAACAGAATATAGGTAAAAACACATGATTTATGAAATTTATGCAGATAAACATTTAAAAAAATTCAAGTCCTTTGCATTATTAAAAACACTCAATAAACATGAAAAAGGTCACATAGGGAAAAATTCACATCAAATATCTAATATCATAATGGTAAAAGACTGAAAGCCTTTCCTCTAAGATCAGGAACAAGGAAAAAAGTCTGCTTTGGCTACCTCTATTAAACAGAATATTGAAAGTGCTAGCTAGAGGATTTAGGAAATAAAAAGAAATAGAAGGTATCTAAATTGTAAAATAAAAAGTAGAATTTTTTATTGGCAAATGACATGATCTTATATTTAGAAAACGCCAAAGAATCCATTAAAAACCCAAAAAGTCAATTAAATTTCATCAGAGTTGCAGGACACAAAATGTTTGTGCAAAACTCTGTTGCACTTTTTTTTTGGTACTCTGTTGCATTTCTATACAATATAAATAAATAAGCAAAAAAAGGAAATTAAGAAAATAATCCCATTTATAATCCTGTCAAACAGAATAAATTCTACAGAATAAATACATCTCAGAGGATGAAAGACATACTGAGAACTACAGAACATCATTGAAAGAAATTAAAGAATATATAGATATCCCATGTTCATGGATTAGAAGTATTAATATTGTTACAACAATCCTACTCAAAGTGGTCTGCAGTATCCATCCTTATCAAAATCCCAAGATTTTTGTTAGGAAAAAAATAAATTCTACTATTTATTTATAACATCAAGGGACCCCAAATAACCAAAGCAACCTTGAAAATGGAAAACAAAATCAGAGAGCTCACAATCAGTAATTTCAAAACTCTCTACAAAGAAACAACAATGTGATACTGCCACAATGAGAGACCACTGGACTACAATAGAGTTTAGAAATAATATGCTATTTGATTTTCAATAAGGTTGCCAAATCTATTCACTTGGGAAAGGAGAGTTTTTTCAAGAAATATTACTGAGATTGCTGGAAGCCCAAATGCAAGAGAATGAAGTTGAATCATTACTTAACACTGTTTACAAAAATTAACCTAAAGTGAATCTCAAACCTAAATTTTAAAGTTTAAACTATAAAACTAAAAAAAAAATACAGAGTAAAATCATCATGATATTGAAATTTCCAGTGATTATTTTTTATTCTTCTTTCAACTTTTTTTATTGGTACATTATGCAATGATTTTTTAATATAACACTAAAATTACAAGCAACAAAAGAAAAAAAATATTAGACATCATCAAAATGAAAAACTGGTGCACAAAAGGACATTGTCAAAAACATGAAAAGACAATATATGAAATGGGAGAAAATATTTGGAAGTCATATATCTGATAAGGAATGTATATCCAATATGTAAAAAAACTCTTACAACTCAGTAACTATAAAAATACGAAAAACCCAACCAAAATGGTAAATATTATTATGTATATTTTACCACAACTAAAAGTGGATTTTAAAAGAAGGGTTTTCTATTATCTTAGGTGTTTGGTTTTCTATTATCATATGTCTGTGTACACGTATGATATTGACTTATACATATTGATGTATACCCAACCATCATTCTGAATTCTAGGGGTGAAGAGGTTCTAATATTCTCCTAAATTCTCTCTCTCTCTTTTTTTTAAAGGTTAATATTCCATTTTAACCATTTTAAGTGTACAATTTAGTGGTATTTTAGTCAGCTATTTACTGCTGTGACCAAAAGATCTGAGAAGAACAATTTTAGAGGAGAAAATTTTATTTGCAGCTCACAGGTCTCAATCCATAGATGGCCAACTCCATTCCTCAGGGCCTGAGGTGGAGCAGAACATCCTGGTGAAAGTGTGCAGTGGAGGAAAGCAGAGGGAATAAGTGTAACTCATCCCCTGATGAACATATACCCCAAAATCATGCCCCCAATGACCCACCTCCTTCAGCCAAACCCTACCTGCCTATAGTTATCGCCCAGTTAATCCCTCTCAGTGGATTCATGCCCTGATCAGGTTCAGGTACACATAACCCAATCATTTTACCTCTTCACTTTTTTTGCATTGTCTCTCACATAAGTTTTGGGGGACTCTTCACATCTAAACCATAAAAAAGTGGCATGAAATTCTTTCATATTGTTGTGCAACCATGTGATTCACTATGATTCATCTGCAGCACTTTTCCATCTTCCAAAACTGAAACTCTGTGCCCATTAAACAAGAAGGGTGAAGCTCAGTGGTTGAGCTTTCACTTATGATGCACAAAGTCCTGGCTTCAATTCCCAGCACAAACAAAAGGAAAAACAAACAAAACCTCCCCATTTCCATTCACCTTAGCCTGGACATCCACCATTCTACTTTCTGTCTCTGTGAGTTTTACTTCTCTAAGTACTTCAGATAAATGGAATCATAATTATCCTTTTATGCCTGACTTCTTTCACTTAGCATAACATCCTCAAAGTTCATCCTTTGTAGCATGTGACCATGTTCCTTCCTTTTAAAGGCTGAATAGTATTTCTTTTTTTTTTTTTTTTAAAAAAAAGAGAGAGTGAGAGAGGGAGGGAGAGAGAGGGAGAGAATTTTTTTAATATTTATTTTTTAGTTATTGGCGGACACAAAATCCTTGTCTTGTATGTGGTGCTGAGGATCGAACCCGGGTCACACGCATGCCAGGCGAGTGCGCTACCGCTTGAGCCACATCCCCAGCCCAAGAATAGTATTTCATTATATAAATATTACACATTTTTTAACCCATTTGTTTATTAATGGACTCTTGGGTTGCTCCCACATTTTTGGCTATTGTAACAATGTGACTATGAGTATAGCTGTACAAATATTTATCTGATTGAGTCCCTGCTTTTAGTTCTTTTGAGTATGTACCCAGCAGTCAAAATGCTGGATCATTTGGCAATTTTATTTCAAACTTAGAGTAGAACCACCATACTATTTTCCACAGTGGCTGCACCACTTTATATTCGCATCAGCAGTGCCTTTAGTTTTGTTTCTTTCCTCATGTATATAATTATGATATCTATAAGCAATGATAACTATACCATTCCCATTGTGATTTTATGCATCTAATGTCTTTCTAGGAATTGTATAATTTCTATTGCAAAATTCTGGGAGTTATTGAACAGTGATATATTATTTTCATGATTTTTTCATTGTGAAGTTCATTGGTTGTAAGAAGTAAGATTGCAAAACAAACATCTATAAGAAATTTCCACTAGCTAAAACATCATCATAACTTGATTTTGAGATTTTGTGTTTTGCTGAACTTATTAACAAGCTGACAAATTTAGCATATGTTTAAAGTTACCCATTGTGCAGAAGCTGCTATGTTAATGTGTAACATAATAAATTTTAAACCTTGAATAATTTTGGCAGATAAGCCCAGAGGCACTTGAGATTTCAAAAAATGACATTGTGGGATTTATTAAACAATTATTGAATGTTATGGACTGAATTGTATCACCTTCAAAACTCATATCCCAAAGCCCTAACCCTAAATGAACAGTATATTGTTACTTATTTAGCTGATGTACATGTATTGCTCTGATTTCAAACTTCCAGCTCCTTTTGATAGAAAAGTCGCCTTAATTTCCAAAGTTAGCATCTAATTTTTAAAAATTTATATATAAAATTTATACATGTATAGCAACTAATGTACTTATCAGGAGCTTTCTATTCTATATAACCAAATTAAATAAGCTATAAGCTAGAGGGTGAAGTTGACAGAGAATTATAATAAATCCATACATCCCAATTTAGAATTTTATAGTCACCTAAAATTCCTCATTTCTCATTTCACTTACTGTTACGTAATTTTTTAAACTTTGAGCTTTAAAAGTTGCAATAATCAATTATGACGTTTATGGGTTCCCTGTTATGACATATGTGAACGTAGAGCACTTAAATTTTCTCTTAGCATCTCTCTACCTCCCATTTCTAGACAGTTAAGTTTAATCATAACTACTTTTTCTTCTGTGAAGAGTTATGACATTTTTATTCTCTTATGTAACAGTAATTGTCTCAGTTTTTAAACTTACTTTTCTTATTTCTTGATAATTTAACCCAGAATTGTTATCCTTTTAAAATTGACAGATTTGAGTGGATTTTATTAAATAAATCCATTTTATTTGCCCTATATTTACATGCAATGTTCACAATGAGTTCTTTCATTTGGATACTTCAACAAACAGCCTTTCTATAAACAAATTCTATTGTCTCCCTCAGAACAGCCCTGGACTGGCTTCGAGTGAGATTTACTCAGGCCTTAGATGAAGTGGTTATGAGCAGTTTCTGTTTCTTTACTGCATATTGAGAGCTGCCTCAGTTCTGAGGCAAGCCCTCCCCTGGTGCCCCCCAATATTTTGGCAGACACAACTAAATTGCCTTTTAAAAGGTCAACCCAAGTGTTGGAACTGAGCCTTAAGAATCCTCATGAATCCAACTTGAATCATGCCCATTCTTGACTGGATCATCTCAGGAAGCTGAGAACATGGACTGTCTCAAGTTGGTGAAGTCCACTGTTTGAGCTAGAACAAGCTGAATTTCACTGAAGCCACAAGGCCCAGAAATGGCAGTACAGCTAGGAAGGGACAATGGGTGTGGCAGAGGCAGCCAGGAACATTTCATCATCAGCTGATGAAAATGTCACTTGGTCTTGTAGAAATTCTTCATATTCTTGAAATGGGGCTGTCTTTAATTTAAGATGGAGTTTCTCACTCATTTTCACTTTTTATGCATTTTTGTGACTTTCAGGGATGAGAAGGGAATATAATCTCTTTGTGTCCCATCTTTAATTGGAAGTTCAATATTAGCAACTTTATCAGCTTTATGATTTGGATTCTTCTTTATTCATTAAACGACACATTGAGCATCTACCATATGGTAAGCATGATTCTAGGACTCAGCTTTGACAGTGACAGTGGTGAACATTACTATTGCCATCTTGGAGTTTAAAAACCATTGATCCATTCCATGCAACACTCTTTAATTTATTTATTTTTTTATTAAGGAAAAGGCATGTGAGAGATAAGAAGGTTGAGAAGGGGAAGGCTTCAAAAATAGTAAAAGAAATACAAGATGCTTCACATGTCCTGGGTTACTTGGCTTTTGATTCTTAAGGTTACCAAAGCAAATTCCACTTGCATGGGTCCTTCTTATTTCTTTAACCTTTCAGCATTACCTGACACATTCCAGAAACCTGGAACCCTGTGTGATCTTGGATGGCTCACTCTTCCTTTCCCCTGATCCTCTTTCTGCACGTCCTCCCATCTTTCCTGCCTCAAGTTCTCCCAGAGAGTCATGAAAGCAAGGGCTGAGGAACCTGTGAGCACTCACATGTGCTTCCTGGAGGGCTGAGTGGTCATTGCTGGCAGGCACAGAACTTGGAAACAGTGTCATAGAATTCCTCTAGCTAGCCATCCAAGGCCTGTGCATATGCTCTTATAAGGAAGTAGGTTAGGGATGCTGGAAAAGTGAGGCTCAAGTCCTCTTTTGTAATGACAATAGTAGTTCATCCTGAGTTCATCTAAGTACAGTCAGGCACTGGGCTCAGTGCATCCTGTTTGCCATTTCGTCCTGCTTTCACATCCCCCAGGAGAGGAACGTAGTTATTTCCATCTTACTGACCAAAGCTGATGGGGCTTATCCAAGGCTGTTGCTTTGACCAGGTCATACTGCTGAACCGTAGTGGGCCTGGGGCACTATCCTGGGTCTCTGGCTCCCACGTCCTGTTCCCTACACATCATACTCCATGAAGAGGAGAGCAGTCAGTGATCTGGTGACTTCTTTCTCCCCATTTGGCAACCTCTGGAGGGGAAGGGCTGCTTTTGTCCAGCTGTGGCATAAGCCCATTGATCTCACGTTCTGTTCTTTCACTTCAGGAGAGCAATAGTTTCTCCCTCAGAAAAGAGGTGGCAAAGATGGGGGTGGCAGGGAAAAATAGCACAGGATTTAAAATGGGGGTGCGGGGGAGATTTTGAAGGTCAGGATGCTAAACAAGCCTATGAACTTGGGGAAAGGGTGAGCTTTTGTAAGCCTCCATCTCAGAACTTTGAAGAGAGCTTTTATGATTTCGGTCTTTTTTCTTTGTTCATGTATTGTTTGTTTTCCATTGATGTTTTAGTAAAATTTTCTTTTGAAAACCCCAAGCTTTCTCAGCTGGGCTAAGGGGAACAAAGAGCGGGCCTTTGGTGTTTTGTCCACACTTGGACAGGTGTTCCAAGAGGAAGCGGCCTGCCCTTGCCCAAGTCAGGTGGTGCTGGAGGAGTGGGAGGAGATGCTCGCAGGCTCTGCTCCAGGCAGGGGCTTTGTGTGCCTTTCCATCAGCCTCAGGTGCCTTTGCTGGGCTTGTACCTTTTTTCACAAAGAGACACTGACCACTTTACCATCCCAACAAAATGTCGCTTCAGAAAACACAGATTCCAGGAAGGTGACCAGTTCATCTTATGAAAGGATCCAAGCCAGATGGCTAAGTTTTCTAGTTCCATTCTCAACACTCTCACCAGGGGGAGGCCAGAGGGTATGGAACACATTCTGTCCTAATCCCACTGAGCATCAGCTTCTAAACTGAAATGGAAGAAATGATACTAATTTCTCAGGACTGCAGTGGTGAGTAAAGAGGGTGTTTAAAGTTTGGATCTTGCTTGGTCACCAGTCTGGGGCACTATTGGGAGGTGGTAGAACCTTAGGAGGTGGGACCTAGTGGAAGAAAGTCAGGTCTTGGGGCATGTCCTTGAAGGGGAGATTGGAATCCTGAGCCTTCCTATTTTCCTTGCCTTGCTACCCTCCTGAGATAAGTAGCTTCTCTACCACACACTCCCATGATGCACTGCTTTGTCACCCATGCTAAAGCAATGGTCCAAAAAAACATTGTCTGAAACCTCCCAAACCATGAGCCAAAGTAAATCTTTCCTCATTTTATTATCTCAGGTATTTTGTCAAGGTAACAGAAAGCTAACAGAGTTCGATTGCAGAGATGCTTTGTATTATTAACACTCTCTGAAAGATGGGTTTGGATGGGAAGACTCAGAGGGTATACATTTGCATCATGTCAGTGCTTTTAGGGCCAGTTTCTGTTACTGTAAAAAAGAAGATAAGGTGACACAGTCATATACTGCGTAACATTTTAGTCAGCTATAAGACCACACATAGGAGGGTGGTCCCATAAGATTGTCATAGACTGAGAGTTCCTGCTGCTTAGTGACATCATAGCTACTGTGACATCATAGTGCAATACATTTTCCAGGTGTTTGTGCTAGTATAAACATATTACATTCCCAGTGTATTAAAGTATTAACACATGTGAGTATGCCCAATATGCAATACAATTATTATAATAAACTATCCTGTTACTGATTTATACATTTGCTGTACTGTACTTTTTTTTTTTTTTTTGGTATTTTAGACTGTGTTCCTTTTAGTGATAAGAAACTTCCTGTAAATCAATTTGCTGTGCGAAACCAGCAACAGCCTCTTCTATCTTGTGTATGCTGCGTCTCTTGATCACATCAGTTTCTCTTACACTGCATTTTAATCTCAAGTTATTTTGTTAATCATGGCCCTAGGAGCAGTAGATTACTATATATGTGGTTTGTGTAGTACACTCCATGTTGCTCAAACAATGACAAAATCACCTAGTGGTGCATCTCTCAGAAGGTGTCCTATGGCTAAGCAAGGAGTGGCTGTATGTATATACTGACCTGAATCAGCAAGGGCAGAAGGCATTGAGGGATTGGTTTGGTGGCAATAGTGACCTACTGAAAATAAGTTCCATGCACCTCCCTATCCCACACTCTAGGATGTCACTTTGGGCTTGTTCACATCACAGAAATCAGGAAATGCTACACACCAGGACTTTTTTGGTCAAAACACCAGTTTACTAGCACATCACTGGTCAGCAGGTTATAAAAGAAAGATTTCTCCTTGATGTTTTGCTTAGATGACAATTGATATCTGATGGAGTTTAATTATTAGTATAATATGAACATATCAGTGTTAACTAAACATTATCAATACATACTTAACATTTACAATGAAAGATTATCATATCAAAAGGCATTGCATTATTATTACAAAATTTTTAGGATTAAAAAATGTTTATTTTTTCTTAATCTAAAATGTTTTCTAATTAGCATGGTTGATTTCTGAAAGATGCTGTGAACTTACTATAATAAATAAAATATAGGAAGACATAAAAATGGACTTTTTAAAAATAATCTAAAAACTGTATAGGTGAAATCAAGTTAAAACTATCACAACTGTAATGCATTAAGTAATAATGAAGTTAATTTTATAATGTAGTTAAAAGGCATATCAGAAATATTTTTGTCAGAAAAGATCTACAATGTACATTTTTGTTTAAGACGATGATTGCCACCTGGAAGAATTTTTAACGGGATAATAAAACATGAAAATCCAGGTTGCTCTTGGGAAATTACATTTCATATAGTCATGAATAACTTCGTTTTGTTTAGTTAATTTAGTTTAGTTTACTATGCATTTATTTTCTCTAATGTAAGTCAGCAGGGGCCTAACTCATTATATTTAGTGAATTAAATAGAACATCTTAAAGTGGAAACTTCCTGCTCTTTTCAGTGGTTTGTTAACCCCCCCCACCCCCCACCCCCATCAAAAACAACAACATAAAAAACAAGTCCCCATAAAAGCATCAGCCTGTCTTTGGCTTCTGCAGAAAGCACATTGAATAAACATCCCTCCACAGCAGGGTTCCTTACAGACACTGCCCCTGAGTTTAATTTAGCAAACTTGGCACTGTGATTTATTCACACTCCTGTCATAATAAAGAATGCATATTCCTTAAAGCTCTGAAAACCCAAGGTTGCTGGGTGTGAGAGGGGCAACAATCAGAACAGTTCTCTGCAGGCAGCACGGGGACTCCCGGGGGAGGTACACCTGCAGAAGGGACCTAGTTTCTCTAGATCTCTTCAGCTATGACATTGGCTTCACCTTTTGGCCAGTGAAAGAAAGTTCAAAATCTTTTCTAAAAAGAGCATAAATTCATTCCTCATGTCTTTGTGTTCCTGGTCATTTTCTCATTCCAGGACCATAGCAAAAGTTGTCCCATGCAATGGGCTCCCGGGATCCTGCAGGAGCTCTAGAAGTAAGAAGCACAGCTTCCGTTCCCAGCTCGGCTGCAGAGGATCAGGATGCACCCCACCGAGTTCCAATTGCAGAGCATAATTGGCCAAGAGCACCAGCTGCTGGGCTGGACACCTGTCCCTTCATTTGAACCAAGGCCACACTCTTCACAGGCGGCTTTTAGCCAATGGCCAGGCACTTCAAGGCTCCTCAGGAGATGGGACTCCTCTGAGAGCTGGCTTTGGTCAAGGACTCCAGCAGCCTGCAGAGCCCTTGTTAGACCACACAGCAGCCCAGGACCCTTCCACCAACCTCCAATTCCTCTTTCCTTTGCTCGGATCTCACTTGAATGATGAGCTGACTGCTGTCATAGCCTCTCCACTTTCTTTTACATAGACATTTCCTCTAATAAAATCTTTGCAATTTAAGGTCATACACAGCTATCCTTCTGTATCTAGAGGATATTGGTTCCAGTATCTCTTGTAGAAATCAAAACTTGTAGATGCTTAAATGTAAAATGGCATTACATTGGCATAGAACTTACACATATTCTCCCATTTAATTTAAATTATTGCTAGATTACTTATAACACCTAGTGCTATGTAGATAGTTGTTACACTGTGCGGCTTAGGGAATGATGACAAGAAAAAGAGCCTGTACATGTTCAGTACAGATGCAATTAAAAAAACCAAATATATATATATATATATATATATATATATATATATATATATATATTTCAATCCTCAGTTGAATCTGCAGATGAGAAGTCTGTAAATACAGAGGGTTGATTGTAACTCCATGTGCTTCTCATAAGATCCAGATTAATTGAAGTGGTACTGAGAATGAGTTGAGAAAAGAGGTGGCACATTATGGCTTGGGGACTGTATCACGCATTGGCCAGCAGATAGAGGTCACCATCCTGGTTGGTGGAGGAAAGAGAGGTACACTTTGTCCTTGATACAAGATGGTGATTCAGTTGCTTAAGATTTCACAGGAGGTTGTCTGGGAACACCAGCTGGTGGAGGGTGGAGCCAAGACAGGTGCAGATCTGCAAGCATTTGAAAAATATGAGCCAACAATGTGTGCCAAACAGCAGAGTTGACTGATATTCCTCAATTGAATGTACACCCTGCAAAAGGAAAAGGAGAGGCTGAAGTCTGTTAAGCAGCTTTTAATGGCCAAATGAGAGAACCAAAGAGCTTCTGTGATGGCTGCCAAAAATCCCCTTATCACCCGGTCTGGGTGGGCAGACACAGCAGAGAGGCAGGGACTTGAGAGAGCTTCAGTGCTCAGGAGAGGGGGGAATGCTCAGTCAATCAGGTCTGTGAACCGCAGGGTAGTGCCTTGAAGGAGATTCTGGTTGGATTCCTCAAACTGCAGGAGAAATGATGTCCCTAAGAATGTGGACACCATGGAGCCCATGGGCCCTCTGTAAAAGTACACACACACACGGGCCCTTGGTAAAAGTACACACTCTGTAAAAGGACCCACACACAGAAGTCAATAGGCATCCTCCACTTCTGGCAGCCAGGACAACAAGTAGGTCGAATCCCAACATAATGTGACCCCCCTGGAGCCGTGCGGGGCCTGAGAGGACATGAAAGAACATCCACCTAGAAAACTGAAAAGAGGAGCTGGCATATGGCCTGGGAGGAGAAAAGTTTGCCTGGGACTGGATTTTGAGGTGTTTGATCAAGCCGCCCAGAATGTAAAGTGAAAGAAATAATAATTAAGTATATATATATATATATATATATATATATATATATATATATATTGTTTTCAGGATATGAAATTTAATACCACGGCCAAAATATTAAGAAATGGCACAGACTTGCTACTGGACGAGTTAGCTCTCAAAAAGACCAGAAATGCTCTGTGTAGTGGTGCACACCTATCATCCTAGCAACTCGGGAGGCTGAGGCAGGAAGATTTCAAGTTGAAGGCCAACCTCAGTAACAACATAGTGAGGCCTCAAATGATGACTGAAACACTGTCACAAAGTAAAAAAATTAAAGTGTGCCCCTGGGTTTAATGAGGACACCAAGGACACCAAGAAGGCACTGATGAGAGAGGCAGTGGTCACTAAAGAGCCTGGTTATTGCCCTCTCCTGAAGGGCAGGGTTAACTATATAACTGGCAGTCATCAACAAACTAGAAGGTGCAGAGTGTTGACACCGATCATACTGCCATAGAATTGTCAGGCTGGGCCCTGCAAATATGGCGGCTCCAGAGAATGAGTGCAGACTACCATTGTTACAGTCTTCACTAGGCAGTGGCCCTGGTTATCACTGCTAGAGCCAGTAAACAAGGCCTCCGGAGTGTGGCCAGTGTCCACACCTGCTAGTGCCTTTTCTACCACTGCGATGAGTCAAAGGGATCTGCATGTGTCATTTTAAAACAGTATTACATACAATTAAAAAAAAAAAAAACTCATCTCCACCTTTTCCCATTTACCAAGTAATGAAAATTTGTTTAATTGTGTGAGAGGAAAACACGCTTTGTTAACAAAGAAATTTTAAAATTACATGTCTTTTTTGCTTTCGGTTATACAAGCCAGTAGAATGTATTTTGACATATCATACATACATAGATATAATTTCCCATTCTTGTGGTTATACATGATGTGGAGTTACACTGTTCATGTATTCATATATGAACAAAGTAAAGTTGTGTCTGCTTCGTTCTACTGTCTTTCACATCCCCATCCTCCCTCCCTTCCCCCACACCGCCTGTTCAATCTGGTGAACTTCCACTCTTCCCTCCCTCCTCTCTCCACCTATTGTGAGTCAGCATCCACATTTCAGAGAGAACATTTGGCCTTTGGTTTTAGGGGGATTGGCTTATTTCACTTAGCATGATAGCCTCCAATCTCATCCATTTGCTGGCAAATGCCATAATTTCATTCTTCTTTATGGCCGAGTAATATTCCATTGTGTCTATGTACCACATTTTCTTTATGCATTCGTCCACTGAAGGGCACCTAGGATGGTTCCATAGTTTAGCTATTGTGAATTGAGCTGCTATGATCATTGATGTGGCAAGTCCCTATAGTATGCTGATTTAAAGTCCTTTGGGTATATGCCAAGGAGTGGAATAACTGGGTCAAATGGTGGTTCCATTTCAAGTTTTCTGAGGAATGTCCACACTGTTTTTCAAGAGTGTTTGTACCAATTTGCAGTCCCACCAGCAATGTATGAGTGTGCCTTTTTCCCGAATCCTTGTCAACATGTATTGTTATTTGTATTCTTGATAATTGCCATTCTGACTGGAGTGAGATAAAATCTCAGTGTAGTTTTAATTTGCATTTCTCTAATTACTAGTGATGTTGAACATTTTTTCCATATATTTGTTGAGCATTCATATTTGTTCTTCTGTGAAGTGTCTGTTCAATTCCTTTGCCCATTTATTGATTGGGTTATTTGTGGTTTTTGGTGTTAAGTTTTTTGAGTTCTTTACATATCCTGGAGATTAATGTTCTATCTGAGGTGCAGATAGAAAAGATTTTTCTCCCCTCCTATAGGCTCTACATATTCTTGATTGTTTCCTTTGCCGTGAAGAAGCTTTTTTAGTTTGATACAATTTCATTTATTGATTCCTGATTTTTCTTCTTGCACTTTTGGAGTCTTGTGGAGAAATTTAGTTCCTAAGCTGACATGATAGAAATTGGGGCTCACTTTTTGTTCTCTAGGTGCAGGGTCTCTGGTCTAATGCCTAGGTCCTTTATCTACTTTGAGTTGAATTTTGTGAAGGGTGAGAGACAGGGGCCTAATTTCATTTATATAACATTTTAAATAACAAATTTTATAAGTCTTCAAATGACCTATATTTTTAGTATTGGAATAAATGCACCATATGTTAAGATATATGAAACTCATTTCGCATCAGAAATAGACAAAATTGTTTCCCTAAAAATAAATTAAATCCACATAAATAAAATAAAAAGCAGCTTGGTCTTGTAGGAAGGACGGAAGGGCAGGAAACAGATCAAGAACAGCTCACATGTCGGTTGAAGTGGTGACAAGTGACTAATAATTTTGTGACAGGACTGTGTTGTGATGTGGCCTGAATACCCCTTCGTGGCCTGACTATATCATGGGGCATCACACTTATTCACTGCCTCCTGATAATTGTACAAAATTAAAGAAGAAAGACTCACACCCTGGAGGAGTTGGGAAGACCCATGTGTTCCCGAGGGTGGGAGATAAACTCTACAAAGATCTTCAGTAAAGTCTTTAGGAGCCTGGGACCCAGTTGTGTCAGGATATTTCTCAATAGTAAAAGTCAAGTTATTGAATTTTGCATCAACTGCCACAAGGAGGTAAGCACAGCACCTGGGCTCTGGTGTCAGCTCATCCATCCCTACAGCACAGTGTCCTGCTCTAAGTAGATCAGGGCAGGAAGCAGCTCCCAGCCAGGTCCAGGCCATAGTGCCCATATCCCAGCTGCTGGAGCCACATGATCTGGCAGATGTTGTGGTGTCCGTGGTGATAGTTCTTGTTATCAGACACGTGTGCATGAGATCTTTCCATGACCAGCGGCCTTTATTTTATTTTATTTCATATTATTTTGATAGAGTGTGACTCCACTTAGATTCTGGTGACTTTTCCAAGGGTCATTCCTCCAATGATGATTCATAACACGTATCATGGAATCCCTCCCTGCCCCCTACGTCTCCAGAGAGCTGCTGTCAGAAATCTCTCTCGAACCCAGTATCCCTACATTTTTGTTTTTGTTTTGATTTTTTGCCCCTTTCTGCCAAGGCTGCTACCAACGTGGTAGCTGGATTGAGTATGTCTGGGCAGAAAGAGCACTATGTCAAGGGAGTAGACGTAGTCTTTTAGTCCCTCTACCATTTCTGGCCTGACACTGAAAGATGTGAAAGAGATGAATTTTACCAAATTGTTCTCCCAAAGAAGCTGAGTTTTATTGAATTGTGTGTTGAATAGCAATTACTTACTAATTAGTTCTTAGAATTCTAAATTCATTATATAATTTTTTTAGATAACTAGGGATTCTTCATATATCCCCACATAAAGATGGAGGAACTTGGAAAGGTTAAGTCATTTAGTTTAAGGTCATAGAGCAAGCATGTAGCAGAATTTAAATTCAAATACAGGTTTTTGGATTTCCCTAAATTAAATTATGTTTCCACTGCTTTACCGTTTTAATAAGGAAGTGTTCAAAATCAGATGAGTTCTTCTTTCCAGAAATTTCCATGCTGAAATCCTCTCCTCTCCTTCAGGCCTCTAGAGCTCAGTTACTCACAGGATGTGACATCTCTCTGCAGTGTAACTTCCCCCCAATTCACCTGTCTGATCCCACCAGACTTGCCAAGCTCTCAAAGACAGGGACTAGCCTTGCACACCGTGTCCCTTGAGCACAGTGCGGCTGCTTAGCACCCAGCAGATTCACGACAAATGTTTACTCATTAGAGGAATGAAAGCCAGCACAGACTGGTTTAATTTCTGATGTAAGACACAGTGAGATCTTGGGTAAATCTTTGAAGATGTTTTAATCTTAATTCCATTTCTTCATTTGCAAAGAGAGTACAATTTGGTCTCAGTAATCTCGAGTTCCTTTTCAACTGTCAAGGCTCATGATACTAAATAAAACACAGAAGTTGTTATGAAAGCTTAAAATGATGAACTTAAGTACAATGTGAGGATGAATGATGAGAAATTAATTTGATTTTTTTCCTGGCTCAAGATTTAATGCATTGATTATAAATGTCAGTATGGGAACTGTATTAGCTATGATCTGGAAAATGAAATTGTTTTGTGGAGATTCACATGTGTTATTAACTCAGTGGCACCAAAACCATTTATTTTAATAAAGTCTGAGAAGAAATATTCACATAAAGGACTATAGTTGGTGGTACAAAACCAACATGGTCCTTACTAATGAACATTCCAAATATTCTCATAAATGTGGATGGTAGTGTGATATATATATATATATATATATATATATATATATATATATATACACATATATATATATATATACACATAAACATGGATCTCTGTAGTTTCAGAGAACATGAATTTCCTAAATCAATAGCATACTTTTCATGGTAACCCAAAGAACAGATTTGTTCTTCCCATTCTAAATGTGTTTGGAGTGGAATTTCTTAGGGAAAGCCAGGAAAGCAGATCACATAAATTAACCCCATGTATAAAATGTTTGTGTTTATTAGTTGAGCCTATAACTGAAACAGGATGGGGTTTAGCTCTGGGATGTACAGGTGGAAACACTTAGTGGGAACTGTATCCTCTGCCACACACAAGAATTCTTAGGGGAAAAGACTAGAACATTGCTCAAAGAATGGATTATATTTACCAAAAAGCTAGAAAATTTCTCACTGGAACAGGGGTTATACCCCTGACCTTCTTGTTACTAAGGAGTGAGCATGCTCGAGGTGGTGTTGTGTGTCATCCTAGGGCCACCAAAAGTAGCTTCATGACCTTTCACCTCAGTAGCATCTCTGTGTCAGCCACAGTATAGACTGCACATTTGTAGGTGACTCTCTTGCTCATTTGACCTAAACACAGCAAATTTTAAGCTCTTAATGAAGCTATTGACAATGAATCTGTCTTTGAATAATTAAGAATAAAAGGATAAGATTAAAATGAGAAGCTATTTTGTGCTATTATTTTTATGCTTTTGTGTTCACAGTGAAAATTTTGCAAAGTCAGAAAGTTTTCAATTAACATCTATTTTCTTTTAAATCAAATAGCTGTGTTCTTTTCTATAATCTTAATTCTTTCTAGGACACATTGGGATATTTACTTGATTCCAAGATGTCTGCTTATTCTCTTCTGCTCAATTAATGACATTTATTTTTTTTAAGTGAAGGAAAACAGTTATAAATTAAGTCTCCATTCTTCTCAGAACATTTTGACATTCAAGTTAATAATAAAGGATGTTAATAGCATTTAGCAATTATTGAGCATAATGTCCAAAGGATTTGCTAAGCACATTTCATTATTATTTCATTTAATTCTCACAATTATCTGTGGGTAGATAGGTAGAAAATATAGAAGATTTCTCTCTTTTTTAAGTAAAAAAATTAAGTCTCAGAGAAGTTAAATGAATTACCCAAGATTACACAATTAACAATGAATAATCCTGGGACTCAGATTCATGAAAGCCCACATTCTTTCCATGGTGTTTCTGATTCTCATCACTGGCTACAAAGAATCACCCAGGGAAATTGAAAATAAATCACCCAGCCCTATACCATACACATGGATTGGACCTCCATTTCCAGATGGTGTTGGAGAAATTTTGCACGTTATTTCTAACTCCAAGTGAACCTAATCTCCAGACAGGGTTGAAGGCTACCTACTGCATCGCGATTGTCCCAGAGAACTGTGGGCATTCCCTCATACCTGACACAGTCTTTTCCCTGTAATGTGTTTCAAAGACCAATTGTATCCAGATAATCTGAATTATCTCAAACTCAAATCACTGCTTGACCTACACAAATACACTAGCTTCTCTTTTGCCAATACAATCAGCTCTGGAATCCATATCCATGGATTCAGCCAAACTTGGATCATGCACTATGTAGTTAGACCTACAATAGTTGCATGTATTCTCAATGTATATATGTTTTCTTTGTCATCACTCTCTAAGCAATACAGATTAACAACTGTTTACATAGGATTTACATTGTAGTAGGTGACACAAGTCATCTAGCAATTACATGGGAGAGTGTGCATGGGTTACATGTATCTACTGTGCTATTTTATATAAGGGACTTGAGCATCCCTCAATTTTGACATCTGTAGGAAGTCCAGGAGCTAATCCTTCATGGATACCAAGGGACAGAGGTGTTAACTGAGTGTCCCTAACATGTGCAGTGCCTGGCATTCTGGAGGGTTCATTCAAAGGCCATGCCCTTGTGGGGCTAATGACTTAGTTAGGCAATACGAAACTTGGAGTCAGCTGGGGTCCTGAAAGCACAACCTCAATGACATACAAAATCACTTCATCGTCAACCTGTGACACGACGTTTGCACAGGTCCAATTATGAGACTGAGGGAATAACAGTAATTGCACTTACTATGTACAGGGGCTTATTTTAAGTGCTTTGTATGTATTAAGTCCTAATCTTCACAACCACCACAACTATTATTATCCTCACTTCACAGATGAACTGGAGGTACAGAGTGATTGAGCAATGTGTCCGAGATTACAACTGGAATGATTAATGGAGCTACAATTCTAACCCAGGACATTAGGTTAGAATGATGGGCACTACATATTTCTAAATAAGAAAAGTAGAAAGTCAGATGATTTGTAAGAAAGAAAAACTAGGAAAATTGTCATAAATACCCTTGTGGATTTCATCTTTCATACACAGTCATCCTTTTGGTATTCAGGACACTCTTGCAGATACTCGAATCCCAAGATGGTCAAGTCCCTCAAGTAAAATAATGTAGTGTTTGCATATAACCCACGCACATGCTTCTGTATGCATTAAATCATTCTAGATGACTTATGTTGCCTAATGCAACATAAATACTATGAA
The DNA here is from genome assembly GCF_045843805.1 of Urocitellus parryii. NCBI lineage: Eukaryota > Metazoa > Chordata > Mammalia > Rodentia > Sciuridae > Urocitellus > Urocitellus parryii. The sequence goes on along the minus strand of NC_135538.1, from coordinate 131,047,284 downwards.
AATAGTTGTTATACTATATTACATAGGGAAAACTGATAAGAAAAAAAAAGTCTGCATGTTCAATACAATGTAATTTCTTTAAAATATTTACAAGAGTGGTTGAACCAATGTATATGGAACCCGAGGATAAGGAGTACCAATGTTATATGCAAATATATATACTGATGGGGTTTTTTTAATGGAAACAAAAATTATAACATACCTTGTAACATGCATATTATTTATAAGGTGCTAAATTGTCAACCTCTAACTTGTTTACAAAACATTTCTTTGGAGACAATATATAAGGATATGAAAAACCATTCTTTTGGCATCCTTCAGTTTTTCTACTTAAGAACATCATCTTCTGTGTCTTCACTGGAAAGCATCTTCAAAGACAAACCTAAAAACTAAATCTTTTAAGAATCATCAACACCCTTTTTCTTTTCTTGATGTGAAACTTGCCACTGGTGTCACAATCAGTAAGTCCCTTTCCTCTGTATCTTTTACTAAGTCCAATGTTTTCTCTCATTTTTGGCCTCTCAGAGGAGCATTTTTGTGTGTGTTAATTTCCATTAATTCAATTAATTTCCATTCTTTCTACCTTCAGTGTTAGTGCCTGACACTAACAGTCTAACATGGAGCATGAAGTAGGTAGAGTCTCATATAATGTTAATTAACCATCCTTTATAGAATACATTACAGATTGGGAGGATCAAAATGTGAGAGCCAGGTGTGGTGATGCACACACCTGCAACTCCAGCAGCTCAGGAGGCTAAGGCAGGAGGAACACAAGTTTGAGGCCAGCCTTAACAACTCAGCAAGGCCCTAAGCAACTATGAGATCCTGTCTCAAAATAAAAAGGGCTGGAACTCAGAGGTTGAGTACCCCTGGGTTCAATCCCTTGTATTGGAAAAAAAAAAGTGTGAAACCCACTGTCTCCATAGTGAGAGCTGAGGTCTGGCTGGATCACTCCTGTGCACATCTCCCCAGTCCCCCTCCCAGGATCACCCATTGCCTCATCTCTGTACACTCCCTTGCTTTATGGCACTTCCTCCAACCACGACCACCTCTTCTGAGCCTTCTACTCTTTTTCTTTCAAGATGTTGACTCACCAGAATTTATCAATCAAGACTCAACTCAAAGGCCATTTTTCCACTTATCTTTTTTACATATCCCCTTGCAGATTTTAGTTTGTATACACATGTGAAGAATAAAGTCTCTGCAACTGAATCCAATGAATTGCTCCTTTTTTCTGTCTTCTCAGACTCATGGTTTGCTCTTCTATGATAGCAGTTGATTTAAGCTGCCCAATTACAATAACCCATGAATTGTCTTAGGATTCTTGATAGATCATAATCATCGGGCAATGAAGACCAGTATTTCTTTCAGCATTATCCCTGTGCCTGACCTGTGCTCATTTTCATTAAATAAATAAGTATATTTATTTTTATATATTTATATATTTTATATATTTAGTATAGAAGTATGGAAATGAATAAATAAGTACATGCATGTATGAAAACATTACAATGAAACCCATTAGTTTTTACAATTAATAAGATTGGATAATTATAATAAAAATAAATGAGTAAACAAATAGATTTGTGAATTAGCATAAAATGCTCAAAGATACAAAAAGCCCCAAGATAGTCTTTTTTTCCTAAATAATTTTGAAGAGGGGAAAAGTGAAGGTTTGTACTATCTGTAATGTCATCTAAGACTTGTATTCAAAGGAAACTTGGAAACTTGGTCACTGTAATGCTGGTTTTTCTTGATAGCCTTTTGATTGGAGGGATTATTAGGAGGGGATTTTATAGGACTGCCATAAATGGTGAGTAAATAAGCGAAAGGAAAACAAATGTGACAACCAGGGGTCTGTTTATTTCCTTTATTTATGCCCTGTCTTCTGTCTTTAGATTAATTTCTGTATCAGAAGCTTTAGAGGCAGTCGCTGTGCTGGTCTTTAATTAAGTACATGAGTGAGTGTGTGTGCCTACATTCCCTGGTGTTGAACTGAACAGTAAAAAATTTAATCAAATAAACAATTAACAAGATTTCCCATGGTTCTAAGTGCATTAACAGTTACTGACACCTCATCTTTCAATATGTCCCTGGACTTTAGATGGCATAGTTATAGATCTTCAAGTGGGAGGGCTCAGCTCACTGAGGTTGGATTGATTTTTTAACCCTCAGTCTTCCCTTGATGGTTCACAAAGAAACTCAGATGACCATGGCCAAAACAGCTCAATATTCCAAACTGAATGCAGCAGTTCCAGACTTATTCCAAATGCAGGAAGCTGGTTTGTGTAGTGTGGGCCTCTTGTACTATATAGTTTACATGTCCCCTTCACATTCTCATTGTGGATGTTGGTGGGGTGTTTGAGGGAGGCTGGTTGTTCTCAGTTCCTCTGTGATTTCAAGGCAGCAGCTTCCATTACCTGGATGGTTTCGTAGCCACACCTTGTAACAAGGGGACTGTTTTAGTCCACGTATGCTGCTATAATAAAACATCTTAGACTGAGTAATTTTACAAACTGCATAAAAGTTTTCTCACAGTTCTGGAGGGTGGGAAGCCCAAGATCAAGGTGGCAGAAGATTTGGTATCTGGTGAGGGCTCGTTGTCTTCTTGCAGTGTCCATACATGACAGAAGGGCTACACAGCTCCCTTGAACCTTTTAAATAAGGGCACTAATTCCATTCATGACTTAAATCACCTTCGAACTTCTAATACCATTCCACTGGTAATTGGATTTTGTGTTAGTCAGCTTTGCATTACTGTAACAAAATACCTGAAATAATAATTTTTCAAAGAAAATTTATTTTGACTCACAGTTTTGAAGGTTATCGTGTTCAGTTGGCCCCATTGCTTTTGGCACTATGCTGAGGCAGGACATCATGGTAGTAGACATGATAGAGGAAATTGCTCTTCACACCCAGAAGGCAGAAAGAGACAGGAAATTGCTGGGATTCCAATATATCCTTCAAGGGTCTGCCCCCAATGACCTAACTTCCTCCCACTAGGCCCCACCTCTTAAAGGTTCCACCACTTCCCATAGATGCCACAAGCTGGGGATCACATCTTTAATACCTGGGCCTTTGGGAGACACATCTAAACCATGTTTCCAGCATAGGAGTTTGGACAGGGGGAATGAAACATTCAGACCATAGCAGGGACCAAACTCATTTCTGGAAGACCTACCTAGTCCTGACTCACATGGATTTTCTCTGTTCTTGAACAAGTCGTATAGCTTCACTGAATCTCAGGTTTCTGCCAACTTACTTTTCACAACTGTTTTAGGAACTGAAAGCTCCAAGCAGAGCTGAAAAACTTGTGAAATGTGTCTGCAATTGCAAACCTTCTAACCAGGTGAGGCTGTCATTGACATTCAGTCTCCTGAGGATCTACAGCTCCGTGAAAAGGACCATGATACCCTTAAATTATATTTGGGGGGGGGGGGAAATCTGTAATGGATTTTAATTAAAGCTTACAAATGAATAGATCCCTGGAGAACTTTTACTTCACTGCAGTCTTCTCTGGAAACTCCACTTATTAAAAATATGCAAGTTGAGAATACTAAGAAGAAATACTCCAAGTGGAAATATTATTAAGAATAAAGACTCTGAAAAGAATTTTATTTGGAGTTCCCCACCCCTTAAGTCTATGCTTCAAGTGGTAAGTGAAAACACTAAAATGGAGAATATTTATTACAAAACGCTGAAGCTCATGAAAAGTCTGTCTTGCAGAGACAGGAAAATAATCTCAAGCAAACATAAACTTGAGAATGAAATGTTTTTATGAGTTGTGAGTCTGTTACAGCTTTACTTGGCCTAATGGTTAACTACATCAAAAGAAAAAAAATCATAAGTACAGTATGATTTCATAAGCTTTAACTGAAGCATTTTTTTCATGTCAAGCCCATAATGGATTCTCAGAAGAGACTGGGTGGAGCGGAAGCCTAAGAGGTGGGGAAAACGTCTAAACTCACCAGGACTTAAAAAGAGTAGAGATAAGTAATATTTCTTGCAGGTTTTTTGAAAATATCAGTTTATAGAAAGTGTCTTGAGCGATGATTCTACAAATGAAGGAGAGAAATTAAGTGTTAGACAGGTAAATAAGACTTGGAAAGTGGGGGTGAAAGGTCATGGTGGTCAGTGGGGGCCCATGACCAGGAAGAACAAGTCTTAGGAGGTGGACAGCAGCTGTCTGAGGGGGAACTAGGGTCCTCATGAAAGGTCATGAGACAGGCTCTTCCTTGTTGGAGATGCTGAATATTTTGAAGACACAGATAAATTCCCTTCTTTTAAAATGAGCATCCAGGAGGATGCCACATGACTCTCCATGGGAGGTCTTTCTCGTGCCCCACTCCACAGGCTTAGGGACACGACTATGAAACTACTCTGTCACAGTTTGTTCCTATGGAGTGAACCTGGGAAAGTCACTCTTCCTGGGAAAGGTCTTGGAAATCCTGAAATAATAGCGTTATTTCACAAAGAGAGTAGGGACCCTATTGGCCATGCTCAGATAAAGCCTTTCTCATAAGGTCATGGACTTGTGTTTGGTGCCTATAAATCCACACACATAGCAAGCACAGTCTGTAAATCAAATAAATAATGTCCCTCACTTATACCTGTTATTGCCTTTCAAATTATGTGGATACCATTGTTATGATGAAAAAAACGAACTCTTTTATAATCATTATTTAATTCACAGGATCTTCTCATTGTGTATTTAAAGAATCAATACAACACATACTGAAAGTTAAAGATGCATTCAGTCGTCCATATCCATGGTTTCTGAATCTATGTAGCAAATGTGACTGAGGAGATCCATAGGATTGCACTCTGCAAAAAAAATTCAGAGAACTTGGGTGGTGGGATCACGGAGAATGTCAGACAAGTGACCCAGCTAAGTTGATTTAGCAATCTAAACAGGGGAAGAACCTCCAACCTGGGCAGCTCCTTTATTTCTTGGGACACTGAGCAAATTACTGTGGAAAAAAGAATTTAATTGACAGAAAAGCTTATTCACATATGCACACGCATGTGCACACACACACACACATACACACTCACTCACTCAAAGCAATTATTCTAGGGAAAACCTGGAAAATAGGGTTGAACTATATTATCTTCAGGTCACTAAAATTAACTGACTGGATTTTTTTCAAAGCACTTAAAGGAGAAATCTTTTATAATGCCTATATATACATTTAAAGATGGAACGAAATGTCCTTGGTTTTCTCTGGGAAGCACATGTTCTTTGGTCTGCATGTTACTGCATCATAAAGACACAGGTTATAGCTCATTTGCTCTAAATGCCAGAAACCAGGGTTATTTATAGGGCAGAGACGCACATAAAACAGGCACTTGGATGTTGGACTTCGGCCCTGCAGGGACAGCCTTCAGAGTTGACATTACAGGAGCACAGAAGCCAAGAACCTCAATCAGGCAACACAGGTTTATGAAGCTGAGGGTCACACTATGTGAGATAAAGGATAATAGGGATCAGAGCAGGTGATGGCAGTAACCAGTGATCATGCAGCAGAACTTTCTTGTCAATGGATAAGAAAAATAACTCAAAACTCTCTAGCTACTGTGCAGCAGGGCTCCAAGGGGACAGGAAGTCTATGCCTTGAGACGATGGCCTTTCAGCTGCCATCTCCCACCCCTGGTCTCTAGGTGAGTAAGGCACTATCTCTGCCTCAGGAGTTTGCAGCCTACTGTGGAGTCAAAGAAAATCGAGATGAAAAGTAGATGGGTCGCCCACAAATATGTGTCCTAAGAGCCAACAGGACTGAGGAATGTAGGGAAGTGGATCCAGTGATTTCAACGGCCCCCACTAAATGTGAGGGCAAAGAAGATGGGAGACCTTTCAGTACTGGGAACAGAGCACTGAAGCCCAGAGGCAGGAAAATGCATGTCTTGTCCCGTGAACCAGTAGAAAAATGACCAGGGAAGGAAGGGAAAGAGGAAGGGGAGAAGGGAAAGAGGAGAAAGGGAGAGAGGGAGGAGAAGAAGGATGATTGTGTGACAGGCAAGAAATAAAGTAGGAGGAGAGGCTTAAATGCAAATTGTAATGGGTTGACTCCCAGGGAGATTACCTGGTCTTAGACTTTAGGGGTGATTTTTCACCTGTGAAGCATGAATGAGTATCAAAATAATGCTGGTGCTGAGAGGCATGGGGGCTATTCCAGACCTGAGGGCTAATTTCTTTCAATCTGGTAGAACTTCACAAAGGCTGGTCTCCAAATTCTTCCTCCTTGTCAGGACACTGGCAGCTCCCGAACCTTCTGGGTGGCCAAGGAATTTCTACATCCACTGGTGCTATTGCCATCAGATGCCCACACCTCTCAGCCTCTTCAGATGGCCAGTGCTTCCACTGCCTCATTGGAGCCCTGTCTGATGCTGATGTCCCAGTCTGCAGGGTGAGAGCTCTGAGACCACTGTGAGGCTGCATCCTGCTCACCCAGAGTGGGAAACCCTTCTCCCCAGCCCAGGAGCCCAGATTGTGTTCTCTGTGACCTCAGGAGGCCGAGGCAGAAGAATCCTGAGTTCAAAGTTAGCTTCAGCAAATCAGGGAGTCCCTGTCTCTAAATCATATATGAAAGGCTGGGATATGGCTTAGTGATTAAGTACTCCTGAGTTAGATATCCAGTATGAAGAAGAAAGAGAAGGAGAAAAAGACTTCAGCCTATTCTAACAATCTTGGAAGGGGCCACATTATGTTTGAGTCAACCTTCTGGTATGCCATTCCTTTGCATAGACCCCCACCCTTCTAAGAAGAATGACAATGACACTCCCATTGTCCATAGGATGAAGTCTTGTCTCTTTGTACTTGCTAGTATCAAGTTTGTGTGAGCAATACCATTGAGGGCTATGGTTCAGCGGGGGGTAATGGGACCTGGTAGGTATAGGGAAAGCTCCTCACATAGGCACCAAAGGTTGCTGCAAAACTTATAATAGCAGGAGGCATTTTTCCTGCTACTCCTGGTGCTTGCTCACTCTCGCTCTCTCTCGCACTCTCTCTCTCTCTCTGTTTATATATGTATATGTATGTATATATATATATATATATATATATATATATATATATATATATATATATATTTCCCCTTGTTGAGTAACACTGATAAAACTGAATGATGCCTGTCACTTGTATACAAGTAAACAACTCATGGTGCTTAACTAAATGTCTTGTAGTTACTCTTTGACAATTTTATCCAACTAAATGTGAGGGCAAAGTTTTTGTTTCTTCTTTTCAGGGAAGCATGACTTTAGAGCCTCAGACCTAAACAATATTCCTAAATTCTAATCTCATTTTTTTTTTCTGTGAGCCCCAAGAATGTTCTTGGGCTGCTCTGGGTCCTCTGAGTCTTGTAATAAGCCTTTCAAACTCCCCATCCCATTTCACTCTGTCTCAATTAACCGTTTCAAACAGGTAACAATGGATGGCTTCAGTACTGTTGTAACAGTCTCTCTTTCATCATTTGAGTTTAAAACATCTGACTGACAATGCTGATGAGCACCTAGGCTGTGCTGAGCCTATAAGCATGAAGCAAACTTAATCCTCCTCCATTTTGCAGAAAGTACTCAGGGAAGGGATGTGTGGGAAGGAGACACACTGATTACTTCTACCTGGTCCCCAAGCAGGTGAGGTCGCAAGGTCTCAGAAACATCAGGCAGGAGGAGAGCCAGGGGTATAAATAGGCAAACGTGTAATAAGGATTTCTTATACCTGGTGGGACCCTTATTTCTCTAGAGTAAGTTCACCTACCTGCAGATATTTGGAACTCCTGGGAAGACACACCTGTGCCTGGAAAGGAGCTGCTGTACTATCTTCCACTTTGCGTAATTCCCTTACTAAATATCCATGAACTCTGGCATCAAAGAAACCTGTCACCTTCTGACTTGTCCTTGTGTCAAGGATATCCATGGTCCCATTGAGACCACCACATAGAGAGCTTTAGGGAAAATAAATGTAGGACTTAGACATCACAGAAGTAGACACACATTGGAGGAATAGATGAGTCTCCACTAAGGAAGTGAGAGTTGGAAACCCCATCTAATTCATTATTTTTCATTTTTGAACAATATAAAAAGTTTAGGAAAGCTCTGACACAAAGGAGCTTGATATTTTGTTTTTCAAGCAGATAAAAAGGTAGTACATACATATTTTAATAAAAACATTTACTTTTTCCATTTTAAGAGGAAAAATATAAAGGCAGTTGCATTTAAATGTATCTGGGCTTCGGATGTAGCTCAGGGTTAAAGTGCTTGTCTATCATGCAGGAACCCCTGGGTTCTGTCCCAACACTGGAAAAATAATGAAGAAAAAGTCTAAAGAAGAGAATATATGCATATTTTTTAAATGAAAGTTACCTATTTTTTCCCATCAAATCTGATCTTCCACTTGCATTTACCTCATGGCCTCAATTCTTTTATCTTATCTCCAGTGCTCATGATATTCTAGTAAATTTTTTAAAGTAGCAAAGGGCTGGATGTAATGGCGCATGCCTGTAATATAAGCAACTCGGGCGGTTGAGGCAGGAGGATGGCAAGTTCAAAGTCAGCCTCAGCAACTTATCAAGGCCCTAAGCAACTTAGCAAGACCCTGCCTATAAATAACAAATGTAAGAAGGGAGCTGGGGATGTGTCTCAGTGATTAAGCAAGCCTGGGTTCGATCTCCAGTATAAAAAAAAAAAATGTAGCAAAGGAAATAATAGTTCTAAGAATCGTATACTACTTTACTGAACACCAAATTGGTGATCTTTATAGTAAGAACATGATAAATGGAAAAATGTGTCTAAACAAAATAAAACAATGAAAAATTTTAAGTCATTAGGACAAATTTAAATTCCGAGAAACTTTGCTTGTGAATATTAAGTGAAAAAGCATAATTAAGCAATATATTCACTACTAAATTAATTCTAATTGCCTTCAGTGCTAAGTGTGTGGTAGAAGAATAGATAATTAATATTTTTTGGATCAAGTACTCAAGTATTTTTACAAAAACACATATTACCATTAAAGACTCATGATAAAGAACAGAGATCAAACATGGTGGCGGGCGCGGAGAGATCAAGTCTCTGACCTCTTCAGCTGCTCGGGCATAGGGAGTCCTAAACAGCCTAAATCTGTTTGCTCAGGATCACTGGGCAATGCTGAGCTGACATGGATCTGGGGCGAACAGTCTGGGCCTCTCAGAACACACACCGAGCCCAGATCGGCTGAATTCAAGCTCCCGTTCGCCTGCTTCCCGCAGACAAACAGCGGCGACTCAGCACTGATCCATCCGGCTGAAACAACTGGTCGGCCCTTCTGATCCTACGGAGGTAAATGCCTACCGAGGCTTCATAGGTAGCGGCCACAGGTTTGAAACGGGGCTTGGGAGAGACAGTAAGGACCCACCCGTTGCATTGGTCACCCGGCAAAGGGAAACGAACTGTCGCCATTTGCAAGAGAGGCCACCATGGCAGAGAACTGACGTCATCAGACTGCGGCGGAGGAGATAACTTCATTGAATCCTGCGGCTACAGGTGTGTAATCCCCTAGCCTTCCCTCTCCACACATCGGGGAAACCTTAAGGGCCCCTCCCAGCTCTCCGTGAGCCCGGTAGCCAGACCGAGGGAATTAGAGGTGGCGCGGGACCCGCGGCGCGGAACTACCGCTCCCACCAGTGCTGAGAGCTGAGGTCTCTTGCACCAGCTACTGGGGGCGTGGCTACCGGAGGGCAAGTAAAATTTGCTGAGGATTCTCAGCCCCAAGCTCTACAAACTTAGGGTCTGAGGGAATGGCAAACAGGGAGAGTGTGCCCAGTCATTCATGACAACAGGGCTCCCGGGAGCAGCAGACCTGGCGTGTACCCAGTAATGTGGTGAGCGGCACCCGTGAGAGGGGCCTGGCTAGAGGAAAAGTGGGGAAGTGACTAGACACAAGAGGAGGCCCTAGGCACTCAGGATTGGAGACTCGCCCAATCTGGGAGGAGGAGCTGCTGCACAGTGATTGGTTCCTGCGTATTGACATGAGAAGCTTGGCCTGGTGGGCACAGCGCCACCTACTGGAAGAGAAGTTAATCAAACTCTAAGACTGCATTTATTAGTTTTTTTTTTCCTTTTTCTTTTCTCTTTTTTTTAAATTTTTTTTTTATTTTGATTTGGGTTTTTCTTTCATTTTCATTTTTCTTTCTTGTTTTTTATTTTTTTAATTTTTTTTAATTTTTTTCTTCCAAGTTTAATTTTAATTTTTTTAAATTTTTTTTAAAATTTTTTTTCTTTTTTTATTTCCTATTTATTTTCTTCTTTTGTCTTTTCATTTCTTTTCAATTATCTTATCCCCCCTTCCTTGAATTCTACCTGCTTAATCTCATTCTCTTTAGTGACTTCTTTTCTTCCCTTCCCTTCTAATACCTTTCCTCCCAAGCATCAAATAAATTTATAGGAGTAAACAGTAACTCAGCAGTCAAACAGAACAAGAAGTAACATGAGCAGCTTCAAAAAGCAAGGAAGAAAAGGAGTACAAACAATGCAGGACAGCCTAAATATTCAGGAGGACCTAGAGTCATCAGAAAAATGGTCATATAAAGAACTCATGGAACACCTTAGACAGATGGAATGGAACCTTAAAGAGGATACGAGACAGCAAATTCAAGCAGCGAAAGAACACATTGAGAATGAGTTACATAAACAGATAAAAGAAGAAGTTAAGCATCTTTATCAGGAGATAGAGATTATAAAAAAAATAAAAAAGTAATTCTAGAAATGAAGGAAACGATAAACCAAATTAAAAACTCAATTGAGAGTATCACTAACAGAGTGGATCAAGTAGAAGCCAGAACGTCAGATAATGAAGACAAAATATATCATCTTGAAAAGAGTCTAGCCAACTCAGAAAGGCTGGTAAAAAATCATGAGAAAAACATCCAAGAGTTATGGGATAACATAAAAAAACCAAACTTACGAGTCACTGGGATAGAAGAAGGTACAGAGATTCAAACCAAGGGAATGAGAAACCTGCTGAATGAAATAATTACTGAAAACTTTCCAGAAATAAAAAAGGAAACAGATATACAAATTGAAGATGCATACAGGACACCGAGCACACAAAATCACAGTAGACCAACGCCAAGACACATTGTTATGAAGATATCCAATATACAGAACAAAGAGAAAATATTAAAAGCTACAAGAGAAAGGAGGCAGATTACATTCAGGGGTAAACCAATTAGGTTAACAACGGATTTTTCATCACAGACGCTGAAAGCAAGAAGGTCATGGAACAATGTTTTTCAAACACTGAAAGACAATGGATGCCAACCAAGGATTCTGTATCCAGCAAAATTAAGCTTCAGGTATGACAACGAAATAAAAATATTTCATGATAAACAAAAGTTAAAAGAATTTGCAGCCAGAAAACCAGCATTGCAAAGCATTTTGAGCAAAACACTACACGAGGAAGAAATGAAAAACAATAACCAAAACCATCAGAGGGAAGAGCCTCGGTAAAGACAGAGGGCGAGGGGAAAGATAATCATGGAGAAACAAACTAAATTTTTTTTAAAAAGGATAAATAATCAAACATGGTTGGAAGTACAAACCATATATCAATAGTAACCCTGAATGTTAATGGCTTAAACTCTCCAATAAAGCGACATAGGCTGGTATCATGGATTAAAAAAACAAATCCAACAATATGCTGCCTCCAGGAGACACATCTGATTGGAAAAGACATACACAGGCTGAAGGTGAAAGGATGGGAAAAAATATACCACGCACACGGTCCTCGTAAGCAAGCAGGGGTGGCCATCCTCATATCGAATAAAATCGACTTCAAGACTAAGTTAATCAAAAGGGATAAAGAAGGACATTATATACTGTTAAAAGGAACCATTCACCAACAAGACATAACAATTATCAATATCTATGCACCAAATAATGGCGCTGCAGCATTCATAAAACAAATACTCCTCAAGTTCAAGAATCAAATAGACCACAACACAATAATTATGGGTGACTTCAACACACCTCTCTCACCAATGGACAGATCCTCCAAACAAAAGTTGAATAAAGAAACTATAGAACTCAATACCACAATCAATAACCTAGACTTAACTGACATATATAGAATATATCAACCATCATCAAATGGATATACTTTTTTCTCGGCAGCACATGGATCCTTCTCAAAAATAGACCATAAATTATGCCATAGGGCAACCCTCAGTAAATATAAAGGGGTGGAGATAATACCATGCATTTTATCTGATCATAATGGAATGAAACTGGAAATCAATGATAAAAAAAGGAAGGAAAAATCCTATGTCACATGGAAAATGAACAATATGTTACTGAACGATCAATGGGTTACAGAAGACATAAAGGAGGAAATCAAAAAATTCTTAGAGATAAATGAAACTACAGACACAACATATCGGAATCTATGGGACACAATGAAAGCAGTTTTAAGAGGAAAATTCATCACCTGGTGGTCATTCCTCAAAAAAAGAAAAAAACAACAAATAAATGAGCTCACACTTCATCTCAAAGCCCTAGAAAAGGAAGAGCAAAACAACAGCAAATGTAGCAGAAGGCAAGAAATAATTAAAATCAGAGCAGAAATCAATGAAATTGAAACAAAAGAAACTATTGAAAAAAATAACAAAACTAAAAGTTGGTTCTTCGAAAAAATAAATAAGATCGACAGACCCTTAGCCATGCTAACGAAGAGAAGAAGACAGAGAACTCAAATTACTAACATACGGGATGAAAAAGGCAATATCACAACAGATGCTACAGAAATACAGAAGACAATTAGAAATTATTTTGAAAACCTATATTCCAATAAAATAGAAGATAGTGAAGACATCGATAAATTTCTTAAGTCTTATGATTTGCCCAGACTGAGTCAGGAGGATACACACAATTTGAACAGACCAATATCAATGGATGAAATTGAAGAAGCCATCAAAAGACTACCAACCAAGAAAAGCCCAGGACCGGATGGGTATACAGCGGAATTTTACAAAACCTTTAAAGAAGAATTAATACCAATACTTTTCAAGTTATTTCAGGAAATAGAAAAAGAGGGAGCTCTTCCAAATTCATTCTATGAGGCCAACATCACCCTGATTCCGAAACCAGACAAAGACACCTCAAAGAAAGAAAACTACAGACCAATATCTCTAATGAACCTAGATGCAAAAATCCTCAATAAAATTCTGGCAAATCGAATACAAAAACACATCAAAAAAATTGTGCACCATGATCAAGTAGGATTCATCCCTGAGATGCAAGGATGGTTCAATATACGGAAATCAATAAATGTTATTCACCACATCAATAGACTTAAAGATAAGAACCATATGATCATCTCGATAGATGCAGAGAAAGCATTCGACAAAGTACAGCATCCCTTTATGTTCAAAACATTAGAAAAACTAGGGATAACAGGAACTTACCTTGACATTGTAAAAGCTATCTATGCTAAGCCTCAGGCTAGCATCATTCTGAATGGACAAAAGTTAAAGGCATTCCCTCTAAAATCTGGAACAAGACAGGGATGCCCTCTATCACCACTTCTATTCAATAGAGTTCTCGAAATACTGGCCACAGCAATTAGACAGACGAAAGAAATTAAAGGCATAAAAATAGGAAAAGAAGAACTTAAATTATCACTATTTGCAGATGACATGATTCTATACCTAGAAAACCCAAAAGGGTCTACAAAGAAACTACTAGAACTAATAAATGAATTCAGCAAAGTGGCAGGATATAAAATCAACACGCATAAATCAAAGGCATTTCTGTATATCAGTGACAAAACTTCTGAAATGGAAATGAGGAAAAACACTCCATTCACAATATCCTCCAAAAAAATAAAATACTTGGGAATCAACCTAACAAAAGAGGTGAAAGACTTATACAATGAAAACTACAGAACCCTAAAGAGAGAAGTAGAAGAAGATCTTAGAAGATGGAAAAATATACCCTGTTCATGGATAGGCAGAACTAACATTATCAAAATGGCGATATTACCAAAAGTTCTCTATAAATTCAATGCAATGCCAATCAAAATCCCAAAGGCATTTCTTGTAGAAATAGATAAAGTAATCATGAAATTCATATGGAAAAATAAAAGACCCAGAATAGCAAAAGCAATTCTAAGCAGGAAGTGTGAATCAGGCGGTATAGCGATACCAGATTTCAAACTATATTATAGAGCAATAGTGACAAAAACAGCATGGTACTGGTACCAAAACAGGCAGGTGGACCAATGGTATAGAATAGAGGACACAGAGACTAATCCACAAAGTTACAACTATCTTATCTTTGATAAAGGGGCTAAAAGCATGCAATGGAGGAAGGATAGCATCTTCAACAAATGGTGTTGGGAAAACTGGAAATCCATATGCAACAAAATGAAACTGAATCCCTTTCTCTCGCCATGCACAAAAGTTAACTCAAAATGGATCAAGGAGCTTGATATCAAATCAGAGACTCTGCGTCTGATAGAAGAAAAAGTTGGCTCCTATCTACATATTGTGGGGTCAGGCTCCAAATTCCTTAATAGGACACCCATAGCACAAGAGTTAACAACAAGAATCAACAAATGGGACTTACTTAAACTAAAAAGTTTTTTCTCAGCAAGAGAAACAATAAGAGAGGTAAATAGGGAGCCTACATCCTGGGAACAAATTTTTACTCCTCACACTTCAGATAGAGCCCTAATATCCAGAGTATACAAAGAACTCAAAAAATTAGACAATAAGATAACAAATAACCCAATCAACAAATGGGCCAAGGACCTGAACAGACACTTCTCAGAGGAGGACATACAATCAATCAATAAGTACATGAAAAAATGCTCACCATCTCTAGCAGTCAGAGAAATGCAAATCAAAACCACCCTAAGATACCATCTCACTCCAGTAAGATTGGCAGCCACTATGAAGTCAAACAACAACAAGTGCTGGCGAGGATGTGGAGAAAAGGGTACTCTTGTACATTGCTGGTGGGACTGCCAATTGGTGCGGCCAATTTGGAAAGCAGTTTGGAGATTCCTGGGAAAGCTGGGAATGGAACCACCATTTGACCCTGCTATTGCCCTTCTCGGACTATTCCCTGAAGACCTTAAAAGAGCATGCTACAGGGATGCTGCCACATCGATGTTCATAGCAGCACAATTCACAATAGCTAGACTGTGGAACCAACCCAGATGCCCTTCAATAGATGAATGGATAAAAAAAATGTGGCATCTATACACAATGGAGTTCTATGCAGCAGTAAAAAATGACAAAATCGTAGAATTTGGAGGGAAATGGATGGCACTAGAGCAGATTATGCTTAGTGAAGCTAGTCAATCCCTAAAAAACAAATACCAAATGTCGTCTTTGATATAATGAGAGCAACTATGAACAGAGAGGGAGGAAGAGCAGGAAGAAAAGATTAACATTAAACAGAGACAGGAGATTGAAGGGAAAGGGAGAGAAAAGGGAAATTGCATGGAAATGGAGACCCTCACTGCTATACAAAATTACATATAAGAGGTTGTGAGGGGAATGGGAAAATAAACAAGGAGAGAAATGAATTACAGTAGATGGGGTAGAGAGAGAAGATGGGAGGGGAGGGGAGGGGGGATAGCAGGGGATAGGAAAGGTAGCAGAATACAACAATTACTAATTGGGCATTATGTAAAATTGTGGATGTGTAACCGACTTGATTCTGCAATCTGCATTTGGGGTAAAATTGGGAGTTCATAACCCACTTCAATCTAATGTATGAAATATGATATGTCAAGAGCTTTGTAATGTTGTGAACAACCAATAAAAATTAAAAAAAGAAAAAAAAGACTCATGATAAAGAAAGAAATAATCCTCCCTATGACTTCTTTCAGGACGTTGTTTTCAAATTAAAATTTTATTTTAGAAATATTCAAAACTCACATAAAAGTTTGTAAGAATGCTTCAAGTTGACACTCACATGTCCTTCTCCATTCTCCAACATGAATACTTTGTCTTGTTGGCTCTCTCTATCTTTGTCTCTACCTCTTTTTCCCATCCAGAGTTGACACCACCCATTGATTAGTAAATAATCTATGGATAGATGCTAAGAGACTATGATGACTCTTACCTAAACCAATTATTATTTGTGATGATTTCAGAGTAGCATTTTTCAAATGTCATTATTTCTTCTTCATAGCTGTCTTAGCATGAAGAAGAGCTTTCCCTTTCATTTCTTGATTCGTTGGTTCATTTTCTGCCATTATTATGTATCCACAGGATGTTTTTTTTTCATTGAGTTGTAATCCACAAAAGTCACTGTTCAAGTTCAAACTCTATTTGTCTAAAGTTTGTCCAGTGGCAGCACCTGCCAACTAGCCCCTGTGTCCCTTTTAGCATGCCCCATTTCACCCATTTTTAAATTAGATTCTTCATTACCTCTCTCTACCCAATCTACTGTATCACACACATTTTTAACAAAAGAATTTTGTTCCCACTGACCAATCTTTCCCCATCCCCTACCTTCCACATAGCATCTTGTAATCACTGTTCTACTTCTGAGACCCACTTTTTACATTTTCACATATGACAGAGAACCCGTAGCAATTGTGTTTCTGTGTCTGGCTTCTTTCACTTAACATATGTTCTCCAGGTCCGTCCATGTTGTTGCAAACGGCAGGATTTAATTCTTTTTTATGGCTGAATAGCATTTGATTGTGTATATATACCACTTTTTTTTTCATTCATTCATCCACTGATGAACACTTAAGTTGTTGGCTATTATGAATAGTGCTGCAATAAACATAAGAGCACAGAGGTCTTTTCAACACAGTGATTTAATTTCCTTTGGATAAATACCTTGTAGTAGGATTACTGGATCATATGGCAGTTCTATTTTTAGGTTTCTGAGGAATCTCCATACTGTTTTTCATATGGCTATAGTGATTTACATTCCTACCCACAGTACATAAGATATCCCCATTCTCAATGTCCTCATGAAAGTTTTATTGTTTTTTGTCCTTTGGTAATAGTATCACATTGTAGTTTTGATTTGATTTGCATCTCCCTGAAGATTAGTGATGCTGAACATTTTCTCACATACCTGTTGGTCAATTTTGTGTGTCTTCTTCTTTTTTAATTGTATGTCTTCTATTGAGAAATGCCTATATGCCTACTCAGGTCTTTCGCCCATTTTTAAATTAGATTCTTCATTTTTTGTGTTATTGAGTTTCTCATTTATTCTAGACATTAATCCTTTGTTAGATGCAAAGTTTGTAAATATTTTCTCACCTTCTACAGGTTGTCTCTTCACCCTGTCAATTGTGTGCTTTGCTTTGCAGAAAGTTTTAAATTTGATATAATCCCATTTGTCTATTCTGGAAAATGCTATATAACACAATTTAGATTTTTAAAAGTTGAGGCCCAGTGGAACATTCTGGCAGATCTGCCACCCTGCTGTAGAAGGTACAGATCTTCAGCTTAAGGAGCACCTGGATCTGCTGTTGGCAGTCAGTGTTCAGTCAAGTTAGGGGTCTGACTGAGTTACCTGGTGGGAATTCTCTATGGTGATATAAACAGGATGGAAGGGAGGATAATGTCCTGGAAGGCTGGGGTTGGGCCAGATGCTGAGTCTGTCCTGTGGAGTACTAAGCCAGTGTCTTAACAACCACAGGAGGTACAAGTACAAATGCCAGTGTTTGGGATGGTCAGGCAGGTGCTCAATGCCCACCTGTGCCAACCTTTACAGCAAGGCTAGATTGGAGCCTGAGTATGTAGCATGGTATTTACATTGTTTACCATGCAAGCATGCAATGACAGACCCTCACTAAGGGAAGCCACTTCCAGCCAAAGAGGATGTTGGAGTTAGGTGGAGGGAGGGCTATAAGCATTCCTACCAAAAATCACTTTTGTGTGGGGAGAGAAACTAGCATCCCTCTTTAGGAGCTCCTGACTATAGTTTCATGGTAGAGAAGAAAAGGAGCCCAAGAAGGAGGTGAAGGAATGAGAGACAGGAAGAAAGCCCAGGAAGGCATTGTTACCCACAGAGGGCACAGATGCGGGTAGACCTGAGGTGTGGTATAGACAACTACTACCGTCAAGCACCATGTAACCAGTCAATCAATGACAGAATCCATATGTGATGGTCATCCTAAAAGATTATACTATGCTGAAAATCCTATTGCCTAGTAATGTCACAGCTGTTGTGGCATCAGAACACAACAGATTCCTCACATTTGTGTTGGTGCTGATGTAAACAGACCTACCATAGAAAAGTACAGCACGTATACTCATGCTCAATACATGATACTTGATAATGATCATCAAACACTATTTATTGGGTGATGTATTTATTACACTGTCCTTTCTATCCTTGTTTTGGAGCATACTCTTTGCACTTTTTCGGAGGGGGGAGGTAAGTTTCCTGTACAGAAGGCTGCTGTGTGACACCCGCAGCAGCTTCATCTATTCACAGGTATCTTCTCTGGATTGCATCAAGTGCTCATGTCATGTGATTGACATAAACACCTAGATCATATATATGCACTCTACCTTTGGTCACATAGCAAAAAATCATCTGTTCACACATATCTTAGAATGTGTCCTGTTGCTAGGTAACACATGACCATGAATGGATGAAGAGGAGCACAGGAGAAGGCCAGGTGGTCTACCGGTAAAGCTGAGAATGCAAGGTGAGGGATGTGAAAATTCATTCATTCATCTTAACCTTGAAACAAAGGAGGCAACTGGGATGGTGACTAGAAGATGGGCCAAGCAAGGACCATGCATGACAGGTTGAGTTTATAGGATCTTCAGCATCTCATCCTGCTTACAGTTGTCCTGATCATAAAACAGGAGCCTGTTGGCCACTTCCTAGGGACACCCATGTCCTTCCCTGACAGCCCAATGGTGTCTGTTCTCTGGAAATCTAAGAAACAGGATTTCTTAAAACAAAATGTCTCCTGGTACCACCTGCAAAACATCAAATAAGCCCAAGTTGAGGGACGTTTCACAACAGAACTTCACAAGTATCCATATTATGAAAGACAAAGACAGAGAAGCTGTCCAAGACTGGAAGAGCCTGAGAAGACAGGGCACCTGAAGCCAGAATGTGACCCTGGAGGGACCCTGGACCAGCCACAGGGCAGTGGTGGGAAAACTGGAAAGCTCTGGGTAAAGTCTAAGATTAGTTGACAATATTGTTCTCATTGTTAATTGATCGACCTTGGTCCTGTGCTGTCTTTATAAGGGTAATAATATTCAGAGAAGCTGGATGAAGGCAAAAGGGAATGCTCTCTTATATCTTTTGTAAGTCTGAAATAGTTTCAAAATGAAACATTCAATTTTTTTTTTAAATTTAAGTCTGGGCAAAAAAATTAAAGTACCTGAAATAATACTTTCAATAAACAATATTCTTGGAGGTTGGTTCCACAAGGGCCCATAGATACCAAAATCTGCCTATGCCCAAATGTCATATATAAAATGGTATAATATTTTCATATAAACTAGACATATTCTCCTATATACTTTAAATCATCTGTACATAACTTACAATAATGTAATATAATGCAAATGCTGTGTAAATAGTTGCTATATTCTATTGTTTAGGGAATGATAACAAGGGAAAAAAATCTATACATATTCAATACGGAAGTAATTCTTTTTCCTAATATTTTTCAGTTGTAGTCGGTTGAATGCACATTTGGGGAATCTGCAAACACAGAATATTAAATCAATTTTAAATATATAAATATATTTATATTTAAATATAAATATATATTTTAATATATATATATATATATATATATATATATATATATATATATATATATATATATATTCTTGAAGAATATAAGGTCTTTGCAGGTTTACCTTGGCTGACAAGAAAGAAAATACCCAAGCCTGAAGATGGTAAATACATGGTTTATAGCACATTTCCTAGCAGCTGCTTCTGCTGGGTAAGCTTGTTTTAAGGAAAATTTTGTATTTTAATAAGTGGCTTACAGTGAGGAGGCAGGGGTGAGTGACCTGCCAGCTCTGGAGCTGGGTTGACCAGGTCCCAGCCCTGAAATTGACTGCACTTCTAGTGTCTACCTTTTTCCCCTCTGAATTTATTCTTTTCCATCTTTGGGTCTCCCTTACCACATGTTCTTAACTGATATGGAAGGTGCCAAGATTAAGGACTTCCTTTTCTTTAATAATGTCATTTTACAGCAGGAAAGATTTTATATTGGAGGTAGTATACAGTCACAGAAAGCCTTAGTTTAATTTTTCTCAAAAGCCCTGCATATCCTGGTCATCTTATATCCATTTGTCATATCCCTAACACCAAAGTATATGCAATTCAATTATTATAGCATCGATGTAGCAGCATAAATTTTCATGAAATTACAGTACCAACAGTGGAAAAGTGAGACTGTTGATTTGTTTCATATCCTGTGCATTATTTTATTTTGACTCAGAGCATGTATTTACTTCCCTCGCTGGAAAGCATGCCAGCAACAAAGGGCAGATGGTTACCACATTTTCCCATATTTTAGAGAAAGTTCACCAATGCAGATTATTATGGGAGGCAAAATTTGCTGTAAACTTGGAAGTAATGATTGTTTGTGGCCTATAGAACCATTGTTCCATGTAGTTCTCAGGAGCTGAACTTAAATTCACATCAACATGGGGGAGAACCATACTGTTTTGAGAGGGATTTGAGGTTAACTGCCACAGCTACAAAGCCTGTGTCTGAGCTGTTCTGTTGTCTTCCTTCTCAGATGGCTGAACCAAGATCAAGCTTACTCAGTAACTCATGGGTTATTGAGCCACACAACTTGCTCTTTAGGTTCTTGGCCCAGTGCTCTGTTCTGCATCCCCGACCCCTGCTTGTTTGGGTTTCATCATGGAGTTTATATTAGTGTGTTCCCTACCATGGTTAGTGGAGGTTAAGTGAACATCAGAAGATTCTGTGTGAGGCAGAAGCTGGTCCAGCAAACCATTCTTACTCTCTGATGCTTATGCCAGCATCATTGGTCTACCAGATTAAAATGGAAACCTTCCATGAACACAAGATTTCTCCTTTGTGATCTTTTGAAAACAGCAGCAGAGACCACCTCAGAGTGCTTTGATTTTGCTCATTTTGACCTCAGAAGAAATCTGTATGTTTTCAAAGCTTCAAGTGATCCCTGAACACCAGGATTTAGGGGAAATCATGGTGGTCCTCCCAATGCACTTCACCACCATGAACATGAACTTTATGGATCATCTCCCAGTACAAAAATGAAATAATGTCTGCATTTGACAAAAGATATCTCAACCTCTAGTCACCTAGTTGATTTAAACAGGTGTTTTGTTTTTTTGTTTTCACAACCAAATTTTGGTGCAACAAAGTATCTGAATGGCCATGTGAAGCATTCTGAATTGATACTGGTCCTAATGTGGATTCCATTTGGCACAGTGCCTGCCCTTCCAAGTAGGGTAGTCCTCTACTCTGCAGAAAGAGATTATCTGGGAGCATCATCCCCCATTTAACCTTTTCTATCTCCAACTGGAGCCTAATGGCTTATGTTTGTGTTTTGTTTAACAAGGTTGTGGGGTTTTGTTTTTTTAAGAATTATTTTGGGACTCCTTCTTTGACAAAATTGTTATTAGACTGAGGCCAAATCAGGTAAGGATTGGTACTGAGAGAACCTACAGATTGTCAAGAAACAGGCTCATGAATACAGAGCCGTCTGAATTGCAGAAAGCAAACAGCTTGAGGTGGACAGGAGGCCATGGGAATGCCAACCCGGGCTTTGTCTCTTCACATCACTTCACATCACTCACCTCTCATCAGAGATGAAACCCAGAAGAGGACCCCTCCCTGGTTCATAGAGGACATCTGAGGCCAAGTGCACCTCATGGGTAGGAGTTCAAATGTTGGTCTAGAACTGCCCCACGAACCTTCTACCCATATCAAACTCACAGAATGGAGAATTGTTGTTTTTTCTTGTTTTTGTTTTAACCTTGAAATAGCACCGATATGCTACCAAAAAAAGGCTTGCAACATAATACATTAGCTCCCTCCTTATCTGCAGGGGATACCTTGCAAGATCCCCAGGGCATGTCTGAAACCACAGATGATAGTGAACTCAGGGTTTTCCTAGACACCAACACCTATGCCCAAGTTTAATTTATAAATTAGACACAATAAGAATCCACAATAGTAATCAAAACTAAATCAGAATAAGTATAACAATTTATTGTAATAAAAGTTATTTAAAACTTTCAAATTGTTTATTTCTGGAATTTTCCATTTAATATTTTCCCACCGTGGTTGACCAGAGTGATTGGAACTGCAGAAAGAAATGCTGAAGATGCTGATGTGGGAATATCCTAATACATTTTCTATTGAGGAGTGGGAATGGGGGTGGGTAGGGAGGCTAACACATCACAGAACTCTTTTTGCATGGTTTTGAGGGTTTATTGTTTTCCAGAAGGATGGGAGAGAGACTGACTGGGTACACAGAAGACAGATGAATGATAAGTTTTATATATTCCCTGTGATAAAACAAACTTACCCTATTTTTACAAAGACTTATTTCCAAAAGTGATCAATATGGATTTTTTATCAAAAAAAGTATCACAGGCGTTTATAGAACCAATTATGAGGGGATAGGCTATATGTCTTTTATGTTTTTTTTTCTATGAAACTTAGGCACATCTTTAGCAGTTTCTCTAAAAGCTCATCAGACAAGAACAGGCACCACATTTCAAGGGCATGAACCTTCATCACAGGCTTCTGAACCTCACTCCACCCTCCACAATCCAGGTTTACAAAAGCAGAAAAAGATCAAAATTCCAAGAATTATCTTATGCATAAAACTGAAAAGCAAAGCGATTCATGAGCCCTGAGATCCACCCAGGGGAATTTTGCTCTCAGCTTCTTCTCTCCAGACTTCGGTATTTTGGGGATTACATTTCTGAAGACATGGTTTCAAAAATTTAACAATTCAGCTTGCCAGCATAGACCCATACAGCCTAAAAAGTCATTGAAAAATGTGGATTTTTAAAAATCATTTTTTTGCACTTCAGGGGACCAAACCCAGGGAATCACATATGCTCAGCAAGTGTTTCTCCCCGTCCCTAAAATATGGATTTTTTTTTCTATCAACATAAGAGGTTTTGATTTCTACCATCATGTCAAGTGCTTGTTTGGGGACAGTAAATAAGATCAGAATTAAGAGCTGATGATCAGAAGGACATAGCATTATTTAGTTTCCTACAGTAGCATAGACTGGGAACCCTATTATTGTTGCTCAGACTTGAAGACCTTGACCTGGGAGATGATTCCTTTAACCATTTCTCTGAAGTAATCCCATTGCTAGTGGACCTATTCCCATAAAACAGTGCAAAACAGTCTACAAACACAGCACAAAAGGTATTCTGCATGGCTTTCCTGTGAACAGAGTTTGGAAAATCGTGCTAACAAATGTTTCTGACTCCACTGCTTACAGGGAAGACAGAGAATGTCCTAAGAGGTCAGGTTTCTCTATGATGAACTTAGGTTAGAGTTTCATGAAATGGCACATTGAAAGCTCCTCTCAGGCTTCCCAAGGAAGAAATGGGTAACTTCTGTAAGAAACAGAGGAAGTCTCACAGATGAACAAATCATGAGTCTTCCATCATGGATGGCTCAGATCTACGAGTTGTTTGACTTCACCCAGCTTGGATGCTCCTTGATGCTTGTACTGCTTTTACAAGTACAATCAGCCCTCCAAGTCCTCAGATACTGCATCCATGGACTCAACCAACCATGGATCAAAAATATTTGAGAAATCAAGCACAGCAGTGCATGCCTGTAATCCCAGCAATTCGGGAGGCTGAAGCAGGAGGATTGCACGTTTGAGGCCAGCCTCAGCAACTTAGTGAGATACTCAGCAACTTAGCAAGACCCTGTCTCAAGATAAAATAAAAAAGCCTGGGGATGTAGCTCAGTGGTGAAGTGCCCCTGGACTCTATCCCCAATGCCCCTTCCCCAAATTTTTTTTTCAGAAGAAAAAAAAATTGCATCTATAGTGACCAAGCACACACGTTTTTTTCTTATCATTATTCCTTAAACAATGCAGAATAATAACTACTTACATAGCCTTTACAGTGTATTACTTATCATAAGTTATCTAGAAATAAGATTCCTCAGAATGTGACTTTATTTGTAGGAAACTTGATTACCTTTAAAATGTCAATCAGGTTAAAATGAAGCCATCAAGGTGGGCCCTAATCCATTATGACTGCTATAATTCTAAAAAAGTAACATCTGGACAGAGACAGAAATGCATAGAGAAAAGACAATATGAAGATCATCATGGTGTGGTGGCCTGGCTTGGAGCCTGGGCCAGAGCCATTAAACTCTTTGAATAGGTGAAGTTAGGAAGGAAAGAGAAAATATAGGTCATAGAGGTAAGAAGACAGGTGGTCCTCTTCCCAGGGCCTGATAGAGGAACCAAATGTGGTAGAGACAGGCTGCATGTGAATGGCACAGCATAGGTATACCCAGGTACACTGGAAGCCCCTGGTGGAGCGCTAAGACACATGGAATTTAAAGTGCATGGAACATGGAGAAAAACTATCAGCAAAATGAGAAATGTGTGCCCTTCCTTCCAAACTTCAGAGAGAGGTGGGACTATCCGGCTCCGGACATTTACTGGCTGTAGAACCCAGAGTGCTTCTGTTACCCTGTGGTTTCAGTTTCCCCATCTTGAAAATGTTTCCTGTGTGTTGTAAACTTTAAACAAGATTATGCACATCTGGTGTAGAGTATACGGGAGATCCCCAAACCAGCATTATATGGTGTACAAGGTTTTCTACTGTATATTCCAGTAGGTAAAATAGCTTTTGTATCAATGGGATAGGTGATAAGTTAACAGGCACAGAAAACCCTCAGTCAGCGCTAGCCTGGGTTATCAATAGTACTCCTCTTTTCCTGCACACAGGCTGTTGGCCTGCAGACCACATCAGTGTTTGTCAGCGGTATCCAGTGAAGCATGTGGGAAATGTGACTCACTAGGATGCTGAGATGGCGGGATTTATTGATCCTCTCTGCAATAATTTATTGGGGTCCCCACCCCATGCCAGGCAGTGCCACGGGGGCTTGGTGCTCCAGCAGAGGAAGGTAGACCCGTAAATTTGGAGACCAGTAGTGAGGGGTGTGATGAGGTTGTGCCAAATTTCACCTGTGCAACATGGCAACACACAGAACACAGATGACACCTGTGAGCCTCTGAGAACAAAAGGAATCTCCTCCGATCCAATGGCATCAATATGACAGGAAAGCCTTGCCCTCTTCAAGACTTGGCACAACTTCAGAGTGCTTTCCAGCTCCAGAGATTCTCCCAGGGAGAAAAAGGAGAACCACGAGAGACTGCAAGGGAGACCAACTTCTCCTGCTTATACACTCCCTTCTCTTTCTCACAGGTGTTGGCCCCGAGAACGTTTCCAGATAAATCTCCATAACAAAGTGTGCCCCCTGGGAAATCTGATCTGCAACATCGATGTAAGAGCATGAACTTATTGAAAGATGTTGTTACGGTTTAGATTTTAAGTGTTCCCCCAAAGGCTTATGTATTAAAGCTTGGTCCCCAGGCTTTGGTGCTACTGGATGATGGCAGAACCTTTAAGAAATGGGGCCCAGTGGAAGGAAGTTAGATCATTGCACACCTACTCTTCAAGGAGATATCGGGACCCTGACCCTTCCTCCCGACCCCTTCTGGCCAGAGGGGTCTCAGCCATGAGGCAAGCAGCATTGCTCAACTATGCACTACCAGCCATGATGTTCTTCCTCAACATAGGCCCAAAGTAACAAGATCAGAGACTATGGGAACCATAAGCCAAACTAAATTTTTCCTCCTTCTAAGTTGGTGTTCTCAGGTATTTTGTAATAGCAACGGAAATCTGACTCAGATGTTGACTAAAAACCATTTATAATTTGGAAAGAAAAAATTGCCTCATAAAATTATTCATGACTACTTAGGTAAAATTGTTAATTTATATTTTTGCTACTCTATCTTGGGGACCAAATTAGACTTTTTACTTTTTTAAATAT
Organism: Urocitellus parryii; assembly: GCF_045843805.1. Lineage (NCBI taxonomy): Eukaryota > Metazoa > Chordata > Mammalia > Rodentia > Sciuridae > Urocitellus > Urocitellus parryii. Next base: position 131,021,241 of record NC_135538.1, on the reverse strand, counting down.
TCAGGGTTTTTATCCATGAATTTTTATATTGAATTAAAAAATTTCCTTATAAAATACATGGTGGTATAAAACCCCAAAGGGAACAACCAAACAAACTAGTTTCATCAGCAAGCTTACTTGCATATAGTCTATTATTTATTTCTTATAAAATTTGTATTTTATACAGAAGAATAAATATAGCATATATTTTCTATTTGAATAATAGTCAGACAAATACTATTATATCTTCCACACAGCATAAGAGTTAGAACATAGACAATAACATCGATTGAAGTTCTTTGATAGTCTATTCACTGTGGTCCTGAATCATTCGATGGTAATTTTCTTAAAGATAATAGATAAATAGATAGAAAGAATAGAGGTGACAGATAGCAAATGAGATGAAAGAGGAGAAAGAGAGAGAGACGCATACACTTAGAGCAGTTTTTAAGTTTTTGTTCTTCTGTATTTTATTTAACTCGGGTTTTATATTACACAAATATACATGATTTGCTTTTTTACTAAATTATTGTTGGTACCATTAGCTTTCATCACTGTATAGTACTCCACATATGATTACCCCACGATTTATGTATACATTGTACTGTTGCCAGACATTTCGGTGGATTCCAGTTTCTTGATAACTATGTTCTTTTCACAAAGTGTGTTTATTCCAAATTTTTACAGTGTTAACCATTAGCACTGCACTCATGTCTCTGGACACACGTGTGCCACCTTTTCTCTAGGAATGTATCTAGGAACAAAGATCCTAGTGCATGGGATATAAGCACATTCACTCTGACAAGTCATTCCAGACCTTCCCAAGTGTTTGTCCTAATTCACACTCTCACACATAGCAGATGAGAGTCTGCATCTCTGGGCACCCTCACTAACACATAGTTCCACCTGACCTTAATATCCTGACAATTTGGAGGAAATGGAATAGAATGCCACTCATTGCCAACAATGAAAAGCATCTTTTTATTGGATTATTGGCCATTTACATTTTCTCCTCTTTTAAGTGAGAATTCAATGATCCCATAAATTTCTATTGAGCTATTTGACTTTTTATTATAATTCATAGAAGTTATTTAAATATTCAGCACACAAATTATTAGTTTGCAGTGGCAAAATATTTTTATCCCATGTTTTATCTTTCTATCCCCCTTTTTGCTGTCTTTTGATAAATATGCTAAATTAAACTAATTATTTAAGTAAAAATTAAATTCTTAAATTTTAATGTGGTATAATTTATAAAATGTTGTCTTTAACATTTTTATGTTATTGCCATCTGTTCCTGTTCTAAATTTGTAAAGAAATTTTTCTACATAATCATCTGAACATTTTAGGTTTGTTTTTGTATTTATTTATTCTATCTGAAATTCATTTTTTATGAGTGGTATTATAGAAAAATTCACTTTTCCCTCATTTGGACCACTAGCAACATTAATATATAAAAATAATTTTAGTTGATAATGTACTTACACAGATCAAAGAATCAGGGTGATATCAAATTACCTAACTGAAAATTCTTACTTTACTCTGCCTCACAACCCATTTCCCTGCCTAGGTATCCAGAAAACCACTTTAATAATTCTTCTATGAACTTCAAGAATGTCTTTATGTAAATACAAGAAAACATGAAAATCTATTTCCATGTACTTCTGTGCTGAATTCTAACAAAATCTGCCTTCTTGCATGGAACACTAGACCTAGAGGTGGTTCAGCAGGTCTAGTGAAAACTTCTCATTCTTTCTGTAAGAATTCACAGTGTTCCACTATAGAGTGAAATGAAACCACATTTTTAGATATTTCTGTTTTCATTCATGGCGGAGTAACAGCGACCAGATTTATTCTTCCCCTTTAAGCAATTAAAATTTCTGGAGCCAAAAGCCAGAAAGCAGGAAGCTGTATATAGAGAGAATCAACTGCCAAGATCTGAGGAACATTCTCTGGAGTAGGGCTGGATCATTTGAAGAAAACATAAAGTTAAATTACTATTACCTTGAATTTGGCAAAGGACTTTTCGATGTGATGCCAAGTACACAAACAACAATAAAAATACACAAGTTGAACTTTAAAAAACATTTGGGTTCTAAAGAACACCATCAAGAAAGTGAAAGGAAAACCCACAGAGTGGTAGAAAGTATTAACATCCTGGTATTGACATTCAGGTTACATAGAACACTTACAATTCAATCCTCAGAAGACATATAAGTCAATTTAAAATGGGCAAAAAATATGAATAAATATTTCTCCAAGAAAGATGTGCAAATGTCTAATAAGCATATGAAAGATGTTCAACATCATTTATTAGAAAAATACCTTAAAAACCTCAATTAGGTGATCTTTTATACCTACTAGGATTGTTAGAATCAAAAAGTCAGATAATAACAAATGTGGGTAAGAATACAGAGAAATCATAACCTGAAAACACCATTGATATGAATTTTAAATGCCATTATCACTTTGGAAAAGAGTCTGGCATTCCTTCAGAAGGATAAACAGAGAGATATCATATGGCCCAAGAAATTCATTCTTAGATATAAACCCAAGAAAAATAAAAACATATGCTCATACAAAACTTACAGATGAATGCTTATCATAGCATTATTCACAATAGCCAAAAGAAGGAAACAATACAAATGTCCATCAACTGTGGGATGATACGATGGCCTATCTGCACGACATTAGTCAACTTTTCCTTACTGTAAAAAGAATACTTGAGATAATCAACTTAAAAAGATGAAAGGTTTATTTTGGCAAATGCATTTGGAGATTTCAGTCTATGAATGATTGGCCCATGGCTTTGGGCTTGTAGCAACTCAGTACATCATGGTGGGAGTGCATGGTGGAGACCTATTCATCTCATGGCAGCATGCAAAACAGAAAGGAAGTAACCATGCCCCAACATCCTCGTTCAAGAATACATGCTCGTCTTTTTTTTTAACCTTGGGTGTATCAGATACACAGAAAAACAATGTATAATGCAAGATTAAATTTGTTTTTCATATTTTATTGGATACTATCACTGTTCCAAAATCCTACTTAGTTCACTAATCATTATTTGCCTTGATGTTTATGTCTTATTTTATTTCTCTTTTTCTTAATTCTGTACTCCCTTATAGTTCCCATTTTATTCTGAAAATTATTTTTATGTAGAAATCATATAAGCAGGTGAAACTTTCTTGACATTTTTCTACTGCTATTATTTTCATTGTTAAACTTATATTTTATAAAATTAACTTGACCCAAAACATAATCTCTAAAAACTTTCTCTGAGTAGAATAACAAAAATAAGAATAAAAATATTGATAATATAGTAATAATTAATATGGATTAATATTTTTATTAATATGAATTATTTATAATCTATATTAATATCTATTGATATTCTCATTCTCTGGAAATGTACCTTTTTATTGCCTTCTGGAAGCAGAATGGAAATAAGTCCTTCTGTGCCAGCAGTTCATAAGAGAAACCAAATTACCACCTATGAGATATTTTGATCTGACTAAACCAAATATCTATCTTCTGATAATGAAGAGATAAATTAATCTTTTAGAGTTAAAATCAGAATACTAAAGGAACACATGCATACACATGTTTACAGCAGCATAATTCACAACAGCCAAACTATAGAACCAGTGGAAGTGTCTTATCAATGGATGAATGGATAAAGAAAATGTGGTTTAAATTTAGAATGAAGGCTTTCTTAAAAGCATAAAGAATAATGAAAATGGATGCAACCTGAAAACGTTATGTTAAGTGGATTAATAGGGAATAACTCCAGTGAAGTGGGTGATATGTGTAGATTCTTTGGGTAAGATGACTGAACAAGAGTTTTCTTCAAATACTATTAATCCAAGATCTCTATGGTATTAACACAAGTAAAGATGGTCTTTAAATGATTCATGCAGGCCTCAAATGCTAAACAGATACAAGAAACTGTTTTATCAAATAATATATAAACTAATGTTGAAATTCACTTCTTGTTCCATATAAAATGATTATTTAAAAAGTATGATATGTATGTATAACTTTGAAAAATATTTACTTTAAAAATGTTTGTATCCCTAAAATTTATTTAATAGAGTATCCATTTTAGATTCTATTTAATGTATATTTTAATGTGAGGGTTTTGTATTATTTTTAAAATCACAAATACATTTTTGATTCCCTTTAGTTGGAGCCTGTAAATGGGAAAATGTTTAAGAAAAAATTTATACAAAGCACTTCACTGTCACAAGCCCTCTGTGGGTTGCATGTGGATTATTGCACATGGAAGCTGTGTGGATAGAGATATGTGGTGTCTGGGAATGGCTACTGGACATGTCCTCTGGTTAATTGCCCAGTGTGAATCTCTTTCCTGCTCTGCTGTGGCCCACACAGCACCTAGGATGGGTGTGACTTGCCCAGATGTCAAACAACCTGCTGACTGCAAGACATCAGTAAGAGAGACTCTGCTCTTGAAACCTTATCCCTGCCTTTCATGTACTCCCTTAAATAAACCACGGGTCCCATTTTTTATTTGTCTAGTTCAAGATCCTGTGTGGACTAGATCTATTAGGGGCTTTGCTATCTGTAAATATATTTCTGAGTGTCTTGTGTTTTATTATTTGTTAATTATTTGAGATATTAAGATTTAGGATGGTTTGGACTTCTCTGGGCAGAAGAACCCCCCACACACACACATATATGACACTGGCCATTGACTTCCAGATATTTTACTTCCCATAGAATTTCATTGACATGCTCTAAATTCTTTCCTCAAACTGAACTGTATACTTGTGAAAATCTTTCATTTAACACATCTTCGAACTATCACCTAGAATTATTTTAAGGTTGTTCAGGCAACATGAATTTGCATTTAAGATTATAGAGCACTAGATTTCTTTAGTAGGTTCCATTCCTCCAGTTTACACTATATCTTTGCAAGTTTTGATTCCTCCAGTTCACGCTAAAAGAAATGCAACATTCCCAGGACAGCCCAAGTACCAATTTAAATCCAAAGGGTATAACATGTGAAAACCTAACTTTTTAAAAAAAATTTTCTGTGCTAAGATTTCTATTACATGAGGAAAGTATGGTCAGCCACCAAAGGCTTCCCAGGATTGTCTTGAGGATGCGCCCATAGTCCTTAGATATATCCACTCATAGAATTTTATGATTTTAAGTTATTTTAGACCTATTAGGCACAAGGCTCTCCTCTAGGTGCTGGGGATACATGACTGTGTAATCCAAAACATTTGTTTCTTTTACTAGATACACTAGCATCAAATTTTATTTGTCCTGAGACTTGGGTGTCATTTCCCAAAAAAAAAAAAAATGAAAATTATGGGGAAATTACTCAAGAGGAAAATCCTTCAACTTCTCCCACTTTTAAGCATCCTGACAACACAAAAAGTGTCAGTGCTAGGTAGTTTCTTTGTTTTATTCAATCAGCTTTATCAACTTATTATTTTGTAGAGAGGAAAAAAATGATTACAGAAATATTGCTGAACAGTGTTTTAAAGGATTAAAACCTTTTAATATCATCTATTTAAAATTTTTATTCAAAATAATCTTTTCTTTTTTATACTTAAGGCCTCTTTTTTTAAAAGCACATAGACACACACACAACTATTCTTAAATAACATTTATGTGTTCATGTGCTTTGTAGCAATGAGAAGAATATAATTGTTCACAAAAGTTGTCTATGTATTTTCAAAATTTTTAGACAATTTATCAATTCCAAAGATAAAAGCAAAGTATTCTTTTTTATATTATGTTTTGTTTTAGGAAATATTCTTTAAACATTAATACATAAGAATATGGGTTAATTATCTTCTGCTATTTTAAAATGTTAATAAAAGTATTTTTCATTAATTCATAATAAATTCATTAAGCATATTCCAGCTTTAGGTAATCTACTATTTTGAAGAATACAAAGGTTATAAGACAAAATTTATCTAAATCAATGTTTTGGTTCCCTACACTTATAATCAATAATCAATTAAATTAGCATGTATAATTTTATGAAAATAAGATTTAAGTGAATGATTTAGACAAACTAGTAGAATATCCTTCTTATTCCTTAATTTAAAAATTTTGAAGTTTGGACATACAGACATGGGCAATTACTGATCCAATTACTCAATTACTGGTTATTAGTCAATCATTAAATTCTTTATAGAACCACTCAAAAATTTATACTTTTTCACTTTCTGTCATATTAACCCAGATGTGAAACTTTCTTAGATGAAAATAATATTTTATAATAGCTAAAATAGCTCAAAATAAACTAGTATTACATACAATGTCATATAATACATATCTATAAAAAATGTCATTGGAAAATAATTTGATCCAATTTTCCATGCTCTTTATTGTTTAGATAAAGACGGTCTGCATCTAGTGTCTACTGTAGTGTAAAATATTTAAGATGTAGATTTAGTCCAGTTTCTACCCTAACAATTCACAATTGCCATTTAAATAAATATGCTACTCTTTCTAATTATAAAATATGCATATTTTATTAAGATACTACCATGATTTAATCTGGGGAATTCTTTTAATTGAAAAAGAAAGACCACACTGATGACACAGCACATTGAAACAAAATTCACTGTAGATTTGCTCACATTAATCACATCCTTTTTGAACCAAGAAGAATTGTATAATATTGTTATGGCTGCATTTTGAGAGTATTCACTGTGAAAAGGACTTTACTGGGCTTGCCTATCTTTGGAAAAAATATATGTCTGTTGGGTTTTTTTGTTTGTTTGTTTTTTATTTTATTGTTTCTTTGTAGTTTTATGTGACAGAATCCATTCTGACATAATTGTACAAGCATGGAATGTATCTTATTCTAACTAGGTAAATCAATTAGAATAAAGCACAAAAATGATACTGAAAAAAAAAAAGAAGAAGAACACATGCCTGGCTACCTAAGACCTGCTCTGCCATGCTAACCCAGCCTGCTTGTGGAGAACCCTTCCTGCTGCAGATAACCACACAGGCCATATCAGAGAAAAAACGGTGAAAATTCAGGAGAACTGTTTAAAATTGTACAAACAAGTAAACTCCTTGGGAGAAAATGAATGTAGCAAATTATCAGGGAATTGAGAGATTGACAGCTGGTTTCAATTCTGTCCCTTCAACACTTAGCCATTGAGTATCTACTTCATGCCAGAGAGTAAGGTATTTACTTTTTATATTTGTCCCGAGGAATTTAGAACTTTGGCCACACATCACTTTCACAGCTTCTGTAACATTCTGGGGCGAGTGGGCATGCGATACTGAGGCATAGGAAGGCAATGTTTAACTTCATGCTATAAATACGATGGCTTGAGTTTATTCAACACTCTAAAAAGTAAAACAATTAAAACCCTAGGAAACGCTAAAATGCTGCCATGGAATATAAACACTCATGTTGCCAAAGTATAACTGGAGTAATGGACTGCATTTTGGATCCAGGTGGAAGTAGATGAAAAGTAGGAGTTTTCTGCTGAACACTGTGTCTCCATAGGGACCATACCCCAAATGTAAGATGTAGGCATTGCTTAAGTCTATTAATATCATCTGAATTGCTTTCCACATAAGTTGACTAGATTGCTGTCATTATCATCTAAAACCCTGTCCTTAAACAAAAGGAAGCTATTCCATAAAGCAAACCTAATTAGATTTTACCTACCAGCCCCACCCATCTCCCATGCTGCCTTGTCCTACCTGTAAAAGTTAGCCCAAGGCTTTGGGGCAGAGTCACTGAATCATGAATTTATACTGTTGGAACATGTTTTGTGTGTTTAAAAAAAAAACACCAAAATATTGAATTAAGTAAGTTACCAGGGTGATTGTAGCTTGGTAAGAGCCAGATAAACTCATCGACAGAGAGAGATCAAGATATGGAAGACGGCATCAAAAGCTGCCGCTGGCATTGCTAATCACAGTGCATGCAGGCACCTGTGCTCACAGGTAAAAACCCAGGGGTGAGAGGAGGTAAAGCACTAAGCTGCATGCTTTTCTCTAGTCATGTGATTCTGTGCCCCAGCTGAGGGTGGGACAGAAGGGGTGTGTGGCCTGTGGCATCTTCAGTCTTGTTTCATTAGTCTTCGGGTATTATATCTTCTTTTTACAAATTGCTTTTCAAAAAATTTTCCCTTCAGCTTTTCTTTCTATTTTTATATTCTCTTTTAAATTTTTATATTCTCTTTTAGTTTAGGCTGAAAGTTTTACTCTCTATCCATATAATCTTTTCTAAATTAATGAATTATACTTACCCGTGCGAGTAGAATTCATCATGCCATATTCATATATGCAGATACCATAACTTTATCAATCTCCTTCCCCAGTATATTTCCTTTCCCTCCCTCTTCCCACTCAACCCCCTTGCTCTGCTCTACTGATCCCGTTTCTATTACTGTTATCGTTACTTTATGAGTGCATTATAATTATGTATAATTGCTGTTATTGTTTTAATTAGTGCATTATAAACAATTATAATCACAAATATATATGATATATTCTGTGTGTGTGTGTGTGTGTGTGTGTGTGTGTGTGTGTGTGTGGTCGTTGTTGTTTTTCTTTGAGAAAAGTTTATATGACTGGTAAGATACTGGTCAGCAACAAGCCAAATGCATATTCTAAATGGTCACCTCTGGACACACTGAGGCTCCACTCATGGTACATCATGGTCCCTCGCTTGTATCACAAGCCCATTTTGGACTCTGGGTTTATAGGAGATTTGACACTGTGCGAAGTTTTTCAGCTGGATCTATATGATATGCCCAGGCCTGTTTCAATCTATGCAGTCGTGACTATTTTTAACGTCGTACACATGCTTCTGATCACAGCCCTACAGGAAAATATGGATGTAAGAATACCTAGTTTCCAATGGTAGCCCAGGATTGTAGTGTGACTTACAAAGTCATTCTGGGTGACTTATGTAGGATCCAAGGGGCACCATGGGATTTCACACACAGAAAGGGCCTGGTTGGGGGTGGGGTGGAGTTGGGAGAGAGACTTTCCATTATTACATTGTTTTATAACTTTTTACATTAGCTAAATATAATTTTAAAAATGACAAACACTTGGGGCTGGGGATGTGGCTCAAGTGGTAACATGCTCGCCTGGCATGCTCCGGGCGCTGGGTTCGATCCTCAGCACCACATAAAAAAATAAAGATGTTGTGTCCATTGAAAACTAAAAAATAAATATTAAAAAATTCTCTCTCTCTCTCTCTCTCTCTCTCTCTCTCTCTCTCTCTCAAAAAAAAATGACAAACACTTAAAAAGAGGTATTTCACATATGGAGCCATGGAGAATTTGGTTTGACACCTAAGAGCTACAGAGAATACCAAAAGTAATGAGATTCCTCATTTGTGGAGCTGGCCTAAGGGCAACTTTTCAAATTCTAGATGGTCAAGAAGTTTTGAAACATTTTGCCAGATTCACGGGTAACTTAAACATGTGGAAAATTATTTATGCGCTATTTACATAAAAAGCAGAACAGTTGATATTTCAGGTAGAATACAGAACATATTCATTCCTTTTAAAATTTATTTTTATTTTTATTTTTTTACAATTCTGGGATTGGACCTAAGGCTTCATCATGCTAGGCCAGCACTCACTGCTGAGCTACATTCCAGCCACTCAGGGCATGTTCCATGTTTCATTCCAGTGATGAGGACTGGGGTATCCAAAGATATTTCACAATGCTTAAAGTTCACAGAAGAGGATTGTGAAGAGGTCTATAGAAAATAATTAACATGTGCACCAAGAGGTCCATCACCAAAACTAGACACATAATTGCTGCTTTCCTTAAAAATGTACCCCCTTCAAATTTTTTTTTATAAATCAAATACTCAATGTGATATATTTCCCAATTTGTCACAGAACATTTGCAGTTTTTAAAAAATCAAGGATAAACAATTAACCTAAGATCAAAAATTCTAGATAGGGCAGAGGATGGGAGGGAAAGGGAGGGGGCAGGGGGTTAGCAAGGATGGTGGAATGTGATGGACATCATTATTCAAAGTACATGTATGAAGACACAAATTGGGTGTCAACATACTTTAAATACAACCAGAGATATGAAAACTTGTGCTGTATATGTGTAATAAGAATTGTAATGCATTTGGCTGCCATTTATTTTTTTAAACAATCAATAAAAATAAATAAATAAAATTTTGAGACAGAGTCTTGCTAAGTTTCTTGGGGCCTCAGTAAGTTGCTGAGGCTGGCCTTGAACTTGTGGTTCTCTTTTCTCAGCCTCTGGAGTCTGGGATTACAGATGTGTACCAGCATTTCAATTTACATTTGGATCTCTTGTCTGTTGTTCTGAAAGTCTTGTTACTTAATGACATTAAACTAATTGCTTTTTTTTTGCTTTATCCTAATGTGTATAATACATTCACAGTAAAGCAATATCATTGTTATTATTATAAATATTGCTACTGAAAAAAAAATTGAAGAACACTTTTGGAATTGTTTGAATTACCAGGTAAGTCCCTTAAAGCTCTAAGAAGTCATAGTCTTCAAGAATTGGTCAAAAACAATGAAATCTTTTCTAATATTTCTTGAGATTCTTTATTCCCCAATTCTCTTATTTCTTTACTTCAATTAGAATGTGTTAAGATGCATTAAATTTGAACCATTACCATTTGAAACCTTTGACTCTCAAATCTCCTGAATGTGAATAATTTGGAATCTCTAGCTCAGATGAATTAATTATATGTCAAATATTCATAAACAGAAAATATCATAGCCTAACGTTCACTACTGTTGAGGAATCTTGTTTTAGTACATCCTTCTCCTTTGTTTATTTTTTCTTCTTTCTTCAATATTAAATCTTTTGTGAAACATTTGTTTGGCCAAAGGATTAACAACTCATAATTTCACCTGCTACTAGTCTATTTAAGCCCATTTCATTTATTTAAGTATCAATTGTATTTTTCATAAATGCTAAGAAACGAATAAGCCTATTTTTTTTAGCTTTTTACCTTACAACCCTGCCATATAACCCTACTCATAGTTAATGCTGTCTCCCAAATGTGCCTTGAGAGGAACTTTCCTATGTAGTCTATGCTGGCAATGTACCTAACTAAGCAAAACCATTCAGAAGATTCACAGTGCCACCACAAATTGTTACATAATGTGGAAGTGCTTTGGTTTTTCTAAACTTTCAGTGCAAAATACATTTGAGCAGATTAAATATAATTGCATTAGTTAAGGAAGTGTCTACTTTCTTAATTTCCCTAAATTGTCATATGAGATTCAATCCAATTGTCATATGAGTTTGAATCCAAGATCAAACCAAGGAGCTAGTTACTTGGTGAACAGGAGCAGGAAGTATGAAGAAATGAATGTAACACTTTTTTTGTTGTTTTGCAGGGCAAAGCAAACACACATTGCTTTATGGGATTAGTAACTTCATTAAGAAAGAATAATAAAGTGAGTATACATTCTGAACACCACCCATTGACCTGAGATAATATTTTTTTAAATATATTTATTTTTTGTTGTTGCAGATGGACAACATGCCTTTATTTATTTATTTATTTATTTTTTGAGAGAGAGAGAATTTTTTTTAATATTTATTTTTCAGTTTTTGGCGGACACAACATCTTTGTATGTGGTGCTGAGGTTCGAACCTGGGCCGCACGCATGCCAGGCGAGCACGCTACCGCTTGAGCCACATCCCCAGCCTGACCTGAGATAATATTTATGGATCACAAACCAACTATATAGATTATTATTTAAGGTTACAAAATAAACTGCTGACAGCAACTACTCAAGGGTTTGAGGGACTGTATTAGAAGAATTGGTTTTGTACAGTATTTCATTTTATATCTGATGAATGGGAAGCAGACCCTAATAATTATCTTCTTTAAAAAAATCCTTCAGAAAATTATAAAATATGACTCTGCAAATAAATATGAAAAAACTTAATGATCTGAAATGGATGGTTTTCCTGGAACATGTGAAATTCCAAAAGAGACTTCTGAAGAGGAGAAACTTTTAATAGACCACAAAAGAAGCAGAACTAATCCCCAAAGAGCATTAGGCCCATTTACAGTGAAATGCAGAAAATAGCGTGTAACCCATTAATTGAGAGCAATGAAGAGACCCAAAGTGCCTGCTAACTCCTCTGAGCAGGGGCACTGAGTGATTGTGAACAGAGAGGAGGAAGTGTCTCCTTTGGACCTGTGGGATATTATCCCATGTGCACATGTGATTCAGTGTAAAACTCTATGGTTTTCCTTAAACTCCTCCTAGGAACCCAGGTACGGTGCTAAGTAGATCACATGCATGATCTCTTTTAACCCACACAAGAAATCCTGGTGATAAGGAAAATAATAATTTCAGCCTCAACCTGCCAAGGCTTACTCTCTATTAAAACACTCTTCATATATACATTAATTGACAAACCTTGAGGTTTCTACTAAGTGTATATAGTATGTCTTTTCATGCTGGAAAATTAATATAATATATACATAAAAATTAAACTGAGGGCTGGAAATAAAAGAAGATATTTGGGCCAACATTTCAGACTTATGCTGAAACAGTAAGAAGTGTATGATTCATGCCAGAGATATTTAGGGTTAAAATCGACTCTAATTTCACAACCCAAACGGAGAGTATTTAATATAATTATTTTTAATTCTGTATAAGAGTGAAAGTTAAATTACTTTTAGGTAGGGTACCTATCTGAACTACTTCCAAAAATAAAGCAAGTGAATTATGCTAGCTATTGTTAAGCAATAAGCTTTTATATGTTTTAGGTATAGGTGACTCCCACATGCCCTTGCGATCTCCTTTCCCACAGTTTTCCCGATTATTAACATCTCTTGCATTAACATGGTACATTTGTTACAAATGATGAATCAACACTAACACATTATTAACTAGAGTTTATAGTAAACATTAGGACTCACTCTTGCTGTTGTACAGTTCTATGAGTTTTGGTAAATACATGATGTCCTGTAACCAAGATCACTGTATCTTACAGAATAGTTCCATTGCCCTGTGTACTCCACCTATTCATCTGGCGGAGTGTCTGGCAATCATTGATTTTTTTGACTGTCTCTGTAGTGTTTTTCTATTTCTAGAATACAGATGAAATCATACAATATTTTCACCGTAGCTTCTTTCACCGAGTACTGTGTGTTTAAGATTTTCTTTTTTTTAAGGCTTGATGACTGATTTCTTCCTAGAACTAAATAATCCTTTATCTGGATGCACCATAGTTTATCTGTTCATCTACAGAAGGACATCTTGATTACTTCTAGGGTTTTATTGGGCAATTATGAATAAAACTGCCATAAACATCCCTATGCAAGATTTTGTGTAGACATAAGTTTTCACTTATTTGAGTAAAAGTGATTGCTGAATCAAATAATAAGACCACTTATCCCTGTCCCATTGTGCATTCCCACCAGCAACAACTGAGAGCTCTTTCCTGCTGCTTATCTTCTCCAACATTTGGTTGTGTTACTGTTTTGGATTTTAGGTATTCTAATAAGTGTGTGGTGACATCTCACTGCTTTAATTTGCAATTACCTAATGATATGTGATGTTGACCATCTTTTAATATGCTTGTTTGCCATTTATGTGTCTTTTCTCGTTCAAGTGTTTGCTCAGCTCTTCAGGCCATTTTTAAAATTTGGTTAGTTGCCTTTTGATAGTAGAATGTTAAGAGTTCTTGAATATTTGAGATTTCCATGCTTTTAATTATCTCTTTGCAGAATCAAAAGTTTTTAATTTTACCAAAATCCCACTTATCATTTTTTTTTCTTTCACAGTTATGCTTTTGGTGATGCATCTAAAAACTCATTGCCAGCCGTGATGAAGACAAACAACAAGTGCTGGCAAGAATGCAGGGAAAAAGGCACACTCATACACTGCTGATGGGACTGCAAATTGGTGCAGCCAATGGAGATTCCTTGGAAAGCTGGGAATGGAACCACCATTTGACTCAGCTATTCCTCTTCTCAGACTATACTCAAAAGACCTAAAAACAGCAAACTACAGGGACACAGCCACATCAATGTTTATAGCAGCACAATTCACAATAGCTCGACTGTGGAGCCAACCTAGATGCCCTTCAGTGGATGAATGGATAAAAAAAATGTGGTATAATATATACAGTGGAATATTACTCAGTACTAAAAAATAATAAGATCATGGCATTTGCAGGGAAATGGATGGCATTAGAGCAGATTATGCTAAGTGAAGTTAGCCAATCCCCAAAAAACAAATGCCGAATGACTTCTCTGATATAAGGGGAGTGACTCAAAAAGGAGAAGAGAGGAAGAGCATGGGAAGAAGATTACCTCTACATAGGGAAGAGGGGTGGGAGGGAAAGGGAGTGAGAAAGGGAATTGCATGATGGTGGAAGGAGACCCTCATTGTTATACAAAATACACATATGAAGATATGAGGGAGAAAAAAGAATAGCGCTACCTTAGATTAGGTAGAGAGAAGTAATGGGAGGGGAGGGGAGGGGTTGGGGAGATAGGAAGGATAGTAGAATGAAACAGACATTATTATTACTGAATGTATATATGTGACTGCATGACCAATGTGATTCTGCAACCTGTATACTCAGAAAAATGAGAAATTATATCCCATCTGATTCAAATGTATGATATGTCAAGGTCATTGTACTGTCATGTGTAACTAATTAAAACAAATTAAAAATAAATAAATAATAAATAAATAAATAACAAATAAAAACTCATTGCCAACGCCATGATCACTTAGATTTTTTCTTTTGATATCTTTTAGGATTTTTACTGTTGCATATTACAGAGAGTCATTCCACATATTGATAGCCCAGGAAGAGATCAAAACTTGAATGAAATATGGTTTCCACTGAACTCCTGTTGTTTTTGCACCATCATAAAATTGAAAAACATTAAGACCATCTGTACATGTATTCGTGAGGGTCTATTTCTGATTTCTCTATTCTCCTCCATTTTTCAAACTGTCTCTTTCTTTCCCCTCATGACCTTAATTATTGAAGTAAGTACTGAAGTTGGATATCTAACTTGGCTTTAATAATTTATTTAAATTATATGTTTTTGCCTGTTGCTGGTCATAGCAGCCTGAATGGGTGATGGATGAAAATATTCATTCACAGGGAAACAATTATATATTTTTTAAATTATGGGAATAGAGGTAACTTAAAGAGAAAAATAATCTTTTAAATGCATTTTCTTTAAGAAGTTAGGGGAGCTTAAAACACAATTGTTTTTTAATTCCACCAATTCAAAGTTTTTAAGCAAAATGTCTCCTCAAAAATATTAGTCTGTCCTTCTATGTCTTGATCCTTTAAATACTTAAAAGTGTGAATTCAGCACAATTTGATCTCATCTTAAATAAGTAGAAGCCCCAGGTCAGTGTTGTAGGTACATCTGACATTTTTATTTTACTTTACCATTCGAAGCAACTTCAAAACACATCTGATAGGTGTGATAATGAGATGTGAGATCATTTTCTTTTTTTTACGTAATGCTAATCTGACACTCCATTCAATAAAATCAATTCACTTTCACTCATGCCCAACATCATGGTGGCTGTGTGTGAAATACAGAAATGAATGAAATATGATTAATTTCCTCAGAGAACCTCTAGTCTAATAACCTATGTAAGCCCAGCCAATTTTGTGATTAAAATACAGCAGGGTTATTTGCTGTAGCCCCCCTCACCCCTGCCACACACACACACACACACACACACACACACACACAAATACTAAATAAAAATTGATGTGTCTGGAGTACAAATCTCTAGAACAGTATGGAACTAATTAATAGTTTGTTAGTTATTAATAAAATAATAACTGTTGGTGACACTCTAAAACATTAACTGAAGAATAGAGAATCCTCTTCTCTTTCAACCTTCCTTTTACAGCACATATGTATCAAAACAAGTCAACCCAACTTGAGAACATAGTTCCATCTGTGTATCATAGTTTTGCCTGCTTCCAAGAGTGGAAGAGTTTGGAGTTGGGGTGGGGTAAGGCAATATCTGTTGCATTACCTGTTTTCATCCTCCATAGACATCCAAGTCAGACTCTGTGTTAGTAAACTTTCCATTGTTGTGACTAAATTTCTGACATTAACAACTGAAAAATCTTCCTTTTCAGGATTTATTTTGGTTCACAGCCAAAGGTTTATTTTGGCTTTCAGTCCAGGGTTGGCTGACTGCATTGCTATAGAAGGAGTACCTGTGGTAAGGCAGAATATCATGGCAGAAGGGTGTGGCAGAGCAAAGCTGTTCACCTCAGGCAGCTAAAAGCATGAGGAAGGGTTTGGGACCATGATATACTCATCAAGGATTGGTCTCCAATAACCTACTTCTTCCAACGAGACCTCACCTCCTAAATTTTCCAGAACCTCCCAATAATGCCATCAAATTATGAATACATTTATGGATTCTCCATCTCTCCATTGATGAGATAGAATTCCCATAGTCCAATCTTTCCCCAGAAGCCTAACCTCTAAATATTGCTGCATTGAAGACCAAGTTTTTAATATATGAGCCTTTAGGGGACCTGCTAGATCATAACTATAACAGGCTCCATACTCAGCTATCATCACTCGCCTAAGGCCTCCCTCCAGGCTGTGCTAGAGACACGTGCTACATTGCTTGTCTTCTATTCTTGTTCTTGTCAAGACCCTGACTACAGTCTCCCTCAGGCTACTCTCAGATCTGGAAAAACTCCCTAGATGGATTCACTCCTTATTCCCTGTCCAGAAGCAGCACAAATTGCACCTTGGCCTTCAAGCCTGGGGAGAGGGGTAGAGGGCCTGCCCATCAGAACTGTACTGCATTCTCCAATCGACAGTCTCCAGGATGATTTTCCTTATACACAACATTCATGTGTTTTCATTTACTGAATAATAGCTGTGTGAAAGTAAAGAATCGCCTTGTGGGATCAAGTAAACAAAGAGAAAAACAGCATAAACTTTCAAGTTGTAGCAGGTTTATTGAAGAAACAAGTCTACTCCCAAATTCATCCAGGCAGCTTGGCATGAATGAATGGAGCTATTCACTCACAGGGAAATAGTTGTACTTCATTTTCAAAATTGTGGGGCAGGAGATATTTTTTAAATTTTTTGAAAAAAAAAAGTGGGGAGAATTTTTGTTGGATGAAGGAAAACCCCAGTGAATATTCTAATGAGCAAGATCCTAAGTTTGCTCTGATTTTGATTATTGAGAAAGAAGCAGGTGTACTTCCAAAATACATACCTTAGAATTGTGTTTATAAATGAGTCCCACAGTCTGTGATGGTTAAGATTTTCAACAAATATCCACAGATCTAATAATTTCTAATTTTGTGCCATTTCCCTCCCACTAAGCATATCAAAATACTTCTAGGCCAACTTTAAATGGCTAAAGGATCTTTTTAAAGGTCAGATGAAATGGTGAAGATTTCTGTTTTGGAGTCCAGCACACCACTTGGGACCAAGATCCACCTCCTCTGCCTGTGAAAGATGAGTCTGGGGACAGATTTCTTCATCATAATTATTGTCATATCTTATGCAGAATGGGTACAATGTAAGGTGCTAGGTGTTCAAAAATGAAGAATATAGATTCAATCCATATACTGAAAGGTTACAGTATAGTGAGTAAGAAGATCAGTAAACCAGTCATTAGAAGGGTAGTGAGTGCCATGAAGTAAATATTCTCTAATCTGCGGCAGGAAATCCATGTAGATTAGCCTTTGACAGTGTTCTTAAACTCATTTGAATCATCCTTAGAGCTTTAAAACGCCCCAGTGTGCAGGCCACAACCCAAACTGAGGTTAGAACGTAGGCAGCAGGGAATTTTGAACACACAGGTGATTCCAAGACACAACCAAGTTAGAGAATGATAGTGCAGAGTTGGAGAATATCTGTCCTATTATCTGATAGTAACTGAATAATAAAATCCAAATAAGGTGTTATTTCTTGTAACACAATTGGTCTGTAAGGAAGAAAAATGTTTCAGAAAAGCCAGACATCTAAGTCTTGATTTCATCTGGCCTAGGCATGTCACCAGTTGTGAGAAGGCCTTGGGTCATAATCTCGTGGTTTCCATGCAAGGAGGGTCCTCTACACACACACACACACACACACACACACACACACACACACACACACACACTTTAAGGTCAGCAAGTATCACCAGGACTCTTCCCTGGGCTTGCTTTTGTTACTCAGGAAAACCCAGGCAAGCCCAGACACTCATTCTGGGCATATTTGCCTTATTCTCATCAAACCATGAAATCCAAAAATCACCTTTACAGGAAATGCAAACCTTCCTAATAATTTCCTAGGAGTTTTATTTCTCATCTGATTTTCCCCATAGTTTCACAATTGATTCATTGTGTTATGAGATGAATTGTGTTTCTCAAAATTAATATGTTGAGGTCCTCCTCCACTATCATCACCTCAGAATATGACTGCATTTAAGAAGTTAACCAAGTTACATTGAAGTCATTAGGGTAAGCTCTAATCCAAACTGACTAGAGTTCTCCTAAGAAAAAGAAATCAGGACCCAGGGAAGACCAGGTCTCCTCTAAGTCAGGAGAGAGGTCTCAGTTGAAACCAACCCTGCCTGCTTATTGATCTAGGACTGCCAGCTTCCAGAATTGTGAGAAATTTAATTTCTGTTATTTAAGATGCTCGGTCTGTGGTATTTGTTATGGCAGCCCTAACAAATGAGTACCTATTTCTTTTAAAAAATTTTTTATTATTTTATTTGTGTTTATAATAGCAAAAATTTGGACTCATAGACACATCCTTTTTTCCTACTTTAGAGAGCATGATTTCTGGAACATGCTTTCCTAAATAGAAATCAGATGTTTCTTTTTTTTTCTTTTCCAGAACCTATACCATATGTATTATTGTGTTTTCCAATTTCAAATACTTACTTCCATGTGATGTCAATTAGAAATGAAAATACAGACTTTCTGTATATCACCATCCCCACATTGAACTATTCAGTACTCAGTTTGGAACATGTTTACCCCTGAGGCACTGTGTGATTGCTTACAAATTATTTTATATATGTCACTCATTTAATTACAATTTATCTGCCTTGTTTTGTCCACATGGCTTCCAACTGACAAAAAAAGTATAAACTGAGGTTGCTTTTAGGAGTTTTTACTGAATAATATTATACTGGAATGTAATGCAAATTTCCTAATGAAAATCATATCATTTTATCAAAAGGTTAAAAGTATTTCCCAATACCTAGATTTAATCCCCATAACCAAATAGTAAATAAATAGACAAATAAAAGGTTTCCCTATAAGTTGGTCATACATATGTAAGCAAAAAAAAGTGTTGTTGTTTTTTTTTTTTAAGAAACTATTACAGCTCCATTTGGGGAAAAAAATGTATTATAAGTAGAGAACAATCTGAAAGGCTGTACACTTGTAGTAGATTTTATTGATTACTTTTTGCTCATTAATTCCTGCCTCAAATTCCTAACTGTCTTGATTTCCAAAAATCAGAATAAGAAAATATAGATAAAACATCAGTACAGGAATTTTAATAATTTCAGAGAACAGAAGTGTGTGAGTTTCTTGATTGTAGAGACAGAAAGTCCAAAATTATTAATAAAAATAGTTCCATATCAACTCAAGTCATTTTGAAAATTCAAAAGAATGAATATAACATAAGTAAGATACCATAAGTTTTCTGAAAGAAAGCTACAATGGTAGCAATGATATCAACAGGCCAAAAGAAAGGAGTAAGAATTAGATTTTAGTTTGTCATTTCCCGATAGCAACACTGGAAGATAGAGAAAAAACAGTGCTTTCAAAATTCTGAAGGAAAATGATTTTCAATCCAAAATTCTATTCCCAGCCAAACTATCAACTTGAGTGAGAATGTAGAACAACATCTTTTCAGACACTTTCTTAAAAAGTGTCCCACAAAATAAGGCCAATCAACTAACAAAACTATATGTGACTTAGAAAACGTGGGATCTGAGGCCAGAATGTGATTAAACAACTGTCAATAAGGATAGTATGTGGGGATGGTGACTGCTATATAGGAATGAAGAGCAAGTAATTCAGATGGAGTAGTTCAAATATTTGAGATTGAAGAATATTCAGGAATCTTTATTGTTTGCCAACCTGCAGGCTGAAAACATGACATGATAGAAGTTAATGGAACCATCTGTTCTACTGAGCAAGTTCAAAAAGATGATAGCATGTAGCTGGGTCCAAATGGAAAGACAAAAATAAGTTCCTAATCTGAGTAGTTACACAGACACCGGATGCCTTCTTTTGGCAAGAGCTTTCTCCTCCTTACAGACAGCAATGAGGATGAAAACTCAAATCTATCAGGACAAGATAACATTGTTTATATAGAGAGATGATCTTTGGCGTACAATGGAGTTATATCAGATGTGGTGCCTTGGGCAGTGGGTGGTGGATGCTGCCCTCACCTCTCTTCTGACCTGAAGGGCTTGTGGTTCTTGATGCTTCTGAGAAGTCCTTGATTACTGCCATCCTTCACTGCAGCACTAGAGACCACAGGATAAAGGCAAAGACTAGAATTTGTAAGACACCAGAAGATCCAAGATGGTAGCTCAGAGGCATTCACAGTGTTGCAGCAGCTCTCCATGAGGGAATTAAATTAGCAGTTCTGCAAAGACAAATAGAAAGTCATTGAAGGCTGACATTATTACTTCAATTACACGGAGCCTATGTGTGGAAGTTAAGATATACTGATAGCACAGGACAGCATAAAAGGACTCCTCATAAAGAGGAAGAGGAGTCCATCTCAACAGATGCACAAGTCTAAGACCTCTGAAAGCATGAGGAAACAGGCAAACAAGTCTCCCCTCAAAAATTTACAGTCCCCCAACAAAGGAACCCTCAGACACTAAAGAGAATGAAATTCTAGAGGAAGACTACAAAAATTGATTATAAAAATGATTAATGAACTAAAAAATCTAAGAAATGAATTAAGAGAGAAAATATAGGATGTGAGCAATTATTTCTATTAAGTTTCAGAGTCTATGAAAAGAAACAATGGTGTTGCATCAATATAAACCCCTCATAAGCTGTAAGTATTGTTAAGCCAAAAATTTATTGAGTTCACTTAATGTCTACACCTGTCCTTCCAAACATCACAGCTTAAGCTAGAATACCTTAAATATGCTCAGAACAGTTGCATTAACCTATTAAGTTGGCTAAAATCATCTGGCACACAGCTTATTTTATGATATATCATTTAATATCGCACATGATTATTAAATACTATATTGAAAGTTAAAAACAGGATGGTTGTATGGGTATGCTTTTGCACTATGATAAAGCTGGAGGAAAAATCATTCGGTTGAACCATTGTAAGTTGGGATCATCTATAAATGGGACATCTCTGGAAGCATGCATAAGACATTGGGTACCCTTGGAGCATGGTTGGGGAAAGCTGTGCACCAGAAATATACTCTCCACCTATTTGTTACTAAAAAAAGAATAAAACTGAAGTCATTCTATGAAATAACAGGAACAAGAAATAAGAAGAGAAAACATGAATACCCAAAACAAAAGGCAAAGTAGCCAACATATTTTTCTGTGGAGGTTGACATGATTCATTGTCCTACAGAGCAATGGGGACTGAATCTCAAGACTCCAGAATCCCCAGGGTAGGGTGGTGAGGAGAGAAGGTTGAGCTCTAGGAAAGAATTTGTTTTAAAAGTAACAGGAAGCTTAAACAATGAAATTGTGTTGGAGGTAAAAATACATTAAAAGTCAAGCAAATGACAAAGAGATGTAAAAAGAGAGACAAATGTTAAGAAAATTACAGGGCCAACGTTTAAAAGGAATGCACACATGGCCGTCTGCTCTGGTGCCAAAGGGTGGGAGATGGATAGCCAAGTTAAGAGCTGAATTTGACCAACCTTACTCAGGAAGTTGGAAGCCTTTGAATGAATAGACTCCAGAACTCCAACAGCCACATGGGACAGATTGTGCCAGTGCAGTTGTTGTGGGGAGGCGGATTCCTGGTGCTTTCCCATTACCACCTTCCCAGAACATCCTATTACTTTATTTTCTCATTTCTTCTAGCTTATTTTTAATTTTTAAAATCTTACGTTTATTGGGCAAAAATTACCTTCAGCATTCTGTTTTGTTGGGGTAGGTCCAATATTTTGTGTGTATGTGTGTCTGTGAGTGTGTGTGTGCATGTTTGCAGGAGTATGTGTGGGTGTTGTATTGAGGGATGAATACAGGGATAGGGCATGCTGGTCAAGTGCATTCCCACCGAGCCACACCCTGGACCCAGATCTAACATCCTCTTGGGTTTTTAGGGAAAGCCTGATGGTAATGGTTTGACTGTACCTCTTTAACTGGTCAGCTGGTCAGGTTTCTCCAGAGAAAAATCCTGTCTAGGGAATAGAAATTGCATCACCAGACGTCTGAAGGCCAAGTGAGAGCAGGGAATTGGGGTCTCATCCTGTATCACTCAGTTTAGACACTGATAAGGATAAATTATACCAAGTCTGGTCTGGGACAGAACTTTTTAGATGATGTAAATCACAACTTCTTTCTGGAAGAAGTTATGATTCCTGATCAAGTGTTTAAGCAATTAGCCGATAAAGTTTAATGGTCTTGAGATCTCTGCTAGGACACTAGCTTCTAAGCTCTCTGTCAGGACTTTTGATGATCTCTAACCAGACATTCTTTGCTTCACAGTCAGGATGAGTGATGTACAACTTTCTTTTGGTCTCTAAAATGTTACTACTATTAAATTGGATTAAATTTGGCCTAAACCTTGTCTCCCTACAAAGTGGCCTCTGTATCTAGTGAACTGTGTGGTAGCTTGAGGTCTAAAGGAATTGTAACTTAACCTAGTTGCTCGCACTCATAGCTAAGCAACTGAGTTTTAGCCAGTCATAACGGCTAAATCCTCAGCCAAGCCCAGGCTAAAAATTGCAAAATTATGCCCAAATAAGGTAAATGTTGAACTATATCAGATAATCTGTCTCACTGCTTGTTTTCTTTTTTCCTTTGGCACTGGGGACTGAACACAGGAGCATTCGACTAGTGAGCCACATCCCCAGCCCTATTTTGTACTTTATTTAGAGTCAGGGTCTCACTGAGTTGCTTAGTGCCTCGATTTTGCTGAGGCTGGCTTTGAACTCTGATCCTCCTGTCTCAGCTTCCTGAGCCACTGGGATTATAGACATGTGCCATTGCGCCCAGCTCACTGTCTGTTTTCTGATCATAAGTATAGCTCAGTAGTCAGAGTAGGTACCGTCTGTATCATCTTTGGCCTAGAACGGTGTCTGGTTCAAGAACTAAGAACTTTTATTTATTTATTAATTTAACTATTGAGTTATCTATTTATTTATTTTTTATTCCAAATGAACTTTGTTCTATTTAGCTGGCCTCAGGTATTTTGTTTAGTTTGTAACACTAGCAAAATTTATTTATGTAGGCCTGTTTCAGGTCTTTTTCCTTAGAATGAATTTGAAATAAAAGTATGGCGCATGTCTTTCACTAAATTATATGAATATTTTTAAACCATGTCATCAGTTCATTTCTGTGTTTTGGGTACTGTAATACAACTGTGCCTAGAGCCCTAGACCAGGAACTTCATCTTTAAACTCTTCAGAGAAACTGGGCCCAGTGGTGGGCATCTGTAGTCCCAGCCAACTACTGTGAGGCTGAGGCAGGAGGATCTCTTGTGCCCAGGAGTTCAAGGCTAGCTTTGACATCATAGTGAGGCCCCCCATCTCAGAACAGAGAAGAAAAAATTCTTCAGAGAAAAAATACCTCCAAAATACATTCATTCCAGTCGAGAGAGAGAGAGAGAGAGAGAGAGAGAGAGAGAGAGAGTGAGTCATGTGGAGTTGGTAATGAGGCATATAATCCTTTCTTATTTTACCCACCCACCCTTCACCCCTCTTCTAGGACTCTAGAGTCTTGCTAGTTTTCCTTCCTCTCAGGTGGCACACTGCCATCTCAGGCTTGCCCCGTCTCAGGACTATGAAGCCGGTTCCCTCTTCTCTGTCAACCCCAGCTTCCTTGACTCGGCTTCTCTTATTATTTCCCATTTTGACTGTCCTCTTGTGCTTCTGCCTCTTTTCTATGGCTTCATAGAAGTTGGAGAGCAGAATTAATGCCTTGTGCCTATTTATAATGTTTTACCCACTCCCAGAAAAAGCCTGATAAATTCGGGGGGAAATAGCGTCAATGTAAAAAATTTTAAAAAATTTAAATCACAGAGGTCTTCTTCCCTTCACTGCATTCCACATGCTTTCCTAGGTACCTGAAGGTCATTCCAATTTATGGTCATTATTCAATCCAAAATGGCATTTTTCTCTTCTTCCCAAACCAATTCAAATGCATCCATGCAAATGCCACCAACTCAGACTTTTCAATGCAAAGATCAGTTTCTTGGAAATCTAAGCTGAAATTTATATTTCCCTGCCCTTCATCTCTGAGTACTGTTTCCTTTTTACCTGACCATTAGCATAGCCCCACAATAGCACTGTTGCATTTAGATCCTACTAGGGAAAGGCTGATGGAAAACTGGCTACACACATCTGAGACCAAAGATTTTGAAGCTCTCAGGCAAATAGTTATCTCAGGAATGTTTCTTGCTCTCCTCAATAAGGGCAGCTTAAATATTTCACATTCCCAAAGGAAGGAAAAGAGACACAGTAATAGGTAGGGCACTTGTTCTGTCAAAGAATGTTAGATCATCTTCTCCAATACCTGCAAGTTAGAACTACGAAAAGGGTCCCAGGAAGTCGCAGTCACACAGATCATGTCATTCACCCAGGTATGTCAACAGGAGTTATAGTCAGTCACACAGTTTGTAACAGTCACGTGGGTTCGTTACAGAGAAGCGGATTGCTTCTGTTCTGTAGGTCCCACAAGTTGTTTCTATTTCTTAGGTCATTATAGTCCCACAGATTCTTGTAGTCCCACAGGTAGCCACAGCGACACAAATCATTACAGTCACACAACAGGTAGTTTTGTCACATGGGGTATCTCAGTCACATTCATTACAGTCACACAAGTCATTTCGGTTGTACAGGTAGCTACAATTGTATGAATCATTTCAGCCACACTGGTTGTTACAGTTGAACAACAACAGCCTTATTCAATCAACCAGGGCATTTTAGTTCCATAGGTAGTCACAGTTGCACAAGTCACTTTAGCTGCACAGATTTTCAGAGTCTAACAGGTCATCTCAGCCACGCTGATTGTGACAGGTGCCCAGGTAGTTTTGTCATGTAGGTAGATTCGGTCACACAAGTCATTTCAGTCCCACGGATAGGCAGAGTGGCACAGGTAGCACACTCTCACAGGTAGTTCTACAGTTCATTTCACTCTCACAGACAGTTATAGTTGCACAGGTCATTTCGGTTTTACAGGTCCTTATAATCCCACAGGTCATTTGAACCACACAGAGTATTACGTGGGTACTGTCAGTCATATGGGTCATTGAGTTTGCACAGTGCATTTCAGTGTGCAGGTAATTATAGTTCCACAAGTTTCCGTTTCACAGGTAGTTTCAGTAACTGAGATAGAACTACTAGCCATCAGTGTCCATACTCCCTCAGAACAAAATGATTGCTGTGATGGCTGACCAGAAATAGTGGCCTTGTCTTTATAAGCTCCATTTCTTTTTGTGTATCCATCACATTAAACTTCATGTGAGTGTTTTGGGAGCCCTAATGTTTTTCCAGTGTTTCATCCCATTTCTTAAATGTTTTCACTCTGGCCAAACCCCAAATGTATCTTTGCCAAACTCCTTCCTCTTCAATCTGTCTACGTTTCAAAGAAAATTTGAGCCATCTGTTTCTGTATCGTTGGCTTCCCTGTTCAAAATTCTCTTTGGTAGGAACTAAGTGCAAGAAGTCTTTTAAATCTCTGGTTAAGCCTTCCACACCCTTCTCTGAAACACCTCACAATGAAAGGGTCGGCAGAATCAGGATCTTTTTAGAACATTTCGTTTTGACCAACTGCCTTTCCCATTTCCATTAAGATCACACACCTACTCACCAGTGAAGGTTAATTGGCACATGAGTCCAGAGGGGTTGGGGCCATTTTAGCATAAATGTATCACTGACCCAGATAACCCTACTCCCTCTGCATTCTTAATCTACTCTCTGTTTGTTTAGGAGATTTATTGCAGGATAGTACAGTCAGAATTTCTTTTTTTTTTTTTTTGTATACTTTTCCGTGTTTTAACACAGAATGCTATAAAAACAGAAGCCATTTATATTAATATGTTAAAATTAAAAGTCAGAAGAATATAATGATATTGTGCTTCTCACTTTAAGCAAAATAAGAATCCTATATAATAGGGAATAGTTTGCTTCATACTAACTTAAAAATAATTATTGAGAATAAAAAAGAACTTGGTACCAATATATTTTTGTATCCTGAAATCTTTCATTCAGCATTGCATCATGAGCAAATTTTACTAAACCTTATCTTCAAAAACATGAAAAACAGGATTTTATGGCTGTATAGCATTTAATGGCACAATTATCCTTTAATCTCTTTCCAATTTTTTATCTTTATAAATCATGGTCTGGAAAATCCTTGCCCATATAACATCCATGGAATAGATTCTTAGAGCTAAGATTCATAGATGAAACAGTTTCGACATTGCCAAATTACTCTTCATTGTATGCTTTAAGACCTTTAACTATAGACTTATTTAACTTAGCAATTTCCCTGAAGTCAAGGAGCATTTCAGTTCTTATAGATTCTTCTGCTACCAATTATAGTGATCCTTTTTGTATTAATTTTAAAGCACATTTATTTTACTCTTTGATGGAGACTGAAATAGCTAAAGATTCATTTTCGGATCCTCTCTAGCATATTTGAAGAAAAAAATAAAAGAGAAATATGCCACATAACATTTCAGTTAATACTGAATCACATATACAATGGTGGCTGTACCACACAGTCCATCTTTACTGAAGATCCTTGTTGTAAAGATGAAGGTAAGCCACACACTCAACTTCAAGCAGTCTAACAAATCCTGTGACACTTCTGTCCCTGTTATGTTTACATGTGAGGTGTCCTCCAAAAGCTCTCAGTGTGAACACATTCAAACGTGAAATGATTGGGTTCTGAGAGCCTTCACCTAATCAGTGTGTTGTTAATCCACTAGTAGGGATTGACTGGGTGGTAACTGTAGGCAGGTAGGCTGTGGCTGGAGGAGGTGCATCAGTGGTGTATAGTGGGCTATACCATCTATGTTTGTTTTAGTACACTCAACAATATTTACAAAACAAGGCAATTGCCTGAGGACTCATTTGTCAGAACATATCCCCATCATTAAATGACACTCAACTATAATGATTTCTGTTTAGAAATATAACTGGCAACCTCCAATGATGAGATTAATCATAGCAACTAGCCAAAATAATTAAATTGTGTAAAGAAAAAAAATTAATATCTTTATCTAATAATGCATTTCAAAGTGGAGCTATAAATAGGATGTTGGGAATGACAGATATGAGAGTCCCAAAGGCTTGGGAGAGAAAAACTGACAACTGCATCAACAGAAATGACACAGAAGAAAAATAATAATCAATAAGCCAATATGATGGAATGAAATTCAAACAGCAAATTATATCACAATTGTTTGTAAAATGTGTATTTTATAAGAAGATAAAGGAAAACAATGATGGAAATTTATAAGTAATGAGAGACCAAAGGACAGGACTTAACAAGAGGCAAAATGTGAGCAATCATGTGTGGACAATTTTGAGCAAACGTTTTAAACTTTGATGATATATATCATGAAACCTAGAGGGTGACCAGATAACCAAACACTTTAATGAATCAGGGCAAAAGTTCATATGCAATAGAAAATCAGAACAATCATTTTTTTTCTGAAACCAAACAATAAACATAAAGAATAATGTCATTAATTATAGAATAAGCTTATGCATCTTAGATAAATTATAGCAAAAGGAGGAAGAGGAGAAAGGAATTGAAGCTACTGAGGTAGCAGTAGATTTTACATTAACAAAGCAGATCATGGCCTCAAATCGTTTGCTTATTAAAATATAAGTTAACTTTTCTGAATTTTATTTTTTTAAGTGTGTAATATAGAATGAATAAAATCTATATCACTTGCAACTCAGTTTCTGTTAGGAAGAGGATATCTGTAAGCTGCAAAACGCCCTATCAGTGTGAGTGGTCTCTCAACTGAAGACCAGGAAGAGCTTTAGGAGTTACCAGCACTGAAAACCTTCAATACACCCAGAGCACAGAATAGCCTTCCCAGTCTTTGTACTCTGTGGACCCTGATGTGAATGTCAAATTTCCTTTGAATACCTTTGTCCAAGAGCATCAGGAAACCATCTTTATTGAAGATCCTTGTTGTAAAGATGAAGGTGAGCCACACACTCAACTTCCAGCAGTCTAACAAATCCTGTGGCACTTCTGTCCCTGTTAGGTTTACATATGAGGTGTCCCCCAAAAACTCTCAGTGTAGACACATTCAAAGGTGAAATGATTGGGTTCTGAGAGCCTTCACCTAATCAGTGTGTTGTTAATCCACTAGTAGGGATTGACTGGGTGGTAACTGTAGGCAGGTAGGCTGTGGCTGGAGGAGGTGCATCCGCAGGGGATGCCTTTGGGATATATATTTTGTCCCTAGTGAGGAATGCACTCTCTGTTTCCTGTTTGTCATTTCCTGAGCTGCTTTCCTCTGCCCCACCCTATCACCACAATGAAACTGCCCTCTCTGAAGACCTCTGAAATCATTAGCCCCCAATAAACTTTGTCTCCTCTAATTATTTTTGTCAGATTTGGGTCATTACAGTGAAAAAGCTGACTCAAGCAATCTCGTAATGCCGTATCACTCTTCACAGCTGAACGTTCCCTCTTCTACACCCATCCTCACGGGCTCTTTTCTTTTCTCTCTTCCCTTCCTCCTTTCTCTGTGCCACATGGAACAATCTGCTCTCTCAGTTACTCCCCACCCCCAATTATAAACAGAATTCCTTCAAGATGCCCAGGGACACCATGCCCTTTCAATTAATAGGATCCATTCTCTTTGGAAAGTACTTGGCACAATGGAGCAAAAAAATAATAGCCAAAAAAAAAAAAAGTTAAAAAAAATAACTTTACACACAAAAAAAGGGACTAGGAGAAATTTTGACTACTTTACTGGAACATTATGCAAATCACATCTGTTCGTTAAACAAACAATTTTTTGGTGTCTGAAGAAGGAATGAAGAAAGCTAAGAAACACACAAAAGCATCAGAGGGAGGGGGTCTCACAGGGGGAGACTTGGCCACTTGAAATACAGATCCCTGAATCTATGAACCTCAAGAAATTTCCCCTTACGGGGTAAAAATGGGAGTTCATAACCCACTTGAATCAAAGTGTGAAATATGATATGTCAAGAACTATGTAATGTTTTGAACAACCAACAATAAAAAAATAATAATAAATAAATTAAATCACTGGAACATAATAAACACCCTGCTACATAATAAAAAAAATTAAATTAAAAAAAAAAAGAAATTTCCCCTACGAGTACATAATCCTGTGGAGAAGAAAGACTATGGAGGTGAAAACTAAATGAATGATACATAAGTGAAATAACGAGACTTCTCAAGACAAAATGAAAAGAGGAATCAGAGATCGGTACCCAACTATTTGCTAAAGAAGTGTGGAATCACTAATAGCCACAAGTTAAAAGTAAGAAGACATCATTACAGGCTTAAATCACCCAGGAAGCTTCATGGAAAATGTTGGCCTCCATCATGCATGAAGAAGCCATGGGCAAAAATCAGGGAACAGCATTTCAGCCAGTAAGCACAGTGTGAAAAGGGAAGCCCAGGCCCAAGAGAGACAAGGGTGTAGGTGCAGACTTCACTTGTGGAGGTGAGAGAATGAGGACTAAAGCCATGCCTGGATAACTCTGATTGTCAGGATAGAACCTACTCAGCAGGAATTCAATGACATGATGGTGGTGGGCCAAAGCAAGGTTAGTTGAACAGAGGGATGCAGGATGGATTTGGGCAGTGACTTGTAGGAAGGTAGGGATTAAGAGTCAGGAGGAATTGTAATGCTTAAAATGATAAGGCCTCTGGTCCAACCAAGTGATGGCAGAGGAAGCAGAAAGGTTAAGTGCAAATCTGCAAGATTCAGCAATTGATTCAACTTGAAGTTGGGAAGATAAGAACGGTAAATAAGGTGTCAGTTATTATCCTGCAGTGAAAATGAAATATAACAATTAGGAATGTGAACAGAGAGCCAACACTCAGGTGAGAAAATCTTCGCTAGCCACTCTTCTGACAGAGTATATAGTATCTAGAATATATAAAGAGCTCAAAAAAATTTTACCCCCCCAAATCAAATAACCCAATTAATAAATGGGCAAATGAACTAAATAGACACTTCTCAAAAGAAGAAAAACAAATGGTCATGAAAAAATGTTCAGAATCATTAGCAATTAGGGAAATGCAAATCAAAACTACACTGAGATTTCATCTTACCCCAGTCAGAATAACAGCCATCAAGATACAAATAATAATAAATGCTGAAGAGAATATGGATTGAAAGGAACACTTTTTACACTGTTGGTAACATGGCAAATTAGCACAACTGCTATGGAAATCAGTATGGAGGCTCCTCAAAAGACTAGGAATGGAATCACTGTATGACTCAGTTGTACCACTTCTCAGTATTTACCCTGAAGAATTAAAGGCCTCTTACTACAGTGATACAAGTATACCCATGTTTATAGCAGCCCAATGCTCAATAACCAACTATGTAACAAGCCAAAGTGTCCATCAATAGATGAATGGACAAAGAAAATATGGTATACATACACAATGGAGTTTTATTTGGCCATAAAGAAAAACGAACTTAAGACATTTGCAGGAAAATGAATGGAATTAGACACCATCATGTTAAGCAAAATAAGTTAAGAGTTGTATGTTTTGTATCATATGAAGAAGCTAGAGAGGAAAACGGAAAACAAAGTGGAGGTAGATCTCCTAAAAATCAAAGGGAGATCAATAGAGGAAAGGGAGCAACGGGTGAGAGAAATGTGGGGTGTAATGCTGGGGAGTGTCATTGGCCAAATTATATTGTGTGAGTACGAATATGTAACAACAAATCCCATCAGTAGGTATAGCTGCAATGCACCAATAAAAAGTGAGGAAAAATTGAAATATTACCACATCCTGATTGGAAAAGGAGCTGTAGGAGACAGAGTTGGTAAATAAAGTTGACAGGTGAAGTTCATCTTGTGTACTAAAATGCACAACCCGGAGTTTGAAAAGTATGAAAGAAAAGTCAGGCAACATCAGACAATCATCAGAGCTCATGATCAGAGCATGTCTTCCCAGCCTCTCCCTTCTCAAATGAACCATCCCAGCTAGGGATTTTCTGCTGGAAGTTTCCATTTGTATCTGGAATGCCCCTCACAGCCCATGAAACAGCCTCCTTGGAAACCTCAGTTGGTACTGGCAAAGCCCAGGTGGCCTCTGGCTCAGGGGCACAGTAGAGTCTGGCATCCTGGGGGACATGCTAAAGTACAGGTGCCTTCATTTCCTGCTGAGTACAGCTCCTTGGGCAGCTTCTCTGCATGGATATGTCAAAAGCCTTGCAAACAGTCAGCCAAAAAGGGCAAGAAGAGATAGGGTAGCTCACCTGACAGGTGGAGGTGTTGAAGCCCTGTGTGCGACAAGCCTAAGACATCACATCTGTGGGGGTAGATGAAGCAGACTCCTACCAAGTCCTTGTGTTAACCAGTTGTTGCTTTTTTTCTTCTGAAAGGGACCCAGGTCCTCTGAAGCATTTTAGTGAAACTTTGGGGGGTGCTGACCAGTTAATACTTCAAAAGCGCTTGGCTCTAGGCCAAGGGCCTTCTAGAACACTGTATTGTTGATTCCATATCTAGAAAAGTCATGTCTATGCCTGTCTCTTTCCAATAGAAACAGAGAAGTACGGCTTGGTCAGTTCGGTCCTGCTGACCTGAAAACATGACATCCTGTCTGGCAGTCACTCTGGGGTATAAACAACATGGATAATGTTCCGACTACTTCAAACATGAATTTTTTAATGAGCCAAAAAATAAAATAATAAAATCTAAATTTGTAAATAAACCTAATCCATTCCCAAAATGTTTCTGGTCTCTAATGAAAATAGCTACTGTTTAATGGAGCATTTTATGGTTGTTTTAATCAGTAAAGTATGTCATTTCATAAAACTGCTTTTTAACACACCACTGAATGTCTCACACTTTATAATAATTTTAAACTAATCATGTTTACTAAACTGATCAGGCTTTCCCCTCCTCTCTTTATGTTTTGATTTAATGTTCTGTGGGAGAACAGAGCACAGTCTTGAAAGTTTGTCTTTTATGGAGGAAATGAAGTTAAGGGGGTAAACTATACGGAGGGCAGAGATAAATTATAATAACAAAACTTGCAAACGGACCTAAAGAAAGTCACTGGCAAGATCACTTGCTGGTTTGTACACCTATGAAAACAAACCATTGGTTTTAGAACAAAAATAGCATCTTAAGTAAATGATAAGACCCCATAAACTGGGCCTTCCAGTTATCAGGATGGGCTCAGATACTCAGGAACTTCGCCTTCAAGCATTATATCATTCTGGGAGAAAATCTTTGCCAGTTACTCTTACACCAAAATGTTGATATCCAGGATATGCAAAGAACTTAAAAAACTTAACATCAAAAACAAATAACCAGGTCCATGAACTGCACAGACACTTCTCAATAGAAGTAACAAATGGCCAACAATTATATTAAAAAATGTTCAATAACTTTGGCCATTGGACAAATGCAAATTAAAACTTCATTGAGATTCCATCTCACCCTAGTCAGAACAGCTATCATCAGTAATACAAAGCCAAAAAATGTTGGCAAGATTGGCGGGGAAATGAATGCTTATACACTGTTGGTGGTAATGTAAATACAACTATTATGCAAAACATTATGGAGGTTCCTCAAAAATACTAAAAATAGAGCTACCATATGATCCAGGTGTTCCACTCCTTGGTAGATACTAGAAGGATTTAAAGTCAACATAATATAGAAATAACGACATACCCATGTTTACCCCAGCATAATTCACAATAACCAAGTTATGAAACCAGCCTGAGTGCCCATCAATGGATGAATGAATAAAGAAAATGTGGTATATATACACACAATGGAGTATTACTTAAACATAAAGAAGAATGAAATCTTGTCATTTTCAGAAAAATAAATGGAACTGGAGATCATTTTATTAAGCAAAATAAGTAAAACTCAGAAAGACATGTGTCAATATATATATATATATATATATATATATATATATATATATATGAAAGCAGAAAGGAGACTACTAGAGAAGAGGAAGGGACAGAGGGAGGACTCAAGTAAAGTAAGGGAGGGTAATGAGGGGGTGGATGTGATCAAAGTATGTACAAATGTGCCCCAATGAAAGCCATTATTCTGTATAACTACTATGTACTAATTAAAAAAAAAGATTTTATATTATTCTACCAAGAGTGGTTGTGGAAATTAAAGACCCAACCTCACTTCAGTTCAAAGAGCACTTGCTCTTCAAGACTGAACTAGGAAACTAATGAAAAGAAAAAAAAAATACCTGCCAGCATATAAACAAACAAGAAGGAGCTACAAGTTGCTGCTTGTACTTGTGTTCTAATGATTTGATAGGGGAAGAATTTCATAACCATGCCTCACTGTTTAGAAGCTAATTTTATATTTTAAGCCTCTGCCAATTTGCTAGTAACTAAGAAGGTAAGCATGAAGACAGATGTATAATTATGAAGTTTTATGTTATAATAGTGTAGTATTAAGTTACGTGTAGTATATATTATAGTACCTATAAATTTAAGTATAAATACATTCTCAGAGTTTTCTACTACTTGTTCCTTATAAACCATAATTGTGAATTAATTCCCCCTTAGTTTATTAGAATTATTATCAATTAAAATTTATTAAGCAAACTTTTCTAAAGAAAGTCACTTCCTGATTGTAAAAAGAGCCCACTTGGAGGGTGAATTAACAGCTTTTTTTTCTTTTATAACTAAGGTATAATTTAGTAACTGATGGTTGTACTGAATTTTTTAGTCAAACTGAGTGAAAAGAGTCACTCTGATATTTCAGAGAGCTGAAAAAACAGAAAAGACTTTCCATTTATGTCAAGACTTTAGCACTATTTAGTTGAAACAGAACAATAAATAAAAATGCATGCCACAGGTGAATTTTAAATTTTTCAGTAGGTTGGAGGCATAGCTTGTGCTTAGCATGTAGGAGGCCCTGGTTCAATTTCTATCACCAAAAACAAAAACAAAAGAAATTTTTTTTCCAGTAGTTACATTTTTAAAAATTGAAGAGAAAAAATTAAAATCAATTTCAAAAATGCATTTTTTAACCCAATATATCAAAAATATTGTCATTTTAGTTTTCAGTCAATTAGAAAATATTAACATGTTTTACCCTCAAAATATGGTATGCATTTTACACTTGTAGCATATCTCAATGTGAATGAGCCACACTTAAGGTTGTCAATAGCTACCATATTGCTATACTAATAGTTTGGTACCAGAATGCATATTAATTAGTTCTGGGTCAGTAATTTGTTACCCCCAAAAAGGCATACAAATTACATTACTATTCCAATTATCAATTTGTTTTAAAATTTTTATTGTGGGGAAAACCAGAATAGATTGAAGGAGACTGATACGATTAAATATATTTTAACCCTATTATTTAATTACTTCTTCAGAACATACCCATATTTGGAAACAAAACATAGTGTTAACATTCTAAGTATGGAAATGATTAATTAGAGGTGACATTTTCTGTCACATTCCTTTCATATAAAAATAGATGGACTACACAGGAAAATATCTGATCAGAAAGATATGTGTGCAGTTTTCTTTCAAATTTCAATTGGAGGTTTCTAATGTAACTACAATTTAATGGTAAATAATTTCTAAGCTATAAATAATAGCAAGATTTTCAGATCCATGCCTTAACATACACCCTTGAGAAAAATTAAATGCCATCCTATCAACATAGAAACAACTAAAGATGATGATCAAAATTTTTTTAAAAAATTGCATGAGTAAAGCAATCTTTGGAATAACACCTGTGTAAGATGGCCTCCATTTGTATTTAACCATATTAAAGCTTGAGATGGAAGGATTTGATTCCTATGCTTCTCCTTAGTAGAATCATGGTCTAATGTATTAAAGAAGGGTAAGATCCACTCACGAGTGGTTTAAAAGCTCTTCACTTGAGACAATGACTTTGTGGGCTTTAGGCTTCTTGGAAACAAAACCCAGTCTCTGTGAGGTTAAGTCAGATCTTTCAGATCTTCCTCCCCTTCCGTTATCTCCTAGAGAAAATATTTCAGGTGAAGCTTTGAAAACTGTCCTGAAGCCCCTGTACATGTGACTACAGGTCTTCGGCTGTTTGTAGAAGGAGCAAAGAGTGCCTATGTCTCTTTGCATACTTGAGTACAGTGTAAATCCTTCTGTTTCTGGAGATCCCTGAATCTAAAGAAAAAACTCCAATTGATGATGTAAAATCCCAGTGATGTTTCAAGCATCAAATCAACAGGAAATGATTGGTCTGGGTTCCACAAAGTCTCCAAACTCCTGAATTTCAAAGAACAACATAATTCATTTGTAAGTGGCCCCAGTGGGAATAGCATATTTTGTCATGCAAACCCAAGATTCAAATCCTACCTAAGTTCTTTACTAATTGTACAACTTTCAGTTTCAGCATGACCTGACCTCTCTCTGTGTTCCCACCCCTATAGAAATGACATCTACGTCATAAAGAAGTTAGGAATAGGAGATATCATCTACAAAGTATTGCCTGACAAATTGTAGCAATAAATGGAAGCAGCTATTGTGAATTAATTAATTAACCAATTAGCCTTAAAACATTGTTTGTATTTCTTTACTGTGTTAGTCACCTTTCATCACCTATAACAAATACCTGAGGCAATCAACTTATAAAGAGAAATATTTGGACTTGGGTTATAGCTCAGTTATAGAGCATTTGCCTAGCATGAAAGGACATGAGTTTGATCCTTAACACCAAAAAAAAAGGGGAAGGAAGGGACAGAGAGAGAGAGAGAGAAAGGGTTTATTGGGGCTCACACTTCTGGAGATTCCAGTTCATGGTCAGTTGGCTCCAGTGCTTTTGAGCCTGTGGTGAAGCAGCACATTGTTATGAAATAGGTACAGAGCAAAGCTTCTCACCTCATGGCCAGGAAACACAGGAGAGGAATAGGAAGAGAATAGGGTTCCATGATCCCCTTCAAGGACATGCCCCCAATGACCTGAAGGTCTTCCATTAGACCCTGCCTCTTAAAGGTCCAACAACCTCCCCAAAGTACCATGGACAGGAGGCCACACTTCTAACACAAAACCTTTTGAGGGACACTTATCCAACCACAGAATATTTGGAGGGGGAGGGGGACAACCATTAAGGTTATTTACCAAAATAGAAAGCCAAAGCAACCCAAATTATTCTGTCAGAACATTTGATTTTTTGGTACCTATACTTATAGGGTATCTATTTGTTGTTAGTATTAATTAAGTGGACTGACCATCTAAGTTCTGGGCATTGAGATGACATTCCCACACCTAGCCTATGCCATCTCAGATTATCTAATATCAGCATCTCATATGAAGCCTAGGGAGGACGTATGTGAATATTTCTGGCCCTTTAGATACTTGAAAACAGGCTTTTGCTTGTTTTCTATTTTTTTTTGCTTGTTTCCAGGGATTATTCTATTAAAAAAAAAGTTTGCCTCTACCAAAGACAGATGGACTGGTGGACATCAGATTTCCAATCCACTAAACCTGTACATTTCAATGGAGGACAGCAGAGAAGGAATCTTGTTACCAGCACCTGCCCTCTGTGAGATCCCTCCAGCTCAAATAACTACTGAAGCAAAAGTCACCAGTTGGTCATATGTTATAGGAATGGATTGGGGGTTGAGATGCAGCAGCAACTGGGAAGTTACATCACCTCTCTTTCTGTTTTCTTTGACTTGAAAAACATATCAAGGGGTTTGTCTTCAGAAAGGCATACCATTGGTTGATGATTATGATTATGTATCCCTGTGGCAGAGGAGGTGAAACAGGCAGGGTGCGGTTAGGAAGAAGCACCTGCAGTGCTTTTTCTATGTCAATTAATATTTGTAGATTAACAATGAGTCTGTGTCCACTATGGAGCAGGCCTTGTTCTACATGGTATAGGGAGATAGTTAAGACCATTCATGCAAAAGTCTTGCTGCGTGATTTCAATTCTTGACTGTGTGACTTTGGACAAATTGCCTGACCTCTTGAAGCCTCAGTTCTTAGAACTGTGAACTGGACATCAAAATAGAACAAACTATTATCACTGAGAAAAATTAGAAAATGTTTATCATAGTGCCTGACATGGAACCAACAAGCATTTTCAAGCTATTTTCTGACAATTGAAGAATTCAAACTAAATTTTTCTTTTGTTAAAAATAAAAAAAGTGACAGTGATACCTGCTATTTCTGAATTCCTGTTACTTGAGTCCATTTGAAAGATTAGGCAGCATGTTCAAAGTCACACACCTGGCTAACAGCATGGACACAATTTGAAGACAAGCAGCAGGCACCTTACATGTGTGTAAGGTGCTACCTAGACGGTGGGTGAAGCCATCGTCCTTGGGAGTGCTGAAACAGACTTTAGCTGGGATTGAAGTTTCACTCCAAGAACCACTTCAACCACAGTTCTGTATGACATTAACTTTTCCACAGCAAGACCAAAGCTGTTGCACAGAAGGACCTTAGCAGAAACAAGCCTCAGTCACCATTTTACCCAAGTTGTAGGGCTATTTACCCTTTTGATAAGATGATTGAAAAAGTCTCTCCCTGGGGACTTTTTGGCCAAGAAGTCCTAATGTATTAACACAAATCCTGTTCTCCTTCCTTTTCACACGGTGA
The DNA here is from genome assembly GCF_045843805.1 of Urocitellus parryii. Taxonomy (NCBI): domain Eukaryota; kingdom Metazoa; phylum Chordata; class Mammalia; order Rodentia; family Sciuridae; genus Urocitellus; species Urocitellus parryii. The sequence goes on along the minus strand of NC_135538.1, from coordinate 130,983,293 downwards.
TTGTTATACAGAGATATAGATGTTTCTCTTTGAAGAAGAAAACATTATTAGTCTAGCAACAAAACCAAACTTATTCACCTAAGAAAGGTAAAAATGGTGGATAGAAAAATCTTCATAAAATCAGCCCTCATCACCACCTAATTAAAATCTTTCTCAAAGATAAAATAATTCCCATGAAGAGAACAAGAAAATCTAGCTAAAGACCAGGTAAACCTACTCCTAAAAATTTATCATACTTACCTACTATTAGTGGACAGTTTTTAAGTAGGACTCTAAGAAAAGGCAAGTTCTAGAATGTTCACCTGGTGCAGCCCTGGAACACTGGGTGTGTGTCTCAGAAACTATGAGTCAGGTTATGAAAAGCAACAGTTTCTTCCTTGGCACTAAATAGGCAGCTTCTTAGTGTCCAGAGGGGTTTCTTCCCTGACTAGCCCTAATGCTCAGTTCAGATCTGCACTGCATCCCGAGCCCTGTATTAGTTTCTGTTGGCTGCTATAACAAATCATCACAAACTGGTGGCTTAAAACACCACATTTATCATCTAACAGTTCTATAGGCTGGAAGTCTAAAATGAGCCAGAATAGGTTAAAATCAAAGAGTTGGCAGGGTCAGCCTTCTAGAGGCCCTAGGGGAGAGCCAGTTTCCCTACCTTTTCCAGCTTCTAAAGGCCCCCTGCATCCCTTGAGTGCATTGGCCTCTGCTTCCCTCTGCTTCTGTTGCCATGTTTCCTTCTCTCTCTGACCCCCTGCTTCCTTCCTACAAGGATTCTATGATTTCATGGGCCCACCCATATAATCCTGGATAATAGCTCCATCTCAGAATTCTTAACTCTCAGACACCTGCAAAGTCTTTTTGCAATGTAATGGGACAGATCCAAGTTCTAAATATTAAGATATGGGCATCTCCGAGGCCAGCTAAACATAAGGCCTAAAGATGGGAGACCAACACTGGACTTAGAGCAGAACTTCTGACCATCTGCCCCCAGGCAGTGAGGGCCACTAGAAGTGCACCTGCACAGCTTTGGAGGGTTTGCCTGTTCACTAGTCCAAATTGATAGCTCTTCTTGGAAGCACCATGAAACTTTGGGTTTATTCACTGACAATATAATACACAACTGAGAAAAAGCTTCCGCCTAACTTACCCACTTCTCTTCCCCCGCCCCCACAAAAAAAAAACTGAATAAGGGATATATGTATAAGAATAAACAGTGTCATAATTTCCAGTGACAAATTACTGAATTTATTTCTAGACTCAGGTATCATAGGATTTCATTGGGTTTTTCCATTAGGACATTTTTTTTTTTTTTTTTGGCTCTGACATTTTCAGAACCATGATGTTCGTTTCCATGGCTGTTTTTCAAGAGTCAATAAGAAAAAATAATAGAAAGTAATTGGAAAGTAAAACATATTTGAGGCCATAATATCTCAGTTAATGAGCAAGAGAGATTATATTGATTTTGTTTTATAAATAACATTAACCCTCAATAGTAATTAGTACACAGAAAGATTGTTTAACTTACCTGATAAGACAGGTGCATACATTTAGGGTATTAATCTTTGAAAGGATATTAGTATCCAGGAAGTCATTGATTTGTTCACCAGAATTCATGTCAATGAAAACCATACTGGTTCTGCCCATGAAACCACACGTGATATGTGAAATGACTTATCCTTCCTAGAACACTTCAAGATATAATAAAAAAGAGTTATAATAAAAAAGAAAAAAGAACCAAAATAAAAGCCACTATACTCAGCATTTGCAAAACAAGTTCAAATATAACAATAAAATCATGGCCAACCAACCTGTGGTTAACCATTTGAAATTTACCAAGAAAGATTCCCTCTCCAAAGATCATGTGTTATCCTGTAAATGGATCTTTTTATTATTCTAGAAGATATTGTCTTTCACTAACTCTTAATCCTTTCAGTTTTTCCAAAAAATTTATGACTTAATTTCCTTATGTTTGAGAATTGAACATTTTTGATAAAGAGGCAAAATATCCAACCAACTGTGAGTCATTTATTCATGGAACACTACTCATTTGTGTTCTGGGATCCTCTGGGTAGGACTTTTAATGCTTTTCATTTTCCCAGCTACTGATTAGCAATAGGTCAGAAGTGGAATTGATAAGGGTTTTAACACCATCTAAATAACTAGATTAAATTAAATCTTAAGGACTTTTTTCAAAATATAGTGAAACAATGCACATGAAGTTTAATACATACTATCACATATTAGACAAAGCAAAGAAAACACTGCATGGACCAGAATATAGAATCATGCAAAGAAGATACGTTGAAGCACACACTGCATGCTGGAAAATCAGAGACAAGCCTCTTAGTTGATATTAGAAATACAAATAATATCTATTCGGTTTCTAACTTTATAATCTATCCTTCAAAAATATTTTGTAGTTTGGGTGTTTCATGTGATACAATGAAGTTAATCAATTATATAACAGTATGTAAGCCTAGAAAGGTCATTCAAAGATAGATATGATTTTTTTGCATTTCCTTTTTATTTTATATATTCTCCATATATTTTTCAAAGAGTACAATTACTTTGGTGAACATAAAAACAATTTCTAAACAAATGGATATTTGTGTGCATATGTATATGTGTGTGTCTGCGTGTGTGTATGTGGCTACATCATAGATGGAAGAGGAGCAAAAATGAAGTAAATGCACTTATAAGAGATGCAGAAACTCAACACAATACAAACTAAGGCAAAAAATAAAAGCCACAGAATAAAATTGAGTCATTAACAGAATAGGGTTTAATTTTTTTCCCCTGAGGTTTCTCAATTTTTGTTGTAGAAGAAAGATACTACTTCCAACATAGTTTGACAATGGGAACTCTGTATTGACCCAGTTCACATATCCATAGCAGCAATACATATTTATAAGCTGCAGTTTTGGAATAAAAAAGAAAAAGAAAAGATGCACATACAATAAAGTGTATTGGGATGGAGCAAAGCCAGCTAATGCCACCACCCTCAGGTTTCCTGTCTAAATTTGATGTCTTCTCATGGTAGTTAACCATTATTGATTGACAGGACCAGTGAATATTTGCTGACTGTATCTTGACAAATTGTCTCATTCACTATTTGCTAAATCAATGGATAATATCCCAGTGCCTAAATATCATAAAATTAAATGGTCTGTGGAGATTTAACATTAAGATTTGTACAGTTTCTCCCTCCCAACCTTAAAAAATATGATTGTTTTTATTATCAGTGGCTCCAAGCTACCTTAGAAGGAACTGAACTGATATAATGAAGGAAGTGATTTATTTTTGCTGACAGCTTTCTTATATTTCATAGTCTCGTGACGAAGGTGACCAAGGTATCTTTGATCTTTATTGTATCTCCTCTTTGAAACTTCACATGGAATTGCTTTCCTCTTGGGTTTCATTGTCTTCTTATACTCAAACAAGTAGCCTAACTATGTAACTTAAACTTATTATAAGAATATATCAAATATAGGCAAGACACTGACACTAAGCAGTTAAAGAACTATGGTGATGTAAAACTAGCAAAGCATTTAGAAAAAAATTTTCATCTACTGGAGGCATGCTTGTTTATTAATGCATGATGAAGAAATGAATGAATGAAGTACCAAAATGTGACACAGAAAATGAGCATTTTGTGCAATAAATTAGAGGGAGAGATATCAAAATAGAATAATGGAAAGTGAGATTATGGGCAGGATTTTGAAAGGCAAGAAATCATGCTAGGTAACAAGGAAACAGGGAGTGAAATGAGCCAACACAGAAAGACAGATACTGCATGATTTCTCCCCATATGTACAATCTAAAACCTTGACTCTCATAGAGATTGAGAGTTGAATAGTAGTTACCAGAGACTGGGAGGAAAAATTAGGAGAGGTTCATTGATGGGTACAATGTAAGGAGAAATATGTTCTGGTGTTCTATAGCATAGTAGGGTGAGAGAATTTTGAATGTACTCAGTAGAAAGAAATTATAGAAGTTTAAGTTGTTGGATATGTCAATTACCCTGAGGTGATTACTAGCTACATATGCATATAGATCATTCATATGCATGTTAATGAAAATATCACATTGTACTGCATAAATAAGTACAAATATTATGTGTTCGACCAAAATAGGATAAAATAAAATTTTAAAAATACAAAAATGGAAGTAAAAAAGAGCAAGGAGCAAAACTGAGACACAGGGGAACCATTCTGTCTTTGACAACTCTTGAGAGGACTTCCTGGGGCAGGGAGTTATGCTGGACAACAGGCAGGTGAACTCGATCTAGCAAGCTAGTTCTGCTTGGAAGATGATCTAGAGTGGTAAGAGGGACTTTGGACTTGAGGAGTAAGCAATGGAGAAACCACTGGAAGATCTTGAGCAAGAAAGTATGATGCTAGAGGTGGCATTGTTTGAGACAGTAGATTGAACTGGAACCAGGAAAGATGGGAGAAAGAGGAGAATGAGAAGCCTTCTAGGGCTGAGATGAGGAGAACATGGCCCAGGATGGTGTCTGTGCTAACTAAGACAGGCCTTTATGGCATCCCCAGCAGGGACTTTAGAGAAAGAATGAGCTGAGTTAGTTACTGGCTTAAATAAAGGGAATAAAGCAAACACAACAGGGAAAATTCTTCCAGTTTTCAAATCTGATTTCCCAAGACAGTTAAAAATCCATTAAACTAAATGAAGAAGTTGGAGAAAAGCCACACAACCCAATCATAAGTACAGAATACCAGCAACATGAAGACACCAACATCATACAAAATAATTTCATCTTTTAGGCAAAAAAAAAATCTTCCAAGTTGTTATGTTGGGAACATTATAACTTAGATTTTATTATACTTTTAAAAATTGCATAGGATAGGTTGGGAGAAAGGGTCATACGATTTTTTTTCCATTTTGTAGCATATGGTAGATCCCAGGAGGAGCAAGAAAGGCAGAAGTGAATTGGTTTGAGATGTATTAAATTTGGAATGGGAATATAAATATCTGATTAGATCTAAGAGGCCATTATAACAAAGTCTTGGAGTTCCTCAAAGTCAAAGCTGAGAATGTAAGAGAGACTTGACAAGTTTTATTTTGACAGAAGATAACTCCAGCACACAAAGAAATGAACAATTTTTATTCTTCATATTCCATTTTTGTCCTTGATAGTATCTTTGTGTGTATCACGTGACTACAATTATACATGGAATTTTGCATTCTGTTTTTTTATTATGTCCTCACAAGCAAGTTCCCCCAAACTCTAAAATCTTCTCAAAAATATTTTTATAGTTGCAAAATATTCCATTGAGTTGTAGCATCACAACACATGATACTTGAACTCTTTCCAATAGTACTCCACCATGTATTATGCTACAGTAAACATCTTCATATACCAATTTTTTGTTACATTATCTCACTTAGGATAAACCCTCAGGATACCAAATCAAACTATTTGAACAATCTTTAACTCTTCATTTCCATGTTATATTTATTTTTGTTTTGTTCAGTTCACAAAAGTTATCTGGACATCATGCAAATTTCAAGATTTTAGAACTACAAAGGAGAGAAAAAGAAAATTCCCCAAGATCTAGACTCCCAAAAGGAATCACTGTCAACAATTTGTAATTATCTCCTAAATCACTTTTTCTTTTCAATACGGGCACTGACATCTTATTAACAATTTATATGAAACTTTTATCGTGTTCTTTTCACATGTCAATCATTCATTCTCCTTAATGGAGTCATAAGATGACTTTCTATGGTTAGACCATGATTTATTTATCCAGGGAAATGGATAAATAAATCTAGGAAAATATATGTGATCAATTATAATTTTTTGACATTAGAAACAATGCTACAATAAATTTACATGTGCATGCATACACGTGTTCATGTGTATAAGTGTACTCTATAAGTATTTAAGTGGAATTTATTGATGTTTTAAAATTGTACTCAATAACGTATTGTTTAATAGCAAAAAGCCAGTCACAAAAGATCAAATTTTTTCTAATTTTATTTATATGAAATGTCCAGAATTGGCAAATCCATAGTGATAGAAAATTGATTAATGCTGAGGCAGGGGTGGTGGGAGGAGTGACTCCTTTTGAGTACAGTGTTTCTTCTTTGAGTGACAGCTTCACAACAATTTGCATATACTTAAAATCATCAAGAAGTAATACAAAATAATATAAAAATAAAATAAATCATATTGTTTTTCAAAAACAGTTTCCAAAGCGGTACTGAACACTCTTTTCACCTTACTGTAAGGTAGTCTGGCTCCTTCCATTAAGATGATACTACTTCTGACCTTTTCAAGGGTAGATTTTTTTCCCTCTGGTACCCCTCATACCATGGGAACTGAAGGAGTCTTCTTGTTCTTTATTTTTATTTTTTATTTCTTTCTTCCTCTGTTACAAAAACAAAGCAAACCAAACCAAATAGCAAATGTGACTTTGAGCTTTACATAATGCAGACCACATACCCCATTCCCAATGGTAGCCACTTCCAATCTGATTCTTCATGATGGTCCTTCCAGGTAGATGATCCTTTTCCAGTGTGTGGTCTCCACTTTCTTGATCTTTTCTCATCCAATGACCTTTCCTTGACCTCACCATATCAGTAACTGTAGTCACCCATGATCTCAAGTTCAAGCATTCATTCTCCAAGCAGGACCATCTCCCCTAATTCCCTCTGGAACCACGATGCTCTTTTTCAACCTCAAAGAAAAATCCCTTCTGCCATCCATCTTCTTCTTTCCCAACGTATACTCCATGGTTCCCAGAATTCTGGAGTCATCCCTCTACCTATTTGTCCTTCTGCATCATCCCCCATTCACTCTGGGGGAAAAAAAAGTCCGCTTAAGTACAATTCATTGCCAGTGTTCTACTTGTATTTGTGCAGTTGAATGTGACTAGAGAAATTCACAAAATGATGCCGACAGATCTCACATTGAATGTATGACCACAAACCTCCAGCGGCCTTTACTAGGCCACCCCTTAAATGTCCCTCACCCATCCACTATCCTTTCTGTTAGGCGACAATTTCATTCCTTCTATTCTCAGCCAGCCTCCAATAGCTGCTTTCCTTTCCAAAGATTGAGATGAAGATCTTGTTTCCTATTGAAATGGCAAAACAGAAGAGCTAAGATAAGAAGTTTCCCATGCACCTGCCACCCCATCTACACATCCACCAGGACAGCTTGCTGTGAGCTCCACCTCCCCTCACAGTCCAGATGAATCACCTGTTCCATCTGCACTACCCATGCCCCTCCCAGCCCTTCTCACCTACTCAAGGGGTGCTGTTTCTGCAAATGCCCCCTTTTTATCACAACTTCACTATTGGATCACGGCCTTTAGTTCTTCCATATTTGGAAGTTTGTTGCTGTTCTTAAGAAAATAATAATGATTTTTTAAAAATTTAACTTTTTAAATTTGATTTCCTTTCTAGCTACCAGCTCTTTATTCTCCTCATTTGGAACAAAACTTCTCTAAAGTTTTCTGTGCTGAGTCTTAAATCCCTCTTCCCATTATTCTTTCAATCACACTTACCAAGCCATTGCCATCACTGAAATAGCTGTTTTCAAAGTCTTCACAGAGAACCTGCAACCCACGGGCGGGTCAGGTCCAGCAACCTGCCAAGTGAGAGAACAGCTATGCGCACCTGCAGGGAACGCGGACAGGACCCACAAGTAGGACAGGGCCGGCGGCTTGCTGAGGGGCAGGCCCGCCCCCTCCCCCAGTGTCTGCAAGGTAGGCGGGACTCGGACCACTGGCGGATGGGCCGAGCGGCCTGCTGAAGGGTGGAACCGGCCCCTCCCCCAGTGCCGGCAAGCTAAGGGAACCTTCGACCCATCGGGAGGTTAGGCCCAGCAACCTATGGAGTGACAGAGGTGCCCCTCATGCCTGCTGGGTAGGCGGACCTTTGACCGATCAGCAGAGCAGACCTAGGGCCTGCCAGTGTAGTAGACGGATCACACAAATTGGAGGAGGATCACAGCCACTACCTGCCCTGCAAGGTGATCTTTCAACCATACAAGAGCAATATAAATAAATAGAGGGAAAATTTCAAAAACACAACAGTTTCACCAAGCAGAAAGAAACACCAGCAGTATGAAAAGACAAGGAAAGAAAGGACCACAGGCAATGCAGGTCAACTCAACTTTAGAAGAGGTAATAGCTGCAACAGATGGAATGTCAGATAGAGAGCTCAGGATATACATGCTTCAGATGATCTGGAGTCTCAAGGAAGACATGAGACAGCAAAATCAGATAATGAAAGATCACATTGACAAACAAATCCAGGAAGTAAAAGATCAATTTCACAGGGAGATAGAGGTAATAAAAAACAAACAAATTGAAATTCTAGAAATGCAGGAAACAATAAACCAACTTAAAAACTCAATTGAGAATACTACCAGCAGAGTAGATCACCTAGAAGAGAGAACATCAGACAATGAAGACAAAGTATTTCAACTGGAAAAGAACATAGACAGCTCAGCAAGTCTGCTAAGAAACCATGAGCAGAACATCCAAGAATTATGGGACAATATCAAAAGACCAAATTTAAGAGTCATTGGGATACAGGAAGGCACAGAGCTCCATACCAAAGGAATAAACAGTCTATTCAGTGAAATAATACGAGAAAACTTCCGAGACTTGAAGAATGAGACAGAATCCCAAATCCTAGAAGCCTACAGGACGCCGAATGTGCAAAATCATAAGAGATCCACACCTAGACACACTATAATGAAGATGTCCAACATACAGAATAAGGAGAGAATTTTAAAAGCTACAAGAGAAAGAAAGCAGATTACATTTAGGGGTAAACCAATCAGGATAACAGCTGATCTCTCAACACAGACTCTGAAAGCTAGAAGATCCTAGAATAACATATTTCAAACACTGAAAGAAAATGGGTTCCAACCAAGAATCGTGTATCCGGCGAAATTAAGCTTCAGGATAGAAGATGAAATTAAAACCTTCCACAATAAACAAAAGTTAAAAGAATTTGCAGCTAGAAAACCATCTCTTCAAAAAATCCTTGGCAAAACATTACAGGAAGAGGAAATGGAAAATAACATTGAAAACCAACTATGGGAGGTAGGACAGTAAAGGGGGGAAAGTAGTCAAAGAGGATAACAAATCAGGTTTAGTAACATCAATAAACAAATATGGATAGAAGAACAAACCATATCTCAATAATAACCCTAAATGTTAATGGCTTAAACTCACCAATTAAGAGACACAGGCTAGTAGAATGGATCACAAAACAAGACCCAACAATATGCTGCCTACAGGAGACGCATCTGATAGGAAAAGATATTCATAGACTGAAGGTGAAAGGTTGGGAAAAATCATACTACTCATATAGACTGCGGAAACAAGCAGGAGTGTCCATACTCATATCCAATAAAATAGATTTCAAGCCAAAGTTAATCAAAAGGGATAAAGAAGGACACTTCATACTGCTCAAGGGAACCATACACCAACAAGACATAACAATCATAAATATATATGCCCCAAATAATGGTGCAGCTGTGTTCATCAAGCAAACTCTTCTCAAGTTCAAGAGTCTAATAGACCACCATACAATAATCATGGGAGACTTCAACTCACCTCTCTCTCCACTCGACAGATCTACCAAACAAAAGTTAAATAAGGAAACTATAGAACTCAACAACACAATCAACAACCTAGACTTAATTGACATATATAGACTATACCACCCAACATCAAGTAGTTACACTTTTTTCTCAGCAGCACATGGAACCTTCTCAAAAATAGACCATATATTATCTCACAGGGCAACTCTTAGACAATATAAAGGGGTAGAGATAATACCATGCATCTTATCTGATCATAATGGAATGAAACTGAAAATCAATGATAAAAGAAGGAAGGAAAAATCAAGCATCACTTGGAGAATGAACAATAGGTTGCTGAATGATCAATGGGTTTTAGAAGACATCAAGGAGGAAATTAAAAACTTCCTAGAGTCAAATGAAAACACAGAAACAACATATCGGAATCTATGGGACACATTGAAAGCAGTTCTAAGAGGAAAATTCATTGCTTGGAGTTCATTCCTCAAAAAAAGAAAAAACCAATAAATAAATGATCTCATACTTCATCTCAAAATCCTAGAAAAAGAAGAGCAAAACAATAGCAAAAGAAGTAGAAGGCAAGAAATAATTAAAATTAGAGCTGAAATTAATGAAATTGAAACAAAAGAAACAATTGAAAAAATTGACAAAACTAAAAGTTGGTTCTTTGAAAAAATAAATAAAATTGACAGACCCTTAGCCATGCTAACGAAGAGAAGAAGAGAGAGAACCCAAATTACTAGCATATGGGATGAAAAAGGCAATATCACAACAGACACTTCAGAAATACAGAAGATAATCAGAAATTATTTTGAATCCTTATACTCCAATAAAATAGAAGATAGTGAAGGCATAGATAAATTCCTTAAGTCTTATGATCTGCCCAGATTGAGGCAGGAGGATATAGACAACCTAAACAGACCAATAACAATAGAGGAAATAGAAGAAACCATCAAAAGATTACCAACTAAGAAAAGCCCAGGACCGGATGGGTATACAGCAGAGTTTTACAAAACCTTTAAAGAGGAACTAACACCAATACTTTTCAAGCTATTTCAGGAAATAGAAAAAGAGGGAGAACTTCCAAATTCATTCTACGAAGCAAACATCACCCTGATTCCGAAACCAGACAAAGACACTTTAAAGAAAGAAAACTACAGACCAATATCTCTAATGAACCTTGACGCAAAAATCCTCAATAAAATTCTGGCGAATCGGATTCAAATACATATCAAAAAAAATTATACACCATGATCAAGTAGGATTCATCCCTGGGATGCAAGGCTGGTTCAATATACGGAAATCAATAAATGTTATTCACCACATCAATAGACTTAAAAATAAGAACCATATGATCATCTCGATAGATGCAGAAAAAGCATTCGACAAAGTACAGCATCCCTTTATGTTCAAAACTCTAGAAAAATTAGGGATAACTGGATCATACCTCAACATTGTAAAAGCAATCTATCATAAGCCACAGGCCAGCATCATTCTGAATGGAGAAAAATTGAAGGCATTCCCTCTAAGATCTGGTACAAGACAGGGATGCCCTCTCTCACCACTTCTGTTCAACATAGTCCTCGAAACACTGGCCAGAGCAATTAGACAGACAAAAGAAATTAAAGGCATAAAAATAGGAAAAGAAGAACTTAAATTATCACTATTTGCAGATGATATGATTCTATACCTAGCAGACCCAAAAGGGTCTACAAAGAAGCTATTAGAGCTAATAAATGAATTCAGCAAAGTGGCAGGATATAAGATCAACACGCATAAATCAAAGGCATTCCTGTATATCAGCGACAAACCCTCTGAAACGGAAATGAGGACAACTACTCCATTCACAATATCCCCCAAAAAATAAAATACTTGGGAATCAACCTAACAAAAGAGGTGAAAAATTTATACAATGAAAATTACAGAACCCTAAAGAAAGATATAGAAGAAGATCTTTGAAGATGGAAAAATATACCCTGCTCATGGATAGGCAGAACTAACATCATCAAAATGGCGATATTACCAAAAGTTCTCTATAAGTTCAATGCAATGCCAATCAAAATCCCAACAGCATTTCTTGTAGAAATAGATAAAAGAATCATGAAATTCATATGGAATAATAAAAGACCCAGAATAGCAAAAACAATACTAAGCAGGAAGTGTGAATCAGCCGGTATAGCGATACCAGACTTCAAACTATACTACAGAGCAATAGTAACAAAAACAGCACGGTACTGGTACCAAAACAGGCGGGTGGACCAATGGTACAGAATAGAGGACACAGTAACCAATCCACAAAACTACAACTATCTTATATTTGATAAAGGGGCTAAAAGCATGCAATGGAGGAAGGATAGCATCTTCAACAAATGGTGCTGGGAAAACTGGAAATCCATCTGCATCAAAATGAATCTGAATCCCTATCTCTCGCCATGCACAAAAGTTAACTCAAAATGGATCAAGGAGCTTGATATTAAATCAGAGACACGGCATCTAATAGAAGAAAAAGTTGGCTATGATCTACATACTGTGGGATCAGGCTCCAAATTCCTCAATAGGACACCCATAGCGCAAGAGTTAACAACTAGAATCAACAAATGGGACTTACTCAAACTAAAAAGTTTTTTTCTCAGCAAAAGAAACAATAAGAGAGATAAACAGGGAGCCTACATCCTGGGAACAAATCTTTACTCCACACACTTCAGATAGAGCCCTAACAACCAGAATATATAAAGAACTCAAAAAAATAGACAATAAGATAACAAATAACCCAATCAATAAATGGGCAAAGGACCTGAACAGACACTTCTCAGAGGAGGACATACAATCAATCAATAAGTACATGAAAAAATGCTCACCATCGCTAGCAGTCAGAGAAATGCAAATCAAAACCACCCTAAGATACCATCTCACTCCAGTAAGATTGGCAGCCATTAGGAAGTCAAACAACAATAAGTGCTGGAGAGGATGCGGGGAAAAGGGCACTCTTGTTCATTGCTGGTGGGGCTGCAAATTGGTGCAGCCAATTTGGAAAGTAGTATGGAGATTTCTTGGAAAGCTGGGAATGGAACCACCATTTGACCCAGCTATTCCCCTTCTCGGTCTATTCCCCAAAGACCTAATAAGAGCATGCTACAGGGACACTGCTACATCGATGTTCATAGCAGCACAATTCACGATAGCAAGATTGTGGAATCAGCCTAGATGCCCTTCAATAGATGAATGGATAAAAAAATGTGGCATTTATACACAATGGAGTATTACTCTGCATTAAAAAATGACAAAATCATAGAATTTGGAGGGAAATGGATGGCATTAGAGCAGATTATGCTAAGTGAAGCTAGTCAATCTTTAAAAAACAAATACCAAATGACTCCTTTGATATAAGGGGAGGAAACAAGCACAGGGTAGGGACGAAGAGCTTGAGACGAAGATTTACATTAACAGGGTTGAGAGGTGGGAGGGAAAGGAAGTGAGAAGGGAAATCGCATGGTAATGGAAGGCGATCCTCAGGGTTATACAAAATGACATATAAGAGGAAAGGAGGGGTAAGACAAGATAATACAAATGGAAGAAATGATTTACAGTAGAAGGGGTAGAGAGAGAAAAGGGGAGGGGAGGGGAGGGGAGGGGAGGGGGGATAGTAGAGAATAGGACAGACAGCAGAATACATCAGACACTAGAAAGGCAATATGTCAATCAATGGAAGGGTAACTGATGTGATATAGCAATCTGTATACGGGGTAAAATTGGGAGTTCATAACCCACTTGAATCAAACTGTGAAATATGATGTATTAAGAACTATGTAATGTTATGAACGACCAACAATAAAAAAAAAACCAAAGTCTTCACAGAGCCAAACAATAGTCAATTCAGTTTTCATATTACTTGCTCTTGGTAGCATTGAACCACAGGGCCTCATTCCTACCCCTGTCCATTTTTTTCTCAGTCTCATACTGTTTCTTCCTACTGTCTCAATATTGGAGATCCCAAAGGCTCTCTTTGGACATCCTTATTTCTTCATATATACTCATTCTTTTGGTGGTCTTATCAAATCTTCCAGCTTTCAACACTAGCTATACATTTGTGTCCTCTAAACATCTGGCCGACCTTCTACCTAGAGAGTCCCCTTCCTTCCTATCCTTCATCCCCCCAGCCCAGTTACTTTTATGTTCCTGCCATAAACCAGCACACCTCTGCCTCAGGGCCCTTGCACATGTGGACTCCATCACCTGGAACACTCCTCCCCCTGTATTCATAGCCTTTCCTTTTACTTCAAATTTTTGCTGAAATGTCACATTCTCAATGAGTTCTTCCTTGACATCTTACTGGAATTATAACACCATCTGTCTCACAAATTGGTATGTCCTTCACATGTCCTAATTTTCTTTATATCACATGTGATATAAATTCCTATTATTAAATTGTTCATTCATACTCTATCCTTCATCCCACTCCACTGAAACATAAGCTAAATGGCAACAGGGATTTTTGTGTGTTCACTTATTTATCTCCAGTGTCTTAAACATTATGCATTATGTTGAGTAAATGAATGCCAGGGACATCATGCAAATGTGCCTTCTTCATTAGCACATTAACAGGTCAGATTCCAATTTTTTTTAAAAAATGTTTTATTTAGTTGATTCTAAGAGACCTCAAGTTTCCTAATTTGCATTCATTTAAAAACTATCAATTCCTTAATAAAATTTCTGTTTATTATGCCTATGTAGGGCTCATATTTTGTTTGCCATGATCTCACACTGCAATCTAAAATAGTGCATGTATAATGAAAAGTCCTGGTGATTTGAAGATTTAAAATGCTGCACAGAATGTATGTTTATTAATAACTACAGCCAGCACAAAAGTTTCTCATATCTTGAAATTAAAGTTTCTCATATCTTGAAATTAAAGTATGATTTCAATGATCTCACTAAAGGGAACACTGCTTTTATTCCTTGGATGTGCCATAAAAAGTAAAGTGCAGAATATTAACATCAGTCAAAATTTCAAGGATTCTACCATGAAAATAAAGAGGTGGGAAGATCTTTACTTTCCAATGCATAATGAGCACCTAAATGTGGCTCTGAGAACTTCAGTACTGAGAGCTTCAGTGAATGTAAAACACAGACCAGATTTTAAAGACAGCATAGAAAAGAAAGAAATATATAATTATTTATGTATGTGCTTATATTGGTTGTGTGTTTTAATCATGATTGGGATATGCTTGATTAAATAAATAAACTTTGACTGTTTTATGTTTTTACTCATCAATGCATAGATTATTTTAAAACACATATTTGAACAATACTAGTTTAGCTGATAAAAGACTAGATAGACTTAGCAAATTGTGATGTGTGGCACTAGATTGAATCCTGGCTTAAGAAATAGCAAAGAATTATTTCAAAATATTCTTCGGGCTGGGATTGTGGCTCAGTGGTAGAGCACTTGCTGAGCATGTGTGAGGCACTGGGTTCGATCCTCTGCACTTCTTATAAATAAATAAAATAAAGGTCAATTGGCTGTAGTGAGCCGTTTCTGTGTACTGTGGCCGCCATTACAAGATGGCGCTGATAAGCGCCGTGGCCTGTGATAAACAACTCCTTATTTTGGGAGAGTTGGCACGTAGCTGTAAAACACCCTATGAGAAAGATCCACGTGGCAGTTGTGCATTGGGGCTTTATCTGCTTTATTAGGGCTGGGGCACATAGCAGGAGTAGTAGTAGTAGTAGTAGTAGTAGTAGTAGTAGTAGTAGTAGGAGTAGCAGTAGGAGTAGCAGTAGAAGTAGCAGTAGGAGTAGAAGTAGAAGCTAGAAGACATGTCAAAATAAAGGCCTGAATAAACTGCTGAAGGAAGAATCTTGTGTCGTGTTTCCTTTGCTGGCGAGGGGACGCTGCAGTTGGTGGCCCGTACGGGGAAACCTCCTGGAACCCAGGATCCAGAACCTTCAGCAGTCAAGGGTGGTGCACCAGTAAATTCCCAGGTAAGTGGGAATCCGCAATTAAAGCGGGGCAGCTCCTCTGTAGATAAAGAGAGAGCTAGGAAAAAATAATAAATTCCCGGGTAAATGGGAATCCGCAAATGAAAGCGGGGCGCTCCTCTGTAAATAAAGAGAGAGCGGGAATAAGTCCCAGGTGAGTGGGATCCGCGATTAAAGCGGGGCAGCTCCTCTGTAGATAAAGAGAGAGCTGGGTAAAAATAATAAATTCCCGGGTAAATGGGAATCCGCAAATGAAAGCGGGGGACGCTCCTCTATAGATAAAGAGAGAGCGGGGAAAAAATAATAAATTCCCGGGTAAATGGGAATCCGCAAATGAAAGCGGGGCGCTCCTCGGTAAATAAAGAGAGAGCGGGAATAAGTCCCAGGTAAATGGGATCCGCGATTAAAGCGGGGCAGCTCCTCGGTAGATAAAGAGAGAGCAAAAAAAAATAAAATAAAATAAATAAAATAGGACGCTCCTCTGTAGATAAAGAGAGAGCGGGGCTTTGTACTTTCACTTTCTTCAAAGTTTTGAAAACATTATGGGTGTTAACTCCTCAAGCCCAATTTTGCTGGCCTTGGATGGGCTGCTGCGTTCTAAGGAACTTAAAGTGGGACAGAGCATATTACAGAGGTTTTTAGAAGAGACTGACTCTGTAGCTCTTTGGTTTGTTTTTTCAGGGAGTCTGATGATTCCCAGCTGGGACAAATTAGGGAAGGACCTGGATTTCGCTCGTGAGCAGGGTATCTTGAAGGATGGTGTTATACTACTTTGGAAGTTAATTAGAGGATGTATAATGGATGGTAAATGTCAGAAAGCTGTGAGCGAGGGTCAGGCCGTTCTTGAGCAATTGCATGAAGAAAAATCGGAGGGGTCACATAGCGAGGTAGCAGAAAGTATTAGGAGTAAGAGGGATGAACAGGCAAGGCACTGCACTTGAGTGATCCTTGAAGTGGACCTCAAGGAGAGCATGTCCTATTGCATGCGGGTTGGACGTCCACGCCCCGCCACACGAAAAAAGGCGTCGGCTGATATGGAGCCAGATCTGGGGAAGGCACCTCCTTAGGGCTGGACCATATGCAGCCACTTCTGCACAGTGGGATAGGACCTCTACTCTCGCCTGTATTGTGTTAGTAAAACAAAAAAGGGGGAACTGTAGTGAGCCGTTTCTGTGTACTGTGGCCGCCATTACAAGATGGCGCTGATAAGCGCCGTGGCCTGTGATAAACAACTCCTTATTTTGGGAGAGTTGGCACGTAGCTGTAAAACACCCTATGAGAAAGATCCACGTGGCAGTTGTGCATTGGGGCTTTATCTGTTTTATTAGGGCTGGGGCACATAGCAGGAGTAGTAGTAGTAGTAGTAGTAGTAGTAGTAGTAGTAGTAGTAGGAGTAGCAGTAGGAGTAGCAGTAGAAGTAGCAGTAGGAGTAGAAGTAGAAGCTAGAAGACATGTCAAAATAAAGGCCTGAATAAACTGCTGAAGGAAGAATCTTGTGTCGTGTTTCCTTTGCTGGCGAGGGGACGCGGCAATTGGCAACTAAAAAATATATTTAAAAAATATTCTTTAACCAATTGGAGAAATTTTAATATGGGTAAGACATGAGAAATTACAGAATTATAGTTAATTTTCTTAGTTTGATAATAATATTTTAGTTTTACAGGAGATTGTTCTTATTCTTAAGACAAACATGTTAAAGGAAATAAAGGTAAAGTATGGCTAAATTTATTTTCAAATATGTGTCAATATATGTTTACAATTTAATATTTTATAATATTATTATGTTTAAATATTTGATTTATTTGTCACATAATATATGCATATAATCATTTTTATGTTTATAGTTACACATTGATACATTTACATGTATCTCTATATACATATCTGTATATATACATGTATAGCAAAGTACTAACAATTATTGAATCTAGGCTTAAGTTAAATTGCTTTTCCTTGTCCCATGCTTTCAACAACAATTTTCTATTTTAGAAATTTTCATAACAAAAAGGTTGCAGGAAAATGTATGGCCTCCCCGCAATTTGTTAGATTAAATTCAAATGTCACAATTGTATCACAGTGACATCCTCTTAGAAGAGAGCCCATATAAAATAGTCACTCATGGTCACTATATAAATTGTGTGTGTGTGTGTGTGTGTGTGTGTGTGTGTATGATTGTGTGGTACTAGGAATGGAACCTGAGGTCCTCTACACTGAGATACATCCCCAGCCCTTTATATTTTTTACTTTGAGAGAGGGTCTTACTAAATTGCCCAGGCTGGTCTAGAACTTGTGATCCTCTTGTGTCACTGGGCTTGCAGGTAGACACCATGGTTCTCAGATATAAATAGCTATTTTTAAACAATGTATAAATTTCATATAAGCTTATGAACTAATTTATCTCTGAATACACTAAAATCTCCTTAAGTCCTTAAGTCCTCAAGCTGTTCATTCTGTTTTGAAGAAGCAACCCTTTAAAACAGCATACTACTAGTTAGAAATTGCCACCTTCACTGACAGTAGGTGGGTAGGTTTTAACATTCTGTGCCTTTAGCTCTTTCCTTTGGTATCATGGTATGTAGATATCTCTTGAACCATATTCACAGGCCCTACCTGAGATAACCTCTCTCAGATTGATTGACATTTCCAATTTTCCCCTTCACACATATTTCTGCAGAGCTAAATTGATGAGTTAGTCTTAAATGCCCAAGGGCTTCTCTGGGGAGGATCTTAGGATGACTTGCAAAACAAAACTTAGAGCAGCACCCAAGACTACTGACACTGTGTTTGACAAGTTCAAAGACTGAGTAACACTGGTTGAGAAATAAAGCTAGTTTTGGTAACATTTATTTGGAAGAAAAGATGTTGTGATATTACCATATTACTTCAACAAGGAAAGATTCTCAACACCACTACAAACATAAAATGGTAAAGTTGATTAGTATATTTGATGTTGCTCTTTTATGGAAAATATTTAATATGGTCTAAAGAATATATCTTTGTGATATCTCAGGCATAATGTAATGCCTGGACTGCTATAGCTCTTGAGCCTGCAGAAAATCATTCTAGAAACCAACTAATAAAAAACGGTTATACGATCTGGTGCCCTAAAGATCACCCAAGTAGAACCAGAATGTTTGAGGGTGGTAGAGTCAACATGTAAACTCTATGCTGAATGCATAATGTCAAGATTTTCTAGAACTGTCCCCCCACTTGTTTCTATCCTGAACTGCCCCTTCCCAAAAAACTTTCTTTCCCTATTTCTTCCAATTTAAATCTCCCCACTTGTTCTTCTCTTGCTTGCCTCTTTTCCTGGCAGGACACTTAACATGTGTCACTCCCCTCTGCCTAACAAGCTTGCCATGGGACAGAGTTGAGCCCTTAAGTTTAGCAAACAACTTGATCATAGTAGGTGCACTTCAAGTACTCAGAGTGTCTTTCAACCTTATTTTATTGAGAGCTCACAGTCACAAGGACAGTTTAAGAGCAGCTCAGTACACACACACACACACACACACACACACACACACACAGGCCTTGCTGTAAGAACTGGAACAAAAGTTTCATGAAAAAGTATTTTATCTTACTATGCAAAATGTATTCTGTGCTTTTTAAAAGAATATTATTTTTTATGTGTCAAGACCAATAAATGTATTTCAAACTTAATAGTGAATTCCATTTTTTAAATTGTGGAAGTATCCCCTGTTAATTGGCTTATCAAGGAACATTACTGTGGAAAAACGGTCTTTCACTAAAGGCAAATAGGTTTTCTTGAGGTCTTTTCTTCAGTCACCTGTCAATGTCCACAAAGGATTAATTCCAAGGCCCCCCACAAACATCAAAACATGCTCAAGTTCTTGTTATAAAATGGCATAGTATTTGCATTTAACTTACACACGACATTCCCTGGTATAATTTAAATTGTCTCTAGAGTACGTATAATACCTAACATTATAAATGCTATAGGAACAGTTGTTATGCTATATTGTTTAGGGAATAATGACCAAAACAATCTGTTCATGTTTAGTATAGATACATTTTTTTCCAAATAGTTTCAGACCATGGTTAGTTGAATCCATGGATGCAGAACCTACAGATACAGAGGGTTGACTATTTACTACTAGTCTAATATTTATCTAGAGAAGAATCACTACTTTGGATGCTCTATCAACTTCTTACCACCTACTTCCAACTTAAAAAGCATGGTGATGTCAGCCTCTGCATTGCTTCCTTCCACTCTGTTGCTATAGTTACCTCTATTTAACCCCAGTACCTTCTTGGTGCAGATATTCTATGCTCTCAGTCCTTGAGCCAATGCTGAGGGAAAAGTGGGGGAAAAAAACCTTAGCCCTACCATGCAGGCAAGTTGGGGATTGAGTCATCCTCCTCAGACTCAGGACTGAGAGACTGGTCTCAGCTCTGGGTCGCCATCTTGTCCTCCTCATCCCACCCAAGTTCTCAGTGCCCAAGTAGCCCATGAGTAGCAAATGTCCACACAGACCTGCTTTAGTGTCTGAACAGGGATCCTGCCCAGACTCTGTGCTCTTCTTAAACTTGGTGCCCTTCTCTGAACCCCAAGAAGAGTTAGAACCTTGAGAACCCAGTCTGGTTCTGGTTCTTCAAATGCTTCAAACGCCTTTCACATCCTTATCAGGTCATTGGTGGCTGCACAATAGCTCCCAGGCTCTGCCTATGCTGGTTGGAAGGAGAAGGAGTGAGGCCCTCCTGAAGTGGTCTTTCTCAGGATGGTCGGGATATGGGACCCCTGGAACCAACTACTACTGAGTCTAGCTCCTTAGTGAACTAGCTTCCTGGGATCCTGAGGAGTCTCATGCTCCACCTCCACTGGTCCCTTTGAGTCATGGCCCTGTTTGCTATGTCCTTGGTATACTATGAGTTGTGTACTTGGCCTCATGTTCTACAATGAATTCAACATCATGGTGAATTAAAGATCCCAAGGAAATATGAAACTAGCTCCCACCTGTATCATTGAGGAAAACAGAAACTGAAATGGGAAATCCAAATTCTTCTTCCTATCCTTTAAGTCACCAACACTACTTCAGCTCATTTCAGCCTATAGAGAAGCTTAACTTTTATTTACTTGTCACGGTCCCACAGCTACTTGCCACTTAGGGAGAATGAGCTCACACTCTAATTAACACTACTTCTGTTTTCCATCTCAGTCCTCATTTCTTCTGTGACCTGTTTGAGTTGGCCTCCCTCCGCCTGCCATATAGCATCAGCCATACCTCTACCAGGAAGACACCTCTAAGCATCTGCTGGAATGGATCAGTTTGGGGGCTTTGAGTACCACTCTTGCAAGGGATAGGGTAAGAATGGAGGCTGTGTTGTCCATCAGTGTCCTCCTCTTTTCTTCCCCTGAGGTTTGGCTACTCAATTCCCTCTCTCACAAGAATCACTTTAAATGAAGCATGCAACTGATGGAGGCATGCTGGGCTCATAATTGAATGGAGACAGAAAAGAGGATGAAACCACTTTGGGATAACTTATCATGGGTCTATGAGTATAAGGGTATCAGGGTAGCACAGGCATGGGGCAACTGATGGCCAAGACACCCCTCCTGGAGCTGAAGGGTGTGGAGACAGAACATGGGATGTGGGGAGGACACTGTGCTCTTCCCAGCTCTTCTCCATCATGCACCTGGGGCAATAACTGCCACTCCTTCTGTGAGCCCATAGCAGGAGCAGTCATGTGACTTGGACTTGTTCTCTTCCTGGTGCTGGGGAGGAAGTCCAGAAGGAAACCACAGGAAGGAGGAAGAATTGAATATTGAGTGTGGCCACATCAGTGAAAGCAGCTTTATTCCAGGAAAGCCCTAGCACTTGATGCTCCTAAATACAACAGCTCTTCCTCCTCCTCCATCCCCATCAACGGGTATTGTACTGACCACTGGGCAAGCATATGCTAAATACCTGCTGCCATGGATATGAGGTGGCCCCTGAATACAGGCTGCCCAGATATGCATCCCAGACCTCTCCCTCTCACCCTCTTTCTATAATATTTCCTATATCATAAAACTAATTGGAAGATTAACTTAGTTAATAATATGTAACACTGAAAACAGTCATACATTGTAATTGCTCAGTAAATGTCACTTATTATTTCCTACTTATTATTTCCTACTCACCAATGAAATGCTTGAGATCAGAGAGGTTAATTAGATCAGAGAAGTTAATTAGATCAGAGAGGTTAAGTAATTTATCCAAGATCACATAATCTAAAGAGAAAGATTGGGGACTTGAAGCCAAGCTTATCTGCCCATTGTCTATGGTCACCATTAACTATGTTTTATCTGTATATGCCATATGGCCCATGTCTTTTTTGTCCTCCCTTGTTCACCTTGTAAAGAAGAAAAGAGCAACAGTTTCATTGTCAGTTGAACCCAGGAGTTAGCCCCAACACCTGCTGGTGCTCAGAGCTTGGCTGTCATTTTTTCCAGGTACTAGAGAGTGAGGGTCAGAAATCTGAGTTCAGGGTAGAGATGGTGACTCAGGTTCAGCATTTCAGCCCCTACCCAGCTTCCACTAATAGAAAGGAATTTAAATTAAGGGCATAGGAGATTAAAGGTGAAGAGACTGACTGGAGTCGATCTTGAAGTGATTTCCCCACACACTAGAACTTACTGGCATGTGAATGCCTCCCTTCAAAGTCTGTGTTTCTGGCTGAATGATCAGAAGCGTGGCTGATCAGATCCCAGCCGGATGTGCCAGAGCAGAAACCTCCCTCCCTGGAAGCTCCCCAGTGCCTCTGTGCATGGAGCCTGACTTGATGATGAACAATACAAATGTGGGGAAAAATGATTTGCCAATCTGGGAATTGGCCTCTCTGTGTTTTAAAATACTCTGTATTAGTAGAAATTTTGAGGTTCAATAAACCAACAGATAAGGACATGATCGCCATTGAAAGAGTTATAGATGCACTCTGTGCCACGGGGGGGGGGGGGCACATGGGAAAGCACCAGGGTCAATCAGCAGGCAGGGGGAGGGGAACTGGTCAAGGACATTCATGGTGCTTTCCAAGGGAAGTAACAGGCAAGGCAGGGCTAACAGGCTTAGAATTGGCCAGTTTGGATCCCTTCAGTGATTCTGGGTCATAGATGGTCCCTAGTTGATGAGCACTTGGTCCTGGGTGATGAAGGCATGTAGCCAGTGTCCTGAGTGTGAGACCTCAGTAAAGCAGGTGGTACCAGTGCCACAAGGTGCAGATGTTCTTAGTGTGAACATCATTAGTCCCAGTCACATGGCTTCCAGGATGAGAACTCGCCCTTCAGTTTACTGGCCCAGGCCTGTCTCACCCACAGCAAATTTTGATGCCCAAAGCCAGTCCAAGGGCCCAGGAGGGCAGCACATATAGCATATAAATACTGGGTTCTCAGAAAAGGAGGTGCTACAGTTAGAGTCCATCTAATGATCACTATTTACCCAAGATAAATAAAGGAAGCCTCCAGCAACCCGGATGTGCTGGGCTGGCCCAGCAACAGTTGGTCAGTCACATCTATATGGGAAGAGGGCTGCCCCGGAGCTAAGGAGACCTGAATTCCAGCTGCAGGTTGCCATGTTATTAGCCCTACAACTTTGCAGAGGGCATTAACCTCTCCCAATCTCAGTTTCTTTAGCTGTAAGTGAAGGTTGGGACAAGGCAGTCTTAGGATAAACGTTTTATTTTTGTTTTTATTTTATTATTTTTTATTTTTTGGCAGCACACTGAAGATCTTTTTAAATTTTTTTTTAATTTGTTCTTTTTAGGTAAGGATAAACTTTTGAGCCTTCCATTTGTTAGAGATGTAGAACACAGCCTGTCCAAAAAGATGTTTAGAAAGACACAGAAAAGGCTTTAAGATATTCTTCTTCTGCTTGAGAAACAAAATGGTTTGGATTATTTTTATTCTTCTACACACCAGCATGCTTTTCCTGAAGAATTGAGTTTAACTACAAGTCTATTGCCTCTTTCTTTGTTAAAATTTTGTTTTTTTTTTTCAAATGTCTTCCAGGTTCAAGTATTATCCCTTTTGTGTGATTCTTCTCAGTTGTTAACACACTGCATTTTATACATGTATCCATACTGGAAAAAAAAGCCATGGTTACAAATTAATATGATAGGACATGAGCACAGGAGCAGGGTAAGAAAAAGCGTTTTAAAAATCCAAGAGAATCCAAGAGAAATGTACCTAAAAGGGTTTTCTCTATGAGACAGGTACTTAGCTTCCAGAAACTTCCTACTCAACCCCAGCAGAGATCTGGTCCCCTTTGCACTTGGGCCAGAACTTTTTGCTTTTTGGTTTTTTTTGTTTTTGTTTTTGTTTTGTTTTGTTTTCAGGTTTTTATCACCAATCTAGTGCAGTGAATGACTCTTGATGTTTGCTATATGAGAAAAAAAAATGTGAATTTTCAGTGAATAAAGTCTTTGGAGAGCTAGAAAGACATTTTCACATTTACAGGTGAGAAAACTTCTCACCTGTAATTTGCATTTCCTGGGCAGCAGTGAAGCTGGAGCTGAGACATGAGTATGTCCAGAGGCCTCCGCCTGCTATCTTTTCCACAACAGTTTTCAGGAAGTCAGCTGAGAGAGAATTTTGTGCAAATTAGGGAGGAGGCTGATCCATACCCAGGAGAGGTCTATGAATTTAGAGAACTCTAATGGAATCTCACTTGACATCAAAAGTTTTGAACTGGGATTCTGGTGTAAGCCACACTGATCTCCGAACATTTACCTACTCCCTTGGCCCAATGGATTGGACACTACAATGGCCCTGCAGCCACTGTGCCAGACGACTACAACAACATCTCCAAACTTCACAGTCCAGAAGCAAAAAAAGATCAAGAAGAGAGGAAAAGGAGGACATGACAGTGGGGACTCATCTGCCCATAGGATGATTCTGGTGATTCCTTTCTCCCTTTCTCAGACCTAAAAATATCTTCCGTTTCTTACCCACCAGGTTCCATTTCTTATTTTTGCTGCCTTTTGAAATTTTATTTGCCTCTGGAAAAGGTAAAACCACGAAGACACCTAAAAATATCAGTGGTTGCAGGGAATTGGGGGGAGAGGAGAATAAATAGGCAGAGCAGAGAGGACTTTCAGGGCATTGAAATTTCTCTTTTTAAGGTATGATACGATAATGGTGGATATATGTCTGTGGACATTTGTCCAAACCCATTGTTTTAGTCAGTTTTTTTTTTCACTTCTGTGACCCAAAGACCTGACAAGAGCAATGTAAAGGAAGAAAAAAAAATCTATTTGGGGACTCATGGTTTCAGAGATCTCAGGCCATAAATCACTGACTCCTTTCCTCAGGGCCCAATCATTTCACCTCTAAGTTTTCTTCTGTTGTCTCACAAATGAGGTTTTGGCAGACACCTCACATCTAAACCATAATATGTCACCCCTGCCCCCTAAAAGCTCATGCTCATCTCACAATGCAAAAATATATTTGGTCCATTTTCCAAGAGTCCTCATCGTCTTAACAGTTACAGGATTGCCCAAAAGTTGAAGTCCAAAGTCTCCATTGAGACTCCAGGGAAAATCTCCATGTGAGGCCCTGTAAAAATCAAAAGCAAACTATAGATTCAGTATATGAAAGCACATAGTAAACATTTCTACTCCAAAATGGAGAATTAGGAGCATAGAAAGAAGGGATGAGAACAGAGCAAGATTGAAACCCAGCTGGGCAAACAGTCTTATAGCTCTGTGTCCCGCATCTGGGATAGATGGTATGGTGATGGTCTCTCTGAAGGGCTGGTGTAGCTCCACCCTTCTGGCTTTGTTGGTTGTAGCCCATATGGTCTCTCTGTTGGCTTGTCTGTGCTCAATACCTGTGGATTTCCTCAGCAGTTATTCCTCATTACTGGCTTTTCTTAATCTTTGGGGTCCCTACTGAGACTTTAGCTTTCCTTTCAAGGGCAGCCCACAGCCCTGCTGCACTTTGTGTGGCCTCCCAGGCCTTCCTTTAAACTCTTGGTGGAAACCTCCATGACCCCTAACTCAAGAATCCTGCATTCCTGCAGAGCCAGCATCATGTGGCTCAAACCAAGTTCTGGCATCATCTTGAGCAGCAGCCAAGTCTCCCAAGACCAGGACTGCAGCCACCTCTAAGTGGCTGGGCAGCCGACTATGGTGAAACAACTCCTTAGGTCTTCCTGTGCAAACAGGGTGCTCTTATGGTCTCTTATAAAAGGGATTTTTACTTTTATATCCTTGAGCCAGAGATGGGTATGGTCTTACCAATTCCTAAGTTGCCCTTAAACCATCTTTTGTATTGTTTCTGGGTGAAGTATTTGGCAGCATATCTTTAGTGGCTATGATATCTTTAACAACCACAACTCCCTTAGCCCCAGTTTTACTCACATTTTTCTGGCCAAACTGCAAGTTTTTCAAATCTTTTTTGCCGTGCTTTCTTCTCCTGATGGTGACAATAAATTTGGCTAAAAGCCTCCAGCAATATCCATGCCACTACCTGAGGCTGCATTGTCTTGAAATATCTTCTGTCAGATTAATTAGTTCATCATCTTTAAATTCAGCCTCATGGAAAATCTCAGGACATGGGCAAAATACAGACAACTTCTTAACTAGAGTGTGACATGAATGATCTCTATTCCAATTTCCAAAAGAGTCCTCTTTTTTCTCTGAAACCTCATGAGCCCCATCTTTACTGTCCACAGTCCTATTAGCATTCTGGTTTTCTGAGCTTCTATCAGAATTGTCCATTAAGCTGTATTTATAACATTCCAAAGTTTTTCCAGTTTGAATTTCTAAACTGTCTAAAATTCCTCCCACAAACTCCAAAAAACTCCAAAGGCTTCTGAACCACATGGTCAGTTTAGTCACGGCAATGTCCCCATTTCTTACACCAATTTCTATTTTGATCAGCTTTTTCACTGCTGTGACCAAAAGACCTGAAAAGAACAATGTAGAAGAGAAAGAGTTATTTGGGGTTCACTTTTAGAAGTCTCAGTCCATAAACTGCCAACTCCATTCCTCAGGGCCAGAGTTGAGGAAGAACATCATATTAGAAGTGTATAATGAAGGAAGGAAGCTCAGGATTTAGCAGAGAAAGAGACTCCCCTCACACAGACACAATGTGTTGTTTGTCAACAACTGCATTATGTTTTGTGGCAGCTCTTCTTATGTTGAGATTCAGGCAAGCCCTCGGGGGGGTAGATTCTGAGACTCAGCAGATGCTCAGTGGGAAAATAATTATTTCCAGTGAATGAATGAATTGCCCTAGACATGGCCATCTCCTCTGATTCCAATCCTCATATATTCTCCAAGGCTGTGTGTGGCTACACATTCCAGTAACCATGTTCTCCCTAGTTCTCACTTGGCTCATAGACGACACTGCAAGTGGGTTATCTTGCGAATCTGAACCACACAGAAGTCTACATAATGTGATTATGCTCACACCCAGCAACCTTGTTCACATGAATCCATCTCTGACTCCACTGGAGAGCACTCTCTAAATTCATTGCCTTTCAGGCCCTTGAACCCCATTCCTTTGGTGCTTTATATAAAAGGAGAAAGGAGAGAGGGGTCAAACTCTTTTTCACCTTTACAACTTTTCATGACTCTAGGTCAAACTTACATTCTCTTCGTTGTTTTTTCAGATTTCCATAGGACTCTCAGAGACAACAAATGAACTTATCATGCTCCATATCTTCCCAGGAGGCAGAGCAGAAGCTCCTGTCAGGGACCTCCTGAAGATCATACACTAGAACTCACAGTAGGACAAGATTCAAGGGCATCCAGGCTGTCTGAGACTCAAGAATCTTGAGGGAAGTCCCTCTGGGTTCTATGCAGCTACTGCACACACACAGAGACAACAAATGTGATATTCAACTGTGTTGTCTTAGCATGGTTTAAGGAGCCTTGGCTCCAGGCTGTCATGGACAGTTGCACATTATTTACACTGAGCAAAGAAACAAGACTGAAGTCTATCTTGTACTTTGTAATTTGACAGTGGCATGTTTCCCTCCTTCTTCCATGCAGATAGGAATCATTTTTTAAATCCACATAAAACTGTCTTTTTACCTCTGCCTCACACTTTCTGTCCTATATTTCTCTACCCACCACTCCCAATCAAGGCCCTCAATGAAAAGCCACACAGATGTTCTATGTGTAGCAGTCTCTCCCATACCTTCCACTGATCAGTCACCACAATGCAGAAGCACAGTGACAGAGTTAAGTACACATTACATTTCCCCTCACACTTTGCTACCATGGAGTGAACCCAGGGGCCCTAAACCACTGAGTCATATTCCAAGACTTATTTATTTAAATTTTGAGATAGGATCTCACTAAGCTTCTTAGGACCTCACTAAGTGGCTGAGGCTGGCTTTGAACTTACTCTGAGACAGTCTTAGAACTTCAAGTATTCCTGGAACTGTGATGGGATCATGTCCCACTATACACATCCTAAGGTGAAAACATCATGCACTTAGCATACCTAATGTACTACACATCCTAGCTTAGCATCATATCACACTTCAGAGAAGCTGGTTGTTTCTCCTCCTGGTCATTAGTCTAGGAAAAGATCCAGTATAAAATTCACAGCCTGTTTCTGCTGAATGGTATTGGTTTCAGACCATTGTAGAGTTGAATTTGTAAATCTAGCACCTTAAGTCAGGGATGTCTGTAGTTGAGAATACTCCCTGCATGACCAACCTTCCCAGCAGGGCCACTGACACAGCATACTGAGTGCTGCACCAGTGCTTACTGAGTGGCTTGCAGGAAGCCATCCATGAAATACATGAGGATCTGCTCTCAGCATGGAAGCCAGAGAGAGATAGGCCAAGCATTGGGAACTTTTTGATGCTGTCCCACAGCAATAGATTGTCCAATGCACATGATCTTTCCCTTTGCTCTTCTAGGAAAGTTCCTCATAGTAGCTCCAAAGATGTATGTAACCCATTAAGAACTGAACAGCCCACCTTTAGCCTTTTTTTGGAGAAGAATATTCTATAGAATCTCTTTGATGTTTCCCGATATAAATAAAAGAGACACGGGCTCCATTTTGTCCAGAAGCTCAATCCATCTGATCAGCTTGCCCATCCTGTCCCCGCTTTTAAAACTACTTTTTGTGTTCTGTGGTGTTTTTTGCCATTTTATTTCATTTAGCTTTTATTTCTCAGCCAGTCCATTCCACAGATGGGAAACCCATTCCCATTACCCATGTGGGACGTAGGTGAGAGCGGCTCTGACACCCAGTCATCTGAACGAGCCCTACACCCCCTTCTCTTCCCCTGCACACCTGACCCAGCAATTCTGCTTCCTGTAGAATTTAACCATTTGTCATCCTCCTTGGGAAAACCTTCCCTGCACTGTGTAAACAAGGCTTTTTAGGATCTGACATGCATGTCTGTGCAGCTGCCTCTGTGTGGGGTCCATTTATATCCTGTCCGAGTTCCAAGGACAAGGACAGTGTCTTCATTTTGTGGCTTCAATACCCTGTGCAGAGAAATGTGTTTTCAGGGCTTCCCACTAGTGCATTCCATCCCAAAAAATCAACATGGAGCAGGAATAAATTTTATCTTGGCAACATTAATCCTGGCTGTACATTCTGCTCTCTAATTAGGATGAGCATCAAATTCCAAATATCCAGGAACTGTAGTCCTTTCAGCAACAACACAATTTCATAGGAAATTACCCTGACCGTTATTCTTTTGTCAATCCTGTTAATAAAAGTATCATTTATATTACCAATCTTAATTATTACCCCAAAATATACATGATTAATAAATATTTAGGCTGCAGAGAAATATATCTCCAGCGATTGAGAGTCTCTATTTATGCCTTTTTTTCTGAGGATCTTTCACTTCCTTAATTAATGATGATGATGATGATGATGATGATGATGATTGTTTTGGTTTAGATAACAGATAATCCCCAAAAGCTCATGTGTGACACAGTACAAGAATTTTCAGAAGTGAAAAGATTAGATTATGAGAGGTGTAACCTAATTAGTAGATTAATTCATTGATGGGTTAACTGGGCAGTAACTGTAGGCAGGTGTGATGTGGCTGGAGGAAGTAGGTCACAGGATGGGGGTGTGAATTTGGGATTTATATTTTGTCCCTGTTGAAAAGAGCTCTCTCTGCTTTCTGGCCTGTCATATCTTGAGCTCCTTTTCTGCACTACACCCTTCTGCCATGATGTTCTACCTCACATTGAGCCCACAGCTATAGAGTTGGCCAGCCTTGGACTGAACCTCTGGAACTGTAAATCCAAATAAACTGTTCCTCCTCTAATTTTTCTTGTCAGGTCTTTGGGTTACTGCAACACAAAGATAAATCAAACAGAGGTGATATGATGTCCATAGGATGCCTGATTACAGTCTTCTTTATTTTGAAACATTGCAAACATACAGAAAAGCAGAATAACATCATGACAACTTCTACCTTCCACTGAGATTGAACAGTAACTGACAATTTATTACATGATTGCAAACATTTTGTTGTAAATAAGGCTCCACACATACAGGTATATCCAGATAAACCTAACTCCACTTCCTTTCCTCCCTGATATAACTTCCCTACTCAAGTTGGCATGCACTAGTTAGTCCACATCTGTTTTAGAGTTACACTGTCTGCATGTGTTAAAAAAAATTGTATTCTTCTTCAAACTATGTATTTAAATATTACACAAACAACATGACATATAATGTTTTATAACTGTGAATTTTTTTTTATATTTAAGTCTTAAAATTTCTCCACGTTGATACAGAGATCCAGTCTATTGGTTTTAACTGCTGTATTGTTTTAAAACTAGTTTACTGATTGCATTACAACATCTTCAATATGCACCTTCTTGCACCAAGTTCCTGGTACATGGTTGCAAGGGTTTCTGTAAGGTATATTCCGGGAAGTGCAATGCCTAAGCTGTTCATAATATGCAATGCAGCTTTGCTAGATAATGTCCAAGTGATTTCATAATGGTAACTGCTGCAGTCCGGCTGCAGCAGAATAACGGGGGGGGGGGGGGGGGGGGGCGAATGAATTGTGCGAGTTGATACAGCAGGAGTAGGAGCCGTTTATTGTAGGGCAACAGAGCTATTTATACATTTTGCACAGCTTATCTTAATTAGCATAAACTAGATACATCAGTCAACCAATAAGGAATCTCCACACTTAATGGCTCACTTTTGTTACTTTTCAAACCACTGCCTCTGGCATTTTGCCAGGCACCATCCAGACTTGTTTACGAACTCTAACATTTCTCTGGCAAAATACCAGGTGTTATTTTGACTTGTTTACAGACCTTAACAGGTAACAATGGACACGAAGACTAGACAAGTCCAAGAGCTCTGGCCCCATCCCTACCCCCACTGCCTAGCCCCTCCCCTACTCCCACTGCCCACACCCACATCAAAAGCTAACTGGCTGATTAGGGATGTGGATGGTGCCTCATTTTAATTTGTGCTCACTTAAGGCATCTTCTCATATTCATTGGCTGTTTGAATTTTTCCCCTTTGAATTCCTTTTTATATCTTTTGCCCATTTTTCTATTGGCCTTTGGGATTTTTTTCCCATAGGGAAGAGAAATTTAAAAAAATATTTTTGATATTTGTCAGATTTATTTATTATACATAACTTCACCCACTGTCAGAGAGGTGTTATATATTTCCTGGGTATGTTATAATTCTGGTATGATTGTGAATGAGATTTTTCTCCTGTTAGCTCTTCCATGTTTTGTAAATTGATATTGACAATATATGGGGATTTTTTTATTGTTTTGAATTTTGATATTTTATTTAACAATTTTGGTGAATTATCTTGTAAGCACTCAGGAAATAATGTCACATTTTTCTTTTCTAGTTCTTCAAGCACTTGTTTCTTCTCTCGTCCTGCTCATATTGGCAAGACCGTAGCGTTTGAGATATGAAACATCATATTGGGCATCCACGTCTCATTCTTGACTTTAAAAGGGACATTTCAGGTTCCATAGTGAAGTACTAGGCTTCTTGTACTTTCTAGTTCACTTTTTATAAAATGTGCTGGTTATTTTCTCCCATGGAAATTTCTCATTTGGTCTCTATTAACTAATTAACTTGCTTAAGATTCATTTATATTTTCTCATGATTTAAATCTCAACAGAGTTTACACATCTCTTACTCATTTCCATTTAACATTTTATATGGATCTTTATCTTTCTATCTTGATTATATTTTCCAGGGAATTTATTTATATCTTAAACTTATTTAAAGCAACAGATTTTTAGTTGTTAATCCTTTATGTTATTTTTTTCCTTTTTCATTTCAATGATTTCTGTTTTGTGATTTCTTCCTTTCTAATTTCTTTAGATTGATTAGGTTGTTGTTACCCTGATTTATGGAACAGGAATGTGAGATCACTAATTATTTGTAATATTACTATTTAAGATGATAAATATCCTTTTAGTTATTGCTAATTTAGGTTTATATCACAATATTGTTAGGCAGTATATTCATTGTAGAACATATCTAAATGTTTTTAAATCACATTATAATTTAAATGATGTTTGTTTTGTCTTGAGTTTTATAAAAAATATGTTCATTATTTTACTTGTAACAATCAATGGATTTTTGTTTACTCATATGCCTGTGTACCAATCATCAAATTATATGATGTGTTAGTAGTTTTCTGTGACTGTGACAAAATACCTGAAATAATCAATTTTTAAGGATGAAAACTTCATTGGACTCACAGTTCTAGAGGTTTCAACCCATAGTTGACTGGCTTGATTGCTTTCAGCCTATGTAAGGTAGCACATTCTGATGAGATGTGTGCAAAGGATATTGCTCATCTCGTGGCATCCAGGAGGAAAAAAAAAGAAAAGTAGGAAGAGGCCAGCATCCCAATATCCATTTTGAGGCTATGTCCCCAATGACCTAACTTTCTCCCACTAGACCCCAGTTACTAAAGATTTCCCAATAGCACCACTGATGACAAAACCTTGAGCACATGAACCTTTGGGGAACACTTTTAATCCAAATTATATCACAAACAGAAGATTTCAGGGCTGCAGAAGATTTCTTCATACTTCTTCCTAGTCCATTCCCATCTCCCTGCCCCTGAGGAATCTGCTGTTCTAATTTATATTTTATTTATAAATTTTGATCACTCTTTGGTGTGTGTGTGTGTTCAGCTCCATATTTTATTTGTATACAGCTCCAAATTCTGCAAGTAGGATGGAATACATCAGTAGAGATGAGTCCCAGAGGTACTTCCAGCAGTCAATTAACTTTAATTATACTGAGCCATCTTTTAAACTTCTTCCTCTATGTAGTATTTTTCATACCTTTATTTAAACATAGAAAGCATACTTATTTTATATTTTGTGTGATAATTCTACTCTCTTAAGTCTCTTTGACTTGGATATTGCTATCTCTCTTCTTTAATAGGGCCCCATTTGCATCAAATTCTCAAATTGAGATTTTTCAGATCTCTCAGATTGTGTGGATTCAGGATGAGAACTTTCCTGAGAGCCAACTTAATATCTAAAATACTTAGGTGGATTTTTTTCCTTCTTTGGTTATTGACAGTTTTCAAGGCAGATCAATTTCCTTGCAGTACAATAGATATACATCTGCGTTTCTAAGACTCCTTTACTCTGATGTCATCATCTTTTGGATTGGGGAAGTCTCCCACCTGATACTACAATTTGGGTAAGATATGGACTTGTCTTCTCATCTCTAGGCTGTGAAAGGTTCTGAAAAAGCAAGTGATGGGTATTGAGTTGGGCGACTGTCCATAGAGGGACTACTAAATTTATGGCTTCATTTATGTTCTGGACTCTATGGGGGTAAAGCATGGCGATCCTTTTCTTTCAAGGTCTACATAGTAAATAATTTCTTATTTGCAGATAATAGACCTGCAGGGCACATGGTTTCTGTTGACTATACCTCTTTTGTTTCTTAATTTGTCATAATTCTTTAAAACCAGACAAAACTAAACTTAGCCCTTGATATGTGTGATGCAGACCATTGGGCACAAAGCTTGCAGATTCCTGATCAAGAAGCTATGTTCCCCTTTCACTCTTTCTCTCTTTACTTCCTTATTTTGTTTTGACCAGTGAGATTCTTCACAGTTGACTGATACATGTTTAAACATTATAAAATGCATTTCTCCTCACGTTTTCCCCAGTTTTCTGTTGGATTGTCGGGATATCCAGTATAATTGAGAAAAGAAGCTTCATTTTTATTTTATGCATTCTCTAATTTATTTAGATTAATGTGACATTTGCCATTTTCTATTCTTTTCATTTTTTATTTATATATGACAGCGTAATGCATTAAAATACATATTATACATATTGAGCACCAGTTTTGCTTATTCTTTTTCATTTCCAAATATATTTGAGTATCTGCTCCCTACTGTCTTTAGAAAAAAGTTAGTAACTTGATTGAGGATTATACTGCATCTACAGATTAATATAGGGAGCTTAACATAAATAGCACTGAGTATTCCAAAGAAAATGCGTATTTCATCACTCAGATAGGTCTTGTATAATTTCTAGCAACAGCACTTGCTATTCCTCATCTTATCTTTTGTTATTCTTAGATTTTAGAGGCTATTGCAACTAAATTTAATTTTCTTCTTGTGTGTTACTAAAATATAGAAATTCAATGAGTTTTATAGATTGACATCCATTTCAGTTTCTTATGAGTCTTCTAAATCCAGTATTAGAATAGTCATTTTTATGAATCCTTTATGTACATAATTTTGTCCTTCCTTTCTGAACTTTGTGGCTTTTATATCTTTTTTTCTGCTTTATTGCACTAACTAGTGTCTCTAGAACACTGTTGAATTGATTGATGAGATGGACATAATTGCTTGTTCTTGGTTTCAGTGAGGAAGCATTCAATATCTACATTAAGTATGATGGTAGTTGTAGAAATTATCCTAGATCCCCGGTTTGCCCAGAGTTTATTATATGAACAAGTTTCTAATTCTATCATTTTTCCTTATGTGCGTTAATGCAATTATTTGGTTTTCTCCTTTATTCTGTAATGGCTTGAACTCTTTTAATAAACTTTTGAATATTGAACTGAATTTATATTCCTAGATTTAACCCAATTTAATCATGTTGCACTATACATGTATGTGTGTATATATGTGTGTGTGTGTATGCACCTATATATACACACGTGTGTGTGTGTATATATATATATATATATTTGAATATGTTTTGATTTTGAGTTAGCTGTTTTTATTTTGAGCACCTTAATGATATTATTCCACTATTTCCTAGACTCCAGTGATGTTGATAAGACATTATTCATCACTTGGGTCATTCTTTCCCTGTAGCAAATGCATGCTTTTCTCTGGCTTTCTTTGATATTTTCTTTTTATAGTACATTTTCAGAATTTGACTGTTTGTGTGCCTGAATAGTTTTTGTTTGTTTGTTTTTACCCTATGTGATTTTTGATGAGCTTTTTAACCTAGAAAAGTTAATGTTGTTTACATAAATTTGGGATAGTTTTAGTCGTTATTTCTTTTTTTAATTATTATTTTTAAAATACATGATGACAGTGGAATGCATTACAATTTTTATTACACATATAGAGCACATTTTTTGTATCTCTGTATATAACAAAGTATGTTCATGCCAATTTATGCCATTATACATGTAATTTGTTTTTGTTTTGTTTTGTTTGTTTTGGTTTGCATTACAATTCTCAATACACATATATACCACAATTTTTCTTATCTCTGTATGTTGACACCCAATTCAAGTCTTCATACGTGTACTTTGTATAATGATGACCATCACATTCCACCATTCTTGCTAATCCCCTGCCCCCTCCCTTTTCCTCCCACCCCTCTTCCCTATCTAGAATTAATCTAATCCTCCCATGCTCTCCCTCTCTATCCCACTATGAGTCACCCCCCCCCTTATATCAGAGAAAACATTCCACATTTGTTTTTTGGGGATTGGCTAACTTCACTTAGCATTATCTTCTCCAATACCATCCATTTACCTGCAAATGCCATGATTTTTTTTTTATTTTTAATGCTGAGTAAAATTCTATTGTGTATAGTCATTATTTCTTGAAGTGCTTTTCTACCCCTGCCTGTCTTCTGTGGACCTATGTTATACTCATGATAGATCTCCACTATCATTGGGCCTTGTTGATTTTAATATATTTCCCCAATGTTCTTCACATGAGATCATTTGTATTAATTGTCTTCAAGTTTGTTAACCCCTTCTCAACTCTTTCTCATTTGCTGCTAAGTAACTCAGGGCTTTTTAAATTTCAGATGCATTTTTCAGTTCCAGATTTTCCACTCTGGTTCTAATGTCTATTTGTGTATGGCAGAGTAGGCAATGTTTTGTAAGGATTCTGGATTATGTTGTCTTCCTTCGGTGAGTGTTTTAGTCTGGTTTTTCACTGCTGTGACCAAAAGCCTGACAACAACAATTTTAGAGATGGAAAAGTTTATTTTGGTGATCACAGTATCAGAGTTCTCAGTCTACAGGTAGCCAGCTCCATTCTTTGGGGCTGGGGGTTAGGCAGAACATCATAGCAGAAGGGTGTGGTAAAGGGAAGCAGCTCAAGACATCACGTTACGACGCAGAAAGAGACTAAGCTCAGCTCACCAAATATATATCCCAAAAGCACATCCCCAATGACGCACCTTCTCTATCCACACCCTTACTGCCTGCAGTTACCCCTCTGTTAATTTCTATCAGGGGATGAATTCACTGATTGGATTAAGGTTCTTGGAAACCTCTCCACCTTCTCTCACTGTTTCACATATGAGCTTTTGGGGAACACCTAATATCTAAATTAAAACATTGAATACTAAACTTTATTCTGGGAGATGGTAGGTAAATTTCTGGCAACCCCTCTCCCATGGATTTGTTTTATTCCAGCATTGCCTGATTCAGTTGTGTGTGCTTAGTCTGGGTTATAAACTTTTCTCTGGAGCCAGGTCCTTGCTCAGGGGTCTCAGCTAAATGTTTAGTGTGCTCTATGCACTCTCTCCTCCATCTGGTCCTGGGCCTCTGAATTTCCCTGCCTGTGGGAAAATGGTATGGGCCTATGAGCCCCTTGGCCTCACAACAGCTGCTTACTCTTGGGTTGGCAGGCTGCCTGAAGTCCCACCTGCGTAAAGCACAGACTAACCCTGGGCCAGTGGCACACAGTTAACTGCATAGATCTCTAGTCCCCTATTTAGCAGTTCTTCTTTGGTACCTGCTGCTAGTTTCGCAGGTTCTCTTGCAGCTCATCCTGCCTCCAAGTTCAGCAGGCATGCTCTATTTGTGTTCATCTTACTGGGTCAATCCAGAAAGTAGCCCAGGCAGACAGTGCTGTTGTTTGGATATTGGGTGGCCCCACAAAGTTCATGCATTAAAGGCTTGGTCTATCAGAAGGCTCTATTGGAGGTGATGGAATAAAACTTCTTTTGGAAGTGGTATCTATTAAGAGGTCCTTGAGTATAAGAGGTTTGCCTCAAAGAGGATTGTAAGACCCACCTCATCATCTCTCTCTGCTGTGACCGAAAATGTGACCACTTGCTCCAACATACTCTCAACGTTGCCATCTACCTCCCTTACCAGAGACCTAAGCAATAGGGCCACCCCATCTTGGACTTGAACCTTCAAATCTATGCATTAAATAAACCTTTTTTCTTTATAAAACTAGCTGCCTCGGATATTTCATTGTACTAATGTGAAGCTGACTGAAACAGAAGGTCAGGAGGAAAGTGTGGCTTAGTAGATTTTCTCTATCCTTCAAGGACCACAGTCCTGCACTACCTTTTGTCCAGTGGCTCATATATTTTGCTCATTTTTCTAGCTTCTTATTATATGACTGGCTGGTCACAGTGATTCCATCATGGTTGGAAATAGAGGCTTAGATATCTAATCACTATGCCATAGGATGTCTCCAACCTCTGACTATTCCTTGTCTGGGCAGCATATTTGCAGCACTCACTCCCATGCTGAGAAGCAGAATTAAGACGTGGCTAAGGTCCTGCCCTCCCAGGCTCTAGGCCTCCTTTACCTTCAATACCTCTGAGACCCTTTTTCTGTTACTTCATTGCTCTGTGCCTCCATTTCTTGGGCTCTGTGGGTTTTTTGTTGTTTGTTTATTTGAATGTTGTTTTGTTTTGTTTCATTTAGTTTGTTCTAGGATTCTATCCAGGATACCAACATTCCATTTAGTAATCACTAAGTTCATTTTGGCTGTGACGATTTCTCCAACTTTCCTTGTTTTCAGTGACCTTCCCAGTTTCAAGAAAGGCTGCTCAGTTATTTTTTAGAACATCCCTCAGTTGGAGATTTTGCTTCTCTTTGCAACTGCAGTTTGTCTGCAGGTCCACTGAGTAGGCTGGGGTGTGTGTTCCTGGGAGGAAGGTCACAGAGGTGAAGTGCCCTTCCTATCACGTCATGTCACAGATGCATGCTATCAGCATGACTTATCATTGTTGATGCTGAACTTGATCGCCTGGTCATGGCAGACATTCTCTGGTTTATTTAACTTGTTTTAATGGGAATTCCTCTAGCCTTGCTTCCAACCAACAGAAGGGGAATTTCTTGGAGGTTGAGAATGTGTTAATTCTTGACAACTTCCTCATGGCTAGCTCAGTGCTGTGCACATTCAATAAGCATCTTTATGCTAATTAATAAAACCCATTCTGTAGAAGCAGAGGATAGTCTGAAACTGATATCTGGCTGGTGGTGAGGCCAGTGCCCCTGAGAATTCAAAATCTCCTGTGGGAGCATTCACTGAGCTGGGCTTTCTCACTCCCAAGGTCCAAGGTGAAATCTCCCCATGAATAGTTCTGGCTCTGAATCTATTATGATCCCAAATCCAGGCAGCTGTCATTGATAATAAGAAAAGGAGGGAATAATCATTAATAAAGACTCTTAAAATTTGACTGCATTATACAAAGCCATAGACTGTGGCTAGGATATACTTTGTAAATATTTGAAATTTGTGAAAAATCTGTCTTGAAAATATCCCTTTATTTGTTAGTTGTTGTTGTTTAAGCTAAGCATACTCTTTATGAACGGCTTAAAATATCAGTTTCTCTGTGACTTTCTTATGAAGAAAATTAGAACTAGAAAAGACTGGTAAGGACCTGGAAAAATTCCATTGGGATTGGTACCCTTTAAGCAACTGATAACATTTAAACAACTTCATCATAATGAAATTTCACTTCATGATCATGCATTTTAAAAGTCTAGCCAGGGGCCCTGAAAGTAATTCTATAACCATGCAATGATCCCCTGTCCATTAAGGTACAAAACTATGTTACAGAAAATGTTCCACAGAATTTCTCTGTGTTTACTAAATTACTCTTATCCATAATCAAACTTTAAGTTTAGAGGTTCAATATTTCAATACATTTATGTTCTTTGTTATCATTGCAAATATTCCCTAGTATATTTTTATTTAGAAAAAGGTTAAGGATTATTTTTATTCACTTATTATTTCTTACCTTATTCTTGCACAGTTTTTCAATGTGATCACCTCCTTAGAAAATAGAAGAGATTTGTATGAAGATGTGGCAGGTTGGTGAAGGAACTGCTTATTATTTTCTCTATGGCTTCTCGACCATAGGCATGTTGAGAGAGAACATACGATGTCCTCTGAGAGACTGTGAGTCAATGAATTCCTTTCCCTACAGAGCCCTGGGAGTAGCCTGAAAAGTAAGAAAGAATCTTGACCCTGGGAGTTTAGGGTCTTCTGGGTCTTCAGTGGCTTATTTCAGGGTGATAACTTTCACCCAAATGCCCTGCAACATATAGAATATTTAGTTTTATTTTGTTTGGGGAAATTGCCATAGAACAATAAAATGTATTCCATGTAAGAAGTTGTTCTTCAAAGAGAAAGAAGCTCTTGAGAGAAACCAACCAACAGAGGTACTAATGGACCAGTAGCCAACTTTCCTCAATTCCCCTGCTTCCCCTCTGTCTGACTCTGAGGCCACTCATGGATCTAAATATTTTCCTTTAGTCTGACATTTCACAAGTTAACTTTAATAAGAATTAAATGATGGAAAAAGAAAAAACACATTTAAAAAAACAGCATAAGAGTTTTCTGATTTTAAGCAAATCATGAATTTTCTTAGGCAAAGGGGACAGGGGTCCCATGATCCTCTTCTAGTTCATTTATGTTATGTTTAAAATGTCAACATGAATATGTCCTGTGAAGTTCCTCTCTCCCAGTATTTTCAATGCTATCTTGTTTTCCAGGAGCAGGGTAACTAAGTGGTCTACCTTAAATTTCTGACTCCATTCCAAGACATACTCTGATTGCCTGAAATACAACATTTTCTTGTGTCTGAGATGGGAACTCCATTTCACATTTATTTCCCATCTCTCTTCTGGAATAAACTATGCATTTTTTTTCTAGTGGTGAATCTTACTGAGCAGCACAGTTTGTTCCAGCTCGGGTTGTGAGCTCTCTGCCTCCCCTCTGGTGCTCCTAGATGACTCATAAATGCAAGCCTCACCCCCACCCACCAACACACACAGAGAGATTCGCAAAGTCTACCCATTCCAGGTGCACAATTTAATAATGCCTTAGCCACATAATAAAAATAATATGCATACAATAAAGTTGGAACACAGACAGCCACAGAAGATAGCTCCTCTCACACCTGCCTTTACCACAGTAATGAATCTCACAGCAATGCACCCTCTAGAAACTGTAAATATAGCCTGAGTGAAGTGAATAAGTGAATCGGGCCTGCAAAGCGATTTCTTTCAGCCTTCAGGTACAAAAGACAATATAAAGTTTCATAACTAAGATACAAAAACTTCTTATTGGGGGAACTTATCACCAAGCAAATTATTAGCATTAGGCCCATGATTAATCTTCTGGTATACCCACAGGCCAATAGGGCCCCAGGAACAGACAGCCAGACAATGTCTTTGAAGTGGGCAAATGTGACTTGTTTTCATTCTTTCTTGTTTTCAAACTTTCTTTTGAAAACTAACTTATACAGGCTTCATCTCCAATGTCCCCTGCAAGCTTACCTGAAATTCTTACAAAGCATATCATTTCTAAAAAAAAAAACTAGGCCTAATATTCACACAGAAGTATATCTTGAACTTCTAATCTTTGTTGAAAGTTGTTGTTGTTGTTGTTGTTGTTTTTAATAAAAGCATTCTTATTTAAAAGGCCCCCTGGAGGCATGAATAACTTAGAGCCGCTAGATGAAGTCCTCATTTTCCTGATTTCTACCCACCTCTCTCTTTTTCCTTATTATCTGCCACACCCTAATTCCGATTATTTTTATATTTTCTGTTTTTGTTCTCCCCCCTGGCTGCTACATCTCTTTTTGGCAAGTCTGCTACCCTTGACATGGCCGCTAAATGTTGTTATTCCTCAAGGCTAAGCAGGTGCTCTTAGATGTGCCCACAGAGCTCCCTATTGTCAGGCCACCTGTACACAGGTTTTTCCCCCATCTGGAATTCATTTCATCTTCTTCTATACTTGCCTAACTCTACCCATCTTTAAGCATCATTTTTAAATACCATCTTTTCACAAATATCTGCCCAGACCCTCCCAGGGTAGCGCTCTCAGCCCCTGTGGAGAAGTGTCCCTGGTGGAGCCCCGTGACCCTCCATCCACCTGATGAGCAGAATGGCAACAGTCATCTGTCTCCTCTGTTTAACAGTCGCTGTGTGACAGGTGTCTCCCCAGGAGCTACCAGAGTTCTTGACAAAAGGTAGATACATAAGTATTTGTTAAAAGAAAGGAAATGGGCAAGACAGAAAACAGGATCCAATTCTTGACAATGAGGAGCAAAGAAACTTCCAGACAATATTATCAGCTCCTGGTTAAAAAAAAAAATTATAAAGTAGACAATACCTGGGAAATGAAGAGCAGCAGGGAAGGAAATAGATCACAATTTTTCAATATGGATATTTGTGTTGAATGCTGTAGTTAAAATGACTTTTCCCTGGGACAGAAAACTGCATTCTTAACTAGAAACAGAAGATGCAGTATAAAGCTGTCAGAATAGCTGGAATTTTAAGAAGAAATCCTGGCTCCTTTGCTGGGAACTCTTGTTATTTTGTTCTGTATTTATCCAGTGGATTTCATACATCTCAGTGCCTGGAGGGTCAACTCCATTGCTTTAGGTTCAAGGTTGGACATACATCATGTTTGGAGGGTATGGCACATGAAAGCAGCTCAAGACACGGATAATATTTATTTTTCAGTTTTCGGTGGACACAACATCTTTATTTATTTATTATTTTTTTGTGTGTGGTGCTGAGGATGGAACTCAGTGCCCCATGCATGCCAGGCGAACGTGTTACCGCTTGAGCCACATCCCCAGCCCTTGCAAACTCTTTTCTGTGCTGGGAATTAAACCCAAGTCCTCGTGCATAGCAGGCAATCACTCTACCACTGAGCTACATTCCCAGCCCTGAATATCAACTTCTTTAACATGACAATCATCCCAAATCACCCACAGATGACAGTATAAAGATCCTACAGAATGTTAGCAGATTTGTCAATGTCCGCCAGTGTACATCAATTAACTGTGTATATTTGGAAAGATCAATTACAACTACATTTATTCAGTAATTGTGATTGGCCAATGCAAGCAAGCTTTGGGTGCCTCCTGAAACCTTTCTTTAGGGAACCAGATTTCATCAGAATCACTTGACTCTTGGAAGATGCTATGAAATGAATATACAATGCTGAAAATGATATTTATTTTATTGTCAGTGACAATTTGATATCAAATTGTAACTGTTGGAAACAGCCCAGTGTAGAAGAAGCCCAAATCAGCCAGATGATCTCTATGAATCCTTTCATCCTCAGAAAAGAAAAATAATATTTATCCTGCTTCCTGGTCCTGGCAGAGAACACATGAGATAACGCCTGTGCAATTGTTCATCAAGGACTTCAATGTCATTTTATAAGCAAATTCCAAAGTAGCAAAAATACAACTGCTTAAAGTACACAACTGAATTTTAGGAAAAGATCTTAAAAATAAAATTTCACTAATTAGTGTTTAAAAATAACATCTTTTCCTCCTCACAATAAGGTGGACAAAGCACACAGTATTCCCAGTAGAGAGTAAAACTGTGGATCTAGAGGTTTAAGATTGCAGGTTCATCCATCCTATTGGTACATTAAGAATGAAGGTACCTTTGTCGTAGTTGGTACAGAGGATGGAACCCAAGGTCTCATTCATGCTAAACATGTGCTCCACAGCTGGGCTACGCCTCAAATCCAGAGCACAGGTTTTCAGTTGCTATCTGGTGCTTTTTTCAATAATACTTTATTAAAAGTCATTTTTTTTCTTTGAGTTACTACAAAGGGAAAAAAAGAAGACATCAGAAGTGGTTAATTTTTACATGTCAGTACACAGTAATCTAGCACATGTTTTCTAGTAGAAATATTTATTTTTCCCTACACTTCCCAGGGGCCTGTGCCAGACAGGAGCTCAATTGCAGCTTTTAAAAATGTCTCTCTGTAGGTAGCTCATACATTGTTGGTGGGAGTGCAAATTAGTACAACCACTCTGGAAAGCAGTACAGAGATTCCTCAAAACACGAGATGTCCCACTTCTTGATATTTATCCAAAAGAACTAAAATCAGCATATTATAGTGATACAGCCACATCAATGTTTATTGCATTGCAATTCACAATAGCCGAATTATGGAACCAGCCCAGATTACCTGTCAATAGATGAATGGATTAAGAACACGTGGTATGTATACACAATAGAGTTTTACTCAGCTATAAAGAAGAACGAAATTATAGTATTTGCTGGTAAATGGATGGGACTGGAGAATATCATGTTAAGTGAAAGAAGCCAGATTCAGAAAAGCAAGGTTTACATGTTTTCTCTTGTATATAGAAACTAGGTCAAAATAAGGGGAAAAGAGGGTTGAGGATCAGGTATCATTAAGATATAGGATGATTAGTAGAGTAGAAGAAAGAGATAGGGAGGGAGAAGGGACAGGAAAAGGGAGGAAATATGGAAAGAACTTAACAAAATTGCTTGATAGGCATATACAAATATACCATAGGGAATTC
Source organism: Urocitellus parryii (assembly GCF_045843805.1). Lineage (NCBI taxonomy): Eukaryota > Metazoa > Chordata > Mammalia > Rodentia > Sciuridae > Urocitellus > Urocitellus parryii. The sequence goes on along the minus strand of NC_135538.1, from coordinate 130,939,729 downwards.
CACCTTGATGTATATGTATAAAGCACCAATCAAAAATAAATGGAGAGAAGTGAATGGAAAGGAAGATCCGTAGAGGAAGGAGTAAAGAGGAGAAATGAGGGGAAGGAAAGGAGGAGCACCAGGAGCTGAAATGGAATAAATCAAATTCCATACATGTATGATTTTTGTAAAAATGGACCCAACTATTTTGTATAACAATAATGCTCCAATATTTTTTTAAAAGAATGTCCTTGCTTTACAAATTATTTATGCTTCTAAAACCCTGTGATATTATCACAACCGTGACCTTTAGCTTACCTAGAAAGGCTGGGGTTTGGCTGAACTTCTCAGACATGGTTAATTTCCAGCCTTGCAGGTTCCTAAGTTCCTAAGGCCAAAGCAGCAGGACATGGCCACCAAACCTACAACATTTCCTATAGGTGAATCCACAATTCTATTTTCTCAGGAAAGTCCACAAAGACTCTGGTTGCCAAAAGGGCACAAGATAAGGGAAATTAAATAGATGCCTCTTATGTGTTGCCTATTCTCATGGTGTCCAAATATGGAACTCTTTTTTTTGCTCACCCAAATTCATAGAGGTTAATGGGAATTTTTTAATTTAAATTAGAATTGATTTTTTTTTCATTTCAAGAGTGAGCATAAAATAGAATGGTTTTAAGACAAAGAGTTCCCATGAAATAGTTACTGCAGTCTATAATTGTGTTTTATTGAATTCAATCAAAAAAACAGGAACACAGGAAAATAAGAGGGGCTTAGGGTATAATTCAGTGGTAGAGAACTTGGTATCATGCATGAAGCCCCAGCTTTGATCCCCAGCACCACATACACACACACACACACACACACACATACACACACACACACATCAAAATGCTATATTTTTTTTAAGTCAAGAAGCACAAAGCCTTGTTGTGGGTCTATAAAAGACAAGCAACCAAGAATCTTTAAACCACATCTAATCTTGTAAGATGCTAGATCTGGGGGATCATAGATAGCTCACCTACAGAAAGGTATTTAGGAGGTCAGCAGCAGGACCAGAAGTTTTGCTCTTTAATGAACAGAACTTGTATTCTCCTGGTTACTCATTTGTTTATTCATAATGAATTCTTGTTGAACATGCCAGGCACCATACTTGGCACAATTGTATTTCAACCTGTGATCCTCTGCTTCTGCCTTAGCTTAGAGCAGGTGTAACAAGAGATGTTGGGGCAGACAGGGCCAAACAATCCACTAACTTGGACAAAGCCAGTGGAAAGGGACTCAATTCAGACCCACCTAACCCCAAGTGTTCCAACATCTGTCCCCACCAGAGATCAGAAGCTGTCTTCTATCTGTGCAGCTTCCTGCAACTTCATTGGCAGGGAAAAGCAGAAGATGGAGTGGACCCCTGGGTCCAGAGAGGCCCAGAAAGTGATATCAGGGAGCACAGAGTCCAGACCAGAAACCAGCAGGCAGGACCCTACCGCATCTTCAGCTCTCATGTTCCTAGTTGTGAGACTTTGAGCACTTCACTTTACTTTCCCAACACTTAGGTGTCCAAGGTATAAGATAGTAGAATGATAATATCTTCTATGTGAACTAAATGAGATCATGTACAGAAAGCAGCTAACACAATTCCTGGCACACAAAAAGATTTCATTAAATGTTAACTGTTATTATTGCAAGTACTTTTTTTGTTTTTTAACAGTGCTGAGAATTGAACTCAGAGCCTCATGCATGCTAGTCAAGCAATCTACACTAAGCTACATCCCCAAACCATGTAGAGCAAATTTTTGAGATGGGAAAAAGTTAAATACTTTTTATCTCAAGGGAACATTTTTTTTTTCTGTTAATTGTTACTTAACTAGATGTTACCCCCACCAGGGCTCTTTGGCACAGCCCCCATTTAGTGGTTCTCTCCCCACCATTTGTACAACCAACATGAAGCACTCACCAAACTGAGCTAGCTGTAATTGATTAATTCCCATTCTGTCTCCTGCCTGTGCTTCAACCAGTCTGTGGAGGGTACATATTTTTATTTCTAGCACATGTTACATATTCTCAACACAAAGCAAGTGCTAATAATTTTTTGAGAAAAATATTGATTTAACAAAGAAGTCATAATTCATAAAGTTTGGTTGAATCATTGATTAAGAGCTATGGAATAATACACAGAAATAACAACTCCGCAATAGGAGGCATATTCCTTTCCAGATCCCTTAAATACAACCCCAGTTCTGACCATTCAGGCCATGAGACACATTAAGACTTGCTTCTGCTTTTCCCTTTCAGTAAATCACTTCACATATTTTCTCAGTGAAACTTTGTAGTAATAGAGATCACAGTGATATCAGAATATTCTAGAATAATGAGCCAACAAGGCAGTTTTAGCTTGGCACACTAATATCATTCTGTGACTTTTTTTCCCCCCAGCATATTCATTAATAAAGATCTCTTCCAATTAAAGTCCTGGAATCTGGTGACAAAATAAGTCTTAAATCATGAAGACAGCACAGTCGTTCTGATTCTGGGAAGAAGCCAGAGTAGGTAGAAGCAACCTGGATCTCAAACCACTGCTGTCCTCTTGTGGCCTGGCAGATGATGTGCTTTTGGTTTTCAAATCAATTTAGGCAGAAACAAAAGCTTCCAGCCCACCCTCCTCATGCTCTAAAAGCTCCTGCAGAAATTAAACTCATTTTTCCAAAGAGCAGATAATAAGGAGGAAATCTTTACTTAATGAGTTGCCCAGGATGAGCATTCCTTGGGACTGGGTGGTGGACGGATGCAAACAGCTGTGTCTTTAAAGGAAGACGGCTGCATTTTGGAGTGGAATTTCCCCAGAACCTCAGTCCTGGAAGAAGGGTGTTCTTTCACGGGTGTGCCGGCACCTGGGATTAAATAGCACTGTAAGATGAGTGCACACCAGTGCTGGCGCAACTCAGTGTGTCCTGTTACCATGCAAGAGCTGGACATGTCTGGATCCTAATCTTCTCTCCTCTAAATTCAGGAAGGACTGCAGAAGTGTTCATATGCTCTGTCTTACCCCCAGGAATCATTCCTTTTCTTCTTTGAGTCTCTTACTCTGAGCTTCATTAAAATATGCTTTGTCATTTGTTCATTTATTCGACTAACATATACGCTAAAGCACTTACTTTCAAGGGGCTCAAGGGGTTCTCAGATGGATACATCCCTGTCTCCTCTTGGTGCCTGCATTTTAAAATATTAGACTTAAGTTAATCTCTTTCTCTCACTCTGTCTCATGCAGGTTTGGATTTCTGTGCTCTTGGGTGAGATCATGTTGCAATCCATTTTAGCTACTAGTTGAGCCAACTGCTAAGTTCTCCCTAGCATGCACATTTATGCCTGGAGCAGATTGAAATCCGTGTGAAAACCAGGGATAAGTGAATCTTACATCAAAACCCTATTAAGCCTCAAAGATTCTCTACTTCAGGCATCAGCAATAAAAGGTCTTCTCAGCCCCACCACCCCAAGTGAGAGGGGAGATGATCCAGGATGATCCCTAGATGCTGTGTCGAACTCCAGTTTCCCTGGTGTCAGGCAAATGTCTGTTCTGTGGATGCCCGACCCATGGCTTCCCAGGGCGGTAATGGGTTCTCCCACATATTCCCTGATGAAGAATGGAGGGGATGCTTCTGAATCCTTCCTTTCTGTCTTTTCTGATTCTTCCTTGCTTTATCTTCTGATGAGCAAAATACAGGTTGAGGACAGGGTGAGTATCCCTCATTCAAAGTGCTTGGGATAAAAAGCACTAAGGATTTTTTTTTTCAGATTTTGAAATATTTGCATATGCATAATATATCTTAGGGATGGGAGCCAAGTCTAAATATGAAATTCATTTATGCTTCATGTATACCTAATACACACCCTGAAGGTAATTTTAGACATTTTCGGTGTGCCTGTTTTGACTGCAACCCAGGTCAAGTGTGGAGTCATATCAGCTTTGAATATCAGTTTTTTAAACTGGAATATCAGTTTTGAATTTTGGAGCAGTTCAGACTTTGGATATTCAGATTAGGGATGCTCAACTTATAATAAATTCTAGATGTAGCACTTTTGAAATATTTGGAAGTTCAATAGTTCAGCTTGTCCAACACTGGGTCTTTCAGGAAGGTGCTCTTTAGCCACAGGGAACTCCTGGCCATGAACTTCAGGTCCCATACCTAACTGGCACTAATTCACAGAGGACAGACCAACAGAATGCTCTTACACTTTTTTGCCTCACTCAGCATACAAGGACCAAGGGGTAGCCTTTATAGGGCTCTTCAGGTTGGGTTGCTTATTTTCGGCTCTGAGCATTCATTTCAATATCCTTTCTATGCAAATGGCAATGTTGCAGGGAGATTCTGGCTGGGGGCCTATGTATGGTCCAGGGAAAAGAACGTGCACAGAGAAAAGAACCTTTTGCATCAAATATATTAGTTCCCTTTGTGAGCCCCCATCCTCAATCATAGGAAGCACTGTTCCCTAAGAGTCAGGCTGACCTTAACCCAAATCCCAGGTCTGCCATTGAGCCATGTGACCCACATATGTTAGTCAACTTCACTGACCTTGTTTTTTCATCTGTCAAATGACTATAACAATATAACTCTTATAGGGTGGTTATGAGACTTAAGTGAACTTAAATAAAATGTCCAGAGAAGTGTCTGGTGCACAGTAGTTACTCAATAAAGGATCATAAGTATGAACATTGCATTTTGCCTGAAAGGAAGTTGGATGTCATAGGGCCAATGCAGGGGAAAGAGGAACACCATCCCCACTTTCCTAGAAATACAACATCTTGAAGACATAGTGAAACCATCCAGTAAAGTGTGCAAAGTTGAGTTCAATAAATGACCAAAGGAGTCCAATAGGCCTGACTTCTTCTACATGCTCAGTGCACAGATTAAACAAAAGAAGGAAATAGATACATCTTTGAACATGTCAAAAAATTATCTTCACAAGAGGTGGATACTGGGGCCCAAAGGGAGCTAAGACATCTTGGTGCTCTGGTGGATTCAGAATCAAGAAGAACATCCCTAACAGAAGTGGAGTTCATTCCATCTACTGCTCAGGAATCCCAACAGATCAGCTGTCTGTAGATACACACACTTATAAAAAGACATTTGAAAATTCCTATTTTTATCCCTTCTCTTAATAATTTACTGCTGACAACACAGTTCTTTAGGGGGAGGTCCTAGTTGTACCCACTGCCTCATGGTCAGCCTGTTCAGACTCCTGTAACAATATACCATAGACTGGGGGCCTTATAAATCATGGGAATTTACTTCTCACAGTTCTGGAGACCCGAAGTCCAAGACGAAGGTGAATTCAGTGTGTGGTGAGGGACTAGTCCTCATAGATGGCGCCTCTCTCTGTGTCTTCTCATGGCAGAGAAAGGAGGAGGACACTAATCTCATCCATGAGGGCTCCATCTTCATGATTTCATCTAATCTGAATACCTTCAGAAAAAATCTCACTTCCTAACATCATCACATTAGGAAATAGGACCTCAGCAGGTAGGTACAGCATCCCTAATTGAAAAATCTAAAGTTTTAAATGTTCCAAAATTGAAAATTTTCTGAATGCCAAAATGACATCACAAGTGAAAAATTCCACACCATGAAACTGTTTCCTGTACTATATAGAAACATTGTATAAAATTACCTTCAGGCTATGTGTATACAGTATATATAAAACATAAATGAATTTCATGTTTAGACTTGGGTCCCATCCCCAAGATAACTCATTATGTATGTTCAAATATTTCAAAATCCAAAATCTGAAAAGAAAGAAAAAAAAAACAAAAAAGAAAAAAAAAACTTCTGGTACCAAAAGTTTGGGACTTATCCAAAGTTTTGTGTGAATTTGGGAGGAGGGGAAAACATGAGCACTCGGTCAATCGTACACACCAAAGATTTTTTCAAGCTCCACTGAGATTACCATCAACCCCAAAATAGGAAATGGGGATTGGGGAAAACTATTGTCTGGAAAGTTCAACTAATGCTTGGTAACTGTTTATAGCCAAGACCATTTTGGAGCTGCTAGAAGCTCCAGCCAGCTGCCCTATTTGGGCTGCCCTATGGTTGAAGAATATTGAGGTTTCAATAAACCCGACTCTGGTTGAACAGCCAAAGGGAGGCCTTCCACTGTAACTTTCCACTCCTCAATCCAAGGTCATACCTTTCCCCAAGGTGTAGGTTTGGTATTCACCCTCTGATTCAACCTGTGCTTAATTTAGCACTTACAAAGCTGCAATATCAGGGTCTTAAAGCCCTTAAAGGGCCACAGGGAAACCATCAGTCATGCCACTTACTGCTTGCTGAGTGTCTGGGTCCCAGCACTCCAATCTCTGTGATGATGTGGAAGTCAGGTCCCCTCCAAATCTAACCTACATCCACAAAGAGGTCAGCTCATACGTCATGAGTGTCACTACCAATAACCTATTATGCTGATGGACAAGTTTATTAGAGATTTCTTTTTCTTTCATACATATCAATCCTTAAACCACCTGGTAAAGAAAGTGGAGTAAATATTATCTCCCCATATGCCCAGGTCTAAAGAGATTCCTGATCTGTCCAAGTCCATGGAGGTGACTAGTGTCCCTGCTTGTCTCTCCCAAGATTTTCACGACGTAGATTTCCACGGTAGTAAGCATTTTGCAAATAGCAAGGTCTTGATTGCTAATTAAGCACTTCAAATAAATCAGGGCACTCAGACATTTTTCACTGCCCTCAATACCAATACCTGTGGTTTTACTTGTTTATTTTAAAATGTGTTTCTGGCTTCTTTAAGAGCAATTGAAGACTGTAAAGAAAATGTAACCTGATTCCCAGTTTTCAAAATAGAAATAGAATAGGTGATGCACACCAGAAATCTGGAGAAATGTATAAACAGGTTTAAACAGAAAGATGAAAATGTAACAAAAATGATAACGGTCACAATTGTCTCTATTAACAGGAGTTATTCAGAACACCACCACCCCTGAACACCCCCCCTCCTCGGAGCAGCACCTGGGATCTCTCAGCAGGTGTCCCTGCATCCACCTGTCTATGCATGAGGGCAGTATCCCCTATCAGCCCAGAAATTTAGGCAACAATCTGTTTGATAGATGTGATTCAAAGGTGGCCCCCTTGTGTGGTGTCCTGCAGGAAGTCACCGGGCACACAGACAGTGACTCACAGCTTTGGCTTGGGCAGATCTGAGAGACCTATCAGTTATTTTGTCTACACCGAGGGAAGGTTACAATAAGCTGATGTCATTGTGACGGGCATTGGTCTGTTCCCATCTGAAAGAATTCCTTTTCACCGGTGGGGGGTATGTGTTAGATCTTTGTTTACCTTGCTGTTGAATTCTCAGCCATTTCCAGGGAATTGCAAGTCACCAACTTTAGTGAAATAATCAAGAAGATTAAAGAATTCTTTTTTTTTTCTTCCTAAAGCAAAAAGTTCGTTTTTCCTTTTTAATTCACAGAAGAGAAAATGAATTTGCTTTTATGATTTTTTTATATCTCTTTTAACAATTTTAAATATATCTGAAAAAGAGAGGCCTTTGGTGCATTTAGTAATCAAAAGAAATAAGTGGTTTTCTCATATTAAAAGTATTGCACAAAAGGTAAGCACAAAACTAAAGAATGCTAATGTAATTTATACTAGTTGAAGTTATTCTGATTTACTAGAATTATGTACTAACTATACATAAATTAATGAGATTTTTGTTTGTTTTTGTTTTTGTTTTATTAGTTGCTCGTGACAATACAATGATCTTGACATATCATACATTTAAATCACATGGGATATGAATTCTCATTTTTCCAAGTGTACAGGTTGCAGAATCACATTGGTCATATGGCCACGTATATACATATAGCAATACTAGTGTCTATTTTATTAGAGTGAAATAAACTATATATACCAAATTAAAAACACTAGAAATAATAATAATGTAATATTTCTTGAATTAATGAACTTCCTGCTCATTTTATTCTGGATAAAAAGCAGTTGATCACATCAATAATATATAATGTATCAAATTTAATCAATATGATTCAAATATATTTCAACATGTAATAGAGTTCAAATATATCCAATTATAAATCAATTTAAGCATATTAAACAATGCTCACAACTGTTGAATTAAAAATAAAAACAAGTCTCAGAAGCTTAAACAAAAAAGAATGATTTCTCTACCATTTCTGGTAAAAAGAATCAAGTACTACCATAATAACATTGTATTTACAGCTCATAGTGAGGAATTGGCATAGTTCTGGCCAAGGGGATATAAAAATATTTCTAGGTGAAACTTTTGGAAAAATTTTTTAAAGTAAAATGTTGTGACTAGATTGTGCCTTTTTCTTTTAGTCTTATACTTTCTTTGAGCAGAGAACACACGGATGTGATGGCTTAAGTGCCAGCAACCATCTTGTGAACATGACAAAAAGGCTTAAACATCATACGGAGGGCAGGATGAATTTTAAAATGAAGCAGAGTTCCTTCTGACATCAGTTGATTACCTTCTTGTTTGTGAGAGGAAGAGAAGTATCTTTCTTATAAATATCATGGAATTTTCTGTTAAATGGGACCAAAGAATTTCTAAATAATGCAAAAATGTACTATAAGGAAGGAACTGCTGAGATAAAAACATGATGCTTTTATTGTATATTTCTTGTTCATTGTTATTAAATATGTCCTGAAATACTTAAACTGATAGGGAAGGGAGTTCAGAATGAAATTTTATCTGCCAGCTTAGGCCAATGTCTTCCAAGTTTACACTTTTCTCCTATTTTTTTTTATAAAATATATACCACAGATAAAGGATTATATAGCTGATTGATAGATGTTGGGCACGAAAAATATAACAGATTGAGGACAGATACATAGAAGATGGATTAGAGAAGTGGGTAGATGATAAATATATAGATGGATAAAATAGATGATAGATTAGATAGATGTGATAGATGATAGTGACAGATGGATATAGATGATAGAATAGATATAATATATAGGTATAGATGAGTGGCAGATATAGATAATAGATAGATAGATAATAGATAGATAGATAGATAGATAGATAGATAGATAGATAGATAGAAAAGGAGAGGGAGAGGGAGAGGGAGAGGGAGAGGGAGAGAGAGAGAGAGGGAGAGGGAGAGAGAGAGAGAGAGAGAGAGAGAGAGAGAGAGAGAGAGAGAGAATGATCAAGCACACACCACCAGCAGCTTAAGACACTGAAGATTCCTGCCCACTTAGGTCCTGGGTACCCCTTCACTGTGATGTCATGCTTTGTCTCCTCCAAAGCAACCAGTGTCATGGATTTTGTTTAGCATTTCCTGGATCTTCTTTATATGAACATATCCTTATGCAATGATGTTTAGTTCTGCATACATTTTATACAGGTGGTATCATGCTGTTTGCATTCTTCTGGAACTTCTTTTTCATCCAACATAGTTTACTGAAACTCATCACATCATTCCATAAAGCTATGATTCACTCATTTTTTAACACCATGTGGCATATCCATTCTCTATACATATTTTGGTAGTTGTTTCCAATTTGGAATTAAGACCATTTTTCAAATGTTTCTTGAAGCACATATGTAAGATTCTGTCTGGTTAAATATTTAGAAGTGGAATCACTATATTGCTGAGATGTTACTGGATTCTGGCAAATTATCTTATCAAGGAATTTGTAGCAATATACACTTCTACCAGCAACACATAAGACTTTTTGTTATTCCATATGCTCACCAACACTTATTCCTCTGCCAGAAGGAAGACAAGCTGGCCTGGAAGAGCTGTGGGTCCAACCTCGAGATATCAGGGGACTAAATTGATGTATCCGCTTATCAGCCTACCTGTCAATTAAGTCTGTCAATCATTCAGCAAATTTACTTTTTCACCATGTAGTCATGAACCTATCTCATGAGATGAAAATATGCAAAAGAAGTTAAATGGTACAAAGAGCTAAATATTGAGTCACAGATGTCCCAGATTCAAGTTCCCAGTCACTTTGTTTTTATGGGTCTAATTCCCTTGAACAATAAGGACATCAGACTTAGATGGCCTCTAATGACCTTACCAGCTCTGAAACTTTCAAATAACATATTTCTATTTTGCAAAGGAGAATACAGCCTTATATTTGACAAGTTGTGAGACTTATTAAAGTTCTGGAACTTTCTTACCCCACAATCCTTCAATTCAGACTGTGAATTGTTACTTTCAACTACTGGTTGAAAAATAGTAATAACTGTTACTTGAACTTGGCTATAGGGTTAAATTAAAACTTGTACCTACAGTGACTTGGTCATTAACCATTGCTTACTCTGGAAACACTTAGCTTTCTATCTTAATCTCTGTTCTTGAGGCTTACAATTCAAAACACCTAGGTGTCTGCAAGACCTCTTCATAGACATAAGATTCAGGAAGCTACACATGGATGTCACTGTCTTGAAATCCTCAATCCTCCTGTGCACAGGTGAACAATTTTTCATTTTGCACTGAGCCTCTCAAATTATGTAACTGGTTCTGGGTGTTTCACACAAAAAGTACCTTTACAGAAATTTCTTCATGAAACTGATTATAATAAAACCAAGAGAATGATGTAAATAGTTTTTAATACAATATGAACAGGCAGGGCACAATGGTGTATGCCTATAATCCCAGTGGCTCAGGAAGCTGAGGCAGGAGGATTGTGAATTCAAAGCCAGTCTCAGAAAAAGTGAGTCACTAAGCAACTCAGTGAGACCCTGTCTCTAAATAAAATACAAAATAGGGCTAGGGCTCAGTGGTCGAATGCCCCTGGGTTCAATCCCTGGTACCTCCCTTAAAAAAAAAAAAGACAGTATGAACAATATTTTTATTCTTCTTCCTTTTTTCCCTGTTTTCCTTTCTTTAATTATAATCTACATGCAGATAATAAAATGCTACTTTGGAAAATCTGGGAAAAGAAGTTTACCCTTCTCCTACCTCCACCTCACAGGGAAGGAGATCTTTTTGGACACTTTAAGACAGCAACTCCAACGTTCTCTACCCACATGTTGAGCTTATGAGAAGGAAGGGGGGAAAGAGGGAGGGAAGGAAGGAGGGAGGGTAACCACGGCGCTCACAGACATCACCACATGCACATGCATACAAACATGCCACACACCAAGAACCTTCTATCCACAGCATACTTGGGAATTTTTACCAGGCTCATCAATATCTGGTGGACAGTTTATGGAAAGAGGGATTTCATTTCTTCTTTTATAGAGTGTTAAAGATTTTTTTTTTTTTTGTAAGTTGCTTCAGTGTTATACATACCGGGCAAGAAATTCACAGTGTTTCTGAATTTGTTTCAGCCTCAATTTAAGATTACCCCATTAAATAAAATGTCTTAAAAGCTGCACGTCAGTGTGTTTTGACTTAAAATTAAAAGAACACCGAAATTCTTTTGATTTTGTTAATATCCCAAAAATAAATATTTGACTCATAAAGGTTAGGGAAAATTCATTCCTGTTTACAATGGCCGCACATGTCCTGCGCTGGTTCCAATTCTGTCAGCCAAACAGCTGTCCCCTTCCAGCCGGGCTCTTTGGCCAGCTGTGTGCCCGGGGTTGTTTGAAGACCTGTTAAAAAGCGTTTACGGACTTTCATATGGACAGGTGTCCCTTCATAAAGCAAAGCTGCCTTCTAAAGAATGTAATAAGAAGGATCATGCATTGAACTCTATAAAATAGTTTAAATTGAATGCAGGTAATGAAACAAAAGGGATGCCCAGGCAGCGAAACAATAGGGGACTTCTTTGCCAAGTTGCATTTTGCCTTTTGTGAGAAGGTAAGGGATGCTCTTGGGCCCCACAAACCCAGAGCATTGCTACACCAGAAATGGACGCGTCCTCCCTACAGGGAAACATCTCCCCCTGGTAGTTTGCACCTGCAGGTGTTACAGCAGCCTCTCTAGAAAAGGGACTCCTCTTGTGGAAATGCCTTTAACTAGCAATTGGTCCTGATATAAGTCAGTCATGAGGATGTCCCCAGATGTGATATTGAAATTATAGGGAAAAAAACTGTCCTTCTGTAATGTGTATTTAGGCCGTTGGGGTCTTTGGTGAATTTGAGGATTGAAATCCATGGACTCAAGGGTAAGAGTGAAGTCATAGAGTTTATTAGAGTAATAGAAAGAAAGCAGAGCTCCTTAAAGGGAGGTGCCCCAAGATAGGGATGCCTATGGGTGTCTATTGTCCAGGGGTTTTTAAAGGCATAACTGATGGCCAAGCATGGGTGAGTGGTGAGATGAGGGATGCTATCATGGACCAATCAAGCTCTTTAAGCTCTGAAGAAGCCAATCAGAAATGCATAATTTCAATCCCTCATTTACATAATTAAATGACAGAGTTTCAACACATCTATTGGAAAGAGGAAGCACTTCAGGTAAAGGTCTGCTTGTGGGCAGCCATTGCTAGGGGTAAGGACAAGTAAGGGTAACTAAGGAAAGGCAGCTGTGGTTGAAGCTGTGAGGAACAGAGAGACAGGTATTCTAACGTCAAAGAAAGCATTGTGGTGATGCTGGCAGGGAGCAGCAAGTCACAGGATGTCCTTCAGACCTGATTTCTCCTTTTAAGTTGGAATGATGTCACCCTCCCGCCTGTCCTTCTCCAAAGCCCTTATCCTGGCTGTCTATGGGAAATTTATCTTCCTTCCACTTCCACCGTAACCCCAAGCTCTGCTCCAGCAGGACATTGATAGTCTAGCCCTTGGCGAGTTTTGCTATATGAGTCAAGTGTTAGAAGTATGTACACTCAAATCACCTGATTAATTGCCAGAATAGGACTGCTTAGAATTCCTCTCTGCAAACCATAAGCCACCCACCCTTACAAAGTTGGAAAAGAAATTGAGAGTAATCATTTAGAAAAACAAACATTTCTAGCAATTTTTTTAACATTTTACATTTTGAGATAATTGCAAATGTACAGAAAATCTGCCAAAAGAGCACCAAGGGCTTCCTTCTATATTCTCCTCACCAGACCACCTTGTTGTTGACATTTTATCTTACGGCCCAAACAGTCTGTGGTGTGTGTGTGTATATGTGTGTTCCAGAACCATCCAATAATAAGATGAAGAATTCCTCGTGTTTTTCTTACAAATATGAACAGTGTTCTACATGACCAAAATATAACCATCGAAATTAGGATATTGATCTTATCAATATCTTATCATCATCTCCAATTCCCATTCATTCTTCTCTGGTGGCACTAATAATGTCTTTAGAGGTTCCAATTCTGAGTCACACATTGCTTGTAGTTTTCAACACCAGCTGGAACCCTCTGAAATAGTTGCTCAGCCTTTGTCTTTCATGATCTTGACATTGTTAAAAAGTACAAATCTTTACTAGAGAGCAATATCCCTTGGTTTGGACTTGTCTGGAAGTTCCTTGTCATTTGTCCATTTCAGGCAAGAATTCCTTAGAAATGACACCATGTTCTTCTAGTGCATCATGACCATGTCTGGGGCCACCCCACATTTATTTGTCCTGTTGCTAGTGATGCTATTTTTACTCCTTGGTTAATGTGGGATCTGCAATGTCTCACCAATAGCAAGTAATTAATGGATACTTTGTGGGGAGAAGCTTTGAGATTTCATCAGGAGAGACCCTTCTCTCCCATTTATTCATTTTTATCAGCATGAACTTGTAAATCCCATTTTGCTTAAAGGGTTACAAACTGTAACCATCATTATTTATATTGATGCCTAAATGTTCCCTTGGGCCACAGGGAGTGCTTGGAACTGGCCCCTGAGTTGGCTTAACAGGACCACATCGTTTTGAGCATTTCTATACTTTCTAGAAGGCAACAAAAGTGTTCCAAGTTGATCTTATATTTTCTCTGACAACCCTGCAGTTAGCCATGTCTCAAGCAGGTCCTGATTCCTTTAAGTGGGGTGTGGCATTTAGAACCCAACCTAGTGATCCTGGGCGTACTCAATGTTACCAGGGTGCCACTATTCCCAGGCCCTCCTAGCATAGTTTGAGCTAGGAAATACATGTATACATACATGCATGTATATATACCTACCTGAACACATACATTTTATCTCTAACTATATACATTAAATATCACAAGTTCACAATAATATGTCCAATCCAGCCCAACACTACAGAGTTTATATTTAACCATTCCTCCTTCCACACACGTAATTTCCTTCTCCAACTGTGTGAAACAAAAACTCTCATCAACCTCTATGGACTTGTTTATTGACTCCATTTCTTCTCCAGAACGAATCTCTCAGCTGATCTAAGAACAAGGCCCACCTGGTAGCCTCCTCTTCCTGGACTGGTGCTGACCAGGGAAGGTGGAGGGGAGAGGGAGGGAGAGAAAAGGGGATTAGGCAGGAGAGGAGAGAGCAAGGAGTGAGAGGAAAGAGAAAGGAACTACTTTTGTATAGCAATTTGGCAAGAGTAGCTTCATGACTTGAATCCAATAATAAAAAAGCCAAGGTATTTGTATTTTGTAGGTCTTCATGTATTTTCTAATAATTTGTTTTACTGTATTTTACAAAAGTAATGGTCTCTCAAGGTTTTGAAATAAAAATCAGACACGACACGAGCTCATCACCACAGGTGTTATGATGAGCAATGATCCAATCACACTTTCATCTGTAAGTACCGGGGCCTACAAAGCAAACCTGGGAGTCAACAGAAATCTTTATGCAACTTGGGTTGTAGAGAAGAGTTGAGAAGACAGACTTTAAGGATTGCCAAGCCTAAAATATTTACTAGATGGCCCATTAAGGGAAAAGTCTACTGATCCCAGATACAATATTACTATATCATTTACTTATTTATTATGTATATGATTATGTTCTCCCCACCACCACCACTAAAACAAAAAACCATGAGGGCAAAGGTCTTGTCCATGATTCTTCCAAGAACCTACGAAAATGGTTAATGCTTAATAGTTGTTCAATTAATATTTATAGAACCCCAGTGAGGGAAAAAGTCTTGGGGCTACTATGGTTTGAATCTGAAATTTTTTAGATATGTCCTCAAAGGAGATAATGGGACTCCGGACTCTTCCTCCTCTTTTTCACACTCAGCCACAGGTGAAAGTCTTTCTTTATCACATGCTCCTGCCATGATATAATCCTAAAGGCTAAAAGTAACAAGGCTGCTCAGTTATGAACTGAAACTCCAAAACTGTGAGCCAAATGAACTTTTTATAAGTTGATTTATCTCAGGTGTTTGTACAGCAAAAAAAAAAAAAAAATGGAGAGTCATGGATGACAGTGGAATTGAAATGTGTTGGATGCAAGCCAAATCATGTCTGAGCCAGAAGGAACAGTTGTTTTCCCAGCTTGTAAACGCCTGGACAGGTTCTCTTCCCATCCTCCATCCTTCCTCCAGTCTTGGGTCAGTCCATCATTAGGCTTCCTCTATGAGGCTCAATCACCTATCATTGATTTGAGGTCAGGCTTCCATTTCCAAAGATGCAGTTTGATCCCACTAGTATAAACAGCACTCTATTTCCAGAATACCTGGAAGAAAGAAGGGATAATGCTCACGAAGGTTTTGAACTTGATGTACAATTGCTTCATGCATATATTCATGGGTGTAGCTGTCATCAGATTCCCAAGACACAAATAACTGTGTGAACCTCAGTTAAGACTGACCCCTTTAAAGCACTGAAAGGGGCAAAAAAAAAAAAAAAAAAAAAAAAAAAAAAGACTGACCCCTTAAAACATCTTGCCCTGGCACCAACCTAAAAGATCATCCCTTGGTGAGTGGCCCTTGGTGCCTCCTAAGGTGCACAACATTGCTTGCCAGAACATGGCCATACTACTTTTCTAGACATGACACACAGCCTAACAAAACTGGGAGGTTTGACTACCACATTGTCATGGAAGAAGACAACATTAGAAAGACATTAGATGAGACTGCAGCTGTCTTCCCAGAATGGGCTGTCTGCTTGGAAGATGCCATGAGAACAAGGTACCCTTTATTCTAAATGGCAACTGGTGATTTAAGGAGATTTTGGGGGGGAAATAAATAAACACCTGCATTAGTCAGGATTCTCTAAAGGAATGCAACCAGTAGAGTGTGTGTGTGTGTGTGTGTGTGTGTGTGTGTGTGTGTGTGTTTGAATTTACTAAATTGGCTTACAGAATGAGAAGATGGATAGTCCCACAATGATCTCAGTATGTACAGAAGGAGATGATGAAACCCATCTGTTTAGAGAGGAAACAAGGTAGACTGAGGCCAGATCACATTACATCCTTTGCCAAGACCTGTATTATGGTAAAATAATAGCAGATTTTGACAATGCCTGGTCCCCAAAAACTTCCTTCAGACAATTTAATATAAAATGTTTGTCAATTGTGTTCATGAATAAATGAATACGTGAAAAATAACAACAAAAAAAATACCTCTAAATATCTTTGCAGAAAATTACAAAATGCCACCTTCCAGAAACATTTGCTGCTTCGCTACTTACCTCTACATTACCTACACCAAAAGGGAACTGAGAACAAGTAAATTCTGTGTCCCTCCAGAAAGCATAATCGGCCTCAGGCCTATGGACAAAAGGTGCCTGCAAGCCTACCTAATCACCCAGTGGGAGGCTTGGATGCTCAGCAGATTATGCACGGGGCAGAAGTTGTTCCTGTCTCCTATATAGTCCTAAAGTAGTTAGGGTGCATATCCCCCAAACTTCCTACAAAAAATCAAGCCAAGATTCAGTGCTAACTCTAATCTTCTGAGCACTCAGTGAAGGGTGCCTGGCTGGATAGACCACTCACTCAGTGCTGGACCCAACCCACTTCCTCTCAAGCCACATTCACTGGAAGTGTAACACTCTTTTGGCTTGGTAGGTTTTGAGTGATTTTCATTAGATTAAGAGGATTTTGATTAAAGCACATGCCATGTTTCATGTAGAAAAAAAAATCACTAAGTCCCAGAATCCATAAGCATTTCGATGCTGTGTATTTATAAAGTACTCTCCTCTCCTTAGCATGAGAAGCTCCAAGCCCTTCACACATTTTGTGTTATTAATAAGGAATATCTACATATCCTTCTAAGTAGAGTGGGAGAAAATGTGATCTTTAAATATAACCACTGCTAAAACACAGGAACTGAGTGAGATGAATTGGAGAATGAGCCAGAATTTTAACCCACGTAACAACGATTTGTATGATCAAGTTTGTTCTTCAAAAGACGTCACTGCAGCCAAGAACAGGAAACCTGGGAGGCCTTGGCCTTGAGGAATACAACAGTTGAATATGCTTACACCATGTACGGACTGGCATGATGAGTAAATGTCTCATTAAGGTGACAAAATAATTACATTGATGCTGATGGAGATTGTGGTGATAAGTGATGATGGATTGATGTCACCTAGCCCAAATGTATCCCTCTGAAATGCTCTCAAGTTAGCACCAAAGAACCAGACATGCACTTTTGTTGGCTTGCCATATGAGAATTATGTAAAGCAATGACGCATGACTGGGCCCTATAGCAGGTTCTCGGAAGCTGCCGGCCTCTCCCTCATTTTCAAGTGGTATCATTTGCATCTAGGCCACTTATCTGGCAGCTGATCATTCCTAGGGACATCTTTAGCATAATAGTCTTGGACTGTTTAGCTCCCAGCATTCTTTAAATTTTAATGCATGTGTGTATTTGATGTCCAACCTCACAGTAAATTCTTTGAGGGCAAGGATTCTGTCCTTTTCCTCGCCACTCGCTACCTCCTACCCTTAGTCAGAGCCTGTCCCAGTTTGTTGGCCGTGAATTCCGGCTGAGTGGGAGTGCTGGGCTTTAGATCTGAAATGTCCCCAAAGGCCTGTGTGTTTTATAAAGGCTTGTTGTTCAGCCCACAGTGTTGTTGTGAAGAGGTAGGACTTTCGGGAGATAGGGCCTGGTGGGGGCCTTCTGGTCATTGGGGGTGGCCTTTTGGTGAAGTTATTAAGACCCTGCCCTTTTCTTTTCCTCTCTTGAATGTCCCAGACATAAGGTGAACAGTTTGGCTACCAATGCCACCATGATGTGCTGCCTCTCCACAGACCCAAACAACAAAGTCGATCAAACAGGTAAGTTGAAACCCCTAATGCTATGAGTCAAAATAAGCCTTTTCTTTTTGTAAGCTGATTATCTCAGATATTTGTTACAGTATGGAAGGCTGGCTAGGAAAGCTTAGTGGTTAGAGAAGCAGCCTAGTCCGCTTCTACGTCTGAGAGGCAGATACTACTGGCATATGGGAGGAGGCAGGGGCGGAGAAGGTAACCTGGCAGGTGATCTCTGTGGGGAAAGTCTCCAGAGGAGAAGGACTCTGTCCATCTCTTTTTAGGATGACTCACTTAACACAGGTCTTGCACACCTCTACCATGCCAGGCACAGGAGCAGGGAGGAGGAATGCAACCAGAGATGTGCCCAGAGCTCCCTATTTCAGGGAGCTACAGGTCCAGTCAGACAGCTGCCCCAGGCAGGTCTCTGTGAAAACATCTCAGAATTTTCATTGCTTTTTTTTTTTTTCTTTTCCCTATGAAATTTCTTTCTTCTCATTTCTGTTAACTTAGCTAGTTAAACTGTCAGGCCAATTTTGAAAAGGAATAAAATCTTTGTCCCTCCTCCCATCCTGAAGCCAAAATCTATTTTAGTTCATATAAAAATGATCAAATTACAGCTTTTGGCATGTTACTTAACTAGGAAAAAATAAATTGGATTAACTAGTGCCAATAAACTAAGTATTTTCAATTAAATTCTAACATTAGTAAAAATATCAGTCATACCAGTCTAAACCCTAACCCACTTTAAAAACAGTATGTGTAACACTCAAAGCAGCTGTCTGCAAAAACAGCGTCTATTGCTCATATGAAACTTTGGGCAATAAAAGGAATTACTTGAGGGACCCAGCACTTAGGCACAAAGAGCCAGGCAGGTCTGGGCTTTCCATAATAGGTAATTTCAGCCAAAAGAAAAAGAAAAGCATCCTTTCCCCTAGATTTGGTCCCTCAGAATTGGGCTAACTCCCAATATACTCCCAAGAACCCACAGTTGGAAGAGTCCACTGTTGTTGGAGGCAGATAAAGCGACCTTCTATTTGGTGGTAGGAAAGGTCTTACTCTAGCACATTCTAGGTCTATATGTTCCACCCATGGAGATCCATGTTCAGGTACCAACACAAGGGCTAGGAAAGCCCCCCTGAGCCTGTTTTTGTTCACCTACTAGGGGTTGCCCTTTAGATCATCCCCAGACTGTTGCACATGGTCAAGAGAGCACAGGGCTGCAAGTGCACCTACATGCTCTGTAGGCCATGGTGACTTGGACCCCTCCTCATGCATATGGCTGGATGTGCACTTGCTGCTCCTGGGCTCATCTGCAGTAAGTTAGGAGACTTACTCATCTCACATAAATGGGGGACCTGGCTAAAGCATAGTCATCCAGTGCTCTCTTCAACAAAAATTTGCTGAACATCTTGAGGTCCGGTTGTGTAGTGAGGTTCAGGGGTTGTGCACTGATTTTGATTTAAAACCATACGATTAACAAGGGTGATTGAACATGACACTGAATTAAAGATATTCATGGTTTAATGAGATAGATAGATATTCACTGAGATTATCCCGTGCAGTCTGGTAAGTGCTTTAATAGGTGAATGCAGCACATAACCCCAGGAATAGAAAGTAGCTGGCCCAGGATGTGTAGAGAGAAGGCACAGAAACCACACATAGGAATTGAGCACAAAGTATGCAAGCTGGACACACTGCACGTGTATACATCCACAGATGTGCAGATGAGGGGGGTCTTTCACCAAATGTTGATACTATCTGCATTGTATAAAAAAATAGAAAGTCATTAATCACTATCTGTTTAAGATTTAAAGATTATGAGCTTACATTAAGATCTCATTAGTTTGTAAGGCCATTAATATAAGATTGCTTGCATTAAAACAGATTTTGTTTTTCAAACCAAAAGGGAGGGAATGGGCAAATGTACATTTGACCTTTCTAAATTGTGCAGAGGATTTCACTTCAACAACTAATTGACCTTCATTTTATGAGTGTAAACAGTTCAACTAATTTCTGGAAGGTGATTTTTATACTTTATTAATAAATCAATTTCATATGCTAAAATGAAGGCAATATATGTTTGCTTAGAAATGAGTCGTTTTCTGCTCTGAACAGCATTTTGCAGGGTGGTCAACAACCTAAGGGATCCTGGAAAGCTCTTGAAAAAAGCAAATAAAATGCCAGACTCATCATATAATGTGCACTTTAGTTATAAAATGGCTGTATCCATCAGGATCCAGCCAGAAATACCTGAAATCACAACAGTTTATTCATCAGAGGAAATTTAATATGGGAATTTTATTATACAGGTGTCAGGACTTAACAAACAGGGAGTGCCCTGGTAATCTGGAGGTACAGTTGTAAATATTTCAGATTTGGGATTTTTCTGATTTTGGATTATTTGCATATACACAATGAGATATTCAGGGGATGAGACCCATGTCTATACACACAATTCATTTATGTTTCACATACATCTTGCAGCTAGAGATAATTTTACAGAATAATTTTGGTGCACCTGCATTTTGACTGTGACCCATCAAATGAGATCAGGTGTGGTGCTTTCCACTCATGGTATTGTTTCAGTGCTCAAAAAGTCCTATATTTTGGAGCATTTCATGTTTTTTGGATCAACCTATGATAACTGCAGGAAGCAGCTATTACCCCTGGGCTGTGGACACAGAGAAAAGATGTGGGAGTTATGGGTACCCAGAGCTCAAATAAGGAGGCCCTACAGAACTGGGCTCAGACCTCCAGGGAGAGATGCAGCCTGGATGGTGCTGGTACACCTGAAGAAATACGATGAAGTGGGTCTGGGAATGTGAGGAGCTGGAGGTGACAACCTCTCACCCCATCAGTGTTTGGGGAAGTGGTACCAAAAGAAACCATTGACCATGGAAAAGAGTAGTCTCTGCCCTCTTCCAGACATTTGGTTTCCCCTTGTTGTCAGATTCGAACAAGGATCTCCCTGGCAAATGAGAATAGCCCCTAGGACCACAGAGCAGGTTACCCAAGGGTGGATTTGAAGTGGGAACAAGCACTTTATAGCTGTACAATGGTTTAAGACTCAATACAATGATCTCTACTTTATTGCAACATGAGTATCTTCCCCACAACAAACTTCAAAATTATTTAAAGATGGTAAGAAACAAATTATGATGAGGGATAGTATCTAATTCATGTTCTCTGATTTAGATGAATCTTCCCAAGAACCCTAGCTTGTTCATCTGTTCACAAAGTGAGTGTGGCTGATTCTACCAGGCTTGCTCTTCTTCTCCATAACTTAAAGATAACACACTACAGCTCAGCCCTCCTGCACTTTGTTTGAGGTCATGTGACATGGAACCAGAGGAGGGTGTGTAGAAGAATGTGATATATGCCAGTTCCTCATCTGGCCATAAAAATTCCCATGTCCTTTTATAGGTGTTAGTGGTGATATCACCATGTGGGAGGGGTCATGTGAAGAGATCCCTGCCTTCTCCTGCTACCCTACCCCCCAGCAAAGGTGTTGCAAGCTGAAGAGACACTGAGATATATTTATCACAGCTTACAGCAACCTACTCTAACATCAACAGTTCACTAAATTAATAAAAAATTTAATTTGTAAAGATGTACCATTACTCATAAATACTCAGAGTCACAATGAACAAATTTGCTCATAATGACCCAAAAGCAGTATGCATCTCACTCATGCTCTAGAACCTAGAGCAATTGATTTAAAGGTCATTACCCATACCTCACTCTCATTAGCACAACTAGTCCAGCATCATATGGCTAGCTAGTGATAGAGGTAGGTCCTGCATCCTGCCCCAGTTTTTGTGAAAATTCTTTCCCCTCAGGTGGCTGCCAGAGTCTGTTTTGTCAGTGCTGGTGAAGCCAGATTTAAAGATAAGTAGTTAGTATAGCTAGGTAAATCAGATCTTATACCTAGTCAAATAAAGAAAATGGAGTCCATAAAGAAAATAGAGTCCAATCTGCGTCCGGGTAATCAGAACCACACCTGGGAGATTGAAACAGTAAGAGTCAACAAAGACAAAGGGTTTAAAAGGAAAAAGACAAGAAGTTTTGTTGAATTGGAAAAGTCCCTGGGTCCTTAAAACAACCTGGGGATCATTTTAATTGATGTCATATGTAGATGGAAAGAATACTGATAATAGCATTTGCAGAAGTAAAACAGGATTAGAAAACACAGTACACGTTTCCTTTTATATTCGCTTCATCAAATATTTTTCTTTCTCATGCCAGCTCTGGTAGGAGTGGCTGTTTGGTAGGAACTGGGTAGGTCTCTGCAAGGGATCTCTAACCTCCTGTCTATGGACTTGAGGTAATGAACTTGAGTTACTCTTTGGCATTAGCTTTACTCAAGGGTCAACAAACTCTTCCTGTAAAGGGCCAGATAGTCAATATTTTTGGCATCTTGGATCATAAAGTGTCTGTCACGGTTACTCAAGTCTGCCATTGTAGGAGAAAAGTAGCCCTCAATGATATGTAAACAAGTGAGACTGACTGTGTTCTTATAAAACTTTATTTATGAAACAGGCAGCAGGATGGATGTGGCCTGAAACCCATGGTTTGATGACCCCAATCCTACTCATTAACCTGAGTTTGCAGATGTCACAGATGTCAATCTATATAATGTAATCTTTGCTTCTCTTTCAATTGTCTAATCAAGTATGGTACCAGGACTTAAGAGCATGAATGACTCACACAACACTGCAGTCCTCCAGGGAAAAGATTTTAAAAGGCATCCACCATTAACAAGGTGGGACCGTGGAAGGCGGGATAGGGGGGCGAGGCTTGAACTGGAAGCTGGCAGGCTGGAAGTAGAAATTTTTCTGCTTCTCTAGTTGGATAGAAGGAGTAAGATTCTTCTGATTGGAATCCATTGTCCATTTTTTTGTTGGCCACTGTGCATTAGCAGTTATAACAACAACAGAATCACTGTCTTTCCTTGCAGACTCTGCAATAGCCAGCCTTGGTTACCTGTTGACCATGCCTAGGATGATTGATCATAGTCCAACATGAGGCCACTGAAGCATGAATGCCTGCTAGGTGGGGGATTTTTACTTTTGTCTGCTTTATACAGATTGCATCACACACCTACAATGAGAACAGACTTTTTGAAAGCAAGTGTAGACTGTAAATGAAGCATCCTCTGTTTTAGATTCTCAAGAGGTTTGATGCTATGTGCAATAAAGACAAGATGAGAAGATTGATGTGCATAAGCAGTCAGCTTACATGGGATATGACAATAATTCCATTTTACATGTAACTTTTATTATTATTAAGTTTTATTACTATTTTAAAATAAGTAAGCATGTAAATTTTTATTGTTTTTATGAAGGAAACAAACGATCAATGATAAAAGTAAATGATTCATAGGAAATTTAGCTAGCATCAAATCACCATGCTCAGTATAAGGCCACTTTTCTCCTCAGATAGGCTTATTTTCTTACAAATATCCTTGCAACAATGTTCATCTGGTCTTCAAATTCTAGCTTAAGTTATAATTTCAGAAATGTCCTGTGCCTGAATTGGCAGAAGATGTTGCCAGAGTTCCTGACCTGTGAATTATTTTTCCTAGGAAATTTCTTTTAAAGCAGTCCTCTTTGGAATTTCATTTTGGGGATTCATTTGTCATAGAAGAGCATGGTGGACATAGAAATCTTTTTGTGGTTAAAATAATTTGTGGCTAAAATTCTTAAGAGACTGCTCTGAAGGGTCCATAAGTAAGGTATGAGCACAAGGGATATGTGAGTGGGATTCTTGTACCATTAGCTCCCTCAAAGTCTGCAGATCCCCCAGACTTATAGCTGAGAAGATGCTGGCAGCACACTTAGAAGGAATGCAATTTGTGCAATCCTATTGGGGTAAGGGAGCCTTCTTCACTTGGGTTTCCCACTTCTCTTCACTGGCAAAGTTCCTGTTTAAATAATTGAAGAGTGGGCCACATATAGATATTCATGCAGCTAAAACGTTAATAGGAGCCAGGCATGATGGTGCAGGCCTACAATCCCAGCAACATGGAAAGTGAGGCAGGAGGATAGCAAGTTTGAGGCCAGCCCAGGCAATTTAGTGAGACCCTGTCTCAAAATATAAAGGGCAGGGGGTGTAGCTCAGTGGTAGAGTGCCCCTAGGTTCAATTCCTAGTGCTGCAAAACAAAACAGCAAAGTCACCAGGACAAACTGCAGCCAGAGGAAGCTTGCAAAGAACCTCTGAGAC
The DNA here is from genome assembly GCF_045843805.1 of Urocitellus parryii. NCBI lineage: Eukaryota > Metazoa > Chordata > Mammalia > Rodentia > Sciuridae > Urocitellus > Urocitellus parryii. The sequence continues at coordinate 130,915,503 of NC_135538.1, read as the reverse complement.
CATGTCACTAGAGTCCCACAGTAAGACAGGCAGAACCAGGTTACCTATAGAGAATGGGCAGTTCTCTAAGCTGGACCACACGGAGTTCAGCATTAAGGTGAGTGGAATTTGATTGTGAGGACTTAAAAGCATGTTTGTGTGTGTGATATATATATATATATATATATATATATATATATATATATATATATATAAATTAGTTTTATGCAGACACAATATCTTTATTTTACATTTATGTGGTGCTGAGGATTGAACCCAGTGCTTCAAGCATGCTAGGCAAACACTCTACCACTGAGCCACAACCCCAACCCAAGCATGTTTGTCTTTTAAAAGATAAAATGATAATAAAAATCCTAGCTTTGCAGATCTTAAGTGGCTTTTATTTGCAATTCTAGAATGCTGTAGAAGTCTGTAAAAAAAAAATGGTTGAGAATGTTCCTCCCCACCACATGTGCAGTTTGTATTCATAGCCAAAGAAAGAACTGACTACAGAATATTGGAAGTGAGGTACAGAGGGAACTTGATTGGACAGAGTTCAGGACTATGTTATGAGAACATGGTTTGTATAGTTGGCCGCCTGTAAAGCTCAGATTCTGTGATTGGCGAAGACTCAGCTATTTTATTACAAAGGCAGGTTCCTAGGGTTAGGTTTCCAGTTAGTTTACCTGCTAAATGGTGTTACAGTTGTTACATAATGACTTCTATTGAGGCTTCCTCAGGCCAAATGTAGTTTAATAGCCTCTTTCTCCTTCTAAAGTATTCTTTGTAACAGGGACCTGCAAGTTTGTGTGTTTGTTTGTTTCTTTAAAAAGCCAGGAAGTAAATATTTTTGGTTTTGCAGTCCACAAAGTTCAGTCACAACTCCTCATTTCCACCTAGCCAGAGACAATATGTAGATGAACAAATGAAGCTATTTTCCCCCAAGGAACTTTATTTACAAAATCAGACAGTGGGCCAGACAAACGAATAAACAAAAACAAAATGCATACAATGGAATAGTATTAAGCCTTAAAAAGGAAGGAGATTCTGACACAGGCTACAGCATGGATGAAACTTAACATTGTGTTAAGTGAATAAACCAGTCACAAAGGATAAATACCATGAGATTCCACTCATATGAGTTTGGGTCATAGAACTCAGAGGCAGAAAGTAGAATGGTGGCTGTCAGGGGCTGGGAAAGGAGAAGATGGGGAGTTAGTATTTAATAGGGCAGTTTGGGTTTGGGAAGATGAAAAAGTCCTGGAGGTGAAAAGTGGTGACGATTGCACAACAATGACACTGACCAGAACACTTCAAAAGGATTAAAGTGGTAATTTTTATGGTACGTGTATTTTACCACAAATATGTGCATATAAACAGGTTGTAGCTGACCTTGCTCCATACTCCTCCAGGGTAATGCATGTAGTGTACACAGAAGTATTTGATTTTCCCTCTGCAGATAGTCCCAGTGCTTCTCCAGCATCAGTTCTCTAGGGTGTCGAGGGACATTATGGGGAGAGAATCTGCAGTGCCATCATATGAATTCCAAAAAAGAAAAGAAAAAGAAGCCTGATATTTACCTTTTTTTTTTTTTCTGGTGGGCTGGAGGAGTCATTATTTATTCTCAAGAACAGTCCCTTCTCGCCCTGTTGGAACATGTATGCTGTTCTTATTGCCTAGCAGTATTTCCTCAGGAACTGATGCAATGGCTCGGGGTTTGCTCTTTCTCACGGTTAAAGGCCAAACCTCTGAATAAGGCTCTGATAACCATGTGGTGTTCATCCACGATGTATAGGTAGATTTGTTCAGTCAGTTATTGTTATAGATTTAACTGTGTCCCCCAAAATTCATATCGTTGAAGCCCTAACCTTCATGTGATAGTGTTGGGAGATGAGGCCTTTTGCAATCAGCTTTAGATGAAATCATGACAATGAAGGCCTCACAATGGGATAGGATACCAGAGAGTGTGCATTGGCTCAGTTTCTATCTATCTATCCAGCTAGATAACTAGTTATCTTTTTCTCCCTACCCTATGAGGATCCAGTGAGAAGGCAAACCAGCTTCAACTCCAAAGACCAGAATCTGACCTGATGACATTTTGGTCTTGGGATTTCCAGTCTCCAGGAGTGTGAGATATGAATGTGCATTAGATTATTCAGTCTTTGGTATCTTGTTATAGCAGCCTGTGTTGACTAAGACAATCATGGGTGTATATGTGTGTATGTGTGTACACATCTCATATAGACATAATCATCTACACATATATGTATGTACATGTACACACAGGCACATATATGTTACCAAATGGTACTGGGAGTTAGTTCATATAGAGGTGCAGGGATGGAGAGAGGGAAAAAACTCAAGTCCGAGGTTCCCCCATTCACATTCAACCTTCAGTAATTTTAAATACTCTAATGGAATAAAGAGATTTATAACCCCAGAGCAGGAAATTGTCAATTCAGGAAAGAATAGAGCAGGGAGTGTCCAACAAAGATACCTTTTCTTTGCCCTTCTAGGGTGTAGGCTAAAGTTTGATTTGATTAAGACACACCCACAAGTAAAGGGCAGGGGTTGGCTGGGTCAAAACAATCTCATTTCCTCTTCTTATATAAACTCATTAGCAAAAACACTGATTAGAGTTGTCGCTTGCCATCTAGAGTTACATGTGTTTTTTGTTTCTGTTCCCCAACAGGACTCACTAAGAATGGTGCTGAAAGAGAGTCATTGGAACATCACTTAGAACCTTCACCATAGCTGGGCTGGCTTTGAACCTGTGATCTTCAAGCCAAAGGCCTGGGAACCTGTGGCCAACATTATCATCTTGTCCATAGACCCCTCCCGGGCCAAGCAAACCTGCCTCCGTTGTCCCAAAGTCTCAATTCTTACCCTTTTAAGCGATTTATGTTATATCCTGATTCTACTGAGTGTCTGTGAATAATACTAGGAGGTCTGTAGTTATTTTCATCACTAATAGCTTTATGGTGTTTACATAACCTTGCTTTGATACTGCTATTGACTTTGGAGTTATAATTGCTACTACTAATTGAGAAAGCTTGATGATAGATGGAGGCAAATTGACCAACCACTATGTGGGAAACGGCACAATGGCAGTCATTAGAAACTAAATGGCACAGAACAATTTTAATTAGACATGACTAACATCAGCTGTCTGTGTTCTCAGGGTGATTACAGCTTAGAGTTCAAAAATACTGAAAGTCACATTACCTTGTTTGATCTTGAGAAGGGAAGGGCTGTCTCTGGCCTCTCATTTTAAAATGAGTGTGGCTTTGATTTAGGATTAAGCAGCTGGATGTTTTCTGCTTGCTTGGAGAAGTCCTCCTCTGAGGCTTATAACCAACAAGACAAGAGAGGTAAAAATGGTCATTTACACATTTGGAAATCCCAGGTTTAGCTCTTTGCTTTTTTTCTCATTGTTAAATTCCAAACCTTCCTCCATTAAAAAGAAGTAGGCGGGGAACTGTGTTTCCTAGCTGAAACTCTTTCACTGACATGGGATTGTTTTAAAGAGGATCCAGGTAACTATTAAGAGTGGCCGGAGTGCTCACTAATGTAAGGGCAGAGATGATTTATTTAACATTCTTAGGCAACGTTAATCCTGAAACAAAGTCAAAGCGCTGAAATAAACGTCACCACCAAAGAAAAACCGTAGCTCAGAGGACTCTGAAGAAACTTCTAGAATTCTTTTCTCTTACCTTTCATCCTTGAGCAATTATATTTGCCATGAGAAATCAACGGCCGTCGTACGTCTCCTCAACTTCTACCTCAAGCCCTCCCCTCGGCAAACCGTCTTCAGTGTTCTTCTGAACACCACCACCTGGGCTCCTGCTCAGCCCACCTCCAAGCCATGACCAGCATCTCTGGCCCCCTCCCCACCCCACCCCCAAACTCCTGGCATTTCCTTCTCCAAGACTGAAACGAGATTGAAACCCATCTGCTCCGACTCCTCTTTTCTCAGCTTCTAAATCCCACAGTACTTGTGGGTTTTGATTTTTATTCTGGTGACCTTTCCTTTCCCGTCGTCACTTTCTGAGGTTGGATTTGCCTCCCTGGTCTCCCAGAACTCCTGGAATAACCTGTTCACTTGTCCAGCTGCTTCCAGTCTCCCCATGTGACCACCCTCCAGGCTGCTGCCAGGGCAACTGTCATCAAACACACTTTAATTGTTTTTCTCTGCTAGTTGAAAACTTCAATAAGCCCCACAAGATAAGATCCAAACTACTGATAGACCCTGACCAGTTCTCTGCACACATTTCAACTTCAAGTCACTTCACACCTTGCTGAACTTTGATCAAAGAAGTCTTATCTCAGCCTACAGCAGCACAGTCTGTGGAGGTTCCTAGTGGACCACTGCTCACAGTACAGAGAAGTACTGTGGAACAAGAATCAGGCCCCAACTCTCTCTTCACCAATTTCTAGCTTTGCAATTTAGACTTTGGAAAACCATCCAACTTCTCTGAAACTGTTTCCTCAAAAATGTAATTCATCATAATTTGTGTGTGCATGTGTGTGTGTGTGTGTGTGTGTTTTTCAGTGCTGTAAAAGTGTGATTGAATGCTTGGAAATGATTCAGCATCCTGCTGGTGGTGGAAAAAAAAGTCTTTTTATTGGGTTACTAGGAAAAAAAGAAGAGATCTTCAGTAGGTTGAGGAAGCCATTGAACAAAAGCAGATTTCAGATAAAAGAACAGTCTTAATATGGAAATTAAAATGCAAAAGATCGTCTGATGTAGCAACAAATTTAGGCAGAATATTTCATCTGCTCAAGTACTGCATGAGATAGAGATCATGTTTTCTATCTGATAACGTGATTACAATGTTGTGGTTACAAATATACCATCTTACCTGTAAAAAGGGATGCATGCCGTCATGTCTGAATCTGCACCTATATGCATAAACATACTCCAAAAGAGGTTACTAAATCCATTAACGTGTGAAGGTTAACAATTTATTGACCCTAAAGTGCTTTGAGAATCTCAGAAATTGAAGGCATTGGATTGAAACAATTGTGGATAGAGAATGTGGAAGATAGACTTGCACACACCACAGCGCTCTCTCCTCACAAGCCCCACATGGTTGGGGGTCTCATTATCATCTTGCAAGGACAGGGGGGTGACCAGTGGATGGTCCACCACCACCTGGTCCATTGAGGTGGTACTTGGCTCCTTGGCTTTAGAGCATTGTTGTTGTTGGCTTTTGCTTCTCCCCACAAGCAATTACCTTAATGAAACTCCCTCTCTCTTTTACTAAACGAATTCTCTTAAGAGTGATGAAATGGAGGGAGGCCCTCCCTCTGTTGGAACTTAGGGTAGCTAGCAGTCATTTAGAACAGGTGAAAGATGACTACCTCATTACAGGTTGCTTGCTTACTATTTTAAATTTGCAAATTACATCCACAAATGTGCATAAGGGGAAAGATTAATGGTGCCTGCACAGAACCTTCTGAGCTAGAGGCAGACCCTCGCCTGAGGCTCACCGCTCCCATTAATCTTGCCAAGTCTAGGGGAGGCGACCCCTGCCAGGGGTCCAGATGTTGCTGAATTCTTCACTCAGCTCCACCACATGCTGGCTTGACCAGCCGGGTCCTGCCTGTCTCATCTTGGGTACCTCTGCTCTGTCCTTGGAAACCCTGAATTCATGGCCATGAAGAACATGAAGCTCACATGGAGGTGTGGGAAGCACATGGGGCAGACAGAGGGCAGAGGCCACCCTGTGAGCGACCACTCTGTGAGGGCCACGTGCTCACAGTGGAGGCAAATGACCACATGCTGTGGTCCAGGCTTTCTAAGAATAAGACTGGTGGAAAAACTGTCACACTGGTCATGTTTGGTGGTAAGATCGTTTTGCCTTCATATTTCTGTAATTTCCAAAATAAGCATTCCAAAATTCTTATTGTATTTATTATAAGGAAAAATAATCAAATATGAAATATCATTTGAAATCAAAATAGGGTTTCCAACTATTAAAAGGAAATAAAATCATATGAGCTCTCCCTTTTGTGTGTTTTGTACATGGAATATATTTAATATTATAAAAACTCTACAAATATGAAAGACAAATCTTTATAAAAAGTTAAATATTCTTCAACCTCTAGTTCATATACTGTCTTCTCCATCAAAAACTTAATGGCTTCCACGTGTATAGTACTTTAGAGAGCACTATCTCTGAGAAGAGGAAAAACAAGACATGGGTCATTTTTCCCTATTTTGCACACATGACAACAGGTTGAGAGAGGTAGCACAAAGTCCAAAAATGCAACAGGAACCTGGGTCTTCTGACACTCCGTGTCTGGCCCAGGATAGATGATGCTCAGTGGTCTTTGGCAAGATGAATTTCTCCCTTCTCCATATAAAGATGGTCCGACAAACAAACAAAAATTGGTAAATAATTTGCTAAAGCCAGTTACTTAAGAAAGATATATTTGAAAAAAACAAAAGCAACCAGCCTCTAGATGACAGCTCTTTCACAGAGGTAAGGAGCAGCTGTCTGGAGTTCCAGGTAGATTATCCCTGCTTCTGCTCTGCTCATGACTACAACTACAGAATTCATCAAAGCAGCCGGTCCACAGAAGGAGTAAAAGAGCTATGGATGGATGGATGGATGGATGAATGAATGGATGAGTGGATGGATGGATGGATGGATGGAAAGATGAACAACGTAAGAAATAAATGTATTTGCTTAAAACATGTAGAACTGACCGTATTCTGACTCGGTGTTATTCTCAGATATATTCTTACTCTCAAGGAGTTCTCTAGGGAATTTTTAATGTCATGCTTTCGTTGTTGTTGTTATTGTTGTTGTTACCTAAAAAGTTACTTGTACACAGTGGCAGTGACATTTTAGTGATCCCAGTTCATCCCAGTTCACCTGAGACTGTCCCTGTCTTAGATGGAAAGGCCTCATCTGTAGAAACCCCTATATCTAGATGGCTTCCTTAGGATAAAATACTGCTTCAATAATTTGCAGTCTGAATTCATGTCTGTGTTTAAAATCACTTAGAGCAATAGCATGAAGCTTTGAGCATAGTGTTTTTAAAGCTGGGAGATTGCTTTTGGTGGTCTGCTTTTTTTCTGCCTCTAAAAGGCACAGTACTTAAGTAAGATATGGGCTGGACTCAGGGGAGTTTAGATTCAACCCCTTGCCAGACCACATCATTTCCCTCTGCAAAGCTTCATGAGCACCCCACTCCACTGAATTTGCTGGGCCAAGTACTTCATCCCCACAGGCTTCTCAGGTAAGCATCTCACTCCTCTTCCTCCAACACTTCATGCCCCGTCAAGCAGAAGTTTCTCAAATTCCTTTCAAATACAACCATCCCTGCCCAACTCATTGCTTTGATGAAGTCAGCCCTCTGAGTTTTGCCCTTCTCACTTCCACCTAACTTGAAATTTGGAAAAGTTATTCCCTCCTTCATCCCAAGCACTGCCTCGATAATGTGTTCTTTCTGGGTCCTCCCAAACATTCCAGCACTCTGTGAACCATTCAGTCTCTCCTGGGCTCTGATGTGGAGCCACATCCTTCCACCCAGGAGTCATAAAGCATGGAGAAATGGGAGGTCTTTGAGTTCCCCACTGGTGAAACAAGGAGGGTAGCTATCAACTGCGATTTTTATGAGGATTCCATCTCTACATTCTACAGTAGGTATAAACATTTTTTTTTCCCAAATGTGAGATGTCTGTTGCTTTACTTAAGATATTTAGTATGCAAATAAAATAATATATGCAGAAACTATTAGTATAATGAATGTAGAATTCTAGGGGGACAATTCTGTATACAGAGACTCCTCAAGAGTTCTCTTACACCTTCTATTTCTGCAAAGATGATGTTTTAGTCAGCTTTTGTTGCTGCTGTGACCAAAAGACCTGATAAGAACAATTAAAAGAAGAAAAGTTTATTTGGGGTCTCATAGTTTCAAAGATCTTAATTCATTGCTCTGAGCCTGAGGTGAGTGAGGTAGGACATCAGGACACAGGGGCATGATGAAAGAAAGCACTTGGGAACATGACACCAGGAATCAGAGAGAGACTGCTTCACTCACCAGAGAAAAATATATACCCCAAGGCATGGCCCCAATGACCTACCTCCTCCAGCCACACCCTGTTGGACTATGGTCACCACCCAGTTAATCCATTTAACTGTATTCATACACTGATTATATTACAGCTCTCATACCCTGATCATTTCACCTCTTTCTTGCATTGTCTATAACATGAACTTTTGAGGAACACCTAATATCTAAAGCATCACAGATGGCATCAGAAGAACATAAAAAGGCCCCAATCTCAAGATTTGTGAGACCTTGAACAACTTTGGAATCAAGGTTTGGGCTTCTGTTTTCCAAAAGTGTCTAAATATGAAAACTTGTGTTGAAGGAACATTGAACACTAGTCATATTGAAGCAGACCAAGTACTCCCACCGAAAAAGACCCTCACCATAATTAAGGTACTCCACTTGTCTGAAAGATTTTTACAAAGAATGTCAACAGAAAGGTTGACAAATGAATTCTGAACGTCAGTTGGATTTCTGCAAAGAGCATTGTGGTTTGAAGCTTTCTCTTCCTTGTAAGTGCCAGGTTTGCATACAAAAGGTGTGATAGAATGCAATCAAGTTTGTTGTGCAAAAAGATATTATCTCTGTTTTCTTTGTAAAAACCTGTAAAACCTCTATCTGTCCTAAAATATGGTACAAAGAATGTTCCCTCCCACTATCATGTAACCAACCCACTGAGTATAAATCTAAAAGAATTTTCAGACCAGGGATCCAGAGATTTTTAGGCATTAGCAATTCTGGACCGCTGCAGATTAAAGATGCTTCCTGAAAATTTCTTGGGTATCCAGCCTCATATTTCCTATATCAATATTTCCCACATTTTGGCCAAAACTAAAGTTAAAATTTCCATGTGACTAGATTAAATCAACCAAATAATTTTCTTGTGGAATCTCTGTTATAAAGTTCATAAAACTCTTCAAAAATTTTTAAAACTTTGACCTGATTTCACACTTACAAAACAGCAAGAATAAGTACACAGAATTCCCAGAAGTGTTTCACCCAGAATACCCAAATTTTGCCTCATTGGGTTTATCTTTCTTATAGAGCCTTATACCTGGAAGGGCCCACAGAGAACAGGATACAGTCTCCTACTCACAGAGAGAGCAGAACCCACAGGGTCTGGGTCTCAACTCGGTGCTCATTGTCGTTCCCATCCGCACATCACTGTGCCATTGAAAAAAGGCTTTTCAACAACTTCTTCCACCAGTGCTCAGTGTCTGAAGGACACTTCAGAAGAGTCTTCTCTAGAGTCTTTTCCGGTTGCTGATTCCACCAGTCACACCCTTTTAGAATCCCAGGTTTGGGTCAGTCAAAGTACCTGCTTTGGCAACTAGAAATAACTCCATTGAGGAAAAGTGAAAAATCCTTTCTTTAAATCCCTTCTTGGTTTGTGGGAAAACATTATAAAGCAGCATCTATGTGAAATTTCTCTTGTCCTAAAGCTTCTTGATTTTGTTTTTGTTTTTGTTTTGTTTTGTTTTGTTTCCTAATGAAAAGTAAAACATGTCTGCTTTTGCAGAATTACACAATGAGCATTTGTAAGGTTTGGGAGATGGCCGTTCTTTCTTTCCCTTTTTGATCTTGGGAATCAAAAAAAAAAAAAGGTAGAAAGAACCACTGAAGAGAGAAAGATGGAATTTGCTTTACAGAGTATTCTTTCAGTGAAGGTTTCTTCAAAGCTTATCTCCTACCTAGGGTAATGGCAGTCCAGTTCACTCTGCACTAATAGCTCCAAAGATATGTGTTGCAGGTGATAAAATCACTCATAACCACTAAACAAATTCCCATAGCAATAATCTGAGTTATAAATTCAGCTATGAACTTAAAACTAATGAGCAAGAGCAGGTATCCTACTCCAGGGCCAACCAGTTTATCTAGTAGAGCAAACATTGCCTTGAACATATAGTTCAACAATGCCCATTAATACAGGCACACACATTCTTACTGAGTGATTAGATCTGAGCTGGGATTAGCAGGCAGTGCTAAGACTGGTTTTCATATGGCTCCTTTCCAATTTTCAGTTGGACAGGGAGCATTTGAGTAGGGGGAAATCTTACTTGTTGGTAGGGAAGCTTACCTCTATTTGTATGGTTTTCCCCATCAACATACTTTGATGATAACTTCCCCACAAGTAAGAGGAAGTGTCCTGAAAACCCTGTATTGAGTTTCACAAGTTGCACTAGAATATGGATATATTTGTGAGGCAGGTTGAGACCATAAAAATACACAAAGTTTACAGTACCCAGGTGTGGGGGCCCAGAGTCACCTGCAGTGGGGAATGGCCTTCCCACCTAAAACTGTCTGTGAAATTAAATTGTAGGGAGGGAGTGTGTAGGAGAGGGTGAAGCAAGCAGCTTGGACAATTCTCATGTTCTTGGCTGGGTCCAAGTTCCACAGTACTCTGCAAGCCTATCTTCAATTCTCAACTCTAAGTTCACTGCTTCTTTTCAGAATAGATTGCAGAGCAGCTTCTTTGGGGAAGAAAAGTTACTTCCAGGTTGGCAAAACATCTTCCATTTCAAGTATCAGAAATATCATTCTAAATAGAGGAGTAAGAGAGATGGATTTTATCAGGAATCAGCATGTATCAACCAGTTAAAATTAAGCTGGAAGAAGCCTTGTATGTAGAGCACTGTTACATAGGAATTTTTGTTTAGCAAAGCATTGGTGATAACACTGGAATGTGATCTTACAAACCCACTGCGGCTGATGACATGTGGTAGGGAGAGCCAGAGATTTATGGCCATCCCAGAGGAGAGGGACAGATGCCGAGGCCACGATCTCTATGTCAAGGCTTCTGTTGAGATAGTGTTGCAAAGAGGGTTTCAAAAGGAATGGGATGCAGGAAAGTGGGGCTCCTCTTGTAGGAAGTACCGTCAGCTAGGAAAAATGTTCAATAAGCCATTATGAACATTTTAAAATGTGGTTGGAAGGTCAAGAATTCAGGCTTAGGATATGGAGAGTAACTACCTCTAAATTTGAAAGGTGAATGAAGAAAGTTACCCTTTTTGAATCCACTTTGACCACGTACCCACTACAGAATGAGTCACCTTGTCTACTCTGAAAGGTTCCAAGCAATGTTGAGAGGTTGGAAAGCAATATAGAGAATCACTGAAGAATTCTCCTTCAGTTTCAGGAGCCACTTATAATGCAAGTTAAACAACAAACACATCCCAAACCCTGATGCACAGCTCTTGGCGGTAGGTGCAGCTCTCAGGCACATCCCAGATTCTTTGGTGGCTACCACCTTCTGCAAGCCTCCTTGATATCATAGCTAGTTCATATCACAGCTCCTGCCCTTGAGACCAAAAGTCACTGTCATTCAACAGTTTGGATAAGGTCCTGCCTGCTGTTAAAAGGACAATTAATATTTCAAGTAGTGTCTGAATTTTTATGCTGCAATGTTTTAAAGAGCAATTTTGGGCTTTGTACAGATTCAAGGGGTTCTTTTTCCTCCTGTTTCATGAAAATCAGGCAGGAAATTCTCAGCTACCCAGAGATAGTCCTGTAGAAAGTTCACGGGCACCTGAGTAGTTGGAATGGCTGCAGAAGAAGACTGGCTGGAGAAGAAGACTGGCTCCTCCCAGGAACAAGGGCTTTATGAAAATATCCTGCTTCCCATCCCTGGGAGAGGATGGAGGTTGGGTGTAAGGGTCAGGAGGAAGAAAGCTAGTCAAAAAAACTCCACTGAAAATTGGAAAAAGAGTGGACCCATCCCATTGTTTCCACTGAACCCAAGTCATGAGAACAGATTTCCTGGGGTCTCATTTCCTGTCTGTCCTCCTGGCTGTTCTCATGAGAATGCTGTCTCAGACTGTGGGCCTATGAAAGTTTTGACAGTTATGGGTACTGAGCTATCATGTGAGAATAAGGTAGAGGGGAAAACAAATTCACTGTCAACCAAAGCGGTAAGTCAATGAGACCAAATGCCAGCCTCTCCTTACTCTCTGGGGCTAGCCCAGCATTTGTTTACCAAACCATCCTGTCTAGATCAGTGAGAGTGTGAAATGGAAATACCAAGCCAGTCTGACCACACCACTGAACAGCCCTAATCTGAAAATCCAAAACCTGGGGTTCTTGTTCTAAGCATTTCAGAGAAGGGGCAACCTGCCTCAATGTTAGATTTCTCCCCTATCTGTCAGGGGTAGTTTGACCTCATTTCTGCAGAGAAACTGGAGTGGAACTGACAAATCTCACAAATCTATTGTTCTTTCTCCCTGTTTAGGACCCACCTCATTTTTTTTTCCATAAGGGCTATAGAAAATAGGATACAACTGTGTCATCTGTCTAAGGCCTAAAGATAAATCAAAAGGTCAATGGAGCAATATTTTCACAGCTACTAAGAGACTGGTTTTCCCACTGAAAATGTGGGGAGGGTGAGAGACATCTGTGCTTCCATGTTTTTTTTTCTCAAATTTGGATAGATAAATGCATAGATAAATATAGAGATGATAGAGAAATGATGGATGGATAGCTAGGAAGGACAGAAAACATGATAGACCTGGAAAGATATCATAGAAAAATAGATGACAGACAGATAGATGTACATAGAAAACTAGACAAAAAGCAGCCAGAGGCAGTATAAAAGAAGAGAGAGAAAAAAAAGATAAGAAAAATGACCAGTCTATTCTGTTTATTTTAGAGTTCTTTGTATTCTTTGGTTTGTATTCTGATTTTTCTTTTCTTTGAAATAAAATAAATATTGGAAATAGAAGAATAAAATAATAGAACATGGAAAATAAGACTGCGGATGAGTGAACCTGAATCACAAAGCCCTACAGCTCTCTACCAGCTCAGCCGTTGTAAGATTTCTCATCAGGGCCTATAGAAGGCTATATGGCAAGTCACCTCTCCACCTGGCCACATTTTCTAAGTGAACATCAGGTTCGTATTCTTTCACTAGAGATCCAGTGGCAATGCAGATGTCCATGAAAATATCACTCACTACATGGGAAGCAGCCCCCCACCTGGACAAGGTCTACACCTCCGCCCACACACTCATAGACCTTCTAAAAATAACATGGACCAGGCCATCCTTCCATCCAGCTGCAGTCTCAGGACAGGGACTTGCTTTAAAAAAGGAAAAAGAAAAGAAAAACACGTCTTCCTGTTTCACTAGCACTGGACACAGATGGCCAAGGACTCCCCATGCAGATGCTCTAAATTTCACATCCAGTGTGACCAAGATGACCTAAAAGAGGAAAAATAAGCTCTTGCTCACTGTGCTTAGATACTCAGGAAGCCACAGTGTCCATGATGTCTTGACTGTAGGGCCACAGAGAAGCAGTTCATCAACTCTGCCTACTTTCTTGTCCTGCCACAGAGCAGGAGCAGGATTTTTGGAGATGCTTTGGTTTGGAGCTAGACATTTCATCCTTACTCAGAAGGACCTCACTGCACACCGAGGCTTGTTCTTGGATGGGTCAGATGCTGATCCTGGGGCAGCTGCTGATCCGAAGACTCACCCTTATAACAAACGAGGAGATGAGGCTTCCTCTATACACAAAAGTTCAGCCAGGGAGACATTTGTGCTCCACGTAACCCACATTGTTAACAGAATAAGCACACTGCCTCGATCAGCCAACACATGGGCCCCCTGGCAGCCTTGGGGAAAACAGTGTTCCAGTGCCTGGATTCAAGTGACTGTCCCCTACCCCACACAGCATCTCTCTCACAAGTCACTTCAGCCTCAGCCTCAGGCAAAATCTCTGAAAACCAGGAAATCTCCAGCTGTTCCTACAAAACCTCTAGTCCGTCATCCTATTCTACCAGGCCCTCTCCTGGGGATTATATTAGAAATGGAATTAAGTTTTATATGAGGCGCTATTATATTGCCAATTTTCACTACAAGCTGTGTAGGTGCATAACTTGGACTTGATCCCATGTGGTACCTTTGTTCTCTGTATTACAATTTAGGAATCAAGCACTCAGTCCACATTATAACTTTCATTATAAAAATTTTCTATTAATAAATTAGATTAAACTGACATCATTTCAACTTGTAGTGCCTTTCCCAGAAGCATAACCAATCATCAGTTCCAGGAATGCAGTTGTGACCTGACTGAGAAGGGAGCCCAAAGTCAAAAATCTGTGTTCAAGCCCTTTCTCTGTCCCTCACTGGATGAATTTCTTAGGGAAGTCTCTTGATTTCCTCACTACAAACTGCGGCTAATAATCATAACAACTTCATGTGCTTGCTTTAATGATAAATCGTGAAGGTGAGTATAAAAGCACTTTATAAATGTTTCACAAATGTCAGTTTAAAAGATAAATACCTTTTCTTAAAGCCAAAGCAAAACAATTATCAAATGGTCAAAAAACAGTTTGTCAAATCCATAGTAGATAATCAACATTCCATATATTGTTACATGTTCTCATTTGTAAATAAATTTAAAAGTACAGCCTTTTAACAGAAGTTGGTAAAAAATAGTCCTGTATCAGTTTACTAGTATGGCCAAAACCAAGTACCACAAACTAAGCATCTTAGACGATAGTGTTTTATTTCCTCACAGTTCTGGAGGCTATAAATCCAAGATTAAGATGTGGACAAGACTGGCCTCTGAACTAGTGAATCCAGAAACTTGGTGCTGGCCTAATTTTTTCTACAGCTTTATTTGAGACCACAATTAGTAACCTGGCTACCTTTGTCTTAATAGAAACATCACACCTCAACCAGGTGTGTCTGCAGCCCCCTCCCCCAACCTGGGGCTGCTTCTTCAGCTCTGCCAGGGAGAGCTCTTGACAGTCCAAGCCTGCCAGATTGTCATTGATTTCTTCTCCTCCAGAATTTTACAGAATTCAACCAATTCAGAAAAGAAAAGTTGGATTCCTGGACAACCTTCAAAAATATTCTCCAAATGGCCCAAGAACACTTTCCTCCCAATCTCCAGCACCCAGAGCCCATTCTGAGCAGTGCTATTAGGCACAACATAAAATTGATGAAGAGAAAATATAATTTTATAAAGAATATATTCAAAGCTACTATTTTTCTTGCATGATAATTTGGACAGAAATATTCTAATAAGCATACTTATATATTGTCACAAACGATCCCTTCAATGGAAGCATCTAATATTCAACAGATGACAGAAAGAGATCTGTCATTTTGTGTCCACAATGCAATAAACATTCTGTTTTCCAAATAACAATCAACCCCTGCCTCTAAGCTAAAAACTTTTTAAAATCTTATTATTGGTCTGGGAGTGTAGTTCTATGTAGAGGACTGACTCAGCATGCATGGTATCCTGGGTTCTATGCTCAGCACTGAAAAAAAAAAAATCTTATTATCAACTATCCAAAGATAACTGCCATTCGAAGCCATTTTCTTGTTTGTTTATGATAAAGAAGCTGTGTCCTGAAACAACAAAAGAAGAAATCCATAATTGAATTTGATCAAAATGTAAAAGTCAGATTTCAAAAAGACACCATCAACTGAGTAAAAAAAATAACTGACAGAATGGTAAAAAAATTGCAAGTAATATATTTGAATACGTAAACTCAATAACAAAAAGACCATTAACCCTATTTTTTTATTCTTTAAACATTTTTTCCATTTTTATTGATTTTTTAAAAAATAAATGACAGCGGAATGCATTACAATACTTACTACACATTTACAGCACAATTTTTCATATCTGTGGTTGTATATACAGTATGTTGACACCAATTCCTGTCTTCATATATGTTCTTTGGATAATGATGTTTATCACATTCCACCATCCTTGCTAACTCCCTGCCCCACCCTTTCCCTCCCACCCCTCTGTCCTATCTAGAGTTCATCTATTCCTCCTAAGCTCCCCTTCCCTACCCTACTATGAATCAGCCTCCTTATATCAGAGAAAACATTCAGCATTTGTTTTTTGGGGATTGGCTAACTTCACTTAGCGTTATCTCCTCCAACGCCATTCATTTACTTGCAAATGCCATGCTTTTATTCTCTTTTATTGCTGAGTAATATTTCATTGTGTATATAGGCCACATTTTTTTATCCACTCATCCACTGAAGGGCATCTAGATTGGCTCCACAGTTTAGCTATTGTGAATTGTGCTGCTATAAACATTTATGTGGCTATGTCCCTGTAGCACTAGCCCTAATTTTAACAAAACAAAACCATAATAAGAGATACCACTTGCTACCCACTTAGGATGATAATAGTATATGTGGAAAAATTAAAACTCTCATACATTGCTTGTGGAAGTGTAAAATGGTGCACCTGCTTTGAAAATTCTTCCAAAGTATGCAGAGTTACCATATTACCCAGCCATTCTACTAATTTGGAAAATAGTCTGGAAACTCCTCCAAAAATGTAGAGTTACCATACAACCCAGAAAGTCCACTCATAGGTATATACCCAAGAGAAATGAAAACATATGTCCACACAAAAACATCTATGAATTGTTCATAGTAGCCAAAAAAATGGAAATCATCTATATGTTTATCCAGTGATGAATTAATAAATATGCTATACCCATACAACAAAATATTATTTGACCATGAAAAACAATGAAATACTTATATAAGCTACAACACATATCCCATCCTCCAATAATATATTAAATCTTGAAAATATTAAGCTAAGTACAAGTAGTCAGACCCCCAAAATCGATTTTTCTTGATTCCATTGACATGAGATATCCAGAAGAGACAAATGTATGGAGATAGACTAAATATTAATATTTGTGGGTGGGAGAAAAGAGAAGTGACTACTAAGGGAAACAATGTTTTTGGAGGGTGATGAATATTTCTAAAATATATTGTTACAATGACTTCACAACTCTGTGAATATACTAAAAATCACTTATTGTGCCCTTTAAATGGGTGAATGTGACATATGTGAATTATATCTCAAGAAAGTTTTTATTAAATAAAAGGAAAGCAGACTACTAGAGTAGAGGAAAAGATGAGCATGGGGAAGTACAGGGAAATGAAATCTACCAAATTGTGCTATGTTTGTGTACAAATACATATATTTGTACATAATATATATATTATGTGTGTGTGCGTAAAATAATAACACTGATTAAAAGAATAATAAAGCAAGTGAATCAAGAGGAAGGAGGAGTGGGGAAGGAGATTGATTAAATTATGTTATGTGCATGTACAACAAGGCATAATGAATCCGCCTATTATGTATAATTATAATCCACCCATAACAATAAAATAAATAAAAGGAATAAAAGGAAAGTTATGCCTGACCACACCTAATGCAATCTCAATTCTTCGTTTAACATGTCACTGTATTCCCACAGTCTTTAAAAGATAGAAACAGTATCTACTTTGGTCCCACCCATGAGAGAAAAATAATTGTTAATGCATTTGTAAATTCAACTGGAAATATGACACACCTTTAGGAAATTTGTAGCAGGAAACATATGAGAAAAGCATAATTCAGGATCCACCCCATTCCTTAAGAGTGATGGCTGTGAGCACACTCCAGGGAAAAGTGCATTGGTGAATACAAAGGAAAATCTGTAGAACTGCTGTCTTTAGCACTGCTGGACATGCACCCTCGGTGGAGTTGCCACCTAAAGATGTGGTTATACACAAAAAAATGAAATTTCAATGCAAGTGATGATGAGCAACCTTGTTTATTTATCAAGTGTCTCTTAGGATAGTAGCTGCTCTGTAAATATTTTTTGAATAAATAAATAAATGAATAAAAACTTAAACATTTTTCTTACCCCTCACTCCTTTAGCATTTGTCCTGAAATATGAAACACATGCCATTTGAAAATGGATTTGCTGCATGTTCAAGGAGAAGCCAAAGTTCAGTTATATGGTAGAATTATCCATCTTGCTCTTACTAAAAATAGATATTTTGATTCAAAATTAGAGATATTTTTTTCCTATGGGTTGAATATTCCTTATCCAAAAAAGCTTCCTTATCCAGAAGCATATGGAATTTGATTATTTTAAAAATTGGAATATTCACATATATAATGAGTTATCTTAGGGATGAGACTAAAGTCTAAACGTGAAATTCACTTATATTCCATATATACCTTATTCACATAGTCTGAAGGTAATTTTATAGAATATTTAAAATAATTTTCAAGGAGCAGAATCTTCTACTTGTGGGATCATATTGATACAAAAAGACCTTCTGATTTTGAAGCATTTCAGATTTTTGATATTTCATATTAGGAATGCTCAGACCATAAAATAGAAGACATTATCTCCCCATTCACAAATTTGTGTTAGAAATATACAGAAGTGAACTGGCTTCTGTTAGAAGCCTCCATTTAAGAATAATGGGAACATTCTGCATCAATTCAGAATACCTCCATAATTCCAGGGGAGAGATGAAAGATTGCCAAGAGGTGGGGGCCAGATGGAAGCTACTACAAACTGTTTCCTTGTCATCATGGTCCATCCACACTGGTCCTGCTGAGATACCGTCTTGGCTGCCAATCACTGATACAGGAAGGTCACTGCTGTCCCTCCACTCTTCCCTCATTATGAACCCCTTCATGTCTGTTCTCTGGCCTAACCCATATGGCCCTCAGGTGGCCCAGGAGATGTCCCAGGACATGTACCTCTAGAGGGTTCTGCAATTAGGTCTTTCAGACACTCTAGGAATGGAAAAGTTCTGTCTCTTTCTTGTCAACCTCTTACCCACCACCACCACTAGCAGCCCAGGAAGCCAGAGGCAGAATACAGAGTCGCTAAGAACTCACCTACCACTATCAAGGTCTGCTTCTCCTGGGATGATCTAAATTATCATGCTTCAACTTATCAGGAGTCTTATGCCAGAATCAAGTCTTTTAAGATTCAAAATCCAAGATTTCAACTGTTTATTATCTGGGTTCTATTCTATCTTCCCTTCTTTGAGAAAATACAGGCAGAGTGGTCAAATGCCCAGGGAGGGAAGGGTAGAAAACAGAATACACCAAGAAAATCACTCAATAGTTCCAGTCCTGAAGATTCTACCAGAGAATCTTACAAAACCTAAGAAGTGGTGGAAGATTTTGTGTCCAGGGAAGCAAGGATAGACGAGGTGGAACGTGTTGATGTTGTACAAAGTATGTTTCTAGTCTATCAAGAAAAATAATGGAAATGGAGTAGCATTTTTCTGAGGCACTCAGAATGGAGTTGGGAGACCATTGTTCATCAGATCTCAGACATGTCTACAGTGGATCCTTTTGGCTGGGCTGCAGACACACTCATTCCTGGATCTGAGATGATCTTTGAAACATTGTTAATCTCTTCTGACCTTTTGTATAATGGGCCCCTCTCCCCAAAATATCTAGAAACTGAAACAGCACCCAATCACCTTATTACAAAACAGCTTAACTTTGCCAGCATCATTTATAATTCCTGAGCAACCAGTGATATCATTTGTAATCCCATTGCACTTTAAAATTATAAATACAACCACCATTTTGCAAAACGTTGCACACCTTTTCAAGAGTGCTTGAATCTGTGTCTTCCTGAATTGCAATCTTAGTTATCCCCAAATAAATGAGTTACCATTCTTTTCCACTAGGTTGACTTTATTTTAGATCAGCAACCCCCCTCGGCTCTGGGGTGTAATCTGGATGGTGGCAAAGATGAGATGAAATGGGAAAAGTGGAGAAATAACTAGTCAAATTTGGAAGGTGAAATTATCTTAAATATTTGTTTTCATTCCTTCTCCCCACTCCCTTTGTGAGGATGTCAGAGCAGGAGCCCAGACAGCAGACTTTAGTTCCAGGAATCAAATGCTCTGCATTTCGTGGGTCACATTCAGAGGTCTCTCCTAGGGGACACTTCAGAGAAGAAAAGGTCTCAAAATCATGTCATTTTGGTGTTAAGTTTTTTGAGTTCTTTGTATATCCTAGAAATCGATGCTTTATCAGAGGTACACGTGGTGAAGATTTTCTCCCAATCTGTAGGCTGTCTCCTCACTTTATTGTTTCCTTTACTGAGAAGAAGCTGTTTAATTTGAATCCATCACATTAGTTATTTTTTCATTTTACTTCTTGCACTTTAGCAGTCTCTTTAAGGAAGTCAGATCCTAGGCTGACGTGGTGAAGATTTGGGCCTATTTTTTCTTCTATTAGGTGCAAGGTCTCTGTTTCAATGCCTAAGTCTTTGATCCACTTTGGGTTGTTAGAGAAATGCAATTCAAAACTACTCTAAGATTTCATCTCACTTCTTTTGGAATGGCAATCATCAAGAATACAGGCAACAATAAATGTTGGTGAGGATGTGGTGAAAAAGGTACACTCATACATTGCTGATAGGACTGCAAATTGGTGCAACCACTATGGAAAGCAGTATGGAGATTCCTCAGAAAATTGGGAATGGAACCACCATTTGACCCAGCTATCCCACTCCTTGGTTTATACCCAAAAGACTTAAAATCAGCATACTATAGTGACACAGCCACATCAATGTTTATAGCAGCTCAATTTACAATAGCTAGACTATGGAAGCAACCTAGGTGTCCCTCAATAGAAGAATGGATAAAGAAAATGTGGTATATATACTTCAATGGAGTATTACTCAGCTTTAAAGAAGAGTAAAATTACGGCATTTGCCAGTAAATGGTTGGAGTTGGAGAATATCATGCTAAGCGAAATAAGTCAATCCCACAAAACCAAAGGCTGAATGTTTTCTCTAATATGTAGGTGCTAATTCACAATAGGGTGGCGGGCACTAAGGAAGAATAACATTACCCTAGATTAGGTAGAGGGAAGTGATGGGAGGGAAGGAGAGGGGATGTGGGGATAGGAAAGATAGTAGAATAAAACAGACATTATTATTATTATTATTATTATTACTATTATTATTATTATTATTATTATTATTTTATGTATGTATGTGACTACATGACCAATATGAGTCTGCAACATGTGCACTCAGAAAAATGAGAAATTCTATGTATATCAAAGTGCATAAATGCCTTCTACTGTCATGTATAACTAATTAAAACAAATAAAAAATTTTAAAAAATACAAAAATAAACCATCTCATGTCATAAAAGGCTAAACACACCATGTGCTTCTAGTCTAAGCAGAAAGAGGAGGTGTTGGAAAAGCTGAGATGACCCATGAAATCTTCATACATCCACAAACTGCCAGAGAGCTCAAAAAGGCGGGAGGAAGTTACAGGAAGATGGCGTTTATTCAAATAAGAAAGAGCTGTGCAACCAAGAGGAAGTTAGGAGAAGGAGAAAGATCCTATCCTAACTTTGTCCAGGTGGAGCTGGCTGGCATGGCAGGACTATATAACAGAGATTTCCAGTTAAGTACACTTTGATCCAAATGGTCTCTGAAGTCACCGCCAACTAGTAAGACTATGATTTTAGGGTCTAGGTCAAGTTTGACTGATGTCATTGGATATCGCACCAAATATGAAACCAAAGAGCCAAATAATCCATTTTTACGAACAGACACACATTTTTAAAAATTCTCCATCCTTTTGCTAAAAATTAATTTCATTTAATTGCTCATAAAAACACATCTTAAAAATGTATACTCAGTTCAAAGTCCATAAAACAAGTAATCAATTACACTCTGTATCAGCCAAATCTCTGGATTTATGAGCTCACTGCAAGTGTCAGTAATCACTCAAAAGTCTGTAAATTGTGGACCAGCCTGTCAGAAAGTGATCGGCTTCAGCTGTCTTTTAACAGTCTTGTCTTTGCACTGGCCAAAGTGATGATCAACATCAATAAACACACTCTGTGGATGATAGATGTGATACAAAACTTTACCAAACAATTTCATCTCAGCAAATATAAATTTATTTCACACAGCAGATCTGCAAGTTATTAATTTTCTGACAGCAAATTACATACTTTGAGATTATGTTTAATTATAAAAATAGCCTTCTCTGGGGAGTATATTGGCACTAGGTCAGTTTTCAAATCAACCCAATCAGTGGGAAAAGAGAATACAGACATCTCGAAAGAAATCTTCTGTTCTAAAGATCTTTGGTTTCAAACCTCCTCCTTAACCACAGAGCCTCTTCAAGAATTACTGGCATTTCTGTTTTTCTGAAATTTAAATATATTGTCACAGTTTGTGAGCTAATTTGCCATTATGAAATAGTCCATATATGTTTTGTGATATAAGTATTCTCAAAAGAATCTCAGTTTAGACTGTTATCTTTTCATTCAAATCTCTTTTTTTCTTTCTTCCTTCCTCTCATAACAAACCTCAACTTGCTTTACTTCAGGCACTGGATAGAGGAAAAATCACACATAATAGTAAATCTGTCATTTATTTCCATTTGGGATGAATATTGTCATATACATTATTTTCAAAACAGATGTGTCTGGGCAGTGAAAAAATAATTTAAGGAAGTAGCTAGCCAGAAAACTTAGCCCTTTGTATCTGCAAATTCATTCAACCTTTGTTCAAAAATATTCAGGAAAAAAAATCTATGCTGAACATTATTCCCTAAAAAAAAATACAGTGAAACAACTACCTACAATGCACTTACATTTCATTAGATATTTTAAGTAAGATTTAAAGTCCAAGGAGGATTGCTTAGGTTACATTCAAATACACCACTTTACATAGGGCACTGGAGCATGCTCAGCTATTACTGACCGTGGGGGTCCTTGGATAAATCCCCCAAGGACACCAAAGTTCAACAGAACTTGAGCTGAAAACTCTGCAGCCCAACCCAGCTTTATTGTTCACGGTCTCTCTTCTAAGACACTCAGCTAAGCAGCTGAAGTCAGTGGCAGCATGGGTAAGCCCCGAAAGACCAGTTCTCCTTTTGGTTACAAAAAAAAAAAAAAAAAGATAAAGTGGAAGAATATGTTTAAAAATAACCCACACCTTTCTTTACTCTGTGATTTCGATTGATGGTTCTTTCTCAGATTTTTTTTTTTTCCTTAATGGTAAACTTACATAATAGTGGCTCTGGTCTGCCTTGGTTCAGGCCTCAGGGTTTATTCCAACCAGCTTAATCTTTATCTCAAATAACTGTTTATATCATTGTTTATCCTTCCAAATGCCAGTATTGAAATAGGAGCTGATAGGATGGGCCCATTCAATACTATCACCCTTTTTTCTCTCAGTAAAGGTGTGAATTTGTGAAGGGGCTGGTATCTATTGTCCTTATTTGAGTAAGATAAAGGAATTATAAAATGGGGTGAACCCTACTTACAGTCAACATGAAAAATCCCACCTGAGATTAGTCCTTGGAAACTGTAAACTAAATATGAAAACATTGTCTAGAATCACACCCTTCACAAGAGACTCACTATCAGGCCAAGAGAGGGAGGCAGGAGGAGCAGGCAATTCTAGAAAATTAACTGCTGCTCCTGGGTTGACCAGTGAGCAAGCGCTGGCCACCTGAGCTTACACAGTCTAAGCTTCCAGCCCCTGGTGGTTCAATCAAGAAGCCCTCCATGCAAATCTAGGGGGCTGGGCATAAGATGCTTCTACTCCATGTCCACTCACCCTTCAAGCCTGTCCTCCAGAAACTCCCTCCAGATGTGAAAGCCTTCTGGTGGTCAGATGACCCCTTGTGCTTGCCTTCATGTGGTCCCTATTGTACTGAACTAGGATTTTGGCTCATTCCCTACAACAATCTCATCAATCTTGAGCCCTTTAGAAGCAGGAACTACTATGCCTTGCTAACTACTTCTTTATCTCCAATACCCAATACTGTGCCCAATAATGTTGAATGAGAAAGGGCACAAATTCCTCTAGTTTCTCTGTCTACAATGTTCCCATTAAAACCTGGGAAGTTAACATTTCTTCCTTTGAGAAGTATCTGTTTAGTTCCTTTGCCCATTTATTAACTGGGTTATTTGTGGGGGTTTTTTTTGTTGTTGTTTATTTGTTTGTTTGGTTGGGTTTTTAAATCTTGTTTTGTTTTGTCTTATTTTTTGGTATTAAGTATTTTGAGTTCTTTGTATTTCCTGGAAATTACTGCCTTCTCTGCAGTGTGGGTGGAAAAAAATTTTTTTTCTTCCCATTCTGTAGGCTCTCTCTTCACACGCTTGCAGTGAAGAAGTTTTTGAGTTTAATACCATCCTATTTGTTGATTTTTAAATTTCACTTCTTGAGCTTTAGGAGTCTTCCTGAGGAAGTTGATTCCTAAGCCGACATTGGGCCTACATTTTTTTCTAGTAGGTGCATGGTTTCTGGTCTAATACCTAGGTCCTTTGTCCACTTTGAGATGAGTTTTGTGGAGGGTGAGAGACAAGGGTTAAAATTCATTCTGCTACATATGGACTTCCAGTTTTCCCAGCACCATTTGTTAAAGAAGCTATCTTTTCTCCATTGTATATTTTTGATATCTTTGTCCAGTATGAGATAACTGTATTTATATGGGTTTGCCTCTATATCTTCTATTCTATTCCATTGGTCTTCATGCTCATTTTGGTGCCGATACTATGCTGTTTTTGTTACTATAACTCTGTAGTATAATTTAAGGTCTGTTATTGTGATGCCTTCTGCTTAGTTTTGCACACTAAAGATTGCTTCGGCTATTCTGGGCCACTTATTTTTCCAAATAAATTTCATGACTGCTTTTTCTATTCTTATAAAGAGCATTACTAGAATTTTAATAAGAATTGCATTAAATTTATATAGCACTTTTGGTAGTATGGCCATTTTGTTAACAAATATATGAAAAAAATGTTCAACATCTCTAGCAATTAGAAAAATGTGAATTCAAACTATACTGAGGGGCTGGGGTTGTAGCACCGTGGTACAGCACTTTCCTAGCATGTGTGAAGCATTGGGTTTGATTCTCAGCACCACATATAAATAAATAAAACAAAAATTCACTGACAACTTAAAAAAAATCTATACTAAGACTTTACCTCATTCCAACCAGAATGGCAATTACCAAGAATACAAATTAAAACAAACATTGGCAAGAATGTAGGGAAAATGTTACACTTATACATTGCTGGTGGAACTGCAAATTGGTGCAACTACTCTTGAAAACAGTATGGAGATTCCTCAGAAAACTTGGAATGGAACCACCATTTAATCCAGTTATCCCACTTCTTCAGATATATCCAAGGGAGTTAAGACCAGCATACTACAGTGATGCAGCTACATCAATGTTTAAGCAGCACAATTCACAATAGCTAAGCTATAGAACCAACTTAGATATCCACCAACAGATGAATGGCTGAAGAAATTGTGGTATATATACACAATAGAACATTACTCAGCCATAAAGAAGAATGGCTTTATGACATCTACCAGTAAATAAATAGATCTAGAGACTATATGCTAAGAGAAATCAGCCAATCCCCAAAAATCAAAGGTCAAAGTTCTCACTGATATGTGGATGCTAATTCACAACAAAGGGGGAAAGAGGGGAAGAACAGAAGTTCAATGGATTAGACAAAGGAGAATTAAAGAAGGGAAGAGGGATAAGAATAGGAAAAACAGTGAAAAGATTCTGACATAACTCTCCTATGTACATAGATGAATACACCACAGTGAATTTCAACATCAAGACTGGGGTCCTAATTAGAATAATATGTATTCCATATTTATACAAATATATCAAAATAGATTCTATCGTCATGTATAATTAAAAAGAATAACAACATTAAAAAATCTGGGAAGTTAGGATACTTGAGCAACAAATTAAGAAGGCAACACTCCTTTGCACAACATGTAGTTATAGAGCAGTACCACTTTAGCAGATTCCAACTGCCAGGAACAAATCCCTAGAGAAAATGGGGAAAAACTAAATGGCCCCAAACATACTCCATTGGCATCTGGCAACTGCACATTTTCCTGAAAAGAACAACAAGCAGAGCACAAATAAGGGATTTCACTGATTATGCCTCCCGCCAAGAAACCCAGTAAATACACAAACTATTTCCCAGTGATTTTCCCATTAAAAATGTTTTCCCTTAGAGAGCAAAAAAATAAATAAATATTTCTAGGCTCTGGAATGGCTTTGAAAATAAAATAAAAACTAGATTGAGCTATGCAGGATGTAAACTGTTGCTGACAACCCAGACAGCCTCGTGTGTTCTTAGACAACACTTTATCTTGACAATTTTTAGTTAGGAACTCAGAAAAGGAAAACATAAATAGCTAAATAAATACCTTAGGCCTACATATAGTCCATCTGAACAAGTCTCAGGTTACTTGTAACATTGTGCAGGGTCCCTCACCCCACCCACGTGTCCTCTCGGTTAGCATTTTACAGAATATCTTCACAGAGAACATCTTCATGGACGTGGCCCTCTATTTCTAGAATAAAAAAAGTTGATCCTGAAGAATCAAAAGGGAGGGTTAAAAAAGGATAGATAGGGCTGGAGAAGGTTCCCTGCTCTGGGTCTAGAAGTCAGTGATTATCTGCATTTTTTCTTGTAATCATTTTTAATGCCCCACCAAAGAAAAAAATAGACTTCACTAATTTGGATTATTTTAAAAAATAATCTCTCAATTTAATTTACTCTTGTTATCTTACTATATTTTTCTCTAAAGACTAAATATATATATATATATATACATATATATATGTATATATATGTATATATATGTATATATATATATATATATATGCTGGAATGTATGTATAGATAGATTATCTTTTAAATAAGATGAAATGCCAATTTTCATAATCTAAATAAAATTGATTCACATTTACTATTCCTTGTATTTAAAATGATAAATGAAACATACTTCAGAACATTAACACAAATCAATTACCACTGGGTATGAATAGGTAGTGAAGAGCTATATTACAGTAATTAGTTAAAGGGTACTACAAGATAGGTAGAGACAATTATTTCTCCTCTCTTTGAAGGTGGCTGTATTAACGGTCCCAGGTGAGAAGAGCCAGGTAAACTACCTTCTTCCTGTGTTCTCATTTACACAAACTGCTCCTAGAAGATTTTCACAAACCCCTTTGCAGACTTTGTATGGTTTTGCCACCTTTTTATGGTCAAAATCCCACTGGAAAACTCCCATTTTAACTTATCCCAAGGGTTTATCTGCGTTATTTTCTAGGCATGGAATAGTCCATTTGACTTAAATATTAGTTTAGGTATGTAAACAATATGCTGAAGGAAATATTCAGCCTAGAGTGCTCACTTTTATAAGTAATGTTTGAAAGTACTAACACAGGAGTAGGGACTAGCAAGTTTTCCATAAACTATAGCTATTATTATGTTTTTTAAAATATAAAGACTTTGTATGTTTGTATGTACAGCTTTGGTGCTGAAGTAGTTTTCTACTTAAAAAAAAGTTTGTTCAAAGATGCATTTTCATATTGTTTCTATTCTAATTGTATAAATCTTTCACCTTTTAAAAATGACATTTTTCTAAAAATAGCACCAACTTTGAGGCCAGAATCCATTTAAAGATTAAAGATTGTTTATAGTTTTTTTAAAAAAAATGACTTGTTGATAATAGAGAATGTAACATCAAGTTACTTATTTAATGAGGTTTGTTTGTTTGTTTGTTTATTGTAACAAGGATTGAACCCAAGAATATTTAAACACTGGGGTATATCCCCAGCCTTTTGTATTTTTAATCTTGAGAGAGGGTCTCATTAAGTTGCTTGAACTTCCAATCCTCCTGCCTTAGCCACCAGAGCCGCTGGGATTATAGACGTGCACCACCATGCCCCACTTGTAATGAGAATTGATCTGGAACCAGATTTTGGTTAGTTGAAAGTATGGCTTATTAGTCTCATTATCTTTTTAGTAAAGATATTGCTCCTCAACAACACAATGAATTGTCAAAATCTGATTCCAGATTTGGCCATTATACAGCACAGGAAATGGTGGATTTGGGGATATGGATTCTCTTCCTGCCACCCTTAGAGACTCTGTTCCTCATTCTTTATCTTCAAATGACCCTGATAGTAGCATCCAGGACCTTGATCCTTCGGAAGCCAGACCCTTAGTGGAATCATGGTGATTGTGGGTACCTCCTTCCCTCCAGATCCTTGGAGAGTAAGACCTGGCCTTACCTCTGATCTCTCAGGGTAGCTCATTGCACCCATCACTGGATTATCTATGAAGACCTACTGAGAGAACTGGGCTGGTGGAAGATCAGATTCACATAGGAACAACAATTGAAATGCAGCCCACACTGAGGCCAAGAGCAACAGAGCAGAAGATTCTCACAGGGGACAGAAGGAAGGTGTTCAGGTCTTGTGGGCATGCTTCTTCTCCCAGCCAAAACTCTCATTTACTTTTCTGTGTCTTTCACATCTAAGTAGAAGTTCATGTGTAGTCCATGATCCCAAAGGTCTTAGAATGTGCTTGACTCTTGGTGGTAGAACAAAACAAGTCTTTTCTGGGGTCTCTCTTCAGTCTTGCTGGCCCACCAAACTCTACCTCTCCTCCTGCAGCAATATGCCCAAGTTGTTACCTATAGCACCAGCCTGAATTTGGATATATGGTGCACGTGCTCTCTCTCTCTCTCTCTCTCTCTCTCTCTCTCTCTCTCTCTCTCTCTCTCTCTCTTCTCTCTCTCTCAACTCTGAGGTTAAAGTGTTTGGAAAATGTCACTTACTTTGACAGTTGCAAGTCAACTTACCATAGAATGTTACTAAAAGCTTCCATTAATCCCACAGCAAACACCTTGTCATTTAGTTCAAACCCATGTTCCCCCAATTAATTCACAGAACCTTCTTGGTGGGAATTTTTATTCTTAAACCTTGTGTTAGTCAGCTCTGCATTGCTGTGACAAAAAGCCCTAATGACTCCATGGTCAGCTAAGTCCATTGCTCTGGTAAGGTAGAACAGCATGGTCAAAGGGCTCCCCAGAAAATAGTTGCTCACCTCATGGCAGCCAAAAAGCAGAGAGAGAAGGGAGAAGGGGCCACAGAAAGAACAACCCTGCCAGGGCACTTGCCCAGTGGCTCACCTCCTCTAGCCATACCACACCTACCTTCAGTTACCACTCAGTCCAGTCAAGCAAGGATGGACTGATTAGGTTACAGCTCTCACACTCTAATAATCTTATCTCTCGACATTCCCGTATTAACACAGGAATGGGGGACACTTCCTATCCAAACTATAATAGACCATCTATGTTACGTGGAGCACATTTATAAATCACTGCTAGGACAGCAATGTCCCTCATGTATTATCTAAACCATGAGAAAATCTCATGGTATGTGTCTTACACTAGTTAAAAAGAGATGAAGTTAGATGAAGAGGGACTGCAGGACACCAGAAGAGCCTTGAAGCACTCTTTCATTCCTGAAATACCAGAGCCTGACCGGATCTTTATTGTCCATCCCCAAAATGATCCTCCAGTTACTCCATCCCCACAAACTATCTTTGCTTTCACTCCAAAACCAATCTGGATGCAGACCAAGGACCTACAAGGCCAACAGAGCCCACTTATCCTAAAGTGATGGTTTGGATAATGTCTAATTGGCCTGAGGTTTCACAGAAAATCCAGAGAAGGAGGGTTGGGGCACTACATTCACTACCTCATCCTACAAATTCTACCCTTTGGAATGGAGGTGGCTCCTACCACCCCTACTACTCCAGAACTGTCCTTCTTAAGAACTCCTTTCCATTTTACACAAAACAGTTCATCTCTGCCATCTTTCTGTCCCCATTCATATACGTTAAAGCTTATCTAAGTGCTCAACAAAACATTATTACTCTTATCAACAATCTTGCTGCTTACAACTATTTAGAGACCATTCTTTGTCCTTGAGTATGTCCTAGGGGAGGGGAGTTACCCTCAACTAACTGAGGTAATTTCCAACCAAATGCAATGCTTTCCTCAAGGGCCATTATAACTCATTAAATTCTCTCCATTGCACTAAAGCCTAGAAGTGACCTCTGTCAGGCCTCCAGGTTACACAGCCTCACATTCCTTTCAAAGTGATAAAATTTTTGTTTGGGCACATGGCCACCTGACCAAGAGGCACTTGTCCAAATTCTCTATGTTCCTAGATAGAATGGTACTACACAGTTCTGATCAGGGAGTATAAAGGGCAGTAATGTGTTCAAGTGCCAGATCATATCCTTACAGGCAAGGGAAGCCCGTTCTCCCTTTCTCCTATTCCATGTCTACATGCTGCTCGGCACTGTAGCATCCTTTTGAATCCCCCAATGAAAGCTGTGTGGTGAGGATCGTGGAGCAATAGATAAAACATATACCTGGAACCCTGGTGACCAGAAAGCTGCCAGACCAGTACATCTCCTACTTGGACTTGGTCAGAGGAGACCTTGTTATGGATTTGGTATGAAATGTTCCCAAAGTTCATGTGTTGAAGGCTTGGTCCCCTTTGCAGCAATGTTCAAAAGTGGGACTTTTGAAAGTGATTGGATCATGAACATGCTAACCTCATCAGTGGATTAATCCATTGACAAGTTCATGGCTAAATGGACTATTAGGAGGTGGGACCTAGTTAAAAGAAGTAGGTTACTGTGGGGGGAGATGATGCCATTGAATGGTATGTCTTGTCCTTGCAAGGGTCCTCTCTCTCTTTCCTCTTTCCTGGCTACCATGAAGTGAACAGAATTGCTCCACCACATCCTTCTGCTTTACCACAAACCCAAAAACAATGGTGTCAGGCAAGCATGGAATGAAATCTCTAAAACCATGAGCCAGAATCAATCTTTCCTCCTCTAAGTTTATTTTCTCAGGTACTTTGTCACAGCAGTGGAAATCTGACTAACACAGACCTCTATCCTGTTGAATTCACCAGAATTTAGGTCTTTTTACAATACAAGACCAACTGGCCTCTATTTTAGACTTCTTAGTTTCCACTCCTCTACCTTTCTGTGATCACTTGCTCTGTGAAGAACTTGAACCATGGAGAAGACTAAGACACTATCCCAGGGTGGCAGGAGTAAGCCCTGGTGCCCAGCAAGCCTCAGCTGCCTCTTCAAGAGTAAGTAGAGTTGGGCAGATGTATTGCTGGCAGCTGAGAAAACCAGAGCCAAGGCTCAGAGAAGTGGAAGAGCACAGGGCACGCAGGCTGGGGCTGGAGCTGGGCAGAGGTGCAGGTGAGAAGAGCCTGAAGAAGACAACATGACTGAGTCCTGGGTCTCCTACACAAACCTCAGAAGTTGGCCTTAGCCCTGAGGGACTGGAGCCCAAGAAAATTTCAACCCCTAAAATCTCTTCCAGAAAAAATCGTGACCACATTAAAAAACAATGAAGCAGCAAACACCAGTAAGTCCTCTGGGTTAAGACACAGTGGCCTTGGGAGGGAAGTGTGCCCCAGGCCCCAAAATAGGACTGTACTTTCCCAGAGCAGTGTTCTTTCATGGCACTTCCCAGTGACATATGGGATCTGCCACCACTGAAACCATGTAAAGACTGTTTGTCCTTTACTCACTATTTTCCAAACAGCTTTATTGAGATACAATGCATATAACATAGACGTCACCCCTCTACAGTATACAACCCAGTGTTTCCTAGTGTGTTCACAGAGGTTTACAACCACCACCACAATCAATTTTAGAACTTTCTTTCTCTTCATCACTCTTGAGGTCTCAAAGGGGCAACATATTCTAACAATTGTTCCAGAGTGCAGATCCCCTCTAGGCCAATAACTATAAGCACATATTAATTAATCAGTAACATAATGCAGCTACACTGTAATTCATTTGAATTACAGTGTAATTCTCCAGAAGAAATCTTAGAGGGAAGAAGAAGAACAAGGACAGGATAAACTTCACTCTGGTTAAGTCCTCATTAGAGAAATGTCTGAGAAAGAAAGAAAAAAAAAGAGCAGGAAAAAGACATTTAAGAATTCTACATATGCTAACTACTTGTTCACTTATTAGCAAATAATTAATTGATCATCTATTATGATGATAATAGGCTGTGAGCTATGTACTGTGAAATGCGGGGATGGAGAGAAAATAAATGATCAATTAGACCGGGCTCTTGGTTTGCAGGAGAAATTCATAGAGACAAAATCCATTTAGGAAAAGACAGGAACAGCCTACATGTGATGGGCCCCTAAACTGTCACAAATGACTGAATCCAGAGCAGGAGATAGAGAAGTGGTTAAAAAAAAAATAAATAACCCAATCAATAAATGGGCTAAGGAACTGAACAGACACTTCTCAGAAGAAGATACACAATCGCTCAACAAATATATGAAAAAATGTTCAACTTCTCTAGTAATCAGAGAAATGCAAATCAAAATTACTCTGAGATTTCATCTCACTCCAGTCAGAATAGCAATTATCAAGAATACAAGCAAAAAAAAAAAAAAGACAAAACAAGTTAGAATCGGATAGGAAAGTTTATGAAACAAACACCAGAAGGAAACTGACACAGAAGACCTAGAACTCAGGCCCATTCAGAATAGAACACATGCTTGTGGAAACGGAGCCTGAGCAGGGCACTGTCTGTGCTTCTTGATTCAGTTTTATCATTTACAAAATACTGAACAAAAGCCTTATACTTTGTAAGCCATCATGCAACTGTCAGTTCTTTTTGCAATTGGGGGATGCCATGATCTTTTGTTTAGTTACCTTAATGTTATGGATTCCAAGAAAAAAATTACAAGACATTACCTATCTAAAAATGTCACTCTCCTGATGTGTACCCAGGGGTGTGGGACCATTCTTTCTAGAGCTTTCTTAGCTCATGAGCTTGTCACATACTGACAAATTGGGGAATACACAGAGATTAAGCAAAGGCCTCCCAATGGGGGAGAAAGTTTGCCATTCCACAACAGCCTCACCTCTAAGAGGTGTCAATCAGAGAATAATACATTGGGTGTGAGTTCTATGAAGGCAGAGATTTGTGTGTATATTTCAGTTCTGTAACCTTAGCACCTAAAACTGCTGGGTGCTAAGTAACTATTTGCTGAATGGGTGGATGTGTGGATACATGGTAGTAGGATGGATGAATGGAAGGAAGGAAGGAAGGAAGGAAAGAAAGAAAGAAAGAAAGAAAGAAAGAAAGAAAGAAAGAAAGAAAGAAAGAAAGAAAGAAAGAAAGAAAGAAAGAAAAACAGGTGGTTGGATGGCAGGCAGAGATGGGAGTAGGACTGCACATTGAGCTGGTGCTCACGCACACATTGCATCATCTGATTCATGAGCATATTGAATTTTGAGGTTTCGGCTTTGTTGGCACAATTAGTATGCTTTAATTTCTTTCACTGGAGTAAATCAACCCAAGGAAAAAAAATTCAGGAATGGTGCAATAAGCCTGAATATCCAACCACATTTTTAAGGTGACTAATGTAAGAAAACCAGAATGCCCTAGGCAGAATTGCTATATTTTGTTGTGATACTCTGGTGAACGTTCTCCGTAAAACTCCTATCAGCATTTTCACTTGTGGAAACATGTCATCTTTTTCTTTTTTTAATGGGGGGCGGGAAGCTACTACTGAATTTCTTTTCCCAGAAACTTAGCAAACTTCCAGTTTTCAATCCAGTGTTTTTCTGCCCCCATAAGATTTTGAAGCTTGTAATTCTAAGAAGCCACTTTGATCCTGGATTTTCTGCCTCTGAGCACTAATGTTTACCACAACACTTTCTGCTTTCCAGAGAGATTAGGAAAATAGATATCAGCTACTCAAGAAGTAGCTGGAGCCTATCGCACATTGTCTTCAGGCACCCTGGACCCTTGGCTGGCTGGTGAAACTGCACAATGAAGAGTTAAATGCCTAGGAGGGGAGGCACCTCACCAGCTCCTGACATCAATTATATAGCCTGGGGACTAGATTGGAAAAGTGTTTAAGTAGTGAGTGAAGCTGCACTTGGAAAGGAAATAATTGCTATTTATGTTCTATAAAGTAGATTTTAACTTGAATTTCATCTTGCAAAACCCTATGGATTCAGAAATTGTAAAGAACTCATAATCTGGATTGAGAAGCTTCATTTACACCAAAACCTGTGCTTTATCTGCTGTACAGTTTTCTCTAAAGTCATTGCTTTCTCTATACCTGACTTTCTTCATCCAAGCATGGCCATAATCCACTTGCTGATGTGGTGCACTGTGTTATACATAGACTCTGTGCCTATACACTCTTCCTGGTCCTAGCTCTTTTTCTCCCAAAGCTCTGATCTTCTAGAGGAGACTATACTAAGGAGTGAAAAAAAAGGCAAAAAACAGAAGAAGAAGGCAGACTCTCTAAGTGGGGGAGTCAGGGAAACCTCCATCCATGGGCCCTGGGAGGTGGCCAGGACTCCAAGAGGCAATTCAGAATGGTACATCTCAAGAGACAGGACTTTTCGACCCAGAGCTCCTGAGTGACAATTCCTGAGCCCACTTCCAATACAGAAGTCATGAAGCCACAGCCTTTCAAGGGGCTAGGCTTAAGGGGATAGGGACATTTCAGCAGCAGCTATGAGGGCTAAAGGCTGGAGAAAACTCCCACAAGGTTGGTCCACATGAGACCCTGGGAATCCAGAAAAATTTCCTGTAAGTCTGGGAAGGGTACCCCAATAACAACTGAGTGAGAATTCCCAGTCAACAATAGAATATTCCTAATAGAATAGGGAACAGAGTAAAATTAAATCTTATGAACCAGATATGGTGGCACGTACCTGTAATACCAGCGGCTCAGGAGGCAGAGATAGGACCATTACAAGTTCAAAGCCAGCTTTAGCAACTTAGCTAGGCCCTGAGCAACTTAACAAGACCCTGTCTCAGAATTTAAAAATTTTAAAAAGCCTGGGGATGTGGCTCAGTGCTTAAGCTCCCCTGGGTTCAACCCCTAGTGCAAAAAAAAAAAAAAAAAAAAAATCAAGTCCTATGAAAGTAAGGTGGAAGCAAGACTGATTTAAAGAAAATGATAGATCAGGACATTGTACAGAACACCCTTAGTGTGACACTCCCACCTGATAGATAGAAGTGAGGGATCCACGCACACAGAACATAAGCCTATTGTGAAGGAAAAGTAAGTGGGAGTGAGCTGCAACATGTAAATATCATTGGAATGCCTCACAACCGGATGTGAAAACAGCTTGACAGATGTATGGTTTTAAGGTTTTGTGCTCAGCAGTCTCTATCTGGTGAGGAGTGCCTCAACTCACCCCACCTTCCTCATTTTCCTCCCCGATGGTTTTAAGATGAATCACACTTTAAATCAAGTAGGAAAGTTCAAGGTTACTTGGCATTTTGATATTAAACTGTTCCTAAGCTAGGGCGAAAGAAAAAAAAAAACCTAACCAAGTATTAAGGCCTTAATTCAAAGGAGCAAAAACTTTCTGTTCTGCATTACAGGATATGCTCTAAGAAGAAAATTGGCATCAGTCTAAAAAGTCTCACTGCCTGCTGGCCTAACTTGCTACAAGGGATAGAGCTAAAGAGCATCTGCTCATCTTACAACCAAACCTCTCCACGTAAAATAATGCCAGCGACTACTCACAGGAAACAAGAAATTGGATCCAAAACATTTGATGTGTTTTTATTGGGACAGCAAGTGAGTGGGGGAGGGGAAGTTGGACGGAGTGTATGTGGCCAGTGTGTGCGTGCACGCTCCCTACTGAGCTCTTTTGTAGGTACAGTTTAGTTTTAAAGATATGTGGCAGATGGAGAGATAGATAGATAGATAGATAGATAGATAGATAGATAGATAGACATATAAATTGATCATCAGGAACAATTTAGATTGATGAAAACTCCTGCAATCTAGTGTCACGGACTTTCTCAGAGGGATTTGCGTCTGGCACAGTCATGTCAAACACATCCTCTACAGCAGACCCTCCCCCACACAGACCGCCCACGCACAGGACTTTAATGATCTGGGGCAGATTCATTTACTGCTCTGTCTCAAAAAATGTACAAGATGCCTTACAGATGATAGATCTACAGCAGTGAAATCCGTGATTGTGCCTGGCAAGGAGCCCAGGCGCCTCATTTGCCACAACAATCTCCATGTAGCTCACCTTTTTTACCCTTTGCAGAGCACACACTTGAAAATGCCTCCCCAGGCTGCAGCAGAAGAGCAAAGCTGCCTGGCCCTTGGAAGGAGCTTCTGGTCCAGCTTTCCTTTCAGGACTGGATTTTCTGGACATGTTCTTCTGAGAGATACAGAACTTGCTCATTTCTTTTAACTACCCTGTTTTATAAAATCTCCTTCCCAGACAAGAATACAGTTTGGCCTCAAAATCAGAAAGCAGAAACTCTCAACTAGAAGGTGAGAGCCAAGGTGTGTTCATCACACAGTCCATTTCTAAGACACAGAGCTCTTTCTTTCTCATTAGATTGAAGCAAGGGAAAGTCTTCTGAAAGTGGAGAGGACAAGTAATCAGATTCGCTCCAGAAAAGCAAAAGAATACCAGTATTTTCCCAAAGGATCTTTAATGCAACCACCAAAAGAAATGTTGGAGGATCTGGGGATGTAGTTCAGAGGTACACTGCTTACCTACCATGCACAAGTCAGGGTTCCATTTCTAACACTGCAAAAAAAAAATGTAGATAAATAGACAGACAGTTTGGGGTTGAGGATTTAATTCAGTTGTGCAAACCCTTGGGTTCGTTAGCCAACACCACAGCAAAAAAAAAGGGGGGGGGGAGATAGGAGGAGCTCCCCAACACCCAATACAGAGTGTTTCCAGTTACAGTGGGTTATGATCAAATCTCAATAGCAAAACCACAAGACTAAATCAGAAGAAACCATAACAATAAAAATTGCAACACAGAGAGTCTCAGAATGCTATAGATGTTGGGGATGCATCTCTTTGAGGAATCAATAGAACCCATTCATTATACTCAAGGGAAATGCTAGGATAATATTGCAATCCAAGCTGGGAAAAGCTAGATCCTCCCAGCTTTCCAAGCAAACACTAGACAGATGGAGAGTTCTGGGGCTCCTAATGCAATGGGAGTTCCTATGTGAGAAGCCACAAAAGTACTTTATTTTAATGATAAAATCACATCTTTATCACTAAAGATCAAAATGAACCTGTAAATGAAGAAATCTGACCAGCTCTGAAATTAATTCATTTTTATTTTAAAATATATTCTCCTCATGACTTTATGGACCTCTAAGTATGTCCTTTGACCTTCTGGTGTTACTTCTGGTGTTCAAAGTAATGATTCTTGGCAAGTGCAATCGTGACAGACACAGCCATCTGATATACTTTTTTTTTTCCTTGAAGTCTTAAAAAATAATCTTCTAGGGCTGGGGGTGTAGTTCAGTTGGTAGTGTACTAACTTAACCTGTATGAGGCCCTGAGTTCAATCCCCATCACACAATAGTAATAATCTGCCATTCTAATAACTAAGTCCACAAGTTGCCAGATCAAAATACGGTGAAGAGCAAAGAAAGCCCAGTGATTTTCCAGAATCTGCTTTTCTGTTTTGATAGCAATGCCAGCCTCCTTTGATCAACATGGAGGAGTTGCTGTTGACTTATGTATCTTGCTTTCTCTCATTTCTACTTGGTACTTTGAGGAAATCGGCCAAATACCTTACTTAAGTCAGGGCCTTGCTATTATGGACATGAGTGTCAACAATGGAAAAAGAATACCCCATATGTCATAAAATTTTAAAAAATGTTAGAATAAAATTAATGCTTCCCTACTCTCTGCAGAACCATGTTTACATTTGAGCCTATGCCTCAATATACATTCAGAGTCGTGAAAGTATGGAGAAGGGTTATTCTTTCCCTCTTCAACTTCCAGGGAATCATGGTGGCATCCGTCAGTAAAACAGAATGATAAAGAAAGGGATCTGTTTATAATCAGTAAAGCTCAGGGGCCAGGAATATAACACAGATCCATTCTGAACCTGAGTGCTGAGAACATTCGGGCATAAAGAGAGCTTACTTTTAGTGGCTGGATTCCATCCATGCTTAACTTTTTAAAGATGTTTTCCTTATTTATGAATTTTATATGCAGGGGTATATTTAAACTATGGAAAAAGGCATGTACATCTAAAAGGTTCTTAAGTATCAGCCACTCTGGATTCATTATTGGGGAGCTAGAAGTTAGGTTTGTCACATCATAACAATATGATGTTCAATTTCCCGATTCCAGCAGAATCCCCATATTTGCATGAAAATGGATTTCAAAACAATTGAAGCTGATATGACCTGTAAATTAATATTTTTTCATGTAAAGCTTTCTTATTTTTTTCTTTCTTTTTCTTTGTGTGAGCGTATATGTGTTTGTATGGGTGATACTGAGAATTGAACCCAGAGCCTTGCATATGCGAGGCAAGTACTCCACCACAGAGCTACATTCCCAGACCTTTTTTTTTATTTGAAATACTAAGTTGCCCAGGATAGCCTAGAACTTGGAATCCTCCTGCGTCAGCTTCCTGAAGAGCTAAGAATACAGGTGTGCCCCACTGTACCCAGCTCATGTAATGCATTTTGATAAGCTTCTAATATTTAATTAGGGGATTTTTGTCAATGTGCAAGCACAGTCAAAAGGGTTCTCCACATCTTATTGTCTTATTATGACTGAATTTCCTTTTGGCCACTCAGTGAGGTCTTTTGAAATGAGCATGGTCTCATTGTCTCCATTACATGATCTCCAAGGAATGCTGAAGTTGCCAGCCTTCAGAGTGTGCATGATCAAAGGCATCAATCTGTGGGCAGCATAAAGACTTGGCAAAGTTCTCACAATGGGAAGAGATTGAGAAGCAAACTATTGTGGGTTCTGGGAAAAGCAATAACCTCAGATGCCACATGTTATTGGCTGAGGATCAGGCTACAGAATGAAGCTGAGCTGCAAAATGGCACATCAAAGAACTGCATTGCTATTCTGGCCACCTGAGTTTGACTCTCAGAGACGATGTGAGTTGAGGACACTGACACAGTCAATGAACCAAGTTCTTGATGGGATTTTCTTTTCACATCATGTGACTTCTCCAAACCAGTTCAAGATAAACCATCCCTGTGAGGAAAAGGACTTGTGTTAACTGCATTCACACATTTCTGAATCGTGGACACAATGTTTGAAGCCTCCTACATTTATTTACTCGTTCCTGACCTTGTGCAATGGGGCTGCATGATGACTTATATTGACTGACATTCTGTCTCTGTTGATGGAGATTAAATCCAGAGCCTCACCCATGCTAGGCAACACTCTAACACTGAGCTACACTCCAGCCCTTGATTGGTATTCTTTTAATCCCTTTCTCTTACTTCCTCTGGAAGACTTTTTCAGCAAAGACATGGCCAGATAAAAAGCAATATCAAGCACAAGTATAAAAATGAAATGCAACTCTGTATGGAGTAAACACGACCCATGTCAAAATCTAATAGTAATCTACTTTATGTCGGAACATCAGCCCTTAAAGATCAGAATGGACAAAAATCCTACAAACATTCCCAGAGGCAGTAAGACATGCTTGGCTCATAAAGGAATGCTCTGACATGCCTTCCCTCATGGGGACACTTCCAAGACCCCTAGTCTCACCCATTCTGCCACCGAGTCCTGAATTCTTTCTCTCCACCTGCCCCCAACCTCCTACTCCATGGCTGGCAGTGTGATGACTGTCACATCAGCAGAGTTCAACCTCAACCTTCTGTCTGGATACATTATTGAGTCTGTTAACCTCTGCTTTCTACTAGCTTCATGTTTATCTCTCTTCAATTCTTGAATAAACATGAATCGTCCTCAGAAAAATCTCACCAGCCTTTTCCTGCCTATACCGGGAAAGTCTCCAGTGTAGTCTGTCCTGATGCCATTTTGGGGTTAGATACAGACGTGCTATAGTCCCATCATGTCTAAGTTGAAAGGAACCATCAAGATCAGTATGTCCAAACTTTCATATGGTCCAAGGGTCAGAGGACAACAGTGGTATATTACCACAAATTATTAGATGGCAGGATGGATGAAAATGATAAAACAATAACTTTCAAAGGTTTTTATCTTGCATTAAGAGTCTCAAACATGAATATGTTAGCCTGCCTCTGAGATGACTCCCACTGATCCTTGGAACCTAGTATTCCCACCCTGGTGTAGTTTCCATTATGGTTTGGATATACCCCCAAAATATCATGTTAATGAAGAAATATTCAGAAGTGGAATGATTGTGAGGACTATAACCTAATCAACCCATCCTAGTTTGAATGGATTGACTGAGTGGTAACTGTAGGTAGGTGGAGTATGGCTGGAGGGGGTTGATCACTGGAAGCATGCCCTGGAGGGCTTGCTCTTCCTGAGGCCCCTTCTTCCCTTTCTCTTCCCCTCTCTCTGCTTCCTGACCACACCATGGGCTGAGCCACTTTCCTTCAATAGGTCACTCCCCCGTGATGTGCTGCCTCACCTCCAGTCCAGAGCAATGAAGCTGGTCATCCCTAGACTAAGACCTCTAACCCCATGAGCCTCAAATAAACTTTCCCTCATCTGTTTTTCTTGTTGGATGTTTTGGTCACATGATGAAAAAGCTAATTAAAACCATTTCCTTCCACATTATACTAAAGTTGGTGACCCACAAGTAATATTAGGACCTTTCTGAAATTATGTTATAGAAAAAGACTGTGACTTCTGAATTATTCTTCTCTCTCTCTCTCTCTCTCTCTCTCTCTCTCTCTCTCTCTCTCAGAAGCCAAAGAGAGAAGTCATCTGGCATGTTACAAGGATATTGTTAGAAAATTCTGAAAGCCCTCCATGGTAAGTCTACAGCCAACAGTCAGCAAGAACCAGAGGCCTGCCACCAAGCACTCAATTGAACTCACAAGCACATTCTAACCTTCATGTGAGACCACAGCCCCAGCCAACAGCTAAACTGCAACCTCATGATAGAGTTGAGCTGGGAACCCAGCTAAGAGGGTCCCAGGTTCCTGAATCACAGGACTGGAAGTCAACAGGTGCCTATTGTTTTCAGCTGCTGAATGTAATATAGCAATAAGTAGTTACATGACAATAGATAAATAGCACAATAA
Organism: Urocitellus parryii; assembly: GCF_045843805.1. Taxonomy (NCBI): domain Eukaryota; kingdom Metazoa; phylum Chordata; class Mammalia; order Rodentia; family Sciuridae; genus Urocitellus; species Urocitellus parryii. The sequence goes on along the minus strand of NC_135538.1, from coordinate 130,874,732 downwards.
ATTAATGTCAGCTTCCTAACAGTTTCAGGCAACTAATCACAATATTATATTATCCCTCATAATGCCATTAATATAAGTTTTCCTTCACTCATTATTTTGTATTTTATCTGTCTAACCAGATTATTTTGACCTTTTAAGCAGGCACAATTGCTTCACTCAAAATTAGATGGACACACAACACAAAAGAATGCTGATAAATATTTGTCTGTGGGTTGCTTTCCAAATCACATCTAAAACCATGGTGGAATTTTAAGAATGCTCAATGAGGCAGGATGATATGGCCACATGTTGTGGACATCTGGTGATGCCTCCCTGCCTCCCACTTCTTTTGACCAACAGCTTTCCTTCTCCCATCTCAGCCATCTGTCATGGGTGGACCCTTACAAGCTTTAACTAACTTCTGGCTACAATGAGACATGAACTTGACTTGTTTATTGAGACTAAATTTAGAATGGTGAGAGAGGGGATTTGTGTGAGAGCTTCTACAAAGATTCCTCTCCCTTCTCCAAGATCCCCAGGGCAAGGCTTTGAGATCCATGGCTGCTGGCCAAACATGCATGTGCCTGAAGGGAAGTCAATTGGATAAGACAGAGCAGCCAAAATGATGGGGTTTGATGTACTGGATGATATCTCACTTAAAACCAGAACCTCTTCTGCACATCTGAGTTCCTTATGCCTAAGAATTCTCACTTTGTTTTTCTGTCTATGAATTCACTAAATCCATTTTCAGCCTGCCTTGTCCATGTTTTATGACTTTAATAAACCTAATTGATATGTCACCTAAAATATGAATGAGATATATAATGCTGTGTTGCATGAAATGCATCAGTCCAGAATTTTCTAAACCTTCTAACCTCAAGAAATTTTGTGGACTCAACCTGAAGGTGTCCTTTTACTAACAGATGATTAAGAAAATGACAGCAATATTAAAGCTGTTTCTATGTTACTCATCTCACTAGCATTTCAGCCAAACAGAAGACAGGAAAGCATCCAAATATAGAATGGTAGTTATTCAACCTGTGGGAAATTCTTAGAGATCATGAGATTTTTGGCACAGGCAATTGGTTCCAGGATTCCCTGTGGATACCAAAGTCTGTGGTTGTTCATCTCTTGTAGAAATTGGCCTAGTATTTGCATGTAACCTATGCACATTCTCCTGTATACTCAAAGAATTTATAGATCATACTTAATACAATGTAGTTCTATGTAAATAGTTGTTATATCTTTTATACAAAAATAACAAGAAAAAAAAAAAAGACCTGTACATTTTCATTACAGAGACAACCATCAAAGACTTACCTTCATAGGACACATCAGCAACACAATATCATTTTCAATTCAATGTTGGTTGGTTCTGCAGATGTGGAACCTTTGAATACATAGGTCCATCTCTGTTTGCAACCAATATGTGACTCCATCCAAAAGGAGCCTCAGCTAGGAGCTGATGCTTAACCTTTAAAAAAGTCACGTGAGTTTTGCATTCTATCCCATATTTTATTTGTATTTGTATATACTTGGCACCAGGAATTAAAATCTTCTTGACTTGTTTCTTAGTCAGCAAAATGCTAAGTGAATAAAGTTAATGTCACATATCAGGTTGTTTAATTAGACATTTATCTAAAAACAGAAGTATTCAAACCACTGTGCTCTTCGAAATTAACTGCCTTTGCCACCACTCTACTCACCTACTGAAGGATATCTTTATTACTTCCAAGTATTGACATTTATGAATAAAGCTTCTATCAACATCTATGCACAAGTTTTTGTGTGGACATAAGTTTTCAGCCTACTTGAGTACAAAGGAGGGTAATTAGTGGATTATAAATTGTTATCAGTGAATTATGCTCACCCCAAATTCTTATGTTGAAGCCCCAGCCTCTGTTGTAACTATATTTGGAGATAAAGCCTTTGAGGAGTTAATTAAGGTTAGGTTAAATTATAATGATGCTGATTGATAGGTCTGGTGCCCTTATAAGAAGAGGTAGAGATACCAGGGACCTCTTCCCAGCCCATAGATGCACACAGAGGAAAGGCAAAAAGGGACCATCTACAAGTGAGGAGAGAGGCCTGACAGAGACCAACCCTGTCGTCAGCACCTCAGTCTTGAAATTTTAGCCTCTAGAACCATAAGAACCTAAATTACTGTTATTTAAGCTGTGATATTTATTGCAGCAGCTCAAGCAGACTAATACTGACTGTACTTCTCACCAGCAATAAATGAGACTTCATACTATGTCAGTATTGTTTTAATTTGTATTTCCCTAATGACATATAAAGTTGAACATTTTTTCATCTTTTCATATGCTTATTTGCTACACACACACACACACACACACACACACACATATGGTAATATGTCTGTTAAAAGCTTTTGCCCATTTTTGGATTATTTGTTTTCTTTTTGTTAAATTTTAAGGATTCTTTGTATATTCTGGATAACAATCCTTTATCAAATTTGCCTTTTGCAAGTACTTATTCTCAGTCTGTAGATGAAAAGTTATCTTTAAAATTTTTTCTTTATTTTAAATATATATATATATTTAAAATTAAGATATAACCCACATATTGTAAAATCATTCTCATTAAGTGTACAAAATCAGAGATTTTAGTATATTCACAAAGTGGTGCAACCATCACAACTATTTAACTCCAGAACATTTTTATCACTTACGAAACTCCATGACCTTTAACAGCCATTCTCATTCCTATTCTCATTCAGCAGCCACTCATCTACTCTCTGACTTGCCATTTTGGAAAGTTTATATATATCTAGAATCATATAGTGTATAGCCTTTTGTGACTGTCTTCTTTCTTTCACTACAAACTTCTCAGGCTTATTCATGTCAAGCATTTATTAGTATTTTATTTGTCTTTATGTCTGATATGAACATATCATATTTTATTTATCCATTCATTGGTTGATTGTTGTTCCCACTTTTTGAAAATTTGAATAATTCTGCTATGAACATGCATGCACAATGGTTTTGGGAAGCCTGTTTTCAAATCTCTTGGGTATCTCCCTTAGAGTACAACTACTGAGTCACATGGGAACTTCATGCTTAAATTTTTGAGAAACTGGAAGACTTTTTTCCTAGTGGCTACATCATTTTACAATCCCACTAGCAGTATTTCAGGTGTTCAATTTCTGCACATAGCCATCTTAGTGAGCAAGAAGTTAACTTCTTTGTGATTTTATTTTGCGTTTTTCTGTTGCCTAATGGTGTCAAGCATCATTTTATGTACTTAAGTCCATTTGTATATCTTTCTTGGAGAATTGTCTGTGTAGATCACTTATCCATTTTAACTGTATTATCTATATAATTATTGAGTGAAGTTGTAAGACATCTTTATATATTCTAAGTTATGCATCCTTATTAGAAATATGATTTGCAACATATTATCCCATTCTGTAGGTTATCTATTCACTTTCTTGATGATGTCTTTTGCAAAGAAAAAGATCATAGTTTTGATTATTTCCAGTTTCTTTTTTTTCTTTTTGTCTTCTTTCAAACTTTGGCAGCAGGGGGATTGAATCCAGGGTCTTGTGCCAACTAGACAAACATTCAACCACTGAGCTCCACCTCTAACCTCTCTCCTACTTGTTCAATGCGAAATTCACCTGTTTTTTCCTTACTTTTTCTTTTTTCTTTCTTGTGTATCAGTATACTGAGTTACTTAATATTTCTGTCCATCTTACCAATTTTAAGTGCCATTTGAAATGTAACTTTTAATCAAACTATTAGCTTCACCTTCAGTGAAAATAAACCATGTTAGGCTATTTATTTCTTTGACAAGAGTCACAATTCCCAAGCCATGGGGCGGCGTGGGTCCCTGAAGCAGTCTGTGAGAAATGATGTCCTTCCGTCATTTTCAGGAGGAGGGGTATGTTTCCTGTCTAGTGAAGCTCTCATCAAGTTTCAATCCAAATAAAGCTGAAAGAGTTTTCAGATTGGGAGGATGGAAGGCGGGGAACTTCTGGTGAGAGTGGCTCTGTGCAATTGTTGTTTCTAGTACTGAGCTTGCCAATCAAAGGAGTAAGTGAGCCCAAACTTAACCCAGTATAGACTAAACAGCCAGGGGACTGGGGGTGGGAATTTGCTTACAAAGGGATTTCCTGTGTGGTTCAGAGTTTGGTGGCAATGAAAAAAAATTAGTGGAGGGGCTTACTCTATGATTAAACATGTGTTCTTGAATAGAAAACCCCACCCTTGCATGTAAAGCTTGTAAGCAGGACAATCATGGAGAATGTTTGCTGAATTTCACTTGTGCAATGTCGATCCCCAGCAAAAGATCACTTTGATGAAACATAGCAAGCCAGTCTCTTGCAAAGCGATGAAACTAGGTCACATTCCCAATTGTTTTGAGCTTGATTTTTTAAATGTTTTTAATTAGTTCTTCACAGTTATACATAATATGGGGGTTCAATTGACATATCATGCATGCATGGAATATAATTTGCTCCTCCTCTGTCCACATTACTTCCTCCCCCTACCTCCTGTCTCCCCTGTTCCACTTCCTTTACTCTACTCGTCTTCCTTCTATTTCTTTATAGTTTTTTTTTAATTGGTGCTTTTTTTTTTTTTGCCTATTCTTATTACAGTACTTTGGTGAGTTTTTTGTTATTGCACTGACTACTAGAACTGTTCAACAAAAATTTAGTCCATTGGAACACTCCAATAGTGAATATTATCAGGGATCCAAATTTATTTCTGATATTGCTAAAGTAAACTTCCATGGGAAATCATTCAAAATCACCAGAGTTCGGTTATATTTAAAGCATATAATATACTAAGAGGAAAATATTGAAAGTTTGAGAGTAAATGAATGGGACTCTTCAATTAACAAAACTCTCAAAGGTAATTAATTTGAATGTGTAATAATAATTTTACTAGTACCTAAAATCAAGGACAGTCATGTTGGCCTAACCCTGGGACTTTTATGTAATAAAAAACCAATATTCCAACAAATTGCTGGCCAAAGAACAACAACAAAAAAATAACAATAACAATGTGCCACGTAAGACAGAGGCTTACCCAAGGGAAACCAAAACTTTGATTTATGCAGTAATAATAATGAATACTAAAAGATGTAACAGTAGGATATGTCACATGGGCAGGGAGGGGCTGGCCGTCCATTCCCAAACTTGCCACTCACCTTATTCCTTAGGTCCAACCTTCCCACCTGGGTAATATAGCATGTGTTCAAAATCTTTCTCCTAAAAGCCTTCCCCAACCCTTCCAATCTGAGCTGGTCATTTTCTTCTCTGATTCAAGAGCATCCTGAGCATCCTACAGCAGAAGTTCTCCATGGTGTAGTTAGATGTCTTGTCCACCTACTATATGAGGGCATGTAAGATCAGTGACTTACTGGTCTCTTGTGCTCCAGTGACCCTAGCACAGATCTTAATAAATAACTGCTTACTGAGTGAATAAATGCATTTTACTTTCATACATAAATGTAGCTGCCATTATTAATATTATACCCACATTTCCTTGGTTAATCTAGAAAATCCAAAGCTGTTTCACCCATTACTAAAATATAGTGCATATACAGGAGGGAATCATTTTAACCAGAGTAAAACTGTTCTATATTGAACCAATCAGAGAGAAACAAACACAATCATTCTGTGGTATCCCTGGGGGGGACTGGTTCCAGGCCCCCTCTGATAATGACATTCACTGATGCCCATGTTCTTTGTGTAAAATGGAATGGCATATGTATAACCTATGCACACTCTCCTGTGTGCCTCAGATCATCTCTAGAGTACCCAGTGCAGCACCAACACATTACTTCATTCGTGTGGATTTAGCATAGTACTCAGTGAACTATGAATTCAGGTTTTGCTTTTAAAATTTTCTGGAAATTTTTAAATTTTTTTGTCTACATTTAGTCAAATTTGTTGACATAGAACACATAGAGTACATAAAGTACTAAAGAGACTATAGTACACTGGAGGCTATAATGTAAACTATGTCAAAGAAGCACTTTTTTTTACTAGAAAAGTCATTTCAATATATTTAAATACATAAGATGAGCTGAGGAACAGGAACTCTGCATTAAAGACTGATTTATAATTAATCATTGTATCGAAAAATTTTGAAAAAGAATTATAAAAGTTCTTTATGATTCTAATCTGATGAGAAAATAGTCTTCTAATAAGTAATTTGCAGGTAAATTTCAATCTGATTTCTATGAAATTGTCACAAATTAAGATAAACAAAAATTTATTATTTAGTATTACTTAGCAAATATCAGAAAAAGCTAGTTTAGTTTATAAGAAATAGTGACAAGAACTACTTTAAATGACAAATAATTTTCTATTATACTTTCTTGTGCTTTGCTTTACATATTTATTTTTGGTTTATTTTGAAAAAAAAATATTTACACAACTTAGATCTTCTAACATTTTAAAGAACATGTAGACTTCTTTGGAAAGAAAACTATTTCAACCAAGTCAGTTTATCTCTGAGTTTGTAATGCAGTCAATTTGGTTTAATATCTTCTAAACAATATTTTTTATAGAATCACTACTTTCAAAATTGGATATGTAAATACATATATTTGTTCTGTGTCTAATATCTAGTCAAGGGTTAATTGCACCAACTGTACTGTGCACTAAACCAGACCAAACCACCCATTGAGTCAGCATTTCCAAGATAGATCCCTATTAATTCATTTACCAAGAATTTTAAATGATGCTTATGCTGAAAACTTGAGAAACCATGCTAAAAGATCCAAAAACAGCATCTTTTTCTTTATAATTCTCATGAGTTAGTTAATGAGTGAATATTGATCAAAAACAGTGCATGAAAATGTATAAAACCCCACAGATCAAATTTCATGTTCATATAAGGAAAAGATCAATGTCACTCCAATTTATCAATGTCACCTCCACATTATTTAAAATTGTTATTTCCTACTGGAGAGGCTAAGACAGGAGAATCACAAGTTGGAGGCCAGCCTGAGCAATTTAGCAAGACCCTATCTCAAAATGAAAGGTTTTTTTTTTTAAGGAGTATTGGAGATTAAGCCCCCAGAATAAAAATTAAGAAAAGAAAACAACAGTGACTTCCTTACACTTAGAGTTACCTACTTGCTGCAGTAATGTTGGCACAGAGAATTTACAAGCTAGTTGAATATTTGCTAGATAGTTCAGTAGTAGAGCATTTGCCTAGCATCAGCAAGACCCTAGATTAAGCCCCCAGAACAAAAATTAAGAAAAGAAAACAACAGTGACTTCCTTACATTTAGAGTTACCTACTTGCTGCAGTAATGCCAAAAGATCTAATCGTGTGCTGTAGCCAAGTGAATGAGAGGGAGGCTTCTACACCAAGAGTTTCCTGAGGCAGGAAGCCAAGGTAGTACCTGCCCAAGGAATTGTCATGGGTAGTGGGCAGCCCTGACATGGTACAAGGTGGTCATACTGGCTAAGAGCAAAGAACACCTTCTTTTATCTAAGTGACTTGTGTCACCACATAAAAACCTAGCCCTAAATCCCAAGCAGCAGTAGACAGATGCTCACACAATCAAATTGCTATGTAAAATAACCCGTGCAGCAATTCATAACCTGCTCTCTCTCTTTCTTTCCCATCATGTTATTTCACACTTCCATGCTGTTCTCTGGTCTAGGAATGCCCTTTCTTACTCTAATTCACAAAACTAATACGACCTTCCAAATGTAACCCCCTCTACGAAGCTCTCCTGATTCCTTCCCCATCCTTTTGTGCTCTACCATAGCCTGCATTTCTCTGTGTTGTGATGTTTGCTTCTCTATTTCCACTGCTCCTTAAAGTCAGGAACGATGCCCATTGTCTTTGACTTTGTCTGCCAAAGAGTACCAAACATAAATAAGCAGCCAATCGGTGAAGGCATGGAGGGAAGAATGGAGAGATCAAAGAAGGGGGAGAGAGAGTATTAGATGAGGTGATAAAAGTTAATAATATTATTAACAATCTCAAGAGCCCAGGTGAAGTACCCAAAACTTCCCTAAATCAAAGGTCCATGGATGTGTGTCAACATGATATGTCTCCGTATGAAAAACTGTCCCCCAAAATCCAGCCAACACATTCTTGGTCAACTTCTACTGCCGGGGTTAAAAATAGTATCCCCTTCATAAAAGAGTTAGTTAGTGACTACCTCTTTACAGGTATGATGAAATATAGCTAGAAATATGTCTCAAAGTTTGTAAAAATTCTTTCATCACAGAAAATGTCCAAGAATTCATATCTATGTATTTTTAACAACTGATTAATGAAGCCACATACAAGGAGCTGGTGGAAAAGTAGACACAGAGAGTTTACAAGCTAGTTGAATATTTGCTAAGCAAACCAAATGAGTCATTGCTTGGGGTAATTAAGGTTAGCCATGTCTGTAATTACCCTTCTCCAGGAAACTGGGACAAAGCTCAAGGCTCAGGAATATGCAAGAATACTCACAAAATAGCTCAAAAGGGAGTGCTTTCTCTTGGCTTTAAATCCCTCTAACTACAAGGGACTTTTGGAATAAAGCTGCAATAGACAAACTTGACATTTAAAGAGGAAAATAGAATGACTGCTATTTTAACACAGAAAGCACTCAAATAATAACCGAGACCAGGTCTCTAAGCATCGTCTATAGAATCTCTGAGATGAGACTTCTGGAATTCTCACTGTTATGTCCACAGCCTCTGAGTGATGGCCATCCGCTCCTGGAATGCAAATCCTTGTTCTAGTCACCTTGCTGTCTCCTCTGCGTGACTCTTTCCACTCCTCTTTTCTACAAGGCTTTTGTTTTACCTTTCAGCTGTTCTTTCTGTATATTTCCATGAAATGTAGAATTGCATTTTCTATCTAGTAAATTCTCCACGTTCTGCTGGGAGTATTATTTCGTGCAAAGAGTGGGCAGTTATTTCCATACATAGCTTTCTTTCTATCTGTGCTGTCATACCTTTCTGTACATTTCATTTGTATTTGCCATGTCATTTATGTAATTTTTATTTGCCTCTATAATTTTATTTGGTGGTGGTTAAACTGGTAATAAATGTAGTAGATCCTCCTTATCCTCAGGGGATATTATATTCAAAGACCCCCAGTGGACACAAACCTTGGATAATATAACTCTATATTTGCTGTCTTTTTCCAGCACATACATACCTGTGATCAAGTTTCATTTATAAATTAGGTGTGGCAAGAATTGAACAATAATTAATAATAAAATAGGACAATTATCCCAATTATGCTGTAATAAAAATTGTGTAAGTTTCCCTTCACTGGACTCTCTCTGGTTTCCATGTAATGTTTTTATACCACAGTTGACCACAAGGAACTGTGGATAAGAGGAACTACAGAGCTTGGTGGACAGTGCAGGACCCCAAGTCCTAGGCTGAGTGCACACAGACAAAACTTCAAGCCACAAGGAGATTTCCTTAGTTTAAGCTAGGAAAAAAAAAATCAGGACTTGGGACATAACTCAGCAGTAGAACCCTTGCATAGCATGTGTGAGGCCCTGGGTTCCACCCCCAGCAAAAAAAAAAAAAGCCAACTACAATAAATTATTTTCTTTTGAAGTCTTGCCTTAGCAATGAGGCTCACATTTGAATGTTTATTCATCAAAAGGTTTCCTCTGTGTGAGAATCATCTTGGGATTTTGCAATGGATGAAAGATTTTGTAAATTTGGTAACATGCAATAAACCAAAGGCAACTGTAAGACTTAGAATTAGGCAAGAATAGCCAGCGTATCATTCGACATGTGATCAATATCCCTGCAAAATCCTTCAAATGAAACCCCACACCTCCAGGTCTTGGGGCAATTAATAAATGGAGATTATTTCTGCTTTACAGGGTGGTGAGGAATAAAGCTTATCCCTTTTGATAAGGGTCTTATTCAGACACTCAGAACACAGACATCTTTCAACAAGTGAAGTCTTAGAAGGGAGGAAGAGGTGGAAAATGTCGGATGAATTCCACAGAAAAACTGTCTTGAAGACTAGCAAGTGAACTTTAAGCTAATTCATTTAAAAATAATAGGAACTGCGGAGATCAGTCTTTCTGGAATCCTGTGAGAAAACAAAGACTCTGAAGTCTGGCCAGTATGGTTCCTTTTCATGCTGACAACCATCCCCAACAGGTGTGCCCTAGTCATTGTCACTTTGCTTAAGACCTTACTTGCAATGTGATAAAGAAAGAAAGGGAGGGAGGGAAGGAAGAAAGGAAGGAGAAAAGAAGGATACTTACTGATGTTTCATTTGTGATCTAATAATACATGATCAATTTTTTATGAATAATTCACAGGCACCTGAGATGAAGCAAGAGAAATCATCCCAGTGTAAAACTGTATACCCTTAACATCTGTCTTTAATCACTTGTGGTCTGTCTCACAATGAGAGTGACGTATTAAAATCTCCCAGTGTTGAAGCATTTCTGTCTGCTTTCTCCCACTATAGCTTTTGCTGTATATGAATGCTGTTTTTTCCTCTCTAGATTTTAGGGCCACTTTCTTTTAGTTATTTCTTTAGTTTATTTCTTTCTTTATCCATATATATTATTCTCTCATTTGTTTTTCTTATTTTCTTCCAATGTTCCTTATCATATTTTCATCTGGATCTATTCTCCTTTATATAGCTCACCACATATTTATTCCTTGATGAGATAATTTTACCTTTCTTTCACTTCTTATCCTGAGTTTAATCAACTCTTTTCATTTCTTCCTGTTCTTTATTTGATTTCTGTTTATACATTCTTTTTACTTCTGATTCAAGGTGGTTTGGTATATTTCTCAATGCTTGTTTGGATATATTTAATTCAGACTGGAGTGTTGTCCTTTAGTTTTCTTCTATTTAATGATTTTGGGGAGGGTGGAATTTTCAGCATTTGAGATGTATCCAAAATTATTTTCTGACTTTTTAAAATCATAACTCCACATGGATTTATTCAATTTTTTCTGTTTACTTATTTGATATGAGAATGAGTTCACAGGATTCTTACTCCAACAGAGTCTTCTGTCATTGTAGCCTAGTCCTGGTTTTTTAGATGAGTTTTTAATAGGGGGAAAAGTCTTGAGTGGCTTCCAGTACTTGGGGCCTCTTTTATTTTTGCAAGACCTGAAATTATCTGCTGACAACACACCTGCCAAATGCAACCTTTGTTGGAACTCTCAATCCTCCTGCCTCAGCCTCCAGAGCTGGGATTACAGAACAGACTTGATGCTATTCAAATGCTCTTGTTCAGGGCTCTCCAGCAGCCAGTTAGCATCACTTCTTCCTTTCTCTTGCCCTGAAGGAGAAGCCCATGAGGGGGACAATGACCTGAAGTACAAATTAATTATTTCAAGATACAATCAAACTTTATTATTTTATATTATAAAATGGAAAGTATTAAATTATTTCTATTTATTGAGAATTGACTAAGAACGAAGTAAAAATATTTCATTTTAAATTTCACATAAAATAATGTTCTGGTTTAAATTTTAGGTATCTCCCAAAAGCTCATGTGTGAGAAAATGCAAGAAAGCTTTGATGTGAAACAATTCAATTGGGTGTTCAGAGTCTTAACCTAATCAATTTTCCTTAATCCCCTGATAGGGATTAACCCGGTGGTAACTGTATGCAGATAGAGTGTTACTGGAGCAGGTAGGTTCCTAGGGGCACGCCTTTGGGATATGTATTCTGTCCTTATTGAGCAAAGCTCTCTCTCTTTTTCCTGATCATGTCCTGAGCCATGTTCCTCCACCACACTCTTCTGCCATGATGTTCTGCCACCTCTTAGACCCAGATCAAAGGAACTGGCCTTGTATGGATTGAGACCTCTGAAACCATTGAGTCACCCTCCCCCTCCCCCAAAAAGCCTTTCTTGCTCTAATATTGTTCTTGGCAGGTATTTTGGTCACAGCAGCAAGAAAGCTGACTAAAACAGATAATATGACATAGACAAATGCAAATAAATATTCCTATGAGAGACCCTTTTGAGTCTTTTAATCACACAACTATATAATACTGGGCACAGGGATGCTGAATTGGTTACTCAGATCAGGGGAAATATCAAGCTAAATCACATAGTTTATTTTTGATGCACGCTTTTAAAAATAACAGTTTTATAAAAACAGCACTGTATAAATTGTATACAGTTAGCCCTCTGTATCTGTGTGTTCCAATGGAAAGTACTCCCAATGGAAAGTACTCGGGAAAAAATTGTGTCTGTACTCAATGTACACAAACTCTTTTTTTCTTGCTATCATTCCCTAAACAATACAGTACAACAGTTATCTACATAGCATTGACATTTTGTTAGGTATTACAAGTTATTTAGAGATGATTTAAAGTATACCAGAGGATATGCATAAGTCCTAAACCAATGTTGCACCATTTTCTAAGAGGGACATAAGCACCCTGGGTTTGGGTATCTTTGGGAGTCCTGGAACCAATTCTCTACAGATCATGAGAGATGGCTATATTTTGCATTATTCAGGCCTATTGAGCTCTTTCAGTTATTACTTCACCTTGGACTTCTTCAAATTTTATGGATATTAGAGATGTCAATTGTTTATAATCTTTTCAAAGCATTCAAAGTATGTTTGTTTTCTTGTATTTACTCTTTCAGGCACAGTTTGTAAATTTCAGGACCCTCTTTTGTATTTAAAAATTCTTCTAACAACTTCAGGTCCTCGATGAAAGGGAGTTTTAAAAATGATAAATATTTAACTACCATACTTAGTAATATAAATGTAATGCAGTAGGTGGAAATCATCTAAATTCCTCTTAGGAGAGTTAGGCTCGTTTGTATTTTATGTTTAGGAGGTGGGTGGGTGTGTATGTGCATGTTGTAAGGAATATCTTGATAAATTCAATGAATGATAGAAAAATAAGGGTTTGGAGCTCTTGGAGGGCAAAAGGGAGTTAGCAATCTAGGCTAGGAGGTATTAGTAGAAGACATGGGAGGAAAAAGGAGAGCACAATTCTACAGAGATGGCAGATTGGCAGATAGTTCTTCCCTTAAATACCAAGATCTCCATAAATTCTATAGAACTAGCTCATGCGTGGTGTGAGTGGATTGTGGGTGAACTCATAAAAGGGACCAGCTTCATTGACAACATAGGTCATTATGGCTAGACCTTACAAGATTCAACAGACATCTGGGTTACAAAAATAAAGATAAAGCATCTCCTGTAGTTCAAGAACTCTTAAAGATGCCTCAGAAGCAACATCAACAGCTAAGTAAGTGTTGCTTATACAGCAGGACACAGAAAGAATAGCATGCATTCTTTCTGGCTCTGGAAGGAAGACTATCAAAAATATTGGTGAGAAAAAATTTCATGAATGTATACAGAGTGTTTCTGACACAGATAAGTAGATAGATAAAAGATAGATAGATAGATAGATGATAGATAGATAGATAGATAGATAGATAGATAATAGATTTTTTTAAGAAAAACTTTCACCTAAAACACACAGTTTGTTGGGAGGAACAGCTATTAACATCCTGTTGAACACATCCCTGCTCCATCATCATCAGGATCCCACTTCCCACCAGGCAATATTCCAGGCACAGAGAAAAAGGGTGCTGGTCAAAGAATGAAAAGAATGATGAAAATTGAGAAAAACAAAACATTGTATTTCCTGTACACTGGAGAAATCTACTTCAAAAAGGCAGCTACGACACTGTATCACTGTTCTCATTTGCCACAGCTGTGGGACTTGAAAAATAAAGCCCCACACAGTGAATAAAGAATATTAGAAAATATTGGTGTCTTAGCTGAGCAAGCTGTTGGAGTGGACTGCTCCAGGCAACTTGAGCTGACACTTGGAATTTTCCAGTGCTTCTTCGTCATTGTATGCATAGTGGAATTTTTATATTAATAAGGCAATTTGTTTCTCTTTTAGGCAATGTGAAGCAGTATAAATGCAAGGTAGCATTCCTTTATGGCTCATAAGCAACCCCATTGATTTATTTACTCACTCAGACATGTATATATTGAGCACCTAAGAAATTCAAAACTGGAAATGCAAGTAATAACTGCCTAGGGTGTGCCTGCATTACAAATCCATTCACCCCCTGACATTCACTGCTGATGGAAAGGTGATTTTCAGATCTTGCATAAAATTCGAACACTTTCAGCTTTACTTGCTTAAATGCAAGGGAATGTCAAAAGAATACATTAGCAGACTGATAAATTATCTGAAAAACTCTGTTTTTATATTTATGAGCCATGTTAGTTTTAGAAACCAAGGTATATGGAATTCAAATAAATATGGGTTTTGACTCCATAGAGCCTGATAAATTAGCATTACTTCCATTTCAATGTTCATAAGACTTTTCCTCTTTTATAATAAAATTCCTTTTCCCTATTTTTAATTGTCAAGGAATCAGAGTTCTACTAAGGTTATTCAAGCACATGGTAATTTTATACAGCAATTATTTCAAATGGCAGGAGACTTTCTCTGATTTTCTACATCATCTTCTTTATACTAGGTACACAGGAGGCTAACAAGCTGGTACTCAGAACTTCTGTGTTGTTGTGGACTATACTACTCTTAGTTTGAGTACTTGACTTCCTATCTGGTGCTTCAAGGACAAAACCAGCCTAGGACAGAATATAACATGAGCTCTTTAGAACCTCCAGCCTGCAAAACATTTAGTTAAATGTCCTCTTCCTGCTTTGTGCATATTTACACTATCTCTTATCCCTTTACAGAGCACCAGAGAACCATCCCCCACTCTCTCTGATGGGATCATTTAACTTTCAAGTTAAGGATTATAAAGACAGAGATGAAAACACTCTTCTTCATCAATACATGAGTTTTACTTAGAAGAAGACTGCAGAGAAGGAGGAGGAAGAGGACTTACGTTTTGCCTTTTCATAGCTTCAATGAAAATTTGAAAAAGGCCACACAGTCTGTCCTGCACTTCTGCAGGTTCCACATCAACCAATTCAACTAACTGGGATCGAAAATATTTAGAAGAAACATTGTGTCTGTAAATGAACATGAACATATATTTTCCTTGTCAGGATTCCCTAAACAAGATAGTATGACAACTGTATGTAACATTTACATAACATTTACATGGTGTTAGGTATTATAAGTCATGTAGAGATGTTTTCAAGCCTGTGAGAGGATGTGCATAACTTATAAGCAAATAGCATGCCATTTTATTTAAGGCACTTGAGCATCCATGGATTTGGGTATCTAAGGGAAGATCTGGAGTCAATTTTCCATGAATTGTGAGAGACAACTGTATATCTCTGGTGTTAAATTACCAGGGCTTAGGGACTGGAAACTTTATGGTCTTAGGTTGATATCCTGGATGTCATCATTAAAGCATGATTATTTCTTTTTTCTCGAATCCATGAGCCCTATCAGCAAGCCAATAGGTGGGATTGCAGAGTTCTAGAGACAAACTCCCACTTCTTATCTTCTTTAGAGACATTGTAGAAATGACTGAGAGGAGCTCCTCTTTATGCAGCTCACCTCTGCCCTCCCTGGTGTACATACTCATTGACTTCAGTCTTAGGGAGTAGAATTAGATCAGAATCTTTCAGACAGGCTAGAAAGGGGGAACCACTGTGGTTGTAGCATCCGAGGCTTCTTAGGAAATGAGGTTCCCATCCCATGTATTTGTTGACTCAGCCATACCATCATTCATGCACGTTTATTACCCATCTATCATGCATTTGACTCTATGGAGCCTGATCAATTAGCATTACTTCCATTTCAATGTTCATAAGACTTTTCCTCTTTTATAATAAAATCCCTTTTCCCTATTTTTAACTGTCAAGGAATCAGAGTTCTACTAAGGTTATTCAAGCACATGGTAATTCTTCTCAAATCACATCCATTCCTCTCTTTCTCTCCTGTCTCCAAGGTCCCAGAGTCAGAATGTCCTTACTTTTGGGCCCTACTGAACTATACAAGAAGTCTTGGTTTTCCAGAAAGGCTGCAGGTCTTTTGATCTAGAAGTTACCTAAGAGATCGTCACCTCCCCCACCGGGGACTAAAGAATCATCAAGTTCACACTTGCTCTGTTTGGAGCCAGGTGATCCACATTATTTCAACTGGCCATGATACACAGCTCCCTCTGAGACATTCCACTTCTCAAACTGTAGTATCTTCTGCTTCATTCCCAGGTTCCTCAGTGCAGTCATATCTCAATCTCTTTGCACAGTTTCCAAACCCTGTATGTTTCAAGGAGAAGGCAAAGACTTGGAAGAGGCTTTCCTGCAGTGTTCCCTAGAACAGATCCTGGCTGAACATCAAAATCTCCAGGGAAAAATTTAGGAAACATATTCCTGCTACAATCCAGGGAACTAGAGCAATCATGCCGGGTATAGAGGCCCAATCCCAGAAGCAAGGAAGGCTACCAAAACTCTCTTGGTACTGTAGCTAGTGGAGCCACAGTACCAAGAGAATTTAGTCTGGTTGGAATGCCAATGAATCTGGATTTCTGAAAAGCCTAGTGCATTGGATTTAAATGCATAAGCATCCTTTTTTATTTAAAAATAAATAAATAAATAAAAGGAGTTAAGCACAGAGCCTACAATAAAGGCAAACTTTTAGCCTGAAAAGAGAATGCATCTCCACATCATGTACAACCACAAGAATGGGAAGTTATACTCCAGGTATAGGTAATATGTCAAAATGCATCCTACCGTTATGTATAAGTAAAAATAACAAATAAAAAAATAAATGAAAAATAAAGAGAATGCATGTGGATTCTCTCTGAACTTTATCACAGTACCCTTCTAATTAATCTCTTAATTGGGTTACAAGTCCAATTCTATTCAGGTCTAGCCAACTCCTTCTTAAGCAGCTGATAATGAATAATCTAGTGCGGCTATTAATTTTAACTAAGTAGTTTGTGCTTGGACAAAGTCTAAGTCCTGGACCCCTGGAAAGGTAGGATTCCAGGAACTGAGCATAGCTGGGAACAGGGCCTGGCCAGGGAAAGGGGAACAAGCCCCTGATGGAGCCCTTTCTGACTGCCTATTGCTTCAGCTTCAGTCAGGGGAGAAAGGTAACTCACACTTGTATTTGTGCATAATTTATATAACCCTTTTCTTCTCAGACTATGTAAACAGAAGTGATCATTTTAACCTTTACACATCAGATATAGAAAGGCTAGGTCCATACATGGGAGAGGAAAATGAAGCAACAAGATAATGGGGAAAACATAAATGAGGCACATAGAAATAAGTTATTATCTTGAGGTTAAAAAGAGGCTTGTCCTCTTATTGGAAGAAAGTCCTTCTTTCAAGTGACCAGTGACACCAAGAATAGGAGAAAGTCATGCATCAGTCATGGAAGATAAGAATTAGAATATTAGAATATTCTAATATTCTGTGGCCAAGTTTGAGTTAACAAACATGGAGACTTGATGACTAGTATAGATACAAAACACAAGGTAAAAAAAAAGTGGAAACAAGTTAGGTAACTTTCTTTTTTTATTGATTTTTTTAAAAAATGACAGTGGAATGCATTACAATTCTTATTACACATATACAGCACAATTTTTCATATCTCTGGTTGTATACATAGTATATTCACAACAATTTGTGTCTTCATACATGTACTTTGGATAATGATGTCTATCATATTCCACCATTCTTGCTAATCCCTTGCCCCTCCCTTTCCCTCCCACCCATCTGCCCTATCTAGAATTCATCTATTCCTCCCATGCTCCCCCTCCCTACTCCACTATGAGTCAACCTCCTTATATCAAAGAAAACATTTGTCTTTTGGGGATTGGCTAACTTCACTTAGCATTATCTTCTCCAATGCCATCCATTTACTTGCAAATGCCATGATTTTATCTTCTTTTATTGCTGAGTAAAATTCCATTGTATATATATATGCCTCATTTTTTTATCCATTTATCCACTGAAGGGCATCTAGGTTGGTTCCACAATTTAGCTATTATGAATTGTGCTGCTATAAACATTGATGTGGCTATGTCCCTGTAGTATGCTGTTTTTAAGTCCTCTGGGTATAGACCAAGGAGAGGGATAGCTGGGTCAAATGGTAGTTCCATTCACAGATTTTCAAGGAATCTCCATACTGCTTTCCATATTGGCTGCACCAATTTGCAGCCCACCAACAGTGTATGAGTGTGCCTTTTCCCTTTCATCCTCCCCAACACTTATTGTTGTTTGTATGCATAATAGCTGTCATTCTGACTGGAGTGAGATAACATCTTAGAGTAGTTTTGATTTGCATTTCTCTAATTGCTAATGATGATGAACATTTTTTTCATGCGTTTGTTGATTGATTGTACATCATCTTCTGAGAAGTATCTCTTCAGGTCCTTGGCCCAGTTATTGATTGGATTTTTGTGTGTTTGAGTGTGCTTAGATTTTTGAGTTCTTTATATATCCTAGAGATTAGTTCTCTATCTGAAGTGTGAGGGGTAAAGATTTGCTCCCAAGATGTAGGCTCTCTATTTACCTCAGATTGTTTCTTTCACTGAGAAGAAACTTTTTAGTTTGAGTCCATCCCACTTATTGATTATTGATTTTAATTCTTGTGCCAAAGGAGTCTTATTAAGGAAGTTGGGGCCTAATCCCACATGATGAAGATTGGGGCCTACTTTTTCTTCTATTAGATGCAGGGTCTCTGGTTTAATTCCTACATCCTTGATCCATTTCGAGTTGAGTTTTGTGCATGGTGAGAGACAGGGGTTTAATTTCATTTTGTTGCATATGGATTTCCAGTTTTCCCAGCACCATTTGATGAAGAGGCTATTTTTTCTCCAGTGGATGTTTTTGGCACCTTTGTCTAATGTAAGATAATTGTAATTTTGTGGATTAGTCTCTATGTCCTCTATTCTGTATCATTGGTCTACAGGATATAAAATAGACACCCATAAATCAAAGGCATTTCTGTATATCAGTGGCAAATCCTATGAGAAGGAAATGAAGAAAACTACCCCATTTACAATAACCGCAAAAAAATAAGATACTTGGTAATCAACAAAAGAGGTGAAAGATCTATACAGTGAAAACTACAGAATCATAAAGAGAGAAATCAAAGAAGACCATAGAAGATGGAAAGATGTAACTTGCTCTTGGATAGGCACAATTAATATTATCAAAATGACCATACTACCAAAAGCACTATACAGATTTAGTGCAATTCTGATCAAAATCCCAATGGCATTCCTCATAGAAATAGAAAAAGCAATCATGAAATTCATCTGGAAAAATAAGAGACCCAGAATAGCTAAAGTAATCCTTCGCAGGATGAGTGAAGCAGGTGGCATCGCTATACCAGACCTTAAACTATACTACAGAGCAATAGTAAGAAGAATAGCATGGTATTGGCACCAAAACAGACTGGGAGACCAAGTTAGGTAACTTTCAATGGGTGAAACAGACTGTAGAACCTCCATACCTTAGATGGTTACTCCACAAATAAAAGGAACAAAGTGCTGATACACACAACTGTTGGGATGGATCACAAGGAAAAAACATGCCAAGTAGGAAAAACATATCTCAAAAGTTCACATGTTATATGATTGCCCTTACAGAACATGTTGAAGTGAGAAAATTAGAGAGAAGAAGAACAGAGGTCACTGGGGTTAGGGTGGGCTCTGGCCATGAAAGGATGGCACAAGGGCTATTTGAGTGTATCAGATGTTGTCTCTGTACTGTATGTTTACTACAGTGGTCCCAGGACCTACCTGTGTATGTTACACACACACACACACACACACACACACACACACACACACACACCAGTGCAAATGAAACTGGTAAAATCTTAATAAGGCCAATGGATCATAACAGCATCAACTGGTTGTGATATCCAACTGTAGTTTTACGAGAATGTCGCCACTGGAGGAAACTAAGTAAAGGGTACAGGTGAACGATCTTCATTATTTCTTAGAACTGTATCTGAATCTACAATTATCTCAAAATAATGTTTTAATAAGATACTGGATATAAATAAGGAGAAAATGTTAAAGTCAATGGGAAAATCCATGACAGGAAAGTAGACAGTATTTAAATAACAAGACTATGTAAAAAATTACTTCAGACACCCCAAACCTCACATTCAATATATCAGGAACCTTCTTGCTAGTAACTGAAGTGCATTCAAACACACACACACATAAAGAGAGAGAGAGAGGGAGTGGGGAGAGAGAGAGAGAGAGAGAGAGAGACAGGCAGACAGACAGACTGCATTCTAAGGCAGAGGATAAAATTGTTTTAAAAATGCAGATTGGATTCTTGTTGAGGTATAGTAAAGCCAATCAGGAGAGAGCAAACACCAGAAAGACAATCCGTTACAATTTCTAAGAGAATGGGGCACACCATGCCATGGGAACAGGTCACATGGGGCAGCACAAGGGTCACGAGATGGCATGAACTAAGGGGAAAGAGCCTTCACTGTGGTTTCTGTAGGAAGTAGCAGGAGGGACAGGGTTAGCAGACTTAGGACTGGCTGTTTGAATAAGGTGTTAGTGTTTTGTTGCTGTGACCAAAATAGCTGACAAGAATAACTTCGAAGAGGAAAAGTTTATTTGGGGCTCAGAGTTTCAGAGGTCTAATTCATGGTGGACCAACCCCACTTCTCTGGGCCCAAAGTGAGGCAGAACATCATGGCAGAAGGGCATGGCATGTGAAAGCTGCTTACCTCCTGGTGGCTAGGAATCGGGAAGCAGGGTGGAGGGTGCCACAGGGAAGTTGAACCCTTCCATGGCACACCATCAGTGATCCCACCGCCTCCAGCCATGCCCCACCTGTCTGCAGTTACCACCCAGTTAACCCACCCAAAGGGAATGGACTAATAGGTTACAGCTCTCACAATCTAATCATTTCACCTCTGAATAGTCCTGAATTAACACAGGAGCTTTGGGGGGACACCTCATACCCAAACCATAAGAAAGAAATTCAGTGACCCCTAGGGTATACACTGTCCCTAGTTGTCTAGAACCGTGCCCTGGAATAACTAGGGCATGGGGGTAGTAGCTAGCTTGGAGTATAAGAGCCATTCAAGGGGGTGGTTGGGGTGTAGGCTCTGGGTGGCATAGGAAAGTTTTGCTCACAAGTGAACCCTTTACTATTTTAGGGATTAGTTAACCAGGGGAAGAGTAGTTTCTTCAGGGTCAACAAGAACCAGGTGTCAAAGCATCAGAGTGAAAACACATGCTTAATACACAGGGTTGTTGACCTTCATTGATGAGGAACAGATCTTTGGTCCTCAGCTGGCTTGCACACCTTGCTGAGGTAGAACACAATGAGTGGGAAGGCTTCCTGAGGTATCCAGTTATTCTTTCTTCCATAGTACAGAACTCAGAACTCATAGTTCCTGATTTGTTCTTAAATTCTAAGATCTTACACAGATATTTAAATCTGTGTGCATATATAATCTTCCATAGCAGCTAACAAGTTTAATGGACCAGACTTCTATTAATTTTATCTATCGAGTTTTCAACTATGCTAAATTCCACAATCATGGCTTTCTAATTGTAGGATTATTGATTACCTATAATTATTAGAATAGATTCCTTGAAGGACTTTTCCTTTCCTCAGAAGTGGCAATGGGATTTGCTCCAAACTACCAAGAGAGCAAGTGCAGATTGTCGGAACCACTGCTGGACACACACCTGTACAACAATGTCTGGTCCACATAGCCTGTGAGTCTGACCACTCTGAGCTGCTCCGTTGAGCCTATTTACTCTCAGGATGCACATGTATTCAAAAATGACTTGTGTTAGGGTCATAGTTTACCCTTAGTTTATCCCAAGTCTTGTTTCAAATCTTTACTTTTCCAGAGTATATTAAGTCTTAGAAAATATCACCCATTTACCTGGGCTTAAACAATGCATGTACAGGAATTCTGATCTTTCCACTGGAATATGTTCCTTCAACAGAAAAATACTGTCCCAGAACATTTACTTACCCAATTCTAAGCAACAGAACAGCACAGCTTGAAAAAACTAAGATATAGTTATTTGCACTTTTATCTTACCCTAGCAAGACAGCACATGAAATGCTGAATTCGTTTCCTCTCTGGGGAATAGTGGAAGGGAAGGGTAAGCCCTCTCACCCTTGGCCTCCTGCCTTCGTATGGAAAGTTCTCCTGGCAGCTCCTGCTCTTCATCTCCCTTGGCTGTACATTAGATTCCCTTGGACAGTTTTTAAGAACACTGATGCTTGCTCCTAGAAACCTCTAGGTCATTTGTTCAGGATGCCCAGTAGTTTTCCTGTGTATACAAGATTGGAAAACACCAGCAATTCTCTACTCCCAAGCTTCACTCACTCCTGCCCTTGGGAGAAAAGCTGAATTATTAGGTTGATGAGCTAGAGAAAAAAATTGAGCTAGTTCAGCTCAGCTTTCCTCTATGCTCTCAGACGGACATTTCTGCCTGTCCATGGGGAAACTTGTGGCACATGTCTATCGAGGAGGCCTACTGTTGACCAGCTGTGCCTAGGAGTGAGTAGGTACACTCACTGTCAAGCCCATTTGGCCACAGATCAATCTCTGTCTGCTCCTCCACTGATTTCTTATGTCTATACTCCACTTGGTTCCAAGGATGGAGGCAAAAAAGGAGGGACTTAGGAATCTAAGTAAATTCTTAGATTCCTATAAGTATCACTAATACACAAACTATGTTAGTATTTTTTAAACTAAGTGAAAGAAATTACGTTGTTATGCAAAAACTCCCCCACAGAAATCTTTTCCTAGAACCCTGAGAGAGGCTGTGAGACACCAGCTCAGAGGTACACAGCAGCTGGCTCTCTGTTGTCCGGGTCACACATGCATCCTGGTACCCTGGCCTTTGTCCATTTGGAAGAGGTCAGTCTTCACTTGTAAACTCATATACAGAGCCAGAACTAGATCTCACACTCACTTTGAGTCTCTTTTTCCAGCCTTCTTCATGTGACCCTGGAAAAGCTATTTCATATTTCTGCATTTCATTTTCTTTTCAATTGATCAGAAATCACAACTCTTACAATGGATGAGTCAAATGTCAAATGTGCTTATAGGGCCCTGGAAGAGGTACAAGTTGTTTTGAGAAATGAAAGATACTTGGCGTACTATTTCAAGTGTAGGTGCAAAGAACAGAAATCTACTTCAGTGAGCTCAATTGTCAAAGGTAAATGACAATTTATTTTAGAAATACAAAGCTGTATAATGTAAAAGGAGAAAATGGAAATGACAAACATAATTTCCAGAGGGACTTCAGCTTTAGGAGTTAATGTCAAAGAGGCCCAACAAATTCATCCACTTTGTACATTTTTTACTCCATCAAAATTTATAACACATCCTCAGATTCAGAGCCAACACAGAGAGCTGCAGGGATAAAATGACTATTTTAACATGGACAAAGCTGGTCCAGAGGCTGTTGCTTGCATAAAGGGCCAAATGGCCCTGCTAATTTAAGCATCATTACTTCTTAAAGTATCTTACTCTTGTAATTGTAAATATATATTTACAGTTTAGTGGCTTTTACACTTTTAACCTGCAAAGCATATAGGAAATTATTTTACTCCAAGTTCAAATTTTCAATGACATATTTAGAGATTAACATAAACAAGATTTTTTTTAATGGTGTGGTTTGAACCCAGGGCTTCCTCATGCATACTAAGCATGTGCTCTATAACTGAATTATACCTCAAGCTATGATCTGCCGCATTTTTATACAGATATTGCCATGCTTATTAGGTATGGTGGTAACCTATATCATTAATTTCACAAAAGAGTAAAAATGTCAGAAATGACACTAGATAAGCAATCAGTATTTGATATTCCAAAAGCTGAGGTTTAAGCCAAATTTGAGACCAGATCTTATCTCAAGTTTCAGGCCTAAGTTGAACTTCAATGCCTCCCTAAATAAAGAGATAGATAGGTAGAGATTAGATTGATGGGAAGACCAATTGACACTGAATTATCTAGGAACTTCCTCCTTCAGATTTCAGAAATTTGGTCTTTCAATCATGGCCTATAAATTGAAGGTATTCAGTGTCAAAGAAAAAATATAAAATCTATCAAAATTTGGTTCACTGGGTTTTGGCACTTCTTGAAAAATATTGGAAAGCAAGATAATTAAATAAAACCTAAAATTATGGATTTTATGGTCAACTATGGATTTCAGTGATTCTTATTTCCCTTTATTGTAATAAAAGTAAAATTGGTTGTAGAAGTGCACACCTGGGTTTGGTTATAAGATTTTAAATCTTCCCTACTTGGAAGCACTTCACAACAATCTTTTAAAAAATATTACTAATCTGCTGTGCTTGAAACTCTTGGCATTAGTTCCTGGAGGAAAAAGTTAACTATTCTGGCTCAAATGCTAAAAAAGTAGCAGAACACATTCAGAGTAGTTGAGTAGTCTAGAGGACTGAAGAAATATAAACTGAAAATTCTTTCTGTTTTACTGCTAGATTTTATCCAGAATGAACTGGAGAAAGGAGGAATTTACAAACCATCGTTTTAATTTAATTTACTTTAAATCAAATTAACAAGTATTTTAAAATTCACGCCTCTGTTTAAAAGTATTACATCTTTTCTTTTCATGCATCTCATCCTTCTCAATTAAGGAAACCCAAACCCCATATGTTCTCTATCAACATTTGATAGAGAATATCAAATACCACTCAGTGTAGTTCCATGTAGAATGAATGTCCTATGACTAGTGGAGTCTAATAGCCCTGTATCTACTATATATGTGTTCCCACCTTTTCAAACTCCAAGGTAGTTTTCTACTTTGTGCACATAGAATACTCAGGTTTACTGCATGTGTTGTAATCCAAATCACATGATGACTCTCTTCCAAAGTAACAATGAGATAGCTCCAACATACCTTATATACAAACCTTATATACAAACAGAGATATGATAAATTGTGGTATAAAGATGTATTAAGAATTGTAATGCAAAAAAAAAAAAATAAGAGCGCTCATGTATAATGGCATTATTTGGTGTGAACATACTTTATATACAGAGACATGAAAAATTGTGCTGTGAATGGATAATTATGATTGTAATGCATTCCACTATTGTCATGTATGTAAGAAATAAAAATAAATAATTAAAAAATGAGAGAAAATGAAACAAAAAAAGAAAAAGAAAAAAATCTATTCTTCTGGGGAATGGCTTAAGGCCATCATGAAATTTCTTCATTTTAAGAATTCATGTCAATTTAGGAGAGAACAGCATAAAGTTGATGGTGTGATTTGACTTGAGAAGATATCTAATACCAGAATATTTATAGGAAATATCAGAATACAATCTGATATCTATATATTGAACAGAACAAGATTCACAGTGTAGGTCTGTCATTTTGAACTTCTTGGCTACCTTGAAAGATTTTGTACCAATTTATGCTATACCCATTGTACAGATTTTTTATTATTACAGATTAGTAAGCAAATTTACATTCATTGAAGATGAATGGTAGGTGATCTATATAATTCAACAGGTACCAACTCAACATGGAAGTCAGCATTTAAGAGAATCACCTCATACTGAAAAGCCATCACAGTGAATTGCATTTTTCCAGAGAACCCCACAATGATTGACTATGGGGAAGAAAATGAGTAGCCTGTGGAAGAATGCAATGATTTCTTTGCTTTGGGAATTGGCACAAATATAAAATATAAATTCTAAAGGAATTTAGGTAGTAAGTACAGCAGCAATGATGAAGCATTTACATTTCTTTATCTTTTTTTGTATTTTCTTGGAAATGTGACAGGTAGAAATCATATTTACTTCCTGACACCTTTGTAAAGAAACATCTTTTGATTTGCTGATGAGAACAGCATCAAACTATAGGAACATTCATCTATTCACTGAAAACACATATTCCTCCTTGATATTCACAACATAGGGAGAAAATGTGCCTGTTATTGCCCAATTGGGAAAGATAATATCATACAGTTGTTTTGCAATCTTGAGTGATGTGATAAATTATATTGCTATGCCCAAGTATTTGCTATCCTTCTACTAGAAAATAATGTATCCCTAGTTATGGTCACACAATTTACACTGTCTCTCTGTAAGAGGAGGTTTTCCCACCTTTGATGGTTGAGCATAGCTGCTTGACTTGCCTTGGACAAAGAACCATTCTATGAGCCAATGGTGCATATCTGTAAGACCCAGGTACTTGGGAGTCAAAGGTGACAGGACCACTTGAGCCCAGAAATTCAGTCAGCTTGGGCAAGTGAGACAAATGAGAGAGATGGGGGGGGGGTCAGAAATGGAGAAAAGAAAAGAACCATTCTATGATCCCACTCTTCCTCTTCCTTGCTTTATAAGAACAGTATGTTCCACATGAAGATATGCCTCAAATTGAAATGAAAACCTGTAATGGAGAAATGAAGCTCTGTATAGGTTAAACCACTGAAACTTAGATATTATTGGTCATTGCAACATAAACTTCAAAAGTTTAATATGCAGAGCATTGAGGCTAAAGATCAAAAGTATGCACGGTAAAGATGGAAGCTCAGAGGCAGAATTGGGGTCTTTATGACATCGCTCAGCTTCTGTTTAACTTCTAAATCACATCAATATCTCCAGAATTTGCAATACATGAGTCAGTTAAATGTCATTAATGCTACGCCTTTGTTATCTGAGTGCATCTTAGTTGAGCCAAGAACTTTCCTAACTGATAGGATGTTCACCGCTTTTTCCCTTGTTAATTCACAGTGGAGGAGGAGTCTGGTCTCCTGCTTCTCTGCACTGGCCCACTCCCTCCTTATATTCTCCATCAGCTGCTATCTTTCTCCCTGTACTACTGGTTCCTTCCCATCTGCATTTGGGTACAGTCAAGTACCACTTCTTTCTGAAAGTCTATATTGACCGATTAACATCTGACCACTTGACAGTCTGCATTCAGTTCCTTACCCCAAATCACCTATAACATCTTACACTGCACTTGTCTTAACACTTAACTTTATTTATACTAATTATCTGTCCTTTTTGCCTGTGATCACCACTATATGTAGGTTTTAAGCTACTTTTTTTTTCATGACTATCAAAGTTCAGGGAAAAGTTGTTCAGAGAAATTTTGTAATATTCACAAAGGAATATGCTTTGCATTCATAGTACCCACCAAATTACTAAGAAAATAATAGGAGCATAATGAATGTTTACCATAAAATGCATGAAAGCATGATTAATAGAGGGAGGAAAGGAAGGCAATAATTAGTTCTAGTATTAAAAAAGGTTATAGAATACATGAGTAATGGAGATTAAATTGAAGTTATAATTTGTGGTCTGATGAAAGTTTTGCAAGTCACGATAAGGTGCTGGTTCTTCCCTCTCTAGGCAATGGAATACTATTAAAGGATTTCAGCAAAGAAAGTCATGTTTTGAGCTGTGGTTTAGAAAGAGGACTAGTGACAATAAAGGGAACTGGAAATGGGACAGACTGATCATTGTGATTCTATAAGCTCTGACTCATTAATTATCCAAACTGTGATAGGAATATAGATTTAAAAAAAAAAGAAAATAGCAGACAAGATGTAGTTAAGAAGTAGAACAGACATAGCTCAAGAAATCAACTAAGTGTCCAAATGGAAAATGATGCAAAGGTTTTTAGTTTAGCTGTTGCTGGTATTAATCAAGAACAGAGGACAGAAGAGGGAACTTGCCCTGAGGGAAACGAATTCAGCTGGAGACCACTGCGAGTGAGACCTTGGCACACTGCGATGGAGCAAAGTGTAGGCTCAGACCACTGCTGGGGCTACAGTGAAGATCTGGGAGTCATCAGCAGAGAGCCCATCATTCAACACTCTGCAGATGAGAGGATGAAATGGGGGAGACAGTCAAAGACTCAAAGACACAGCCCAGGGGATGTCTCTATTCCACCCTGAGGAGGAGGCACCAGTTGAAACACTTGCAAGGAATGTTCAGAAATGGAGAAGAATTTGGAAAATGTGGTGTCACAGAATCCAAGGGCCAGAGAGTCTCAAGAAGGAAGAACAGCACTGCCAAATGCTGCAAAGAAAGGAAAACATTGACATCGAACCAAAGAACACTCTGACATACAAAATTTAAAATAAATAAATAAATAAGGGCTGGGATGTAGTTTAGTGGTAGAGCTCTTGTCTAACACACATGAGACCCTGAATTCTTTCCCCAGTACTATAAACAAACAAACAAAAAATCCACCATTCCCAGAATCAGATGCATTGATGATAGAATAAGATAAAAATGAAGCTGGGCATGATGGCTCACACCTATAATCCCAATGGCTAGAAGGCTGAGGCAGGAGAATCACAAGTTCAAAGCCAGCCTCCAGTAACTTAAGGAGGACCTAAGCAATTTATCGAGACCCTGTCTCAAAACAAAAAATAAAATAAGGCTGGGGATGTGGCTCAGTGGTTAAGTACCTCGAGTTTAATCCCTAGTACCAAAAGATAGAGATAGATAAAAATGAAAGAAAAAAGAAATTAATATAAATATAGCAATATAAGTTTATTTGTGAACAGAAACCAAGAGCTTAGCTACTAGTGATGATGATGATTCATTGACTAACTCCATAACTATGTAAATGGCCTTGTCCCTCCAAGGACTCAATTATCATCTGTAGAATTATCTGAATTTAACAATTGTTTGACCATGACATCTATCTCTCTTACCTAAAGTTGTATATAAATTGTTTCTCCGTGTGTGTGTGTGTGTGTGTGTGTGTGTGGGTGTGGGTATGGTGCTGGAGATGGAGCCTATGGTCTCATGCACGCTAAGCAAGTGCTCTACCATTGAGCCACATTCCCAGCCCTCAAATATATTAAAACAAAGAGTTTATTATGTGTAACTGTCCACTCAAACTCCTTCATCATTTTACTCTGTAGAACTGAAGAAGGTTTTTAGGTATTAGTCATTAATTTTTTTATGAAAATTCCCAGCTTTCAAGCAATGGCCAAATCAAAGCTTAAGTTTAAAAACCATAATAAGATACATATGTGCTTTTAAAAACTGGAAGATGCTTATGAATGTCCTTTAAAAGCCTCATTCCTAAATCACAAAAGTATTTTTGCAAAGAAGGGTGTGGTGTGACATTTATTCACCACATTTAGGTATCATTTCTTCCCTACAAATAGCAGTAATGTATCCAAAAGACCCAATTATCACTGGCAAATATTTCCATAAAGAACATCTGGCTTTTTGTCAAATACTTGGATGGTTTCAATGATAGTTATTCCATTTCTCTGAGATGTTTCATGCACTGATAGTGCAAATACACTATTCTTGGGCTGCTCGGTGTTTTTCCCTTTTACCTTGAAAACAATTATTTTTTACTTGTTTTCTCCCATTATTGTTCTTGTTAGGTTCCAGGGTTAATGGTAGTTACCAACGTGAGATGCACTTTTTCACTCTTTCTCACATACTATGTTTTCATCCATACACTTCTCTTATCCTAAGTATTAATTTATTTGTAAATAAGTCTATAAATGTGATATATCAATTAGCATCTATTATTTCTAAACTTTGGTTCTGCGCAACCACTGTCTTTTGACTCCAGACCATGTACTCTGTATCTATGAAGCTGATCATTGGTGTCAAAGGGTCAGGTAGATCACATATGAAAATACTCCTCCCCTTCTTCCAGCAGATAAAAATGCCAGGTAAAAAATAAAAATATTTACAGCCAATCTCTAAAACATGAAGTGAAGCAGGAATGTTATGCTAAGTGAAATACACCAGTCACAGAAGGTCAAATGCTGTACGACTCTACTCATATGTGGTATCTAAAATAGCCAAATGCAAAGAAGAAGAAAGTAGGTTGTTAGTCGCCAGAGGGTAGGAGGACAGGGAGGAATGTAGAGCTGCTGCCTCAATGGATATACAGTTTCAATTTTGCAAGATGAACAAGTTCTAGAGAACTACCAGACAATATTGTTGCTCATAGCTAACAATATTGTAGTGTATACTTACAATTTGCTAAAGGGGTAAATCTCATGTCATGTGTTCTTACCACAATAAAAGAAACCCCCACAGAATAACTTAATCCTCTAAATTTCATAATCTGACAACCAGTGAAAGAAACATACAATTCTAGAACAAAGCAAGAGCATTCAGTGGCAAACCCTAGCTCCACCTCTTTTCTCTCTCAAAAGAAGCCATATTGGTGAATCAGAAACAAATTTACAATGTTTGCTGTTGCCTTCCAGTCTGAAGATATGTAAAAATGGATGTAAAAAAACCCAGAATGTAACTGTGCTGCAGAAGAAAGACAGGAACTAAGTATTCTGACAAAGACTACCTGCCTCTGGCAGTACTTTTATTATCATTTCCTCATAATAAGAAAAGGTAATACACTATTAGCTTTTAGCTACTTTTGGTGGGGTGCAGTGGCAGGGTGGATTACTGGAAATTGAACCCAATGGCACTTTTCCTCAATCCTTTTCATTTTTTACTTTGAGACACAGTCTCACTGCATTGCTGAGGGACTTGCTATGTTGCTGAGGCTGGCCAGGAACCTGTGATCCTCATGCCTCAACCTCTCCCTAGTCCAAAGGTGAGTCAGGACATCATGATTTTGTATCCTGCCACTTTACAGAATTATTTTTAAATTGTAATGGCTTTTTGGTAGCATCTTTAGAGAGATTTTATTTCTTTTTCAATTTGAATTTTTTTCTTTCTTTCTCTTTTCTAATTACTCAGGTTAGAACTTCCAGTACTATGTTGAATAAAAGGTGAGAATGGGCACCTTTGTCTTGTTCCAGATCTTAGAGAAAAAAACTTCCAGCCATTTTTCACCATTCATCATGATGTTGGGTAATCAACAGACATTTTCAATTTTATAAGGTAAAAGAGAGAATTTTTTTTTCCAATTTGCTCATTTTAAATCTGATAGCAAAGCCAGGTAAGAAAATAAAAGAAATTATAAGTCAATGTCATACATAAGCCCTAGTTGTAAAATTCTTTGAAATACAAGCAAATAAAAATAGCCATGTATTTTTTTAATTTTTTAGTTGTTCATAGACCTTTATTTTATTCATATATTTATATGTGGTGCTGAGAATTGAACCGAGTGCCTCACACATGCCAGACAAGTGCTCTACCACTAAGCCACAACCCCAGCCCCATAGCCATGTATTTTTTAAGGATAGTACAGTGATACTATGGATTCCAAGAATGAAAGGATATTTTGACATTGGAAAATGTAAAAATACAATTCATAATATTTATAAAACATCAAAGGACTCTAGCCACAAATGCAGAAAAATATTTTCTGAAAATTCAACTCCTTTTCATGATAAAAATGCTTTTTTAAATTAAGACTAAGACCTTATTTTACCTTACCAAAAAAAAAAAAGTGTATCTGTATGTTATTTCTGAGCAATTTCAAACAAACATTTTTCTTCAATGATAAAACTTTAGAAGTAATCTTTTAAAAACTGAAGTCAGAACACGATGTCCACTACCAGCATTCCCATTCACCCTTGTAGCTCTAGCCTGTTCAGTTCATCAGGAAAAGGAATTAGATGTACCATGAGTCAGCTTTTGCTGCAATAATGCTAAAAAGCATACAACTCCAAGGATTGGCCACTTGTGACCAGTCTTTCCTTCTCTTTTGCAGGACTGTGGGTCAGTTCAACTGGTTGGGTTCATCTGGGCCCAACTCAAGTGTCAAAGTTGGGCTCAGGGTTTTTGTTCCATGTGTCGCCTCTTTCTGGGACACAGGCTAAAGAAGTGGCTGTCACAGGTACTCTCTGCTCAAGAGGCTGAGCCTGACAATGCCAGAAGAGTTACAACTTTTGCTTAGACATGAAAAAAATCAGCCCATTTATCTTCCACTGGGTGGAGAAGCATAAATTTTTTTAGCAATAATACACCTTTATAAATATGAAACAACAGCAACAGAATTGTTATGTACAGATGGAAAATAATCAAAGAATTATCATCTTCATAAAAAAGCAAGGCATAAGAGTAATAATTCATATATATTAAATTTTATTTGACTTAAACATGAACCAATAGAATGGATGTTATATAGAATGTCTCCTGCTGTTACAGACATTATTCTTTTAATTGCTGAGTTGTGGAGGATACAGGGACCCAAGTAGGTGATTGTCGGAGCAAACGCAGTCACTCGGGGTAATAGTTACCAGTACTTTTTTTCTTATTCTTTGTCTTTCTTTCTTTCTTTCTTTCTTTCTTTCTTTCTTTCTTTCTTTCTTTCTTTCTTTCTTTCTTTCTTTCTTTCTTTTGTGTATGTGTGTATGGTGCAAGGGACTGAACCCAGGGCCTTATACATACTATGCAAATGTTCTACCACAGAGCTATACCCTAGCCTTACCAGGACATTTTTAATTTACAATCTTCAGCTTACATTTTTATAGCAATATCTGAAGTTAATTTGTGTTTGTAGCCCTTTATTTTCCAGAAAAGTACACGTTGAAACCTGTTTAAAATGCATGAGTGACCATTAAAAACAAAAAGACACAAAATGTATAAAATTCAGACATCTAAAGGAAAATTTTAAATCTTCAAAATCTGTGGGACTCTGACTCTTCACTAATTTTGTCAAAAGTTTCTTCTAGAAAACTTTTATTCTGAGATTTTACACTCTCTAAAAGCAAACTCATTATCAAGGAATTCCATTTCCTGATGTCCAGAATCTTTTTTTGATTAGAAGAAAAATAAAATATGTTCCCTCTAGCAAGCCCTCTCCCTTCCAGAGACTTAGGCAATTTTGTGTTGGATGGACAATGGGTTTGACTTCTGACCATTCTTGTCACCTGGATAATCTAACCCAACAGTGGTTCTATTATTCCTGTTTTCATTTCAGTTAACCAATACAAGGAAAATGCTATTTGAGCACTTTCTGGGAAAGAGAGGGCAGTATCTTTCATTTGCTTCATATGAACAAGGAATCTTGTGGCCCCAGTTATTGCTGGCAGCCATCTTGATACCATGAGGGAAGCCAATCAGAAAAAAAAATTTTGAAACATAAATGATGGCAGAGCCAAATGAATCCTGGAAGCATTTAAATTCGGCACAGTTAGAAAGGGTCAAATGGTTTCTCCTAATGCAACTTTGGGTCAAGGAGGAAAACCTCTCTCCTAGCCAACTTCTCCTCAGTTCTCAGTGACATTGGATTAGTGCCTGCCCATGATGGCAAAGAGAACCAAGATTGCTAGGCAGATTGAGTTCTCTGTAAAATTTGGCTTCTGTTAACAAGAAGGAGGACAACTGGCTTTAGTGTGAACAAATGGCATCTGCCCTTCCTGTGGTCTGTAGAGAGCCTGACCTCAGGAGACTGAATCAGACCCTGCATTATTCAGACATGTATTAGCTGCACTCACCTATTGGAGGCTGAGCAGCTATAACAAGCCATACTCCCTGGGTACCTCCATGGGTACCCAAACAAAACCAAGCAAAATGCTTAATTGTAATTAGCATTGTGGGGAAAATTCGAACTCAGAGCTGGATTGAACCTGAGATTGTCCCATCATTCTGAGCTAGACATGGTTTCAGAGTGGAGGTCTTTAGTACCTTCCCCAGGTCTAAACCACACTCCTCCTTCCTTAGCAGATGGCCGGCAGGAATGCCTCCAAATTAAAGTCCCTTCTTTGGGTGGTGAGTTATGAAGCATGAGTAATGATGGGGATGAACTATGAATTTCACACCAAAATGCTTCATCTGGTTCATATTCATTCCAAGGGCAGCAAAGCATTCAGTCAAAAAAAAAAAAAATGGAGAAGAGGAGACACTGGTGGCTTTGACCCACACAACGCCTGACACCACACCAGTAGTCTGTCACATAGACAGGCTTTTCACACCTCCTACGTTTGGCATTCCTGTGCCATCTTGTCAGCAGTCTCTAATATATCTCAGCTTTTCCCTCTCATGGCCCGCATTAACTTCTCACAACTTCCCCAGATTCTGGTAGCAAGATTCCTGTCCTAGTGGTGCTGAATCAAGACAAAAATCAAGGCCACATTAGGAGCAATGAGTGTACAGTAACACTGTTGAAAATAGAGTTAGTGACCAGAACAGCCTTGAGAAAAAAGTGCACAAGATAAAAATGAAAAGAACTATGAAATAATGTGATGAAAAATATCAATAAATATTAGATACAAACTTTATGTCTTAGTGTTTTTATTGCTGTAACCAAAGAACCTCACAAGAACAATTTTAGAGGAGGAAAATTTTATTGGGGGCTCACAATTTCAGAGGTTTCAGTCCATAGATGGCCAAACCCATTCCGTGGAGCTCGAGATGAGACAGAACATCATTGCAAAAGTTTATGGCAGAGGAAATCAGCTGAGGGCATGGCACCAGGAAGCAGTGAGAAAGCCTAAACTCAGCTCACAAAATACAAACCCCAAAGGCATGCTCCCAGTGACCCACCGCCTCCAACCACACCCTACCTGCTACAGTCACCACCCAGTTAATCCCTAACAGAGGATTATCACACTAATTAGGTTAAGGTTCTCATAACCCAATCATTTCACCTCTAAACTTTCTTGTATTGTTTCAAATATGAGGTTTTGGAGGACACCTCACATCTAAACAATAAAACTTTTAAAATACTAAAAAAAATAAATAAATAAAGCAAAATAAACAACAAAAGGCTGATCAACATTTACACATTGTTCGGTGAACTAACTTATCTTCAAGAGAAAGGGAAAAAAATCTATGATGATTCAGGCAAAAGGAATAAGTCCTAAGAAGGGGACAAAAATCGAGTGGAGTCAGCTTTTCCATATCAACCATGGAAATCAACGAATAAGAAGGGGATGACCATGCAGATTGAATTTAGGCTTAAGGACATTGATTAGAGTTAGGGAAGTGAAGGTGAATCTTATAAAAGCTTGATAAAAATTATAATATTATTAGCAAAAATTAGAAGTCTTAAATGGAAAATATGAGATATGTAGTTGGCCTAATTACCTCATTCTTCAAAGTGGTTCTCCATTGTCATTAAATAGGCCCCCCAAAAGAAAGAAATAGGATAAAAGAGAAGGCAGGAACGAGGAAGTTAACCCATATCAATAGACATGGAAGGAAAATTACAGATAAATAATAGATGATGTATAAATGGATATATGGAAGAGAGACTGATTGATAAATAGGCAGATAGGTCAACTGATTGATAGATGGTTGATTGATGATAAATAATAGATGATACATAAAGATCAATAGATGATAGGCAGATAGATGATTGATAGATGGTAAATAATGTATAGACATAGGTAGATGAAGATGGACAGATAAGAAATTGTATATGTGTGTAAGTGAAAGAAGTAGTATATAAAACAATAAGCATAGCACGGTCTTATTTTTAAAAAATAAAATTAGACTTTGTTAATGCAAAGAAATGATTCTGGAATAATATATACCAAATGGGTTCATAGTGCTGACAGTTGCTACCTCTAGAAATTGGAATTATGCCAGTGTACAAAACAAGACAATTTACATTTAACTGTATATACTTATATCTGTATGCATTGTCTGATTTTTTCAGCCTAAATTTCCAAAAGGAAAATATCCTTCTTTTATAGCATATGATTTAATTGATCTGTGGAAGGCTCATCTCTTGCTCTGTATGGTATGTATGTTTATGGGCATCTCCCCTCTATCTCTATTTGTCACCCCAATTCACCTTCCCCTGTAGGAAACTATTCTAATGTGTTTGAAGTGTATCAATCTTTGCATGTATTTCATATTCATATATTCTGAATTTACATAAATGGTATTATTACATGTCCATTCCTTACTTTTTAAACTCAGCATTATGCTTTTCATATTATCCATGTTGCAATGTGTGCAACTTTTCTATTGCTTCTGATTGATTCCTACGCTTTACCACACAACTTTTCTTGGAATGGACTTCCAAGTCATCTCAACTCCCTACCTCCTCCAATAAGGCCACAGCAAAGTCTCATACCTATTTGCTAGGTATGAAGAAGGTATAATTACTTTGACATAGAATTCCAGGAGAAGAATTGCCAGGTAAATGAATACATGGATATTTAATTTAACTCGGCACTGCCAAACATTTTACATTTACAAGAAAACACTAAAAAGTATCCTAATTTTTTTTAATTAAGGAAAACACTTTAAACTTATGGTTAAAAAAAGACTTGATTTATGGAAACAAGTTTTTTTTAATAAAGCTATCACTCATTCTTCACCACAAAATAGTCTTGCCATATATGAGAAAAAATGAAAACAGTTTTGAGTGAATCACAGTTTTAGAAAGAGAACACATTTCTTTTTCACAGTATTGCCTGTTTCCTGGTTGAGAAGGCAGTGAGAATTTAAATTCAAGTTACACCCAGCATGACCCAAGTGCCAGGGGAACTTAGTTCTGGTACCCCTGGGGCTAGTCTCCCAAGAATGCCAACTTGGACTTAGAAGGTGAATGAGTTCATCCAGGTTATATTATATAACAAGGAAGGCTACTTAGTTAGGACATATTTGGCATAACTGAATGCAGATTTTTCTCAAATTTGTTTACAGTGTAAAAGCTTAAATACCAGACAAGCTGGTTCAAAACTGGACATCTGGCATGTCTAAAATTTTCAGTTTTCTTTCCTCAAAGAAAATTGCATGTTCTATGGTGAAAAAATATAATTTTGAAATTGAGTTCAAGTATAGCAAGCATAGCATGTAGAACTGATAGACTATGAAACGGGTAATACTATACTGGCTGAATGCAACTGTAGGAGGAACACTGTAAATGAGTAGATATTGTTAAAAAATCACAGTTGTGTTAGAATTTGTAGCTTATACATACTGCATAAAATCCTGTGATAAAAAAAATTACTCTTATAGTTCTATTTCATGGACTTAACCATAAACTATTTGTACCTATTTCTACTTCTGAATGTATTCCTAATCCTGATTTTAAAATATCCATGGATTCATTCTTTTCTCCCTTTCTTATAGTTGTTTCTATGACAACCAAAACATGTAAATGTACACTAGTAGGAAAAAAATGAAAATCCAACATACAGATACTCACATTAATACCAAAAAAAAACCCTGAAATATCTAAATACTTATACCTACTTATTTCTTTTTCCTAAATCACTTTTGAACATTAGGCTCCAAGTGCTGAACTACTGTGTCTACTTCAGGGTCAAAAAAACATGTTTTTATAACTCACACTATGGAAAGTAGAATGAGCTCTATGCCTGCACAACATATATACACAAGTGTACATCTGCCTTTTCATTCATTTATCTACTCACTGATACTATGATGTAGGCTCCATACACTTCAAAATACTTGGAAGGCAGAAGAGAAGGAAAATTACCATTGGGATAGAGGTACTGGGGATTACACCCAGAGCTTGAACACATAGCTTGTGCATGTTAGACAAGCACTCTACGAATGAGCTAGGTTCCCAGCCCCACATCACCATTTTTTACTTCTTTATATCACAAAGATGATTTTTACACAAGTATTTCTCTACCTGATCATACAGAGCTAAAAATTTTTATTTTTCCATCTCTGAATCCTGATAATATATTCTAGGTCTCTTTTTTGTACAAATTATATCCTTAGAATGAGAGGATAAAACACAAATCTACTGAATATTATTGGGTTTTAGCACATAGAACATCATAAGCTTTTCGCTAATCAATAAGTGCTCAATTTCACTACTCATTTATGAAAAAGAAACTTGGTAAACTGACTCTTCCTGACAAAAGTACACTGGGATCCCATACAGCAAGTGCCTAACACATGTGAGCTCGTTATGTTAACATGAAAGGATATATAGTCTTGGATACATTACCAAATGAAAAAATTCACCTCCTATAGCATTTTGCTTTGTACTAAACATCTTCACCATGTATCTCCAGACTTGATGCCTCCAGGTCTCTCACAACCTAGATTTCCTATCTCCTGTGACATCACTCTCCATTAGTCCACACAACTAGATATTTTGTCTCCAGAAGACCACACAGGTCAGATGAGCACAGCTTGTACCTGGACAAGTGACATTCTCCTCCAGCCTTTAGGTGACTCAACTTGGCTCTGCGATGGTGAGCCACTTTAGTAGGGGAGTTAGATGGCCTCAATGTTGAATGGGCAGCCTTAGACAACCAGCAAGGCTTCCCCGTGTTATGAGAGAAGTCAAGCAGAGAAAATATGAAAACAGTGCACTACTTAAAAGCAGTTGTACCAGACATTTGTTCCTGGAAAAATTAGACCATGTTCTCACTGGAGAATAAGTTACATAAAAAGCACTTATCTTAATAGATGGAAGGTTGACCAGATAGCTTTCATTACTTTGCCAGTCTCCAACATGTTACCTATAAATAGGGGATGTTCCACACATTCAGAGTTGAAATATGTAACATCAAAGAAATCAGAGAAATGAACAGGTGTTGCCACTGCTGTCAGTATAAACTAGAACACGTAGGTAACCATGTGACCAAAGAAGGTGGTTTCCTCCTGGTTTTTCAGCTTTTCTATTTTGATATTTGGGGGCCTCTTTCAGCCATCTTTTTGCATTTTGGGATGCTGACAGTAGGCAAAAGACAGGGAAAAGAAAGGATCAATACTAAGGAGAGCTACAATAAAATCCAGAAAGTTAAATAAATAAGGTGTCAAGACAAACTTTACCTACTTTACAAATACAGCTCCAGCTTGCTGTGAGGGCTACATATTATTGTGGGATTATATGATATTTAGAAGAACCAAACAGGGTTTTTTTGTTTGTTTGTTTGTTTTAATTCCTATAAAGTATTTTTCTAGAAGAGGAAAAGAAAACTGTATGTTATAATTATTGGCTGCATAATTAATAAATAATGCAGTGAAACAAGAGAATTCAAATATCATCTTCATAATGGGAGAGATAAAGCTGGGTACAGCGGTACATGCCTGTAATTCCCAGCATCTCAGAATGCCAAGGTAGAAAGGTCACAAATTCAAGGCCAGTCTAAACTTATTTAGACTCCATTTCAAAATTAAAAATTTTTGTATAAAGGGCTGGGGATATAGCTCATATGCAGGGTGCTTGTCCAACATGTGCAGAGTCCTCGGTTCCATTCCCAGCACCATGATAAAAAAGAGAAAGAGAGAAAGGGAGGCAGTAAAGGAGCATACAGTTTCTTTCTATGATTCAAAACATATTTCTCTGAAAATGTTCCTATGTCTGAAAAATACATATCTCTACTTTTCTAAATTTAAAAATGCTGAATTAAAAAATAAAGGGGCATGGTTAGGCTACATATTCATTAAATATATATGAATCTGACTACTTGTTATATCATTTATTACACATAAAATTCCAACTTTGGAAATTCTTATAATTTTAATTAGGTATTTTTAATAAAAAAAAGAAACTAATTTTATTAAAACTAAAATATAAGTAATGTTTTACACAGACTTCCAAATGTAAGTAATTGAGCAAAAGGTTCAAACATCTGCTCCCAAAGCAGACTTAGCAATAAAATTGCTTCTCCATCCTTACTCCAGTAATGGGTAAATGCCTTACAGAGTTTGCTAGAAAGAAGCTGAAAGGCTCCCAAGTTTGCAGGATGTCACAGGTAAGCAAATGGACT
Organism: Urocitellus parryii; assembly: GCF_045843805.1. Taxonomy (NCBI): domain Eukaryota; kingdom Metazoa; phylum Chordata; class Mammalia; order Rodentia; family Sciuridae; genus Urocitellus; species Urocitellus parryii. Next base: position 130,835,284 of record NC_135538.1, on the reverse strand, counting down.
GAGAAGATTCTAGAAAATTTGTAGAGCTAAAATGTCACCTGAGAGAAAAAGCTTAGACCCTCATTTTACAAATAGGAAAAATGATTTTAAAAAGGTGAAGTCACTTAACCAAGCTGCCCAAAGAACCAGGCTCAGAACCTTGGTCTCCCCGTCACCTGGGGCCATCTCCTCTCCCCAGGAGCTTTTCTTCCAAAGCTCCCAGTAAACTATTTTAGGTTCCTTCAAAATAACATAAATTAACTTATATTTATTTGAAATGAAATCACTGGCAGAAACTTAAATCATTAAGACGTGTTGTAATTGATTATTCAAAACATCATGAATACTCATTTAAAGATAAATCTGGAAATTTCCACATTCATATTTCTCAAGGGCCCTATGTTTAAAGCTTTTGTTTTAAAAATTTTATTGAGATATAATTTATATAACATAAACATATAATGTGAACATTCATTTAAAGTGTATTATTCAATGGCTTTCAGTTTAGTCACAGAGTTATTCGGCCATCACAATTTTACAGAATTTTCGTTATCCTGAAAAGAAACACTTGTGCTTTTAGACTTTATCCTCAAACCTCCATTCCACACCCCCTGCCAACACTGCCCCGGGCAACTACCAATCTGCTTTCTGTCTTCATAGAAAATATCTTGCATCTCCAGGAATCATTCAATGTGTGGTCCCTTGTTACTAGTAGAAGCCATTCTTTAAAAGACCGAAAATTTTTAAAAATTCATATTAGAAAGCATTTATTCAAATTTCTATTCTTTTTCAATAATAAATGACTTTCCAACTTGAATTCACTTCATGTTTTCCAGTCTTGAAAAGAAGATTTACTCTGATCATCAGGAGTATGATAAATGTTTTGCTATACTGGGTGGCAAAGTAGGAGCGTGCCCAGAAAAGAAAGTGAACTGTTCCCAGAGTCATTGTATATTCTTTTGTGACCCCTGGTGGTTGAATAGAATAGTGTGTTTCAAACTCAACCCTTGGAACTCTATTCTTGTTTTAAATCTTAAAATAATGAACAGAGCACATAACTATTAATTGGTATAAAATGTAATTTAAATTTGGCTGTTCTGGGTAAGTATCTTATTCTTTTCTTAGAATTATAAAGCTTCCAGCTAGTCCCAAATCTGTTATTAAATCTCCATCCAAAAGTGTTGCTTTCTTAACATTTTTCACAAGGAAAATGCTTAATCTTCCAGTATTTCATTTCAATCCTAACAAAAACATAAAAACTGAAAGTTCTTCATTACTTTTTAAAAAAAAATAAAACACACAGGAGATGAAAATTTTACTAAGATAATGTGTGACGGCTACTATTAAAAACAGAAAAGATAATAAAAATACAAAACAAGTATAAAGAACAATTAAGTTCCCCTCCCTGGTGCTTAAAACCTTAAGAAGATCATTTTAGTACAGTTATTTAATGTATATATTGCTCTTTGAGGTACTTCTCCATTTTAAGTGCTTTTAGAATTGAAACTGTAATATTTACTAAATATTTTTCTTTTCCTTAAATCTCCCTTTTTTTAGTTTAAAATTAAAGAGATAGTGAAAGAAAATAAATCTATAAATACTTTCTATTCTCTTTATAATATAATAAAATAATGCTTCACCTTCATAAATGTTAAAATTGTTCCTGATTTATTAACAAAACATCATAATCTTAGAACTAGTGTTTCAAAAATCTAGACTCACCATTTTTCAAAACTCTTGTCTCCAGAAATGGTTTAAATCTTGCAGAAAGTTTTAGAAATCTTCTGAAGTGAATGTTTGATTTAGTAAAAATCACTCTGAATTTCTTTCCTGGTTTTAAAAAACACAAAGGAGAAGAAGAAGAAATAACGTCAAAAGCAATTTAAGATAGATGAATGAGTGCATTTCATTAGCTCTTCAGTTATTAAATTATTATTTGAATTTCCTGGGTAAGTTTACATGGAGTATTTAAACCTGTTTTATGAAGATTAAAAATATATCCATGTACCTCCTAGGGAAAAAAAAATCTTTTAAGTCAATTCATGCGTAAGAAATAAACATTTTTACTTCAGAATGCAAATTGCACTCTTGTACTTTTGTATGTTTTTAACAAAATATTAAAAGAGAAATATATATGTTAGATAATAAATTATTTCTTTGCAAAATACAGTTATTGCATATACTTATATATGCAAAGCACAACTGGAGAGGAACTTTACATTGAATCTGCATAAAGGTTAAGCTTTGACTTCTGAAGTTTAACTAGACATAATAAGTATCAGAAAGCACATCACAGAACTTGGAATTTAAGGATCTCATCATTTGTTATAGGTAAGAATAAAGAGATAACGTAATCAGTCTTCATCAGCATCAGAGAGGGAATTAATCTTTTCAGGACTTACATGGCAAAAGAACAACTGGAATGTGAGGAGCATACTTAAATTGATTATTACCATATTTAAAGCATGTCTCAATACTCCCTGCTGCATATAACTCTTTAGAACAATACACATTTTAATATAGAGAATAATGATGGATAGGTTTCCCTCTTTGTCTTTATTATATATCTTTGCCTGCAAGAATATCCAAGCTTTGTTTCTTAATTAAAGCAGCTTAATTTAATTCCCCATATATTTCAAACCTACATGGCCTATTAGCTTCCTTCATTTTTTAAAAATTGTTTTCTTAAACCTTCACTTAATTAAAGATGACATTTATTTCTGGGGCATTGGGTCTTTTTAGTTTGTCAAAAAGTCAAAGGGAAACAACATTTTATAAGTATTTATTTATTACAATTTGTAAGATGAGAGTTCAGCCCATTTTTTCCTGTGAAAGAAAAAGAATTAAAAATTTACATAACAGGCCTGGGAGTGTAACTCAGTGGTAGAGTGTTTGTCTAGCATGCGTGGCCCCAGAGTCTAACTCCAGCACAGCAAAAACAAATAAATGCATTTTTTAAATTTTTAAATTAAGGAACAATTTATTCTCTTGGCCTGGCGATGTTACGTGATGATTTCTGGTAGAAGGGGCTAATGAGAAGGAAAAACCTTGTCTTAAAGCAGTTCTATCTTTTCTCAGAAAAACATCCAATTACTGTTTACGGCTCCGGCACTCTTTGATACTAATCAGTTAATTCAGTCTGCTGGCCCTCAGATATATTGGTGTTTACTCTATTAGGCAGTGCACATTTCAATACAGTGAAACACATGTTCGGCTGAAACCTGAGCCTTCTGCTCATCAGCTCCCATGATGCAGAGGTTAGCAAGACAAGACAAAAGGCTGTTGGGGACAAAGCAGCCAAATTAAGAGCAGTCTCCATGCACATTTTCTTAAAGCAAAGGAACTGTTAGAAACAGGTAGGAGTGAGTCTTTGGGTACAGCAAATTTAGAGGAAACAGACTGGGGCGGGCACATCTGGCTGGAACGTGCCACTCTGAGCTACAGTTGCCCTCCCTGTGCCTGGCCGGCCTGGCCGTGTACTCCAGTGATAGCCCCAATATAATTTCATTGCAGCAGGAAATCTGGAGCCACATCCTGACACTGACAAGGTAATGAGGCACAGCCAGACACAGCGAGAGTCTCTTGTATCTGCACTGGGGTTTTATGGTTATGGCTTCCATCTACTATCAGTCAAGATTTGTTACCTGCTTCTACGTCACAGACAGGAATCCATCACTAGAAGCATCTAAATGGGGACACTGAAACAGATGGCAGTAAGAGGCATGTCTCCACTCTGGGAGGCTGTATTCCCAGGGGTAATGGGAGAGATTCCTAACACGGTCATCATCATGATTAAATCTTCTATTTTATGCAAAAGACATTTTTTTGCATTTTGTCCTGAACCAATGAAATGTGTGAATGTGATATATCATGGAAATCCTCTATAAATACTTAAAATTTATCTCAGATGGATTAAAAAGCCTTATGTGCCATTAGAATTGTACTTTTTAAAAAAAAAAAAAAAAAAAAGCTATTTTTTAGTTCCCGATAAAATGCAAAGCTCTGCTCTCAAAGTTTCATTCTTTTCCTCTTTACTCTCTCTAGCACCAGGTGGGTGGGCCCTAACGATATACAAAAAAAAAAAAATGGGTTCTTTGAGGGACCTCCAGAGACTTTGCCTCCCTGCGTTAACCCTTACCAGATAGATAAAATGGAAAAAAAAAAAAAAAAAAAAAAAAAAACGTAGAAAGGACCCTTGAGAAAGAAAACTCCTCAGGGCTGGGCAGTTGCTCACCAGAAGACAGAAGATGTCATCCACAGGCAAACCTTATCACCTTCTCTTAAAATTGGACTTTCGCCTTCAAGACTTACTAGCCTTCACTGGGCCATCTCAGTCTGGGGCCCCACCCAGGGGATCACCTTTGCTGTTCTACAGAGTTCAAAGCAAAGGAATTATCCTGATAGAGAAAAAGAAATAAAGTCACCATCACAAAAAAAAAAAAAAAAAACATGCAGCAGCTTCCAACATTCAGCAGGTATCTATCAAATCTGCAACTAATTTGTGAAAAAATCCAGTTATTGGGGAGTGAGGGTATAGCTTAGTGGTAGAGCACTGTTCTTGGCATGTACTAGGCCCTGGGTTTGATCCCCAGCTTAAAAATAAGTAAATATATGCCCAGTTATTACAAGATCTAAACCCAGAAAAAATCTTACTGTCACCTTTATGTTCTACATTTCAGACAATGAGTATACTTCAGACTTCTTCCTATCTATATACTGATGAATCATATGAATATATGTATTTATTATGCATATGTGTACAAAAACTAACAATTTATTTCAACTTCATTAAAAGTAACAAAATAATTTATAAATACCATTAAAAAAAATAAGCAACATATAACCAAAAGCTAGGGTCCTGGGATACTCTAAAATAAATTCTGATTTTAAAAAAAAAAGAGAGAGAGAGTGAAGAAGAAATTCTATTACAAAATCAAAATATGTGAATGAGAAAGGGAATGTGAATAAAAACCAAAATATTTAAATAAATGTTAACCATAAAAATCTTCCAAACTGCAACTCCTAGATTCTATGAGATAAAAAAAAAAAAAAACTTCATTTTTAAATGGTAAAACTATATAAATGAAATGCCAAAAAACTGAGGTGAGAAAAAACTGCATTAGTTACCGCTAATGCCATTTAAAAAGCTAGGTTGAAATTGAATGTCAAAGAGCTAACGTTTATGATACACGTGTTGGAGCTCGTTAAAACCTGTGTGCAGCACGAAAACACCCCACAGGGATGTTTTCTAAGGGTGATGTAGTGGTCCGAAAATGAAACTCATGTTTCCAATAGTCAACCATCCCGTGACACCTCTCCTGCGGCTGTCACGGAATACCTGGAGCGAATCTTGCTTCTGCGTTTTTATTCCCAGCGTCCTCTCCGTTTATGTTAGTTCTTTGTTTGCATCTCACAGTCTGTTTATTCTTCCCTTTTTCCTCTGAAGCTGAGGTGGGAATGTTTGCAAGAGAGGAAAGTGAGACGGGCAGTTCTGCTTGGTTAGCGTCAGTCTGAAAGAAGATGTTGTCTCCGTGTGGGCGGCTGGAGCTTTTGGAGCGAGACAGGATGGAGAAGTTGAGCTTAGCTCCTGAGCTTGTCCTGTTTGGTCCCTAGCTTTACGATGAGGCTTTTTTATTTGGTAAGAAGTGACATTTCAGACAGAACTTTTCAGGTGTGTATTGACATGCAAGTGCAAAAAAAAAAAAAGAATCCCAAAAACCAAATATAAATAATTTTGTATCATCATTATTTTGGATTTTTATTGTGATTTCTGCCCCCACCTCCACCCCCACCACCCTGGTTGAGAAACAAACAGGTAAATTTACTGCAATGCATGAAAATAGATTTTTTTATCATTTATTTTCCTATCCAAGAAAGTAAAATACTGTAAATGGACACATTGCTCATTAACATAGCAAACCACCTCTTTTCCAAAATGAAGACAAATCATTGTCTCCCTGTCATTCTGTTACTAAGCCTCTAGTGAAAGAAGGATTTGTCGTATTTCCAAAGAAAGGCTGTTGGTTAAATCGATGTTGTTTCAAATACTACAACACTTCTGGTTTTTCTAAGTGAGATTGTACTTGATTTCCCTGGGAACCCCAACCCTTTCTGGTTGCAATTTATTTTCTAGAGAAACAGAAATGAGCTGAAACTTCCACTTCAGCCCTCAGTGAAAGCAAGTCAGTGCTTCCCCTGTGAGCCACAGGAAAGACAGAACATGACACAGTAAGTTAAGAGCTGCAGTAAAACGTTTTGGGCAGTAGCATAATTCTCAAGGAAGTAATGCAAAAGTCAAAGGGAAAAAATCCCATCCATAGGTCCCACTCAATCATTAAAAGAGAGGGAGAGAGAGAGAGAGAGAGAGAGAGAGAGAGAGAGAGAGAGAGAGAGAACGAACATGGGCAAAAATGGTGGCTGAGTGGGAAACAGTGCAATTTTGTAAATAATTAGGCCAAAACTTTCTGGATCTAGGGATTGATACCCTAGCCATGATTTCCACCATGCGTACATCTTTCCATGCCTACTTCGTATTACTCTGGGCTTAATAACAGTAACAGCCACCATTTATTGGCAGGCTATTTACGGCTGCCTCTTTGCAGAACGCTTTTTACATATTAACTCTAATCTCCACAGCAATCAAAATGTCATTGACAACAGGGAATAGTGGCACACACCTAGAGTACCAGCCACTCAGGAGGCTTAGGAGGAGGATGACTTGAGTCCAGGATTTCCAGGGCAACTTATGCCTTCAAGAACTCATCTCAAAATAGCTGGTAGACCTGGGAAGTCTTCTTGTCATACCTCACACGACATGTCCACTTTAAAACAAAATGTATTTGAATTTTGTTATTCCCAAAATGGGTTTGAATTTTACATTCCCAACTTAATTTTTCATAAAGCAAAATTAACCTTCCAAAAAAAAAGAACTCATCTCAAAAAGGAAAAAAAAAAAAGTCATTGTCCCTTTTTACAGGTGAAATAGTGACTCAGCATATACACGATTATGCATGTTCTATTCTGAACCCATTTATTCCAACTATGTCACATAATCAGACAGTAAAATTAGAAGGAATAGCCCAAATTGATCCTTAACTCAAAGTATTTCCAAATCCATAGCACAGAAACCAAAGTATCAAAGGGTATAACCTATTGAGAAGGAGCCATTTTAAAGGAAATCTCTCCTTAATTTCTTGTCTCTTAAATGCTCACAAGTCTGCTAAATAATATACACATTTAAGGTTATTATGCAAATTAAATGAGACCTTGCATGTCCTCTCCTGACATTGTGAGAGCCCTTGGGGACTGCTGTTCCCCTGCCTGTGAAGGCCATAGTTTAAAGCTACTATAATGATAAGCTGAAGACACCCATGGGATTCTCTTAGAAGACCTCTATGAAAACACTTCTCCATTGGCATTAGGGACACTCTAGAACTAGCAAAATGGACAAATTGCTTTTCTGTCATTGAGTGTTCCGTTGTTACTTTCTACACAAATAACTTTTTTCATCCCTAAGAGCATTTTATAGGCAGTCCAAGATATCTGAGAGGTTTTGCTCTATTAACCATTTAATCACATAACACTTATTTGGGAAAAAAATTTCATACCCATGAATACTTTTTGCTATTTAAAACAACTTTCCCTTTTAGAACTCAAGTCCTATTTGACAGCAGACAAAAGAAAACATTTTTTTCAGTTTTACTTCCACTTTAAAGCTCCTATAAAGAGCATGATTTTGAAATTTCATGAAAATTAAAATTGGCTGGCTCTGGTTCAAGTGTATTAGAAAATAGCTTAAGCACTAGAGAGATGGAAGAAAAAGGAAGAGACTTGCTCATCCATAAATTAGCCATTTATCCTAAAAACATTTCTACTACTCTCTAGTCCTCAGTTTCCCCATCTGTACAATGAAGGTAGCTCACTACGTCATCTCAGGACTTAAATTGCTAAACACAATAATTCTGATGGAGACATACCAGTTCTGGTCCTGACTGACATCCACATGGGATTTCTGAGGAACCTGAATAACTCTCAGAAGGGAGTGGTCAGAAAAATGATCTGAATCCAAATACTTGGGTCAAACTTAAAGCATTTCAGAACTTTGGATGGTCCTAGGCCTCACTCATCCATGTTTGGATTTTTGTTTTCCCCCAACATCTGCAAAGTTAAAGTGGAGACCACATGAGTGACAGTTTCTAGCATAATTGATATTCTGCAGCGCCTTCAATGGTTCCATTTGGGAGTTACAAAAGCAAACAGGGGCTTTGCAGCCAACCTTTCTCCTCTCCAATTATAATAGGTTAGTAAAAAAGGGATACAAAAGAGACTTTGACTTTACTGATAATTCTTTATTTATTTTATACAAAGCATGATCTAAGGAAGATATTTTAATACATTAACATTTGTTCATCTTGAAAGGTGAGCACGTGAGTTTTGCTTAGATTATTTTCTAAGGCAGCAAGAAACAATAAACACACAATATTAATGCAAGAAATTTGAGATTTCCTTAGAAATCTTAACAAACAGAAAATTTGAAATCAGCTATTGGTGTTATTTCTTCTTTCCCTAAATTTGTTAAAATACTGATTATTTCTTCCTTGGAAAAACAGAAAGAAGAGTTCACAAATTAAAATATAGAATTTGCTACTAAATTAATATTTTGAACTTTTATAGCAACCATAATAGAGTCAAAATGTTCATAATTCCTCAAATTCTCTTACCAATCTCTTTGTGAAACGAACTACATCAAGATAAAAAATTACATTAAGATAAATATGATTCAATGTATTTATGCTTGCACTGGCTTGATGATTCCAGTTTGCAGGAAATCAACACTCTTATAGTACCCCAGTTATTAATTACATACTGTAAGCATCATAATTATCTTTAATGCAAAATGTACAAATATATTACAAAGCTTCCCAATTTTACAAAAAAGCATTTTGAAAAAGACCTATATTGAAATTGATTTTAAAGTCCTAGATATAATATACTAACTCTAAAAGGAAAATGCCAAATCACAAAGCTAAAGTAAAAGTATAGTGGCTAACATTAGTATACACCAATTTATATATTTACTAGGCATGGTGGCACATGCCTGTAATCCACCAGCAACTGGAGAGGCTGAGGCAGGAGGATCACAATTTTGAGGCCAGCTTAAGAAATTTAGCAAGACCCTCAACAACCTAGCAAAGCCCTGTAACTTTTTTTTTTAAGTTTTAAAAAATAAATTAAAAGGTCTGGGAATGTAGATCAGTGGCAAGGCACCTCTGGGTTGAATCCTCAGTGTCCTCTCCCAACCCTTCAAAAAAAATTATATTCACTGGAAAATTAAGTCTCACGCCATACACAGGCACTATAAGAGCAAATAACATTAGTGAACATTAGGAACAAAGAAGCCACATTATAAAATAACTCTTTTCTAATATGAAATGCGAATGGTAAACATAGCAGTAAAAACTTTTACAAACAAGCAGCAAAACCAAACTTTGAATTAATTCCTAGATAAGTTGTTATAATTTATGAAAACAAATTTAAAAATTGACAAAGAATAGAAATAGAAAAAATAACGTTAAAGGAAATAATAATGTCATACTTCTTCACAATTAAAAGCAAATAGAACTCTTGTATTAGTATTAAACAAGTAGGGAAAGAGAATAAAAATAGTGTGTTCCAATAAAAATGGATATTTCAATAGCTATCATTACTACATATGTAACAGAATTTTTTAAATACTATAAAATTTTAATTTTTGTTCCAGAAGACTACCCTCATCTTCAAAAACAGAGAGAACAGACTGTGTAGCTCAGTTACAGAGCATTTGCCTCTCCTGTGAGTCAACAGGGTTCTATTCTCTAGCACCATAACAATAAATAAACGAAAAAACAAGCAGAGAAACCATCCTCCTAGAAATCCACTCTTCCTGCTGGAATCCAGATGGTTCTGTTTCCTCATGGCTGGCTTCTCTGTATTGGATACTGAGCCATTACTATCTTCAAAAAATGAATCACTCTCCATGGAGTTTGGGGCATTGCTAATTCCACAGATTTCAGGGATTTCACCGCTGTGTCTGAACATTCAGCATTCCATGAAGCTGTGACCACTCAGCTTGAGCTAGAAGACCGCCTCCTTCCTCCTGTCAGGGCCATGCCAACAGCCAAGGCTTGCACCCACCTGTTCCACTCCTTCTTCTGAATCTCTTAAATCACATATGGAGAGTCACATCTGAAACTTACAGCTGGCTTTAGCCTGCCTGGAATTACAGTGTATCCTCCAAACCCTTGACACAGAGCTGAGATCTTAAAAAGCCCAGCCAGGATTACCTGGGTTTGTTAATAATTTGTTTGTTAATAATTTCACTCCATCTTCATTCATCCACCATTTTTCTTCAACATGAACATCACTTTCATTAGAGATTCTTTCTTTTAGTATTTCTTCCTATAATTAGAAAGAATGACCTCACACAAAATCTGCACAATGTGCTATATCACTGCAGTGTGATCCTAAATTTAAACTAGCACACAGTGGATTCAACCTCTCCTCTTCTTCCTCCTCCTCCTCCTCCCACTACTACTATTATTCTTTTGTATTTTCTTTTAGGATGTAAAATAAATATCAAGAGGGCTTTGGCCCTCAATATCATTCAGTTCATTTTATTAATCTATAGCAAGAAATGTGTTGATCTATCTATACTTGTTACCAATTACTTTTATGTATCACCATTTCAATGGTTAATAAATTCCCCAAGTGTCTTATTATATTTCTAAAATGTCATAGGCGTGGCCACTGTGAAATTTGTTTGTGTTCTTATTCTATATTAGCTACTAGATTTTTGCTTCTCTCTTTGATTTCTAGAATATTATGTATTCAAGGTGAAATGAAAAAAATCCCATTTAGTAACCTTGTTACTGATTTACTTTAAAATCATTAGCAGGTATTATTTACCTAATATTATAGCAATGTTTCCGCTGATTTTTGAGACATGGGTTAATTGCCATAAATGAAAATGGATGTTCTGCCTATGTTTAAAAAGAAAAGAAAAAAACCAATGGCATTTGGGATAAATTGTTGTGATACTTCCACCCACCATTAGGAGGCAGTAGCATGGCTATTCTACTGTATTCCACTCTGCAAATGGCAAACTTATAGACAGACTTTCTATCATTTCTCCAGTCTTTTTAGGATAAGTGTCTCTTAGCATTAACAGGCCAAATCTTTCAAAAATATTCTGATGAGAGTTATGTGTGCTTTTAAGTAACAGTAGTTGCAAAAACATGAAATTCCTTCTGCTTTAAGTTAATCCATTTTTTTATGTCTTTGATTTTTAACATTCCAGTCATAACATAAACAGTGAGTGTAATCATTCCCTATTTTAATTATTTTGGAGAAAAATAATACATCATTTTCACTATCAAACATGATACACATAAGAAACTCAGGGAGATAAGAAACCTCAAAAGTCAGAGAGGCAGAAATGTCATTCAGAATACCACATTGTCCCATGGTCTGGTATCAGCTGCGGTGACTTGAGGACTTGTCCCTGATGTAGACAGCTGCCATCCAGGCAGCGCAGCTGCTCCCTGCCTGTATTTCTGCTCCTTTTCTACTTCTGCTCTCTTCCTCTCCGCTTCTCTATTCCCGGGATCTACTGCTTCCAGCACTTGGGAGTTTGGCTTACCATCGAATCTCCACTAATCTCTTCATTTTAGCACTACCCCCCCATTCATCCATTTATTCAAAATCTTTTTTTGTTTTGTTTTGTTTTTTAAGCACCAGTTCTGTAGTACTCTCCTAGGCACTGGGCATAAAGCATAAAACAAAGCCACAGCCCACATTTCCATTGGAAGGAAATAAAAGAAGTACAAAACGTAGTGTGCAAGAGATAAAATTGTTCTGGGAAAAAAAAAAAGGAAGATCAGTCAAGGAAGGTAATGGGACCCAGAGTAGAGGGTTGCAGTTTCAGAAAGATGACCAGGCAAGGCCTCACTGACAAGGTAACATTTGAGCAGAGATTGGGTGGAGATGACAGAGGGAGATATGAGGAGGATTCCAAGCAGAAGGAATACAGTACAAAGGCCCTGAGGCAGGAGTGAGCCTGGGATGTCCCAGGAGCAGTGAAGAAGCCCACACTGGACCCTAGGAGCAGAGCAGTGTATGCAGCCTTAGAAGGTTGGAGAGGCAATGGGTTTCCAACTCCAGACAGACACTGGGGCACTTGCATTTTCTGTTTTAGAGATGAGAAGCCTTCAAAGCTTTTAAGCCACAGAGTGACAGAATCTAATTTGCATATTTAAAGGATCACTGGATGCTGTAATTGAAAAAAGACTACGGGATGAAAGACAAGATTAGAAAAACAGAAGCAATGGACTAAGTGAGAAGGTAACTCCAAACTCCCAAATTCAGAATATGGTGAAGGAGTGAGAGCTATGCAATTTAAAATTCTAAAGGATTTTAAAAAAATAATAAATAAATAAATAAATAAAAATAAAGCCAACATAATTTTTCATGAAATTATTGTGGAGTGAGATAAAAAGCAAGAAATGTCTCTAAGAATGCCGGTGCAGAAAACTAGGAGGCTGAGGCTGCATTATCCAAGATAATTTTTCTGGTGATACAGGAGGAAAAAAATGAACTCAAACTCAGCTTCTTCTATAGTCTTATTCAATAACACTCTTCTGACACATGATGCATGACAGGTCAGGGGTGGGGGTCTCCACTCACCAAGGAAGCAGTGCTGCAGCTGCAGACACCAGCTGGATATCCTCTAATCTAATTCTGTTCTTATGCTGTCCACCAGGAGATAATATCAGATCCCACTGTGAGGGATCAGACACCAAGACCAACTTCCCCAATCCCACCCCTACTTTAGATGCCAGTTCCAAGCCCCAGGTTCCCACAACCCCTTCTTTAGGTTCAGTTAATTTGCTAGAGCACCTTACAGAACTTGGGCAAACACATAAGTTTACTAGTTCATTATAAAGGATATTTGTACAAAGAATACAGATGAAGAGATCCATGGTTCTGCGAACTATGCCCTCTTTAATGCTCTACCCTCCAGAAACGTCCACATGTTCAGATATGAGGAAACTCTGAACACAGTCTTTTGGGGGTTCTGTGGGAGCTCACTACATAGTCATGATTGATTAAGCATTTGCCATTGATGATCAACGTAACCTTCAGCTCTCCCCTTCCTTGAGTTTGGAGAGAGAGGGGTTAGGCTAAAAGTTGCAGTCCTCTGAGCACTGCATCAGTTACCTTGGCACTTAAGCCCCCACCCTCAAACCACACCTTGCAGTTATCTAGGGACTTTTCAAAAATCACTTCATTAACTCAGTGCGCAGGTGTTTAAAAGCTCTTATAAATGACATAAGACTGTCTTCTTTCACTTTCACCGCTCTGAGGGTGCCTAGGAGCTGCCAGGTAAGCTCAACTCATTAGCATACAAAAAGACATTAGGGAGTTAGAGATGTTGCTAATGCACCTAAGGTCTTCCTAGTCCATCTCCAGCCCTGGTAAACAAAAAATTTAAAAAGAAAAAGAAAGGGGGGGGGGAAGGAAAGAAAGAGGGAGGGAAGGAAGGAAAAACTGCTACTGGAAACTTAGCAAAGCAAATATTCCGATAAAGATGAGGGCTCAACTGCATCAAACCTCACTAACTATAAAAAAACAACATAGGCTTGGATTTGACCACTGAATTAGACTCATTGGTCTTTGGTGTCCTTGATAAAGACAGTGTAAAGAGCTCAGCTAAGTAGAATGTGGATTTGTGGTTTGCTTTTTGTTATTCTGGCAAATCTGAGTGAACCAATAGTTTGATTATGACTGATGTGACTATGTATTAACTCCATTTTGAGCTTTCTCTGACAATGCAAGCTGTGACTTAGCTGAGTGGCCGACTGACAATCACCTTGACAATTGGTTAACAGCCACTTTGACAAGTGGGCACAGATATGCAAATGAGGTAGCTGATGCCTGGGAATTTTCTCCCTAAAGTTGACACCTGGAAGCTAAGGTAATACACCTTCTGGGACAATAAATACCAGTGCCTTCAGGTTGCCATTTGAGACACGTCTTGCTGTGACTCCCCTGCTTGGGATCTCATCTGAGTGAACTCTTGACTTCATTGTTGTTGAGAGCCACAGCCAAAGGGGCCCCAGCAACATCTAGCTGATTGGCTCCTCTGCGGTGATGTTCATTGGGCTGTTTCCACGCCCTTCAGACTGCCAGCTGATGATTGGCTCACAGCGGCCCTAGCAACATCTAGCTGATTGGCTCCTCTGTGGTGATGCTCATTGGGCTGTTTCCCTGCCCTTTCAGACCACGGAGCTGCTCATTGGGGGACTTCTTTGACTCCGCCCATGTGACCCAGCCAATCGGCCTCAAGAGCAGGAGGATTGTGGGAGGTGGAGAGGCTGGTGTTGGGGTGAGAGGCTTGTGGGAAGCCGGTGGTGGCAGTTGGGCTCTGAGGGTTTTTTCCTGAGGAGCTGTTTTGTTTGGCGTTTGTAGTTCTAAAAATAAAGTTAGTTTCTTTTGACAAGTGGCTCCTGAATTGTGCCCAGCCAGACTGCGGCACATTGTTAGCAGCTTGATGGCATTCTGGACCAATACAATTGCCACCTTGAAGGGACTGATCTCCTAGACATTTGGACAATTTTTTTACTCGGATGCTTGGTGTTTAGTTTGTTACGATCAGTTTGTGATTTTTCTTTTACCCATTTTTGTGTACATTTTCACATATTCCTTTTGCTTATTTTTGCTTATTGGACTTTCATGTGCATTGCAAATAAACACTAAGAAACTATCTTTGCCTTACTTGTCATTTGATTAAAGAATCAAAGGACCTTCCCCTCTTGGAAGAAACATAGGCCTTGAGATTAAACTGTCACCAGGTATTTGGGAACCAGACCACCTTGGCTGGCTTTGTATGATAGGGGTACAGAGAAAGGAGTTTTATACTGGAAGATACAATAGCTTATTTGTATCCTTATGCGAACAACGCAGTTGGGGTAGGGATGGAGAGCAAAGTTATAGAAAGGTAGAGAAAGATAGCTGGGAGCTATCTGCTAGTAAATAAGAGAAGGTGTCCTGCTTTCACTGATGAAGGGAAAATTTATCCATGGTCACCAACAAGAAGGTATGCAAGAAAGGAGTGGATGTAGGCCAGTAGGTGAATTAATTGCTTGTGGGAATATGTAAAAGGGGTTTTCTGCGTGCTTTTATGCTTTTTTTGTGAAATGGAAAGCAGTTGAGAGTGAGAATGGAGAGGAGGTAGTGGAGGCTGGAGGAAAGTGGAGAAGATATGAAAGAAGTGAGGAAAGTGAGCTAGAGAGGGGACAAGGAGTGTAGATGGACCACCAGGCAGCTTAAGGGCTCCCCCAAGACCAGCAGTCATAAATTTAAATGAGACCTATCCACATGATTGAATGTTCTCCAGCTATTTTGAGCTAGATGGTGCATGCTAAACTGGAGTTAGCTCCAACCAGGTGATTTTGATAAAGAGAGAGAGAGAGAGAGAGGGAGAGAGAGAGAGAGAGAGAGAGAGAGAGAGAGAGAGAGAGAGAGGGGGAGAACGGGGGGTGAGGGAATATGTAATGGATAGATTATAATGGTGGAGCAAAGAGTTTATGCTATTCAAATGCTCTTGTTCAGGGCCCTCCTGCAGCCAGTTGACATCACTTCTTCCTTTCTGTTGCCCTGAAAGAGAAGACCAACCTTGGACAGGACGCATGGACACCAGAGCTCCTGAAGCCTGAGCTTCCTTAGTGCCATGGGAAACTTGCTTCTGGTTTCTGGAATTGGGAACAAAGGGAAATGGAGTCAGGAAAGAAGATGGGGTGGTGACCCCAGAGTCCTTGTGGAAAGGAATGTGAACCAGGATGAAGACCACTCATGGAGGTCTGTGGCAGACCTGGGTAGTAGGACTTTGGCTATGGGTGTCACCAAAGGCAAGCAGAAGATAGAAGAGTGAAGAGAGGTTTATTACTTGAAACAAGTAAGGAGAATCCTGCAGATGATTCTCATGTGTGTGTCTTCTTGAACAAAGAAAGCAAGGGGCTTTTATTTGGGAAATGAATACATGTGCACCTAGGAAAGACCAGTCATTGTAGGCGGAGGAGGGCACATTCCTGAGCATGCTCAGTGAGTGATTATCTCATGTTCAGAAAAAAAGGCAGTTGGGAATTCCTCTGGGTGGAGACTTTAATATGATAATCAGCAAAGCTTCCTCTAGGTCACCTAAGAAGAGTGAGTCACAGTGCCTTGGCTATTAGGCTGTGTCCTTTTTTTTATTTGGAAGGTACTATCTGAAACGAATAGAAAACAAAAACAACATCAAAGGAATGTTATCATTTGAAGGGGCACTAGTTTTTTCTCCCACAAGCCCAGTGATCACTGTTAAAGTACCTGCCTATCATCTGACATGAGGAGCCATGAATAAAGGGGGTAGTACAAAGGCACTGGCTGCCTCTTTATCCCACTGGCAATAATAGAAAATCTTAGCTATAGCATTCAGGTAGTTCAGGCTCCATTTCAAATCCTGAAACTTTGCTTACCTCTGGCTTCCCATTGACTCATACCAAGAGAAGTATAGAGGGCAATGAGCAAGGCAATCTGTTGGTCCCTTTTGTAGAAGCTGGAGATGGACACTCAATGTGGCCAGAGGGTGGCAACAGGGCTACCTTAGCAGATCAAGTTCTATCCAACCCAGAAAGTTGGTTTGCTCCTCTAGTGCCCAGAGTCTTCAGATTAAAAACCCAAGTCTGAAAAGCAATAAGATAAATTCAGAACCTCCAGCTGGAGGAAGGAGAATCGAGTAGCATCTCAGGGTGCCCCTGACACCCAGCCTATAGTCTTGTGCTTACAAACTCCACTCGATGATAGTACACAGTACTAGCAGGAGTGAACCCATTTTAGTTGAGTATCAGAAGAACAGGCTGGCATACAGAGCTCTCTGAAACACAGAATGGGCTACATTTTTAAGTAGTGGGTTCTCATCATTGGAAACATTTTAGTTAGAAATGATTCAGAGAGCATTCATTTACCAAAAAAAGGAGGCAGGGTGGACAATTTGTATGGTTCTTTGATTCTATAATTCTTTCAGCCTACAATGCATTTCTACTACTTTCACAGTCTCTTCCTAGTTAACATTGGTTCCCTATGAGTCAGTATGCTTCTCTGGCTAGATTATTTGTTTCTTCACAATTGATACCATATTCCATTATCTTTTTATATCCCTGAAAACTTGAGCACAGAGGGGAACTGACTAGGAATTAACTAGCTGACTGGTGTATTGGTAGATTGATGTTGCTAGTACACTTACCAGTATAGAAATTACTTTTCTTTTCATAATACCCACAATTTATAATAACAAGCCAAAAGGGGCAAAAATGTTAAGAAACAGCCATTTATGTAATATGGGAACCAACGGTGCTATTTCTGCTTTTTAGTTTTTTCAAAAAACAAAAATTTAAAGACAAAACTCTCTTCAAAAATAACAAAAGAAAGAATAAATCTGATTCAAATGTATGATATGTCAAGGTCATTGTACTGCCATGTGTAACTAATTAAAACAAATAAAAAATAAAGGTACTGTGTCCAACTACAACTAAAAAATAAATATTTAATAAAGTAACTTAAAAAAAAAAGAAAAGTCACAGCCACTCAGGAGGTTGAGGCAGGAAGAACGCAAGTTTGAGGCCAGCGTGGGCAACATAGAGAGACCTGATCTCAAAATAAAATAAAGAGGGCTGTGGGTTTAACTCAGTGACAGAGTACTTGCCCAGCACATGGAAGGGCCTGGGTTCAATCCCAGTACCACAAAGAAATAAATAAAAGTTGGTGACAATGAGAATGGCTGACAGTAAGGATGTGGTTAAGGCAGTGTTGTACAATTAGCTGATGGCTATGTTTAATGGTCATGCTGAAAAGCAATGTGTAACTAATAACATGGGAAATGTCCAGGAAATGTTGCTTTACCAAAAGATCAAAAAAGAAAAAACATTTTATTGACCTCTGTAAACCAACATCTCTCGACCCTCTCCCCTGGAAAACGCCTGTGTGGTTCCTTTCTGCACTCTGTTCCTTTCTTTGTCAAGTCAAAACAGCATTAAGGAGTTTACTGTGCACTGGGTCCCCATCACAATCCTCTGAGATCCCCAGAATTATTCTGTCCCTGTAAGGAAAAGGTGAACAACAATACACGTCTTCTCACTTCCTCTAGCTAACATTCTTCTTATAACTTATCATTGAAATTGCCCAAATATTAAATAACATGAGGTCAAGGGTAGAGTTTGGGCTGATCCTGTTAGTGTAGGCAGATAGACAGACATGGTCAGCAGGTTGGAGGAGAACAGGGCTCACTCCACCTTGGGCCAAAGGAGAACATCATCTATAAACTGCCTCCTTTACAGGCAGATGCTACCTTGTTAAAACTGAAGATCTTTCCAACTCTGAAGCATGTGCAGAACACAAAAGCACTGCCCTTTAACCTTTGGGTGACCCTAGATTTCTTGCAATGTCATTTAGGGACCCCCCCCCTCCCTAGAGTTTCGTTTTGTGGGTTGGTTGGTAGGTAGTACCAGGAATTGAACTCTGGGGCACTTAACCACTGAGCCACATCCCCAGTCATTTTTATTTTTTATTTTATTTTTTATATTTTTTATGTAATTTTTTATTTATAAATGTCAGCAGAATGCATTATAATTCTCATTACATATATAGAGCACAATTTTTCATATCTCTGTGTCCATAGTATATTCACACCAATTCATGTCTTCATACATGTACTTTGGATAGTAATGATCATCACATTCCACCATCATTAATTACCCTATGCCCCCTGCCTTCCCCTCCAACCCCTCTGCCCTATCTAGAGTTCATCTATTCCTCCAATGCCCCTGCTCCCTATCCCACTATGAATCAGCCTCCTTATATAAAAGAAAACATCCGGCATTTGGTTTTTGAGGATTGGCTAACTTCACTTAGCATTATCTTCTCCAACCCCATCCATTTACCTGCAAATGCCATGATTTTATTCTCTTTATTGCTGAGGATTATTCCATTGTGTATATATGCCACATTTTTATGCATTCATCTACTGCATGGCATCTAGGTTAGTTCCATAGTTTAGCTATAGTGAATTGTGTTGCTATAAACATTGATGTGGCTGTGTCCCTGTTGTATGCTTTTTTTAAGTCCTTAGGGTATAGACCAAGGAGAGGAATAGCTGATCCTCTTTTCCCTTATTATTAAACAACAAGAAGCCTCTCTTAGCCCAGTGTGGTGGTGCATGCCTGTAATCCCAGCAGCTGGGGAAGCTGAGGCAGGAGGATCATAAATTCATAAGCCAGCCTCAGCAATTTAGAGAGGCCCTAAGCAACTCAGTGAGACCTTGTCTCTAAATAAAATACACACAAAAAAGGGCTGGGGATGTGGCTAAGTGGTTGAGTGCCCCTGAGTTTAATCTCCAGTACAAAAAAAAAAAAAAAAGTGTCTCTTTTCATCCTTTCTGTCCCACTGGTATTCACTCTAGGCTTCAAGTTCATCTGTTGCAAAGACAATGAGATTCATCCAGTGACCTAGATTTTCTCAGCCTTCTTTAAGTCAGACTGCAGTCAGATGATGGGTTCTGGTTAGTGGACTATGGACATAAGCAGTAGATGATCCTTCTGGGATGAGGCAATAAGGAACACATGTTCCATTCACTTTACTTATATCCCTCACCTGAATGGCCTGGGAGACCACAGGTTTCCTCACAAAATGAAATTAGTTGGATCCCTCAGTCACTGCCTGGATACAAGCCCTCTGCAGGGGAGCTCAGGTAGGATTTTGTGTGAAAGAGAAAAAAAAATGTCATTGTGTTAAGCACCTATATCTCTAGTTTGGGTATTGGCTGCATTAATCATTCTAATGCAGAAATTGGATTATAAAGAGGGGAGCTGCCTTCACATAGATTTAAAATACTACATGAGGCTTTGAGTAGCAGGAAGGAAACTGAGAAAGGAGGCAAAACTGGCACAATGTTCCATGATACTCAGTAGCAAAAACTTTGGGGGAAACTACCTACTGCTGTGATAACACATGACAGGCAATGTTGCCTAAGGAAAATGAGATGTTAGTGGTATGAATTTGCTGCATTCATCAAGTCATTTTGAGAAAAAAAAAATGGGCTGAGGAAAATTTTGCCCAGCATGCAACAAGCAGATTTAAAAGAGAACAGAGAAAGTCCAAAACTCTGGAAACTTAAGAGGATTGGAAAATGCAAATATTTCTAGATCTCAAGCATTAGCAGTTGAGGTTTAAAGCAAAAAAAAAAAAAAAAAAACTTCCCTTTTGGTAAAATGACTAAGGGCAAACAATGGATGGAAGATGTGTGGCCTCCACAGTCACTTCAGGGAGCTCCAAGGACGAAACAGAAAGAAAGACAGAGCAAGAAGGAGATGCAGACAGACACAAGAAACAACACAAGCAATAGCACAAGAAAGCCAAGAAATGAAACTCTGGAGAAATTTTTGAACTATCCTTTGGATGTGATTAATACCACAAGGAACTGACTAGAAGTAAATAGGTCAGAAGTCTACATACAGTCTTCGGGGTTTTTTGTTGTTGTTTTCAGGGCTGAGAATTAAATCCAAGGCCTCATTTATAACATATACCCCAACCCATACTCAAAGTTTTTAACATCTTTATTAAGATATAACCCACACTATAATATTCACCAATTTAGTATGTGTAATTCAACAGCTTTTAACATATTTTCAAAGTTGGGCAATCATCACTACAATTTTCAGATACTTTTCTCACCTCCTCCCCACAAAGGAAGCCTCTACCAATAGAAATGACTCTCCGTGTGCCCTCAACGGCTGGCCCCTAACCGCCCCCCAACACCAGGTACTCAATAATCTATTGACTCTGCTATGTATTTGCATATTCTTAAATTTTCATATGCACACTAGGATACAAGATGTGTTGTGTGTGTGTGTGTGTGTGTGTGTGTGTGTGTCTGCTTTCATGTAGCATGTTCTCAAGGCTCATCCCTGGTATGGCATTTATAAGTACTTCATCCCTATTTATGTCTATTAATATTCCATTGCATGGAATTGCCACATTATCTTTTCAGGAGGTCATGGGCATTTGGGTTGTTTCCACTTTGGGACAACTGTGAATATCGCTGCTATGGACCTTCATGTATACGTTTTTGTATAGAAATCTGCTTTCACTTTTCTTGAAAAGTGAAATTCTACACTCAGGTGTAGAATTCTGTTTAACTTCTAGGAACAGCCACAGTTTTCACGAGTTGTATTATGTTTACATTCCCACCAGCCATGTATGAGGGTATCAATTACCCTGTATTCTCATCAACCCTTGCTTTTGTCCATCTTTTATATTATAACCTTCCTGATGGGCAAAAAAACATACCTGATTGTGGTTTTATTTTGCATCTGTCCAATGATGTTGGGCCTCTATCCATATGTTTATTGGTAATTTGTATACTTTCTTAGAAAAAAAAAAGTCTATTCAAATTCTTTTCCCATTTTTAAATTGTCTCTTTTTTGTTAAACTGTGAATTCTTTGTATATTCTGAATTCTAGACCCTTTTTAGATATATGATTTACAAATATTTCTCTCCTCAAGCTGTCTTTCCACATTCTTGAAAACGTTCTTTAAATCACAAAAATTTGATTTTGGTCACATCCAATTTATCTGTTGTTTTTTTTTTTTTTTCTTTTAGTGCTAGTGCTTCTGATCTCTTAGCTAAGAAATCAATTACAGCCTATGATAATATCCCACGCCATGCACTTCCGACAACATTTAATAGTTGTAGAGGCTAGGACTATTTTAGGAATGATTTTTAAAAATCAGAGATGGGGTACAACATGAAGATTCCCCTGAAATGATTGAACCATCTAATTTACTGATGAAAACAGCACACTTTTACACAGAAAACAAAACTCAATCAATGAGACACATACTGTTCATATTATTGAACGTGGATTAAATTGTAAGGATAATAAACATTTTCTTGCAATGTCCCAGCAGAAAAAGGAAGAGACACCTACAATGGGGAAAATTCCTTCTGGCACTGCTGCAGTTTGGATGTGATTTGAACGTGTCTCCCAGAAGTTCAGTGTTGGAAGCTTGATTCCCAGTATAACAACATTGAGGGTTGGGACCTTTCAGATGTGGGGTTTAGTGTAAGGTGATTAGATCATTAGAGCATTGCCCTAGGAAGAAATTAATGCCCATCTGGAAAAGTGAGTTATTTTTTGTGAGAGCAGGCTGTTATAAAAGAGTTAAGCACAGGCTCTCCCCACTCTCTGACTTCCTGTCTCATCATATGATCTCTCTCTCTCTCTCTCTTTCTCTCTCTCTCTCTCTCCATGATGCCATCTGACCAAATTGATGAGATCATCTGATCTTAGCCTCCAAAACTATGAGCTAAATAAAACTCTTTTCTTTACAAGTTACTCAACCTCAATATTTTATCATAGCAAATCTAAAAAGGCTCAAAATTTTCTAACAAGCAATACTGGAAGACAATGGAAGAAAGTCTATGAAATTTTGTGGGAAAGAAAATATGACTGTAGAATATTATGTGTGTCAACTTGTCTTTGAAATTTAGAAGCTACATTGGATTTTTAAAATAGTCTCTCAATTTTAAAAATAGTCTCTGTAATGTCACCTCTGATACCAACACACAATACCATCCTACACTGCTCACTCTTTTCTAATTATCCTATTTGCTACTATTTTCCAGCCTGGATTACAGGTTCCTTGGGAACAAGAATATGTCTTTTTTGATCTTCATAGCACTGGGTCATAGTAAATACACACGGTATTAGAAATAGCTATGCTCTTGTGACACCTCTATACCCAACCTCTCCTCCTTTTTGGCTTTGGGAAAGTTGGTTTCTCTAATGTAGCGGTTCACAAACCTCAGTGCACATCAGAAGCACCAGGAGGTTTTGGTAACGCAGACTTCTGGACCTATCTCCAGAGTTCCTGACTCAGCAAGACAGCAGTAGGCCCAGACATTTTGTATTTCCAACAATTCTGAGGTGATGCTGATACTCTACACAGGGAACACACTTAGAAAACCTCTGTTTTATATGCCAGTTTCCAAATTGAACATTGAAATCACTTAGGGGAGATTATTACCAACATCTAGGTTTTGCCTCCAACACAAAATGATTCAATCTGCAAGACTGGGGGATAAACACACACAAGTGGTTCCAAAGTGCATCAAAGATTGGAAACTATTGCTCCAGTGCCCTGTCTCATTATCATCCTGTGCATGCAGACACCGATATATACAGATATTTTTCTTGAATTTAGTGATTTATTTAGACAAGGGCTTTGAAAGGTTTATTTACTGCCTGAGCTCCACATCATCTGTAACAGTGATTAATAATGGGTACTCCAAAATGGTTTTGTTTGTTTGCAATACTGGGTATTGAACCCAGTGGTACTCTAACTTTGAGCTACATCCTCAGCCATTTTAATTTTCTTTTTTATTTTTGAGACAGGGGCTTGCTAAATTGCCAAGGCTGGCCTCAAACCTGTGATCCTCATGGTTCAGCCTTCTGAGTAGCAATGGGGCATCATGCCCAGACCCTTTTTTTAAAAAAAAAAAATGAAAGAATTGGGACAAATCACAATGAGGGAATTACAGTGATGGGTCTTTGTGGGAATTCCTTCCCACATCCCTCCATAAACCCTGTCTTTATGTGTGGGACAAAATCTCACAACACCAGATGTGCCTTCCTGCTCCCAAATTTACTTACTCTACAGGACCTAATCTCAATGCCTCAGAGTTTGGACTTGAGATTTGGTCATGCTCCTTCATGTCAAGTCCCACAGCAGGTGAGAGGTAGAAACAGAACTCAAGAGATCCTATCTCGGGTCCTGCAGTGATCTAGGAGGCTGCATCAGATTTTTTTTTTCTAAAAATCTCATCATTGTGCACAATAAGCTGGCCGACTTCTTGAGTAACTGAGCACTTTTATGTCAAGTCCGTCAAGTGGAGCTTTCTCTCCACCACATCACAGAGGTCACTCTTGTCAAGTTCATGGAGGGTCTCCCTCCTTTGTGACCTCATCTCATTCAACTTCTCAACAGTTTGGACACCATTTGCCATCTGAGAAGTTTTTATTTCTTGACTTCCATCACACTCATTCTGTTTTCTTTCTCCCCAAGCGGCTGCCACTTTCAAAATTCTCTGCTAGCTCTTTATCTTGACTCAATCTTCAGATGTTAGAAAGTTCCTGAATTCTTCTGCCAGCTCTACACAATCCTCATCAGTGGCTTTATCCAGAGCCCTGGAGGGAGAAATGGGGAGAGGAAGGAGGGGCAGGAAAGGGAGGCCACTTCTCCCCGATGTGTCATGCACATGGCATACAACCCACAGCTAATAATACCCTCTCTTTTATAGACACTTTCTGAAATACCAACGATTTCACTCATTCAGAATACATACAGACAAGAACAACTCCACATTCAGAATCTCCCTAAACTTCACCATGAATCCATTTGGACACAGGACAACTCCATCATTTCTTGGAACTTCCATCTCTCATAAGGAGGCCTTCTTGGGAGCGGTGGGAGGTGGGGGTTGTCCTTCTTTTTGGTCATCTATGTACAGCTAATTAAAATTGTGACTGGATTTGGGATCAAAGAACCCTGTCCCATTGCATTCCCACATTCTTCCTTCTTCTTTCAATGTCTTCCAAGATCTATTTTAAACTGGAAGTGTTGTGTACTTTTCAAGGACCCTTTGACCTGTTCCCATTAAATCAAAAGGGGGGAAGAAGGTCTCAGCCCTTCACCTAACAGCCAATCAGTGGATGACAAAGGTCTGGACAAGTTTCTCTGCTTTCAGTGCCACATCCAAGGAAATGATATGCTTCCCTGCCTGTTGGTTGACGTTGTTGCTTTTTAATCTAATCCATATTAGAGGGTGATTTGGGATTAAATTCTTTGAAGGCAGATGAGAGAGGGTGCAAAGGGGAACTTCTACAAAGCTTAGGAGGTGGGTTTCATATGTTCACAGCAAGCTGGAAAATAGTGGAGAGACATAATATGGACCAGAATGTTTTCCAATTCCCACCCCAGTGTGCTTGGCAGCTCACAGAATACCTTGACTTTTCCAAATATTGGGAAGAGAAAGCAGCCAAGGGTTTATGCAAGAATGAAAAGTGCCTGAAGCACTTCAATTTCCGGGTGGTTAAACAAAAGAGGACACACACCAAGAAAAGTCACTTTAACTGAGTGCAGAAGAGTAGGCAAAGGGGAGAGGCATTTAATCAGGGGGGGCAGCGAGTAGAAATGATCTCATTATTTCGGAATAACAGGGTTGCCATTGAGGTGTATTTGCACAAATTCCTTGGGCTTTTCCCAATGATGGGATAATATGGTAGGTCTACAAGTCCTCTTTATTATCAGCAAAAATGATGGCTGATAATAATATGTAACACAATCATCAGGCAGGTAAAGCTGTTCTTCATGTAAATGTAACTGCTGCCCAGCTTAGGGTGAGGTCAGGTCTAGCTGACCCTATCATAACTGAAAATACCGTAAGTGGAAAATGCTTTTAATGCACCTAACCTGGTGAACATCCTAACTGAGCAACACCACCCACGGCAGAGCATCAGGTGTTTCACCTTGTGATAGCAGAGCCAACCGGAAGCTCTGCTGCTCAGCATTATGAAAAAGCAATGGACCAAATATTGCCAGTTCAGGGAAAGACCCAAACTCAAAATTCCAAGAATGGTTTCTACTGAATGCAAATCACTTCACACCATCATAAAGTCAAAAAGACGTAAGTCGTAAGTCGAATCATTTTGGTCGCAGATGATCTGTGTGGCATACCTACTTGCTGGATGAAACAATCATTAGCAAAGGAGAATGCTAATTTC
This sequence comes from Urocitellus parryii, assembly GCF_045843805.1. Classification (NCBI taxonomy): domain Eukaryota; kingdom Metazoa; phylum Chordata; class Mammalia; order Rodentia; family Sciuridae; genus Urocitellus; species Urocitellus parryii. The sequence continues at coordinate 130,809,395 of NC_135538.1, read as the reverse complement.
ATAGCTAATATGCCTGACACCAAAAGACATGCATCCATGGGTTTCTCCAGAGACACATATTTGCCTCAGGGTATCCTGACCTACAGCAGAGCTGCCCCACAAGGACAAATCTTCCATCAACAATTACTGAAAAACTGCCCACCAAACGGGGGAGACAAAGAAAAAAGTTAACAAATTGATTCCAGACTCCCCTTCTTGTAGGCCATCATGGAAACAGTTACTGGATTTATTAAAAAATTCCTGCCAGGGTGTGACTTCTCCAATCACACTTCCTTTCCCGTGGTTTCCTTAGTAACAAGCAGAGGGACAGCCCAGGAAGGGAATGCAGGACAGCCTTGGATGCTACCTGGTCCATGAATGGTCATTCACAGAGGAATGTAGGCAACTTCAAAGGCATTGTAACAGGCCCAATACCTCTTTCATATTCTTGGATACCTGGAAATCCTGGAGACCTTTTATTGCTGTATTTGATATAACTACCACCTCAGTGATGTCTGAGAAATCGTGCTGAACAAAGAAAGATGCCTAAATACTGAAGACAAGATTCTTATTTATATAGAAGAGAGAGCAAATCCGTACATTTCAGAGTACTAGACAGGGTATTTGATATATGTAAACACAATCGTCAATCTGATGGCTTGGTTACGCTTTAAAAAGAACAATAAAAAAAAAAAATACACCCAATCAAAGGAGCTCCTTTAGTTCTTCGAAGTCACTAGACATGTAGATCAGAGAAACACAGGCCTGTGATTTCTACAACATGTTGGACTTCCAGAGAAGTGAGGGCTAAATGAAAGTCTACTTAGACATTTGCAGTTTACAGAGTAACAGTGACCGGAAGGGTATCGACAAGCTGATTGATGTTAACCTAGAGGCAAGGCTTATAAGAACCAGCTGGTGGGAGCAGTGCATCTGCTAGGTCACAGTGCCCCAAATGATTTCCAAGCCTCAAAGAGCCCAAATCAAACAGATACAATATATTAGAAAGAAAACCGAAATTTCAATTTCTACGAATTATTACATAATTTCACCACAGATAACATGGAGCTAGGGAGTGATTTTTTTTTAAAGAAAGTCCTGAAGATGAGTTCTAAAATACACTAAGAAAGAAAAATTAAGTTGAACTTTGTTTTAGTCAGCTTTGTGTCCTGTGACCAAAATATATGACAGCAACAATTTAAAGGAGGAAAAATTTATTTGGAGATCAGTTTCAGACGTCTCATTTCATAAGTGGCCAACTCCAGTACTCTTGGCACAAGGAGAAGAAGTACCTCATGGCAGAAGCATAGGGCAGGAGTCCTGTGGAGTTCATGGAACTTCAACCAGGGAGCAGAGAGATGAAAGGGCTGCAGGAGATGCATCCTTCCAGGGCACACACAAAGTGGCCACCTCCTCTAGCCACATACCCTCTGCCTACTGTCACCACCCAGTCAGGCCATTCAAACAAGGATGAATTAAATAGGTTACAGTTCCAACAATCCTATCATTTCACCTCTGAATATTCCTGCATTGACACAGGAGCTATGGGGGAGGGGGCACCTCAAATCCAAAACATAATAGGCTTAAACTTCATTAAAGTGACCTGGGTCTCCCTCAAGGTAGGTACAACCATGTGTCACTATACTATAGGAATATGTTCTTAAAAAGTGCATCTTGAGGTGATTTCAACATTCTGCAAACATCGCAGAGAGTATTTACACAAGCTAAGACAGCTATGTTGTCAGTAGGTGGTATAATACTATGGGACTACCATCATAGGCAGTCCCTCATTGAACAAGATGCCGATATGTGATGTGATGCACGCTATAATTAAGACGTGTCTCAGGACTCTTCCAGCTTGCTTCACATCTAAGTCAGTCCCCTGTACTGTCTCCAGCCCCTCTCTCACCCACTTCTCTGTTCATCATGCTTCTCATAAGACATATTTCCTTCTCCACTCTTTTTTTCTGCCCAGATGGGAGTTGAACTAAACAGTACTTAGCTTTAACATATTCTCTCAGGCATTTCATCAACTAAAAACAAAATAACCCTACTTAAGTTTGAAGACCTGGCTCAAATCCTACCTTCTCTGTGACTTTCCTCTTTCTCACTGGTAGAAATGGTCTTGCTTTTCTCCAGATAGACCTATGCCATTTGATCCACAGGACTCTTTCCAGTCATATCATTTATTGTTTATATGAGAGCTGTTACACTCCAGAGTGTCCACTAAAGGCCCATGTGCTAAAGTGTTGGTCCCCAGCTTCATACCAAAGGAAGATGGTGGAAACTTAAAGAGATGGGACCTAGTAGGAAATTTTAAGTCATTGAGGGCATGACCACAAAGGGAATTGTGAGACCCCAGTCTCTCCCTCTTTACCTCATTTAGTTCCCAGCCATGAGTTGATAGGTTTTGGTCTACTATGTGCTTCTGCCCATTTCCTGCCATGTTTTGCCACAGACCCAAAGCAATAGGGCCAATTAATCATGCACTGAAATTCCAAAACTGTGAGCAAAAATGTCTTTTTTTTTTTCAATAGGTAGATTATCCTGGGTATTTGTTACAGTAACAGAAAACTAACATAACATTTTAAATAATTTCTTAAGCAACTGAGAATATAAATTCTAGCCTTAAACATAGTTTGCATTTGCAATGTATACATATTTGTATTATAAAGAAAAAAGGAAGATGAGAAGGAGGGAGGAACTGAAGGAGGGAAGGAGAAAAGAACAGTAACCAGAATGTACACCCATCCCAGAGAATGAGCTATAGTTAGTCAAGTCAAATGTCACACCGTATGTGACACTGGCTTTTAAATTATAGTGCTCTATATCAATGTAAGTAGTTCAAGTAATTTTCACACATCTCGAGATAATCAGGTTTCATATCTGTAGACTGACATTTCTCATTCTACACAGATAGGTATCTTAAAATAGAAAAAGACCATTGTTGTCACAGCCCCACCCTCAACACACATGTAGGCACACACACAAATGTTGGTAGGTATTGAAGATAATGCAAACAAAGAGAATGCCTTCAACCCCAGCATCTCAAGATACACAGGGAAGGGAAAGTAGGTGCAAAGAAAAATGTGTGTCTTGGCCCAGCAAAATTTACTAAAAGGTCAGAAGGATATACAAGCATTTTCCCCCAAGGCCTATGTAGACAAAGCTAGAGAAAAATGCATGCATAAAATATATTACATTTCGAGCCATTAAGGACCCGTTCAAAAATTTTTAAAGAGGTGTCAGCTGTACAACTAAAACTTGTAAGCACGTCTGCCTCAAGAGGCAACTGTACCCAGCTATGCACCCCAAAATGGGAAGAAGTGGGTTCAGAAAAGAATTAACTCAGCAAGCAGGTTTTTGCATGAGCAAAAACTTGTTTGAGAAGTTAAGTTTTTCTAAAATTTTGTTGCCTTGGTTACCTACCCCCTAGACAGGACCTTTTTTTTTTTTTTTTTTTTGCCATTTCTACTGATTTTTCCATACTCCTCAATTTTTGCTAAGACCTCAAATTTGCCAACCTTAGGACTCCTCAGGAACTTGATCTTTATGAAAAAGATAATGAGCTCTTTCAGCATACCCCCACCATCTCTCTGGAAGTATTATAGATTTACATACACACAAACAAAGGTTTTTTGTTGCTCTTGATTATATATATATATAATTTTAGTATATATTATTTTAATAATATATAATATATACATATTATATATAACATATATCTATATTATTTTAGTTGTAGTTGGACACAGTACCTTATTTTATTTTTATGTGGTGCTAAGGATCGAATCCAGCACCCCGCATGTGCTAGGCGAGCGCTCTACTGCTGAGCCACAACCCCAGCCCTCTTGTTTTGTTTTTCAGTTTCCCTTTTTAAAAATGTGAATGAGTTTATCAATCTCTACTGAGAGCAGATTTTTCAGAGAAAGGAGAGAATATGTGTAACTGCACTGAAAAAGTACTGAGCTCCTGGCCCCGGGCACCAGATCAGAGAAGGCGGGGGAGAGAAGAGCAAGGAGATGACACCGTCACAGTCAGGGCCCCAGGGACTGAAGTGGGTAGGTCCAGGCCTCAGGAAGGGAGACAGCACAGGCAGAAGACACATGCTTTTATCCTCGGGGTTCCCAGAGCAGGATTCTGGCTCTGGAACATCATGGCTGTACACAAATCATGGTAGCTGGAGGCAGAGGTTCAGCCTCACACCCGTTTGTAGTGGAATGAAGAAGTAAATGTTGAGAGCTTCTCAGATAATACTTGAACTTGGACGTAAATACATCAAAGGTTTGGAAGAGATCATAGTAATCCGTGAGAACAAAACTCAGATTTGTTTATGACACTGCCCCAAAGTAAAGATCTGAAGGGTGCTTTCATTTCCAAATTCAGGGTCATTTGACACAAGGCTGATGGTGAAATGTACCCAAGTATTCGAAGCCAAGATGGTTTTGCTCAAGCAGTGAAGGGCGTCAGCCTGTGAAAACTACATCAGTTAAAAAAAAAAAAAAATCTCATTTAACTTGTTGCAAATCCAGCCCATTAAGTTCCCCTGTAAAGTAGGTTTATAGAGCATATGGAACTCACTGGCTTCTTGGGATATTGCAAAGACAGACTGCATGATGGAGAATATTATGCACTTTCCCCTATTTCCTACCTCAAATTTATTATTTTCTCCTTTAAAAATTTTTTTTTTCAAAGCAAAGCACAGATCAGGCCAAAACCTCAATCTTTGTATTTTATTTCAGAACATAGTGTAAGTAGACACTTGAAAATAAATGTCAAAGCACTTGTTCTCTTTTAACTAATCTATAGCAAAGAATTTAAAATAAACTTGCTGAGACGTTTATCAAATTTAAATTGTGCAAAAATCTTTCAAACCCCTAAATCTTAGTTTTAAACAGTATGTTGTTCACATGGTCAGAAAAAAACAAACAAACAAAAAAAGATATGTACAGTATGTTTTTCTTCAATATCCAGAGGGCTTTTCAGATGAAGTATCTTTAAGTTTAAAGCAATGATCCTGTTGTTAATCTGAAACAAACTTACCATGGGTATGCTATCAAGTGTCTAAATGTCAGGAAAATGTGAGGGGAAAGTATAGTTATTATAATTTTCTTCAGACTAATGTTTGAACCAGTTAAGTTTAGTTACTTTACCTAAAAAAGGTGTCTGAAGGTTGAAGAAAAAAAATATATTAAGTATATTATTTGAAAATGTAACTAATAAACGATTTGAAATAAGTTTATCCCCCGTTTCCAGACTTTTCAGACAGCTTGTATATTATTTTGGCCCAGATAGCATTTTATATACTAATGAGTTACATATGGGTTGCAGAACTACTACCCAATATAAGCTGAACACATGAATGTACATATTGATCCACAGAGAGAGGCAGATAAGGGCAAGGGACAGGATATAGAATCTCTCTGAACCTTCTAGTTAAAAAAAGAAAGAAAGAAAGAAAAAGAACTAAAATTAGGGACATACGTCTCCTCATGGAACGCAGTGTCTAGGAAGCACATAGTTACTTAAGCTCTGAGATACTCAACAATGCATCCGCTCAGCATGGATGGCTCTTTCCATGTCAGTTATTGACTTATTGAGTGCCTATCCTCTGTCAGGCAACAGGCAATTGTCATGATCCTTGGGAAGCTCTGGTGTGTTAGGCACGAAATTTCTACAAGTCACAATCCTTGATAAAAAGCAGCTGAAAAGTGCTGACATTCTCTCTAAAAAGGGCACCCCAGAGTTCATTCACATGGCACAGCTGGGTGGAGAGACCATGGTTCCTCTGGGGAGCAGAGTTCTTGGGCTTTTGTTGGGGGCACCTTTTGGGGCAACCCCTGCTGTTAGCTGACCGGGAACCATCCTTAGGAAGCAGAGGGCACTACTTGTTTGCCTCTGGCCACTAGGCAAGCCCCGAACTACCTGGGGACACCCACACACACTTTTTTGTAAATTTGTAAATTGTAAACCTAATTAGCATAAGCATTACAGAGTTGCCCAGAGTGATTTATATCTGATTTTTTTTCAAAAGCTTAATAAAATAATAATGAATTTTTATACTATAATCGTCTTTTGTTAAATGTGTTACATGACAGTACAATATACTCTGACATATTACACATACATGAATACAACTTCCCATTCTTCTGGTTGTACATGATGTGGAATTACATTGGTTGTATATTCATATATGAACATAGGAAAGTAATGTCCGATTCATTCTATGCTCTTATTTTAATCTGATTGACTAAATTATGCAAATCTGGAATATTATGTTTTAGATTATAAATGAACATTAGTATAATTTGTGAATTTCTAAATATCAGTGCAATCCATTTAAGATGATTTCTACTATACTACCAAGACATCCTAGCCCAACCAAATATCCCTCCACAACCAGGTATTCAAATTGACATTCCAATATGAGTGCACACACTTCTGGAGATATGCTAACTTAAGGTCATGATTAGTCAAAATTAGTCCTTCTATATTTCCATGGGAATTTACCTTGAGTGTCTTCCCTCCATCTACATTCCCTCCACAGAGTCAGGCACTCAGTCCTTTTCTTCCTTCCCAATCTAATAGGAATTCTTGTCTCCCTGATGTCATTTTGTAAATACCAAAATTGCGGTATTGGAAAAAGAACCTGGGAATTAATGGAAACATGTAAAAGCTCAACATAACAGTGAACACCAATCACCAAATCACCCCAAATATAAAACACAAGCAGTCCTGTGTCTTTCTGGTCCCCAACTTAATGTAAAATACTACTACTGAATTAATTTTCCTAATAAATAATGAATTTATAAATTTCCTAATCTACTATTCAGAATATAGGTTAGCTCTATTGAAAAAAACCCAGAAGAATGATAAGCAATTCTGTGCTGTGAAGTTTCTAGGGCTCAGGTTACTTCTGCATTGATTTCTCCTGTCTGCAAAGGGAGGCCACATGCATATGACCCTCTCCTTCATGCCCACGTTCAAGTAACTTGAAAGGGAGGAAGGGAAGGAGAGGGCAAGAGAAAACTGTGTGCATACTTTCATTGTAAGCATGTCATTTGTTCAGAGACCCTTAAGCAGGACTCAATCACGCAGCCACATTTTTTTTTATAAGGGAGTACAGGAATGAAGTTTGTGTTTTGCTCAGTCAGTTATGTACCTAGCTAAAAATTCTGTGCTATGCAAATTGAAGGAATGGATAAAGAGGACATGCAGGAGGCTCTGCTGCACTAAAATACTTTGTATGTCTTTTCTCAAAATCTCACGGTAAATACCTACAGTCTTGTAAGTACAGTACATTAGGAACCAGCTTGCACTTGCACTGACACCAAAGCTGAGCATATGTACTCTATGACCCACCTCTCGTTACCAGCTCAGGCTTTCAGGAGCCCGTGAAACCACACACTGGCTCACTGCACCCCCTGCATCTTATAAAGGCTGTATGTATTCCCAATCCCTCCATAAAGGTCTCCCTTCCTACTACATCCCATCACAGTCTTCCTCCTCTGAACTCCTTTGCATTGGTTGCCAGCCAGTGCCAGCCTACTCAGCCTACTCAGCACATGCTGTTGGCTTCCTCGTGGTCTGCAGAAAGATCTCATGAAGATCAGAAAGGCCAGGGAGTCCACACTTTCAGGAGGAGCCTTGGCTGATACGCAGACTAACATACCAGCTTGTTTTCCTTCCAGTACCCCAGTATTTCTAGTTGCCTACATTAGCTTTAGTTGACTTCCTTCCCTCCCCTGAATCATTTCTCTCACTCTCCTCCTACCCATGCTTCCAGTAGTCCCCAAACACTTGTCTCGGTGCCTACTTCTGGGGCAACCCATGTTAGACAGGGTTCTCCAAAGATAGAACAGGGAGAGTTTATTAGGAATTGGCTCATGAGATTATGGAAGCTACAAAGTCCATAACCTGCCATTTGCAAGCCAGAGATGCAGGAAAACCAGTGGTATATTTCTAGTCTGGAGCCTGATGGTGAAATCTCTGGTCCAAGGACAGAAGACCAGCCGTATCCCAGCTCAGCAATCAGGCAGAAAAGAATAAACTCTAGCCTTTTTGTCCTAATTGAGCCCTCCACAAGTTGGATGATGCCCACCCACCTGGGGGAGGGAAATCTGCTATACTCAGTCTACCAATTTAAAGGTTAATCACATCCAGAAACACCCTCTCAGAAACATCCAGAGTCATGTTTAGCCAAATAGCTAAGCACCCCATGATCCAGTAAAGCTGACACATAAAGTTTACCAGCACCAAACCCAGACTAAGATAATCAGTGCCCCATCTGCTCCAAACTTCCTGGGGTTATGAACAACACAAATACCTTGTATGTCTTATCCTCAGTATCTATCACTCAGTAGGAGCTCAACAGATTCTGGGGATTCATCAGAGCTGACCATATATCTAGTTTTGCCTTCTGTGTTCTAAAGCCAGTATAGTGGTTTGTTAGTGGTTGCTGCAGACTGTAACCTGCAGTCCAGGCAGGTACCTGCCTCAACAATGACTGTACCATGATTAAACACAGAAGTATTTTCACATATGCTTTACAAAGCATAGAGCTATTTGTTTTGGTTTCATCACCATCACTTCATTAAGCAGCAGAAGATCGGAGTTATACACTGAATCGATTTTGCACTCAGCTTTATTTACTTTCAGTTAAATGAGCATGCTAATTCATTGCTGTAAAATTTGCAATGTACATGAAAAACCCTCCTCCACTATTCTCCCAAATGTTACAAATTCAAATTGAGCCACAAATGGTTCCATTTATAGAGCAATACGAGTGACTCTTTGGAACAGCCATGATACCCCTGGAATATGGTTCTTTTTCTCCTTCCTCTCTCCCTGCCCTATCTGCCATGGTTCTTCACTCCCCATCCATAGAGAGCAGCTTATAAAAGAGATAAATATTTCCATCAGGCACAGTAATGCAGAAGCTGCATACTGTTTGGATTTGCACCGTATCATTTTTGTTATCTCCCCAGGTCATTCATAAAATTTATAAAATTTTGTAGTTGTGTGTGGGCGTATAGGTAGAAAATTTCCAAGCATTTCAAGTTCTATAAAATCCAGAGGAACCTTTGCCAAATCTATTCCCTTCTTGCTCTTTAAACTCATATACATTTAAAGGGATATTCAATACTTTTGTTTTTGACTTGGTTACTCATAGCCCATTAAAGTGTTGTCTTTTAAAAGCTATTTGCTGTTCAAGGAGTCTCAGGAGCCCATTTTACAATCCTTTTTAAATCCTTTTTCTCTGAAACAGGAAGTTGCCTTTTGCCAAGGGTAAACACATTCTGGGTAGAGCGAGGTATCACAGTACTTATAAATAACCAAGTGTGTTATCCCACCACTCATGTGTATGAATCTCACAAGGGTGAAGATTTGATCAAAGTAATTAGTGGTAAAGCAATATAGTACAAATCAGAAGCTAAAATTCCAGTTGAGAACTGGGTTTTTCTGAGTCTTAAACTATTGGTAACCATAAAAAGACATGTTTCTCAAACTGTGCAGGACTCTTGGCTTTAGGGAACATTGTGGCACTGTGCACATGATGTTAGCTTAACAAAGCAGCAAGCAAGGCATACAGCATGCACCCACCAGTTACCACCTGATTTTCTTTCATTTAATATTTCATCTGCGTTTAATTGGCACTTCAGTAAATGATTGGAAAAGAAGCTATACAACATGTTGAGGTTATACATATGAAGGAAATACGCCTTCCAGGCTAGAGAAAGCAAGTTAAGCTTTTCTTCTATCTGTTGGCCAAGGTACAATCTTAAGAAAAATGCATAACCACTCTGGATTAGTTTTGCAGACCTGCCATAACAAGCTATCACTAACTGGGTGACCTAAAGCAATGAATATGATCTCTTACAGTTCTGGAGAGTAGCTATCCAAAATCACAATGTCAATTGGGCTTTGCTTTCTCTGAAGTCTCAGGGGTGGGGGGAAATCCCCCCTTTCCTTGTCAAGTTTTAAATGTTTACCAATAATACTTGAATTATTCTTGGCTTGCAATTGTGTCAGTCCTATCTCTGCTTCTATCACCATATAACCATCTTCTCCCTGTAGGAGCCACAGTCATATTAAATTTAGGGTCTCTCACTCTACTCCAGTATGACTGTATCTTTACTAATTATATCTGAAATATCTCTTTCCAAAGAAGGCCACATTGCAAGATTCTGGACAGAAATGAATTTGGAGGTAGGAGAACTATTTCAACACTGCAACACCCACCTGCTCTGCTCACCCATATTGCATGATTGTCCCACGCACAAAATAGATTCAGTTCACCCTATTCCCGCTCCTCAAAAGTCATTCATTACCCATTGCATCATCAACTCTAAGTTCAAAATCTCATCTAAATATCATCGGTTAAAAAATTCACTTTCATCATCTAAGTGGATGGTATGGATGACACTCTGGATCTGAGCTACACTGGGGCAAATTCTTCTCTATCCATAGATCCAAGGAACTCAATGACAAAATTATCTGCTTCTAAAATACAAGATAGTAGGACAAGTGGAAGATAAGCATTCCCACTCTAAAATGGAGAAACAGAAGGAATAGAGGAGTCACTTGTCCTAAGAAAGTTTGAAATTCAGGGAAAATTCCATTCGTTTGGCAATATATTTTTTTTTAATTTCTGTTAATCAAACTTAGAGCCATGAATTCAGGGCCTTGTGCATGCCAGGTAAGTGCTCCGCCACAGAGCTATGCTAAAACCCTAAATTCTATTAGGCTTAAAAACCTGAGAATAAACTTGAAGAGCTCCATGCTCTGTTCTCTGAGCCTGTGACACCCCCATAGGAATTCAGACAGCACCACAGTTTGGGCAGACTATCTCCTTCTTGTGGGATCCCAGAAGTCTGACAGCCTTCCCATCTGGCAATTTCATCCTGTCTCTATCCACCTCCAGTCTAAGCTGGCATTGTTTCCAGTGATATAATAGTCTCACAAACATCACTGGTCTTTCATGGATGTCAAGAGGATCCCTGACAGTAGATACAAGGGACTGTTGAAGAATAACTCCACCATATTCCTGGAATTGCTGAGAAGGTTGAGGGATGGATCTGTGAGTCACAGGACTAATTTCTTTAATGAAATAATAATGTTCATTCTCACCCTTGGCCCTTTCTCCAAAGTATTCTATGGCATCTTTGGTAACATAAGTAGGTCGAGAATTTTCCAAATCATCAAATAGTAACAATTCCTTCCTCAACTTATCTCTTTCCTCCCACATTTTACTATAAGGAGAAAGAAAATATCAGTACACATGTTCCATACTTTGCTTGGAAATTTCCTCAGTTAAATATCCAAGTTCATCACTTACAAATTCTGCTTTCCACCTGATAGAAGAACATAATTCAACCCAAATTTCTGCCATTTCTGCTCACCTTTCCTGCAGCATCCAATCACTCATTTTTCATTTCTTCTAAGCCCTCACCACAAGCACCTTGAATGTGCAAATCTCTTAGCAACATTCTGATCATGACAATATATGCACTCTTTGAAGACACTGTATATATTCTCTACGGCAATGGAAATCTTCCCTTCTATCTTTTTCACTTCCTACTAATCATTTTTTAAAATGAGACAGGATCTCTCTGAATTGGTTAGGGCCTCACTAAGTTGCTGACGCTGGTCTCACACTTGTCATCCTCTTGCCTCAGCCACCCAAATTGCTGGGATACAGGCACATACTACCACTCCTGACCTCCATTTGATTTTGAAGCATCTAAGATAATGAACTAATTTCCCAGAGTCTGAAAACTAAGGACCCAGAACACAAAGCCTCTTATTAAAGTCACTGAACTTCTTGGAGTCCTAATTGGGTCCAGTAATGAGACCCCTCCTCTATGCTGTGGACAATGATCTTTTTTCTCATCTCCTTTCCCAAAAAGTGTTTGGAGGAACACTGGTCCCACAATATATTCTGAGGAAAAGGGTTCCATTATGAAATAAGTTTAGCAACATGTTGAACTGTTCCAGTACTGGTTTCATAGAGACTGACAATTGAATATCTTTACCTAAAGTAAATATCTTTACTTGAATACTACAGCATCTTCCAAACACATTATCACAGAGCCAAGAGCCCCACCACTTAAGTATTTTTGTGTAAAGGAGCTAGTTTCAGAATGTGCACAGCAAGGAGAAGAGATTTAATCTTTCTTTTATATCTTGCTGTTTTAATGGCCAACTCCTCCATAATCAATTTGGTCAATCATGCAGTTTGTACTTACTTATATTAATGACAGAAACTAGAGACAGAGATAATACAAAACAGCAGGTTGGAGACAATAACCAAAAAAAAATTTGGCTTTGGAGCGAGTTGACTTATATTAACATATGATAAAGTATGCCAAAATGAACCAGACAATAACCCAAACACTCAACCTTATGAGTGAGTCTAGTAAATGGAAGATGTCTTTTCACAACTTGGCTTCACATACAAATATGCATAGATCCTTTATTATGGAAACTCAAATAGAGCAGTAAAACCTCACTATAAAGCTATCACTCATGAAAAACAGAAAAGTGCATCTATCTTTCCCAATTACTCCCTAAAATCTACTCCAGACTTGGTAATATTGGTGGTGGTGTAGTTTGTTTTATTTTTGCAGTTTTGTGGATAGAACTCAGGGCCTCACACACGTTAGGCAAGTACTCTGCCACTGAGCCTCACCCCAGCCCTCTATCCTTTCAAAAGGCAAAACCCAGAACAGTGCTGCTGAGTTCATAAAGGGATGTAAATAGGAAAGGAAAAACCCAAATAATCTCTGTTCACTGATGACATGATCCTATATTTAGAAGAGCCAAAAAAACTCTACCAGAAGACTGTTTGAGCTAATAAACAAATTCAGCAAAGTAGCAAGATACAAGATCAACATTTGTATATTGATAACTTTCCTATATTCTGCTGAGAAAAAAAAATCAGGAAACCCATCCTGTTCACAATAACCTCAAAAAAAAATACTTGGGAATAAATCTAACCAAGGAGATGAAAGACCTCTACAAGGAAAGCTATAGAACACTGAAGAAAGAAATAGAAGACTGTAGAAGATGGAAAGATCTCCCATGTTCTTAGGTAGGCAGAATTAATATTGTCAAAGTAGCCATATTTCCAAAAGCACTATATGGCTTTAATGCAATCTGTATCAAAATACCAATGATATTCTTCACAGAACCAGGAAAAAAAATCTGAAATTCATTTGGAAAAATAAGAGACTCAGAATAGTCAAAGCAAACCTGAGCAGGAAGAGCAACACCAGACGCATCACAATACCTATCCTCAAATTATGCTACAGAACTATAGTAACAGAAACAGCATGGTATTGCTGTCAAAATAGACATGAAAATGAATGAAATAGAAGACACAGAGGAAAAACTGAGATAGTTACAGCCATGTGCTACTTGACAATATGCCCAAAATATATGTTTTAGAAAAAGATAACCTTTTCCACAAATAGTGCTGAGAAAACTAGACATCTCCATATAGATGAATGAAATCAGATCCCTGCACAAATTTTAAATCTAAATGGACCAAAGATCTAGAAATCAGACTAGAAACCTTGAAACTGCTATAAGAAAACATAGGGTCAACACTTCAACATATTGGCGCAGGCATTGCCTTCCTTAACAGGATCCCTAAAGCTTTAGAAAAAAAACCAAGAATCAATAAATGAGGGCTGAGGTTGTAGCTCAATGGTAGAGTGTTTGCCTAGCATGTGAGGCATTGGGTTCTATTCTCAGCACTACATACAAATAAACTAAAGGTACATTGAATATGTATATATATATATATAATCAAATGGGATGTAATTATATATATAATTAAATGGGATGTAATTATATATAATGGGATGGCATCAGATTAAAACTCTTCTGCACAGCAAAGGAAATGATTAAGAGCATAAAGAGAGAGCTGCACAATAGAAGAAAAATTTTGCCAGCTATTCCTCTTATAGGGAAATAAATGATAAACTGTATCATCAGACAGGACATATCAGGAAACTTTACACTCCATGGGTAAGGAAAGTTTATTGAGTAGGCTATTTATAAATGTGTAGGCAGCAACAAGGATGTATGATGTATTTCATGGCTAATAACAACAGGGAATTCTTACTAATCCTTTATCTGATGGGGAAAAGAAGGGGAAAATTGCTATAACACAGAGAAGGATATGTATCTAACACTAGCTGTAACAAGAAATAGGGACTGTGCTTTCATTGCTCCTAAACTCTGATGCTTCCCAGTAATCCAAGTAGGCAGAGTAAAAGAAATCATGTAGAGAAGACATAAATAGGTGAAATAGAAAATGTAGAAACAACAGAGAAAATCAGTGAAACAGAGGTAAATCAAGAAGCTCATCAAAATGGATAAACTTCTAGCTACACTGATCAAGAAAAAAGAGACACAAATTTCTGATATCAGGAATGAGAGAGTGGACATTCCTGTAAATTCTACAGCCACTGAAATAGTAATAAGGGAATATTACACAAAAACTTTATGCTAATATATTCTACAGTTTTAGATGAATGGACAAGATAATGTGTTTCCCTGAAAGACATAACTCACTCAAAAAGAGGCTTCCTGGACAATCTGGTTAAGGTAGCATCCCCCAGGCCCTGCAGAAAGGAGGAAGAGGAAGGGAGACCTGAGTAGAAGGTAGCTGAGCAGGTTGCACCCCATAAGTCTATCCCCACTTTCCCATTTTCCTGAGCCATTTGGTAGGGCAGTTCCATTGAGTTCAGACTTCAGTTAGCCAATCCGGTAGACTCCAGGCCAACATGTTAAATTCTAGATCTTAAGTGTACACACTCATGTCACCACATAGAACCAAATCAAAACTTATATCTCATTTTTATTTGTCTAACAACCATAGATTTCACCCCATAATGCTCCTCAGCCTCCAGCAGATACAAATTGGCAAGATCCTCTAATTCTTTTGATGGATAGGCCATCTCCTCCAAAATTAGATCTTATCCCTCCATCTGGGTTCTGTTGGTATCTGATTCTCATTATGGGCCTGGAGGCAATTAAGACTGGCAGAAGTTTACAGCCGAGGAGAATCAGCATCCTTTTATGAGCAAATTCTCTTGGTGCATGCACTAAAGGGCATTTAATACAAGGGAAATGGGGTTGCCTGGAAGTGAGACTTCAGGGATATTTGGAAGGTTAAACTTCTTAGCTTCTTCCTTGTCTGCCCAAAGACCTCATTCCATGTCTCAGCTTTCCACTCCTTGCCCAACACTGCCTCTATCTTGGAATAAGAGCCAGGGGCCTGCTTATTCACTGGGCCTAAAACTCTGCAAAACACACGGCAGGCTCCTAGGGTATGTACCTCAACCATATCTGCTGTGCAGAATGCAAGAAGCTCCTATTAAACTTCGAGGCTTTCTGTCTGAGTGTGTTCTGAACCAAAGTAATCCTCATCACAATTTTTCCTGTTCTCTATATACATTTTCTAAAGCCAACAGAAATAGGCAGCTAATGTCACAATCCTTATTACTGTATCACTGATGTTAAATCAACCAGGACCAAAGGCATTTGATCTCATCCCTAGTCCTCTATCCCTAGTGGTAACTGATATTACCACATGTGACAGCTTACCAGGAGCTCATCCCCTCTTGGAAAAGTTATTTATATATTGCTTCAGTACATGAGCAACCCAATGCTAAATTCCATTGTGATGGTTTGTTTCCTGGGTCTATTTTTGAACCAATTTCTATGTCAGTCAGCTGTCATGCTCAAATGGAATAATTCAGAGAATTAATAAAGGAATTATTTTAAAAGATCTGAGCACGAACAGATAGGTAGATGATAGATAGTAAATATACAGAAATAGATGACAAATAAATTATAAGTATATGATAAATAGACAGATAACAGATAATAAATAGTACGTTAGTTAGCTAGCTTGATGATAGGCAGATAACTGATTGATGGTAAATAGATGATAAAGACACAAATGATAGGTTGATAGCTAGAAAACAGAGAGTTGATAGATGACAGATAACTGATAGATGATAAATGGTATATAGATAAGAAATGAATTATGGAGATAAAAAGACAGATGACAGATAAATGATAGATAATAAATAGAAGACAGATGATAGATAGACAGATGATAGATAAATGGAAAATATCTGATAGATGATAGTAGATAAAAGATAATTGACAAATGATAGATCACAGATAGATGATGCATAGGTGAGCAGGGCACAAATAAATGATAAATACATGGCAGATGAGTGATAGAAAAAGGAAAAATAGATGATATGTGGGGAAATGACAGATAATAGATGGGCAGATAACAGATAAATAATAAATAGATGATAGGTAAGTAGGTAGATAAACAGAAGATGAAAGAAAAGAAGGAATAAAGGAAGGAAGAGGGAGGGAGGGAAGGAGGAAGGAGGGAAGGAAGGAAGGAGGGAAGGAAGGAAGGAAGGAAGGAAGGAAGGAAGGAAGGAAGGAAGGAAGGAAGGAAGGAAGAGGGAGAGAAGGAAGGAAAGGATTGATGAAAACCCATCAGAGACAATGAGGGATCCCATTACAACATTAGGAGAATATGGAGAGAGTTACCTAAAAAGAAGTTATGGTCCTGACTGGGGAACCAGCCAAATCTGGCCCCTGGGCAGAGCCAAAGGAAGCAGCAGCCCAACCTCACTTTTCCTGCAGTGCCTCCACAGATGCAGAGCCTGTGGGTTACTCTCTAGAGAACAAGGAAGAGAAGAGTGGAGCGAGAACCAGCAGGCCCAAGGAGAAGGTACCCAGCACACAGCCTCACCAATACCTTCCTTTTCTGATCACCAGACTACATAGTGACATGGACCGTGACTTCATGGCAGCTTCCCTCTGGCTCCCACTCATTCTCTCCCATCATGATTCCTAAAGCCCTCCAGTGCTTCCATAAGGACTTCATTGCATTTCCCTTGTAAATGAATGAATTGTTAGCGGAGATGTGCTTGATCTCTCCTGTGTCCTGTATTCTTAATTCTTAGAATCATCCCTGCTGTCAGTAAACTGAGTAACCGGATGAATCTGCAAGTTTATGATGTCAGTCATGCTAAGGACTTCAGGCACCGTTGATATTGTTACAAAGGAGATTTCTCAATGTTGTCTGTTTGAAAATATTACTATTATCTGCACTATAAATGGCTGTATAGTGCTTCCAGAATTAACAAGACTATAATATTTGGTTTAGAAAAGAAGAATCTGATGCAAAGGTAATTCAATAAAATAAAAATATCCTTTCTTTCACATTTAAAATTTCCAGTATTATGTTCCCTTAAAAAAAAATCTTCCAAAGGAGGGTATATTTTATTGTGAATTATAATAATTTTATTTTAAAAATTCATGTCCTGGGAAGTTAAATAGTTTTCCTCCAATAAAACAGAGCAATTGAAAAAAATATTCAGTTACCATGAAAAACAGAATGATAGAGTTTTTGTAAACTAGAAACAGAGGACAAAAGTTTAGAAAAGGGACATGGCTGAAATGGAATATGCTTGGAAAAAATATTGGTCTTACCAATTGAGAATCCATTCCCTATAGCATAAGGGTCAGTTCTGGATAGAATTGTGAAATTAGCAAATAAAATTAATGATTTGTTGCTCTCTTTTTCCCATTACAAACAATCCTTTCCTGACCCTAAACTGCATTTTCTTCCTCCCACCCCCTTGATCTGTCTCTCTCCCATCCTACTTCTTCCTCCCCAGAACTCTCTCACAATGGCAGCTTATTCTACCCCTCACCATCCTGTATAAATTTGAATTTCAAGAATCAGGACAGTATCCGCACCGACCTGGTGGAGCACACCTCTAATCCCAGCTACTTGAGAGGCTGAGGCAGGAGAATTGCAAGTTCAAGACCAGGCTCAGCAACTTAGCAAGATACTGTCTCATAAAAATAAAAATAAAAGGACTTGGACTTGGCTGAGTGGTAAAGTATGACTGGACTCAATACCAGTACCAAAAAAAAAAAAAAAAAAAACAGAAAAGTATCTCAGCATTCGGCAATTCATTGACATGGAAAGTAAAAATAACTGTTAAGTCTCAGAATGTTACAACTTTAAAAATTGTTGCCATTTCACAAGTGACAATAACTTTTTAAAACTTTAGAGCAAATTGATACAATGGTGGAATTGGGCAATAGTATGTGAGAGTGAGGATGCTCTCATGACTGAAGGTAGGCCACGAGCCCTCTAGTCAACCAGCCACAGCATCTTTCTAGTGCTTTTTGGAGTTCAGCACTCCGCCGAGAGCGGGAAATGGCAGGATGTATAACACACAAACCAAAAAATTTAGAAAGCTCTCAAGAAGCAATACCGTTACAAATGAACCAGATACAAACCATTTCATCAGTCAATCATATCAAAGAATTTTGTTTCACCTCTCACAGAACATAGAAAAAAATCATACCTCTTTTATCATTCTGTGAAATGCAGATAGCAAAACCTGGAAAAATAACACAAAAATTTTTAAATACGGCATTTACACCAGTCGAATGGGTCTCCATAGAAATCACTCAAAACAATAAAAAAGAAACAGAAGTAAAAGTTCAAGTTTAATCTTTGGCAAAGCAAGGATACAAATTCCATGGCTAGGCACAATATCTAAGAATGGGCTTCACAATGTCTACCTTGGAAGGTGGTCCCTAATCTCAGCAATGAAGACAGATGAGAAAAATCTTAAATGAATGTAACTTAGTAGTATTTATTGAAAACAAATTCATCACAACCAAGTAGAGTTTATTCCAGAAATAAGAAAATCTACTGGGCTGGAGATGTAGCTCAGGGGTAGAGAATGTGCTTAGCATGCACAAGGCCCTGGGTTCAATCAGCACACTGCCAAAAGAAGAAGAAAAAAAATTTACTCATATATATTTTTTGAACTGCCAGGATTGAACCCAGGGACTCTTTGCCACTGAATTACATCCCCAGGCCTTTTTATTTTTTATTTTGAGACAAGTCTCACTGAATTGCTGAGGGTCTTGCTAAATTATTGAGGTTGGCCTTGAACTTCAGAGTCTTCCTGCCTCTGTTTCTCGAGTTGATGGAATTGTAGGTGTACATTGCTACAACCAGCTTATCAATATATCATATTAGCTATTAAAAGAAAAATTTTCTTATCTTAATAGATACAGAAAAAGCTTTCACTAGCATTAAATTTTAACATATGACATATATAAAATAATTATTTACTACTAGTTATAGAAGGAATATCTTTTAGTTTGATAAAAAGTTAGTAAAAGTCTAGCAAATATCATGTATAACAATGAAAATGTACAAGGTCTCTCTAAGTCACTTAGGGCCTTGCTAAATTGCTGAGGCTGGCTTTGAACTTGCAATCCTCCTACCTCAGCCTCCTTAACTGATGAGACTGCAGGCATGCACCACCACACCCAGCTAAAGAATTCTATTATTACTTCTGTTCAACATTGGACTGAAGGCCTCAATCACATAATATAGTAAGAAAAAAAATAACACAGCTATAATTTCAACCACTCAAGAGACTGAGGCAGGAAGACCACAATATCAAACTGCTATGTTGTCAGCCTAATATGAGTCAAAAATAATAATAATATCCCACTTAAAATAGCAATAAAAACTATAACTGACATGGCTATAGAGAGGTTTGTTTTTGTTGTTGTTGTTGCTGTAATTTGTTTTTTGGGTTTTGGTCAGCGATTATCAAGCATCAACTGGTAGACCTAAATAAATAGAATGCTACACTCTATTTATGGATGAAAAGACTCAAAATCATAAAGATTAATTATCTCTTATTTAAAATATAAATTAAAAGCTACTAAAGTAAGAATTTTAAGCATATTTTATGGAATTTAATAAGCTGATACTAAAGTGAATATGGAAAAATTAAGGACCCAGAAGAGCTAAAAAATTTTTGAAGAATGAGGAAGAGGAAATTATTTTAGCAGCTTACAATACTGATGGAGTTATTGTAACTAATACTGTGTTTAAAATTGGCATCTGGATAGTCTCATATGCAAAGAAGCAGAATCCAGAAATAGAATTGATTATATATATACAGAAAGTGACATAAAACAGCATTGATATTAAGTATATGGCAGTTAACATTTCCTTAGAAAGTACTTTGGGAGCATGGATAAGAGTTTGAATGGGGTAGAACTGGCCATGATTGATGGTTATTAGGGTTGGGAAATTAGGTACTCACTACCATTTTGCCTACTTTACCAAAATTTTTCCACCATAAAAAGGTATTTTTTTTAATTATTCTAGAAATACAATAATATGTGCTTATGTAAGATTAAAAGTATGTACTGGGAAAAAAATGTCAATGGTTAACTGAGAAAAGTTTTAATGACAAGTACCTGGACAATAGGTTATTTTATGGAAAAATAAGAGAAAGTTATATTATTACTTAATCAAGCTCAACACACACACACACACACACACACACACACACACACTGCAGGCTATTAAAGGCTTAAATGTGAAAAGTAAACTCTGAAAGAAAAATCAAGAAAAGTATTTTTATAATCCTGAAATAGTATATGATTTCTTCAATATAACACCCCTGAAAAACTTGCTATTTATATATTATTTTTTTTAAGAATTCTCAGATTTATTTGTTTGGTACTGGGGACTGAACTTCTATGTAATAAAAGTTATAATAAAATATCAGCTTCTTTATATGGAACTATGTTCTTAGCTTTGTCATGTATATTTGTTTTCTCTTGTTAATAAGAAAATATCTACTCAAGAGGTAATATTTAATTTAGAGGATGAAATTAAAGTAATTGCATTTGACCACACTCAAACAAAAGATAAATTGAAAGAAAGGATGTCTGTGTGGTTTGCTGCCAAAAGCATGAAACATAAATTATGAAGAACTTAAATACATGGTGAGAATACTTATTTAATTTTTATTTTTTTAAGAGAGAGAATTATTTTTAATATTTATTTATTTTTTTAGTTTTCGGTGGACACAACATCTTTATTTTTATGTGGTGCTGAGGATCGAACCCAGCACCCCACGCACACCAGGTGAACATGCTACCGCTTGAGCCACATCCCCAGCCTTAATTTTTTAACTGATAAAACAATATCATGCAAGCTGGGTATGGTGGTAGATGCCTATAATCCCAGTGTCTCAGAAGAATGAGGCAGGAGGATTGCCAAGTTCAAAGCCTGTGCAACTTAACAAGGTGCTAAGAAACTCAGTGAGATCCTGTCTGTGAGTAAAATACAAAATAAGACAGGAGATTTGGCTCAGTGGTTGAGTGCCCTTGGTTCAATCCCCTCTAACCCACAAAAAAATAAAAATAAATAAAATAAATAATCATGCATATTTACGGAGTACAGTGTGGTTTTTGATCTATGTATATTTTATAGAAAGAGTCAATACTTTCATGATCTTACCAATTTCTTTCTTTTTCTTTTCTTTTTTTCAGGGACCAAATCCAGGGCTTTGTGCGTGCTAGGCAAATACTCTACAACTAAGCTATACCTCTATCCCCAATTTATCTTTTTTTCTTTTCTTTTCTTTTTTTCTTTCTTCTTTTTTTTTTTTTTTTGGTGTGTGGTGAGAACATTTAATCTGTTCTTTTAGCTATTTTGAAATATACAATATATTCTTATTAACTGTGGTCACTGTGGGATGCAACACATTACTAAAAGTATTCCTCCAGTCCAATTGAAACTTTTTAATCTTTGATCAGCATTTTCCTTTCCCCCGCCTACCCACTGCGCAAAGATTTTTAAAATCACTTTTCATTCCATCATAGTAATAGGACAATAACCATGTAGCTAATCTTGCCATATCTTGTTTGATAGGATATTTCCTCCCTATGTTAGTCAGGTTTCTGTTGCTATGACAAAATACTTGAGATAAACTTAAAGGAGGAAAGTTTTATTTTGGCTCAGAGTTTCAGGGGTTTCAGTCCATGGTTGATTAGTTCCATTGTTTAGGGGCTTATGGTGAGGTAAATCATCAGATAGAGCAAAGGTGTTCACCCAATATCCCCTCCAAGGGCATGCCCTCAATGTCATGATTTTCTCCCACTAGGCCCTACTTCTTAAAGGTTCCACCATCTCCCAACAATGCCACATGCTAGTGACCAAGACTTTAGAACATGAGATTTAGAGGGATCTTAATTCCAGATCTAAACTACAACACTCCCTATAATTTATTTGTAACCTGAACGTAAGCAAGCCCCCAACTCAGAACCTTAGCCAAAATCCTATGCCATCTTAAAGCTACAAAACAGTGTTTTTACTTGCTAGTCTTCAAAACAGTGCTATCCCAATCTTCTCCCTATCTTCAAAACAGTGCTCTTCCCCCCACCACACACATACAAACAATGTTCAGATAACACTGGATCATGTTGTGCACCCAGGATTTGTAAAAAAAAGACTAAGTTGCACATTTCCCTAAAGGAATTTAATCCAAGTCCCCTTCAAGAGCTTTGTTCTTTCCCTCAAAGTCCCTCTTTGTTGGCAACTACTTCAACCCTCCTCTTCCCATGTAAGACCTTTACAAATTCCTTCTACTGTATCCATATGTTTAGCTATACCCTTGCGTTAGTTTTCTAACACTGTGACAAAATATGTAAGACAATTCAAAGGAGTTCACAGTTCAGAACTGCAGCCCACAGTCACTTGTCCCCTGTGTTTGGGAATTGTGGAGAAGCAGTACATATGGCAGAAGCACATGGCAGAGGAAGGTATTCACCTTGTGTCCGCCAGGAAGCAAAAGAGCAAGAGGAAAGGGTAGGAGTTCCAATATCCCCTTCAGTGACCTCAGTGGCCTAACTTCCTCCCATTAGGCCCCACCTCCCAATTGTGCCACAGGCAGGGGACACATGGGCCTTTGGGGAACATTCCCAATCCAAACCATAGCAATACTCATTTTGCATAGCCCACTCAGCAAAACTAAGTCTCACCAATGTGCCTTACAATGACAATCATTTTTTCCCCCTCAAGCAATATCCTAACTGAACTCCTCTCTCAACACAAGTGGCCTATCAAAGTGAAGCCTCAGTAAAAATAAAATAAAACCTAGTTCTGCTTCTAAAAAGATACCTTTTCCTGTTCAGTGCATATGCAATTCTACGTATTTCAAATGGGTTTTTATAAAAATTGTATAGTTAAATATTCATTGCAACCATGATTCTACAGTCCTGAAGATACAAAAAAAAAAAAAAGAAAGAAAGAAAGAAAAGAAAAGAAAAAGCATTTATCTTTACCTTCACTTGCAGATAGAGAAAAAAGGATACATACACACAAAAAAAAAAAAACAGAAATTATATATCTCATAGCAAAATGGCACAATTTAGACTGTAACCTAGTCTTTCAACATAGCCCAACTTTCTTCCAACTAAAAAACTCTGCCTGCCAGTAAAAAACAACTTTTCTGCTTGCATGAGACCCTTAATCTGTATCTTCTCATCCACGAACCAGACCTTCGAATTTTCTCTGAAAATTCAAGCACTTTCTATGAAGACATATATTGTGAATGTATGCATTTTTCCCCTTAGAAGTAAGATACCTAATTGATGCAAGGTGTTTCTCTAATGAAGATCCATGTTTTGACCTCTGATATATGTCAATGACTGATGTCATATATTTCAAAGCAAAATGTAGTCCAATATTGTCCGGGTAAACCAGGCATGTAAATGAACTCAGCCATAAAATCTCTTTAAAATTTTTGAAAGGAAAAGGGGCTTCAGCAAGCAGATTGACATACAAACCAACCTAAGTACTTCAGTCTGTCTGTGCCTCTCACTGCTGACAAGCCTGGGAAGAACTAGAGATTGTTGTAAGTTGGTAGATTTGGAGCTTTTGTGCCTGTTCATAAAATCACTCATACTAATCTCTCTCAAACTACCAGCATGGAGAAGGAGAAGAGGAAACTGAAACTACCAGCTGAGGTGAAGCAGGTCATCCAGCTTTACCTTTTGCTCTCCTTTCTCCCAGTGAGTTGCCTATCTCTGCATGAGGCAGCAAACTGAAGTGAAAGTGTGGCCATTAAATCATTTTCCTGTACAATGTGACTGATTCTGTGCCAAGAGGAAAAAGCAAAGATGATGGCTGATGAATTGAATGGCATAACTTTATGCCCAGAAATCTGAATTTAGTGGTTTTTCTTTAATACAGAAAACACATTTGAAATATATTTGTCTGGTAGGGGAACAAGATTGGCATTAAGGTAAACAACTGGCAAATTGTTCATAGCAATGCATTTGCTCAGTGGCTTTTCATTCCAAAACTTTAGAAATTAGAGACTGTTCACCAGATGTTGTTAAAAAAAAAAAGATTTTTTTTTTAAAAAACTAATTTAACTACTAAATTGCTAAAAGGTACATGTTGGTAAGTCCTCTCTCAGTTGAAAAATGTCTGTGTCTTGTTAAATGTTTATTGAATAGTGTAATTATATTGCTTTTGCTGTTAAATGATATTGACATTCTCGAATAGGAAAGATTTTTATTCAGGCAAGATGAAATGTGAACATCTGGCAGTAACCTTATGTGTAACATTGAAACAAACAAAAAGCTTGACCGACCGGTGTGTTCTTTTTTAATTCTTCTCCCTCTTTCCCAGTTCTCTGGATGTGACTCACATCAGAACATACTTTAACATGAGGACTTTGTCACTTATCATTGGAACATTCAAAGTAAATCCTCAGCAAGCTGGTGGCTGCTGACGTTGGGATCAATTTAGCCATGAAACAACTGTTCCTCAAACAATGAGCCAGCTGCTTGACTCATTTCAAATTATTGTGATAGTAAAAAAGAAAAAAAAAGATTTTTTTAAAAAAATAGATTATATGACCATTTGTTATAACAGTACACAAACTTAATATTTTTATTTTGTATTCTAACTTCTGGGGAACTCCAAGACACTGCAAATAAAGAAATTAATTCCTAGATAGTAATATCAGCTTTCTGTATTTTTTTTCCCCTCCTCACAGAATGTTCAGTTAAAAGAACGTCTTAGGGGCTGGGGATGTGGCTCAAGCGGTAGCGCGCTCGTCTGGCACGCGTGCGACCCGGGTTCGATCCTCAGCACCACATACCAACAAAGATGTTGTGTCCGCCGAGAACTAAAAAATAAATAAATAAAAATAAAAAAAAAAAAAGAACGTCTTAATTTTATCTGTTACATGATTGAAAGCTCCACAAAGTAGCTGTAATTAGCCCACAGGAAGAGGATCAGTGGAGTGATTGGCTCACTGTGTTCCTAGTACATTTCTTTCTTCTCTTTCCCATTTCCCATTGTGTAATAAAGAATGACAGAAAATTGGCTCTCCTACTTGCTAAGAACTCCTTATTAATTTAAAGACAAGATTTTGATGTATGCAGGAAAAAAAAATGCTGCATATAGCCCTGAGTGCTCCACAAAGAATTTTCAAGGCAGATTTTTGTTCTTTTAGGTTTCCCTGTCAAAAATAGATTTAAACATCAGAGTTGGTCAAACATAATCAAACACAAATGTTTAATACTAGCTGTATCTATGCAGCAAAGCAACAGTTGACAAGCCAGTGCCCTTAATCTAAAAGCCAGGTCTGAAGGTTTTCACTCATCTTAAGTATTCAAAATGGTTATCAAGAATGTACCCAGTTGGCCAACTTCTCAGCTGTCTGTTTGCTCCAGTCATTTAAAAAAGTATTCTTATAAAGCTACGGCATAACAGAGTATGACTAAAAGATCTCGTGCCTGTTCTTCTGTTGATCTACACAACTGTTTTGATAGTGTACTAGGATAGCTCTAGGTAGAATGAAAAATCCTAAATCTATACTTTCAGAGCAGATTCCTATCAAAATTATCTCTACTGCTAACTAAAAGAGCTTTTTTTTTTAATTTTATTTTATTGGTTGTTCAAAACATTACAAAGCTCTTGACATATCATATTTCATACATTAGATTCAAGTGGGTTATGAACTCCCATTTTTACCCCAAATACAGATTGCAGAATCACATCGGTTACACATCCACATTTTTACATAATGCCATAATAGTAACTGTTGTATTCTGCTACCTTTCCTATCCTCTACTATCCCCCCCCTTCCCCTCCCATCTTCTCTCTCTACCCCATCTACTGTAATTCATTTCTCTCCTTGTTTTTTTCCGTTCCCCTCACAACCTCTTATATGTAATTTTGAATAACAATGAGGGTCTCCTTCCATTTCCATGCAATTTCCCTTTTCTCTCCCTTTCCCTCCCACCTCATGTCTCTGTTTAATGAAGCTTTTAATACGGTAGACCTGAAAAGGTAAAGATAATTGATAAGGAAATTGGGGTAAAGCATATCAACAGAAGTACAGTAATCCACCTCCCCTCTATAGCTTGACTTTTGTAATTTCAGTTACTCACAGCTTGAAATCTGAAACTACCAAGTGGAAAATCTAAAAATAAACCATTTCATGAGTTTGATTCCATTCTGAATTGCACAATGAAATCTTGCATCATTGGGAAGCACAGCAGTGAGGTATAGGTTTTTTGTCTCACAGATCTGAAGAATGAGATGCACAGACACCAGAGGAATAGAGTCAAGTTACAGAATTTATTTCTTTTCTTAAAGAGAGGAAGTGCAGCTCCCACAGGAAGAGGTCCCGGATGAGTAGCCTCTGAGTTGCTACTGCCTAAAGGCTTATATATTATTGCCGGAGGTGACTGTCAAAACTATTGGCTAATGAATTTTTGAGAGGACAGTTTCTTCATCCAATCAGAGTGAGACACTCAGTGATCATGTGCCACCCCCTCTAATCAAGATGTTGATCATATGCTGTTCATGTACTTGTTCACATGCTTTGATAGCCAGCTGGCTGGCCCATCAGATACTTTATACATGGAATTATTGCAGTCAAGGTCCTATGCTGTCTGCCTATCCAGTTTCTAGTTCCTTCTCTCACCATTTGGCTCCATTCCACCCAGGACACGAATCATTCCTATATTCAGTGTATTTTTGCTGTATACACTTCCCACCAGGTAGTCATTTAGTAGTTTTATTGGTATCATAGTATCATGGTATCACAGTATTTGTGTTCAATAACCCTTATTTTACTTAATAATGTCGTTCAAAATGTAAAAATAGCGACATTGGCAATTTTATTATAGTACTATGTTAAATATTTTCCATGTCATTATTAGTTATTATTGTTAATCTCTTTCTGTGCCTAATTTATAAATCAAACTTTATCATAGATGTGTGTATACAAGGGGGAAAAAGGCATAGTTCATACAGGGTTTAATACTATCTGTGGTTTCAGGCATTCACTGGGGATCTTAAAATATATTCCCTGTCGATAAAGTGGGATTACTGTACAGATGGTGAAAAACCATAGGATGAAAAATGAATAGATTAAACAAGTAAGACAGGAGGTTATTTTCAGTCTTGAACGATATGTAGGTGGATGGCGACAGGTTGAAGGAAAGAACATTCAAGAGAACAACATGTCTGATAGGTTAAATTAGCATTGTAAGTGACAATTATTGTAAAAAGTTGACAAGGCTGGAGCTGAAATCCTGCACTAAGAGAGATTTGACAAGCAATAAAGCTATCAGGTAGGCAGGAGTCAGGAAATCAAGAACCTCTTCAGCTAGGAGGTTTTAATTTCATCCAAGAGGCAAGGGTATTTTTGCAAGTGTGTAATATGATAAGCTTTGTGGTTTAGAAAGATCATTCCTATGACTTTATGGAAAATAGATAGGAGGGATAGTAATGTAGGAATGAAGAGATGAAATGGATAGGAGAAATCATAGAAAGGTAGTATACACAGGCTTCTTTGATTGGTACTGTGGAAAGTGGCCCACATCACACTTTTGGTTGGGGTCACTGTCTTCATGAGTTTTAAATGTGGGGAAGAAGATAAGAAGTTTGGCTTGAGATATGAGAAATACCCAGTAGATACACTGGCATGCATTTCAGGAATGATAACTAGGATAAACATATTTTTTAAAATTATTATTCATATTAAATAGTAACACATGTTAATTTTAGAAAATTGATATTCAGGTAGGCTAGATATTCAGATTCAGTAGTTAAATGTCCCGAATGATAACGATAAGAGCCATCTAGCTCTTATGCAGAGCATATATTTTCAACTATTTAGCATACAATGAACTACACTTAAAAGTAGAACTTTTGTATGACACAGCTTGACTGTCATGAACTAAAAATGACCTTAAGAAGTCAATTTATCACAAGAAAAAAAGCTCGATATTAAAAATCTGGATTGCATTTAATAGGAGCTATGAAATTACATATCAAGCAGATTATCTCTTCAACTTCATGGAAATACCTTTGCAGCTAGCCCATTAGAAAATGGTACTTAGGAAAATCAGGCTCCACAAGAGACATATCCTCAGGTTCATCTATAGTTAGGGCAACTAACCTATAAACAACTGGCCCTGTAAATTTGTTTTCTATATATGAAATTCTGTAACCTCAGCTAACAATTACTCAAATAAGTGAGTCAATCCAAAAGTTTATTTGAGAAAACTTTGATTCTGTCTTTGGTCATCTCTGTAGCTAACTTTCATAAGGAGGTGGAATAGCACCTCTTTGGGGTAAGATTAAAAGTCAGGCCCTTGAGTTCTGTCTTGCTAAGTAAACATAAGCCAGACCCACAAAGTCAAGGGACAAATGTTGTCTCTCATATGTGGAAACTAGACAAAAATAAATTTTAAAAAAGAAAGAAAGAAAAAGGGTGGGGATTCCAGAAAAGAGAAGAGATTGGGGAGTAAAGAAAGGGATTGAGTGGAAGGAGGAGGGACCTAAAAAGGGAGGAACAGTGGAATGAATCTGACCAAACTTTTCTATGTTCATGTATGAAAATCTCTCAGTTAATTTAATCTTTATGTGCATCCATAATGCACTAATTATAAAAACTATAAATAAATGAAGAAATATTTTTAAAAGTCAGAATGTACCGCATTCATTAAAAAAAAATTGCAAACTTAAGATTCATATGTCCAGTATCTAATTTTCCTGTGAGCTTCCCTCTCTTGCCTATGCAGAATACATACGCATTCCAGGCACTTGCCAAAACAGCTTCATCTTTTCTTTTTAAATTAGACACTGCTGTGCATGTTCTTACATATGTATGCACCTGTGTAATCATCACGAAGGTTGTGAAAGAAAACATTTGCAGCACCCAGGAAGGCTTCCCTTGCATATCGACCCAGACACTTATACCCTCAACCCCACTTATAAATACAGTCTGATCTCTGTTGTCAGAGACCAGCTTTGCCTTTCTTGCAATATAAATGTCATCATGCAGAATCTTTCCTATCTGGCTTCTTTGGTTCAACATATTGTTTTGAGATTTTTCGTGTAGTCATGTGTCAATAATTTGTTCATTTTTATTACTGTGTAATATTTCATTGTGTAAATATACCACAATTTGTTTATTTACATTACTATTTTGGACATTTGGGCTGATTCCAATGTGAGGCTACTATTTTTTTTAAAAGCCACTATCAACATTTTAGTACTTATCTTTTGATGAACCCAATCAATCATTTCTTTTGGATATTTCCTAAGAGTTGTGTGTGTGTGTGCGCTCAAGAGAGCACTTAGCTTTGGGATAGATTATAAAACCATTTTCCAAAATGGCTATATAAATTTATACTTCCAGAAGCAGAAAATTCAATATTGACTTACATACAGTTTCTTTTAATACTACTGTGGACAGAATTCATATGATACCATCTAATTATTTCATTCAGCTCAGATATTGTTTAAAGTTAGAACACCAGAAGCACTTGTCTATTATCTGCACTATTCTCTCTCTCTCTCTCTCTCTCTCTCTCTCTCTCTCTCTCTCTCTCTCTCTCTTTCTTATTCCCTCCCACCTCTCTTTCTTTTTGTGATCCTAAGGATCGAATCTAGAATCTCTTGCATGCGAGGCAGGCACTCTACTCCTGTGCTCTAGCCCCAGCTCCCATAAACTACTGTTGCAGTACAAATTCAGCCGTCAATAATATATAAATGAACAGCCATGGCTGAGTTCCAATAAAACTTTATTCACAAAAGCAGACAACAGATTTGCTTACCCCTACTAATTAGGGAAGCTGGTTTCCTCCAACTTATTACCTTTCAACCTGTAATCCATCATCTAGTCCTCATTAAAGACCGATGTATAATGTTCCCTGTTCTCATTTGTTGACTACACAAATCCATTATATTTTGGTGAGTCTTTCATGTAATTGTATATACTTCTCCATTTTCAACTGTTACACAATATTTCATTGTGTTGATATTTTTAAGCAGCAATTCTTCCATTTTCCCATCAATGGCTATTTGGGCTATTTCTACTTGTGGACTTTAATCTCCTCATCTGTAAAATATAATAATGTAATTCACATAGTTTCTATGGATTAAATGAATCAATATATGTAAATTGCTTGAAAAAGTGCCTGACACATGATAAATCCCACAAAAGGTTTGTTATTATTAGTGAAACATGGTTATGACTAGATGCTCACCTCTGCTGCACTGTAAATTGGATGCATTTGGAGATTATGTTCTTTCACATCCTTAATTCCAGGACCTACCATAGTGACAATGTTTAATAAACAAATGAATGAAAAATTAAAGAAAGAATTGAATAATTTTATGGTTTCATGTAAACATTCTAAGCAACTCCAATCAAAATTGCCACAGGTCTTCCAATGAATTTCAAAAGCTACCTCTTAAATTTATCTGGAATAACAAAATACCAAGAATAGATAAAATACTTAAAATACTCCCAAGGAAGAAAGTAAAGGATCTTGACCCATCAGACATCAAAAATAAACATAAAGCTGATGAAATTAAGAAAATGTAGTACTTACATAGAGATGAAATTTGACAAAAATAATGGAGGAGAACCTGAAATAAATCTGTTCATTTTTTGGACCTCTGATAGTTAGTGGTGGTGACATTGCACACCTGTCAATGAGAAAATTAAAAGTTAATCAATAAATGATGGTAGGGCAATTAGCTATCAATAAAGGGGAAGATGAAATTAGATCCCTCACTTTCCCCACCATAAGCAAAACCTATTCCAGGGGGATTAAAGACATAAATGTGCAAAGCAATTCTCTTTTAAAAAAATAAGAATTATAACCATAAAACACATTATATGTTAAAATTAAATATTCTTATTAATCAATGGAACTCTTTAAAAGGGAAAATATGTCCATAAACTGGAAGACATTTGATAGCATAGATAGCTGAAAATGATTATATCCAGAATATATGAAGAGAGTCTAAACATCAAACAGTATAAAAAATAGGTAACCCAATGGAAACATGGATACAAACTTAAAACAGGTGTTTCACAGAAGGAGAGACACAAATAGTGATACTACAGCCTCAGTAATCATGGAAGTACGAATTAAGACCACAAGAAGATGCCAAATTTGGCAAGAATGAAGAAATTTGAAAATATAAATGTTGGAGAGAAATGGACCAATGGAATTCTTAAAGATTAAAAACAGCACAGCCACTTTGGAGAACAACTCAGTATTATCTTATAAAATTCATCATTTTTTCACTCATACTTAATAGCTGTACACCCTGGACAAAATGTTATACATGTGTATCATGAGATGTGTACAAAAATGTTCATAGTAGCATCATTCATAGGAGGAAAAAACCCAGAGTCAGTCCAAGTATCCAATGATAGAAAAATGGATAAATTGATGTTTTTTCTATACAATCATCCAAAACCAATGGATTAATATGGCACATAAGACTCATAGAAATATAATGATAAATGTAAAAAGAAAATTCCAGATCATTTAAAATTATAACCTATAATTATCAAGCTAAAATAATTAGTAGACAAATCAGAGAGCATTGATTTTAAAGTAAGAAAATTATAAGAATAAAAGTAGATAGTGTTCATTTATGGCATGTAAGTAGTGCACACAGAGAAATATCAGTTATTGGGAATGGTATTGGTTTAGTGTGATTTTTGGATCTACCATTATGTATCATGATTTTCATACATGTTACATACATTCTTTTTTTTTAAAAGAGAGAGTGAGGGGAGAGAGAGAGAGAGAGAATTTTAATATTTATTTTTTAGTTATCGGTGGACACAACATCTTTGTTGGTATGCGGTGCTGAGGATCGAACCCAGGCCGAGCGCATGCCAGACGGGCGCGATACCGCTTGAGCCACATCCCCAGCCCCACATACATTCTTTTATACAGATATTATATTAAATTATAATATAAAAATTAAGGATGAATGCAACAATATTGTTGTATAGAGGTAAGAGATTACTATCTATATGAAACAGAACCAAATTTCCTGCTGGACCTTAGGAGAGAAAAGCAATACATTCTCCAACATAACAGGAACTACATGACCCTTCTGGATTGGAGTCACCAGATTTCTCCCAGAGAAAGCCATATTTCAGCTCAAGTGAAGAAGTGCAGAAAATGGTTAAGGAAAAAAATGTTCAGAACATAGAGGAGTTCATTCAACATTAAAAAAGGAAAAACAGTATTCCAAATTCTACTTGGACAAGCAATTAGTTACTGCAAGCAAAAGCCCAGATGTCTATGTTAAAGAAACCAAGCATTTTTCCCCTTTCCACGTAGTCATGATTAACATGTTCTTCTCTTCAACCTGGTTTCTACATACTGATAAGAGTGTAGAAACCCTCTATTAGGTCATTTCCAATTACAATTTTAAAGTCTTTTATAGTTTATCCAATGAAATATAATTAATTAGTACACTTCTGCCAATAATTCAAACACAGTGATGAAAATGTGTGCATAGGCTCACTTTTCTAGGCTGAACTCTCTTCAGATTCACAAAGAATGTTCTCCAGACTAGGGATACATCAGTAGATCAGCGGTAGAGGGCTTACCTAGCATGTGTGTGGCCTTGGGTTCCATACCAAGGACCACAAAAAAACAAAAAGCAAACAAACAAACAAACAAAAAAGCTCTCCTTTAGTTCTCCATAAGAGGAAGAAACATTCAAAACCCACAAAGTTACTGGAGTTTTTGTTATTGTTGTCTTTTGAAATGGGATGCCATTATGTTGACCAGGCTCCAGTGATCCTCCTGCCTCAGTATCCCCAAAAGCTGTGACTACAGGCAGGTGCCATGGTACCCCACTAAAATTTCCAGAGTTTTAAAAGGAGGTGGAAACTTGACTAATAAATATAGGATTTTTTTTTTCTCAACAGAAACTTTCCTAGACTCTTCATAATTTGTTATAACAGAAAAAGCAAATAATTAAATAAAGTACTTTGCTTTGATGCTGTCATGTTACTTCTTAAATTATTTGGTCTAAACCCCACTTAAATTCTCCTTACTCTCTTTCCCCTTTCAACATTCTAACATGGTTTTTTCCTTATTACCGAAGGAGAACATTCTCAGCTGATGTTGTCCTGAGGCTTGTTTTCTTTTCCCTCTTGTCACGAAATGATTGGAGTCCTGTAGTCTAAGAAGGAGCATGCCGAGTAAGAAGCCAAAGCTGTTGCAAGACTTTCTTTTTAGAAGGGGTTATTATTCTTAAAGCGTGTGATTTGCAAATCTAATATAA
Organism: Urocitellus parryii; assembly: GCF_045843805.1. Taxonomy (NCBI): domain Eukaryota; kingdom Metazoa; phylum Chordata; class Mammalia; order Rodentia; family Sciuridae; genus Urocitellus; species Urocitellus parryii. The sequence goes on along the minus strand of NC_135538.1, from coordinate 130,775,872 downwards.
GATATGGTAAACTAGATGTTCACAGAAACCACTTCTGGTACATCACACAGGAAAATGCAGAAAGGGAGGGAAATCCAGTATAATGCATGACTGAGCTGGCAGAAAGTACAAGAATTCCTCAGAAGCCAGAGCAAGAAAAGTTCTTATCCATAGAAGGAAGCCGTCCCTGGAGGAAGGGTCTGCCTGCCCAATCCTGGCGCCTTGATCCTGGCTCCGAAGGGACCACCCACTGGGAGAGGGGACAAAACCGGGACCTGAATAGGCTAGAAGATTAGATGAGAGGACAGAAACATAAACTAAGGAACAGTGGTGGCTTCCAGTCGGGAGGAAATGTGATGATAAAGAAATACGCAGGAGACTCCAAGGGTACCCATGCTATTTTACCATTAAGTTGGGTGGTGGGTAGATGGGGGGTTCATTGTATTTTTATTCTGTAAATTATACATGCATTCTTTCCATAATTTTTTTTGTTTGTTTAATATAGCATAACTTTGCTGAAGTCAAACCCATGTCAAAATCTCAAGGGTAATTTCAATGTAGAAAATAATCTTTGTTGCCCATAAAAAGCACAGCTTATATGTTTAAATATCTCTCTATCTAATGTCATTGCAGGAGGACACGCTTTAATGTCATTTTCATAACCTACCCACCTCCTCTGCCGCCTCATCATCGTTTGGAAAAAATCAGAGAAAATACCCAACCGTGGCTTCTTCAATTAGCCAAAGCTCAACTCTGTCACCGTACTGTATTTTACTGTCAATTTCTAACAGATGACCTCTGTAATCATCAGGACCAGCTGGAAATGACTTTCGAGCTTTCAAAAATCAAATTTATACACACAAAGCAAATGATGATCAAAAAAGATTTTATTTTCCAATCTTTGAAAACAATCCCCAAATAGGAAATGCAAAATATTTTGAGCAATGGCACTTTACTAAAATATGGGTTCAACTTCCCCAGTAACAACCCCGAAGAGATCAACATTCACTCAAATGTCAAAAAGTTTGTGGCATGTTCTTAAAGGATTGGTTTCATTTTGTATTATATCCAAATGGTACTTTTATTAATGAATAATTGTTTCTGACAACCCATAAACTAATTACCTAAAATACCAAACATTGAAATATTAAACATTCTCTCATTTGAGTATTTGGAGAAATCAAAATAGATGTAGCCATTTGTGTTTTTAATTAGATTCATTTAAAATATGATTTGTAGATTTTAGATTGAATAAGCCAAGGAATAACTGTAAACTAAGAGTTAATACCATTCCCCTGTGGGCTGTGGATGCAGCTCAATAGAGAGCACTTGCTTAGCATGTGTGAAGCCCTTGGTTCCACCCCAGTGCTGAAAAACAGATAAACAAAAAAAATCAAACAAGCAAAAAACACTCCCCTACAATCATTTTTTTTTTTGTACTGTGTATTGAATCCAGAGTGCTCTACCACAGAGCCACATCCCCAGCCCTTTTTTATTTTTTATTTTGAGAGAGGGTCTTACTGAGTTACTTAGGGCCTCATTAAATTGCTGAGGCTGACCTTGAACTTTTGATCTTCCTATCTCAGCTTCCCAAATCACTGGGATTACAGGCATGAGCCACCTCGCCCAGTCCTATGCTCATATTCTTAAGCTAAGAATCTCCATCTCATTTTATCAACCTCTTGGCAAAACACCTCAGTCACATTTCTGCCTCTGGATCTAGGGGCCAGCCGTTCCTTCTGCCTCTAGCACCTTCAGCCTGGTGGACCCTCTCTGCTCTTTAAGATCTTTTCTCAAATGTACTTTCTTCTGTGAGCCTTTCCCTCCTGTCCTTATTTAACTTTGAAAACCTCCTACCCATTCTCTATCACCTTCTTTATATCTACATACTGTACTTTAAAAAAAAAAAGTTATTTTCTCTTCTCCCCACTAGAACTTAAGCCCTGTGGGTGTAGGGATTTAGTTCTGCCAACACAGGCATTTGGGGGACTAGGCCCAGAAGCCCTTTAGTGTCCCTGCCGACACAGCTCAATCAGAACTGCAGAGTAAGACACGCTCGTTCAATAGCTTTCTCCCTTTGTGCCTGTTTGGAATACAACGAACACTACAGAACCATCCCTGTTTCCAGTAGATCTTGCCAAAAACTACCCTCACGATGTTTCAACACCAGCTCCCTGAAGAAGAAACCCAAGGCTAGCCAGCAGTCAAGCAATTCCTTAATAACTGCCTTTCTTAGTTTCCTTTCCATGCTCCGGGTTTTTTTTCTCCTCATTTAAATTGCTTGAACCTTCAAGTTCTGTTCACTTCTTCTGATGAGAGATTTAATTATTGGTATTTTGAGTGGTACATGTTCACTACAGGAATGATGAAAGGCAACCGGAATCCTGATGGAGAGGGGCTGGGGTATGTTGTGGCAATGATGACAGTAAGCGGTGAGCACTGAACATTAGCAGTTCCCTGCAACCCAGGTGGGAGACCCCAGCCCACATGGCTACTACTGATTGACAGACTCCATAGCTATGAATCAGTTCAAAACCCCCAAAGATTCAGATGACTTAATTTTGTAGCATTGCCTTTCTTTATGTGTTCAGTGTCAAAATTCAGTAGAAATTATCAGCTCAGTGGAACAACTGCTCCACGTTCACGAGACCCTGGGCTCCATCTCCAATACAGCAGCAAAATAATAATAATAATAATAAATTAATTCTCATTAGTGTGGTTTTCTTCCTCTATGTGGCACTTTTGAAGAAACAGAGTTTTGTGGAATATTCCTGACTGATAATTATTTTCTTGCACTCCAGCTTCAGTTCATAACTCAGGTTCTATGACTAACTTAATAGTAAAAAGAATATAATTAAAATAGCCAATATTTTCTCTTTGAATACGTTGGTTTCTTAGTAGTGTTCCATCCACTTATTAATCCAACACAATTCACTGAATCTATGGAAGTTGTTCGAATCTTGCTCATTAGTGAAAGTGTACAGAAATGCCATGACCTCATTATTAGCTAATTATATTAAAAGAGCATAGCATACACAGTACTGTTCAAACTGAAGACATTCTCATTTCCCTCCTCTGGACTTTTGTCGTTGTTGTTGTTCTAATTAGTTATACATGATAGCAGAATACGTTTCAATTCATTGTAAACAAATGGAGCAAAGCTTCTCATTTCTCTGGTTGTACATGATGTAAAGTCGCACCACACGTGCAAAAACCATCCTACATGTACCTAGGGTAATGGTGTTCATCTCATTCCACCATCGTTCCTGCCTCCATGCCCCCTCCCCCCTCTTTCCCTCCCCTTTGCCCAATCAAAGTTACTCCATTCTTCCCATGACCCCCCTCCCCCATCAGCATCCACTTAACAGAGAGAACATTTGGCCTTTGGTTTTTTGGACAAATTGACTTACTTCGCTTAGCATGATATTCTCCAATTCCATCCATTTACTTGCAAATGCCATAATTTTATTCTCTTTTAATGCTGAGTAATATTCCTTAGTGTATATGTACCACAGTTTCCTCATCCATTCATCTACTGAAGGACACCTAGGTTGGTTCCACAGTTTAGCTATTGTGAATTGAGCTGCTATGAACATTGATGTGGCTGTGTCACTATAGTGTGCTGATTTTAAGTCCTTTGGGTACATAGACCAAGGAGTGCAACATTTGGGTCAAGTGGTGGTTCCATGTCAAGTTTTCTAAGGGATCTCCATACTGTTTTCTAGAGTGGTTGCACCAATTTGCAGTGCCACCAGCCGAGTGGACCTTTTCCTCCACATCCCCACCAACACTTATTATTGCTTGTATTCTTGATCATTGCCATTCTGACTGGAGTGAGATGAAATCTTAGAGTAGCTTTGATTCGCATTTCTCTAATTATTGAGAAGTTGAACATTTTTTTCATATATTTGTTGATTGATTATATATCTTCTGAGAAGTGTCTGTTGAGTTCCTCAGCGCATTTATTGATTGAGTTATTTGGGTTTTTTTGGTGTTAAGTTTTTTGAGTTCTTTAAATATCTTGGATATTAGTGATTAACTGATGTGCCTGCAGCAAAGATGTTCTCCCACCCTGTGGACACTCTCTTCACGTTATTATTTCCTTTGCTGAGAAGAAGCTTTTTAGTTTGAATCCATCCCATGTATTAATTCTTGATGTTATTTCTTGTGGTTTAGGAATCTGGTTAAGGAAGTCAGGATCCAATCCAACATGATGAAGATTTGGGCCTACTTTTTCCTTCTATCAGGTGCACCTCCTCTCAACTTTTTCCATCTTCATCACACCATCTGTGTGTGTGTGTGTGTGTGTGTGTGTGTGTGTGTGTGTGTGTGTTTGTGTTTCTAGGAATTGAACCTGGGTGTGTTCTATGAGCTACATTCCTGCCCCTTTTCATTTTTTATTTTGAGCAGGGTCCTGCTTATTGCACCATCTGAACTTTCATTTCTTAATAGTGCTCTTTAAATTACCTTAATATTTCTCCTTATAAACCTGCTTTTATATTCATTCCAAGCAATAAAATCATCACTTCCAGTCATTCATTCAAGTATTCATTGAGTGTGTACTTTGTGACATACTTGAGGAAGCTGGAAATACAGCTATAAATAAGTCCCCATGACAAAGTCCCTATCTCACAGAAGTTTCATTTTAATGGAGAAGAAAGTCAACAAACAAGTAAATATACGACATTCTACATTTACAATATCAGCTAAGTGCTACAAGGAAATTTAGTTTTCCTTCCTTTAATGGAAGGTAAGTGGGGAGAAGGAGAGGCAGTGGCCCTCTAAAGATGTGATACTTGAAGGGGGACTTGGGTGCAAGCCTAGGAAGTCCTCAGCAGTAAAACTGTGAGAGTGAATGGCATGATGTGAGAAAAAAACCTCCCTACCCAAGAAATACCAAGATACAGGTATAGCTGGAAGGAAGTAAGGAGAACAGGAAAACCTGAGGCTGAAACTTCAGAATCAAGCTGGGAGCAGATAAGGGAGAATCTCACAGGTCCTAGGAAAGAGTTTGGATTTCCTTTTGAGCATCTCCAGTGGGAAACCACTGGAGAATTTCCAGCAGGGGAGTGGCATGAAGGATTTTCCATTTATCATCATCACTCAGGCCTCTGGGTGAAGAACTGGCTATAGAGTAGCAATTCTAGAAATCATTTAGTAATTCCTGCAGCAATCTTGGGGAGGCAACTAGAGGCAGTGATAAAGTTCAAAAAAGTGGGCAGATAGCTAATTTTATTTTTTTCTAATTCACATTCATATAAATGTATAACTGACAAAAGCAATCTTAAAGTTCTTTCATGTTCAGTCTGAAAGTATTGCTGAAGAAAATGTGGTCCATATGCATAGTGGAATACTATGTAGTCATTAAAAAAAGGCTGAAATCTTGTCATCTGTGACAACACAGATGGACCTGAGGACATTATGTCAACTAAAATAAGCCAGGCACAAAAAGACATACTGCATAATTTCACTCAGATGTGGAATATGATAAAATTGACCTCAGAGAAGAACAGAATTAGAATAGTATTACCAGAGGCTGAGGGAAAGGGTGAGGAGTAAGGAAGGAAAGAAGCTGGCCACTGGGTAAAAAGTTGCAGTTAGGAGCAATGAATTCCTGTGTTCTATTGCAGAAGAGAGTGGCTATAATTAATTAATTATATATATATATATATATATATATATATATATATATATATATATATATATTTCAAAATAGCTAGAAGAGGAATTTTTGAATGCTGTCACCATAAAGAAATACAGGTGATTGATATGAGCATGAATTCTGATTTGATCATTATATAATGCATATATTTATCAAAACACAACATTGTACTTCATAAATAGGTACAATTTTGATGTGTCAATAAAATTTTTTTAATTTAAAAAGTTTTGCACACACAGTGTTTGGACTTCATCCCTGAAGAGACTCTATTCCAGTGATTCATACTCAGGCTCAGGAGCCAGAAGCTTGGGTTTAAATCCAGGGTTACGAATTTCTGCAAGTTACTTCACCTTTTAAACTTTCTCTTTCTTAGTCTAGATGATAAATATGTTGACTGACAGCTCTCTCATAGAGCTACTGCAAGTATTCAGTGGGACCCAGTACCTGGTGGACAAAAAAAAAAAAAAAAGACTATTTATTACATATGTGTAAACAATATAATTAAAGGAGATACCGAGTGCTTTTTCTGTTTCCTCCCAGTAACTACCCCAGAGTTGTTTTGATCTTAAAAATATTTGCTTGTTTTAAAAATTTTGTTTCATTAATTTGTTTTATGCTAGGGATGAAACCCAGGGCCTCACTCATGCTAGGCAAGCACTCATGAGTTACTCAGCCCCAACCTTGCTTGATCATTTTTAGTTTCTATTATTATTATTATTTATTGGACATTTAATAAACAGTGTTAGCATATTGTTGCAATGTGTTATTTTCCAAGTCATTTCAGTGCTTCAGATACAAAGTTCTGTGAGCATTTCATACCGCCCCTTCCACTCTCACAGGTGAAATAACAGCTGGAACTTACCAGAATCGTGCTGGTCACAGGCTCTGCATGCAGTGGCATAAAACTAACACAGGTGCCCCAGCATGCTGACGAAGAATAAATAGAAGCATGTGTTCTGAAAGGCACATAATGCTTTGCTTCTTAGAATACGACTTATAAAACGTAGTCAGCTTTGTTCTGCAAATTGGCTGACACCTAACATAGAGGAACTGCCGCTGGTGCCCGCATGACCATGCCACCTGGATTCCCTTATCTCGTTTATTATTATTAACCGTTTCAAAAACACTTCAGAGATTTTTAAAGAAAGGGTTAGATTGTAATCTCTGCTCCGAGTGTGGTCCAGCCGGGAGGCCAAATGACTTTTTAAAGGTCCCTTTAGTGACATGGTATGTCTTAACTGATATTTTCCTTCTAAAAACAACTGTCCTTGGGGGTGGAAGGGTATAAAGGATATTAGGGATTATGTTTGAATAAAAAATACTGGAACTTACTTTCCTATCCTTCCTTTTTTTTTTTTTTTCAGGGAAGAAATCCTCTTGGAATGTGGAGAAGAAATGAGTTTGAAGATACTAAATCTAAATAACACCATGCTGATCTCTCTTAGCCACGAGTCAATAGAATAGCAAAAGCCCCAGTAATGTTAAACTTGTGGTTAGGAGATAGGATCCCTGACGTGCTCTGCTGAGTGAGACAGATGGGTGGTCTGGAGGATGATCATCCTGTAAAAACAAGGACACACACACACACACACACACACACACACACACACACACAACTTCTTAGAGGAGGCCTTTTAAGGAATCTGTGCAGCCTCCCCCTCCTCCTCCTTAAGAGTCCTCTACATTTCCAAACTTCCACTCCATAATACCAAGCATCAGGCTTCCCTGGACTTTTCCTGACTTGATACTTCCGTAACCAGTCTAAACTACCATCTGAAAACAACCTCCCATGATTCATACTTCATTTTCCTGCAATTCCTGGGGAAAAAAAAAAAAAAAACATGGCATCTGCTTACTCATCCCCCAGTCTGAAAAGCCAAGGGATAAATTTCCAAGAGCTCGGAGCACCAGCTCATCAAGGCACTGGGTTATTGTCATTGGGTAACCAAGGTTACCAGCAAAACCCTTCATGTCCGCCTGAGGGTGCTTACTGAGTTTGCAAAGTGCTTACTTAGGTTTGACAACATGTAACTCTGCAGAGACAGGCTAAAGTTAATATGGACTTGTGATACTAAAAACACAAGGGAAACACTAGGAACAGTGCAGTCTAGCAGTATCCAGGCATGTCCCCCTGTGTCTGAGTGACGTGAGGACTTAGTCATGTTTGGGGAAGTTGGGGGAGAAAAAGGCTAATGTTCTCTATCTGGTGTATTTCTTTCTTTCTTTTTTTTTTTTTTTTTAAAGAGAGAGTGAGAGAGGAAAGAGAGAGAGAGAGAGAGAGAGAGAGAGAGAGAGAGAATTTTTTATTTATTTTTTAGTTCTCGGCGGACACAACATCTTTGTTGGTATGTGGTGCTGAGGATCGAACCCGGGTCGCACGCATGCCAGGCGAGCGCGCTACCACTTGAGCCACATCCCCAGCCCTGTATTTCTTCATCTGAATCATTCCACATTTTAAAAAATGTAATAAGTCACCAATTTATGGAAAATTTTACAGCCAAAATGTAGAAATAGCACAGTCAGAATATTTTATGAAAGAGCCCATATCTGGGATATATAATAAATATGAATATATATATATATTAAATTAAGATTGATTTGCATGAAATTTGCAGACACCCAGATGATAATATATTGTTTTAAAATAGGAAACAGACTTGGTTTGAACTCTGTACCTGTTACATTACATGGTCCCCCTTGTCTGTACTCCTGTTCCTAATTTAGCACCTATAAATTGCCATGGAAATTGTACATAAAATGTACATTTCATATTGCAAAGGTAGGGAGTTCAATTGTGCAAGAGTCAAAGTTTTATTAGAAATTCTTCAGCTTCTGGCTTTCCCTCACCTTGAAAATGTGGGCAATCCATTTTTGTATCTTGTAGCATGTACAGTCAGTCAACAGAGTTGGTCAGGAGAGCCCCCAGGGGCATTGCCAGAATCATAACCCACAGTGAAGAGATGGAGCAAATTGAGCTTGGACTTAATAGTCTTCCGATTCACTTTCTTAAATTCATTTCTTGTGCTTCTGAATTTTCCATGTTCCTCTTGAACAAATGGAAAACCCAAAGTGGCCCCCTGGTGGCTACAATGGCTTGGCCCTGGAGGGTGCAGCCGGCTGTGCTTCTCTACAGTAAGGAGCTGGGCTCTTCTAGGTTTGTGCTTTCATGACCCTTTGTATTAGCTTTCCTCTTTCCACCAATAGGACTTGTCAGTTCACTCCTAAAAGGATCTCTAAACTAAGGTGCCAGGCAGAGAAATTCTTTCCCAGGTGCACTTACATGTAAATATTTTTGAAATGTTTCAGAAACTGGCTTTTTCCAGCAGGAGTGGTAAGTCATACTCTAAAATCATTCTTGCCAATTTCATCTTTTCTGGCTAATGTGCTTTTGATCTTTTCTACTCTCTGCCCGCCCCCCTTCCCCGTTTCTCTCTGTCTCTGTCTCTTTCTGTGTGTTTGTCTCTCTCTTTCTCTTTCATTTGTTTGAGGCACAAGATTATGGAAACTGTCTCCTATGAAGTACAAAGGCATGGTCGGGAGGCTTGTGCTGGTGTTTCTTGCCAGGCAGAATAACAGCGTGGGAGCCCAGAACTCAGGACAAAAGTCAGCCAGACAGCTTCTGCCCACCTGCTCTTGAATCCTGACTCAGGCTCTGTGACACAAGGAACAAACAGCACTTGAGAACACTCCTGCCAGACTCCAAGTTACACTGCCCTGATGTGAATAAATACAAGCAGTTAACCAAGACTTTAAATGGGTACCATGGTGAGAGAGCATTTCCTAAGCATGTGTGCCAAGTGTGTGATATGCCATTTTCATCAGTGGACCCAAAACTTCAGCTTTGCTCCTCTCCAAAACCTTTGATCTCACTCCAGTTCAGCATTTTGATCATGATGTCCTGTACCTATTAGCAATGAGAAATACAGCACAATTCACAAGTATTTCGAAAGCTGTTCAGTGCCATGAGAATGTTAGTATTGCTATGTAAAGTTCTTGTAGCAAAAATTACAGTTATCTTTTCTATCAGATATATTTGGAATCTATTGCAGTTAGAATCTGGACTTTCTTAAAACTCCATTTGTGATGCATGCATGCATTTCTTAAATTTCCTTTGCTATGAAAGCACATAGGTTTTCTTTTCTTCCAAGCACCCCAGGCAGTCAACAGGTGTGTTGTGACATCAACAAGCAGGTGGGCATCAAAGTCTAAGGAGAAGTGTGTTTTTGTGAGACTCCAGATGGTTGATTTCTGGATGAACCCCCACCTGCCAAAATGAGAGTTTCTCATTCTTTATTTCTTAATTTTAAAACTCACTACTTAAGTAGCAAAACTTTAAGCCTAACTATTATTTTAACATGGCTTTTCAAAATACATTTAAAAAAGCAGACATTCTAACTAATTTTTATCTTTTTTCCCGTTATTCCACAATTTGAATCTTTAGTTCAAAGTTCTGTTTTTCTAGAAATGTATTGCATCTGTTTGAGCTTTCCCGAACCAGCCCTCATGAATCAATTCCTCTCTGTCTTAGCAGCCATAGGCTGGTCAAAAGGTATCACTGGCTCAAACTTTTCACCTGGAAGTTCTTCAGTAACTAAGCATTGATTTATATGTCCATATGTGCAGCAGACAAGGCGGAAAGAAAAAACTGTCAAAGGGATCCTGTTGATCCTCCTTTTTCAAATTCAAAAGTACTCACAGTGCAGGGCACCAGTGATATGCACCTGTAATGCCAGCTATGCATGAGAAGCTAAGGCAGGAGGATCTCAAGTTTCAGGTCAGCCTGTTCAATTTAACAAGACCCTGTTTCAAACTTGAATTAAAAAAATAAATAAAATAAAATAAAGCTGTGGATGTAGCTCAGTGGTAAAGTGTCCCTGGGTTCAGTCCCCAATACCAATGATGATGATGATGATGATGATGATAATTTTTAAAATAAAAATAAATTAAAAATCCTGGAAGTATAGCTCAGTCTAGTAGAGCACTTGTCTAGAGTACTGGTGTGAGGCCCTAGGTTCAAATTCCAATACTGAAAAAAAAAAAAGGTACTTATGTCTACCCTATTCTTCTGAGTGCCCCCAACTATTGGTTTCTGAGCTTTGCCAGGGAGCTCAAGGTGCAGTCTGACTTATGTAGTGCCTTTATTGTTGGCAACAACCTGAACCCACCAACAGCTTAACAAAGACTCTGAGAGCCAGGGCATAGCTCAGTGTAGAGCATGTGCTTTGCATGCATGAGGTCCTGGGTTCAATCCCCAGGACCACCCCCATAAAACAAATTTGAACACAATGTTAGGGCACTAACATTTGAACACTCCTTAGGGCAGGTCTTTGTAGTCATTTTTATCATGCCATCCATTAACTAATGCTAATTCTCAACTAACAATCAATCACCTGGTCTTCCAGGGTAAGTTCTGATGATACAGTATATTTCTGGCATGATTTCAGGAAGAGAAATCCCAGAGGATCATAGCTATCTACTTATAAATTATAATTTTCCCCTATGTGGAAGAAAATATTCAAGACTTATATAATTCACATACTTAAATGAAAACAACTTATTTTTTGCCCTACTTTCTCAAATTGCTTGGAGGTGAAAAAATGTTAAACGGATAATATCTTTCAACACTGAATTGATTTCTCAGCTTAATTTAAGCATAGAAATTATGTGCCAGATGGCATAATCAACATGTTCTGTTGAAAGATTGCAATTTTATTCTTACAAGAAAAAACAAAATAAGCGTTTTTCCACGTGGTCTACTCAGCAGGAAAGAAAGTTTATATATGCTCACTCCAACAATGCCATCTTTGAGGAGGAAAATGACAATAGCTCTGAATGTATTAACTGAACTGTTTTGAAAGCCGAAATAGTACTTCCATTCCACCACATGGTTTGCAAAGGACCCATGGTGAATAACAGGAAAGAGAAATATGGAAATGAAATAGTCATGAATATAGTAAAATGGATCTTTGCGAAGTTAGATATTTAAAGATTTTCTGAAGTGCACTTTATTTTCCAGGCATGAAATAACTGTATTTTATTCAATATCCTGATCCATGGTACCATAAAACCTGAATATGCTCTGGGTTACCTGCTCCCAAGGAGGTCATTAAAAGCTTTTGTCTGTCTTGGGGGAGATGGAAACTGCCTGTTTTCTCAACTCATTCTATTTTTATGTGACATTTCTATTCCCTGAACTTCCATAAAGCATGTTGCCAAGGAACTCAGTCATGAGCTAAAGTGAAAAACACTATGTTTATAAGAAAGAAGAGTCCAAACAGTTAACTGGTACAAGTATTTGAGTCTAATGAAGAGAAAAATAAAGAAAAGGAGAGCCAGGGAAGAGAGAAAAAGGGGAGGAGGGACGGGGGGGGGAGTGGCTCAGTGGTAGAGCACTTGCCTAGCATGTGTGAGGCACTGGGTTCAATTCTCAGCACCGCATATAAATCAATAAAGTAAAGGTCCATTGACAACTAAAAAAATATTTTTTAAAAAAGGTGGAGGAGGGCAGAAGAGAGGAGGGAGCACCACCAAATAATTTGGGAAGACAAATGCACATGAAAGAATTAATCAGTGACCTTGTTTATGAGAAAATGAAGAATGCCTCACCTATGACAGATAAAATATAGAGAAAAAAGATGGAGAAGTTCCTGATTACTTAGAATAAACATTTTCAATGATTATTAAAATAGATACTTGGAAGGAAATGTTTAATAAAGTAATAACATCTCAATCTAAAAAATATTTTTTAAAAATCATGAGCAATAATGATGTTACTGTGGAAAGTACTTTTCTCAACTTTAAAAAAAATCTTCTCTTAAAAACTTTAAAAACATCTGCATTTTCATTCTCAGGAATTTTTGGCATGAAAATTCAACCTGCTTTGCAGGCTTATGTCAAAATATATCTTTCAAACTCCTCAGATATAAATTAGATTGTTGAAGATACATATACGTATATCAAATAAATTTCTGAAGTACAATATTACATATAATTTTATTAAGATCTCTAAGTCTTATTTCTGGATACCAAATGTTCTCTAAATTATTTTTCTCAAATTTAAGTACACTTTGTTATAAATTTTACCCAGGATTACACTATGTAATCATCTTCAATGAGATTTACTGGATGTCAAACAGATCACAGTTTATATGTGGTTCAAAAGGGCAAATTTTATTCATTCATACATTAATTACATACTCTCTCCTTATGATGTTGTAAGTACAATAGCATGTCTGGGGTCAAATATGAATTTTCTAGGTGTTCTAAGTGTTGTACGTTTATTCTGATACAAGTAGAAACAGTATGGATTAAGAAAATTTATTTTTATAAGCCAATCCCAAAAAACCAAAGGCAGAATGTTCTCTCTGATATTCAGATGCTAACACACAATAAGAGGAGGAGAGGAAGAAATAATAGAAATTCATTGGATTTGACAAAGGGGAAAGAAGAGAAGGGATAAGGGAGGGAAATAGGAAAGACAGTAGAATGAACCAGACATCACTTTCCTATGTTCATATATGAATAAACGACCAGTGTAACTCCATATCATGTACAACCACAAGAATGGGAAATTATACTCCATATATGTACGTCAAAATATACTCTACTGTCATGTATAACTAAAAAGAACAAATAAAAAATCTTAAAAAGAAAAATTAGTTTTAAATAGTTTGTCCTTTAGTTTTTATTCTAAAATAATGCCACTGAAGATAAATAGCCCAAATTAGTGCAACATGCAAAACCAGCATGTAGAGAGAAAAATGAACTGAAAAGCCATTCTTCAGTGAATTTAAGCATGAAAATGAAAAACAGTCAAAAGTTTAATAGAGATGGCAAAGCATAGTACCAGACAGAATCAAGGGAGAAGCGAGTCTTAGAGTGACCAAAAGCATTATTGTCAGATGCAGAATGGACATCCAATAAATAAGAATTCAAAACTGTCCAGGAGGTCTGGCCAACCAGAAGTTACTGATCACAAGTTTCAGTGGAGAAATCTGTGAATGTGCAGAAAGTAAAGAGATAGCAACTAAAGAATCTTTTTTTTTTTTTTTTTTAGAACTTAAAACAATTGTTTTCCCCCATGGAAGGAAAAATTAATGCCTTGTGCACTATTCTATGTTTCAAGCATTACTACACATCTTGAAACTTTGGGTGAATTTTTCACTGCACTTACTTCACATTTGAATTGTACAGAATATTCTGTGTCCTCATCTTGATTTTTCTCCATTTTTGCAGAGCCTGAAAGAAGAAGGAAGTGTGGACAGTTTATTTGAGAGGGAGGAAGCAGCAGGCAGAATGAGAAGGGAAGGGGGAAAGTCACACAGAGGGAATCACTGAGCTGGCTGTCACTGCAGGAAACTGCAGCTGAGTCTCCTTGGGAACCTTTGAAGAACCAAGCAGAACGCACTACGGAGAATTGTCCCTTGGAAGGAATGAAAGGCAGGAAGTGTGTGCGTGTTGACTCCTGTGATGAGAGATGCTCCCAGGAGCATTAACTCTCCCAGCTAGCTGAGGAGAAACCTCTGCTTTGGAGAAAGGACCGTGAGAGAGGACCTGGGATGCATGCACAAAGACCGTCTACCATGACACAGCAGAGGTGACATGATGCAGGGCTGAAATAGCAGACCAGTTCAGCCAAAGATCTTCAGTGTTGGTAATTCTGAAACCACTGATCCCAAAGTGCCATGCTGACTGTGTGCTTTCTCACGTCCTCTGGCACATCACACAGACACCTGTTTAGAGTCATCAACTTAGTAGCTGTGTGTGTAAAGCTCTTTCAAGAGATAATCAAACAGGTTGAAAAAAAATCTAGATCTTATGTAGAAGCTGATTCAGTCCAGACACAGTTCTAAGAGCCAGGCTGAGTAAAGGAGTGGGCCCCCGGGTAGACTTCAGTTGGGGAGAGCTGAGGTGGCCTTTGAGAGACCACATATGGCCTTGGAGACTGACCTTCAGTTTTTCTATTTGTTCCTGCTTGCTTTCCATAGTCAGGATCAAAAAATAATGGAGAAATTAACACCGACCTTGAAGATATCATTGAAAAAATATTTTTCTTGTTAAATAGCATAGTTTATAATTCACACCTTAAACACTGTCATAGTTTTAATAGCACAAGGGATCAATGAAAAGTGACTGTGTACTTGATTCTAAACAAACAAGTTGGCTGTCTTCATACCATCCTTTCTCTACACTCAGAGGTCCCATTAAATGGACATGTTTTACTTGGCTCAAAGCTCAATGCTGCCTCTAACTAGGCCTCTTTTTCCATAAGTAGGCCAGCCAAAAAGTGAACCAGACCAGGGCCCTTCCAGTCTGGATTGAACTCTGCCATACCATTGGGCCTGTCCTTTTCTTCTTTCTGATGGAACTCATAATGTTCTAAATCCCTGGGTCTCCAAACTTGATTCCCAGGCCAAAAACATCAGCATCACCTTCAAATTTGTTGTAAGGACAAATTCTCCTCTATTCCCCAGGCTGAGTCAGAGATTTTGTGGGTAGTGCCCAGCAATCTGTGTTTTATCAAGCCCTTCAGCAGATTCTGATACAAGCTAAAGTTTGAGACTCCTTACTCTCAGCAAAAGATTTAGGCATTCTATAAAGACAAGCTACAGTACTCCTCCCTTATCCAGAATTTCACTTTCTGAGGCTTCTGTTACCTGTGGTCAATCTCAGTCCAAAATTACTAAACGAAAATTTCCAGAAATAAATAATTCATAAAATACTAAATGAAAATTTTCAGAAATAACAATTTGTAAGTTTTAAATTTCATGCCCTTCTGAGTAGTGTGATGAAATCTTGCATCATCTCACTCTATCCATTCTGGGACATGAATCTTCCCTTTGTCCAGAGTATCTATGTTGTATATATATCCACCCACTAGATACTTAGTAGCCATTCCAGTTATTAGACAGATGGTTGTGGGTAGTTCTGCACTCTATATTCAAGTAACTCTTATTTTACTTAATAATGACCACAAAGTATAAGAGTAGTGATATGGTTTGGGTCAGGAGCAGAGTGTTATTGTTTGGATCAGAAACGTTTCCCCAAAACCTCATTGGCTGAAAACATGATCCCTGATACAGCAAGGTTCAGAGGTGGGGATTTTAGGCAATGATTGGATCATTAGTGTCTCTGATACCTACTGACAGCTGGATGGACTACAGAGAGGTGGGTCCTACTTGGAGGGGGTCACTGTGGGTGTGCACTTTCCCCCAATGAGTCTCTCTCTCCCCCCTACCAGCCCCTTCCCAACTGCCGTTAGCTGAGCAGCTTTCCCCTGCCATGGCCTCCCGCCATGATGTTCTGCCTTGGAGCCAGTGGACCATAGACTGAACACCTCTGAAACCATGAGCCTAAATAAATCTTTCCTTCTCCAAGTTATTCATGTCAGTATTTAGGCCACCATGATGAAAAGTTGACTGACACAAGTAGTGATGCTCACAGTGATGCCAAAGAGAAAAGGAACGTGCTTGCTTCCTTGAAGTGAAAAAGTGAAAGTTCTTGACTTAAGAAAAGGAAAAATCATGCTGAGGTTGCTAAAATCCACAGTAAGGTATTCTTATTAATCTCTTACCGTGATTAATTTATAAATTAAACTTTATCAAATGTATGTGTATATATATATGAAAGGACATTGTATATATAGGGTTGGGTTCTATCCGTGGTTTCAGACATCCACTGAGAGTCTTCAAACATATCCCCCGCAGATAAGTGTTGCAGGGAGTGGGAGGAGGTATTTACTAGTGAACAGGAGTAGACGCAGAACACACAGGAAAGGCCAAATTCTCACTCTTGTGATCTTACTCTCTTGTGAAGGTATTCGTGAAAAATATCTATGAGCTAGGTTTCCACCAACTTTCAATAAAATTGACAAAAACTGACCTAGGATTCTTCAGAGAAAGCAAGAATATTTCAGACATCAGATGGTAGTAATTTAAGACCTGGATTTAAAATATGGAGCCAATTTTGGCTCCAAAAATCCCACAGGACAGTGGCTAAAATTCTAATTGTCAAGTTGAGTTCTGTGGTTCTGAAGTGACCTGTGGTTTCACATGAAAAACACCCGCAGCTGTAGAGGAAGCCACAAGGCTCTGGAAACGGCAGGCAGAGGTAAACAGAACCACCATATAGTCTACAAATGATCACAAGGAACCACAGAAAAGCATCAAAAGGAAGAAAAATGCATTCTTTGGCTGGGAACTTATTGAATGTTTAAAATCGGAGAACAGGCTGGTAAGAAAAGGAAGGAGATCACCTTGGCTTTATTTCTACAAAGAAATGGCAGTTAGACAATAGATTCATTTCCCACACAGCTGGTTAATTACAGTTAGAACATAACAGAGGGGTTTATTTCAGAATGTCATTATTTCACTTTGTGTTTGATTTAATTTTTTTAACCTCTGCAGATTTCAGGAATTTACGTCTTTGCAAAGTTGAAAAATATTCAACTTTTTTTTTTTAAAGTATGCAAGAGAAATATTCAACTAAGAAGAAACATCAATTCTTCAACTTTAACTTTTTGATCACTGCCATTAAATCTGCTACTTAGAAGATGGGCAGGTACCAGTAAGCAATAATTATTATAAAGTTAAATTTGTTTAAATTTCATTTAACCTTTCCCTCCCAAGGATCCTCCCCTGGAGATTACATTCATGTAAAGACTTTTGTGAGCTCCCTCTAGTGGTGGATGCTTGGAGCTCCAGAGCAATGGGGTTATTCAAAGTCGGCCACGGAGAATTCAATGCTATATCATGAGCTTTGTAATGTTTTGAACAACCAATAAAAAAAAAAAAAAATTTCAAACCCCAAACTTAGTTTATTGTCATTACCCTCATTCACCTAAAAGTACCCTTCTTTTTTTATTTCTTTCTTTTTATCTTGATATAGGGTCTTGCCCTGATGCCCAGACTGGCCTCAAATTCCTGGACTCTTAACTGATTCTACTGTTATTTTTCACATTAGCCTCCTAAGGAGTAGCTGGTGGGCACCATGACACCCAGCCCCTTTTTTCTCAACCTGCTAGAAATATAACAAAGTGTTGTCACTTTGTGGTAAATTTCTAGTATAATACATGAATAGATATTAAATAGTTATTCTTTAAAATTTAAATGATCATGACAATACTTATATTCTGTTATTTATACATGTCACTACCCAAGACACAAAAAAATAATATCCATAGCATGTACAGGCAAAATACAGCCCTTTCATTGTGATTTGTCCATTCTACAAAAATTCATAGGCTGTCCATTGAAAGGTGAGTGACTCACCCGAGACGGAGATTCAACCAAGAGATTTTATTGTGGTGCTACCCGAAGGGGAAGAAAAGGAGAGGCAGAGAGCAGAGAGAGGAAAGAAAGAAGAGGAAGAGGGCAGAGAGAAAGAGAAAGAGCAGAGAGGAGAGAAGGGGGAGGAAGAGGGCAGAGGGCAGAGAGGAAGAGGGCAGAGAGTATGAGCTTGCAAACTTAGGCTTAAGAAGGGTTGTGTAGGCGACCTGGTGGGTGCTGATTGGCAGTGGTGAGCAGACACTGTGTCCAGTGGGGATTAGTGGAGAAAACTTCTGAATTTGGCGTGCACTTTGGCTTGGAACCCTTCAGAGGAGCGGGGGGAGGGGTAAAGGATTCCGTGGTGTTCTTGGAGAGGGAAACTTAACTTCAGCTGGGAGTCTCCCACACACCCAACATCCATAGACTTAGAAGCATATATAAATGGGTTAAAATATATTCAACTTACAAGAGAAATATTCAAACTGAGAGAAAAGTTCAATTCTCTTACTTCAGCTTTCTATTTCTTCCATGCCCCATCTCACCCAGCCACCTGAGAACTTAGCTCTTTCAAGTAGCCCCCATCTCCTGCCTCCTCACTCTGAACATGCCATTGCCAACAGCATATGAACATCATGACCCATCATGAATAGCTCCTTCCTGTCCCCTCTTCCTCTAATCCTCTTCCTGATGGATTTTTCTACCTCTAGCTCTACATTATTTCTTGAACTTGCTCTGGTGCAAGCAGTTCTCACTCCCACAACTTGGCTAAAATGGCTCTTATCAAAAGCACTGATGATTTTTAATCCGACCAAATCCAGTACTCCCTTCTCCGCCCTCTTCTTACCTCCTAAGTGGTATTTATTTTTACATTTTACCAGTCCTTTTTCCCATAATATCTTATTAAATACCACAAACGTTAGCTCTAGATTTGTTCCTCCAACCCAACTACTGTTTCTATTTCTCAGTTTATGGCATACTGTCCTCCTTGACCCTCTACTCCTCTCTTTTACACACACACACATCGCATCCAATAGCATGTCCTGGGTAGTTCACATCTAATAGCATGTCCTGGTAGTTTTGCCACCAAAATATATTCTGAGCCTTATGTCTCCTTATGATTGCTACTGCTTGCACCCCCTAGTGCACCTTGAGGGAACTCCAACCTGAATCCCTCCACAGCCTTCCAACTTGACTCCCTGTGCCTCCCCATGGCTTGCCATCTTGAGTTCCTTCAGCAGCTGGGAAGATATTTTAAAACAGAGATAACATCTTATCATCTCCAAGTTTACAACCCTCCGCAGGCTGGCCAGTCTAATTAGAATGGCCAACAATATGCTACTACCTCACTAGATTTTGCCAGTCTTACATGTCTAAATCTTCTCTCTGCTTTTGCAAGTACAGTTTCCTGTACTTGAGATGTCATTCCCCGACACTGTTAGCTCCCTTTTTTCCTTCATATGACAGATGTCTACTTCTCTGACCACTGTACCAGAAGTGGCGCCTTCCCACCACCCCATTACTCCTTTTCATAAATTTTCATAGCACCTTGCCCTATCTTACATCATCTCATGGATTATTATGATTGTTATTACAGATGTCTTCTTTACTCTGCATATTCATTTGAAGTACATTATGATTATTTAGGAGGGCAGGTGCCTTCCATTACTCAAAGACCACAATCTATAGATTGGTTTTAGGGCACAGAGTTTTGTGCCAATGTATGCACATGTAGGTGGATATGTCTGTAGGTATGGCTAGCATTAAGAAACAAAGCTATTACCCTGATTCCCATTTCTTCCTGAAGTAGGAAGGAACTGTGGACCCATGAACCTTATGGCAGTGCCAATGTGAAAAATAAGGGTGTGCAAAGCTTAAACTTGCACACACCCAGATGGAGGACAAGGGGGCTGGAGCCCGTGTCTAGTAGCTGACTTTTCAATGAACTACTCTCTGTCCTTCTTTACCTCCCCATTCTCCTTGTCTCATTCCACTACACAGCCTCTGATTTCACCACAACTCTGAGCCCTTCCTCCAACTTACCATCTGCCTCCACTTTTCTTGTTCCATGGCCAAGCCTCCAAACACACTTGACTTCTCAATGGGATGGAACACAGAATGATTACACCTGATTCTTAAAGCACCATTTCCCTTGGATAATGGACTCCTATTTCCCTCTGATGCCTCTGTCTCCTTCTTTAATTCCCCTTTCTGGCTCTGTTTTCTCCAGCTTCTCATTGTTCATGATCTCTTTCACACTTTGAAGATCAAATCTGTATCTCTACCTCTGACATCTCCCTGAGACCTCCAGAGTCCTATGTCTGGTTCAACACTTCTGCTTAAGAGTCTAACAGACGTCTTAAACTTAAGTGTTCAAAGTAGTTTCCTGACCCTTTCCCCTAAAATTATTTCTCCACCATTCTTTACCATCTCAGTAAATTGGACCAAATTCACCAAGTTGCTAAATTCACATCTAATCCTCACAATACCCCGATTAAAAGAGATCCTATTATTGCCAGGCATGGTGGCATATGCTTGTAGTCTCAGCCACACAGGAGACTGGAATAAGAGAATCAGTTGAGCTCACAAGTTCAGAACTAACCTAAGCAATGTGACAAGACCCCATTTCAACAACAACAGTGACAAAAAGTAGAAAAAGATATGAATGAGATTCTATTATTATCATCATCCTATGATCATCTTTACAGTTGAGCACAGAGAAGTTAGATAAATTATCCAAATTTACATAGCTGGTGAGTAGCAAAGACAGGATTTGAATTCCATCTAAACTCCTCATCACACAGTTTCTGAGGCTGAATGTAGTCTGTAAGTCCCCAAATCTTTGCTATGAAGCACTATATCAAACTATTTTGATTAATCTTTTTTCCTTCATCTTGCCCACATTCATTCATCAGCAAGTCCCCCTCAGCTCTACTTACAAAGTACGACACAAGCGCAGCCACTTGTCCCATCTGCTCTGCATTCACTCTTTTGAGCCATCACCATTCTATGCGTAGGCTATCACAGAAACCTCCCAATCATTCTCGCACCATCTTGGACTCTTGCAAACCTATAATCAAGTCTTTATAAACATGAATCATATGATGCCCACCACCTTCAGTGGCTCCCGGTCATTCTCAGAATTCCATCCAAACTCCTCACCACACAGTCTCTGAGGCCTAGCATGACCCACTCCCTGCATTCCTCATCAACCTCAACTCCCACCACTCTTGGCAGCTCTCCTTGGTAAATGTCATGTGGATTGCTTTGCTATTCCTTGACCATGGTCATTTATGCCTTAGGCCCCTCTTTCTTTCTGCTTAGAACTCTCCTTGCACTTACCCTTGAAATTCTGATGGCTCGCTCATTTCATTCAGATCTCTCTCACATTTTACCTCCTTGAGAGTTTTCCCAGACCATTCCATGTAATATAGGTCCCCTTATTCCTCCTGTCAATCTTCATCTCCTTACCTTGCTTTTAATTTTCAAGATTGCAATCAGCATTGGATAGATATTATGTTAAATATGTGCTGGTTAGTTATTGCTATCTCTCTTTTTTTTTTTTAAAGAGTGAGTTATAGGGAGAGAGAGAGAGAATTTTAATATTTATTTTTTAGTTCTCGGCGGACACAACATCTTTGTATGTGGTGCTGAGGATCGAACCCGGGCCACACGCATGCCAGGCGAGCACGCTACCGCTTGAGCCACATCCCCAGCCCCAGTTATTGCTATCTCTCTAGGTTATATTACCATGTGAGTAGGAAAGAACTTTTCCTTGTTCATAGGTTTATCACTAGTCTAGAACTTGGTCAAGTGCATAATTAGAATTCAGTAAATATTTATTGCATACATGAATGAAGGAATGAGGTTTTAGTATTCAAGTTTTCTCTCTTTCTTTTGTCCTCCTCCTCCTCCTCCTCCTCCTCCTCTTCCTCCTTCTTCTTCTTTTCTGCTTCTTCCTTTTTTTTTTCCCCCTGTTGCTGGAGATTGACTCTGGGACCTTGCACATGCTAAGCAAATGCTTTACCACCGAGCTTCATCTCCAGTTCTTTTTATTTTTATTTTTAATATAAGTGTCATTAAATTGCTAAGGCTGAACTCAAACTTGAGATCCTTCTGCTTCAGCCTCCTGAGTAGCTGAAATTGCAGGCATAGACTGCTGCACTTGGCAAGGTTGCAATTTTCTGTGTTGGGCCTCCTTTTGCCTTGATTTCTCCAAAAGGTTTCTAGTGAACACTGACAAAGGAGAATTCTCAAATTACATGCTCACAAGTTCTCCCCCGTCCTCAACTCCCACCATTCCAGGTTAGACTATGTAAGCCATATGTCTGGCTCCTAGCCTTGTTCACTCCTAAATTACATGCCCTTCCCAGGCAGGTGAATGCTTCTTTTCTGTGGTGAGAATTCATTACTGATAATAATTTCCATGGCTATTTTACAACTAGGGTAAAGAGAATCCATGCAGAAGATGTTGCCTTTCAAAATTGTAAGAGGATAAACTATTAAAAAGCACAACCACAAGACAGTGCTTCAGCCAAAACCAGAGAGCCACAAGGTAACAATAGTCCAAGAAGTGCTTTTCCATAGTCCTATGTTTTATGTCACCTCCTTTTAACCATAAAAACACACTCTGAAAGAGGCCACATTCAAGAGCCAGTCAGGGCATATAACCATTACCGTGAACATGCACCCTTTACCTCGGATGTTGGTGGCCATCTCTCATTGAAGGGCTCAAGGCATGCGGTTCAGTTTCATAAGCAATCCTGGGTCTGGGTAAACATGCTTGACTGATTAATGATAACAGCTCTTAAAACACCACAGACGTTTCCAGCGCCCAGAAATGTTTATTTTTTATACTAAATTAAATTCATTTTCCCTCTCATTCCCTCAAAGGAGAATGGTGACAAATTTAAATTCAGACTGGACTGCTATATTGAAGATGGCCATGTGCCACAACCTCTAAATAGGCTATGGTTTGGGTGTGTAATTCATCAGGAGGATGGTGGGAGGGAAGATATCTAAGGCTGGGAAGGAAAAATGAAAGCTCTCAATGGGTGCTGTGCCACTGCACAATTAGCACTGAGCCCTCTGCCTTGCACATGGAAAAAATGATAAATAATCAGCATTTGCCAAATACAGTAATAATTTAAAGCAGCATTAATTTATCATATAGTGGTGCATGCTATATACTTATTTATGATGAGAAAAAAAGAAGGAAACAAATACTTATGGAGCATTTGCTTTGTGCCAAGCACCATAATGTTGAGAAGTTGAAACCATTATGTCCATTAGGCTCATTAGAAAACTGAAGCTCAGAGTGGTTAATTTGCCCAAGGTGATGTGGTGCAGAACCGGGATCTAAACACCAACCTCTTGGATTACAAAACCCATTTTCCTTTTGTTTATGGGTATCCTGCTTCCAATGATGAGAGCAATGAGACACCTATTTATATTGGATGTATGTTTATTTTGTTTATATAAATCATTCTGACCATATTTTTTCTCATAAATTAGTTACCTCTTAACAAAACATGTAGTCACAGCATCTTAATGGTGTGAGTTTCTTCCACCAGCTGTACATTGCCCAGTGGTGAGATTCTTCCAGAAGAGCATGTCCTTCCAATGAACAGTTGTCCCTGGTGTTGAAGGATCATAGGTCCATGCTTCAGAAGCATACACAGAGCCCAGAAGGAAGAAAAGTTCAGGTTATTGTGAATATTTTGTAAATGTGACACTGGAATAAGAAATGGTTTGTAAATTAATGTCAAAGGTCATTACATATTGTTTTTTTTCCAATTTTAATCACCATTGAATTTGGAAAGGTATACATGGTTACTTATAAAATAGGAAGACATCTGGGCATAGTGGCTCACATCTATAGTCCAGTGATTTGGGAGGCTGAGGCAGGAGAATCACAGGCTCAAGTTCAGCCTCAGCAACTTAATGAGACTTAAGCAAGTTAACAAGAATCTGTCTCAAGATTAAAAATAACAAGTGCTAGGGAATGTAGCTGAATGGTAAAGTGACCTGTGATTCAACCCCTAGTACCCCTGAAGAAAGAAAGAAATAGGAAGGCATGTAGCATAGTTATGAACTATCACCTAAAAGAGACACAGTTGAGCAAATCTTTATGATTATATTTTATTTTTCTACATGTTAAAGACAGGTATGTAATTTCTTCACTTTAGAAAGTGAAGCATAATCTACTAATGAAGAATGAGGAAGACAAATGATATTTATCAATTTATTCTTCAATAGGTATTTGTTGCATGCTTCTTTGTGTCAGGGATTGTGCCAGGTTTCAGGATAACAGCTCAGCAAACACACACTCCCTACCCTTAACACTGATCTAGTTAAGGGTAGGGAGTGTGTGTTTGTTGAGGGTACAGGATATAGATATTTGCAGAGAAATCATCCTAATGCACAATTAGTACCGATGCATTCAGCAAAACGATGTAAGACATCAAAGATCAGGCAGACACTTGTGTGGTGATTCAGAGCAAACTGTTCCCCCCTGAAAAACAAAAATGAAATACTTGTCCTAATCTAGTTAATATGATTGTATGGTTAACAATTAAATTGTTTGGGGTAAAGTTTCATTCTTTATTAATTTTTTTTCATCCTTTATTTTTGTTCCTGTTAAGAAGTAACAAAAAACTGAACTACAAACTTTTTGAAATATTAGGGTTTTCGTTGTTGTTTTGTTTATTTATCTATTTATTTTACAATGCTGGGGACTGAACACAGGGCCCTGTGCATGCCAGGCAAGCAATCTACTGCTGCACTACACCCTAAGCCCACATTCTAGCCCTTCCCATGTCAATACATCTGATCGCAATGAACATTTATTACAAATTAGCCATTTCCTGCTATCTCAGAATGTTAAATATTCATTCTTTAAAGAAAAGCCAACTCCAAGAAGACTTTCTGGATCCCACTTGACTGTTTTCTCATAAACTTAGGACTTTCTAACCTACAACAGGGCTTTATCCCCCTAATTTTTGCCATTAGGGACACATGACTCAGGTTGAGGCCATCTGGTGTTACGAAAGAGAGAAAGCACATCTTCTTCCTATTTTTTTTTTCCTCCTGGAGAATCTTTCCCTTGAAGGCAGCTAAGCTGGTACTGCCAAAATTCTGTCAAATGAAAGCAACTCCAGGTGTGTGTGAACCTGGCTATATGGATAGGGGACTCCATTGCCTTCCAGGTAGGCTTTCTACTCCTGAGTTTGGATTCCAAAGAGACCATGCCATTTCAGAGAGCCCTAGAGGAGAGTAGGTAGGTACTTCTCCTACCCCTTTTTTGATCTTAGTATAAAAATTCCAATCACGCTAGCTCAGAGACAGAGTGCTTGCCTGGCATGCACATGGCCCAGGGTTTAATGTGCCCCCACCACCACATACACACACACACACACACACACACACACACACACACACACAATCCGGTCTTGATGTCCATAATGACCCTGATTAAGGGTAGAGTATACAGAATGGAATGAGTAATCCACTCTGTTTTGGCAGCACTGTTTATGGGTGAGTCTGCTGTGCCTGTGTTCTGCCACAATAACAAATAACTATGAAATCCCAACAGGATTGAAATTGAGAGAGAAGTCTCAATCCTGTCACGTCCACTGTGGCTGTGACTTCATTCCATGTATTCATTATCCCAGGTTGTTGGCCGAAGAAGCATCCTTTATCCAGAACAATGGAGAAACAATGGCCAATGGCATTTGTTCCTCTCTCAAAACAAATCCACGAAGGTCTGACATCAGTAGATGAGGGTGTATCCTTTCCTCGAGGGAGAAGCCTTTAGGAGGGGCAGTGACTATTTCAACAACAATTTTATCTACCCCATAACATGTGAGAACAATTTGGATATTGAAGCACCCCAGAAAGAGCACCCCATAGAGCAGCAAATTTCTAATGAGCTTTAGTGGAAATGTAAAAAATTCAGAAGTTTGGTCTACAGGGTGTTAAGGTCCACTCCAGTTCTGATGTGTAGCCCAAAGTTTGCATTATGGTTATTTATTTTGGAATCTTACCCAAAGGACAAGTGCCAGCAACATTTCTATATTTCTCAGAGACATCACTGAACACATTTGTTGAATAAGTTAAACCTTATGAATAACTTACACTTCAGTATGAACTCATTAGATAATTTCCTGGAAGCAGGTTCTACGGATGTAACATGTTAGCTAGAACTGAGAACCATGGATGTGGTGATGAAGGGAGAAGAAAGAGAAACAAGTGAAACAAGCCCTCCAGGTGTGTGGAGGAGGCAGACTGTGAAGCCAAGTTAGGCACTGCTCCACCCCTGGGTGATTTTTCTCAGGGCAGGCTCCATGAAGGACAGCATATATTATGACAGGATCCAATTCTTGATTTCCCTGTGGCTGAAAATTGCATAACTTACTAAACCTTAAAGCATGTATATTTCAAAACTATTGCAAATGGAAAGAGGTTTTCCCTCGCCCTGCTCCTTATTTTGTATAGAAAAACTTGGTGAAGAACACATTCCCAAACCTTAAGAATTCAATGAAAGGAAATGCCAGTCTTGTACAAAAATGAAATTCCTGATTTTACTGTGAAAAAGGAAATGATAGCCTTTCTGACCTAACAAAATATTTGATTTGCCAATAAAATGCTGTCAACTTGAAGAAACGAGCTAAGAAGAAATATACATGAGTGTTTTTTGTTTCCACTTACTGTATCTTTGTGCAGGGATCAGGCTTTAAGAAGAAATTCTCCTGTGATTACCACCAACACCCCAGCCAGCCTCATTATTTAAATAATTACAAAGCACAATTTGAATTTCATACTTAATCTTCAGCTGAAGTGATGGATTTTTATCTTCTCACCCATACCATTTTTCCTGCCTACATACACTAATTGTAGCTTACAGATATTATTTTTGAGTTTTCTCTCTTAACCATAGTAGCTACTTCATTATTTTACTCCTTGGTTGTAAGAATAAACACAATATGTAGATTTGCAATTTGTTCATCAATGCAGTACGGAAGGAATCAAAAAGTTGAACCTCATTTTATAAATTCTAAACAATTAGACCCACAACACAGATAAAATTCATCCAGAATAATAGAGGCCATCTGTGTTATAAACAAGAACAACACCATGCTGCTGAAATGTCAACCCTTTCTCCCCCTCCTCTCTTAACCAACTTCAACATGATTGAGTTGGAAAATTCTAAACACTCTTGTGAAGATAACCGAGAAGTGAAACAGAAAGCAAGTCAAAGAGTGAGAAAGCAGGAGTCTGAAGAATCCTGTTTTTATCTTTCTTGGCTTCTAAGTATTACTTTCAAACTAGTGATTTGAACTTTTTAGAGGAAAAACAATCAAGGAAAGGAGTTTTTAAACACTAACTTTTTTTGTTGTTGTTGTTTACCTCCCTCTGGATTTGATAGTCTCTTACTGACTTGGAGAAGAATGGCATTTATCCTAGGGTGGGAAAACATCCTGTACCTCTTTGCCTCAAAGCCAGTGGCTTCACCGGGCTGGCTATGGCTTGTTTAGCAAGCAAGCCATCACCCTGACACTCTAAATCAAAAGATCTTAGAACTTTCACCAACTGACCAGAATACTGCTGTTTCAGGTGCGTAACATGCCAATTGTGAGGGATGCTGGAAATGTTTATTAAGCTTATGGTATACGATGGGAAACTCCACTGGAACATTTAAGTGTTGTTTCACCATGAAGTGTCCCAAGGTTGAAGCTTAGCATTCTCCCCCCGTCAGAATGGAAGGTCGGGGTCTGATTCAGGAAGCCGGCACCAGCCTCTTAGTATGCAGTTTTCCTTGGAGACGGGCCATCTTCACACTGCGCCTGCCATCCCCTCCCAGGCCTTCCTGTCCCTGCTCCCCATCCACAACCCGGCCTAGGGCGCCTTGGACGGATCTCTTGCCATTTCCTGCATTCTGCAGGAGCACTAATTGAAAATTTGGGTGGCCTTGCTTATTTATTTTCCTGGAATGCAGTGGGTTATATTTTCATGGCATTTTCTCAGCAGTGCAGCGTTTCGATTTCAAACTACAACAATGAGAAGAAAAGCCAGTCCCCCGTCAGCACGCAGACACACAGCAGAAGACAGTCCGGGGCTTTGACTTTGTAGTTCTGCTTCTGTAAATTGTAACTAAATATAAGCCATCAGAGATGCCCCACTTCTTTCATGAAATGAAAAAGACAAGTTTACTTTCTCATGGAAAAGGAGAAAACACAGTGATCTGCTTAGACACTATGAAAAGAGAAGGATAAATAGGACGTACCCCTGAAAATTATTTGGTGCAACTCAACCATTGATTGTCTCATGTCTAAATCTTCATAAAACGGATTAGCTCTGATTTTCTTTTAAAAAAAAAAAAATCAACTTGTTTCAACATACTGTCGCACTCGCTGGGGGTACCTACACATTACAGAACGCACATGCTGCGGAAAGCATTTTTTTTCTGTAGGAATATGAAAGCTAACAGTGAATTTTTAATTTTCTCAAGATGCTAAACCATGCTGTTCTAATAATCTACCCCTGCAGTAAATTTTCTATTGCCTAACATTCAAAGAGGGCTCCATTAAAATGGATTTGTATAAAAACACAATTTTGGCAAAAATTAAATTTATATACAAGGCTTAGAGAATTTACACTTTAAAACAGACTTTTTGATTTCATTCTGGATAGGTGAATCTGATTTCTAAACTAAAAGGAAATAAAGTGAATTTTTAACATGTGGTACCTCATGTGTAAAATATATTAAAAGAAAAATTTAGAGTGGTTGAAAATATGTACACGTGTTTAATAGATGGTTACCAAAGATTATTACTTTAATTCTATTTTCTGAAAACATGCCAATTGAGATGCAAATTCATTTCCATTTTTCTGTCTTTAAAATGGGACTGGATCTAAGTCCTTTTTTTTTTTTTTTAATCTTGAGAGCTACCTTCCCTTGTTTATTTCATACACATTTCTGCCACTGGTGAAATTGATCGACATGCTAAGCATACATCAATGTAACTCAAAATAGAAAATAAGACCTTTCTATGGAGCAAAGGATTGCCATGTATATATGAGCTTAAAGTAGAATCTTGAAAAACATTGGTCCTATTTTTGTTTGACAATGGATTTTGAGAAGTACAAAAACCTCATCTAGCTACAAAAAAATTAATGGTATTAAGTGAATTATTACTTACAAATTGGAGATAGCTTTGAATTATTAAAAAATCAAATCATATCTTTACAAAAAATAAGTAATTATGTAAAATTACCTGACTTCTTGGGTGAAAAAAACTTATTAATATCCTATTATAATGCATGAATAGGACTTCTTTTCCATGTATATATTTTTTCTTTTTCTTCTTTTTTTTTTTTTGTGGTGCAGGGGGTTGAATCTAGAGCCTATGTATGCTAATCATGTGTGCTTTACTAATGAGCTATATCCCACATCCACTATATCTTGTCTTAAAACTAAAAGGGTAGTGAGGGGAAAAATCTGCTCAGGTTATGCAAACATTGCCTAGCTAAAGTACTTAATTTGAATATACATATGTGAGCTGAGTAATAATTATAGTTTTTCACATGATACTGATTATATATTTGAGCCTTTCTATGTAAGATATGTTGTACATATAATAATAGCAATATTTTAAGTTTACATAGCTTTTTGTGGACTATACAAGTATTTTTCAACATATATATAATTGAGTTTTCTAATTCTCTGAGGCTAACTTGTTTTAAAAGTGTATTAAACTCAATGAGAAAAATGTAAAGGAAATTCAGCCTATGTTTTTAAAAATATATGTATAATAATAGAATCAAGTATGCAACAAGAAATATATTGTAGTTTAAATAAAGGAGATGCTTAACTTTTAATCTAATGTAGAATGAAAATTCTTAGAAAACAAGCTCAAAAACATTCATTCATTTGATAAATTCAAATGTATTTTACTTAACAGTTTTACTTTCATTTGGCCTTTTAAAAATAAAATGTTAAGAGTAAATTACACTTTTTACTATTCACATCCATATGATTTTTTCCCCCTAGTAATTAACTGGCCTCTCACTGCCTCTGTCATATTATTTTAAATTAGATCTTAAGGAAATAAGTGGCACCTAGATATAGACCATATGGTTGCCAGGGCTTTTGTAGGTAAATCTGAACAGAGATGGAGAAAGGTGTGTTTTCCTATTTGTACAGTCTCCAAAATAAAAATTGTAAATTTTAAGTATTTCCCACAATCATTTCCACTTTCCTAGAATTAACATAAATTTTAGTAAGGCTGAGAGTTACCCCCCTGGTGTCAAATAACAAATCTAAAATGTTTTTCAAAGAAATGTATTTTACAGAATAAACAAGAGCAGAAACCACTTCTCGTGACTTACCCTTCCCTGGGTTTAGCCAAGAGCTGCCATTTCATTTCAACAGAGAGAGAGATCACTTTAGAGTATATTTTACGATATACACAGACATAAATTGCAGCTGAATTTAGGAATTGCTTAAAAGAAATTAATTCCTAAAATTTCAAAACTATGCCTAATAAAAATACTAAGTCTGGAGGATTTATATTACAGAAGACAAGCCATCATCTGCAGAGCACACTGAGAAGGGAACGAGGTTGCCAAATAGTACGCACAAAACAAAACACGAAAGCCCAAGTATGAACTATCTTCCCACCTTTGCTTTCTCTTGAAATTTAATGACTTGGACAGAAAACTGGGATATATGTATAATGTTGGATAATGGAATTATTGGATCTATGTATCGGCTTTCTACATCTGACACTCAGCTGTAAACAACCGACAACTCACCTGATTCAGAATAGTTTATCTAAAGCACAAGGCAAAATAAACCAGGTTCCTGATTTCTCTTTCCTGAGAAAGTAAGTTTGTTCTTCTGAACGTTTTCTTATAATGGAGGCAAAAAGAGGTAATGTAACTAGAGTGCAAGGAATCTAACAGACCTCCAGGCCTACAGATCGGTCAGTGCAGGCTGTCAACTCAGTTCAAGAAAGGGAGAGAAGACGCCTTGTGGCTAAGAAGTCCAAACCCACCCAAACACAATTCTCCAGTTACACACTCCTTGAATAAGCTGAAGAGCTGTTGAAAGTTAAGTACCAGGGAACAATCTTCCTATGATGAGTGCTTTAGCCACAAAAGAGAAATGTGTTAATCAGAGAATTTTTAAAAGATTAGAACACCACTGTCAGCGTTCTTTTTACATGGAAATCTGTGGAAGACCTCAATTTACAGAAAAGATCAAAGTGATGTTGGAAAATAAATATTCAAACCATGATTGATGAGACAGGAGGATGCAAGGTGAGCTAAAATGAGGGTAAGACAAAATAGAGTCTAAACATCCAGAGATCTGGAGCCCCCACTTCTGCCACAGTTCCTGACGCCCTGCTTACTCTCACCTCAACGCAGCTCTTCTCGGTAGCTGTTACCTACAAATTGAGCTTAAATGTTCAATCTTAATTAGGTTCATGTGTGTATGGGTCTGGATGCATATGCATATGTATATGTGTAATTTTGTGGTAGTGTGCATGTGGGTGCACCTGTGTATGTGTGCCTATATGTAGATGTATATGTGCATGTATAATGTATACAAGGTGTATGGATGTGTGTATGCATGTTTGCAGCTGTGCACATGGGCAAACTTGTATGTATGTGGGGTATGCAGTGTGTCTTGATATGTGCATCTGTGTATGTTACTGTGTAAGAAGAAAAACTTGGGCTAGGGTTGTGGCTCAGTGGTAGAGCACTTGCCTCTCACCTGTGAGGTATTGGGTTCGATCCTCAGCACCATATAAAAATAAATAAAGATATTGTGGCTATCTACAACTTAAAAGAATTTTTAAAAATAAATAAAAAGACGAAAGAACATTTTCTCAGGAAAATTGTTTCATTCACTAGAAGAAAGAAAGAAATGAAAGAAGGATGGGAAGAGGAAAAAGGACGAGGAGAAGGAGTAGGGCAGGGGGGGAGGAACTTGTAGTCAGTCTACTGATTCCATTTTTTCCTCTGTCCACTTCTACTGTTTTTTTGTTTTTGTTTTTGTTTTTGTTTTTGTTTTGCTGAGGGAGAAGTGTGGTTGTTGGGAGGGGAAACCAGTTATCTAATAGTTCCAACTTGCCTGTTGCCAGCCAATTTGGGTTTTGTAACAACTTTTTCCCCCTTAATATGACCATCAGGATATAAAAGGCACAGGAATAATACTCAGTCTTTATGAAGTAAATATGAATTGTTTTTATGCAAAGGAAACAAGAAGTTGATGTTTCTTACTCTCACCCATAAACTGAAATGTTTGTTTCAGCTTTGTGGAATGTTCCAGTGGCCATCATCCACTGACTGCTACTGGACCATAGTGCTCCTGGACTGGCCATTAGGAGATCTCTGTGACATGATGTTTACCATGACCTGAAATAAACTTGGAGGGTAACAGTGACTAAAACTAGATAGAGATTTTATAACTCCTAGGACTCCATAAATTTTCTCACATGAGAGAAGGCTTTTATATCTAAGTATTTCTAAAAAAATTACAGATGATTATTAATTATTAATATTAATATCAATTAATTATTAATATTAATACAATGCTAATAGTAGAAGTAGTAGTATAGATTCTTTGAGAGGACAATGGATCAGCTTATTATTGATCAGAGTTACAAAATTTTTTACATTTAGTTATTTCACATTTAAATAAACTGTTAAGACTTGGTGGAAGAGTATTCATTAAATCCTACATATTTACTTCACAAAATGCTCCTACAATGAGAAATATTCTAATTTCCACTTAAAAATGTAAGCGTTATTAGATTTATAAAAGTTAATTTTGTCAGGCATGGAGGTGCATACCTGTAATCCCAGCAACTCAGGAGGCTGGGGCTGGAGTATTATTAGTAAGACTCTCAAAAACATAGCAAGATCCTGTCTCAAAATAAAAAGGGCTGGAGATGTTAGCTCAGCTGTAAAGTGCCATTGGGTTCAATCCCAGTACAAAAAAAAAAAGTTAATTTGATGTTACTATTATGCTAAGAAAACATGCATTCTTACTGAATAAAGTAGAAAGCTCAATTTCATGAAAGAACTACCTGCATTCTATAATTATATTTTGTAAGAAAGATCACTATTGTAAATTATTTGGGTTCACTAAATGTTATGAAATTTATAACACTTCTGATAATTTACAACTACTTAATATGTAGTTATTAGATTTTTAATCAGGATGTGCATACAGTTTTAAAACACATTTAAATAATTTGTTATTGTCATTTTTCAAAGACAGTCATAAAATGTATTTAATAGTATATTATCTTCATGTGAAGTCACAAAGACCCACTCTTGTATATTTCATTAGGGTCTCAAAGATGCATATGAAAATGCACACATACAGTGACATATAACTTCCAATATAAATTCACATTAAAAATTAAAAGGTTAATAGACTATGGGGCAATTAACATTTTATAGTAAGGAGTTTATTCATGTTTACATTGTAAAGAGATTTGTTGTGACCCTAGCTTGAGCCTGGGACAATTTCCACCCTCAAATACTGCTTATGTAATCATGGTTACACATAAACCTAACCAGGAGAATAGTTTTATATTTGATTCCACTCAAAATTTGCTGATTTAAACATGTTAGAGTATGCTTGAAAAACAAGCATATTCTTCAGAGTTTGAGTGGGTATTTTCTTATTTGTAATAGATTTTTCTCCAGCAGTTTTTCTTAGGCAACTGATTTGTATTAGCTCTAATCAAAAACACTGACAAAACAAGAGTGGGACACACACTAAATAAATAAAAATTTAAAAATCAAACGAAGTTTTTAATTTATTCTTCTCACTTTCCATTACCCAAGATACATTTTTCTTCTGGAAAATTTATAATTAATATTGCAATTACTACTACTACTACTACTACTACTACTACTACTACAACCACTAAGGTAAAGACATAATAGTAATAGTAGTATTAGATGGCAAGAGATAACATGTAGAAAAAAGAACAATGCTTTGCATATAAGAGACATTGTGTCAATATTGTGGAACTGGAAAAAAAATTCAAATTCAATTTGCATTGCTGTACACGTACAGAAGATCTCCCTGAATTAGTGACTGGACAGTTTGGGCAGAAAATAAACCTATTTTGTAAGTGCTTTCTAGATTGCACTGCCTTTAGGATCAGTAAATACAGATTTCTAAGACATCTTTAAAGGAAAGAATTATTGTGTTGTTATAATTCAAGAAAGGAAAGCAATGTGAAAATTCTGTAAATATAGAAAATCAACTAATATGTAAAAGGCTTCCTTCCCTGTTTGATGTGGGAAGCTGACTTGTCTCATTCTACACAAGCATTCTAAATTCTTTGAGAATTCATTTATATTTTATTTCTCTTAAAGCATGTCAAGACTCATTTTGGGAGCAAAGGAGCATATAGCAACGCATTTCATTCTCTTTTTCTTTTGAATAGTATTCTACTTGACATTACAGAGTTTCTGGCCTGAAATTATATTTACTAGAAAAATTGCTGCCAAACTTAGAGTCAGTAGTTACTAGCATATTTGTGTAAACCAAGAGCTTAGAAAACTGGATGGTGTTTAATATTTTTTTTCCTGGATATTAATCAACATTGTGCCTTGTCACATCATGGCTAGTCATTTTTCCATTAGGCAGTGGAAGAGGATTGGCATTTCAAAGCAAGCCAGCATTGTAACCAAGGAAAACAAAATTCTATAAATTCTAGTTCAGAACTGATTTTCCTAAAGAATGAAAACTTCCTTTCTCAACATGTTTTAGCAAATACATGCTTGCAAATAGGAGGTTGTTTAACAGCAGTAGCAATTATATTTAAACATATCCAAAACCCAAAAGATGTAAAGAAACAGATAATAATTACTAACATTTTCTTTCACAAAACAATGCCTGCAAAAAGACTTAATGGTTGGTCATCAAGAGTATATTACTTTCTAGGATATAATTTTAACTGTATAGTTGGAGAGATAATTCTCCATTAGATCTTTTAAAATTATTTATTTATTCTAATTTATTATACACGATGGCAGAATGTAAAATCTTTCATATTACACATATAGAGCACAATTTTTCAAGTCACTGATTGTACACAAAGTATTTTCATACCATTTGTGAATTCATACATGTACCTAGGGTACTGATGTCTATCCATTAGTTCTTAAATAAAAGTTTGTTAGGAATCCCTACATGTCTACAGAGTCCTGAAAAGCTATTGTTTATTAGAAGGAAATCATACATATGTGCTTAAATCTACCATTAATGTCTGTGCATTCATTTGAGCTTCTCATCTGTTAGTGAAATAAATACACATCTTGTTAAACAGATGTAAAACATAATAATAATGCAAATTGACACAGACTCGAACACCCTAGATCTGAAAAATGTGGCCAAGCTTAGACGAAATTATTTAATGGAAAAGTAGGATTTCAATAAAAATGCAAAATTGAAAATGCAACTCACATATTTAGATTTTTAATCAGGATGTGCATACAGTTTTAAAACACATTTAAATAATTTGTTATTGTCATTTTTAGATGAAATTATTTAATGGAAAAGTCTTTATTACTTTACTTCACAGCTAAACCTATCATGGTTGGGCATTCTATAACTGTATCCCAGCGAGGGACAAAAAATAAAGCAAAGAATTAGTTTCCAGGGCAAGGGATTTGGGGGAAGGTGTGGAAATGATTCAGGACAGAGGAGCAAAAAGTTATAGAAACAGAAAAGGACCAATAATCTGCTTCAAGGTTGGAAAGAGCAACTACAAAATTCTGTCTCAAATGGACTGTAATAAATTTAAAGAACAAAACATCTGGGAGGGGAAAAATCCTTTAAATGAGTAGTAGAACAATTAGTGTGATCTACTACCACTGGCATATAGAGTTACTTGGAAAATCTCCACTAATGTCACCCACATGTCCTATTGTGTATGATGGCCAGAAAAAGTCACCAGAAGAGAGAGCCTGCAGCTCAAACTTGCTACAGAATAGCTGTTTATTGAAAAATGTACTTCTATCTGACCACCTTGTTTTAAAATAAGGGGAACTCTCATGAGATAGAATAATCAGGGTCAATACGTAGGATCCAGAGTGCAGGCTTTAGATTTCCAAAGTAATTTTTCTTTTTATTGATAGTCTATAATCAACTCTTTATTTTTCAAGGGATAAGAATATTTTCATGTCTTTATTTTTGGTATTTCACTGTTAAACATAGTTAACAGTGTTTAGTAGTTTTTCACTAGGGGTGAAGAAATAAATTACTATTCAAACCAATTGGTCATGTATCTCTGTTACAAGGATTCAGTCAAGGAGAACAAAGATTCAGACCCCTGGCTAAAGTATGATGTGGAAATTATCTTTGGCTTTTCATTTTGCGCGTGCTCCTTATCCTTTAGTACCAGGGAAAATATAAAGATGAACTGACAAGAGGCAACTTCCTGCAGGTGCAGGACAAGTACTTAAGGACCTAGACATCCTAAGTGGCCAGGACACAACTGTGGTGCACAAGTGGTGCCAGTGTCCCACACAGTAACGCCTGTCATCACTTTTAAAAACTTTTGGAAACTATGTCAGTCCCTGAGAGGGGAACACCTCCCAGCTAATTTGGGGGAACCCTACTGAACACAAAGGGTGAGAGACCTGTCGTCAAGTAATTTAAAATCCTTTGAAAGGACTCAGATAAAATTTGTGTCATATTAGAATTTAAAACAAATGAGATCTGAAGACAGACGGCAAATAGCATACAAGGTAACACTCTAGGACCATGCAAAGCCTTGTTAAAGGAGCGTTGGCACCAATCAAAGCTTGTACACAATGTTCCCTGCCACTGTGAAACTGTAGCTGATACTTCTGCTCCCAGTGGGATGATAGGCCTTGGCCACGGAGCTGCCAAGCGGAAGCCAGCAGACTCTGCCCTAGGCTTGTCTTTATGGGCGCCACCACATCCATGAAATAAACTGAGTATATGAAGTCATTTTCTATTATTGCTGACATTACTAACAAAATGCCAATTGGTCTTATTACCATTGAACAAGCTATAGAGGAATTTCAAGTGGAAAATTCCAAAAGATAAAATAAATACAATTTAAAATAAGATTATATCTTATGTTCAGTTAGAAATTCTTCATTTAGAACATGAAGAGATCTTAATTCCTATTCACAGAAAAACACAGAATTAGGATATTTTGTATCCTATGCAGTGTAAAGTAGGGCTGGCAGGGATAAGAGAATCCCCTTGTAGGTTGCTCAAATGAACTATTTTCAGATCCCAACCTGGTTTCTTTTCTCTAGGTTATGTGGCTTCATATCTCTTTGGTAGTGAGTGTCTTTCCTCAATTTCTCCTTTCCCTTCTGGACCACCTATGGATACAACCTACTTCCAGAGACCCCCAGATATAAACACAGGTGTTAAACACATCTGCATTATTGCACTGGGTGGCAGCAATGGCCATATGGTGGGAGTAACACTATTGTAACACCATACCCCTTCGTGGAGCCAGCTTTATTTACATTTTTTTTAAATTAAAATATGCAAATTGCAAGTAAACATGAAAAACCACAGAGCTGTACTTTGTTGTTTGATGTTGGGGCCTCTTCAGATACAGAGCTCTGAAGCCAACAAGAAATGTAGATGGCTAAGTCCACATAAACTAGGAGCACACAATAGCTAAGACAAAGGTAAAAACAGAACCAGACAAGCAGCTTCCTTAACTAAAAAGGACAATCCAGGGATTGCTAAATCAGAGTTTGTAATTGTTCCAGTTTCTTAGGATTTCAAATAATCCTTGTAATTTTAAAACACAAAGGATGACAAAGCTGGTGAAATATCTCAGGCATCTATATAATATCAAGATTTATATATCTAGTGTTGCTTACTTTTTTGTGCCTTTAAGTAGCCATTCAGCATATTTTGAGATAGACAATTAGAAAGAAGACTGTCCCCTAAGTTTGCTAATATCAAAATGTAGCCTGACTTTAATTTTAATTTTTCATTCAACACACATTTATTGAGTACATATTATGTGTGAGGCATTAGTGAACAATGTAAAGTCCCTTTCCTTAAATGTATACTTTAGTGGGAGGAGCCAAATGAAGAGATAATAATCAATTTACAAATATGACTAAAGTAGGGCTGGCACGGACAAGATAATCCCCAAGAGAATAAGTGTACAATTCAGCACTCAATGAATGGGACGGTCAGCTTGGTCTATCTCATAACAGTTAAGTCTCTGTAGTATCTACAACAATGAATAAGGCAGTAATCTGCCAGCAAGGATCATAGAATTTATGGGTTAACAGATCACCAAATTTCAATTTTTGGTAAAAAGGATCATTCAGATATGGCAAACTGCAGTTATAATTACAGGATTAGGTTGTATTCTTATTATGGTCCATTTCAAACTGATATGCCATGCAGTACAGAACACTTAGGGTGTTGATTTCATGTAAATTGAATACATAAATAAAGTATCTAAAGAGCAGAGCATTGTGTTTTTCATGGTGTTTCCTAAGACTGTTTCCAAAGGGATTTCATGCTTCAAAGTTATTCTTTCTCTCTAGGTCCAATGAAATATGACACAGAATTGAAAACACAAAGCTATCCAATCATAGTTAATTGCCCCAACAGCTACTATTGCAATTTTAGTTTTAATGATTTTATTTTCTGACAACTTCTGCATATACTGTGCTCATGTTTGCTGGTTGGCTTAAGAATTAGGATCAGAAACCTAAGAAAAAAGAAAGAAAACAGCACTAATATTAACAAAAGAGTCTCTTTCCTTTTTTGAGTGTTTTGTTTTTTTCCAGGAATTTATTATTATTGTTATTATTATTATTATTATTATTATTATCATCATCATCATCATCCAGGATCTGTGAATTCTCAAGACATATACATCCTGACTTAATGGCAGGATTGCCTAACCTGAGAAATGGCATGTCACTGAGACCCAGAGGATTTGGTTTCATTGTGCAGGAGGAGTAATGCTGCCAGAGATTTCTCACTTTATTTTCTTTGGACCTCTGTTGCCAAGTTTCTGATTCACATTTAAAGAGTCTTCCCCTTGCTCTTTAAAATGAATAATCCTGGGGACAGTCAGGTTATTGCATACTAGAAGAACACTTTGACACATCCTCTGACAAAAAAGAGACAAAAATGAAGTCATGCTAAATCCTATGACTCAAGGAGTCTGTACATATTATCATCTTTCTATCCCTAGATATATTTCCAGAATAAGTGTACAATTCAGCATACAATGATATTTGAAAAGTAAGAAACATAGGTTGTTTTTGGTTTATGACAATAGCAATCTTGGTTGCTTCTGTCAGGAGCTGAACCAGAGATAAGGTTTCCAGGGCTAGTATTTGATGTGGGTAGTGACATGGGAGACAGCAAGCTGGGAGTGGGGAAGCCAGTCAAGGTGTGCTAGAAAGTGCTTCCTTCACTGAGGGCAACTGGAGCACAGCCTTCTTGGGAAGTGTGCGATGCAATGGACTATATGCCTCTAAGCTACACACCCAGAGAGAGCCTGCTGGTGTGTTTAC
Source organism: Urocitellus parryii (assembly GCF_045843805.1). Taxonomy (NCBI): domain Eukaryota; kingdom Metazoa; phylum Chordata; class Mammalia; order Rodentia; family Sciuridae; genus Urocitellus; species Urocitellus parryii. The sequence continues at coordinate 130,736,386 of NC_135538.1, read as the reverse complement.
ACACCAGCTCCTAGAGCTGTTGGTTGAGGCTTGCTTCTGGGTGAAAGAATCCTCCAGTGCTCCCAGCTTCTCTGTTCCAGAGAGAAAGCTCTCAGGCACAAAGAAAGGTACAGGTGTTCCCAGAAAGTCACTTCAGTTGAGGGTATATGGATGGGGCAGTTTCTAAGTGTCAGGTAGCTGTACAGTCAGGGTATGTAGGAAGTACTAATTAAAAAGTTCTCTCTCGTTTACTTTTTCACTTTTCTCTACTACTATCTACCAGTGTGCTGTGTCCTGTTTCTGATTTCTCATGGTGGTATATAATCACACTTTATTGGGGGTGAAAAAGACCTTAACAGGTTTGACCTTAGGGTCCACTGCTGCAGTTGGTCCTGATGGCCCAGATATTCTTAATATTTCTCCTTGATTGCCCATCTAGATTCTTCTCATCTGCAACTAGCATTTCTGAGGTCCAGGTTGCTTACTCCATGAAATGACCCCGACCTCTGCCGTGTGTGGTCTGGTTAACTTGCCTTTGTCTGACTATGACAGCTGCATCCCCTTCTCCCTTGGTCTTTCCTGTTTTAGTTAGTGGAACCACCACTACTCACGTAAGCAATTTAGTATCTTCCAGTTATTTCTCTCTCACAGCCCTTGCAAATCATGTCAATTCTACAGTCAACAAATTCCCAGCTTGATCACTGTGCTCTACCTGCCTCATTGTCCCCTAGAGCTGTCCACTGTCCTTTCTTGCCGAGATTGCTGCAGTCACTCCCAAAGGATGCTACTTTTCCTCTCACCACTCCATGATTATCCTTAGCCAGGGAACAAAGCGGGAAGAGATTGCGCTAGCTTTATGCTTGCACAGCACCAGGTCCAAGTGTTCACTCAATATTTGTATTCCAGTCACCTCGGTAATTTCCGTGGTATCATGATGTCTGTATGTCATCTTGTCTTTTAAGGCTTCAACAGGAGCCATAGAATTCTCAAGGGACCCTATGAGGTGGATCCTCCAGACTTGGTGGGCCATATGGACCTGCAGCAGTTCTTGGACCTGGTGCATGTAGTCCTTTAATGTACCTGTCCTGATCCCGTGTAGTCCCTTATGTACTCCTTGACTCTTGCAGTGCTTTAACTCAGTGCAGCCCCCTGACCTGGTGCTATTACAGGGTGCAGGGCCCGTCCTTAACGGTCTGTCATCCACGGCCTTTTTGAAAATACCATGGGGCAAGGAAATGAAAGGTACACATGGCACACTCTTTGAGGTTACGTGAGGCACGCTCCTGTGCAGACAAAATGCCAGTTCGCGTGCAAGCCGGTAGCTGGGTCCCTTGGAAAGCAAGGCACACTAGCTTTCAGCTCTCACGGTGTCCACCTTCCGCAGCAACCCAGCCCTTCCTCTCCCGGAGAAGATCAGCCTATCCAAGACTCGGCGCTCGACTACTGGGCGGATCGATGTGCTCGGCGCTCGCGGCGGGCGGAAGTGTGGCGCCGGCGGTTGGACGGCAGCGGTCCGGAGCTACTGGCGTGAACTGCTCGGACCCCAGTCTTTGACGCTGTAGTCGGCGGCCACAGACCGACGGGAGGTATGTGTGGGCCTAAGAGATCCTGGCGGAGGGCGCACCGCGGATCGCACTGTGAGGCCGAGTGGAATTCGCGGCCGCCCTGCGTCGGCCCAGGCCTTGGCTGCGAAGGGCTGGGGGCCGCGCGTCCCCGGCCCACCCGCGGAGGGCACCTGCAGCCAGGCTCCGCGCCACCTGACGCCTAGGCTCCATGACCCCTACCGGCCTGGGTGCCTCGGGCCCACCTGCCCCATTGTGCCTCTATGTAGTTGTCACTGGCAGGTCTGAGTTTACTGGTGAAAAGTGAACGCGAGGCACATTTTATCTGTTTGCTTAAGTATGCATCCACTTAGGGCTCTAGGACGCTTACTAGGTGCCTGCAACTTTATCTTGGCTTTTGCACCTATTTGATCCTTAGAAGAATTGGGTAGGTGATATTAGCTTATCCCATTTTACAGATGGGAAAATGGCGACTCTGGTTAAACAACGAGCCTGAGTTCATATATAGTTTCTCCAGTGATATAACTATTGTTGAGCGCACAACCTCCTGGAAGCCTGATGATATGCGTGACCTAGTATCTCAAGATTTTGTAAATAGGCACTTCTTTAATTCCAAGAAACTGTTCTTGAGAGAATTTGTTTTTAAATTGTTATTTTTAATTTGCTAAAGATGTATGAGAAATTTTGTTCAAGTGTGATATATTTATGAAACTGTTAGTCTGTTCACATTTTAAAACAAAGTCATCCACACCTTAATTAAAACATTTGGGTATCCTGTAGTGAAAAGCTAGAGCAGAGAGTATGTGGATCCATCTCCTAATGCTTAATAATATTTTGTTTGTAAATGTTGGTGTGTGCTGGTCTAGTCTATGTGTAACAGACTCCTTTAATGAGAAAGGAATTGAAAGCCAAAGTCTTCCCAAGGATGATTTGTGTGTGAAAAGTTGGTGAATCACGGGTTGAGATAGTGAAGATGATGTATGCCTAGTATTTACATGTTCTTTTCTTTTTTTAAAATATTTTATTAGTTGTTGATAGGCCTTTATTTACTTATATGTGATGCTGAGAATCGAACCCAGTGCCTCACACATGCTAGGCAAGCACTCTGCCACTGAGCCACAATCCCAGCTCTACATGTTCTTTTCTGTTTAAGTAGAAGCATTAATTTTATGTAGGGAAGCAGAGGATCCTCCAGTATAAGGAACAATTCTTGGAAGTTTCAGAAAGTTATTTTTTATCAAAATTTTAGTTTCTAGTACTAGGTATCATTTTAAACTATAACCTTTCTAAAAGATGATTATTAACCTCTGCAGTTTCTTTTCATTCCACAAATATTTGGGAGCTCATTATTTGCAAATCTTAAGATTTCTGTTTACAGAAAATGAAATTGATACTCATACACAGGAAGTCTTCTAGTAAAGGACTTGGAACAATTTCTAAGTGTCAGGTAGCAGTACAGTGAGGGTATATAGGAAGTACTAATTAAAAAGTTCTCTCTCGATTACTTTTTCACTTGTTCTTCTTACACATCTTTTTTTCCTTTTGAGACAGTGTCTCACTGTGTTGCTCACGCTTGTCTGGAATCTGGGGCTCAAGTGATTCTCCTGCCTCAGCTTCCTGATTGTTGGGAGTACAGGTTGGCACCATGCCAGGCTTTAGTTTACTTATCTTAATCTGGCCAGGGTTACTAGTATGTCACCTGTCACATAGTAGGTTTTTTTTGTTTGTTTTGGATACCAGGTGCTTAACCACTGAGTGACAATCCTAGCCCTTTTTATTTTGACACAGGTTTCACAAATTTGCTTTGGGCCTTACTAAATTGCTGAGGATGACTTTGAATTTGCAGTCCTCCTGCCTCAGCCTCTGAGCTGCTGGAACCACTGTTCTTAAATGTTTATTGAATGGGTGAGTTTTAGACTGGTATTGAGTAGGGGAGATTTTGAAATTGACTGGAATAGGAAATAACATTGATCATTCTGCCAAGCAGTATGTTAAAATGTTGAATGATCTTAGACCCTGGGGAATGTGTTCTTGGACCCCCTGGGCTGCTCCTGAAATGCTTTAGAGTAGGTTTATGTTAAAAGAATAATTATTGAAGCAAATATACAAATTTGAATGAATTGTAGAGAAATTATGAATCTTGAAGCTGTGTACACACCCATAGGCATTCTAGGATCTCAGTTTGAAAATTACAGAGTCAAAGGTAGTTTGGTTTAGGAGTTAAAGCAGCCATCACTAGATCTTGGGCTACAACTGGCCTGGTTGGCACTAGCTGAGTTCCTTAGTCTCTTTGGGCCTTGGATTCCTGTGTGTGTGTGTGTGTGTGTGTGTGTGTGTGTGTGTGTGTGTGTTTGTGTGTGTGTATTCAGAGACTATATAAAGCTAGATTTAAAAAAAATTTTTAAATATCTTCATTTTATTAATTTATTTTTATGAGGTGCTGAGGATTGAACCCAGTGCTTCACATGTGCCAGGCAAGTGCTGTGCCACTGAGCTACAATCTAGCTCATAGATCTTCTCTCTTGAAGAATCCTTTCTGCTTTGAAAATTTCCAACTCAGTTAATCCTATAACCACTAAGCACTTGTCTTATTCCTGTATTGTGTTAGGGGCTATAACTATTGATGGACTAAACTCTTGATGGATAGGGATTAGTTTCAGTTATTTTTGTCCCTCCCAGTCTCAGCATATGCATGATATACACATTGTAAATAAAAATATTAGCCTGGATTTAGAATGGGCATTTTTGTCCTCTCAATTAAATAACAGCACAGAACTAAACTGCGTGTAAGAGTAGCAGGAGCTCACAGGAGGGAAGGATCTGGGAAAGCTTTGAGGAGCTAAGACCATGATGGGGCAAGGTGTGTGAATATCTGGGTTCTACACCAGGAGCAGAGGCCCAGAGGCTACTGCGTGAGTGGATTTTGGGTTATGGAATGCCTTGAAGGTGAAGGCAGAAGTGTTTTGAACTGATCTGTTAGGCAATGGTTTTGTATTGAAAATTATCTTAGGCAAGCTCAAAAGCTTCTTGAATATTCTTTAATATTGATGGTAATATTTAAGAATGGAGTGGATCATTCAGTTTGCTTTTTTTTTTGCTTTTGGATTTAGCAATTCCTTTTAAATATTTTCCACTCATATTAAATTTTGGTGCTAATAATGAAAAGGACACTGGATATCTGGATTTGGGAAGCCTGGATTTTCATTTATGAGAATGTCAGCTATTCAGGCTGGATCAAGAGAGTGCCTACAATGGTGCCTGGCATATAGTAATCACTCAGGTATAAGTGCACAGTGTTGAAGGACTCTCCATTTTCTACTGCTAGAAGTACTTGCTTTGGCATGGCTGTATGGCTGTAAGCATGGATGAATTTTTTCTTTCTTTCTTTTTTTTTTTTTTTTGGTATGGTGGATTAAACCCAGGGGTGTTTAACCACTGAGCCACATCCCCATCTCTTTTTATATTTTATTTAGAAACAGGACCTTGCTGAGTGTTTAGGGCCTTATTAAGTTGCTGAGACTAGGTTTGAATTCATGATCCTCCTGTCTTAGCCTCCTGAGCTGCTGGGATTATAGGCATGTGCCATCGCACCTGGCATGGTTGAATTTTTAAAGGCTTTTTCTAGTTTTAAAATTCTGTAATTTTGGAGGGTGTGTAATTTAACTTTAATTATATTATAATTTTCCTGAAAAATAAAATAAGACAAAAAGCCAAGATTATAATCTTTAATGAAAGCCCTATGTAACATGATTTACATCTGTGTAAATGAAGATCTCAGCAGGAAACAGAATTAATGCCAGAATGTTTAAATGAGGAGGCTTTAATAAAGAGACTACTCACAGAGGTGTGTGAAGGGTTAGGAAAAGAAGTGAAACTCAAAGAGAAACCAACAATTGGAAGGGACAGAAGGAGAAAGTAGAGCCCACTGAGAGCTAGTGATGTGCGGGTAGGTATGGCTATTGACCCAACATGGTGCTGGGGGCTGCGGGGGGGGGGGGCAGCACTGAAATGCACCAGCCTTGAAATTGGTCCCCTTCAGAAATCCAAAGCCCAAACCTCCCACTCTTTGCTTCTAGTGTTATCTTTTTATCTTTCATGTTCCCATCTCTGTTGTACTTTACCTCTTTAGGAGGTTCCATGATCTTCAGTCACTTTCATTGCCCACATGCTCAGTTGTTTCATTGTCCTTGTATATAGCAATTGTCTGGCAAGTTCTCAGCCCTGCATGATCTCAGCTCTTTATCTTCTGTTATGTTTGGGTCTTGGTTGTTAGAACCAGTTGGGCAAATCATTGTATCTAGATTTGTGTCCCTATAAATCCTTGGTCCCCAGTCTCAAGTGGGCATCAAGGAATCTTTCTAGAGTTGTTCTTATCAGCACCTGTTTCCAATCTCCATAGAATTTAATTTTAGTATTTTTTTTTTTACACTTTTCAAACCTCTCATCCATTTACATCATCTACTCTCTTAGCACATGTTCTTGCCACCTGTTTCAAAAATAATAATGGAGCTGTCAGAGTAGAATCCCATGGTTTCTCTTCAATTTTTAACTTGGTTTATTGTTTTCTTCGTTTTGAGGATTTCTAGTTTTTTTTTTTTTTTTTGGTCAGAATCTCTGCCTCTTTATTGAAGGGATCTTTCCCTTCCTGCATTTTCTCATCCTTTACTTCACAGATCAGTTTAACTATGTACATTCTGAGCTCCTTCTCTGACATTTCTTCTGCTTTCGTGTTGATGGATTCTGTTATTGGAGTATCTCGGTTTGTTTGGAGTAATTTGTTCCCTTGCTTTTTCAGGTTGTTTGTGTGTCTACCCATCTAACAATATTAATCTGAGGCAGTAGACTTATAGTGTCCCTGAAGGTTTCCAGTATTTCACTTTCGAAGAATCAGGGTTTCTCGATTTCATGCCATGGAGCAGCTAGGAAAGCGACCCTGTCTATTCTGCCATCTGAAAAGCCCAGGCTTATCCTATATTTTATCTTGTCTCCAATGTTCCTTCTTGGTCGCCTAAGGCACATTCTCTTTCCCTTAATCTGTACCTCTAAACATTGTTGGAGGAGGTCAGATTTTTTTTTCCTCATCCATAAATAAATACATTAATTATTACAATGGCTATAATAGATAAAATGGACATACTTATTAAGTTCCATTTAATATATCATTTAAATTACTAGATTTCTCCCAAGGGATTAAAATGTAAACACCTGTGCTTTCAATTATTTTTTGTTTGTAGACATAAAGAAGGAAAAGAGGTCTAAAGAGGGCCAGGAAAGCAGGATGCATTATTTCTTGTTAGTTCACCCTTTTTCTGTAAACATCCCTTCTGAGATCATGAGTCTTCTTAGGAGGATCTTTTATGAAATACTGTTTGGACCCCCTGGATTCTTCCAGGTTCATTCATGATTGGTTTTGTTAACCATGACTTTTGCATTGGAGCAGGAAGAAAAAGGATTAATTTAGAAAACTGGACCACAGAGGTTCATGACCTTGATTCTGAAACTTGCTCCACCCTGTAAAAAATTGTGGTAATGCTGATGTAACTTGACCCTACCCTGGAAGAGTGGAGTCTTGAGTTTACAGAGTACTAAAGAAAGGAAAAGCATTCCTTTGAACCCTTTTCTCAATATTTCTGGGAGATTCCTTTGAGTCTAGCTCAGCCTAGTGGTTACAGATCTATTCTACAGGAGATTGGGTGTGCCTCAAGGACGACATGAGTTCTATAATTCTGTTTTGTCATGAGTGTCCTGAGAGCCTAGCTGAGTCTAATTTTGTGTTGAAAGTCAATAGGCAGCTCTATAACCAGATCTTTCTGGGATTGGCTGCTACCAAAATGGCTTTGGGAAGGGTAATGCTACTTAGTGCTTTTTAAACATGGCTGTGAACACAGAGAGCTAGAGTGGATCTAGGGTCTGAGATTCAACTCACATTTCTGGTTTGTTCCCTGGTGATGCTGATATTGCTAGAATGAATAGCATGTTAGGGGATAGGGTAGAGTAGGTGGACTTGAAGGGTTTTTTGAGTGTCTTTTAGGGGAAATGTCCCATTTGTAAGGCCTAATCTAATAAGAAAATAGGGCTTTAACATGATGAGAGACTTTTTGGCCTACTTATTGAAGTTTCTCCAATTCTTAAGTGAATCAGAACTTATATTTTCCCTGTAGCTGAGCCTTGCTTCTTCTTTTTTTTCAGATATCACCTCTGTTACTTAAATCAGCAGAACTCTTCTTTACTAAATAGTAAAAAATATTGCTTTTATGGTTCTAAAACTCTTTGTTGCTTGTGGTTTCATTTTCTGATTTTTTTCTTAATACTATTGCCACTAATTAATTTGTTTGAAGTTTTGTAAAGAAAGAACAATTTACTGTCTTTAATTCTACCAGTAAATACTTTGGAAAATTAAGATTATGTCAATGCAACATGGGGAAATCATAAAATTTTATGGTTTCTATTGCAGAAACATTTTCAGTTCATCTTTGTGGGCTTGGTTAAATGAAGAAGTGAATGGGTTGAAAGTAACATAAATCTATGAAGAAAATTCAGTTATTTAGGTATACGTTATAAAAAAAAGTCACCTTTTGTCTTTCTTTAGTGAAATGCTTTAATAATGGTAATTTTCTCTTTTGACCTGTGATGGATAGGAGGTTAATTGATGTTAAATGGGTGCTTTGTTAATCCTTCATCAGCTACTAAATTGGTACAGGGGAACGGGGTCAAGACTACACAAGGCCATGACCAGCTTGTTTTCTCAGAGGTTTATGGTTCCACCCCTCCCCCGCTCCTCCAAACCACACACCATTCCAGCAGTTCGGAGAGGAGACTCTCCTTTGTCCCCCTCCCCCTTCTCTTCCTCCCATCCCCTTATCCTTCCTCCCATCCCCTTATCCTTCCTCCCTCCCTTCCTCCCTCCCTTTCTACCTCTCTGCTTCTGCCGAGTGACAGCTTGTAGATGTTGCGTGCGAGGCAGTTCAGCTGGCGCTGTGTGGTCTGAGTGTGTGGTCTCCAGCTCAGCCGAGAGGTTGCTAACAGGGTGGATGAGAGAGAGCAATACTGTTTACTTTAATTTATTTCGGATGCCGGAATTGTGCCCAGGGTTTCTCCTAAGCTTGATTCCACAGCTAGCAGTTTCAATCCCTCACAGCTGTGGTGCAGTCTGAACTCTAGGCTGGCCTCTCCAGACAGGCACTTTCCATAGCATCTGCCTGTTTAATCCCTTGTGGCTCAGAAATGTTAATGGCACTGCTGAGTGCTGTGATTATTTTGCTTTCACTATGTCAAGATATATGGCCTTGAAGAAATTTCTTTTGAGATAGAACTAGAGAAATAAAGCAGAAATTTTAAGATAAGTGACAAAGTTTTGATGTATTTTTAGAAATTGTGAAAGTTATTATACAGAATTTGGATCAAATTAATCCAACTGTGCTCATGTAAAAGAATGTTGGAATTAGGTGACATCTGTCATGTTGAACAATTTTAATGAAATTAACCAATTTAAGCTGACAGCTGATTTCTTGACCTTTTTGGAAAATCCACATTGATTTTGGCATGCCCTTTTACTGTAGTTATTATATTTGTCAGCAGTGATATTGGCTTATTTCATCATAAAGATTTGGCAAGTTGAGACAAATGAACTTTGTTTTTATGTCATAATATAAATTTAGGACAGAATCTTTTTTTAAAAAAAATTTTTCATTATGAATAGCTTAGTAATATTTTCATGATTTTCTTCCTTTCTCATTCCTGAACATTTTTGTTGAGATTGTCAAATATTTTGTTATTTGAATAAACATCGTTAGACTTTTAATATCAGTTGGGATTTGCCACTGTTTAGCTTCTTCACTTCTTTTTCTTCCAGGGTAGTCTTGCTGGAGTTGTGTTATTGTCCAGAGAGTGCTAGAAAATCTGGGCTACTAACATCTTGATCTTCCAAAGGAGTCAAAAAAAAAAAAAAAAAAAATATATATATATATATATATATTTTGACTCCTTTGGAATATATATATATATATATATATATATATATATATATATATTATATATATATAAAACTAGTACTTCTGCTGCTTTTATTGTTTTGTTTTGTTATCTTTAGTCCTAAATTTCAAACATGAACTCAGTTCCATCAAGGAGAGGGAAAAGCCTTCTCTGTCTTTGCCTTTCTTAGTATTGGCTGAGGTTTTCCTTTGTTTTATCTGACTTGGAATTTAGTAGTGTTGAATACTTTTTTTTTTTTTTTTAATGCTAGCATCTCATATTTCTTTTCCTTTTTTTTTTAATTGAGGGGGTTGTATTTTTGGTGGTAACAGTGTTAATCTAATGCTCACAAGAATTTTGAAACACTGTATATCCACAAAATTATGCAGCTATCATCTCTGTCTTAATTCCAGGACATTTCTTTACTCCCACAGAAAACCCTGAACTCATTATCGATCCTTTTATATTCATCCTCCCTCCAGACAACCCTGATCTACTTTTTGTGTCTATGATTTTCTTTATTATGAACTTTCATTTAAGTGGAATTATAAAATATGTGCCTTTTATGTCAGTTATGGCAAAATGAAGTCATTACCCTATGATATTTACCTAAGAAGTAAAGATTCTCTTTCTATAAACAGAAAATATTGATAAATGATGGTTATAGTTAAATAATCATAAATAGAAATGATTTATTGTATTTGCATTTTGTATTGTATTTGTATTTATTGTACTTGTATTTTGGAAACTTGGAAGTGTGAAATGTTCTAGGCTTTGATAGAAAGGATAGAAATGACATGCACTTTAGGGGTAGCATAGTTGGTACCTGTTCCTAGCCTTTTCTGAGTTGACCAATGTCAGTACTAATTGGTTGCATAAAATTTGATGTAGAACTAAACTAATAAAATCTGATTGAGCTGAATCCCTCTATTTCTACCTTACCCATTATTGGGTTGAATTCTCCAGGAATGAAGAATAAGCCTGAGAAGGATCAGGCTTTTGCTTATTGGGAACTTAACTGTTTTCTAGGGCAACTGATTCTCATGGAAATGTAGAGAAACTGTAGAACCACAGCAGATGGACAGCATTGTAAATGATAACATTTTCAAGTACATTTCTGTTGAAGACAAATTTATCTTCGAATCTAAGAAAAAATAAAAACACCCTCTGAACATTTTATTATTTAAAACTGAAAATCAAGAATCTTTTTATATGTTCTTACCACTGACTTTTCCTCTTTTATGTATGGATGTTTTAAATTTAAAAACCAAACTAAACAGTTTTGGCTTAGTTCTTATAGGGATAAAGAATGGTTAAAAATAAATCTGTAGAAAGATTTATGAAGGGGTAAAATTAATTGTAGTTTAAACATTTAAAATTTTGCCTTGTTAAAAGAAATACATATTGCCTCAAAGATCTAGAACTATCAATTAGAATTTCTGATTTTTAAGTAATTTTGTACGGAAGTATTAATAGATTATTAATCTTTTCACCTTTTGGACCTTACCATTAAAGATTACATTTGAGCTTAAACCATTTTCACCCAAAGATGGTACATAGAAAAGGGATTATTCTGTTCAGATCTTTGTGGTTAATTTGGATTCATCTAATTCTTTTATGTGGCATGTTCTGTATTGAGAATCAAGAGAAGCTGTCATGGTATATTTTAGAATGTAATTAGGGTATTCCCAGTTTCTGTGATAGTTTTGATGATAACTATTACGGCACAAATTTATTGGTTTAAGAAACTGTATGGGACATAGTACAGAATCAAGGAATAACATCTGTCCTGAAGAAGAAGAAATCTAGCTGACATCCCTTTGAAAGGCCATATCTCATGTTTTCTCATAGCTGGGCTTTCACATGGCCTTTGAGGTTTGTAGTTTTGTTATTGAAGAATCTAAAGAAGAGTCAAACTAGAGAGTTGATGTGTTCTGAGATCTGTGTAGCTCAACCACTAATTTACTGAGTGTCTGGCCCTGTGCTAGATGTTAGAGAAACACACATAGGATGACAGTCCTAGACATACCCACTGAGGATGACTTTGTAAAGGAGCTTGACACAGTAATTCTTTTTTTTCACCCACCCACCTGTTTCTTTAATGTAGGGGATATTGTAGTTGTTATAATCCCTTTCTTAGATAATTAACTTGTAGGAGAAAGGAACAAGTCCAAAAACAAATAAGCAAGCAAGCAAAAAACCATTATGAGGCAGAACTGCCAAGAGGAGTCATCATGTGGTCACTGCCTTACATCCCCTTCCAGAAGGGCTGCTCCACATGGTGCTCTGGGATTAGAATTTTCTGTGCAGTATATAACCTATCTACATTTCTAAAAATTATATTCATTTCTAAAAATACTAAAATTTCTAAAAATTACATTCGTGCTGTTGACTCAGGGAAAACAGTACTTTTAGAAATTTATCTAAACACATTTTTTTCCCTGATGCCTCTACCCTTTTACAGTCTGATTGTCTCAATGTTAGCCCCTTCTTAATGTCACGCATCCTTCTTATCCTTTCTCTGTATTCATCAGGCATATATATTTGTATAATTCTTTTTTTTTTTAATAGCATTGGTTGTATCCTGCTTCTAACACATCAACTAATTTTTTTGAGACTATGGAAAAAATGAACTTGGGCTGACTACAGAGTCCTTTGTAGACATACAAAATAAAATATTTGTGGAAGAAATGTGTTTGGAGTTTGCTTTAAAGTACTTTTTCAAAAATATGAAAAGGACTTGACTAGATGGGGTGGTTGAAATAGACATAATGCTAAAAGCTGGTTGATGGAAACACGGAAGTTCACTATGCTAATCTTTCTTGTTGTAAGTTTAAGACTTCTGTAATAGAAAGTTAAAAAAAAAAATCACTGGGAAAATCAGACCAGCATAGAGCTAGAGCCTGACTTTGAATTGCAACTCTACTACTTATTAACTGTGAATTTGTTTACTTGTTTTTGTTTTGTTTTATTTTTGAGATGGCGTCTTGCTGAGTTGTCTAAGCTGGCCCTGAACTCCTGGGCTCAAGACATCTTGCTGCCTAGCCTCCTCAGTAGCTAAGCTAGAGGTGCATGCCATTACATCTCACTACCAGTTTCTTTCTTTCTTTCTTTCTTTCTTTCTTTCTTTCTTTCTTTCTTTCTTTCTTTCTTTCTTTCTTTCTTTCTTTTTTTTTCCCTTTTAGTTGTAAATAGACATAATAACTATTGATTTTTTTTTTTAATGTGTTGCTGAGGATCGAACCTAGTGCTGCACGTGTGCTAGGCAAGCGCTCCACCACTGAGCCACAACCCCAGCCCCATACTGTTTCCAAGCTGTTTCCAAGCTGTTTAAGTGATTAATAAAATCACTTACCATTTTAGAATATTTCCTTCCAGAAGCTTCTGCCTATTTCTTTGTGTCTCTATTGCCTTTCTCTCTCCCCTCTCTCTCTCTCTCTCTATCTATATTATCCAACTGTCAACATTTGTGTCTTTTTTTTCCCCTAAGTTGTTATAAGTATTTTTTGGTCTTGCATATGTTTTTAATAACATTTCACTTACTGCATTAGTATTTCCTTGATTGGACCTTCACATTTTACCTACTTCATTTTCTAGGTGTTTGGGATGCCTCTCACCACTTGTTATAGAAAATTTCTATATCTATTGGGATTCTTCATGCCTGATAATCACCAGGCTTGGGTTATTTGAATCATTGTTCACCTTTCAGGAATATGTGTCTTTGAAACATATTGGCAAATTCTTATTTTTCAGTGTTAGAATGATTTGTAACATAGAAACGCTATATAGATTCAGCAGACAGACATGATTGTCTTAAATATCTTGTGTTAATAGACAATATGGAATCTCAGTTTTTGTTTGTTTCTCTGATGTTGATTTCTTTCACGTTTGCTTATTCCTTGCATCTCCTTGATTCTGAATTGTCTACTCTGCCTTCTCTGTTTCTTTTCTCTTAGGGCCTTATATTTTTTATTGAACTTTGTGAGGTGTCTATGTCTACTCATATTTTGTGATATTGAATATTTTCTCAAACTTCCTTTTTGCTTTTCAATTTTGGTTGTCTCTCTTTAATTAACCTAAAGAAGATGTGCTTCTCTGTCCTCCTACTCTGAAAGCTGTAATGTACATTTACTTTATGTTTGTCTAGGTCTTTTGGTTTAATTAAAATTATATTTGACTTTCAAATAACTAGAAATTCTTTAATTCTATGGATTTTTGGAGTAATTTGTGTTAGTCAGCTTTTCATTGCTGTGACAAAGTACATGAGAAAAAAAAAAACAAGAAAAGATTTATTTTGGTCCATAGTTTCAGAGATTTTAGTCTATGGTTACATGGCCCCATTGTTGAAGGCTTGTGGTGAGGTAGAACATCATGGTGAGGAGGATGTGGTAGAGCAAAGCTGCTCACTTTCTAGCAGTCAGAAAGCAGAGCTGGGGGTGGTGGGGAAGGAAGATGAAAGTGCTGGGAACAAAATAAACTCTTCAAAGGCATACCCCCAGGAGTTTCTTTCCTCTAACTCCGAAAGTTTCCATCACTTCCCAGTAGCACCACCAGCTGGGAACCAAGCCTTCAACACACTATCTTTTGGGGGGCATTCCAGATCCAAACTATATCAGCAAGCAAGAAAATTATGCTTTTGACTATAACTGAAACATTTTGGGGATTGAGGTTAATATACAGAAAAGAAGATGCTAAGAAAGCATTTTTTGTTTGGAATGAAGTTATACTTAATTTTGGCTATACTATGTCTAATAGTAAAAAAAAAAAAAAAGTGTTTCGAATTTTCCCATCATATGATGAAATGCCTTACTGTAGCTTTAAGGTAGTTTGCCCATTTGATGCAGAGCCCTTATACCAGATTCTTTGGAGGTAATGGTGATTTCTTATGGTTGCTATGTTGGTTCCAGCCTCTTCTGCCCCGCTTCTTAATCAGGGTATGTGGCAAGAGTTCCATGTTTATTCTTGGCCTAAATTATTTTCTGTTTTAAGCCAGATTAAAACCATCTTCTTATATAGCCTTTCTTATCCAGCCTTCCAGAATGAAAGTACATTTAATGATTTATCTAGTTCCTGAGTGTACTTATAGTTAGCTTTTGATACATGACTAATACTAGTACTATATGATCTCAGTATACCTCTGAAGTTAGTTGTTATTCCTATTTTCAGATGAGAAAATTGATAAGAGATTAGAGGGCCCTGATTATGTTGTATAGATAGGATTTGAATTTATGTCTTCTGACTCCAAAGTAAATGTTTCTTGCATCTCTTCATAACTGAATAAGTTGGTTTGTGTGGCCAAAGTGGGGTGTTGGTGATACTAGTGTTCTTTACCTCATGTAAACTTGGTAGTGTTCTTAATGCCAGTTAGTATCTCTCACTTATGCTTTATGGTCACACTGAAGAGCTGATCAGGGAGGTGGTAACTACACTTCTGAAAAACTTCCTTTGTGGTGCCCTACTTCCTTTTTTTTTTTTTTTCTCTCCAGTCCTAGTAATTGAACTCAAGCTTCAAGCATGCCAGTGCCAGGCAAATACTTTACACATGAAGGACAACATGAAGAGAGGGTGTGTGTGTGTGTGTGTGTGTGTGTGTGTGTGTGTATGTGTGTGTGTTTATAAGCTCACCTGCTGAAGCCAAATTGCTAGGTGGGAATCCTGCTCTGCCAGAATTAGTAATGGAATAATAGGCAAAGTATTTAATGTGCCATTCTCATAGAGGAATTGTGAGGATTAAAAGTTATCACATGGGGCCCGGCGCCATGGTACATGCTTGTAATCCCAGAGGGTTAAGAGGCTGAGACAGGAGGATTACAAGTTCAAAGCCAGCCTCAGCAAAAAGTGAGACACTAAACAACTCAGTGAGACCCGGTCTCTAAATAAAATATAAAAAATAGGACTGGGGATGTGGCTCATCAGTTGATTGCCCCTGAGTTCAATCCCTGGTACCCCCCAAAAAAGATATCACATGGGGAGACCATAGAAACATGTATGGATATAATAATGATTCAATAAGTAATATTGCTTTTGTTATTATTGATTGATGTTGAAGATTGGTTATCTGTTGATTAATGGCCACTTGTATCCTTCACTTAATATTTGTATTGTTTCTTTTTATCAATTGAAAAAAATATTTTTCTGTTTCTTTGGCTTGGTGCTGGGGATTGAGCCCAGGGCCTTGCATATGGTAAGTGCTCAACCACTGAACTATACCCACAGTCAGAAAAATGTTGTAAATAAAGGCATGAGCCCTGTTTATTCCTAAATGAATACCTCAAATTGTAACTTTGCAGTACACATGAAAACTTTAGCCTACTGAATAAGGAATTAAGATAACCAAAAAGTGTAGTGTGAGGATTTGGAGAATCACCATGAAAACATGTGCAGAGTCCCAAATTTCAGAAGTAATGGGTAATGTGATGCTAGGTTTTCTTCTTGTACTCTGGAAAAATGAGGGGTCAGGTATGCTGGATCTTCCTATCTGTGTTCTGTCATTAATCTGCCTTGGATAAATGACTATTTTGGCTTAAACTAGGATGTATTGATCAGGTTATAGCTCTCACAGCCTAGTCATTTTACATTCTTGTGAGAAAACTCTTGGCTATGAGCCCCTGTAAATATCAAAAAGAAGTTAACATACATCTAATCTATAATAGGGTGATAGGAAGAAGGGAGGGGCCAAAAGCAATACCAAAACACAGCTTGCAAACACTTCCTGTAACTCTGCATGCTGCATCTAGGACACATGGCTGTGAGGTGTTATTTCCAAAGAGGTGGGGAAGTCCTGTCCATTTGACCTTGCTGGTTGTAGCCCACGTGGCCTTTCTTTTAGTCTGACACTCTCCACAGCCAACAGTTTTCCTTGGCAGACTGTCCACATTACTGGCATCTGTAAATTCTCCATTCCACCTTTGGCTTCATCTTCACATATTCATGCATCACCCTCCCAGGGGCAGCCTGAAGAAACTCTAATGCTGCTACACTTTGCCTGGCCTCTTAGGCTGCTTTCCTTTGAAATCTTAGTGGAAGTCTTCATGACCCCTTAATTTGAGCATCCTACATTCCTGCAAAACAAGCACCACCTGGATAATGCCAAGGTCTGCTGCCAGCTTGCCAGTATCTGGGTCCCCTGTAATCATAGCTGCAAGTGGCCTCAGAGTGCCTATGTTGCTCAGCATGATGGAACAACTTCTTAGGCTTCCTTGTGCTAAAAGGACACCTTGTAATCTCTTCTCTAAGGAATTTTCTCTTCTGTACCCTGAAGCCTGCAGTGGGTGTGGTCTTGTAAATACCTGAGAAGCCCTCCATTCTCTCTGTGCAAAATACTTAGCATCTTTTTAGGGATTGTTATCTCTTCAACAAGCACACCTTCCTTGGCCTCAGCTTTACATGCACTTTTCTGGCCAAACTGCAAGTTTAAAAAATATTTTACCTCTGCTTTTTTGCTTCCAATTCTCACAGTAATCCTGGTTAAAAGCTTAAGCAATATCCACACCACTGATGGAAAGCTGTGCTATCTTGATATTTCTTCTGCCAGATTAATCAGTGTATCACTTTTAGATTCACCCACACACAAAATCTGAGGACACAGGCAAAATGTAGCCAGATTATTTGCCAGAATGCAACATGTGTGGTCTCATTTCCCTCAGAAGCCTCATAAACACAGTCTATTCCTATTGGTATTCTGGTGTTCACCCATAATCTGTGCTCATTATTCTAAAGCTTTTCTAACCTACATTTCTAAACCTTTCAAAACTCCTCCTGCTAACCAGTTCAGAAAAATGACCCTATTCTCAGTACCAGTTTATAATTAGAGTTTTTTATCACAGTAACCATAATACCCAACAAGAACAGTGTAAACGAGGAAAAGTATATTTGGGGCTCACAGTTTTGGAGATCTCAGACCATAGAGGTCCTACTCCATTGCTCTGAGTTCAAGGTGAGGCAGCATATTATGGAGAATGCTCCCACCAGAGGAAAGCTGCTCAGCTCATGGTGGGATCAGAAAGCAGAGGGCAGGGAAGGAGCCATAGGGAAGATGTACCTTTCCAGGGCATGCCCTTAGTGACTCACCTTCTCCAGCCATATTCCACCTGCCTATAGTTACCTCAGTCCATTTAAAATAGGATTAGGATACATTATCTCTCTCACAATCCATTCATTTCACATTCTTACGTTGATACAGAAACTTCCAAAGAAACAATGCTATTACTGTGACCAGATCCCCCCCTAGAATAATTAAGGAATTAAGAATTTCTAAATATATTTTGCTTTTTTCCTGCTTCTTTCCCACATCCTCAACCTTGAGACTCTCTTTATTTCGTGGAATTGACTTTCAGACCAGGAATGGCTGAACATTGAAGTCCGTTTTAAATGTTGCTCTAATTTTCTAAATATGGATTTTGGATTAAGCAAGTTATAGGAAGTTACTCTTACCAGCTCTTAATACTCTTTGGTCATTTTTTGACATCACACCTCCCTGTTTGGAGCTGTAGAGGGCTAATGCAGATATTGGAGTGAAAGGGCATCACAGGGAAAAAAATGGTCAGATTTTATAGATTAGAGTCTGGTTGTGCAGGATCTCCAAGAGTTAAATTTGGGGATACAGGAAAGACAGACTGAGTCTCAAAAGAGAAGCACCCAAGAACCATTGGAATTCAGGAAACATCCATGAGTAATTGAAATGCAAAACAAGCATTCATGAGCAACTTAGCTCATGTTCCTAGCTATGCCCTTGGCCTGATCTTTTAACCTGTGCCCTTGCCTGCAAAAAGTAACATGAAGGTGATAAGCAAGTGCAGCAAAAACTGGCAGGAAATTATATAACTCCTCCCTGACTCACCCTCTAGCCCAGCTCCGAGCAAATGTCCCTTTATAAGTATTAATAACCCACACCAAGGGGTTGCTTTCATTCCCTCTGGAGATGGCCTTCGTTCTCCCTTGAATGTGTATTCCTTGCTTTACTCCCAAACCTTCTCACTCAAGATGGCTGGCATTCTCTGTTAAGTCTGTATTTCTTAATGTATTCTGATAAATGTCTCTCCCTTGAGATAATCCACATTCTCCTTTGAATGTTTATTTGCTTTCTTAAATAAATCAGTGGCTCTGACTGGTGTGTGCTGAATTTCTTTTTTTTTTTTTGTCATGTATGCCTCTGACCCCACTTGTTCTGGGTTGAGGCCCCCCTCTTTGGGAAGTCCTTCAGTGACATTCCTATGACCAAGGTAAACAAATAATTAAGGATGATCATGGTGGTGAGGCTGTGAGTTTAAGAGGGAGTGGAGTCTTTCTGGGCATATACTGAAATCTGGGCCCTGCTCTTTACTCTTGCCAATGGTAGTGTAGTCGCCCCAGAAGAGATAGTCTTATCCTAAGCACCTAGATTTCTGGGCACATTGTAATCACTGGAGCACTGATTCATAACTAAAGGTGACTCCTGTTCCTTCAGAATGAGGTCATTTGGAATTGTCTGGAGATAATTTTCATCATCACATTTGGAGGGGAGCTGCTAGCACTTGGTGAGTTGAAGGTAGGTATGTTGTTTAGCATTTTGCAATGCACAGGAGGATAGTTTCCATCACAAAGAGTGGTCTTATCCAAACTCTGTGTTTTGGGCAGCTTTTTCCTCCATTGTGACCAAAAGACCTGCAAAAAACAATTTTAGTAAGAAAAGTTTATTTGGCACTTAGACTTTCAGAGTTCTTAGTCTACAGATGGCTGATTTCCTTGTTCTGGGCCTGAGTTGAGGCAGAGGGTATGATGAAGAAAAGCAACTCAGAACATGACAATCGGGAGAAAGAGAGCTCTTCTCACCGAGGATAAAATATATACCCCAAAGGCACACCCCCAGTGACCCTCCTCCTCTAGCCACATCCTACCTGCCTATAGGTACTGCTCAGTTAATGTCTCTTAGTGGATGAATGCACTGATTAAGTTAAGCTCTCATAACTATGATTTCACCTGTAAATTTTCTTGCATTGTCTCACATGAACTTTTGGAAGACAACTAATATCTAAACTATAACACTGTGACTAGCGCAAGCGCAACAGTGGAGAACCCCAACCTTGGAGGAGGTTAATAAGAAGTTTGGGATTCTTCCTGACTTCAGTGAGGCTTAAATGAAGCTAGGAGCTTCTGGGCACCTCATGTTTCCTCCATATGATTCCTGTTTTGTAGGAATGCTCAAGAACTGAATTGAACAAGATAAAACAGGAGGGTTAATGAAAACGGTGATCATCTAGAAGCAGTGCAGCAGTTTAGAAGCAACAAATAAGAAGGAAAAGACAATAGATCTACACGAGGCTGGCACCCTGACCTAATAAAAATCTGACATCAAGTCAGATATTAGTCTGATGTCAAGTGACTATAAAAAGCATGTCCATAAAACTCTGTAGTCTGAAGCAGTCCCAGAAACATACTCGGAACAGTCATCAGTGATCATGATAATTGCCACAAGTGAATTTTTTAAAGAAAAATTTTGTTCCATATACTACTAGGAAGGCAAATATACATTAGAAAGGTCCCTGCCTCTACAAAACATTACAAGGCATACTAAAAGACTAAAAATACAGTTTGAAGAAATAGATCTAGGATTAGAACCACACATAAATGTGGCAGGGATGTGAGAATTAGTAATCTAGGAATTTCAAACCACTCTGATTATGTGGAAAAATATAATGGGAAAAATACAAAGGGCTCTAATGGAAAAATTCAGATAACATATATCAGATAAGTAATATAAGTAGATGAGTGAAAACTTAAAGAATAAAAATAGTAGAAATAAAATCACAGAAATGAAGAATGCCTTTGATGGTCATTAAATTTGAAGGAGAAATAAAGACTTCCCCTAATTGGGGGCGGGGGAGTTAAAATGATAAAAGTTCAGAGGAAAAGAAAATGATATAGGTCAGAAACTTGTTCCACATAAAGAGTAGTAGAGAAGGAATGAGACAGGACTTCTTGATTCTTTCCCTTGAGGTACTGGCACTATGCCCACTACCCAGAACCCCATCAATAATGCTAAATAATAAAGACACAGAGTATAATGCATTTTGACTGTAAAAAAATAAATTAGAAGTTGTTTTTTTTTTTTGGACACACACTCAGCAGTGGGATACCACAGTGGGCATAGTGAGTTCTGTGGCTTATTCAAGGAAGAAATCTATCCCAAAGACTGGGCAAAATTGTAAATAAGCAATGAAAATATTATGAATGCTATCTTCTCCTCTGCTTTAAGATGTTAGTAGTGTACCTTGTTGTGTCTTATGTAAGAAAATATCTTGTAGTATTGTGATGCCAGTTTTCAAATTATTTTGAGAATAATCCTTCAAAATTATAAAGGAATTATTTCAATTGTAAACATTATAAATTCTTTAAAACCCCCAAATTATTGTATTTTCAAACTAAAAAATGAGAAGGCTACTAAAAAATAAGAAGGCTACTAAAAAATGAGAAGGTTTAATTTACCTTATTGATAAATATTAATTTCTAAATCCACATAAACAAGAAGTCCTCTGGGGTTTTCTTCCTTTCTTTTTGAATTTTTTTTTTTGTTTTTAAACCAAAAAGCACAGCACGTGGCAGAGCAAAATAGCTTATAAATGGCCCAAGAAACAAAAAAAGAGAGGAAGATACTAGGGTCTCACAATCCCCCTTTGAGATTACGTCCTCAGTGACCTAAGGTTCTCTCATTGGACTGCATCTTTTAAAGGTCCACAGCACCTCCTAGTAGCACCACTCTGAGGACCTAGCCTTTAGCACATGGGAGTTTGGGGGACACTTAACATTGAAACCGTAGAAGATGCTAGCCTGAACATAAAAATTGAAGACTTTGGCATCAATAGTCTGTTTACTTATGCAAAAAAGCTTTTATTTATTTTTATTTATTTATTTTTATTGATTCTATTATTTTTTTTAAATATGCAAGGACAGTGGAATGCATTACAATCCTTATTACACATATAGAGCACAATTTTTCATCTCTGTATATAAAGTATGTTCATGTTAATTTATGCCAGTATATGTGTACTTTTTTTTTGCATTACAATTCTTAATACACATATATACCACAATTTTTCATATCTCTGTTTGTATATAAGGTATATTGACACCCAGTTCAAGTCTTCATACATGTACTTTGTATAATGATGACTGTCACATTCCACCATCCTTGCTAATCCCCTTCCCCCTCCCTTTCCCTCCCACCCCTCTTCCCTATCTAGAATTAATCTAATCCTCCCATGCTCTCCCTTCCTACCCCACTATGAGTCAGAGAAAACATTGGCATTTGTTTTTTTGGAATTGGCTGACTTCACTTAGCATTATCTTCTCCAGCGCCATCCATTTACCTGGAAATGTCATAATTTTGTTCTTTTTTAATGCTGAGTAATATTCCATTGTGTATAAATGCACTTTTTTTTTTTTTTTTTTATCCTTTCACCCACTGAAGGACATCTTGGTTGGCTCCACAGTTTAGCTATTGTGAATTATGCTGCTATAAACATGGATGTGGCTGTGTCCCTGTAGTGTGCTGTTTTTAAGTCCTTTGGGTATAGTCTGAGAAGAGGAATAGCTTGGTCAAATGGTGGTTCCTTTCCCAGATTTCCAAGGAATCTCCATACTGCTTTCCAAATTGGCTGTATCAATTTGCAGTCCCACCAGAAATGTATGAGTGTCCTTTTCCCCCACATCCTTGGCAACACTTTTTGTTTGTCTTCATAAGAGCTGCCATTCTGACCGGAGTGAGATGATATCTTAGAGTAATTTTGATTAGCATTTCTCTGATTGCTAGAGATGATGAGCATTTTTTCATATATTTGTTGATTGATTGAATATCCTCTTCTGAGAACTGTCTGTTCAAGTTCTTGGCCCATTTATTGATTGGGTTAGTTGTTTTTTTGGTGCTTAGCTTCTTGAGTTCTTTATATACCCTAGAGATTAGTGCTCTATCTGATGTGTGAGTGGGAGCAAATTTGTACCTCTCTGTTCACCTCACAGATTGTTTCTTTTGCTGAGAAGAAAAATCTTTTTAGTTTGAATCCATCCCATTTATTGATTCTTGTTTTTAATTCTTGTGCTTATAGGGGTCTTATTAAGGAAGTCGGGGCCTAATCCCACATGATGAAGATTAGGGCCTACTTTTTCTTCTATTAGACACAGAGTCTCTGGTTAAATTCCTAGGTCCATGATCCATTTTGAGTTAAGTTTTGTGCATGGTGAGAGAGAGGGGTTCAATTTTATTTTGTTGCATATGGATTTCTAATTTTCTCAGCACCATTTGTTGAAGATGCTATCTTTTCTCCAGTGCATGTTTTTGGCACTTTGTCTAATATAAGATAATTGTAATTTTGTGGGTTAGTCTTTGTGTTTTCTATTCTGTACCATTGGTCTACTGGCCTGTTTTGGTGCCAGTGCCATGCTGTATTTGTTACTATTGCTCTGTAGTATAGTTTAAGGTCTGGTATAGCGAAACTACCTGCTTCGCTCTTCCTGCTTAGAATTGCTTTAGCTATTCTGGGTCTCTTATTTTTCTAGATGAATTTCATGATTGCTTTTTCTAGTTTTATGAGGAATGCCATTGGGATTTTGATTGGAATTGCATCAAACCTGTATAGTGCTTTTGGTAGTATGGTCATTTTGATAATATTAATTCTGCCAATCCATGAGCAAGGTAGATCTTTCTATCTTCTATGGTCTTTGAATTCTCTCTTTAGGGTTCTGTAGTTTTCATTGTATAGATCTTTCACCTCTTTTGTTGATTCCCAAATATCTTATTTTTTTGAGGATATTGTGAATGGGGTAGTTTTCCTCATTTCCTTCTCAGAGGATTTGTCACTGATATACAGAAATGCCTTTGATTTATGGGTGTTGATTTTATATCCTGCTACTTTGCTGAATTCATTTACTAGTTCTAGACGTTTTTTGGTGGCGTTTTTTGGGTCTTCTAGGTATAGAATCATATCGTCAGCAAATAATTCTAATTTAAGTTCTCCTTTTCCTATACTTATTCCTTTAATTTCTTTTGTCTGTCTAATTGCTCTGGCCAGTGTTTCAAGAACTATGTTGAATAGAAGTGGTGGAAGAGGGCATCCCTGTCTTGTTGCAGATTTTAGAGGGAATGCCTTCAATTTTTCTCCCTTTAGAATGATGTTGGCCTGAGGCTTAGCGTAGATAGCCTTTATAGTATGGAGATATGTTCCTGTTATCCCTAGTTTTTCTAGTGTTTTGAACATAAAGGGGTGCTGTATTTTGTGAAATTCTTTTTCTGCATCTATTGAGATGATCATGATTCTTATCTTTAAGTCTATTGATGTGATGAATTATATTTATTGATTAAATCACCAAATGTTGAACCAACCTTACATCCCTGGGATGAATCCCACTTGATTATGTGCACAATCTTTTTGATATGCTTTTGTATTCGATTTGCCAGAACTTTATTGAGGATTTTTGCATCTATGTTCATTAGAGATATTGGTCTGAAGTTTTCTTTCTTTGAAGTGTCTTTATCTGGTTTTGGAATCAGTGTGATATTGGCCTTATAGAATGAGTTTGGAAGTACTCCCTCTTTTTCTATTTCCTGAAATAAATTGAAGAGTATTGGTATTAGTTCTTGCAAACAAGCTTTTATGGCAGCCCTCTTTATGCTACTCCAGAATTATTAAAGGTCCAAAAGTACAATGGCCTTATGGTAGAAGTGGAGAGCCTAGGAGTCATCGCTGGATACTGCCTTTTAATGGGTAGAACATTGCAGAAACAGGTGTAAGAGGATTACTTTTTATGTGTCTGTGGAATTCCTAATCTTTAACACCAGTGATAGAGGCACTTTATTTATTTGGTTCTGGAGTTTGAATCTAGGGTGCTTTATCACTGAGATACATCACTAATGTTTTTATTTTTTGTGCTATGGTCTCCACTAAGTTGCCAGGGCTGTCCTTGAACTTGTACTTTTCTGCTTCAGCCTCCTGAGTTGCTAGGATTCCAGGCATGCTCTATCATGCCCAGCTCGAGAGATGCACTTTAGGGGAAATCCTGAGGGACCTATGGGCAAATATGGGCCATAATGTAGAACTAAAGCTTTACATCAATTCACTTCCTGACTACCATGACCTCCAGCCTGACTGAGTTGATGCTGTGCATGGGCTATGAATGGAATGAGATTCAGGACTCATTTGTGGGCCAGGAATAAGATGAAGCCGGCTGTCAACTTTGGGACTGTGACACCTCAGCTGGAGTGGCCCACCACACCATGAAGCACCTGCCTTCTGCTGATCTTCAAAATTACTGCTGTCCTTCTTTACATTCAAGGTAGACCGTACAGTCTCTGTAGCCCTAAGCAACAAGCCTGCCATCCCTACCTTTATTTGGTTCTATAATAGGAAATTAGCATCTTGGGGAGGACTGGGAGTTAGGGTGGGAGGTCAACACCACAGACTTCCTGATAGTCCCTTCTTTGATCTAGAGATGAAGACTACCCACCCCCCAGCAGTTTCCCAGCCCTGTGACTGTCCCTTCCACTCATAGCACCCCTCAGCAGTGTTGGAGCCTCAGGTAATACCAGTTGTGCTCAAGGTTTATCTTTCAAAAGAAACCTCTTCCCTGCTGGACAACTCTGATCAGGACCAGTAGAACTTTCTGGAAGGTATGCATCTAACTTTTTCCTCTCTCATAGCAATGACTAGCAGGGGGCCACCTTCATCCACAGACACTTTAGTAGTGAAGAAAAGCTCAATAGGTTTGGTATATAAAGATTCATTATTTCATTATTTCCTAAGGGTAAAGAGCACTATAAATTTCGGGAGATATTTATAGGGACAGAGGGCTAATATTCTTATGGGAGATCTTAAACATCAACAAACATAAGCTTCATAAAAAGAATTCACGCAGTTAAAATGCAGAATGAACCCATTTATTTTACCCAAGACATTACTGTATATAAAATGAATTGTGCTGATGGGAGGTTGTGTTGTTAGAGCTTTCTACATGCCAGTTTGGTGGTAGTCAAATTTTAAATGTGTATCTTTAGTTCTCTTTGAATTTAATGCAAGGAAATAGTTGGGAAAATGGACAAAAATATTTTGTACAATAATGTTCATTGTTTTGTGTTATTGTAGGAAAAAAATTGAAAATCATCTAAATGTCAGTTGTAGAATAAGTGATTATATAATAAAAAACCAAGTAGCCATGGAAATGACGTAAATTTGTGTTTTAACAACATGGAAGTATGCCCATTATCTATTTATGTGTAAAAATCAGATTGTAAAGTGTATGTCTATCTAGTATGCTATAAATTTTTTTTTTTTTTTTTTAAAAAGAGAACACAGTACTGGGTATAAGCCAAAAAAGATCAAAAAGGGCCTAGTTATGAGTGATACTTTTAATTCTCCTCATACTATATAGAATTTTCATTAAGTTTATGCAATGGAAAACTATCCTTTTTATAACCAGAGTGGGAACGGTGAAGTTTTTTTGTAAGAGAGGCAGTAGAAGACAGGTGAGAATGGGCAGGGAGGCCCCCTTTGGTAGCTCTACACCAAAGGGGCCTGTAGGTAGGCGGAACCCAGTGCATGCTCTGCTAGAGGCAGGGGGGAGGGCGGGCAAGTGGGTGCACCTGGGGAACCGGAAAAGGGTGCAGCCATAGGCGTCTGTCTTTGGAAAGCGCAGTGGCTACTCTCTTCGCGGCAGCATGAAGTTTCGTGCCAAGATCACCAACAAGGGCTTTATAGAGCTCTTCATTCAGGTCAGTGGCACCATAGCAAAGCTGGCAAAGGTCTGCGTGCTCCGTGTGTGCCAAGACAAACTGTGCTTTGGTCCCACAGGCCCCAGGGCCACCCGAGAGGCCAGGCTGTGGTGCGAAGTGATGCGGGGAGCCTCCTTCTACCAGTTTAACATGGAAGGTGTTTCTGAAGATCTCAATGAGATTTATCTAGAGCTGGTATCAGAGCATTTGTACAGAGCTGTGAGAAGTGCAGGAAATGCTGCCTCCCTGAAAATCCAGCTGACCAACAAGCGTCGCCCCTGCCTCACAGTGGCCGTAGAGCTGGCATCGCGCACTGGGCACACCCATGTGATGGTCCATGATCTACCTGTGAGGGTGCTTCCCAGAAGATGGTGGAAAGAGTACCCAGAGCCCAGTATTCAAGTCTCTGATGTGAGTGTTTATCTGCCAGCTTTGAAGACCCTGAAGAGCATTGTGGAAAGGATGGCCAACATGGGTGATAACGTGCTGGTGGAAGCAAATCTAAATGGTAAAATGAACTTGAGTATAGAAACTGATGTAGTATCTATTAAAAGTTATTTTGAAAATCTTGGAAATCCTTTAAAGTCTGCTCATAGCGTGACCCAAGACAGAGACCCGGAGAACATGGTGCAAGTGCGGGTAGAGAATAGGAAACTTCTGCAGTTTTTTGAGGGACAGCAGATAAATCCCAAAACGGCCTTATGCAATATTTTGAGCAATACTCTTCTTCATCTTGTTTTGGTTCATGAAGACGTCTCTCTTCAGTATTTCATTCCTGCCTTATAAAAAATTCAACCAGCCTGGATTAAAAACAAAAACAAAATCACAAAATTTAGGATCTCTTCATAATTGAAATAGACCCTGAGTTAATTCAATTGAGTCTCTACCCTCAGTGGATTATGAGGGTATATGGTTCATTGAGAGCTTCCTTTGCAAAATTGATATTAAAGACAATCATTGGTGAAATAGATGGAAAAGAGATTGTAACAAAATAAATGGAAATACCTCTAAATCCTAAAACAATTTTGTCATTATTATAACATACTAATATGAAGAATGGTATTTTTCTCTTTTTAAAATAAAATAAACATTTTCTGAAAGACTTTGCTTAATCTAGAGAAGTCAGTATATTTAAAAATAAGGGTATTCATCCAGCATTTGTGTACATCACATTCTTTGTAAGAAACTGTATTTTGTTAAAGGAGATATTAGTGTACAGTTGGCCCTTGAATGGTAACTATGTGGGTCCACTTATATGCAGATTTTTTGTGTGTGTGTAGATTTGCGGCAATTTGAAAAATTCATAGAGGAGGTGCTTAGCCTATAAATATATTAAAAAATGAGGAAGAAAATGTCACAAATACATAAAATATATGTAGATAAGTCTTTTATCTTTTAGCACCATAAAATATCCATGAATCTATTGGTTACAATGAATGAAAACTTAAACACATAGATACCATACATGGTCCCATTTGTAGTTGATAGAAATATAAAGCTGAAGTATTACAACTGTATAAAATCAACTCTAGTATATTTTGTGTTACTGTAAATTTCATTTTAATCTCCTTTTTCTATTGGGAAGCTTAGAGTTATATACAGATTTTGCAGGGGTTGGCACTCATCAGGGGTTGGCACTAATAACCCCCATATTGGTTAAATAGTCAACTGTATGTTATTTTTGGATTTATGATCTATATAGTTTGAATTGCTTTTTATTAGGTTTATTTTTCATATGTATTGTATTCATATAATGAGTCAAGGAAATAGTTAAGTTTATGTGAACCAAGATGTTGCTTATGTAACTTTTGGATAAACCAAGTTTCCATTTGCTCCCCCATAGTAATGAGCTCCACTTAGGAAATAATTCTTTATCCTTTATTATTTTGAGAAAAAGGAGAAGAGATTTAAAAGGTTGGTATATTGATGGAATAATATCACATAATTGGTGATATTCTTTTATATTAAATTTTAGTTTAATTTTTTTAGTAGCTTGCTCAGTAAGATCCTGTATACCTTGGAAGTCTTTATTTTTGTATACTTAGTAAATTCCTGACTATATTTTAATCAGAAATGAATATTTACACATTAGTTTTGGTGGTAAGACAGTTAAATTTGTTTTGCTGGTTCCATCTGTGTTATTATGGAAGGAACACAAACATTGGACCTAGTCAAGTCAAATGAGCCCATTAATGTCTAAGCTGTGAAAAAATTGTTAAAAAGCCATTAAAAAATCCTCTTATCAGAATTTTCATATACTTTAAACATGAAAGTGAAAAACAAATGTTTTAACATAGAAAATTCTAAGCTCTGAAGTTTTTTTTTTTTTTCTGTTCTGTACCATAAACAGGACTTGCATTTATTTGTGGCATCTCTTCTTTCTTTTTTTGTTTTGGAGTGTTCAAGCTTTAGTTGTCATCTTTTATTTGACTGTTTCATCCTCTCTCCCCTCTGTTTTTTCCATTAGACTGCCAGTCTCTCTTTCTGTTTCTTCCTTTTTATGTATTTAAAGAAACTGAGGGAAATGAGAAATCTTATGGTTTGTGAAGTTTAATTTGGTGAATTTTTATAATTTAGTAATTCATGAACAGAAAGTGTCTGTCAAAAGTTTTATAGCCTAGTCTATGCAGTGGAACTTTTGAAAAAGGGAAGGATAAGTTTTTTTTTCAACTTGGGTTATTTACTAAGCTAGAGATAATTTGGTTATTTACTAAGCTAGATTATGGAAATAGCAAAAGGCCATCTAAATAGCTCTTGAAAGTTCATATCATTCTAATGGTAGTCAAAAAATTTTATAAAATATAAATTTAAAATAACAACGTTCTTATAGGTTTTTAGTTTGTGAAAAGCTAAGAAGGGTTCATTTCCATATTTATACATTAGTTATTGAGTTTAAATGCTTAATTCTATAAGACTCTATTAGAAACAGAAACCGAAAGATGCCTTAGAGATGATATCATCCAATCACCGTATTTGTAGTTGAGGAAACAGTTTCACAGAACATCAGAGTGACCAGGGGCGTTTGACTAAGCCAAGATCTATTTTAGAAACCAGTCTCCAAACTCTTCATAGATCTTTATGTTTTGAGCTTATTCTATCAAGCCTTAATTCAGTTTGGAGATACTTATATTAAGATGAATCTATAGTACTTTGTGAATGTACCACTTACCTAAAAAGGCAAAATTACATTAAAACAATCTCAAATGTTTTTTGAAGCGTGTTGCCATATTGCTTTTGTTTGATGATGTCTTTGTTTTTTCCGGTGGAATGAAATTATTTGCCACAAAATGATACTTCTAGGTGAGTGCAGTGGTGCACACATGTAATCTCAGTGGCTTGGGAAGCTGAGGCAGGAGGATTGCAAGTTCAAAGCCAGCCTCTGCAACTTCGTGAGGCCTTAAGCAATTTAGGGAGACCCTATCTCAAAAAATAAAATGGGTGGGGGATGTTGCTCAGTGGTTAAGCACCTCTGGGTCCAATCCCTGGTACCAAAAGAGGGTAAAAGATACTTATACAGAAAACAAGTCTCATATTTTTTTTAAAAAAAAGGTATCAGGTTTATAAATTATTTCAGCTTCTCTCATTTGTGTCTTTCAGGGAGACACTACTACTGAGAAGCAAGGAAACACTGTGCCTTTTATGTTTCACTCTTATCTACAGAAAATAAATCATTGACAAAATGTATTAAAGTTGTTCTTTATATCCCAAAGTGGACATCTCAATATAAATATTATTGTCCTAGTAGATATCATTTGCTAAAAGCTGTAGTAAGCTTATCTACATAACAGACTTGTATTTCTTTCAATTGTTCTTGAGTGTATGTTTAGTATGTGAATAGGTTACCAATATAAAAAAAAATCAGACAAGTGTCTGTTAACTGATTCATTCCTATAAGGATGCTCCTAGTTCTGTTTATTCCAATTCAGGTCAGACAGTTGAAAAATACTTGGTAAATTAACATGATTCTTTTATGAGAGCAATAAGAAATTATTTATTTGTGATTTTTAATAAAAACATTACCTCGAGTGTAGTATATTTTTAACTGGAAGAGTGTTGAGAAATCTCTATTATTAATTCCACAAATAAAAGTGCATACTTCGGCAGGCAGTGGCTACAACAGTATAAAAAAGCATATTCTTGTATTTCTAAATTAAATAGCTTACTGGTCTTCCTTAAAGTATGATTTGTCCTTGGTTAAGGAAATAGGTGGTAAGGAAATAGATATTATTTTTGCATATGAACAGCTAGATTTTTACCTGCCTCCTAGTTTGTGTGTCTGGTATAGACCTATACTCTTCAAAGTAGATCACACTTTTTGATTCATCACTCTCAGACATTATTATCATCATCATTATTATTTTCCCAGGTATTACTTTATTTTATTTGGATAAACTTTGAGGGTAAAGTAGTTAGGAATATGACCCTTGATAAATGACTGCAAATGGATTTTGAAAATTGAGAGTGAATTAGAAATGCTCTGTTAGTTTTTAGTTTTGCCTTGAGACCAGAGGTATTCTAATTTCACATCAGAATGAGCCAGAGCCACAGATTACTGAGAAACAGCCAAAGTTCTTATCTCATTTGTCATATATACAAAGGACCTCATGGTACACAAGGTAGTATAGAAGAGTGATATTAGACTCTTTGAATCAGGAAACCAAGGTCTGTTTTAAAGCTAATAAAGTGTGTGACTTTGTAAAGGTCATTTGACATCTCTGAGTTACATTTTCTTCAGATGACAAGACTAAATATTAATTGGATCAAGTCTCTTTTGGCTCTGATTGTGTGAATACCAGCCTGTACTCTTCTGGTAATCAAAACTGTCATTTTCAAAGATTGTTGTTAGTCTGATATTTCTAGTAATCACTAGTAATCATCTTTTCTATAATATTAATGTCACTGGTAATTACTGATAGTTGTCATACTACTGTTTCTCTGGAAACAAGGGGAACAGAGAATTTCTACTTGAAAATTTGGTTCTTTATGTGAACTAGACCAGATACTGAAAGTAATCCACTGAAGCCACATGCTTACCCAATTTGTGTTGTACAATTGAGGTCACAACTTAATAGTGCCAGCAAGATAATTACATCACTACTCATTGAGGGCCTACTTTTCCATGCCAATTGAAGGAAGCATTTTCCTTTGTTCAGAGTTGGTTTGTAGGTATTAATTAATGAAGCAGGTTAATTATCCAACCTTTTCTTAGTATTTCCCTGCAATTCTTATAGTATCTTTAGGGCAACATAATGTCTATTTGTTTAAATGGTTGTTAGAACTTTGTGGCCAAATGTCTTTTCAGTTCCATGAAATTTTATTTTATTTTTTTTTTGTGCTGGGGATTGAACTCAGGTGCACTCAATCACTGAGCCACATCCCCAGCCTTATTTTGTATTTTGTTTAGAAACAAGGTCTCAACTGAGTTGCTTAGTGCCTTGCTTTTTGCTGAGGCTGGCTTTGAACTCTCCATCCTCCTGTCTCGGCCTCCCGAGCCACTGGGATTACAGGCATTTGCCACCATGCCTGGCGAATTTTTTTTAATATGTTACCTGGATTTCACATTTATCAATTTATAATAGTTCTCAGACATGTACTCAAAACAAACTTTTCACTCTTCTCTGCATTTAGAAGCATGTTTAAAGGGTTAACAATAGAATGTCTCCTTAAAGGAATATTTACTTCTAAAGCTTTATGTAAGCTTAACTATTAAATCATCTAGTATGTCTATTATTTAAAATTAGTTTATTGAGCCAGGTACAGTGGCACATACCTGTAATCCCTGTGGCTTGGGAGGCTAAGGCAGGATGATCAGGCATTCAAAGCCAGCCTCAGTAAAAGCAAGGCACCTTGCTGAGACCCTGTCTCAAATAAATACAAAATAGGGCTGGGGATGTAGCTCAGTGGCCGAGTG
The DNA here is from genome assembly GCF_045843805.1 of Urocitellus parryii. Classification (NCBI taxonomy): domain Eukaryota; kingdom Metazoa; phylum Chordata; class Mammalia; order Rodentia; family Sciuridae; genus Urocitellus; species Urocitellus parryii. The sequence goes on along the minus strand of NC_135538.1, from coordinate 130,704,228 downwards.
CTCTTGAGTTCGATCCCTGGTACCACCCCACAAAAAGTTTCATTTGTTGATTGCTTGTGCATTTTGCTGTTATCAAATGTTAAAAATATTTGTTTTATGATTTCCGATTAATAGTTGGATTTCTGTGTTGATTTATAGAATATTAAAATGTGATATATTTATGTTTCAAAAGAATACCAAAGAATAATTTTTGGTAACTTTTTATTTTTATGTAACTTAAGAATTAAAGAAAACTTTTAGGAATATTAAAAGTAACTAACTCCTGTAAACTCTTTAATGTTGGTAAATAACCCTTGAAAACCTTTTAATCAGACCCTGTTATAGTTTAGATATGCAGTGTTCCCTAAAAGCTCATGTGTGAGAGAATTTTCAGAGATGAAATGATTAGAATATAAGAGGTTTATCCACTGATAAGGATTAATGGGGCAGTACCTGTTGTCATGTAGGGTCTGGCTGGAGGAAGTAGAACACTGGGGCTGTGCCTTTGTGGTTTAGATTTTGTCCTGGGTGAGTGCAATTTCCTGCCATGGTTGCCATGTTCTGAGCTGCTTTCCTCTACTGTACCCTTCCTCTCTCTACTATATCCTTCCTCCCTGACGTTCTGCCTCACCTCAGACTCAGGGTCATGGTCTACTGAACCAGCCAAAATAACCTTTTTCTCCTCTACATTGATCTTGATGGGTGTTTTGTTTATAGCAATTCAAAAGCTGACTAAAACACCCATCAGTTGTTTACTTTTTGTCCTGTTGGCTTTATTCCATCCATCTATCTGTGTGTTTTTTTTTCCCGAAGCATTTGAGAATGAGGTGTGCACATCTCTTCTTCATTCTGAATACTTTAGTATGTACTTATTAAAAAAAGAGCAGGACTGGGGATGTGGCTTAGTGTCAGAGCATATGCCTAACATGCGTGATACTGTAGGTCTGATCACCAGCACAGCAAAAATAATTAAATATATTTAAAAAGAACAATAGTACATATTACTAAGCACAGTTATTAAACTTTAAATAGATTGTAATCTATTGTTATTAATTTTTTTGATGCTCAAATAATCTCATATTTGGACAGTAGGAGGAGGTCTTTCAATCTAGCTCCTATATTCTTTTGACATATCTCCATTATTCCTTGAGTACTTCCTTACTGGGTCAAGAAAATATTTCATGCTTAACTTGTATATGTCCTGCCTTGCCCCTCAGATGAACTATTTATCCATGGTTCCTTTTAGAGAACTATGGTGATTAAAAGGTAGATACACTCATTACTCTTGTTATTATTGCTGCTTATTTCTCTCAGTGTAGAGTTGGAAATAAGTCCTCCTCCACATCTACCAAATCTATTGGTTTATAGTAGGGGAAGGAGAATCTACTCACCCCCAACCCCCAACCATTCCTGGTTCTTATGTGGGCTCTTTGGTTGGATTAACCAAATTAACACAATAATTTATTAACAAGAGAAAAAGCACACTAGTTTTATTAATTTTACATGTACAAGAGAGTGAAGTCAAAATAAATGACCAATTGATGTTTATTTGCATTTTAGATGCAGAACAATAAATTTGTGAAGAAGTTATAAGACAAATGGACAAATGAATATGTGGACTAGGGTAGTAAATTCTGGGGATGGTACTAAGAGGTATATGGGGGCTAGGGTAGAAGCTAGTGGAAGATAAGTGTTACTTTGAAGAGTTTTTTTTTTTAATATTTATTTTTAAGTTGTAGTTGGACACAATACCTTTATTTAATTTATTTTTATGTTGTGCTGAGGATGGAACTCAGGGCCTCATACGTGCTAGGCAAGCACTCTACCGATGAACCACAACCCCAGCCTGAAGAGGCATCCTTTCTTTGTTGGATCTAAGGAGGAAAGCATTTCACCATTAAGTATGATTTTTCCCGTGTTCAGTCTCCTTCCAATTGTTTTTATTGGATTGAGGAGATATCATCCAATCCTAGTTGAAGATTTGTGTGTGTGTGTGTGTGTGTGTGTGTGTGTACACAAGAGGTGTTCAACCACTAAGCCACATCTTCAACCCTTTTTTATTTTCAGACAGGATCTCGCTAAGTTGTGTAGGGCCTTGCAAGTTGCTGAGGCTGGCTTTGAAATTGTGATCCTCCTGCCTCAGCCTCCAGAGCTGCTGGGATTTCAGACAGGCATGTGCCACTGTACCCTGTGAGGATTTTTAATCATGAATGGGTGTTGGGTTTTGTGAAAGGCTTCTTTTACCGCTGTTTAGATAAGCATATAATCTTTTTTCTTTTAATGTGGTGGCTTACAGTGATTCATTTCTGAAAGCTGAAACTGTCCTTTCATGACTGGGAAAAACCTGTTTTATGAAATAATTTATGTAGGTTTATTATTCTTCCTTAAATGTTGGTTAGAATTCATCAGTGAAACCATCTGGTTTTCTTTGTAAGACAGTTTTGATGATGAATTCAATTTGTTTAGTAAATATGAAGTTACTGAGATTTTCTATTTCATTTTGTTTGATTATCATGACTTGTCCTTTCAAGGAATTTTTTAGTTCATCTAAAAATTATTGTGAAATTCATTGGTATAAAGTTGTTCATAATATTCCTTTATTTTTCTTTAAGTGTCTTTTATATCTGTAGTTATCCCTGATTTCATTCTGACATTGGTGATTATCTTGTGTTTTTTTTTTTTTTAAGAGTTTTGCTAGAACTTATCAATTGTATTAATTTTTGGTGATTAACTTTGGACTTTAATTTTTTTTTCTATTCCTTTTTATTTTATTGATTTCCACTCTATATTATTTTCCTGTTTCTGCTTCCTTTTTCTGCTGTCCCCTATCCCCTTACTTTGGCTTTATTTCTAGTTTCTTTTAAAGAAGTTTTAAAAAAACTTTTTTTTTTTTGGTGTCCCTCAAATTTTGATATATTTTGGTATTCAGTTCAAAATAATTAAAAAAACAATTTTTTTTTTGTATTTGTAGATTGGACAGAATGCCTTTATTTTATTTGTTTATTTTTATGTGGTGCTGAGGATAAAACCCAGTGCCTCACTCATGCTAGACAAGTGCTCTGCCACTGAGCTACAGCACCAGCCCTCAAAATAATTTTTTTTTCATTTTGAGTTCTTCTTTGACCATTATTTAGAAGTATGTTGTTTAATTTGCAAATACTTAGATACTTTTTTAGATGTTGTATCGATTTTTTAAAAAAATTAAGTAATTAATTTTAATTAGATATATTTAACAGCAGAATGAATTTTGATTCCTTGAATACAATTGCAGCACATATGGTTGTACATGATGTAATGTCACACCATATGTGAAGTCATACATGTACCTAGGATAATGATGGCCATCTCATTCCACTATCTTTCTTGCCCTCACTCACCTTTTGTTCCCTTCTTCCCCTTTGTCCAATCAAAGTTCCTCCATTTTCCCCATTCCTCCCCGCTCCCTGTTATAGATCAGCATTCACTTATCAGAAAGAACATTTGGCCTTTGGTGTTTTGGGATTGGCTTACTTTGCTTAGCATGATATTCGCCAACTCCATCCATTTACCTACATGTGCCATAATTTTATTCTTTTTTAATGCTGAGTAATATTCCATTGTGTATATATGCCACAGTTTCTCTATTCCCTTCATCTGTTGGAGGGCATCTAGGTTGCTTCCACAGTTTAGCTATTATGAATTGAGCTGCTACGAACACTGATGTGGTTGCATCACTATAGTATTTTAAGTCCTTTGGGTATAGAATGAGCTGGGTAAAATGGTGGTTCCAGTCCAAGTTTTCTAAGGAATCTCCATACTGCTTTCTAGATTGGTTGTACCAATTTTCTGTCCCATCAGCAATGTATGAGTGTGCCTTTTCCCCCATATCCTCAACAACATTTACTGTTGTCTGTATTCTTGATAACTGCCATTCTGACTGGCGTGAGATGAAATCTTAGTTTTGATTTGCATTTCTCTAATTGCTAGAGATGTTGAACATTTTTTCACATATTTGTTGATGAATGTATATCTTCTTCTGAGACGTGTCTGTTCAGCTCCTTAGCCCATTTATTGTTTGGGTTGTTTGTTTTTTTGGTGTTAAGTTTTTTGAGTTCTTTATATATCCTGGAGGTTAGTTCTGTATCTGACATGTGGTGAAAATTTGCTCCCAAATTGTAGTCTCTCTGTTTACCTCATTGAATGTTTCTTTTGCTGAGAAGAAGCTTTTTAGTTTGAGTTCATCCATTTTATTAATTCTTGGTTTTGTTTCTTGCACTTTAGGAGTCTTATTAAGGAAGTCAGGGCCTAATCTGCTATGATGAAGATTTGGGCCTAATTATGGCCATTTTGACAATATTAATTTTCCCTATCCAGGAACATGGGGGATCTTTCCGTCTTCTAAGGTCTTCTTCAACTTCTTTCTTTAGTGTTCTGTAGTTTTCATTGTAGAGGTCTTTTTACCTCTTTTGTTAAGTTTGATTCTCAAGTATCTTATCTATCTATCTATCTATTTATTTTTTGAGGCTATTGTGAATGGGTAGTTTTCCTAATTTCTTTTTCAGAGGATTCATCACTGATGTATAGAAATGCATTTGATTTATGAATATTGATTTTATATTCTGCTACTTTGCTGAATTCATTAATTAATTCTAGAAGTTTTCTAGTGAAGTTTTTTTGGAATCCTCTAAGTATAGAGTCATGTTGTCAGCAAATAATGGTAGTTTGAGTTCTCTTCCTCTCTGTATCCCTTTAATTTCTTTAGTCTGTCTGATTGCTCTGGCTAGAGTTTCAAGGACTGTTGAATAGAAGTGGTGAAAGGGCATCCCTGTCTTGTTCCAGTTTTTAGAGGGAATGCTTCTGATTTTTCTCCATTTAGAATGATGTTGGCCTTGGGTTTAGCATAGATAGCTTTTACAATGTTGAGGTATGTTCCTATTATCCATGGTTTTTCTAGTGTTTTGAATATGAAAGGGTGCTATATTTTGTCAAATGCTTTATCTGCATCAATTGATATAAGTCTATTGATGTGAGAATTATATTTATTGATTTCTATATGTTGAACCAATCTTGCATCCCTGGAATGAACCCCACTTGATCGTGGTGCACTATTTTTAAAATGTTTTTGTATGTGATTTGCTAGAATTTTACTAAGAATTTTTGCATCAATGTTAATCAGGGATATTGGTCTGAAATTTTTTTCCCTTGATGTGTCTCTTCTTGTTTTTGGTATCAGGATGATACTAGCTTTGTAGATTTGATTTTGGAAGGGTTCCTTCCTTTTCTGTTTCATGGAATAATTTGAGGAGTGTTGGCATTAATTCTTCTTTATAGGTTTTATAGAACTCAGCTGTGAATCTGTCTGGTCTCGGGCTTTTCTTGGTTGGTAGGCTTTTGATGGTATATTCTATTTCCTTGCTTGAAATTGATCTATTTAAATTGTGTATGTCCTTTTGACTCAGTTTGGGTTGATCATATGCCTCTAGAAATTTGTCGGTGTCTTCGAGGTTTTCTTTTACTGGAGTATAAATTTTCAAAATAGTTTCCAATTGTATTCTGTATTTCAGTAGTGTCTGTCGTGAAATTTCCTTTTTCATCAAAAATTTTAGTAATTTGAGTTTTCTCCCTCCTTCTTTTCGTTAGAGTGCCTAATTTTATTTATTTTTTCAAAGAACCAGCTTTTTATTTTGTCAATTTTTTGAATTATTTCTTTAGTTTCAGTTTCATTGATTTCTGCCCTGTTTTTATTGTTTCCTGTCTTTTACTTTTGGTGTTGGTTTGTTCTTCTTTTTCTAGGGCTTTGAGCTGTAATGTCAGGTCGTTTATTCGTTGACTTTTCCTTCTTTTAATGAATGAACTTCATGCAATGAAATTTCCTCTTAGCACTGCCTTCATAGTGTCCCAGAGATTTTGATAAGTTGTATCGGAGTTCTCATTTACCTCTAAGAATTTTTTTTTAATCTCCTCCCTGGTGTCTTCTGTTATCTATGCATCATTCAATAGTGTGTTGTTTAGTCTCCAGGTGTTGGAGTAGCTTCTTTTTAAAATTTTATCATTGATTTCTAATTTTATTCCATTATGGTCTGGGTAGTATCTCTGAATCCAATCCCATTTTATTTTTATTTTTTGAGCCCTGTAACTTGCAAATGCTAGGCAAGTGCTCAACCACTTGATATCCCTATCTCATTTTAAAATTTTATTTTGAGACAGAGTGTTGCTAAAATTCTCAGACTGACTTGGAACTTGTGATCCTCCTGCCACAGCCACCCAAGTACCTGGGATGAGCCAACATGCTTTTGGGTTTTTATGGAGGTTTTCTTACATAGGCATAATTGGTTAAGTTACTGACCATTGATTATCAACTTACCCTTCAGCCCTTCTACCTGGATTGGAGGTTGGGGAGTTGGGACTTTCATGCCTGTGCTTTCCAGTTACCAGCTCCCATCCTGAAGCTATCTAGGGCCCCAAGGCATCCGTCACATCACTATCATACATATTAAAGTCACTTTTATGGATATAGAGATTCCAAGGGTTTTTCAAAGAAAGGGTGCATCTCAATAAAAAACAAAACAAAACAAAACAAACAAACAAACAAAAAAAACCCTCTTCCGATTCTATTCATCAATGAGAGGCGAAACTGATTTGACCATGATTTTGAAAACAAATTTGCTTGACCCAATTTCTGTTGTCCATAGGAACCATAAGGATTTGAAAACATCATCGGATCTAAGTGTTTAAAGCAGGGCAGTTAGTACAAATTTGTAAGTAGGACTTCTGTTAGCTTATGCCATAGACATCACCCAGCCACTTGTATAATATGTATATATAGTTACAGTGCTAAATGGCTAACAGCAGATTTTTGAGAGAGTGCTGCATCAGTAAAGTGTCAGTTGCCACCTCAGTCTCCCTGATTTATAGGTTCCTGACACTGTCTGTATTCCTTTCTCTTTTTTTTGCCTCCCATCGGGTGAACTTTTTATGCACAGATATTTTGTAATATATTAAATTTTTTTCTTTCAGTTTGTAAAAATGGAAAGTGGAGATCGGAAAATTAAATATTTCCTGTTAATACACACACACACACACACACACACACACACATATATTTAAAGAATATATATATATATATATATATATATATATATATATATATTCTTCAAAACTCTTCAAAGTAACACTTATCTTGCATTAACTTCTACCCTGGCCCCCCTATATCTCCTAGTCACATTCCTAGAATTTACTACCCTAGTCCAGATATTCATTTGTCCTATCACTTCTTCACAAACTTATTGTTTTGAGTCTAAAAGAAAAGAAACTGTGATGGAAGCCAGATATATATTTCACAGGCATTGTTAACTTGGTTTGACTCAGACTTTAAACTCTTATCTTCCCTGTGGTGTGCAGCAGCTGAAATCACTGCTCCTGTCTTTGTGCTTCAAGTTGTTGCTCTCTACTGGACTCTCTGCTCTACATCCTGTGCACGTGCAGATCAGGGTCAGACCAGGAAGTTTGTAATACTCTTTCTGCTCCTATGGCTTCCTCCTCACCAGGGTTTTCTTTCTTTTTCTTTAGCTGGTTTCTTAGCTCAAAACTCCATATGCTAACTTGTTGAACCATAAGATTAGGACTTTGGTTTTCTGATTTGTGTTTCAGGTTCCTTGGGCTTATTGGACTGAGTATTCTCTTAGATGAAAATTGAGTGTCCAGTTGAATGATTTTGAAGTTCTCTGAAGTAGTATTGTAACCTTTATATTCATCTTGAAACTTACCTGAGAATATTTTTACTTGTTTTTTTTTTAAAAAACAGCTTTATTCACATACTGTGAAATTCACTCATTTAAAGTGTACAGTTCAGTGCTCTTTAATACAACAAAGCTGTGCAGTCATCACCACAATAAATTTTAGAACTTTATCACAACATGAAGAAATCCCATAGTCATAAGTACTTAGTCTCTATTTCTTTCACCTATACTCCTTTTTTTTGACCCCTTGGCAACTGCTAATCTTTCTGTGGATTTGCCATTCCAGATATTTGTGCATCTCTGGAATCATTAAATATGTGGTCTTTTACAACTGGTTTCTTTTAATTTGCACAATATTTTCAATGTTCATGTATTTTGCAGCATGTATCAGTAATTTCTTTCCTTTTTTAATGCCAAATAATATTCCATTGTGTGAATGTTCCACATTTATATATGTACTTTTATCAAGCAGTGGACTTGGATTGATTCTACTTTTTGACTATTATTAATACTGCTAAGAACATTCAAGAAGAAGTTTTTGTATGGATACACAATTTTTTTTTTCTCTAGCTAGTAGTAGAATTGGTGAGATTATAGTAAATCTTATGTTTAGCCTTTTTGAGGAACTGCCAACTATTTTCCAAAGTGGTTACATATTTTACATTCCCACCAGCAATATACAAGCTTCCAATTTTTCCATTTCCTTGCCAATTCATTATTACTTAGCCTTTTTGATAGCCATAAGAGTATGGATATGAAGTGGTATCTTATTCTAGTTTTGATTTGCATTTCCCCATTTGCTAATTATATTGGACATCTTTTCCTGTGATTTTTGGCCATTTTTTGTGTCTCCTGCAGAGAAATGTCTGATTTTAGAAATGGGCAAAGGATCAAACAAACATTTCTCCACAGGAGACATAAAATAACTATATTAAATTTTCCTATCTATGCCTTTTCATTTATTAGGTCTTTAGTTTCTTTCAACAGTGATTTGTATCCTCTTCTGTAAAATTTAATCCTGAATATTTTATTCATTTTAATGCTATAATATTTGTATGTTTACTCATGACTTTTTTAAAAAAATGTATCTCACTTCTAATATTTTTCCTAATTCCTCTCTCCCCTTTCTTATCCTGTATTGTTACTTCTGTTCTTTATTCCAGCATTCCTTTGATAGCATAAAATGTTTAGAAAATTTTGACTTTTTTCTTGACATAGAGCATGTTTATTTTATATCAGGAACTCCATGACAGATACTGGAAATATAGAATCGATTAAACATTTTGTGTTGTCAAAAAGATACAAATACATCATCTCAGATTTAACCTAGTAACTATTATAATTATGTAGCAGTACCATGAAAGGAGTCTAAAAAGGTCTCTCTTACAGAAGGTAACATTTAAGCTTGACTCAAAATATTACGGGTTTTTTTTTTAATATGTGACAGCAGAATGCATTATATTATAATTCTTATTACACATATAGAGCACAATTTTTTATATCTCTGGTTGTATACATAATATATTCACACCAATTCGTGTCTTCATTCCTGTACTTCGGATAATAATGATCATCACATTCCACTATCATTGCTCTATGACTGAACTACAACCCCATCCCGAATGGTTGGCTTTTGATTCTGATAGAAAAATTCTTTTTGATTTGGGGGGCTGCTATGGGATAGGACAGGACTCAAGAGAACCTGGAATTGTCTCATTGTTTTTTCTGAATGACTGGTAATGCTGTTGTTTTGTTTGAGCTAAAGAAATGGGCATGATGGTTACATTTTATCCTAAGCCATTTCTCCAGAGGAAGTTGGGTGCTTTTACTTTGTTCAAAATCCCAGCTTTCTAAGCACATAGTCATTCTGGCATGGACAGAATCAAATCTTACTGGTATAAATACAGGTATGACAGTCTGAGGGACTCATGAATTACAAAGCCACTCCCAATTACTTGAAAACTCCAAGGATTTAAAATCTGTTTCCTAGAAATAGGGACTAAAGCCAAACACCTGATTATATAATGTAATCCAAACTCATTTAGCTCTCTTCTGGCATTCATCTCCTAATTTCTATGTATTTTTTGGTCTAATCTGCCATTTCCTGATAGTTAATTTTAGACATTAAGCTATCAATCTCCTATTATAGTATATAAAATATGATCACTTCCTTTCCCTTTTTACTACTCTCTCCTGTTCCCAAACACATATCTGCCAATTGTGGCCTTATTACGACTTTGGTTAAACCAATGGTCAATTCCTTCAATACTAGCGCTCTGTAAACCTTGTTTCTTTTGAATTTTTTGAAAGTTTAAAAGAGCACTTATTTTTGTATTGTTTCTTTTTCATGATATCAAAAAATTTTCTCTCAGCAGATGTTAATTTTTGATCAAATTCTATAATACTTCTGTTGTCTCCCCACCCCACTTTCTTTTACCTGCTGTATTAGTTTAACTAGGGCTGCCTTACCAATGGACCATAGGCTAGCTGGAGCTAGCATAAGTAAATGTATTTTCTCACATTTCTGAAGACTAGAGTTCAATATCAAGGTATGGGAAGGGTTATGACTCCTAAGGCCTCTTTCCTTGGCTTGTAGATGGCCATCTTTTCCCTGTGTCCTCATATGATCTTCCTTCTGTGCATCTCTTCCCTCTGTGCTTATCTTTCCTCTGTGCATTTCTTGTAAGGATACCAGTCAATTGGATTAGTGTTCACCCTAATGACCTTTTTTCACCTTTATTACCTCTTTAAAGGACCTATCTCCAAATATAGTCATATTCTGAGATATAGGGGGGAGTTAGGATTTTAACATGATGAATTTTGGTGATGGGTAGGGGATGACAGTTCAGCCCATATAATAAATACCTGTAGTATCTGTTTCTTCTAGATCTTGTTTTTGTTTTTCTTCCATCTCTACTTTAAATATATTTCTATCTTGTCTTTGTCCTTTCATATTTTATAATGATACTGTTGACAGCTGATTTGATTTAGTATGTATGTGGGCAGAGGTTGCCCATAAACAGCTTTTCCCTTAGGAGTATGAGGGCAAGAGATCCTTTCTTATGTGTCAGAATCTTTGGGTCTTTTTTTCCTAGGGGGCTCTGTTTCCTGGACAGGGTGGAGCTGGGTGTGGAGGGCTCACATACCTGTTGGTAGTGGTGTGTCCTGAGGAGTCCTTCAGGTTGCTTGCACAAATTCACACTAATTCCTGGTTTTAGCTTTTGCCACCCCTTTCACACTCCTCTTGTGCTGGTGGTCCCTCAGCCCTGGTCTTCTTACTTGTTTTCTTTAGAAATTAAACTTCTAATTCTCTTGTCTGATTGTGCAGGATGAAGACAAGGGCCAAAATGTCTGACTTCATAGTACATATAACAAGGGAGTTCTCACTGATTATTCTATCTAATCTTTACAATGTGTTTATGAAACATTCAATTATTAGCTTTATTTTGCTCACAAACCCCCAAAGGTTTAGAACAGAATTAGTAAATTAGGATTGGAATAGACTGTTTGACCCCACAAACTGCACTTTTACCAACTCTGGCTATATTTAGCAAATTTGTGCTTCTGCCTATACATCTACACTATAGGTTTTGTAAAAATATCAATATATAAATTTCAGCACATTATAAAAGAGTTATTCTACTGCATATAACAAAGTTAAATTCAATACACTTATGGGAATATAAGTGTATTTTAATTTTTATGATAATTTTAAAAAAATATTTATTTTTTAGTGGAAATAATATATTTTTTAATTTTTATGTGGTGCTGAGGATTGAACCCAGTGCCTCACGCATGGTAGGCAAGCACTCTACCTCTGAGCCACAACCCCAGCCCCAATTTTTATGATTATAATTAATCAGAATATCTTTCTTAAACAACTTTGAGAACAGAGTATAGAACCCAGAATAATTTCTACTATATATATTTGGAATTCAGGGGCATAGAACTAAATAGTGACATTCAGATTCTGTCTGCCATTATGTTTAAAATGCTTAGAACTAAACTAAGGGCTAATTTTCTGATATATCTTGCTGTATTAACTAGATTCCTTAGAAACCTTAATGTTCATTAGATATGAACTGATAGGCTGAAAAAATCAAAACTACATGTTTTTAGACTGCTTTTTATATTTTAGTACTGAATGTGTAGGATTCTTAAGTTTTTACTCAATGCATATTTCAGTTGACACAATCGTTTTTTCTTTTAATAGATTACTTCTGTAACTGGGTCACCAATTAGTTGTACAAAACATAATGTCTCGATCTCGACAACCCCCTCTGGTGACAGGCATCTCTCCAAATGAAGGAATACCATGGACAAAGGTCACCATTAGAGGAGAAAACCTGGGGACTGGCCCCACTGACCTTATCGGTAAGGGCAAAGATTCTATGCTATACCATGGTAGATGGATTTTTATGTTGTATTATTAAAGCAAGATGTGTTATTTTAAAATAGTGAAGGTGACAGGAAAACATCATTTGATCTCTGTAGAATGATCTAAATAAAAATTAAAGAATATTTGGTTGTCTGATTTTTCTGTGAATACCATTATTTTATCAAAGCTTATCTATATTGGCTTTCAAAACTTCTCCTTCAGAGAAGTTTTCCACAGCTGAGATTTTGCTTGTTGCTTTGACTTCATCTTTTATGCTTAAATTGCTAAAGGATGGAGGCAAACCATCATTTAAAAAAAATATAAATGGGTATCAGCAGTAGCCAGGGTAGAGAGCAAATTTTATATATGATTTTATGTCCAGTTAACATTTATTTGTCTGAATTCCAGATGAGGGTATAGAGATGCATTCAGAATGAAGAAGGAAAAAAACCCCAGTATGTGCTACTGAATATACATGCTGACTTGCCACATAAAAAATTATTCTGAACTTGAGCATTCTCTGGACTAAGTTCTTAACCAATGAGGGAACTACTGATAAAGTCCTGGAGATTGAATTGGAACTTAACTCCTGCATTGTAACTTCTGGTTAATGGATTGGTTTTTGGTCATCTGGAAAACCCTTTGAAAAGAAAGTGAATCAGAGCTCAGCACTGTAAAATAACAATTCCTTTTGCTAATGTTATTTAAATACATTTTATCTCATTTTGTATTGTTTTCTGTAATTATAGTTTTTGATTCTTTATTAAAGATCACTTTAAATTTTTCTTGCAAAGATAGTCTAATTCAATGGCTTTTTTTTTTTTTTTTTGGACATAGCTGAATTCAGATATTTCTTTGCTCAAATAGAAAAAAACCCCAAAATGCATGGAAATATACCATATAGGTGGAGGTTATGTCTAAAATTTTAACTGGCACTCTTTTGTGAATGCCAAAACATGATAGTTACAAGCCTATGTAAATTTTAATCTTGATTTAGCTTCAGGCAATGCTATTCTTATTTGACCAAGTGTATATTACTTTCATAAACCTTGCTAGTTCAGCTTTCATCCTGCTTCATGTATTGCCAAGAAACCATATTTTTTTAAAAAGCCAACTTAACCTGCTAAATTTAAGTGTTTTTAACTCAGATGATTTCTACACTAGCCAAGTAAAACATTATACAAGTACTTTACTTGGAATTCTACAAGTTTCTTTTTTTAAAATGCTATTTTATATCATGGAGCAGATTTTGTAGGTTAGCAAAAATATGCTTAAGAAATGAAGCTTGTAGATCTTGTAATCATTTTTTATTACATGATATTCAGAATGATCTGTTGGAATCTGTGTGTAAATTCTTTGGTTATTAATTTTGGGGGTAAAAATATAAATCAGATATTAAATCAGAGGAACCTTGAAAACAGCTTTGAGCAGGTGAGTAAGCTATTATTCTACAGATAGTTTTGTGTTACCTTGTTCTTCATGGTTGCTCATGTAAATGATTTTTAAGACTTTATGTGTATAGGATATCTGAAATTTGCTGCTTTGCTCAGTTTTAATCATGGGATAGTTCTCTAGCAGTGAACTTATATCAGGAATGACCTTTTTTAAAAAATAAAAATACTGTTTATGTTTTTGCATTATGCTCTGACATTTATTGTTATTTTCTTTTCTGAAAAGTTACTGTTTAAGATCATATGAATCTTTTTGATATTATAAAATTTAAAAACATTAAGGTATGTATTGACTTGAAGTTATATTGAAATATCAAAATGTCTACCACATTTGTAAGTACATTATAAATGAAAACATTTTCTGCTTGTTTTCAAAAACATATAGACTGATTTACACATGTATAAAATTACCAGAGCAAGTGTACATTCTATTTATTTTGGGAAGTCGGTTTTGGAGAAGTTTTCAATTTTTTAAATCATTTAAACTTTTCATAACAAAAATTTATTATTAGAACTGGCGGGGTGGCGCACGCCTGTGAATTGCAGTTGCTCTGGAGGCTGAGACAGGAGGATCGTGAGTTCAAAGGCAGCCTCAGCAACAGTGAAGTGCTAAGCAACTCAGTGAGACCCTGTCTCTAAATAAAATACAAAATAGGGCTGGGGATGTGGCTCAGTGTTTGAGTGTTCCTGAGTTCAATCCCTAGTGCCAAAAAAAAAAAAAAAATGATTATCAGGAATGATATCAAGGATATTCTCATTTTGAAAAAAAAAATAGCTTTGAATTTTGAGTACATTAAAAAATATCTTCAGAAAATTTAGTCCTAAAGAAACCTTTGAATATCATTAGGAAAACAAGTTTCTCTATAAATGAATAAATAATGCAATAAATATTGTAGGGGAATACACAAAATTCATTACTTCAAACAATATAAATGTCTTAAAAATGTATCTTTTAGAATTTCTTTATGGTTAATATAACCTTCTTGCTAAATAGTCATTTAAGTTATAAGAAAAGATGACTTGAATCTCTCCCTTTGTTTTTAAAACCAAATTTGCCATTGGTTGAGGTTTCCTTGGTGTCTGATGGGGGGGCGGACCCCAAAAATAAACATAGCAATTGCCAAATTTGCCTGCTTAGCAATGTATAAAGTTAAATAATGAAGAAAAAAAAGTGTGAAATTGCTGCATTTATGCCACATACATTCTGGTTTATTTTTTCCATAAATATTTATTACCTCCTCTCATTGTGGAAATGAAAAATGTAAAGAAAGTAAGTTATGAGAAGACTGACTAGCCAAGATTGGTGTTCTGCCTTACTCACTACAGTCTTCCAATAGACAGTATTGTTTGGTTATTGCTAAATATTTAATTTATATCCTGTCAGTGAAGGAGGTGATAGATATGAGTTGACGTTTTGCAGATGTTGGTTTATTGGAAGAGTAATGTAGTTAGAGTTTTATTAGGAAAATACTAAGGCAGCATAAACTACCATTGTAGGAACTAATAGGCAGATATAAGAAATGATAGAGTAATTAAGTAAAGCCTGAAACATTTCACTAGGTTTATCACACTCTGGGATATCTTTAAAATAAATAAGATATTCAGTAATATTTTATTCTTTAATAAACTACTCAGATTAGTTTATTCTGTAACACTAGGCATAATTGAACACTAGAAAAAGCCCTTTCTGATTCTTTTCAGGAAGATGGGTTAATATAGAATGTTTTAGGGAATGATCTACAAATTTATTAATATGCTTGAAAAGCATATATCAATAATTAAACTTCTAGTACTAGAAATAATTTTCTTTTTTAACATTTCTGAAAATAATTTAAAATTCTCATAGTCTAAGTAGTCTGGAATACCTGGACATAATTATGGTCCATTATTTATTAATTCCTTTGATTATGCAAGAAACTGAAATATAGTCTAAAAGAAGTCTTAAATTCTAGAGAAAAAACAGAGTGGAAAAAAATCAGCGTATGCAGCAGTAAACTTACAAATAACATCAAGTATGTTTAGTAATAAAAATAACTGTTGACAAGGAAAGGCTATTTCTTTTTTTTCATGTAAGACATGTTTAAAGTCTTATCATTGTTCTGTTTATTCCTTTATTTTCAGGATTGACAATTTGTGGGCATAATTGCCTTTTGACGGCCGAATGGATGTCTGCGAGTAAAATAGTATGTCGAGTGGGACAAGCCAAAAACGATAAAGGGGACATTATTGTCACAACCAAATCGGGTGGCAAAGGAACCTCAACAGTTTCTTTCAAGCTATTAAAACCTGAAAAAATAGGTAAAACTCTTAGTGATTTTATTCTAAAGGAGAAAATAAAAATTAGTTTCTCTTTTAAAATTTAAATAATAGATTAGTTTAAAATTTACCTACTTTCATATCTCATCAACTTCAATTCAGTATATGTTAATTTTGACAGGAATGGGATCTTGGTAAAAAGTATAATTTTTGGAAAAAAATTGCCCATTTGCTGAGCTAAAAGTCAATAAAACCTAAGGCAGATGCTCATGGGAGAAATATTATTCTAAGTTATTAACAAAATCTGTTCACTTTACATTTTGTCATACCAGTTTTGGTTCTTAGATTGTGAATACAATGATATTGCTTTTAAACTGTTAAGATTCAAGGTAAAATTGCTTCTCATTTGGCCAGGTAAGCATAGTATTTTCTAAGTAATATTTCCTTTCCCTTCATTTTCCCTACCTTCCAGTCCCAGAAGAAATATTTCCTGACTTGGATCAGTTTTTAGTCCTCCAAATTAATAATAATTATTCTTCTTTGTATCTCATAGCAGTTCACATAATTCTTTTAACACACTCATCTCTTGCTTCCACACATTAGCGGTGGTTAAGAACTTAGTCTAAGGATACAGACTTGAATTCTAACATGGGTTATTATTACTACTAGCTACTAGCTGACTTCAGTGCCTAGTTTCTTTGTGGGTAAAAGTATAATGATAATATTACCTACCTCATAGCATTGGGTGAGTTAGAATATAAATCTAAAGTGCTTAACGTAGTTCCTTACACAGAAAATTAGTAATGTTAAATGATTGTTCTCATAATTACTTATGTGCAAATCTATCTCCCCTACTAAAATAAGAATAATTTCATATTCCTTTTTGTAACACTGTTAATATCTTGCATTAATACCTAAATATTTATATAAAGTAAGGCATAATTAAAACCATGCAGTAGTTCCCTCTGTAGAAAAGTAAATATTTTTGCAAATTATTTTTGTTTTCTATCGTAAATCGTAAAACCTTTCCTTCAGTATTATTCTCTGCAAATTCTTTTCATATATATATATATATATATATATATATATATATATATATAAATCCCTTTTATAAATAAAAATTCCTTTTAGAAATTTAAAGAAATTTTCAAAGTTGAATCCATATATATTTACATATGCACATGTACATACATATGTCATATAAAATATAGTTCTATCTTTAGGTACTTATTTAACATATTTAAAAGTGTGAAATTAAAGTAGGAACCTGTTTCACAGTTTTTTGGAGGAACTTAATATTTTTTTTAATTTGTCATATATGACAGCAGAATGCATTACAATTCATATCACACTTGTAGAGCACAGTTTTTCTTATCTCTGGTTGTACACAAAGTAGAGTCACACCATTCATGTCTTTATACATGTACTTAGGGTAATGATGTCCATCTAAATTCAGCATCATTTTATAGCATGTTTATATAGCAGATTAAAAAACAGTAGGTAAAAATACTAATTTTATTCTAGAATGCCCAGCCCAGGACCTAGCACAGAGGAGATGTAATGGTCTGTTGACCTGTGCTCCAGAGTGACTGGACTTAAGCATAATCTCAGACAGAGTCCCCATTGTGTCCTGGCAGAACTGTGGGTGCTGAATTAGTAGGTTCACAAAGAGTCATGCAGTGACAATTTGCCTGGTATTCAAACAGCCTCTATCAGAAAAGCCTCTCTAGCCTCCCCAGCCTTCCCAGCTTTCCTGCAGGGGTGGGTGCAGCTTGCTCTGTGCTTCTATCTTGTTAAACCCAGGGTCCTTGGAGTAGTAACTGCTAAGTCCTGTGCTGAAATGAATGATTGAAGAGTTTAGTCACATTAAGGAAAATGCTATTTTCAGAGTTATGTCTTGCTCACAGGGTTCATGTCCAGTTAGTTTTTTCAGAATAACCTAGTTATTTCCATTACACAAGCCATGTGTTCTTTGGATGTATTTGATTGATTTAATTGTTGGATATTTTGTTGCATTTGACTAATTGGTTTTAGTGTAATATAGAAAAAAATGTACTGTTCTTTATCACCCAGGACAACTGCAACATTGATAATAATAAAAAGAATGAAAAATAGCGTGGAGCCTCAGCATGGTGGTTTATACCTGTAATCCCAGTGGCTCTGGAGGCTGAGGCAGGAGGATTGTAAGTTCAAAGCCAGCCTCAGCAACTTAGCAAACCCCTAAGTAATTTAGTGAGACCCTGTCTCAAAATTATAAATAAATAAATAAATAAATAAATAGGGCTTGGAATATGACTCAGTGATTAAGTGTCCCTGGATTCAATCCCTGATAGAAAAAAAAAAAGCATGGAATATGTTGTTTTTGTATAACTATTTAAGAGAGCCACATCCATGTTAATAGAAAAGAAGAAAATATGAAAGAGATTTCTTGAGAGTTTTTAGGACCTATTTAAGAAACATTTTGGATTTCATCTTCATTGAAATGTCCTTAGGTAGCTTGTAGAACTAAGAAGAAACTCAAAATATTAAATATAATTGCATATATATGTGATAATTTTTGAAATTATTATAAGCAAGAAGCTTTTCATTGTATTAATGCTTAATTTGAATGTTTTCTGTCTCAAGTATTTTTCAGCCATTTTCCAAAAGTTTACATGATTCCAAAATATTCTCTTGAATAAAATAAATAATATTTAGCAATGCATAAATGATTGTAGCATTTGTTATTTGTAAAATACATTTGTTTTTGCAGAACACTTTCCTCAGAGGCTTAATTTTAATTTGTATTCTCTGTTGAAAAATATACAACGAATCCATAAACCAATGTGTTATTTTTGATTTTTAAAAATTCTTAGTATTTTTAATTAATCCACTAGCCATTAAAAAGAATCCAAGCTATCGGGCTTTCAAATCTTTTAAATTTGATCTTTTAGGCATTTGGTAGTAGGTCTTTAAAAAGTAAAGCAATAAAGCAAGACATAGAAAATACTTGGGGGAGTTTTTATTTTATTAAGGCTGTGTTCCTCATGTTTGCAGGCATTTTGGATCAGTCTGCTGTGTGGGTCGATGAAATGAATTATTATGATATGCGTACTGACAGGAATAAAGGAATTCCTCCATTGTCCCTCCGTCCTGCAAATCCTCTTGGCATTGAAATTGAAAAGTGAGTATCATCTTGTCTTTGGTTTTCTTTATTCTTCATTTGCTGAAAGTTTTTTTATTTTTTATTTTATTTTATTTTTTTATTTAAGGAGAGTCAAATTCTAGAAATGTCTGGAAGCATAGTCGGAGACAACTCAATTGTTTGGAGACATGTGCTGTTTTCTGAAATTTTGTCTGCTTTGCTAGGGTAAATGTTATAGTTAGTTTAAACTTTTGACAAAACTAACTAACTCTTTAGTTTTCTTGAATTTGCATTTTGTGCAAACAAAAGTCTTAGTATTTTAATAACATACCTTTTTTTGTGGTACTAAGGATTGAACCCAGGGTCTTGCACATTATAGGCAAGATGTCTAGCCTAGATCAATGTAGCTAACAAGCTACCTAGGCTACCTATATCCCCAACTCCTAGCTAATATTTTTAATGATGTGAGCATTAATATATTATCTGGAATTGGTAAATTTAAATATTTAGATGCTATTTAACGTGAAGATAGAATTTGTAATCTGTCCATTTATTTGATGTTTCTATAAATATTTTAGAATAATTAGATCCAAAGTGTTTTTTTTAGAAATTTTTAATTGTAGATGGCTACAATACCTTTATTTTATTAATTTTTTTTTAAATGTGGTGCTGAGGATTGAACCCAGTGCCTCACATATGCTAGGCAAGTGCTATACCACTGAGCCACGACCCCATCTCCCAAATGTTTTTTTATTTCAGTTGTAATTCCTTTCATAAGTCTCACTTCAGTCATCAGAATTATGCCTGGTAAATGATCTTTTTCATGATATTTCATAACCAATTCTGGAATTTTGTTTTCTTAATTCCCTACCACAATGTTTTAGAGTTGCTTCATAAACACTCAGAGAAGGCAACAAGTTTGTTCTATAAATACTTTAGCCATCAGGTTTCTCTAAGATTGGGGAGGATTCGCCACTAAACTATAAATATTCAACCTTCAAGCCTACACTAGAATATCATTAGTAATTAAACAACAAGCTGTTTTTTCACTATTGGGTTTGTCCTGTGAGAGGGAGGCAGGGCATTTATTTTGGGGACATATTGTGTTGAAAAACCATGGGGCTTGGCAGCTTTTAGTGAGCTTGGACTTCCTCAAGGTAACATCTTTGAAGCACTTGGGCAGTATGGGTCATTCTATAGCTGTTTTAAGGATTTTAGTGTCCTATTAATTAAGAATTTAAAGATCTAGACAGTCTAGAGAAGAATGACAAGAGCCATTTTTTTTTCTTTTTTTGGCCAGGTGTGTATTTGAGCACACCTGCTTCAACAATTCTGAGAGCCAGGCAGGTTCTTTCCAAGACGGCTGCAGAAGTCTGGAGCAGAAGGACCCTTCTAGCTGCTCTTGCTTGACTAAAAGGCATTTTTGTAATGTGGCCCAAAGGAATGCAGAGGCATTGCACACATTTTACAGGTTTAGCCAGTGAGCAAAATTAGGATTCAGTTGGATGTTCACTCTCATAAAATTGTTGTCTTCCTCTTTTATTTTGGCATAGAGACTTGCCTTATTTGTTCTATTGTCTCATGTCCTCTTACCCTTTGACTATGTCTGTGTCTAATGACACTCTTTCTTAATATGTTTTAATATAATCCTTTGGCAAGATTGATAATGGCAGTAAGGAATTATGGCACTACAAATGATGAGCTTGCTTAAAATTTTCTTATCTTTCTTCTCTGAGAGGTAGTCTAGTTTGGTCTGGAGCTAAACTTCCTTGACTTGAAACTGGGCTCCACCAGTTACTAGCAGGATGACTTTGAGGAAGTTATTTAGCTTCTCTTTGCCTCGGTTTCCTCAGGTGCACAATGGTTTACCTGTTTCTTAGAACTGTGTGGAGCTTCAGTGAATAAATGCAGGTAAACATGTAGAACATACCAGGTGGCTGGTGAATATCAGTTCATTATTACTGTGATTCTTAGGGACATACATTTTCATTGCTTAGGAAAAGAGGGGTTCTAACTCTGTTGCCCAGGCTGACCTCAAATACCTGGGCTCCAGTGATCCTTTTGCCTCAGTCTCCTAAGTAGACCACTGCCCACCCCAAGAACCTCTCTTTAATGACTTAAAATTATAGGGTAATGAATTATATTAAAATCTTAAGTAATCTAATGTACACGTATTGAAGAAGTACTTAAATGGGGGTAATATTAAATGTTTATTTTAAGGTATTGCTCGAGTTTCAGTAACATTTGCCTTATTATTAGATAATGTAAAATAATAAAGAATAATTTTTGAAAAGGTCAAATCTCGACTCACATAAAATGAATAGTGAGCTTTTATTTAAATCATTAATTAGTGGGAGAACCAATAAAATGCAAAAAAAAAAGTTAAAAGGAGTGTTCTGGGAGAGATATAATAGGCAGTGAAGAATAATAAAAGGTGTAAAATGAGGTACTTCTACTGGTAACCAGTTATATCCTCACCTTCCCTGTTTCTGAGGATGGAATCCCTCCTGTCACTGTCAGAGCTCTACACCCTCTGTGTCTCTAACAGAGATGCAAAATTGTCAGTTACAGAGAAAGGCACAGATCCCCCCATAGCGTCAGAGAGAGCATTAGGAAGGCACTCCTGAGCCTGGATGAAAGGACATCTGGTAATCTTTTTGTGTAAAAATCTTTTGCCAATTTTTTTTTTCCTCCCCAAAGAGAAACTAGAGGTGCCAGTAAGCAAAAAAATGAAAGTAGAAAGAGTATAGAAACCAAGAGGAGAGAATGTTTTTGGTCAGAAAAATGCTTTCCAGGCTTCCCTTTCTTTTAGTTTTTAAAGAAAGTGACAAGAAAGCTACATTTGGTTTATTGAACTCTTACCTCAAAAAGAAATCTTTTTTTCTTTTTGGTCGTGATGAGAATCAAACCCAGGGCCTTGCCCATGCTAAGTGTACACTCTACCACTGAGCTATAACCACAGCCTGAATAGAGAAATCTTGTTTTAGAGGAAAAAAGAAAGAAAAGGAAGGGAAAGACAGATTGTAAAATGCTGGTATGGGTTTCATTTTCCTAACTCACTTAATATGTTTTAGATAAAAGCTTTGGTCTCTGTAGAGAAGAGTGTTTCATTCAGATCAGGATCCTTATTCTAAAAAAAAAAAAAAAAAAAAGGAAAGAAAAAAAAAGAATTCTTACTCTTTTATTTCTCTTAACTAATGCCATTGAGGAGTTTCTTTTATAATTAAAAGGCTGAAGATGACCCATTTTCTTTAAATATCATTGAATAAGGAAAACAGGGTTTTAGTATTATTTGCTGGTTGACAGGTATTGATTTGGAAGGTTTGAAGAATTATAAATGCTTACTATAAAATACTCAACTGTGATCCTGATGAATTATCAGGTTAAAGTGGAGAGGCAGCCTTTGGAAGATGAATCAGCTCCTAGTAATTGCAATGTGAATGTTTATGGAAATTCTCTACAGCTGACAGCCCAGTTCACAAAGTAGAACAATGAGGAGCCCTGTGGTGCTGTGGTTGGTTCATCTGAATATGAAAAAGCAAAGTGAGAGTAATACAATATAGTTTCCTTGTTGCTTTTTGGTGTGAGTTAGAGTTTAATAAATATTTTATTGGCTGACCCAGCATGCATGCTGTCCTCTTTCAGGCCACAAGTTTTAACAACTGGCATTTATTGGCCACCTTTGACTGTTAAAGTCCTTCATATTCCTAAATTTTTAACTGATGTTTTTGCACACATGGTGCCATGATACTTATAAAAGTGTTACTAATTGCTCAGAAAAACTAACTTCACTTTGAATTGAGACTAGGATTTGCTTGTAAAAGGTCCATATTTCTGATTTATTATGGTTATTGTCACAGATATATATGCTCTCTGCATGGCTTCAATTGTAATGGAGACAAACTATTTAAACTGAAAAAAGAAATTAAAATCAGGTTCATATTAAGTGAAAAACTTCACTGAGTTTTGTTTCTTAAAAGCAATACTTATTTGTCTAACAAGAGAATAACTTATAAATAATGTTTTGGAGACAGTACATCTATGGGAATGAGAGTAGAAAAATAGAATTTTGCCTTGATTTTATATAACCTCTTTTTTTTTGTGAATTACAGTGTGGGAAGGGCTGTTTATTCAGTTGATGTACCACTAATATCTGTTTACATATACACTGGTTTTATAGGCAATGCATATCTCATTTTCTTCTAATAAGTTTAGCTTTCCAACAGAAAAAAAAAAAAACATGACTAGTTTTCCCATTACATTTAGAAAGCAATATTTAAAGAAAGAGAAGGTGATGGCAAAATAAACCTTATTAGAAGTGTAGAAGAGAAAAGCCTTGGATAAATTCACCTTTTAGAATTTTGTAAAATAGATTTGTGGGTTGTGTTATGGTACTTTAGTCTAGAAACTATCAGGTTGAAAAAAGAAAAAGAAACAATCAAAGCAAACTTATGATCTTTAATATAACAGAATGTCAACAATGTTGCTAAAAATTTAAAGCTAAAAAATTAAACATAACATTTACACAAAGAGCTACATAAGCCCACTGCCCCTCCATCTTCCATATGCCACATGAAGGAAATGTGTTCTCTTCAATGCAAACAGAATACCAAAACTGCAGCCAGTCTTCAATGTATGTGGGTGGCTAAAATGTTTTTACAACAAATGTCATTGCTTTGCATGCTACGTTGGTTATCACTGAAGACTATTCTCATATTGGAAAGCAAATACTGATATGTTAAGCACATTCCTGTTAATTTTATATGTATTTCCTCAATACACATTCTTGGTCTAATCATTTTTAGAAGGTTTAAATCTGAGTTTACACTGCCATCTAATGGAAAACATTTTTTAAGGGTAGCAAGGGTTGTCCACCACTGAAAATGTGTTTTGATTCCTTACTGAAAATATTTCATGGATTTTCATAGTGGAGTATATATGTTGCTTTTAGTCTCTAACTCTAGTAGTTTGAAAGTACAATACTATATCTTGCTTTTACTGAACTGTCATTTGTTTGGAAATCTAGTATCCAAAATCCAGTTATTCTGAACATACATTTCAGTTTTAACTGTGCTTCATTAACGATGTTGACATAATACTTCTTCCTTTCCTGTTGCTGTTATTAAATAATTAATATTTTTCTTTGTTTTTGACCAAAACTCTCCCTTCTGCTCTTCCCTGATTATTTATCTTCATAGATTTATAGTTATGGTTTTATTTCCTATCTTAAGATTCTCTGATTCTTTGACAATGAAGCACTGGAGTCCAATCTTGATTATTGACATCTAATCTCTTAAGGGTGTTTACTCATCTGTTTGACTCACTTGTGATGAGAATTAAATGCAATGATACTTATAAAAATAATCTGCAAAATATGAAAAAACTAACAAGTATAAAAAATAAAAGTAACAGCAAATAACATTTTTGAGCCTTCGTTGTATGCCAGAGACTGCTAAGCCTTTCACGAGCATTATCTACTTTAATCCTTAAAACATTCCTAAGAGGAAGGTGTTATGATCCTTATGAATAAATGGAACCTAAGAGAAGTTAAATAACTTTCCCACAGTTATGCAGACAGATGGAGCAAACTTGGAGATTGAATGCAGAGCCTATCCTCTTGCCACTCTCATCACTGCTGCCTCCTATTATAAATACTGAGTAGAGTTGTCTGTACATTTGCAGTCAGCTTTGTTGATTCTTGGCATTGTCATTTCTCTGTTTTTTTTATCATCTATTTCACATTTTTTGGGTATATGCATAAAATATGAGTATATTTAAGCAGATGACAGACTCCAAGATTAGTTGAGGCGGTGATTCAGTCATGTCACTGAGATTTGAGAAACCTGCTATTCTGCTGCCCTTAGTGTAAAATAGATTTCCTTCATAATTGCAAAATGGCTTTAGCAATTCCTAGTGTTGAAACTAAACACAATGATACTCAGAGGCAGAAAGACACCATTTCTTCTGGGTTCTCCTCCTTTTTTTTTTTTTAAGTATGTATTTTTTAGTTTTATGTAGACACAATGCCTTTATTTTATTTTTATGTGGTGCTAGGATCAAACCCAGTGCCTCACACATGCTAGGCAAGCACTCCACCACTGAGCCACACAACTCCAGCCCCTGGGTTCTCCTTCTTAAAAGTGTGGAGATGTTTCCCCAAAGGGCTGTATTTGATTTTTCCTTAGACAGCACTGGTCAAAACAGGGTCACTCAATAAAGAATAAGGGGAAAGTGACAGGGTTGGCTTGGGATAGTTGATCTCACCCATTAAAGGTAAAGTGCCAGGCTGTATGAGATTCTTCTTGTGAAAAGGGCCTAGAGTGATTGTCAGGTCACTGGCCAACAATGTCTACTAACAATGTGTCTGCATTTCTATGCATGATTAGTCCTGGACTTTAATTGTATGATTTGGACAAAATGACTTGACATCTCTGTGTTAGAATTTCACTGTCTTGAATATAAATTGTCTTATTCCTGTATGTCCAATTTCTGATTTAGGTCTCAGCACTTTTTCCAACTTTGATAGTTGTAGTTAAGTTTGGTAAAATAATTTTAAGGTCTTCAGAAAAAAATCACTGAAGAATAATTCAGTCTGAGGTGTGATTATAAGGGTTTGGGCATTTGGACCAAGAGACCAGTAATTTCAAATTCTGCCTGGCTCATTTGGGAGCCTGAAGGAGTTATGTGTATGTGGGGGTGGGGGTGGGGGTGAGGGGTAAGCCAGGTGCTGTGATGCATACCTGTAATTCCAGCAACCTGGGAGACTGAGGCTGGAAGACTGTGAATTTGAGACCAGCCTGGGAAATTTAGCAAGACTTTGTCTCAAAAGTAAAAATAAAAAGGACTGGGGACATAGATCAATAGTAGTGCACCCCTGGGTCTAGTCCTCAGGACCACCAAAATAAACAAACAAATAAACAAAAATAAGAAAAAAAAACCCAAACAACAACAAAAAAAACCCTAAAAAGATGAGTTGATGCTTCAGATCTCAGCATAAAGGTCTTTGGTAGGAGCACAGGGCCTCCTCACTGTTCAACTTAATGCCAAAGCTCAGTTTCAGGATCTGCCGTTTCCTTTCCTCCCATACTTGTCCTTCCAGTGGACGTGGCATAAACATGATAACAGATGAGAGTGCTGAACCTGTGGGGGTCTCGCCATGCCCATGGGTGTCTCTTTAATGCCAGTCAATATGATCAGGCCCATTCTTGCTCTTTCTGAGGGCAAGGTGTATTTCTTAATAGCTCTTGTCCTAGAGTCTTCACTAGACATTAGAACTTTCTCTTTCACTATAACAGATTTTGTTTGTAAGAATAACAATTTAGTGTACTATAAGTAAAATGTTACTAAATCAGGTGAATTTTAAATATTGAGTATAGAATGGGAAGATCTGGAGTACTATAGATTTACATTTTTCAGTATAGTAATTTAAACATTCTATTGTTTAGGATACAAACTTTTTATATGCCATATTTATCCCATTAAAAAATTATTTTTAAGCTAACTATGTTGAGCAGGGTTTAAGGGTCAGGCTTATGAGGAGTGTAGGATCTTAGCCATATTACCATGGCATATAACTACTCTAGTTTTGAGACATTTTATACTTTTTTGCTTTACTTGATAGATATCATTGTGTTACATGTCTTTTCTGGAAGTAATTTTATTTTTTCATTTGTAGTGCTAGGGATCAAACTCAGGGCCTTGTGCATATTAGGCAAACACTCTACCACTGAGCAATATCCCCAGCCTCATTGATATAATTTCTTGATACAAATAATCCCTCTTTACCCACTGCTTTGATGATGGGCAGGGAAACACCCAACAAACTGAAGTTCTTCAGGGCTGGAGTGAGGGATGCAGATGCTTAGTTTGACTTCTCTGTGTCACATTTTGTTCTTTTTTTCTTAGCTCTGTCCTTAATATGTGAGTTTGGAATTGATTCTTGTTAGATGAGGCTTTCTTATAGTTAAATAGTTCATAGTCACTATTATAATTAGGGATTTAGTTAATATCAGGCAATTCTGTAGGGTTTTTTTGTTTGTTAGGATTATTTAGCTTTCATATTCAATGAATATATAGAATATCTGCACATAAAAGCAAGGTTGACCAAATGTGGTCTGCATGCCGCCATGGACTTACTTCTTCCCTTATAACTGGTGACAGATCATATTTAGATAAAGCCAATTGATCCTTCATGCAGTAGTCTAGAGAGACTCTCCCTGTCAGTTAAGGTAGAACCACTGAGCCTATCAGAAATAAGGGTTTCTGGATTAGTTAGCTGGAGCTCAGCATGTTGTGGCTTAGCCTAAGTCTCTACTCAGTCATTATGTTCCCCAAAAGGTCTAAAATATAGGCATGGTATACAAATAAATGAAATGAGTTTCTTGAGCTCGAGAGGTGACAGGATTTTTTTTTTTTTTTTTACCAGAATCAGCATGAAGAATCCACACCAAAATAAACTTGTAAAAATGCAGAGTACTAGTCAGATTGTGACCATTAACTAGAGAAGATGACCAGCAAGCTAATGAATGCCACATACATGCTTCAAGAAGGTTCTGACTGTAATGTTTGAACTTTTGAAGCTATTAGTAAGGAAAAGTATAAGATTAAATTTAGTCTCAGTTTCTAAACTGAGGTGATATGAGCCCTCCTCAAATCTCACTGGTCTTCTTTGGTTACCACAGTTTTAGCAAGCCTTTCTTTCCCCTCTAATAAAAAATAGGAATGATTCTTCATAGGGAAGAAAGTTAGTTTAACAGGATGTAGAGTGAGATTCTCACATAGCACATGGTCCATTCTAGAGGAATGTGGTATAGTATCTCACTAGGCAGATTTGCAAAGGAAATCCTTGAGACCTGTTTCTGCCGCTTGGACCTGTTGACCTTTTGGTGAGAGTCCTGACAGGGAGGCCTTGTGGAAAGTTTCCTTGGGAAGAGCTGTGCTAGTCTTTGAAGGGGTAGAATGAGGACATGTGACCTTCTCCAATTAGGCCTGTTGAGTGGGACTTCCCTTGGGCCCTCTGGTGACAGTGCTTGCTTTAGCTAGAGGTGGCTTTTTGGGAGAGTTGTTCCCTGTGACCAAAAGAAAATCTCATAGAAAAGAATGGACTCCAAGAAGTTGTGCCTAGTGGTCAGGCATCTAAACGTTGTGGGGTTCCAGCAGGGAGATGTGTACAATAAGATGTGTGCAAAAGATAGCAGGACAATTTGAGACTGAGGAAAGGCAGTAGGAAGCAAATGGATCTTAGAGCTAAAGGGTGGGGGTAATTTTCTTACTGAATAAACTGAAGATTCTGGGCTATAAGATAATATTGTGTCATTCTTATACCTTACAGGTTGGACTTTTTCAGTGTATCAGACTCAGGGACACATATCAGTTAAATGGGACAGTAAATCAGAGGAACAGAGTAAACATGAACATGGTGTGTGCAGGAGAGTATAATCCCTTAGAGGCTACTGAAACTTTGGGTTTGAGGATTAGAATGGCAGAAATGACTCCCAAGATATTTAACGTGGAACATGGACTTCATCCTCCAAATCGGGAGGTGGGACAGCAGCAAAGCCTGTCTGTGAGGTTGTGATCCTTCAGAGGTGGGTGGCAGAGTCTGGCTATGGTATGTTTGCCCTCAGACACAGCTGGTGTCTCAGCAAGAAGCCTGACCTGTAATAGCTATTTAATTAGTGTTTGAATGAATATGTAAATGAATTGATCCAGAAGTCATCTTAAAAATGTAGGCAAGATAGGGAAATGCAGATAATATTTAACCTGTTGTTATTACAAGATTTTCTTAAAGGTTATTCTAGACATGGAAGTGGAATTCAATCTTATGTTTTAAGGACTCTTAAATCTTATATTCTTCAATTGATGTAATTTCTGTATTTGAACTCTTTTCCTATCTTTTATACACAGGGGTCCATGATTTTTACATAGAAAATCAGCTGTGATATAGGAAATTAATAAAGTTTATACAAAGATGTTCTTGATAACATTCCATATAATTGTGATTGTTTATATTCATATTTATTATACTAGGTAGACACTTAATGATTCTTGTCACATTTTGGTAGCAGTACCAGTTGTAATATATTTTAAATCTTTTTCTCCTTAGAAGTAAATTTCCTCAGAAGGACTTAGAAATGCTGTTCCATGGAATGAGTGCTGATTTTACAAGTGAGAATTTTTCAGCTGCCTGGTACCTTATAGAGAACCACTCAACTACCAGGTTAGTGGATTTCAGACTGAACTCTTGAGAGCTTCTGTTCAGATGCTAATGATGTTAATTTGAGTACCATGATTTGAGTTTTAGGTTTGGCTCTGCATATGGTAACAGTTTTAAGTATATGAGTTCTTTGACTTGGGTAAATCTATGAACATCTCAGGGTATCAACTTCCTTATTTGTAAAATGAGATTATTAGAGGTCTTTTATTCTTTACTATAATTTTGTATTACTGCATGCTTCATTATTTGTGCAACTCATTAAAATTTTTTAGAGTTTTTAGCTGGGGACCTAAGCTGATGTATGTGCATGTGATATATTGCCCCACTCAAATTTTGATGAATTTTAAGTTCTGGTATGAAATACAGAACACACTGCTTTTCCTGACCATAGAGCAAAGGAAGACGAGTTAGATTATAATTATGTAAATACATGACTTAAAATGAACCAAAAATTACTTGTATATCCAAGTTACAGTATTCTCTTTTGTGTGCTAATTGGTTTATCAGTTCTCTATAAGAGATTTATAACTTCTTTACAAGGTTGATTTAAAACATGTTTAATGAAAACATATGGATGAATGAATGGTTTATTGCTTAAAATTTATATTCTTGGTAAGTCAACTTGTTAAAATGTACCTTAATATAAATTTTTCTTATTAGGATGAAAACCATTACTAGAAAACATGAAGAAAAGTTAGTATTTTAACACATAAGCATTTTAATACAAAAGTTAGTATTTTAATACATTTGGCTTGATAAATTTTTAAAGCAAATATCTGAAATAATTCTTCCATTATAGAAAATGATTCTAATTTTATTTAATTACAGCCATGCTTTTTCTATTATAACTGAGAATTAGAATATGTTTTCTGTGTAGAACATCATAGTATTGAAGAATATTTTTAAATTTTACAGCTAGATTTTGTAGCTCAAATGGAAATCAGTTTTGGAAATGCAGAGGCCTACCTTTTTGTTCCTTCTTTTTTAGATGATGTTATTTAAATTGTGAATTAACTCACAGGTTTTATGTAACTTTATTATTAAGAACTGTGTAGTATTGACATGGTAAGATTACCATTATGCTCAATGTTCCAAAGTATTTGAATGAATGTAGTAGTCCCACCTTGGAAATACTTGTCTTTCTGTCTGGTAGAAGATACTCAAACCCCGATATCTGGTAAATCATGTATATAATATATAGTTATAAAAATATCTACACGTGTATTTACTTCTTATGGATTGGCTATATTTCAGATTATCATTTTAAGGCTACAAAACTCTTAATAGTTGTTGTAATTTAAGCATCATTATAAATGAAAGGTTTAGATAACAATTTGAAAGCTTTTTGTTTTCATATGGTCTCATATTAATCTGTGTGCTTCTCAGCATAAGTTTCAGCGTTCCTAGTATTTTACACTTAATGAATGATCTTATTTCTTTTTTGCTTGTGACTAGTATCAAACGTTTGGTTTCTTAATTTCATTTCAGCTTTGAACAGCTCAAAACAGCAGTCACCACCCTCAAAAGGCAGGCCAACAAGAAGAGCGAGGGCAGTCTGGCATATGTGAAAGGGGGTCTCAGTACATTCTTTGAAGCACAGGATGCCCTCTCAGGTAAGGCGATCCATCTGTTGGGAGCTTCCACCATGGAAACCTGACACTGTGCTTGCAGAGTGTTTACAGGGTGCGACATTCAGTCTGTATTTATAAAAGTAGAGATCTAAAATGTACCATAAATATTTGTTGCAGACTAGGCTGGAATCTCTTTGAAGGCCTTGTACTTTAAATATTTGTCTCTGAGCCTTTGTTGACCCATCTTACATGTGTGAAATGGGAGACTCCTTTACCTCTCTATGATGACTAATCTTTGGGGCTGATGAGAAATTAAATCCCAATGGGTAAAATTCTAGAATTCTTAAAGTCTTCTTGCAGCCATCAGTATCTTACACATGTGTCCAATCCTGTACATATGATAGAACCATTGTGTGTTCAATTTGGAAAAGACTTATGATAATGCATTGTTTTAGCCATCATACCACCAACCCCCAATGATCATACATAAAGTTAGATGTCCATTATCTGCCATCATCTTCATATGTGAGGAAAGTTGCATTAAGGAGAAATATGGGTTTAAACATTTCAATGTAAGATGAAGGGCAGGTTCTTTTTAACTACCTTTATTTAATAAAAATTAATTATTGTTTATCGAGTGAAATATAAAGTATATTAATAAAAGTTAACCCGAATCTTTTTAAAAGTGAAGGTACCTATATCTAGGTACCTAAGTATCAGTAATTCTAATTGTATATTACAGGACTGTACCTTCTTCAACAAAGATAAATTTTAAAATTGATTTGTTATCAAATTATTTTTATTATTTTTAAAACCCCTTCCTCATTAAATAAATATTTGGTGTAGTCTCTTTTTTGCAGGTAGAGGTTAGGATTTTGAAAGGCCAAAATGTGAATGCAGGTAGAGGTTAGGATTTTGAAGGGCTAAAAGTGAATAAGGCAACGAGGTGTACTTCTTGGATACATCCTGTGCCCTATTTCTTAAATGTTTTACCTTTCTTTTTTTGTGCCTGTTACTGCTTTTTCTTAGTTATCAGTTTTATGTTATCAAGTTATCAGTTTTATGTTATCAAGTAAATGTAGTCATTCATATGCTCAGTTACTACATAAATGATTTCCATAAATTATTATAATTAATTTAATTTCACTTAGTAAAGAAATGTTTTACTTTCTTTCACTCTTAAAAAACATTTATACACATATTTCCTTATGGTTTTTCTTTTTATTAATGGTTTCATTCTTTTTCTTTTGAACTTTTTTACCTTAGCTTAAACAAGTATATATGTCAAAATTGGGTATTGTTTGTAAAGTTGTATATATTAGAAATCTTTTTTGTTCTTCAGATCAAACCTGCCATTCCTCTGTGTGACTCTTTTCCATAGCATTTAATTTATTTGTAGACTTTCATTACTTTTTCCAATGAAAGTTTTAGGTGAAATTGATCTGTAGTTTTTAAAAAATGCTTTTTTGGTCACGTTTTAGGGTTATGTTATATATAATCATATGGATCTGTACATGTTGATGTATCTGTATTGGGCTAAGTATGAACATGCAGAATTAATTGTTTGAAATTTGAGAGCTGATACATAAAAGTGCTCAGGTAATTTGTTTTGCTTTGATACTATGAAAATTTTCAAAAATGCTGGAAGTAGAGGTGATAATATAATCAACCCCTATGTACCTACACCTAGATTTTACAGTTACGAATTTTTTTTCTATACTAGCTTTATCAGTTTTTGAGGTTGGTTTGTTTGCATTTGTTGATGGTTTTAAAAACAAATTTCAAGCAGTGTGATGTTTCTCTGCTATAAGCCTTAGTATGAATTCCCCCATATAAGGACATTTATATACATAAATACCACAATACCATTATAACAGCTAACAAAATTAGCAAAGTCTTGAATATTGACTCATTCTCAGTTCATATTCAGATGTCTCATTACCCCCCAAATTCTTTTGTATAGTTAATATGTTCAAATCAAGATACAAATAAAATTTAGGCATTTCATTTTATTTTAAATTTCCTAAGCCTTTTTTTTTTAAAAAAAAAAATACATTTTATTTTGTTTATTTATTTTTATGTGGTGCTGAGGATTGAACCCAGGGCTTTGCCTGTTCGAGGCAAGTGCTCTATCTGTGAGCCACAGTCCCAGCCCCTTCCTAAATCCTTTTTAAAACTGCAACAGTACCATCACCTTTCCTGCCTCCCCCCACCCGCCCCATGCCATTGAATATACAGGTCATTTTTCCTTTAGGATACCATACACTGGAGTGGACCTGAGTACTTCCCTGTTTTGTCATTTAACTCTGTTGCATTGTTTGGACATTAGATAAGATTCCATTTCAACATTTTTGGCCATGGATAATACTGTGTGCTTCCTATTCCATTATACCAGAAAACCTTTAGTGTTTGGTTGTTCCTTCTGTGGACACCTCAGTGAATCAGTAGCTTGTGTGTGTGTGTGTGTGGGGGGGGGCATTAGGCACCAGCAGTTGATATATGTTATATACTTTTTAAATTTTTGGTAGCGTGTGGATTAAATCCATGGCCTTGTACATGGCAATTGCTCTGCCACAGAATTACACCCCAGTCCCCATACACACACACACACACACACACACACACACACAGATATACATACATATATTAAAAATTTTTTTTTTTAATTTTCTCCTTTCTGTGTTTTGTTTATTTTGGTTTGATTTTCCCCAGAAATTCTCTGTTTCAGGAAAATGTTCATGTTTTTCAGCATTGCATTATAATTAGTGAATCATTTAAAATTCATGTTCTAGTCCGTTTTCATAATCTGTTCAGTTCATTTGTATATTCTAATTTTATAAAAAGTCAATTATATTTTCTTTTTAAAATATTTATTTAGTTGTAGATGAACACACAGTATCTTTTTTATTTTTATGTGGTGCTGAGGATTGAACCCAGTGCCTCACGCATTCGAGGCAAGCACTTTACCACTGAGCTACAGCCTCAGCCCTAAAATGTCAATTCTTTAGTCACTGATACCTTTTTGGTGTTTTTTAAAATTTGTAATTTTAATTTTCTCATTAGATGTCATAGTTTGTAGAAAATTCTGTTTTGTTTTGTTTTTAAAGCTAGTTTCTAACAAAGGACATATTTCTTAATCTGTGTCAATTTCTCTGCTAAAGAGAAGATATACCGGGAATGTAACTAAGTAGTAGAGTGTTTGCCTAAGCATGAGGCTCTGGTTTTATCCCAGTACTAGAAAAAACAAAAATAGAAACCAAAAGAAGCAGGGGGCATGTTCTCTTTAGGGCACACTGATATGTTACCATTGCCTGATCAATTGCATTGTTTAAAGCTTGGTTATTTATAATAAACGTAACAGACAAATATCCTTCTTTAATTCTGATTATCAGTTTTTCTTTGTATTTGAAGTCTGTTTCTTTTGTAATTTTTGATGGTTAATTGTCTCTTTATTAATACTATAGTAGTACAATAACAACATCAAAGAGAAGGACAGTGCCTAGGGTCACCTTCAGATTTGGTAATATACTGGAAGAACTCACAGGACTCTCTGAAAGCTGATGCACTCACATTTATGGTTTATTATTAGGAAAAGAGACAGATCATAGTTAGCCAAAGGAAGTCCCATGGGGCAGGATCTAGGAAGTTTCATGTGGGGTACTTTCACTTTTTATCTCTTATTGGAATCATGTACAACACTGACTTTCCTGGGTGTAATATGTGAAAAAGACATGGGGTACAGCCAGTCAGGAAGCCATTTCCTGTCTATATTGAGTCTTCATCACACAGATAGGATCAGTGTCCATTGTGCTGATCTCAGTCTCCAGGCCCCTGAAAAGTCAAGGTGATTCAAAGCCCTCACCATAAATCGAATTGTTAGATTATCTGCTATGACCCAAATATTCTAGGTAAACAGACATTTTTATCAGGTAGAACATTCCAAGAACTTCAAGATTACCTCCCAGTAACTGAGGGGAAAAGCCAGAGTTTTTTGAGGAGGGGGCAAGATTAAATTCTTTGCTGAATTGAAAGCATTTGCTTGAAATATTATCTTTTTTTTTTTTTTTTTTTTTTTTTTTAAAGCAGTACTAGGGATGGAACCCAGGGCCTTGTACATCAAAGTGTACTCCACCATTGAATGGCATGCCAGAACTATCTATAGTAGTCTTTGTAAACTTTCAGAAGTTTGGTTTGGGAATGTGTCTTGTGAGCAGCATGAGGCAGGATTTTTATTTTTTAAATAGAATTCTGAGAGCTTTTGCCTTTTAACAGAATTTGAGCCATTTATCATAACTGAAAATTTTATCCTGTGGTTATCATGTTCTATTATTGCTTTTTGTTCTTCATTTTTATCTTTCCTATATAAATTGTATTGTTTACAGATTGGGAAAAGTGTTTTTAAATTCTGTTATAGAATTATCTTGATTTCTATTGCATGTGACAACAGTTTAGCATAACTTTATTTCCTGTGCTTTTTTTCTATTTTAATATAAGTTGAAGTTATAGATTTGGTTTCTTATTTTAGTTTTTCTTTTTCATTTCATTGTTTATATATATATATATTTTTGCATTTAATTTTGCCACAGTTATATACAATTTACTGTATATATGTAAATGTAATTGCTCTTAATGTTTATCACCAGTCCTTTTATATTTCATCTTTCTTGTCTTTGAATTTTTTATTTTGAGCAGTGGGGTATATCTTTTGTGCTATATCTTTTGAATTCTTGAATGTCTGTTGACTTTATTCATTAATAACGTTTGTGCTGTATAAGAATTATTTTGTGAAGGTTTGATCTGTTGATTTTTAGTATTAGAAGAAATCTTTAGCCAACACAATTCTTTAATATGTAGGGAAATTTTCTGTTTTTATTTCAATTATTATGCTTAGAAGATATATTTGTTTACCCTTTAATTAAGAAAAAAAAAAGGAAGGAAGAAAAAGACCATTCTATTGTTAGTGTCTATTGATGTTCAAAGATGATCTAGGCACATATGGTTTTCTAGGACCCAGATTTCTAAATGAGTCATTTCTGTTAGTCTTCTAGATAGTAGTTGAAGTTATTATTTATTGTTTTTCTTTAGTATAATGAAGAAGGAAAGGAATCATAGGTTACTTAATTTAAATATAATTTATGTATGATTTAGCCACTCTGTGTTAGCTTTCCACCACTATAACAAAATATCTGAGATAATTAACATTTAAGGAAGAAAAGTTTTAGATCTAGGTTCTGGATGTTCCAGTCCAAGAAGAGGAGGGGGGGCATAGCTTTGGACCTCTAACAAAACAGCACATGATAGTGGGAGTGTGTGGTGGAGCAAACTGCTCATCTCAGAAAGCAAAGAAGGAAAAGAAGTACCAGAGTCCCACAGTCCCCTTCATGGGTACACCCCAATGACCCAAGAACCTCCTACAAAGATTCTCTCAAAGTACATATCACTTTCCATTAGTGCCACCCTGAGTAGTAATCCGCTAACATAGATTTCTGTGTTAAAATACAGTGGAATAAGTAAAAACTAAATCTTTGAGAAACTGTTCATGAATTTAAATTTATAATGCATATTTTGTGACCCTTTCTCATCTTCTCTTTAGTAAGTATAATCCCCTCAGAGCTGACGTACTAGCCAAATTAGGCAACAACCTCTCTTTATAAGGTCCAGGAGCTAAATTTGGCTTTTTTCCCCACCCCTAGAATTGTTAAGGAAAAAAAGAAAAGAAAGAAAATGAAAAGAAAAAAAAGACAGTGATGATGAATTCATGATATAAATTTGCTATATAACTAGAGTATATATAGAACTATGATGCATACCTGGATTCTTACAGATATTGCCCATATACACATTATTCCTAGTGCCTCTCTGAATACTGGTATTTATATAAATGTAAGAACAGATATTGTGAAAAAATTTTGATTTAAATTACAAGTTTCAAATCCATCCTTTATTCAAGTTAAATAAAATGATTAACTAATTTCAGTGAATCAGTAGGCAATCTTTGTATAATCCTGATTTTTCTTTGAATAGTATTTTTATACCTACCATTTTTTTGGTTTCCCAAATAAAAACTTACGATGTTCAACTGTCTCCCATATTTAAGTTTTAATAGATTAGAAACAATAACAAACCTGTGATCATGTACCAACTTGCTTATTGAATTATTTTATTTAAAAATGTTTTCTGAGAAAATAAAAGGTCAAGTGAACCAGACATTGGGTTATTTGGTTTAATTTTCTGGAAAATCGGATTGCCTTTATCAGATCTTAGTGTCTCTCAGTCCTCATGCTTGGCTGACAGCTTGACAGTGGCTCTGCTGTGGTGGAGATGGGTGGGAGGAAGTTGCTTTGTCAGCAAAAAAGGGCTGTAAACTGAGCTGTAGAACCAGGGTCACCTCATCTTGACCTGCTGATCAGTAATGTGTTATGTCAGCATCAGAAAATGTGACTGCATGATTTTCTTTAATGCTAATTCTGACTTAGAAAATAACATTCAAAGCAGGGCTAAGCTGTAATGTCTTATTGCCCAGGACAAACCACATGCAGTGCCTCCTTATTATGTGCCAAATGGTCTTTTAAAACCAGGATTGTCAGAAAACCACAGTGGCTTTTAAATAGCATGAGTAGATTTGCTAACATAGAGCATGGAAGTCTTTCTAGTTTAACTCTTTAATAATTAGGTATATAGTTTGTCTCCTTAAAGATAGGGAAGCAAGTTCTTTTCATTTTTACTTTACAAGTCAAGCTGAAATATAAGCTTTGACATATGGAAACATTTTGTGACACTTTTACCACATAATCCAAGTTTGAAACATTAGAGACATTACTTTCTCTTCACTTCTGAATCCAACAAGACAATTAAAAAACAGTGGCTAATTGTTTTTCTAAATGTATTTCTTTTTCTATAAATGTACTTCAACAGAGGAGCAGTCTGTTTATTTTAGAATTCAAACAAAATTTGAGGTGGCTTTATAAGAAAAAAGTATTAAAAAGAATAAGATTAGAATTAAAAAGTAATTGAGAGAAGCAGAGATGAAGCAGGAGGATCACAAGTTCAAAGTCAGCCTCAGCAACTTAGTGAAGCCCTAGCAACTTAGGGAGACTCTGTTTCAAAAATTAGAAAGGTCAGGGTATATGGCTCAGTGGTTAAGCACTCCTGGGTTCAATCCCCAGTACCTAGCCATGCCTCACCAAAACAAAAACAAAAACAAAACAAACAAACAAACAAACAAAAAAACAAATCAGAAGCTGAGAAATAGATGTTATCAGGTGTTCATAGACCATTTGGGCACTGAATCTGACTCAGAATTTTCTGACCAATTAGTCAGAGGAAATACATTGAATTGTATAGGGCTCATAAATGAAATATAACACACAGATTTGTATATGCAGACTATTTTGTTTGTGGATTTTTTTCCCCCAGCATTAATCTGCCATCTATGATTAGAGGGTTAAAGCAGAACCTGAAAAATTCCTTTTAAGGAAGAGTTTTAAATTTACTCTTATTTGCATGTCAGAGAATAGCAAATATTTAAATGATATTCATTTTAGTGTCCTAACTGAAAAACAGTGGAATTAGATGTCTTGTATTTGGATTTCACTATAGCAAATTATGTAAGAGTAGAAATCTTAGATGTTTTAGCAGCTATTATTTTGAAGAATTGAGACTCTTGTATTTGAACTGAATGTAATTCCCAAGTAACATAGTCAGTTTATTGTTTTCATCTTACAAACGTGAAAACAGAAGCTGAGATAATCTAAGTGGCCTGTTGGGCAGGGGAGTGTAGGGCAAGATTTTAAGATTTAAGACTGCCTGAGTTCTCGTTTTATGAGTTTGGCTTTGTGACCTTGATCAAGATGTTTAATTTCATGAATCTGTGTTTTTTCCTATATGTAAAATATAAATGATGTTAGAACACATATCTTTGGCTTCTTACAAGATGAAAAAACAGGTTAGAAATTTATAGTGATTAGCTTACAGTCAAGGCTCAATGTTTGCTATGCTATTCTACAATTTTTTGTTATCACAATTTTGAATATGAAATTACACTTGTTTTGAAATATTTCTTAGTTCTTCACCTATATAAGCCTGATTTACTATGTTTAAAACCCTTACTTCTTCAGTAGTTAATAGCTAAATATTTTATAAAGTGATTTCCCAATGGTCTTTATCATAATCAGAGAGACATAAATCAATAAAATCAAACAAAACTCCCATGTAATTTTTACATCCAGAGTTGACATATTTGGTAGATGTTGCTAGAAACTTCTTTGGAACCTACAGGTGGATTTATTGTGCATAGAAAAATATATATTTTGCCATGTTGTATTCCAAGGCTGAAATTAACTTTTTTGGTGGCTTTTAGACTTCAATTATTGTAGCATTTCTGTTTTGCAAATGGTGAAACAGAAATAAAAATGACTTTCCCTTGGCCAAATATCAAAGATATTAGTATAAGATTCAGGATGGCCAAGGTCTCACTTTTCTTTTTTTTTTTCCTTTTCTGTTTTCATTCAACTATTTTTACCACACAGTTTTGAAGATCAGATGATTGAATATGTGTATTATGTACTATTTTAATAATGTTAAACTATGAATAACTTAGATGGTGTCTGCTGGGTACTTTGCAAAGTATTGCATGTTTGTGCTCCTTCCCAGCAGTGAAAATAATGACCATTTTTAAAGCCTGTTTAAAAATGTCATCTTGATATAATATCTTTCTACCCATTAAAATGGCCTACATTTTAACTAGGTTTTTTTCTTCTTTTTCTAGCCATCCATCAAAAATTAGAGGCTGATGGAACGGAAAAAGTAGAAGGATCCATGACGCAGAAACTGGAGAATGTTCTGAACAGTAAGTTTTGTTCTATGACCCGAAACTATTTATGGGCTTTATAACAAGCTTTAATATAGTTCTTGGACCTGGTTTCACAGGACAACATGGTAAGTTGCATTTCAATATTCATTTCTAAATAGTAGTGATTTAATAAACATAAAGGGGAAATAAAACAAATGTCCTGTTTTTGTTTTTATTTATGAGAAATCATAATTTGAAAACAAGCCATTTAACTTCTTAAGAAATAAAATTTGCTACCTTAAGACAGATTAGAGTGAAAAGCACTAAGCAGTAGCTGGAATTGTCATTGACCCAAAACCTGAAAACGTATCTTCAAGCATTTGCCAGTGTTTAACAGATAACCTTACCTATAAGAACAACAGATGCTTAAGGATTGCTAGTTTACACCTTTCATTTCTTTGAAAGGAATTTGGGCAGCTGTCTGTTTAAGAGTGAATCTAACGCTAAGATATTTTGTAAGATCCTGAAGAGAATGGTATATGCAAAAATTTGTATCCTGTCCACCTCCTCTTTTCTCCTTTTTATGACATCCTGGGCTCTAGCTACTTATCCTACTGATT
Source organism: Urocitellus parryii (assembly GCF_045843805.1). Lineage (NCBI taxonomy): Eukaryota > Metazoa > Chordata > Mammalia > Rodentia > Sciuridae > Urocitellus > Urocitellus parryii. Next base: position 130,664,124 of record NC_135538.1, on the reverse strand, counting down.
TAGAAGAAGCTCATCAGATGAATTAGTCCTTGTTATGTTATTAGTGGATTAAAATTTTGTTGTACTGTTTCACACATGTAGTTATCATTTGATATGAAGTGATAATTTGCACAGGAATCTCCTTGCTTTTAAATATAATATAGTATATAATTTCCATATAAAAAATGGGTTAAAAAATTAAGAAACCTTACTTTGGATATTTAAAGATCCTATGACCACAGGATTGTGATATGAAGCTAATTCTGTCCTTTTAGATTAATTTATTCTCATGAGCAGAATTTGTAGATCCTTTATGTAAAAATCTGTTCACAAACCTGGGGAATTCTTAATAAGAAAGTATTTTTTTGAAAAAAAAGTTTCACTGGGTGTGGTGGTTCTTGCCTGTAAGCCCAGCTAATCAGGAGCCTAAAGCAGGAGGATTGCATGTCTGAGGCTGGCTTTTGGAATTTAATAAGACCCTGACTCCAAATAAAAAGGGCTACTATGTAGTTTGGTGGTAAAAGTGCCCCTGGGTCTAGTCCTTAGTATTTCCAAGAGTTGGGAATGGGGGTTAATTTAATGTCTGCTTTCTTTGGTAGTAGAAATTGAATACTTGAATTTCATTCTAAATCTGTGAATTGACAGCACTTAAAAATCTTCTCTGATTATTATTGCTATTATTGTTGTTATTTTTTTGTCCTAGATTTTGCCTTGGCTTTTGTGTCTGAGAATGAAGTCACCGATTTTGTTAAAATAAGTGTATTTTGAATACTACCCAAATAAATAATGCAGTCAGACATTTTAAGGTTTTAGAAAGATGTTTTATACTCAGGAATATTATTATTTATTTATTTTTTAAGAGAGAGGGGGGGCGGGGGGGAGAGGGAGGGAGAGGGAGGGGGAGAGGGAAAATTTTAATATTTATTTTTTTAGTTTTCGGTGGACACAACATCTTTGTTTATATGTTGTGCTGAGGATCAAACCTGGGCCGAATGCATGCCAGGCGAGCGTGCTACCACTTGAGCCACATCCCCAGCCCTCAGGGATATTATTTGCACTATAGAAGTTGTCATTAAACCATGACATTATACAAAAACAAACAAACAAAAAAATGAGATCTCGGGGCTGGAAATATAGTTCAGTTGGTAGGGTACTTGCTTAGAATGCATAAGACCCTGGGTTCAATCCCTGGCCCCACAAAAAAAAAAAAAAAAAAAAATGATCACTAACATTTAAAAGTATAGCTGACACTAACTAAAGCATTGTGACAGTAGAAGAGGTATTTGTTAAAGTTTATTTGTTAGGCTTAACAATGTGTGGTAACAATTTTCTTCTGTTAAGGTATAGTTTGGAAACAATCTAGTATAGAAGTTGTAAAGGAAATTGTTTCATTCTATTCTTTTGAAACTGTGAACCTTTTCTAAAAATGTGTCACATGAATTCTACTGAAGTTTGCTCTTTTGGGATAAAGTTAGGCTTGACTGACATAAATAGTCCCTTCTTTATAAGATCCTTAGGGTTTTTTAAAGAAAAAATATTCCTTAAAATATAGTCCTTTATAATAATTTCCTTTTTCCCAGAAACATTCTTTATCAAAGTGATGTTTATGTTTGCTATCTCAGTATAAGGTTTTGCTAATTCAGGTCAGCATAACAAACATTTATTTCACATTAGCTATATAAAGTCCTGGGCTAAGCCTGCTTAGAAGATGAAGCCCAAAGAGCTGTGGCTCTAATATTGTAAGAGTGTTTTCGGTGCAGACGGGAATATTCTAGATGGCCAAGGATTTAAGTACTGTAAAAACAATGAAAACAGAGAACTGAGATCAAGAAAAATAATTATACAAGTACTATTGAACATTTAATTTCTTTTTAAGAGGACAGAAGGAATAAATGGATAAGGAAGGAATAAATGAGTATGACTACTGTTTAGTTTGCTTAAATAATTACTAATGCTTTTATCTTACATTTCAGAATTGCTAACTTAAATGAAACTTCTTTTTCAAATTTTTAATGCCTTTTTTTCAATGTTGAAAACTTTTTAAAAAAATATATTTTTCAGTTGTAGATGGACACAATACCTTTATTTTGTTTATTTATTTTTATGTGGTGCTGAGGATCAAACCCAATGCTTCACACGTATGAGGCAAGTGCTCTACCGCTGTGCCACAACCTCAGCCCCAATGTTGACAACTTTTATTGGAATTGTTTTTGGTTTTCATTGACATATGCATTTCATATTTGCCTGAACTTAAGAAAAATTTTTCCTTGATATCAAGCTAGTGATGAATTTTTATTTGTTTACATCAAATTCATTTATCTGCTGGGCATTGTGGTATGTGCCTATAATCCCAGTGACTTGGGTGACTGAGCAACTTAGTGAGACCCTGTCTGAAAATAAAAAATGGAAAGGAATGGGGAGATAGCTCAGTGGTGAAGCACCTCTAGGTTTAGTCCTCAGTACCTGGAGGGCAGGCGGGGCGGGGGGGGGGGGTAAGGGGGAAGCCACTTAATCTAACTCTATGTTTTTTACCTCTTCCAAAAGTGTAAAACATATAAAATAGTACTGTCCAATAGGACTTCTACAATGATGAAACATAGTTATTGAAAACTTCTGATGTGGCTTGAATAACTGAGGAATTGAGTTTATTCTCCCCAAGCTCTGGGGATGAACCCAGGACCTTGTTAAATGCAAGGTATGCACTGTACGACTAAATTATATCTCCAACCCTGAATTTTTAACTTTTATTTAATTTTAGTTAATTTAGCTGTGTTAGATTTCCCCATCACTATGACAAAATGTCTAAGAAAATCAACTTAAAAGGAGGAAAGGTTTATTTTGACTCATAGTTTCAATGCATGGTCAAGTGTCTCCATTTTTGGGGGGCCTGTGGTTAGGCAGGGAGTGCTGATGAAGCAAAGCTACTCACCTCATGATAACTGCAAAGAGAGAGGAAGGGTCCAGGGTCTCCATATCCCCTCAGGGGCACACTTATAATTATCTAACTTCCTCTCACTAGGCCCAACTTCCTAAAGGTTCCACCATCTCCTAGTAGCACCATAGGTAAGTGACCAATTCTTTAGAATATGGGTTTTTAGGGACCATTCAAGATCCAAACTATAGCTCCAATTAAGTCTTGTACTGGGGATTGAACCCAATGGCTCTACCACTGAACTTCACTCCCAGACCTTTTTAGTTTTTGTGTGAGGGTCTCACAAAGTTACTAGGTCTGGACTCAGTCTCCTGAGTCTTTGAGATTACAGCTGTGTAACACCACACCCAGTAGCCTCAGATGGCTAGTAGCTGCTGGATTAGACAGTGCAGATATAGATAGTACAGTCTGGGTATTTGTAGTGGTTATGATAATAATAGGTGTTTTAGTTAGCTTTCATCGCTGTGACCAAATCACCTGGCAGCAACACTTAGAGTAGGAAAAGTTTATTTGACTCACAGTTTTAGAAGTTTTAGTCCTTAGACATTGCTCTAAGCTCCATTGCTCTGGGCCCAAGGTGAGGTAGCACATTATGGAAAAAAGGCTCAGTGGAAGAAAGCTACTTAGCACATGGTGGCGTCAAGAAGCAGAAAGAGGGAAGGAGAGGGGAGAGGAACCACAGGAAAGATGAACCCTTCTAGGGCACATCCCAGTGACCCACCTTCTCCAGCCATCCCTATAGTCTTGTTTTGTTTTACTTTATTTTATTTTTTGCAGTACTGGAACTTCAACTCGGGAGGGGCATTCTACCTACATCTCCAGTCATTTATTTTTTATTTTTTTCCTTTTTGAGACAGGGTGTTGCTAAGTAGCAGAAGCTAGCTTCTAATTCTCTTGTTTAAACCTCTTGAGTTGCTGGGATTACAGGTGTGCACTGCTGTGCCCAATTCTCCATTTTATTGATGAAAATATTGAAGCACAGAAAATTAAATTAGCTACATAAATTCATATAAATTCATACAAGTGAAAAGGCTAGGAACTATAATACTAATGCATAAGTTTGGAGCCAGATTTCTGGATATAACTGCTTGGTTTTGGTGTGCCCAAGTCTCAGTTAAATAAACACCCAACACCCAACAACACAGTTCAGATTTCCTTTACTATAGAGTATTCACTGTAACTGTGTGATCAGTCCATAAGATGAAAATGTATCAAACAACAAATGTGATGATACTGTATGTTAAATTTAAATCCAACGTAAATGGAGTTATGGAAGATGGTGACAGTGGGAATGTCCTTGCTGCTGTTCAAGACTGGAGATGTGTCTTTGGAGGCATTCAGTGAAGGTGATCTTCCTAGTATAACTAAGAGAAGAGCTTGTGAAGAAAAGGAAATGCCCCAAGGGAAGTGATACTTAAAAGCACTCTCAGGGAGATACTGCAAATTGCAAAGGATAAAATGTCCTAAACTGATTTACTCTTGGAAAGAAGATAATTTGTCAAAGTAAAAAAAGCAAGAACTCTTTTAAGTTCTAAAAAGAAAGAAAACACTTGAATTTTCATTGTTTCTAATATTTGAAACTGGGTACTAATAAGAAATTAGTTTTACAATTTTTATTTTTTCCTATTCATTTTAATCAGTGGTATGTAAGTTTTAATGTTTAAACAAACATTTTTAGATGTCATAAAAAATTTAGGTTAAATGTGGAGGGCCCTGGGTTCTTTCCCCAGCACTGAGGTAGGGATGAAGGGAGGGATATGTACAGTGGAGTAGGAGGAATATCAGGTTGATCATGTGCATCTTAAAAGGAAGCGGGAAATAAGCAAAGGCTGATGAGTGGGAAGCTCAGCAGAGATGGTTACAGATCCTGGAAGGGTTAGTAGCCATCAAGGAGAAGATAATGACTTCAGAAAGGAGATGGGATGCAGGATCTGTAATGGCTAATGTGTGGTGGCTATGGGAGAGATGGGGCTTGCTCAACACAATCTCTTTATGCCTTAGTGTGGAGTTTGTCTTTATCCTGAAGACTAATGATGAGTCATTCAAGGAATTTAATAAGGGAATGATGTGATGAGATTTTTAAAAGAGCACTTTGCCATCTGTAGAGGGAGTAATTTAGAGGGAGCTGCACTGGAGGCAGGAAGAGAATCCCAATAGAGTGCATAGCAGTAATGTAAGGGGGACCTTATGAAGACTTCCAACCTAAAAGGTGGGTAAAGTAGAGCCAACAACAGTGAAGAAACATTAAAGAGATAAGGATGGCAGTATTTGGTCATTGGTTTGAGGTAGGAGGTAATAAAAAGGAAGTGGTCAGTGATGGCTTGTTTTCTGGCCTTCTGGAGGAAGGAGGAGAGGTTTGGGCCATGAGAAGGGAAATAGAGAGGAAAAAAATTGAGTTCAATTTATAACATAAATTTATAACATAAAAGTCTCAGATTCTAAGGGTCATACCAGTGAGTATCTTTGTAGCTCTTACCACTGTATCACATGGAACAAGTGGAAGAAATTATGTCAGTTACCTCTACTTTAAAATAGGGGTAAAAATAGTGCCTGTCTTGGAGTGGCATACAAGTTTAATGTAAAGTACATGTAAAGTTAAGATTAGCACCTAGCATAGAGCAAATTCTCAGTGATTAGCTGTCATTATTATATGTCTAGTGAAAATATTTTTAAAGATTAGTCTTAAGTTCACAGACACATTTTGAGATATAGATTTGTGAGTCACCAGCATACAGAAAGAGTGATATGATTGAATAATTTAATTGAAGAACTTTGTATAAAATTAAAATAACCAGGTCATGTTGTTAGGAAATTAAGGGATATCTGTAAGAGTCAAGTTTGTAAAAAAGAAACATGTCTACTTAGTGGTTGGGTGGTAAATATTTAACAAGTGACATTTAAAAAAGAAAAAGAAAACCAACCTCAATTTTAGCATTTCCCAAACTTGACTTGAAAAGAAGTTGGGGAGAGCTGTGAATATTTGGCTCTTGAGAGTGTATGAAACTCATCCCCAGGATTCTAGTTACGTGTCCTTTTTTTAGAGCTGTAGTGGCTGTAACATGGTGTTGTAAACATGCATTAACTATTGTATACAATGTGGTTTGGGTAATATCATTATGTTACGCAGCTGCTATCTAGTGATTTTCCAGAATCTGTTAAAATGAGATACCTAAAGCAGGTTGTTAGGTCTCTCTCTGTAGTCCTAATTTTGCTATAAATGTAAACATATGTTTTAGGGTTACCTTAATCTTTCTGAGTACCCTAAAGTTTAATTTTCTAGTATCATTTGGTTTTCCTTTTACCGGGATAGATTGTACTGTGGTGGGGGCACTCCTTCCATCCTTCCCTGACCCTCGCAAGTTCCAGGAATGGGAAAGCACAGATTAAAAATCACTTTTAAGATCTACTGTCTCAAGTATCTGTACCAAGAAAGGGACTAATAAGGTCACTTTGAAATAAGAGAAAGTAACATTCTTGAAATTTCAAGACACCTTGGAATTACAGGACTAGATTTTCTAGATTACAGGAGTTCCTGGGACAATTAAATATTTTTTTTTGTGTGTTATGGATAGATCAGTTGGTAGGTCTGAGTATGAGGTTAGTATGCAGTGGGAAAGTGACTTTTCTTTTCATGTTACTCTGTGGAAAATTTTTACTGTTCCATGAACCCAACCATAATTGTGGCATTTGGCATGTTGTTGCAACAGCATTGCTATTAATTCTTGGGAATTGTGTGTAACTGAGATAGTGATGGTTATGGTCCAAGTTAACTGGTGTTGACATCATCCCTGGGTGAGGAGAAAGATCTTTTCAGGTCTAGGATCAAAGCTTCTTTGATTTGTAAGGCCAAAGTCATGGTTCTCACGACCATCTGATTCTGTTAAGTTTTGTTTTGTGGTCACACACTGGATACTTAAATCCCTGCCTTAAAATTAGGTATTCTTGGTGTGAGAACGTGGAGTGAGGTGTGAGGTGTGTGTGGGTCAGCATACATGGGGGATATTTATTGGATGTCTGTGGATGTCCTACTGATGGTCTTATCTGTAACAACAGCCCAAAGATGAAGATCCCTCCCCCTTTAAAAATATTTATTTTTTAGTTTAGGTAGACACAATATCTTTATATTTATGTGGTGCTGAGGATTGAACTCAGTGCCTTGTGCATGGTAGGTGAGTACTCTGCCACTGAGCCATAACCCCAGCCCCAGTGCCCTTTTTGTGTAGTAGTTTTGTTTTCTTATTAGTAGCCCTAGGGAAGAAAGACAGTGCATTTTGTGACCTGCTGGTGATTTTTATCTGCTGTACAAATCTTGATTTCACTGTTCTCCTGTATTTTGTTACTGGATGTATCATTTAGTTATTAGAGTCATGAACTACTGTTTTATTGTTGATGCAGTAAAGTTCACAGCAGAATAATATTTATTGAAAAGTTATCTATATAATTTCTTAGTATCATACAAATTAAAATCCTTCATATAAATGCATATATTTCCATATAAATTATAATTTTATAGTTTAGAATTTCTGTCTATAAACTTTTCTGTATACAATATTTTTATTTTATTTTATTATAAGTAGCTTTTTCTTCATATTCTTGTTCTCATACTTTTTAGGGATTAAAATTAATTATTAGTTGCTAATATTTTATTACTTTAAAAATAAGATGAGAAAAATCCAATTTTGAACTCTTTACCCTGTTTGTTCCAAATTATTTCACTTTCATTGAACAGAAAAGAAGCTTAATTACTTAATGTCTAAACCTCACATATAAGTAAGTAATCTTTTAAAAAAGATTAATTTCCACTTGAATATCTATTCATTTATGGGACCTCAACTCCTGTTTATATTTTTAGAATGATAAGCAAATACTTTAGAATAATTTTCCTTGAAGAAAGAAAGTTTTAACCCTAATCAGATTTCAGATATTCATTTAGCCTCTATTATGTGGTTTGGTGGCAAGAAGAAAATGTATTTTTCTTCATCTTATAGTAGAAATTTAGCAGTCTACATTAAATAGCATGTGGTGAAAACAGTTATCTTGACCAAACAAAGTTTTTATATCAGGCCTTTAAAATCTCAACAGAATTTAAACATTATTTAGATAAAACAATCATGTTACAAAGACGACTTTTAACACGATCAGGCCACCCACAGTGTGGACCAGAGGATATGGCATGCAAGCCACCCAGTGAGACTGAGGTAATTTTTTCATCTTTGCTTAAAGTATAGTCACTAGACCAGATAATGTAGAAACTTTTTACAAGCAGTGATCAAACAGCCAAAAACAGTTTATCCTTTCTCTCCCCTTTCCTTGTGGCTAATTAAAAATAATTCACAAGTTGCAAAATTTAAACAATTTTTTATACTTGCAAATTTTGCTTTAGATAAAGCAGCTCTTTCATTACAGTGACCCATATAATTTGACATCTTTTAGGAAAAAAATTATGAAATATTCTTGTATAACTTTATAAGAATTAGCTGATTTAAGAAATGTTAATACTATGTTAAAGTTTGTCATTTTAAATTGTGTATATAATTTTCTGTGTCTGCTACATAAGGGGATAATTCTATCAAGAAATAGGGTTAGTTTTAAAATTACTTCTTTGAACAACTTTTCTGAAAATGATTTTCCTTGTTTTGTTTGTCGCCCCATATGTAGATGCTGAATCCGTAGAATTTCAGTAGTGTGCATGTATATCTGCACACATCTGTATGTTTGTTTTACTTTTTTTGTCTGAAGTAATGATATAACCTAAGGGCCCATAATTGCAATAACATTTAAAAGAGTAACTAAAATAAATACAGGTTCATGTGGGAGAATTTATTTGGGCATGGAAAGTATAGTTGTTTTTAATTGGGTACCATTTTTCACATATGAAAAGACTTAGCAGGCAAAATGGAAATTTTATTTTAGCAAACTATAAAAGATCTCCAATATAGTAACTTAAAAAAAAGAGTCTATTACATTTAACTGTAAAGTTTCGATAGCTGTCTCAGACTTTGTTTCCAGTGCTCAGTTACACATTTTGTGATTCAAATTAGCTTTTATTTAAGTTTCTTTTTCTCCTTTAAAAATAGGAGCAAGTAATACTGCGGACACGTTATTTCAAGAAGTGTTAGGTCGAAAGGACAAGGCAGATTCCACTAGGAATGCACTCAATGTACTTCAGCGATTTAAGTTTCTCTTCAATCTTCCTCTGAATATTGAAAGGAATATTCAAAAGGTAGAGAAAATATTTATGTACTAACAGTTATAAATGTCATAAGTTTTAAAGGTTTGTTAATACATTTTTAATATTAACCAAATGTCTTCATTATGCTTTACTGATGGTCTCCAAAATGTTTCTTTATTTTAAAGGGTGACTATGATGTGGTTATTAATGATTATGAAAAGGCCAAGTCACTCTTTGGGAAAACGGAGGTGCAAGTTTTCAAGAAATGTAAGATTTGTTTATTACTTCTACATCTTCTACTTTCCTTTTACAGGAAGAATGAGGAATGTGTTGTGTAAAGAATGTTACATGCATTTTAGATTTTGTTTATATGGTGTTCTCTTTAAAATGTAAAACAATTACTTCAAAAATAACATTATGATTTTCTTCCTGAGATGCAGTGAAAATGAGCACTCGTGACGATGGGTTATTCTTGGACATTCTTTGCTGCTAGTCACAGTGCTCTTAAAACTCTTATCAGAAAGAAGCAAAGACAGGTATTTTATAGACATAAACCTGCATTTCAATTTTTTTTTCCTTTGGAGAGAACAATCTATATGAATTCTAATTCTTTTTTAGAGCAAACCCAACACCTTTTGAAATTATTTCTAATACTGGATTTGCAGAGTATAAGAAAAGCTTAAAATGCCCCATGTTTAAACTCCCATCAATTAGAAATATTATAGGGTTTACTAAAAATGAAATATGTAAGAATTCAGAAATCATAATTTTATTTCTTTTCTGTGGTAAAATTTATATTTACTTAAATGCACAGACCTTACAAGTTACAGGTCATTTATTTATAACAAAAATACATGCCCACGTACACACTCAAGATGGTGTTTTGATCACTTCCAAAGGTCCCTGTATTTCTTCTTAGTCAAAAGGAACCATCTGCTTTCTGAAATTTGATTTTAAATTTTAATTCTGTAAATCTTGTGTATTCTTTTTAAAAATAGATTATGCTGAAGTAGAAACACGAATAGAAGCTTTACGAGAATTACTTCTGGATAAATTGCTTGAGACACCATCAACCTTACATGACCAAAAACGATATATAAGGTAAAACTTTTGCAAGAATTCTGAGGGATCACCTTTATCTGTTTTGGTATTGGATGTGTCAGGTAACCCTTAACACTGATTTGGGGGAAATTAGTAGACTGATGATAAAATGGTAAAAGAGAAGCCACATAGCAGAAATTTAGGGTTTTTGGTATAGGACACCAAAATTCTTTTGAATACCAATAAATTGGGAGTAGTTACATAGTATTTACTTTTTAAAGCTAGAAAATCCTGCCAGTTTGGCAAAAGAACAGTAGCCCTATTGCTTAGTCACCTCTTCCTCCTGTGGGTTACCTAACTTTGTGGGATGGTGTGGTGCCACACCCTGTGAATACCATAGTTCATGAAGTAGGGGCTCTCTGTATGGTTTTAAGAGAATAATACTGTCTTACGCTGTGTGAGAAATTATTCATGCCATAGGAGTGTCCCATGGCTCAATAGTGAAGAAAGTTCTGGAAAGTTTTGCCCTTGAGTATCTATCTGATTTACAAGCCTTTAATGGTCAATAAGATAAATATTGTTACTAAATAGAAATACTTTTTTAAAAATAGCAATAATATTAAAAGAGATGGACTTCATAGGACATGAAGAGTCTTCAGGAAGAAGCAGTATCTCATGATGGAACTAGCTGTTCATTGTAGTTAACTATAGGCATATATGCATTTGGCTGTGATTATCATGTGATCATTGAAAATACTCTCCAGGCATAGGAGAAGGATCTGTTCTAAAAGCTTCTGTGTGTGCAGTTGTGGAGGGTCCAAGAGTTTACACTCAGACCTTGTCCTGATGATGAGGGAAACTGTGGGAGCATGAGCCACTGCATTGGTACACACTAGTTTTGTCTAGTTGGAAGGTGAGGAGAGGCTTGGGGAATAGGACAGAATGAGCAGTAAAGTCAGTTGCTGCCACTGCAGAACTGTACCCTGTGCCTGAGCACTGCCCTGGGTGCATTCTGTGTTTCTTCTCTTAGCAAAGGGTACTTGCATTGTGCCTGTTACACAGGTGAAGAAAGCAAAGCTTGCCCAGCACACACAGCTAGTAGGATTACTTCTACTGTTGGTCTGGTTCAAAGCCTATCCTGGCTTTTCTCCGTGTTGTCTCCTTAAGGAAAGAATGTCTACAGCAGACTTTTCTGGCTCATAGAACTGTATAAATTTAAAGCTAGAAATAAACTACATGTTAGTTATCCAATTGTTTTATTTTCTACATATAAAAAATAATTTTGGTAAGATGGAGTGTATTGTCCGGGACACATTGATGAGGAACAGGTGCCCCAATTCTTCCTTGCTCTGTTCCCCTCTGCTGCTTTACAGATTTTTCTCTATAGATTCACCTAGCTGTTCATTTGTTATGTTAAATTTGCCTGCAATAATATGGGAGACTTTACTTAGTATAAAATTTCTTTATAGGTAAATTACTGTCTGTATGGATAATGGCCAGTTCATATGACCAGGTTTTTTATTCCTGAACATCATTTAAAAGATGGTAGGGTCAGAAGAGATGTCTTGAGATGGCCTATTTTGCTGCTTTTTTCCCCTTTAATTTTAAAGGAAAAACAACAAGGATGTCAATAATGGTTGAGTTGTTTTCATCATTATTTTATTTCTGATGCTTTGAGAAGACACTAAGCAATTTGATTACTTTTTTCTAATTAAAATTTTAGCCATTAATAAGTAGAAAATAAGATCAGAACCAGATCAAGTATCTGTTGGGTTTTAAAAACTATGGTGATAGACACTGAGAGCACAAGGTGAGAATGGAAACAGCTTTATTATTAACAAAAATAACAGAGTGTTAGTATTCTGTGATCCATTTTATGCATAGTAGAAGTGAAAATCAGATTATCTACTGTGGTGTCTTACTCTTTATTCATTATTTTATCAAATGTAAATCTTCATGATTAGTTTTACTTCTCATTCTGTCTTGATCTGGTAGAGAACTTGTTAACTTTAACAAGAACCAAGCTCCATTTACTCCTTTCCAGCTAAGTGTGACCCTGTTTCTGATAATTTGTAAAAATCAGAATATAGAATTTAAAACTTTTACTCTTAAATGTGAAAATTATTAAGCCTATGTCCATCATCTTTGGAATGTTTTCCCTCAAAAGCCTCCATAAAAAATATTCCTTAATATGTAGTTTTAAACATCATAATTCTAAACAAAGATCTTTATAAGGAAACTATTAGTTTTAAGCTTCATACTAAAAGAAGAAACTTATTGGAAGAGGATGGAATAAGCTGAATTGAACTGAACTGATCTGAAATATTTTCTAGAATTTCTGAGAGAAAAGCTTTATTTTTTAATAAAATTCTTCTAAACTCCTTTAATACTTATTAATGAGATGATAGGATTATCATTAAATTTTGCAAAGACATGGTCAACTTGCTAAGGAGACATAATTTTAAAATCACTGTAACCAGATGAACTTGTTGATTTCTCTTGCTGTATTGCTGGAGAAATAGTCCTAACAGTGGGCCTTCTACATTTTGGTTCAGTAGTTTAAAAATTAGATGGAAGCCATTTCTCTAAAAGAATATTGCCTCTAGCATTAAATCTGAGGATTATGTGAGTAAAAGTATTAGAAGCAAGTTTTGCAGAAATATTTGGAGGCATAGCAAACCTATTTAGGAAGCTTGTTGAAATCAGTTACTCCCAGCAAGAAAGAAGCGCGTGTTCTTTGGGAAGAGTAGACACAATATATTATTTGTTGTATTTGCATTACAGATAATAAAATAGGAAAGTCTTGTGTGAGAGGAAGAATCAGATTGGTTTTTGAAAGCTTTGGAAGGAATTCCCTATGCTAAGCTAAATTTAATTTGTTAGATTGTTAGGAGATTATTCTCAGATAAAGAGACTTAGGTGATGTCTTTTTATTTTAATATATATATTTTTAGTTGTAGATGGACAAATACCTTTATTTTGTTTTGTTTTATTTTTATGTGGTGCTGAGGATCGAACCCAGGGCCCCTCACGTTCTGGCAAGTGCTCAACCACTGAGCCACAACCTCAGCTCTTAGGTGGTATCTTAATATTAGTAAAATTCTTCCTTTTAATTGACTTGTGTCTTTGTCAACTCTGACACATCGCCTGTTTGAAACCTACCCACAGTCATCAGGAGGAGAAGGGCAGGCAGCCTGTCAAGTGCAGTGTGATCCATGCTGTGAAGTGGCCCTCTGAAGATGTTCAAATGCCTAGACATTCTCAGAAACAGGAATCCAATAGCTAGTGGAGGTTGGGGTTGTTGTGGATAGTTTCTCAATATGATGTCATGTTTCTTCTCAACATCTTCTTTGCTAACTTATTATGAAATTGATTTGTTTCTCCTCTAATTAGCTGCTAATTGAGATGTCTGAGTAATGAGTACTGGCTACTGAAAACATTGGGAGGGAGCATCAGGCATGAGTGATTGAGATTTGGCTAGAGGTCACAGCTTGTAGCTATTAATGAATATTTATCATTGACCAAAATTCTTTAACCACAAGACAAAGGATAGCCTATTATTTAAGAATAATTTTAAGACAATAAATTTATTCGAATATGCTTTTTGATTTGATTTAATTGGATTTAACTTGTTGTATTCATACATTTTGTGAAGTATGAATGCCATATCTTGAATACTATTTGATAGAAATTTTTTAACTGTAATATATTTAAAGTACCTATATGGATTTGCGTATTTTATACACAAAAACATAAAATATTTTAAAAACTATTTTAAAATAAGAAACTATCCATATATATTCTAGAGAAACACTTTCTCAGTGATGAATTAGTTTGTTACCAAATTGCTTCATGTTGAGAAAGCAGTCTTGTTTTAGCTCTTAGTAAGCTGTGTTACACTGCCATCTAGTGGCTGTAACAGTTGCAATTCTTTAACCAGTGTTCTTGGCTTGCCCTGGGTCTTTCAGGTAATGACTTCAAATGGAGTAGGCATAGTCTGAGAACTAAATGTGGATGTAAAGGATAGTAGAGGATAGGAAAGGTAGCAGAATGCAACAGTTACTAATAGGGCATTATGTAAAAATGTGGATGTGTAACCGATGTGATTCTGCAATCTGTATTTGGGGTAATGGGAGTTCATAACCCACTTGAATCTAATGTATGAAATATGATATGTCAAGAGCTTTGTAATGTTTTGAACAACCAATAAAAAAAAAAGGAAAAGCCTGACCATGTCAATAGGATCACTTTGTCTTTGTCAAGTTGTCTTTGTCTTTTTAGTTATCTTTATACAAAGAGCCAATTAAAAATTACAGTTTTGTTATTATGGCATGAAAAGAAATTTGATCTTGTTTGCAAATTAGATATTTAATATAATATTGACAAATGTTTTACTCATTAATACAATTTTAGTTTTTCTTTCAAAAAAAAAGGTACTGATTTTAAAATATGCTTGATTTTCTTTTTGCGCTCACTTATAACAGAAAAAGCCTTGGGCTTGCTTTTTTTTAAGGTATCTGTCTGACCTTCATGCTCCTGGTGACCCTGCCTGGCAATGCATTGGAGCCCAGCACAAGTGGATCCTTCAGCTCATGCACAACTGCAAGGAAGGCTATGTGAAAGACCTGAAAGGCAAGGGTTTCTTTTCTGATGTATATGCTATTCCTTTATATCACTTTAATATTCTTTGGGAATGCTTAATGATTAAGGGAATGATTACCTATTTTTCTTGGTGTCTGTACCTGTCCTGTTGTTGTTGCTATTGTTAACCCCTCTCCGATTTTTAAAATTGTACTTACGAGCTGGAAACAGCTTTTGTGACCAGTTAACAGGATTGACAAGAGTTTGTTGTAAGGAACATTTAAAATTTCATTGGAGTCAGCATGATGCTCTAGAAATGACAGTGATTCTTGATAAATGTTAGTGTTGCTAATTGTTTCATCAGATATATGCTGATCTATACTGCATACCAGACAAATTCCAATTACTAAATAGATAGTGATGAATAAGACCCAAGCCATGCCTCATTGAATTCACAGATAGAGGAAGGAAAAGGCATTAAACCTGTAACAATAAAAACATTGAGACAAATGATAAAAAGGAAAACAAAAGGTATTCTGTGGGGGAGTAACTGAGGACAATGCTTTAGATGACTGGTTTGGGAAAGTATCTCTGGAATGCTTCATTTTAGCTAAGAATTGGAAGAGGCTTATCAGGCAGACTCCACCCAGCCTGAGAAAGGGAACCACTTTAGCAAAGGTCCTCAGGTGAGTTTGAAGAGACAAGTTAAACCTGCATGAAATTGTTTTCATGAAGGTTTATTGACTTATTTGTATAATCCTGGCATTCAACAAATATTAACTATATTGAATGTCTACCATGCTCCCAGATACTGTGGGTGGCCAGTATAACTGACAAGGGGCTGATTCATACAGGTTTACAACATCATGAAAGAGACATTCTGGTTGGCTATTAGGATACTGTGTATTATGCCATATTTTAAGATTGGGGTAGTATTTAATGCTGTCATAGCACTTAGGAACAGAACCTAATTTAGGGTTTTGGGGTCAGGGAAATAATATTCTAAGATCTGAAAGAAATTCATTGACTCTGAGGTCTAAAGGCTACCTGTGTTGATGATTTCAAGTAGAAGAAGAAAGAGTTAAAGATCATTCCAGGAAGAGTACTAGGTTTGGAGCAAGGGAAAGCCACTGAATTTTGTATGCCTGGAGCAAGAAAGTGATTAAAATTGGAGGAACTGAGACTGGAATTAGGGCACACCAGATAATGGACTTTGTTAGCTGCTTTGAGTGGTTTGGCAGTAGGGAAGACATTGAAAGACTTTAAGAGGTGAAAGACATGATTAAACTTATTTTTAAAGAGAGGATGACTCTGGCTTTCATATACAGAATCAATGAGAGGGAATACGACCCAAGCAGGGAAGCTGGTTAGAAGCTAGTATGATAATTCTGGCATCTGACCTAGCATGGAGGTGTTGGAAATGTGAAGTGTGTAGATTACAGGGCTATTTAGAAAGTAGATAGATATGACTAGGTACTGGAAGAATGAGGAAGAGGAGGAGGGGATGAAGGATGACTCTCAGGCATCTGATTGTGGTAATTTACTAGTATGATGGTATTATTGAGTTAAAGGACTTAGAGGAAAAAATGTGATTTTTCCCTCCTTTCATTTGGATAGGTGGATTTGGAATTGTTTGACATGCAAGTAGAGATACCCAGAAGGTATTTGTACTTTAAGGAGCCAGAGATTTGGGTATGGTTGCACATGGATGATTCTTAGGAGTTGATGCACTCATTCAAAAAGATAAAAGAGAAGAAAACCAAGAATGGAATCCTGAGGAGCTAGTAGAAGAGAAACCTGGACAGGAGATGACGATAGGTTGGTTATCAGGACAAGATGGAAAAAGGAAGGCCTAGAGCCACAAAACCAAAAGGAGGGAGTTATTGAAGTTTTTAAATTGAAGTGGAAAGTAAGAGTGAAATGTCCTCTAGATTGGGCACCAAGGCTGCTGTTGGTGACCTTGGCAAATGTATTGTCAGTGGCCTGAACTCCTGAGTAGATGACGTAAAATGAGGAGTTGTAGTGATCATCAGGTCCCAGAAGAGTTAGGTGAAATGACATGAGAACAATCCTGGCCCAGAAAGATGATAATAGTTGTTGCCTATATTTATTTATAGCATAATTTTGTCATGAATTATTTGGCTTGGATTTGAGTACTTACCAGTTTTGATTCTTGTTCTTTTTTATGTTTGGTATTTCAAAAAACACGAATATCTCTCTGTTGATGCCATGTCAATATTTCTATTGATATCATTAATTATTTTACATTTGTAGCAAGGGAAAATGATAGCAAATAAGACACAGAGAACTTAGTCTTTGGGAATACTTAAGATTGTCTTAACATACTAATTTCTCTGTTGATTTAACTAGTAATTTTTTAGTCTACTTGTTCAGTAGGCTTTCAACCTTGACTACACATCAGAATTCCTAGATTTCCAGAATCCGACACCCATCAATTTCATACCAATTGTATTAGATTCTGGAGGTGAGACCAGGTGGCAGTATTTTTCAAGCATCCAGGTGAGTCAGCTGCAGCCAGGGTTGATCATTGGTGCATTTACTGTTTGTTGTACTAGGGGCTAGAAGTGCTGTGGTGAGAAGGCTTCTTAGATCTTGGAGTTTGGTGGGATAGATGTATGATTTTTGAAATCATATAAGTATGTGTTTAATTATAATTGTAAAAAGGGTTATGAAGTGTAGAGTGCAGAATTTTATGAAATCATATTACAAGAATACACAGACTGGCTTGTGGGAAAGTACAAAGAAGTGTCCTAGAGAAGGTGATACCTCAATTGAACCCAAATGATGACTGTCTGCTATCTAGATTGGTGTGGGGAACTATTACAGGATCCCCCTACATCTAAGTAAATGCTATCCTTCTCCATCAAAGTTGAATGTCAATATGGTGGCCATGTTTAAAGGATACACACAAAATATGTGGTCTGAAAAAAAATTTTCCTACTTATGCATATAGGAAACAATCTGAACACAAAATTTGCTATGAAAATATCAGAATTTCTGGGATCTGATTTTATTCTATAAATTTCATGATAATACAGGATAGATTTCCCAAATTAATTAGTAAATTTTTGTTATACTTTAATTTTCGTCAGATGTTCATGTGCAACAGTGCCCTTTTTCATTATCAGTAAATGCTACTAATAGAAATAATTTAGGTAATCCTAATATATGAGAACCTTTTAATTGGAAGAGTAGTATGGTCTTTTGTGTTCAGGTCAGAAGTAGTTTAATTGTTTCATTTTAGAGAATCTCAAAATTCTCCTTGTATATGTTTTGCATGGTGCTGAGAACTGGGTTCAGGGCCTTGTACATGCTAGGTAAGTGCTGTACTGCTGGCCCATACCCCTAGCCTCCCAAGCATATTTAAAAGCAAGAAAGACAATAGAATAATTTTCCATGAACCCACCATAACTTCAATAGTTGTGAGCTCTCCCATTTTGGATTATGTTGAATTGGGTTACATCATTTCATTCATAGCTAATTCAATGTACTTTTCAGAGATAAGGAGTCTTTTAAAAATTGTCATTGTACTTGAAATATCAATAATTTGTTATCAAATATTCATTTAATTTTTAAACTCATAAACAGTTTAATTTCACCTCTATAACTTTTTGGTAAATTTTTAATTTGTTGTTCTTATACATGATGGTAGAATGTATTTTGACATATATACATATATAGATTATAATTTCCCATTCTTGTGGTTGTACATGATGTGGAGTTACACGGGTCATGTATTTATATATGGACATACGAAAGGTATGTCCTATTCATCTTTCCTACTCCTATGCCCTCTTCCTTCCCGCTATTTCCCCCTGTCCAATCTGGTGAACCTCCTCTCTTCCCTCCCCCCTGCCTTTTGTGAGTCAACATCCATATATCAGAGAGAATATTTGGCCTTTGTATTTTGGGGATTAGCTTATTTTACTTAGCATGAATAGCTTCCAGTTCTGTTTATTTACCAGCAAATGCAATAATTTTATTCTTCTTTATGGCTGGGTAATATTCCATTGTGTACATGTACCACATTTTCTTTATCCATTCATCAATTGAAGGGCACCTAAGTTGGTTCCATAGCTTAGCTATTGTGAATTGAGCTGCTATGAATATTGATGTAGCTGTGTCACTATAGTATGCTGATTTTAAGTCCTTTGAGTATATGCTGAGGAGTGGGATAACTGCATCAAATGGTGGTTCCATTCCAAGTTTTCTGAGGAATCTCCATACTGCTTTCCAGAATTGCACCAATTAGCACAAGTGGTGTATGAGTGTACCTTTTGCCTCACATCCTTGCCAATATTTATTGTTACTTATATACTCAATAACTTCCATTCCAACTGGAGTGAGATGAAATCTCCATGTAGTCTCAATTTGCATTTCTCTAAATTGTTTGTGATGTTGAACATTTTTTTCATATGTTTTTCTTGATCATTCGTATTTCTTCTTCTGTGGAGTGTCTGTTCAGTTCCTTTGCCTGTTTATTGATTGGGTTGTTGGGGTTTTTTTTTTTTTTTCACCTCTATCTTTTCAAGTATATTGATACCATCACTTTTTGACTGATACTTGTGCAAAGCCAAATGATGAATGTGCCATAGATGTAGGTAAACTGTTTTCTAGAATGGAAGAAGAATCAGTCAGTGTTAAAATATGTTTTGGCTTTGGCCAGTTTGTACTTAGATGCTTTTGTCTGTCATCATTAATATATGTATATATTGTTGGATACATGTTATCTCTTCAATATACACTTAACCTACATTTGTGTAGGTAATATAATTATGTTGGCTGTATGTATGGTTGTGTTTACATAAATTTTAGACTTAATTATAAATTTGCTGGGAATGAACACAATTTTTCTTTCATATAATCTATAACTGTTATATAGTTATTTTAATAGTTATTTTATGATTACTCTAATTATATATAATGTAAATATAAGGCAATATGTAGAAAGATCCACAAAATATCATTTGGACTTTCCTTCAGAAGAAACTGGAGAAATTGTCTGGTTCAATAGATGACTATAAATCCCTTTCATGTGATGAAGGTATCCCTGAGAAGCCAGGTGACAGACCCAAGTTGTCTGTATTTTGAGTGAGGGCAGAACTAGCAAGTTAGTGTGCAGATTTCTCCCCTTTCTACCAGACTGTACTCATTTCCCCAGGCCAGAAGACAATACTTCTCTGTGTTACATTGTTGGAGCATATTTTATCATACAGAATTCTGAATATGATGTCAAAGCAAATTGCCATTTTTCTAGCAGGTAAGGCAAATTGATGTTTGGTAAATCATAAAGAGCTACTATGCCTGAAACTCTCCAAGCTAGATGAGCTGTTTCTAATTTCTATTACTTTTGATGTTATTTTGCTTATATTTAGATAAACCCTATTGAAGAAATTTTATGTAAACATAATTAGTAACCTCTAAAATTATATATCAAGTATAAATAAATGCTCCAGTAGTCAACATGTTGAGAAAATGGAGGTGAATGAGAAAATATCCAGTGACTAGAAGTCATCCTGGGAAACAGTAAAGATATGTTTGGGAAGGCCTACTATCTTCCCAGCAGAGCTGAAAGATTTATGGGGACAGGGATGGAAAGAGGTAGGGTCAGCATCTCCCAGTTGATGTCGCTTTTGTTCTTTTGTGACTTGGTCTGATCCTCACTGCCTAGTGACAGGGTGTTTACTTATTTGCTTGGCAGTTGCTGGTTTCTTTGAACTGACTATAACTGTACACTGAAGTCTCAAGCATTTTGAAAAGGTGATTCATATTCTGCCAGGAATTGCTTAGAAATGTCCCTAAAAAGACAGTGCCTGCATTTCATCTAGTACTTTGTTGTAAAGCTATGTTGATTTTATTAGTTTATTCTCAGGAATATACTTTGAAAATGAAAGCCTGTTGCCTTCTAAAGAAAGTACATCTTAAGTTCTATCATAATAACTGTCTTAGACTATTAACACTGAAGAAAAGAAATAGGTGTAATTGCTTAAGTAAACCCATAGGTAGAAAATGGTAAAAAACTGAGACAATTTTGTGAAATAAAACTCAATTTTAAATGGATTAATTTTAAGTGTTTCCAGCAGGAAAAGAATTCTTGGTGTATTTTTAAGTAAAGCTGGTCTTTATGCATGAATCTAAGAAATTCTAATTTACATATAAATATTTTTTAAAAAGTCTTTGCATGTGGGTTTAGGAGAAATGTTAATTGTATTTAGTCTTGTGGTCTTCAGAGAAAATTTAATGAGCAAAGATGATGATAGATTTTCAGAGACCACAGCCCTACATACAAAGCTGCCTTTTTGTAAGAAAGACTCTCTTGTAGATGAAGCATTTGGCATCAGAGGTGGCCGTAAGGTGGATATTCCTATGAGTACTGCATTAGACCCTTCTCCGGATTCCAGTTTTTATAGTAATAATATACACGGACCCTAGCAGATGGTGCTCTTCAGGTTACAGTCTGGGAAAGCAGAGCAGGAGGTTGTCCCTGCATCTTCAACACACCTGGCCATCATCCCCAGATGTTCCTCTCTCCTCTTCTGAGGCCTGACAACTGTAGCCCAAATGTGATCTTCTGATTTTTCTACTGGAGAAAAAGATGGGGGGAAAAAAACTAGTCAAAAGAAACAAGAACAAAGATAAAACCCTGTTTGAAAGCTTAAATGTTGATGGAAGACTTTGACTTCTGTTTTTTTCCAGCCTCAACAGGGTAACCATTTTGCTTCTGGTCCCCTGCATTCAAAGCAGCCTTGTGCCCGAATCATTGTACACCTTAAACTTAACCACTTTATGAGAAGTGTCAATTATCTCTTGAAATTCCTGTGAAACAGGTCCAAAATTAGAGTAAGTCTTCAGGTTTCCTGTCAGGAAAAGCCCTTTGGTTAACCCCCTACTGGCGTTCTAAACAGGATTTTTAAAGGTGGCCTTCAAAGGTATTTTTTTTCTTTGTTCTGAAAGTGAATTTGAGCTTAACTCTTCAGATACAGGCTGGCTATATCTTAATAACTTGAGGAAAAAGTCATCAGCCTTCTCATAGAGTAATTCCCTTCTTTCAGAAATATGCTTAATTAAGATTTCCCAAAAGGCATCTTAGAATTGGGTCCCAATAGAGGGAACATTTAGAATAGGAGCCGTAGCTTAAGAAAGCAATGAATTCTTAAAAATAACCTCATAACAGAAGGAAATAAATTTATACAATGCTCAGTTTCTCTTTGATTTCAAACATTCAACAGATTGTTAAATACTTGCTGAAAGAAATAAAAATGTTTGTTTTTTCAAGGACCTTATGATACAAAAAGGCCCATATTTTCAACAGAAGCTCATAAAATATATGTGTAAGTTATATTATTGTAATTTGCCTACGATTTTGTTAATTTACACAGTAAAACTGAACTGTATTTTTTCTTGATATTTAAAAAATAAAGCTGTGATCTGTATGTACATGTTATATATGTTATATATATTATATATGTATGTACACGTACATTTTTTAATAAGTGGGGTTTACACATATAATTCTGGTATTGCCCTAATGCAGGGTTAGGGAGACTTTCTATATGCTGGATTAAACCGCAGCTTCCATTAGGAAACTGTCAGTAGTAGAATTTTCTGTGGAACTATAAAAATATTTCCATAGTCAAAAAGACAGTCAAAGGGTGTTGTCATACATATATTAAATTAATATAATTATAATTTTTAAAAGCTGATATAATGAGGTTGTAGATATTTAAGTTTCTGTTATGTAGTTTAATTTCTGGAGATTTAAAAAGTAGTTTCTCTCCTGAGTGTTTATTACTAAATGAACCTGGAATGATAAACTTCAGTTTACAACAACAAAAAAGGAAAGGCAGAATTATAGTAAGTACAGATGGGGGATATTAATTTGATTTCCATCTGCTACTACTTACAACTAAGTTCTATCCAACATTGAGGACTTCTGAGTTGGACTGACAGTTGATTCACCTATATAGTTGTTCTTTTTCATGTTGTGATGACAGTCTTAAAAATTGGTCTCAGAATATGAAAGCTTAGTAGGATTTTATTTACTTGCTTTAAGATTTAGAAGCCATACAGGGAGAAAGTAAATTCAGGGTAGGGAATTAAATAAAGGAAAAGTACCATTTATGAGTGCAATCAAATTGTCTTTTTTTTTTTTTTAAGCAAAGCAAGAGTCTTGAGTTTCCTGCCTTTTTTTTTTTCCTTCAGAGAGAGAGAGAGAGAAGAAAAAAAGTTGATATTTAATATACCATGAATTAGTTTTGGAATGCATACCATCAGAAATTGTCACTCTTATAGTAAGTAGTACAAGTCTGCATAAATGGTTCTAATTGCCAAAATGCAGATCAGCAGTTTTTTTTAACATAATGATGGTAGATTGTTTAGAAATCTAATTTGAAAAGAAAGTTTTATTCTCCAGTTTCAAATTATGACTAATAATACTAGTAATTTAGGTACTTTTTTTCCCCTAAAGTCAATAACCTAGGATTAAGAACTTGATTTACTTTTGGAATAGCATTTCGGATCCTGTATGGTAAAATAAAAGCTGTTGAATATCATAGGAGAGAATTGGATTATGGCCTCTGTATCTTCTGCTTTATAATAGATTCTATTCACCTTACAATAAGCAATCTCTTTTTTTAGATCAGACAGGCCAAAAAAGGCGATGTCAAAGGACCTTTTCAGTGGGTTATCCTAGCAGCTGGTTCTTTTCTACAACCTTGGCTTACTGTACATCTGGAGGAAGACTTCTTGCAGCTGGGAGCCATTTCATGCCTAACCCGGTCCTCTCTTCTTAGTGGAAAGAAAAGTGTGACATTGAATGTCAAATACACATTGAATTCACACTTGGTAATTTAAAAATATTGATCATTACAAGTATTTTAATTCTATATTCTTTCATTTTTTGTAACAATTTTTTACTTTTATATTCTAGATAATATTTTCTCTACGTAATCTATATATAACTGCCAAAAAGCATAGGAACTTAATAAAAACATAAACATTTTGGTTACTTACCCATTTTACTTATTACAAATATAAGTTTCTTGCTTAACTAACCAGTTAGCTAAAAAGGCTTCTTGAAAGTTCACATAGTTTTGTTTTTAAAGTACATTTACTTTTTTGTATATTGTTTTGAAATGTACATCAGAAATGTGGCCTAGGACCTGCTAAAGACTATCCAAAATGAAGTAGTTAACATGGGTGTATTAACTATTGACTCCCTTGGTTTAATTTGGATTAAATGATTTTTTTTTTAAATTGAGAAAATGTCCCTATCAAAACTTTCAATATAGAGAGAATCAGAAGATCAAAGAGAGCATTTTTATCTGTTGATACAGGTCTAATTTGTAAGGAATTTGTAATTCTGCCTTGATACACCCACCCCCACCCCAGCTTTGGCATTGAAATTCTTCTGTGTGGTGTGCTTGAAAGGAATCCCATCCTGCCTCTGTCTGTGGAGGCTCCTGGTCTGCATGTTTGGTCAACAAGCAACAGTGGGTGGTCAGGCTGCAGCACAGGACAAGGGCCCGCTGTGCACAGGAAAATGTGTTCAAAGGTGTTTAAGGGCGGTGAGGAAGTCAGCCGCCCTTCTGAGAGTCCTGGGGCTATAGATCAGTCCATTGTGGACTGTGAGAAAACTTGCTATATAGGCATAAAGGATGAGAAAATATAGTAAACTTATTCACCTGGCTGCACATGTGCAGGCTTGCCTTCAGAATGTCTCTTCTGCACTTTATGTTGTATAGACCCCTGTTAAACAAATATTGACAGTTATTTGCATTTAAAATAGGCAAAACCTTGCACAGCTTGAGCTGAAAGGATTTGAGCAATATATGATAAGGTTTCCTGAAGTCTTATGGAATGTAGGTATAATAAGCATTTTTCTATAGTCTTCTTAAAGTCCTCCTCAGTTTTTTTTAAACTGATTATTGTAGGATTCAGAGTTTTAGTATAAATCCTTGAGTTTGTGAGCTTTGTGGGAGATCTTTCCTCACCTATAGATGAGCATAAAGCTGGACTATTTTTAACCTAGTAGAAATATCATAGTTGCTGGAGGGAAAAAAAAAGCAAATGTTTTAACTTGGTCTTTTATTGATGATTCAGGACCTCACACTTACTGGTAAATATTGTAATATAGTGAAGTGACTGGTATTGTTCTGAAGAAAGTAACTCCTGCAACTTTTAAACAAATTTTCCACTGTTTTTCTCTTGTTAAAGCCAAATTTCTGTTCTGCATTTATACAGTATTTAAAAACTAATTTTATGCTTGTTTATAATTTGTCAGATATATCCAATGCTCACATCTCACAATTAGAAAAATAATTCCTTTTGACTTTTTTTTTTTTTTCTGTACTGGATATTGAACCCAGGGTTTTATGTATGTGAAGCAAGCGCTCTACTATTGGGCTTAAGAATTTCTTTTGACAATGTTGCTATCGGATATTATAGAAACTTATGTAACTGGAGAAATGAGATTGAATTTTTACTGTCAATTATTTCCAAGTATAGTTTGTGTGTGTGTGTGTGTGTGTGTGTGTGTGTGTGTGTGTGTGTTTCTTCATCTCAATTAGGTAAAGCATTTTTTTCTTCCAACTTTTTGTAGATGAGATGTATCATTTATATTGGTAAAATTGTAAATATTGTAATACTAGTTTGTGGAAGTTAAAAGATAAAGCCAGATCTAAGAACTCCTTTAGAATTTTGTTTGTACCATTTTTCTTATGAATAATACATAGTAGAATTTCTAGAAATGCTTTATAATGATTTTTCACGCCATAGGGTTTGTGCCTACTTGAATTACTCCAGAGTAGTCTTGACCCTGTAGTTATTTCTCAGATAATTTTGACAGGCTGCAATGTATAATTTTTTATCTTAAGTTTATTCATTTGAGAACACTTATTGGTTACTGTGCTTAGTGTCTTTAAAATTAGCCAAGCTCTAAAATCCATAAAATAACATCACAAAATTCTAATGAAGTACCTTTAATATTTACCTTTAATATTTGTGTGATATAATTTCCTTTTAAGGCATAATTTTCACATTTGCTGTATATGTAGAGGCAAACTTTTTATACTTTTAAGATAACACCAGTGATGAGTTTCTTAAAGTGTAGGAATAATGAGCAGAATAAACTTTTTTTTTTCCAATTTTGTTTGTAATGATGATTTAAAATTTTATACTCAAACTTTGAATCACAGGATCAGAATTTTACTGCTCAAGAAGTTTTTACAAAATGCATGGTTTAAGCACTAATGTTTTATAGGTATGTTTTACAGAATAGGCCTGTGACTAAGTGCTATAGAACCCCATACCAGCTATATAGTCATGAGACTTCTTCATAGAATTAATCCCTGCCCTACTGTCTTATATAGGGAACAATTAGTATTGGCCCAAATGAGGGCATAACATAAACATTTTCATTGAGGGTAAAAGTAATAACTTCCTATTTGACAAAATCTTCTTAAAAGTTTCCATCTGATGGGAAGTAGTTCAGTGATAGAGCACTTGCTTAATATGCATGAGGCACTAGATTCGATCCCTTGCACTAAAGAAAAAGAAAGTTTTGTTTTTCCATTCAGAAAAAAAATAGTGGGGAAATTTACTGCCAAGAAAACAAATTACCCTTCAAAATTCATATATATTTTTTAATTTTTATTTATTTGTTTACATAAGCTCTCTTATTATTTTTTGCATTACAATTCTTAATACACCTTTATACCACAATTTATCATATCTCTAGTATTAGTTTGGAAAGGAAAGTCAAACATAGCTTTATAAAAACTTCAGTCTCGGTCACCTACACAAGGTTTTATTGCAAGCAAGCATTCTAATGAAAAATCAAAGTAGTATGGATATAGTTGAACACTAATCCTCAGCTAACTGTCAATGGGAAGAAAATTTAGGTTTTCAGGAAAAATATACAAAATAACATCATTTTTAGTTGCATATGATACTCTCACATATAACTTTATATTGTCTTTACATTTCTCTTAAACACATTGCTAACATATTGTAAGGTAATACAATCAAGATAAAATAGGCTAATTTCTTGTGAAATATTTTATTAAGAAATTTTTTTTTTTGGTATCTGGGATTGAACTCAGCGGCACTTAGCCTCTGAGCCACATCCTATCCCTTTATATATATATATATATATATAATTTTGAGACAGGGTCTTTCTAAGTTGCTTAGGCTGGCTTTGAACCTGCAATTCAATCCTTCTGCCTCATCCTCCAGAGCTGTTGATATTATAGGCATGTACCACCATGCCAGGCTCTTATAAAATATCTTAAAGCCTTTGCTGATTTTATATTTTACAAAAATTATGGATTTTTTCCATCTTGTTCTTTTATAGTAATGCTTACTTATTGTCAAAACCACTTAATATTTGTAATAATTTTGTGAGGTAAAATATCAAGTCATACAGTTTAAAGAAGTGTCATAATCCTCAAGTTTTCTTTTTTGAACACTTGATAGTAAATTATTTGAAACAAATCATTTAAAATGTTTCCATCTCTTTTTCTGCAAAGCAAAATTCTTTTAATTCCCTGTACAATAATGCATTGTAAGTTGTCCTCCTCCTCCTTTTTAGCAGAGAAAAGGAGCCAATGTTAGGGAGAGAAATGGCACTTCTAGGTCAGTACCTACTGCTTGGTTTATAAGGCTTATGTATTTAGGTGCAATGGTGCAGTGCTACTTTCTGGTCACTCAGTGCAAATAGGTCTCACAAATGTGTTCCAGATGCTGATTTATCCTATAAGGGCATGTGTTGCTGTTATACTTGCTGGTGACGTTAGGCTATCAATTAAGAAATTAGTTTGTTTAATGTTCTTTGTCTGATATCACAGAAAACTGATGATGTGGTTTCTAATAGAATAAAAGCATATTCTTAACACAGTTTCTGTTATTAAAGAAAAAGATAAATCAGTCTTTTAACAGTTTCAAAATTCAAGATTTACTTAAACTACATAAATGATACAATATCAAACCATTTAAATTAAAGTTGTCAAGATATCAGTTATGGGGAAAAGATTTTCTGAGAATCACTTATGCAGTGATAATTGTATTATTTGTAGAATGTTATATAGCATATTTTTCAGGAAACTAGGAAGCACTTTTCTTCTTTGTCATAAATTTATAGTACTGAAACCTGCAAAAGTAACATTTTTAAATTAAAACATTCTCTTATACTTTTTAAAACACATTTTAAAATATAGATAAAAATGGATATAGATGTAATGTGATGCTAAGTTTGAGACCCCTCTGGAGTTTCCTTTTAAAGTGTATCAGAAAATTAATATTTTGATATTAACTTACTGAATTCTACTATTAATAGCAATAACTGTATAAACTTCAAAGTAAAATGTCATAAATCATTAAAATCTCAAACTTCCTATTTAACATAGAAAAATTATTTACAAAAAATATTGTTTCTTTACTTTTTTTTTTAACTCTGCATCACATGTCTTTTTTATTTGTTTTAACATTTTGAATTATATAAGCTTTGTGTTAAATGCAATAGTTTTCCAAATTAGTAATATATTTAACACAGCAGTCCAAAGATAGTCTTCAGAAACTTGCATCCCACTAAAAGAATCTGTCCAAATGATTTAATTTCTATTCCAGGTAACATTTACCTGGTACTGTATTATGTACAGTGGCTCATGAGGATAGTATATGCTTGTGAAGTCAGGGTTTCTCTGATCACCCGGTCACTCTGCTTCCTCACTCCTTTAGATTCTCTGCATAGCACTCATGCTAGGTTTTTATTATTTTTTTACTGGTCTATTTTTTGCCTCCACCTTTCTAAGGTAAAGTCCTTGAGAGCAGGGACTTATCTATCACCTTTTTCCCAGGGCCTTTGATTCCTGGCACACAAGACAAGCTCAATAAATAACTTGTTGAATGTAACTGGATAGCTAGCATTGGTGGCATAAAATCATCACCTTGTTCTCTTATTAAAATAAGGAAATCACCATACTAAAACGATAAATTATTTTTATTTATAAATGTGTTATATCCTTAGCACCTGACCTGAACACGAATCCATAAGTTTTTAAAGCTCTTTTAAGCTATTTAAAACAGGAAATACAGTTTTCAGTGAGTAATTTGAAATTTACCACTCATTAATACATTGAGGATATTATTTGTGGAAGGTCAATGACTATTGGAATATGGAGATATAATATTTAGTTCTTACCTCTGAGAACACAGTGGTCTGGTTTGGGACTAGGCAATAATACATAACTGTTAATGAACAGAAGGGAGATGTGAAATTGTTAAATTGTGTACATTCTGATTGACTTCTGTCAGAGGGCAAAGATAGATAACCCTTTTAGTTGTTACAGTTAGAGGCTGTGCAGTAGCTATAATTTAAGATGAATCTTTAAGGACAAGGGTTTAAACGGATGAAGAGGAAACATGAGTGAGGCCTTTCAAGTGGAGAGGATAGTAAATTAGGCAAGAAAAGTCAGGTGCTTTTTATTTGTTTTGTTTTGGTTTTTCAGTGCTGGGGATTAAACCCAGGGCCTCATGCATGCTAGGGCAAGTACCCATAAATGCTCCAACACTGAGCAACATCCCTAGCTCCTAAAGTTTTTTTTTTTTTTTTTTTTTTGTCCTGTGTATAGTAAATGCTCTGTAAATGCTCATTGAATTCCATTTATTTTGGAGATCTTTGAATTCTCCACTAAAGCACTTAGTGGTGTTTCTAGGGTCCTCTACAGAGCAACAAAGCAAATTTTACCACTTGAAACCAATATCCTTACAAACTCTTTTAGTACTATGTGATGCCATTCCTATAATTCTTGAGATCCATTTTAGAAAAATTGTGTCCTGAGTTTCAGGATAATTTGGAATGGAAAAAAAAACTGGTATAGCCTTTATCCTGAGGGTTTCTGGAAGACTTCTGGGAAGAGAATCAAGAAAACAGTATTTTTGTGTGAAATTTACCTAGGAAAAGAAAGAAAATTTTTTGATAATATCAGAATGTTCAGCTTTTGGAATATTAACATTGTGAAGTAAAAAGGATCCAAATTAGATGGCCTGTATCAGGAATAGAAATGGAATCAAATTCTACATCCCAGAAAAAAAGGATGAGATTTGGGAACTTAAATAGAAATTGTGAAAAAGCCAGAGAAGATTCATGCTGTAAAAATGAGTCAGGTCTCCATGACTTCCTTTCCAACTGTCAATGAGTTGTTTTGCAAAAAATTATTTCTCCTCCCAGTTTTAATGTTTACAGCCTTACTTGCCAGTTTTCATGCTTGCTGTCTAAAATGACACACATGTTCTACCACATGATTTCAAAATAATGGATTAAATCTTCCAAATTTGTCATGGTAGGAATGATTTTTAAAGCTATTTAGAGAAAATATTTTTTATTTTACTTAGTAGATGCTTTATTTAAAGATTAGAACAGTAGAGCAAGAAATAGCCTCAGAGAAACAGTGCATTAAATCAGTTAAGTAAGAATGTATAGAATAAATGGGAATATCACCTCTCTCTTGCAGGTAACCCTGGCCTGCACAGTCCCATGCTGGATCTTGATAATGATGTGCGACCTTCTGTATTGGGCCACCTCAGTCAGACAGCATCACTAAAGAGAGGCAGCAGTTTTCAGTCTGGTCGAGATGACAGTAGGTGTCAACACCCCTCCCCCTCCCCAACACACACACACTTACTTGGTCTTTTAAATCTGTACTCATATGATTTCAAACTTTCTTCCTTTTCTTGGAAAATTCCATGATTTAGTGATGTAAATGGTATGAAATATTATCAATTCTTACCTCTTGTGCTTATTAAGTAATTGTGCAGTAATTAAATTTAATTGATAGGGTCTTTTTTTCCCTTTTCCTTGTGGTTTACTCAGTGCTTTATTATAGAGTCAATTTCAACTTTTCTGACCCCCCCCCTTTTGGTGTTACTATGGATTGAACCCAGGGCCTTGTGCTTGCTCAACAGATATTATACCGCTGAGCCACATCCCAGCCCAACATTAGTTAATGTTCAACCTAAAAATGTCAGGTACTGTATTTCTCATCTGTTCAAGTTCTATTCTTCTTTGTTTGTTCTAAATTGAACCTAGGGCTAAGCATATGCTCTATTACTGAGTTATACCCCCAGCTAGTCTTTTTAAAATCTTCCCTTCCTTTGTTATTTTCATGTTTTCCTTTAAGTATTTGAAGATAGTTATACCTTTAAGATATTATAATATGAATATTATGCCATAGATATTATATTATATATTATAAATATGATATAAAGATATCTTTTAATAGCTATTAATTTCATCATCTGTATCATTTCTGGATCTGTTACTGTCAAATAATTTTTCTTCTTCTAGCTATGATTCCCATTCCCTTGCTTTCGGGTATTTCTAATGATTTTTGTGGTTGTTAGTGTTTGTCACACACTTTATGTTCAGTGGTGAGTGTCTGGGTTTTATTGTCTTCTTTATTTTTTTTTTTTTCAATATTTATTTTCTAGTTTTTCGTCGGACACAACATCTTCGTTTTATGTGGTGCTGAGGATCGAACCCGGGTCGCACACATGCCAGGCGAGCGCGCTACCGCTTGAGCCACATCCCCAGCCCCTTTATTGTCTTCTTGTAAATAATGCTAGCCAGGCAGTTAAAATCAATTCATTTCTATCATGGCCTACGTGATATCTGAAAATTGTTGAGTTTATAATTTCCTAATTGGTCTTTACCTAGCTTTGTGAAGTGTTTGAACTCCAAATATGTATGACCTAGTCCTCAGCAAAAAAACTTAAGAGAATCCCCATACAGATCTGAAGCTTTATTTATTTATTTGTTTAAATACCTAGCCCTTTTCTGTCCTGAACTCTCCCTGCAATTTCTAGTTACTCCAGCCTCCTTAAACTTTGTTCTACAACTCAGAAAGGCCACTGAGCTTTATTTTAATTCCTCCTCCTTTGCCTCTTTATTCCAGAAACTGGCTGAAAGCAGGAACCCTGAGTGATGATGGGCTTACTACATGTATTCCCACCCCAGGGATCACAGACCTGTGCTGCCTGCTATCAGTATCTGAAAACAGTTATTTCATAGGGGCTTGCCATTCTCAATGCTGGTCTAGTTATTTATGGCTGAGGTTAAGTCTAATTCTTATTACTCTAGCATGGCTAGAAGTGGAAGTCAAAGAAATCAAGTTTAATTTTCTTAAAGTTATATTTTGAAGTTGTAACATTATGAAGTTTTGCTTATAATAAAACATGGATATGAATAAATTTGAATAGGTTCTTTCTCAACTTTGTGATCAAATCAACCTACATATTTTGTGATTTCTTTTGGGAAAAAATATGAATGTTTCTGCCATATGTCCTTAGTTCCTTTCTTCATTCTTAGGCAATTACTCTTGATGTTATTCTGTCAGTCATATATCATGTGACCCTTAACTAATCATGTGACGTTTAACTAAGACTTGTTGGAAAAGAAAATCCAATTATTATTCAGTTATAATGATAAGAATTTGGATGAAGTAGACTTAGAAGGAATGGGGGAGAAAGGAGTCTATTACATATACATACACGTAAGAAGAATTTACACATAATGTAAAAGTAAGAATTATTCTCTGTCACTGGGCAGGAGGTGCAGGAACTGTGCTATTTTCTGAGAACCTTGGTGACTGAGTGCCAGTATGTTTAGTGATGGCAGAACTCCCATTCCCTGTGACTGTCCAACAACATTATTTCTCCACTATGTGAAGTCTGGCAAAATAGTTTCTCTGGTTAATGTGCCATAGAAAGATTCAGTCAAAGGAATCTTTTGGAATTGATTTGTTATGTTTTTATTTATGATTGTTTAAGTACTTTTTCTATCTTAAAATCATTTCAATTTATAATGCTCATTTAGGGATTTAACAAGAAAGTGGGTGAGTTTACTTTGCTTATTTTATGGTTTTTAAAAAGAAATTTTTCTTTTAAAGCAACAAAAAAGCAGATGATGTGGCGTATACACCTGTAATCCCAGTGGCTTAGGAGGCTGAGGCAGGATGATTGTGATTTCAAAGCCAGTCTCAGCAAAAGTGAGGTGCTAAGCAACTAACTGAGACCTTGTCTCTAAATAAAATACAAAATAAGGCTGGTGATGTGACTCAGTGGTTGAGTACCCCTGAGTTTAATCCCTGGTACCCAAAGAAAGAAAGAAAGGGAGAAAAAAGACAATATTCCTTATTTTTTGCCTTGGTTTGGGGCGTAATCTTCATGAAGAACTGCTTTTTTACACCTATAGAGTATAGATACCTACATTATTATCTATATGCACAGGGTACATTTATAGGCAGTGAGCTAGGACAAACTACATAAAGAGCTGGTACAGGTTCAATGGGTTCTGCTTTGGACACTTTTACTTTAATTTCCCATCAAATAAGCCTTGCAAAGAATATGTGAGATAAAGGTACAGATGAGTTTCTCACAGTGAGGGGTTGGATAGTGGTGGTGGTGGGTACAAAATAATAATAGATTTGGCTGCATGGAGGAACTAGATATTTGGAAACATTGTTCTTGGGAAAGATACAATGTTTATTTGTTACCATGTATTGAAAATTTTTCACTGCTTCAACTTTTAGATTTTTCTCCTCCTGTTTTTTACCTTGTTATTAGAACACACCTGCCCCTGGCATGCTGCCTGCTTTTGGAAAATAATCTATCATTTACTTTTTAGGAAAAAGAATCTGTAACAGCTCTATCAACAAATGAAAGCTACTTCTTAACTTCTTAGCCTTGCCTCACATTGCTATTGTGATGTACTGAATTGACTGTTCTGTTAGATTGTGAAGCTCTGTGAAAGCAGAGCTTGTTCAGCATTAGTGGTGAACAATTCACACAGATCTTGAGTATAGCCACATGATAAGCACACTGTGAATCATCAATAAATATTGGTCGAGTAAAAGTTTACAATGTGCCCTTAACTAAAGAATCATGCCTTTCATACATGTGAAAAATGAGTTTAGAACGTGCCTGTACAACATAGGCAGAGGATTGATATGCATAAGAAAAAAAAAAGAGGCTCTAAAAGCAGCAAAAAGGAAGTTTCAGTGGCTTGGAAGCATATGAATCGGTACTCAACCTCATTCATAACAATAGTAATAAAAGTCAGTATACTATTGTAGTGAAATACCAGTTTGGCAAAAACCCCAAGCTTTTGTTTTAGGTTTTGTTTTAGCTTTTGTGTTTGGTTTGTTTGTTGGTGAGGTTATAATGAAGCTTATACTTTCATGTGTTGTTTGATAAAGTGTACATAACTTCTTTAGAATGCAATTCAATAATATTTCTCAAAATTACAACTGCATGTACTCTTTGACCCAGTAGTTCTTATAATGGAGTTTATTCTGTACAGGCACATGTGCTAAATGATATAGGCATACTGTTATTGGCTAAAGCATTAGTTTTAACTGCAAAAGACTGAAAACAATCTTTTCTATTAGAAGATAATTTCCTATTAGACTACCTCCAATATTAAATACTGTGTCCTCTGTATCTATGGGAAGAAAGAAGAGGAACATATTAATTGTGAAGGTGGAAGATAAGAATCATTGTTAGATGAAAAAAGCCAAGCATCAAATGAGTGTATTTAGTATACTTTCATTTTTGTAAAAAAAACAAAACTTAAAGTGACAGTTGGGAGGAAGAGAGTACATATTTATGTTTGTACATACAAAAAGCTTTTAGCAAAGAATCACAAGATACTTGTTACAGTGGTTTCTTACAGCTGGACCAAGGGCTGGGCAAATGGGGGTGGGGGCCAGGCAGTGTCTTCCACTGTTTTATTTCCTAGCCATATATTAACAAGTTAGAAAGTTATTAGACATTTTAAAACAAATACAATTTACACCTCCTTCCCTGTAATACCAAGAAGAATAGCACTTTTTTTTTTTTTTTTTTTTTTTTTTGGCCTAGGGGTATTTTGAAAAACAGTGGTTGGTCATGGAGTTAATGGAAATCCTTGTTGGAAGCTGACTTGTCTTTGATGTTGCTAAATAACAGATCATAATTCCCTCCACCCTCCAGCATTTCTGATAATCACTGAAGTGGGACTGGTGAAGGGCTTTGTGGGATCTTGCAGCAGCTCCCAAGTGAGCAGCTAGGGTAGAAGCAGTGAAGACAGGAAGG
Source organism: Urocitellus parryii (assembly GCF_045843805.1). Lineage (NCBI taxonomy): Eukaryota > Metazoa > Chordata > Mammalia > Rodentia > Sciuridae > Urocitellus > Urocitellus parryii. Next base: position 130,629,271 of record NC_135538.1, on the reverse strand, counting down.
AATCCTGAGCCAAGTAGCCAAACAGTCAACCCTGGGATAAACAAAGAGGGAGCCTGAAAATAGCTACAGGTGCCTAAATTTCTACATATGTTTTTGTTCCCAAGAATGTATTCCTCCTCAAAGAAATCTAAGGCTTTATTTCTTAGTTACTGCTATAAATAATGTAGAACCAAAGAGGTTTCAATATTTTTTTTCTGAATTTCTATCTTATGGGAGGAGTTATTCATTCAGTGATTGCACTTGAATATGCTCCTTTATGACAACTGGATTCTTGACTGAATTTTCACCATCTAGGGTATATAATGACATTTCTCAAAGGTTGTAATTAGCTTTTAGTTTCATTAGATGGCAGAGCAAGCCCTTATGTTGGCTTTTCTTTGCTGGTTGAAGGCATGACTTTTTGAAGAAAACTACACTATCCTGAGGATAAGGTTGAAAAGCCAAAGTACCCTTCTCTCCTGGTCCTCCCAGCTGATGGTGTACTGGCCTGACCTGTCATCCTGGTCCCTGCCTGGCCTGGCCTGGGATGCTTTAGAGGGTGCTCCTCAATACCAGACTGAAACAAGAAAAGTAGGGACCTTGGTGACTGTTGTGCTCTAGAGTATGATATGAATTAAGAAATATTGCTGTGGGGCTGGGGTGGAGTGCTTGCCTGACATGTGTGGGGCACTGGGTTCGATCCTTAGTACCACATAAAAATAAAATGGGGGTATTGTGTCCACCTACAACTAAAAAACTACATATTAAAAAAAAAAAAAAAGAAATATTGCTGCATCACTAAACTGACGTTCCATAGCCAAAGTGGGCCAACACAAGTTTCTACCCATATTTAGGTTATTTCTTCTTTGTATTTCATTTTTAGGTGTGGGTATGAGTAGAAAATCATATCTTCAAATACATTATTTTACTGATTCACAAGAGTATTCATAGTATTTTATTCTTCTTTCCCTTAGCATGGAGATATAAAACTCCCTACAGAGTGGCATTTGTTGAAAAATTAACCAAGCTTGTTTTAAGTCAGCTGCCTAACTTCTGGAAACTCTGGATTTCCTATGTTAATGGAAGCCTTTTCAGTGAGGTATGTAAAGGAAATAAACTATAGGTGGAGCTAAGTTATTGTGAATTTCTGTTCTTAAATATTTATTTTAGATTTTGAAACCTTAGAAGCTTGAACCCTGTAATTGTCATTTTATATCTTAAGATTTACTTAAAAGTGTTATTAAACACTGATACTTGGTGGCCACATGACCTTGATCAAATTACTTGATTGTTCCAGGACTCAGTTTCTTCATCTATAAAAAGCAAATGGTAAGGGTATTCATCTCAACAAGTGGTTATAAGGATTAAATGAGGAAAACAACTAAATTAAGAAAAACATGAAGTATTTTCAAGGATTCAGACTCAAGTATAATGTCAGGACAAATTGTGAATGAAATTACTTTGGTAAACTGTGAACAAATAATAAAGCACAAATAAAATGTTTGCAGCTTGTACACAGGTCTGAAATAATTCACATAACTAGAATTTCTTAATGGGAATGAATTTAAAAATCATGTCAAATAGCCCCATTTTTTCAACCTACTTGAGTTCTTATGAGCCTTTACATTTTAATGAGCCATGCATTTACTTAATATCTTAATTGCAATGTGCATATGTCTCTGACTTATGATAGTTCAACTTTACAGTGGTGTGAAAGTGATAACAATAGAAACATCACTTTGAATTTTATGTTTCTTAAGCTAGGGACATATGGTGTAATCATCACTTGTGATGGTAGGTGGCAGCAGTGAGCAGGAAAATAGCCCATACACTATAGTTTATTGTGTTACAAGTTATAATATCTATAGATTATATATGTTAAATGCATTTTTAACTTAGGATATTTCTAATTTATGATGGGTTTATCAGTACATAATGCCATTGTGAATTGAAAAGCATCTATAGTTGGCAGAGTGGAAAGTATGAACATAAAAGTAACGACTTTGACTTTTGTATGTCACACTTGGAAATCAGACTTATCACTTTATGACCTCACATCAGATACTTCACAAAAGGCCTCCATTTCTTGGAATATACACTGTAAACATCCTTTGCCTCTAGTTGCTACCTGGTCCCACCTGTAAGATTAAGAAGATGGTTCTGTTTCTTGATTACAACATATGTCCCTAGCTTAGGAAACACACAGAATTCAAAGTGATATTTATCACTTTCACACCATTGTAAAGTTGAACCATCATAAGTCAGAGACATCTGTATATTACTATTAAGATATTAAGTAAATGTGTGACTCATTAAAATGTAAAGGCTCATAAGAACTCAAGTAGATTGAAACAATGGGGCTATATGACATGATTTTTAAATTTATTCCCATTAGGAAATTCTAGTTATATGGATTATTTCAGACCTGGGGGAACTCTGTATAGCTCTAGGAGGGCTAGAAGAGGTGTGGGGGTATTCATGAAGGTCTATTTCCTGCTTTTTTGAACTTGACAACATGGAAAGTAGACATGAACAAAGGATAAACCTTTTTTTTTTCCAAAAATAAAATGACAACACCCCCCCCCCCAAAGATGGCACATTTTTGATGTTTTAGATCCTTCCTCCTCAGTGAGAAGTAGTTAGGTATCTGAATGCTCTAGTGTTCTGTTGAATCTCCTTTGACCATGAGCATAAATTCACTCAGATGTTAAAGAAATAGAATTGTCCTCTGGAGGGTTTTTTTTCCCCTTTATATTAAAATTCCTTGTCCATGATCTCTTTTCTGCCTATGGATTCCTAGATCTTTATTTATATGATTGGCTGGTTATCCAACCTATAAAATTTACTTCTTGTATGAAAACCAGAAAAATGGTAGTACATGAAAACCCAAGTTTTTAGTGCTGAAAAACAAATCACATAACAAGTACAATTTTTATTTCTTTAACATCAAAAGTGTATTAATTACTCTAGAGGTACAATTTTAAATATTAAGGCAATAATTGACAACTTTTTTGCTTTACTTTGTATCACCTGGTTATGCAAAACCTCTGTTGAAGAGTGAACTTTAAAAGAGGGAATCCTATACAATAAAGTGGGGCTTGACTGCTCTTCATAAATATAATGTTGTTTATTGCTAGCTTCGGAAGAGAATACTTTAACTTTAGTTTTGCAGGTCGGCTGAGAAAAGTTTTTCGAATGCTCTGCTTTCATGCGTTTCACACTTTGATTTGTCTTTCCATGGATCTCAGCTAAATGAATGTGGGCAGCTTGCTGTGCTGGAAACAGGCTTTGGGTCCTTTACCCTATTCCACAGTGGAGAAGAGATGCACCGCTGGCACCACAGCTTCCTCTTTACAATCTGCTCCATCTCTAAACCAATTCACTTATGTGGACAGGAAAGGTTGTTCAAAGATTTTCTCACAACACTAGTGTTACAAACAGAAATAGGCATGACCTTTACTTCTCTATGACTACTTCCATAGGGCTGCTTTGAAAATTCTTTGAGTTAAAGTAAGTAAAGTGCTTATAACAGTCTCTGGCAGATAAATAAGAGTTTGTTCTTATTATTTGGAATAAAATTTATGCCAGGGCTGGGAATGTGACTCAGTGGTAGAGTACTTGCATAACATGTGTGTGGTCCCTGGATTGACTCCCAGTACCAACAACAACAACAAAAAAAAAAAAAAAAAAAAAAAAAAAAAGAGAGAGAAAGAAAATTAGAGTGCTAAACTATTAGAGTAGAATTGAATGATGTAAAGGTAGATTAACTCACCTCAAGAATCAGTCCCTTAGGAAATGGATTGTAAACTATATTATTTGTTTCTAGCCAAATATGTTTTTTTCCTCTCATTTGGATCAGTTCCTAAAGGTGAACCACCCAATACAGTCAGTAGCTTGCTTTATTTTGACTCTTTTTAGAGTCATAAAGTTTCTAATAGCTTTTGATCTGGGATATTTTAGTGAAAGGGGATATATTTTCCTTCCTTGTAGGTTCTACCTACTTATGGTAAAAATATGAAATATAATTAAGTATAATTTGCTGTACAGATTGAAGCATGTTTTAAAACTCTTTACCATCTATTGAGAAGCTCAAAAGGTAACAAAGGAAAATAGCTAGGAGTGGAAGAGTTGAAAAGTGTGTCCATCCTGTCAGTCTATGAGTGAAATCTAGAAACTTAATACTGAGAAGAATTTTGAGGTTTTTTTTTATTAAAGAATTTATTTTTTTAGTTGTAGATGGACACAATACCTTTGTTTATTTATTTTTTATGTGGTGCTGAGGATCGAACCCAGTGCCTCATGCATGCTAGGCAAGTGCTCTACCACTGAACAACAACCCTAGTCCCTGAATTTTGAGGTTTTTGATAGTTGATATTTAACCCATTTGGTCCCATTGTTTCAGATGTAGAACACCTATAAAAACTTAAATTAAGCAACAAGTATATCACTTATGGTAACTTTGAAATGATTATTATGTTCTCAGAATTGACAACTTGAGTCTTAATGCGTTAATTTCATACCAGAGAGCTTTATAATATTTGAATACAATTTACTTAAAATTTCATATTTTGTTATAGAACTATCTTGTTTTATTATTAAGAGTCCATCCGTTAAAGATTTAGATGAAGTTTCCAACAGTTTAAATAAATAGTCAGTTCTTCAAAACCTGTTAGCCCATGTGAAGTAACATAATGTGAATCAAAACAGTGAAATCTAGCCGTTGGTCTTACCACAAAGTAGTTTTGGTCTGTGTGTGCAGGAAAGAGTTAAGGTTTTTAGTTAACGAAATGGTTAATAATAGATTAAGATCTCTCCTTTAGATAGTTTTAAATGTAGTGTATTTTTGAATGAAATTTTTTAAAGTATCCAAATATATGTTAATAATTGGGAATTCTATCTTAAAAAGTTGTATAACTCATGCAATTAAAATGTACTGTAGATTCCAAAGCTAGATTTTTTTTTTTTTAAGTAGGGTAAACCTAAGGAAATTCCTTGTGTTGGGAATGTTCAACTCCTTATCAGATTAAAACAATATGTAACTGTTGTTTCATTAGCAATTGCATGCATTAGACCTAACTCCTCTTTCCCTTTTACTTTGCATATATTTGGAGACAAGTCCCTGAATTTTACAAAATTATTGTCCAGTAGATGTCATCATACATTTATAAGCACCTGTTTTGTGATCAAAATTATCACAAAACATAGCCTTAATTTGAGATATTTGTTGAATGGGAGAAAGATGGGGCACCAAACCCGCGGCCTGATATGTGTTTGGCAAATGCCCTACTATGGAACCATGTTCCCAGCCCTTGATGTGATACTTCTTAACTACACATTTTCAACTCATTTTCTTTCATTTAAGAGTATTTACAGAACAACTGACTTTGAAATAATCTTTCCATTGAACATCCCCCTTATGTACAAAGTTCAGGTACTGTGGAAGATATAATTAGAAAAGACTGCCTCTGACAGTTTTATGCTGATATGTCTCTTCTTTTTTCTATAGCATACCAGAGTAGGAATGTGTGAATCAGGGTTCTCCAGAGAAACAGATCAAATAGGATATGTGTAGGTATTCATAACACCCCCTTCTCTCTCTCTCTCCCTCCCCTCCCCCTCCTTCATACACACACAAGGAGAATTGGCTCACAATTGTGGAAACTGACAAGTCAGGTGTAAAGGGTGAAGCAGTAAGCTGGAGAGGAGACCCAGGAGAACTGGGTCCAGTGTGAAAGTCATTAAGCTTGAGATCCAAAAAAAGCAAATGTTTCAGTTTAAGTATCAAAGAAAAAAAAAAAAAAGATGAATACCCCAAGTTGAATAGAAAGCAGGAAGAGTTCCCTCAGAAACAGGGAAACAGCCTTTTGTTATATTCAGACCTTCAACTGATCAGATAAGGCCCACCATATAGGGGAGGGCCTCTTGCTTTACTCAGTCTCCTGATTTAAGTGTTAACTTCATCCGGGAACACAGATTCATATTTGAACAAATGCTTGGGCACCCTGTGGCCTATTCAAGTTGACAAATAAAAAATTAATGATTGTTCAAGTTTCTTAAATCTTCAGCAGTTCAGAATTCTGTTTCATTGTGTACTTCCTGACAGTGCAGTAGGAGTTGGGATCCTCAGGAGCTTCTGATTTCAACGTGGATAATAGTACTCCCAGTCCCCACACAAAACTTTCAGACTTCTGCATATACCTTTTGTTGACAACTTAAGTCTCCAGGAAGAATTGAGTGTGTTGAGTTCTTCTGAGACATATCATAGTATTTATGCCTGGCAGATCTCCTTCCAAGGGTTAGTCTGTCACCTTGAGACCTAGAACTTCAGGTTTTTCAAAAAGGCCTTCAGAGCACCACATTGTTTAGGTCAGCCATGCTTTTTGAAGTATGTTCAGGAATATAACCTAACCCCTGGTGGTAATTTCTTCGCCAGATATTTATGGAATACACTGGAAATCCTCTGTATGCCAGATACTGACACAAACACATGCACAGGTAGCTACCAATATTACAGACATACATTTGTGCACATACACATGACATAGAATATGCACATATATACATGCATACATTATATGAGTACACGTGCGTATAGCTTCAACATGCATATACATGCGAACATGCACACACAATATATATATGCAGACACAAATTCTGAAATAGACATATGTAGTATAAATAAAACACTGACAAGGGTAAGCCTGACCCTTTTCCCTCTTGGAGAGGTAGGACCAAAATATATTTTTAAAAAAGTCACCCTAAGCCCTGCAAAAGGCTGTAAAAGAAACAAAAAGAAGCAAAAAAACTTTTTCTTTTACCCTGAGATAAAAATTGTAGTAGTGGAATGGAATGGATGTAAGGTCTCTCTGGATATTTAAGCTGACACTTGGCATATGAAAAGGAAACAATGCAGGAGGGATTAGCAAGCAGTATATGATGAATGGCACATGTGTCATGTGGCATCTGAAAAAATGGGAGGAAAGCCCCAGACTGTCCCTAGCAGCCATGCACATGTCAGGAGAAGCTCACTGGGCTGGCCTCCTGTGTTAAAAAAGATCACTTTGGTTGCCTATTCTAAATAAATTGTCAGAGTGAAGGTGGCAGGAAAGAGTGGTGGTATTGGATGAAGGTTTTATGTTGGAGAGAAATTGGTAGGCATGATTTGTATTTTGGAAGTAGTGTTGATTGGTCTTGCTGGATCAGATGAAAGAGATGAGGGTAGGTTGTCAGATATAGCTCTGTAACAGGTTCCTGAGTGAACAGGTTTGCCATTTTCAGAGCCTGAAAGATTTGAGAAAGAATGTGCTTGGGAGGAAACATACCAAGTTTCTAAGATAGTGGACTCAAGAAGAGATTGCAATAGGCAATTTGAGATTCAAGTATGGGTCTCAGAGAAAACATTTGCACTGGAGATACCATTTGGAAGGATAGAAATACCATTTGAAATTGTAGGAACAATTAGTGGGAGAGTAAAGAAAGAAAAGTGGAGGAAAAGTGTTCACAACATTCAGAGAACAGCACTAGCCCCTTAGTGAGCAGAACATTAATTTGCAAATATTTCAGCACTGAGGTTCTATATTACCAGCAGCATGATTCGGCTGGGGAAGGGAGGGCAGTACTGGGAATCAAACCCAGAGCTTCACGTGTGTTTTGTAATCCAATTGTGGGATTTTGACTGAGCACTATACTGGACAAAAACAGAAAGCAAGCTAGCAGACTCTGAGAGCTATTTGGACTTGCCTAAGTGGATATGACTCAGACAAGAGGCACAGACAGGTCACTTTCCTTACCACAGTGCCCAGGGTGGTCAGATTTCATATATATATATATATATATATATATATATATATCACATCACTCTCATACTTAATACACTTTACTTATTTTCATTCATCTTAAAAATAAAGGAAAATATCCATTTTGCTGTACTAAGAATTTAAAGCATCAGTGAACCTAGGAGTCAGCTTTTTTGAATGGTTATTGAGGTGAATTTTGAGCTTAGGGTTTTTATTTATACCTTTAATCCTTTCAAAGCAAAAGTGAATTTCTTCTAAGAAAAAAATGACAATTTCATAGTTTAATATAAAATTTAAAATAAGTGTAAATTAGAGTTTGAAAGATGAATATTTATGTTTGTGCTGACCATTTCTTGTCAGTCCTGTCAGACATTTTTGTTGGAAACAACCAACAATCTAATCCTTTGTTTACTCATTCATATCAATATTGTTAATTATATAAATTCTATATACTGTTTCTTTAGTTTATACAATGTGTGTATATGTGTTCTATATATCAATAAACACGACTTGTATTTTAAAGTTAATTTGAAGTCAATAACATAATCATTGATAATGTGATTGTTTTTAACTTGAAAGGTCTCTTGCCATGTATATGTAAGGGTTTTAATTTTAAGGAATAATTTTTACATAATATCCATGAAATGTCAGAATCTTCTTTCACATGGTGTAATTTTGTTGTTGCTTTTATATTTGGAGTGTTTTCTCACCTTGCCCTCCTAGTATTTAATTGTTAAAAATTGGTTAATAAAATGCCAACTGAAATCCAGTTGAACAGATCTCTCTTTTAATCAATATGAAGTCTTCTACACATTACTTTAAGGAAAAGATGGAGTATGTCAAAAGCAGAAAAAAAAAAATTATTCTAGAATAGTAGAATGTATTTCTTCCTAAATTACACTGTAAAATCCCCGAAAGAAGAGCCGTAATTTATAATTTTTTAAAATAAAATTACATAATGCTTATATTTAAAAAGTATTTACCAGGGAAATAGAATGGATATCCTATGATTACTGTACCTTAATTTAGAGTTTACTCTTCATTTTACTTCTGTACTATCTAATGAGAAATTATGTTTAAAATGTTATCATGGATACATCGTAGTTTAACCGTAGTTTTAATCATAGTTTTAATTATTGAAATACCATATGAACACTTTCAAAGTTGGTAATTTCAACTTAATTTTTAGATTTATTTATGGGAATTGTTCCTAAAGGTTTTAGAAAGGTATGTAACTTCTTGCTGGTATAAGAAAGGTTTTCTAATTCGTCATCTTATAACCAGAAACTTAAATTATTTTTTAAGTATCCAATCAAATCAGCTCATATCTCATGTTCTATGTACAACTTTAAAAGATTTATTTTTATAAATTGTTCCTAAAAGACAACTAATATGTTTTCTTTGTTTTAAAATTTTTAAGACTGCCGAGAAGTCAGGCCAAGTTGAAAGATCAAAGAATGTAAGGCAAAGACAAAATGATTTCAAGGTAAGTATAAGTATGCAGAAATACAGAGTAGGGTTTTCTCATCTGAGGTTTTAAAATCTGAGAATATTTTACAGTGAAAGTATTTGTTATTGATCAGACTGATGACATTTCAGTACATTTCTGCTTGTCCATTTCTAGAAAATGATTCAGGAAGTAATGCATTCTCTTGTGAAGTTGATCCGTGGAGCTTTGCTCCCACTCAGCATCCGAGAGGGAGAAATGAGGCAGTATGGAGGCTGGGAGGTGAAGTCTGAGCTCTCTGGGCAATGGCTTGCTCATGTCATCCAGACCATAAGGTAAGTATAGACACATGGTCATCAAAAAGGGTAAACACACACAAATATACCTTCTTTTTTTTTTCGGGGGAGGGGGAGAGTGGACTTTAGTATGGGATAATGATGTTTTAATATAGTCAGCAAGGAGGAAATTTTCTTTGTCTCTGTCCTGTTGCCTCTACTATTTCTCGCTTATCATCTGATAATGAAACTCTTAAACATTCCTGGTTTTTATGTTGGATAAGAAAACCAAGTTGTATGTGTATCTTTTCTGTTGCTTAATTCAATATTATTGTTATACCATGATCTTGGTCTTCATTTCCTTTTTTTCATCATAATGGTATATAGCTTGTGAGCTCTATGAAACACAAATACAGATGATAAAAGCAATAGGAAGGAATTGCTTCAAGATCCCTTCTGCTAACTTTTGTTTTGTTTGTTTCCTAGGCTTACTTATGAGTCATTGACTGCCCTCGAAATTCCTAATGATATGTTGCAGACTATTCAGGATCTTATTTTGGATCTCCGTGTACGTTGTGTAATGGTCACATTACAACACACAGCAGAAGGTGTGTTAAGAAAAATTGATAACACTACTTGGACAATAGTTATCTGAATATACCCTCTTCTTTCAGCTTCCAAATCCTTGAAAATAAGTGAAAAGTACTCTTAGGAAATTCATCTCATTTCTATCTGTTCATCAGAGGTTTTTTCATTTTGGTATCTTTTCCAATCAATTTAGCTGAGATGAAAGACATGCAGAAATTGAAGCAGGTATACTTGAAAATAGTTCAGAATATAAGAGCATCCTTACGGCAAATGTTAAATAGAAAATGTAATATATAAAATATGGATTTGGTTTCAAAAATATGTGTATATTTAATTTTTTTTAATTTGGAAAAAACAATGTAAAACTGAGGAAAGGCTATTAGCAATGGTATTATGAATACTAGAAATTATAGATGCATTTTGATTTTTCTCAGGATTTTCTACATAGAATCATAAGAAGCAGTAAGGTTAGTTTTTATAAAGCAGCCTTTTAGGTATTAAATATTTTTGAAAACATTCGAGAACATTGTTAGAAATAACACAAACCATTACTATCTGCCACTGGGCTTTTTAAGTGGGGAAGTCACATCACTGTAGACTTGATAGTTAATACATTGTGCAGCTGAACATTCCCATCTTAATTCATCCCCTCACCCTTTCTCCCCAGGAATCTGTGCCAGCCTGTAATGTTGAAGGTTTGGGTAGTTTGCATTCCTTTAGCCAAGTGAGAACTATGCTGCCTGCCATTGTCAAAAATGTCTAGCATTCAAATAGAATCCCACGTATTAATCAGAAGTTTTAGGGAAAAAAATATTGTAGGGCTTATTTTGTGCTTATCTGTCCAGTTTAGAGTACTGAATAAGTTATCCTCAATCAAGTGATCATTAAGCCTATTTTCCAAATTGGGCTATGTAATAAAAATTTTTTATTTATATTAGTATTTTATTAGAAAAATCCAGTAAGCAATACATATTTAGTTTTTTAAATCTACAAAAATTAAATTCTATTCCTACTTTCATCAGGTTTTTACAAATCTATATAAAACAATTAAAGCCATACCCTTTGTAGAATTTTATCTTTATAAATATCAGTGAGATAATTATAATGAAAAGGACTGTATGCTTGTTTTCCTTGTAGAAATAAAGAGATTAGCTGAAAAGGAGGACTGGATTGTTGATAATGAAGGATTGACTTCTCTAGTAAGTTTAAATTCTTTTTCATTATTAGTCATTATTGTTTATTATATTAAAAATAAATCATTTACTACATTCATTAGGAGTTTATGCTCTCTGCATTACAACTCTAAATAGTTTTCTGAAAATAGAAAAATAAGCTTTTTTTATTTTTCATTTTTGCTTAATGCTAATCACATTTATTTAACAATTAGTGAAAACAGTGTGTTTCTTTTAGAGTGGCTCCTTTTCTTCCTGTATCACTATTTTTGTTTGCATTAGTTTTTAGAAAACAGATTATTCTTAATTCCATATTACTCAGCAACTTCAAATTTTCAGAAAAACTGGACAGAAGAAATACTCGTTCCAGCCCCTAAGCTTTGTTTAACAAAACAAAAATAACAAGCACAAATCTTTGCAGATGTGTTTACAGGTCAGGCAGCAACTATAACCATGGTCTGTTCTTTTCATATAGGTTTTAGGGTTTCAAAATACCTATGAATATAGTTTTCATAATTTATCATGTTTTTATACCTGACTTATGAATCCCCCTAATAATCCTGTATGTGGGTGTGTCAGTAAGATTGGCATTTGCCAATAAAACATCCTAGCGGTTTATATAAGAAAATTTCTTTTTATCACACATTGGCCAGATAACTCAAGAATTCTATACCTAGAGGCCCTCTGCCTTCTCTGTGGTTCTTTGTACTGGCTTCTGCTCAGGATGACCTCATGATAACTCACAGCCTCACTCCTGTTAGGAAAAAAGTCCAGGTCTTTTCTAGGAGCCATGGCTGACAGCTCTCCCCACATGTAGTTGGCATAACACATTTTTGTGTCCACATCCTCAGCAGCAGAGGCAGGGAAGTGAAGTTTTTCAGCCGAGTTTGTGGCTGCTCCCAATTTTAGTCTTACCTTAGTGAGAAAAGGGAGAAAATAAATTGTGGGAAGAATACTTCTGGTTCCTGCCTCAGATAAGAAAACAAGAATAAAATGATTTTGACCAGCTCAGAGTTATAAACCAGTGAGGAGCCAGGCTGCTGAGGGACAAAGCGCCCACATAATAGTTTTTCTTTTCCTTGAATTTTGAACATCTTATTAACAATCTTCCTTTAGCAATTGGAGAACTTGGGGCTTGTTGTATTTCTCCAAAATTGAAGGCTCTACATTAAGGTGATACAAATATATGCAAGCATTCCTTACATTAAGTAACAACATAGTTAAGCTTAACTTCCTTTTTTTTTTTTTTTTGTTAAATCATGCTTGAAATGAGTTAGAAAAGTTTATTGTTTTTAATAAATTTGTTATAATTCTATTTCCAAGAATCTCTAGAATAAAAATATCTTAATTAGATTTACTCCATTTGTCACTGTTATTTGTATTTAAATAAAAGCTATTCTGTATCTTTTTCCCCCTCACATTAAATTCAAAGAAAAAGATATGTAGCAACTAGGGCAGCCACTTGAGATCCTATAAGATAGAATGTAAAATATTTCAACTTTTATTATTGATTACATTTTGAAATTATGATATTTGTATACTTTGAATTAAATAAACTGTTAAAATTATTTGGTTTTAGTTTTTTTTAATGTGGCTACTGGGAAATCTACACTTCAATTTTGTTCTTGTGGCTCACTTTATATTTCTGTTGGACAGCACTGGTATGGAGGAAAATATACTGCATTTGATTTAGAATCAGAACTTATCCTGAAAAAGCCAAATAACCTGACTAACCCCTGTGCTTTAATTAGGAAAGGAATAGAATAATTCTTCCCAGTGTTTTGAGTTAAGATTAAATGAGATACTGTAGACTGAAGCTTTTGTAAACTGTAAAATTTTAGACAAACATAAAGAATCATTATTTGTTAATTGAACATGTGTAATGAATGGGGCCTCCATGGAAATTCCTTAAGTTTACATTATTTCTTATTATATTGTAAAGTCTGTTTTATACAACCCTGTCCTAATTATCATAGCATGCTTGAAGGACAGGTCCAAGAGATCGATGAACCGTCATCCACTGAGTATCTTGCCCCAAATGAAATAGGTATGAGCAAATTAAACATCAAATCACTTTAATTCCTGGTTTGTGATACCTGCCTAAAATTAGTTTTCTGCAAAGAAAAATGGGGGGGAGTATATGTTCAGTTTGAGAAAATTTAAGTCTTAGTTGCTGTGATTCTGTTTCATTAAAAAATATATATATATATATATATATATATATATATATATATATATATATATATAAATAAAAATTTGATCCTCAGCCATGAAATAGCTATATATGGTCAGCCCAGTGTGTGCTTCACTGACAGTCACTGTAACCAAAGACGGTTTGTTTACTTGATTATTGTAATTGTCCTCTGTGAAAATGACCTGGGATAGTTGCTACAAAATGTGTTTGTAGTCTGTCTTTAAAGTTTGACTACCCTAGTGCAATTATACCCGTAAAATGGCTAATTCATTGTTTGACCTGCCATGTAAGTATGTGTAGGGAAGATCTAAACCCCAGTAGACCATGAAACGAATGACCCATGAGAAGGAGCACATTGGGAGTCAGCCAATACATTTTCTGGTCAATGTCTTTGACGAAATAAGCCAACAGAATGGATCTGATAATGCTGACCAAGGTATTAGCCATTCAGCATGGATCTCTCTTAAGAGAAAAAATAAGTCAACACTTAACAGCACAAGTCTAGAATCTAATTTAAAGTAGTTTAACCTTATGTATGTGTGTAAAATTTTTAGACTTTGAACAATGACTTAGTTCTTGCAAAGCTTGTCACATTCCTCTAATTTATATTTTCTTAACATTTTCATACTACCAATCCCATTTGTTTCTTTTCCTGTGAGTGCTATAGGGAAACATTCTTATCACGTTAATGAAATGAATGTTGAGTTTTGCCACCTATGACTGTTATTTCTGCTGAAGTATTATCTTTAATTAGAACTTCCCTTCAGTGCTCCATAACAGCTTACTTGAAAGCATCCTGTTTTCTTCTCATGTTGAAAATGTTTTCTGCCTTTTTTCAATTTGGATAATTCTGAGAATTTTCTTCTTCAGAGGAACTGGAATGATTTGTGATAACTTCTTGTAGAGTAGTCACCTATCTTGGATGATTCACTGAAAATACACAGAGATAGCACTATTTGATTCTTTTTAGAAAAAAGGAAAGACAATTATTTAGACTGTCATTTATTCTCAATTTAACTGAAACTGCTCATTGAGCTTCTGTTACTCCCTGTCCATTTATTGTGTTAATATAAATGTAAAAATTTTAAAAGTGTATTTTTTTTTAATATTTATTTTTTAGTTTTCAGCGGACATAACATCTTTGTTTCTATGTGGTGCTGAGGATCGAACCCGGGCCGCACGCATGCCAGGCGAGCTCGCTACCACTTGAACCACATCCCCAGCCCCATTAAAATTGTATTTTAAATTGTAATACAAGAAACACTAAGTGAACACACATGAATGTCAGTATTTAACTGTTCATAGTTGAATTTTTCATTTTATTTTCAATATTATGATTATTATCATTGTTTTAACAACTTAAATTTTCATGCCTTCTGAGGCAGGAGGTCAAAGTTTAAGGTCAGTTCATCTAACAAACTTTTTTTTGTTTTTTCCTCCATGGTGCTGGGGATTAAACACCAAGCCTCACACATGCTAGGCACTAATAAACATTTTGACTCTTTAAATGCTTTCTGTGTAGTCATCATCCTATATGCCTCTTGTTTTCTACTTAATACTTTAAAATATTCTTTATGGTGCCCTCTGGTGGTTTAAGAGAGCAATAAAATCATTAAAGCCAAGGCACTATTTTAGCTTTCATTAAGTCAGGGCTACTTTTTTTTTTTTTTTAATTTTTAAAATTTATTTTTAAACTGATATATAAAAGCATAAACATTGTACATATTAATTGGATGTCATGTAATGTTTTAAAATTGCATAATTTTAAAGTTCAGATAAACATATCTATCTCTTCAAACATTTGTCATAAATAAATGGTGATTTTTAATGTATTTTTTATCAAATGGTACCTTTGATGGACAAAAATCTTTAGCTTTAATATAGTTGATGTTAGTTGATGTTTTTTTTCATCTATCATAAGAAAGTGTTAATTAGTACCACTTCTATTCAACACGGAATGGAGGTCACATGCCCTGCAACATGGCAAGGGAAAGGGGTGGAGAAGAACAAACCAGCTAGGAGGTAAGGGGATCATTAAGAATTACAAGGAATTAAAAAAATAATATAACTTGCAAATATATGATTGCATATCTAGAAAATCGTAAAGAATCTACAAACTATGAGCCTTAAAAAAAGGGCTACTTTTTATAAGGAAATAAACTTGTCTTTTAAAAATATGTATACATTTGTCACTTCTTTCTTCTGTTAGTTTTTTTTCCCCAATCACTTTTTTAAAAAATTAGTGCGTATTTTGAGGAGAGGTTCATGCCATATTTTGTGCACAGAGATGGTTGGTTGAGCACTGAACCTGCCCCAACTCAGTGCCACTTGAATAAATCCTAACCTTTTCTGTGGTGCTTGTGTTCACACTCAGAGATTATGACTTGCTGTCTTCAGTGCTGGCAGTTTCTTACCCCCACCCCTGCCCATATGCATACTGTCTTCCTCCAGAAAACTTGCTACTTTCCTCCCCTCTTGCTCTTCAGGTCTCAGCCTCAGTATTCTTGCCATCTCAGGGGCTTTCTTTGTCCTATTTAGAGAAGACCTCCCTCTAGCACCATTTTTCTCTGAGTTTTATTTGTTTTATTCATGATGCTTATTTTGTTATGCAGTTGAAAATTTATATTTCTATGCTTTAAAAAAAAACAATTTTTATTGTGACTTTCATGGTTGTATGTCCTGGCTAAAATAAGCATTTCATGAGAATTCTGTCTTACTCACTCTTGTGTCACTGTCATCCAGAGTAAAACTTCAGACACACGTAGGAGCCTAAGGTATTAGAATTCATTCAAGCTTATTAGTTGCCATTGGTTGGACGTATTTTTGAGTTTCATTTTTTTTCAGTTAATGTATATATGACTGCAATTATTTATTTCACTTACAGATCTTATGCATCCTCCAGATCATTATTTTTAACATTAGATTTTGTTGAACCATGCCAGAGATGTGGAACATTGAGGAAACAGCTCAACCCAGAATATACCTGGGATATAATAGTGTTTCAAATATAAACTCAAACTGGGTGCACTGGCACACACCTATAATTCCAGCAACTCAGGAGCTTGAGGCAGGGGGATCACAGGTCAGCCTCAGCAACTTAGCAAGGCCTCAAGCAACTTAGAGCCCCTGTCTGAAAATAAAAGACTGGGGTATAGCTCAGTGGTAAAATGCCCCTGGGTTTAATCCCCAATACCAAAAACAAACAAACAAACAAATAAATAAATAAATAAAGTAACATATATGCTCATTATATATTGCATCATTTGTCAGAAGAGTAAAATTTTGAAGAAAAATTTTAGTGATATTTGAGTTTTCTTCTAGTAAAATGAGATGTAATTTAGTTTTAAGATTGACCCACTTAAAAATATTTTAAAGTGTAAAAAGCACATGCCAAATCTAAAACTTGGTGACTAGATTATTATTGGTCAGATTATTTGTATCTCTCTTCCTTTCCAAACTCCTGGAAAATTTAGAGTGCTTGGCCACATTACTTACTTAAGTTGTCTTCATAGCCTGTGTTTTTTTAAAAAATTGAATATGGATATTTTTTTCCTTTAGCCATGTCAGTTTGAACAGTGCATTGTGCACTCCCTGCAGTCCCTGAAGGTCGTTCTCGAGTGCAAGCCCGGGGAAGCCAGTGTAAGTTTCTGCTCAATTCTACCTCCATTTCAGAATTTCTTGAGGAATCCTTTCCACAGTTTAAAATTTCTGAGTCATTGCCATACAAGAACTTCTTTTCCTTATTGATTATGTATTTTATTATTATTATTATGTTTTAGCTTAACTGCAGGATATGTTGATTTCTAATTCTAAGATGGGATGATAAAAGTTAAAATATGAGTACAAGGGTTGTAGGCAACACTTTGTGTATGAAGTGAATGACTGACCTGGGTATTGTCAGCCACCCTGGGACCAGAACTACCCTAGGTAGGAAATCACCTGTGGTCCAGCTCTTCAGAGCAAGATGTCCACACATATAGCAGTTTTAACTGTTTGTATTCAACTTTGTAAATAGTTTTATTTTCTTAGAAAGTCCAAAAGTTTTAATCATAATTTTTCTTCACAGGTCTTTCAACAACCTAAAACACAGGAGGAGGTTTGCCAGTTAAGCATCAATATCATGCAGGTAATATTTAACAGCTGTGATACCCAAAGCCTGGGATCATACATGCATTTAATAGTCAGCTCCTTCTATTTATAATATGTATATAATATGTATTTATAATATGTTAAATATGGATTCATATTTGAATCTTTTCTATGTACATAATAGTTTAAAGTAAATAGGGTATCAAAATAGTATTTAAATCTAGGATTAATTCCTGCTTGTTTTAATAATATCTGAATATTTAATTTGTTAACCTTTCCATTTTTGTGTTCTTATGATACTTTATTTCTATTTCCATTAGATCACTCCATTAGAGTAAATTAAATGATAATTATTTGTTTACATTTTATCTGGAGTATAAAATTTTTGATTGGGATCAGTTCTTTCTCTGTAGGCACATTGTATAAACAAAGTTGAAAATGTTAGTGAATGAACAAGGGAAAGAAAAAAGTTTTTTTCTCCTAAAATATATTCAAGAACTTAATTGATCAAACCATAGGTGCTTTTAATTTCTATCTCTTATGTGATATATATTGAAGCAACATACCTGTCACACACAAATATACACATATAAATATACTTAATATACCCTGACAACATACAACCGATGATATAGATAGTTCTATTTCATGTAAAATAATTTTCATGTCACTGAAACTATCTTTGACTTAGGTTTTTATATACTGTTTGGAACAATTGAGCACCAAGCCTGATGCTGATATAGATACTACACAGTAAGTAAAAGTGAAATTATTTTCATCAATGCATTTAAGAGAATTAAAAATATAGACTGAAGTTACATATTTGGTTTTATATTCTGAGATTTCCTGTAAGAGAGGTAAATTGTTTATATTAAAGTCATGATTTTATGTGGCCTATGCTTTTTCCATAATTTTTTTATCTTCTGAATTTATTGTAACCATATTACAGACATTTTGAACAAATTTAAAACATAATTAGCTTACAGATTGTCTAAAACAACAGGTTTTATAAATAATAAAATAGCGGGAAATTGTATACCTCCTAGTTGATTACTTTTATATTCCTGGTGTTAGGGTGCTAAACCAGATCTCTTGTTAGAAATTGAGCCTTTGGTTAGAGTTTAGCCTGGGCCAGGCTTAGTTATTTGAGCTCCAGAGAATACTTCCTGACTTGGTATTTACAAATTCATGGGATGGTTTTTCAAAGTGTGGCTATATTGGACAATAGTATAAAATGCTGAATTTGTTTTCTTAACACCAAGTTTTTCTGAATGTTTATTTCTTAGTACTGGCTTTTGCTTTCCAGTATATTAAAACTTTTACCTCTTTGAAGGCCAATAAGTTTTTAATTCTTCTAGATTTTCTGATTTGATTTTGTATATTTAGTTTATTACATTGCCAAAAATGTGTATAGTTAATCAGAACCTTGATATTATTGATTAAATAAATCTTTCCTTATTGCTCTGTTATAATTTTTTCATATATCAATGTATTAGATAAACAGGTACAATGTGTTTCTGAGCTTTATCTTCAGTAGATTTATCAAATATATTTTATATTAGTGCTGTGTTAATTATCTTTGGTTTATGTTTTAATGTTTTTCAGACTGGCCTTCTTTTATTATCTCTGTTTTAAAATATTAGTTGATATTTTCATTGCTTTAGTCTTCTATATTAATTTTAATTTCAGTCAGGTTTAAAGAAAAGGAATGGTGTGTTTATGATATGTCCTTCCTTCTGTCTCCAGTTTTGTTTCTAGTTGTTTGTGGGTTATCAATTAATTTCCTAATTCACCTCACCTTTAAGTGGATTACTATGAAAAGGAAGCTTCAAAAAGCCCCCTGGAAATTCTGATAGAAACACTTTGAGTAAAATTACTTGACATTTTTTTCCTTTGATAGTTTGTTTTAAATTCATGCCAGTTTTGAGAAGGTCCAAAAACAGTTGTTGTTGTTTTTTTTTTTTTAATGGCCCATGTTAATTGATAGCCCACTGTGCCTTCTTTGAGAGATTAATTTTAAAATGTTTTCAGGAAACTCACAGAAAGTTATTTGATTTCTTTGCACCAAAACCTTTTTTAAAAAAGATTTTTAAAAAAACTTTTAAAAATGTGCATTATAGTTATACCAAACCCTTTTAAAGTGAAATTTATATATAGTTTGTTACATTTTTAAATTTCAGTGCTTTAATTGTAACTCTTCTATAATTTAGTCTTTCTGTAGATGTTTCTTCTCCTGATTTGTTTGGAAGTATTCATGAAGACTTCAGTTTGACTTCTGTAAGTAAGCTAATAAAAATAAAGTAGGATGTGCCATTTAAAATTATTTAATGACTAGTCCATAAATCAATCTGAATTACTTTGAGTATTACTTCATTGCTGTAGCATGTGTATGAAACAGTGCCTATACATGGGAGCTATGTTATGTTATATGAAGATTTTAGTAAAGTATAATTAAATGTACTCCATGTTGAAAGCTTTTTAGCTGGAGTTGCATTTAAACTCCTGTATACTAGTTGCATCCCTGTAGGTTCTTGAATGTTAAAAGGTGTCCTACTAGTTCTCTGATGTTTGAAAGTTGATCCTCTGGGTAGGAGGCACAGGACAAGGGCATTTCCTCACGTCTGTTGCCTCTTCAGCCAGAGAAGCTCTGCTTTTTCCTCTTTTGTTTCTGTGAGATCCCCATTTTATTTGAATACAGGTTTCTTGGCAAAAACAAAACCAGATCACTATGTATCTGTGCACGCACACATGCATATGCATACACGTGCACACACACACACACAAACACATTTTTCATGTATACATGTACGTGATGATTCAGATATAGACATTGATCATGTAGGCAAACTTAGATGTTGAATCCAGACTCAAGCTATCTATGTTAAAAAAAAAACTTCCTCTGATTTGTGATGATTTATTGAGTTTGTGTGTGCATGTGCGTGTGTGTGTATCAAGAAAAAAGAACATCTGAATTTCCTACCCTGTTATTTGTTATTTCCACAGTAATTTTAAGTATATATTCCTAAATAATAATGTGTTTGGCATATTAGGAAAAGTATTGTCTAGTCAAAGTAGTTAAGAATATTATTCTAGGTTTGCTCATTTGGATGACTAGGTAGAGAATGTTAACCATTCACTGAAATAAACAGCTTCTAAAGAAAGATTGAAAACTTAGTTTGGGAGCATATTTGTCCAATGAGTGACAGTCAGGGATAACTTCTGGGTGATTCATTGTACTTGTCTGGATCCTAGAGAGGTTTGTGAATAAGCCATATATACACAATAGAAGGCCTATGAATAGATAAAAATACTAAGAAAAATACTGGTGTTCTGTCCAGCAGAACTTATACTCAGAGTCTCCCTAGACATGGTGGCAGGGGAGTTCCTGCAAGGTACTGCCCTACACCATCCTGGAATGGGGCCTGTTGGGATTTCAAAATGCATGGTGATTAGTCCAAAGCATTTATTAGAATGCTTACATATGGAAGGGCTACCATATCTCCTCTCGGTGGACAGGGGACAAGAGAATAAACATCCACAAAAGGAGCCCGAGTTATGAAATTTAGGTTTAAATAATCTGACTGAGGGTGGGTTGGTTTCCACATACTCAATGGCACAGCTCATCTTCGGGTACCTTTCAGCAACAGCCCAAACAGCTTCCTAATGCCAGAGATAAGGCCCAGCTCAGGTTGAAGCCTGCAGAGCAAGACATGCAGCTGACTGGGTCATAGAGGGGTCAAAGCATTCAGCCAGGAACAGAAAATGGGGGTTCTAGGAGAACCCACATTAATAGAATGAGATAAAGACCAACATGAAAATAATATTGGGGATATATAACCAGTAGTTATAGAGTGACTAACAGAGAGTCTCAGCATTTTCTTTTTCTTTTTTTTTAATATTTATTTTTTAGTTGTAGTTGGACACAGTACCTTTATTTTGTTTATTTATTTTTATGTGATGCTGAGGATCGAACCCAGGGCCTTACACGTGCTAGGCAAGCGCTCTACGCTGAGCCACAACCCCGGCCTCCTCATCATTTGCTGAAAAGGAATAATTGTAGAGCAAGAAGGAAATCTTGGTAGAGCAGTGTACTTTGAACAGGCGGAAAAGAGCATTTAAGCAAAGAGATGCTGAACAATCAAACTGAGGAGGATCAGTTTGTGGGAGATGAAAACTCAGCTTTGTGGGCTGTGTTGTAGGAGCTGCTTCTGTAGGTTAATGAGGGAACAGCTGATTGTCCTGGAGGAGAGTGACAGGAGAAGGCCACACACGAAGTTTAAACCAGTCTTTTCATGTGAACCTGGAAAGAAAGAATGCTAAAGAGGGTTGGGGCTAAAGGAAAGGTCTTTGAAATTGATAGACCTTCCATCTATCTGGCCAACTGTACTTTTTCCTCCTTCTTTCAGAATAAGCTTAATTTGTACATGGTAACTTTTCTAGTGTTTGAAAACTGCTTTGCTTTCTTTTGATAGACCTTCCATCCATCTGGCCAACTGTACTTTTTCTTCCTTCTTTCAGAATAAGCTTAATTTGTACATGGTAACTTTTCTAGTGTTTGAAAACTGCTTTGCTTTCTTTTATTGATGCCTTGTATCCATTTAGGTATTTTTCTACTGACTTGTGGGCATTCCCAGACATGGGGTTGCTGCTCTGAGCCTAAATCTGTACCTCTTCAGAGGTGGAGCATGAGAGCAAGCACAGACTCTCTGTGACTTGCCTCCTGTGAAGAATCAAAGTTGTCGCTCTTGGCTCACACTGAGCTTATGCTCAGAGGCTACCCCACTCCTGTGTTTTATACTTGCTGATATCAGCTTGTCCTGTTTTATTCACCAAAAATTGTCCATTTGTTACCAAATTCAGTTCCTATTTTTCCCCATTGGAAGATGCCTTTTTAATTTGGCCCATCTTTTCAGATGATTTCTATTTTAGGTCTTTTGTTATCTAAAGGGGAGGCAGTTATGGTTAGAAAGAGATCTAGATTTTGAGTCAGGGAACACAGGTTCACATCCTAGTGTGTGCCTTATTCACTGTATAACCAGGGATATTATTGAGGACATCCAGGCCTGGTCCTGTCCTGGATAACTGAGAAGAAAATAATGCCTCAGACCATATTTTTTCATCTGTAAGTGCTGTATTAGATCAGTTTGAGCTGTTTCTTTTCAAATATTCGTTTCCCTCTAAGGTGCTAATAATAAGCTTTTGATTAACCATGCAACTCTAAGAATTTGATTATGGTGTTCATTTGTTCTTCCCACTTTTATTTCATCTGATTGATTAGATTTGAGAGAAAAATATGCTTACTAAGTGTGAGACTTGAACTCAAGAAGTTTTTCTGTTTTTGAAGAGGAACTATATATATTACAATGGGGAGAATCAAGCAAAAAGAATTCACTACCAGTGTAGAGAAGACTCAGGAGGCTGAGTTTGCTGGGTATGAAGCTTTTTGACTCATAAACTGAGAAAGCAGTTGAGGTTTCTGAGGAGTATATCATGTTTGGAATGACTGATGAAATGTCCAGTTTGCTTATGCCCATGTGCTTTGAAAGGACTGCATAATGGCAGAAGTAGGCTTGGGAACAAGAGGGGGAGATATAGTCTTGCCATTCCTGGCTTCATCTGTACAAATTCTAGCACTTACCCATTGCTTTCTTTCTGGTACCTTTTCTGCCACTTATCCACTTAATATGGAAAAAGAGTTTTATACATAATATCACCCTGTTAACTTTGTTATATGTCCCACTTCCTATCCACAAGTTGACTTAGAGCCATTAGCAATATTTTTATTTGTTTGAAGTTACTTTAATTAAATTTTTTGGCTTTTTATTTGTGTTTGATTAGGACCAAAAAGGGCAGTGAGTAGGCTATACTCTGCCAGAAATAAAGATGAGAACATTTTAAATTAAAAAAACCTGGATATAGCTGGGTGTGGTGGCATATGCCTGTAATCCTAAGGATTTGGGAGGCTGGGGCAGGAGGATTGCAAGTTCACAGCCAGCCTCAGCAAATTAGTGAGGCCCTAAGCAATTTAGTGAGACCCTGTCTCAAAATTTAAAAAGTTAAAAAAAAAAAAAAAGCTGGACATGTGGCTCAGTAGTTAAGTACCCTTGAGTTCAATTCCTGGTTACCCCCCCACCTGCTCGACCACTGCCCCCAGAAAAGAAAGAAAGACGTTTAGAAGGTCTGTGGATACTTGATTGAACTAAGTGAAATTATTAGAAAACGCAAGATTTGCTTGGCAATTAAGTTCAAAGGCTCTAGTTCATCCTTGATCCATGTAACTCAAAAGAACATCATCCTATTTGTATCTGCCTTTTCTATACTGAACTACATTATTGCAAGTTATTCTTTTTCCATACAGAAAGAATATGCCAAATGTGGTTGAGAATTTTTCCTAGACAGTGGCTTTGCCTTAGTTTTAGTCAAGAATCTTGAGTTAAGGCCCTAGATGAGTCACAGTTGTTCCAGAGAATGCTCTCACACCAGCAGGAGTACAAGACCCCTGGCCTCAGTGACCACATTAGCAGCCTAAAGGGCCATTCCCAGAATTTTATCTACACACACAGTTTCTCTGAACTGTAGGATATTGTATTCATAAGTATTGGGGTCTGATCATTTTTATAAGAAATTACTTAAGTGGAACAGGACCCTGGAGAATGTACCAGCAAATGGAGCTCTACTCCTTCCACTTGACTGACCTGATCACTTCCTGTGGAAGAATCCCCTGACCTTAAGGGACCCTCACTCCCTATTAGATGGAGGTTATTCCTACACACAAAAAAGTTCTTAAAAGCCTGAAGTTTTGAAGAGCCTATCAAACAGATAAAAGGGTAGTATTATTCTCTTTCAAGTTATAAAAAGTTTATAAACAATTTTTCTGACAATTTCTATACTTTATGTAGTTATTTAAGGTATCCATTTGTATAACATTTTTGTGTACATAAAATTGGCATAATAAACATTATTTGATTTTTCTTTTTATTTTTTTATTTTGGAGGTGGTTTTTATTTTTTTATTTTTTATTTTTGAATGTAGGGCCTTGCCCATGTGAGGCAAGCACCTATGCCTGAGCACATCTCCAATTCCTGTTTGACTCTTTAGTGTATTATGTAATCATAAGCAATTAGTAGAACTGTAGAATTGTGTGATGTTTCTGCCTATGTTAATGTTAGGAAAGACATAGTCAAGAAAAGGAAAGCATGCAATATAGAGGTTAAAGAGCAAGATATTATTATTAAATTTAAGAAGTGATAAGGTTTATCTTTTACATTTGCCATGTGTTACTATAAATGTATTTCTAAAGATTTGTTCTCCTTTTAGGAGCAGCGACTTTTGATTGTCCTGAGTAATTGCCGCCATCTAGAACGTCGTACTTTCTTAAATATAGCAGAACATTTTGAAAAGCACAACTTCCAGGGAATAGAAAAAATAACACAGGTAAATGAGTTAAAGTTAAGTGGACAAATTGATCGTTTTCTGAACTTTGTTTACAAGCTGTTTTCTTGTCCTTCATTTTTTTTCTTTCCTGTGCTTGTTCCTTTTTCTTGCCTTCCCTACAGCCACTTCCTTCTGCTCTCACTCACACTATCTTTAATGATTCCCTTCCTTCTCATACCTCCCATTGAACAGTTAATTTAATGACAGCTACTTTCTGTAGAACCATGTTTGCAAAGTTAGATATGGTTCACTCCCCACCTAAGCTCTTTAAAAGTGAGGGAAGAAAGTAAGATCTAGGCATCAAATGTCAGATTTAACTACTTTTAGGGTAGAGCTTTTAGATATGACCAAGAGCAAACTCTCTGAGCCTGCGGATAAACCTCTTCCTGCTGATCCACACCTCTCTTTCCTCTCTTCCTTTCCATGTGACCACAATGATGCTTTTGCTGTACTTCTCAAGCATGTGTGCACACACATGCATGTGCCCAGCTCATAACAGCTGCAGGATGCTTAACATCTGAAAAATACATCATTGGATATAGAAAGATATGGAGAAGTTGGATAAAAATAAGTCCTGTACAAATCATTTGAATGGTTTTTTTTAATCTCTATTGTTATCTCTTGTTTATATATTTTTTCAAGTAAGCATAAAAGGAAAAAATGAAATAACCTTGTTATTAAAGTTTGGTTGGTTCCTGGGCAAAGGTTTATCAGATTTCTAGGTAAAAATGTTGCTAGAACCACTTTTTAATGTCAGTACACTTTTCTCAATGCAAAGAATAAGAAAGATAATGATCTTGTTAATCATACAATCAAAGTGTACTGTTGGTGGATTGCATACTTTTTATAAATGATGGTTCCAGTTCATGAACTAGATTGGGATTTTTTTTTTTCTTCAAAGAATCAAAATGTCATAGTGGGCGGCACTGTCTTGTTTTCCTGCCTTTTCGTAAAGATTAATCATCCTGATGAGAAATGTTGTAACTTAAGGCTGTAGGGCCAAATGTCTAGTTTGTTTCCAGAAATTTTTGTGTAAAGAGTTGCAATATGTTGTCTTACATTAAAAATTACTATGTGTAGAATGTGGGTACTCTGTTTTCGATACATTAATAACATGAATATTTTATTGGAGAAATTTTATTTTAAAAATATATGAAATGATTAAGAATTGCATATAAGAGAAGCAATAAGTTTGATTTTTCTCCAGATTTCTGTGAAGTAATAATTAGAAACTTTCTGTTGCTTAGGTTTATATCATTAAGATGCAGAAAATATTAAGGATCTGGGAGTGTATCATAGATAGGCTTTATTCCCACTCAGAACCTGAATTTGGATTTTTTAATAAATTGATCATCTTGAATACTTATAATTATTTAGTTACGGTTGAAACCAATAGACAGTATTCAAGATTTATATTATAACATTTCTCCTGTTTCTGTTTTGTTAGGTGTTGAACCCTTTATTTTCATGATGTCCACCAAGTAAATTATTGCTTGCATTCAAGGAGAAATGTTGCCAACTGCCATCATTTTTCATATGGTTCTCTTTCCAAATGACAGATGATTCTAGAGTTATCTTAGAAAAATCACAGGGTACAAAAGGTCGTAGTTTTCAATTCTCTTCTCTATTTCTGCTCTTAGAGATAATTGTTCACTAGAGGGCTTTTCATGTGGTGTCACTGGACATTAGAACTTCTCTTAGACCTCTTCCTGGTGTGATCTGGTAGTTGGCCAGATTTTCTTCCAGGTATATTTCCTCCTACATTCTTCTCTTCTTAACCCCCACCCCACAATTGCTAGATGTTTTAGTCAGCTTTTTTGCTGCTGTGACTAAAAGACCTGACAAGAACAATTTTAGAGGAGGAAAAGTTTATTTGGGGGGCTCATGGTTTCAGAGGTCTCAGTCCATAGACAGCCAGCTCCATTCCTCATGGCTTGAGGTTGGGCAGAACATCACCGTGGAAGAGTGTGGCAGAGAGAAGCAACTCAACTGATGATGATGATCAGGCAGCAGAGAGAGACTAAGCTCAGCCCACCAAATATATACCCCAAAGGCATGCCCCCAATTACTCACCTCTTCCAGCCATACCTTACCTACCTTCAGCCATCATTCAGTTAATCCCATTAGAGGATTAAGGCTCTCATGACCTAATCATTTTCCCTCTAAACCTTCTTGGATTATCTCACATATGAGCTTTTGGGGGACACCTCATATCCTAGCTATAACACTAGGGATTGAACTGAGGGCCTCAAGTATGCTAGGCCGGCATTCTTCCACTGAATTATACCCCCGCCTTCTTTCTAGTTTCTTATTGCTACTTCATTCAGTCAGTATAAGACTGAAAACAACCAATTTTTGAATTCTTTTCATCTTGCTTCTCACATTCAAAAGTAGAGTTGAATTAATCATAGGAACAATATACAAATAACCATGCTTTTTAGGATTTTAACATTAGAAACCAGAATGATTTCATTATGTATATTTTTTCTCTATACAAATAATCTTGAGAAGTCAGTAAGTAAATAAGCAAATAAATAATGGATGGCATTATTAGCCCCATATTCTTCATAGGAATGATGTTCAGAGAGGCCAAGGACTTGACCTGAAAGTAGCAGAGCAACCAGGACTCAAAATTTAAGTTTTCTCATTCCAAATCCAAAGTGTTTCCTGCTCTAACATCTTAAAGAATGAAATTATTCTCATGAAAACACACCCCCTCCCCTCCCCAAAAAAGAAAAGAAAATGAAGCTTGTTGATTCATTTAATGGTAATTCATATAGTCAGAGTATCCAAATCATCTTGCCCTACAAGGGAACCTCACCCTACAAAGTTCCTCCATGTTGAGCCTTCATGGGTCTTTGTGCTTTTTGGATCCCAGACAACAAATGACATGTACCTGGAAATGTTTTTTTTTTTCTAATAATACTTTGTTTTTCTACTAAATAAAAGTAGAACCCAACTTTTTTTTTTTTTTTTTTTTTTTTGCCGTGTCGGGGGGTGGGTACTGAGAATTGAATGAACCTAGGGGCACTTGCCCACTGAGCCACATTTTGTATTTTATTTAGAGACAGGGCTTACTGAGTTGCTTAGTGAGGCTGGCTTTGAACTTGTGATCCTCCTGCCTCAGCCTCTCAAGCTGCTGGGATTACAGGAATGTGCCAACGCACCTGGCTAACATTGTTTTTAAAAAGGAAAAAAATGGGACCGAGGTTGTGGCTCAGAGGTAGAACGTTCACCTGGCATGCATAGGGCATTTGGTTTCATCCTCATCACCACATAAAAATAAAGGTATTGTGTTCACCTACAACTAAAAAAAAAAAAAATTTCAAAAAAAAAAAAAGGAAAATAAGAAATTTAATCAAATAAAAATAAGAATCGTGTTTTATGCACTAACTATTTTAGTATTTATAGTACTAAAATACTATAAATATTTTAGTGGTACTATTTTAGTATTTATAGTAATTAGTATTTTATATTTACTGCCATCTATATGTTATAAAATTACAAATAACATTTTTTCTGGGTTCATTTATATTGAACATATTTTTCTACTGAATATTCTGTTGTGAACAGTAATATTTTTATTAACTATTTTTGTAAAATATGAATTTTAGGACTTACAGTATAGGTTAATATGAAAATACCATCTTATTTTTTAACCTCTCCCTTAGTAGGAACCCTAAAGTTATTTTCCATTTTTACTGTTGTTGTTACTAAGAAAGAATGATATGCGACTGCTTGATCAATATGATTCTGTAACACGTGCACTCAGAAAAGTGAGAAATTATATCCTATCTATATATGATATGTCAAAGTGCATAAATCCATTCTATTGTCATGTATAACTAATTAAAACAAATAAAAAAATTATAAAAAAGAATGATACTCTTTTATCATATTTCTAATTACTTCCTCACAGTGGATCCCTAGAAATAGACTTATAGCTCTGAAGACTTTTGGCAAGTATCACCAGATTGCTTTTAGAGAGTTGATCTTACCACATTTTTGCTCTCATTTCTTATTACAATTTCCATTTTGAGAGGTAAAAAGACTCTTTCATTATATTTTAATTAGCATGACTTTCCCCTTTAGGGGGATTTGTACTTTTTCATCTGTTTATTGACTGTTTATGTTCTAGAAGAACAAGTTTTGAAGGCAGTTAGAGAGTTAAAGAAATACACAGAGTTTTGTACTCTTAACTGTGCAAACCAAATCTGTGTAAGTTAAATTCTTTGAGACTTCTGAAACTATACTTCAGAGCAGTATAGTTAATAAACTTTAGCATATAGTTTTTTTGTGGTAGTTCTAATAATATAATGCCAAGGAACTTTTTAAAAATCATGTGAAATATTATTTTAACCTTGTTCCAGTCTTTAAACAACAAACATCTAATTTAGAGTTTATGTAATCATATTTTTTTCCTGACTTGGGAATGTGGACATTAAACAAGTCTGGAATTAAAAAATTCATGATTGAATTTTTATTTAAGCCCCTAAATCTCTTTCAGAAACTCTAATATGGAAGGTCTGAAGAGTATAGTTTGTTTTTCTTAATATGTGCAGGGAATCTGAATTAATTTTAGTCCATGAGAATGATTATTCACCCTCCCCTTAATATTTTTGTTTGCTGTGCTTGTAATTTGTTTTTTCTTCATATTGGGAATGGTTTCCTCAGTTGATTTCATCTACCGTATAGCTTTATGTACCACTAATGACTGTGATTCCCAAATCCTTTATCTTTAACTTATGTGTCACTCGTACACTTCAGATCCATTTCCCACCAGATTTCTTCACTAGAAGTTTTCATTGATGCATTCCAGAATTAGCATGCCCAAACCAGAGTCATCTTCTTTCATCCTTTATACCATCTTCTTTCTCTTTTGTATTTCCTATATTAGTAAACATTGAGTCCTCAAGCCAGAATTTGGGAATTATTCTCTTTTATTTCTATTTGTTTATTTATTTTAAATTGACATAAAAATGTATATATTTATGGAGTACAATGTGATCTTTTGATATATGTATGCATTGTAGAATGATTCAGTCAGACTTATTAACATACCCATCCCCTTATCAACTTACTGTGCTTTTGTGGTGAGAACATTAAAATTCTATTCTTTGAGCAATTTTGAAATATGCATTATTTTTAACTATGGTCACCATATTAGGCGTAGTTCACTAACACTTATTCATTCAATCTGGCTAGAACTTTGTGCTTTTTGATCTCTCCTTTCCATCCTTTTCCCCTTTCCTCTCTCTACATACTCTTGAGTTACCTGGTTTCTACCATTTTGTATGAGATAAATTAAAAAAAATATATTTGTTATATTTGGATATAAGGTGTTCCCCAAAAGTTCCAATGTTAATGCAGCATTATTTAGAACTGAAATATTTGGATTGTGAGAACTGTAACCTAATCAGTTCATCCTAGTTTGAATGGACTGACTGGGTGATAACTGTAGGCAGGTGGGATAAGTCTGGAGGAGATAGGTCACTGGGGGCATGATCTAGAAGGATGCATCTTCCTTTCCTTTTATCTTTGTGCTTCCTGGCCACAGTAAGAAGATTAGCGCTTTACTGCCATGCCCTTCCACCATGATATTCTGCCTCATGTTAGCCAAACAGTGGAGTTGTCTGTCTCTATACTGGTGTTATCGCTGTTGACCGGTGAGGAGTTCTTGCTTCCCCATTGTTGAAGTATAACACCAGAGAAGCACTCCGAGGCAAGGTCAGAGTGGAAAGTAGAAGTTTATTAAAGAACAGCAGAAAAGACTTCTCCCGGAGGAAGAAGGGGACCCAAGAGATGGAATCCGTGGAAGTGCGGTTGTCTCCCCATTTTATAGTTAAGGCCTTCATCTGGTCTCCCCACCCACAATTCCTGTCCTTTGTTCTGTTATCTTTCAGTGATAGAATGTAGTTGGGAAGGCCCGAAGGATGGGGCACAGGTGGGTCAAAGAAGTAATCTTTTAGGACTTTTGGGTCAGCATCTTCAAGTTTGCTGGGAGCTGTTTCATTAACACTTCTTTGGGATGGGCTCTGGGCCTTGAGGACATTAACATTCCATGAGTTGTCCTGCTTTTCCCGGACTTCATTAACATTCCAAGAGTTGTTCTGCTTTTCCCGGAATTCATTCTCAACATGGCCTCCATTTTGGATCTTACTCGATATTAGACCGATTTACCTAACTACACTGACTACCTAACTTTAAATCTGGCTTCACTGGGACCTCTGAAATCATGAGCCTGAAATAAACTTTCCCTCCTCTCAGCAGTTATGGTCAGGTTTTTTGGTTACAATGACAAAAAGATAACTAACCTAATATTCTATTGTAAGGGGGGGTCCGGCCGAACGTTGGAGGGAGGGAGGGAGGGAGGGAGAGAGAGAGAGAGAGAGAGAGAGAGAGAGAGAGAGAGAGAGACACGCCTTACTTACCCTCTGAAGCAGTCCGTTGTTAGGGTCTCTCTGTCCAGCGATGCGCTGTTCCTGGCCAACGCACCAAATGTAAGGGGGGTCCGGTGGAACGTCGGAGGGAGAGACCACACAGGAGACTTACTCCATGCAAGTGGCAAAAGGGGATTTATTGGGGATCCATTCCAGCGCGCTGGGACTCTGTGCCCACTCAAGAAGGGAGCGCAGCTCAGAGCCCAGAACGGAGGTCAGGTGGAGCTTAAGTACACTTTTTGGAGAGGGCGGTGGGCTTTGCATACATCGGAACAAATCATCATGAGGCGCGGGGAAATTGAACAACAACTCTGAGACTTGATTGGTGGGAACAGGTCGGGCGGGGGTGATTGGTCATTCGTAAGCGGGTTACACATTCAAACTGATTGGTTTGGGCCCTGTGACGAACTGCACAGGGCCCTAGGCTAAATGGCCAGTAGGGCGTTGTCTTAACTATCTCAGGAATTCCAAGTTCTGGGTGTAACAGAGGAACTTAATAATACCTAATCTTTTACATTCAAGCTTTCCAGCTTAGAAACTTTACCCTTTCACTATATGTAAGTCAGATGAGTGATTGTCTTTCTGTGCTTGGCTTATTTTACTTAATGTAATGCCCTCCATCTTGTTGCAAATGACAGAATTTCATTCTTTTTTTTTTTTTAGAATATGCAATATTTCATTGTGTGTATTATTCACATTTTATTTATTCATTCATATGTTGGATGGGAATTACTCCTGACTCCGTCACTCATAAAAGTTTATGCTCAGTTTTTTTCTTAGCTCTACCTCTGAGCCATCTTCTGAATTCTTTTACACTTCTTTCATTTGCTATTCCTGTTGAAGCTCAGCCCTTTACCATAATTTGACCACTCTAGTGGTGTAGGAACCTTCCTAACAAATGCTTGGTCTAATATGTAACTTCTTTTACTCTTTAATTTTCCTCCACTGAGTGTCCAGGATGAGCTTTCAGAAACAGATTCGATTATATTATTCTTCCTCCTTCCCACATTTCAGAGTTGTTTATTGCCTGAACTCCTCAGGGTAGTGATAGTTGGGTTTTAATCTTTAAAACCATGGCTTTAATCTTTAAAAAGTCATGGCTTTCGTCTTCCTCACTCCAGTACCTGTCATCTAACCCAGCCACCTACTCATCTTTCCTCCTCATTCAACAAATATTCATTCAGCATGAGTTTTCCTTCTAAGCCATTTGAGATGCAGATGTCTCATCCTATATAAAAACTTGTATGGCCTTACCTTATCTTTATCCATTCTCCCAGATAATAAAGTGGATCATACCCTCTTCTTTCTAATTACTATGCTTCATTCATACCACTGAATAATATTTTGCATTATGATTGGCTCAGTGTCTATTAATTCTCCCTCCTGTTGAATATGTTGAACCTCCTCACTCTGTTCTCCATGTCTAATTTTTTCCATTTCCTCCCTTATTCTTTGCTAATTAGGGATAATTTCTGTAGCTTTCTCTCATTCTTTGTATTTCTATTTGTCTAATCTTCCTGAAATTTGCTATCCATTAAGTTTTTCATTTCAGCCATTCATGTCTAGAAACTCATTTTGTTTTTTGTTACTGAGGGAAAACAATTAACTTACTTTGGAGTGGTATAACTTCAAACATCAGTGGAGAAGGTGGTGGCAGTTAAGTTCTCCCCATACCCTTCAGATTGCCCTTCACTGAGGCCAACTCAGATAGTCTATTGTCAAGTATGAGATTGTCCTATTCAAAAGCAAATTGGAATAAATAAATGAAGTCTATGCAATGGGAAGTGGGTAGTTAACTAGATTATAAAGCATTCATAGATAATGAAGACACTGTTCAAGTTGTGAGTGTGATAAGATTTCCAAGACATCAAGTTAGAACCATAGCAGGAAGCCAAGAAGTGGGAAATCATGGCCCTCCCTAGCAAGTCCTAGGAACATCTTCTGGCCTATATCCTGCTTCATCCACATTTCATTTTTCTCCTACTAATCCCACCTCTTACTAAGAAGAGTTTATTGTTAAAAGTTAATTATTTACTTGGCTTTTTTCCCCAGTTATGTTTTAATAATATGAAAGAATGTGAGCTTGCCATTTTTCTTTACTTTTCCATTTGTAAAATTCTAAAAATAAAATATTAATTTGACTGAACCAAGTTATCCAGATTCACTTGGCTTGGTGCGAAACTGATGGAATTTTAGTGAGTTTATTTCTGTACTTTCATCAAGTTTAGTGTGTTTTTTCTGTCTTCTTTAAAGTAAAAATGTTTTTTCCTATTAAAAACAGATTTACCTGTAATCCCAGTGGCTCAGGAGGCTGAGACAGGAGGATGGAGAGTTTGAAGCCAGCCTCAGCAAAAGTGAGATGCTAAGCAACTCAGTGAGACCCTGTCTCTAAATGAAATATAAAACAGGGCTGGGGATGTGGCTCAGTGGTTGAACACCCCTGAATTCAATAACCAGAATCCCCCCAAAACACCATTTTTACCAAAACAGTTTAAAGCATAAATTTTTACATTTAAGTTAAAATATTAAAATATATCAAAAAATGATTTTACCCTTTTAACCATTTTGATTAAAGACAACTTCTAAAAATTTGTTAAAAATATGATGTGACCTCTATTCAGACGTGTCATGTCTTGTGTTTCCCGTCGTGAACCTTGACTGGGACATGGGCCAGGTTGCATGAGATAAGAATGTTCCTCCATATTGCTGCTGAGGAAGAGAGAACAGTATTTTATCATAGGTAATAATTTGCCCCTTATATCAGAAATGCAGCCTTTTAACATGAGCTTTACCTCTGTAAGTTATTACCAATAATTTTTAAAGTACTATAAAAGATGGTCCCCAGTTCTAGGATATAGGAATTCAGCAATTCTATTTATGAGCACATAATAGTTGAATTATCACTTTTTGTTAAGAATACATCTTGTTTTTAATTAGAGACTCCTGGTCCAACAGGACACTGCTCTCTGACCTCTACTTCTCGGTGTAGTCTTTGTAGTCTCTCAGCTCCCCCACTAGTGGCTCTTTCACACTCCCTCTCTGCCCCACAAGTACATTCCTTTATAAATGTTTTCCTTTCCTTCTTCCCTATTAAACTCCAAATTGCTTAGTCCTTGGATCCTTCTTTTTACTTAACTTTCATTCCACACTCTATGCATTGATCTGATGGTTGATGAAACTCATTCTTGCCTATTGAGCCAGAATCAAGTTAACATCTGTGCTCAGCAGCCAGCATGAACAGGTGTTAATGGAAAAGGGTCAGTTGTGAGAATAGTAATAGCTGGTAGCATTTATTATGCACTTCCATTTTGCTGTGCAAGTTTCATGATTTATCTGTCTAAATTCTCACAACTTAAGAGGTAAATATTTTTTATCTGAGTCCTACCTCATCACACATTATACTGCCACTCTACTCTTTATTACATTTGCCTTATATCTATTTGCTCATCATTTATTTTCAACCTTTCTTTTTCTCTCCTTAAGAAATTGAGGAATAATTTACATACAGTAAAACGATAAATCTTAAGGGTGTGGATTGATGACTTTTTATATTCGCCACCTAGATGAAGATACAAAATATTTTCTTGGATTTCCTTCCAGGCACTATTCTCATGGCATTCTGACTTTGTCAGTAGAGTAGCTTTGCCTTTTTGAAACGTCACATGTATCTGGCCTTTTTGTTTTAACTTAATACTTTCTTGAGATTCATTCAAATTGTGTATCTGTCAGTGATTTTTTTTTTTTTTTTTTTGCTGTGTATTGATAACCAAATTTTGTTTGGTTGTTCTCATAGACATTGGGTTATTTCCAATGTCTATTTAGGCTTTTACTGAATAATGTTATTATGAATATCATTGTAAAAGTCTCTTTGAAGTGTAATTGCTGGTGATGGATCAACGTAGTTAGAAACTGGATAGCTTTTCATAGTGCGTGTTGTGCTTTACACTCAGCCAGTGAAAAACATTCAAATAAGTGTTCCAGTGGGCTCATGTTCTCACCAGCATGCATTATTATTCTTTATTTTTATCAATTTTTTTGCTATAAATGTCTTTTCCTAACAAATATGACATTAAATACCTTTTCTTAAATATTCAGATATTCACATCCTTCTTTTTTGAAGCTTATTTTTTAATTGGGTTATTCATCTTATTGATTTTTAGATGTCTCTATTAAAGTTTTCTGTCACATACATATTCTTTTCTCTCAGCCCAAACCATGGCTAGCTATTTTGTTTTTATGATATCTTTTGAGTAGAAATATTTAGTGTTGTAAGGTTCACTTTATCAATTTTTAATGTTTTTTTTTCATATTTTGTCAAAATCTTTACCTGTTTCAAAATCCTGAACAAAATCCTGAAGCTTTTTAATGTTAGCTTTTATGTTTTATGTTTAGGTCTATAATTATCTTTTATTAAGGTTTTCTGTATTAAATGAAGTCAAAGTTCATATTGTTTTCTATGTAGATATCAGTATTGTTTCAACATAATTTATTAAAAAGTCTTTATTCACTGAATTTTATTGATGCTTTTGTCAGAAACATGAAAGATTGTATATGATTGGCTCTATGTCTAGGCTTCTTTTTCTGTTCCACTGATCTGCCTTACCACCCTTATGCAAATATCGTATTGTTATTTTTATTATGTCTTTATGATATGACTTGACATCATGTAATGTGAGTAGTTGAGAGCCATTCGTGGGCTCTGTGTAGACTACATTGGCATTGTACCCTAATTAATAGGAGAATCTGGTGTCTGGGAACTTGCAGTAGACACTTCCTCTGGCTGACTGCCCAAACACATGTGAGCCCTATTCAAGCTCTGCCAAAGGTCCTACCCAGCACCAGAGATGGGGTGACTTGCTATAGCCGCACAGCCCCTCTAACATGGTTGTGACCTGCCAAGATACCAGTCAACTTGCTGATTGGAAGACATCATGAAGCAAGACTTCACCCTGAAACCTTATCCCTGCCTTTGATGTACCCCTTTAAATAAACCACAAAAGCCATTTTCTAATTGTCTACCTCCAGCTCTCTGTGGACTGAACCCATCAGGTGCTCCATACTTTAAAACTAATTCCAACTTTGTCTTTTGTTCTTCACTAATTTTTTCTGACTTTAAATTCTTAAGAGGCTTATCCTTCCAAGCAGGCAAGAGTTCTCTGGCAAGGTGCTGGCCACCCCTCGATATTGAAATCACGTGATGTGACTTCTCCAACTTTGTCCTTTTCAAATTGCATTGTCTACTCTAAGCCCTTTCCAAATTATTGATTAGCCTGTGAATTTTTACCAACCAAAATGTCTTTTTAGGAGTTCATTGAATTTGGGAGATTGACTGTATCAATTCTTATTTACTTGTTTGGGTCATCTTTTTATAGTTTTCAATAGGGATTTTACTATATTTTTTAAAAAATTCATTCCACATATTTTTTGATGCTATGTAAATCTTTTAATATGTGATAATTTTTCTTTTTAATATATAAAAGTACAATTGATTTTTGTTACTAACTTTGCTGCCTTGTCAAACTTGTTTATTTCATTTATGAGTTTGTCAGTTTGTTTAAATTTTTAAGGTATGTCATCATGTCTTCTACGAATAGACTATTCTACTTTTACTTTTTGGATGTTTTCTCTTACATGGATAGGACCTCTAGTATGACCTCAAAAATAAATGGTGAAAGAGGACATAACTGTCTTATTCCTTATCTCATGTGATAAACATTCCGTGTTTGTG
This sequence comes from Urocitellus parryii, assembly GCF_045843805.1. Lineage (NCBI taxonomy): Eukaryota > Metazoa > Chordata > Mammalia > Rodentia > Sciuridae > Urocitellus > Urocitellus parryii. The sequence continues at coordinate 130,592,129 of NC_135538.1, read as the reverse complement.
CCATTTTTGCATGTGCCACTTGTAAGATTGATTTTCTTTCTATTCCTAGTTTATTGAGTATTTTTGTCATGAAAATATATTGAATTTTATAAAGTACCTTTTTTTTTTACCTATTGAAACAATACCACTCTGTGTCTTTTTTTTTTTTTTTTTTTTTTGTTAATAGATTACATTTGCCAATAGTTAGGATTTTTATGTCTTTGTTCACAAGGGCAATGGTGCATAATTAATTAATTAGTTAATTAATTTCCGTCGTCACCGTCTTCCCCCTCCTTCTTCTAATTCTTCTATTTGTACTATACTTATCAATTTTTTGCCTATTTTTTATTTGTTCTAATTAGTTGTACATGTCCTTATAAGTTTTTGATACCAGGGTTATACCAGCTTCATTAAAGTAGGAAATGCTCTCAGTCTCTGTGAAAAACATTATGTAATATAATTTCTTCCTCAAATGCTTGGTGAAATTCAACAGAAAAATTATTTAGGTCTGAGATTTTTATTGCGTAAATTTTTCATTATATAAATCCATTTTTAAAATAATCAACTCAGTTATTTTAATAAATATAAGACAACTTGTGCCAGTTTTTGAAAGCTGTGTTTTTCAGGAGTTTGTCAGTTTCCTCAGTGTTGTCAGACTTACTGGCATAAAAACATAATGACTTTTGTCTACCCTTTTAATATAGAGTCTGTAGTAGTGGAAAATGAACAATTGAGGAAAACAATGGCATTCAGCTGTGAAAGATACAAGTGATAATCTGAACAGAAGAATAATAATACTTAAGGTGATTAAAGTACATCACAAAACAATATTTTATAAAGGTACATAACTTGCATAGCTATCAACTATGCAATAGTTGACAATATGAATAGATTTCATTTCTGTTATTAGTTATTTCTAATTTTTCTTTATTTCTTAATCAGTCTTGCCTAAGAATTTAATCAATTTTATTATTTTCTTCAGAGAACCTGTGTTTGGCATTAATGTTTTGGCATTAATATTCATCTTTTTAAAAAATTTAATTGATTTCTGCTTTTATCTTTTCCTTCTGCTTTCTTTGGGCTTAATATCTCTTTTCATAGCTATTTGAAGTAGAAGATTAAAACATTAATTATAAGGCTTTATCCATTTTAAGTTTTTCTTTTTAAATACTTAGGGATATAAATTTCTTTCTGCCAATGCTTTGTTTCCACATAGTTTTTTTGTTTTTTTTTCTTCTTTTTTCTTTTTTTTTTTTTTTTTTTTGGTACTGGGACGTGAACTCAGGGGTGTTTGACCATTAAGCCACATCCCCATCCCTTTTTTGTATTTTATTTAGAGACAGGGTCTCACTGAGTTGCTTAAGTGCCTCGCTTTTGCTAAGGCTGACTTTGAACTTGTGATCCTTCTGTCTCAGCCTCTGTAGCCACTGGGATTACAGGCATGTGCCACCATGCCTGGCTCCACATAGGTTTCGATATGTTGTTAGATTCTCTTCAGTTGTTCTCTTTTGGATGCTCCCATGATTTCTCTTCATCTTGTTTTTTTTTTTTTTTTTTTTTTTTCTTAGTGATGGGGCTGCTGGGGATTGAATGCAAGGCTCACGCATGCTAAATACACCAAAAATATGTTTCTTGGACTTGGTTGAGGGAAAGATGTCTTGGCTAAATATAGGGCTCTTGGGTTGTATGCTTTTATTCCTGAAGATATTCCAGTGGTTTCAGGTTCCATTGTTACGTGTCGGAAATCTTAGGTCACTCTGATTCTTTCTCCTTTGTCAATAAATTATTTTTTGATCTGGAAGCCTGAAAGATTTTCTGTTTCTTTCTTTTTTAATTTAGAAACTGGAACCGTTAGTATCTGCCTAGACGTGTGAAGTGTTTTCATCAATTCAACAAGCCTATTCAAGTTGCAAACTCTGGTTGAGAACCAGTTAGATATTCTTTTATGGGTTGTTTAATTATTACCTTTTCCCTAATTGCTTACATATCTCTACTACTTGAATTTCTATTCTTTGCTGCCTTGGGATCTATCTTCCAAATCTCTTCTTTCATACTTATCATTACTTATTACTTCTCTACATGTTTTTTCTGTACTACTTGCACTTCATTTCAGTCTCAGTAGTAGCCATCTATTTAGTTGACAGCTGTGCAAGTTATGTGTCTTATCTCTATAAAATATTGTTTTGTGATATACTTTAATCACGTTAAGCATTATTATTCTTCTGTTCAGATTATCACTTGTATCTTTCACAGCTGAATGCCACTTGTTGATGGGTGTTCTTTTAGGCTGACCCTTCATATATATGTTTTTTTTTCCATTGTTACTTTGTGGAATCTCAGGTCTAGTATTAGAGAGAAGCTTATGTTCCTCAAACCAATAGCATGGAAGCACACTAGCCACCATCTACTGTAGAGAACCTGGGGCAGACATGCACTCTTTTGTAACTTGTTGGCCTCTTGAGTGCTATTGAGAACAGGCACACTCATGTGGGGCTGCTGTCAACATCCTCATCCCTGTTCTGATCCCATTACCATCAGGGGACCTCATGGTGAATCACATGGGCTGAACTTTGTCTAGGGTTTGTCTCTTTGTAGTCCTTACACCAGTGGCTTTAGTGTTTTATTTGCCTTTGAGGGAGGGAGCCCTGCACTCTGGAGATACCATAGGTCCTAACTGATGCCTCCTCTCCATTAAGCCACTCGTAAGCCACAGCAAGGAGGACTGTAACTAGGAAAGGAAGCTGCATTGGGGTTTTTAGAGGGTCAGAACATGTTTTGTACTATTAATAATACTCTTAAATGAATGAATTAATATGAGAAAAACAGTTTTATTATCTTACGTGGTTCCTTATTTATTTTTTTGTGCTGGGCATTTAATCCAGGGTGCTTTACTCCTGAGCTGCGTCGCCAGCCCTTTTTATTTTTTTATTTTGAGATAGGACTTGCCAACTTGCCAAGTTGGTGGTCTCGAACTTGTGATCCTCCTATCTCAGCCTCCTGAGTCTTTAGAATTATAGGTGTTCTCTTTTTATTGAAGTTTATTGGCTGATAACAGTTTAGTATTTTTAATGCTTTTTTATTTGCTTATACAAATGAAAGCTTAGTAAAGTTTTCTCAGAGATGATCTATAGTTCATAGATGGAGATTATTTCTTGTGAAATAGCTAAGAGTGACCTTTGTTATTAAAATAGATAAAATAAAATCCTAAAACTGGTAAGTACTTTTAAAATATGCTGAAGTATTTATTATTTACACTATTTTACTTTTTCCTTTGCCTTTAGGTAGGCAGCTCATATTTTTTTATTCTGTGTTTCTAGGTTAGCATGGCCTCACTGAAAGAACTAGACCAAAGACTCTTTGAAAATTACATTGAGCTGAAAGCAGATCCAATCGTTGGCTCCTTGGAACCTGGAATTTATGCAGGCTATTTTGACTGGAAAGACTGCTTACCTCCAACAGGTAAGTAAACACAGTAACTGAAGTTTTAAAAGTAATTGAGTGCATCTAGGCTAATAATAGGTATAGATGTGCTTTTGTCAATTAATGTATGCTTAGAATGCTTTTCTCTTTATTCAAATTTTTTTCATTCTTACTGAGGGTGGAAGATGAGTTTTATTTCAACTTATTAGCTCAAACCCATTTTTTTTTTTTGATAGTTTGGAATTTAGTACACTTTTTTTTTTTGGCAGTGCTGGGGATTGAACTTAGACTCATGCATGCTAGGCAAATGCTCTACTGCTGAGCTACACCCCAGTCCATTTTTTTTTATTATTATTAATGCTTGATGGGGGCTGGGGTTGTGGCTTAGTGGTGGAGTGCTTGCCTAGCATGTGTGAGGCACTGAGAAAATTAATTTACCTTATTTATAATCATTGAACATTCTAATAATACATACTTGTTCTCTATCATACTGTTTTTTGATAGATACAATACAATAGAGTGACTATGGGTGACATTTTCATGCAGTGACCTTGTGACCATCATCAAAAAAGTTATTTAAGAAAACTAGTCAGTTCTGTTTAAGACCTCATTATTGATGCTAAAAAAGTGAATAGAAGGAAAATGTGTAGGACTAAGATTATTCTCGTAATTCAGCAAAGAAAATTTAGCTACACAAGGATGACTGACATATACCACTGTTATCTTTGTGATTTTATTTGAAAATTGCTTAAATCACTTTACAATATATGTCTTAAAAATCATTATTGCTCTTTGAATCAAATAAATTTTTTGATTGATCAAATAGTTGTTTCCTTTTACAAAATAATGTGGGATACATAAAACCAAGTTATCTATTAACATTTTTTATAGAAGTGGTCTTATATAGAAATGTCATGCTTGTACTAGACATATATAGAAATGTCCTGCTTGAACTATACATCTATGTGTGTATATCCAAAAAGAACCCATGTCTACATGGGTTCTTTTTGAATATACACACATAGATGTAATAGTGAATTATTAACAAGTTTGGCTTAATCTTTGTTCTTTTAATTAATCACTGTATTTGTCTTTTGTTTTCTTATTATGTAATGATTTCATTAGATGGTAATAAAATGTGTTCATATATATTGATACCAAAAACAATCATAAATAATATTGTATGTTACCACAGTAAACTTAGTTTTCTGAAATTATGATCATTGTAGTTATATCCTTATACCTTCATCTTGCCATATTGATCTTTTTCCCTGTAATCTCCATTACTTTTCTGTATTCATACTTTGTGTGCCTCAAATGGATTACAGTTCATACTCAAAACTATTTCTTTTTTTTTAAAGTCTAAATCAGATCCAGTTAGAATCTTGTTTATAATTTTTTCAGTATTTTCCCATCATACACTCAGCTTCATGAAGCTTTGATATGTGGGCTTCTGCCCCTATATCTTAGCACCTCACCCTAAGACCTCTGTCCAGCTGCCTCTACCTCTACCTTTTTGAAAACCATATCCCTCTGAAATGTAAATTGGATTTTTTCCATCCCCTAATTTAAACTCTTAAGCAGTGCCAAGGCCCTGTATATACTCACCTATGCTTGCCATATGCCCTTCTTCTTTCCATGTACCTCCAGAAGGCAACAAGCATCAAAGCCCTGTGTCCACTCCCTTCCCTCTAGCTTCACTCTCTATCCTGCTTACTCCAGCCCTTCCCTGATTTCCTAGATGATTCCTCCTCCTGGAAGCTCTGCCTGACCCCCTTCCACATGTCCTTAGTTGAAGTTGGCATACCTCTAACCTTGTGCTTCTAGAGCAGTTTCCTGTTCTTAGAGTGCTGTATATGTGGGAATTATTTATTATCTTGTCCTTACTGGATACCCTTAGTGCAGGGATCATTTTCACATCTGAGCTCCCAGTGTTTAGCACACAAGATGTTCAGTGTGTGTGTGTTGAGTGAATGAAGTTTATTAATATGCAGTCTTTGTACATAAGTGTGTTACTCCTCAATTTATCTTCCAATTGTTTGCTAAATGGTTTTGCAGTGATTTTTCTAAAATTTTTCTTCAGTAGTAAAGTACATCATACAGTGTTCATTTCCATGATTATGCTTATTCACTTTTTGGTAAATTATACCCAAGAGATTTTCATACTTATTGAAGTGCATTGAAATGAATGTTGTAAATGCTCATTTTCTTGTCTTTTGTTAATTCTCACATGACAGCTATATGTACTCCCTAAATTTTGGGCAGTTGCATTTTAAACAATCAAGTATATTTAATACATCAGCAATTCTATGTAGCATCACTATGTAAAAGTAATATATTGTTCAGTGATAGTGTAAACGAGTTTTATTAAAATTCATATTTCCTTCAATGAATAACCTATACTAGATATTAAAAGTTAGCACCCAAACAGTTCTTAACCTTATTTTGTGTATGTCCAAGGTTATTAATTTGCTTGCAATATTTCTGTGGTGATAGGAACACTCATGACACAACTAATTCATCCATTACTGCAACAAGTTGGAATTGAGGATCTTATATGTCTTCATCAAAAGGTCTAATTGTTATAGAGAAACAGAATTTACTTGCTGCCAATGTGGAAGATGTCTGTTTTTCCTTGACTGGCCCTTTATCATACTTGCCGCTTCTCTTAAAAAACATCAACAGCAGTGCACAGTTCCTCTTGGGGTAGAACATAGATTATCTTTGGGAAGGAGACTTCCATGAAGTTTTGTACTTCTTGAAGGGCTTTGTTGGGTCACAGTGCTGGCCATGTGGGTTCTGTGACAGCACTTTAGTGAAAATTAACAAGAGGCAAGGAGTGTGTGAGTGGCAATATCAGACTAAGAGGGATCTTAGGTGTCCATTGTGTCTAGTTGGATAATAAGACATTTGATGTCCAAGTCCCCCATTGTAACATATTTATTTCAGATACCCAAAGTCTATTATCTGTTGTCTTCATGGTTTTCAACCATGTGAAGTCTAAAAATGTAGTAGTTTATATATATATTTTTTCTCTATACAAAATTAAAATTCTGCTGGCTAAATGAGTAAGTGGCATGGCTTTTTAAAAAAAAAAAAAAAAAAAACCAGCTCAGTTTTTATTGTTGTTTTTTAGAAAGACAAACTGTTTCATAAGCAAATGGCACATGGGACCCTAATGTCAGCAATTTATATACTCTCTCTGATTCCAAAAGCATTTAAGAAGTAGTCCATGTTTGTTTCACTTTTATAAACTGTATTTAGTTCTGTTCTTTGTGTAGTTTTGACTTCATGAGTACACCCGAACCTCAGTCTTGCATAGTCATCTAGTGATTTTTAGTTTGTTTAAAGTTGACTTGAGCCTTGTAAAGTGAACAGTCAAGAGTTTGACTATTAATCTTCTAAAATAATTTCAATTCACAACTTTAATATTTCTTTAGAGCTTTAATCTCCAGAGCCTGAATTTTAAAATCATATAAGTAACTGATTATTTATTGCTGTAGTTAGCATTAAATTTAGTTTTCAATACTCTATGTAGTGATTAAAAAGAAATCCAGTTGATTAATTTCATGATTCAAGAAAAAATATCCGTTAAAGCCATACGTGTGCTTTTTAACCTGGCGGTTGGATATTTAAATTGTTGTCACCTCTTTATTTGTTATGTCAGTAGAGATCATTCTGGCTAGTTCTGAGTCATATAACTGACTGTTCTTAAGATTTGAATTGTTCTGTCATCCATAATTATCAAGAGCGACAGAATTTGCATTCTATAAATTTGAGAATGTTATTGAATTCCATTTTCATATACACATGGTAGTTCATATCTTTATAGTATATTTAAAAATCTTTCTTTTAAATTTTCTCTTAAATACTAGTTTTAGCTATCTTTTCTCTCCAAAAGGCATATAAGTTTAAATTCATATTCATTCATTAAAGGCATTTAAAAAATGAATTTAAACTTAATTATTTTATGTAGGTAAAACACCTAATTGAATTTTTAATTCAAGTGCTTTTTTATTAATTATAATAATTGAAATTATAATGGGAAGGGGAAGATGGTTTATGTAATTTGTGACATGAATACATCTGAACATTCTAAAAATAATAATATCATAGTTGACTGCTTACATAAATGGTGCATATAACCAGAGTCGAATAATTTCCCATACATTAATAATATGTCAGATCACAGTCCCTGTGCTGCCCAGTTTCATTAGTGAGCAAGAGTTATTAGATGTCTGTTGTCAAAGCAGTGTGCTAGGCAGCATATCTAAGCAAGGCAGAGAGAGAATGTAAATCTTGGGAGACAAAGGCAAATGCATATTCCTTATGTGTATGTTTGTTTTATTCAAAACAATTTTAGTTTTAAGATTTTTGCTTTTCAGAAATATCTTGCAAATATTTTAAGTAAATTCTGTAAGAGACATTGTATAATTAGGTTATTGCCTGCATCTAATGACTCAAATTAAAAGCTTGGGTCTGGTTTAGAATTTCTAGAGAATAAGAAAAATGCTGGAAGAACAGAGATAAGGAAAAAATGGATATTTGGTTAATTTTTCAAAAATCTTTAAACTAGCAGGCAATGTCAAAGTTTGGTCTTGCTCTCTGAGAAAATTGATCATTAAAATGTTTGTGGCTCCATATAAAATAATCATATATTTGTGATATGTTTATGTGAATCATATACACACTTACACATTTGTATCTGCAAGTTCTGCATCTGTGGATTCAACCAATCACAAATAAAAAATACTGTATTTGAAAATATTATTGCATCTTACAGAACCCAAACAGACTTTTTTCCTTATTATTATTGTGTAAACAATATAGCCTAACAATAATATACATAGCATTTACTTTGTAGTAGGTAATATAAATAATCTATAGATAAATATATGGAAGGACATTTATAGGTTTTACACATATCATACTACTTTACATGAAGGACTTGAACATCTGTGGATTTGGTATTCAGTCTCCATTAGGGGAATGTTCTGCAATCAATTCCCCATGGGTACAGAGAGATTTTGGTATTTTTCTACCTACAGAGAGAGAGAGAGGGACGTACACATTGTTCATGTATTGGTAGAAAATGCTGGTCAAGGAAAAATGCATTTATTTTTCTCATATTTTTATTTAGAAAGACAACATATCAGGTTCATATTTTGTCATATACAAATGTGACTTGATAAGGGTGGGAAGTAGAATTACAGAAAACTTTAATTTTCTATTTTAAGTTTAGTGTTTGAGGAATATTTGTGAGGAGTATACATTCTTTTTTTCCTATTTATTTATTTATTTATTTTTTAGAGAGAGAGAGAGAGAGAGAATATCTTTTTTATAGATAGACACAAAAATGCCTTTATTTTTATGAGGTGCTGAGAATCGAACCGGCGTCCCGCCCGTGCTAGGCAAGTGCTCCACCACTGAGCCACAATCCCAGCCCCATACATTCTTATTTTTAAAAAGAAATTTTTATCCATGGAGGCAGGATACTCATGAAGAAAAAGTATACATGACACTAATTCATTTTCTTCATACACACGAACTTGGTTTGATATGAAGATGACAGTCTCATGAATCTAGGTTTCAGCAAGTCATGAAACCATTTTTCCTGATATTCTCTTGGAAGTATATGCTACTTAAATTCAGAATGTCTTCCTATCAGTTTAGAGGGAAGCCTGGAGTCACTGCAGGTGTATTTTCTTTTTTCTTTTTGAGAGAGAGAGGGGGGGGTGGTGGGATTTTTTTAATATTTATTTTGTTTTAGTTTTCAGCAGACACAACATCTTTGTTTGTATGTGGTGCTGAGGATCGAACCGGGGCTGCAAGCATGCCAGGCGAGCGTGCTACTGCTTGAGCCACATCCCCAGCCCTTCTTTTTTAAACAATATTTAATACTTTGTTAACCATTTGAAAATGGAGGAATAAAGACTAGTGAAGTTAGCTTATGTAGCACTGTTACATTATACTTACAAAGTTTCTACAATGCTTTTTGTGTATCTTGTGATAGAAGCATCCTCAGATTAATGACAAAATTTAGCATGCTTTACTAGTGCTACCTCAGAACCAAAAATATAAATTTCGGAGAAATTCTGGTTCCAACAATAGTGGAAAACTTATCAGATATCTCCTTCCACAGTTAAATTGTAAACTCTGCACAGAATGTAGAAACACAGAAGAGCCATCAAAACCAGAAACTGGAAGAGGGTGCTTCAGTGAAATTGTAGAAACCAAAGCAAGTCTTTCCATGGCTTCCCTTTAGGACTCTCTCCAGGTTGCAGCACCTGTGGCTAGCACTCAAGCAGAAAGCCACAGATAAGTAAGACAGGGAATGCAGCTGATGAAAGTAACGCTAGATGGAAACTCAAATCTAAAGAAAAGATTGACACATGAGTAAATGAAGAAAGCAAACTTTGCTTTTTTCACTAATTAAAAAAAAAATGATTGTTTGATGCAAGAAAAAGCCATATATTCATTAAACTGAATTCACAATCAAAAAGTTTTCTTTGTAGAAAATTCCCTATTTAAACACTTTTACTGATAAATTCTGTGAAACATTTAAGGAAGAAATAGTACCAGTTTTACACAAATTTTACCAGAAAATGTTGGTGGAAGAAATCTCATTTTTTAATATTGAATATTGAATCTCATTTTATGAGGTCTGCACAATCCCAAACTGAAATCTGGCAAGAATACTATAAGGAAAGAAAATTACACCCCAATCTACCTCATGAACATTGGAAGAAAAACTTTTTTACAATTATTTTGAGCAATTCAAATAAAGTGACATTATACATATAATGGAGTAATACATTAGGACCAAGCAAGGTTTATTTCAGATATGAAAGGCTTGTGCAATGTGTGAAAATTAATCACTATATTAATAGCCTGAGAAAGAAAAGCCATATATGCCTCTCAGCAGAGGTAAAGAAAATATTTCACAAAAGCCCAACATTAATTCATCATAAAAAGTCTCAGCCAATTAGATATAGAAGGAAACTTCCTAAACCTGATAAAAGGATCTACAAAAGTCCTGTGGCTAAAATAAGATAATGAAACATGAAATACTTCCCACTAGCATCAGAAAGGAGACAGAGGTGTCTACTCTATTTCTGTTCAGTATTATCCTTGAGGTCCTAGTTATTGTCATAATGCAGAAAAAAAAAACCATAAGATTGGTGGGAGTGGGGGAAGGTTGTGTTGTTAGTGACATTTTTGTCATTGTGACCAAAATACTTGACAAGAACCACTTAGAGGAAGAAAAGTTCTTTTGACACACTCTTTCAGAGTTTCAGTTTATGATCAGCCAACTAACTCCCTCACTCTGCCCAAAGTGAGGTGAACGTTATGTCAGACAGGTATGGCATAGGAGTGTTGCTCTGTTCCTGGCAGCTGGGAAATACAGAGAGGGAGGGGAAGGGGCCTCTGGAACCCTTTCGAGGCACACCCCCCAGTGACCCACCTCCTCTAGTCATGCCCTACCTGCCTGTAGTTACCATCCAGTTACTTCATTCTAAGATGGACTGATTAGGTTTTAGCCCTCATCATGTAATCATTTCACCTCTGAATACTCCTACATTAATACAAGCTTTTAGGGAACACCTCATATCCAAACCATAACAAAGATAAAATTGTTTTTATTCCAAGACAATGTCACTGTTTATATATAATATTCTAAGGAATCTATAAAATTATTGTAATTAATAATTGAATTTATAGGATCTCAGGATATAGAATCAACATGCAAAACTCAGTTATATTTGACATAAAACAGTTAAATATAGCAAAAAATTGAAAATAAAATTTTAATAATTCCATTTATGGTATCATTAAATACTTAAAGAATAAGGAATAAATCAAACAAAATGCATTTAGGACTTCACTGGAAATGGAAAATTACTACTGAATGTAATTTCATTAAATAAAACTAAAATAAATGAATATATAAACTGTGTTTTTGCATTGGAAATCTCAATATTAAGAAGTCAGATCTCTCAAATTGATCTGTAGATATAGTGCATTACCAACCCAATTCTCAGCGTCTTTTTTTTGGGGGGTAGGGGTGGGGAGTAATTAATAGGTGGTTCCAAAATTTATTTGGAAAAATGAGGGTTTTGAATAACCCAGAGATTCTTAATGAAGGACAGGAAGTCGGTGTGTTCACACTGCTTGGTGTAAAGACTTGGTAGAGCTACTCTAATGAAACTTTAGTATTAGCATACTAATACTATTATTATTTACTAGTATTAGCATGTATACATGGTCAGTTATTTTGACAAGGCACTAAAGCATGTCCATGGCAAAAGGAAATGTTAACAGATATGTTGCAACAGGTGAATAAAAACAGCTTTTTTAAAAAGAAAAAAATCCATAAAAGGCCAGTAACAGATTGAGAATAAACAGCAGCATTTATAATCAGGGAAAGGCAAAGAAAATCATAGTGAAATAATACTTCAGACTCATGAGAACAGCTAAAATTAGAGACTGGGAATACTAATGTTGGCAAAGGATGTGGAACAGCTAGAACTCTGGTATTGATAGTGTATTCATCAGTTTTCCATCACTGTGATAAGATAACTGAGAATAATCAACTTAAAGCAGGACAGGTTTATTTTGACTCAAGGTTTTAAACGTTTCAGTTCATGGTTGACTGGCTCCATTAATTCTGGGCCTGTGATGAGATAGTACATCATGGCTGAAGACATGTTATAGTAAAGCTTCTCACTCTGTGATGACTAGGATTGGGGGGAAGAGAAGCAGGAAGAAAATGTACCTTCAAAGGTCTGCTCCCAGTCACCTTCCTCCAACTAGGCCCCATCTCCTAAAGGTTGTTCCATCTCCTACTAGGGCCACAGGCTGGCAACCAAGCCTTTTGTGTGAAGTCTATGTCTATCCAAACCATAACATTTCACCTTTGGCCTCCAAAGGCTCATGTCCATCTCATAATGCAAAATGCATCTATTCCTCTCCTCTGAGATTCAAGGAAACTCTTAGCTATAAAGATCAAAGGACAGATTATATACTTCAAACATACAATGGCACAATTCCTTTTAAAAATGGGAATAACAGGAAAATAACAAGGAAAGATTGGGCCAAAGATTAAGACCAAAACCCAAACCCAGCAGGGCAAATATTAAATTCTGTAATTCCATGTTCAGCATCCAGGGCATGATGTGATCTACAAAGGACTTGGATGGCTCTTCCACTATAATCTTGTTAGCTATAGCCCATGTGGTCACTCTTGGGCTTGTAATGGGATTATCACCCAGTAAAACAGGGCACTGGGGCGTTCAGCAGGAAACAGCTTTTGTTAGTGTCAACACTTGCCCAGTGGATTATATCTAAAGGCTGAGCCTGGAATGCAGCATGGTGTGTCTCTTGCAAGTTCTTTTGTCTCCCATATAAGACAATACACATTCTGATTGGGTATTCTCATACTATAGAGTTGCAACTAAAGTTGCAACAGCTTCTTACATAACTGAGTTATAACAGAGTCATAACAGATTTGCAGCAGAGTTGGCAAGCACACTGAATGCCACGTTTCCTTTTCTTTGTTCTGAAATGAAAGCCCCTCCACAGGCTAGTTCTCATTGCCTACAGATTCCTTGGCAGATGTTCCACAATCTTGGCATCTCTAATTTCCTGGGGTCTCCATTGCAGCTTTGGGCATCACTCTCATAGTTTTCACATATCATGCTTTCAGGGGTTACCTGTAGGGACCTTGACCCTGCTGTCTACTGCCTGGCCTCCCAGGCTTTCCTTTGAAATCTCAGTGGACGCCTACATAATCATAAGACTCTACATTCTGAAGGCCTGCAAAACCAGAACTTCATGGATTATGTTAAGTTGTGCCACCAGCTCAGGCAGCAGCAGGGACTGCTTGGGCCATGGCTTTGGTGACCTCTGAGTGCCTGGATAGCTGAACATGGTGAAACCAGTCCTGGGGTAACAACTTCTGAGTTGTTGTGGAAGCTATTGTGGGAGTAGGGTGCCCAAGGGCTTCTTCTCAGATGAATGTTTTTTACCTTTTAACACCTTTGAGTCTGGGAGGGATAGAGTCTTACTTATTCCTTAGAAGTCCTCTAGGCATCTTTTCTATGTCCCTTTGCAAAGTGACTTGTTTCTTTTTAATATTACTGATCTCTTTAACAATCACACTCTCCTTGCCTAAAAGTTTACACTCACTTCTTTCCTGCAAGTTTTTTAGACATTTCTTCTCTACTTTTTGTTCCTGATTCTCACTGTAAATCTGACTAATGCAACCAGCAAGGCTGAAAGCAGGCTGCTTTTAAATTTCCTCTGTTAAATTACTTAGTCTATTACCTTTAAATTCACCCTCACCTAGAGTGACTTGGACAAAATGTAGACAAGTTCTTTGCCAGAATGTAACATGAATGACTTCTGGTCCATTTCCCAGTAGAATCCTCATTTCCATCTGAACTCTCATGAGCCCAGCCTTTACTATATGCATTCCCATTGGCATTCTCTCATTCTCTTCCTAGCTTCCACCAAAATTGCCCATGAAGCTCTGCTTACATCATTCTAAGCTTTTCTAGCCTACTTCTCCAGATGTTTCTGACTTCCTCCCACAAACCAATTACAAAGGTTTCCAGTTCTCATGGCCAGGTATAACCACAGCAATATCCCCTCTTCAGTACCAATTTTCTATGTTAGAATTTTGTTGCTGTGTAAGAATACCTGAAAAACTCAACTTACGGTAGGAAAGGTTTATTTTGGTTTACAATTTCGGAGGTTTTAGTCCATGGTTAGCCAGCTTCATTATTTCTGGGCTTATGGTGAGGCAGAACATTATGGCAGAAGGACTGTAGAACAAAACTGCTCACCTGATGGTGGCCCGAAACAGAACTGGGACAGGGACAAAATATATTTTTCAAAGGCCTACTTATTCCCAGTGACCTGCTTCCTCAAACTAGGCCCTACTTCCTAAAGGTTTCACCACCTCCTAATAGTGCCATAGACTGATGACTTGTTACTCTCCTTAAAGGGAGACATAAGCAAATAAACTCAAGTACAAGAATACATACTATAGGATTCCATCTAAGTGAAGGTCAAGAACAGGCTGACTAATCCAAGATGGCTAGAGGTGGGTGGTAGTAATGGACCGAACGATGGCAGGAGGGAACTATTAGGGGTGATTGAAATGGTTTGTATCTACCAGGGCGCAGTGGCATATGCCTGTAGTCCTAGTAGCTTGGGAGGCTGAGGCAGGAGGATTGTGAGTTCAATGCCAGCCTCAGCAAAAGCAAGGCACTAAAAGACTCGGTGAGACCCAGTCTCTAAATAAAATACGAAATAGGGCTGGGATGTGGCTCAGTGGTTGAGTGCCCCTGAATTCAATTCCTGGTACCCCTCTACCTCCAAAAAAGAAATGATCTGTATCTTATTTGAATAGTAATTAGAAAGTTGAACACTTGTATCAAATCCCATTGGATTATGCACTAAAGATCTTTGCTTTCACTGTATATGAATTTTACCTCAAAAGAGTTCATTGAGTAGAAAAAAATTTAAAGTCATGCAAGAAAATTGAATTATGAGGAAAAAAGCATACAAAAAAGAAAAAGGCATAATTAGAAACATAAAGACAAAAAAGATATTACATGTAAATTATGTAGGAACAGTTATGGGGTAGGCAGTTTTAACAACTAGAGGGAGGAGACGGCACAGCTTAATATGGGGCAGTGTATGAATTCTAAAAGTTGTAGGTTGTTTGCAGGTCTACTGTCCAAGTGCTTTGTGATGTTTCTGCTTTAAAGTGTCCAGTGAAATGAGAGTTGGAATTACTATAGTATGGTATCCAAAGATAGAAGGTGCAAATTCCTGTGTTCTGAAACTATTACATCTTAAAACGAAACCATATGAGAAAATGGTTGTCAGGATAGACTATATTCTAGAGAAGGGATTAAAGATGGATTTGGGCTGGGGATGTGGCTCAAGCGGTGACACGCTTGCCTAGCATGCATGGGGCGCTGGGTTCAATCCTCAGCACCACATTAAAAATAAAATAAAGATGTTGTGTCCACCGAAAACTGAAAAATAAATATTAAAATATTCTCTCTCTCTCTCTCTAAAAAAAAAGAGATGGATTTAATAGCTATCTTCTTATATCTATATTTTTAAAAAGGAAAAGTAGTTTTATATAGCTGGAGAAGACAGAATTAAAATCACATAGCAGTTATCATTAGAATTTTCAAAAATATGGTCATCCTTATAAGAAATATATATATATTTTATCAGCAGCAGTGTTCACATCAGTGCTGAGTGGCCAGCCACCAGATATATTGTTGATCGAAATGGCCTCCAAAGACTTGCAAACTTCTGATTCTGCTGTTTCTAATTGGGGATAATTTAACCTGGCCTGTAATCATAGGGTAGATATCTTAAGGAACAAGTAGGATTTGGGATACATCCCAATAATTCAGATGATTTAGGGCATTCAAAACTCCTAGACATTAAAGACCAAATACAAAACAAAACAAAAATAAAACTAATCAAACTGAAGTTAGATACTTTAAGGGAAGTTGTTAAGGTAGTGACGGCAATATGGCCTAGTGGGGACTAGACGATGGAGGTGGGACTTTATCATTCTGCTGAAGAGATTAGTTAGGAAGCTATAGAGAAAGTCCTGGGGTGAGGTGAGTGGACTGTGCACTTGGGTGGAATTAGGAAAAAATAAATGAGATTTCCTTTATGATAAAATGTGCTTTATTACAATTAACACAATTATGTACAGTAAGATGTATTTACAACTTGGGGAAGACTGTATGACAAGCATTTTCATATTTCAGTAAGTAGTGGACCTGGGTTTGTTTGTTTTTCTCTTTTTGCTAGAAGAAATAAAAAATTCAAAACTAAGTTTGTAAAACTTTCTAGAGTAGGAACTTATCTTTTATATGTGGTTAGAAGTCAAAGGGAAAACATCCATTACTTCAATTCACTTATTTCACTGTACATCACTGCTCAGTTATATGTATTAGGAACATCGCTTCTTAAACTAAGAAAGCAGATTATCACTTTAGAATCACTTTCTCTGGACCTCAACCATCTGTGAGTAGCCTCATTAGGCCCACTCTGGTAGTCACAGATGGCTCTACTGGGTATGTAGAAGGCTGCAGCCAGGCTAATTTCTTCACAAGATGACCTCTCTACATAATTATACCATTGCTATGTCTGATAGTTCTTCCCAATGGATACCTGAATAAGGATTATATGAAATTGTTCTTTCCACTGAGTATATTGTTTTCTCAATAAAACAAATTTATAACCACTTATCCCCTCCACTTGATATAATGAGACTTGAAGTTCTCTTCCTCTGGCTTCCTTTTTTTTCCCTGGTTAAAGCATTTAAGTAACTTTCACTGCAATGTCTTAGTCCTGATCAGTTTTGCTCCCCTAGCATACATACCTAACACTATGTTCAAATAATAACACTTTATTCAGAATATAAATTTAATGTGAAATAGACATAGTTTTCATTCAAGAGAGTACTTTTTTTTCAGTGCTGGGTATTGAAGCCAGGACCTTGCACATGCAAGCAAGTGTTTTACCACTGATCCATACCCCAGTCCCTAAATTCCATTTTTAAAAGGAATTTGGGAGGGCTGGGGATGTGGCTCAAGCAGTAGTGTGCTCGCCTGCATGCGTGCGGCCCGGTTCGATCTTCAACACCACATACAAACAAAGATGAAAAATAAATATTAAATATTTATAAAAATAAATATTAAAAAATTCTTCTCTCTCTCTCTCTCTCTCTCTCTCTCTCTCCCTCTCTCTCTCTCCCTCTCTCCTCTCTCTCCTCTCTCTCTCCTCTCTCTCTCTCTCTCTCTCTCTCTCTCTCTTAAAAAAAAAAAGGAATTTGGGAAACAGCAGTTCAATCACAAAATCCGTGAGATCACCAGTACAAATTTAAGAACCTAATTATGCTTTGCACACTGGCCAAAGAACACATTCATGCCCTGTTTAAATTTAATTCACAGATACAGAGATATACATATTTAGAACATTAAGACTAGAATAAAATGAAAATCAGTATGTAAATCTGCATATTCAAAGTTTTTAAAATCTTTACCTCATGGTAGATGAAAAATACATTTGCTTTTATTTATTTATTTGTTTGTTTATTTATTTATTTATTTTCATTTTTGAGACAGGGTCTTTCTAAATTGCTGAGGCTGGCTTTGAACTTGTGATCCTCGTGACTTGGGAGGCCTCCCGAGTCACTGAGAGTACAGTCGTGTGTCACCATGCCCACCTTGATTTCCAAGTTTAAAGTGTCAGTAGAGAAGCTGATAGTACTGTGAAGGAGATGACAACATTGTGATTCTCAAATGAATTAGTAAGGACTGCTTTCTCCTTCAGCATTCCTGAAATCATGGGTGTGCTCTTAATATTTTCTATGTGCTGAAATATCCTTAAAATAGTGTTTGCTAGAGAAAACTCCTGAAACTACTTCATATTAGTATCTTTATCTGTGGTGAGTGTTTCTCTTTTTGTTGTTTGGTTGGTTGGTTATTGATTTCAGTAGTGGTGGTTGCAGGTATATAGGCAGGGAGCAGATGTTTTGGTGAAATGTATCATGGCATTAGGTGGCAAAAATGTTAAATACCAAAGTAGATCTCTTCTGTTATGCTTTTATATCCATTTATCTTTAAAAATTATATCTTCTTGGACCATTTGGGGTGATCCTTCCCAAAATTAAAATGAAAATACAGCTAGTTTTGTGGGAAAAAAACACGTGAAAAATGCTTTATTATTGTGTTTATTTTGTTGAGTTTTTTTTTGATACTTTACTGTCTTGTTTTATATACCATCATTTCTTTGCAGTTACCTAGTAAACATATATTTACTCTATGAAGACTATCTAATTTGTCTATTTGTATGGTTTTATTTCCTCCAACATTTTTCTCTTCATACTAAATTTTGTAATTTTAAAAATATTTAAAATTTGACTCTGTGTACAGAGTAAGTCAGACTTGCAAGTAAGATTTGTAAGCAACTAAGACATTGCAGTGAAAGTTAATTAAATGCTTTAATCAGGGCAGAAAAATAAGCTAGAAGAGAACTTCAAGTTTCATTATATCAAGCAGAGGGGATAACTTCCATTATAAATTTGTTTTATTGATAAAAAAGTAAAAGTAAACAAGTAAGACTTGCTCCTGTACACAGAACTCAGGTATTGTCTGTGCTGTTTTGCCCATATCATTAAATTTTCACCTTTATTTAAACATTAGTCTCATCAGCTGTTAAACTTTAACAACTCGTAGGGAAAAATCTTTTTCTGAAAATTTCTGGAGAGTTTACTAAAATGCATTTTATGTACTGGCACAGAGAGGTATATACAGGGTTGTTGCAATATTGCTTTCTGGCTTATTCTTCATCTTAGTTCCTTTGAACTGCTATAAGAAAATAGCACCAATTGGGTAATTTGTAAAGAACAGAAATTTACTTCTCAGTTCTGGAGGCTGGGAAGTCCAAGATGAAGGTGACAGCAGATTCAATGTCTGGTGAAGCCTGCTGTCTGCTTCCAAGATGACACCTTGTTGCTGTGGTGGACAAACCCTGTATCTTCACATGGTAGAAGGGGTGGAGGGTTTCATTTGCCACTCAAACCCTTTTATAAGGCACTAATCCATTTTCATTTCTAAATAATGTTACTAAGAGTTAATGTTAGTTATAATTAATATGATATACTCTGTTAATTGTGATTAATGATAATTAATAATTAGTGATAATTAATGAGATAATGATTATAATGTTTACTTTGGTAAATCTAGAGAACCAGTTCTAGGTGTGCAGGCAAAAATATGAGCTGATCTCAGCAAATATAAAACTTGTGGTGTTCTAATAGTATACAAAGAAAGCATTATTTCAGTGTTAATTCCTATTCCAAATAAAACACCTCAGCCAACAGTTCAGGGATGAGCTATAAGGAAGATTTATAAAACTATAACTTTGAAGTGTTTTTCTCTCCATAACCAAGTCCTGGCTTTTTGGATGATGGAATCCAGATCGATACTGCCCTCCTTTCCACCTGAGTACTTCCATCCTTCCCATATCATGTGTTCCTTAGCCTCTGGAGGCTAATTAAACTTGCTTTCACACTCCACTCTGTGATCCCTTGAGGCTCATTCTTCTCCTCTCTTCTCTGGCCAGGTCTTGACATCTTCCTCTCCATAGCCTTTTTCTTATCAAAATTGAAAGTCACTCAAGTATCTTAAAAAATATAATAAGCAAACCTTGTTTCATCCCCTTTAGCTGCACTTGGACATTGCATTTTACCCTCGTAGTCAAGACTTTGAAAAGAACTGCTTCAGATCACACTCTCCCTCCTCCTTTGGGTGCTCACTGACCTGCTCTCCCTACCATCACTGGCCTGTCATATTCACTGTCCCGATCCCTGGACATGCCTCCCTCAGCCTCCAGAGCTGACATGGTCCACTTTATTCTAGGCACCTTCCTTGCCCTTAGCTCATCCCACATTACACCCAGTGAGCTCCAGTTTCTTGCATTCCTGCTGTCTCTGACACACCCTAAATCTCACCACATCTCCATTTCTCATTTCAAAAAGGCCTCCTCTCCAACCCACTGCCCACTCTGTTTCCTCTGTGTTCTTTATCATGGCACTGCTGCCTTTGCCCTGCCTGCCCCACTTGCCACAGTTACAAAAATAACACATATACCATCCAGTTAAAAGGGCTTAGAATATTGTAAAATGCATGTAACACCACGATAAACATCATATTCCTGGTGCTATCTGTTGGGACACTTTTCAGAATCTGTCCTCTTCTCTGAATATGAAATCTGTGTTAGCATTTGGTGAAAGCAATTGTCTCTCTGTTACCCTTCCACCCCTCAATGAGTCCCCTGCTCTGGGTAGTTCAGTGCTGTATGAATTCTCCCTTTGATCAGACCGAACACCAACTGAGTGAACTTAATCTGTGAAGAAATGTCCAAGTCAATAATTTCCCTTTACTGAACTCTAAAGGAAAAGATATTATAACTCCTTCAAGGGGTCTTAATTTCATTTGAAACTTATTGTAAGGTAGTTTGTAATGGTGTTGTATTTGTTGATGAGCAAAGAGCAATTTTACATATTTCTAAAGGAGGATAATCCTAGTTGGTCATCCTTTTTAAAAATCATTTTTTTTCATGTAGGTTCATATTTTTCAGACATTGTCTCCTTTTTTTATAAGCAATTTAACATATTAGAGCCAGTGCTATGAAAACCATTTGGACAATGCTTTGGACATTTGGTTATAATTTCTTTGTCTGCCAAACATTTTTCAATAAAGCTAAATGTTGGCTCTAATAGTCTTAAATGTGAAGACTATTAGAAGTGAAATTTATTAACCTTGAGATGGACTGTGGCCTACATATTTTCTTCATTGCATGTCTTATCTGCTGAAGTATTTATTTTATTTTATTATGTATTAAATTGATAGTGGTAAACTATGTTTTTGTCATCAGGATAAACTAATGTACTATTGTGCAAACAATCTTAAGTCATTTTTCAAACTTTTTATTAGAGAAATTTTTAGACAAGTAAAACAGAATGGTATAGCAAATCTTTATTTATCTTTTGGCTTTAATAATTATCAGCCCTGCCCAATCTTTTTTTTTTTCTTTTAAATCTATACCACCCTACTCCTCACTGCTTCCAGGATCTAGTAATTTGAAGGAAGTCTCCAGTATTACATCATTTTACCCATGCACAAATCAGAGGCAAATTATTTATTTTTTTAAAGAAACATAAGCAATCATAATACTATTATCAGATCTGAAAAAAAAGAAAAATGATTCTTTAATTTCATCATATGCCCATTGTTGAAATTTTCATGTTATTTTAAATTTACTTATTCTAATTTGTTATACTTGATAGCAGAATGCATTTCAATTCATAATACACATATAGAGCACAGTTTTTTATGTCTCTGGTTGTACACAAAGTAGAGTCACACCACTCCATTGTTGAAATTCTTACAGAGGCTTGTTAGACAGTTTGCTTAAGTTAGGATTCACTCTAGTTACATACGTTTTCCTTTATTCATGCATCTCTTAAGTGGTTTTTAGTCTTATTTATTTATTTTTTAGTTTATTAACTCTTTGGGTTCCCTCTTGAGTTTTTTAAATAAATTAGGTCCATTGTTCTTTAGATTTCCTCACAATCTAGGTTTTTTAGATTGATTCCTCATGATGTCATTTAACATGTTCCTCCATCTTTGTTGTTTGCTCTAAATTTTGTGGTTAGTAAAGATGCTTTATCAATGTTAGGTTTAATGGGTTTACTTCCATCAAGTCTACATAGTATGTTTGGTCTGTTTGTAGTGTTAAGATGAAAATTAGATTCAAATGTTGTCAGCTTCACCCTTTAAAAGTTGGCCATAAACTTTGCATCTAACAGTTTTAGTACCACTGGTATTTTTTCCCATGATCTATTTCATATTAGAGATTATTAATTAATGATTCTTTCCTGGAATATGACATAATTAAAAAAATTCTTTTCATTAATTGTATACTTATTCTGAAGTATAATTTATACTGGAAGTTCAAGGAAATTTTTGATTCTTTCTTTGGCACTTTTCAGAATGAGTTGGTTCCCTAGCATTTCTCAAAAGTCTCAACAAAATGTTTATTTTTAAAATATTTTTTTAGAAACTCATGATATGAACACATATGATGAGCTTCAATTCATTTTAGTAGTTAATTTTTTAATAATCAAGTTGTGCCTCCCTTTACCAAGGAAGGGATCCCTTGAGTGGACTTTGAGTCTTATAGATCAGCCTTGCCCTGTATCCTTGTGCTCTGGTGTATAGAGCTACATTCCTTGATCATTGTAGCTTTTTTTGTCCCAGTGGAGCCGACTGTGGAACAGAAGGAGAGAGAATATGAAAATCTTCCTCTCTCTTAACTCAGTTTTACTCTATCCAAACTGTGTCTCTGCCTTCACTGTTGATCCTGTGGCTTTTGTACGCTCTCTCACTCTCAGTAAATCTTATCCAAAAGTCTGTTCTAAAATTGGATGAACCACATTAGCAATAGTGATATTACCTGGTGTTTCCTGTATTCCTTCAATAGCATCAGTTCTGTTTGAAAGTCAACACTCATTGAGCCATTCCAGAACATCACTGTTCCTTTATGATAGGTGATGAAGCATTGTATCCTTGACTTCTGACAGGATCTTTTTCAGTCTGTAAGGCCTTGGATAAAGTGTGTATGTGTGTTCTGTAATTATTTTATATTTGTATTATGAATCTGTGGAACTTAAGCTTCTAAGGTGCTATAGAAAGCATTAGGGACTTCCCCTCTTCACTTTACCTGATTTTGCTCATTTGTTCATAGTCTGAGAGACTTTTTTTCTAAAACTAATTTTCATATTACAGTTTTGTGCATAGTGGTAAACACCAAGGTAATAAAATAACAGATACTTGAGTATATGCCATGGTTTGGGCATTTTTTTCCTCTATTCCAGGTATTTTTATTATTCTTAGTGAACTTGTTTATATTTAGCATTACTGTGACCCCTAAATTTAATAAGTATTTGTCTTAAACAGTTTTGTCTGAAAACCTTTGAAGAGCATTGGGCCTGCCAATGTTTGATCTCCTTGCCTCAGGGCATTCTCTGAGGAGCCTGTGGAAGTCTCTGGTGCCCCTACACCTGATGAACAGAGATAACATAACTGAGGCAGCCATGCCATATGCCTTTTTGTGCTGGGGGGATGTCTGGTGAGATTACTGTATATACTCTCATGTTGGAAAAAGTTGAAAGTTTACAGTGAACATTGAAATTTGGATCATCATTTTCATGTAAGTTTAGCATTGAAATTATCTTATCTCTGTTCTGATATCTCCTCTAAACAAAAGCCTTGGTTCATATGTGGAAGTTTTTATTCTCCTAATCTGTTGTGCTGGAGAGCAGTCTGGTCCACATAGGTGCCAATAGTAGCTTCAGAGCTGATATATAGCCAATTAAGACTCTTTAAATATGCTCGGCAGAATAGGGCACCACTATCTACCGTTAGCCAAAAACTGTTGGACTAATTTTAATATCTCTGCACTTTGCATTAAAGATGAGATTTAATGAAAAACTTGAGGATTGACTTAGTGTTTGGATAAGTGGCATGCACTGGATTAGTATTGTGATATAGATAATTCCAGACTGTTACTTTGAACTGGAAAACTAACAACTGCTGTACTTTCTGAGTTATTTATAACATGCATCACAACAGAAAGCTGAGGTTCAGATGATTTCCAAATGTTACATTTGGACTTTCTTACAAATTTTAAGTCATTATTAAATGTGCCTTGATAATTTAGTTCCTGTTTTGCAGAATCCAAGAAATTAGAGTAACAGTAGTGAGACTTTTAGACAAATTGACTAAAAGAAATCCTGGAAGCCACTTTATGTTCAGCACACATATATTTACATGTTGTGTGTATGTGTGTGTGTGTGTGTGTGTGTGTTCTCATTTTTTATTGAAAATAGTTACTTAATTGCAATCATTCTTACTAGATGTTTCCTCCCTTCGACTGTGGTGCCACATGCCTCCCAGCACACCTGGAGTCTAACTGGCTACATATCAGCTCTAAATCTGCTGTTGGCACTTAGACCAGGCATCACTCGGGAGAACCTCACATCCACATGTGTTACACAGATTCTGTTCCTTCAAAGACAGCAAGAAGGCTGGGGATGTGGCTCAAGCGGTGGCGAGCTCACCTGGCATGCGAGCAGCCTGGGTTCTATCCTTGGCACCACATGCAGGCAGGGATGTTGTGTCCGCCAAAGACTAAAAAATGAATATTGAGGATTCATATTCTCTCTCTCTCTCTCTCTCTCTCTCTCTCTCTCTCTCTCTCTTAAAAAAAAAAAAAGGCAGCAAGAGAGATGACAGGAATGACAGGGAATATTAGAACAGAAGACTGTGGAAATGATAAAAAGATGAAAAGAGATTTTTTTTTCCTAGTATTGGTTGGTTATTTTTTAAAACTTTGTTTGCTTTTCTTTGTATTTCTGGGCGTAGGACAAGGTGAAAGCAAATAATAACTCCTAGTTGCTAACTTTGGGCAAGTGAAAAGTAATTCTGAGGCTGAGCTGGAAAATGTATAATTCAAGTATCCTCCTTTATACATTACAGAGTTACAAATTTGTTTCTGGTGTGTTATTTTATAAAAGACAAAAGGATCATAGTTTCATCAAAAAGCAATGCTTTTATTGGCTAAAACTGAAAAAGAAAAGTTTTAAGAAGGGTTAGTAAAGCCTCCTCTGATTATCATTCTCTTTTAAGGTTTTTTGGGTTTTGTTTTTTTAAATATGCAGGTCTGGTCATTGGCTCCCTTTAAAACATTTTCAAGGGCTCATTTCCCTCACTTGATTCCCCACATTCCGCTTTACCCTTCCTATCCCACACGCCTCTGCTGGGAGGTTCCTGTGTGCCTAAACCAGGTTTTCTGTCTAATGTGGGCTCTTCCCTGGCTGTTCTTCATCCCTGGAGTTTCCAGGGATGAGTTTTGTCTCCATGGATGAGTTCCCTGGGAGCTGTTGAGGAGTAGGACTTCACTACCACTCTACCTACAGCCACTAGTAAACCATCAGATGACTACCAGAAGCTCAAATCCTATGCTCAGGAACTGAAGAAGACACAGAGATTTACTCATTTTTATAAATATTGAGCATGTGAGAGAATTTGTTAAGAATGCTAAACCACAGAGCATTATTTTCAGAATGCCATCACCATCTTTCTCTTCCAACACCAATATAGAACCTCAAAGATAGGAGGCATTCAATAAATATTTACTGGACTCCAACTTTCTTTTTTCCTTCTCTGAATAAGAAGCAAAAATGAACCCCCAAATACTTTGAATACAGCTTAATAGTTGTCCTTTTTGATTACTATTTATTCTGAACATCAATGTGGAAAACTTCTGAGTATCTTAAAAATAATATCTTCAGCATTTCCTGGAAGTCCACAATAAATGGGAAACATACAGGCCTGAATGGGGATGAGAGATGTAACATGCCTCATTTTATAGTTGAGAAAACTGAGGTCCAGATGAAATGTTACTTAAGACCATGGACGAGTATTGAACTCTTTCTCTCTCTGCTTTCTAATCACTTTGAAAAAAATATCATTTATCCACAAGCTAATTAACATGCCTAGCCCATATAAACAGTCCAAAAATAGTATAGCTGGAATAAAAACTGAGTTTGTGACTATTTTTTTTAAGTATTTGGAGCAAGAGACACCAGTGAACCAGTTTATTTCTATCTAAGAAAATTAAAGACAATGCTAATAAAATCTTGATACAGTAGAGAATATTTACTTGGGATATGAATTATTTTTGGATCAATTTACTTCTATTTCTTGATAGTATCTCACACTAATAATCAAAATGTTTGAATGACAACCAAAGTAAATTCATAAATATGATATACTTAAAAACTCATTTTTCTTTTTTGAAATTACTGTCATTTTTGGCTGAAAATGGTGTGACAACCCATGATTACAGTAACAAGGGCTTTAAGAATTATATGTAGACTACATATCACTTTTAGCAAATTTGTGTATTGAAGAATTTTAATAATAGGTTTTATGCAGTCACAGAAAGCCACCTTCATAGACTTTAAATATGATGTGTATGAAAGAAGTTTATATTCTTGCACTCTATGGTTGGGTTGTATTAGTGAAAAGAAAAATTCGTGTGTATACTTGGTATTTTTTTAACCTTCTTTTTTTTGGTTTCTAAGGTAGCTTTCTTTTTAATATTCTGCTGGGGCCTGCAGTCCTTCCTGCTGTAATCCCCACTAGGAACATGCTATATGCGCTAAAGATCAGCATGCATGTTTGCAGTGACCCAGTTCCATTCTCGTAGCTTTCCTAAGAGAATTGGTATTTTTGTCTACCAAAAGACATGAACAACTATATTCATAGCAGCCCCATTTGAAATAGCTAAAAATTGCAAACAAATTTTATGACAGATAAATGTACAGTACAGTACAATTTCATACAAGAATGAGAATGACCCAAATCCTCCACATGCAACAACTTCATTGTTCTCACAGGCATCGAGAGGAAGAAGCCAGCTAACAAAAAATAAATAAATAAACAAATAAATAAGACTCTCTGCTTCTATACTATTTTCAGTGCTTCATTTGTATAAAAACAAGCACAACTGATCTTGGGAGATAGAGGATAAATAGTGTTTACCTCTTGGAGAGGGAAGGAGGACATCAGAGTTTGCTGGAAATAAATAACTATATCTTGATGTATGTATGTGTGGGTACATATACAAATGTAAAAAAAATCAAGTTCTACACTTAAGAATGATGTAGTTCACTAAATAAATGTAAGTTATATTTATTTTTAAGGTGAAGGAAGCACTCATATCTAGAAACTTAAAGATCCTGACTGCTGAGTGATCATGGTTTAAAATTCAGCCGATTATGTACCTCTTCCAAATATATCTGCATTTCTTTGTGTAGTAGTTTCTCTGCTATGAATGCTGTTAAATCCAATTATCAAAATAAAATGAACTTAGAATCAGACCTTCAAATCATTTTAATTTTAATTCTAAAATACATTTTTGTACTGGTAAATGTAAAACTCTACTATAAGTAATGGTAGATTGCATTACTGTTCACCAAAGCCCCCTTATTTTTCTCTTAGGGAAAGGGTTTTTCTACCTTACCCACTGAAGTCAGAGCTAGGCCTGTGGAGTAGCCAGATGATCTCCAGCCAGAGCCTAGAGGACTAGCTAGCTCAGAGTATTGCTCACATTTTCCCCTACTTCTATGGTCGCAGAAAGTATATTGTGGTGGAGCCTCTATAAGCCTAGACCCAAGTGATATCAGTTATCAAGACCCCTATGACCTCTGAATTCTATTTTCTTATCATCACATTAGCAAGAAGTACATTGACTGTTGTTTTAAGCATCTGATATTTTGGGGTATTCTTCAACTTTGGCATACCTGGCTTATCTAGACTAATAAGATAATTTTTATTTTCTATTTATTTCTTTACTTTCTAATTTATTTTATTATTTATAATGTATAAAATATGTAGTAGATATTTATACATGTGTTTTATACATTTGTTATTACATGTATTTTACAATATACAGACAGTATTAACATTTTGCTAACATGATATTTATAAAGTAGAGATTATATATTTATTTCATGTTATAACTATTGGCTTTTCACATTTTTATCTGCCTTCTATTTGATTATGACTCAAGCTCATTTTTAATTTCAAGGTCCTTCTTTTGGTTTAGTGCCTGAAATGTTTTTTTTTCTTATTTATATATGACAGCAGACTGCATTATAATTCTTATTAAACATATAGAGCACAATTTTTCATATCTCTGGTTGTATATTCGTGTCTTCATACCTGTACCTGATAATAATGATCATCACATTCCACCATCATTAATAACCCCCTCCCTTCCCCTCCAACCCCTCTGTCCAGAGGAGGCTGATTCATAGTGGGATAAGGAGCGGGAACATGAGAGGGATAGATGAACTCTAGTGCCTGAAACTTATAATGATTGTATTTTCTTTTTAAAATTGAATTTGGAGCCATAAATTGAGAATAGGGACAATACCTGCTTACTTCTTTCCTGTGCTCCACAGTACTAATTCTGGTCGTAGAGATGCACTGCCTGCTCAATAATAGCAGTAGAACTACCCAGCAATTTTGAACCATCCACATGGTGTCAGATAGTAAATAGTAGAAGTGCTTCCATTGTTCACAGAGGCCACACAGCTAAACAACCTGCTTCATAGCTCTGCTTCTTTCATGAGCATTAATTACTTTCAGTTTCATTGAAGTCATTCTTATTTTTTTGAAAGACTACTTGAGAGTTTGAAAATTGAACATTTACCCAAAACCTGTTTATAAAACATTAAATCCAGAAGTCATACTTCACAGTAGAAGTCAAATATATTCATTTGCATTTATAGAATGAATTCTATTTTCTTGTCACTTTCATTTTTCCAATTGAAGTTGCCCTCTAATAGAAAAAACTTTTTTGCCAAAAGATTAAACAGATGAATTTAATTGATAAGTTTTAGTTAAATTGGTTAATTTTCTACCTTTAAGTCTGAAATTCAGTGTATCAAGTTTTTGAATGAAGAAACTGATATTCTAGGTTACATGTATAAAGTATTCTGTAACATTTTATATCATTCTTTGTCTTAGACATCAGACTTTAACTTTTGAGATGTACAGGGGATTATGTTTGCCTTACTTTTATTTAAACCTTAAGAGCTTTTCATAAAGTTTATGAATGTTAAACTTAGGAATATAATTCTTATTACAGATGGAAAAAATAAGCCATGAAATCATTTTATTGCTATTTTCACTGCTGGTGATAATTTTTCTTTTTCAAAAGCATTGAAGTCTTCTATTCAGATTGATCATATTGATTAATAGGAGATCATATTGACTAAAGAACAAGAAGAAAAATCCTTGAACAGAAAGTAGAACACTGTAGAGGCTGAAGTTATTTGTACACTACTAACCTGTCCTCAGATAGACATTTAAAAAAATTTATTATATGGCAAACACTATCAATGTGGAAATTACTACATTAAACCTTGGAGACTTGGGAATTAAAACCCCTTCTCTTTTCCAACAAAAGCTAATTTTGTTACAAAATATTTAGGTCTTTCTGTCTGTTCTGTCAATATTAATATGGTTTCTGGTTACTTTTTTTTTTTTTTGACAGGCTTCAGAGTACAATTGAATAGATAATTTACTTGAAAAAGAAATACCCAAAAGTACTTTCATGTATTGTTTCAGTTTGACAATAAAAAAGTACATTGTGGGATATTTATAGTATTTTTCAATCTATTTTTATCAGTAGACTAGGAGTGATAACTGATTTAGGGCACAGGGGTTAAAAACAGGAAATGTGGTTTATAAGGTAGGCAGTATCTCCAGAGTTTCCAGGGTTGATTTCTTATAGCCTTGACTGAAGAGTGTCATGTTTCAAAACAACATTAGGCAGAATATCTTGAACTTAGTAAAGGAGTCATCTATTCGATTGTGACAGGAAGTGCTTCATGGAAAAGTTTGCATTCTTGGTATAGATTCAAATGGTATATAGCAGTTGTTTTCTGTAATTACAGTGTTCTTCCTCTCCAACTCTTTTATACATTCTTTATCCAGTCAAATTAAGGGTATGTCTCGTGTAACTTTTAGTAAGTTCCCCTCGACCTTTGTGTTTTGTTTAAAATTTTATTTTATTGTTTTAATGAAAGTTTTTTCAAATAGCTGTATAAGAAGGTTTTCAATGGACTGTTATGGGTGAGGAGAAGCATGTATTAGAGGTACTATTAATTATAGCAACCAGAGAATCCAAGTTAAAATCGAAAAGAAGTATAATTTTCTATAGCTTCTCAAATGTCAGCTTGGAAGAATCTATCAAAAGTGGAATCTTTGGACTCAGCAGTTCCACTTCCAGGAAGATATCTTACATAAATATGCTAGTAGAATGCATGAATCTATGTTCACTGCAGTATTACTTATGGAAGTAACAGTAGGAGGATGGTTAATTATGATATATCATACTATAAAATACTAGGTAGGCATTGAAAATTATCCGGTAGATTTATATACATGGAAGAACAAACAACCCAATTTAAAATGGGCCAAAGAACTCAATAAAGAATCTACCCATGACCAATCAGCCTATGAAAAAGATGACTCAACATTTTATGTCATTGGGGAAATGCAAATTAAAACAATAGTGAGATACCACTACATACCTATTGGAATGACCAAAGGCTAGAACACTGGACCACACCAAATGCTGGTGAGGATGGAAAGTAACAGGAACCCTCATTCACTGTCAGGGGGAACACAACATGATATAGCTACTTTGGAAGGCAGTTGGACAGTTTCTTACAAAACTAAACATACTCTTATCATAAGACCTAGAAGTGACATTATTTAATATTTTCTCAAAGGAGCTAAAAGCATATGTCCACACAAAAGCCTACTGGCTGATGTTCATAGCAGTATTTTTCATAATTGCCAAAATTTGCAAGCAACCAAGATGTCCTTCAGTAGGTAAATGGATAAATAAATTAGTACATCCAGATAATGGGGTATCATTTAGCACCCAAAGAGATGAACTGTCAAGCTGTGAAAAGACATGAAAGAACCTTAAATGCATAATTTTAAGGGACAAAAGCCAATCTCAAAAGGCTGCATATTGTATGATTCTAACTATATGGCATTACAGAAAAGGCAAAACTGTGAAGAGAGTGCAAGACTAGTGGTTACCAAGGTTAGTGGAGAGAGAGATGAATAAGCAGAGTGAGCACAGAAGATTTTTAGGATAGTGAAAATATTCTGCATGTACTTATAGTGGTGGATACATGTCACTATATTTTTTTCTAATCCTATAGAATGTAGAACACTCAGAGTGAACCCTAATGTAAACAGTGGACTTCAGTGATTGTGATGTCTCATTGTCTATCCATCATTTTATCAAATGTATCACTGGATGGTGATAACAGGATGGCTGTGTTTGTGTGGGTCCAGAGGATACATGGATATTGCTATACCTTCTGCTCGGTTTTGCTGAGAACATAACTGCTCTGAAAAATAAATATTTTTAAAAGAATATTTGTGATGTATTGTGGAATGACATAATCAAGTTCAAGAAGAGAATGTGTACTGTAATCTCATTGTTTTAGAAAGACATTATATTCATCAGAAAAAAATGAAAGAATATACACCAAACTATCAATTGTGATTATTCCTGGGGAGAAGGATGAAGGAAGAGTTTATTCATTTTTATGTAAACTTATACTCTCGTGGTTTTTAATTTCTTTTCAATGGGCAGTTTTTAAATTTTCAAACTAAAAATTGAAGAACAGACTTGATCAACCCAAATGTTCAATGCTCTATTCTTTAATATGGACTTTTCTCCTATAGCAGTCTACCTAGCGATTTGTCCAAAGTGTTAATAGTAAGAATCAAATCTGTATGACACTTTTTAATTTATATATTTACAAAGAATTTTCCCATACATTAAGGAAAACCTGAAGCTCAGTGAATTAATTGATTTTCCAGCTGAGGTTTAAACCCCAATTATTCTAATACACAGCTGTACATTATCCATTAAAAGTTATTGCTAGAATTTATTTCCATGAAACTGACACAAAAGGAAGATTAACATCTTTTCAACAAGTAATGAGACATTTTTTTCCCCCAGAGACATTGATGAGAAGTCTTATTAAACAGAAGCTCTGTCTTTGGTAATACAGATTTTACCATTTTCCTGAACAATTATATATCATGCACTTGCTTACTGTTTTGGGATGGTTTAAGACTCCTTTTCTCTACAAGCAAGTTATTTATTGTATTACATCTGGGCATGTCCCTAGTCCAGTGTAAGCCCTGTGAGAGGAGGGGTTTTGTTGTGGGTAGGTTTGGGTCACTGCCATATCCCTAGCACCTAGAATAGTGTCTGGCATGAAATGGTAATAAGTACACAATAAATATCTTTAATAGTTATCCTATTCCAAAATCAAGTACCTCCCTACTTCATTGAAAGAACAAACACAAATATACCAAGCAAGAAGTCTTTCCATTTTAATGTGTGAAAAAAAATCTCTTTAGTTTTTGGGGATGGTACACTGTACTGGCTGACTTACAGGAATCCCACCCTGCAAGAAAGAGCCTACAAGTCCTAGCACAGAGTAGAAATAAGCTTTGTTTTCTCCATGGGGAATTTCCACAATGGGCTACCAAATTAATTGCTAAGTGATAGTCTGGGTTGATACTGTGTGGGTGGGGACACTTTTTTTTTGTCAAATATCATGACACATTCTAATTTCATATTCAGAGTAGAGAAGATATATATTGTAAATGCTTAGAAGCTGTTTCTCATTCCCTCACTTAAATAACATGGAAAGTTGTGGGGGTTTATCTAAGGGTACCTTTTTAAAAACAGTACTTATTACTATATCATAATAATGTAACATTTATCTATAACTCCAAGAATCAAGGCAGTTTGCTTTTTTTCTGCTCTCACTGTCTACACTGATGGTTTCTTCCTAATTTACCAAAATACATTAAACTAAAACCCAGGTTTCCTAATATGTTCACATACTATGTTCTATTATAATACATAGACATCTTCCTAAGTATCTAGCACATAGTGAGAATTTAGCAATTACTTCAGTGTTTTGAAACAAGTGATTAGTTTAAGAATGCAGCTGGAAAAATAAAGCATATTTGAAAAGCAAATAGATTTAATCTCAGCTACATTCTGTTCTGCTATATTTTCTTTAGTCAAATTGTATTTTTCAAATGGATCCTGACTGTTAATCACAGAAAGACTTTCTTCATTTTCCTATATCTTAAGTAAGAGGTGCTTTACCAGAAAACATCTCCTTCTCACATAAACAGAACCAGTTACTTATCTTTTAAGTGAATAGTTCACGTGTCATTTGACTGTGGACGTTATAGAATTTTACACATATTCAAGTTTCTTCTCTAACGTATCTAGCCATTCATCATTCATTTATCAATGTATTTAGATGGTTTAGTCTTCAGAACTTAGGAGTAAGCAGGGCAGACATAGACTTTGCCTTTTATTTCTTCATTCATGAATATTTTCCAAATGCCTATTATGTGCCAGCCACTGTGGTAGGTTCTGAGGATACAAATATAAGAAAAAGTGTGTGTGATCTCTTTGCTTGTAGAGTTTATAGTCCAGTAGAGGAGATAGATATTAATCAAGTGGTCTTACAAATAAATGTGAAGCTGCTTCAGTGGAAGGAAAAGACACAGTGTTCTGAGAGGATGTTCCAGGTGATCCATGTGCATGTGTAAGTGCAGGGTGGGGCCCGTGGCTGTATTCAATCATAGCACCACCCATTTGCTGACTGCCCAGTATTTGGCAAGTGAGTCCTTGGCCTCTTAAAAATATTATTCCATTTTATAAATGTTATCTTTGTTTTATGAAAGAGAAAGTTACAAATCATCAGATTAGAAACTTGTCCCAAGGTGACTGTAGTAAGTAAGTAGCATGTGTATTAGAGATCATGTCTAAGTCTTCCTGTGTCCACCTGGTCCTCTTCTTTTTGGTCATGGTTCAGATGTTACCACAAGACTGTTACTGGTATGTGATGTTCCACCATTCTTTTCAAAGCCAGTGCAAAGTATCCTAAAAGAGTTCCATTAAAATTCCAACTTCTAGAGAACTTTGTGTGAAACCAGCACAATGAGAGTATTGTCAGAGACAAATCTTTCCATTAATCATAGCACAGTCACATTTGATGCTATGTTTGGATTGTTTGCTGCTGTCATGCCTTATGTACAAATTCAATTGCTAAGGAATTTCTGTGCCACTCAATAGAACTTCACCTACAAGTACATGAGGGTCATAATGGATTATATTGTACAAAGGTATAGACCATGAGATTCAAAAAGAAAAATTAATGTATTTTTTTCTAGTCATATGTCTTTTAGTCAACTATTAATGTCTTTATTTTTAAAAATTAGCCCCTGAAATATGTGTACTGCTTGTCAGGACAAAGTGCTCCTCTCCACTGAACTCTAAGCTCCTTTAGGGCTAGGGGTTGGGGGTTGCATCTTTTTGCTTACTTTGGAATACCACCACCTGGAGGTACCTAGCACATATTAATGCACAAATATTAAAGAATGAGATATAATTTTTGTATTTCAGAGTTGACAGTTGTCTGGAAAGTAAGTTATGTTTTCTGAGGTCATATAAGTCGTATATAGGTAAGGCAGAATTTAGATTCCAAGTGTCCTTTCTGTCACCTCTCTGAACTTAAAGGTAATTATCAACCATTGATACTAATAATATTACAATTATTATAAAGGCAGTGGAAAGAGAAACAGCGTATACCATCCAAATTAACATAATATTGTCCTTCAGACATAATCTTGGACCTTTTGAAGATCATGCCATCACCAAAAATCATATTCTGGTTCTATCTCCAGATATGAAAACCAGGGTCCTTTGAAATTCACTCTACACTTCATTCCGCCTCTCACTTAGGCCTTGGACATTTGTTGTAATAGATGCATTTACAGCTTCCTGGCAACATCTATGTCTTTCTCAGGTGACTTCTTCCTCAGCATTTCTGTCTTTCTTCTTCCAGTCCTCTAATTGAAGGAAGAAACCGTGGGGTCAGATAGTGCCCATAAGATCACAGTTGAGACCCATCCTCACATTCCCAAGCCTTAGTGTGGTCTCAGTCACCTCTCAGTGTTTGGATCCACATTCTTTCACTATGGCTTCTAGAGAAGCTTTGGCTTCCGGAGGTGGGGAATTGATTCTAGGAACCTCCACAGATAACAGCATTTACAGATGCTCAAAGTCACTTATATAAGATTGTCTAGTATTTGCATAGAACCTACACACATCCTCCATATACTTTAAATCATCTCTAGATTCCTTATACTACCTATTACAGAATACATGCTATACAGATAGTTGCTGTACTGTGTTGTTTAGGAATAATGACAAACAGTGTGTACAAAATCATTATAATTGCTTTTTGGTTTTTTTTTTCAATCCACTGTTCATTGAATTTGTAGATGCAGAACCTGTTGAAAAAGAAGCCAACTGTATTTTAATTTGTCCAGTTGGAAAGGTACATTGCCACATTATTGCCAGCTGTGTTTGCCACCAGGTGGAGTACCACAAGGAGCAAGTGAGCTAGGGGACCAATAGCACCTGGCTTTGGGTATAGGTCTTTGAAAGATGTGGTATTCTCCTACTAACAGATTTTGAGCTTTTTAAAACAGAAAACTCAATGGGCAATTAAAACCAAGAAGTTTATCAAAGGTTAGTATTTTAAGATTGTGTCCAGCCATCTTACTGTTGATCCCTGAGCATGTGCAGGGAAGGTGAAAGACAGGAGTGTGTGGCACATCTGGTTTAGCTGCTTGCTTCCCAACTGTGGTTGGAGAGTAGAAAGAAATAAATCAAAATTCTTAGCTTAGAAGAGTGCAGAGATCTTATGAGTTTCCCAGACATAGATACTGCCTGGTTTCTAGCCCTTTGCTCAGACTTTCTTTACCCCTACTCCAATACTGTTCTTTAACCAATTAAGAACTTCACACCAAGTAAACGTCTTTCAAATTATTTTAAATCAGAGTATAAAGAATTTTTTTACAATGTCAAGCACAGTCATATAACCCTCTTGTACCTATTTGCTATATGCAATATAAACACACAACATGAGTAAATTGGGGCCAAACTTGTAATAACTAAGCACATTGGGATCCTCTGTATGAAGGACCTAATGCTTCTGATGTGTACTTAATGGTGTCCACTATGTAGTGAGTCTCAGTAAATTACATTAAATGAGTAAGTGAAAACTTTTAGTAACTTCTTTAGAATGAACAATAGGCAATAAAAAATACTTCTGTGTTTAACACGGTGGATAGTTGGGTTTTTTTTTTTGAGAAGTAATCTTTTATGTTTTAAATATTATAATTGCCTAGGGGGGCATAAATGATGCTTTATGAAGCTATGCATCAAGCTGGTGTGCCTTTTTTTGAGGTCTTCTATTTCATACTATCTGTCTGACCCTTACTGGCTGCCTTGAAGTCTTGAGTAGGATCCCTGTTTGTGTCCATCCTTGGAACCATACATTTCCCCTTTAGTTTCCCCATATCACCACTTGAAGCAGTTGTTACTTCATGTGTGTGTGGGGGGGGAGGGGGTATTTCCTCTTTTTTTCTCCTGTCCATAATGAAAAAATCTCCTTCCAAGAAATCTAAAGTTCTTTTACTTATCCAAGGTGCTTCTTACATTATTATCCATGTGGTCAACCTAAAATGGGAAGCTTGATCATGTTTCAAATTTGCTTTCAGAAATGTGGTTCTTTGGGTTAACAGGGACACAGCAACATGCATGATTATTTGTAGCAGCACAATTCACAATAGCTAAACTGTGGAACCAACCTAGATGCCCTTCAATAGATGAATGGATTTAAAAAATGTGGCATATATACACAGTGGAATACTACTCATCAATAAGAGAATAAAATCATGGCATTTGCAGGTAAATGGATATAGTTAGAGAAGATAATGCTAAGTGAAGTTAGCCAATCCCAAATAACCAAATGCCAAATGTTTTCTTTGATATAAGGAGGCTGATTCATAGTGGGATAGGGAGAGGGAGCATGGGAGGAATAGACGAACTCTAGATAGAGCAGAGGGGTTGGAGGGAAGGGAAGGGGGATGATCCGTGTTAGAAATGATTGTAGAATGTGATGATCATTATTATCCAAAGTACAGGTATGAAGACATGAATTTGTATGAATATACCTTGTATACAACCAGAGATATGAAAAATTGTGCTCTATATGTGTAATAAGAATTGTAATGCAATCCACTGTCATATATAAATAAAAAATAAAGAGTATACTTTGCTTTTATTCTTATAGTTCACAGCTAAGTCTTTAAAATTGTATTAACTAATATTTTCCCCCTTTTAAAGGGTATTTTATTAGTAATACTTAGTCTAATGGTTCTTACCAGGAAATATTTCTTCTATTAAGGTCAGAGTGGGAGTTGAGTTCATAGCATATGATGTCACAGAGCATGTGACATTTTCTTGCTTGATTCTGAATTTAATTTTTGGTTTTTTAGTCACTACTCTGGCTCAGTTTATCTTTTACATTTAAGAAATGTAAGAGGGCTGGGGATGTGGCTCAAGCAGTAGCGCGCTCGCCTGGCATGCGTGCGGCCCGGGTTCGATCCTCAGCACCACATACCAACAAAGATGTTGTGTCCGCCGAGAACTAAAAAATAAATATTAAAAATTCTCTCTCTCTCTCTCTCTCTCTCTCTCTCTCTCTCTCTCTCTCTCTCTTCTCTCACTCTCTCTTTAAAAAAAAAAAAAAGAAATGTAAGAATCAAAAACTATCTTCAT
Organism: Urocitellus parryii; assembly: GCF_045843805.1. Lineage (NCBI taxonomy): Eukaryota > Metazoa > Chordata > Mammalia > Rodentia > Sciuridae > Urocitellus > Urocitellus parryii. The sequence goes on along the minus strand of NC_135538.1, from coordinate 130,554,779 downwards.
GTTTCTAGGCACTAGTGCTAGAACCCCAAGAACCCATACTCCTGACGTGTTCTTATAGTGGCATTAACAGGACCCTTATTTTCACTGAGGATGGAGACTCTTGGTGCCTTAAAACATAGTATTATGTGTATAGTATCAGTTACTTATATGTTAGATACACTGATTATATAAATATATATGAGCTGATCTTCCACAGGAATTGCAGTTAAAAGGTAGTAGACATGAGACAGTGATCACAGACCCTGGAGCCAGAGCAGGCTTCCATGCACCCTGCACTAATTCTGGGAGAGAGCAGGTGTCAGAGTAGGCCAAGCCCTCTGGTACTCTCAGTCCAAAGGAACTCTGTGATGTGGCTTTCCTCTGACAAGAAGAATGCTGTTGTGATCTCCCAAGCTTGTTTATTTCCCTCTTTACTTACAATAGGATCCTTAGGTCTTCTGTCCTACCTCCCACATAGAACTTCTTCCCTTGTAATTATCCTTTTTTTTTTTTTCTCAGAAAGGATCAATTTCTGGATTACATGTAATTACTCTTCACTCTGCTTTCTCAGCTATCCTATCAACAACATCTGAACTTCATATCATAGGTTCATATGAAACTATTCATATGAAATTGGCTTCTCAAAAGAAAAACAGTGCACTTATTTTTATACCATATTATATGATAAAATCAAAAGCCAGATATGTATTAGTAATCTACAAATGCCAATTCAAAAAATTGATTATAGTTCATGGTCTCTGTCTCAACTTTCCTAAATATTCAGAAGTGTAGATGACATTCTGAGATTGTCCTTAGTGTCATTACTAGTAACATCCATGATTTTGCATATAGAACATTTTTTCTGTTCTGTAGTGGAAGTATTCTAAGGGGGTGTAGTTAATTCTGGAAGGCATTCTAAAATATTCCATTTAAATGGCAGTGGTTGTTTTGGAGTTACAATAAAATAGCATTTTATTTTTATGTATTTTCTTGAAAAATAATGATCATGAAAGCTGTTAAGGAGTTGTGAATACCTGTCCCATGCATTATCTCTTTGAATCCTCATTACAGGATGATAAGAGAGGGTGCACTTACTATACTCATTTAATAGATGAAAAAATTGAAGCTTACAGTCTTCTCACCAAAAGCTATTCGGTGTTTCAACACTATTCGGTGTTAAAACTGGGGATTGATTCAAAATAGTGTGACCTTAGACCCTGTACTCAAAAATCATGTGAGTACTACTATTGAGTGAATAGTGCTCTTTGATAGAATCAGAAGTCTTTGTTTTGTCCAAGCATAAACTTGTTTTACTGAATCAGATTCAGTGTGGTTTTGTGAGAAGTTTCTCCTCAAAGTGATTCCTTAAGATCAGAATAGTCAGTCTGCATAATAATTTGACTTTTACCTTGGGAAGTTAAATGCTGTGATATTTAATAGACATTTTATGAGCCTTAATAAAATCTTCCTTCTGTCCTTTGCATTATTATTCATATACTTGTGAAGAAATAGAAGAACATTTTTTAAAAACTTTTATTTTGAAGCCAAGTTACCAATAATTGACAGAGAGCATATAGGTGTACAGTGATAGAAATGAAAAACAGTGAAAGAAAACTTCTAATTTAACCTTTTTTTTTTAATAACCTGTTTGAAAATAGTCCTTTCACCATTTGGTTCTCAAAAGGAAATTGATAGTTTGGTGTTACTTTCTGTTTCTCCTCAGAACACTGTAAGGCAGCTTGCTGCACAGTGCACACTAGTGCTAGTAGGGGAGAGGGCTGACTTGTGTTCCCACTTAATGCATTATCCCCTCCCCCTTCTTGATTTCAGGTGTCAGAAACTATTTAAAAGAAGCGTTGGTGAATATAATTGCTGTGCATGCAGAGGTAAGCTATCATTAGATGTTCCTAAGAAATGTGGATGACTAGGAAAGAAAACAAGAGAAAGGGAAATTTGATGATTTTTAATAGTGATCTCTTTTCTCCTTCAGAAGGTATCTTGAGTATAAATAAAATAAAGGTCAGCTCGCTGTCTCTCTCTCTTTCTTTCTCTCTCTCTCTCTCTCTCTCTCTCTCTCTCTCTCTCTTGCTTTCTCTCTTTCTGTGAGTATGTGTGTGTCTTTTCCTGAAATTATGTATGTTTTCTCTGATAACTAAGACTAAATTCAGTAATATTTGGAAAGTACAGAAAAAATAGAATGGAAAATATATTTTTTCTTTAAAGAATGTTAAATTCCTTATCTTGGAAATTAAATTATTCTCTTGTTAGTCAGAACACAAATAAGCTTTGGTATTTCATTCACATTGCAATATGGGCTCACATAGTGCTGGGGATTCCAGAAAAGTAGAAGTTTGTTAGAAAGACAGGCTCCCAGGGGAGTCTGACGTTTTAGAATGAAACAGATGCTCTCAATAGTGTAGGCTCTTGGAGATGTTGCTTCGTGTTAACATCTTTAGTTGGGGAAGAGAGCCTTTCTGAGGAATATTGAGCTATCAACATTGGTACCACAGCTACCACCATTGTCACCACTGTGATGACCTGTTCTCATTAAGTAGTTTCATAGTCCATTACTCACTGCTTCACCAACACTTTCAGAGTGACTGTGGCTCACAGACTGATGGGAAACTAGATAAAATGGGACAGAGCAAAGAGCACAGATGCTCAAGAGCATCCTCACTCAACTGTATGCATCCAAATAGGTGTTTCTAGATTTATGTTTGTCTCCTGCATCCAGAAGTATTTCAAGTCATGGAGGTAAACTAAAACAAAACAAAACAAAAAAACATGGATAAATAAGTAAAACAGCCATCACAGAAAACAAAGGTAATGTTACCTGGTTCCTAAATTTGGCTCTAAGTTTGAAGCAATAGAGCAAAATAATATATTATATTTTTCATTTCTTAGTAAAAGGGAAGCATATAACTTTCTCTATAAATCAAGTTTTTATATATCAAAGGCAGGAATTTATCACATAGATCTAATAATGAGCAATTCATTTAATTGAGATTTTATGAAAACTATCAGAAAACTCTTATTAGCTTCCTTTAAAATGTAAATTAAAATCATCAGGTAGAAATGTTGGTGGCAGGTGAGCAGAGGAATTGCAAAATACATGGGAACTGTGAATGTGAAAGATCATACACTGATTTCTTTTTTTTTTTTTTTTTTTTTTTTTTTTGGAACTGGGGATTGAACCCAGGGGTGTGCTTAACCTTAGTCCTTTTTTATATTTTATTTACAGACAGGGTCTCTCTGAGTTGCTAAGTGCTAATCTGCTGAGGCTGGCTTTGAACTCTCCATCTTCCTGCCTCAGCCTCCCAAATTGCTGGGATTATAGGTGTGCACACAGTGATCATGCTGATTTCTAATGAGATGGCTTTTGTTTGTTTGTTTGTTGTTTATTTATTGGTACCAGGAATTGAACTCAAGGACACTCAACCACTGAGCTACATCCCCAGCCCTATTTTGTACTTTATTTAGAGACAGTGTCTCACTGAGTTGTTTAGTGCCTCACTTTTGCTGAGGCTTGCTCTGAACTTGAGATCCTCCTGCCTCAGGCTTTCAAGCTGCTGGTATTGCAGGTGTGTAGCACCATGCCTGGCAAGGCAGCTTTTATTAGTGTCCATTGTCAATAGCTGTGAGATTATTTATAAATATTAGGCATTCAAGTCCTCTTTAAGTTTAGCCCAATGACTGAAAGTAGAATTTCATTAATAATATTTATTATTGCCAAAATTTTCTTAAACTCTCAAGTCATGTTAGGGGTTGACCCAAAGGTTTAATTAATCCCGTTGGCTCAATCTGAAAAATAGGAGAAGCTAAAAAGAAAATATAATTTACTTGAATTTTTAAATCAGAAAGGAAAATGTTTCATTAAATTTCCTGGTAATTCCCAGTTTAAAAGTGTCAAACTTTTTTAAAAAGTTTGAAAATAATGTTGTGTGAAATGAAAAAAATATATATATCTAGTGCAACATATAATAAAACTGGGGATCTTGTCCAGTACATAATAGTGGACCCAGCAAGTAGGGTGTTTGTCATATTCTAAGGAAAGTTTGACCCAGGGTTGTTTTGTTTTGTTCTGTTTTGTTTTATTTGAGACCAGGTATCACTCTTGTTACTACTCAGGCTGACCTCAGTCTCCTGGGCATAAGTGATCCTCCCAAGTAGCTGGAATTACAGGCACATACCACCATATTTGGCTCAGTGTTTTTTTTTAAACTAGGGCAAAATATTTATCCAGAGTGTATTTTTTTTCTAATTTCTTCTTTAAAAATTGTTTTTTTGTGAAAGAATAGGAAGAGGAAGAAATTTTCAAATCAAATTTTAGTTTATCCATATCAACAGTAACTCTCAAAATTTTAATTGTCTATATTGTATTTTTAAATAGAATTATTAAAAATATGACTTAGAGCTGGGTTCAGTGGCACATACAGGTAATCCCAGCCACCCAAGACACTGAGGCAGGAAATTTAGAAGGTCAATGCCAGCCTGGGCAATTTAGCAATACCCTGACTCAAAATAAAAGAGCTGGAGATGTAGCCCAGTGGTAAGAGCTCCCCTGGGCTCACTTCCTGCTACCAAAAATAATAAATAAATGAATAAGAAAACCTATGGGGTTTTGTTGTTTTTGCATGTTCCTTTGATTTTAACAAATTCAGGCCAGGAAAAGTCCTAGAGTATATCATATTTCTTATTTTAAACTCCCATCAGGTGTTTACTATTTCCAAAGAATTGGTGCCTCGGGTACTGTCCAAGGTGGTAGAAGCAGTTTCTGAAGAGCTAAGTCGACTGATGCAGTGTGTATCCTCCTTCAGCAAAAATGGAGCACTACAGGTAACGAAAATTCAATTCTGTGTTGAAATTTTCTTTTTATTTAAAATATGTAAATGTATTTTAACTCATCCATCCTGTGACATATAGACAGTTTTTTTAATGTCTCTGCTGATTGCAGATATATCATATATCTTGCATGAGCCATACCCATGTTACCTTATAAGTTCCAGAGTTTCTGTTTCAGTCCTTAGAGCAAAACTTTAAAGACTATTAAGTGTAAAAATTATCTGAATGCAGATTACTTCAAAATATTGTGATTTTTTTTTACTTTGTGCATGTCTTCATTATATTCAATTTCATAGGAAAATTGTTCCAACTTATTTATAAATCTTTCAAAGCATTCAATGTATTGTACATAGAAAGTACAAATAGCTATCTCACATTTCATTGGTTTATGTCCCATTTGCTTTAAATTTTATAAATACAACTGCTATAAACAAGTCACTTGATTCTTGGTGTGCATGTAAGCCAACTTCAAGGAGAGCAGATGTGTAGGTGTATGGGAGAGAAACTCCCTGCCTATGAATTATCTTTGTACCTGGAGCATTGGGAGGATATTGAAAAAAAAAGAGTAGCAGAGTATTTCTATCTAGAGACCTGTTGCCACTTCAATGAAATTTTTGTCCCCAAGAAAGATAGGATTACAGTTTTTTTGTTTGTTTGTTTTACAAAACAGATTGAGTTCTAACAGTGTGTTCTTGGCTATCAAAATACTCCTCCTGTAGCTTTGGGGTTTTGAATTGGTGAATATTCATGATGTGTGGAAAAGCACAGTACACACAATGATCTCAATCACACAAAATGGGGTGTTATATATGTGTACACATATATAAAAACTGAAGTAAGAATGGAACTGCTGGAAGGACATATCCTACTAAGCTACTTGTGACTGGATAATTTTGATCTTTGCTAGTGTTTTTGTTTCCTGTTATACACATACTAACTTTTTAAAATAAAAGCAATTTTAAAAACCTAAAAAGGAAAAAAAAAAAAAAAGTAGCAAGCTGGATTTGTGTTTCAGTGGTTGTGGCCCTGGATTCTATCTTCAGCACCACACACACACACACACACACACACACACACCAGAAACAAAACAAACAATAACAATAATGGCTGAGGAAACTTCCATCAGGCCAACCCTCCAAAGATAATGCTGTAAATGTGAATAAGATCTGAAAATGATTTTTTAAAATTTACAAACAATAACAACAATAAAACACCTGAAGACACAAGGCACCAAATGTGTCAGTGAGTAAGAAGATTCTGGAGGAAATGGAACATGAATGAATTCCCAAATTTTTAGGGATTTTTAGCCTGAAGGTAGGCTAAAGGATAACAAAAACTTCAATCCAAAATCTGCCATCTTTCTGGTTTAAAGAATAGGCTTTGCAGGCTGGGGTTGTGGCTCAGCAGTAGAGCGCTCGCCTAGCACGTGCAAGGCTCTAGGTTCAATCCTCAGCACCACATAAAAATAAGTAAGTAAAGGTATTATGTCCAACTACGAATAATAAATACATAAATACATAAATGAATAAATAAATAGAAAAGATTAGGCTTTGGGGCAGCCTCAACAACAGGGAAGTATCCCAGAGAGAAAGAAAGCAAGTGCCTTAGATTCTATATACACAATTCCTAAATCTCTGTTGAACCTTTTAAATGTATATATGCATGGTTAAACTCTAATCTAACCAGCCCAGATAAGACTAGAAAAACTGAAGTAAGAATGGAACTGCTACCCAAGAGCCAAGAGCGCTCAATTTGAATCCAGATACATTAATTGCATACTAAAACAAAAAAATGAACTCTTTAGAGGCATATTATAGAATCCAAAGTTTCTAAAACATAACATTCACAATGTCCAGGATACAAATTTAAAATTAATAAAAACTGACAAAACAGGAGAAAGCATAACCCTTTCTTTTTTTTTTTTAACTTTTTAAACATTTTTATTTATTTATTTTTTAGTTGTAGTTGGACACATTATCTTTATTTCACTTATTTATTTTTATGTGGTGCTAAGGATCGAACCCAGGGCCCTGCACATGTAAGGCGAGCACTCTACCGCTGAGCCACAATCCCAGCCCAACATAACCCATTCTTAATAGAAAAGAAAATCAACTGAGACCAACCATAAGATGATCAAGTTGTTGGTATTAGCAGACAAGAATTTTAAAGCAGCTATGTTCGGTGACATAAAGGAGAATATGCTCATAATGAACCAATAGGTATGAAATATCAATAGAGAAATAGTTACCCTAAAAAAGGAACCAAATAGAAATTTTGAAATGGAAAAATAAAGTGAATGAAATTTTTAAAATCTACTAAATGGGAATAGCATAGACAAAATAATTGGAAAAATGTAAACAGAACTCCAGGGATTCCTGGGACAGTGTCAGAGGTTTAGTTAGCATGTATGTAACTAGATATCCAAAAGAGTAAAAGAGTCAGTAAAGGATGACCAGGGAAATGAAAGTTCACTTTGCAGAAAGACACCAGTAGACATCCACCAAGATAGACTGACTTTACCAAATGTTGGCAAAATGTGGAGGAACTGGAACTCTTACACATTGCTGGGAATATAAAGTACTACAACTTGAAGGAAGGCTTTTGCAGTTTCATATGAATATCCTTATGACCCCGCTATTCCAACCTTATGATAACTAGAACAAAAATATCTGTCTCAAAAAAAAAAAAAGCATGTAAGAATGCTCATAGTAATTTGTTTCACAGTAGCCCCAAACAGGAAACTGCACAGGTGTCCATGATGTCCATCAACAGAATAAACAAATTGCAATATGTTCATAGACCCAAATGCTCTTCAGAATTAAAGAGAAAAAAAACTACTGATGGATCTCAGGAACATTTTGCTGAATGCAGTATATCAAGTAAATATTAATAGTAGAACCTCTGAGTACACAGGTAGTCACTATCAAATTCTTTAGAAGTCTGTACTTTTGGAAATTTTCTCTCTCTCTCTCTCTCTCTCTCTCTCTCTCTCTCTATATATATATATATATATATATATATATATATATATATATATATATATTATGGAAAAGGGATAGACAACACTTATTAATTTGGTTAGAGGGAAATCAGTTACAAAAACCTATGCTGCATTTCCATTTGCCACCAGTTTTCTCTAGAAATTGGATTTATCAGCCCTTTGATATTATAGTATAAGTTGAAAGGTCATGATTATTATAATGGTTCCATTATGAAAGATAATTAGTAGGTGAATTTTGTAGTATTGAAGGAAGATTCAGTAACTACTCTGGCCCTCAGCAGTCTTAGAATTATAACTAAAGTTTGCCCTCTCTGCAAATTACCTCCGCAATTCATTTACTCAATGACTAAATCCCACAGAGATCCAACAGGCAAAGGTTAGGAAGAAATATTAGCATCAATGGGGAGCTTTTTTGAGGTGTACAAGTCAGGAGACTATTGGCTACTATAACTGTTCTACTCTCTGACATTACGAAACCCTCTGAGTGTATGAGCAGGCATTTTATATTTTGAAAAAGTTCAAGTGAGTCTAAACTCCCACCTTCACCCTTTCCTGGTAAGAATGACTGTTAGAACTCCCTTCTTTGGAGCAGGTATCTTGGATAGGGACTATAGGATCATTTTTCAGTCACTTACAGATGGGCCAATATCCAGAACCTTCCCCAGAGTAAGAAGAAAGTGACAATTTGGCTGATCTTTTATTGTGACATTTTCTGGCTTACAATTGAATATATATTATTTAAGTAGCTATAGCTTTTATAATTGGCATAATTCATAGGTTAATTGAAATACCCTGTCACTTTGATGGAATAAAATTTCTACCTGAAAATTAGTTTTACATCAGTTTAATCTGTTTCCTAAGATATTCAGCTAAGCATTCTACCACATTTTTCCCTTTAATATTTTCCTCTAGTTCTGTTTGTAATTTTTGTTGTTGTTATTGTTGTTTGCCTGTACTAGAATTTAAACAGTAGAGACGAAAATTTCATATGCTTTCTAGGTTTTTAAACACTGCAAAATGAAGCCAAACAACTTTTTTCCAAACAGAAGAAGTCACTAAATAAAATTGATCTTATATAAATTAGCTATGCCTTTTGCTATTCTTTTACATTGTTTCTTATACTCCTGAGAATAGGGTGTTTTTTTGTTTTGTTTTGTTTTTTATAAATGCTCCTCCAACGCCCATTGTCAGGACAGAGAAATTAGAGAATGCATTGCAAGTATGTGGGTGTCATCACTGTACAGTTCTGGAGCACCAGGGAACCCTGGCTTATGTGTCCTTGCATGGAAGTGAACCCTAGGTTAGCTTTTCTTTTGTTTGTTTTATGTAGGTAATTTCATTTACCATGTAGTTTGCCTACAATAGAAAAAGAATAACAATTCAGGGATTTTTAGTGTATCCAAAGAATAGCCCAATCATCACCATAATATTCATCACCCACCAAAAACCCCAGACTCATTAGCAGTCACTCCTACCATTTTCTTATAAGTCTCCTTCCCTACCACAGACAGCCACCAACTTTCTATCTCTATGATTTGTCTGTTCTGAAATTTTCATATATGAAATACATGCGTTGTCTCACACATGAGCTTTTGGGGGATAGCTCATATGTAAACCATAACAACTCCTTTTCTAAGAATTTTTTTAAAATATTTTTCAGTTGTAGATGGACACAATACCTTTATTTTATTTTTTATAGAGTGTTGGAGATCGAACCCAGTGCCTCACATATGCTAGGCAAGCACTCTATACCACTGAACCACAATCTCGGTCCATCTTCTAAGACTTTTATAGTTTTCTCTCCTACAGTTGGGATCTATAGTTTATTATGAGTTGATTTTCATACTAAAGAAGAAATTCAACCTCCAGTTGTCCCAGCATTATTTCTTAAAGAAGCTCTTCTTTCTCCACTGAATGATCTTGGTATCATGTTGAAACCAATTGATCATAAGTGTAATGGTTTATTCAGTCCCTCAGTTCTGTTCTTTCATCTCAGTGCCTGTCATGTGCTGATACCACGATGACTAGATTACTGAAGCACAGTAGTAAGTTTGAAATCAGTAAGTGTGAGTCGAGTCCTCCAAATGTATTCCTGTTTTTTAGGATTGTTTGGCAGTATTATGTCCCTTACACTTCCATATGAATTTTAGGATCAATTTGTTAATTTTTATTTTTAAGAAAGCACAACTATGATTTTAATAGGGATTGCATTAAATCTGTAGAGTACAGCTTAGCTTTTGAGAAGAAACCATGTGCTTGGAAGGGCATTAGCTGAGGAAGCAAGTCCTTAGACTTCCCCCACTGTGGGGGAGGGGCCCCTCAGGGCCACTGTTTCAGAGTTTCCTTCCTGTCACCATCAGACTAGCAGGCACATACAAGTCAGATAGTAAATACCGATTGCTGGAAAATCGTTGCATGGTTTGTACTTTTCATGCGAGGTATAAAGCTCTCTGTCTGCACATAATCAAACTTGACTCAAGTTAATTTTTGCTAAAAACAAAAATCTTATTGTAGACAATTTCTTTATACAGTTTTTAGAAAGTCTTTTTGCAACTAATTGCCACCATGTCCACTCTGTCCTGTGGGTAGTAGACTGGAGAAACTGTTCCCCTCAGTACTTGTGTGCATTTGAAAATTAACACAGCTTCCTATTGTCTCTCTGTCCTTCCATCATCCTAGGCAAGACTTGAGATCTGTGCTTTGAGGGATACTGTGGCCATTTACCTGACACCTGAAAGCAAGTAAGATGTCAAGTGTTCTCATGTCTGCTTTTAAAAAGGTTGTTTTACTAGTGTGTTACATGCTTTGTAAAAAAGCTCAAAAACTTGCGCTGAAGATTATATTTGATCAATTTTTTAGCTACACAGTATGAGCCTACAATAAACCAAGTATTCTCAAGATCATTTCTTTGTAGCACAAAATAAAGAAAAGGTGTTGAATACAGTTTTATGTGTTTCTTTCATTACTGATAAATCTTACTATCATAAATTATATGGTAGAGAATTACATCTCAAAAAAGAATCGAAGAAGAATTGAGGTTTATTCTATTCATAGCAGATTAGAAGGACAGCTCGAATGTTGTAAATATCAGTATAAGAGGAAGCCTTGTGGTTTCTCTACAAAATTTTGTAGTGGAAATTTGATGATAATTTTTAGCTGTTTTGAATGAAAGTCAGGATTTCCTACCATTGAAATATCAGTAGATGAAGTAAAACAGAGCTACCAATTGCCTTTACAAAATTATTTACCACATTTGCAATATTACCTAGAAAATACTGTAATTCTGTGCCTGAGAAGCCAAGTGGTATGCAAATCAAATATTTAAGGACACTGTAATATACTTATTCATTTCCAGTGTTGATAAGCTGGCTTATGCCATCATTCTTACTGATATCATTATACCTGAAAAGACTTAACATTTTTTTTTCTAAACAAATGAAGTTAGCTTTTCATTCCTGATTGTCAGAATTTATTTCTAGAAGACTCCCAGGTTTGTGTACAACCATATCTTTTCCCAACCATCATTTTTCTATATAGCACCAAGTGCTATATAGATGATAAAAAGCACCCAGTCCACATCTGCTTAGTCTGAGTGCCTGTTTCTCCCCAAGAACTAAAATTTACAGAGCCTAAGTTCCTCATCTAGAAAAAGAAGATAATACAGGTTGAGTACCCTATATCCAAAATGCTTGGATTTAGAATTATTTTTTATTTGTGATATTTTCATATCCATAATGAGGTATTTAGGGCTAAGACCCAAGTCTAAACACGATATTCATTTGTTTCATATATGGCTTAAATACATAGCCTTAAAGTAATTCTATACAATATTTTTAATATATTTTGTGCTTGCTATGGAATTTTCCATTTGTGGCATTATGTTGGTACTCAAAAAGTTTCAAATTCTGGAGCATGTTGAATTTCAGATTTTTGATTGGGGAAGCTCAACGTGCATCCCTAGGCAAAGTTATGAGAAGATTAAATAACAAAATATATCAAGTTACCTTCTAAACTGTTGGTGCCCCCACAAGTATTAGGTAGTATAATCTTTGTCATCATTATCCATTGTTATTGTAATAATGACAGTGAAGAACAATAGTATTGCATTTCTCTCAGTTTTTTGAAAGAGGTTTATAAGAAACAAGATGATGGTGGAGATAATGGCAGTGCCTTCCCACCATCCCAGGAAAGAGGAGAACCAAATAACTATTGGAAAGGCTGAGTATACCAATAAGGACCCCTTCAAGCCCCCACTTCTGTCTCAGGTACAACTAAAGATTCCCAGCGCCCATTTTTATAACTTTGTTGGAACTTTTTCTTCTCTTTATATGTTAATGTAGCACTTGCCCCTAGTTTAAGAAACATTGCTCAAAAATGTACTTCCTGGTAGATTGATGAGGATGTTTTTATAATACAAAATCACAGGACATCTTAAAATAGTAACAATTACATTTATTTCCTCAGTTTGACTAGTCATTAGAGATTTGAAAATCCTCAGAACTTTTTCTTAGTGAACAGTACATTTTAGTACCAAATATTTTCTCCTAACATGTTTTTCATTTGGTTCAGTGATTTTTCTGATACTTTCTACTTGGAAAAGTTAAGCATAACAAGCTGGGTGCAATTGGCCCATGCCTGTAATCCTAGAGACTTGGGAGGGTGAGGCAGGAGGATCACAAGTTCAAAGGCAGCCTCAGCAACTTAAGGAGGCCCTGTCTCAAAATAAGAAATAAAAAGGACTGGGGATGTGATTCAGTGGTAAAGCGTCCCTGGATTCAATGGATACCAAAAAAAAAAAAAAAAGCCTACCAAATATGAGGATCTTAAATGTATTCCTTTTGTTCTTTTCATGTAAAGAAATTATGTTGCCTTTTTAAAGTATATAGACATCTGTCCATTTTCTTACAGATTTTAAATATAATAGCTAAATCCTGTGAAGACCATGTTTGGTTATTATAAGATACTGACTGTAAATCAGGCCCTATACATGGCAATACTATAATGTCCTTACTTATGTCATATTTTACAAGCTTATTCCCATTTCTTTATAGTTCCTTCTTCTCATATCTGTTACTTTATCTGTAGTTCAGTTTTGTTTTAAAAAAAAAAAGAAAAAAGATCTTGTTTTTTAGAACATGTCCACACTAAGCCCACCTCTCCCATGAATAGCCCCCTTTTGTTCAGGTGACGTTTCATTTCCCAGTTGAGTCTTTCTGACCCTGCTCCTGTGAAGCCTCTGTCTAGTAACCATAGCCTCACTTTTGCTTTTACTTTTTCTGTTGTTTTTCACTTTTACTTTTTCTCATATTTCCACTTGCTTCACTGGCTTATATTGGTTTCTTTATACTTAAGATATGCTTAAGAATTTTTAAGTGATCCTCTTAATTGATTCCCTCAGAACTCTGAATTGTTTGGGCTTAAGTGTTATCCTTTTATTCCAGGTCTAGTTTTAAACAGGCCCTGGAAGCCCTGCCTCAGCTTTCAAGTGGAGCAGATAAGAAGTAAGTTCTCTGTGATGTCCTCAGACGATAGTTAGGTGTATTGAACAAGGTTTTGTTATCTGAAGAACCTTTAAAAATGATAATGATGATGATGATGATGATGAGGAGGAGGAGGAGGAGGAGGAGGAGGAGGAGGATTTAAGGAGGAGCAGTATTTAATAGCTGTACCAAGTTACTTGTATCTTGCTTTTCTTCCAAGTGACAGAATAAGGTAAGACTTTTCTCTTAGGTTTAAGATAATTTAGAAATTAAGACTTTTTGAGTTTTAAATGACTGAAAATATCCAAAGAAAACTCATTTGACTTACACTATATTATTGGCTTATATATTTAATAATATAATAAAGAGGGCAGAGTAGTAAAGTGCAGAACTCAGTATTTTTTTTCTTTATGACTAGTTTAATAGTGTATACTTTATTCTCTACAAAATAAAAATTATGAAGAAAGTAGATTTATACAATATGGCATCATAAAATTGCATATATTTCATTACTACCACAGTAATGATCTCAACCTGTATTTAAACTTTACTACTCAAATAACAAGAATTCTGACATGAGAGAAAATCTAGGCCAGGGAGCTGTCTAACTTAGCATCAACTGAAGCAACTGAAATGCTGTAGCTCTTTGCTTCCTCACCAGTTGAAGCTTAAGTTCACCCACCTTTGCATGTGATCCATCAGGGTGCAGTGGGAAGCACATGGGGCTGGCTGGGCTCCCTAGCACAGGGGAATGTGGTGGGAACTCAGAGCACAGACAGAACATCAGGAACTAACCAATAGGAGGCACTGTCACATGAGATTGAGAGTGGACAGGGCTTAGAAGAAGGGGGAACAGACCAGCTACCCAGTTTATGTGATCCCCAGTGCAATCCCTTGTGTGTTTCTCACACTAGCAGATAGATATATGAACAAACAGTGCCCACACCAACAGCCCTTGCTTCCATTTTCCTACTTTCTTCTTCTCTCACTAACTTTTGACTTCTAACTGAATTTATAACAAACCCTGTTTATTTCTTTAAAATAAATATGATAAAAGATTAAAGCAGTCACCTCTATTTTAAATAAATGGAGCATGGTTCAGAAGCCTGGTACATTTGAGTCTGGAGCAACAGACACCCTGAAATAATCCCAGATTAGGACTATATTTTAATGTACTATGGAAGATAATGTTCTAATATTGAGCATTATTCGACCATGAAACAATCTCCTGACTTTAGTACCATGAAATTCAGGCCTTGGTTGCTTCATCTGTATCAGATGAGCTCTAAGGTTTCTTCTAGCTTTAAAATTATGTGAATATATCAGACCAAGTAGGGAAACAATTGAGAATCATAGCAGAATGATATTCCTAGAGGAGCTAGAGTTAACCCTGTTTCCCCTGGTGTTTAACTTGCTACTTTTATTCACCATGCTCCAATATTTGTTAAAGACAAAATGGAAGATTAGAGGGACAGAAAATAACAAAAAAGAAGTCAGGGTTGCTGTGGTGTGAGCTTAGAAGTAAAGGTTGACTACAAAAGGATGATGGAACTCTTCTGTCTCCTGAACAGGTAGACTACTATATGTGTTTGTTAGCTTTCATAGAAATGTATAACAAAAAGTGAATTTTAATATTTTTCAAAATGTTTAGAGTGAATTTTAAAAAATAGGTCCGAATATTACTCTGTTTTAGGGAAGAAATCTAATCTAGGGGAATAGGACAGGAGGGACATTTTTAAATACAAACACAATGTGTATATTAATATATTCTTTAGACCAGCTTCCTTGGTTGAGTTGTTTCTGTTATTAAGAATCAATAGATAATGACCTTTTTTGGCTTCCTTCTAACAACAGCAAGCAGAAGGCAAAGCTCGGCAAGCTGACTCCCTACTTGTTTGCTTAGGTTGCTAAGCCACCCTCACTGTCAGGCTGTGAAATAGTGTCTCCTCCCTGCAGGTTACTGGAAGAGCTGCTGAACAAGTTCAAGAGCAGTATGCACTTGCAGCTTACCTGTTTCCAAGCTGCTTCTTCAACCATGATGAAAACATAAATACCTGCAAAAGAAGGACAGTCCAGAAAGATAACATGTAATAAGAATATTCACTTTCTAAGTGCCCTAAAGGTATTAGGTGTATAGAGCACTGTGTTTGCAATTTCTCTGTACACCTCCCCCCACACCTTAGAAGCTTAGAAATTAATGTATGTTTTTGTTTTCAACCAAAATGACAGTATTTGAAAAACCCAAGCAGTAATTTTTTTGTGTGCCCTTTTTTTGTTGTTGTTAATAAGGTTCTATATGACTGTTTGACATACTTTGTTTTTATTTTTATTTTATTTTATTTTTGCCTCAGCTAAATGTTGCCTGGTGAGTGTTGTGGGAGGAGCAGCTTATTTAGGGAATGTTTTGAGATGGCACATGGTATGTCTGAAAGCATTTCTATATGTATCATTTAATAGACTTTTAATGTCAGCAGTTTATAAGATCCATGAAGAGATTGATAAGAAATTTGAAAGTTATATTTAGACATCTTTGGGACTTTATCCTAAACTGCACAGCTGTACTTTAAAACCTTATTTCATACAGATGGCCCTACATCATTAATTCATGTGGGTTTGGGGTAAATTTATGGTCTTGCATTAAAAAGTGGTTCATGAATTAACTTTGCATTTTGTTGTCCAGTTTTTATTTTTCACAGTACTAAATATTTAAAACCTTTTAAAAATATTTTTTGCATTTTTTTTTTGTTGTTGTTGTTCTCATTCTTTTTGATTTGATGTGGGCGATGTGTGTCACTTAGCATTGGTGTGTCATTGATTCCTGAGGACCTGTGTGTTATCTATGATGGGATGTGAATGCCAGACTCTATGCCAAACTCACAGGCACTGTCAGGACAGCACCATCTTCAATGTCACCTAAAGAACAAGCCAGGCACATGGGGACAGCTGGCACTCCTGCCTGTTGCTTTTGATTCTAGTGATTTACTTTCTCCACCACTTCTTAGCCTTTAAAAAATCTTGCCCCAGAGCTGAAAGGATGCTACTCTGGCATAGTCAGTGTTTTCTGAAAAAGACACCGCTGGGTCAGCAGGCAGTGATTCACTACTGACTGGACTTAGCAGAATAGGTTCAGGTCACTGTGACAAAGTGGCTTCTCTCACCTAACTCCATTTTACCCTCTGTTTCAGAAAACAGTTTCCAATTGTGGTTTACTTGTCAAGGTCTTCAAATTTTTCTATAGGTGACATAGAATTCTATTTTTCAATTGCTGAAATAAATGTCTTTGGTAATACAAGTAATTTTAGAGCACAGTATAGCAATATACAGAATTATATGAAATAAGTAAATGTTGTATTTGTTAATTTGATGTTTGGGTGGACTCACAATAACTGGACATTAAAAGTTTAATCTTTTACAGACGTGGCTTGATAAATTAATGTATGCAGAATGTTGTCTTTCCTGAGTGTGTTAACCATTGTATCTAGCATGACTGTAACTAAATTATAAAACTGCAATCCTGAATGTTTGTGTTATTTTAAATATCTAGTACAGTATGTTCAGCCAATAAAGAATCTTTCTTCACTCTGAGATGTAGTTTAGTTAACATTTTTTTTTACCCAAGTGTCTATTTCAACATTTTCATTAGTTATAAAACTGCTTATATGTCTAGTTTTAATTCAAAAATAAACATTTAAATGCTGGTCTACGCTATGTTTGTCAAGTCATTGTCAGCAAGCATTTATCAGGTGTCCCACTAAATCTTTTGTTGGGAACTTGCCACATGCTTGCTATTGTACTACATTACTTTGTTTAATCCTCACAACAGCTTATGATAACTGTGGGCTGGGTCACCTCCTTTGTCCAGTTAAACATAGAGAGGTTGGTGACTTCTCTTGAGACAATAAGACTGGTAAGTGGCAGGACCCATGTTCACACTCATACCCTCTGGCTTCCTGACCTCATTGCTGCCTTACTACTACTCCAGTTCTTCCTCCCAGCTAAGGACACAGTTCAAGGGAAACACATAAGTGCAAGAGGCTAATAAACTTCAGCAACATAGGAATAAGTTATGGCTCAGAGAATGGAGGGAAGTATAGCATAAAAACCCCATACCCAAATGAGGGAGTTCAAGGAAGGCTATTCCAAGTAGTCGGGGGGAACTTCTTGGAAGAAAGGGGGATTTCAAGAGCTACTTATGTTACAGAAGATGAGTTTAGTGGTTAAGTGGAGATGGAGGAACATGACATAAGTTAGAAGAAAGTTGAGAGTTAAATCAGACCCTACAACAAGTTTCACAGAGACAGCTGAGAAAAAAAAAAAAAATGGAGGTGTCCAAGGTGCTTTCATCTGCAGGTAGCATTTTGATTTTAACAGATCCACGTCTATGTGGGTCAGCTTGGCTTCATGTGAGTTAGCTAAGTAGGCCTCATTTTAAATGCTAAGGGACTATTAGAAATAATTTGATTTTACTAAGACTTTCTATATCAGTGTACCATGAAAGTGGCATGTTCTAGAAATGATTTGGGCATTGCAAAACAAGCATACTTGCTGTAGGCACAGCTTACTGACTCATTCCCACTTCTGTGTCATCCTTGCATGAATTTTTCTTTAAGAGAATGAATTAAAAATAGTTGTATTTTAATTCTGATTCAAGTACAAGGTAGTGGTATATGTTTCTCTTATGAATATACTGTAGGATAGTCTAGTTGTTGTTTAGGAGTGTTATAATTTGTTTTCTGAAAAGTTACTATTCCAAATAGTTTTTAAATCAAGTCTGGTTTCCAGATAATTAGAATAATTATAGTAAAATAATTAAATCTCACATTTGTATGCTTAGTACAATTGTTAATACTGAAATTATGAATACTGAAACTTGAATACATTTTTGTCATTGAACATTTATCTATCAGTATCATTATAAAGATTTTTTATGGATTTATAAACTGCTCTGAAAATCTAAAAATTTTTAATATTTACAGAGTACCTCAATTAGAGAAGCAGTTGCAATGATTTTCACTTTGCTTTAAATGCTGGTATGTGTGTGTGTGTATATATATTTATTTATATGTGTGTGTATTTATGTATATTTATATGCCATTCTGCCTTTCGTGTGCTGATCTTATCTCATTTCTCTAACCCACATTTGAATTTTATCATATATATCACTCTAAAAAAGCCTCTTTGCACTTGTCAGGTTATAAATAAATAACAAATATATTATGACTGGGCACAGTGGCACACGCCTGTAATCCCAGCAGCTAGTGAGGCTAAGACAGGAAGATCGCAAGTTCAAAGCCAGCTTTAGCAAAAATGAGGTGCTAAGCAACTCAGTGGGATCCTGTCTCTATGTAAAATACAAACTAGGGCTGGGGATCTGGCTCAGTGATTGAGTGCCCCTGAGTTCAATCCCTGGTACCTGCTTTCCCCCAGGCAAAAAAGAAAATCTATGGACAAGACTTGGGTCTTTGGGTTACATGTACTTATGGTGGCCAATGAAATCCAAAAGAAAGTTACCATGTCCTTCTGTTTATAAACTCCAGGCAAGCACTGGAGCCAGTGTGTTTCTGTCTTTTAACAGTGGCTGCTCTCCCACTGATTATGTTACTGTGATCACTGTTGATATTGATTTTAGCATTATTATTTCCTCACATTTTTAAACTACTGTTCCTGTCCCACCAGCCCATAAACACTTTAACTAAGCAAAGAGCCCCAAGAACCAAGACCAATCATTAAAGTCAAAAAGAGTTAGATGTCAAAAGAAGAATACTGAGAAATAGTCAATAAACTTGGCATTAAGAAAATTGTAAATAACTAGAATGAGAGTAATAAAGCAGGCCAGAGAAAAGAACTGCTGTGCAGTAGTTCTCTTATCTCACAATAGGGGATGTTAAAAGAACTGCTTCTTCCTTGAGTGTCACTGAGTATCCTTGCCTTAAAAACCAAAGTGAAACTCCTTTATTGGGCTCTTTCTTCAGCTTCTCTAATGTTAGTTTTCTTCCCGGTACCTAATCACTTCCTGCTACCCTTGCCTCTTTGTCTATTGAACTATTACAGATGTTCTTGCCCAACCTTTGGCTGGGTCTCAGCCCAGCTTCTGA
This sequence comes from Urocitellus parryii, assembly GCF_045843805.1. Classification (NCBI taxonomy): domain Eukaryota; kingdom Metazoa; phylum Chordata; class Mammalia; order Rodentia; family Sciuridae; genus Urocitellus; species Urocitellus parryii. The sequence continues at coordinate 130,535,382 of NC_135538.1, read as the reverse complement.
AATCAGTCTGTGCCTAGGTAAGTACAAACAGCAGAATGTCAGGTTGGGTTCTGTACAGCCATATTTCCCATCCCCTTCTCTCATGGACTACTGTGCACTGTGCCACATCCAGTAATCACTGGACCATCCTTGACTGTAGACAGGGGTACCAACCCAGCAGCTGGTAATGAATAGCTAGGAAATAGTTGTTGAATGTTATTGATGAAACTGTTAGCAAATGTGTCAGAGAATCTTTTCATGTTTTTAAATTAAATACATAAAGAAAATGATTTCACAGAGCTGGTTTTGGACAGTCCCTCTATCCTTCTTACCCACTTTGCCTACTCTCTAAAGCCATCCACTTTTAGTTCTCCTAACTCATCTGAGTCTTCTGGTATTTGCCTCTCTGTCACTCCTTAACAAGTTTATAATGCTATGTCTTAATTGTAAGTTTTGGGCTCTATGATCTTTCTACAATAGAATATGAGAATTTAGCTCTCTCCTTTCTTATTGCCTCAAACACACACACACACACACACACACACACACACACATCCTTCTCTAAACTTTACTCCCAATGTGTTTATTTTGATTGGTTCCATGTTCAGTGTTCATATGACTGTTATATGCTAAACCAATTTAGACTGTGATGTGTTCTGTAGTTTTTTGTATTTTCTATGTATTCCATGTTGTTTTCCTTTATCCCCAAAATGTGCAAATGTCTATGTGATATATTCAAACACATAAGTATTTTATCAAGTTCATCTTCTTGAACAACTTCCCTCATAGCCTTCTAGCCTGTCACAGCCTTCTAGCCTGTCACAGCCTGGACTGGTTGCTCCCTGGACTGGCCTTACATTTGGGTCCTCCTTTTAAAGTCATCAACCTGGAATTTCCCTGTTTCTCTCCTGTGTTGGATCCACCACTTCTGTATCTTGTGTCTTCCTCTTTCTTAGTTTGCTCCCATACTTGGTTGGACCTAGCCTCTGGTAACTTCCTGAAAAAAAAAAAAAGAATATAAGAGGTAAATTTCTTTGAGACTTTGAACATCTAAAGAAAATCTTTATTGATTGCTTAGTTACGTATAGAATTCTAGGATGGAAGTCATTTTCCCTCAAATTCAAAAGCCTTATATCATTATTCTCCAATCTCTCTGCCTTTAGCTCTCTTTGCTATAGAATTTTATCCTTCTCCTAGTTTTCTGACAGTTTATAATGTTATGGATATGATGCTCTTTTATTCCTAGTGATAAGTTTAATGCTTTTAAATTCTAGGAAATTTTATTGAATTATTTTTTTGAATCCCATTGACCCTGTCAAGATTTTTAAAAATCTTTCCTTCTTGTTTTCTGTTTGTGTTTATTCTACTTTCTGAGAAATTTTTCACATTCACCATTCAGTCTTTCTATTGAGTTTAATTTCTGCTATTTTTTTAAGCTGACAAGAAGGTTGTTGTTCTCTGAATGTTCCAATTTATAGAGTCTTATTATTTCTCTGGGAAGAATAATAATCTATTAGTTTTTCTTTCTGTTTGCATAGTCGTCAGTTTGCTTTATTCTATGCATTAAATACCTAAAAGTTTATATTTCTAGTGAATTTTGGTTATATACTCACACTTAACTCAAAGCTGATCAGGATTGTGAGCCCCGTGCAGTGGATTGTGCTTATCACCTGAGTGCTTCAATTAGGATGGGATGGGTCTTTTCACTAAGGAATCCCCACGACTGTATTATCTTTAGCTCATTTTTCAAAATATAGGTAATTTCTCTAGGGTTGATCAGATTCCCAGAGAAGGTGCTTCCAATCTCATTCCTAGAAGGTTTTAGCAGCTATCAGCACCCTGGGAAGCAAGTGGCAGCAAAAGGGGTTGGAGGTCAGTTTGGGTAGAGAGTATCCCTGCTCTCAACTGGATCTGATATTCCTTATTTATTCCTTCTACCTTCGGCCTCCCACGAGAATAAAGCTCTAACTTATATGGTGGTAGGAATATCAAGGGCAGTGCCCAGTTGTGTGGGGAAGAGAAAGAAGCCTGGAACAGTTAGCTGTTTCTTAAACGCCTTCAGACTGACTTTTTGTTTTGTTTTTTTTCCCTCCAGTGCTGATGATAGAACACAAGGCCTCCTGCATGCTAGACAAGGATGTTTGTATGTTTTACATTCCCATCCCTAATCATATGGTTTTTAACCCTGAGTTTGTCCCCACTTCCAGAGGTTCCTATATCACAAATTCTTGAGACTTCTGGGAATTTTGCAGTAAGAACTTCAGATTTTGCATTTTTGTTTTTAATACTGTCAATTTGGGATATAACTTGTATAGATCTTATGAATCAATTTCCACTCACTCATCTATTGTACAGCTTTCAGACTTTTCTAGCCATTGTTTTCTATTCTCTTTTGCTTTATGGATTATACCATTTTTTATCCAACTGTGTTACTTCTCTTTGTGTATAAATGTTACACAGTGTAAACCCTGTGTGCATAGACCTGTATTAAGGATATATACTGCATATATTACACACACACACACACCTACACCCCTATCTTATACTTAGAGTTTCGGAAGAGCAAAGGTTAATGTGGTTTTAATCTGCCATTCATAACTGAAAGTTCAGATTAACTTTTTGTTTGTATGTTTTACTTGTTCATAACACCATGAGTGTTTACGTGTACTTAGTCTTCAGATTTGTCCTAAGGTACAATCATTTACTGTAATATTTAGAAGTCAGAAAGAGTATTAGTGTAGGCTATTTAATCTTATGAACTCATTCTACATCTGCAGTTGCCAAAGTTGTCAGGTCGAGCATGCAGGAAATAATCTTTCATAGCCCAATTAGAAGCTAGGTTTAAAATATACGAATGAAGTATTCTTGCCAAAAGTCAAACCTCAGCATTCAGGTCTACCTAACAGTTTATAGAAAGGAAGTACAGGAGTAGAAAGACATATTGGTGGACATTAAACAAAATCAATATTGCAGGAAACTCTAAAGCAAAGTGTCGCACTTCTCTGAAAAAGAAATTGAAGGGGAAATGAAAAAGAGAATGAAAGAGGGAGCAGCCAGAGAAGATCTTGTATGACGAGATAATTAAGAGATCTATCAATCAATGGCATTGTGTGGGTGCTATTTGATCCTGAATTAAACCAGGAAATTATTTTTTAAATTATTAAAAATATTAAACACTCTATCAATATTTAAACATTGGTAATAGGAATTGTTAAAATTTTAAAAGTTATTATAATGGTATGTGATTTTTATTTTAAAAATAATTATGTTTTAGCTCTTTGTGACATGATACATGTCATTTAGTGTGTCAATATAAAGCTGCAGTAATCAAAACAGTGTATGTATCGTTGCAAAAAAAAGACAAATAAATCAATGCAACAGAATAGAAAGCCCATAAATAGAGCCACATAACTATTGTCAAATGATCTTTGGCAAAGAAGCAAAGACAATTCAATGGGGGAAAGTTAGTCTTTTCAACAAGTAGTGCTAAACAATTGGGCATCCACATGCATAAAAGTGAATCTAGATACACTTTTTTACTCTTCTGGATTAAAGTTGTAAATAAACGTGAAACTCCTAGAAAGATGCTTCAGGAGAAAATCTAGATGACCTTGGTTGGAGTGATGACTTTTGACTTATATAACAACTATTTTATAGTTGCCAAAACTTGAAACCAATATGTCCTTCAATAGGTAAATGGATAAATGAATAAACATCTAGACAATGGAATGTTATTCAGCACTAAAATGAAGCATGTATGAGGCTTTAAAAAGACATGGAAGAATCTTAAATGCATATTACTGAGTGACAGACAAATATGAAGAGGCTACAGATTGCATGATTTCAACTGTATGTCATTTTGGGAGAAGATAAGTTATTAAGACAGTAAGAAAATCAGTGGTTTCCTGGAGTTAGAGTGGAGGGAGAGGTGAAGAGGCAGAGGACAGAATTTTTAAGGCAGTGAAACTATTCTGCATGATACCACATTGGTGGAGATATGTCATCAAACATCTGTCAAAACCCACAGAATGTACAACACCAAGGGAACCCTGTACACTTTGAGTATGGATATTAATAATGTGTGAATGGAGGTTCATCTTTTGTAGCAATTGTGCCATTTGGCGGGGAATGTTGATTGGAGGGTCTGTGTATGTAGAGAGACAGGCTGTGAATGGGAACTGTGGATTTTACACTCAATTTTGTGATGAACCTAAAACTTTTTTTAAAAAATAAAGTACTGGATAATATATATATAAATTTTTCAGCTCTGTAAATTCCCTGGTTCCATTCCCAAGGTTTTAACCAACTGCAGATTGAAAATATTCAAAAAGAAAAGTCTAGAAAATTCCAAAAATCAAAACTCAAGTTTGTCATATACCGAGCACTATGTTGAATCCACATGAAGAAGGAATATGAGGCATGCCCTACAGTAGCCTCTCACTATTTCATAGATTCTCAGTCTCTCTTCTGCACTTGTTTGAGCATCATTCATTCTCATGTCTTGCTGACATACTACATAGTGTGGCCTAAGACGTACTGAACACATACGCACATTTTTTCCCTTGCAATCATTCCCTAAACAATATAGTATGACAACTGTTTCCGTAGCATTTACATGGTATTAGGTGTTGCAAGTCATTCAGAAATGATTAAAGTATACAGGAGGATGAGCATAAGTTCTATGCAAATCCTATGCCATTTTTTATAAAGGACTTGAACATCTGTGGATTTTGGTATCTACAAGGGGTCCTAGAACCACCACCCCCCCCCAGAATACTGAGGGACTTCTATACGTATGTATATGTTTTTATCTTTTAACTCATTATAAAGGACATGACAAGATATCTGGGATTTACATTAAAAAGATGTGAGAATGAGGGGATAGAGTAGGATATAGATATCTACTCATTTTATAGAGATAAAGGTGGCTCCAAGTTGCTCATTGTTGAGTCAGAGTTAAAGGTACAAGATACTTCATTATATTGTTCTCTCCACTTTTGATACATTTGAAATTTTACATAATGAAATTTTTAAATAGCAAAATTGTGCAAAAGTTGTCACTGAGTAGTCCTCCTCACTTATACTATAGTCAATGAAATAACTGCACGTAGTAATGTCAAATCATTTCTTTATTAGAAAGAGATGAATGGAGAGTCAGAGGGCTTCACACATGGGCAAGAGATGGAAGGACTTGGTAAGCATCAGCTGTATTTGTTTTCATCTCTTGCTGGAACTGAACAGATGTGGGCTGAGGAGTGTCAGTTAAGGACAAGTGCTCTTAGACCACTTCATGAGAAATCATAGCTGTGGTCTTATGATACTAAGTAAGGGTGGGAGATGCTTACTGCTATAACAGCAGGTGTGTATCCTAGCAGAGGAAACATTTATTCCCTTCCGTGTTATCACTGATAATTCATTGTTCAAGTAAATGCCAGAAAAGGATAGCCCTTTAAAAGAGGTCATTTTTAAAAATTTTTTTAATATTTTATTTTTTAGTTGTAGATGGACACAATATCTTTATTTTTTTTAATGTGGTACTGAGGATTGAACCCAGGACCTCACACATGCTAGGTGAGTGCTCTACTGCCGAGCCACAACCCCAGCCCTAATTTTTACATAGAAAATAAAGTCATTTCCCTTTAATTATTCACAGTAGGAGCATTAGTTTGTTGTTGTTGTTGTTTTAAAGATAATTACTATAGTCAGAGTAAAGCTTAGTATTTCAAAAGGAACTGAGTTCTAATTCTCTCTCCTGGGGGTAAAATCCCGTCAGACTGACTGACACTCTGCAGATAACAACCATAAATTCTGGCATACACATAAAACAACTGACTGAAGGCCCTGAGCAGGAACAGAGCAGGCAGAATCCACAACACACACAACACAGTGACCAAGGTATGTGAGTAATCTCTCTCTCTCTCTCTCTCTCTCTCTCTCTCTCTCTCTCTCTCTCTCTCTCTCTCTCTCTCTCTCTCTTTGTAGCTTTTATCCTAGAACCATTTATAGTTGGCGTAGTGCTAGGGGTGGCAAGGGCACCAGTGGAAAAATTGCCATCTTTTTTGCCCTCAGGAACCAAAAGGTGTGATTCCCAGAAACTGTAGCTACTAGAAAAGAGGAGAATCTTAGAGAAGAAAGAATCAGAGAAGAAATCCCTAAACTCTGCCTAAATTGTTGGACTGAGCCCTAAACAATGCCTGCACAAAACAGAACAGTTCAGCTAAAGACCATAATTTTATCTGAGATTAAAAGTTCCACTCAGGAAAGTTTGCAGTTCAAATCTAAGCAAGATTATTGCCTACTAGTCTAAAGAAAATAGGATCCCACTTATCCATGACTTATTATTTTTAATATCAAGGATAAAATCCAAAATTACTTGACGTTTGAAGAACAAAGAAAACGAAGCACATTTTCAAGACAACAGAAAATCAATTGAGACCAACCAAAAGATGATCCACGTGTTGGAATTAGCAGACAAGGATTTTAATACACCTATTATAACTATCCACAATAAAGTAAAAGAAACCACTTTTACTCTTAATAAAATAAGAGCAAATATCAGCCAAAAAAAGACAAAAGTTTTAAATTGAAAAATAACTGATTTTTTAAAAATTGGATGGACAAATAGCACAATGATAATCACTGAGGAAAGAATGAGTGAATGGATTTAAAGTAGATCAGTGGATATTATGTGAAGAATAGAAAGGGAAAGTGAATATATACATATTCTGAGATTTGTTAGATGTAATCAAATGACTTAACAGGTGGAACTGTAACCTTAGAAGAACAAGGACAGAATCAAGCAGAAAAACTTCTTTAAAGAAATAATAATGGATAGTTGCCCAAATTTTAATTGAAAGATACAATTTTACAGATTCAGGATGCTCAGTGGACAACAAAAAAGTATTAACACAAAGAATGCCAAACCGAGGCAGTAGTTCAAAGCCAAAGCTTTAAAAAAAAAAAAACTTCTGAGAACAAATAAAAAACAATATATGCAGAGGAACAACATTTGAATTCTGACTTAACATCAGAATGAATGAAATAGCCATCTTTAAAGTGATAGAAGTAAAACACTGTCAACCCAAAGTTCTATATCATGCATAAACATTCTTTAGCAAAATAAAGACATTTTTAGATTAAAAAGAATTTGTTGTCATCAGAATTGTACTATAGGAACACTTAAAGAAGTTCTTTAAACTGAAAGGAAGTGATGCCTGATAATGAAGAAGTGATACCTGATAGAAACTCAGATCCTAAAAAAAGCAATGAAGAGTATCAAATACCTGGGTAAATATAGAACTTTTTTTTTTTGCTCCTGTTTGTGTTTACATTTTTATATGGTTGTTTCAGTCAAATATTATAGTATTGCTCTGTAGCATGTACAGATGTAACATGAGACACCAGAGAAATGGACCTGATTACAAGATTTCTACATTTTACATGAAGTGGTGACATATTAACTGCAGATGGTCTATGAAAATTAAAGATATATATTGTAATCACCAGAATCATCACCAAGACAATATCATAGAGAAGTGTAACTAAAAAGCCAATAGGAAAATTAGGGTTGATTTTTCAAATAACTATATGATTCTTAAAAGGCATGAAAAGGATAATAGAAAACAGATAGAAAATGAATATTAGAATGATAGATATAACCATATGAATAATTGCATTAAACATCAATGGATTGACCATTTTAGTTAAATGGCAGAGGTGGTCAGAATGGATTAAAAATAACCAACCATGATCAGAAAGGTAAAAAATTAAAAAATAAAAATATTATTCAACTGTATACTACAGAGACCACTGAGAAAAATTGGAAGTTCGTAATAAAATATCTAGCTAAACTTAAGTGTTTGGAAGTTAAACATCACATTCATAAATTCCCATGGAGGTTGGAGTATAAGCTTAATGGTAGAGCACTAACCTGACATGCACGAGGCTCTGTGTTCCATTCTCAGCACCATAGAAATAAACAAACCATGAATCAAAGAGGAAAACATCAGAAAAATTGGAAAACATTTAAACTGAATGAAAAGTAAAATGGCATATTAAAATTTGGAGAACGTGGCTAATAGATGCTTAGAGGGAAATTTGTGACCTTATACACTTGTGTCAGAAAGAAACAGTTCTATACTCAGTGGTTCCCTTTTAAGAACTCAACAAAGAAGGGCAAATTGAACTCCAGGCCTAACTAAGGTAGAATGAAATAATAAAGATAGGGAAGAAGTCAATGAACTAGAAAATGCATAAGCAATAAAGAAAATGAATCCAAAGGTGCTATGCTGGATTTCTCCCATTAGCTCTCTCATCTCTTCTGCACAATGCTGGCAAATCCCTGAACTTCTTGCTGCTTCTATTTACTCATCTGCATGATAAGGACAGTTGGACTCTATTGGTGCGCAGAGTGCTCAAAATGTTACTTGTAGAAGCAGAAAAGCAAAAATATTGGAATTTAAAAAATAAGCTTGTCCTGGCAATTGCTTTATAAATATGATGAATAAATGAAGCCCAAAGAAGATATGGTCACTTCCCCAAGTATTTATTTTTGCAATCTGTAACACTGATTAATTTGCATTGTTTTAATGCTCAAAGGAATGTATACCATGAACAAAGACATAACTCACAAAAATAGTGTTCTTTATCAAGCAAGGGTGAATACATTGAGGTAGGTAGACTACAAAGCACAGCTTAAGATTCTGAGCTTGATTTTTGTTTGCTTGCTCCTGAGGCCCTTGGAAAATTATTATCTTTGTGGGTCTGTTTTCTCCATAGGAGTTGTCTAAGATTCAGTCAGACATTCAGAGCAGTGGTGCACATCTGTAATCCCAGTGGCTTGGGAGGCTGAGGCAGGAGGATAGCAAGTTCATCCTCAGCAACTTGATGAGGCCCTGATGTCTTAACAAGACCCTGTTTCAAAATAAAATATAAAAAGTGCCTGGGGCTATGGCTCAGTTGTTGAGTTCCCTAGGTTCAATCCTTGATAAAAATAAATAAATAAGTAAATAAATATATATATATTTTTAAGTCAGACACAGCAAAGTCAAGTTGTTTTCTGCCGCAAAACAAGTTTTGGTAAGACTGCTACAAAAAAAAGCATCCTTGATGTACCTATTACCTCTGTTAAAATAGGTTTCTTTCTAAATGTTATTTGGATTCTTAAAATGACAGTTTACAGTATGGTTTTAACGTCCAAGAGGAAGCACCTCATGAAAATCCTAAGATTTGAAATGAATAAATAAATCACTATTCCTTCTAAATAGTATCAAATTATGCCCTCATATTTTGCTGTCCTCAGCAACTATCAAGGAGATTTCCCTTGGGCTTGTTGACCATCCTGCCTAAGGACTACCTCTTGAAGCTCAGAAGGCACCTGGATCTAAGTAAATATTTTCCTGTCTATTGATTAAATTAGGAGGTTGGGATAGAACAGTGTTTGATGAAAATATTACCTACAGGAGAGAACAGTTGGAACTGAAACATCTGTTATTTGGTGATATTTCATACTTGATATTACTATTTTTTGACAAAAAAATGTCAAGTGATGCTCATAACTTGAATTTAATTACAAACACTAGGCAAGCACAATTGAAGGACAGTCTACAAAATACCTCAGCAGTACTCTTCAGAACTATCAAGGTCACAGAAAACAAAGACTTGAGGGAGGAACCATCCTGAATAGTGAAGTTGGAATAAAACTTGCAGATCAATTCGTAATATATCAATGAAATGTCCTAATTTTGATCATTGTGCTATGGCTATGTAATATTTATATTTGGATAAGCTTGGGGGAAAGAGAAGGAATATAGGAATTCTTCTAACTTTATTGAAACATTTTTAGGTAAAATTATAGTGAGAAGTTGTGTTTTGGTTTTTTAAAAATAATAGGTATAGGATAGAAAACTTTGAAATAAGTGTGTATTGGTTAATTAAAGGAGAAATTAAAAGAGTAGAAGTAATTAATATGAGATGTAGTAAAACAAAAACAGGAGAGTAAATAGAAAATGCAAGTTCAGAGGCTAAAAAATGTTTTAAAGTAAATTGGCACCATATATGTCAATGAATTAATGTTTTCAGACCAAACAAATCCTCAGATAAGATACCCCTTCCTAGAAAAAAAAAGAAAAAAATTTATCTATTTGGTATTTTTTGTTACTTCTGGGTCCTAACAACTCAGAAAGATTAAAAGCAAAAAAAAAAAAAAAATGGTAGCCCCTGGTCCCCCACAACACACACACAAAATAGTATGCCAGGATCAAACCCAGGCCCTTGCACGTGCTAGGTGAGCACTCTACGGCTGAGTCGATTGAAGGGTTGGGGTTGTGACTCAGCGGTAGAGTGCTCACCTAGCACGTGCAAGGGCCTGGGTTTGATCCTCAGTACCACATTAAAAAATAAGTAAAATAAAGGTATTGTGTCCAACTACACTTAAAAAATAAATATTAAAAACAGACAATTGAAACCAAAAAGCATTTAGGAATAAAGGCTACCATATAATAATAAAAGTAATAATTTTCCAGAAAGATAAAATTATTCTAAATGGAGATATAATAAATAATGTAGTCTCCAGAATAGAATTTTTAAATTGTTGGGATTTATACTCCATAATCATACTTGTAGTTTTTAATATACTTTTCTCAGAATTGATGGATTAAGCCAGCAAAATAGTTATCAAATTGAAAGAAAATTTGAAAAAATCAATTAGCAAGCTTCATCTGGCAGAAATTTATAGAACCCTTCAACTTTTAACCAGAGAATTGACTACTACTAGCCACAAAATAAGTCTCAAGAAGAACTGTTATTAAGTTCTCTGACCACAATAAAATTATACTAGAAATTAGTAACAAAAAGATAACTTTTAAGACCCTGCATATATTTGGAAATTTTTAAATAGACTTCTGAATAACACACCAGCCAAAAAAGAAACCATCACAAAAATGAGAAAAATCAAGAGCTGAATAATAATGAAAAATTTCACATTGAAATGTGGGATGTAGCTAAACACTTGAAGAGAAATGTGTGACTTTTAATGCCTTTCTGAAAAAGAAGAGAGGTTGAACATGAGCTAGGCATCAAAATCAAAGTTTAAAAAAATTATTTTTAATTGTGAGCCCAAAGAACATAGAGGGAAACACAAATGGAAGGAATGAAAAATAAGACAAAAACACAGTAGAGATGATCAAGCCATCAAGTTTTTTGAGAAAATTTAAGAGAATGGGCACAAACCTGGCAAGATGGATCAAAGGTAAGGGGGGAAAAAGACAGATTATATATGTTGGGAATGGAGAGGGAAACATGACATCTACCCACTTGATTTTTAAAAATAAGCTATTTCTTCCAGGCATAGTTGTATACACCTTGTAATCCCAGGGACTTAGAAGGCTTAGAAGGCTAGTCTAGGCAACTAAGCAAAACCTTGTCTCAGAAAGTAAAAATGGATGGTAGAGCACCCTGGGTTCAGTCTCCAGTACCACAAAGAAAAAAAAAAAAAAAAGCAAAACGACTAGTTCTGGACACAGCAAGTTGAGGACCTGTACCTTGGTTTGATGATGGGTGGGAAGTGCAGGTATGCTATCTCTCCACCACCTCTTAGAAGTCTTCATCCTAACCAAACAGGAAACAGCTACTCAGCACAGTGAACCCTGCCCCCACTCGACTTCAGTCCTCCCAGTTACCATACAGAGCTTAACACAGATTCTCATCAAAAAAGATTCTTTTGAGAATGAGAAAACTACCATGTAGAGTTTTTTTTAACGGTTTATCATCTGTGTTTGACAGTACCAAGTCACAACATGAAATCCTATTATGTATAAGCTGATGGGTGAGATATTATCCACAATGACATTTTGAATGACAAATGGGTTTTGAAAATTAGGTTCCTAATCAGAACTTTCGAAAAATGCTACCGTGATTAAGAATAGAACTGCTTCCTTCCCATCGGTCCCTGACACACTAATGATGGGTGTTCCCAACTGCACCCCAGCCTTTGCATTCACAGTCCTACCAGCCCTCTCACAGGATAACTCCTCCACAAACCTACACTGATGAAAAGGATTTGGATAAAATAAGTGCCTTGGTTACTTGCTTTTGCTCTGCTTTTCAAAGTGAAGGAGAATAATCCAGAAGTTTCATATAAGGAAATGGTTTTCAAACTTCCTAGCACACCCAATTCACCCACTGTACTCACAGGAGGGGCCCAATTTTTCCCTGACTTGAGGTGCCACAGCTGAGGACTTCAGCATCTGCACTGTCCAACTTCTGTAACCTATCACTTGGGGTCTCCCTCAATACCTAGGTGACGTTGAGTACTTCCTGTCTTTCAGACATTGTTCCAAGTTTATATGTATTAGCATTCTCACAATAACCTTTACAGATCTCTACTATCATCCCCATTTTATACATGAGGAAACTGAAATATGTGGAGGGTCAGCCTTTCTGAGGCCACATAACCAATGGGGAACAGAGCTAGGATTTGAAGAGTTGTGCTCCAGAGTCTATTCACTTCACCTCCATCTGCACTACCTTTAGATGACACTAGGCATGTGACAGCACACACTCAGGCCTAATGGACTCTCCAAGCAGGAATGAAAGGCAGCCTGGGTTGGAGGAGACTCCTGGGCTCTACAACATTTGCTTTGCTCAAGGAATACAGAGGCTCACTTAGGAGGGGTAGAGACCTGTGCTCCCCCAAGCTTCATGTCAAGAGGCTGTCCAAGCACCAGTGAACAAAAGTTCTTGACCTGATTATGTGTCTTTGGCAAGTCCATTGTCACAAAATCAGAGGGAATCAATTTAACTGCAGAAAGCAGGCTGACAGAAGTTTGGCAGGAGGTTTATTTTCACCAACTTCCCAATATTTGTTTGGGTTTGAAGGAATTGGATATACCACTCAGAGACCCCCAAGGTAGTGAGGATAGGAAGAAACCACAGAAATCAAAGATGTTAGCTAAAGCCACATAGGGCTGAGTGGGATCATATCAAATGAGAAGAAAAAAGAGACCAGGACAAATCCTCACGGTAGCCTGGGCTGGATGACCATATTTTTAAAAATAATAAATAAATAAATAAATAAATAAATAAATAAATAAACCAGGGTTTCGGCAAGATGGAGCACTGAGGCTCTGGGGCAAATGCAAAAGGAAAACATTACATCACAGTTTACTATTTAGAAAACATGTTCAAACCCAGCCATTTAATAGATTGGTGTCTAGATTTTTAAGGAAAAATCCTACAAACCAATTTTTCCACTGGGTGCTACTTCATCTTGAATTAATATATCTGGTATTAATAGGAGAGCTTCTGTTACATTTATTGAAACAGTAGGGATGTGGTGACTATTTGCTATTATATAACAAGCTAATTTTTTAGTTGTGCAAATCAGTAAATACAGATATCATCATGCACCACTATCTTCATAGAGCAGCTCCTGCCCACATGTCTGTACAGGTGGACCTGTATTTACCCCTCATTTCTGATCATGACATCATCTCTCATAGGTGTGGCATATAGTGCTTTTTCAGGAGCTTTCAAGTACAAGATTAAGGATTCCCTCTGAAATGAGACATATTCATATTTTTACATCTAGATTTTACCACAGGGAAAACTGAGGCCAGGAGAAACCTAGTGCTTTACCTATGACTGCATAGGGATGAGTGAAAACCAAGACCCACTGTGTCTGAGGGCACTGTCTTCCTAGTAGAGCCTTACCTTGGCAGGGATGAGGTGTAACCTCAGGAAACCAGGTAGAGCTTCTGCCACTCTTCTCTAGTCTTGTCATCAGCTGCTTGCTCCAGAGCACTAAGTTGATGTCCTTAGCCTCTGGCCTGGAAACTTGAGAACCTTTTCCTGAAGAGAGGGAGGGGTGTTTTCAGGGAGACAGGTTGTAACACCAGAACCTACACATCCACATGAATTCTACTCTCAGTGTAATTTATTTCAATATAACACATTGGTAAACCAACCATATTTCATATTTAAGAATGCTTAAATATGGCTTGGGTGTTGATGATATTTAGAAGTCAGTTTGGGTAGATGTGATAATAGTATTAGACCTATGTGAGAAAATGCCCTATTGTCTATGTGCCACATAGTGACGTGCACAGGTGCACAGGCTTGAAGTGACATGGTGTCTGGGCTCTGTTTCAATAAGAGTTATGGCAGCGTGTAGTATGTAGATAAATGGCACATCCTTGGTATCATCAGGTGGCTCTGCTGCCTGAATGTCAAAATCATGTTTTAGGCTTTGTTTGTTTGAATTTTCAGAAATATCCTGAAAATTTATTTGTGAACCTCAAAGAAACTGAGTTAGACTAGTTTCACCTCTAAACATTACTTGGCTGGGTCTGACTACACATCTCAGTGTTGGCTCTGAACAACTATATTATATCACACATTTATCACCTTAAAGAGCTTCCCTCATTGCTTGATGAAAGCTTGAGTCATTGTCCCTGAGACAACACAAAATCCTGACACTTGGAGTTGGTGTTTTGATTTCTCCCTGTGCAGGGATCTTAAATTGTTTTATTAAATTCCATGGTCAAAATGGAAAACAGATGACTCCAACCAGACTTGGGACATAAATTTTATAGAGAGCCAGTGATTCTCCTCCAATTCTCCCACTGCCTAGAGCTTGCTGTGTGGGACCAAGGAGGGATGCCTGGTAACAGAACGACATGGGGGAAAAGGGTGGACAACAACAGCAAAGTGTCTCTTTGAAGAGGAAATTGGGAAAATGAAGGCTTACCTTGTGCTTAACAGTGAGCAGGATGTGAAGAGGGCATGCCTGAAGGAAAAGATGAATGAGGAATCCCAGGGAACACACCAAAGTCTCCAGTAACTCAGAAGTTACTAACCAAAACATCTACCAGGCCCTGCTGACCAAGGAAGGCATGAAGGGGCAATTGTCTCCCTCCTTTGGGGTATTTTTTTTAATAGGGGAGGAAGACATTCACTAATATAAGATACTGGTTTTCCTTTTTTCACTTTTCAAGAAAATACCGTATGCTAAAGTTTCCTTTTTAGAAGCAGTCCTAGTGTCCCCATTGACAGAGATGGAAGCAGCTTCTGCACTATGCATTTGTGAACCCAACCTGGGAGTCTAAAGACCAACCTGGATGTTCTCTATTTGCATGAGGTTTTTTTAAATTACAGTTCAATAAAAAACATCTGACTTTATATGCAGTACTTTCCCCAGTTAAATCCTCTGGAGGGAAACGTCACCCCTGGCTGACTATCAGCCATTAAGATTGTTGATATTCAGTTGACATGCATGACGGACCTGGCCTTTACTCTCTTCCTTGGCACTAGGATCATCTACCCCATCCCTGATGGAGGACAGTGATCAGGCCAAGCAATGTGCTGTTTGGAACCCAAGGAAATGAGTCTAAAACTGTTCTTATGAGCCCCAGATTTCTCCCTATATCCCTGACAGATCTTAAGAGAAGTCTCTCCCCAGACTCCATTATGACTTTTGAGAGAGAGCTGGAATCACCCATGCATCCTTCAATGGAAGCCAGACAGAGAGACCTGCCTCCACTTCATTTCAAGAAACCTCAACATTGTTTCATTTGTAAGAAAATCCCATAAATACTTTCATTCAGAAAAAAGAAGTGTTTATAAAAATAGACAATACCTTTGACAATGCTCCTCAGAAATGAAACTCAAGTAATTTTGAATATTTTAAGAACATGAAGATTTCTCTTTAAAGAACACACACACACAAAAAAAAACAATGAGCCACTTAAAACTTGTCAGGTATGCACACTTCCTAAGCAAGTTCAGGAGTTTATAAATCTCTCAGCACCTCTGAGCATGTGGCCTTAGAACAAAGCAAAAGAGTTAAAATTCCACATGCCCAAATCAGAACTGTCCTAACTCTTCTTGGCTCAAAACAGAATTTCCGATTCTTTTTGGCCTGATGTGCCTGGGTGACTCAGGTTCTCTTGTGCACCAACCCAACACTCTCTTTTTTTTTTTTTTAATTGGTTCTTCTTAGTTATACATGACAGTAGAATCCATTTTGATAAAATTGTACAAGCATGGGATATATTTTATTCTAACTAGGACCCCATTCTTGTGGGTGGGAGAATATGCTAAGTGAAATAAGCCAATTCCAATCTGACACTCTCAAACAAACAATGCCACAGAGCACAGTCATCTTATTTCTGTCTTCTTAGATGTGAGTTTTACCATGTGGGCTGGGTTCTCTGGAGATGTGAATTAAAATATGCAGTGAAACATGGACTTGGAAGTCAGAAGCTGGGCTGCCCTCCCTCACCTATGACCCAATAGAAGTGACTCCCAGTGTCCCTGAGCCCAAGTTCGGTCTCTGCGCTGGGTGCACTTGAGCCAGGTCATCACAGAGGCTCCTCACAACTCTAGGAGTAACCTGTGGTGAGTCATGCTTATATTCTGGACACCCTTTAGTCATTTTGTGAAAAAGTTTGTAAACTGTAAAGTGTCCCACAACCATTATCTCTCTATCAGATAGCTAGTCTCTTCCCACAATAACCCACAATAGAATTGGTCTGCACTTTCACCTTAGCTGGGGGTAAGGGAGGGAAGGAGAAGAGGTGCCGGGTGGGTACTCTCTGCACTGCCCCATCTCACTTGCCTCTTGCAAACTTAAGACCCTTCATTCCTTCGTCCGTTCCACTTAGCTGCACCAGTAACTTCAAAAGGGGATAGCCATAGGTCAGACAAGCTCATGCTGGCAGCTGCCATGACACTTGGCTCCCTGCAAATGGCACAACAATTGCTCTCATTAAATTATCATCCAGATCTGAATAAAATCTGTATTTAGCAGTATTAATTCCATAGTTTGTATAACTATGGAATATTTATGTGAAGTGTCCCATATTTATGTAAAATGTTAACATTAGGGGAAACCAGGTGAAGTATATATGGCCACTCTGTATGATCTTTGCATTTCTTCTATAAGTCTAAAATTATTTCAAAATAAGTGTTTGGGAAAAAATTCAGGATTATTTTTTAAAACCTGTTAAAAGCTCAAGTATGCCCAAGCAGCTCTTCCCTTATAGGGTTTAAAGTGGGTGATTCTGTTGTCAGAAGCAGTCCTGAATGAGAAGAGAAGTGGTTTGGAAAAGTGGTCAGAACTTAGTATTTGCTCACACCGTTTCCACTTTGCTCTAGGAACTTTGCTGAAGAGATCATGTCCCTCCTGAACTCGTCACCTCAACTCTGACTAAACCAACCGAGAGGTGAGCTTTGTTGTCAGTTCTTTGATAGTGTCCAAATGGAACTGATTTCCAGACAGATTCCCCAGGTTCTGTGACAGGTACCATGTGCTTCCCATTTAACACAGCACTGTGCCTGTTGAGGATTTACCAGAGGGAATGCCTTCAAATCCTTTGAGCAAAGGGATTCACTTCTACTCCATTCTTCATTCATTTTACAACAGTTCTACATATTTAAAGTCATAATAGTCAGAAATAAAGGTGTCCTCCAGAGTCAAGCAAGGTAGCAACAAGTTTCTGGTGACTTCCTAACTGCTGGGGCAGGTTTGAGTGCTCATTCTGATTCCTTCCCACCATCCCCTAACCACAGGCACTTCCCTGTGACTCAGAGAACCGTTTGTCCCTCGCTGAACTCAGTGTCCTTAAGAGGCAAAATCAAGTGTGAAATCAAATTAACCTCTTTCCCTTCTTGTCTGCAGATGCTTTGTGCTATCTCCACTGCCAACCAATGGGTTTGCGAGAGCTCTGCTCTTCAACTGTACATCCATTCCTCTCCATTTTCCTTTTGCCATCAAGGACACCATCCTTTAAAGATTTTACACTCTTACCTTGAATATTCTTTAATTCTTCTACCACCTTCCTTCTCCTTCTCCCCTAGCCAGTCACTCTCCTATCTTTTCTACACAGGGTTTCCTGGATTCAACCATTCATCACCATCCCCCTAACCTGACCCAGGAAAGTCTAACTGTTCCATTAGTATGCAAACTGTGGTAACTTGACACTATGAACATTTATTTCATGCTCACATGAAAGTCCAATGTGGAGTTCCTGGTCAGGGGACTCCCCCAGGAAGCTCTCCATGAAAGGATGACTCCTCCCTTTATGGGGCTCTGCCAACATGTAGTCTTGGGAGAACTCTCCATTCAGTCCTGGGATGCAAAATGAGAAATACAGAGGCTAGCATGGAAAGGGCTTCTCTGAGTCAGGCTAGGACAGTATTAGAGACATCCCCCTGGTAAAATTCTGACCTAGGGCACAAGCTTGTCTGTAAACACACACTACTGTCACAGAGACTGGAGAATCTGTGTGGATACCATAACAGGATATGGTGCACTCCTCCTCCCAATCCATCAGCTGGAGCTCAGCCCCATGTCCTGCCCTCTACCTGCACAAAAAGCCAGCAAATGGAGTTAAGCCCTGTGTTCTGGAGAAAAAAGAGAGCACATTTGGTGAGTGCATACATCCTTGCCACACACTTGATAGGCTGTGAACCAATTCATGCAGTTTGTGAATATAAACAGAAACTCTCTTCTGTAATTCCTCATAAATTGCCAGGCTCACTTTACCTTCTTCCTGGAAAGGATACTAGACAAGTAGATTTCCATGCATTGCTTCTACCTTCTCTACCCCAATTCCTGACGTTTGAATATACTTGAAGACCTGCCAAACCACACAATATGTAAATTCCTGGATCCTATCAACACCAAATCTACCCACCCTCTTTTTCAGTCACCTGATCCCTCTGGGCTTCCCTACCCCAACCTGTAATGGCTGATATATAAGGCTTCTGTGTACTCTGGCTTCTAGATGGGTGCAAACAATGGGAAGCAAACAATGGAAGAAACAGGACAGGAAAGTCACAAGAGTGACCACCTAGAGATAACCAGTATTAACATTTTACAGTGTAGACTCTTCTGTGCATACATATTAAATGGATTATGTTAAGGACTTAGTGCATAACCTTTATAAATAAATAGTGCATAATCTTTATAAATCACTTTTAAAATATGGTCATCTTGTCAAAAAATAAAAACATATGTTCATTTGAATGCCTGCATTGGATTTCAAAACATGCAGTTGCCTACATTTGAAAATGTTGGGGTGTTGCCAATTTTTGTTCAGTAAAGAACAATCTTATGTTTAATGAACTTTTTAGTGTTTTGTATTTTTATTCTAATTGTCTTAGAATTAACTGTTAGGAGATGCAGCTCTACTGCCCACACATATGCCCTTTCTGACCAGTTGTTTCCTGGGATTTGGAACAGTTTCCTAAAAAAAGGGAAGAAAGAAGTGAGAGATGTGATGTGATTGTAACTCTTGGCCTCCTTCTCTTCATAAGAGGTGTCTGTCTGATAGTCTGGGCACTGAGACCAGAGGCAGGCTATAGGGAAGGGTCTTCGTGTTATTCTGCCATTGGTGCAGAGCCAAACATTACATAGAGGTCTGAGTGGGCATCTCTCCAACCCACACCATGTGCCTTGTAATCATAATCACTTTTTCCTAAATTCTGGCACCAGTACCTGTGTGTCTTCATTGTTGATGTTGTGAGACTTTATCAGCATTTTGATAAATGTTAGGCAAGGCCCCTGACATCTTGAATGTGAAGTCATTGGTTTTGTACTTCCTGAGATCCCTCAATGCCCTTGGCTTCTGTGAAACCACACCCTTCTGTTTCTTTTTGAACCCTTCCTCTCCACCATTCGGTTTCCTTCCTGGGCTTCTCTTCCTCCATGTGGCCCACAGATGCCAGAAATTCTGCTCTACCTACTCACAGTATGTATGGAAGGTGGGAAGCTGCCTGAGCCAATATCCTGCTCACCCTTCTCTCCTCCTAGACTTCAAATCCCTCTGCCCAGGTGCCCACTAAAAACCATCCAGGGCAGGGAATCTCAAAGTTGTTAGGTTCTGAGTAGAGTGCACCTGTAACCATCAGGCCCTAGAGACATGTTTGATGACACGCTGCTGTTCAGCACTATATGTAATTCAGAAGCTGCTCATTCTCATTCTTTTCTCTCACCCCTCCCACCTGGCCAACCACCTCACCACTGGGTTCACCTTGGAGGAGTTTGTCAAATTGACTAGTACTTCATCGTGCTACCATATCCAATGCAGGCCCTGGCCATCTCTTCAACCCTATGATTGTCCTCCCTCCTCCCCACCACTCTTTTCCTATCCAAATACAACTTCCTCAGCAACCACATGATTTATACTTATATGCATTCAAGTAGTTACATCCTCTGCTACATTCCTACCAAGACTTTGAAATGTATCTTATTGCATACAGAATAAAGCATACAGAGCCCTCCAAGATTTGATCCCAGGCTACAATTTCTGCCTATGTCTTACCACATATCATAATTGATACCTAAGCTTCTTGTTACTTTCAAGATGCACACCTCCAAATCTTTGCTCATGCTTATTGCCAGAAATGTCCTTTCTCCCTCCACATACCTGTGAGTGAGTCTTATGTATCATACACTTTTTAACTTAGGTTGAAGTAAAATAGTGGCACCAAGGAGGAAGCTGTAATGGTAGGTGTTCACACTGTGTGGAAGTGGGACAGCATAACTTGAAGATGTATATAATAGATCCTAGATAGAAACTAAGAAAGAACTTTTTAAGATATGTAACTAATGTGTATCCATATGGAGATAAAATAATGAAGTCTTTTTAGTGAAATCATAAAAATAACCCAAAAGAAAGTAAGGAAAGGAATGAAAAATGAACAAAGATCAGATGGGGCAAATCGAAAACAACTGGCAAGACTATTTAAGATAGTTTTGAGCATACACTCTTCAACAAATGGTGTTGGGAAACTGGAAACCATATGCAGCAAAATGAAACTAAACTCCTATCTCTCACCATGCACAATACTCAACTCAAAGTGGGTCAAGGACCTAGGCATTAGACCAAAGACCCTACTCCTAATAGAAGAAATCTTCATTATGTCAGATTAGGCCTCGACTTCTGTAACAAGACTCCTAAAGTTCAAGAAGTAAAATCAAGAATCAATAAATGGGATGGATTCAAGCTAAAAAGCTTCTTCTCAGTAAAAGAAACAATCAATGACGTAAAGAGAGAGCTTACATTTGGGGAGCAAATTTTTTGCCACATTCAGATAGAGCACTAATCTCCAGGATATACAAATAACTTTAAAAACTTAACATTAAAAAACAAATAACCCAATAAATAGATGAGCTAAGGAAGTGAATAGACACTTCACAGAAGAAGAAATATAATTGATCAACAAATATATGAAAAAAGTGTTCAACACCTCTAGTAATTACTAGAGAAATACAAATCCAAACTACACTAAGATTTCATCTCACTCCAGTCAGAATGGCAGTTATCAAGAATACAAGCAACAATAAGCATTGGCAAGAATGTAGGAACACTCAGACATTGCTGGTGAGACTACAAATTGGTGCAACCACTCTGGACAGCAGTATGGAGATTCCATAGAAAACCTGGAAAGGAGCCACCATTTGACCAGCTTTCCCACTCCTCAGTTTATACCCAAAGGACTTAAAAACAGCATATTCAGTAATTCAGCCACTTTAATATTTATAGCATCGAAATTCACAATTGCTAAACTGTGGAAGCAACCTAAATGCCTTTCAATAGATGAACAGATAAAGAAACTGTGGCATATACACCCAATAGAATATTACTCAGCATTAAAAGAAAATAAAATTATGGCATTTGCAGGTAAATACATGGAGTTGGAGAATATCATGCTAAGTGAAATAAGTCAATCTCAAAAAAACAAAGGCCGGATGTTTTCTCTGATAAGTCGATGCTAATCCATATTGGGGTGGTGGTGTCTGGGATAAGTGGAGGAACTTTGGATGGGGCAAAGGGGAAGTGGGGGCACAGGGGTAGGGAAGATAGTGGAATGAGACAGATATCATTACCCTGGGTACACGTATGATTGCATGAATGGTGTGACTCTACTTCATGCACAACCAGGGAAGTGAAAAATTCTGCTCCATTTGTGTACAATGAAAGAAGAAGTTTCTACTTCTATGTATAACTGATTAGAACTAATGAAGGAAGGAAGGGAGGGAGGAAGGAAGAAAGGAAGGAAGGAAGGAAGGAAGGAAGGAAGGAAGGAAGGAAGGAAGGAAGCACACACAAAAGATAGTTTTGAGGCCAACTACATCAACAATTACAATAAATACAAAAGGCCCAATTGAAAAAAAAAAAAGAGATTGGCACATTGAACTTCAAAAAAAGAAAGACAAGGTAAGATTCACCTATCTTCTTTGTATAAGAAATTTACTTTAAAGATATGTAAAGTAAAAAGAACAGAATATACAAACACTAACAAAAAGACAGAGTGGCATGTTAATCTCAGATGAAATAAATTTAAGAACAAGGACAATTACCAAGGATGAAAAGGAGCATCACATAAAGACAAAGGGAATACATTCAAGAAAGCATAGTAATTACATGTGTACACACCCAACAAAAAACTTCAACTTACATAAAACAAGCATGATGAGACTGAGAGGAGTAAACCAATCCACCATCTTAGTTGGGTCCTCCAGCATTTCTTCTTAATAAGTGATTGAACAGACAAAATCTATAAAGACATAGAACACTTACACAACACTACCAACATAATTCACGTACTTGACATTTATAAGACACTTCACCAGACAGCAAAATGTACATTATCTACAAATGCACATGGAACATTCACTCAAATAGATCATAAAACATAGGCTGTGCCATTAATTAAATCTCACCAACTATAAAAGGTTTGAACCTGTACAAAATATGTTCTCTGAACTCAATAAAATTACACTAGAAATAACAAATACAAAGATATCTGGAAAATGCCCAAATATTTGGAAATTATATAACATCCTTCTAAGTACCCCTATGGGACAAAAAGAAATCACAAGATTACTTAGAAATTATCTTGACAAGAAAAAAATACAATATATCAAAAACTGTGTGAGGCCTCTATGGCCATGTTGAAAGAATGGAGAGCTATGAAAGCTTTTATAAGAAAACACTAAAAGTCTCAGCTCAATCGCTTCTACCCTGAGCAAATAAGATAAACAAATCAAATCCAGAGTAAGCACAGTTAGTTAATAATAATTAAGAGAACATAAATGAATGAAAACAAGAAAAGCATTAAACCAAAATCTAATTCTTCAAAAGAAATTGGTGAAATTGATAAAACCTAGCCAGAGTGATATAAAGAAAAAGACTCGAATGATTGATCAAGGGTGAGAGGAGAATATGGCTCCTGATTCTATAGATATTAATAGGATAATAAGGGCATATTATGAACAACTTTATGCCAACAAATGTTTCCATATTTCTTGTTGGTATATTATAGTTGTACATAATGGTGGCATTTGTGTTACATATTTGTACATTCACACAATGTAACAATATAATTTAGCCAGTATCATTCTCCAGTATTTCCCCTTTCCCTCCAACTCCTCCTTCTCCCTAGTCTCTTTTTTCTGTTTTACTGGTCTCCCTTTGGTTTTCATGAAACCTCTCCACTCCACCTTTCTTCCCCTTTTTCCCCTCTAGCTTCCACATATAAGGGAAAATATATGACTGTTGACCTGAGTTTGGTTTATTTCATTTAGCATAATAGTATCCAGTTCCATCCATTTTCTTGCAAATGACATAATTTTATTTTTCTGTACATATGCCAACAAATTTGATACCATGTATGAAATGGATAAGCTTCCTTGAAAAACAAACTACCTAAGCCCAATCAAGAATTAGATAAACTAAACAGTTAAAACTGTTTAAAAATTCTTCCATAATGAAACCTCCAGGTCTGGTAAAGTCTAAACATTTAAAGAATAATGAAATTATTTTAGAATATATAACTTAATGTAGTCTAGATCTGGAATATGGCCTAAAGGCCCATGTGGAGAAGGCTTTGTGCCCAAAGTGGCACTATTGGGAGGTGGTAGAACATTTAAGAGGTGGAGCCTAGTGGGAGGTCATAGGTCATTGGGGCATGCCCATGAAGGGGATCCCTATTCCTTCCTCTCTCTGCAACTTCCCAGCCGTGAGGGGAGTGAGCAGCTTTTTTCTACCGCATGTTCCTGCCATGATGTGTGGCCTTGCCACAGTCCCAAAGCAGAGGAGCCAAACAATTACAGTTTCCAAAACTGTGAGCCCAAATAAATCTTTTCTGTTTACAAGTTCATTATCTCAGGTAATTGTGACAGTGACAGAGAGCTAAGAGAACTCTTTTTAAAAGCAGGAGAAAATGCTTTGTAATTTATTTTCTGATTCTTGCATCATCCTGATATAAAAACCAGAAAAAGACATTACAAGAAAAGAAAATAACTGACCCATATCCCTCATGAGCATTAACAGTGAACTCAATGCAATATTAGCAAACTGAATCTAGGAATATATAAGAAGGATAAAATATGACCAAACAGGATTCATCCCAAAGTGAACACTTGGTTCAGTGTTTGAAAATGAGTTGATGTAATTCATCTGAAGAAATATTGCACAATCATTTCTATAGGTGCAGGACAAAGATTCTGGCTTTGGAGTCTGACTTCAGCTCAAATTCTGTTTTTACTGCTTACCAGTGGATAGATATCACCAAATGACTAACTTTGCTGAGAAACTCTATCCTCATGTAGTTACCAGGCAGAGTTAGGTTGTCCTTCCATGTTGCAGTGAGGATCCATGGAGATGATGGTACAATGTCCTTGAGGGCTTGAGAAGCAAGCCCCCACAACCACAGAACCCCTGCGGCCACATTAGGCTCTGCTACTGATAGAAACAGGGTGAGTCTGTTTCAGAAACAAGACAGGGCTATTTAGCTCATGTGGGCTGCTGCTCGTGGACTCTGTGTGTAAAGGGCAGCCACTGTGTATCTGACGCTTGCCAGTGGCAGCTGCGTCACCTGTTACAAAATCCTATTGGAGGCTGCGCTTAACTCAGCAAGCTACAGGGAGCCCTGGGAGGTTTCTGAGGAGAGACTGATGTCCGCAGAAGTGTTGAGAGTTGTTACTGGAAATCTGGATTGTGCATGTATTTGTTGCAACACTGATTGGGGACTGGGAAGATGAAGATGCTGAGCTCACCAATGAGTGCTGCCCAGGGAAACACACCCTTGGCTTCTGACATCCCCAGTTCTGACCAGAATCATGCATGGCCTTTAACCATAGCAGACTATGACCTGCTGTTCTCTGTTTTCTTGCATAGGGAAGGGGATCCCTCATAATCTAGGTCCTTATCTTTGGTCAGCCATATGAAGGGATATGAAAGGCACACATGGGTCACCCACAGGGGTGTTCCAAGGCCAGTGACATTGACAACATTGCTGCCCCTTCCACTAAATGTTTTGCTTCCTCAAACAATGGCCCTTTGTTTTGGAAATCCTTTGTCCTAGTCTTTTCTATTTGAGGGTGTAAGGGGAAAAAGCTTGGGTCACCCACCAAGTATTCATCAGTGGCTGGAACAGAAATCTTCTGGGACATTGACTGGAGCATTTATGCATTTATTGGAGCTCAGCTAGTGTCCATGACCTGCCTGAGAAATGCAGGGGGTCTTTGAGAACAGGCTCAAAATGAAGACTTTGGGTAGCTCTAACTTGATAGTAGGCCTCTGAAAATAGTGACTAAATTGGATTAATGAAACAACACTTATCAAGCATGTTATGTGATGCCTGGTACAAACAAATCTTTAGTAAGCTTTAATTGTGTTTTTAAAATTTCTTATAATAGGGAAAAATGGCCACAGGCCAATTTATAATAGCACCTAGCACTCACAATATACCACTGTTTAAACTGCTTTGCATGTGTGAATTAATTTAATCCTCATAGAAACTCCATGACACAGGCAGATACTATAATAATCTCTCTCTCTCTCTCTCTCTCTCTCTCTCTCTCTCTCTCTCTCTCTCTCAAGATGTGATCTCACTGTGTTGCCCAGAGTGACCTTGAACTCCAGGGTTCAAGGTGATCCTCCTAACTCAGCCTCCTGAGTAGCCCAAATTGTAGGTGTCACTGTGCTTGCCAGATAATCTCCATTTTACAGTTAAGGAAATTGATGCATGAAGAATCTAACTGTCCAGGATTCCATGGAAGGGACCTAGTGGGTGCTGTGTACACTTCTGCACCACTGACATAATGTCCCATGGTTTGGGGCTGCCCTTTGCCCACAGCTTGGCAGTCACTTGACTGCATGTCATAATTCTTGGTCTCATTCACACTCCCTTGAGGCTGATAACCCCAAAACTGCCTGTAACTGACTGTAGAACCAGCAAAGATTTTTCTAGGCTGAGCTTAAAACATCCAAGCCTGTTTGCCAAGAGCAAATTTAAAACCCCAGTCCTAGACATTTGGCACTTATATATGATTAAATGAGAGGGCTGGAAGCTGGTTCCAAGTAACCATTGACAACAAGAACCCAGGGTACAGTCATGCTCAACTTGTAGGCTTTTCCTTTTAAAATTGTCTCCTCAAGATCTGAAGACATCTTCTACAAGCAGAGGGGAAATCCAGGGGCAGGAGAAAGAAGGGCACGTTTGTATTGTGCTCTTATTTTTCCACCCTTATAAAAGTGGGGGGCCCCTCATGGAACCTAATCTGCAATGTCAATGCCCTGTCCTGTTGAGTGGACTGAAATGGCCATGACTCTTAGATGCTACCCTGAAAATGTGGGTTCTTGGACCAGGTGAACAAAATCCTGGGCCTGTGAGCAAGAGGAAGTATAAGAGTGGCCCAGTGCATCTTAGTCCCTCTGTACCAGTAACTGTCTGCACCCAGATTCCTCCTGTCCTCCAGGGACATCAGCTTCATCTGTGTCCATGCTGTCTCTCACCTATGCATTGACAAATGTCTCCTCTCAGCATACAAGCAGGTTGTACTATTCCTGGCTTAAGAAAAACATCCCCTTCTCCCAAGTGCCCCATAACCACTGCTGCATTTCTCCACACTCCTTTGTGGGGACAATCATTGAATCACCATACTATACTCATCATCTGTTCACTCATCTTCTCTTTAACTCAGACATTCTTCTCTCCATCTCCACCAAAGCAGCTCCTGCCATGGCCAAAGCGAAGGCAGATTCTCAGATTGCATCACCCAGAGTCCTGGCAGCATGCACTCAGGTTTATGCCACCCATATAGGCTTCCTGTTCTCCTCTTCCCACTGGTTTCTCCTTTTCCTCCTGACTCTATTTCCTGGAGGATACCCAGGTTCGTTTCTCAGATCTCAGTTGTTCCTTACTCATAAGGAGATCACACGCACAGACTGGGGACCTCAAACATGGTCTCTATGCTGACTGCTGACTGGCGAGGTTTCCTGTTTCTGGCTCCAGACTCCAGCCACAGCTCTCTTGCTAAGTCTCCTGAGTGTTTGCATCTATGAATGCTCTGCCCACACCTTTGGAATTCTTCTTGACTATTCCCTTTCTATCCTGCACCCACATCTAATCTATCCAGGTGTTGCTTACTCCTCCTTAAAGTTGGATCTGAAATTTTCTCACTGACCCTTGTTCCCAGTTCTCACCTGTAACCTGCCATAGCCCCCTAACTACTCCCTGTCCAACTTCTACCTTCTGGTGAGTCCAGGCTGTCCCCAGATGGTAGAAATGGGATCTAGTCAGGCCAATGCTCAGAACCCTTGGCATCTGCAGCAAAGGGGCTGTCCATTTGACCTCACCTCTTTCCCTTCACCCCTCCCTTTGAGCTCCATTCCTGCTGTACCTTCCTCCCCACTTCTGGAACTCACCAAGAACCGCTGCATTTATGTTCTTTATTTTCCTATTGAAAACAAACGTTCCCCTCACTCCTTGATTTTCTGCAAAACCAGGGCTCTGCCACTTTGGCTCAAACAGTACCCAGCACCCACCAGAAGCTTTAAAAAAAAATGCCCGTAGGAAAACGCTGTATTAAATGGCTCCAACTGCCACAACAAACACCACAGACTACATAACAGACGAAAAATAACAATTGCTTTTCTTACAGTTCTGGAGGCTGAAGTCCAAGATCAAGGTATCATCCAGGTTGGTTTTTCTTGAGACCTGTCTCCTTGGATTCTCTGTCTGTCCTAATCTCCCCTTTTTATAAGCATACCAGTCCTTATGGATCATAGCCCATCCCAAAGGACTCATTTTACCTTCATCACCTCTCTAAAGACAGTCTCCAAATACAGTCACATTTGGAGGTACTGGGGTTTAGGACTTCAGCACATAGACTTGGGACAGACACCTGGCAGTTGCCTCTACCTGCCTGACTCTTCCCAACACAAGCCGTGAGCTGCTTCCTTCCCTAGCCTGGGAGGGTGTGCAAAGGACAGAAGCACTATGGACACAATTCAGCCAAAAACAGACGTTAATGTCATCACAGCCACATGGTCTCTGGGAGGACTTTGAGCCCAGACCTGGATGGCATTAGCCAAGGAAGAGCTGATTCTGAAAACAACTTTTGAATGATGAGAAGGTGGTTTCAAGATTGCTGTGCTTAGACTTCCGACTCTATTTATTAGATTTTCCAGTAAACCTCCTTGTGAAAATATGGGGATTTTTTTCTCCCATTGTTTTGCTCTCTGACAGCAACCCAAACAGGTGAGTGGAACATTGGTCTCACTGTGCTTCCTCTGTATTTACTGTGCTTGGTGTGTACTCTGCTCCCACTATTTTCTTTCACTCAGCTTAAATACGGAAATGAGCCCCTGCTATATCACTCCAAGGGCAGCCTCCTCTTTGGGGATGCTTAGATTGAGATATAACGGTGAAGGACAGAAGAGCTTACCACGTGCCAATGGCCGTAGCTCTCTGTGTCCACATCCTTCCCTAGCGCTTCCTTTGGGATTGCACCCTGGTTTCCTGCTGTGTCAATCCATCCAGCCCATACAGGACCATTTCTCTCTTTGCTATGTGCACGGAGCTCTGTGGTCCATAAGCCCTCATCCCTCCTTGTGTAAGCTCACTTCTTGGGAGATATCATTTACACCTACTGTAAGAGTCCTCCTCTGACCCCAGCTCTGGAGAGACAAAGGGCATGTGCTGGACAGTAGATTGCACATTCTCTGTTTGCAAATTCCCTTTTTTTTTATTTTTAGACAGGGTCTTGCTGCCCAGGCTGGCCTTAAACTCTTGGGCACAAGTAATGTAATCCTCCTCCCCAAACCCCTGGATAACTGGAACTGCAAGCATATTGCCACCTCACCTGGCCCACATCTCCATCTTACAAGACACCTCCCTCTGGACCTTGCTGCCTCTCCCTGGCCTGGACACTCAGCACCAATCATAAGGGCCTGTGCTTTGCACCCACACCCAATCTAGGGAAGGAAACAGCTCAGGGCACATGTTGGGAAGACTTGGGAAGGCAGAGGCAACCCTCAGGTGTCCATCCATAAAATGGAGTGTTGGAGAGCCAGGCAGTGCCTCTCAGGCCTCCCTCCTTCCCTCTCTGGCCCAGCCCCCTCAGGTTTCCCCAGTGCCTCTGTCCTAGCTCAGCCCCCTGCCTATGTTCCACTGGGGGCTTCTTGGTTTCTTGTAAAAGATGAGATTCTAGTAACCTCGAAGTTTATTCCCACCTTATTTCATAAACACAACAGGGAAATGCCAATGACACGCAAGCCGTTCCTCAAACCACCTTGTTTTTGAGCTCTGCGATGGAAACACACCACTTCCTTCCACTGAGTCAGGCCGGCTGCGCCTCCCTCTTGCAGAACCGTCCCGGCAGCTGCCTGGTGCCAGCTAAACAGGATCACACATCACTGTTTCCACTAAGAAACTTCACTCTCCTGGTGGAACTCAATCATTGAAAAGGCTGTGGGTTGGTGTTTTGTTGTTATTGTTTGGTTTGGGGGTTTTTTCAAATTGCATAAGTCACTAAATAGACTAAAAGAGGTGAAGTAGATGTGCTCACTGCTCTTCACACCCCTAGGCAGCCCTGGCCGTCTCACCAGCACTCACCACTCAGGAGACTCCTGGATGTAACTGTTTCAGTCCAAGTTGGGAAATGGGAAGTATAAGCAAAAGTTGAGCCAGGAGACAAGCCAGGAGGTGCTAGAGATGGGGAGCAGGACAGGCAGCTTGGCAAGAGGGGATGCAGGAGCCCCTTCTCGTCATTTTCAATCACGTATGCACCTTCCTTTTTGCCAAATTCTGTAGGTTCTAGAACTGCCCAGGTGCTGCAGCTGGACAGGAATTCTCTCTCTCATGTTGGCTCCTGCTCAGGGCCCTTCATCCTTGCCCATGAATGGAAAATATCTATCTCAATTTCCCCTTCAGGAGTTAGCCTGCCTTGTGCACCATCTCTCCTCCCATTTGCATCTTCTCATTATCCACCCTTCCCAACATGCAGCCCAGTAAGGAGCCAGGTAGGCTGGGTTGGACAAGGCCTGCCAGTGGTCAGGCAGGCAAGTCCTGGGAATCCTGTGGGGAAGGTTTTGGAAGCCCAGAGACCAGGGAAGGAGTCTTCAGCAGGACAAGCAGGGATAAGCTCCAAATATTTTCATTAAAAATGTGACTCGGAGGCTGGTGCTACAGCTCAGTGGTAGAGCACTCGCCTTGCACATGTGAGGCACTAGGTTCGATCCTCAGCACCACATAAAAAAAATAAATAAACTATAAAGATTTCACTTTCCCCTCCAAAATACTTTTTAAAAAATGTGACTTGGCATCAAGCCAGATATTCTGGGAGACAGAGACTCTCCAGGGGCTTCCTCAGTAGGCCCAGCTAGAGCCCAGGCTAGCAACCATGGCTTTTTCACCCTGGATGGAGTGGTAGCTCCCAGGCACCTGCCA
This sequence comes from Urocitellus parryii, assembly GCF_045843805.1. Lineage (NCBI taxonomy): Eukaryota > Metazoa > Chordata > Mammalia > Rodentia > Sciuridae > Urocitellus > Urocitellus parryii. The sequence goes on along the minus strand of NC_135538.1, from coordinate 130,504,659 downwards.
GGCTGGCTGTCCCCTGCTTCCTCTCCCTGTACCACATCTTTGTCTCATTCCTGTCTGCTCATGTGCCCCTTCCTTGAACCACAGCCTGTGTTCTCATTCTGGGCCTTCCAGATAACTCAAAGCAACCGTAGTGTTTCCATGTCACCAATGTGTACAACAAATGTGGCTTCATTTGGAAATTCCTTGGGTCTCCTCCTTTAGGGGTAGAGGCACAAAGGACCATATCCAGAGCTTTTTTTTTTTTTTTTTTTTTTAAATAAATTCCTCAGCTTCCTATAATGCTGGTGACCAAAGTGAGGGCCTTGGAGTTGGAAGGAACTGTCCATTCTGACTGCCAGAGAGAAGTGACTGTGTGCTCCCGGTGATGCCCTGGGCCACCTTCCCTACCTTTGGACTGCAAGGCCCTGCTCTTTTCCTACTTGGATCTTTGAAATACTGTTTATTATGTGTTAGATTTGTTTGTTATGGTCAATCCATTTTTACCCCCCAAGGGGCCTGTGGGCCTCTGTGCTTCTGTTTCCCTTTAAACTATTTCTTGAATGGCTCTTATGGCAACTCTGAAAATGTCCATACCTGGGCCCTAAGCATAGCTCTTTAATCCTTTCACCTGTTTTTGTTCCAGATATTCCATTTCATAACGACAAACTTAAAAACCACAGAAACCAAAGTGAGGATGTGCTGTACTCTGTTTATTTACAATTATTCTGATGAATTCCCCCATCCTCCCCTTAGTGCTTTAAGCTCTGAAAAACCAGAGAAAGAAAACACACACACACACACACTCATCATTGTCATCTGAAAAGGAAAAACAAGAGCACACAAAGCCCTCTTCACAGTCTGGGGTTTCTGGGCCCTGTGGGGCGGCAGCTTTTCCATTGTCTGCCACACTGTAGCCCTCACCCTCTCTAGAACCGTCTAGTTTCCTCCTCACGGGTGTGGTGTTGTGGTTTGGTCTTTGATTTCAAATTCATTCAACATTCATTCAGCAAAATCTTACCGAGCACATTATCAAATTGATTCACCAAATATTTCCTAGCCATCTGTCTGGCTGTGTGTCCATCTGGATACCCAAAGGCCTCTGAGCCTCTCTGCACCACCCTGCTGGCTCTGCTAGCACCCATCTTCCTCCATAGCCTGGGGGTCCTTGAGAGTGGGTGTTCCTACCAGAGCCACCTCTTGAGTCCTTGCTAAGTGTTCAGTGGGTCAAAGTTGAAAAGGCCCAAGAACACAGCTGCAGCTCTGAACTAATCTTTTTTAAGCACTTGCCATATTCCAGACCCCTCTGCAGATTCTGCCTGCTTTGACTCAGTGCTTGCAGCAGCCCTGTAAGCCAAATCATGTACCTACCATCCCCCTTCAACAGCTAATGAAAACTAAGGGGCCCCCAAGTGCCTAGCTCATCAGCTGTGGAACTCAGACTGTACAAAGACTTCACCATGACATAAAGGAGACAAGGACAGACACACAACAAGTCGAATCATGCAGAGGTCAAATCCAAGCCACTAGATGCAATGGAGTCAATTTCTTGGTAGTACAATCTCCTGGGCAACTGGGGAGGTTTCATTTTGGAGGGGAGATATGTCTAAAGTCCTAAAGGCCAAAAGTATAGAAAAGAGTGGGATTTCAGATCAAGAAAAGGAGACACTCTCGGCTGGTCAGAATCATCACATGGAAGGAGGGTTGTTGCTGGTGGTGTGGACAGTTCTATCCTGGGGAGGTAGGCTGAAGGCCAAGGGTTCCAGGGCAGGCAGAGGTCCACAGCCTCCACACTCTGACTTCTGTGCTGAATGCTAGCATGTTCAGGGTCACCTGACCTGGCAGCACCTCTTCCTTCACGTCCCTCTGCAGATGTCCTCCTGACTTCCCCTCCCCAGGCTCTTTGGGCCAGCCTTGTGCTAGAGAGGGCCCTGGCCTTGACAGTCATCCCCCAGCCTCCCTGACACACTCATTCCTGTTCTGCTTTCCTTTGATCTTCCTAGCTTGGCCTCATCTCCTTTGCTGGAGGGCAAGACAGGGCTTGCTGCATCTCTGTCACCCTGGGGAAGATGAAAAAAAGACCATCTTTTGAAGGTCTTTTTCCCTCCCCTCCACTCTTTTCCTCTCACGTTCTTTGCTTTAGTTCAGGCCCACAGTCAGTGAGTTAGAAACTCTAAGGAAGCAAAGCTCTTTATACAAGAAAAGAAATATGGCTCCAGCTCCTGCAGGGAAGGGTCTCGTGGAGCCCCAGGGATGTGAGCTCTGCATCAGTTTCTTAGCTTGCACAAACCACAAAACACAGAAAGCCTGGTGACAGTCTCAGAGCAGAAAGCCCATGTCATCAGCTGCAGTTTGGTCACAGATAGATGGTGAACGTGTTCCAGTTTCACTCCCTAAAACTGACTCTGCTGCTCACAGAAAGAGCAAGAGCTGGTAAGAGGAACAGAAGATGCCATCAAGGAGAGGAAAGAAGGGCAGCCAGTGGGACAGCTGGGACAGTGACGGGAGCACAGGAGAGAGGGAGACTGGGCAGCAGTCTTCTTGCACACTGCAGAAGTTGGTAGGTCATGCTTAAAATTAAGAATGCAGAGAACAGTGGACTTGACTCGTGAGGGAATGCCACATTCTGGCTGTGGCTGGGATCTATCCCTTTCCATATGAACCTGTATGTATGATTTCACAGTTTATCAATATAATTACCTCCACAATATCTTTCTTCCTTCCTTTTTTTTTTTTGTACTGGCAATTGAACCACAGGATATTTAACCACTGAGCCACATCCCCAGCATTTTTAATTTTTTTTTAATTTTTGAGACAGGTTCTGACTAAATTGCTGAGGGTCTTGCTAAGTTGCTGAGGCTGGACTTGAACTTGTGCTCCTCCTGCCTCAGCCTCCCAAGTCACTGGGATTACAGGCATGTGCCACTGTGACCAGCCATAATTTCTTTTTGAAGACCTTTGAACCAAGAGTTAGAGAAGATGGATTCTTTCCTTGGTCTCTTGACTGGTGTTAGTGTCTTTCCCTGTGGATAATGAAATCCATGTCATGTCCCTCCAAAGAGTCATCTTGAGTTCAAGGAAGATATTTAGGTATTTATTAAGCTGTATTGCAAGTAAATAACCATAGTACAGTATTCTCACACTATTATTATTCTTTAAAAGGGGAGGGAAAATATTTAAAAAGCCCTAAAATAAAAATAAATTAAGACAGTCACGAGAGCCATGCAACATGATTTAAATGGAAAGAGAATGTTTATAAGAGAAAATCTGAGGCCTGCAAAGATAGGACAAGTGTGTATCTCAGAAGTGTTAATTGTATGCAGTGAGGATGGCTTGCCCCTTAGGAAGCAAACCTGCAGTCTTACACACACAATTATTCAAACAGTCATGCCCTGGACCTACTCACTCTAGTTCTGAAAATGGATACTCTGGAAATAATTATTGATATACCCATGCTATATGGTTTGGGGTGGTCTGAGTGTCTGCCAAGGGTCTGTTGTGATTAAAGGCTTGGTCCCCAGCATGAAGCCGTTTGGAGGTGGTGGAACCTTTGGGAGGTGAGGCTTAGTTGGAGGTTCTTAGGTCATTGGGAGCATGCCTTTGAAGGGGATTGTGGGACCCCAGTTTCTCTGATTTCCTGTCTGTTGATGTAAACTCTTTCTCAAATACACACATGTGTCCAATGCATCTGCTATGAGGTGATTGCAGCTGGGAGAACTGAGTCAATGCAGGAACCATGCCCTTGAACTTCCAAAATGTGAACTAAATAAACTTCTGCTAAATAAACTAAATAAACCTTGAAAACACTAGTTGCCTCAGGCATTTCATTATAGTAACAGTAAACTGACTAATGCAACTTGAAAATGTTTGACGGAGCCCATTTTGATGTCATCAATAGAGAAATAAATAATACAGTGTGGCATTTACTTCTGTTGTCACGTATGTTATACTTTATAGCAACATAGGAAATGTTCATTATTTTGCCAGCAGACAAACTGGCATTTATAGTATTATAGCTATGTAAGAATCAGTGAACATGCACAGGAATTGGAAAAGAATGAAGAAAACTGCAAATTTGTTGTGTTAGGAAATGTCTAGGAAGTGTATAGTAGACAATGACTTCTGACTTTTCATGTTTTCTTTCATTCAATAATCATTTGTCCCCTGGGATGTCCCAGGCACTGTGTGAAGCCCAACACAATGCCCATCCTCCTAGAGCTGAGAGCACAGTAATACAACTCTTATGCCATTGAAATTGTGCAAAATGCACACATGCACAATGATGATGTCATAGAATTTTAGTTACAATAACTTGTTTTGAATATTTTATTCATTTTAGTGATGCATGATAGGTTTCATTTTGACATAATTATGCAAGCATGGAATATAATTTGCTCTAATTCAGTCCCCAGTACTTCTCCTTTCCCTCCCCTTCTACCTCCCTCTGTTTTTTTCCCCCTCTACTGATCTTCTATTTATAGATTTTTTAAATTAATTCTTTGTGGATATACATAAAGATGTAATCCACTGTGGTATATTTATATATGTACATGGGAGAGTTTGGTCAGATTCATTCCACTGTTCCCTTTACCTGTCCTTCAATCCCCTTCCTCTACTGATCTCTCTTCTATTTTCATATAATCCTCCTCCCTCTTTTTATCTTTTTTTTCTCCCCCTCCCCACCTTATTTTGGTGTAGCTTCTACATGTCAGAGAAAACATTTGATTGTTGATCTTCTGAGCCTTGCTTATTTCACTTAGCATGGTGGTTCCATCCATTTACTGACAAATGCCATAATATCACTCTTCTTTATGGCTGAGTAATATTCCATTGTGTATACATATACCACATTTTCTTTATCCATTTATCTGTTGATGGGAAGCTAGATTGATTCCATAACTTAGCTATTGTGAGTTGTGCTTTTAGAAACATTGAAGTGGCTGCATCCCTATAGATTGCTGATTTTATATCCTTTGGATATATACTGAGGAGTAGGATAACTGGGTCATATGATGGTTCCTTTCCTATTTTTTTGAAATACCTCTCCACTGCTTTTCAGAGTGGTTGCACCAATTTATAGTCCCACAGTTTATGAGTGTTCCTTTTCCCCACATCTTTTCCAACATTTATTATTCTTTGTATTCTTGATAATTGCTGTTCTGATTGGAGTAAGATGAAATCTCAATGTAGTTTTGATTTGCTATAGATATTGAACATTTTTTATATATTTATTGGCCATTTACTTCTTCTTTTGAGAAACGTTTGTTTAGTTCTTTTGCTCATTTATTAATTAGGTTGTTTGTGTTTGGATGTTATTTATTTATTTATTCATTCATTCATTTATTCATTTTTTTTTTAGTTCTTTATATTTTTCTGGTGGTTAATGCCCTTTCTGGGAAGCAAGTGGCAAAGATCTCTCATTCTATTGGCTCTCTCTTCAGGCTGTTTTCCTTTGCTGTGCAGAAGCTTTTCATATGATGCACTTATTGACTCTTAGCTTTATTTTTTGCACTTTAGGAATTTTGCTAAAGAAGCTGATTCCTGTACCAATATGTTGAAGGGTTGAACTTACATTTTCTTCTAGTATTTGCAGAGTTCCTGGTCTGATTCCTAGGTCTTTGATATACTTTGAGTTGACCTTTGTGCAAGGTGAGAGATAAAGATCAAGTTTTATTCTTCTACATATGGATATGCAGTTTTCTCAGCACCATTTGTTGAAAAGGCATTTTTTTCCTCCAATGTATGTTTTTGGCACCTTTGTTGAGTTTCAGATGACTGTATTTATGTGGGTTTGTCTCTGTGTCTTCTGTTCTGTTCCTTTGGTCTTCATGTCTGTTTTGGTGCCAATACCATGCTGTTTTTGTTACTATAGCTCTGTAGCATAATTTGGGGTCCTATATTATGATTATGTCCTTTTTTGCTCAGGTTTGCTTTGGCAATTCTGGGTCTCATATTCTTCCAAACGAATTTTAGAACTTTTTTTCTAATTCTGTTAATATTATCATTGGTATTTTTGATAGGGACTGCATTGAATCTGTATAATTCTTTTGGTAGTATGACCATTTTGACAACATTAATTCTGCTATCCAAGAACATGGAAGATATTTCCATCTTCTAAGGTTTTCTTCAATTTCTTTCTTCAGGGTTCTATAGTTTGGGTTGTAGAGGTCTTTAACCCCCTTCATTGGATTAATTCCCAATGTTTTTTTTCTTTTCAGCAAATTCATTATTGGAGTATAGCAAAGTGATTTATTCATATATGTTGATCTTGTATTATGCTACTTCACTAAATTTGATGATCAGTTCTTGAAGTCTTCTGGTGGAGTTTTTAGGTCTTCTAAATATAGGAGAATGACATCAGGAAATGGAGCTAGTTTGACATTTTCTACTTGTATCCCTTTAATTTCCTTCCCTAGCCTGCTTTTACTCTGGTTAGGGTTTCAAGGACTATGTTGAATAGGAGTTGTGTCATGTGCAAAAGGCATACATACATGTGCAATGACGATGTCATGACATTTCATTCACAATACTTTTTAAAGGAGTCTTTAATTGGGAACCTCAAAGACTGAAATATGGCAATCACCATGATTCAGAAGTCACAGAAGTAGACATGCAAATGAAGACTGGAAAGATGAATTTTGGAAAGTTTATTTCACAAAATAAATAGTGATTTATGAGCCTTATTTGCCCCATGGGTTCTAGAAAATGAATATGCAAGTATGGTGCCAAGGCTTTGAGAACAGTGACCAACACTGGATTCATCTGTGGTGTTAAGATATTGGAGAAAGACCATTCCCACCCCCAGGAGCCAGGAATCTTTATTTTCTGCTTTGATATGGTCTTATCTGAGACAGCTGCTAGAGATCCCTCCAGTTTTCCTTGCACATGGATGGGTCTGGGAGCATGGAGTGTCCTTGAACCTGGAAACTAACCACATAAAAGGTTGTCCTGAATCTTTGCAAACTGCCTTGGGGTCTTCAATACACACAGTCCCGAGCTGGGATGGTCAGTGGGACAGTAGGTGCATCCAGACAGGTCTACCCCCAACCCCCAGGGTTTCTGTCCCTGGGCCCAGGCAGCATGACTACTCACTGGTGATTTCAGTTGGTGGAGGTGGTAGAGATGGAGTTTTGCTGAAGTAATTTCTACTTCCTTTCATGCATTGGCTTTCCTTGAGACAGTGATGACTCCTTGGAGATGGGCATAACTGGAAAGAGCTGCAATAACTTGCCCCAGATGAGTCACCAAGGGGAGAATCAGAAACACTTGCTTTTGCCAGCCCCATACACATCCAGGGCCTGGGCCTTTCCCAGGAGGGCCTCCAGATACATGTGGCACGTGTCTCCTCCTCTGCCTCTTCAGAGCCTGCATCCCACCTGCACCCCAAACAGGATATGACTAATCACCCAGCCCATGTAGACAGGCTGGTCCTGACATTAGAACTGTAAAGCAATGAAGGTCCAAGGGCAGCAATGCATGCTGCTTGAGATTGGAGGCACGGGGGTGTGGGGTGCAGATAAATGAAGAAAGCCACTTGATTTGTCCTGGGCAAACAAGGACGGTGGCCACCCCACACCTCTGGGAGACCCCAGTGGGGCTGTCCCGACATGGTCCAAGTGCCAACAGGGAGTGAAGGTTTGCCCAGGGCGTGGCTGCTGTGTCCCACACCTGCAGCACAAAGGCAGGCACCTGCTCTCTGACTTCCATGCGTCCCAGCCTGCCTTTCAAACCCTCCCTAATGATGTGCTCATTCACTCTTAACCCTGAGTTTAGAGGTAGACAGCACATTGGCAGTGGGAGGAAGAGCCCTGGAGTATGGAAGAGTGTGAGGTGTGGGTGGGCTGCAGGGGAGTGGGAGAGAAGCAGGGGTCCTTCCATGAGCTGGCAGAGGAATGTGGTTCCTCTGACACATGTGGCCCCTTGGTGAGGGGAAGGGGAATATGGTCCAATGTGTACCAGCCCTTTAAACTGTCTGTATAGAGTCAACCTCTCACATTTCATCCCTCAAAGAGGTGACGGGGTTGAGCTTCCTGAGAAGGTAAGTGTGTGCCGTCTTACCCAGATGTGTGTGAATGACCTGAGGCTTCCCATAAAGGGAAATGAGTGTGGTCTGGAGCAATGGGAACGGTTTGTGAAAAGGTAAAGGCAGTGCTTTGATGCTGTAGGTAACAAGGTGTCATGGCCCCAACAGTCACCAGGCTTCTCCAGGAAAGGGATGGGGTAGGATAAGGTGAGAAGAGTTGGGATGGGGTAGGATAGAGTGATGGGATAGAACACTAGAATCCAATGGGATGGAAAGGGGAGAAATTGGAAGGACAGGATGGAATGCTGCCATCCAGAACAGTGGAAGGGGAAGGGATGGAGTAAAAGGGATGGTACTACAGTTTGGATCTTGAATGTCTCACAAAAGTCCATGTGTTACAGCCTTGGTCCCTGGGTGGCACTCTTGGGAGGTATTGGAACCTTCAGGAGGTGGGCCTTAGGGAAGCCTGAGATCACAGGGGTTGTGCCCTTTAAGGGGATTGTGGGACCCCAGCCCCATCCTCTTTCCCTCTGCTTCCTGGCTATGAGGTGAACAGCTTCGCTGTACAGTGTGCTCCCACCATGACCTGCTGCCTCACCACAGGCCCAAAGCAATGGGGTCAGTCAATCATGGCCTGGAAACTCTGACACTGAGCCAAAGTAAATATTTTGTCTTTATAATTATCATAGTTGTTCGTTATAGTGAGAGAAAGCTGAATAACACAGATGAGAAGGGAAGGGGTAGAATGCTGAGATGGGAAGAGATGGGTGGGAACAGGAAGGATGGATTGATGGGACAGGATGGGGGCCTGCTCCCCAGGTGGGGGGTGGCCCAACCAAGCTCCCAACCCAGGACTGACATGCTGGGCCAGATCATTCCTCTCCAAGACCCTGACACAACTGGCCTTAGTCTCAGCCCCAAAAATACAAAGGCCAATTTTGGGAGTTTGGGGCAAAGGTTGTTCACCATGAAAATGAAATAAAGAATCAATAAATGGGATGGATTCAAACTAAAAAGCTTCCTTTCGGCAAAGGAAACAATCAATAATGTGAAGAGAGAGCCTACAGAATGGGAGAATACCACATGCACCTCAAAGAACTATAAAACACCAAAACGAAACAAAACAAATAACCCAATCAATAAATGGGCTAAGGAACTGAACAGACACTTCACAGAAGAAGAAATACAATCAATCAACAAATACACGAGAAATATTCAACATTTCTAGTAATTACAGAAACACAAATTAAAACTACACTAAGATTTCATCTCACTCCAGTCAGAATGGCTATTATGAAGAATATAGTCAACAATAAATGTTGGCGAGGATGTGGGGAAAAGGTACACTCATACATTGCTTGTAAAGGACTGCAAAATTGGTGCAACCACTATGGAAAGCAGTGTGGAGTTTCCTCAGAAAACTTGGAATGGAACCACCATTTGACCCAACAATCCCACTCCTTAATTTATACCCAAAGACTTAAAATCAGCATACTATAGTGATGAAGCCATGTCAGTGTTCATAGCAGCTCAATTCACAATAGCTAAACTATGGAACCGACCTGGGTGTCCTTCAGTAGATGAATGGATAAAGAAAATGTGGTATATAGATTCAATGAAATATTACTCAGGTTTATAGAAGAATGAAATCATGACATTTGTGGGTAAATGGATCGAGTTGGAGAATACCAAGTTAAGCCAAATAAGCCAATCCCCAAAAACTAACTTCTGAATGTTTTCTCTGATATGCGGGTACCAATTCACAGTAAGGATGCACTAGGGAACAATAGCGTTACCTATGATTTGGTAGAGGAGAGTAGAAGGAGGGGATATGGGGAAAGAAAGGATAGTAGAATGAAACAGACATTATTACTTTATGTGTATATATATATATATATATATATATATATATATATGACTGCATGACCAATGTGATTCTACAACAAGTATAATCATAAAAAGGAGAAATTATACCCCAACTATATATGATATATCAAAGTGCATAAACGATTCCAACTAATATAACTAATTAAAACAAATTTAAAATTTTTATAAAAGGACAGGACATTCTCAGACAAGGAGGTTTGATCCCAAATGCTCCCATGTTACCAAGGTCTGCCATTTTGGTCCCAGGATTTGTTCTGTAAACCACAAGGAATGGAAACAGGGATGCACTGTGAAATGATGGAAGTGGAAATATTTGGCTGACTGGAAAGTGTGGCACAGGTATTAGGAACTTCACTGTCACCCAGGTGGCAGGTTACAGGTTACACAATGCTGGCTTTACCAGAGGCTCGATCACGGACGGCCATGCTGGCTGTGACTATGTTGAGACCGTCTTGTCCAAGGTCTTCTTAGAATAGCTGCTGAACACTGTCTCCTCGGCTTTCTTCAGTTTCCACCGCCCTTGCTGGCAGGGTGTGACTTTGTTCCACCCCTATCAGCAGATCAATAGAGCTCTCCTGGGAAATTAAATTTTCTTATGTTTTCTAATATTGCGTGATATTCTTTTGGCCATTTTTGGGGGATGATGAATATGCATGGAAAACATCTCATTTTCAAATGCAACTAAATCAGTAAGATATATTTGGTGCATTTGTCTCAGGAAATATTGAGTCCCCCCCCCCCTACAAATTCAGATGCACCTAAATGATGCAAAATGACAGGTGTTTATTACAATTCTTAATTGATTTGCATGATATATTTATATAAAATAAAAATCTTTCTAAGCCATGTGTGCTTTTAATGTGATGATTTTTTTTTTTTTTGGCATGGCACCTAGGATTTATTTCCAAGTAGTCCTAGGGGAGGGGCAGTGGGCAGGTCATAGATGAAAAAACACTGGCCATGAGTTGAGAATTATTGGATTTGTTGATGATCACTGTACTGTTCTCTGTGCTTGAAATGTGATAAATGGTTTAAAAGTCACTTTATTTACACTTTGAGCAGACAAATAGAAAGCACTTAAAGTGTAAGGAATTAGAAGAATTTGCTGGCGCAATGGCACATACCTGTAATCCCAGTGGCTCTGGAGGCTGAGGCAGGAGGATTGCAGGGTCAAGGCCAGCCTCAGTAACTTACTGAGGCCCTGAGAAACTTAGCAAGATCCTGTCTCAAAGTAAAAAAGGCTGGAGATGTGGCTTACTGTTTAAGCTTCCCTGGGTTCAATCTCATACCTAAACAAAGACAAAATACTACTGATGCAGCTGACAATGAAAAAAAAAATGTTTATTGAGGTCAAATACTGTGGAGGGGGGAATAGTTTTTAATTGTTGGGAAAAAAACAACCCTGGATTTGATCCACAGTCTGTAGGGTGCAGACCCCTAACTAGATATCAGATACTGGTGAGCATATCTGACAGACATAAAAGGGGGGTGGAGGCAGAGGCACCACATCAGCGTGGCAGCCCCACCTGTCATCCCAGGGCCACCAAACACTTGAGTGTCTTAAGGAAATTTTATTGGGGGTGGTGCTAACTCCTTCAGAGAAAAATGTTAGCCACTCTCTGTGTTACATCATAGATGTATGTGCTTATTTGTTTATTTATTTATTATTATCTGTATCCTGAACTATATCGCAAACACCTGAGGGCAGGCATCTGCAGAAAGGATAGTAAAACACATTTCAGGCTCCCAGGAATGGAATCCAAATTTTTCCTCGTAAGCTGTGCAGCCTTGGGTGATTTATTTAACCTCTCTGCATTAGGCCTGTGAGATGGGATGTCATGGAGTACATCCCTCATAGACTTGTTTAATGAATCAGCAATACCAGTAAAGGAAAACTATTTATGTTACTATGATTTTCTCCCTCAATGCAGTCTGAATTCACATCAGTGGATCTCCTTCCCTTTATGAATGCAGAACTCAACAACCCACTCATTGATTTCTCTAGACCTATCCTCCATACCAACAAAACAAAACACCAACAACAACCAAAAAACCAGTCTGATTTGTCCTAAAGGAATAGTGAATTCTCAAATTCTCCAAATTCTCCACCTCTTATCAGGTTCAGAACTGCAGCTCTCATATCAAGCTCCTGCCTCTGTTAAAACCAACAACAAAGTGTGGTGGGAATGTAAAATGAAGCAGCTGCTGTGGAAAGCAGTATAACATAAACAATTCCTTAAAGTTAAACAGAATCACCTGTGATCCAGCTATTCCACTTCTGAGCATACACTCAAAAGAACTGAAAGTAGAGACTTGAGATGTTTGGCCACCTCTGCTGACAGAGCATTACTACCAATATCCAAAAGGTGGAAGCCGACCAAGTGTCCATCTGTGCATGGACCAATGGATAAACAAAATGCAGTATCTTCATACAATAGAAAATTATTCAACCATTAAAAAGAAGGAAATTCTGGCACATGAAGGAAACTGAAGGACTTGATATGAAAAACTACTGCGTGATTCCACTCATGGAAGATACCTAGGATAGTCAAAGTCACAGAAACAAAAAGTCAAACAGGGGTTTCCAGGTCTGGAGTAAGAGGGAGAAGTTGTTTAATGGATACAGAGTTTCTTTTGGAAGATAAAAAATCCTGGAGATGCATGGTGGCGATGGCTGTACGGCCATGTGATTATACTTTATGCAACTGAACTATGCACCTAAAAATGGTTGAGATGATAGATTTTTATGGTGTATGCATATTCAAAAACACTAAGTCTCTGTTCCCTTCATCTTCTATTCCCTGCATTCAGCTCAGAGCTTGGTACTCTCTCCTAGACTCTGTTCCAGAGTAGAATGTAACACATTCTCTTGAATGTTCAAACCAGTTGCCAATGAAATTGATGCGGGGAAGCAGCCAAACATTACTCAAGGTCAGATCAACAGACAGGGATTTGTTCAGGATGTGCCTGTTTGCCCGGGAAGACCAGAAAGTAAGCTTCCATCCGTGACAACCCCCAAATATCTGCAGGACAGCAACACTGTTCAGGTGACAGGTGTCTCCTGAGCTGGGAGCTTAGGTCAGGGCTGGGCTGGGACAGAGGCCAAAGGCCACAGGCTCTTCCTGGAGGGCTTTCCAACTCACGGTCAGGATGAAGCCCAGGCCTGTCCCTCAGGGCAATGGTTCTGAAGGTCGATGCTCATGAGGACCAGAGATCTGTCCCCACGAAGGTCACAGAACACCATGTGGTGGTGGTGGGGGGAATGATTGTATTGATGTACTGGCCCTGACTGCACCCCGTCTTGAGCCCCTGAGGCTGGACCAGCCTATTATGGAATACCTTGAATTGATAGAGCCTTGTGTCTTTCCCTTCTTAATCAAAAACAAATGAGGCCAGACTGTGGGCCAATCGCCTCTCGTGTTTCAGTTCATGCCAGTGGCTACAGCCAAGGATTTGGGGGAACCACATAGCATTTCTAATAACTGGAGAACTGTGCTTGACCTGGGCGTTTCTCCCCTAAAAGCTGACAATTGATCAAGCCTGCAGAGAATGAAAAATGAGCATCGGTGGGGATATGAGTCACAGCTCCTTTTCCTCCTTCTTGGCCCGCGGGGCTGTGTCTGGTCTGAGGATCCTCTGCCTTTGCTACTCAGCACAACTGTAAAGGCTTTGGCACCTACTTTGTAAAGAATGGAAAGATTAAACACACAGAGGGTCCCTGCCTCAGGTTGCTGGGCCCAAGCGAACAGAACTTACTCCATTTAAAAATAGACCTGCCAGATCTAACAAAGAGGGTTACACTCATTCTGCAATGTTTACTCGGAGTGTGTCATCTGGGGTGCCAGGTAAATCATCTCAAATATTAGTCTCTCCTTCAAAAGACCCCCAATATTTTAGGGGGGTACTAGGGATTGAACCCAAGGGCATTCAACCACTGAGCCACATCCCCAGCCCTATTTTGTATTTTATTTAAAGACAGGGTCTCACTAAGTTGCTTCCAGCCTCGCTAAGTTGCCGAGGCTGGCTTTGAACTCGTGATCCTCCTGTCTCAGCCTCACGAGCCACTGAGATGACAGGTGTGCACCACCATATCTGGCTAAAAGACCCTATTTTTGTGTCTTTGGAGTTTCTGCTCCCTTCTTTGAGAGGTAGAGCTGGTGACGGTCCAAGTCGGGTTACTGTGCCCTGAATTATTTTAAGCACGTCTTTATGAATCATCAGTGGTATCCCAAGGCATTTGTTGGTCCCTGGGGACACAACATGAACAAGACGCAGCTCATCCCACCAGCAGCTCCAAGTGTGAGGGTGGGGGAAGGTCTTGAACACCCATGAGGCTCCTGCCACCTACCACATCCTCACACCTGTTCACACAGAAGCTCAGGAAGCCTCCGGTGTTGGGAAGCACCAAGGAGAGGAGGACTATGGGATATTGCCTTGACCATGTTCTGATGTGTGCTGAGGATTCTGGGGCTACTGAAGACCTCTTGGGCCTGGCCTTTTGAAACATATCCAGAAAGAGAGAAAACACCAAGAAAAGAGCCATGAAAAGTTTAGAGACTGACACAGAGAAACACTGACCAGGTAGAAAGTTTTGTCTTCAGCACTCCTTGTGGATACCTGTGCTCTACTGTTCCTGTTCCTTTCCTGAGCCACCCCTCAGCATACCGCCCGGATCCTGGTTCTGAAATAGCAGGAACTATCCACAAGTGCAGGAAAATGTCCTGAAGGGAAACTGGGTTTTATGGAAATGAAAGGGAAGGTAGTTGAAGATGTATGTGATAAGAGCATCTCATTTTTTCCCAGGGCAAAGACTTGGCCAGAGTTAATATCCAGGGCCAATTGCAGATCAAATGTGTCTTTTAACCAAACCTGTGGTGACTAAGGGTCTCTGTGGTGACCTGCTTGGATACTGTCTTCTTTTGGACTTTCTCTTCACTTTGAAAGGTTGAAACTCTATAAAAGTTGCCACTGATGTCACCTCCTTTTTTTTTTTTTGATTTGTTTTTCTTTTATAAAATTTACGTTTGGCTCTTCTAAGAGCATCATCTGTTGGAAAAATAGAATGTTACAGCATTCTCAGAAGGAAAGATGATTTTTTTTTCTTAGATTTGAAACCACCCTTGAGGACATTTTCAAAAAATTACATGCAGTCAAAGTCACTCCTCCCAGTGCACATTTCTGGGAATTTGGGAGAAGCATGGAGCTGGGTGGTCACAGCCACAGAAGCTCTGCCTGTCTCACCTTTCCCCAAAATGTCTATCAGACCCTGGAATACACTGAGCTGTTCCTGGTCCCCACCCTTTTGGGGTCTTGTCCAGAATGTCATACATCTAGTAGGCAGACTTTGAGTTGACTCTGGCTTCTTCCATTTTAAAAAATACATTTAAGATGAATGGATGCTTACGTGAGCATTTCATTTTTTTTCTTGGATAAAAACTTAGCAGCCCCATGTTTATAAGACCCTGCCAAACGGTTTCCCACACTGGTTTACCATTTTGCACTCTTGTGAGTAACCTATGCGGGTTCTGCCGCTCTACAGCCTCCTCGGGTTTTGTTCTTTCATTTTCAGCCATTCTAATAGGACTGTAGAAGTCTCTGTAGGTTGAATTTCCCTAGTGAATAATGATATTGAGCTTCTTTCCATGTGTCCATGGACCAGCCATATGTCTTCTTTGGTGGGGGTTTAGTAGCTAATGAAATAATTCAAACATAAAAATATGGTACCCGTCTGCCCACTAACCACTATCATCTGAAAGATTTAGCCACTGTCCTGAAGTTGATATGTGCAATTCCAATGACTTTTGTTGTTGTTCATTTATTACTAACTAGGTACTCACTAATGAGAGAGGGAGGGAGGGAGGGAGGGAGGGGGAGAGAGAGAGAGAGAGAGAGAGAGAAGAAATAGGATATTTCTGGAAAGAAAATACAATGGAAATGGAGATTTCCACCAATTTTAAAGATCTGACTCTTCCACCGCCGTCTTCTACAGGTCCGTGAGCCTGGCAAGGAGCATCTGCTCTGCTGCTTGGCAGCTTGACCTTTCTCCTGTGGTCTCTCTGTCTGCAGGCTGGGATGTGAGTGTAACCTCTGGTGGATGTGGTCACACCCACTGTCTCTTTCTCACTTCTTTGCAAACCCATGGCTGTTCCTGTGAGGGTGTGGTTTGAGGTAGCTCCTGGATTTGACACGGACTCCATGAAGCTAAAGGTGGAGCACTTCTCTGGAACTCTCCTTTGACCCACTCCACTGCCCTGCAGGTAGGACCCAGATGTGGAGCGTTACCTCTGCCATGGCTGCCTCAGTCCTGCATTTTTGTAACTTATTAGGAAAGATTCATATGGTCATGGCTCATGGTGGCAGCTCGCCGTGACTCTGAGATTGACTTAGAAAGCCCAATGCCTTGACATGGAGTCCAATGGACACCTGCTGGGAGTCAGCCATCTTTAAAACGTGTTTCTATGGGCATCTGGGCACAAAGTTAGATGGAGCAACCCCAGGCATCCCACACTGAGAATACAGCTCTGTTTGTGCTGTGCTGTGGGCAGGTCAATGGATTATCTCCCGACAGGAGCCAAGAGTGCACTGCTACTGGGGGGAAGACTCACTTTCTGGCATACGTGTTGCCCCAGGAGAGTTATAATGAAGCTCAACTCAAGAGCTTCACAAGATCATAGGGTTCCAATGGGGTATCCTGGGTCCTTGGAGATAGGCCCAGGAGCCCATCGACAGATATTCAACTCACAGGAAAGAAATGCCAGCACATGGAAGAGCCACCGTGGCCAGGGAAGGGCAAAGTTGGTGTCTGACACAGGAGACTGTCATCCATTCCATTTTCCCAGGTCCCCCATTTCTTTCCTGACATCTTTCATTCCTTTTTCTTCCCAAGCTCATTTCCTTCTTTACCCTCTGCCTTCCCATGTTTTATTTTTGTTGTTGTTATTTGTTTCCCTGTTAGTGGAGTTTTTTCATCCTATCTTTTAGTCTAGAAACTGATTTGTGTGTGGCTCCCCCAGTTGGACTGACAGTGCCATAGTGCGGCAATGCACTGTTGTGTAGGTTTTATACTGCACAACTCTAGGGTCACCATCCACACTGTAGTCACTGTATATGTGACTACATATATAAATATATGCGTATAGATAATAGTTATATATTTACCTAGAATGACTCTTTCTGGTTGTTAACGATAAAACTGCTTTAAGAAAAAGGTGACTTCATTTTGTTTGTACTAAAGTCCAGTCAGGCTAATCATGGTGCTGACTGTAATCAACCAGAAGAAAATTCTAGTTGTTTTAGAGTTTATGTCTTAGAGTAGTTTTAGGTTTATAGGAAAAAAAATATATGCAGAAAGTACAGCATGCTTCAGTGGCACTCTACCCAGTCCACGTGTTTCTTTAAACCTCAGGCTGTCATATCTAAGCCCCATCTCTGCTGCACAGGAGATTTTGAATGCATTTTTAAAAATTGAATCAGGTTACTAACTACTGGTGATTTCTACCAGCCTGTGGTCCTAAATTACCAAATGACAATCTGAGAAAGGATTTATTTCCCAGAAACCTTGGAAGGAATTTTTTATTATGTATTTAATTATTTATTTGGTACTGGAGATTTAACCCAGGAGCCTTTTACCGCTGAGCTACATCCCCAACCTTTTTTTAAATTTTTGTTTTATTTATTTTTAAAATTTTGAGACACAGTCTCACTGAGTTGCTTAGGGTCTTGCTAAATTGCTGAAGCTGATCTTAAACTTGTGATCCTCCTGTCTCAGCCTCCCAGCCTCTGGGATTACAGGCTTGTGCCACCATGTCCAGCTGGAAGGAAGTTTTGCTAATCAATTACACTACTTCTAACCGACAGTGAGAGATTTAGGCACTTACTGTGGGCCAGACATCAAGCAAGAGGCTTCCTGGACATCTTGGACTTTATAGGATTTTTTTTTTTTAATTCTCACATTTGATGGAATAGGTATTCACGTCCTCATTTAATGCTCAAGAAAACCTGGACTCCAGGAAGATAGGATATTGTCTCAAACCACAGAACCCAGGGCCACAACTCCTGACCTAAAGCTACATCAGTCCAGCACGGCATTCACAGGCCCCATGTGACCACTGAGCGCTGAGATATGGGCCAGTCTGCATTGAGAGATGCAGTCAGTGTGAAATACACACTCAGATTAGAACAAGGAAGAAAATAAAATGTCTCATCAGCAATTGTTTCGTATTGAGTATATGTGGAAAGGGCCATAGTGGCTTACATAGAATATATTATTAAAATGAATTCTGCTCATTTCTTTCTACTTTTTAAAATGTGGTTACTAGGAATTTTAAAGTCATGCATAGCACTGGTTCTATGGGGCAAACTAACTGCTAGGAGACCCCCAGAAAGAGTTCCATATTCTGAATGGGAAGAACATGATAGGGATGCCGAAGACAAGACCTCAGTCAGCCCTGGGGTCCTGGGCAGGCCCCTGTCCTTTTCTGTTCTTCAATTTTCTTTTTTAAGAAAGTGAAAGGATGCCCTGGGTAAATGGCAGGAAGCTTGCTCCCGACTCCCAGGCTTAGGCAAACCAAAGAGACATTGTGCCCTGCTTCTGGTCCTTCCTGAGAATATCCAGATAGGCCAGCGGTTTGCGGTTCGGAGATGTGACTGTCAATGAGGCAGATAACCCTTCTCTCAGGGTCATCTTAGAGGAGCTAATGTGATTGCTGTTCCTTTAGTCCCTGAGGGAGCGAAGTCCAGCCTTCACGGGGAGGATGCTTGGGATGAAGGAATCATCCTACATTGGTGCCAAGTGGCTTTGGTTCTCAGTGACTTTTAGGATGTTTCTCTTCTGCTCTTCATTTCTTTCTTGTGGTTTATTTCATCAACAGAGGACCTTGATGTAATCGGTTCCCTGTAATTTGGAGATAACATCTCTTTCACTAAATATAGAATACTGCCTGTATCAATGCATTTTACAGGCAGGCCCTATCTTGCATGGAAATTAAACAAGAGATTGGAATTACTAATAATGACATAACAGTGGAGTTTAAGAGGTCTAAATTAAGAGAATAACATCATTGGAATAAAGATGTAAAACAACAAATTAAACCCATTGCAACATTTTCCATTTGTTTCCAATCACAGATCTTCCAAAACAGTGCCCTGTCAATACACAGTCCTTTGCATGTTATCTTTGCTGCCTCAGTAAAAATATAGTTATTTAGAAAACAGCAAGGTCCGTACAATTAACACCTGGAGAATTGTCTGATGACAAGTGGTTTAAGAACAGGACACACAGTTTCCTTCCTGCAGTCCACACACCTCACTTGATGATGGCTGCTTTTCTTGGGATAAAGGACATAGGTCTGAGACCACTGTCTCCCCCACAAAGGTGTCATTTCAGTGTGACATCTATGGTACCAAATGAATTTTTCCTCAAGCTTGAGTGACATGCACACAAAAGAGAATAGATAAAATATTCAACCAGGCAGGTTAATGGAGCCACAGTGTGATGGTAGCAGCAAAGGGAGGTGGGGGAAGAGCCTACCATTTGGGTCATCTTTCGCTTGAATATTATTTTTCATTGATTCCTATTGCCTTTCCCTTAATGAGGTTAAAATGTTAGGTTTGGAGATGAGGAGGCTCTGCCAGAACAGGAGCATCAGGGACAGAGTATTTGAAGGGCTGCTCTGAGGGGAAGAATTTGCTGGGGCTTCCCTCTAGTGGGTGGAATTTCCTACCTAGGTGAAGCAGGTATATCAGCAGGTAGGGAACTCAAGTCTTTCCTCCCCCACCCCACTTTACCTGAGATTCTTGACCTATCAGACAAAAGCCCAGCTAGAATCCTTCCTCTTGGGCTGCTGAGTCTGCAGGAATGTGGCTATGTGTGAGCTGTGTGCACAGAGAATGAATGGGTGAGTGTTTCCTCCCAGCTGTGTGGCAGCATGGTCCCTAAATGACAGAAACAGCTCCAGGAACCTGCTCAGCATTTACCCTCTCCCAGAGGGTGCACAAACAGGGCCTCAGCTTCCCTTAGCTCCCCTTTTCAATGGCAAATATGGGTAAAGTTTATTGTGAACTTGCTCTGTGCTGGGTGCTGTGCAAAGCCCTTCCTTTGGTTCCGCTGACTAAGCCTGGGGCAGGGCACTTTGTATTCATGTCCCCATTCCCTGGAGTGGAAATGTAGCACACAAATTGCCCAGGCCCCATCTTACCATCACTGACTGCGTGGGCAACTCCGTGGCCCTGGAAGGCAGGGGCTGTAGGCCGGCCCCGCGCAGAAGCAGACACAGCTGCACTCCATCACCCCTGAGTCAGTCCTATGTTTGTGCTGGGACGGTGCAGGAGACTCAGCTGTTGCTCAGGAATCACACACAGTCCATGAAAGCCATGGCCAAAGCCAAAGGCGCAAGGAAAAGCCCACATTTAAGACACCTGAAGACTGTGGGAGATCAGACCCCTTCTCAGACCAAGTGTCAGCACCTGCATCCTGGTCAGTCCGGGAAGACGGCTGGAGAGGGGAGAAAGGGCTCGGAGTGTTGTGTGGGTGGCATGCTCCTTCTGGGCCACGCCAAAGAAGAGTGCTCAAGGTGAGACACATGCTCCTCTCCTTGGCCACTGGCTTATCTGAAAGTGGGAGAGGGGGACTGGAGGAACAGGCAGATGTAAGTGGCTGCAAAAGTGGACCCAGCAGAAGTCATGGGACCAGCCCCACAACAAGTACCTTGGGTAGGAACTATGAAGACAGATTCCCAGAGCTCTCTTCCCAAGCCCCAAACAAGGTCATGGTGACCTTCCTCCCTGCTCACCTGGGACTTATTTTATAGGCCAGCATTTGGGAGCCTGTGGTCAGCCAGGGTTCACCAAGGAAAGGCTGCGCTGCACTATCTCCTGAGAGCAAGGGTCCCTTGCCATCTCAGCCAGGCTTCCTCTCACCCAGAGACTCCAAAAGCAGCTAAAATCAGAAGTGGGAAGACCAGGAGTGAAACAGCAAACCAAACTCCACTCAGTGCTGTGCTGATAAGCATTTCACAACCAGCAGTCAGGAGGAGGAAGGGGGAAGCCCTGATTTGTGGTGGCTACTGATCTCAAGCTGCCCTGGTGACGCCACTGAACGCAGGACTGGAGACACAGGCAGTGGCTCAACACTTTCCCACCCAAAGGCTGTGTCTGCAAGCAGCCTCAAAGAAAGGGTGAGGTCCTATCATTGGCTACCACAGGGATGGAGCTGAAGGATGTTATGTTAAGTGCAATAAGCCAGGCACAGAAAGACAAGTCCCACATGACCTTACTCATATGTGGAATCTAACAAAGCCCATCTCACAGAAGTTGAGAATAGAGTGGTGGTTACCAGAGGCTGGGTAAGACGGGGGAGGCAGGCCTGGGGCAAGACTGGTCAAGGGGTACTCAGCTACAGTTACAGGAGAAATAAGTTCCCTTGTGCTTTATTACCCAATAGAGCAACTATAGATAATGTACCACATATTTCAAAAAAAGCTAGAAGAAAGGATTTTGAATGTTTCCATCACAAAGAAATGATAAATGTTTGGGTAGACAGATGTGCTTTTCCTGATTTGGACATTATTTCATGTATACATATATTGAAATATCACACGGACTCTGTAAATATGTATCGTTTGTGTCATTTAAAAAATTAAAATTAAAAAAATAGAGATAATAGTAAAATGTAATAAAAAACTTAGGAAGTCATGAGTATTTTGAGTTTGTTACTTGTGTTTCTAATATAATTGATTGTGTTTATATAATTTAATTTTTATAATGACTGTTGAATAGGTACTGATAAAGAGACTTATCTCCAACCCCTAGGGGGCCCTTCCTGATGCATGCTGCAACCGGGCAGGCAAGATGCAGCTGGGTCACAGTTATGTCCAGTATTTTGGCTGAGGGCATTTTATGTGGTCAGGCTCCTCCCGCTGTGTCCTCCCGGCCACACACACAGTGCAGAGCTCAGGGGCTCTTCCCACCGCAGAACAGGAGGCACCTGACACATGGGAAACCCTGCTTTGCAGCCATCTCTTTTTCTACCTGCAAAGAGTCCCCACTGGCACTGGGAGAGTTGCAAAGATGCACTCTAGGAAACAAATCCAGGAGTCTTCTGATTTCTGTTCAGCAGAACATGCTTCCAGAACTTCCACATGATGGCTTTCAGACCTTGGCCCCAAATGTTGTGCTTTGCCTAAGTCCATCTGCCCTGGGATCCTCTACCAGCCCCCTGTAAATCCACCCAACATGTCTCACTTATATCCAAGCTTCAGTCCCTCTTTGGAGCTACCTTTGTCCTCTCCAAAGGTCTTTCACTTCCCCTATGCACATCCCCACCAAGCAGGGCTCCCTTCTGTCCAGTGCCCCCCACAACCTCCCAGCCTTTCAGGTGTGAGGGTTTCCTGCTGTAGCTACCAGGAAAACTGGAGCCAATCGAAGCACCACTGTGGGAAGCCACAGAGCTGGAAGAAGCCTGAGAAGTTCCTCTGACACTTGCTACCTCTGCAGGAGGAGGTCAGCTGACACGCTGCCTGGAGAACAGCCCCACAGGGAGGGAAGGAGGCATTGGCGGGGTGGGGGGGGACCAAGAGCACCTTGACTGGAGCATGCTTTAGTCAACAGGCAAGGGAAGGGCTGACTCTGGCCCCTGGCTTAATAGGGGCCAGAGCAGTAAACCTGCAGCAGTAACCCCAGGGACGTGAACAGAGCAGGCATCAACACCACCACACTGGAGAGCCCCAAGACCTCAGTTGTCAGATGAGTAAAGGTCTGTTTTTCCCCTGACCAGAGCTTTTGCTTTTGCTGGTGGTGTTGGGCTCTAATTGCAAAGCGGTTATTCATCGTTTCTGGACTAGTGGGGACTTTTTTGCTGGGCTTACCCAGAACTTGCTGGCTGTGGCTCATGCGCTAGCCCAGGCCTGCAACAAGATGGGGCCCTGGGAAATCTTCCCTCTTCCGTGTTCAGGACAGGTAAGCAAAACTCACGTAATTCCATACCCAGTAGTGCTGTACCCTCCACAAACTGTTACACACTCTGCACCTCCTGTGAACCCTTTGGGAGCACGCTGATGAACTGGTTGGAGAGGAGTGGCATGGGGCCTGCCCAGGTCTTAGCTATCATGAGTCACAGCTGCCAAATACCTCCCACCCTGTGCCAATGGCAAATACTGGACGTTCCATTGAACTCAGGATGCAAAATTATGGGAAGGACAGAGCTTGTCTTGGAAGCCCCCTTTCTCCCACAATTGCCCCAGGATCCCTCCATTCACTACCCCACACTCAGTTTCCCTTGGACCATGCCCAACCTTCAGGGGACACCATTCATTCACCTTCTAACATCTCCCTGACAAAACTTGCCATCCTGAATGTTCACGATCCACCCAGTTCTCATTCAAATGCCTTTCCCTTCTCTACCTCGTAGCTGGGTTTTCCTTCAGTGCTTCAAAAGGGACTTTCTGAGGGCTCCTGCCTTCATCCTAAAGAGTAGGTGGAAAATAGAAAAAAAATTAGGGACTAAAGAGAGAATCTGGAATCAGGAGCAGGAGGGCATTAGTATTTCCCTGCTCCTCACCATAGTCTTTGAACAGAGCAAAGACCATACTCAGAGCTACAAACCTGCCCCTAATGAAGAGCACAAGCCAGTCTTCTCCATGCATGTTACATCCTTCAGTGGGAAAGAACTTGTTTAAGAAATTTCCTCCTTCTGTTATCCGTGTTGGTTACCACATCATAGTGATCACAGGCATGACTACAATGTCATAGTCTTTTGAGCCGGAAGGAACTGCAGATCACCCAGGCAGCCAGCCTGCCTCAGGAGACCCTGAATCAAGTGGTTGATAGGTCAAGGATATACACATACACAGGGGGAATGTTACTCATTCCACTGCTTTTCCCTTTTTCTTCAAAAGTAGAAGATAAAGGTATGTTTTTACCTCAATTTAAACATTTTTTTTTTCAAGTTTAATATTGGGTATGATGACTGAGGTCCTGAATGTCAAAATCCCATAAGTTGAGCCTCACTCCTACTTATGCCTGTGATGGGGAGAAGGCCACAGAGCTGCATCACACAAATGTCTAAAGCACCAGCAGGAGCAATGGAGCAACAAAGTAACCAGGTGGTGATTAAGCACTGTGCAAGATTGCCCAAGTCCATACAGGCATCCAGGAGACTAAATGTTGGAACGCCTCTGAATTGAGCATCTCAGCTTTAGTGTTTGCATTTCTTCTCTCTCTCTCTCTCTCTCTCTCTCTCTCTCTCTCTCTCTCTCTCTCCTTTTCTTTTTTGGTGAGGAAAAACGCTCTAACATGTAACCATTTACGAAGAAGCATCACATTTCAGCAATATGAACAACCCCAAAGTCCACATGTATGAATTCTCTCACTTGATGTTCCTTATCAGGATGGAAGGCAGAGTTTCCCACTGAGACTATGACATTGTAGAATGAAATCTAATTACTAGGTGTCAAAGAGGAATTTGCATGCATATGTGTATATGTGTGCACGTACACACACATGCACACACACATATACACACACACCACACACACACATATGTGTGTGTATGTGTGTATTTTGTACTGGGGATTGAACCCAGGAATGTTCTACCACTGAGTTGTATCCCCGGTACTTTTTATTTTTTATTTTGAGATGGAGTCTCACTAAGTTGCTGAGGCCCACCTTGAACTTGAAATCCTCCTACCTCAGCCTCCACAGTCACTGGGATTACAGGCTTGAGTCCTCACATCAGTTGGAGATATATTGTTATATTGACTGTTCGGAGAGAATGTTTCCTAAAGTGTAAATTCCTCCTTCTAGCTGAGGAGCTGACCACTGGAGCTGACCACTCACAGCCGGCCAGCCAGTGAAAACAGAATGAATAGTGAACACTCTGGTTTTATCTGACAGGGACCCTGCTTGGTCTTCATGTAGAGGATTCTCTTCTGGACCTGCATTTTTCATTTTGGCAATTTAATCCTTGAAACTTCTTCAAATTTTTCTTCTTTTAAAAAATGTATTATACATTACATCATCTTCATCAATAGAGTTTACATATTACTGATTAAAAGTAGAGGATAAAAATGGAAAAATATCTCTCAGAAGCCAATAATCAATTAAGAACTTCATTCTTCTTAATTAATCAAATTTTCCATTCTTTATTTAAAAGACCATGACTGCAAAGCACCATGGAAGACAAAGGCATCAATCTCTCCCCAAGGAATGGCATCCCTGCCACCTGTTAGAGTAGAAAGGATTTTAGATGGCACATCAATGGGTGTTTTATTTCAATTGTTATTCATTTAAAATGGATATCAGGAAATGCATATTATTTCAGGCATATCACACTTTGTAAAACAAATTACAAATTTTTATTGCTTAGGACGATGCTAAAGCAGATATTTAAATCTAAAAAGTGATCCAACTTTAAGGTCTCAAAGAATAATTCTTTTAAAAGTATTTTATGAATAATATTTTCAATAGTTAATAAATAAATCCATTTACTTTAATTATTAAGTAAATAATATTGTTGTACATTTTAATCACATAACGTTGAAATAAATAATTAAAAACAAAAGTTTTGGAGGCTGGATATATGTGACTAAAATGGAGAAGACACAATGAATAAGATAAGACTCTTACAATGAATACCAAGTTTTTACTAATAATAGCCAATATTTATAAAGCACTAACTATGCCCCATATGACTTCAGGACTTTCCTCACTAATCCTGACAAAAACCCTATGAAGTAGGTGGCCCATATTACAGGAGAAACTGAAGTGAAGTACAGAGAGTTTTATAGCAGGAATAGAACCCCTGGGGAGCACCAGCAGGGATCATATCACCTCCCCAACACAGGCTGCCTGGAAACCCTCAGGAAGAACTTAGTCCCTGCCTTCAGTGTGCCATCTAGAAGGTGTGAAATGCAATGTCAGTCTCGAGGATTGTGTCAAAGATTACATGAATAACACTAATTGTTAAAATATGTATTCATTTAACAGACGTCTTGTGAGGACCCACCATGTTCCTGACCCTCTGCTGGTCAAAGCATTTAGCATCCAATACATTTTTATTTAAAGCAGATTTAACTGAGCGTTAACCAGACCTTAATGCCTTCTCTCAATCCCTTGGTTCTTTTGCTCTCTTTGTAGAACAGTTCTGGGCTCTCTGTTTCTACTCTCAGACTCTTTCCCCATCTGAGTGGATTGACCTCTTTCCAAAGAGGCTGGGCATCTTAGCAAACCTGAGCTTGATGCTGAAGGCTGCTTACCAGCACACTGTCCATCTCTCTTGAGTCTCAGTCCCCTCAGCAACAGAGGAGAAGGCAGATTGGCATCAGAAACAAGAGATGAAGATTTGGAACCCAGAAACACCTGGATTAGAATCCTGATTTTTTTTTTTTTTTTTTAGTAGTTGTTCAGCCGTAGGCTAATACTTTGTTTCTGAGCTTCAGCTTCTTCACTTTATAAGTAAAGAATGAACGTATTTCCTTCTGGAGATGTCCTTCCCACAGCATCTGTCTCAGTACTTGCTCATTCCTGCACTAGCCCAGGAGTAGGGCTACAGAAGCTAGATCTCCTTGGAGACACACAGAAGATCATGGACACAGTGGATCTTCAGTAGATGTTTCTTAAATGAATTTTTTTTTTAAAAATTGTACTTCTTCTTTCTAGTTATACATGATAGTGGAATGTATTTTGACATATCATACATACATGAATTATAACTTCCTATTCTTGTGGTTGTACATGATGTGGAATTACACTGGTTTTTATATTCAGATAGAAACATAGAAAAGTTATGTCCAATGAATAAATACATTCTTTAAAGTCAATGTTCTTCAGAAAATAGCAAGTTTGGGTGAGTGTTTGAGTCAGCGATTTGCTGCTGTGAATAAATAGCCTGACCAGAACAATTGTAGAGGAGGATAAGTTTACTTAAGGGCTCAAGGTTTCAGAGGTCTCAGTCCATAGAAAGCTGATTCCATTCCTCGGAGCTTGAGGTGAGGCAGGGTATCATGGTGGAAGAGTGTGGCAGAGGGAAACAGCTCATGTGTTGATCAGGAAACAGAGAGAGGCCTCCACTTGCGGGATATAAATATGTACCCCAAAGCCACACCCTACCATTTCAATTACCGATCAGTTAATACCTATGGGGGATTAATTCACTGATTGGGTTAAGACTCTTATGACCCAATCTTTTCTCCTCTGAACCTTCTTGCATTTTCTCACATCCAAACCGGAACAGTGAGGATGTGGAGAAATTGGAGCAATTGTGTTCTGTTGGTGGCAGTGTACCATGGTGCACCATTAGGGAAAAGAGTGTGGTGGCTCCTTAAAAAAGTGACCTGTGCGCTCCAGCAATTTCACTTCTGAGTATGTAGTCCAATGGATCGTTAGTACGGTCTCAAAAAGGCTTCAAACACCTACCAGCAGCGTAATTTACAAGAGCCAAATATAGAAGCAACTTGATTGTTCATCAGTGGACGAATAGATAAACAAAATGTGGTCATGCATATAACCAAATATTATTCAGCCTGAAAAAGGAAGAAAATTCTGACACAGGCTACAACATAGATGAACCTTGAGGACATTATGCTGAGTAAAATAAGCCAGTCACAAAAGGACAAATACTGTATGATTCCACTCATATGAGGAACTTGGGGTAGTCAAATTCATAGAGACAGAAAGGTGGTGGCCATGAGATACAGGAGAGAGAGCACTGGAAAGTCGGTGCTTAATGGGTACAGAGTTTCAGTTTGGGAAGATGAGGAAGATCCAAAGGTGAATGGTGCTGATGGTTGCACGACACTAAGAATGCACATAATGACCCTTAACTGGGCACTGAAAAATCGTTAAGATGGCACATTTTATGTTATGCATATTTGCAAAGAAACTCAATGTTCCTGTCCTTCCTCTGTTTCCAAGCAAGTGCTGACATTAGCAGGAAGCGAAAGAGTGGGACCAGAAGCAAAGACTGGGCTAACAGAGGTAGAGAGAAATAAGGATGACGGAGGGAGTTCCCTGCATGGGGTGAGGGTGGATGAGGGAAATCTGCAGGCCCCAGAAGGTCCCCACATGAATGAGACTTCAGCTAGAAAACCAAGAGAGGGTTCATCTGCAATGTGCTAGCTCAGAGGACAGAGAATCCATCCTGGAAAAAAGATGAGCTAGCCATGATATCCATGGAGGAGAGGGCAGGGAAAAGCAATTAGGCCAAGGAAGAGAGGGAGGTCCCCTTAGCCTTTATCCCTTGGTCCCTCCCCCTCATGTTGCAGAGGAGGGTGACCCTGATTCCTGGGGACCCTATGAAAAAACCTAAGAAACTGGAAAAACACCAAAAAAAAATTTTAAAGGCACATACGAACATAGGAATATTACATTTGTGCTTTTTCCTCCCTTCCAGCAACAAAATCTGTGGTCAATGCAGAAATTTTGAAAAATACAAAAAAAAAAGACATACAAGAAAATTAAAAATCACTATATAACCTGAACATTCAGGGTTATAATTTATACTGTTGATGGTTCCTTTCAAAAGTTTTAGGCACAAATTTCATTAAACTTTTAAAATATGTATCATGTTGTTTTGAGACCTTTCTTTTCACTTAAAATAATATCTATTGTCCCATATCATAAAGTTCTTGTATATTGTGCAATTTTAATGGTCACTCAACCTTTCATTATATAGATGGACCCTCATTTAGCCAGTCTTCTTCTTGACACTGCTATCCATAAGAGAGTTCGACAGTTCCGTCATTTCCCATATATTTTTTTGTGTGTGGTGCTATAGACCAGGCACTGTTGCAGATACTAGGTGTATAATGTCAAACCTAGTTCCTGTCCTCAAGGAGTTTATAGTCAGAAGGACGAATAATAAACAACAAACAGACAATTCCAGTAAAGAATGACCAGTGCGATGCTACAGATGCAAGTTTGTACAAATCTAAGTACATAGCTACTAAGGGTTTGGATAACTATTCCCCAAAGGCTCACGTGTTGAAGGCCACCAGTCCCTGGCACTCTTGGGAGGTGGTGGGATCTTCAGGAGGCAGGCAGGCTGTTTTAGTTAGCTTTTTTTTTTTTTTGTCTCTGTGATCAAAATACCCAAGAACACTTATGGGAGGAAAAGTTTATTTTGGGCTCACAATTCCAGAGGTCTCAATTCATAGAAAGCTGATGCCATGGCTCTGGGCCCAAGGTGAGGCAGCACATCCTGGGGTGGAGGAAAGCACTTCACTCCATGGTGGTCAGGAAGCAGAGAGCAGACAGAGAAGGGGCCGCTGCCCCAGGGACACATCTCCTCCAGCCACACCCCACCTGCCTATAGTTCACACTCACTCTGCCCTTTCAATCTAGGATGATCTGATTAGGTTACAGCTCCCATAATCTAATTACAGGAGGCTTGGGGGGATACCTCATATTCAAACCACAACAAGGACCAAGTGGGAGGAAGTTAGGTCACTGGAGATGTGCCCTTCAAGTGGATATTGGGACCCTGCCCCTTCTTCCCTCTCTTTTTGCTTTCTGGTAGTCATGAGGTGAGCAGCTACTCTACTGCTCACTCCGTCCGTGTTATGCTGTCTTACCACAGGTCCAAGAGCAATGGGCAAACAATGGACTGAAACCTCTGAAACCATGAGCCAAAACAAACTTTTCTTTCTTATGAATTGATTCCCTCAAGTATTTTGTCATAGTGATGAAAAACTGACTAATAGCTCAAATTTTCAAGAAATATTCGTATTTTCTTTAACAATATAATTTTTATTTTAATCTCTATTCTACTAGAGTGATAGTTAAATTCATTTTGGATCCCTCTCCTTTTCTTGAGTTGGGAATAAGTTTTGTACAGCTTCTATAACACTGGGGCCTGTGTGTGTTTGTGTGTGTGTGTGTGTGTGCACCTTTATTTTGGAGAGATCTTCCCCTCCATTCTGTCTGTACTCAGACCTCACTCCCAGGGTCACTCCATGTAATACTCATTGGTCCACCTGAGCAACCAATGGGGTCACCCATCATTCTTCTGTGCCTGTCCCCTTCATAACCTGTGTTTCTCACCATTCCTTCCAACAAATTTTTCTCAGGTTCACTGTCCCTCAAGTCTTTTCCCGGGAATCAATGACGATCCTCCTATTAACAGGGAGAGGCTAGAACTTTCTCACTCATGACTTGTGAAGATTTCTCTTCTCTCCTCTGCTCTCCCCAGACTGTTTCTCTAGTCTCAGGAAGGAGACCAGGTGGGCACAATATTTGATGCCTGGGCCCCAAAGGCCCCAATGCATGGGGAGGAAGTGTAGGGACGGACAGAGTGGGGAAATTATTCCTTGATGCCTCAGAAATGTCATTCTTCATAGAGTGTATGCATGAGAACTGAAGAGATGCTTCTAGAAAGAGTGGACATACCAGCTGAGACTTCATAGAGAAGGGCACTAGCCAGGTGAGCAGATAGCAGCAGGGGAAGTCTCCCAGGGGAGGGGAGGGGACTTCTTCTGAGGACATCTGAGGACAGCCATTTGCCCATACATGGTCAGACTGGTGGAGCCAGAGTTTAAGGAAAGTAATATCCTGGATGCTCTCAAATACCATATAATTCATAGATACTGACTTAGAGGCTATCTGTTATGCTGGGTTAATTTAGGTATAACCTGTCCTAGAAAAAAAATGAGGTACCAACCCTCAGTGTTTTTCTGGCATAGATGAGCATTGCCCATGTGCTTGATATAAATGTATTGAATTGTCATGGCAACAACCGCTTGTAGAAGACTGAATACAACACAAACTGGCACTATAAAGAAAGGTGGAAAACACTGGTACCCAAAAGAGGCATAAATTACTTAAGAAGAAGCTCAAGGGTTCAAAATCCCTTGGAGACATTTTTTTAGATACTAGTAAGCAGTCAATATATTATTTGAAAAAATATCGCCCATGTATACTGGCTTGAGTCGTCCATATTTGTGGAGAAAATAGAGTCCCCCCCCAAAGTAGTGTAATAGTTTATTTTTCATTATTTCTTTTTGATTACCATTTAGCAAATTCAAAATTACCCCGATATTCAAAATTATCCTATGTCCAATCTATAAGCTCTCTGACAACTCCATGTGATCTTCAACTAGTATTTTTTTTTTTAAAAAAAATTGATACTGGTGATTGAACCCATGGGTGTTTTACCAATGGGCTACATCCCAGCCCTTTTATTTTTGTTATTTTGAGACAGGGTCTCACTATGGTGCTGGGGCTCTTGCTAAATTGTTTGAGGCTGGCCTCGAACTTGTGATCTTCCTGATTCTAACTCTTGAGTGGCCAGGATTACAGACATGTGTCACCATGCTCGGGCTGCAGCCTCGCTGCTTGGCAGTCTTCCTGTTAGACTGAAAGTGAGTGAGTCCAGAGGGGCCCAGCTACATAAGTAATGAACAATAAAGCCAAGAAAGGAGACTCCCATGCCCAGCTGCTCAGAGCAGAAGAAACTGCATCTGAGCTAAAAGGACCCCCCAAGGTACTCCATGTACTCCCAGAGCCTTTACCCATAGTGGTTAATCTATATGTCTTCCCCTTTAAGAACAACAATAACAACAACAACAACAAAAAAAAAAATCCGAGGAGTTTTGAATATAAAAGGAAACAAAAAACAAATTTCTGGGTCCTAGTGGACCCTTAAAAACATAGGTATAGGGAAGAGGAAGCAGATGCAAGGCAGGCAGGCAAAGTGTGATTTAAAACCTATAGCTTTTTTTTTTTTTTTTAACAAGCGGAGCACTTTGAGATCTGATTTCAGGGACACATACAACTACCAGGAAGGAAGTAGGCTGCTGAAACAGCCTTACTGAAAAGACCTAACAGAAGAAGGAAGTATTTAAAGAGCTGTCTTGATGAGTATTAATAACACACATGTCCCATAGCAGATTTTTTTTAAAAAAGTCTTTATTTATTGACTACTTAAGAACATGCCATTATCACACAATCAATATTTTTAAAAAGGAAATTTACATAAAAATTCATGAATATATATTTACAGAAATACAAGAAGGATTAACTTCTTTTTTTTTTTTTTTATTGGTCGTTCATAACATTACATAGTTCTTAATACATCATATTACACGGTTTGATTCAAGTGGATTATGAACTCCCGCTTTTACCCCGTATACAAATTGCTGTATCACATCAGTTACCCTTCCATTGATTGACATATTGCCTTTCTAGTGTCTGATGTATTCTGCTGTCTGTCCTATTGTCTACTATCCCCCCTCCCCTCCCCTCCCCTCCCCTCCCCTTTTCTCTCTCTACCCCTTCTACTGTAAATCATGTCTTCCATTTGTATTCTCTTGACTTACCCCTCCTTACCTCTTATATGACATTTTGTATAACCCTGAGGATCGCCTTCCATTTCCATGCAATTTCCCTTCTCACTCCCTTTCCCTCCCACCTCTCATCCCTGTTTAATGTACATCTTCTTCTCAAGCTCTTCGTCCCTACCCTGTCCTTGTTTACTCCCCTTATATCAAAGGAGTCATTTGGTATTTGTTTTTTAAAGATTGACTAGCTTCACTTAGCATAAAGGATTAACTTCTTGACCTTTTCTTTTCTCCTCCACATCTCCATTCTCTTCCCCTACATTTCCACTACATTCATGCACATATTCCATAAAGCAGTGAAAATAAATACCAGGAAAATTGACCTTTACTGCATTCACATCATAGGCTAGTCTGCAATACAAAAAAGAAATGTTGGTCCAAAACCTATATCCACAAGGCTTGATTCCTGGGCCAGGCAAAGAAGCAACTAGCCAGATGATGAGTATGGCATAGTAAATGCAAATAGTATGGGAGCCTTAATGCAACTTTAAAATGGATGCAGCCAACTACAAATAATTTAGGGAGATGGGTGATAAAAATAGAGACCTTAAGAAATCTCACTATATCAGTAAAGCATTTGCTGGTGGGGAAGAGAAAGACTGTCATTGGAGAGGAATAAAAAGGGATTTAAAACACATCATTTTTACTAAAACAGTAACTAATACCAAATATTATTATTATTATTATTATTATTTGGTATTAGTTACTGTTTTAGTAAAAAGATGCTGGGGTTCATACTCAATGACACGGCATGGCAAGGAATCCTCATTTGTGCCTTAGTCCAGGACCCACTTCTATCCAAACACAGACTGAGAGGATGGTTCAAGGTTTCTGTTTTAAAGGAGTCATTCACTTGGTTCTCTATAGTGTTCCAGAACACACTGTCCCGAAGTTTTACTAAACAAATGACACCCAAGAACAAGAAATACGATACAAACATGCACCAATGGGGCCTGAAGATTTCTTACTCTGCAATCCAGTGCTCTTTAGCACACAACAAGTATCTGAACCCTTTAACAGGGTCTTCCACTGAGGACAAACTAAATATATATATATATATATATATATATATATATATATATATATATATTTCACACAGCAATTAAAAATCCAGTATGTATTTCACTTGAGACAGAGTCTAAGGAGCTTCAGGGAGGTGCAGTGGGTTAAATATCATCCAGTGAGCAAGACCACAGGCTGGGTGCCCTGGAAAACAGCAGTTTCTAATTTTATTTCATATCCTCCTAGGATAATATATCCCAAAATACTATGCATCTATAAGATGTATAAATTGCTGCAGTTTGTGGAGCCTATATTGGCTGACCAACAAATCCTTGCTGTGGGGCTACTGAGATATCTTAAACCAAACTGAGGACATTGCACTGGAATCCCACAACGATTCTTAAGTTTATGTGTACTTATAGAAAACTGAAGTGTGTTGGAAGAATAAATTGAATTCTTCTTTGTGGCTCCTTCTAGGGAGGGGGATTTGGTTTGAAAAAAAAAAGCTTCTGTTTTTTCTTCTTCTAGATTGCTCACATTTTCTGTAGTTAATATGTATTGTTTTAGTACTAAAAATCCCTTTGTAAAAATTTTTAAAAATGCACCCCAATACTTGATTGCTTACTGAACTTGATAAATGCTATAATCTGTGTAACACAAGGGATACAGCAGGCATTTTATATGTTGTTGAATGAATTAAAAGACTAAACATTAGGGGAGGATTGGCACATTATTTGAGAACTATCAACTCTGAGCCTGGAAATAAAAGCAATTATTTTGTAGAAGGAGAAAAAAAATATTGGAGTACTTCAGTCTAATGAAAAAGCAAGAAAGTAAGGAGTGAAGTTTACAAAAGCAAGTGGGGATCTTTGGAATTCTCATTTAAAAAAAAAGTATTTAGAAAAATCTCAGTGATTTTAAGGCCTTGTCAAACTACTGTTGGCATGAGGAAGCATCTAATACACAAAATAAGCAGAAAGAGCCCACTGAGTCTGCAGTTATGTAATCAGTTGGTCGGGTGTCCTGACAAGTTCACAACCTGGGCCACTGGCTCCTCCTCCTTAGGATCGCCATGGATACTACCCAAGAGCCAAACAAAACAAACAAAAGAGGGGAAATGTCGTGGAGTTTTGAAAATGTGTCTTTTTTGGCAGTTAGATTATTAATAGTCTGCCTTTTTTCTTCTTCTTTAAGAAAAACGTTTAGCAATTTCTAAAGAATGAAATACAAAGAATAAAAAGACAAACTGAAAAAGAAATGTAATCTGTCATTATTACTAGAATGTAGGACAGACAAAAATCTCCCACCCAAGAGTAGCCCTAATGCTTTTTGTCTCAAGAAAATGGCAACAGAGACTACCAACTGGCTTCCAGGGGAAGCCGGGAGAGGAAGCAAATGTGATGCAGGGTGGAGCCCACCCTGAGAAGACCCCATGCAGATGGGGAGATGGGTCAGCCCAGAGCACTATGGCTCAGCCTCAGGCCAAGATTCTGGTCCATTCATTCAGCAATCATTTCCCATGATAATTACAGCTACTGCACACATGAATACACTTCTTGGGGGAGGGGGGAAGCGGTTAGAGTAGTCTCCAATTTAGACTTTATTTCCCTGAGAAATGATAGATTACTTAAGTGCTTTTCTCATAAGAATTGGTGGTTTGATGCTGAAATACAAGTTTTCTCAGTCTTCAAGTAAGAAGTAACCCAGCATTGAAGTAAATGTAAACACATTATTTGGTAATTTTCACAGTTATTGCCAATGATGACAGTCAATAGGAAAAATCTGCTTGTGGGATCTGGTAGATGCATAAGTGCATCTGTCAATCAGATACCGCTGGGTTGCTGTACATATTCTTGATGAGCTCAAAAGAAGAAAAGGGTGGTCCATCAGCTGTCCTTGTCAAAGCTTGGTACTTATCATGAAACAAACTTAGTTGTTTTGACAGTTTTTTCACTCCTGGATGGAGGAATGGCGGATAGATCTGTGGTAATCCTCTGGACTGCTAATGTGTTCTGGTAAATCATAGCCCCTTAGGAAATGTCCACTGTTCTGTTGAGCAAAATAATATAGTTGTCTGGCTAGCAGAGGTTCCACCTAATAAGATATTTAAAAAAATATTACTGAGATATTCGTTTTAACATCATGCAATTGGCTTATCATGAAATAACACTCAAATCCTAATGGTTAAATTCTAAATAAGTCTAAAGTTATATGCTATAACACATCAAAGCATTTCATATTTGGAGCTATCTGAATTTTTGTTAGTTCTTATATAGAGCAACATGTAAACAGAATCTACTTAGTTCTGGGTTTCAATTGAGACTAAAGTTAAAGATGATACTTTCGAATCAACTACACTTGCAATTTACAGATTTACATTTAAGAATGTACATTATCTGACAAAATAATCAAATTAATAAGTCAGGTAAATTTCAGGATAATGTAAGCTAGTGAATTTGTTTTTCCACCATTGCTCTTTGACAGTATGAAGGGATTATTCTGAATGACTTAAGATTTCATTTGAATAATTCTAAACCAAAGGTAAAGGAAAACAACAACAACAACAAAAAACAACAGCCGCAGACTGCCTTTATGGGAAAAGAGAGGCTAATTTGCCCCAGACTGACATAGTTTGGTTATTAGTGTGAATCATATTCACCAGAACAAAAGTCAATAGTCAGCTTTTCCTGACTTTATAGAATTTAAGATAAGATGAAAGCTCTCATCAATTTTGCTATTTTCTATTAAGTTGAACCATTTTGATATTTGCTATACAGTCACTTGCATAACTCCTTTGTAAGTAACTGAAATGAATTAAGTCCATAATCAAAAAGTAGATTCATGTATATCTTCCCTTTATGGGTCATACAGTACCATTTTGAGGGGTGTCTTGCCTGGGCAATCACCTACTCTAGGCCATTCCCTTCATACATCCTGCAAATCAGATCCATGTAGTATTTTAACATCTACTCTTTAAATGTTGCTTATCAAGGCCAGGTTTACTTATTTATTTATTAACACTCTCTATTGAAAACAAGAGATACTAGTGACTCTATCATTAGCATATCAATCACTGGAGATAATTCATGAGAAAATTCTAAAGTCTATGGGCTTATATTTCGGTTGGTTGGTTGGGTTTTACAATCAAGAAGGGAGATTCATATGTTCAGGATTAGAGGTGTATTACTTCAATTTCTTTTTCAGTACTGAGGATCAAACCCAATGCCTTGTACATGCTAGGCAAGCTCTCTACCCCGTGAGCTATACCCAGAGCCCTCAATTTTCAATACAAAATATCATCTCAGAGCTAAAAATTTCATCTGAATAGGTACTGTGGAATGTGACATTTTTCCTAGTAATATCTGGGTGTGTAGTAATGTAAGTTTTCATATTAAAGCATCTTAGTATTCAAGATGGTTTTCTATGATGAATGAATGTTAAATGCTATCTATAGAAACCTGTGTTCTTTTTTTATGAAAACAGTGTTTACTTGCCACAGTGGCACTCCTCTTGCTGTGTTAGAGCCCATAAAGAGGGATCGATCTACTTGGACTTCTTGAAAGATATACCCTCTTTCAAATAGCACATATTCATAATCAAATAATTCCTCCAAAATCTAGAAGTAAAGGAGCTTGGGCAACATTTGGAGGGGACCTACAAAATACACAAATGAAGTCCGTCATGGTGGCCCACGCCTGTAATCCCAGTAACCTGTAAGGCTGAGGCAGGATTGTGAGTTCAAAGCCAGCCTCAGTAACTTAATGAAGCCCTAAACAACTTATAGTGAGACCTATCTCAAAATAAAACATATTAGGGCTGGAGATGTGGCTCAAGCGGTAGCGTGCTCGCCTGGCATGCGTGTGGCCGGGGTTCGATCCTCAGCACCACATACAAACAAAGATGTTGTGCCTGCCAAAAACTAAAAATAAATAAATAAATAAAAGATTAAAATTCTCTCTCTCTCTCTTTCTTTAATAAATAAATAAATAAATAAATAAATAAATAAATAAAACATATTTAAAAAAGGGCTGGGCATGTGTCTCAGTGGTTAAGTGCCCTGGGTTCAATCTCTGGGACCTAAATAAGTAAAATTTAAAAGATATACAAATGAAAGAAAGCTTCCTAAATGGAGAAAAATTTCTCTCTCTAGGGAAGATCTACTAACCTGGCAGTATTTTTAAAGTCCTATTAGGCATGGAGAATTCTGAAGGGCAACTTTGAGTATCAATACTTTAAAACCCCTATAAAATGAGAGTATGACAATTTGAAAAAAAAGGAAAAAAAAAAGATGGGACAAGTGGAGCCCTTGGTCTGAGCTTTGTGCCCTGGTTCTGTGATGAGTGGGTCTCAAGGGTGGAAACAGCACGTGGTTCCTTGGGCTTTGCTGTGCACCGGACCATGCTTCCTCCTCTATTTTAAGGGTTCCACTTATTTTCCCAGGTGGTTTGACATTTACTTTTCAGATTTCTCTAAGTAGCACTTTGCCCTCAAGAACAGGAAAACTCGATTCAATGATGATGTAACTGCAGACTCACGTGGGCTGTGATGAGCTTCCTTTGCCTCTGAGGGTCTGGAAACTCCTCCCCGAAGCACAGGGTCACTTGGAATCTTGGCAGGGGACGGCCATGGTGCGCGAAGGCTTGCAGCTCTGAGAAACCCACAAAAGCAAACCAGGTTAAACAGGAAGTAAGGGCTTTCTGTGATTCTTCACTATGAGAAGAACAGTCACTCTTCATTTCCCTAAATAGGGTTCCTTATCATGCAGACTCCAGAAACAAAATCACATGTACAAGTTCACATATGTGTGGGTTTCGTCATTTTCCCTCCATTCTTTCAGGGGAACATGGCCTAAGCTGAAGAGCATTGCGGTGCAGCACCAAACCCATCAGGATGCAAGTGGTTGAAGAGAGGAGAGAAGGAGGGTGAAGAAGAAAATGAAATGTCATGAAAATGAAATGTCATGTTGAAGCAAAAGAATAATGTCTTATACAAAGAAGACAGTTTCATTTTAAAAAAAAAATCAGAATGTTTCAACATCCCAGAATTATTTTAAAAACTCATGCCTTGACTATGAAAGAGACATGAATCCAGTGTCTGTGCTACTGGTGACATCTCCGTGGCTCAGACACTTGCTAACAGCAGCTTGTCCCACTTGGCACTAGGTGTGAACCCCAAACTGTGGAACGCTGAGCAGACTTGAGCACCCCTTGAGGACAGAATGATAACTTGAAAAGGGCATGATGATGTTCCACTGGCCACCCCTCTTGTGGATATACATGTCCTGAAGCCACTGCTCCTATCTGAACAATATAAAACAGATAGGAACACTGTTGGAAAGACATGTGTCCAGGGTTGGGGTGTAGCTCACTGGTAGAGCACTTGCCTAGCATGTACAAGGGCCTGAGTTTGATCCCCAATTCAGCCAAATAAAAAAAAATTAAATGAAGAATTTTTAAAAAAGAAAAGACAGACATGCGTCAAATCATCCAGTCCCTGGCATTAACTCTTTTCCCCTTACCCAGACTCAAAGAAACACTCTAGAGTCTAATGTCATGTCTGAAAAAAAAAAAAGTGAATTTACACAGGAGCTGTTAAGGCTTCTGCAGAGCAGCAAAGCAATGCATCCTTATCAGATACACACCCTTAGGCCATGCCTTTCGGGACTGTCCCTAAGCAGGGTACAAATCCTGAATGGGTAGATATCAAAGATTTCCACTGCTCTCTGCAACTAAGGTTTCTAGCTAACTCACACAACTATTTTAACTTCCTGCTCTGTTTTTTTCCCCCTTTCTTCTTCCAGAATTCTAATCAAACTCAACTGACTTAGTCAGAATGTGTAAAACACATTCACACTGTTGTGGCCTGGGAGCACACCTACACAAGTTAATCAGAGTGGCAAGTTGGCATAATTCTCTGAAAAAGTCAGGCCTCAAATGATTGCTAATACAAGAATGTTCAGTGGGAATCCTTAATTATGCAGAAGCTAGTCTGCACAGCTGCAGTTTTAAAGTTCATAGCATCCTTCCTGAACCTCAGTGAACCTCAGAGGCTGCAGTGGACAAAAAGCACAGGCTTCTGTTACAAAGGAAGACAAAAAAAAAAAAAAAAAAAAAAGAACGATTCTTGCTCACAGATAAATACGAAATATGAAATTCTAGGCAAGAAAATTCACATCCTCAGGACACCCACTCACTCGACTCTTGCTCCAGCTTCTTATCTGTGGCCACCTCTCACCTGTCAGCTCTGACTCAAAGTGTACCTTACAGCTCACAGTGAAGACATTCCACCTCCCTAAAACAGGCATGGCAAGAGGAACCGAGAGAAGCATGTGCCATTTTTTTTCCAGGATGCCTTAATTAGAAAGCCCTCACCCTGGGGTAGCCTCTGAATCTAAAGATGCCAAGATCTGCAATCTCTTAGGAAAACCCAACCTAGGGAGCGCCAGCCTTCCAGGATACATGACCCTTCAGACTACAAGATGGACATAAGAGATAGACAGGTGCTTGTCAGTGGCTCATTGTATTTCCCCTGCCCATCACCATGAATACCATGCCAGACCCAAGACAGTGAGGATGGTCCAGCCTGGAGACATTTCTGCTCTTAGATCAAAGGGTATCCCAATCTCATGTGTCTTCTTCATCATCCCGCAGCTACCTCAGACAACCAGAGATGGTGCTTCCTCTTCCTTGTGTCCCACCTCTGTGGGAAGGGTGATTACCTAGGGATATATTTGTTTTGGGTACCAAAAAATAATCTGGATGGGTTTATACAAATTTGGGCCTCTTTAACAGAAAGGTCATGTAAATGGCACATAGGTGATATATATATATATGCTTATATGTACATATACACATATGTAAATTTTAATATATTTATATTTTAATATATGTCTTTACATATATATTTTTATATAAATTACATATACATTATATATACATATGTATATTTTTTTTTCAAGAGGCAGGTTCAGCATTTGGCAATCCACTACTTCTGAATAATATCCAAAGGAATGAAATCAGTATGTTGAATTCACTGCAGATTATTCATAATAGTCAAGATAGGGAATGACCTGTCCAACAGCAGATGGATAAAGAAAATGTGGCATACTTATACAAAAGAATACCATTCAAGCATAAAAAAAAGAATAAAATCCTGTCATTTGTGACAACATGGATATGCCTGGAGGAAATATTAAGTGAAATAAGCCGGGAACAGATAAGATCAAGAACCCCATGACCTCACCTATA
The DNA here is from genome assembly GCF_045843805.1 of Urocitellus parryii. NCBI lineage: Eukaryota > Metazoa > Chordata > Mammalia > Rodentia > Sciuridae > Urocitellus > Urocitellus parryii. Next base: position 130,464,196 of record NC_135538.1, on the reverse strand, counting down.
TGTAGAACCCCAAATAGCTGAACTTACAGGAGTAAAGAGTAGAATTGTGGTTCAGAAGCTGGGGGAGGGGAGGGAGATGGAGGTAAAAGGACACAAAATTTCAGTTAGGAGCCCTAAATTCAAGAGGTTCATCGTACAGCACCATGACAATAGTTAATTATGGTAGCTGAACTCTATCCTTTCCTGAGTTCAACTATTTTATATACAATGTACTTGAAGTTTTAAGTAGAATTCGCACCAGCAAAAAAATGACAGATATGTGAGGTACTATCTATGTTAATTGGCTCAATCTAGCCATTTTACAATGCGAAATATTTCAAAACAGTGGGCCAGGCAGGAGAGTCTGCTTGGTGAAAAGGGAGGCACTTTAAAAAACAAAGACATGAGGTATTTTGAAAGGGGGACCTAGTGGAAGAATAAGTTTAAGATAAGGTAAGAGAAGAACCATCAAGGAGTTGGCAAGCAGAGCAGCCCTCCTGTCCCCAAAGCATCCTCCATCTAGACAACAAATAGAACACTGTATGAGGTCCCCACAATGACATGTTCAATGATTTCCCAAAAATCCACCCAGGGCTATTTTAACTGACATGAAATCAAAACTAGGAAAAGAAAACACACTGGTTCTGGAAAATATGATTAGAAACACTCATGGGACAGAGAAAATACAAAACCTTCCCATCATTTCCCCCTTGACAAATCAATTCAGTACACTCCTATCCTTGGTCCCACCTGCAGGGCGGCATGTGCTTAAGGATGACACATCTCATAACCAAGAACAGTATGCTTCTAATCTTCACAGTTTTTTCTAGGAACCCGGAAACATCACCAATCAAGCTTATTAAGATCAACCCGGCCCCCCCAAAACGGAACCTTGTTAAGAGGTGACTACTTTTGAAAACCAAAACCCTGAGATATCAGCCTGAGCCACTGTCCACCTGGGCCTTCTCATCCAGACGTTCTTTGGCAATGAGGGGGACAGATGATAGAGGCAGAGAGGACCTGTGAACCAGTCAAGTCACCTATTCTGGAACAAAGCCCACTGGGCTCTGGGGCTAACAGGAAGAAGAACTCTGCTTGGGGTAGGAGGCACCTGTCATTTCTGACTCCTGCGGTCACATGCCACCACTACCTCCATTCTAGAAGACATAAAGTGCATTACCTGACAGAAACTGCTGCGTGTCAAAGAGCTTGCAGGTCTGATCTCTCTCCAGTTTGTTGGGCCGGTCGCTGCACAGTGCCAGGGGCCCGTCCCAGTAGATCCTGCTCTGGCATAGTCTTTTGGCATAAAGTCCATCTGGAGCCATCCAGAGGACCACACCCCTCTCCAGGTGGCTCAGCAGCTTCTCAATGTTCTTCCTCTGCCCATTGTCCTCTGGGTAGGGGAATAGGACCTGGTCCAGGTTGCTGGCATCGTAGGTGTGTCCGTGGGAGATCCTGCAGCCTTCAGGGCTAGAGGTGGTCAGCTCCTTTACCAGGATTTCCCGGTAGTACAGGCAGATATGCAGTCGACAGTCTGCGAACACAGAGCTCAGGAGTCAGTACTATCAGACCCACCAATCGACTTGCCCCAAACAAAGCATATTGGGTAGAATATGAGTCTCCCCAGATGTACCATGAACAAGTATATTTCAGGGTCAAGAATATCTAGGAAATGCTGCGTGTCTTTCTCTCATTGCTGGAGATTCCCGGTGAGCATGTTTTACTTAGAGAAGCCCTCAGAAAGACACCTACTTAATTTGTCTAACCCAGCAGCTTCCAAATATATGTGGTCATGGATTCTTTTTTATTTCAAGAGCTGGAGGAGCATATCCTTCATTAATTTTCTGCAAAATATGATTAAGTGATATCTGAAAGCCTCTCTGTTATGAAGTTACAAACTCTAGGCTGGTGATGCAGCTCAGGTTGCTTAGCATTTGAGAGAGACCCTAGGGTCAATTGCCAGAACCACAAAAATTAAAATATCTTAAAAGAAAGACTTACAAAAGTCATTTTTTTTAGATGAAGTTGATTATGATACTGATGACCATGTTTACATCTAAAATACTGAGTCATGTGTCACTGAAAGAGAGGAGGAGTTGAACAATATGTTTAATTTCTACTAGCAAAAACCAAACAAATGTTTGTTTGTGAGTGTGTGTGTGTGAATTTAAAAAAAAGCAATTACATCCAACATCTGAAACTTCCTAAATTATTAATATGACATTTTTTAGGTAAATATATATACATAGACACTTGGAAGCATCAGCAGGAAGGCCCTAAGTGTAGTGATTCCTAAGTGATAGAAGGTGATTTTCATTTTCTTTTTTTGTTTTTCTAATCTTGAAATTAGTTTTCTACAGTGGGTATGTACTTCTTTTATCATAGAATTAATTCTTGTGGCAAAAAAAAAAAGCATCTAGGCTGGGGAGGTAGCTCAGTGGTACAGCACTTGCCCAAAACACACAAGGCCCTGGATTCAATCCCCTGCACAGCAATTTTTTTTTTTAAAAAGGAATCAATGAAAAAAAAAATTCTCTAAGAGCCAACAGTTAATGTAAAATCTGCTTAAATTCCTCTATTCTTTGCATTTTTTAAAAAAGAACTCTAAATCTGTGTTTTTTGAAACTAAAAAATTAATTCATTTACAAAAGTTTTACTGCTTTCAGAACCCTCTTTAGAACACCACCCAAAAGGTTAAAGGACCCAGTTAGTTTTGCAAAGAGTTCCTTAAATAAAATATAAGAGGGCAACCCAGGCAGGAGACAGCTTCCCAGAGGTGACTGCCTGGGATTTAACAATGACTGGGATCATAGTTCTCTGATAAATGTATTCAAGGTTGATCATTAATCTGTATTATGCATACCAAGAAAAAAAAAGGAACCCACAAAACCCTCTTATTCCTCAAAGGTAGATTTTGATTCTTAACCCACGTCACTGTCTCTTCAATTTCTGCCACTGTAAACAGACTGAGTAAGGTGGTGCACGGATGAGAGTGGGTGTTGGCCATTGGAGGTGACTGGCAGGGCAGGTTTCATTTCATTTAATGTCATCAGAAATCACGGGGTGGCAGAGATATAAATAGCTGTTTATTTCCTACTCCTCAGGCACCCACACAAGTCTGAGGTGCTCAGAAAAAAATCTGAAAGACTCTAAAAACAAATACGACTCTTGCTGCTTAGAACTGGCTCCTCCGAAAGGGGATCCTCAGTTATTCATGAGCATCTCAGAAGAAAGGCACACACCTCCCTGAGAACTTCAGAACTGCAAGGAACTAGACAGTAACACTGCAGCTTTTCTGTGAACAAGGAAAGCGCCTCAACTCTGGTCTCCTGAATCTTTAGAAGTTCGTTTGTATTTTCTGTCACTGACTTTTAAAGATGTCAGAGGACAAGGTGAGAACCCTGAAGCTTAAGCTATTTATTTTTAATGTAAAAACAAATTCCATTTAAAAACAATTAAAATATTAAGTGCTGGAGAGGATGTGGGGAAAAGGGCACTCTTGTTCATTGCTGGTGGGACTGCAAATTGGTGCAGCCAATTTGGAAAGCAGTATGGAGATTTCTTGGAAAGCTGGGAATGGAACCACCATTTGACCCTGCTATTCCCCTTCTCGGTCTATTCCCTAAAGACCTAATAAGAGCATGCTACAGGGACACTGCTACATCGATGTTCATAGCAGCACAATTCACGATAGCAAGATTGTGGAATCAGCCTAGATGCCCTTCAATAGATGAATGGATTAAAAAAAATGTGGCATTTATACACAATGGAGTATTACTCTGCATTTAAAAATGACAAAATCATAGAATTTGGAGGGAAATGGATGGCATTAGAGCAGATTATGCTAAGTGAAGCTAGTCAATCTTTAAAAAACAAATACCAAATGACTCCTCTGATATAAGGGGAGGAAACAAGGACAGGGTAGGGACGAAGAGCTTGAGACGAAGATTTTCATTAACAGGGTTGAGAGGTGGGAGGGAAAGGAAACGAGAAGGGGAATCGCATGGAAATGGAAGGCGATCCTCAGGGTTATACAAAATGACATATAAGAGGAAAGGAGGGGTAAGACAAGATAATTCAAATGGAAGAAGTGATTTACAGTAGAAGGGGTAGAGAGAGAAAAGGGGAGGGGAGGGGAGGGGAGGGGGGATAGTAGAGAATAGGACAGACAGCAGAATACATCAGACACTAGAAAGGCAATATGTCAATCAATGGAAGGGTAACTGATGTGATACAGCAATCTGTATACGGGATAAAATTGGGAGTTCATAACTCATTTGAATCAAACTGTGAAATATGATGTATGAGGAACTATGTAATGTTTTGAACGACCAACAATAAAAAAAAATAAATAAAAATAAAGAATAAATGAACATAGACAAAGAGTCATGAAGCATCTTCCTTAAAGAGCTACATTCTCTGTGGTGTAGGAATTCTTTAGAAATGGAAGTTTACAAATCAGATTGAATCCGTATTTGTTTGGAAGTCCTATCAAAGTTCAGAGGAAGACCAAAATATGCATTCCTTCTGGACATACGAAGCATCATGAGACCAGGGGCTAGAACCAATGTCCTCAGGAAGCAAGTTAGGGACAACAAGTTTACAGCTAAACATAAAAGAAATTAACAGCTTTTTGAAATGAGAAGCTTTTATATTTCCTAAGAAAATGTTCTACATTGTGAGAATGTCAGCTGATAGGGGACTCTCAGTAAAGAAAAACAAGTATTTGCATATTCCTGGAAATTTGGAGAGGTGCCATTGGAGAAATCAAAATGCTTTCCATTCAACCTGTGTTTGGATCTGTATCAGAACGACAAGCTAGCTGGCTTTCTAATAATGTACCTTATTCACTTCAGTGTCCTCAATGTCTGGTGATAACATGTGTCCACATCTACTCCTGACTCAAGTGGGCCCAAACAAATGTCTAAATCCCCACCAAATCTACCCAAAGGTGAGTGGAGCCAGCAGCAGAGACTGGCCTCCTGCAGGTGCCTCCAAAACCCAACATTGCACTCACCTGAGAGCGCCAAGGCTTCAGCAGACCTTATGCTTGGCTCTATGGGGATTCCAGGAGCCTGGGACTCAGGTGGGGCACAAGCATAAAAGGTTCCTGTCACCTGGCAACCTGCATTTGCAAATAAAAATCAGATGTCTAAACACAGAGTCCAATAATTAGGACGCCACCTGAGTGTGCAATGGAGTATGGAATGGAGTCACCTTCTAACCCAAACCCAACAGGCTCAAAGCAAGCACCCTCTGATGCAGGGCACATACTCATGAGGCAAAGATAAGCCAAAGTCCAATCGAAAAAAAGCAAGTCAAAGGAGGTATGAGCCATTGTACAGCCTTGGAAGAAAACTCAGAGCTCTCCCTCTTATTCATAAACAGGGAAAGTGAGGCTCAGAAGGAGGTTAAAGGATTTGACCCTGTTCACAAAGCAAGTTCACGGCTGACTGAGAGATTAGGTCTGCCTAAGTTTTGATTACCAAAGACCCAATTAAAAACTAACAAATGTTTAGTTCATATTTATTTTACTAGCTACTTCTGGGTTCAGGAGAAAACTGAACCCATCTCCTGCCAGCCCAGTAGCAATGTGTCACATTAAAAACATATGGAGAAAGAATATGCTGGGATGGGGATGTAGCTCATTAGTACAGTGCTCTGTCACTGAGTAGATCCCAACACCACAGATACAAAGGGAAAAAAAATGAGAGAGAGAAAGAGAAAGAGTATGTCACAGAACCTAATTATGCTAGCACTTCAATTATTGTTACCCATGCTTAAAAATATGTCTAGACATTCCATTTTTTTTTTTGCCCAGTTCAAAACATTGCCTCGTGTTGCTATGCTTATTAGTTCAACAGAGTCTGATGCATTGGATACAAGTCTGAATTTCAGAAATCAGTTTAATGTTAGCCGATTCTTTACCTACAGTTTGAAAAATCAACCTTTGCTGAATATTACTCTTAGAAAGCCAATATAATCGAATCCCAAGTTTTTCTTTAAAGAACATGCTACTCAACAGACTTTATTCAGTACCAAAAGCCAAGAATGACTTGAACACACTTGGAAAAGCAGGGATGGAAAGACCAAATTGTAAAAGAGTAAATATTCCCAGAAAACACAAAAGGATCAGAGTGTGGACCCATCTCATGACTTCTACTTAAATAACTAACTCAAAAGTCCTAAAAGCTAGTATTTTGCTGCACTGAACATACTTTGTGAAATTTTCTCTGTACATAGCTAATGAGTGCTTCTGCTGAAAGATTTCACTTTTGATGCCTGAGGAAACCCTGTAGTCACAGGAACACATCTAATCCAAATTACACAAGTCTTTTGGGACCCAATACTAGGCAGGCTCCTGTAAAGACCCATTAGGTTTTTTGTTTGTTTGTTTGTTTTGTTTGTAGTGTTTATCTATTCCCTTCTTATTATCATTTTTAATACCAAGAACAGCTCCAACGAACATAATTACTCTTCAAGGGACACAGAGTAATCTCCCAGTGTCCCTGCAGAGGAGAGGATCTGGGCATGACTGTAGTATGCCCATTTTACAGATGGGTAAACAGAAACAGACTAGTGAGATTATGTGACCTCAGTCAGCTATGAGAAAATTCAGGAGGTGAGATGGCCAGAATCTATCCCTCCCCCTTTTTTTTTGCCTAAGCTTACAAATAAAACTTAAGGTTACTCAGGATGAAAAAAAAATTGTTAACCCATTAACCAGATAATTTAAAAATATATAGATGACCATTTTGATATATGACCTCCCCTGTCTTTTATACAAGGTTGGATTTGGGCTTAGGATATCTGACATTGAACACCAGCCCTTTACTCTTACTGAGTGACTTGGGCACATTATTTACATTCTACGAGTTTCCATGATCTTCTCTGTTAAAAAAGTGGGGGGGGGCAGTTTTTGATGCCTGGAATAATCTCTGGGGTATTTAAGGCCCCACATAGGGTTATGCCACATGGGTCCTGAAAAATCTGGTTCTGAGGAACTTAGCATCCTATAGGACAGAGAAACCCCCCCCCCCATCTGATACACGTGAAATCTTTCTAGCAATCTCTGAGAAGGGGAAAGCCCTATGGTGTTGCTCAGGACAACCACCCGGAATTCCCCATGGACACATGTCTAGGTCTGCTCTTCTGTCAGATGCCCTGGCACATGCCTTACCATTTTCACAAGCTGGGCCTTGCCAGTGATGGCTACGGGGACCAAACGTCATTGGACACTGATACGGGATTTCTGGGTGAGGCTGATCGGGGACATAATCCCTCCAGCTTCGATCATGGGGTGGCATCATGTAGTTATGAACCTGCTAAAGGAACACAAGAGGAGTTAAGATGAAAAACATTGGCATGGGAAAAGGGGGTGCTTTTATATCCTCCCAAACTCTCAGGGAACCCCTTCTTTGGCCAGCAGCCAACTCATTTTATCATTCGAAAAGACTGGAGTGAGCTGTTCATTACACTAGGTGGAAAACAGTCACAAAAGTTCAATAAGCACAATGAAGACAGTGTTGTAAAGCGATGATTTATCTAAGGCTTCATCATATGGTTAAGACTGGCACCAAAAATACTGCAAGGAAATTTGCCTTCTTTTACCCACCAAAGTGAAGAAAACAGAGCTGTAATTCAAATCAGGAAAGCCTACAGAGATCAGCTGCCCTGTGGTTTCACATGATAAAGCACAACTTCCAAAATCTTCAACTACTACAAAAGGTCTGGTTTCCAGAAGATTTGAGAATCAATAGAAGAAGCATATTCCAACAGACAAGACACACCCAAGCTCTCCTATTTAAACTAACTGGTAATCTAGGCTGTGTGGTGAGACATTCACTCAGCCACCAAGGAAATTTGTTTAGCTGTGGGACTTGTCAAGGAAAACATGAAGTCCTGCTGTTTTGTGTTTCTTCCCCTCTGTGTGGGGCCAACACACAGACCCAGGCTGGACTTCCAGAGACTTAGTGCCCTCCCCTGTACCTGGGCCGGGAGTGGGGTATAAGGTGCCGTCATGGGGTAGGGGTGGCTCATGGTCATCTGTGGGTCCTCCAGGGTGAGCTGCTTTGCTCCTGTGTGTTTGAGGAAAAGAGAAATGGTACAGAGTGAAAAAAGGAACTGATTCAACTAAACGTCAAATCTTGGAAAAATACCTGAGGCTTTAGTTCTTAGAATGCATAGCACACAGTGTTGACAAATAAGGCATTTTTAGCAATTCCTTTGGGCAGTTCATATTATTTGAACAGATGTCAACAAGATCTGACATACGTATGACAGGTAGAGAAATAAATGAGATCCATGTGCTAACATGCCTTGTGACCAGCTAAGGGGCTCTTCTGGTGAGATATATCCAAGGTGGGGTCATGATTTGTATAAACTGCAGATTTCTGGGCTCTGCTCTGGACACACTGGTCAGAATCTTGGAAAGAATTGTCCAGGAATCTGACTCAGTAAGTACCCCAGCTGACTATATTATCCTCCAAAAGTGGACCTTTTTATTACTGTAAGCAGTAACAATTTAAGGATGTTCCATATGCTTTCCTTTCTGGAAAATGCCACTTACCAAAGTCTATTAAGATAAGTAAAGTTTTAATGGGTCTTCAAGTTTGGAAATTTGGTTCATACTATAATTGAATGGACTAACTGATAAATACACAGTTGAAGTGTGTGCACACACATAATGTTACAGGGTTAGAGCCTGAGAAATTATTCCTTAGTAACATCACAGGGTTTTCAACTTATAACCCAGAGAACTTGGGGAAGGAGCCTGCTGGGCTTGACCATGGGACAGGAGGCAGCAGGCTATATAAAAGCAAAAATAGAAAGTGACCTTCAGAATGAAATTAAGGCATTATAAGTATCAGGCTGTCTCTATTCTGTGACCCAAATTCAGGAAAGCCCCTACCTTTTTTGGCTCCCTCAGGAACAATCCTGTACACTTTGTATGGGTCAGAGATATCCAGCTGGCTCCTCTCAACCAATTCCTCAAAGTCATTGCTCTTGTTCAAAGCGCATCGCAAACGTGTCTTCCAGGTAGGAGGGTCTGGTTTATCAATGCCTTCTCGGAACTTTCCTTTAAATAGAGCCCAAGCCTGGTGGGAAAGAATGAAGAGAATGAAAAGTCAATTTCTTTCTTTTTTTTTTTTTAAAGAATCTTTCTAAAAGAAAAAAAAATGTTGCTTAGTGCTTCAGATTTATACTGTTGCTCAAAATGTGAACGGTAATGACACCAGGTGTCCTCCAGGTAAAATATTCTCACCTAGAACCCTACCATTGTCAAATTGAAGGTGAGTGGTTTCAACATTTCTGGGTGTTTATAAAAGGTGGGATGAGGCTTGGAGGCCCCTGAAGCAAGTGTGGCTGAGATTAGGGACAGAGCTGTACCACAGGGTACATCTGGACAGTCACAAGGTCTGAAGTACTCTGTGAACAAATTCCCAGAGGAAGTCCCCTTCCCCTCCCTGCCCACAGGTGGGGGCTGGGTCTCACAGTTCACCGAGTAAAGTGCTCTAGGGGAAAGCAGTCATGAACAGGGGCACTCACACAGAAAGAAGGAGAGAGAGAGAGAGAGAGAGAGAGAGAGAGAGAGAGAGAGAGAGAGAGAGAGAGAGAAATTTCCAGAGTCTTAGAATAAAAGAGCCAGACAGAGATACCCTGAGACAGAAAGTGAGAAACAGAGATGGATGCATTCAAAGACAGCTAGAACCAGAGAGCAGAGACCAAAGGGGTGGGGGAGTGGGAACCAGAGAAACTCAGAGAGAAAAAAGTGAAACAGAGACAGAAAAACAGGGAGACAGATAAGAGCACCCACAGATGCACAGAGTCAGAGGCTTACACTGACCAAAGGAGACAGGGATTTGGAGATAGGGCCTGAGATTTGGATGAAAACAGAGGAAGTCACAGAGAAGCAACCCAAAGCCCTCTAAAGGCTGCCTCCTTCAAAGATATCCCTACTTCTGGAGCCCTCTGACTGACTCCCTGGGAATTGCTCATGCCACTTGCTCAGGATTGGGGCCAAGTTCCCCATTTAAGCAATCACCTGAGAACTTCAAAGCTCCAGCCACTTATCCCGCAGGGCTCATCCCATTCTGTCTCCCCTGCCAGTCCCTTTCTTTGAAAACCGCTGCACTGGGGCCACTGACTGGACTCCGGGCCAAAGACTCTGGATGGAATCCGGGGCCTCTTTGTCACCCCGCCCCCCCAAGCCTGCCCACAAGATTCCCGCGTTCAGGTGACCTTGAAGAGGGCGGCGTCCTCCTCGCGGTTATAGTCCTGCTTGCCCGCGTGCTTCCACGGGATACGGAAGATGCTCTTCTCTTCGTTCTCCCACACAAGCCCCGGGTACTTGCCGCTGTCGATTTGGTCAATCAGCCACTGGCGGAGTTTCCCGTTGCCGCAGCTCACCGCACTCATGCCGAACTCTCCACCTCGGCCGCCGCCCTCTAGGTTCATACCCAGTTTGCCGACCACCGCCCTGGAGCTCACCCAGAATTAGCCTCCCGTACTGGCTCCACGCTGCAGGGGAGAAGAAAGCTGCCCTTCAGTCACCGCTGCACAGCGCTCGGGCACCCAGTCCTGAACCCTTTTGGCAGTGACCACGCTGTGAAGCGCGTGCGTGCAATGTCAGTGTCACCCAAGTCCCCTAAGGTACCTTTGCGACAGGCCCCGGAGCATCCCCTTGGCGCGCACAGTTCTGCGGCTTCCTGAGCGCGCCCTCCGTGCAGCCCGTCTGCTCACCCCACCTCCCAGCACTCTATTAATTTAACTCATTTCACATCTCCAAAGCTCCCCAGGTACACAACTTTTCGTACGCTCCCAAATCCAGTGGCCACCAGTCTTGACACTGCGTTTGCCCGCTCACCTGTCATTTCCGCTGCTCTCTGCTCGCTCCCAAGCCATTTCCACCTCATTTTCCCCTTTTACTATTAGTTTCCACTCTTTTTTCACTCCATTCACACCCCCCTTGGTGGTTCCCATGCGCGGAGGACCTCGCACGTGGCTGTCCCGTGTTCGGGGTTTCCAGGTGCATAGCACCTACTTCTCCCGCCGCTCCACACCCCCACCCGGTTTTCTTCTCCCGCAACCTTTAACTCTGTCCTTTAAATAACCCTACCTCTCTTCAGCCAACCAGGATTAAGTGGGCCCTCTGAGCAACAAGTGAAGAGTGTGTACTATTGGAGGAGCGCAGCCCAGCAGCTGGAGATTCCCGCGCGTTGAGAGTCAGAACGCTACCCAAACCAGTGAGGGAGAGTTGGGACAAGAAGGGTCCCAGGGAAGGCGAGGCCGGCTCCTGTGCCTGGGCAGCGAAGGAGTGCACTGAGCAGGGGTTGAGGCGGTAACGCTCAGGCCTCCCAGCTGCCCAAATTTGGAGCTCCTCCTTCCTCCTCAGCCCGGTAGTTACACACTGACGGTAGTAGAGTTTGGGACCCTTAAGAATGAGATTCAGGGGAAGGAGCCAATAGGGTCAGGGGTTGTCCTCCCGCGGAGGAGCCTGCTGCTCCGTGTGGTTTCCTTTGACCGCTCGGCCTCAGCCATTCCTGGATCCCCGACAGTCCCGTTAGCTCGTCTGGTACCTCGCCTGGCATTTCCAGGGCGCAGGTCGGGCTGTCCAGCTAAGTGGCAGTGGGGTCCAGGATCTGAGGGAGCCCGCAGCAGGACAGGCAGTACAAACTCCCGGGGTCCCATGCAGATGGGGTGGGAATCTGAGCTCCCTAACTTGGCCCCGCTCCCTTCCCCCTCCAAAGCTGGGGTCCCCTGCGTAGCCTTGAGATGGAATCTGGGACTTCTAGTTTGTGTTCCCTGCCCTCTCAAGCCAGCCTCACACTTCTCTTGACCCACTCCAGTCCTTACCTCTCCCGGTACTAGGAGCTGAGGGCAGCGGTGTGTCCCAAGTTCAAGTGGTGAAACTAAGAGAGTGAGGTGAGAAAGAGGAACTTTATAGAGCTTGAAAGCCGCGCTGGGGGCGGGGCGGGGGCGGGGCGGAGGCGGGACGGGGGAGGCTCCGCCTGCGGCGCGGAGGGGGGCGCCTGGCTAACGGAGACCGAGCCCTGGAGGACAAGCCCCAGCTTCTGGATGGAGGCGAGGGGCAGCTGGTGACCCGGTTGGGGACTCTGGTGGCTCTCCGCGACCCTCTGCTCCTCTAGTCGGAGAGCGCACTTGGAGCCTGGAGCGTCCCATCTCTGGGACTGTCACTGCAGACCGTTTCCCGCGAAGGGCGAGGCGCGAAATGGGGATCTCACCTCCCCGCCAGGATCTGCCGCGAGTCCCGTCAATAACTAGTGACAACCAAACGGCAGCAATGTGGCTTGGGCGGGAAGTTGGGGGGGGGGGGAGTGTAGTAGTAGGAATTTGGTGAAAAGAGAACTTTTGTTTTCAGAGCAGGTAACAGGGTTGTCCACATACTGAAGACTGGAGTGAGGAGTGGAGGAGCATCTTTGTCAAGAGAGAACCCTGCCTCTCCGCGGTGTTGAGAGAACATCGCACTCTTTTAAAAGAAAATAGGAAATGGCCAGGATCCTTGGAGCCATAAACCGCGGTTCAAATACTGTGTACATCTTTGAAATGCCTGCATACTTTTTCGTCTATTAAACTGGTGAATTGAGGTGATTCAGACCATGCAAGACCCGCAAAGTTTCAATTACTATAACATGAAAGAGATGGCAGCATGCAGGGCGGGGGGGATCCCGAAGTATCCAAGTACCCACATAAAAATGATAAAGTTTAAACCTCAGCCTGGTGGAAAGCAGTTTAATAGTCGGGTATAAATACCCCAAATGAGAATAATATTTAAGTGGATCTAGGCTTTTACTTAATTTTCCAAGCTGTCTTTGATTTCCAAAACTCACTCCCTGAGCTTTCACCCACTGAACTTTCACCAGATTGTCTTGGATTCGCTGAGCATGTTTATTTACTTAGCATTTTCAGGTAAACCGTCAGATCTCCACTTTCTATATGATTTTAGATCACCACCACTCCAGGACAGTGTGCAACTTTTGAAAAGCTTTTGATTTCACTTATTTCTCAGTTTTTCTTTTAATCTTATATATTGGGTCAATGTCTCCTAACTGAAGCAAAAAGTAAGTTTAGGCCAGAGCAAGACTGGGAGGGAGGTACAGATAGATATGCTTTTTTTGTAAAACCAAAAGACTTTCTCAGAAATTTACAGGATGGCATGTTTTTATTTCACTCAAGTAAGTTTTCCATTATCAGAGTCTAGGTAATAAACAACAGGGTTTCATTCAAAGAAAAAATTCTGGTCATAACCTGTTTTGCTTCCTTTCTTCTTTCAGAATTATTCACCCACCAAATTTTTTTTTTTGAGTACCTACTATTTGTTAGGAATTATTATTAGGCACTTGGAACACCTCTGTGAACAAAGCTAAGATTGCTGCCTTCAGGTTGCATTACATTTTCATCAGTGAATTACCTTTTTCCAAAATATGCACTAACATACCAGACAGAAGGAGATCACTAAGGACAAAAACGGCAAAGTAGAGCTTTTGGCACTTTCCCACATGTGTGCTGTGCATTGGGCTTAGTCAGTTTCAATATGTTCCTCACTTATCCACATCCTCTGTTTTTAGAAGTTCACAACAGTCATTTGATGAGACTTTCTGAGACTCTACACAGCCACCTTCTTTAAAATGTGATTGCTAACCTTCAACGCCATCTTCTGGTTTACTTGTTTATCATATTGATCCCCTAGACTGGATTTTTTTTTTTTTTTTGATGATGATGAGGAGGAGGTGAATACAAAGTGTAAGCTATTTGAATCACTAAAACTCTTGATGTCCTCATTATCCCTGGAAGAGAGGATTGAATGACCAGATAGGTACTGCTAATTGCTCACCAAAGACTTACATATCCTAGTCATAGTTGAAACAAAAATATGACAGTTTTTTTTAGTTAGAGCTTCCTCTTACACTAACCTCCAAACTGAGACTTGAGAAAATCAACATGTTCCATAGTAAAAGACTAGACCTTTGTCTTCAAATGCAACAACTTGCTGAAAAACGAAAACAAATGGGAAAATCAGTTAATTAAATTTCTACCCCCAAACAAAGGCTGATTCTTATATTCCATAAGAAAGTTATTTCATTGAGTTATCCAGATGAAGTGCTGTTGAAAATAGAGCCTGATCAGAAAGGAATATTTCAATTTTCAATTCACATATATCTTAGACTGTAAGAGAAATGAATGTACCCAAATTCAACATTTAAAAAAGTCAACCTTTTAAAACTATACTCTCATGTGTAAGAAAAATACTTTAGAAAAAAAAATTAGACACATAAAAAATAAGTGATTGAGCTGATGGTGTGGCTCAGTGGTAGAGCACTTGTCTAGCATGTGCAAGACCCTGAGGTTCCATCCCCAGCACACACACACACACACACACACACACACACACAATTGGAATCTTGTTTTGGATAATATTATTTTCTCATTAATTTATTCTTTAAAAGGGAAGGGAATTAATAGTTAAAAACAACACAACTCTATTATTAAAAGAAATTTAAAGGACATTTTAATTTATTGTAAAAAATCATGAAAATACTAAAAATGTTCTGCTGTTTTAATAAATTCATACAGGGTAGTGTCTCCTCTAATGCTCTTTGGTGAGGCCTTGGATGGGTTACTTGTTCAGTGAGGGGGATATTGTTCCTGCTTCCGAGCAGTTTTATGGTATTAAAGTAATGCTTGCATAGTGCCTTATAGGTGTTCAACAAATCGGGACTATTATCACTTACATCATACTTCATCACTTGGGGAAGTGTCACAGAATTTATCTAATTTGATTCCCCCAATGGTATCTGCTTTGTGGGCAGGATGGCCAGGATTCAGCCCTGTTGAACAGATAAGGAAAGAGATCCTGAGAGCACAGAGGTCCAAGAGCTTGCCCAATAACTCAGCCCTGAGGAACTGTTCTTTCTGGGAGTACACAGCCATTTGGCTGTCCCTGGAGTTAATATTTCCCAACCAGCCTCTGAGTGCATGGGAAGTGGTATGTTTGTCCAGGCCTGGCACTCAGTGGTTCAGTTAGCATGGATAAGATTCCCTGTCTGTGAAGCAGAGGTTGCCAGGAGGTGACCACGGAACCCTCTTTCCACCCTAAATAATTTTCTTTCTGTACTAACTTGCAACCATTAATGGTTTCCTGGTGGCTTTATTGTTTATGATAAATTTGGAATAAGAAAAGCTGAATTTTTTTTTTAAAGCCACCGACCTAACCACTGGTCTTCACTTCATTCTTCTTCACGAAGCTATGTTCATTTTGAGGAAATTGGAGGAAACGGGTGCAGTTTCTCAACCACTCCCCTTAACTATTTAATCCTCTGATGGGGGAACAAAATCTAACCTTATAAGTTACTTATATAAGAGAGATGTTGAAATGGAACATTCTAAGATGAAATTACATGTTCAATGCTCTCACTACACACTTAGTTAAAAAAAATTGAGTTGAACGTTCTTTGTAAAGTGATGTACTCTTTGGTAATACTAATAAGATGTGTAAACCTGGATTTTTTTTTTCATAAAAAAACCTGTGTGTACTTTCCTAATATAATTTGCAAATGCTTTGAGTTTTTTTGATGAAGGAATTTGCAGAGCTCTAGCATTAAGCATTCCCAGAGCACAGGTTATTGAGAAGAGTTTGTGGACTCCTTTGGTGCACAGAGTTCAGGTGCATGTTTTTTTTCCTAAGCAGGGTATAACCCAGTCGGGGATTTTAATCAATTTTGAAATAAGAAGTCGCAAAGTCAAAAACACTAGGGCAATGGTGCCTCCTTTCTCCAGTGTTTACAAACAACTCACCATTCCCTTTTTGCCTCCTCTTGTTGTCAGCATTCTAAGAAGTCTCCCTGTAACACTCCTTTCTCTCTGAATCGTTATGTTCCCTACATAAGCAGTGACGTGGCTTTAAAGGAGGAACCACTTGATACTGCCAACTCTCTCCACCAAGCCAACAAAAATGCAAATGGTTTGCAATCACTTTGGGCAGTTTTCTGAAAACTGAAGCAATAGGTGAAAGGCAAATGGCTTTGTCTAATTTCACGCATTTGTAGCCGTGCACAACATCAATTTTTTTCTAAAAAAAAACTGTTTCTAAAAAAAAACTGTTTCTAAAAATCAACTGTTCTTTCAGCTAAGCATTGTGTATTATCACTGTCACACACACGGTGTTACTCCTGAGACTCTGAGGTACTTTGAGTACCCCAGAAAAGGGTACTCAGGAAAAGTTGAATTGTCCTGTGGTACCAAGACACCCCTGAGAATTGGGTGTGTATGTGTTAACGTCTAGCTCACTTGAGCTTTTCATGGAGACTCATCATTGCCCTGAGAATTCAGGATGACAAAGGAGGATCCATGTGGAACATCCCTGATTATTTGGCAAGAGAAAGGATTCAGGGAGAACCATGTGATGGTTTTTCAAGCTTGTGCTTGGAAGTGAGTTATGTCACCATAACTCATATTCCCCGGTAAGAAGGTAAGGAATTTAGCATGGGTGTGGTGGGAGTGAGAGTAATGGCCAAGAGTCCTGGGAGGACTGGGAGAAGAGGTGACAAACCCTCAGGGGCAGAAGATGGGTCACAGAGGAGGTGATAGAAGAGGACACCAGAGTATGGGTGGATATGGTGTAGTGAGGTTGGAGTCAGAGACTCCAGGCTCAGAGATTGGAGGGTATCACCAAGACTCAGCATAAAGAAATTAGGAAGAGGAGCAGGTTCGTGTGGGACTAGACAGGTGAAGTTTGAGAGGATCTTGCAACATCCTCATTGAATTAATTACTTATCCAGCAGGAATTTGAAAACAGAACTCTCTTGATCACCTTTGAATCATGGTTCCCAATAATAAGTTCTAAACACAAATGTGTTTAGATTCTCAGGTCATGCTTTTGGTGACAAGAATACAATGGGATCCTAGTCCCCTCTCAGCATCTCAGGGAGGCAGTAGCAGACTCTGAGATGGGGACTAGCTTGTACTTGTCAAATGTCTCTATCTGAGATGTTTGGGACCAGAAGTGTTTCAGATTTTAAATTTTGTTTCATATTTCGGAATATTTGCATACACATAATGAGTTTTCGTGGGGTTGGGAACTAAATCTAAACAGGAAATGCTTTGGTTTCCTATATGCCTTATACACAACACCTGAAGGTAATTTTATACATTTTAAAGTAATTTTTTCTTATAAAACAAAGTTTCATGGGGTAAAATTTTCTACTTGTAGCATCACTTTAGTGCTTCAAAAGGTTTGGATTTTGGATTTTAAGATTAGGGATGCTCAACCTGTATTATTAGGAAGTGCAAATACCTATGAAGTTAAGGGGAAGGAAGCAGTATTGGGCTTAGATAAGCCAAGAAGCAATGCTGAACCAAGAAGACTCAGTTACCACCACAGAGTTCTGGAGGTAGAATGACCCTACTGTACTTTCACTGACCAGTCACACCTACAGGCTGCTCCTGGAGGAGGTGTGAATTGAGAATGGTGGTTTTCTTCAGCTGGAGAAATATCCACAGAAGGCTGCCTGCCGAGAACCATCTCCCCAAATAATCTCAGTCTCTGGGGGAATTAGTCTTTCAGTCCCAAATTGGGATCCGAGTAGTGTCGGACACCCGCATCTAAGACTCTCCCTCCAGAATAGGGTTGCCAATTTTAGCAAACAAAATTGTGGATCTCCCAATTAGATTTGAATTTCAGATAAACATTATATATAATGTTTTGGAAATTAAGAAAATTGTACCTCATTAAACTTTGTTTTATAAGAAAAATCACTTTAAAATGTATAAAATTACCTTCAGGTGTTGTGTACAAGGTGTATATGAAACCAAAGCATTTTCTGTTTAGATTTAGTTCTCAGCACCAAGATAACTCATTATGTATATGCAAACATTATATATAATGTGTATGTGTGTATATATATGTATACACATTTGTATAAATATGTTCCATTCAGTATTTGGAAAGCACTTATACTAGAGAAACAATTCATTGGTTTTTCTGAGACTCAAACCTTGGATGTTTTTAGATTCCACATAGAGTAAGATATGAATGTGTCCTCTAAAAGTTCATGAGTTGGAAACTAAATTTCCAAATTAAGGTATTAATGGTATTTGAAGGGGGTGCCATTGGAAAGCAATTAGGATTAGATAAAGACCATGCATGATGGATTTAGAGGAATTATAAGAACAAGAAGACCGACCTGAGCTGCAGCTTGCTCTATTTGACCATGCAATGCCTTCTGCCATGTTATAATGCACCAAGAAAGCCCTCACCAGATGCCAGCACCATGCTTTTGGGCTCCTCAGCCTTTAAGACCATGAATTAAATAAACCTTTATTCTTTTAAAATTACCCAGTCTGTTGTATTCATTTATACAAACAGAAAACAAATGAAGACATCTGGCGACCTGTCCCGGAGAAAACAGAAGAGGAAGGTCAGTGGAACAGAATACAGCCCTGGCCCCTGTAGCTGGTCTTGGGGCCCCAACTGAAACTCATTAAGGACCTCCTCTTCTCTACTTTCTAGAGTCTTCCACCTTTAACCAGTGCCATGGTTTGATAGGGGTGAGTGTGTTCCCCCAGTGTTCTTGTGCTGGAAGTCTGGACTTCAGTGTGGTCAGGTTGGAAGTGGTATGACATTTAAGAGGTGGGGCCTAATGTAAGAGAATTAGGTCAGGAAGGAGCTGCACTTGGAAGGAATTGATGCAGTTCTTGTGGGCCTCTGAGTTGTTGTTACGACAGGGTTTTGATCAAAGACCAGCTCCTGCCTGGTTTGTGGCTTCCTGTGTGATCTTTCCCTCTTATATGTATCCCTGCCACTGTGATGCCGTCTACCGCAAGTTGCTTACCAGAACAGAGTTGGTGCTGGCGCCAGCCCTTGAACCTCCAAAAACATAAACTAAATAAACTTTCTTTATAAAGTATCCAGCTACAGGTGTTTTGTGGTCTCAGTGAAAACTGAGCTAGTACAGCCAGCATTTGTCTCTGCGGGACCAGCAGCAAGACCCAAGCCTTCAACCTTGCAAGAGCTGAACTCCTGGTCACCAATCCCTTCCTGATTTAAAAGTTCTGCACTCCCACTTACTATTTTCTATCAATACTGCACAAGGGAAAACTAAGGGGTGCCCAGTGGATCACCAGGCCTTGCCACATGGTAAAACAACCCCATATCCCCTGATGATCAAGGTCCTGAGGGTGCCTTCTCCCAGCCAGCTCCCACCTAAGGAGCCTCTCAGATGCCTGCCTTAGCTTCTAGTCCAGTGGCACCCTCTTTGTGTCTCTTAGAACCAGAACACAAATTCCCCAGAGGCTTCTGGCAAGGATGTTAAATGGGACAACTCATTCCTCCATGGCTCTCTGAACTGTAGATCCTACTGAGGATGATTACATTGTGAAGATTTTTGATTCAGTGTAAGCTGCATCCTCCCATCCCTTCTCCTGCCACCTGGGCTGGCTGTTGCACCTATGCCCTGATGTTCGTGGGCCTCTGTTTTCTCATACTTCTGAGAGATATGGAGCTGCGTGTTGCCAGCATCTCCAATGGTCTTGCTGGATGAATATATAATGCTGTGTCCCAAGAGTGTGGTCACACAGTGATCCTCTGTTATGTCAATCTAGAACCCAGTCCCATGAGGGCTCTCCAGGATTCTACGGACACATCTAGGCAGCAACAGATGCTCCTGTACTTCTGATGGCGTTACATCTGGATAATAAACACATCAAAAGTTAAAAATATCAAAAATCAAAATGCACTGATACACCTAACCTGCCAAACATCCTAGCTTACCAAAAAACACACTGTAGAGTGTTGGCTGTTTCCCTTTGTGATCGAGGGCCTGACTGGGGGCTGCCCAGCATGAGGAAGAGGATTATATTAGATGTGGCTAGATCAGGAAAAGATCCAAGTTCAAAATTCAAAATACAGTTTTCTTTTCTTTTCTTTTTTTTTTTTTTTCATACCAGTGTAAAGAGTTTATTCAAATGCATCTCATTACATCATCTCTGAAGCATTTTGCTCCAGCAAGTAAAAAAGCTGGACCATGAGGGATTCTGTATTCTAAACAAAGTTATTTCCTGTTACCACCATTCAGAGCTATGTGGACCCCAGGATCCCTCCCAATGAAGGAGAGGAGAAGGAATCAAGATGGGAAAGAGGCTGGTTTGGAATGTATTTTCCTCTTTTGATCTTTGGTTTGCAATGTTCAATGTTTTGAGATAACTGTAGTGCAGCAAATAAATTTTTCTTATGCACAATATCTAATGACACCCTGTTTGAACTGAATTCCTTCAATAGCAAATATTGGTTCAGCAGTACATGCCACTTTCCCATGCCCCAGGGACAATAGATTTTGTGACTGTCATTTGTCCCCAAAAGGGATCATCCTCTCTGATGAAAAAAATAATAATAAACAACATCTTTTAGGATTTTTTTTAGTTGAGAGTTACATCTCAGAAAAGTAAATAAATGATACTATAATATTTTCTTCCAAGTTCCAACCAAAAAATCACATTCACAACAAAATAATAAGAAACTAGGATCTGGTATGCACCAATTAATAGCTTGTTTCTGTTCTTCAGAAGTATTATATAAATAAAAATTACTTTTCTTTTTTGGAAGGCATTCTAGAATACTCCCCGGAGAAAAGATTGGATTAGCAAATGAAAATCTTTTTCTCATCCCAAATTCAAATGGGACTTACATATTTTGGGAACGTTAAAAGATAAACTTAGGTGCATTAAAATTTTAACTCACTTGCCATCAAGACTCATCAATAATAAAGTAAATTCAGAAACATCATAACTAGGGAAAAAATCTGAATTTACTTGGGCACATAAGGATTCATAAATTAAGCAGTGCCAGGCCATAGCTGCTCAGGTCTCCAAGACCAGCTTAAGGAAAAACTTTTACAAGATGCTGTAAAAGAAAGACAAAGAAACAGTTTTCTAAAGTCAGAAAATAAGAAGTCAAGCCATTGTTAGTTGGGGACCCCTTTTCTTCCTGGGCATTCATAACATGACCCCAGCTGCACCATCTTGTAAGTTGACCCTGGCTGTTGGCCTAGAGGCCAGCCAGGAGGATTGAGGGGGCAGATGCAGTTGACTTGAAGGAGAAACCTCTGCATCTTCTTCAAACACAGCCTTTAAAAGGAGGGTGAGAAAGTTCAGAGACTTCCTGGGATTCCCACACCCTCTTCAGCCAAGGGAATGAGCCCTTCTTTCCCCAGGGCTACCTGGGCAACGTTTCCCAGTGTCCTCTTAGGACCTTGTGCAGGGTTTGTCTTATCTGTGCAATTCATTGGCTTCTTTCTTTTCTTTTTCTTTCTTTCTTTCTTCTTCTTTTTTTTTTTTTGCTAGCATTGAGACATAGTTTATTAATGTACAGCTTCCCCCACATCAGGACACAGAAAGAAAAACTGCTAAAACAGTCACTTTAAAAATTATGACTCTCACATCTGATTCTTTATTAATCTTTATGAAAAGAAACTGTCCACTTAAGGTGACATTGAGCCCTCCTAGGAAGAAAGTCAAAGTATAATTATTTTTTTTTCACTCCAAAGTATTATTAGCCCCCACAAGGTTGGAGCAGACTGAAAGTTACTTTCCATAATCAGGGGCTTTTATGTTTTAAAAATTAAATTTAGGGCTGGTGTTGTAGCTCAGTGGTAGAGCGCTTGCCTGGCATGTGTGAGGCCCTGGGTTGGATCCTCAGCACCACATATAAATGAATAAATAAATAGACGATCCATTGACGACTAAAATATTTTTTAAAAATTAAATTTATTCTTATCTGATACATAAAAAGATAAAAATTATACATGTTAATGGAGTACCATGTGATATTTTGATAAATGCACACATGGTATAATTGCTTCTTTTAGGCCAGTGCTGCTGAGACCTATGGCATATGAAGGGCCAGCCTCATTTGAGTTCATTGCACCTCTCAGTGAGATAAGAGGAGAAAAAGACCCCGTCATTGTTTGGTAGAACCATGCATGAGACTGCTGAGAGTTTACAAAGAAAACGTATCATGCATGAGAAGTGACATTTCAGCAGGGCTTCTCCAGGCAGGTCAGGGTGGAAAAAAATCCCAGGAAGTGACCTCAGGCAACAAATGACATACAGGTCAGCAAACCAGGGACTACTCTAGATTCTGGGTTCTGGAGTTACCCCTTTGGCTGCTTGAAGAGGATTCATGGGGAACATTTTAGAGTGAGAACTGTTAAGTCATGCTTGCTCCATGTTTGTGCTACTGTGGAACATAAATGTTTTTAGCAAGAGAGTTGTGACATTTATTTCAATTTCAATATTAGCTGTTTCATAAAACAATCCTCTTTCAACTTCCCTCCATACATATTTTTAAAACCATGGACATGTTTTAAAAGTCTGAACATACAGATTCTTTTTGATGTTCTAAGAATCTCTTTTATGAATCAAGCTGATTTTTTTCCTCTTTCAGAAGCATGAGGGGATTGCTCAGGACAAGTCGGACAGCAATTATATTTGGGAAGGAGCTTAAATTTATGATTTCCATCGCTCTGTAAAAATACCAACATCCATGGAAATGAATATCCTTATAAGTTTGATGTGGAATTCCTGCTTTGGATCTTTGACCTCCTGTGGAGGGATCGCTCTTATAGAGCTTTCCAGGGTTTTTTTCCCCCCTTGGGGTTGAGGGGTGGGGTTGGCCCCACAGTCAGTTGGGCATGGCAGTGCCCACAGACTCATACAGTCATACAAGCCTGGACATTTCTTGGGCGAAAACACAGCATGAATTCTGTCCCTCTCCTTTGGATATGGGACCTGCTCTTTAGATGTGGTCTGACTTTGGATGGGAATCTCTGCCCTTCCTTATCTCACAGGACAGGCATGGTACACATTCTCCTACTCTATACCTGACCTCTAGCTGTAACCTGGAGGCAATGCCAGCCCTCAGTTCTGATGCTTCAATGAGACATTATAATGCATTCAACCATCGTTTCCTCCATAATTTTTTCCCTATTATTACCATGTGGGAAAGTGAAGCAGATTTTATGATTTCATTTTAGAGATGCTTATTAAGATTAATGAGGTTACTTAGAGTCAGAGGTCAACAGAACCTGCGGGGGAGTGAGGAGAGTCGTGGTCACTTGCCTTGAGGGTTGTCCTGCACCCCTCAGCCCCTCTGAGGTACCCAGCCAGGATCTGTCCCTTTCCACTTTTCTCCTCTTCCCTCACTCAGGTTGATCCTGAAGAAGCACGTCCAAGTGGACATGGCCTGGCTGGTGCCTGAGCACTCCAGCCTTGGCCTGCCAGCTTGGATCCTATTCTCTTGGTTTCCTCCCTTACTCTTTGCAATCCACAGTAGCCTGTGCCTTTGCCCTAACTGCTTCTCAGCTCCACCTCCCTTGCCTATGGAGAAGACTGACACAATGACATGTGACCATCCAGCTTCTCCCCTCTCCCTCTCCCAGTCTCAGAGAAGACTTCTGCCTCTACCTTCAGTTAATCCTAAAGGCCAAAGGGGTGAGCGAAGGAAAGATGGAGGGCATCGTACAATGCTTATTCCGTCTATCTCTCTGACCCATTGCAGAGTCAGACCCAGGTGCTCAGCAAGACTTGAGTTTTGGTGTCACCTAGCCATTTCTCAGTTTCAGAGTTCTGAAAGGATATAAACAGAGTACGAAGACCAGTGGCGGTACACTGGTACCTGGGGGCATGGACACATATGCTATTGAGGGCATTCAGTTCTCCGGGAGAGTTTAGACATTGCACTAATTTTTTTTTTGGCATTCTCAAAAGGAATATGTTATTATAAGCTGTTTGTCATAAATGATACCAAGAAGCACCAAATAATGGCTTTAAGAGGTCAATTCTGTTGAAATGTCTTGAGCTGTCCAGTGAAAGCCGAACTTGGGAGCACCTTGGCTGTCCTCTCACTCCATCACTTGTTGATTCCGTTGTGTGGTGGGGCAATTTCTCATTACCTGGGATCATCTGCAGGGAAGCTCTTTGTTGAGCTCCAGCTCACTGGAGGTCCTCAGCAATTACTGAAGGACACTAGGTCCTTCATCTTGTTCCTACTGAAATTTCCCTTATGGAGCTCTGAAGCTACCTTCTGAAATTCCCTTTCTATGAGAGTCTCCAGACCAACTAAGGAACTTGTACTTGATTGGCATGACATTGGCTCTTCAACACCACAGTGATCGTATTTCCTTGAGGTTCCCAGCCTGAGATTGGGATTCCGTCTGTGGAGTCTGCAATCTGCATTTCCCATCAAACAGCCAGGAGATTTCAATTCGGGGGAGTCTGAGGACCACACCTTAAGAACAACACAGTTGGAAGAGAAGGAGCACCTTAAAACTTTCCCAGTTTGAAGGGACACACCCAAACCTGAGTCTTGAAAAATATAACTTTGCAGAGGTGCTTGGCTGGACTGGAGAGAGAGAGCTAGAATGACAAGGTGCGATGAGGGTGGGGGGAAAGCCTTGGAACTTATAGAAGGCACTGTCAAGGGGAAGCAAGACCTCAGACATGCCAGGGACTGCTGTGCCATCACCAGATGCAGAAAGGAAATGCTGACGGAGGGTGAGCTTAAGATACATAGATGGCTTGACTCGGGGAACTTGGGTTTGCTGTGCCAGATGAACATTTAGGTGGATAGTTCTGTTTAAAAAACAAAAACAAAAACAGAGAAGTTCACTTCCCGAGGAAGTTAGGTGGGTGGCCCAGGCCTAGGTGATGGGATCTGGTGTCTGAGCACCTGGAGGGAACACAGGAATGCTGAATTGTCTTGAACATAGTGGATATTGTGGTGAGCAGCAGGCTTCTCTTTTTCCCTGCCCCTGTCTTGTCAGGTTGAGGCCAGGAGGAGGTCAGGAGGAACTAGGTTTCCTCTGACCATGGACTCTGATCACTTCCCTCCCAGCAGGTTTATTCAGCACGGTCTGGAGTCACCCCGGGTGGGAACAGCCAAGGTGACTTCCTTTTGAAGCCTGCAGCAAGCTGCTGCACACAGGAAGGAAATGCTTCATGTACCATGCCCCTCACAACAGAGGGGAGAGGGGAGAAGACCTCAGAGAGGGAAAAAGATCAGGGGCTAGTTTTGCACAGGTGGAGCACCCACACAGGATACTGGGAAACTTGCTAGGAGTGCAAGCACTCTTAGGAGCATTCTTCTCCCCAGCTGTTTTTTTGACATATTAAGCCATACACTCTGGAAGGAAGGAGCCGGAAGGCTTGTATTCAGCCTGGAACCTGTTTCCATCACTGAGGAATGCCCTGGGGGAGGCCAGAGGACTCTCCATAAGAGCCAGATCCCCTCTGGATTAGCTTTTGGTGGTAAAACTGCAAACCTGATGTCGGGTCTGCAGCTACGTGGGACTCTCTTCACGGATCTTCAATAGTGTCTCATATAATCTGGCAAGGAAGTGAAGTAGGCAGTATAAGTCCATTTTAGAGATGAACATGTTGAGGTCTAGGAGATTGCTAGAATTACCCAAAGTCAACAGAACCATCTGGGGAGTGAGGAGAGTCTGTCCCATGCATCATCAAGAAATGAACCCAATATGACCAATATGGAAAAACAGGTCCACTTCCTTAATAATCACCCCACTTGGAAGCCTGTTTGCTCCCTGACTTCCTTCAGGTCTTCATTCGAAGGCCACTTCACGTGGGGGGCCTTCTGGTGCCCATAACACTCACACATTGCATGGACCTTAATTTTTCTGAGTAGCATCAATCACTGATCACATTTTACTCCTGTCATTTGGGGGTGTGTGTTTTGTCTCCTCTCTGCTCCCTCTTGCTTTGATTCTCTTGCTCTCTGGCATCACCAGCACTAGGACGGCATCTGAACATATTAGTTGCTCAATAAATGTTTTTTAAGTTAAAAAAAATAAGTGAGTGCCTATTCATTAAAATGAAGCAAATTCACACCCATTTAAATGAGAACACACACAAAAAAAACAATTGTGTGGATGAGATAAATATATTCCTTCAAAAGAGCAAGTGGACACCCTGGTTCAAAGATATTCATCTCCACATTGGTTACTGTAACTCTTAGAAATAATTTAAATATTGAATCATGGGGGAACCACTAAATACACATTGGTATATTCGCACAGTTGGAAAATCATATGTATGAAAATTTTTGTTAATTTGGGGGGAAACGCTTATGATATGAGGTTCTGGCAAGACTGCAGATGTAAAATTGCATGCATGATATGATCTTAACTCTGAGAAAAACGTATAAGAGTTAGGGAAATCCCCAATACGTTACCAGCATGTGTGGTGGGGCTACACAGTATTTATATAAATAATTCTTATCTCTATTTTTCCTGAATTTAATGCTCCTTTGGGGGTCTAAACATACATTATTATGAAAACCACAGACATTTTCTTAAGAACAGAAAATTAACACACAGCAGGATTAACTAATCATATTGATTGATGTCAAAATCTGAGGACCATGCCTCTTTTCTTTTCTTTTGACTGTGGACAGAACCTGCCAGGGTCACTCTGCCACTACATCCCCAGCCACTCAACTCAGTTTGTTGGCAAACTGCAGAGAAGCCAACCTGATGTCTGGTATTTTTTTTTTTTTTTTTAAATTTTGAGATAGGGTCTTACTAAATTGCTGAGGCTGGCCTGGAATTTGTGATCCTCCTGCCTCAGCCTGCTGATTCCATGGAATTTCAGGTGTGTGCCTCACGCCTGGCTAGGGCAATGCCTCTTGGCCTTCGCTTTTATTCAATTTTATTCACTCTTCCTGTTTATTTTGGGATTGATGTCTTAATGCTAATTACTTCTATTTTCACATGAATGTCTCTTTCTGGGTGGCTTGAAATCTGACTTTGGATGATTGAAGCTCTTAGCAGGGAGACATAGACCCCCCATTGTCAAAATTTGAAGCCAACATACTAGGCTAGGTGCTGGGGGAAATACAAGCATATCAGAGCATGGTTCCTCCCCTCAATAAATTTTCATCTGAGTGGCTCCGGTGCTCTGGTCTTTACCTTTACCAAAACCACCAGAGACATTCTCCAGGCAAAAATCCAAGGGCCTCCATCCCTTTTTTGAGCCCCTGGGACTCTCACTACCTCTGTTTCTCTCCAGACATCTCTCCAAGAATGGTATTTTGGATGTCCTACACCCAGAGCATTCACAATTTGTTGGGCATCGGACTGATCTCCTTTCCTTCTCTTTGGAATTTTCTAGGCCTTGCTGTGCTGTTGCGTCACTCTCAAGGATGGAAAGATTTTCTTTTCATGATACCAGTTGTCCTCATAACCTTGAGTTCAGTGGCCTGTGAACTCTCTCCCCACAACCTCATTGATGTATTGACCTCTACCTATCTCTACTCCTAAAGAGTTTGCTATAGCAGTGACAGGACTCTTTCCAGCCCAGTCTTATTTAGCCACAACTTCCTCTTTTGGACTGGTCCTCTCTGACCCACTCAACCTCTACTGGGTTGCCCCAAGTTTAGAACTCAGAGTGTAGATAATACTGTGGGCATTTAAAAAAGGTAGTTTCCATCCAAGCTGAAATATATTTTTTTTTCTGTAATGTAACTAATATCTAAAAATAGCATAGTAGGATTACCCATCGATTTCCTCCGATAAATTTTCCTTTTAAAAATGTTTATTTTTAAATTGGTAAAAGTTGTATATATTTATGATGTTAGTGAGCTTTCCATCATTGTGACCAAGTGTCTGAGATAATCAACTTAAAAGGAGGAAAAGTACATTTTGGCTCATGGTATCAGCTGATGACCACTTGGCTTCACTGGCTTTTGGGCCTGCAGTGGCATTGTGTATCATGGCAGGAGCACATGGCAGTGGAGGCTTGTTTGCCTCATGGTACCTGGGAGGTAGAGAGGGACAAAGATGAGAAACTGGGGGTCCAACTGTCCCCTTCAAGGGCATGCTTTCAATGACCTACCATATTCCCATGAGGCCCCACCTTCTAAAGGTTCCAGCACCTATACAGTGCCACAGGCTGCCAACCAAGTCTTTGACATATGGGCCTTTGGGGACACTTCCAAACCATAGTTTTTAATGTTTTGATATATTGACACATAGTGGAATGGCTAAGTTAATCACAATACATATGACCTCACATGTTCACTGTTTGTGGTAAAAACATTTAAAATCGTCTACTCTGATCAATGTTCAAGGATATGATTAATTGTCATTAATTTTAGTTACCACATTGTTCAAGAGATCTGTTGTCTAACTGAAATCTAACTGAGATCTAATCTGAAATTTTGTATCCTTTGACCAACAACCTTCAGCCTGGGATGTTTTTAGACTCCACGGAGGAGTACTTGTCTTTCTGTGCCTGGCTTATTTCACTTAGCACAATGTCCTTCAGGTTCATCCAGGTTGTTGAAATTACTGGACTTCATTTTCCTCTGGTTGTGCTTTCTAATCTTTGGTTTGTGTATTGTTAACTGTATTTACTGTGCTGTGAAATAGAACACCAGAACTAACTCCTAACTCTCCTAACTGAAATTTTGTATCCTTTGATCTACCTATCCCCACTTCCCTGCCCCCAGCCTCAGAGAGCCACCATTCTATTCTCTACTTCTATGAGTTCAACTATTTAAGATTCCACATACCAGTAAGATCATGTGGTATTGATCTTTCTGTGCTTGGTTTATGTCGTTTGACATATTGTCCTTAAGGTTTGTCCATGTTGTCACAAATGACAAGTTTTTAATTTTTTTTAAAGGCTGCATATTTTCTTCATTTACTCATCCATTAATGGAAATTTAGTTTGATTCTATATCTTGGACATTGCAATTAATACATAAATAAACATTGGCATGCAGATAGTTCTTCACATAGTGATTTCGTTGGCTATATCAATAATCCATCAGGGATTCCTTTTTTCTTTTTCTTTTTTTTTTTTTTGGCAGGGGGGTGGAATACTGGGGATTGAACCCAGGGGTGCTTTACCACTGAGCTTCATCCCCAGCCCTTATTCTTTTTTACTTTGAGACAGGGTCTCACTAAATTGCTGAGGGCTTTTCTAAGTTGCTGAGGCTGGCCTTGAACTTGTAATCCTGCCTCAGTCTCTTTAGTTTCTGGGATTCCGGGCATGCAACATTGTCTTGTTCATCGACAGTGGCTGAATTCAGATATTTCTTCCTCGTCCACTCACTATCATTCCAGTGAACTTAGAGGTAGGTTTTATGTGGTTCTCCAGCTTTCCACATGATACTCCACTCCTGCTAGGGCTTAAGAGTATCCCATTATTCCAACACCTATCATTCTGGTTTTTTTTTTAGGAGAGCAGATCACTAGACATTTTTTTTCATGGTTTCTCTGATTGTTTCTCAATCTCTCCTTGTCTTTTGTGCCCTTGAGTCTTGATAGTACTAGCCAGTTACTTTGCAGAATGTCTCTGAGTTTGGGTTTGTCTGATATTTTCAGAAATCCACTGAAGTGATATTGTGTCCTCCTGTGTGCATCACATCCAGGGCATGTGATGCTAACAGGCCCTATTTGTGGTGCTGTTTCTCTCTCTCTCTCTCTCTCTCTCTCTCTCTCTCTCTCTCTCTCTCTCTCTCGTACTGAGCCACATCCACAACCCTATTTTTCTTATTTTGTTTAGAGACAGGTTCTCACTTAGTTGCTTAGCACCTTGCTTTTGCTGAGGCTGGCTTTGAACTCTTGATCCTCCTGCCTTAGCCTCCCCAGCCGCTGGGATTACAGGCATGTGCCACTGCACCCTGCGTGTTGTGCTGTTTCTGGAATCAACCCTTTCTCCATGAAATCCATCCTTAGGTTTTCGAATCTTGTTCATAATCACCACGGTCTTTCAGTCACCACATTGTGGTGGAGGTGCTGGCCCCAGAGAGCAAGGAGCTTCCTTTCCTTGTCTGGACAGAGCAATAGCCACTCAGGCCAGAAGAGCATCTGACCCAGATTAGGAGCTCATGGATATTCTCAGCAAAATGGACTTACTTCTGTCTCCTTTGGTTTTCCTTTATCGTTTAGCAAGAAGAATTTTGGAGAGTGGCCAGGGAAGAAACTGATGACTTTGAAGCAATTCTAGCTTCTGCCAGCCTGGGGAGCCTGAAACCAGGAATCAAAACTCTGTCCTTATTTTTCTAAAAATAGCTCTTCAGGAAACAGGATTCAGGAGAGCCTGGCCACAGAAATGAATGCTTCCACAGGCAGCCAGGAATCGGGGACAGTACCTGGGGCAATTCAGTAAGGTTTTCAGCATTAAGCTTGACACTCAATGTGCAGCACTGACCGGAATTCTGAAGGCTTCATTGGCATGCATTTATTAAATTTATAAAGAAACATTTGAGGGCCAGGCAGTGAACTGCTCAGCAGGGTCATCAAATGCATTTCTTTAAGCATTTGGAGTCGGTTTGACTCTGAACAGCAATGTGAGAAGCATCACATTGTTGTTGAATAGTGCTACCCTAAAATAAAGTACTTGAAAAATGTATTCAGTTATTTTATCTTTGGCAAAACCTTCTAACTAACCAAGGTTTTAAGAAATACAGCCTGAGTGATATGAGATATGCTATAATGATCTCTCCATTTGCCATTACTGAGTTGTTAAAACCAGGAGATTCACCATTTAGATTCACAAAGATTTAGGAAATGTGACATAATAAAGTTTTGCAAATACTGGTCCTTTATGCTTCCTAAGAAAAGTCAAAGTTTTCTTCTGTGTTTTATAAAACTGTCAACTGCCAATCCTGGCTCTGAGTCATTTTGGGACATGAGAACTTAGAAATCCAGTTGAGATTTTGGCTTACCTTTGGAAGTTCATGAGAAAAAGCAGAGTTTAAAATCAGGCTCCGCTGAGCTCCAGTGTCAGCTCTGCCCACTGCAAACTGTGCTTCCTCAGGCAACCATTTAATCTTTCAGCCTTCATCCCTCATCTGTTAAATGTGATAGTAATCTTCACTTACCTCTTCTTTATTAAGCACCTTCTATGTGCCACGGTCTGTGTTAGGTCCCAGACAGATGCAACAGATGAATTCCATTCTCTCACTGACTTTACATTTTTTTTTTTTATGCTGAGAATGGAACTCCAGGCCTTGCCTATGCTAGACAAGTGCACAGTCAGTGAGCAGTACTCTCAGACCATGTCAGTGTGGACAAATGGATGCTTATATTATTCTAAAAAATAAGAATCCAATACTATTTTATTTATACCTTTATTTATTTCTTTGCAGAATTTCCCTCAGCTCTCAGGCTGACTCTGTCCTTCTGAGAGGTTTGCATCTTTTATTGAATGTGCTCTTCTCTTCTGACTCCCCAGATGGGGAGATAAGGATTAAACAAGCTCCACCTAAGGAGACTGACTTAACCGGGCCCCTGGTGATGAGGGAGAGAGGCTTATGGGGTTGGGGTGGAAAGTGCAAAGGGGAGATGGCACGGTGCCTTTGAGGAACTGAAAGAAGGATGCAGGCTGAGAGCTGGTGGGGCATGTGGCTGGAGGAGGGCTGAGAAGGGCAGATGCTACTGTGAGGGGTTTGAGTCAAGTGAGCTCAGATGCATTTTAGGGGAACTGAAGCCATTCAGGGTTTTCAACAGGGATGGTTTTAGGATTAAAGAGGTAACACCTAGTACTGGGTTTGCCACATAGGAGGTATTAAATAAAGGGTAGCTGCTGCTGTTTCTGGCACTACTGCTATTGCTCTTTCCAACTGTCTACTGCCACTACTGCTACTGCCGCTACTGCTGCTCCTTTGCTATTTTTCAATTACTGCTTCTCTGATCACTACTTTACTACTCTTGCTACTGCTTCTACTGCTACCAGCACTATAACTGCTGCTACTGCCACCCAAACTACTATTACTTACTACTTCTTTTGTATCTTTGTAAGTAGCCCCTTCTTGAAAAGCTGGCATCAAAGTTCTTTTGAAGTGAGCTCTTTGCATATCTGAAGACCACAAACGGAATCCCAGCCATTCCAGAACCTCTCTGCTAATTTATAGGAAAGTTGTTCAGACTCACATGCAGTGTGTAGAGGAGTTTTGGGAGATTGCTGGAGGGCTTCCCATCCTATAGGAAGCTATGATTTGGAGAAGACAGGCTTAGACCTGTAGCCAACCATATGCCATGACTTCGCATAAGCATTAGTTACCTGTTATCATGCCAGTCTTTGGTTCATGAAAATGTATTTCAACCCAAGTACCTTAGATTGGTAAATAAACACCTACTGAAGCCCTGCCTCATGTTAGGCACTATTTTAGGGTACAGTAGAATAAGGTGGCTCTGGCCACCTCAGAGCTTGTATCCGTGTGAGCAGAGTATGCAAAGGGTCTCCAAAAGGATATATCAGCCATTTATCTTTATTTGTCTAAATTTAAAATGTTAAAAAGTAAGCTGATGGGGCTGGGGATGTGGCTCAAGCGGTAGGGCGTGCGCCTGGTATGCGTGCATCCCGGGTTCGATCCTCAGCACCACATACAAACAAAGATGTTGTGTCCGCCAAGAACTAAAAAAAAAAAAAAAAAAAAAAGTAAGCTGAAGCAATCCTTAGCCTGGAGACGAACAGGGGCCCCACATGGGTGTCTGTGAGGTACCATGTGCTCCACAGGAGGTTCCTGAAGGCAGGGGGGCTCCTGAAGCCAAGACCCGGATATGGGATCTTCCTTGGTGACTGCCGCAGCCCACTGGAGACGGACACCATAAATGGATTTGTGGATTCTGATATTCAGTCGACAATCCTGAAATGAACAATTGGTAACACAACAGTGAATGTAAGAGAATACTAATATAAAGCATAGGAAAGTGAGCGAATAGCAGAGCTGAATGTTGTCCTCCTTGTCAGCCTCCTTTAAGACCAACATGCAGTGTGGAGCAGATCTGATAAAAAATTAGCCCCCTACATCTGAAATTCTCAAAACAGCTTTTTGAAATGTGGATTTCCATCCTCTGTCATCAGTATTGAACCTCGGATCCGATGTGTATTTTGCCCTAAGGTATTAACTAATGATATCAGCTCTAATTCAGGGGATGCCAAGTAGCAGCTTAAATCCCCCCAGCCACCCATGGAACTGTGTTATGTAGCAGTTTGGAGTATGCAGACTTAATCACCCAAACCCTGCACTCACTGAGTGAATGACTTATTCCATAAAATTTATGGCAGGTGCCATGTTGGAAGTTGGGAGTACTTAGATGAATAAGACTCCATTACCACCTTCAAAAATGGAGTGCAATCTCTCTCTCTCTCTCTCTCTCTCTCTCTCTCTCTCTCTCTCTCTCTCTGGTTGAGACCTGACTCCACCATTTCTGACTATGTGACCCTGAGAAAGTTTCCCAGCAGTCTGAGAGTGAAAATAATCAACTGGAAGCTAATGTGTAATATGTGATATCTAATGCTGTCAGCCAGTGGGCTGGTGCATCTTTTTCCAAAGGGTTGGCTCACTCTGATGGAATAAAAATGAGATGGATTTCCCTTCCTTTCAGCACTCATAAAAAGTATCTTCTAAGGATAATATAATGAAGGTTAAAACGTTCTTGTCAAAATGCTTTGTGCAGGAGCTAACTCAAGCTAATTAACATATGCATTACCTTACCTACTTACTATTTTTTTTTGTTATAAGATCCCTTAATATCTACTCAGCATTTTTAAAGTACATTGTTATTAACTATGGTAACTATGATGTACAATAAATCTCTTAAACATGATCCATGGTGTGTACATATTTCAAAACATTATGATGAATACTATAAATAAATAGAATTTTATTTGTCAATTAAAAACAAAAAATAATAATATACTATGCTCTTTGGTAGGAAAGATAGTATGTAACAGGGTAGCAGGTCCTCTCATGTGGGAAACTGACAAAGGCTACATGCCTAATGAGATTTTGCCATTTAGGACTGACATTTCTTTTCCTGGTTGCACTTGAGGTAATTGTATTCCTCCAAAGTTGAGACAAACATTTCCTTGGTGCCAGAGTCTCATTAAATCCCATTAAAAAATAACAGTAAAATTCAGATATTATTACCCTAATACAAACATGATTACATGACTGGTGTGATTCTACATCATGCTCAACCAGAAGAATGAGAAATTATACTCCATTTATGTATGATGTGTCAAAATGCATTCTACTGTCATGTAAAATTAATTAGGACAAATAAAAAAATTTAAAAGTAACAGTAATTAAAACCATTTTATTTAAAAAAATAAAATGTCTCCAAAGAAGATCCAAGAATGAGAAGAGAGTCATAGACGGAATCCTGGATAAGTGAAGAGCATCTTGGGGCTGTGAGACCAGTCCCACCAGGGAATGTAGATGAGGTCAGAGGATGGGGATATGGCTTTGGGGTACAATCTAAAGGTAACAGCTTCCTACTGAATATTCCTATTAAGAGATGAGGTCTCCATCAAAAGCAAACTTTTGGGGTGAGCTGGGGACCTCTTTCATGGAGAAACGGACCCATTCTTGAGAGGAACATAAAATGAAGACCAAGTCCTCCTCCCAGGGATTCTGGGAATTTCACCCATTAACCAATTCTGAGGTGGAAGACAACACTGAGATATTTCTCAGAACACTTTCGTCTCACTACCACCTCCCTCAACTAAAAATCAAAATGCTTATTCGTAGGATAGTTTAGAAGAAAGAAGGGGAAAAAGAGCATTCGATCTCTTTCTTTTAATGAGAGAGTGAGTGAGAGAGAAAGGGAAGGAGGGAGGGAGAGAAATATTAAGTGGAAAGGCATAATTCTCTGTTCTCTGTTGTGTGAACAGCAGTCTATCTAATCTGTATTTTCTGCAGTGCATTTAAATGTGCAATATTTTGTCCCATAGTGGTACTTGTGAAAAATTATCTAAAGAAGAAAATCACTTAGATTTGCAAAGAAGACTGCATGTAGTGTCCATGGGAGCACAATACCTAACACTAGCTCTGCAGCTCCCCAACCTCATTCTTGTTTTCTCTCTTCCCACTACCAGGTAAGTGTCCCTAGGACAGGGTTTTGCTGATACATTTGTGAGATACAGAAGACACAGAGCAGGCAATCAGTTAACATTTGTTGAAACAATGAATGATACTGAAAAACAATGGCTCCAACTTCAAAGTCTAAAAAAGAGAATACTGATAAAATATATCATGGTTATGAATCAATGTGCCATTATAATGATGATCTAGAATTAGATGTACTGTCAACGCACACTGTTGAGTGCAAACAAACTTCTGTGTTGCAGTATCTAAGTAGTGATATCATTTATATAAAATTGTGTCTATCTGTGTAATCTGCTCAGACCCACAGCAAGAGGAATATTGACAAGATTTTAAGATTAGATATCTCTAGGTTAATAAGTGTATTTTATATACATATATCCTATTTCAGCAATGAGCATATGTTTTTTTTTCTTTCAGAAAAAAAGTTCTGATTTTATATTAATAAAGACAGGAAGAGAGAAGTGGGAAGGATTCAATATTTCAGGGTCCCATGCTTCAAATTCAGGTCGGGCACACGATTGCCCTGGAAAGACTGGGTTGAAATATCTATGTGTGGAGGCCCATCTTTGTAAAGCCAAAGTAGACTTTTTGTACTACTTCTGTCTTTGGTGTTTGGATTCAGAGAAAGCTTGGTTTCAGTCCAGACTCTAGTACTTAATCAGCAGTAAGGGTCTAAGCAAATGATTAAGCTTCTCTGAGTGGAGGATTTTCTAACTGTAACACAGACTAAACATCCATCTGGCCGAAATGGGTTATAATTCTGAGCCGTGTGTGTGTGTGTGTGTGTGTGTGTGTGTGTGTGTGTGTGTGTGTGCGGGTGTCTGTATGCACACATGATGTGTGTTTCGTGCATGTGCGTGGCGTGTGCGTATTGTCCTCGGTAACCTCCACCATGCATTTATGATGTGGCTTGCTGTTAGTGCAGACAGGAGGGATGATAAAAGGAAATTAAATGCAACAGAGCTACCAGGAACCATCTTCTCTCCCAGTAGCACATTCTCCTCCAGGAAACCGGTTCTTCCTCTTCTGTCATTGCTTGAGCCTCATGAGGCTGAGGCAGAGCTGCCTACTGGAGCAAAAGAGGGGTCAAAGTGAGGAGAAGCTGCCTGGGGCAGCTGAAATACTACTGTTTATTTGTCAAATTCCCAAAGGTCCCCTCTGCCAAGTACAGTTTACCAACTCACATCATATCAGTCTCCTCTTACGTTATTAAGCTCCAAACAGAGCGCTTTGTTGCTAATTCATCATGGCACAAAGCTCCAAAGAACTGAGATAGAATTCCACCTCTTGGCACTGCAGCCACCCCTAGAGGAAAAAAAAAATCTGAGTGTCTGGCAAGTCCCTGATCTCAGAGAAAACAAAATATTTTAATTATGGTTGATTTTTTCTTACTCTCAGAGGGGTCTTATATTGTGCCAAATGCTGGGTGATAAGAACTTCTTTAGTTTTTTTTTTTTTTTGATCTGTTTTCTTTCAAACTCTATCCTTGTGTAAACTTTATTCCTTCGCATTAAGATTAGTTTAGTGGATTCAGAATTCTGAAATTGATCTGGTAGAACAAAAATGGAGTGAAGAACATTGTTTCACATAGACTATAAAGATCATGTGGCAATTTGTTGCCTAACAGATGGGATGTACTTTATTGAATGCCTTTATAATCCTTTAGATGCTTCCAACTGTTGTTGAACCTTCCTGGATCTCAGCCAGTGCCAGACTATAGCACTTTTTCTTTCTCTATTACTAAATTTCAAAACTGGGTTGTTTTAAAGTCTCAACTGGGAAAGAAGAGTTTTACTTCCTTTTTCTATCTTTTTGATGGACAGTGTATACTATCAAAAATATTTTAGGAGATTCCAGAATTTATCCAAATGGTAAAAAAAGTCATCAATTTCATGAGTTTGTATTTGAAATTTACATAAAAATCAGACAAAACCCCCAATACTATGACATGCAGCACACTCAAAGGGAAAGTTCATACCTTGTGCCACTTGATTTTAAACAGGTACCCACAATGTGAGTGGTAATTCAGTAAAGTCTAACCCCATTTTCTCAACCTTAGCACTACTGACATTTGTGCCAGTTAATTCTCTGTGTGGGGACAGTCCTGTGTACTTCAGAATGTTCAACAGCACCCTGTCCTCTATATAAAAGATGCCAGTAGCGGCCCCCATCCCAGGTGTGACACCAAAAATGTCTCCAGACATTGCCACATGTCCCCTGGGGGCACAATCAGCCCCAGGGGAGAACCTCTGGTCCAACCCATTAGTGTTCAGTCCTCAATTCCAGTAAAAAACAAGCTAGACTATTCAATATAAAAGAAATAAATGCTGATACATGCTATGGCATGGCAAATCTTTCAAAAACTTTATGCTGGATGAAGGAAGCCAGACAGGAAATTCTACATGCTATATGATTCCATTTACATACAATATCCTGAAAGACAAATCTACAGAGACAGAAAGGAAATTAATGGTTGTCTCTGCTGGAAGTGGGAATGGAAATTAACTGCAAGGGGTAGGGACAATCTTACTGAGGCAATAAAAAGTATTTTGAAACCAGATTTTTGGGGATGTCTGTACTCATGATAGATTTACTAGAAATCATTTAATTTGCCCATCACTGATGGGTAAATTTTATGGTCTTTAAATTTTACCTGAATAAAGCTGTTCTTGAAAAAAAAAAAAACATGAAACAGGAAGTTGAGAATGTATTGCAGGAGAACCAAAGTAGGAGATTAAACCAATTCCAGTGTTTTCCTTAATGAAATCATCTGAAAACAGTCAGATCATATTCCCCACATTTTATATAGTCAAATGACCGTTGAAACAAACCATGTTTTTGCTGGTCAGACAGCTGCAATGTCTGTTAGCACCTGATGCAACCCAACGGGCTGTTTAATTAGTTCTGGTATGTATCTTTCTATGGAAAATAATGTGTATGCATGGCCACTCATGTTCAACATGGTCAGGAAAGTGTCAGGCAATCGGCCTGGGCATGTCTTACAGTCGATGTTTTCTGTTAGGATATAAATTAGTTCACATCAATGATGCGACATGCCAAGTCGCATGAGATATAAAGAAGAAAATGGTTAGAAACCACTCAGAATTCCCCATTGCCCACTCAAACCTCAATAATAGCAAGAAAAAAAATTTTTTTTTCTCTTTCTCTCTCTTTGGTTTGCATTAAATGACAGCTGCTGCTATTATTCAGAGAAATTCTAGGGACTGTCTTAGTGTAAATGGGACAGCACATGTCTTCTGGGAGAATGCTCAGCTGATGTTAATGTACTGTGAAAGCATGCACTGTTTAGATAGAGACCTTGTAATCCTCAGAGTACTTGAGACCTGTCCAAGGGTCAGGGATGCTAGTGGATTGTGTGAGTGTGTGTGTGTGTGTGTGTGTGTGTGTGTATTCCTGGTGTGGGGGTGAAGGCTTCTCCCAGCCATGTTGTAAACACTAACCCGACTGAATGCACAACCCTAAGTGAGGGAACAATTGACATTTCTAGAATCTTCAGTCTGAAGGAGTTCAGCAAAGTGAGAAGTGCATTAGAAATTGGGGCTTTGGAAGACAAGTTATCCCAAGATGTCAATCTAGTAAAGTTCTGAGCAAAGAAAGATAATGATAGCAAATTTATTCCCTCCCTTTAGTTGAAAACTACAAGGACTATGAAGAGAGGAGGTTATTCAAAAAATTCCAATTTCCCACAGAAGCCACACAAAGACACTTTCTTCATTTAATGGTTATGACTTGGTGAACGGAGGCCTGGAGGGGTTATCCTAGATCTATCTGAGCAGGTAGGCAGCCAGGGAGGAAACCAACCTTACCCAGTTCCTGGTAAAACTCAGGGAAAACAAATGAAGTTTCGTGTAACTCAGATCAGGCCCAACTTGAAAACTGGAGGTTGAGGGCAGGAAGGTGCTGATCTGCTTGATTAAATCCCACCAGTTTCCTAGAAAACGTTGTGTAGAACATTGTCTTTGGTTTTCGCTCATATATGTTGAAAGACTGCCAATACAACAAAGTTTCTCCTACACATATTCTGTAAAGTGTACACACTGCATTTCGTATGATTTGGGCCACAGACATACTTTAGAAACGTGGATCTCAAAATATGGCTATGAGAAGAATGTGACATCACTAAAGAAGATTCAGTATTGTCCCCCTTTACCTTGAAGGTTGCAAATTAATAAATATAAACTCCAGAAGTCATTTTGAAAAGTTTTCACATATGGCCAGTTGTCAAGTGCCATTATCAGATTATTTATGTTTGCAACAAAGAAAAATTCTGGGCCAAGGAATGAGAGGCTGGCTAATTTCCAAAGTATCAAGTTTCCTTTTACTCTATAGTTTCCTGCTTTCTAACCTTCAGTATGGACCTATAGAAACCAGAGGTGGGGGTGGGGGTGGTTGTCCACTGACTCAACATAAACCTAGTTTATTCCAGCTAAGAAAGCCAGAGGCATGTTTGCCCGTTTTCTTAGTCATTTTCTCTTTAAAATGGTTGTTGTCATAACTAGATTTCAGATGGGCCATTGCTTTTGTTCTACTCAAACTTTTGAAAAGTCAATTCTTTTCATAGATTTCAGAGTTGTTTTTTTTTTTTAAGTTTTGTAAGAAAGCATTCTTATTTCTGGGGTAATGGGATATTGACCATGATCTTACAAGTATCAGTGATTCTGCATTAGACTGAATTGGTCAGAATTGTATTTTGTTTTTTTACTGGTGCATTATAATTATACATTAAAGCTGGATTCATTCATTATGCCATATTCATACATGCACTTATCCTAACTACATTTCTTAGAACACATGATTCAATGCTGACCTGTCTAACCATGGTTGTGGCAGTGGGTTGACCCAGTCTTCCTGGGTGGTGGTCCCTGGGAGCACTTTAGTCACCCTCTGAATGAGAAATGTGCTCTCAGTCAAAGTCCTGACCCAGATCACATCCTCCCTTCCTT
The DNA here is from genome assembly GCF_045843805.1 of Urocitellus parryii. Taxonomy (NCBI): domain Eukaryota; kingdom Metazoa; phylum Chordata; class Mammalia; order Rodentia; family Sciuridae; genus Urocitellus; species Urocitellus parryii. The sequence goes on along the minus strand of NC_135538.1, from coordinate 130,424,320 downwards.
CTTTCCACTCTCCCATGTAGTTTCTACCAAGAGCATTGCTTCTTTTTGGCACATTTGCATCTTGGTCTTATTCTTGTCTCTTCCAGCAATGTTCTTTCCAGATAGACCCATGTCTATCTTGTGGCCTCTATTTTAATTGAGATGTCAACTGTTGGCTTAACCAGAAATTACTTCTATTTCAGATGCACAATTCAAGTCTACAAACCTCAAAGATGATTTCAGTTGCAAAGTCCGGCAGCCTTAAGACATTTCCTTGAGGAAAGAAATTTCTGCCATAAATGTATTATGTGGTGGATTAGTTAAATGCATAAATGCATAAACCCTTGGTAAAGGCATAAATGCATAATCCCTTGCATAAATGTATTACCCCTCATGGATTAGTTAACTGGGTTCCTCCACTATTCATTTCTGTTTACTAACTTATAAATTAGTCCATTTGGAACTAACTATGTCATATGATAATGTTGCATCAAACTTTGTAGTACTTCCAAATTATTTTGGCAGGTTGTCTTTGTTTTTCTCACACGAAGAGCTTGTTGTCCATCAGTGCCAATGTGGTGCAAAGCAAATAACTCTGGATTAGGGGTCAAACCCAAATGATTGATCTGGTTCTGCTAACAATGGGTAATAGATAACTTGAAGGCTTGTTGGGGAAAAGAATTGATACCTGAGAAAGTTCCTTATAAATGAAAAATACTTTTAAAAATAATACATAATTGACCAAATAAAAGTAATTTTCTGGATTCTAAAGTGAACTTATTTTATTTTGAAGGAAAAACAAATTTTTGTAATCCCCAAAAGAAGCTTTTAGACTAAAAATCTAGAGGGTCTGGCTTATTTTTTAAAGAAACCTACAGAAAAAAAATATTGCAAATTTAAACAGATTTATGTACCTAACTGCTATGTGTGGCACTTCAGTGGGATCAGAGGCACTGTGAGATCTGAGACAGAAGTTGTTGTGGGTGTTCTGTGTTGGCTTGGGGACAATGGTGCAAGGTGCTCAGTGTTAGCTCAGATCTTTTGTAGAGCAGTGTGGAAGCCCAGAATCATAAGTCATATATCTCTAAAAGAAATGTTGCTTCACACTCCTGTGTCAACTGGTACGGTGAACTTTGTTCAGAGCTGGTTTCACAGCAAACCATCAACATCAAGTTCTTCTGAGAAATGAGAGTGAAGTGTGAGAAAGGCAGTGAATGAAACAATCAAGAAAACAGACAAGGCCATCAGATAGAAAGTGTATGGATCTGAGTGAAGAGTGACAAGAATACGGTCAACGTGAATGCAAGAAATTAGATAGTAGAACTGGGGTGCAGTGGTGCATACCTATCATCCCAGAGGCTCGGGAGGCTGAAGCAGGATTGCAAGTTCAAAGCCAGCCTCAGCAACTTAGTGAAGCCCTAAGAAACTTAGCAAAACACTGTCTCTAAATAAAATATTAAAAAAAGGACTGGGGATGTGGCTCAGTGGTGGGCTCAATCCCTAGTGCCAAAACAAAAAATAAAATAAAGAAATAGACAATAGATAATAATTTAAAAATCCAAGCCAGAGGAAGGTAGGGGAAGCCAGAACTGGCTCTGATTGGGGATGCAGAAGTAACTGACAGACATAGTTAGTGCAGCTAGCCTTTCATCTGACCCTCTTGGTATGGGCATGGGATCAGCTAGGTGGAAGTCTGGTTCATAGTGAGGGCTGTTGATAATTTTGATTTACTGATTTAAATATAGAAAAAGGAAATGAATATTTTTATAAAGCAAAATAAAACTAGAATTCTGGTGAAAAGGTTTGATAAATAGAAAGTTTAAGAAGCTGGGGCTGGGGCTGTAGTTCAGTGGTAGAGTGCCCACCTTTCATGTGTGAGGCACTGGGTTCAATCCTCAGCACCACATAAAAATAAATATATTATATTACATTGTGTCCAACTGCTACTAAAAAGATGTTTTAAAAAAGCTGAGGTTCATTTCCAAAATAATTTTAAATAATTGTACATATTTAGGCAGTAAACATGATATTTTGATGCAAGTATACAACTAGCAATGATCAAATTGGAGTAATTAGGATTTTCATCTCTTCAAACATTTATCATTATGTCTTTGTTTTGGGAAGCTTAGAATTCCTCTCCTCTAGTTCTTTATATCACAAGTTGCTGTAAACTGTAGTCACCCCACTGTGCTGGAGAACATGAAAATTTATATTCTCCTATCTATTAAAGAATGATTGACCAACCTCCCCTATCTCCCCTCTGCTCTCCTCCCTAGCCTCTGGTGATCACTATTATACTTTTCTATGAGATCAGCAAAGTTTCCTGAACTCAGGAAAAACAAAGCAGCGTTACCATCCAGGGTTCTCAAAATAACCAAGGAATTTTCAAATGAAAGGAACATGTGAAAAGTCAGAGCATCTTTTTGATTTTTTTCACTTCTGCCTCTGTAGAAACAACAAAGTGGAACCATTTGGCTGGGTCTCAGGAGTTTGGGAACTCTGATAAAATCGAATTAGAATAGGGAGATGGTGCACTGGAAAAATCATCAATCAGCTCAGCTGGACTTCCAGTGTGTCCAATAATTCCTGAGAAAGATGGGGTTGATAGAGAAAGAAGAAAGCAAAGTATGCAAAAGTTTGTTTTGTTTTTCATGAAGGAGCCTAGAAACAAAGAGGTATGGCTAGTATGCTTGACATCCAGCTATGGGACAATCAATAATGATCATGAAATGAAATAAATGATAAGAGACAGAAAGAAAATGCAGGCAGCAAAATTTTTTTTTAAACTTCATTATTATGCCCATAAATAAAAAAAATTAATATTATGAAGCTAAGTATCTATTTCAGTAGCAGAGTGCTTGCCTAGCATGAATGAGGCCCTGGGTTCTATCCCTGGCATCACAATAAATAAATAAGCAAATAAATTAATAAACACATATACAGTAAGAGAGGAAAAAATCATATACTAATACTTGTAAATTACAATAATATATATTTTGAAAAAATGGAGGAAATATTTGTTGGTTACATTAATGAATAATTACGATTTCTGTTTCTGAGCCTAATATTTTGAAATTTATCAATTATTTTGTCAAACTGAACTTCTTACGCCAGGTTTTCCAATCTCTTTTTATTCATTGATCAAACTAAACTTTTGTTTCATTGCAAAGAGTTTCTTTCACTTTAAGCTACAGATACACAGTAGTTAGGATAGGAAGAGATCTGGAGACTTTTCAGTCTCATTTCTCAACCCATTCTATAATAACATGTGTATGTTTTGGGGTGATTAGTTCTAGTGGCTTTCCAATACTTTTACAGTCAAAAAAAAAACTTTGAAAACAGGTAAACACTCTAAGTGTTCACCTAGCAAGCTGGAATTGAAGTCTCTTACTTGTTGACTATTTTCAATCTAGTCTCAGAACTGTTTACTCTGGAATTGGGTAAAGCATTTTAGGCAGCTCTGCCTGTGGGATGCACTGTGGAGACATCTCTCTGCAAGGTCTCTGTGTGGCAGCAGATGCCCTTAGAGAGCTGCCAGCCATGTTGCTGGGCACTGAAAGCTTTGTGGGTCCCCTGAGCTCTGGTTTCTTCAGGGCCTGCTTTGCTTGCCAGCCCAGGCCACTCCCCTGGGACTCCTGACCACCCCCAAACAAGGTGGGGACTCAAGCCAGTGTGTCTGCCCCTAGGTTCTTTGAAAGGTCAGTTTTTGCTGGGAGCAGCCATGGAGCTGGTGAGAGGAGGAGGGATGGAGCTGTGGTCTTCTTCCTACTCCTGTCACAGATGTGGCCCCCCATAGGTCCACGAGAACCCTGAATTCACTCTGGGTGTGTGTTTTTACTTGCATGTAGTCTACACCCAGAATGCTCTTGGCCCTTCATCCAATTTTACCATCTCCTGCCCAGAGCACCTACTGCTGAGCATCTGTGGTCCCCTCTGCCTATACTTTGTTTTCTGCTCATACTTTTTCTAGGAGCATTTGCTCCTAGAAAATTTGGGAGTGGCTGCTTTCTCTCTCCACCTTGATTACAAAGCCTTTGAGGACAGAGCTGTCCTGTTTAATTGTTCTTTTCCCTGGACGCAATCTACAGGGTGTCAATGGGTCATGGGCCTGGTGGAACTGTAGGCTACTCCTTCCTTGATTCATGGTGGGGTAGGAGTCTCATGAGGGCTCAGTTCGTAGCAGATGTTTGGGCTTTACCCAACCTACACCACCTTACCTTGGAGGGTAATCTCTCCACACAGGCCACTAGGGAAAGCACAGATGACTGGGGCCACATGGGAGTGAAGATCTCTAGAACGCTTTCTGAAGATGAAAGCAGTGAGTCACAGGCAGAGTACCAAATAGCCAGTTTCTGAGACAAATGGGTAGGACAGCTCAGATTCCCCACTCAGACCTGTTTTTAGTATCAACCTCTGAAGCTCTGATGCTTCTTGGAAGCTGGTGGCACTTCCTCTGTCCTGTCACTAAGTCCCAGGCCCCACCCATGGCTGAGGGCCAGAATTTCCTGCATGTAAGGCAACTGCCAGCTCTGTGATCTTTGTCCCTGGGGGCCAAGACTCCCCCAGGATGGACAGGAGGACACAGGACTTGATTACAAAGCCTTTGAGGACACAGCTGTCCTGCTTAATTATTCTTTTCCCTGGGAGCAATCTACAGGGTGCCAATGACTGGCCCTTCTTTGTAGCCTCCTCTGGCAGCATCATCACACTTCTTAAGGACCCCCTGGCCAGGTCCTGCTGGCACCCTCCCACAGGTCAGTTCTTACTGCGCTGCTCCGGTGACATAATCTTGCAGCCCTGTCCCTTGGCCAAAGGGGTCTGAAGGAGTCCTGCCAGACTCTGGTTGCTTCAGCATCCACTGTTGATTTCCTTGCCTCTGGTCCTTGACAAGTCATTTGAGTTCTTTGAGCTAAACTGTTTCCTGCCAGGACCCTGGTACCAGATTGTGGAAAACATACTATCTTAGTTTTGCCTTCTTGGACTAGCACAGCAAGCCTCCAAGCTTAGGCAAATACCCTGCTGAATGGTTTGGGACTCTTAACCTTGCATAACAATGGAGTGTGGGGACAGAAAGCCAACTGCTGATGTGGGTGGAGGCAATTCTGTTTTCCTTCTAGGGCATCCTTTGCAGTCTGGAATGACTAGCATTTCATTAGTTTTGCCCGCCCTACCCCGCAGTACTAGCATTTCCAAAGGATTGGGGGAATTTTAGGTGCAACTTGTCTGGGAAGTCACACTGCTTATATTCTAATTCTAACTTGGCCACTTTCTGGCTGTGAGACTAGAATTCAATTTCTTCATCTGTTATATGAGAATAATAGTAAAACTTGTCTTTCAAGATTGCTGTGAGGATGTGATTTCAAAAGAACACGTTTTTTAGTGTCCACTCTTGTGATCTATTAAGTGCTCAATGACTTGGTGGTGACTGTCCTGCCATCTAGACAAGAGGTTTTTGGAATCAGACACTTAAAATGCCATTTAGGAAGTCTGGCCCAGGCCACATCATTGTGCCACCAGATACAGTGCCCTCTGCCCCTTCCATACCTTCTAGGGAGTTTCATTTATGGCAGACTGGAGTAGAAGTTCCCCACATGAGTGGGTTGCCTCCTCTGGGACTTTCCCAAGGTATTCCAGAGAACTGGAACCAAACCAGACCTCAGCCATGCATGTCTGGCATGTGACTCCCAGGCTCACCTAGTCACCATTTAGGGCCTTGGGTCTCTCATCTGCTAAGAAACCATCCCCAAACTGTACCCTCAGGACCTGCACCTCCCACTCCTGGGTAGGAAGGAGACAATGGGAAGGGGCCCTGAAAAGCAGAGAACAGGCCCCTAAGCTATGGGACAGTGACCGCCACAGTGTGAAATGGTCGCAGTCCACTTTGCAGGACTCCTTTCAGACACACCTGCATCAGCCAAGAGCTGCAGCACAAATAGCAGAGCCATGTTCCTCTCTCTTCTCGTACCTTTCTGCCTTTTCCTCTGTAACCACCTCAGGGCAGCTTATCCCCAAACCAAGAAGAATCCCAACAGCTGACCCCTGACATATGACAGGCCTCCCTGAAGACTCCTGTTCTGAGAAAGCTGGGGGCCACTTGGGCCTGGTGCTGTGAAATACACACCCTTTGCAAAGCAGAAGGTGACATTTTTCTAATGCACATGTAGAGGCCTTCTGATTCTTATTGTCTAAAAAGGCTCCCTGTTGGTGTTTTGGGGAAACCCAGAGCTGGTCAGCAAATAGCAAACCTGCTCACCAGCAAGCACCATGCCTGTTTGTGCCAGCTTCACCACTCCTGGGGGTGGGTGCGAAGGCTGAGGGCAGGGCCATTGGATAGTAAATGGAGAGAGGGCCTACAATCTTATTTCTGGCATGTTCCATGCACCTGGCTGCCTGTTACTAAAGTGCAGTCTGGACGGCTGAGCAACAAATGGCAGGGCCCCTGTAAGCTTCTGTGGCTCCGTGGGCTAAGCTAGGAAGTTGGCAAAATGGTATGATCACCACTGTTGCCAAACACTGTCCCAAAAAACATTATTCCTTGAATATCCCAAAAGAATAAACCTCTCACCCTGAAAACCCTTGCCATCTGGTTTTCTTAAGTCCTTTGTCCACAGGACATGTCCAAGTATGATCCCAACCAAAACTTCTCTTCTACTAATCCAGGCTCTAAGTCATTAGCCACTACCATTAGAATATTGAACTGCCCTGTACTTTCAGGCATCTGCTAAAATAGCTCTTTTGACGTCCCAACTCTAATAACCGAACTTGAAGATTCAGGAAAGTTAACTGTGAACTACTAACTCTTATGATCAACAGTTTGCATAGAGATCTGAAGCCAACATAAACCCCAACTTGCAGATGTTCAAACATGCGCTGGCAATTCTTTCCCCATATGGAAAGTGACACGGGCTCAGCACTTGCAACCTGTCGGAAGTTAATACAGCTGGTTGAGCCTGAGCTGCAAAATAGGACACTAATTGTGATACTGGTAGAAATGACACTGAAATAATTATGTCCTACTATTTGCTGTCACAAAACTCAAAAGCCTCAAGCAGGGGTTGGGAAACAAGAAAGTGAGGCCTCTAGCCCTTTCTGCAAGATGAGACACTGCCAGTGTGTGACCCTCTTCAACCCTGGATTGTGTCTTGGTGCATCTGAGGACAAGGAGACTGCACTGAGTCAAAGAAGGGCATAAAGCTTCCAAGTGACAAGTGACAGGCTTTTTAAGTTTCTTTCTTTCTTTTCTTTTGTTTCATCCTTTCTCTGGGCAATAAAAAGGAAAGGGAAGAGGAACCACCCTCTGCAGTCTTGGTGATTTCTTGTTAAGTACATATATAAATACAAGTGTGTTGAAAGCATGTTCTCAATAAAATTATTAATAACTCTGGGAGGAGCCATATGATGTAGGATGGCAGGGGTGTGGCTCTTGGTGTGTTCCTTATTTCTGTGATTGGAGGCTGGCATGCAGAAGAGCACTTGATGACCACCTCTGGCTGTGGAATGTGGGCTCAGATATCTCCTTGTGTGCTGCCAGGTACCTGCTGTCTAAGCCACCCAAGTGTCTAGGTACTTGACTGAGCTCAGCATGCTCTGAGGCACGGCACATGTGACTCCCCTGGAAGCTAAGAAGTTCTTTGAGATAATAATAATAATAAACAAACAATAAAACACATGTGCACACACACCTCCGTCACCAAAGTCCATAGCTGTTTCTGTGGATGAGTGATATGAAGTATCCCAGAAGTGGAAATTGGGTTCCCTGGCACATAGAAACTAGACAGCACTCAATAAAATTTAAAGGGCCTCTAGCAGGATCCCCTAGTAAGGGAAAAGTGTAAACTCAAGTTTAAAGGGGGATGCTCCAAAAAATGTGACTTAAGTGTCCCAATTCCCTTGGGTAGAGTCCACGAACAGGGGTGGTCTGCCTAGGACACAGGAAAGGCAGTTTCAGGAAGCAAGCAGGAGAGGGATGGGGTGGTGGAGACACCATGGGTGGCACATGTTTCTTTGGCTGTGGCAATAGCACTCTTGCCTGGGGACATGGCCAGATCAGGACAAAGCCCTTAGCTCTCAAACTCTTGTCTGCATACCTCTGGTATGGTATGGTGTGCTTTTGCCATGATAAAGTTAGATTTGAAAAAAAATGTTCCCTACACAATACTCAAGGGATACACTGATTTCCCAAAAGTTCTGATGAGAGGAAGAGATACAGCCTTTCCAGGGGATTAAATTAGTCTTTGCAAAACTAGCATTTTCTCCTCCCCAATAAATTAAGAACTTTTGAAATTTGAATTCTACATTAATTTTCATGAACCTAGCCCTTGGGACTGTGTTCCAGGTGCCTGAACAGTCTTAACTCAGTGGCCCTGAATGGGACTCAGTCAGGTCATTCTTTTAACATTTTCCTCACACCTAACTTAATGAAGGCAGAGGCACACATACCCTCATGCAGCACTGGAAGATGCTGATACAAAAGAACAACTGCATTGGCACTCTGATCCCAGAGAGTAGACAGGCCACTAAGCCTTCATGGCTCTACAGTCACCATGAGTACTTGACTGTCCCCCCTCCACCTCCCTCCTCTCAAGTCCATTTGTCTGCTTGGCCATCTCCATTTACCATGACTGGTTCAAGACAGTTGTTTGTATTCTTTCAAGTTAAAAGCTGAGCATCAAATTAGAATAGCAAATAATGTGTGGCAAATGTTCATGAAATAGTTGGGCTTGTGTATTCCTATGTTAAATGCAGTATTCCAGGGTTCTCACTCTGCTCAGGCAAAGCATAACTTCAATTTCTTTAACCCTGCATTGAGGATCAATTTTTCGTTGTGTCTGTTGTGTGTGTGCACGCATTTTCAGTGCTGGGGAATGAATCCAGGGCCTTGAGCACTGGTTAGGTAAGTGGTTTCCAACTGAGCTACTCCCCCTGTCCAAGGATCAATTTTTCTGCTATGGAGACATTGATTTGTCTTTCCTAGTCTCTACTGTACTATCTACTGGAGGAAAACAGCCTCTGAACTGAGCCAGTAGCAGGTTCAATCTTGCTTTGTTAGCCTTCATAGAAACCCATGTGATCTTCAAGCTCCAACAAAGGAAGAATGCCTTGCACATGATGTTGAACTTGGTTAAGTTGCCCTTTATTAACAAAAATGTGTAGGTTTTGGTAAATTCCACTGTGGAGAACACAAACCATGGGATAAAACATACATCAAGAGACATTTCCCAAGCTGGGGAATTTAAGAACATGAGGAAAGAGTTCACACTGCACAATCCCCTGGTACTGGCTTCCTCCTTGAGTAGTTGTTCATGAGAAACAATTTACAATTCCTAAACAGTAACCAAAACAGTGCAAGAGGGCTCTTGAGATAGTTGTATGGGCGTCAAAAGTCAGGTTAAAAAAACAGACACAGAAGTGGAGTTTTGGTAAAAATATTTTCTTTTGCTAAATAATCTCACAGTTCTCAACGTATTACAACATTACACATGTATGCAAGTTTACAAAACCACTGTTGGACACTTAAAAATAAACTCTATGTTGCTTTTCTTTTTGGCAGCACCAGCCTAAACTTTGCAATATTTCAGAAACTTCAGGTACATTACAGTCTTCTGAGAAAGGCCCAATACTTCAGAATTCCTGGAGTGGCTGTGGAGAAAGAACATTACTGGCAACAAATATAAAAACAATTCAAAACCTAAAGGAATATATGTGGTCATTCATAAATGTTTACACATATTTAACCATTCACTCTAATAGCCTTAATATTTTTCTGTCCTTTCATTGAGGTGCTGGGGATCAAACCCAATGTTTCATACATGCTAGGCAACTGCTATACCACTGAGTTACATCCTTAGCCCTCTTAAATGCATTTTCTGTTAGCATATTTACATTTCTTTTGGTTTACAGAAAAAAATATACTCAACAGGCAAATTGTTTTAGCTGAAGAAATGATTCTAGGGCCACATTTCCCTTTTTGGTTGCACATCTGGGGCCTGTACATGTGCACTGTCAGAGACTTTGTTTTCCTTGGTCCCCAAAGAGCTCACCTTTCACATACCCTCTACATGAACAGGAAAATTGCTCTTCTTATTCAGGAGCTCTTTTTGTGGTGGAATTCGGAGAACCCAGGTTGCAACATCTTTTTAGGGAGAGATTGAGTATATTTTTTCCTGTGGCTCTGCGTGCTTAAGAAATTTAAGTTGGTATAAAGGATTGACCACTGAGTTGGGCACAGCATTCCAGGATGCCTGTTGCCTGGCTGCAAACTGTGGGTGCTCTCACAGCCTGAATGTGGAACTTTGCCCTTCAGAAAGCATTATGGGAACCCAAGTAAAAAATTTAAGCAGCTCAATGATATTGATGTCTTCCCCTTTGGCTTCAAAAGCAATCAGAACTGAACATTTTGAATTATGAGGCAGAATTCACTGGATTAACACAAACACACACCAAAACTTTTCAAACATTATTTAATGAGGTAGCTGAGATCAAAGATCAAATCCACAGCATACACCAAGGAACTTAATAAATGATCAGGCATTTTGAAATGCAAACATCTACAGTGTCTAACAAATATTCTTCCTTTCCATTTCCTGTAGGTACATGCAAACCTTGAGAAAGGCCCTGCAAAGTGAGAACAGCAAGGCTGGGAGTGCATGAAGCTGGACAGGAGGAGACAGGAAGGGCCCAACAATGTATGCCAAGTTTGGCTGATGTACTCCTGCTCATCATGGAATTCAATCAAGGTCAGTCTTACATGGAACAAACATCACTTAGAACCCAGACACATGATGGGTGGCCTTGACTTGAGGCAGCAAGGAGTACAGGGCCTGGTGCACTTATACTAAGCTTGAGGCAATACTGAGTATGCCCTCCACCCCCCAACACCTTCCAGGGTCCCTGGAGCCACCTTCCCTCAGGAGGGGTCTGGGCCCCATCTTTCCCTACTATCCCATCCCAGGTTCTGGGAGAGGCTATTGCTTTCAGCTGCTCATCCCCTGAGTTCTCAACCTCTGCTCCCAGGCATAGAATATCTTCCATGCTGCTTGCTGAGAAGCTTTTCAGAAGTCAAATTCAAATGCCTTCCATTTGGAGCCAAAGGGAAAGGTGGCCATGCCAATCCTGGCAGCGTGAATTTTATGACTCCCAGCAATACGAACATTCAGAGCTCACCCACGTAGACACATTCACCTGCACACACCCTCACACAATGCATACCCTTCTACACGCTCACAGGCATACACTCTCACATGTTCTTAAGTGTTGTACATATGCACTCACTGACAAGTGCACACGTTGTGTGTGTGAGCCCAGTAGCATCCCAGGTACAGCAAGCTCAGGTGAGGCCATGATCCAAGGTCAGGGGGAAAGGTGGGTGATGTAAAAGGACTCGGGACTGGGTGGGGTCACTGGGGAAAGAGCCCTGAGCTGTCCACTTTGCAGTGGTCATTCACTTTGCAGTCCTTGGAGGAAGTAGCCAGCACACCAGCACACCACAGGGAGCCTGCAGGCAACCCGGAAGACAAGCAGCAGGAAGGAAGGCACCAGATCCCTCTGTGTTAGGTTTCTGTGGTATAGTTATTGTAGGCCAGGGGAGGCAGGGCCGAAAAGCTGCTCCACCGCCTGGTGCCAGGTTGGGACTCCACACGCCCTTGCTCTTTATATTTACCCAGAATGTTTTTGGCTTCTTCTGCATCCCGCAAAGGATTCTCCCCATATTCTTCCTTCAGCCACTGCCGATACTGTAGAAATTGGAAATAAATTTGAAATGTCACACACCTGCATTCACCGTGACTTTCACCTGTTACTTAATGGTCGAGATGATGGCACACATAAACAGGGAAATCAAAGGGCACTGGGTAATCACAGCTAACAGAAATAACTGTTCCTTCAAGGTTTGGGCCTGAGGACATAAAAATAAGTCAGACCAATGCATCTACTTGACAGACTTGGATGGAGCAGTTACTGTCTGTTGCTGAGGGTTCCTTACAAGAAACAAGTGTCTTCATGCTATCTGTTTAATACTGGCAGCCAAGATTAAATTGCTGAATCCAGAAGAAAAACATGGAGAATTTTTACAATTCAGTAATTTTATAAAGAAGAACCTAAAATCTGAGTTTACATGATTAGTGGTGAACAATATTCCCTACTACCCTCTCCTGGCTAAATACATCTTTAAAAACTTAAAGGCTAAATGAATTAAAAGCAAAAAAGAAAAGCAAGCAAGCAAAGCAAATGAAGAAAATGATACTTCACTGAAAGGAAGAGGAACATGCTAATATTAGGAGTACCAGGCGTAAGGAAAATGACAAGGGATATAAGACCCCTATGGCTGTAGCTGGGGCACAATGGATTGGTGACAACTTCCGTGGGGATAAAGGTGAGCACCCTTGAACCCAATATCCTCTGTGGGCCTCTTCAGTTCCAACCTTCTTGATTCTGGGACTGAAGGAATTGTCCCAGGGCAGTTGCCTGCATCTGAAAAGCCTTGTGCAAATGAGCATTACTTACCTGGTGGACTTCATGTTTCTCAAACTCCTGGAGCTGCCTCTGGAAGCCCAGATTGGGGTTGGCACAGGATCTCCCTGCACGCACAGTGTGCAGGGCATCCTCCCAGCCAAAGTCCGTGACGGTCATGATATAAGCAATCACCAGCGTCACACTCCTGGAGACCCCAGCCAAGCTGCAGAATGGAGAGGGTCATGAGTGCAAGGGCAGTTTTGGAACCATGGGTCTGTCACCCAACCCATTTTGGGGCTGGGGATTCAGAGCATCTCATTTTAGGGAGTCTTCCTGCTTTGGATTACACATGGACAGCATGAAAGTACGTTACCAGGAAATCCTTTGGAAACATAACAGTTTCCGCCTACTCTGTGCCACTAGATCTCAGGCATCCTTTAAACATTTTGGCCTCATGCTTCATTGATTTTCTATAGGATAGAGCTACAGACACTTCTACCTTATGATGTTCAATTGCTCCTGATCCTCTTCTCAGACACTTCCTATTTTTTTGGTCAAATAAAATAACTCAAATATACCAAGGGGACTTGAGGCTTCCTGGACCTGTGGAACAAGTCCATTTATAAACTGCATTAGTTTAGAATGTGTCATGGTTTTTAAAAATCTGGTTTGGTTTTCTTAGCGACATGAGGGATAAAACTGATTTTTAGAACCCATGAAATCCAGAAGCCCTTAGAAAATCTTACTTTTGTATTTTTCTTGATATAATTGAGCAGAATACTAGAGCAGGCACACTGCAAGTGCTCTGGGGCCTGGGGTCAGATGCTCTGTGGCACTAACGGTCAACTCCAGCAGGCTAAGTAAGGAAACTATTATGGTTTGGATCTGGGATGTCTTCCAAAAGCTCATATTAAAAACATGATCCGTAGTGTAGCCAGGTTCACAGGCACTGATTGGATCATGTGGGCTCTGACCTCATCAGTGAATTAATTCACATGATAGATTAATCCACTGGTAGCTGGATGGACTACTGAGAGGTAGGACTTAGTTGGAAGAAGCAGGTTACCGAGGGCATGCCTGGAGGGGTTTATTTTCTCCGGGACCCCTTCCTCTCCCTCTCTCTGTTTCTAGGTTGACATAAGCAGAACACTTTCCTCTGTTGGGCCCTTCTGCCATGATACTTCTGCCGGGAAGCTGGCCAACCGTGGACTGAATCCTCTTAAACTGAGAGCTAAAATAAACTTTTCCTCCTCTCAGTTGTTCTTGTCTAGTATTCTGGTCACAGTGGCACAAAGTTGACTAACATAGAGACCAATTTAAAATACATATGCAAATTAAGGCAACCATAGAAAAGTTGTGCTTTGACAGACTTAGAGTGTTCCAGCAACGGTTTAAGATTGGGAAGTCTAGCAAATGTCTCATTTTTAGAAAAGCCTTATAATTAGATGTATATGGTGGTGTTAAATATGAATTTCTAGACTATCTGGCCAATACATATTTAAATAATAATAACATAATTAATAATAATAATAATAATAACACCACTACCTTACTCCTAAGTAGTAGTTCTTTATATAAGGACTTTATATAAAAAACACTAAGGGAGTTTTACAAAAATAAACCCTCGTAGCAAGGCTATAACCCTGAATATCTGAATTCACCAGGAGCATGGAAAAGCCCAGGGGTTGGAATTTCAGAACTCCCCTTTATTTTACCTCCAAATGCACTCATAGGTGCTTTAAAGTCAAATGTAACTGAACATAAAAAACAACCATTTGTATGTGTCACATTTCCTACTCTTTTAAAAAGTGAAATGAAAAATCACACTATTTCAAAGTTGTATAAATTGGCAGAACACCACTCTTGAAGTCACTGAAATAGCTCATTCCCCGACCAGCCTTCAGAACACATTGCAGTTGTCTTAAGTGGCTTCTCTGGCTATCATGCATGGGTTCTCTCGGTCCTGACAGGGCTGCCACCAACCTTAGTAGCAACACTCCCAGGAGTTGGCTTCACATTTTCAAAGAGTTTTGCACTGCAAGGGTGGCTGTTTTGGGCGAAATCAAAAAAGATTGTTGTGCTTTAAGATAATTAATGCCACACCTTATTCAAAGGGAAAGGGGGCAGGTCCAGCCTGCACCTTCATAGACAACAGAGCCCTGCATCCAGAATGTTGACTACTAGTTCCCCAGACAAATTAGCTATTACCATGATTACTACTGGTAACACAAATGACATTCCCCTGAGAACTTACCATGTACCAGACACAATATTTGCCAGGCATAAGACCAAGAGTTTTATATGCATTCTCTGGGTTGAGTATGTAGAGTAACTTTCTTTTCACAGTATGTATATGTGTGCATAGTTGTCTCTTGGTGTCCATGGGACACTGTTTCCAGGACACACCCCAGATACCAAAATGCTCAAGTCCCTTATACAAAATGGCATAATATTTGCATAGAACCCACACATATCCTCCTTCATACTTTACATCTTCTCTGGATTATAATGTAGAAATACAACATAAAGGCTATGTCAATAGTGGTATTTCTTAAGGAATAATGACAAGAACAAAAAGTCTGTACATGTTTCATATAGAGGCAACATTTTCTTTTCCTGAATGATTTTGATTCATGGTGGGTTGAATCATGAATTCAGAATCCATGGATAGGGTGCATCAACACTGTTTCTTTCTTTCTCTCTCTCTCTCTCTCCCCCCACCATCTCTATAAAATATAGAAGAGTGTAGGTAGATAGTTGTCAATAAACTAATTCTGAGTCTATTTAGATTGTTTCAAAGAAAAGTAGTAAGCCAAACACTCTTAAAAGCCCCAGGCTGTAAATGGAGAGGAAATGGCCATATTGGTGTTACAGTAATACATTACTAAACACCCACATTTGCAATCAAAATTCTCTAGGAAGAAACAGTGCTTTGAAAAGGTCACTGAGGTTTCAGGGATGAACCTACAGAATGGGTAGTTGTCTCTTGGTGTCCATGGGACACTGTTTCCAGGAGGCCGTTCTGATGAAATGTTAAGACACAGGCTAGCAAAAAACAGTGTCTGTTGACTAGTAACCCTCACAGTCCCTATAGAAATCCTCACAGTGAGTAAAATGGAAAACAACAAAAAGAAAAGCAAAACCAGGTAGGGTTTTGTTGAAACAAAAACAGGCAATGACTAATGCATATCTGGGAGAGGTGGAATGTATGTTTGAGACTCTGGGTTTAGGAAAAAACATTAGGAGATGAAATAATCACACAGAGAAAGACACTCATGAGACATCAAGCTAAGCAGAAAATACTAAGTAAGGTATTATTCAGAAAGAAACATACGTACCAGTGCACCAGACAGCCCTCACCTTGGAGTCTGCACTCATGAATGAATTTAATACTTTCTTTGAAATGTCGTGTCCTAGGCACAGGATAAAAAAGAGAAAGAGAGAGAGAAGTGACATAGACTTTACTCAACATATAATGAAAAGAAAAAACCACCTAACACCTTTCTGAAAGAGCTCAAGAGTCCTACACCTTCAAAACCTGGTCAACTATCTGAGACCAGGGCTGCCTGAGCCTTAGAATGGGTCACAGGCATGCTGAAGTCTGGGGAAGGCTGCCCATGGTGTGGAATTTTTAGAATTTCTCTACAGAACATCCATGAAACACAAAGTTGTCATTTACTGGTAGTTCTGCTCAGCCTGCTATGTTCAATCCAAATCAACAGCTCAACCAGGGACCTTCATGCTGGCTGTGAATGCAGTAGAGCCAAGTGAACTTGATAAGGAAGGCGTCCAGGCCGTGTGTTCCCTGTCCTAGAAGATAGTTTACTTGTGACAACCTGAGAAGCCTAAAAGCATCCTCCCACAATGGACTGTCCAGATTTTGGTAGTTCTGTCTGTCTGTCACTGGACAGCTATGGGGAAATGGAAATTTCACCTCTGATCCCTGCTCTGCCATTCCCTGTAGCTTGGGGAATGCAACTCAGAGATTAGGCATGACCCCTCAACGGGGTGGATCGGGTCATGTGTATCAACCTATTCTGAAATTCTAAATGATTATTAATGCCACAATCCTTCCTTCTTCTGACCCTCAGATTTTTGGGCCATCCCTTTCACTAGTCACTTATTCAGCTCCTAACTGTTGAGGAAGTGCCTATTTATACGTCCTTGCTCACAGGCATGGGCCGCTCCTTTCTGAGCAGCTTTTCAGAGGTCAAGTTCAAATGCTGGGTTGTTTGAGATACAAATATGGGGACCCACTTTGATGAGTTCCCAACTGGTGTGTGTGTGCCCTATACTACATGTACAGCATTCTGGACTGAGCTGTGGCCTAACTGCAGGTACTCCAGTGGACCAAGTACCTGCTTTTAAAGTACATTCTATCTTTGACTGGCTTCTACAGCAGTAAAACACCAAAAGCTACCCATGAACTAAATACATTTCCATTTAAACACCGAGTACTGACTATCTGCCTGGGATGCTGTTAAGCTTCAAGACATTCAGTGACAAATAAGATGATGTTTCTGACTGCTGAATTAGAGGGCAAGTGCAATGAATCAGAACAGGAAGCTCAGGTGTGGTGTAACAACTCTCAGCTACTAACTACAGAAGAAACCCAAAAGCCTCACTGGAGGTGCTCACTGAGATGGGGATGGATGGGAGGTAGAAGACATTTTAAACCTGCACACATACATACATAAGGAACCCAGGCACCCATGTTCTGTCCACAACCAAAGTGTTGCTTCAGGTGGAAAGTCCAAGTAGGCTAACCCAAAGATTCCAGACTCTTACCTGAAGGGTCTAAATAGCATGACACTGCAAGATCAGCTTTCCATAAGTGTCCTAAAGACAAATGCTCCCAGAATATAAATTTATCAAGTGACTCAGAATTGCAACATTTCCCCAAACACTGGCTTTGTACACAGCAGGCAAGAAAGCATTCTTGCTCTAATCTTGAAATCTGAAGTTTTAGTACTGAGAGACCTCAGAGGAGCCAGGCAGCAAAACTGAGTGCAAAGAGGGGTGAAATGGGGCGCTGGGCTTCCCACTGTGGGCTGCAGGAGGGAGGGAAGGCTTGGTGCTGATAGAGCTTCCTATCTCTCAAGCAAAACCAGCCACTGAGAGGTGACAGTGAAGCATTCTGATCTGGAAGTACTGGATATGTGGCAAGACATGGCCAGTTGCCCTGGTTGTGGGGGACAGCAAAGAGCTCAGGCCTGGGGAATGGCCTAGTTTCCCCTAGCTACGGCAATGGAGAAGGAAAGGGAAGGCTACATGTACGTGGTGATTTCTGGAAAAGTGTTCCCTTCCTGATGAAAGGAAATTAATCGATCTTTACCTCTAGTTTCTTGCCAGGGAACGGCAAGAACCATGCTCAAGGTTGTATCACCACCTGTGACCACAGTGACAACTCCCCAGAGTGAAAGGACAGCAGGATGGAAAGGCCAGACTCCTAGAGGACATCCAGGGTCTGCTGCCCAGGCCTGGGAGTACTACTAGCAGGCTTCCTAGCAAAGGCCTCTATCCCTGAGGACACAGTTTTCTACTTATGGCTAAATACACTCTCCCTGATAACAGCAACTAATTTATAAAACTCTGGGACAATTTGTGTAGTCTAGAAGTAGCTCCCAGGTTATTCAGATTCCAGGGCTCTCTCTTTTTTATTTTATTTATTTAAAAAAATAAATGACAGTGGAATGCATTACAATTCTTATTAAACATATACAGCACAATTTTTCATATTTCTGGTTGTATATAAAGTATGTTGACACCAATTTGTGTCTCCATACATGTACTTTGGATAATGATGTCTATCACATTCCACCATCCTTGCTAATCCCCTGCCCCCTCTCTTCCCCTCTCACCCCTCTGCCCTATCTAGAGTTCATCTATTCCTCCCATGCTCTCCCTCCCTACCCCACTATGAGTCAGCCTCCTTATATCAGAGAAACATTTGGCATTTGTTTTTTTGGAATTGGCTAACTTCACTTAGCATTATGTTCTCCAACATTATCCATTTACCTGCAAATGCCATGTTTTTATTCTCTTTTATTGCTCAGTAAAATTGCATTGTGTATATATGCCACATTATTTTATCCATTCTTATACTGATGGGCATCTAGATTGGTTCCACAGTTTAGCTATTGTGAATTGTGCTGCTATAAACATTGATGTGGCTGTGTCCCTGTAGTATGCTGATTTTAATCCTTTGGGTATAGACCGAGGAATGGGATAGCTGGGTCAAATGGTGGTTCCATTCCCAGATTTTCAAGGAATCTCCATACTGCTTTCCATAATAGTTGCACCAATTTGCAGTCCCACCAGCAATGTAGGAGTGTACCGTTTTCCCAACATCCTCGACAACTCTTCTTGTTGCTTGTCTTCATAACAGCTGCCATTCTGACTGGAGTGAGATATCTTGGAGTAGTTTTGATTTGCATTTCTCTAATTGCTAGAGATGATGAACACTTTTTCATATATTTTTTGATTGATTGTATATCCTCTTCTGAGAAGTGTCTGTTCAGTTCCTTGGCCCATTTATTGATTGGGTTATTTGTTTTTTTTGGTGCTTAGCTTTTTGAGTTCTTTATATATCCTAGAGATTAGTGCTCTATCTGATGTGTGATGGGTAAAGATTTGCTCCCAAGATGTAGGCTCTCTGTTCACCTCACAGATTTTTTCTTTTGCCGAGAAAAACTTTTTAGTTTGAATCCATCCCATTTATTGATTCTTGGTCTTAATTCTTATGCTATAGGAGTCTTATTAAGGAAGTTAGGGCCTAATACCACATGATGAAGATCAGGACCTACTTTTTCTTCTAATAGACGCAGAGACTGGTTGAGTGCAGGGGGTGGCCAGGGAAGGCATGTTCCTTTGTCCACCAGGTTGTCCACACTGTGACCCCCAAGAGATCCTCACACAGCTGTAACCTCTGATCTTGCTTATTATTGTGGGGTCTCTTCCCGTTTGGGGAGCATTGGGTCTGTGAGCACTGGCAGCCAAAATAGCAAAAGCAAATCTAGAAATGATGACAACTACCTGGATGAATGAGTAAACCACAGAGCCCTTCAGAAAACACTGTGAAGACACAAGTTAGTAGAGACCCTCTCTGATCCAGAGCAGGACTTGGAGTCTTGGAAACATGCCTGGTTGGGGCTCATCAAGGTCTTACAAAGAGAATAACTAAATCTCTTTACTGAAGGCTCAAAGTAGGACAACTTGTTTTTACCCCTGTACATTGCAAACCACAGGTATGATGAAATCAGGCTTCCTACAGATTATGCTATTGATCCTCCACCTTTAAAATAAGGGAAGGCTGTGCTCAGCTGGGGAATATCCAAACCTACCCTGAGTCCAGAACAGGTGAGCAAAGAAACCTAGGAAGCAGAGGGGAGATGTTCCCCACTCCTGGCTCCCTGCTGGTTCTTTCCTCCTTCTGGTCTGCCCATAACAAGGGTTAAATACAAGACAACCCATGGTATATGGCTCCCATCCACCACTCTGTTGGGGGGAAAGGGCTGCTCACAGTCTCAATCCAGGGGTATGAATAAAACCCCTGAGGGGGACTGCTCAGAGCCCCACTGTGAAACTTGACTCATGCACATAACTAGGCACGAGGCCAAGTTTGGCAGACATTGCTAGAAATGCCTTTTCCAGGAAAAGCCAGGAGGCAGGCAAGCTCACTGGTATAAAACTGTGTGCTGCTGACAGTATGCGGTGGGTGTGGGGGGGTTTATTTCCAGGGAAGCCAATGACATAAGCCCAAGCTCTGGTCATTAGACACCCTCCACAGTGGGAAATACCCACGGCCTGGGTTCTTCTATTGCTCAACTCCGATTTGAAGCAGAAGCACAAATCTGAGGCACCATGCCACCGTGAGCTATTTCAATGAAGGCAAGTTCCCTATTCTTGTTCTTTATTTGATTGCAGTTAACCTTTGCTTCCATACAAAGACATGTTATAAGCTCTGTATGCAGAAAATAAGCTAAGAACATCCAGAAGGAAGCATGACTTCCAGGTGTGTTACACTTACCCACAGCACCTTGGTGTCATCATGCCCTGCTTCTGCTGACAGACCTGGGAGGACACCTTAGTGAGTGGCAGGAGTGTGTCCACAGACAGGTGGCCTCTATGTGGACTCAGCAAACAGCCCAGCAGCAGCCAACTGTCCCCCTTCCAGCTCAATGACCAGTGGCACTCACCCCCCATCTCTTTGCATCAGACAACAAAGTCAGTGACCAAATGGGCCTTTCTGACCTTCTGAGAGTTCAAGAAGGACAGTGGATGGCTCTCATAAACCACATCAGAGGATTCTCATTTTCAAAGCCAATAATTACTTCTTGCTCCAAGAGCGTGAGATTTGGAGGCTATGATCCCCATGGTAGGACAGGAAACAGTCAGGTCCTACTCACAAGAACTTTGCTTGCTGCAGTGGGAGCCCAGGGATCTGGCTGAGACCTTGAATGACAGCTAGTTTACCACAGAACTAGTGGTACCAGACTAGGCTATATTGATAGTGAAGACTACAGGAAGGCAGGCTGCGCCCCCTTCTCTTCAACTGAATATGAATGTGTGTCTTCAACTGAATATGAATGTGTGTGTGTGTGTGTGTGTGTATGTAGAGGAAAGTATACAAATGAAAGCAATAGAGAAAATTCCAGGAAAGGCAAACGCATGCGTGTATGTATGTGTGTGTGTATATATATATATATATATATATATATTTTTTTTTTTTTTCCTCAGAGTGGAATGTTAAAAAAGAAAAAAGAGGAAGCAAATGGGTAAGCTGTTTATCTGGGCTCAGATTCTGGAAGGTGGGTCACAGATCAGAGCTGCTTCCTCCTGGGGTAAACTTATTCCAGGCTCCCCGGAACTACCTTGGCCCACCTTCCAGCTGAAACTCTGCAGGTGAAGCCCTCAAATTCCCCTCATCCCAGAAGCAGCAGGAGAAGATTCCTTACCATACAGATATAGTGAGGCTGCTCTATCAATCCACAGCATTAAACACAGAGAAGTAACCCACATCTATATCAATGATTCCCTGACTTTTATATCTCATATAATGTCAACATAAAAAAAAAGGTGAAAAATAGCTCAGGCATAGGGCATGTATCTAGCATGAGTGAGTCCATGGGTTCAATTCCCAGTACCAAAGGGGGGAAAGTGTACACACACACACACACACACACACACACACACACACACGTATTTTGGGGGATGCATATGCCATGTATTTTTATTTTGCCAGATCAGGTCATTTTAGAAGTAAACTTGACAAACAAAATAAATATATTCCTAAACAACTCCCTACCAATTACTGTATCATTTCAAATAGGAATAATTCAACACCAAAAAATAAGGACATAGCCTAAGACTAAATGTTCTTTGGGTTAATAAATAAGGTCATATGAGAGACTATTATACCTTTTCCAGAGTTCTCATTTTTTCCTTGACCAGGAGAATGCTACTTTGTGGGCTGGCAAAGTCCTCAGGAATTGTCTGAAAACAAGATCCCAGTAGCCTAAGGGCTCATCTAGTTCTGAACTTACAGAATTACTCTTTAATAATTAACGTAAATAAAAAAGTAAATGAAAGAAAAAGGGAGTTGGAAATATACATAGTATCAGTTAAACTAAAGAAAACATAGACAAAAAGATAGGGAGGTAGACTAAGGGCAAAGAAGTTTCCTGATGTTTTAAATAGAAGCTCTCTGTACTGCTAATGCTTCTACTCTCCACAAAAACCTCAAGAAATTTAGAGACCTGCTCAATTCTCAAACCACTGAATGTTACAAAGACTACTGTAATGATGCAACCTATGGACTCTATAGCCTGGTAAACACCAAACTCCCTTGGACTTGACAGAGGAGGAAGAAAGAGATGTTATTTATATAGTAATTACCAGTTTAATATATACTGAAATAACAATGAGCAAATACAGGTTAATATACACTCAACCATTCACTCTCAAATTACATAAACACTCTTTACTTGAGTAGATAGAAGGTATAATCTAGTTTTTGGAAATGCTTAGTGTTTAACGAAAAACACTTTTGCTTATATCATCTTGCTTAATACTATAAAAATCCTGTGAGTTAAGCATTTTGTCGATGAGAGAAGTTAAGAAGACTTACTTATAAAAACCCAGAGAGAAAGCAAAAGCAAATGTATATTTCCAAAAGCTTAAATTCACTAACCCCTCAACACATGCCACTCGGGGAGCATGCAGCGTGTGCATTTGTCACCCACTTGAGGATGTCTCTAATTAAAACAAAATCATACAAAAACACCATACTGGGTCTGTGGGGCTATTAGGATGTTGAAAACTTGAACTTTTACATTTCCTGAGTTGGCAAGACTAGGTGGTTGGGGGAACTGAGCTAAAATTTTATTTTAATGTTATCTCAAAACAGGTTTCTGCATTTTGAGTTCCTGGAAGATCAAAGAGGGAGATTCTTGAGGATTAAGGCCAAGGCAAACAGCTGACCTTTTTGGGCAGTTTGTAGCAACTGACTGTCAAGTGACAGCAGTCAGTTTCAAAGGTCACATATCTCTTATTAAGCATACCAGCCATAATTCCTGTTGGTTTAGAGATTTGTAGGGTAAGATTTAGAATACAAAATTATATTCAAAGTTGGAATAATATTTTAAATTGATATATAAGTTTAAAACAATATGCAATATGGTCTTCCAGAATTTATTTTTTTCACTGAATAGAGGAACTCTTAGGCATCAGAAATGCAAGGTGGCTAGACTAAAGAGCTACTATTTCTAATTGTTTAGGTTCCCCAGAGCAGGCTTTACAAGTGACAGACATAATTTCTCTGGTTTTTGTTATATAGAACATTAAGAATATTTGTTTCCTGACCATCCACATTGGATAATAATACAGAAAGTGAAGGTTCATTATTACCTCCTAATACTTGGTGAATAATAAATCCAGTATACTCTAAATGATTAGATCACAGAGAGTCTGTGATTCTGCCAAGCATTAACTTTAGGTTAATCTTTGATTATATCATGAAAACATTCTCACTGCTATCATTTGAGTGGGTCCCCTGCAAATTCATGTGTTGGAACCTTAATTATTTAGTATAGCAGTGTTGGAAGGCGGGGCTTGGTGGGAGGTGTTTGAGTGATAGGGACAGCACCCTCAAGAATGGATTAATGCTTTTTTTTTTCCCCCCACAGGAATGGGTTTTAGGTATCACAAAAGTCTGACCCTCTTTTTTCTTTTCTGAACATACTTGCTTGTCCTTCCTCCTTCTGCCATGTTATGAAAGCAACACAAGCCTTCACCAGCGACGGTGGCCCAATCTTGGATTTCCAGACTCCAGAACCATAAGCCAAAATAAACCTCTTTTCTGTATAAATTACCCAGTCTCAGATATTCTGTTATAACAATAGAAAACAGACCTAAGACTCTCATCATTAAAAAAATGCAATGCTTCCCAGTGGAACACTTAAAATAGGTAAAGCAAAATCAAGGTATTTGATAGGCTGTCTTTGAACAAACCATATATACTTTGAAGTTCCAAACTGAACTTCACAATCTCCACATAACTTCAATACAGTAATAACATTTAGAACTACGGATATTAGGGTGTCCAAAGCCTTCCCTATGCGTAAGCTCTGCAGTTACCAGTGGACTAACAGCAAAAGTTTCCCTAAAGAGCCATACAAGTTCCTATAAGCAAGACTCTCAGTTGTAGGCTGTCCAGCTTTCCCCACTTTGATGAATTATGGTCTTGACTTCCTTTTGCAGCCCAAACAGAAGTTGTACTACTGTTGGACTTCACAAGAAACAGCAATGTGAACATATTCTCTGCCCTTCAGCTCCAAATATTGTGCTCGAGCACCACATTGCCCTGAGCCTCCTGAACTAGGTAGATTCCAGTCACACTTTGATCCAGGTACAGGAAAAGGGTTAAGAGGAGAACCACCAGGCTTCACAGGACTGCTTTACATATTTGGGTTATAAAAGTGCTGATTTAACCTTATGAGTAGTCCTTAAAGCCCAGGGATGACCGTGTTTGAGCTAGTTTTGTTAGAATATTTGCACTGATCCATGAGACCCTGGAACTTAAAGAGGAAGCTGTTGTATCCTTTTGTCTCTTTTGTCTTTCCATATAAGCATATCTTCTGAGCAATGAATAGGCTTCCTGGGCACCAAAGCTTGTTATTTCAACAATCTTTTCCGTAACTCTCAAGATACGTTAATACGCCTTAAGTAGAAACATACCCTTATTTTTTAAAGTGCCTTGAGTTCATGGAGAATATATTTACATACATATGCTGATCTCAAATCTTAAAGGAAGGCATTTTTCCAATGGGAGAAACTGAGGTGTAGATGAGTTAAAATGACTGGCCTGAGATAAATGAAACTGGTTTTAGATCTTTGGACATCTGGGTCTATTCTTACTTGTCTAAACTGCAGAACCTTCAATGCTTAAATACGATCATTGTCTGGGACCTTGAAGATAGCGCTCAGCACCTAACAAAGTTGATATCCTGGGGCAGCAGGACAGTTGGGCATCTGCCCTGACAACTGATTGACCCTGAACAGGTTATAATTTGATTTTGTAGAATCAAATTTCTTATCACCTATTGACAAGTTCAGCAGTATGGCAAAATCTTGGTTCAAGATAAGAGTAAAACAACCATTCTAAAAATAATCACCAAAACATGGGCAGAAGAATGCTGTGGGCTTCGGAGAAAGGCAGTGGCTCACTTCCTTCCGTACAGACCAGGCCCTTCCAACCACTTCTGTTTCTTGACACGACTAGTAACCAGGGAAGTTCTTTAACACTTCTCCTCCTTCTAGGCCCAGCCTACTACTTTGTTTTCCTAGTAAAATACCTCCTCCACTATCTTCAATATTAAAGATTCACTTTTCTGTGAGCATCAAGAGTCAGTGTGGAAACCTCCTACCTACTGAGTCCTTTCCTGGTTGAACTCTATGCCACCTGTTCACTGCCCTGCCACCTCACCCTTCCCCACGTCAACCTGTCTGACTCTAGCCCTGTATTTTCTTCAAACAGGTAGATCTCACAAAATTCTTATATATTTTTTTTGCTCTCCTATAGTGAAAACTCAAGGTGGAATGATGTTCCAGCCTCTGAAGATTTTCAGAAAGGCCAGTCACTTTGGACAGGTAACACGAGTATGTGTTGTATACTACTGATATGTAGGATGTGCATGCATTAGCACTCAGGAGCTAAGAGGGATGAATTCTAACAAGGTTGTGAACCCCTTAAACTCCCAAACATGACCAGAGCTTATAACTTTCCTTAAAATGCAATAGTATGTAATTCATTGTGCATTTGACCTCCAGTGTCTGGCACTGGGCCAGTCTGAGAATCAGTGCCTGGGTTTTCTCTTAGCCATGCTTGCTTGGCATGGCTAAGAACTTCTGTACCCAGCCTGTCATCCTGCAAGGGAAACATCCATGCTTCAGGATACTATACTCTATTGCCTGCCAAGTCTTTTCTGGGGTCAGTTCTGGGCAGCCAAGGGTTAATGTTACAGCCATAACTGCTGTGGGTCTCTGGATCCCTACCCCTTCCCTGCCGAAGCCTGGTAATATTACTACTCCTCACATGACTATTGTTATCTGGAAAGGGTCGCAATTGTGAATCTTTCTTTATAGGTACAAACAGGGTCAAAATGACATCAAAGATTTCCTCAGCTGTAAAGAAATAGAGGACTGGATTTTCCTAAATTGGAAAGATCTATTCACCCAACTTGGATGGGCTTTAGATGTATGCTATTCCACATGGTGGCTACTATCCCATGTGGCTATTGAGCATTTGAAATGAAGATAGTTCAAGATGAGATGAACTGTTAATGTAAAAGTGCATATCAGAGGCTTGAGACCAAGTACAATAAAATAATACAAAAAATCTCATAAACTTTTTGTACTGAGAACATATTAAAATGCTCACATTTCAGATAGATTGAGTTAATTAAAATATATAATTAGAATTAATGTTGCCTATGTCTTTTTGCTTTTTAAAATATTGTTTCTGGGAAGTTTAAAATCACTCGTGTGGCTTGCATTTGTGTTCCAGTGGCTCACATTTGATTTCTATTGGACAGCTCTGCTCCAGGCAAAACTCCGAACTTTGAAAGTTTATTTTTTATTGGTGCATTACAATTATATATAATACCAGGGGTTTGCTTTTAGAGAAAAGACGAATGTACTGAAGATTTGGTTTCAGGTATCCTTTTTAAAAATTAGACCCTTCTTGTGGACATCTCATCCATCAAACAGTCAGCTAGAACTCTGCAGGCTGGCTTATTACTTCTTCTCTGGGACAAAGTTGTGTAGGGTCCCCTGGGCTCTCACAGTCCTTTACTTATTTGATTTTATAGCCCAGTATTCATTTTCAATATCTCCAGATAATACAGAAAAGTGAAAAACTTACAGGTTTTGAGATGGTGAATCTGCTGCTGGAATGCACAGGTATTTAACTCCCTGTAAAATGATAAAATATAAATAAAAATGAAAATATTATAGTCAGTGTATAAAATATTTGAATAAACTATAGCTATTTACTCAGCCAAAAAATTAAAAAAAAATAAAAAGGAGAAGTTTTTCATTCATCTTTTGTTGCCAAGGAACTAGAGAAAAACTAATTAAAGTTCCTGGTTCTTTTCTGTGGTTTTGCTTATAAATATGGTCTAGTTTGCAAACAGCTTGTAGGTTTAGACAAAATTCAAAGGGTTTCAAAAAAGTGAAAACTGAGTACTTTTCAGTAAGTGTCAACAAGTTTCAAAATTATCATCTTACATACTAGTACACATATTCCACATTTCCTATATATGTCATTTAGGATCTTGAAAATCCAAAAAGGAAGCACTGTTAGTCAAAACTTTAGCACAATGGCTAAAAAGTGTAGTGTCATGTTATAGCTTTCTATGTTAATTTTAGTATCATGACAGCTACAATTTCGCCAATAGGAGTTTTAGATCCTTGAAATAATTTGCTTTATTTTGCTTGTTTTCCAGAACAGTAACTTTGGGTACCAAACTAACATTTTTCTTTAAAAATAATGGCCTATTTTGAAACAAACAAACTAACAGATTAAAAAAAACAAATGAACTTCAACCCTATAAAATAAAAAAAGAGTTTATGTAAATTTGTACTATAAAAATCATGATAAATTTGAGGTTTATCAAAAGCCAGTCTCACCTCTCTGTCAGAGGGATTACTGACGTGACAGTTCAAGAGGTCTTTAATATCGAGTAAAAATATAAAATATAAAAATCTCAGTAATTTTTGCAGAAGAATATGTCTAAAGAGTTAGATGAATCATTTTTAAACCCTCCTCTTGTAATTGCCTAATCTCACAGAATATTGTCATGCGTCTCAGAAAATAAGGGGAAAAACCAGAAATTAGAAAAATAACCAATAAAAGAGAATACACAAAGGACAGATATATAGAATGGCGATATAGGCAACCCCAAGTTCCTCAGAAGATTGGTAATTTTTCATTGAACTCTCTTAACTCCTATCATTAGGAATTTATGTGCTGTATTTACTAATAATAGTCTTAGAAGGAACAATTTGATCCATACTTTGCTAGTTCCTTACAGTATGACTTTTCCAATACAGGGTGGGGAATTCCGTTCCCTATCTCCCCTGATGCTTAGGATCAAGGCACACAATCAGTTTTCATTGATCTGACACACAGGAGATGGACTTGGAATTAGTGGGCTGCAGAGCTCATTGGGCTGCTGTGTGATAAGGTCTGGGATCCTTCTGGAACTTTAGTTTACAGCCTGTTTCTTCAGCTCTGCTGAGCATTCCTTAAGCTTTCAACCATTTCTTAATAAACCCCTTCCTGCTAAAACTGGCTCATATTGGAATCTGCCCTGAGAGATGCAACGCTTCCTATCTCCCACAATTAGGAGAGGTGAGAAAATAACTTTTTCCCTGCATAGTTTCTACATATGTTTTTTTCAGCTTTGAAGAAACAATCAAATAATTTAATCATGATTTGAAGATAAAAGCATTACCAATCATGTAGCCAATCATTATATATTCCAGTAAAGGCTTCCTGAGTTCTTGAAGAAGATGAATGTAACTGCTGCTTATCCAAATGGAAACATTTTATCTGAGATAAAATGGACTTTTAGCTTGCCAAAGGTCGTACTTAATGATCAGATGGCAGAAGAGGAAAGGGAAGCAGTACATTACCCCTCTCTGAGCTTTCATTTGTCACACTCCACACCCAGCCTCCTTCTGTCGCTGTCCTTATTTTTTCCTGGACTCTCTGGGGGCTGTGTTTTGCTGGGAATGTCTCACATTCTAAAGCCCCTCCAAACCTAGATAGGTATTATGCTGTGATGGAAGGGGCAAGACTATTAAAAAGGAAATGCTACTGAAAGAGAAAAAAAAAAGTCATTTCACTCCTTACTTCCATGGAGGCCAAACAAGTGTGTTGGTCTAGATATATACTCTGATCATTTTCTACAGCCACCATTGAAATGACTCACTGATTTTTTTTTTTTTTAAGTGAGAGTTGGCAGTTGGATCCAATCCAGGAGCTTGTGAAATTCATTCCTCCCACACACTTCCTCCGACCTCCATACTTCCAGAGGGACAAGAGGATTCTCAAGTGTCCACCTCCCCTGCTACTGCCATCTGCAGTCTCAGCAACTTCAACAGAGAAAGGGCTCCAAAAGAATGCCCTGTAATAATGAAAATGCCTGCCTGTCCCAAATGTCAACAAACAACCACCTCATTCAAGTAGAATCTACAATCAGTCCAGTTTTGTATTGCGAGGAAAGAAATAATGAAGGAAAGAAGAAACTGGACTGAGGTAGGTTAAATAGCTCTTGCCTATTAAGATCAGTTACTGTAAATGCCAACAGCAGGATGAGTAGAAAGCACTGTGCTTCTTTTAGGCACATTCCCTTAGCTGCTGCCTGGTATACCAAAGGACAAAACATTGGCCCCACAAAGCAGGAGAGCCCTGTCAGGGGGCAGGAGAATCTGCTAATCATAGGAAGATGACAAAAGGTATTATCCCTTGGGAGGCACAGAGGATGAGGAGGCAACTTTTGGCTGTGTTGGGCCCCTCACCTGCACAGCTGAGAAGAACAAGTTGACAGTTACAGCTTCCTATCTGTGCAACTCTGTTACAAAGTTTGGGGACCCGCTGCTGTTAAGGCAGGATGGAGAACATAAAACTAAAGATTGAGTTTTCTCCAAGACAGAATAACAAGAACAATAATAAACTTCCCTAGAATGATGCCTGCCACATAGGTGCTCACTAAAGGTCTGCTGAGTCCTGAGACCAAGGTGAAAATCAATTCCCACAAAGATCACACTATGTGAATAGTTCTAGGGAAGAAAATACTGTCAAATACCCATTCCTTAATCCCGGGATCACAGAAATGGAAAAGCTGGGTTTGGGGCCACACTAGGCAAGTAAAGGGCATGTTTTCTTTTCTTTTCTTTTTTGGTACTGGGGGTTGAACCCAGGGAGCTTAACCATAGCACCACATCCCCAACCCTTTTTATTTATATTTTTAAATTTTGAGACAGGGTCTTGCTAAGTTGCTGAGGCTAGCCTTGAATCTGTGATCCTCCTGCCTCAGTCTCCCAAATGCTGGGATTATAGGTTTGCAATACTGTGCTTGGCCAAAAGCATGTTTTCTATACACACACCAGTGACACTAGCCCACCTCCTGTGTACTCCAACGGGGATGTGAACCACTCACTGTGATCTACAATAAGTATGCAAATTCAGCCACAGAAGGAGTCAAACTGTCAAAAAGGTTCAGCTGCTTGCTGCCCAAGAACATCTATTTATCTTGGCTTAGTCATTAACAAAGCAACATCTCTTAAAGGCCACAGACTACAGAACTCAAGCTACCTAAAAAAGGCATCAGATGCCTGCACATGTGCACAATTAATGACTGTTAGTTACTAATTCAGAAAGCAGCACACGGACCCCAGGACCATAAAAAAGCTGGACTCATTTAAAATTACCCTGGTACTAATGAGTGCAGTTGCACAAAAGTTTTCATGTGATGTGGAACAGCTATTTTTCTAATATGACTTATACAAAGGACTGCTCCCTGGTGGTGATATTTGTAGAAAGACAATGAATAGGGGTAGGATATGTTTGGTTAAATCACAAAAATTATAGCAAACTCATGGATTAAAAAAATGTATACAAACTTTAGAACAATCTGAAAACATTGGAATAAAAATAGCAATGTTTCCAGGGGCATAGCATTTACTGCACAGTATTCATTTCCTTACATTACCTCTAAATATTTTTAAAAACATAAAAATGAAATTGGTTATCTTCTCCCTTGAAATTAAAATTGTAAATAAATAAAAACTCAGCACTTTCCATGAAGTTTCAAAAAAGTGAACTGGTAAAAGTCAACTAACATTAAATTTTATGGAACTATCAGATGTCTTTATGGCTTTTCAATGCACAAGGCTTGTTTTGTATTGCACTGAATACAAAAAACAAGTTCAGTTAATAGAAAGGGCCCTGTCAATGCTCTAAGACTGTCATGATTGCTGTGGTAGACAAAGAAAGAGCAGCTGTTAATTTCTTTGGACTACATGGCCTTTTGAGTGGCTTAACATTTCCAGAGAACTCCAGCAACACTGATGAGGTGGGCACTAGAGGGAGAAAAAGGGGGAACAATTTTAAAAAGTCGCTATCTACTTCAAGGTAACCTCATTTTGTACTGAATATTCATTATACCAAAACATCACATCAATCAGTATGAAAACACACAGGATAAAGAATTAGGAAAGCACTGAAAAGAAGTAAAAGGGTTAGGAGCTATTTGCCAAGGAAAGCTTTCTGGCGACATTTTTGTGTTTAGGGTTTTTAAAGACATAACAGACATCACTGGGCTGAGAAGAAGTTCAGACAGTATTCTAGAAGCTCTACGTGAACCAAAGATCAACGCTGTCCATGGCCACGTTCTTTAAAGCTTTAATATTTTTCAGTTTTCTGTTTCAGTGATTATAGTAACCACCAAAAGTAAAGTTCTGGCCCTTTCTTTGGGTCTGAAACTAAAGACTACACTTAAAACGATACATAGGAACAAACTTGAAAAGCAGGGCTGAGATTCTGATTGCAATACTAGAAAAGAGATCAAACTCTCGCTTGTTTCAAGTACAATTTCTAAAATTCACTGTTTCTCTCTTTATGAAACATCGTAAGAGTCTTTTGAAGAATTCAGTTGACATTCTACTTTCAAAAAGAAAATCCAGCCCTCCCCCAGGAAGGCTAATTAAAGCCAGCTATGGAGTAGATCTTTGTCTCATCATTTGTAGCAATGTGGATGGAACTGGCAGACAGTATACTGAATGAAGTAAGTCAGGGGCAAGAAAAGGCCTGCATGATCTTACACATGGAAGCAAAGAGTAGAATAATAGTTCCCAGAGCCTGGGAAAGATGTGGGGGAAGAGGTAATGGAGAAAGGATGATAAGGGGTACAGGGGTACAGTTGGATAGGAGGAATCACTTTAAAGCTCTACAACACAGTAGGATAAGGATGGTTGGACATATTATATTTCAAAGCATCTAGTAGAGTACATTTTAACTCTTGGTGTTACCAACATTAAGAATAAATGTCAGAGATGATTATCCTCATCTGATATATTGTATATATGTCATGAAATGTCACACTGTACTCCATAAGTATCTGTACTTATTGTGTGTCTATTTAAAAAAAAAGACTACAACTGTATCCCTACAGAAGAAAATTCAAAATATAAGTAGGAGAGTAAGTTCCCAAAGGGGCCAGAACCAGGACCGTTCATGCAGTGGAAAAGTTATTTTAGTTGCTAACAAAAATATCATGATTAGAACCCTTGGTTTCTCATCTTAGCCCACCCAGTACCAGACACAGCATAAACAAATCCAAAGTGGTTCCTCCAACAGAGATCATCTTTTCTTTGACAAATAAGTCCATTTAGGAAGTGTTGAGCTGGCCTTTGTAGTTTGCACACATATACCTGTACACATGTGTATACACACACACACATACACACAAACTCTGCTACTTCTGATTATCAAACACCCATGAATGAGTTGAGTGGAACAAGCAAGAGAACCTATCAAGTTCTGATTTTACCAAATTCCCAAGAAGCTGGCTCCCAAAGAGAAAAATTGAAAACAAAATTTAAATTTGGACTATCTTCATCTGATCAGAAGGTAGACCACACTGTTACAAAAACACAAAAAGAAAGGCTTCTTCCATTGGGGACAACCATTTATAAAACTTTTTTTTTTTTAATTGTGGCAGAACACACATAAACTTAACATACTGATTATTTTTTTATTATTATTTTTTTAGACGTAGTCACACAATGCTACCCAGACTGGACTCAAGTAATCCTCCTGGACTCAAGTAATCCTCCTGCCTCAGCCTTCTAAGTAGCTGGGACTATAGGCATGTATGGTTGAGCCCAATTACCATCTTGATCATTGTCATGGAATTAAGTACATCCGTGTGGTTGTACAAACATCATCACTATCTATCTAACTCCAAACTGTCTCATCTTTCAAAACTGGAACTCTGTACTCAGTCAACTAATTCCCCATTCTTCCTATTCACAGTCCTTACAACTACCCTCTCCTTTCTGTCTGTAAATCTGGCTACTTCTGCACTTGTATCTAAACCTACTGGTAAGTAAACGCTAAAAAAAACTTAGCCTGGACTCTTGAAAGTCACAGATCCAAGAGATGGCAACTGCTGACTTGAAATTGCTCTTGTAGG
This sequence comes from Urocitellus parryii, assembly GCF_045843805.1. Lineage (NCBI taxonomy): Eukaryota > Metazoa > Chordata > Mammalia > Rodentia > Sciuridae > Urocitellus > Urocitellus parryii. Next base: position 130,391,129 of record NC_135538.1, on the reverse strand, counting down.
CTGTATGTTGTATGTTGGATCATCTCAGTCTCCTTTACACAGGCTTCTCACAGGCTTTTCTTTGAGTGTGTCTCTATTCCAGAGAAGGCTTATGAGGACTGCCACTTCACATATGTGTATGGGAGTCAAACACAGTACCTGGCCCTTGCATTTTGATTACTGTTTCTCCTCAAAATTTAAGAATTAACATACAGCATATAACATTTGTAGAAACATTAAAAGTGAAGAGTAGAAGTCCAAATCATATCTCTAGAAGATTACATTCAAAAAGCACATATGTATGCCTTTGGACCGAGACACAGAAGACAGCATAAAAAAAATAAATAGGTAACATAAAGGAGGTGAGATTCTGGCCTCCTCTTTTATTAACATTACCACAGCAAAATTCTCAAAGAAATTACTGTAGATAATTATCACTGAAGATAAATATGGTCCTGTTGTTATGCGACGTAATACATTTTAAGCCTAGATTCTAAACTGAAGAGGCATTTATTTTCTTAAAGTACCCATTTGCCCCTGATTCTTCCTGCATGCACTAAATTTAGGTAGCGGTGCTACAAATAACAACTTCCAAGAAATCTGTGGTCCTTGGTGGGGTGGGGAGTGGGTAGGAAGGTCAGAGTGGACAGACAAGATTTAGCCTTGGGCTTGATTTTGTGAGACAAAATGCAAATAAGAAGCCTCCTACACCTGCTGGCTTCTTTCAGGTTAGTCAAAAATCGACATACATTTGACTCGGCAGATCAACAGATGAGAACTCAATGTTTATTTTTGTTCAAGGTATTTCAATGAAAAAGCTAAAGTGGGCCTCATCAGCACATAGGAGTTCCTTCAGCCAACGTGGAGAGGGTTATGGGGAGGTATAGAGAGGAGATTCACACCATCTCCATCTCACCACCGAAAGCCTCTGCTGTAATTTCGGTTCGGTGTAAGGACCTGCTGATGTACACAATTGTGACTCATGAAAACTGGGGCCAGTTTCAGCAGACATTTCAAACCAAAGCAGTCTGCATATCACTTCACGCAGGTTACTGCTATATAATCATATAAAAAAATGGCCATGAATCAGCAGATAGATCACTAATTGACTCTTCAGGAGTGTTCTATGAATATCATTAAGGAAAACATTCTCTCTGTAAAAGATAAATATTTCAATGGGTCATGTGCAGATACAACATATTCAGTGGTTCTTCCTTATCTGAAAAATGAAGACATTTCATCTTCAAAGTCCTTTTCTACTTGTCTACAAGCCCCTTTCCTAACCTCTACCTGTGTGCTCTCTGTCCTTAGCTCCAGGGACACTGGGCTGTTTGTGAGTGTCTCCAAATGTTCTGTACTTTACTGCCACCCCTGAGTTCCTATAGTTTCATCTGTCTAGAATAACCTCCTCCTTAGGACTCATCCCAATGGCTGTTCCTTATTAAAACCATCCCTAATGTACTGGTTCCCCTCACCTTCTGAGCCTCTATTTCCTGCAAAGAGCCCAGCTCTCTATTCTGAATGTCAGATGATATCACCTTTACACAGGTACCATGGTCCAGCACAGGGGTCCAGGACTGCTTGTGAATGGCCAATGTCTTCAACAGACCTCCCCAAACTTGGAATGGCCAGGTCCTATGGTAATTATATTTCTACTGGTCTCCTAGCTCTTATAGATCATTAGTAAATGCTTGCTACTGAGGGAAGCATTTGCCTGAGAGGACAGGTATATTTTTAGAATTTTAAAACTTATGGCCACCCACCCATTGTGCCCTAAAAGTGTTGCTCCTAAGCTGACTGAGGTACCTGCAGTAGGCTGCAGAGTAACAACAGCAGTCTTAGAAGGCCTAAGCAGCCTCCTTACCTCTATTACCCACTGTCAATGGTCCCAGCAGCACGTGGTGAGAGGGATCACTAACAATGCAAAATCATAACACGTAAATTCCAGGTTAAAATTCTTGGACATTTTCAGGACTGCATTAAACTAGGGACAACATAGCCCCAAGGCTCAAGCCTGGCCTGAGCTTCTGTGAGCATGCCTACTCAGTCACAGAGGTTTCTCTAGCTACCTGTCAGGGAAGCCTGGGTGGGTAAACCAAGGCTGTGTTTACTGAGGCATAGTCATACCCTCCTATTATGTGTCCCCTCAATGTCTCAAAACCTTATTTCCTGGGCCTTGACAGACAAAACTATGCTGAGTCCTTGTCTAGAGATTCCCATCTCACAAAGTCATTCTGATGACTTGAAGTCCATTTTGCACATCTTATTTTCTTCCCATTTAAATGTTTTCTGACAGAGAACACTGGTTTCTTAGAAAGCCTCCTCATTAATCAAGAGCTGTGCTAGGGTCTCTTCCTTGCTCTGCTAGAAGAAGAGAGAGAGTGGGATTTCTCTTGAATATAGGACTTTTTAAAACAAGAAATGAGATTCAATATGTAAAAACTCTAATTGTAATGCCAGTACACAGTAGGTGCAATAAACTGTTGATGGCAGGCCTGTGGTCAATGGCTCACCCTCAATGGCAGTCTTCTCTGCTCAGTTACCATCAAATGCAGTATCACAGAGACTGGGCTGAGTGAACACCAGCTGTATCTCCATGAGTACATATGTCTGAGCCAGGCTCACCTTCTCAACTCTTTATGCCAGGGGTTATTTTTTCCTCTTTTGCAGATGACTAAACCAATGAGGTATCAGGTGCCATTGCTTGTGACAGAAGAATAACTCAACTGCGGTGTGAGTTAGTGGCTTTGCAGGTGGCCTTTTGTCTTCAGGCTTGGACATGATGTGCAGCACTGAGGAAATGCTTTCTAATAGCTTTCATGACCCCTGAGCCTAACTCCATGTCCTTTGTCTGGGATCAGACCCCAGCAATGTTTGTTTTGGGAATAAGGCAAATGCTGACGGGCATGGTGCTACCCTCAAGGACTGGTCAGTCCTCCAAAGGTAGGGCTCAGGATCATGATGTGCACAGCCCAGAGGTGGTGAAGGTACAAGCATGGGCAGCACAGAAGGGCCATGGAAGCTCTTGTCAGAAAACAAGCCCAGGGGCTGGTAGGATGGGGAGAAGAGTCTCACAATGTGGTGAAATGAACTAAAGAGCCTGTACTTCTGCTCTCCATGGCAATGTCTGATGTTAACACATAGCAGATGTGAACTGGAGAGCTGGTTCATTCTACTTAAGAACCAGCATTCCAGAGCCAGGTGCGGTGGTGCACACTTAGAATTCCAGCAATTCAGGCTGAGGCAGAAGGATCACAAGTTCAAGGCCAGACTCAGCAACTTACCCTGTCTCTCAATTAAAAACAAGTAAAAAAGGCTGGGGATGTGGCTCAGTGGTTGAGCACCTCTCAGTGGTTCAGTTCAATTCCTGGTACCAAAAGGAAAAAAAAAGGAAGAATGAACCAGTGTTCCAGAGCCTTCTCTCTCAGGGCGGCACTTCGTCACACCCCCTCCCTAGGCCTGCCATGGTGGAACAATCTAACAGGCTATTTTTATTTTGACAGCTGCATCCTCTTGCACTGCAGCACAGAAGGAAGCCCCAGGCCACTCTGGTCAGAGCACATGTGGGAAAACACAAAGGTAGAAACAGCCTCAGCTACCAAGGAGGCCAGAGGCCCCTCATTGCGGTCAGCAGGGTCTCAGGATGACCAGTGGAAATCATCAATTGTGATGCCACCACACATGCAGGAATAACAGACAGGAAACTTCAGGTTAATGTAAAAATAAGACAATACAAAAACACAACATGTGGGAATGTGATTCCTACTTTGTTAGGATGAGGATTGGATATGGGATGCTCCCCCTAAAGTTCCTGTGTTAATGCAGGAATGTTCTGAGGTGCAATGATTAGATTATGAGAGATGTGACCTAATCAGTGCTTCCTAGTTTGAATGAACTAACTGGGTGATAACTGAAGGTAGGTGGAGTGACTGGGGGCATGTCCCCGAAGGGTGCATCTTCTCTGCTATCCTTTCCTTACACACTCTCTCTGCTTTCTGGTCACCATGAGTGGAGCACCACTCCTCTGCTATACCCTTCCACCATGATGTTATACCTTAGCATAAGCCCAGAGCAATGGAGTAGGCCGACCATGGACTGATACCTCTGAAGCCATGAGCCTAAATAAATTTTTCTTCCTGTAAGTTGTTCTTGGGAGGTATTTTGGTCATAGCAATGAAAAGGTGACTAACACAGGCTTCTTAAAATTTCTTTAGGGCACAGGGCTCGACTATTCCCTAATATTGTTTAAACTGACAATCCTTTAGAGTGATTTGGAACTGCCTTCCACTTAGGTGCTGTGGAGCTGGTCTCATGGACGAAGTATTTCATGAGTAGGCAAATTCAGTTTGTAACCACTCCACTATTGCTAGTCTCTGCCTCCTTTGTGGATAGCCTGAAATGACTTATGGACTACTCTGCCTAGGAACAGTTTCTAAGCCAAATGTCTGGGCTCAGCTTTGTTCTTCTGAGATGCCTCGCCCCAGAATTACAAAGTAACAGGCAGCCTATCTCCTTGCAGCTGTTCTAGGATGACAAAGGACAGTCCACTCGCCACTTTCCATATATCCACCCCTTGGTTCTGGTAGTGGCTGTGATTCTCACCAAAGGGGTTACAGGCCTTGTGGATCATCTCCCTTTAGTTGGGGAAAAATCTGGGTCAAGGGAAAGAGAGTCTAATTAGAATTCAGACACACCTATTTTTTTTCCCTAGCTCAGCACTGAAAGCTACCTATGATTGCTTGCTGGAACTTTCACCACACATTTCATTTCTTTCCCATCATAGAAGAGGGTAAAAGGTAGCTGACAATGCTCCTGCAGTGATCAAGGTTGAAACTTGACATCTGCCCTAGTTGTGGTGATAACTGAAAGGAGAGAAATAATTTCTCAATTCAAACCCATCCTTTCCCTGAAAACACACACATACAGATCTCCAGAACATCCCAGAGAATCAGACCAAAGAGAGGAGAACACATTTCACAAAGTAGTTAGGACACAGCTTGTTAACTTGGCTTGCACTGAGATGATGAAACCAGCTAGGTGCTATTGCTTTACTCTCAGAATTTTAAATAAGGCTGATCACTTCCCTTGCAGGTGTGGCAGGTCCACCTGCATTGCCTACCCGGCAATGAATTATTAAGAGCACCTGAAAACAGATTTGCTTAAACCAATCTCCAGTAAACCAGGCTACATTTAAATCACTTTTCTTATAGCTAAAAACAAAGCAGTGCCCATATTGACTTTTAAACCTGCTTTGGCTCTTAACCAACTGACCATCTTTGATTTCCCATTCAAACTTCTGCTTTCTGACTTGGACCTTCCACTCAAGGAGCCTGTGACCCATGGAATCCTTTTGGGGATACCATCCTACATCTCCACAATGCTTGGGCTTCTCCTGCTAGTTGGCCAGCCAAAGACTTGGCTTGGCCTCCTACTCTTATAAACTGTTCCTTGGCAGAGGAGTTCATAGGTCACTGCTGACTACTCTGGCCTTAGAAGGAGGCAGAGAAAAGCAATGCTGGCATAGTCACAAACGAAATTTGCTACTTTGTGAAATACCTTTTCCAGACCTAGACTTGGAGCCAGAAACACACTTTCCCTCCACGGATTCTCTCCTTGGGTTGTTTCCACAAAACTAAGCCATTCTTCCCTTTGAAATTCCTTTAACAAAAATCATGTCCCCTACTGAATCTTGCCATATTTGCTTTTTATGTCACTTTTAGCCCCTAAAGCAGCCACACATGAAGGATCCCTTTGGTTAGGAGTGATGACCAGGGCACCTCAGAGTCTCACCTTGGGGTAAAACACAACACAACTCTGAACTTTGCTGGTGCTCCTGCAGAGAACCACAAGGACTACATGCTGAGGAGTAGAGATGAACTAAAATGCACAAGGAGTTAATAGGAATGATAAAGATGCATCCATCTCACAATGTAAATGTGGTGAGTGGTGAGATCTTGTGCTAACATGTTTTGAAAGCATTTACCACAACACTATGTAAAAGCAAGATGGGATTATGATGCCGTTGTCATCTCCTGATCATGCTGTCTTAGCATTTCTTACATGATTTTATTTAAATCCAAGGGCCTGGCTGCATATATACACTGATAATTCTCAAGTCTTTATATCCAGTCTGAGTCCTGGACTGAACTCACCCTCTGGGCACTCACATCCATAGTGGCACAGCTGTCTGTTCTATCAGTCCCTCAAGCTGTAACCTCAGACATTCTGAAATCTCTGCTGCTTCATCCCCCACATCTAATTTCTAGCTAATTTCTATTCATTCCACCTGAGAAATGACTGTCTATATTTCAAAGCTGTTTTATGGGGTGCCTAGAGGTTGATGGCATTACAGCATCACAATGGGTTCTCTTTCATTTATGTGGTTTCCCTTTTTACCCCAATGATTTTTTTCTTTTGCTTATACTTCTGTTGTATTTATTAAAACTATCACTATGCCCTCTTTCTTTTGGTTCATGTTTTTGCTGCACAATCTTTACCCATCCTTTTCCTTTTAAATATTGTTTTGTTATTTTGTGGATTTTCTTCTAGGGGGGAAAACCCACTCCTCAGGGTCCCAGTTCAAACTCTCATCATTTCTAATCAGTTCTATAGCAAAAACTTCCCAGTGATCTCTGGGATATCCATCTCTTTCACTACATTCCATTTCCAAGTAAAGATCCTGGAAACGCAGTTGGAATGTGTCTCCTGACTTTGTGTATAAATCTTGGATGAGTCTCCACTTCCCACATGATAAAGCTCAGACTCCTCAGCATGACAAATAAGACCTTTCCTAATCTGCTCTGAGCCTGCTTTTCCAGCCTGGCAACCCTGAATACCTGCTCCATTTTAGGAGAGCTAGGACACACCTTGCTTTTTGCATACCCTGTGCATTAGTACACTCTATCCTTCTGCATGCCCCATGTCACTGAATGTCATGTATTCTTTACTCTTTGACATCCCCAACTCCAATTGTCTCTTGTTGCAATGACTATTGAGCACACTTGTATTACCATTTAGGACCACATAAAATTGTCACTTCTTTGGTGAAGCTTTGCTGGCTACCATTGCCTCCTGGGTTCCCTGGAGAACTCTGCATCTGGTGTGCATTTGAAACTTTGCTATTTTAAGATTTTATGTACCTGTTTACTTATTGGAAGGTCTCTTGTTCTCTTCAAATTTTATCCTTAATTCTTGCTGCAAGGTAGGTGCTCAATAAATGTCAGCTTAATCTGGAGGAATAACTTCCAATTTAGCCAAAAGAAGAAAGGAAGATAGTATTACTTTTGCCCCATTATACAGACCACCCTCTCCAATCTACCATCAGAAGGACCTCCTTGGAGCATCTCTTATGGCTCCAGGGCTTATTCTCATTTCCGGGCTTGCTTGAAGGGCTGCTCATTCTGGACACATCTTTCTTCCTCCTTCCCACTTGGTCAAACTATACTAGTACTATGAAGCTGCTTCGACACATTGGGCTTTATAGTCTTCCCCAGCCCACGGGAATTTAGATCTGTGTAGACTGGCAGAGCTCTTACCATCTGGGCCACATGTTTCAACACTTATGTGCAACCTTGATGCAACCAGTTTGAAAACAGATAGAGGAGGCTGCATGGTACATGGTTCTCCCAAAATCTTGGTCTGAAGATCTTGGCTGATCTTGCTTACCTGTGTATTCTCCACTGAGGATTGGAGGGACACAAACCAGGCAAGTCCACTCTATGAACACAGTCCTTGCACACATCTATTTAGAACCCAATCATACACAAGCGTCAGGAGAAGAGGGACAAGAAGGGAGCTTAGCAAGAAATACTCAAGAATCTGGGACTTAGTTGTATAAGCTATTCCCAATTTCTGGAAGAATTCAGGCAGAGGTACAAGGTATTTCTTTGTATTATTTCTTACAATTTCATATGAACCTACAGTTATCTTAAAATTAAAAGTTAAAGATGCACTCAAAAAAGAAAAAAAAGAAAATGAGATTTGAAAGAAAAATCTAGAAAGAGTATTCAAGTGTGAGGAGATACTGGTCAGTGAGTAAGAACACTAAAGACAAGGTCCATAGAGGAAACACTGGGGCCAACAGAAGGTGAAGGTAGAGTTCTTTCATTTATAGACAGAAACAAAATAGCTTCCTCTCTAGAAATCAACTCAGTACTAGAAAATTTCAGTCCTTCAGGTCTATTTGTGCTGCAGTACTTCTAGAACTCTATTTGCAAGTGAGTTGGTGGTAGAAGTGCTGTCAGGCAGATGGAAGTGCCTCTCAGGCACTTGACTGCCCACACACAAGGAACTTGGAGACAGCTTGATTCTAGAAAGAGCGATTACGAGGCAGTTTTCGATACCCACCATGATCATTTCTATTTGAGTCATATCTATTTAAGTCTGGGGTTGGCTTCAAACAAATTTGCCTTGACACATGAAAGCTGATGCAAGCTTGGGTAGAGCTGGTATCACTGATTCTTGGGTGACATCAAAGAGATTTTCCTAGAGAAGTGAAAACAACTGAGGTTTTCTGGAAACAACTACCAATCTGAAAACCATTCCAGGTCAAACAATGACTTGTTTCAAAGGTCCTGGATTTCACTAGCAACTTTATAGCAGGTTGTTTTTGCAGTGCCAGTGAGATAAATAAAATCAGCCATTTTGGAGGAACCAGTGGCCATTCCAAGTAGGAAATCTTGCTTAATGCTTCAAGTTGCATCACTAGGGGAATGTGTGAATTCTAAAAGAAGGAAATAAATTCATTCTGATGTCCAATCAATACAGAAAAACGGCAGCATACTAATGTTGAAAATAGTCTATACTATTAAAGATGTGTCTTATTCCTTTAAAGAGTAAGATGACCTAAATGACATAATTACTTTGAACCTGTTAACCATAGACCACAAGGATATAGCATGTCATGCATCACATATGAATTCACGAGACACAAACCACACTGATCATTACTTTTTGCTGAATAGGTGGGTTGGCTCCAACTCTTTGTTATTATGAACAGAGATATTTGTATACTTCTATGCGTACAAGATGTGGGCTTTGGGTGGTTTATCCTCCTTGTGCTAGAAAAAATAGTGGCACATGGTTCAGGCAGGAAGAGCTTCTGGGTCCTGAGACCCCAAAGACTGATGTGGTCACCAAGGAGAGAGAGACAGAGACCGAGAAGAAGGTGATAGGTCTGAACTGAAGGTCGGCCTGCATGGCTGCCAGAGGAGGAGCACTGGCCAGAATGTGAATCTCTGTGACCTGAATGTTCTCTCGGCTTCTCATGACTCGACAACAAGTTCCATGAAGTCTGAGATAATGTCTCCAACATCTCTGCCCCAACCTCAGGCACGGAGACTTGAGCATGGCAAATCCTCTTTTAATTGTTTATGTCTTAGATGAATGGTCCTCCTCATAGGACCAACCTTCTAATACAACCAAAGGCAGCTGAAGTACTCTATAGAGATCAATTCAAATCACAGAAGCTTCACTGGGGATTCTGGGTTGCACTAATTTAGTAAATGATCATTCTGAACTAGACACCAATGCAACTCTATAAAACTGGATATCCAACTATGCCAATGCTTCCTGGCAAACAAGGAACCACACAAACAGCCCATGTATGGGAGGCTGCTTCATTAATTACTCGTGGTTAATTAACCATCCTTTTTTCCCCACTCTTTTTATTGCTTTAAATTTTACAAGTCAGCTATTTTTATTGCTTCTTTTTAGTTAGTTACACATAAGGATTCATTTTGACATAATTTTTAAAAAGTATAGAATATAGTTTGCTCAAATTCAGTCCCCAGTATTTCTCCTTTCCCTCATCTCCTCCCGAACTGAGTGGGAAGGAGAAGGGATTGGATAAGGGAAGAACGGAAGAATGACTCTAACCTAACTTCCATATATATATTTATTCATTCCGCTTTCGTACTTCTGATGAGCCACAGTAATTAAAGATGTGATATCTTGCTTTGGAATGGAGCTAAACACCCACAGAGCTCTCATTCTTCAGCAAGCATCCACAGAGGGGAGCTGGATGTGCTGGGCCTGAGCTGAATGCTGTTGGAACCAAAGAAACCCCACTTGTGGCTACTTATATGTGGAATTGAAAAAAAAAAAAAACAACTTGTAGAGTGATGATTACTGGAAGTTGAGATGTGGGGGAAGAGGGTGGACAAAGGGAGACCATAGACCATATTTGAGATTAGAGCACACTGTATGCATGTGACATACCACACTGAACCCCACTGATGTGTGCAATTATTACATGATAATAAAAAGTTTAAAAAACAGGAAGGGAAGGAAGAAAGAAGGAGGAATTGAAGCCTATTTCTTATACTTCAAACACTACTTAGCATCTGGTTCTGATTTGCTTTATATTTGGGCAGCCAACAAAATTTTAAGAGCAATGGTAAGGATCAATGGAGGGACACATGACAGAGGGACCGAAAGCATCAACAAAGGGTGAAAACACAGGACTATCCAAGCCCAATGGGCATCTCATCTCAGTGAGTTTCCTCATGAATAAACAGGTAAATGAAGACAGCAGTGCAGACACAGAGAAAACAATATGTTTCAAAACGAGGAGAAGTGGCCAACTACAAACAAGACTGAGAAAATCAAATTCTGGGAGCAAATGTCTCAAAAAAATGTCTTTAGTGTTAAAGGATATATAAAGCAGAATCAAGAATAAATGTCTGCCTATGAAAACACCCTTCTCTTCAAAAATACACATATACACTTAAATGGTTTAAATATAAAAACTACACCTAAAATAGAAAATACCTAAGTCAAATCCTAGCTCATAAAATCTACCTGGTATATATAATATTCTCATTTGCATACATGTGTACATTTTTTCTCCATTGAATCCAACAATATGCATCATTTCAAAATCAAAATTCTTTTGTGTTACCAACCATGGGAAGAAATGAGAATACTTTTAAAGTATTTTTGTTAATAATGAAAAAAAATAGTTTTGTTTCCTGCAGGTGGTCTGGTTAAATACAAAGAATGAAAAATGAAACAAACTCTGAAATTTTTACATTAGAAAGACAGAGGTGTTTCTTTTTTCAGGGGAAGGGAGAAACCTTTCATTGCTCAGTATTACTTCCTCAGCACCTACAAACAATATCAGGTTTCTGATTTTAAAAATCACCATTTCTGAGATAGGAGTTTTCACCCCTGCTAAAATCTACAATAAACAGTAGATGCTGAAGACACCTGTTCACATCTGTTCTCCAAAATTAGGAAATAGTTCTGAGTAAACAAAAGAAATTCTTTGGCCAAGTCCTAGGCAGGGAAAAGAACTAACAAGGTATTTTATACCCCTGAATATTACAATTACAAATCTGGATCTTTGTATTTGAAATGAACACATGTGTCAATGATTTTTTTTTCCTATAGTGAGCCAGTAACATATGCTCCAAAGTTTTGATACCAAAATACAGTCCCAAAGGATTATGTCTGGCAGGAAGATCCTTGCCTTTGTAGTGAGAAGGCCTCGGGTTCCAGCACTGACTCTTCCAGGCATTAGCAATGATGTGTTACCCAGAAGAGTTATACCACGAAGGAACCTGGACAACATCATCTGCCTTGCTGGGCTCAGAATCCTTGGAAAATCATTAAGATTGTGGTGAGGAGTCAAGGCCATCCAGAGGAAGTCACATGCTGACTTTTTCTACCAGCCTTCTTTTGGCTATAATATCACAAAACAAACTTTCTGATTTCCTAGTCATCACTAAAGGTCCAGTCAAATGTATGCTCACTACAAATAGCCTCAAATTCATGCACAGAAGAGGGACCTTGTTCTCTGGGCTTCTATTCTACTCTCTTCCTATTTGACTTGCCAGCTGCCTTCTCTCACTGGACTGTAATGATCATGAATGTTTATAAAACAACCAGGATATATATATATATATATATATATATATATATCTTGTTTCTACACCAAGGGCTCTGCCAGGGCAGAGAGTGGAAAAAAATCACTACTGTTATCTTGAGCACCTGTCCCTAGGCCTGGCATTAATAGGAGCTTAAGAAAGTCCTGTGCTGCTGATGGTACCAGTAAACTAGCACTTTCATACACTGCTAGTAAGAGCACAAATGGTGCAACTCTAAAGCTAATCTGGCAATACAGCTGTCAGAAGCATCAGCCATGTTAGGCATGGTGGCACATGCTTATAATCCCAGAGGCTCGGGAGGCTGAGCCAGGAGGATTGCGAGTTCAAAGCCAGCCTCAGCAACTTAGCAAGACCCTGTTTCAAGATTAAAAAATAAAATATAGGGCTGGGGATGTGGCTCAGTGGTTAAGCACCCCTGGGTTTTATCCCAAAACTAAAAAAAAAAAAAAAAAGAAAGAAAGAAAAAAAAGAAAAAGAAAGAAAGAAAAATAAGAAGAAGCATTAGCCATACCAAGAGGGGACTGAGGCCGGGAGGCATGAAGGAAAATTCTAGTCTGGGAGACAAGACTGAGCTTCCCACCCTCTGATCAGCTGTGGGATCTTGGCAATTCCCTCCACATTTCCCAAGTGTAGGTTTTTTTGCCCACACAATGATGGAGTCAGATGATAATCTTGCATTCTATCCATAGCAAGTTCTCAAAACAGAATGAGGAAAACAATATGGAAAGATGTTGATCTTTACCAAGATAGCCTCAGCTGGCAACAAGGTCCTCTACTCTCATTGCTTGAGCTTTGGGAGATGTATGGCATTCCTCTGAGCAAGTATGCACCTGGGAGGCTCACCCTAACTCCAGGGGTAGCAGGTCCTTGGCCTAATATTACCTCTTCCTGCTCCCCATGATCTGTAGTCCATGATATCTTAGTAGGTGGTCACACAAACATGCAAAACATAAATTGGACCCTTGCTCAGAAAGACATGATAAATACATGTCTACAACACAAATCTTTTGAAGCTTTGTTCTGTCAACACTGCTATGAAATTTCCAGATTAAAAATAAATATAATAAGATGGGCAATGTTGGTGTGTTCAATTCCCTTAATTTATTTTTCCTTAAAGAAGCATATCCTGGGCCCACTGTTCAACAGCCTATTCTTTTTTTAGTACTGGGGATTGAACCCAGGGCACTTGACCACCGAGCCACATCCTCTGCCCTAGTTTGTATTTTATTTAGAGACAGGGTCTCACTGAGTTGCTTAGTGCCTTGCTTTTGCTGAGGCTGGCTTTGAACTCGTGATCCTCCCATCTCAGCCCCTGAGATTACAGGTGTGTACCACCATAGCCGGCTCAATAGCCTATCCTTTGAGAATACTGAAAACCTCTGATCTGTTTCCTCATTTCTAGAAACCAAATTCAATATGCCTATCCTCTCTTGCTTAGCTGCCCTTGCAATAGAATTAGACCTAAAGATTCTAAAAGCCTTGAAAATTGATACAAAGTTCCCTAGAGCTTTAAAACTCATTGAAATATAAGTTGGAAATGAACCAAGGAAGCATCTACAGTGAAGTGCTCAATGCCTACCTTCCTGGCAGCAAGGATCCTGACCCTGCTACATGGACGTAACAGCCCTCAAATCCTTCCATTTTAGATGGTACCCACCTCTCCACTTTATTCCCATCCCCAGACTACAGCTGCCCAAAGTAAATTAGGGGCCATTCAGTAAACAAGCTTGGTTTTGAAGATTTCATAAAATGAAGGGGGGCTAGCTCTTTCCTCTCCCACACCTGTTCCTCAACCATCATTTAGGGTCCCCTACCAGGCAAGGGGATCAACTCACCCCCTATACTCTCCCCTCACACCTCCGTCCCTACCCTATTTCCCCTCCCACAGCGTAGACCTATGGAAGAATAAAACCCCTCTGTGAATTCCCTACCAGCTCCGACAATGTCCTAGACTCATTTTAGGCTGACTCATGAACTGAATTTAAAATTTTAGACAGAGGATTGTTGAACAAAGCTCTGAAACCTCTGAGACTCTGTACTCTTATGGGCACATCAGCTCAAATAACTTTTAGTGCCCTGGTTTCCCCATGTGTGCAGGAATAGAGATTATTGATGACTTTTAAAATAACATATTCAAGAATTACCTGTGATGTTAAAAATAAATATAATAAGATGGGCATTGTTTAAATCTTTTATGCTACAGTATAACCCTTAATAAATATGAAATCACATGGAAAAAGTTACTATAAGGTTAAGGTAACAATAGTGCCCAAAGAATGCAATAAGATGTTTCTAAGTAAAAGCCATCACAGAAGGGTCACATAACCCTTCCCTTCCTCCCTTCTTCCTTCTCTCCCTCAATCCTTTCCCACCCCCTTCTTTCTTTTTCAAGGCAGAATTTTTATCATTATAGACAATATATCCAGGGAATAAAAAAGATTCTGTAGTGACTGATGAAGAAACATAGTTTGCCCACAGCTCTGAGGTTTTATGCAAACAGTGGTCTCTTTGTACCTACTTGTTTCATTCTCCAGTTGTGGTTTCTATGTGTAGAAGGTAGAGGTGGGACAGATACGGGCGGGAGCTACCTCATTTCTAACACTCCAAGACCTTGTACCTTACAGAGAACTAACAATGTGGAGAGATTTAAGGGCCACGGCCACATGATGTGTTCTATAAGATGGAGTATGAAGTGGCAAGGCAGGCCTGGTGGGTGAGGGTAGGAAGCTTCTATGTAATTTGTTAAAATAAAGGAAACCTCAAGTCTCCTTTTGTGTTTTAAGAGGAAATCAATCAAGACCAGTTTGTAGTTTAACTTGGCCATAGATTGGCTATATTTTAAACAGCAATGATTATTATTGGTTTTAAAAATACAGTAATTATTTTCAAAGAAATGTTGACTTAAAAAAAAAGTTTTTCTGTTGCTTCTGATAAAATCATGCTCCAAATAAACTTTTTAAACTTTAGCAAAAAAAATTATGAGCTAAAACAACAGAAGGAAGTACAGCTCCCAGATCTGGAGGGATGTCCTGAGGTTTGTTTACCATCTATGATTGGTTCTCTGGTACAATATTGTTTAATAGAATCATCTATCATTCTATATCCTTGTTTGATTTAGCTTGTTGTACACTAACCAAAATCTGCCAGCTCTAATGGCTAAAGAAAATAGATAAATTTAACATAAATATTATTACCTACTCTTGTACAATATGAATTTCAATAAAAACAGCTTGAACCAGGATTATTTCTTTCAGAACAAAGCACCCCTCCCTTTCCAACACCCCACCCTAAAATAGAAAAACACACACATCACAACCATACATGCATTATTTTCTAAAAAGAGGCAACTTGGGCTGTGTCAAGGCTAACAAACAGAAATAGATTTTACTCCTGGCCAACAGCTCAAACCATCCATCAGGGTAAATTGAAGATGTTTTTGGAATTAGTGTACAAACAGACACGCCCTATTTACCCAAAACGGTAAAACATGACAATTTCCACACTAACAGTCTCCATCCCAGAGTAGTGCTGGAAAATTATCAGGGACAATTTACTTTCCACTGTCTTTTACTCCTGAATGCAAATAGAAGATCCTTGAGTTTACAAGGGGGTGGGGGTAGGAGTGAATAATAAACTTTAATTCTTGTGGATTCTAAAACCAGAAATAATTTTGAAAGAATAAAAATAGATTTTATTTTATTTCTTTACTTTTGTTCCTGTGGTGTTGGGAATCAAACAGAGGGCCTTGGGTATGTTACGCAAGCTCTCCATCACTGAGCTACATCTGTGTCTTGAAAATGGATTTTAAATGTCCTTAAAATCCAGAGGGAAATGGAGCCTCAGTTTAATTTTTTGGCATTTAACCAAGAAAGCCAAACCAGCAATACAGCAGGAGTACAATCAGAAAGAAGGACACACCCTTCCACCAGGCCACAGGCCGAACATAAACATAAACTTGCACTGAGCCCAAAATTAATACCACCAGCAATCACAGGAGCACACTCATGTTGGAAAGAATACAGCTGCCTTCATTAATGTCATATGCAGAATACAAATGCATGCACGGGCTCTCACAGAACATATACAAGGTTCTCTCTTACCTCCAACATGGGCCGGGCACTATCGTGGACAGATAGAATATGTGTCACCTTGTTCTTGCTCAATTGCTCTGCATCTCTTGCATCTGTCATCCAAGAAAGGGGATGGACAATTTAATATTCTCTGCAAATTAATTACAACACAACATGACGTGCACATTTCTTTCTTGAAATTTCATAATTGACCCTATCTAGAACAATGAAATGGAAGGAATTTAGGGCTACTACTTTATGAATTTTGCCTAAATTTATTTCTGACTGGCATATCTTTTGATCCAAAGTGTTGCTCTAAAACTTAAAATGTATTTAAATTAATAAACATTACGATCATGATGGCTGTTGTTCAAAAGAAGTCATTTTATGAGGTCATTTTATAGTCAGCGTGTATAAGCCACTCATCCTCAGGTCAGTCTTTTTACATGAGACATGTAAAAATAAAGATGTTTAAAATATTTAAAAGCCCAATTACCTTTTAATGATTAGTGCTCTAACTTGAAACTAAATACTAAAGATCACTTACAAGACAGAGGAACCTTCTAGGTATTTCTTGACCCTGACATCAAAAGCAGGGAAAAGTCTAGACTGAGGTAAGTCTGTGGTTTGGTTATACATCTATATTCACTTCCAAGCAAAGGGAAAAATGGAACATATTTTAGAAATTCCAAACAAAATTGTCTATCAGTTGTCAATGGACTATTAAGTTATCTGCATATGAATCTAAAGAGACATCAAAATTATATTCCCTTCTCATACTCTTACCTGTAGAAAAGACCCAATGACATGATTCTCCAAATTAAAACCCTCTGCTAGTTTACAAAAATGAGGAGCCAGCAAAAAAAAGGAGGAAAAAAGTCAGCTTTCTTGAGCCTTTGGCCTGGCCGAGTTCTTCAAAAGATACAGGTTCAAAGGGATTTAACGGCAAATGCTTTATTATTACGTTTCTGGAGAACATTTCATGGCATGGGGAAATGCTCAGGATATAATGTTAAGCCAGGAGAAAAATCAATAATCAAACTATAAATATAGTATACCAAATCTGTAATGCCCAATTTGTAAAAACATGTAAGGATAAACACACACATGGTGCTGAACTGATAACAGGTTTATTAAGAGACAGAATTTACCAGTTTTCTTTTCCTTCTGTAAGGTGTGTGTATTCTGCACAAGCGGTTCTAAGAGTTCAACATGCCCCAAACTAGTTGGTAGACTTGTTAGAAAGGCAGATTCCTGGGATCCAATTAAGTTCTAGGTCTACAGTGGAACTAAGAAGTTTTCACTTCTAACGGGCTTTGAGGATGAAGCAGAAATTTAAGAGATGCTCTTCCAAATACTCAGCAAGGTCAGGAAAAAGCCCTTAAAAGTAATAGTACAATATTGGTTTATATTTACTATCTTCATTGTTTAACTATATTGAGCTTCAAATTTCAATATGCACAGTACTGTTTCCATCACACATATGGGGACACAATTCTAGCCCCCAGCCACTACCACAAGTTGGGATATTAGCCAGATTAATTTTAAATTAGACGGTACTATACAGTTTGTATTTGGAAGGTTCCCCCAATGGCCCTTGTGTTAAAGGATTGACCCTCGGCTTGGTGCTACTGGAAGGTGATGGAAACTTTGGGAGGTGGAGCCTGGTAGCGAGATGTTTTAGGTTGCTGGGGTTGTGACATTGAAAGGGACTGGTGAGACACTAGCCTCTTCCTCTCTTTATTTTTCTTCCCAGCTGCCATAACATCAGCAGCTTCCTGTATCATGCATTCCTATTACAATGTGTTACTTTAACAAGGGCCCCCAAAGCAATGGGTCAACAACCACAAACTGAAACTTCCAAAATGGTGAGCCAAAACAACATGGTAAGTTGACTGCCTATTATATTTATCATAGTAACAGAAAGCTGACTAACACAGGCAGGAACAGGAATCCTTTAGGAACCCACAGGCAGCTGGTTCCCACATTCATACTAAAATGCATTTCGCCAATCATTGCCAATATGTGTATTTTTAGATAAGTAGTGAAACAAGATAAATTGGAGCTTTTGAAGCCCACAGACAATGTAGCCAAATGGGAACAGCCTGATGAAGCAGGCTCATATGATGGTCTTCTCCAGGGTTCTCCCAGATTCTAATTCTTCCAGCATTTGAATCTTAACAACCAATATTTATTTAAATGTATGATGGGCCTGCCATATCCAAGGGTTTCACATTCTGCAATATCAGATAAAAAATTTGAAAAAAAACTGCATCTATATTGAACACATATAGACTTTATTAGTCATTATTCCCTAAACAACACAGAATAACAACTATTTGCATAGCATTTATATTGTATTAGGTATCATAGGTAATCTAGAAGTAATTTTAAAATATACAAAAAGATATGTGTAGGTTATATGCAAATGCTATGGAATTTTATATAAGGAATGTGAGCATCCACAAATTTTGGTATCCACAGGGGATCCTGGAACCAATCCTCAGAAGATATGGAGTGAAGACTATGCTTTTTTTTCTTTTTATAATAGCTTTACGGAGATATAATTCACATGCCATAAAAATTCACCTTTCTAAAAGTGTACAGTGTGATGATTTTTAGTACATTCACAGAGTTGTGAAACCAGCACTACACAACTAATCTCATAATCATAATCTAAATATAATTTTATAATATAGATTAAGATTTTTAAAAGGTGGTTTAGGGATAATGTTATACAGATGTGAATACAGAACCCAATCAATACCACATACAAACCATGGACTACAGAAAAGGGAAGTGACCTGACCCAGGCCGATTCAGCTCTCCTGCTGCCTGCTTTATCTCACTCAGTGCTATCTGCACAGGTGCACTACTTTGAAATTACCTTTTCCCATAGTCAAAGGCTCCATCCATGAACTTGGGAGTCACTCAACACTGCTAGAGGATGACAATGGGCTTTTCATTCCTTTTTTCAAATTTAGTTTTTGATACATACAAACATACAAATTGTACATATGAATGGGGTGTCATTTGATCTTTTGATGCATGTATATGTTGTAAAATATTTAAATCAGATTAAACATATTAACTCAAACATCTATTTTATTTTATGATGAATACTTTCAAAATAATTTTTTCTAGCTTTTTGAAAGATACAATACATTATCATTACCAACAGTCACCCTGCTATGTGACAGCACAACAGAACTTCTTGCTCCTATCTAACTGTAACTTAGTGCCCACTGACCAACATTTCTCCATGCCTCCTCCCAAGATCTTGTCTTCTTACTGACATCAAATCATTGGTTTCTCTGGGTGGCAACCTAGGGCCATACGGATTGGTCATGAACACAGC
Source organism: Urocitellus parryii (assembly GCF_045843805.1). Taxonomy (NCBI): domain Eukaryota; kingdom Metazoa; phylum Chordata; class Mammalia; order Rodentia; family Sciuridae; genus Urocitellus; species Urocitellus parryii. The sequence goes on along the minus strand of NC_135538.1, from coordinate 130,371,834 downwards.
TGTTAGGCTCAAAATGTAGCCACTAGTGTGCACCAGCCTGCGTATGCACAAGCCTGTAAGTTTCCAGCAGCCCTCCAATTAACAGCATGGTATCAGAAATGTGGATTCCCAGGCCCATCTCAGATCTACTCTGTGATTAAAATTTGTACTTTAATAAGAACCCCAGTTCCTGTGTGCCTTGCAACCAAGACCTGGAGGGCATGGAGTGAGTGACCTTTGACCTCTTGCCAATGGAGCCCAACATGGAGTGTTGGTATGTACTATTTCTACAAGCTACTCAGAGTCACTTGGAATAAAAAAAGCAACAAGTTCATAACCAACAGGAAAGTTAGAGGTTAGAATTCACATGTTAAAAAAAAATCTAGAGGGACATTAGCCACAGGTGTCTCAGGATATGGGGTTATTGAGAAGTCTCATCTTCTTTAGTATTGTTCAATCATGTTTGGATTTGTTGATCTGTTTTACTAATTGGCACACATTACTTTTATAATTAGGAAAAATAAAACTTTAAAAATATTGTTCCCAAGTATAAATGTGTTAATAAGTAACATGAACAGCCAATTACTCAGAGATAATTTCTAACCAAATTCTTTTCTCCTGTCTGCCAAGACCTCTCTGGGCCCTTGGACTGTTTCGTACTCCTGCCTTTGTTTACCCTGGAGGCTTCTATGACTTCTGAAGAAACAAATACCTTCTTTGCATAAAGTGAGCACTGAAATAGTAATGTCCACCAGTTTTGTCCCCTCTGGGTTGTCTATTCCTCACCTGGCACGGAAGGCCCCATGGATACTGGTAAGACCTTACTGGGGTATCAGGGAGCTTATCTGAAGACTCTGTACTCAAAAGGGCGAAGTGACTCCACATGCTTCCTTAGGAAGGGGAATTACAGCTCTTGTTCTTAGGCTGATAACGAAAATGAGCAGGGGCAGCCTGTCCTAAGGTATGGGGAATGCCAGAGTGGCCATGGAAAACGAGCTAGTCTGGCAAAAGGCAAGCAGAACCATCTCTGAATAAAATTTAACAAAACTATATTGGGGCATGCATTAGAAATCACCCCTCTCAACACACCCTCTAGAAAAATGGGTGTTTGGGGAGGAAAAACTTCTGGAGCACTTGCCACTCTACTTCAGAGACTCCAGGGTCAGGGGAAGTAGAGCCTGCACCCTCTGCTCTGCTCCGAGCCCAGGCCACATGCTGAATCATTTCCCAAACAACCTTCCACTCTTGTTTTATGTTCTACTTCCTAATGAGAAATTAATTTAAAGACATCTAGAGTTTTGAGTTATAACTTCTAGAGTTATGAAATTGGTGTAGGTGGTGTCAAAGTTAAGCCAGACACTTTCCAACCTGGAGTGGGAACTGAGACGGGGCAGTCCACCTGCTCTCATCTTGACCACACCCTGGCTCTGACGCTTTCTGGTGCTGACCTTGGAAACACTTTTCTATGCCTCATTTTCCTCATCTGTAAAGGAGGGACAATGGTAAGAGTACCCACCTTAAAGGACTGCTGTAAGGACTAAATGATAGAACAAGGCTTAGAACAGTGCCTGATATGTGGTAAACATATGGTCATTTTTATCATCTGCAAAGGGTTGGATGTGGTTTGTGCCTCAAGGGTTTATGCACTAGAAGCTTGATCCCCATTGTGGTGTTGCTAAGAGATGAGCTTAGTAGAAGGTAATCAGATTTGCTCTCAGAGGGGATTAATTCTGGGTTTGAGGAGTGAGTTAGTTCTCCTAAGAGCAAGCTGTTATAAAGTGGGGCCTCCCCACATTCTTGGACCCTCTGTGCATACCCAGTTTCCTTTCTGATTTCTCTACCATATTGTGAGAATGCTGGTGTCATGCAATTGGTCCTCCAGAACCGTGAACTGAATAAATTTGTTTTCTTTATAATGTATCCAAGCCAGAGCAGTGTTGCATGCCTGTAAGCCCAGTGACTTGGGAGGCTGAGGAAGGAGGACTGCGCAAATTTGAGGCCAGCCTTAGCAACTTAGCAAGGCCCTAAGCAACTTTGTTACACGCTGTCTGTAAAATAAAATAAAATAAAAGGCTCAGTGGCTAAGCGCCCCTGGGTTTAGTTCCTGGTACATAAGTAAGTAAGTAAATAAGTAAGTAAGTAGGTAAATAAATAAATAAATTCCACAGTCTAATATACTACCACTTTTATTATTCCATGGGTCTCAATCTGTGACACCTCTGAATGTTTTCAAATCCACACTGGCTGCAAAGACATTCAAATCCAGGTTAACCTGACAGAAGACCAGCTCAGACTCAAATGCAGTTATTGGCTCACTCAACTTTGTCTGAACCAATGGGACCCACTACCTGATACAGTCTGTATCACCAGCAGACACAGAACTGAAGCTCTGTGACCTTGAACATGAACTCCATGCATAGCACCCCCCCCACACACACACAGTGAATAGCTTGTTCCCACCCTTCTAGATTTTTGTGGACATCTTCGAACAATGAGGGCTTTCTTTGTCAGCTGACATCTACATTTGCCTGTGCCAAGTTGTGAGGAAGCAGTGAACCCCACCCACTAGCCCAGGCAGGAGTGGTTCTTTCTCGATGCCACTCCCTGCCTTTCCTCCTGACACCTGGGCAGAACTGGCTGCTGCAATGGAGGGCTCCCAGCAAATCCTCCAAGACCTGGCTCCGAGGGCTGGGTTTGAGGTGGAAAATCACCAGGTGTTGGAAAACTGTGATTCGATGCAAAATTGGAGAAAGAGAAGGAAAAAAAAGGGAATTGAAGATAATATGTAGGAGATCCCACTGGAAGGACAGAGAGTATTAAGGAAGGGAGCAGGTATGGACAAAAGGAAGGAAGAAAGGAGAAGGTGGAGTGGAGGAGTGGGAGGGAAGGAGATGGGGCAGGAAAGAGGAGTGACTAGTTTTCTTCATACATTTCTATACTTCTTGTTGTATTACACTAGGTTTACTGTATTTATAATTTAAAAGGAAGGGTAAGTGACTAAATGAGACACCATACTAATGCATAGATAATAACTGGGTTCATTTTCTTGGAGCAAGAAAAGAGTCCACGTTCTCCCCTGGGCTTCCACCCTTGCTCACTCACACTGCCCAGTTGTCCGCTACAGATACGCCAAGGTGTCCATACTTTATGAGCATCTATATTATTCTCAAGACAGTGACAACCTGAAGTGTGGTACACTTTACAGATGGGAGTGAAAATTTCCTTCACCAGGCACCAGACGCTGAGCTAATAGCATGACTGTGCTGTCTGGCTCGGCTTCACCAGGATGGCCCATGAGACTGATGTCACCGTCCCACCCTGCATGCCCAGACTATATAATTCATCTGTGGACATGTCACTGGCTGTGAGTAGAGGGGTACCCAGCATTCTAAGGCAAGCCACCTGACATCTCTCTGCACTCTGCAGACCCCTTCCTGTTCCCTACCTGTCCCTGGACTCTGAATATCCTTGGATGAGAACACCTGCCTACATCCACAGGGCCAGCTTTCAACAAGCAGCAGAATGAATAGGTTAATTCACAGCACTATAGAGATGAAGCACAACTTTTCTCTCCTGCTTCTTGCCAATGCACTGCACTAACATTCCTTTGTTTTACTTTTTTGAGGGACAGGGATCTAACTCAGGGCTTCACACTCACTGGGCAAGTGCTCTACCGTGAGCTAAACTATGCCCTTTATTCCTTTGTTTTAGGTAAGCTTCAAGCCTGGTATTTAATAAGTATTTGGTGAATTACTGACTGAATACAACACAATCACATACTAATAAGAACAACTGAAGGCACCGGCAAAGGATCCAACACTTGAACAGGGAGAGGTGTGCTTAGAATAAGACTCTTAATAGGTAAAACCCCAAGCGAGAACCCCGAAACTGTAAAGGATTCCTGTGTCATTGAATACTTAACAACACAATATGGATTTTAGTATAAAGGAGTTTCAAACATTTTCTTAATGCTGTGCGTGGCGTATCCCTCTAAAAGAAGATAGCTTTCTATGAGTCAGGTTAAAATTCTGATATACTGTTGACAGAAGTACTAAATTTGGTCTGTGTTTATTTAAAATTTTCATTTGCAAACGTACCTAGGAATTTTAAGAACATAGCCTAAACTCTGTTCTCAAACCTACAGATGACCCCCATGAAAGCAGTTAATAGTAGCTCACTAAATAACTCTCTAAAGATATTTGCTCGGTTAATGTATCCCACCAGGCAACCAGCCTGGCTACCACAAAGTACTCACTGCTTTTTTCAGAACTACTGAGCTTACTAATTTAGGAACTCCAGTACTATTTTTAACATGTTCTAGTAGTAATTAGCAGCTGTCAGCTCCTTGTGCTCAATTCTTTTTGAGACTGATGAGGGGTACTAGAGTCCTACAGCAGGGTAGAAAGGGAAATAAACGTTATTCGGAGAAATCATAAAGACTGCACCATCAGCCTGAACCTGAACTCACAAATTTAAGTAGCAGCCAGAAAACAGGAGCAGTTTTTTTTTTTTTTCCTTTTTTGTCTTCCTAGGGATTGAACCCAGGGCCTTCTGCATACAAGGCAAACACTCTACCAACTGAACTATATCCCCGGCCCTGAAAACAGGAGCAGTTTTGATTCTGCTTATCTTCCGGCTTATTGGGGGAAGGAGAACTGGCCTCATATGATCAGATTTGGCGCTTCCAACCCAAAACAGGTGTGGACTTGTCTGATTTTCCTAGGTTCATCCATCCTGTTAAGTGTACCTCATCTCAGTGCTAAGGAACCAGTGTTTTCACTTACCCAAACTCAAATGTCACAGAGCAGAAGGCCCAGTCCCCTCCCTAGAAGCCCACCATCTGCTTGGTTCTGTGGATGAGTCAAAAATAGTCAACAGTTGATTGAAAATCAATAAATACTGAATAATCAGCAAAGAAATGTGTGGGAGGTCAATTCCAGCAAAACTGCCACTCATGTTTCCCAGATGATTTTTTTTTTTAAAAACATGCCTCTGAGATTTATTATCCATAGCTCGAAAATAAAAGTAATAAAGGATTTATTTAAATAAGCTACATTGCTGCTAAATGTGCCTGTTGCTCACTAACTTCGATAATAATATTCCAGGAAGGGCAGAGTTAAGAGGAGGATCCAAGGTCAAGTTGGCATCTACACAGTCCCACACCACTCAGTGAGCCTTGGCCAAGGAGTCAGGACATGGGTGCAAATGATGGCTACTTCCAGGACAGGTGTGTGTAGACAGTTTACACCTTGCCTGCCAATCATATTATGAGGAGTCTAAAAATGATCTTTTAGAAAGTGAACTTATTTTTGATGGAAACAATATAATGGTCTACCAACAGATGAATAGAAAACAAAATGTGGTCTTTCTACACAATGGAATATTATTCAGTCTTTAAAAAGAGGGAAATTCTGACACTTGCTACCATGTGTGTGGACTCAGGACATTACCCTCAGTGAAATATGCCAGTTATAGGACAACTACAGCTTGATTCACACTGCTAAGGACTGGGGAGGGGAAATAGGAAATTTGTGTTTAATGGGTGCAGAGTTTCAACTTGGGAAGAGGAGAAAGTTCTGGAAATGGAGAGTCATGATGGTTACACAACCAGCCGAGTGAATGTAGCTAATGCCACTGACTTGTTCACTTAAAAATTGTTAAGATGGCAGATTTTCTCAATAATTAAAAAGAGAACTCACCTTTGAAGTTGCCGATGTACAGGCCAGGCAAGATCTAGGAGAGAGACACAGGAAGTGAGTGTCGTAGACCCCAAGAAGACAGTGTTGTACAGAGGTGGAGCCCTCACCTGCGCTGTGAGACCCAGTACAGCCTGGTATGTCACCTGCCACACCCACTTCCTAGAAACACTCCTGACAGAGGGCATAGGGGACCCCACACTCTCAGCTCTAGCCTCCAGACTGTTAGCTGTCAGCTCCTTGTGCTCAATTCTTTTTGAGGCTGATTAGGGGTACTAGAGTCCTAGTAACCAGGACTACTAGGGTAGAAAGGGAAATAAACATTATTCAGAGAAATCATAAAGACTGCACCAACCCTCTGAACATGAGCTTACAAATTCAAACAGCAGTTTTTTTCTGCTGGAGGTCACAGCAGGACGCAGGCCAGGTTAGCTCTGTAGCTAAGAACTATGAAACAATATCTCAGAGGAAGACACCAGTTCCATTTCTAAGGAGCTCAACATTTGACAGGTTTTTCTTGAAACACAGTCTTTAGGATTCTCCTGGGAGGAAGGGTGGAGTAGGTTTTTCATCATGCCTGCTTTCAAACATAAGAACAATGCAAGTTCATCTTGGAGACTGACCAAGCTAATGTTCTCTGGCAGCTCTTGGAGGCCGAGAGCTCTTCCATGTGTGAACTTTGATTCCCCAGGGCCTTTCCTATCTTTATTAGGATGTGATATTAGATATTAAAGGCCATCACATGGCTCTTTTGGCTAATGGTGAGAAGAACTCCCTCTGACCAAACTTTAGTCAGGCTCCTTTGAGCCCTTTTCTCTACCAGACCTTGTCCTTGGCGCATGGAGTCCAGGGGGGGACAAAGAATTCTGAAAATAAGCCAGTCTAAGGAGAATCCCCTGACCAATGACCTTCACCAAGCTCCTTTTCCTCAATTCTTAATATCTAATCAGGTTTCTTTTAGAAATTTTCCATCCACTTCCTTGCCCTGCTCCTCAACTTTAAATCCCCACTTGCCCTATATTATTGGAAGTTGAGTTCAATCTCTCCCCTTGTTGTAATAGTCCTGAATAAAGTCCTCCCTGCCATTTTTAATAAGGGTCAGAATGATTTTTCCTTCTAGATGTGATTGCAGATGGCTCCATCTTCATGGAATTGACGTTATAAGCATGTTTGCAGGCCCGATGTCTCAAAATGCTATCACAACAGCCAGAGGGTCAATGTTTTATTAGTTCCTGTTATGACACTGGGGATACAAGTCTGACTAAAAGATACACAGTCCTGTCCTCAAGGAGCTTATCCCACAGGAAAGGCAGAGGTGCCCTGATCATTTGGGGGTCACAGAAGACTTTCAGGAGGCATAACACTCAGGGGATCTGCTGTCCAAGAGAAACAGGCCAGGAGAGAAGGAGGGACTAGTAGGGGAGCAGTGGAATAGCCTGAAGGAGGAAGTCTATTCTCTATGGGAGGAAATGGCTGGATAGCAGGGAGGGCTGGTCCTATGCTGCTGAGACTGCGGTGATTGGACATTTTCAGGGTTGTAGCTTAAGTGCCATGAAATGAAACACCACTAAGATGTTTAAAATGCATGGAACTGTTAGAAGATCTTAAGTGTTTTTACTTAATGTATCTTGGAAATGTCATGCAAAAAAATGAAAGGTAAAATCATGTGTATAGTACATGCTTTTACTACCATGCTCGCCTCTGTGCAGGGGATCCTGGGGGGTCAGAAATCTGGGAAGGCAATTTTTGCATTTTTGTTTAAAATTTCCCATAAGGTTTAGATGCTCTAATCATGTACATGCATTACTTCAGTTTACCCTTTGTTTTCTAGGTAGGCAAAAGGGATTTCTGGGGAAAAGATTATGGCACACTTTTGCTTTCTTTTTTTTTTTTTGTACTCCCACTACCTTCTCTACTAAACATAACTAATATATTTTACATTATTTTTAAAATAAAAGAAGCAATGAGATCAGATCATCTCTGCCCTCTAATGTTCTAGAGCCAACACTTTATAACTCCTAAATCCACCTATGGGAACTCAGCTCTAGTCCTCATCTTCAACTCCTGCTGGACTCTCCGAAACAGCTTATTATTTTCCCATTACTATTATCAATTTCTCCTGCCCCTTGATTGTGCCACCTTCTTCCAGTCATCTTGAATGGAAAGCCCCCCACCCCAACCATCATGGACCCTCTGTCTTGCTTCTCAATTTCCTTCCAGTGGGTGAAGAAGATCCTCACTTCCCTCTCTTCTGAGCCCAAATCCAGATCTCTAATTTATACATGGGCTACAGCAGTGGCCACTGAACTTATTCTCTGTCACACAGAATTAATTTTTGAAAGTCAAATTCTTACTGGGTTATTTTCCAGGTAAAAATGTTCAGTAACAATCCCTCTGCTAAGAAAACAATGGGCAAACATTTCAAATAAAAATTCAACATGGTTTCCATAGTATGTTCGTCACTTCAAAACACCTGGGATAAACATCTAAAAGAGGGAAGATTTATTTTGGCTCATGGTTTCAGAGGTTTCAGTCCATGGTCACTTGGCCCCATTGCTTTGGGCCTGTGATGGCACAGTACCTCATGGTGGGAAGCGACTGGTAGAGGAGGACTGTTTACATCATGGCAGCATGGAGGGAAATGGGCTACGATCCCAAGGTTCCCTTCCAAGACACACCTGACTTCCCTCCACTAGAGCCATCCTTCTAAAGGTTCCACCACCTCCCAACAGCTCCACAGATGGCAGTCATGCCTAGTGTGTAGGCATGGCAACCATGCCTAGCATGTAGGCATTTAAGATCTGAGCCATAAAACACAAGGTGGTTCCAAACCACCTCTGAAACTCCCCTTCTTTGCAATCTACAACCAAGCCAGGTAATCCTCATTTTTCTAAAATCCTTGTCCCACCTTGCTCTATCATCTTTTCTTTTTCTCTCAGTATTTTCCCTAAACAGAGAAGACATCCTCTGTGTTTAGGGTCCCTCATCCCTTGAGTATGCTCAAAAAAATCACAAAGCCTATAAAGTACATTTACTTTCTTTTATTGGTTTCTCAGGCTCTGAAGCCCTTTCCTGTTTGGTGAACCCTCCTCCCCACGTTCCCACAGCAAGCTTGGTGGGAAGCAAAGCCTCTTACTACAGAGGCTGTAAGTACCAGACACCTGCTCATATAAGACTTTGCAGCTCTGGCATGGACACAAGACCTGAGTGCGGACCATAAAAGGCCTGTTGCAAACCATAAATCTGGGGACAACTTGAGCATCTTCTTTGGCAGCAGAAGGTATGTGCTGTTGGCACACTGAGCACCTTGTGGCTACAGCATGGGCATTTTGGGCAGCCCCCAAAATGCTCTCATCTAACCACTTACAGGATCTTTCTAGGAAGGGCAGCCCCTATATCTGCTTTTCCTCACTTCTTGGCCATCTGCCCTGTTCTACCTAAGGCAGCTGCATCTGGAACCTGTTGCTTATAACCAGGTCCTTTATGTGGACTTTTAATCAAGAAAAATGGCACAAATGCAGAAATGCAAGCCAAAACTTGAGGCAAGTCACAGGCACAGCACAGTCATTCCCGTCCTACCTTGGCTAACAAATGTACAACTGCCCTGCAAGGAATAGCTCAAATGGCACTCTAGGATGCTGAATATCACAAGGATAGGAGATTCCACCCTCCTCTGGACTTCACTCAAGTCTTGTTTAGCATTTACTTCTTTCTTATTTTTTTGTTAATTTCTCTTATCTTTGGTTGTATACTCAGTATATTTACACCAATTCGTGTCTTCTTACATGTACTTTGGATAATGATGTCTATCACATTCCACCATCCTTGCTAACCCCTGCCCCCTCCCTTCCCCTCCCACCCCTCTGCCCTATCTACAGTTCATCTATTCCTCCCATGTTCCCCTTCCCTACCCCACTATGAATCAGCCTCCTTATATCAAAGAAAACATTTAGCATTTGGTTTTTTGAGATGGGCTAACTTCAGTTAGCATCATCTTCTCTAACTCCATCTGTTTATTGCAAATGCCATGATATTATTCTCTTTTATTATGTGTAATATTCCATTGTGTATATGTGTCACATTTTTTGAATCCATTAATTTATTGAATGGCATCTAGGTTGGTTCCACAGTTTAACTATTGTACTGATACAAACATTGATGCGGCTGTGTCCCTGTAGTATGCTGTTTTTAAGTCCTTTGAGTATAGACCGAGGAGAGGGATAGCTGGGTCAAATGGTGGTTCCATTCCCAGATTTCCAAGGAATCTTCATACTGCTTTCCATATTGGCTGCACCAATTTGCAGTCCCACCAGCCGTGTATGAGTGTACCTTTCCCCTTATATCCTCACCAACACTTATTGTTTAATGTCTTCATAATAGCTGCCATTCTGACTGGAATGAGATAAAATCTTACTGTAGTTTTGATTTGCATTCCTCTAATTGCTAGCGATGATGAACATTTACTGTAGACCAATGGTACAGAATAGAGGATACAGAGACCAACCCAGAAAATTACAATTATCTTATGTTAGATAAAGGCGCCAAAAACATGCATTAGAGAAAAGATAGCCTCTTCAACAAATGGTGATGGGAAAACTGAAAATCCATATGCAACAAAATGAAATTAAACCCCTATCTCTCACCATTCACACAACTCAACTCAAAGTGGATCAAGGACCTAGAAATAAAACCAGAGACCCTGCGCCTAATAGAAGAAAAAGTAGGCCCTAATTTCCATCATGTGGGATTAGGCCCCAACTTCCTTAATAAGACTCCTGTGGTGCAAGAAGTAAAATCAAGAATCAATAAAATGGGATGGACTCAAACTAAAAAGTTTCTTCTAAGCAAAATAAATAGTCTGTGAGGTGCATACAGAGCTTACATCTTGGGAGCAAATCTTTACCCCTTACACATCAGTTATAGCACTAATCTCTAGGGTATATAAAGAACTTAAAAAGCTAAGCACCAAAAAAAAAAAATAAAAACAAAAACAAAAAAACCACAAAATATCCCAATCAATAAATGGGCCAAGGACATGAACAGACACTTCTCAGAAGATGATATACAATCAATCAATAAATATATGAAAAAATGTTCATCATTGCTAGCATTTACTTCTTTTCCTCAACAAATTATTTGTTGCTCTTTTAATGAAGTACCTTTGCTCAACTTCTCAAAATTCCCCTCTGAATTACTCTAACAACCTCCCTAGTGCTTACTACTGGACCTGTCCTTCCAGAGAATTTCTCAAATAATCTCCTTGGTATAAAGCTGGTTGTGTGACTTCAGCTTAAATCCTCTTATGGCCCCGGGTAGCTTTCAGCATGACATATAAATTCTACACTTTGGCAGCATTGAGACCTTTCAGGATTAAGCATAATTTTGTCTTTAGCCTCAGGCCCAACCCCAGTGCCTTCTCCAATCTCACCTATATCTGAAGAGGTGACCATGGTACAATAGCTAATGTGGCCACACAGAGACACAGGCTGGAGCCCCCAAGTGTACTGGTATCCAGTTTTATGGGAAACAGCCCAATTTTTGAAAAACAAAAAGTTTTAAAAAATAATTTACATAGTGGGTTGAACAAAAATAAATCCACCTCTGTGAGCTGGCTACGGCCCATGATCATCTAGCCTACGATCGATTGCAGGTATCATACTTGTAAACAGAGTAGTCATTCAGTTATCCCTGAAGGATTGGTTCCAGGATATCCCAAGAATGACAAAATTGGGTCCCTTATATGAAATGGCATAGTATTTGCATATAACCTATGCATATTCTTCTATATACTTTATATCATCTCTAGATTACTTAAAATACCTAACACAATGTAAATGCTATGTAAGTAGTTGTTATGCCGTATTGTTTAGAAAATAGTGTTAAGAAAAAAAAAAAAAAACCTCTGCACATATATAGTATAAAAGAAACCTTCACAGGCCTAACCACATAGTACAAGAATGAGAGATGAGGAGTACAAAGCTCAAATGAAAGTGTGTAACACAGCAGGAGGCTACAGCACCCTAGGCCTAAGCACTGCTTCACCTGTAAGAATTCGGTGTGTACTCATCATACTGTAAATTCAAGTTTTGCTTTTTTGGAACTTTCTGGAATTTGTTTTTCAAATTTTTTCAATCTGTGGTTAGTTCAATATGTGGATATAGAACCCACAGGAAATGAGGGTTGACTGTATTTTTTTCTAAATGTGATTGGTTCTCTGCTGGATAGGTACTCAAATAAATGCTTCTTTAATGAACAAATGAACAAATAAACAATATCAAGAGGGTAGAATGAGATGAAGCTAGAAAAAGAAGGAACATAAAACATGATGACTGATAAAGCCTGATGTGAGCTTAGTCAGAGAGAACAAATGTTGTCTGTCTCTGCCTTGGTTGGGTTTCCCGGTAGGAAACAGTGACCAGCAACATCAGTAGCTCTGGGGATGGTATGGGAACAAGCAGGGACCCAAAGGAGTGCTGAAGCAGAGTATCAGCAGACAGAAAGTCTGGAAAGAAGAAGCAACTAACTAAAAATATTCTAAAATTGGTATTTTACATGCATTTAAAATAATTTCAAATAATACAAAGAAAGAACAGAGTTGAGTCAGTCAACTTTTAATTCAATTTTTTTTTTCAGATCACAAGAGCAACCTAGAATTTCAAGGGCTAAAAAGAGAAAGCAAATTGTTCATCCCTCTTTTTGTAGCCAGATTTTGGTTCTCCTCCATACAGAATTACAAAGCAAGATCAGGGAAGGCTGGCTGCCAGCAAACTAAATAAAAAGTCCATCAACAGTTAAACTTCTACACCAGTCAGTTTCATAATTCAAGCTTGAAACTCAAAAAATCTGAGCCTTCACTTTCCTGATGTTATTATTGTGGGTAATCTGAGTATAGAGAGTAAGAAAATGAAATAAATGAAAGAATTTTTGGTCAGAAATATGGCTTATAGAGGTGACTGGGAAGGAATGGAGTGCTCATTTGGGACAATAATACTAACCCATCAATGCACAGAGAATCTGAATGCAAGCTGGAAGTGAGAAAAAACAGAGCAAGAGTGAAATCATTATTCTTCCAAATGCCTCCAAAAGGTCACCACCTCTCAGCAACATTATAGTGGGGACCACGACTCAACATGACTTTTGGTAAGGACAAATCATATTTAAACCATTGCAGGGTACATGTCTTGTTCTCTGATGGGTCTCCCAAAACTTGCCCTAGCATATGTCACACTAAGAAGTGAATTAACACACCAGAGAGGAACAGGCTGTCTTGCATTCTATGGGTTCAAAAAGATTCCTGTTTTCTGTTGCAAGGCTATTTGGGCACAGGTAATGAAAGAAAGATCCTCCTGTGGAAACACTGTGAGATCACAGTGAAGACTCCCAGTGGTGGTGGAAGGCTAATCGTGATCAAGAACCTTCTCACCCACACATTACACTGCATGAACACTGGTCACACAGAAACACAAAAATCCAAATCCTGAGCCACAAAAAAATACTTACGTCCAAAATAATAAGGCAGGAAATATTTTGAGTTTATTTTTAAACATTTCTCTTAGTTTTCCAGGATGCTGTGGAATTTAAGAACACCACCCAAACAGATATAAGAGATAAATTCCTGGTCAAACAGCCAGCAAAAGGATATGAGAGCAGGTTGGGAGCGGAATCTTAATTCTTCCTAGGTCAGAAAGGACTTTCTGGGTTTCAAAGCCAAGGATGATGGGGGAAAACTTTGGTGGATTCCCTGAAGGGTTAAAATGTCACAGAGACTTTCTTAATGCCATTTGGCATGGGCCTAACCAGTATGCTTTTATAAGGGAAAGAATCTGAGAATACCCTTGTGTGCCCTTACAGCATTGCTTCAAATATCAGTTCTGTCATTGTGAAATAAAAATATAACATTAAAAGGGGAAAAGAGAAAGCATTCAGCAGGCGGTGCAGAGGACAGAGGACAGAGATCACCATTGTGGAGTCTTTGGTCCATCAGTTCTGAGCTGTGGCTGTGTGTTCAGCTCCTGTAAAGGGGCTCCTCTGTAAGCTGCCTAGAACTTGAGCAATGGAGTCTTAACGTCTTTCATATTTATTTCCCACTACAGGATCTTGCATGTACCTTGACAATAGCAGGTATTCATAATTTGATGAATAGATGAATGGACAGATGAATGAATTATGAAGGCAGCCAAGTCACTTGCTTCCAGATGGAAATAGCAGCATTAAGTTACACAAAGACACTAGACATTCTATCCCCCACCCCACCTCCATACAAAAACAATGCTCCTCAAACTTTAAAGCTCTAGTCTACCTATTAACGATCATCCAGTTCTAGATCACACAGACCTCTGGAGATTCTGAGACAGAGAACACTAGAGTACTAGTTTTTAACTTTGGACAAGTTTGTACCCCAGGGATATCTGTCAATGTCTGGAGACATTTTTTTGTTGTGGGGGGAGGATGTGACCGTCATCTATCTGGACATAGTCTGCGATGCTGCTAGGCTTCCTATAATGTACAGGATAGTCCCCACAACAAATATGTACGCAGCCCAAAATGTCAACAGTGCAGTTGTTGAGGAATCCTCCTCTATGCCTAGGGGTACCCATTCTCCTTGAATTACGATCCTTTCCCTTTCTAAAGTGGAAAGAGCCATCTAAAACAGGTGTTCATCATATCCAAGGCCTGATGCCATCACCGTGACCATTGATAGGAAAAAATCCAAGAAACCAATAATAGGGCATATTTTTCACTTTACAATTTGTAAAAATGCCTTCTAATAAATTTTCATTTGCTTCTCCCAAGAACTTACGTAGAAATTAGGAAAGGTAACATTACATTCCTTTTAGAGCAAATAAGGAGTCTAGATTAAGCTAACCACAAAGGTCTTTCAGTTGTAAACATCTATGAATTCAGGAGGGAAAAGAAAGCGAAGCTCAGAAATGTTAAGTGACTTGTTCAAGATCACATGAATGAATCAGCAGAGTGGCAGAGATGTCTCAGATCAGACTTTTTGATAGCTCTGCCCTTCTAAGTGAGCTTTTCAAGGAAAACTTACCCACTAATTGCAAATTGGCCTCCCATCACCATGAGCAAGCTTTCCATGAAATACCAGGACAAAAGGGGGAAAAAAAAGAACAGAAGAAAGACCAGTGGATAGACAAAGGGGATGGAGGAAAGGGAGGAGGAATGAGGGATGGGATAGGGAAAGGCAGTGAAATGAATCTGACGTAACTTTCCTATGTACATGTATGAATATACCACAGTGAATTTCATCATCAGGTATGTCCACAAGATACTAATTTAAAAAAAAAAGTTTAATAGCAGAAAGATCAGTAGAATAGAGGAAAGGGAACAGGCGGTGGGAAGAAGGGAGGTAAAGCACTGGGGAGTGAATTAGAACAAAGTATATCCCATACTTTTATTTTATTTTATTTTTTAGTTTGTCGATGGACCTTTATTTTATTTATTTGTATGTGGTGCTGAGAAACAAACTCAGTGTCTCACACATACTAGGCAAGTGCTCTGCCAATGAGCAACAACCCCAGTCCACATGCTTTTATAATTATGTCAAAATTAATCCTAGTGTCATGTGTAACTAAAAAGAACCAATTAAAAAAAAACACAGGACAACATCCATTCCCACCAGATAGGACACTTTCAGAGAACACAAAAGAGGGGGGAAGGAAGAAGCCACCAGACCAGGCAGTTCAATGTGTGATGAGCTGAACTATGGCAGTCAGTGGAGGACAAGCTGTAGAGCCACAGGGTCCTCACATTCTGCCCTAGGAAAAGGCTTCCACACACTTTTAGTTCATTATTAAGGCTGATTGAGACAAAGGTATGCACATAAGAAGCATTAGGCTTCTCTGATGTAATGCTCATCTACAGAGGCCAGATTTTAGCTTTGCTTTGTTTTAAATTGGGTATTATAGTACTTAAAGACTAATGAAATGACAGTGAGGATAGTTTAGTGTGTGGGACCTCCCCCAAAAGATGTGGGGGGCTCAGACTCTTTGAGATAACTTTGAATCAACTAAGAGTTTTCAAAGTCTCTATAGAAACATGACGTTTGCAGGCCATAGCCTACGTAATTTAACACTAGTCTTACTAGATACTTTCACACCCTTTTATCAAAATCAGACGTGAAGGAAGAGAGGAGAAGACTTGTTTTGTGATTAATTTGAAACTATGGGGATCTTTTCAGGGTTTTTTTTTTTTTTTAGGAACTTTAGAAATTGCTTGGGATGAAGTGGTGCTGTAGCTCAAAGGAAAGACTTGTACTGTCTTTGAAAATCAGTGGAAACTGGGGACCAAACCCGGTTCTACCACTATTTTGCATTAGGTCTTAGTCATTCTACCTTAGTCATTCTATTCTTAGTCTCTATTTCCCAATCTGTACAAACAGGATAAGATGACCTGACCTCATAGGTTCCTGTGAGGCTTAGATTTTATACAGTACAGGCACAGGACATGAGATTCAAAACATAATATACCAAACTGCTATGTTGCCTATCTTTATTTCCTTGTTATCTTTAATTGACCAGAATATAGAAGCCCATTCCCCTCACATCCTCTGAATAGTCCACAGGAAGCTGGGACATACTGATGGAAATCTATCACAGGGACATGAAATATACAATAAGAACTGCTATCCGCAGGGCAGTCAGTCAAATCTGCGTTGTTTAATTAATACACCTTCTTTAGCCAAGGAGGAGCAATTTGTATGAGATAAGAAAGAAATGTTGTCCCAGGAACCTCAGCATACCCACAAACTCCAAGTTATGCTTTTAGTTCTTTTATTTACACATGTTCTTTAAAAAGCATTTCTATGGTTAGCATCTTCCATTGATTCTAATAATCAATCGTTCTTTTGTTTTTTTACAGTTGGGGAAAACAGGAAGTCTCATTACAAGTTACAAAGTGATAGGTGGAAAAGTTCTAGTTAAGTCTTAATTGTTGCCTTCCAACAATTTTCTTTGCCATTAACTAACCTTGTAATATTGGATAATTCTTTCTGATCTCAAGTTAAGTATGTTCATCTGGGAGATCCTTTCCTGGACTGAAAGCCCCATTTTAGGTTTCTATAAAAAGATCTACTTTCCCCACTCTCCTGAAATTGTCTATCTTGGAACTGACAGTCCCCTTACCTTTTATGTGTTCTTTCTCTCTGACACACACATTCATACACCTAGCAACCTGTGTTGTACAAAAGAGTAGCCACTGAGCACTTAAAATGTGGCTAGTCTCCAAAGAGATATTTCAGACATAGCATATGTTAAAAGACTTTGTAGGAAAAAAATGTAAAATATTCCACGTATAATTTTATACACTGGTTACATGTTAAAATGACAATATTTTAATATATTCAGTTACATAAAATATATTAGTAAAATTAATTTTATGTTTCTTTTTATTTTTAATGTGACTATTAGAAAATTTTAAATCACATAGTTCATGTTATATTTCTATTGGACAAGTACTGGTCTATGTTAAAGGTTCTAGGAAGGAACTCTGTCTCTGTCACTTGCACGGGGACTCCTTTCCCAACTAGCACAATACCTGTTGCCTATTAAGTACACAATCAATATGTGTTTATTAATAAATTCTCTAAACCTCTCTCTACATATGTTTCTCCATTCTATATTGGAAATGGTGTCTTTGTTTAAATCCAAAATAATGATAATAAAGAAGAAATTACTCCCCTTGAAAGGTTAAAAAAATTAATATTGCTGAAAGGTATGGAATTAGTTTTGATCCCTTGGGCAATCACTGTATTTCTAAATAAGTCTTTGAAATATAATATAAAATATTACAAATTAAATACAGAAAGATGTTGAGAGGGAACAACCTTAGTGGGAAAAACTCTAGAAACAAACTTATGGAAAGCCGAGGTAGCCCCACAATCAATGGGAAGGTAAATGGGTACCTCAAACATGTGATGGATATCTTTACTGTTTTAATTTTAAAAGCAGAAAGCTCATGGTGTTGATAGATTCCGGTGCTAATGGAAACACAATGTAAGTATTTATCCGAGAGAGAGTGTCTGTTTCCAAACTTGATCACTTGCCAAACAAAGAAGTGTGAATAAAAAATCGAGTCGCCAAAATATCTCAGTGAGTGATATGCAGGCACAAAACACAGTTCTGTCATGAACTGGATCTCCAGGACACAACAGACTTGATGAGGACAGGTGAAAAGGGTCTGGTAGGTACACAGGACTCCATCGGCTACACTTTTCCTTCCCTGTCTTGAGTCCCCACTTCCACATTACCAATGAAAGAACCAAACCACTATTGACCCCAATGCTGAGATAAACAAAAGAGAGAAAAGAGAGAAAAAGCAAGCAAGCCACCTTGTTGTACCCACCAAATATGGAAGCTGAATATCTGAAGATGTGAGTAAGTGGAACACAAAGGAGGAAGAAAAACAGAACGTTAGACACTAATTTTACCAAGACCATATCAAAGACCTGGAAAGACGTCCTTGTCCTGTTGAGGGCTTCTTAAAGTCTTGTCAGACTTTCCTTTAAGCCATCAAGTACCACATCACAAAACCTTTAACCTTGAGACCGACATGAATATACCCAGGTAACTCTTTAAGCAAGAGCTGGAATCTGGCACCTTCGGATGACAGGAAAGAAAAGAGTCACCTGGGAATGGGGTTGTGAGGAAACGGTGAGGACTTGGACAGAGAAAGCAACACTGATTTTCTAGAAGCATCCGTAAGCACAAGCAGACAGCCAACAGGTTGCCCTTGGAGCAAAAGCCACATCACCTAGGGACAGATCAACTATGAATGTTTTGTCAGCCGTTATTTAAAACCAGCTCAGTTTTTAGGCCTTTATCAACTTCTCTGTAGACCAGGAAAAGAAAAGAAAAAAGAAAGGAAAAAAAAAAAAAAACCTTATCTGTACATAAGAAAAAAAATGGGGGGAGAAAAGAGGAAATTACAGAACAGAGGACACCCATGTACACCAGTTTACGAATGATGTGGGTGGTGAAGCTTCAAGAACCCAATTCGGGAGCGGAGGGGAGGGGAGAAGAAACCACATCCAGTCGGAGCTCAGCTGAGATCTCAGCAGAACAAGTGTCAACGCTTTTAAAGGGCACAGCGTGTTTCAGCCACAAAACGCTTCGGCTGGCGCAGCAGGCGGTGGGGGGCTGCTTACCCGGAAGCCGGCCGCGGGTGGGGTGGGGGAACACCCCAGAAACACCGACGGCGATCGCGTCCCCCACCACGCCCTCCCTCTGCCCGCCACAGGAAAGGTGCGTCTGGTGTTAACGTCGCGGGTCCCGAGAGGCAGGTGGCCAGCGCCCTTCACCTTGGCGCGGACCCCGGCGACCCAAACACCCGCGGGAAGGGAGGCCGAAAAGTCGAGGCAGAAACAGCACAAACGACGTAAAGACACGTTACCTTGTTCATCCCATTCCCCATGGTGGCTGAATGCGAACTCTAGCACCCTTGGCAATGTGGTCGCAGGCTCACTAATGGCATATTACAGCGGGAGGGAGGAGCAGGTAGGGCGGGGGCAGAGGCGCTCGGGAGGGAGTTAGTGCTGGCTGTATAAACAACAATAACAATGACTGTCGTCCGGGTCCGCCCGGGAGACCCGACGCGCGCTAGGGATCGAGCATGGATGGCAGGGCTTTCCGCTCAGCCGCCCCGGAACTTCCCAGCGCGAGCAGGGCAGAAGCGCCCGCGGCTTTGCCGGGAAATGGTCTCGCTTTGCCGGTCCCCGCCCCCGTGCGCAGTCGGCTGGCGGAACGCGCGCCCCGCCGCGCGCACCCTGGGACTTGTAGTTGGATTCCCGGCGGCCGCGCCCCGCCCGCCCCCGCCGACCGCGGCTGCTCTGCGGCGGACCGGGAGGAGCAGGGGAGAAGGCTCCGTGGCTGCAGCGCGGAGACCAGCGCGCACGCGCAATATGAGTCCAAGCTCCGGGAGGCGGTAGTCAAGCTGGCCTAGGGGTACGCGCAGGCGCTGTACGCCCTATGTCAAGGAGGTCACTCTGTGGTCCGGAGTCCCCAAATCCCGCCCTGGCCTTTTCCCCTGGGACAACTTTGAGGGGGCTGTTACCAGCAGTCGCTGCCTTGCCTGCCTGGTGAATCAGGTGCTAATCAGAGCCCTAGTCTTCGGGGCTCCCCTATCTGGGGTTTCTGAGTGTGTGACAGATTTAGGCTGGGGCATTCCTGTGGCCCTGCCCCACCCACCACACCGAGAAGGCTAGCCCGCTGGGGAGTGGTGGGCTAGGTGACTCACCTCTGGGGAGGCATGACCTCTCTATTTGGGGGAGCAAATGGCCAGGGACCTCATACCTCTAGGCTTTAGATGTGTCTCTTCATCAGTGTAACTTGGCTCTAATAGGCGCCTAGGTATGTTGATATATGTGGTTGCTTTCTAGAAGCCCCATCATTGCTGAACAACATAGCATTGGGGTTTTGTCTGGAATGGATCACTTTCTAACCTGAAGAATTGTTTGGGGGTATTTTATCTTACTAAATTATTACCAAATTACTAAATTATTAATTAAGTTCCTTTCTGGGCATAGAATACTCAAGCCAGGGGTTTCTTGGTTTCATTTTTTATCCTTGCTATGACTACATATAGCAGGTACTTAAAAAATTATTTGATGAGTGAACACTACTATCAAACTAACTAGTTCACTGCTGACTCATTTAATTGGCCCCTCCTTGTTTATGGAGCTGCTCGCTCTGGCCTCCTGTGTGTTCCTTAGACCTGTCAGCTTTGATCCTGTCCAGGGACTTGTGTTGTGCTGTACTCTCTACCCAGACATCTTGGTCTCCTGCTCTTTGTGTAGCAGCCTCTTGTCTTTGAGGTCTTAGCCCAAATGTCATCTCATCAAAGAGGCTTTTCCTGACCTCTCAGTTTAAAGGTGAGCCTCCAGTTGTGATCACAGTACTCTATGATATTTTCTTTATAGCATTTAATATGATTAGAAATGATCATATTTGTTTTCTTACTTTTTTATCAGTCTCCTCGCACAAAATAGGGAGTAGTAAATATTTGTCAAATAAATTAATGAACTCTTGTAGGCTGAAAGAACAAAAGTGATATTGTGAAGATTGGTAACATTTTTAAGAAAAGCATACAGACTCCATCTGCTTTTTCTTTGCTTGTACACCACATCTCTGGGCAACAAAAGGTACCAGAACACCATGTGTAGGAAACCCCACTCAATGTGCACTTGCATTGTTTCTAATAGGCCACATGGGACGCGGCCAGGCTGTGCCCTTTCTGCCCCTTACTCTAGGATTGTTCCTTTCCTATCACCTTCACTTCCTGTTTTCCCTTCTGCCTCCCACTCAGTAGCTGAACAGCCTGCCTCTATCTGCTCTGTACCACACCATCATTGTGTCTTTATTTTTACCGACCTTTTGCTTAGGGAGAGCACAGCATAGTTAGTGAACTACCCAGGAAATCCCAAGGCTCACCTCCATTTCTAACTCTCAGAATAATCTTGGGCAAAATGATCAATTTTCTGAGCCAGCTTTTTAAAAATTTTTAAAATGAGAGCATTGAACTGTGAATTTTTGAAGGTTCTCTACAGCAATCAGCCAACTGCTTTTATTTCCCTCCAAGGTCCTTGGGCTGTTGTTTCCAGTAGAAAGATGAATTTTCAGAGTACCCCCGGTTCATAAGGTGGCACTTGCCCATAAATGACAAGTCCATACCCAAGTTTTCTTCTGTCAT
The DNA here is from genome assembly GCF_045843805.1 of Urocitellus parryii. NCBI lineage: Eukaryota > Metazoa > Chordata > Mammalia > Rodentia > Sciuridae > Urocitellus > Urocitellus parryii. The sequence continues at coordinate 130,350,460 of NC_135538.1, read as the reverse complement.
TCATTTGTAACATTTCTTTTCTTATTCATATTTACCTGATAAACTTATTTCTCCAGCTCAGATCATCTGCTTGACAATTCCTCAGAACCTATCTCCCACCAGTCAAAATCAGCCCTCAGTATGGCTGCATTCAATATGGCTCTAGAAGGTCCACATACCCAGAGCTCATCTCAAATTTCCTAATTTTTCTTTTTATTTAAGTAGGAAAAGAGAAGACAATTAATACCATAAGTTGAAAGAGTCATAGTTTTAAACATTTTATTTTTAAATTTAATCTTATTCTTTAATTTTGAGGTATTCTTCTCAAGACTCTCTCTTTGCTCCCTTCCATCCTAACCCTAGAGCCCAACACCACTTCTCATCACAAGACAATATAAACATAAATTTTTCATCTCTTGCTATTCTAAGAATTTTCTCTCTCTAGCTACCGATTATAGAAAGAAGAAAAGGAAGGAAACTGGTAAACAACGATAACGTGTTTCATATCCAAAGCAGAATCTGTTAATTCATTTGTGTTCTCATAAAAAATTCCAAGTGCTACTTCTACTCCATTTACAGATTTTATTTTCCTTTTCTTTCCTGTCACTTCCAGTTTCTCATCCCTGCCACCATCACATATATTGCCAATAACTCCCAAACAAAAGTGAAGCTTTCATGTGTATACAATAAACAATGCCCGCAAGTCATGGGAACCAGCTGGGTCCGTACTTGCACATGGTTAAGGATAATTGAGGAGTAGCATATTTAGTGAGCAATCATTGAACTTTAAGGTAGAGATGAGTAAAAGCCCACAAGCAGAAGTTGAACCATTAGAGTCAGCCAAATCATTAGAGGTGTTAGTGATGATTTCAGAGAATTGAGATAAACCGCTGTTGAAGTGAGAAGTAGTTATGCAATCTTTCTTAGTCTCTTGAATATACTATAATCCAGGGTTTCATTACTTCAGGACTACTGACATTTGGGGTTGGATGACTTTTGATTTGGGGGACTGTCCTGTGCATCATAAAATGTCTAGAAGCATCTCTGGCTTCTACTCACTTCCTTCCAGTAGCACTCCATTGGTTATGACAATCTAGAGAGAAAAATACTCCCCACAACTATCATCTGTATTATAGGCTACAGGGATGGGATGTATTATGAATGAAATATATTTGCCCCATCTCAAAAAATTTTTTCTCAGCAAAAGAAACAATCTGTGAGGTGAATAGAGAGCCTACATCTTGGGAGCAAATCTTTATTCCTCACCCATTAGAGCACTAATCACTAGGATATATAAAGAACTCAAAAAGCTGAGCACAAAAAAAAAAAAAATCAATAAATGGGCCAAGGACCTGAACAGACATTTCTCAGAAGATGATATACAATCAGTCAACAAATATAGGAAAAATGTTCATCATCACTAGCAATTAGAGAAATGCAAATCAAAAACACTCGAAGACAAACAACAATAAGTTTTGGCGAGGATGTGGGGAAAAAGGCACACTCATTTACTGCTGATGGGACTGCAAATTGGTGCAACCAATATGGAAAGCAGTATGGAAATTTCTTGGAAAACTGGGAATGGAACACCATTTGACCCAGCTATCCCTCTCCTCAGTGTATACCCAGAGGACTTAAAAACATCGTGCTACAGGGATACAGCCACATGGGTGTTTATAGCAGCACAATTCACAATAGCTAAACTGTGGAACCAACCTAGATGCCCTTCAATAGATGAATGGACAAAAAAAATGTGGCATATATACACAATGGAATATTACTTAGCAATAAAAGAAAATAAAATCATGGCATTTGCAGGTAAATGGATGGAGTTAGAGCAGATAATGCTAAGTGAAGTTAGCCCATCTCTAAAAAACAAAAAACAAATGCGGAATGTTTTCTTTGATATAAGAAGGCTGATTCATAGTGGGATAAGAAGAGGAAACATGAGAGGAATAGACAAACTCTAGATAGAGCAGAGGGGAGAGAGGGAAAGAGAGGAGACATGGGGTGATTAATGATGGTGGAATTTGATGACCATTATTATCCAAAGTACAGGTATGAAGACACGAATTAATGTGAATATACTTTGTATACAACAAGAGATATGAAAAATTGTGCTCTATATGTGCAATAAGAATCGTAATGCATTCCGCTGTCATATATAAATTACAGTTAAATCTATCCTAATAGATCACATTCATTCTCTGCAGATTTGTAAGGCCACCTTGTGAAATAAGAACAAATTATGAACAAGAAGCTACAATGATTGGCCATTACACAAGCCATGATTTTCTCCATGATCTTGTGTAGAAAGAAAGAATAAAGACATGGGATATATTAAATAAGCTAAACTCAGAAAGTCAAGAGTCAAATCCCCCATTATGTATAATTATAGTACATCAATAAAAAAATAGCAATGACAAAGGATTTCACAACCAATGCATTAATTTAATGATAAAAGCATTAATTTAATGATAAAAATACATGTTCAAAGGGCATTCTATGTGTATTAAAGATCATTAAAAACACTTTAACTTTTAAACTTGATGAATTATGAATGGTGAAGACATACCACTTTGAACTTTCAATGTCAGGGATTTTAACATTGGGTAATCCACTTTTAAATATTTAATAATGATTATTTTTACATTATTTTACAACTTAACTTACTCATTAGTACATGGACAATTATTTCACTTTCAAAACATTTTTTAGTGAATTAAAAATACCATCATGCTCAGTTACTGTATAAATAACTGAATTTACAATATCCCATGACTCTCTCTTAAAACCATTCACATTCTTCAATGATTTTAATGAATAGTACTTATTCCAATTCAATAAAAATGAATTAGAATGAAAAAAACCAAGAAATTAAAATGAGGAGCTAATCTAGTCAAAGCATGGCTTAAAAGTAAAAGAAAGCTAGATTTATGCTATGTCCAGGTACAAATGTACCGCAAAGAATCCTGATTATATATATAATTATAATATACTAAATAAAATAATGATAACAATAGAAGGGAAATCAATAGATTAGAGCAAGTGGGTTTGGGGAAGGAAGATATTTTCCCTAATTCAAATATCAGGATATTATTAATTCAGCTGTTTTTGGTAACTGAGCATGATAGTACTTTAATTCACTAAAATTCCCTTCAAAAGTGAAGGTACTGGGAAAGGAAATTGAGCAAACAATGTGCATTAATGAATATGGCATAACAAATCACACTATTATATATGAATATAATGTACCAATAAAAATTAATTAATAAAAAGAAAGGTAGATCCCGTAAATTGTGGGAAGTAGAAACAAGGTGGAATCTAGAACCACAGAAGCAAAAACACAAAACATTTTCTCTTTTGCTAGCATTGCCCAGTTAGAAGATACTCAGTTGACTACTGGGTCATGAAGAACAGCCTGATCATGAGTTTGGCCCCTGTGATGTGTGTCCTCAACCTTTAAAAGGCCATCAATTTTCATAACTCTAAGCAGTCGTATAAACTTGGCTTCTACCTTTCACTTTTAAAAAATTTATTTTATTTATTTATTTTTTAAATGATTTTAAAAATTTATATATGACAGCAAAATGCATTACAATTCTTATTACACATATAGAGCACAATTTTTTCATATCTCTGGTTGCATACAAAGTATATTCAAGCTTGGGGAACTCAGATCTCAGGGTACAGAGATTGGAAGAGTTGGGGATCAGGGAAGAAGAGCAAGTGGAATAGATATCTAGGTGAGTAAGTAGGGCAGAGAGACAGTGTTGGAGAATCTAGGGGAAGGTAAGTGGAGAGATGCTATCACACATTTAGTTGGGAGTTTGATCAACTGTTGACATGTAGGGTTCCTGGGAGGGTTGGCAGAGGCTTTTAGGAATAAAAGCATGAGGCAGATTTTAAAACAATATCATGAGCTTGTCACAGGGGCACATGCCTATAATCCCAGTGATCTGGGAGGCCAAGCCTGGAGAATTGCAAGTTCAAGGTTAGTCTCAGCAACTTAACAAGACCCTCAGCAACTTAGTGAGACCCTGTTTCAAAGTAAAAAAATAAAATGGACTGGGCATGTAGCTCAGTGGCAAAGAAACCTCCTCGGTTATAAAATTAGTACCATAAATAAATAAATAAATAAATAAATAAAGTGTCATGCAAAGACAGAGCCCTTGATCCTAACCCTGAATAGAAGGTGATATGCTTATCCTCCTACATGTCATAACAGGTATGCCTGTGTATTGTGAGTACAGCCAGGTTTTTGCAAAAAAAAAAAATGTAGCTTCATGAAGGGAGGGATAATTTTTAAAATATGATTGTTTGTTTTATTGGTTTTGGTACTAGGGCTTGAACTGAGGGCCGCGTGTGGTAAGCACATGATCTGCCACTGAGCCTCCCCGCCAGCCCTATGGATGAGTTATTATCACTCTTAGAATCTAGCACCTGAGATAATTCCTAATATGTGAGGAATCAGTTAAATGTTTATTAAGGAATGCAGCACAGCTGGGAGGTTGTTGAATTTGTCCATGTATGAGGCCCAAAAGTAATTCATGCTTTTATATGCCGGCTACTCTATCAACTCTGCAGCTATCTTTTATTTTCTAGATCAATGTTTCTACCTTCCATGTGGGGTGGCTATGTGATCTAGAAGTGACCAAAGTTCTAGTCTTTCATTTTTGAAACAGTGCATGAGAGAAAGAGAGAGGGAGAGAGAGAGAGAGGGAGGGAGAGAGGGAGAGAGGGAGAAGAAGGGAGGGAGAAGGGTGAGAGGGAGGTTGGTTGAGAGAGAGAGAGGGAGTCTTTGCAAACAGTGCTTTTACATATTGCTGAAATCTGCTGCTTGGTCTGCAGCTGTAGCTGTAGATAGCAGAATCTACTACTTCCTGTGGTTCTGCCCCTTGGCATCATGCTGTTATTTGAGATTTGATTACGGAACCATGCCTGGTTTATGCACATCCATCTTGTGAATTGCCTGTGGTTATTTTTCTTGTCTGGAATGGTTTGACATGATCCATATTCTTTCCTTTCTCTGTCAAGGAAGGTCTACCCAAGGCAACAAAGTAGATCCTTTAAAACTTTCATGGTTTAAAATACAAACACCCCCAACTAACAAAATCTGAACCCCTCATATATTCTTAGCCTCAGTAGTATGAACCTCCTTTCCTTAGTATCTGACAAGACTGGTGTAAGACCCAACTTGGGTCTTGTTTTTCCACCCTAGCTCACCTGGGCATAAGGAGACACACCCAAGAGCACTTGCCAGCTCCCTTCTCTATAGTCCTCTAGTCACATTCTCCAAATCTTCATAAAACCCTATGATTATGTGAACTATTGCAGCGTAGAGTTGGATAGCCCCTAAGTGTCCTTGGTCAGAGGATGTCATCCTTCTATACTTATTGCACCTGCACAGCCAGTTGCCTTCTCTGAGGCTCACTTCTGCTTCTTCAAATGCCTGCAGAGGCCAGGGGGCAACCCAGAAGTCAAGACAGCAAGGGAAGCCCCAGCTCAAAGCAATGACTGGGCAAGGCAAGCCCTCTTCAGAGGTCCTTACTTTGGAGTTACTTTGGAGTTCTTCCCTAGAGGAGGGCTTATTGTTGGTTTTGCTTGATTTTGTTATTCACTTTTCTATGTGAAACCAAAATTGGACTGGAACCGAAGATACTAAAAAATGTCTGGATAGGGGCTGGAGGGAGCAGGGGATTTCCTAAGAGAATGGAATGTCCCAAGAGAAACTTCACTACTGTGAGAGGGGAAGTCCATTTAGTATGACATAACACTGTTGTTATTGAACATTCTGTTGGGTTTTACATTTATTAATAGCTATTGTTATTTTGATTAGTTATTCATCATTAAAACCCCCGTGAATTATGAGAAAATCATCACACAAATGCTGGACAATGGGACTTGAGCTGGACAGACAACAGGTTCAGGATTATTTTCTTTATTATCTACAACAGGGTGCTCACAGTTTTTCACTCAATACCACTTGGCCTGAAGGAGGAGACCTGCCCCTGGCCCAGATAAGATAACCCCACCCAAGGCAATAGCATAGCACCAATCTATAGTGTTTGCTCAAAGACCATCGACCTTCAAGAGGTGGTAGGCCTATACTTTCACTATCTTTGTCACACCTATATGTCCTTTCTGCATGCTACTTCAACTCCAGACCCCTATAAACAATGACTAAGATAAGAATGACAGCTGCAAAGATGATATAATAGGATCACACAAGGCTTGGTCAATTTCTCCTTCACCTCTCATATGCCTCCTTCCTCCTAGAACATAGCAAAGATCTCCCTCTTTGGTTGACCCACAAGTTCCATTACTGACCAGACTAGAATGATGTCTCAGTCTCTATTTGGCTTAATAAAGACATCAATTTCTTCCTCATCCCATCCCCAAATACAAGATGGCACTTATTTTCTTATTTTATTTCTTATGTAATTGAGTCCATAAAGGTGACTTTTATCAAGCGAGGGTGAGTTTGTCTCAAAAGGTTAGGAGATCTCTGTTTCTGCAGACAGAAAACTGTAACTTTTAGGCAGCAGTTCCCCTCCTGCTTGTTGAGGTTTTCTGGGGCAGCCCAAGAGGTGGGCAAGTACAGTGGGTAGTAGAAAGAGAGTTATATAACTTATATATAAAACAATGTAATATGTGGCTATCTTTATTTGCTACAATGCTTTAAAAATATATAAAAATCTCACTATTTTTGTTGTAGTCATAACCATAATACAAAGGGGACAAGCAACTCTCATCATTACCTTATTCAAGCTGTGGCATGAAACTTCTTTTTTGCCAAAAAGTATGTTTAGTTTCTTCTTAAGTAATAGTAACTTTAGAACTTCAATGTCAGTATAGGTGTTGATCCAGAAGGCTAGAATTGTATATTGTGCCTCATGGCTGCAGATTAAGATGTCTAATCAAGTCTTGAGACAGAACCTTCTGTCTTCTAGTTATTGATTAAAGGTAATAGTTTCATAGAAGGCAGATAAAAAGAATCCCTTAGCCCTTTCTTCTCATTTCCTTAAAGATACATATTGTTTTAGTTTGCATTAGTTACTTTCTTATTTCTAAGCATTTCTTGTTTCGAAGATGTTTAGTTATCATCTGTAAAGAAGGGATAATTTGGTCTTTGACATAGCATAAGAGATCTGTCTGATGGGGTGACTGATTTTGTCCTGGTTTGTCCAGGGTTTTCCTGATTTTAAAACTGAAAGTCTAGTGTCCCAGGAATCTTTAGTCCCTAGCAGTTTGGGACAACTGGTTCCCCTACATCTGTGGCATATTTTGATGAAATAGACATTAGCTTTAAATTGGAAAAATACTCAATTATCATTTAAACATCTTCCTCTTCATTTACATATAATCTCATCTGTGAAATGTGGAAAAGAAGCAACTTCCTCCTGTATTCAGCAGGGCCAGGCATTTTCAGCTTTGAACATACGGCAGAAACATGTTTCTACTTGAGGTTTGTGATGGGCAGTTGATATGTTCCAAAAGGAAAACATTGGCTAGGGAGTGAAATGCATTTTGATCTTTCCCCAAACAAATCAATAAGCATGTTGGGTTCTATCTGATTATTTCCCTAGAAATCATTCCAGAATAACAACAAAAGTCTTGTAGCTTTTCCTTATAATGTTAAATTCATGGGAAAACAGTGATTAAAAAGAGTATTTTTAAAAGGAGTAGGACAGTTTCCTAAAAGGTTTTAGAGTTCCATAAAGTGGAGGGGTTGGGTATAATGCATTAATAGCTCATCTCATTCCTCCTCTGAAGTCCCCTCACTGCCTGCTGTCCCTCAGCCCACTTACTGCCCTCCAGGTGACAGAGTCTCAAATGAACTTGTGCACACTGCTTATCTCAAGCATGGAGGTGCCTTTTTTATTCACTCAATCATTTATTTAGAACCTGCTATATTCTAGGCACCGTTCCAGAAATAAAAACAAAATTGGTCCCATGTTTAGCTCACATTTATTTATAAACCCGTGAGAAAAGGGAGATATGCATAACTAATTTCCATGCAATGAGGGATACTCTGAGTTTGTAAAAGTTGCTTAGACATGCCTCAGCAGGCTTTGCTTTTCTGTAAAGGGTAGGCATCCTGATATTTCCATACCTCTTGTATGATAGGTTTCCCCAAACATACACACTTGCTCCTGTGTGTTTTAAGCTTAACAATTTTGGTTATTTAGGTCCAGAAAATAAGATTGGCATGTCTTAGTGCATTATGAAACAGTTGGTCCATAAATTTTAATTTCCAGAGGAGCTGAGAGGTAGAGAGTGGGGCCAGTGTGTCATGCCTAGATAGACTGAGGGCTGTGTAGAATGTGGCCTTGCTTATAAGCCAAAACTAATTTGGTTGATTCCCACATTTCATCATTCCTGCCTGTCCTGTCTCTTTCCCTTTCATGGGATTCTCACAGATACCATTTTCAAGGAAACCCTTTGGAAATTAGAGGGGCTACAAATATAGACAATAAAATCAATATAATTATGTAAACACAGGTTTGGGAAATGTTTAGCTTTAGAAAGAGAAACGTTTTCTCTTCCATTTCTCGGGGGAAACCCAGCCTCAAGAGATACATGGTTGGGGCTGGAGGTATGGCTTAGTGGTAGAGCACTTTCTTTGCATGAGTAAGGCCCTGAATTAGTTCCTCAGCACCAAGTGTGTGTGTGTGTGTGTGTGTGTGTGTGTGTGTGTGTGTGTGTGTGGTAGCTGGGTAGTCCTAGTTCCAGCACTCATTCTCAGGATGCTGAGGTGGGAGGATACCTGACCCCAGGAGTTCATGACTAGCCTGGGCAACCTAGAGAGACCTTGGAGAGGGAAGAAGGAAGGGAGAGAGGGAGAGAAAGATTATATATATATATATATATATATATATATATATATATATATATATATATATATAATATATATATCATAGTTGGTAAGGAGCTAAAATAAGCAAATCAAATGCATATATTGAAGAAAATTAAGTCAGAGCACTGGAAGGGTCCTTGAAGACCACTGGATTCTAGTGTAAGTCATCTGGTGAACTGAGGCATGAAGTGGTTTTTCAGAGCCACAAAAAGTGAGCAGAATCTGAAAATGTTTGCTGTCCCAAGTTCCCACCTAATTACCTAGCCCTCTTCTCTAGGATCCCCCACCTTCTTGTTCTCCAGCAATTAGAGGGTTAATGTCTGGTACGCTTGGAGCCTTCAAGACTTTAGACTCTGCTTCTGTTTGTCAGTACTCATTATATAGTGATATTTCGAACATCACCCTATCACTCAAGGCTTTTCCAAAGGAAAGCATGGAGCACAACAATGGCTTCTGGGAGAGAGAGGTGTGTGAGCACAGGGATGATCTGGATGATGGGAAGTGTGGTGAGGAGCAGGTAAGAGCATGAGAAGTTGAAGGCAGGTTGGGACTGTATGAGCATGCCTGGAATGTCATATCTCTGAGTGTCACCTACCAGGGAGATTAACCAGGCATGAGAGGACAGGAGTAGTGCTGAAGATGGAAGAGGTTGGGACTGGTGAAATCCACTGAGACTCCATTTCCACAGTCCAAGCATGTGCTAGGGAGCTAAAAACAAAAGATACAGCAGAGGAAGTGATGGGCAAGGGGAGCCTTAGTCAATGATGCAACTGTACAGTGAACTTTGAGTGCTCACATACAGTAGACACCTGGGGAGGCCCTAAAGATAAAGTCAAAACATTTTATCCTCAAGGAACTGGTAGCCCCACAGAGAACAAAGGCAAGGAGCTAGATAGCTAAGTATAGCTAAGTGCTGGGAGCAGGCACAGGAAAGTGGCCAAGGAAAATCATATAAAAGGCACTTTACAGTGTTCAGGAAGGAAACTGAACCCAGTCAGAGAGATCAAGTAACTTCAGTGAGGACTTGATTCACGGGTGGTATACCAGCATTAAGAGAATCCAAAGGAGCTGTAGGCGAAGATTCTTACAGGCGGAACAAACAAAATACCCTCAAATTCATCTTTTTGAAACCCTAGATTCCCATATCTTGGAATATTACTGAATTCGGAGATATAGCCTTTGAAAAGGTAATTAATGTACATATACCACATTTTCTTTATCCAATAATCTGTTGAAGGGCACTAGGTTGGTTACATAGTTTGGCTATTGTGAATTGTGCTGCTATAAACATTGACGTGAGTGTATCCCTATAGTATGCTGATTTTATTTTATTTTATTTTATTTTTTTTTTTAAAGAGAGAGTGAGAGAGGAGAGAGAGAGAGAGAGAGAGAGAGAGAGAGAGAGAGAATTTTTTTTAAATATTTATTTATTTATTTTAGTTCTCAGCGGACACAACATCTTTGTTGGTATGTGGTGCTGAGGATCGAACCCGGGCCACACGCATGCCAGGCGAGCGCGCTACCGATTGAGCCACATCCCCAGCCCCAGTATGCTGATTTTAGATCTTCTGGATATACACCAACGAGTGGGATGGCTGGTCACATGGTAGTTCCTTTCCTAGTTTTTCAAGGAGTCTTCATACTGCTTTCCAGAATGGTTTTACTAATTAGCAGTTTTACCAATTTGTGGTATATGCACACATTGGAATATTAGTCATAATGAATGAAATTATGGCTTTTGCTGGTAAGTGGATGGAATGGAAGACTATCCTGCTAAATGAAATAAACCAGACCCAAAAAGTCAAAGATAAAATGTTTTCTCTGATATGTGGAAACTAATCCAAATTAAGGGGATAAGAGAGAGAGAAAAAAAGAGGGAGGGAGGGAGAGACAGAGAGAGAGAGAGAAAGAGAGAGAAAGAGAGAGAGAGAGAGAGAGAGAGAGAGAGAAGAGAGAAACGGAGAGAATTTCCTTGAAATAGAAGCACGATTGGTGGACTAGATGATGGGAATTGTGGAGGAGGGAGGAGAGATGGGACAAAGGAGGAACAGTGGAATGAATCTGACCTAACTTTCCTATATACATATATGAATACATCACAGTGAATCTCACCGTTATACACATCTACAAGACACCAATTAAAAAATTAACCAAGTAAGTAAATAGCAGACAGATTAGTAGAGTAGAGGGAACAGAACGGGGGAGGGGGGAGGAGGGGTGGGAAAGGGGAAGTACTGGGTACTGAATTAGAGGAAATTACATTTTTTGTTTTCATATTATGTCAAAATGAATCCTAATGTTATGTGAAACTAAAATGTAATTAAGGTAAAATGAGGTTTTTAGGGTGGCCCTTAATGCCTTATGACTATTGACCTTGTACGAAGAAGATGGTAAGACAGACACATAAAGAGGAAAGATCATGTGAGGACGCAGGGTTAAGATGGACATCTACAAGCCAGGTAGAAACCTTGGGATAAACCAACCCTGATTAAACCTTACTCTTGGACTCCAAGCCCCTAGAACTGTGAGAAAATAATTTTCTGTTGGTGTTTTGTTATGATAGTCATAGCAATTAATGCAAAGAGACTCAGCCACTTCCAGGAACATATCTTGATCAGGGATGAGAAGAAATATCCTGACCTTTCTCATAAACTATTTTCTGTTCTCACTTAAAAACCAAACCTACCTGGAAGACAAATAAGGAGCCCAAGCATTGTGTTTAATTTGTGTCAATCTCCAGGGCACTTTGTAAGAGCAGGGAGTGGTGAGATGAATTCAGAGAGGAGGACAGAAAAAAATAAGTAAAGGCATCCAATCAAGTCTCAAGAAATCAAGGTAGGCTGCATGGTGGAATGTGAGTATTAAACTAACTGTGGAATAACAAATGTGCCAATATGAGTGAAGGACTTAGAATACTTCTTGTCCTGTAGTAAGAGCTATTATGTATTTTTTTCACCATCAGACTATTTATATTTATTATTTCTAGTTCTTCCTAGAAATTTCTGGAAGGTTGGTATTGCTTTCTTCTATTTATGCATAAAAAAAGTAGGTCCAGCTAGGGTGAGTATATGGCTTAGCCAGCATTCACATAGGCCAAGTTTGTATCCCCTGAGGAAAAGTTATTAGTCAGATAAGGAAGCCTGAGTAGAGGACAGTTCCAAAAGAGGATAGCATAGGCACAAAGGCCTGTTAGCACAAGGGACTACATACCTTTGAGGACCCCAGTACTGAGTGCCAAGAGGGGAGAGGCAGGAAGTGAGTGGAAAGCAGATAGGGACAGATAAAGAACATCCTCAGATGCCATGCCAGGAACTGGGAACTCCTTCCCAGAAACTTGGGAAAGCCTTTGAAGAATGTGGATTTTAGAACGAGGACCTTGAGGGAAGTGTGGGGGACATCATGTTCTAGCAAGTGAGACCAAAGGAGGGGAAATCAGTTAGAAGAGCATTGCAGAAAGCCAGGTGAAAAATAGTGAGGGCCTTTAATCAAGATGTGCAGTGGGTTCAGAGGGAAGGGTATTGCGTGAAGAAAATGAATCAGGAGATTCACAGGACATTGAAACTAATTAAAAGTAGGAGAAGACGGCAAAAGGACCCAAGGATGGCTTTCAGGTTCTTACTTTGAAAAACTGCACGGATGGTGGCTTCATTCCTATGGGCAGAGGAACAGGTTCAGTGAGAAAATGATAATTGCCACCCGGACAGCCAACATTCAATGATGCTGAGTTTTCCAAGCAGGAAATGTAGAGCCACATTACATGAGAAAAATAACAAACCCAATGACAACTTCAGTTTTGTCAAATATCTTCAGCAAAATCACAATATTTTGATTTATGCAAGAAGTAAGAATTTCCCGAGCTTTGGTATGAGCGATGAGAACATACCACCATGGTTAGGTCACAATTATAAGCATGCTATTTTAGTAATTTTTTACATAAGCAATTATGGAGTTCTGATTTTATATGCAATAAATAAAATAAGTGTTGGGAGATGGGAAGGTTAAGATGGTGGTGGGATCCTGACATGAAGAAAAGGGGTGGCCAGAGAGGATGGGGTGCTGAGTGAGTAATCAATGTGGACATGGTGCAGGTGCATTCCAAAGTTCACAGCTAAACATTGATATGATAATGAGAGATACTTACAAATTCCATTTGAGTCATATTGTCAGCAGAAGAAAATATGGCAGGCATTGAGACCAGATGAAAACAACAGCTCTTAAATCCCAGGGGAGAGCAAATTATGCATGTCATGCAGTACGTTTTTTCCTAACCCATCATTTAAAATTGTTAAATAGGCAACAAATATAGAGGAAGTGAACTATGCAATGCCATACTTTGGAAAAATAAATTTAAAATGCCTGTTAATGCTAAATAATGAACCCGTGACAGGTTTATGAGATCTTGAAATAATTCATCTTATTATCCACTTTAACTTCAGTGATTTGATAGTCTGTCAACCCTAACTGGTTAGCAGATAACCCTTTGGAACCAAACAGTATAGAATAAATAGGGCCTCATTAAGAGATGGCTCCTAATACTCTTGAAAGTCCTTCTCAATAACATCTATGTGGTTATATTGTTGATCAAAAAATGTTGCTACCGAGATGAGGGAGTTGCAAAATAAGGAATAGGTTTTGGAAAACAGAGGAGAATCTCCTTACCTTGAAAATACCCCTTGACTTCCCCCAGAGTGTTGGTGGAGTCAGAAGAGGAAGAGGGGAGGATCAATACCTGCAAGCCAGGTCAGTGGTGATGCAGAAAAATGAAACAATAGCAGTGAATGGCTCTGGTGGACAGCTGGCAAAACCAGCCCAGGTGTGTTCCTGCCAACACCATTGTGCACTGTGCATGCACTTATGCCAGAGCAGCAAACCTCTCTGCCTGTTGGGTAAGCACCAAAGTGCCAAAGTGAATTCTACTGCTGGATTAACTTGGCAAATCCAGCCTATGTTCCTTGACAATTGGACGTAGCTGGAAAAGGCTTTCATCACCACTTCAACATAGGATGAAACTGGCAAGGATTTTTAGTAATCCTAGGTTGTGGGGCTGTCTTCTGGTTATATGTTGCTGCTGCTTGTACTGCTGTTGTGTCTATGGATGCAGGACTCTGCCCTCCTCACTAAGGGATGATTGTGGAAGATATTAACTGCATAGATTATATGGCAAGGAATCCTAAACATCTGGATTGTGGGGCAGGCCCAAGTTGGGTAAAGTTAGGATCCCTTGCCAGTGCTTCCAGCCAGCTATGTTTTAGTATATTGTCAAGGTCATAAATACCTATATTTAGCATATGTACTCAAGGTCATAAATCTGCTTGTGAGCATGTGCTCACTTAAGTAACCTGTTGGCACTGGGCCTTTGTTTGCTGCTCATATAAAGTGGACCTATTTGAAAAATTTGGGGAGAGGGGGTTGCTGCTGCCTCAAAATAAAGCATGTGTACTACGGTCCCCAAAATATTCCTAATATATATACATTCAGAGGATAACACAGATAAGGCCCTATGCCTTTTCTTTATTGCAATAGAGAAACTTTTTTTTTTAAATACATGTCTACTTATTCAGGGATACATTTTTTTTTTAAGGAGAGAGTGAGAGAGGGGGGGGGACAGAGAGAGAGAATTTTAATATTTATTTATTTTTTCTTAGTTCTCGGCGGACACAACATCTTCGTTTGTATGTGGTGCTGAGGATCGAACCCGGGACGCACGCACGCTAGGCGAGCGCGCTACCGCTTGAGCCACATCCCCAGCCCGCAATAGAGAAACTTATCCTTTTAGCAAGGCAAATTAAAGAATGATCTAATGCGTACATTTAAAGTTTTATTGTTTATACATTATTGAGATTTCCACTTAGAAAGAAAGAAATAGGAGGAATTCTAAATACAGATGATTCTCAAATTACAAGGAGCTGCATCCCAATAAACCCATGACTTATTGAATTATCAGAAATTGAAAATGCATCACAAGGATTGTATTGCACATTGCTAACCTGCTAAAAGATCCAAAATCAAATTTGAAGTACAGTTTCTCCCTAATGTATATATTGTTTTTGCACCAAAAAAGTTGAAAAATCATTAAGCTGAATTATTATATTATCTGTATACAGAAATAAAAAGTGAAAACTTGATAAACCATATTATCATAATTCTTCTTGAGTCAATTGGAGATCTGATGCCATAGAGTAACAAAATAGCTTCTTAGTAAGGAAAGATAGTCCTTTTTTAGGATTAAAAATCTTATGAGCAGTTGCCCAACAGTGGTACATCGTGGGAGGAAGACAATCTTAGATATGAGACAAGAGGAAAAAAGCTAATTTTTTTTTTTTTTTTTAGTGATAGTCTGACAACCCTAACTGGTTAGCAGATAGCCCTTTGGAACCAAATAGTATAGAAGAAATAGGGCCTCATTAAGATTGCTAGAGGCCAATGTGCTAGTATGAACTGTCACAGACATAATGGGAATTTGTCTACAGGCATTCATTCATATAAGACTTCCCAAGGATCTGCAGGAGCATTTGGCTCCAAGGAAAATAGGGGAGTCCCAGGCACAAAGGACTTAGTGACGCTGGACCAATACAACAAAGAATTCTGCCTCCCACTACAGGGATAGCACATGCTAAGTAACCAACAGCAGCAGTCTATCACTGGAGATGGCAGGAGCATGGACAGGGAATCCGTGGTGTGGAAGCACCAGGAAAGTCAAAGTCGAGGATGTAGCAAGAGCATTGAGGGAAACACTTCAGGTCCTGTGCACCCATCTAAGTATAATACAACACTACAGAAACTTTAGGGTAGCGGTGCTCTGAAGGTATCCAGAGCAATAACAAAACCCAAATCCAACTCAACTCCTGCCCAGATTGAGCCAACTTCTCACATTAACTATATATAGAGAAAGTTCATACCCATTTCCAGTAATGGATACTATATATCTGGGTATATGCACAAAAGACTTAAAAGCAAGAACTCAAACAGATGGTTATATTCTATTAGGGTTTGAATATGTTATGTTCTCCAAAATCTTCTGTGTTAATGCAGGAATATTCAGGGGTCAAGTGGTTATATAATGAGAGACATATCTAATCAGTCCTTACCAGTTTGAATTGAATGGGTGGTAACTATAGACAGGAGCATGGCTGGAAGAAATGGGTCAGTGGGAGTGAGCCCTGGAAGGGTTCATCTTCCCCATTGCCCCCCCCCCCCATTTCCTGGGTGCCATGAGCAGAGCAGCTCTCCTCTATCATGTTCTTCTGCCATGATGTTCCTCCTCACCCTGGGCCCAGAGCAATGAAGATGGTTGAACATGGACTGAACCTCTGAAATCATGAGCCCAAATTAACTTTTCTTTCTCTAAGTGGTTCTTGCCAGGTATTTTGGTCACAGTTACAAAAGGCTGTCTAACACATATACCAATGTCCACACAGCAAAAGGTGCAAGCAACACAAATGTCCATCAACAGAGGAATAGATAGGCAAGGTGTAGTGTGTATATTCAATGGAATAGTAACACAGTTTTAAAAAGGAATTAAATTATGATATATGGATGAACCTTGAAAACATTATGCTAAGTTAAATAAATCAAGGAGAAAGGGATATGATTTCACTTATATGAGGCATCTAAAGTTGTCAAACTCATAGAGACAGAAGGTAAAACAGACATTACCAGGGACTGGGGAAAAGGAGGAATGAGTTATTATTTGGGGTGATAAAAAGCTATGGAAATAGATGTTGTTGATAGTTTCACCTATTGTGAATATATTGAATGCCATGATGGTCAATTAAATATCTATATCTCCCCAATTTTAAAAAATTTAAAAATAACTTTCAGACTTCTCATTCCCAGGCTTAGTTAATGTCAATGAGAGATTTAACAAACATTAAAGGAAGAAGTAGTACCAATTTTATGCAAACTTAGCATAATAGCATAATTCTTTCAAGGTTTATTCATATATAGGAATTTTATTCCATTATAAATCTTCCAGAAAATTGAAAGACAGCACCTCTCAACTCATTTTGTGAAGACAACATTGACTTGGCCCTAAAACCAGATGTTGAAACAAGAAAAGAAATCTACAGATCAGTTTCCATCATGACTGTAAATGTAAAAAACTTCAACAAAATATTATCAAATCAAACCCAATAATATTTAAAAAGTAAAATAAATCATGACCAAGTGGACTTAATTTCATGAATGCAATGTTGCTTCGAACATTAGGAAATCAAACAATGTAATTCATCATATCAATAGACTAAAAAAAATTTAACTAGATCCAGAAAATAAAACTGAAAAAAGCTAGCATCCATTTCTGATTAAATTTAAAAAAAAACTCTCAGCAAACTAAGACAACAAGGGAACTTCTTCACTTCCTCAACCTGAGAAAAGAAATCTACAAAAAATCTGCTGCTAACATCAAAAAAGAATACACATTTTGCCTTTATGATCAGGAACAAAGCAAGCATGACAACTCTCACCAGTCCTATTCAACATCATATTAGAAATCCTAGCTGAAAACACCAAGGTGGGACTAGGGGTAATAAAGAATATGGATTGAGAGAATAAATAAAACTCTCTATCTGAAGGTGATATGATTACCTACATAAAAATCTCAAATGATATACTAAATATCACTGCTAGAACTAGGATATGAGCTTAGTAGAGATATAGGGTACAAGGCCAATATAAAAATGTCAATATAAAATATCAAATTTTTAAATATAATAGGAGTGAAAAAGTAGAAATTGAAAAAAACTAATGTCTTTATTGGTGCATTATAATTGTACATAATAGTGGGATTCATTGTGACACATTTAAAAATGCACATAACATAATTGATTAATTTCCTAGCACCTTCCTCTTTTCCCCTCCCTTTCTCCCTCTGATCCCCTTCCTCTACTGTTCTGCCTTCTATTTTATTTAATTGAAACATTGTAATTATGGATAAAGTGGAATTCATTGTGATATAGTTATCATTCAGATAGCATAATTTCATCTGTTTCGTTCCTCAGGACTGTTCATCCACCCACCCCCTCATCTCCTTCTTCTACTCTATTGGTCTCCCTTCTATTTTTGTGAGATCCCCTTTTTATTAATCTTTTCTCTCTTGCTTCTACATATGAAGGAAAATATTCACTCTTGACTTTCTGAATCTGGCTCATTTCACTTATCATGAGGTTCTTCAGTTCCATCCATTTACCAGAAATTGGCATAATCTTATTCTTCTTTATGGCCAAGTAGAACTCCATAGTGTATCTATACCACATTTTCTTTATCCATTTATCTGTTGACAGACACCTAAACTGGTTCCATAACATGGCTGTTGTGATTTATGCTGCTGTAAGTATTGGTATGCACGTATCATACTATAGTATGCTGAGTTTTAGTTCTTTTGAATAAATACCAATGACTGGGATAGCTGAGTCATACAGTGGTTTCATTTCTAGCCTTTTGTGGAATCTCCATACTTCCATAATGGTTTTACTAATTTACAATCCCACCAACAGTGTAACTGTTCCTTGTTCCTCACATTCTTGTGAGCATTTATTATTGTTTGTCTTCTTGATGATTGCCATTCTAACTGGAGTAAGATGAAATTGCAGTGTAGTTTTGATTAGCATTTTACTAATTGCTAAAGATGTCAAAGTTTCTTTCATTTATTTATTGGCTATTTTCATTTCTTCTTTTAAGAAATGTTTGTTTAGTTCATTTGTTCACTTATTGATTGCATTATTTGTTTTTTGGTTGGTATTAAGTTTTTTTAAAATTCTTTGTATATTCTGAATATTAGTCCTGTCTGAAGAGTAGCTGGCAAAGATTTTCTTCCCTTCTGTAGGTGCTGTCTTTATGCTCTTGTTTTCTTTGCTGTACAGAAACTTTTTAATTTGACTTTATCCTACTTATTGATTCTTGGTTTTATTTATTGAGCTTTAAGACTTTTATTAAGGAAGTCAATGCCTGAACCTATATGTTGGAGTGCTCACCCTAGGTTTTCTTCTAACAGTTGTAGAATTTCTCATCTAATACCTAGGTCTTTGATCCACTTCGAGTTGACTTTTGTGCAGGGCAAGAGAAATCTGCTAGCATGACTATATAAACCTAACAAGGCTATAGGAAACAAGGTCAACATAAAATATCAATAGTTTTTAAGTATAAATGTAATTTTAAAAAGTAGAAATTAAAAAATTTAAAATAATATCGTTAGCAGTAATACCAAAAAATGTGAAAATCATAGGTATAAACCTAATATGTGTAAGGTATGTGTTTAAAAATAATGAAACAGATGAGAGAAATAAAAACGATTTAAATAAATGGATATATACCACAGTGTCATATTTTTGTGTATGATAATTATCACCAATACAATGTAGTGAAAGCTGTTTTTCAAAATAATATTAGAATATATTCATTAAATTAATGTTCTCATCTCATATAACTTTTGGATTAAAGTGAATGTGATAATGCAAGGACTGTCTATTGATGACTATGTCAAGAAATATAATGTATTACTAAGGCTTTCTACAACAATCCCTGAAAAGTGTCAAGATTCACTGCTTTCTGTTTATACCACTGAAAATCATTTATCTGCATGGGTGATTCTGAGTAGTGAGTCTGTTGTAGAGACTCTCTTGGTAGGTTGACTGTGGGGCATATGCACAGTGCATTCATTGATTTGTGAACTTGTGCAACAAATCACAGCTTTATCCTACTGGAATATTTTGTTGAAAGAGAATAGAGTTAATTTTGATTTTTGTGTTTTCTTTTTTTATATTTATTTAATTTTATAAAACAAAAGTAATATATGAAACACACTGTAAGTTATATATGTATATGTTATATAAGTTATAGTGTGTGTGTGTGTGTGTGTATTCAATGCATATATATGGCACATATACACATTCATACATTCTTGATTAAGAAATTTTCTAAAAATATAGGGGAATGTCAAGGAGGATTGTAATATAGGAAGCTCTGAAAATCCACCTCTCCCCTTTGAGAGAAATTATACTGCCAGAATCTATCTTATGTAATGATTTGGGACATTGGAGTCTACTTGAAGGCTTCTGGCTTTCTGGGAAAAGCATGGTTGACATTTAAGATTTAAAACATTAAAAACCCTGCTTATATGGGGGAATTTACAAAGTCATTATGCATGCTCAGAAAAAGATGCAGACTCAAAAAATTTCAGAGAAGACCTTAAGTTTATACCTTATGATGATCTCTCAAAACCCTACAACAATTTTTAAAATTAGCAAACTCTGGAAAAGGAAGAATATGATTTACATGGTTAAGACATTATAAAATTAAAACAACAACAACAACAAATCCCAAGAACAAAGAAATAGGAGTGTATGGCTTACTTATAGAACAAAATAATTGGACAGAATAAGAACAAAATAAATTGACAGAAACCACCCCAAATGGAATGCTTTCTGGACAAAGATATAAAAACAATGTCTAGAGCATGCTCAAACAGTTAAAGGAAGACAGGGAAAAATTCAAGAAAATTATTATGAACAAAATGGAAATGTTGATAAAGACACAGAAAACAAAAAAGAGAAATTATGGAGTTGAAAGTATAATAACAGAAATGGAAACTTTACTAAAAGGATTCAAAAGCAGATATACCTATGCAGAAGAAAGAATCAGGATAGAATTTGAAGCTAGGATAATTGAAATTATTGAATTAAGAACAGGAAGAAAAAATGCTGAAGGAAGTTGTAAAGAGCATAAAGGACATGTGAGATTCCATCATACAGACCAACATATACATGTGGGAGTTGTAGAAGGAAAAGAATAGAAGAGGGAAGAGAGATATTTGAAAAAATAATGGCTAAAATTTCATAAGTTACAAGCAAGATATGGATCTTCAAACCCAAGAAGCTCAAAATGAATCTAAGTAGAATAAATGCAAAGAGACCTGCACCAAGAAAAACCATAATCCAACTGTTGAGAGCCAAAGAGAAACAGAATATTAACAAGAGTAAGAGAGAACTTATTCATCGTATATAAGGGATTTTCACTA
Source organism: Urocitellus parryii (assembly GCF_045843805.1). Classification (NCBI taxonomy): domain Eukaryota; kingdom Metazoa; phylum Chordata; class Mammalia; order Rodentia; family Sciuridae; genus Urocitellus; species Urocitellus parryii. The sequence continues at coordinate 130,329,608 of NC_135538.1, read as the reverse complement.
AGAATTTCATTATATTTCCCATAAAAATATGGGAGATTAAACACCATGGGTTGAAGTAGTCAAATTGCCAGAAGAAAACTGTCTACTAAGGATTTTACATTTGGCAAAACCCTTCTTTAAAACTGAAGGAGAAATTAAGGCATTCCCAGATAAACAAAAGCTGAGAAAGTCTATTAGTATTTGCCTTTCTCTGCAAAAATTTCTAAAGGAAATCCTTCAAGTTGAAATGAAACAATGTTAAGAGGGAACTAAAAGTCATATGAAGAAATAAAGACCTCCGATAAAGGTCATTTACATGGATTATCATCAAGTCTAGTATTATTGTATTTTTGGTTGTAACTCCATTTTTGTTTACTATACAGTCTAAAAGATACATAGAAAAACAATTCTTAGTGATTGTTTTTGAACCTGTATAATTTTTGATATCAATAAGTAAAGGGTGGGGACAGAATTGTATAGGAACAGAGATTTTATATACTATCGAATTTAAACTGGCATACATTTAAATAAGACTTTTGCAAATTTGAGACATTCATGGCAATTTCCATGTTAGCTACAAAGAAAATAACTAGTACATACAAAAAATAAAATAAAAAGTAATTAAAATGTTTCACTAAAACAGCATTTAAATAAAAAATAATTATAATTTTAAAATAAACATAATGCAAGAAATGAGGGGGAAAAGCTATACATCCTATAGGAAATAAATAAGATATGGTAGAACTGATTTCTTCTTTATCATTAAATTCTTTAAATATTAATGAATTAAACTATCAAATGAAAAGACAGAGATTGGCAGAATGGATTTTTAAAATGATCCAACTATATGTGGTATACAGAAGATTATTTTTAGATCCAAATCAAAATATTTATGAGACAAAAAAGGACATTATCTTTGGATAAAAGCTCAACCAAGAAATGTTATATGACAATCGTAGACATTTACACACTTAATAACAGACTCCCAAAAAATGCAAAGCAAAAATGATCTTCTGTGAAGGGAGAAATGGACAGTTCTACAATAGTTGGAGACTGCAAATGTATTCACAGAATACCCAGAAGAAGATAAGTCAGGAAATAGAGGACTTGAAAAGCACAGCAAGACAACTACATCAAAAAGACGTATAAAACACTCAACCTAGCAAACTATAATACACACTCTTCTCAAAGGTTCATAGAACATTCTTCAGGATGGGCTGTATGTTATGCCACAAAACTAGTCTTAATATAAGTAATTTCTCTGAGCATAAATTGAAGTTAGAAATTAATATCAGAAAGAAAACTGAAAACTTCACAAATATCTGGGAACCAAATAGTACACTCTTATACTACCAATGAGTCAAAGAAAGAAATCACAAGAGAATTTAGAAAAGAGAGATGAATGAAATTTAAGACACGATGTGCCAAAATCTACAAGATGCAGTGAAAATACTGCTGAGAGGGAAATTCATAGCTGTAAATGCTTACATTAAAAAAGAAGAAAGATTTCAAATCAACAATCTAAATTTACACTTTAAGGAACTACAAAAAGAAGAACAAACTAACCCCAAAGCTAGAAGAAGGAAGGAAATAATAAAGATTAGGGGTGAGATAAATAAAATAGAGAATAGAAAAACAATAGAGAAAATCACTGAAGCCAAAAGTTGATTCTTGCAACAGATCAACAAAATCGACCAAATTTTAGCACTATTAACTAAGAATAAAAGAGAGAAGACTCAGGTTATTAAAATCAGAAATGGGAGTGGGGACATTATTGCCATTTCTACAGAAATATAAAAAGTTATAAGAAACTGCTATGAACAACTGAACACCAACAAATTGGATAACCTACACTGAATGGAGAAAACCCTAGACACAAAACTTACCAACAGTGAATCACGAAGAAATAGAAAAAAGATTAATAGACCTATAACTTCCAATGAGATCAAATTAGTAATAAAAAACCCCAAAACATCCTACGGGAAAAGAAAGCCTAGGACCAGATGGTTTTGATATATTCTATGAAATATTTAAAGAAAAAAATAACACGAGTCCTCTAATTCTACAAAGTAAAAAAATGATGATGAATTCTAACTCATTCTAAGAATTCAATATTGCATTAATATCACAGCCAGACAACAGAAATACAAGAAAACTATAAATGAATACATTTTATAAATATTGGTGCAAATATCCTCAACAAAATACTACTAAACCAAATTTAGCAGCATATTAAAAGGATTGTACGATATGACCAAATGGGATCTAGTTCTGCAGTGCAAAGATGGTTCAACATATGATAATTAATTGTATAATACACATTAACAAATTAAGGGAAAAACCATGATCATTTCAACTGATTCAGGAAAAGCAGTTGACAAAATTCAACACTCTTTCCAGCATAAAAACACCCCCAGGTATCATCACTGTTGGGATCAAGGCCTTAACATATGAATTTGGGGAGGACACAAATATTCAGTCCATAACATAGCCAGAGCAAGCATTTAAGAAAAAGAAATAAAATACATTTAAATTTAGAAGGAAGTAAAATAATTTCTATTAATAGACAGCATAATCTTATATGTAGAAAACAAATTTATAGACTTAGAACATACAAATTTGCAGAATATAAAATTAAAATACAAAAATCATTTGTTCTCTATACAACTTAGAATAGTAATCCAAAGTGGAATTAAGTGAACAGTTCCATTTATGATAGCATCAAAAAGAATGAAATACTTAATCATTAACTAAAAAGGTAAAATACTTGTACAAAAGAAACCTAAAAATTGCTGAAGGAAATTAAATAAATGGAAAGACATCACATGTTTAATGGATTGTGGCAAAACTGTTAAGATATCAGTACTGCTTAAAGGAATCCACAGATTGAATGCCATCCCTATTAAAACTCTAACATTGTTTATTTCACAAATAGAAATTTTCATTCTAAAATTGATATAGACTCTTAAAATATCCCAAATAGTCAAAAAATCTTAAAAAATAAATGAAAAGTTGTATTTATAATTCCTAATTTTAAACTCACTACAAACCTACAGTAATCAAAACAGTGTGGTAGTGACATAAAGATTGACTTAAGGACTCATAGAATAGAAAAGGGAGTCCTGAAGTACATGATCAAATGATTTTTGTCAATGATTTCAAAATTATTGAAGGGGAAAGAATATTCTTTTCAACAAGTGGTACAAGGAAAACTGGATATCTGTGGAAATAAATAAAATTGGGCTTTACTTAACATCATATTCTAAAGTTAAAGCAAAAATATAAACATAAAAGCTAAAATGATAAATATATCAGAAAACATCTAGAAAAATTTTCATGACATTGGATTTGGAAACTATCTTTGGGTATGCACTCAAATTACAGGCAATGAAAGAAAGTAACGGACAAGTTGTACTATATCCGAATTAAAAACTTTTGTTGCATTAAAAACACTATTACCACAAACCACAACTCACATGAGAAAAAAATTTTGAAAATCAAACCTAGAAAAGGATTTAATATCCAGAATACATAAAAAAGCTCTTAATACTCCACAGTAACAAAAAAGAATTAAAACCCAATTCCAAAATGGGCAAAGGACTTGAATATATATTTCTCTAAAGAAGATATATGAGTGGCCAATAAGTACATGAAAAGAAGTTCACCATCATTAATTGGTAGAGATCTTCATATTTAAACCACAGTGAGATTCCACTTCATGTCCATTAGGAGAGCTATTATTAAAAATATTGAGAATAGCAAGTGTTGGCAATGAGGTAGACAAATTAGAACCCCTTGCATTACTATTGCTGGTGGGAATGTAAAATGGTGCAGCCACTGTGAAAACCGCAATAGCAGTTTCTCCAAATAATAATAATAATAAACATAAAATTACCATATGATCTAACAATTCCACAAAATAATCGAATGCAGAGACTCAAGAAGATGTTTGTACACTCATATTCTCATCAGCATTGTCCAAAATTAACAAAAAATATCCATTGACAAATGAATGAGGAAACAAAATGTAGTATACTTATACAATGGAATATTAGTAAACCTTAAAATGAAATGGAATTCTGAATTTTGAAGACATATGCTAAATGAAATAAGCCAGGTCCAAAAGAGTAGATATTGTATGATTCTATAAAAGTGAAATGTCCAGAATAGGCAAGACAGACAGTAATCTAGTGGTTGCCTCAGGCTGGGGGGCAGGGAATAGGAGTGGGAGTGACTGATAATGAGTACTAGGCTTCTTTTTTAAGAAATAAAAAGTTCCATAATTAGATTATGATGATGGTTGCATAGCACCATGAATATACTGCAGTCCATTGAACTGTACAATATAAATAGTGAATATTATGAAATATGAATTATATTCAATAAAAGTGTTGGGGAAAAAACTACTGAGAAGTGATAAATAAGCTTATACCTATATATGTATATATGTGTATATGCACGTGTACACGTGTGTACGCACACACACGGGTCAGTGTATGGTGTTCCTTTCCTGGACCAGATCTGTTCCTCTTGCCCCCGCCCCTACTCCAGTCCCATGTCCCGCTTGCTCTTATTTTTTTTTACTTCACCGAGGCCACAGGGACTCTATCCTCTTTTTTCTCCAGTGGCAGTGGATTTGAAATGTCATTGAGAGGCCCACATGTTGAAAGCTTGGTCATCAGCCTGTGGTGCTATTAGGAGGGGGCGGAACCAATGGGAGATGAGGCCTAGTGGAAGGAAGTTAGCTCACTGGGATGTGCCTTTGAAGGAAACATTGGGACTCCAGACCCCTTGCCTCCCCCTGTCAACACTCCTACTATGATGTGCTGCCTCACCACAGGTCTCAAAACTACAGAGTCAGTTGACCATAAACTGAAAACTTACAGAATTCTCATCATATATTAAAAAAAATAACTTCTAAGTCTAAAGTTTCTGACTCATTCAACACATTAAAAAAATGTGTGGTAGGCAGAACAATGCCCTCAACCCCAAAGAGATGTTTACATCCCAGTTCCTGGTACATGTGAATATGTTAGGCACAAAGCAGTTTTCAGATACAGTTAAGGTTATGAACCTTGACATGGGGAGATCAGCCTGGTCCACTCTAAACATGTGTCCTCGAGAGTGGAAGATGGCAAAAGATGAGTGGGTTAGAGAGAGGCACTGTGTGAAGGAGTCAAGTCACCACAGCTTTCAAGATGGAGGAAGAAAACCATGAGCCAAAGAAATTCAGTAACCACTGGGAGCTGAGAATGGCCCTCATCTTACAGTCAGCTGGAATATGTGGGATTAGGTCCTACAACCACAGGGAAACAAATTCCAAAATGAAGAGGAAACAGATTCTCTTCTATAATCTCCCGAAAGTAAAGTAGCTTGCTGACACATTGATTTTAGCTCAGCAGAACCCATGTCTGACTTCTGACCTACAGAACTATAACATAATAAACTTCTTTTGTTTTAAGCCACTACATCTGTGACATTTTGTTATGGCAGAAAATAATTGGAAACCCACATAAAGTATGTAAGAGCCCAGGTGAAGGTATGGTGAGGGATAGGGGTAGGGTAGAAGCTGAGGCATGGCCCTCATGAAGTTTATAGTTGGGAAAATAAATAGTAAGCTAGCTAACCACAACTGCAATCATAGGATATTTTGGGTGCTTTGAATGCAGAGTAGGGAATCTAACCTAGGTTGAAAGTACAGAAATTAACAACATTTGAGGGAGACTTCCAAGATGACAACTGGGAATTCCAAGGATTTGTGCCTTAAGTTTCTTTTCCTGACACTGAAGCTCATTCACTCACGCTGTCCTTAGGGAAAATCTTATGGTACTTTCCTTCTCAGGCTCCTCTTCCCAACTGGAAGAAACTCTCACTGTAACCTGTATTTCTTGGGATCCCCAGAGAAATGCATCAGGTCCCTTATAGTTCTCTAATGATTCTCTTTGTGAAATTTTGTGCTATCAGATTTAAATTGTGCAGCCTAAGAACTTAGGCCAATAACACTTATAGTTGAGACAACGGAGAAGAAAGTCTTTCTTTTCTTCTCCAATAGGAAATCACTCTGAGACAAACAAATATCAATAAGGAATGGATAGAAATTTCCAGTAAATTTTTATTTTAGAATAGGTTTAGGTTTACATAAAAGTTTCAAAGATAGTACAAATAGTTTTTCTATATATTCTCTCTATTTTCCAAATTGTTACCAACTTACATATTTTGGGTACTTTTGGTCAAATTTTGGAAACCAACATTGCTCCACTACTATTAGCTGACCTACATTTTATTCAGATTTCAATAGTTTTCCCATTAATGTCCTTTTTCTATTTCCAGGATCACATCAAGAATACCATCATTACATTTAGCTAACTCTTCTGGCCTTTACCAGTTTTTCAAACTTCCTTTGTTTTTAACAACCTTGACAAGTGTGAGGCATAATGATTATTTTGTGGAGTATTCCTCTATTTAGGTTTGTCTGACATATTTTCTCATGGTTAGATTAAGCCATTTTTCTTTCATCATGACTTATCATTGATGCTGTTAACCTTAATCACATGGCTATGGTAGTATTTTCCAGTTTTTCCTATTATAGGTTTTCTTTCCCCTTTCTATATTCTACACTTTGAAAAGGAGCAAAGCCCACCCTGTTCATACTGATGCCTCCAATCTAACCCAGGAAGGAAGGAATAAGCACATCTCCAGGGAGGCAGAATATCTCTATATATTATTCATAATTTTTATATGTGAGAGAGTTGTTTATTATTTATTTATTCATTTTTATATCAGTATAAATTCACAGATGTTAATTTTACACTTTGTATTATAATCCAATACTATGTTACTTGTTGATCAATTATTATTGCTTTGGCCACTGGGAGATCTTTCAAGTTGACTTCTGAATTCCTTTGTTGTATTATAATCATTTTGCTTCCTGAGAACTCATTTTATTATTGCTATTATCAGATGCTCCAAGCTCACCTTATATTTTCCCTGTCACAGTCTTACAATGAACCATTTTACAAGGAGCCCTGGTCCTTTTAGCTGAAAATAGTTAGAAAGGAAGATTTCAGCATTGGGTATGCTCATGGCTGCTGTGGTCTCTCACTGCTTCTAGGTCTTCTCAATGGTCAGAGTAGGACATACATGGATGTACCCTAACCCATGTACACACACATGCCTATAAATATTTATATACCTCGATCTGTATTAAGCAAGACAAAGTTCATACTGATGCCTCCATTCTAACTCAGGAACATACTGACCTTCCAAAGTGGTGATAGTTTGAGCTTTTTCCCTCAAAGTAAGTAGTGTTTCTACACACACACACACACACACACACAAAATCATGTAGTTTGTATACTTCTTTGTCTGACTTCACTCAGCATGTTTTGAGATTCTTCCATGTTGTAGGTACCAACATTTGATTTATTTTTATTTTTTGGTAGTATGAATACTACTTTGTATGAAGGGAATACCACAATTTGTTTATCTATTCATCTATTGATAGACAATTAGGTGGTTTCTAATTTCTGTCTATGACACATAAAACTGCTATGAATGTTCACATACAAGTTTTTGTATGAACACAAGGTTTCCTTTCTGTTGAGTAAATAACAAAGAGTTTATCTAGTCTGTTTTCTGTTGCTACAACAGAATACCAAGGCTGGGTAGTTTATAAAGAATAGAGGTTTATTAAACTCACTGCTCTGTAGGCTGGGAAGTCTAAAACCATGGTGTTGGAAACTGTTTAGCATCCTGTGAGCATCTTATTGCTCCATTATAACACGACAGAGGTCATTATATGGTGAGACAGAAGAAGTATGCTAGAGGGTACTTGTTTTGACAACAAAGGTGCTCATGCCATAATTAATCCATCAATTAAAAATGGATTATTCCATTCATGAGGGCTCTTCAAATTGCCTGCCATAAGTCCTTGTCTCCAAATACCATTAACATATGATTTGGGGATTGTTTCCAGTACTTAAATTTTGGGGGACACACCCAAATCATAGCGGAGTTGAAAGAGTGAATCATGTAGTATGTGTGTGTTTGACTATGTTTGATTTGTAATCCTACCAGTATTGTATGAGCATTCTATTGGTTCTACATTGTCACCAACACTTGGTTTTGGTTAGTCTGTATAATTTTAGACATTCTAATAAGTGTGATATGGTATCTCATTCCTTGATACCATATGACATTAAATATCTTTACAGGGCTTATTCACCCTCTGTATAATATTTTTTTTTCTGAAAAATCTGTAAAATTTGGCCATTTTAAATGGGATTGCATATATTTTTTTATTATTGGGCTTTAAAAATTCTGTATATATTCCAGGTGACAAGTCCTTTATCCAATAAGTGATTTGAAAATATTTTCTCACAGATGATTGGGACACCAAAATAAGAATAGAAAGAAATATTTAGAGATGCACACAGGTCATAGTTAAATGGTTGGTTTCTCCACAGCAGACTATAATGGGGCTCCATTCTTCCGTAATAAAGGAACTGAGGGTACCACACAAGTTTTCAGTGACCTACTCAAAGTTGTACAAAATAAAGATATGACTACTGAAATGGGGTGCAGATAAAGTTTGAGTTACAGAAAACTAGAACAGCCAGTCAGAGTGGGAACACTGACTTGATGAAAAATTCTTTATCTTGTTGAACTAGTAATCCTTAGGTGCCTCCTCTTCTGAGAACAGGTTTAGTAACTATGAGACAGAGCTGCATTCTCAGGTGGGCTTCCATTAGGAGAGTTCTGTGGTGGGCAGAAATTTGCCTCAGGTAGGACATGGCATTTTTACAGTTAAGTCACATCAAAGCTAATTGAATAGATAAACTTGTCAATATATATTTTGGAAGACCACCTGGAAAGATAAATTAACATGATTCCTAACTTACATTGTACCATTACATTCTAAAGGATTGTAATAATAGGTAAAAAGCAAAAGAAAGAAATAATAAAAGGACTAAAAAATAAAGGTAAAGAGCCTTTCATAAACAAATTTGAATGAAGAATACCTCACAAATTATTGAATAAAAGCCATAATATATTTATAAATTCAGATACATGAAAATCAACCATTTTTGTATGGTAAAAAAACATCATAAGAAGAGTCAAATGACAAAAGATATACTGTGAAATGAATATTTGAATAAAATTTTGTAACAAAGAGATGATACATAGCAATAATTTTAAAATAGAAAAAAAAAGCTAAGATATGAACATGGAGTTTAAAAAAAAGGAGAGAATGACTTTTAATTAAGAAGATACTGACTTGTACTCATAATAAGAAAAATTCAAATGAAGCAGGGACATTGGCGGAGATGGAAAAGTTGGATAGCAAGACTTAGGCTGGCAAAAATGTGGGGGTTCAGTTAATGAATAAAGCTGTAAAATTATAAACAGGTATACACAATAGGGCCACGAGATATATGAGATAAACATTGACAGAATTGATAGGAAAAATAGTTGTACAACAGTTGGATACTTCAACATCCTACTCTCAATAATGGGTAGTACAACCAAACAGAAGATAAATAGAAATAGAGGACTTGAACAGCACAAAAAACAACCAGATCCAATAGTCATGTGTAGATCACTCCACCTAAGGAAGGTAAATCCATGTTCTTCTCAAGTGCATGTGGAACATTCTCCAGGATAGACCCTGTGTTAAACCATAAAACAAGTCAGTCAATTTTAAAAGATTAAAACAATTAAAAGTATCTACTCCAACCACAAGGGAATGAAATCAGGAACCAAGAACAGAAAGAAAAATTACAAATATGTGGAAATTAAACAATATGCTTTAAAATAACCAGTGCTAGAAATCACAAAGGAAATTAGAAAATACCAGAGATGACTGAAAGTGAAAACACAACAAACCAAAATTTCAGAGTGTAGCAAAAGCAGTGCTTAAAGGGAAATGTTCATCTGTGTCTAAATTATACAATAAGAAAAAGATTTCAAGTCAATAAACTAACTTTACACCTTGAGGATATTAAACAAGAAGAGAAAACTAAACTTCCTTTTGTTGGGCTAGAAGAAGAAAGGAAATAAAAATTAGAATGGTGATCAGAGAAACTGAGAATTGAAAAATAAAATCAATAAGTCCTAAAACTGACTCTTCATTAAAATTGACCCCAAAATAATTTCAACAAAATTGTCATGTCTTTAGCTAGATAAAGTAGAAAAAGGACACAAATATCTTAAATCATTACCAATTACAGAACATTAGTTCTAATTTGCAGAAATAGAAATATTATAATACTATGATCAATGTGCACTAACAATTAGATAATATAGATGAAATGGAAATATTTCTAGAAACATAAGAATCACCTAAACTGACTCACCTAAAGATAGAGAACCTCTACAAATCTATAAAAACATTGAATCAGTAATCAGAATCTTTCAACAAAAATCCAGGACCATATAATTTCACTAGTGAATCTTACCAAATGTTTAAAGAAGAAAACCAAATCAGTAAAATTCTTCAAGAAATGGAGGGAATATATCTTAATTTACTCTAGAAGGCCAGTATTAGAGCTCCTGATACCAAGTTAGGAAAAGACATCACAAGAAAATTACAGACAAAGGAGTGCAAAGGTATTTAAAAAAAAGAATCAATCTAATAGATTGATTTACATTAGTAGAACAAAGGTAAAAGACCACATAATTATCTCAACTGATGGAAAAAGAAAAAAAGACAAAACATTTGGCAATATTCAATATACTTTCAGGATTAACAATCTCAAAAAAGAAAACCTCTATGAGATAAAGAATACTTATTTAAAAAACTCTATGACTGACATATTTTCAGTAGTGAAAGGCTGCAATGCTTTCTCCCTGATTCTCTCATTTCCCTCTAGTAACAAAGGTGCACACTTTTACCCCTGCTGTTTAGCATTGTAAATTCTAGGTAGAGAATTAGACAAGTAAAGAAAGAAAAGATATCCAAATTGAAAAAGAAGTAAAATTACCTCTATTGTAGGGAACATAATCTTATAGATAGAAAATTCCAAAGAACCCAGAAGAACAAAAATCTAGCAAAATTTTAGATAAAAAGATCACCACCAAAAAAAATTCAGGTATACAGAAGAATACTATCAAAGAATAATCATAAAAGCAAATTTAGAAAATTTACAATTGCATCTGAAAAAGTAAATACCCCGGAATAAATTTAACCAAGGAGATGAAAAACATGTACACTGAAAACTATAAAAACTTGCTGAAAGAAATTAAAGAAAGAAATAGATATGGATTAGGAAACAATATTGTTAAGATGTTAATGTTATCCAATCTACAGATTTAATGGAACTCCTTTTAAAATTCCAACAGTCTCTGCTGCAGAAATGGAAAAGCTAATGTTTAAATTTGTAGAGAATTGCAAGGGGTCCAGAATAGCCAAAATAATGTTAAAAAGTAAAAATAAACAGGAGGACTACAATTCCTGATTTTAAAATATGTGATAAAACTACAATAATCAAAACAATATGGTACAAATGTAGGGATTCCAAGGGAATAGAATTGAGAGTCCAGAAATAAACCCATATATCCTGGCCAATTGCTTTTTGACAAAAGTGCCATGTTCATCCAATGGGGGGAAATAACAGTTCTTTTAATAAATAGTGCAAGGACAATTGGATATCCACATGCAGAGGAGTAAAGTTGGACACTTACCTCACACCACATAATAAAAACTATCTCAAAATGGATCCATAAACTAAATGTAAGAGCTAAAGTCATAAGCTCTGGGAAGATACAGAGGATTTTTAGGGCATTGAAAATACTGCATGATGCTGTAATGATGGCTATCTGTAGAATACACAACATCAAAAGTAAATCCTAAGGTGAACCCTGGACTTTGACTGATTTTGTTGTGTTATGTAGGTTTATCAGTTGTGCCACTTTGATGAGGGATATTGATCTAAGGGGAGGTAGGGAGTTTATAGGAAATTTTTGTATATTCCACCCAATTTTTCTGTGAACCTAGAACTATTATTAAAAAAGTCTTAAAAAAACTTTTAGAAGACAACATAGGGATAAATGTTCATGATATTGAACTTGACAATGGATTCTTAGAACTCCAAGAACACAAGTAACAAAGATTGAACTTCATCAAAATTTTTGTAGGGCTGGGGTTGTGGCTCAGTTGGTAGAGCACTCACCTAGCATGTGCAAGGTCCTGGGTTCGATCCTTAGCACCGCATAAAAATAAATAAATTAAAGATATTGTGTCCAACTACAACTAAAAAATAAATATTAAAAAATTTGTACCTCAAAGACATTGTCAAAAAAGTGAAAGACAATTGCAGAATGATAGAAAATATTTGCAAATCATGTATGTATTGGATAAGGGATTAATATACAGAACATATAATGAACTCCTAGAACTCAACAACAAGAACACAAAAGCAAACAGTCAAATAAATAAAAGGAGCAAAGGACTTGGATAGACATTTTTTCAAAGAAGATGTACAACTGGTTAATAAGCACATGAATCAGAATCTCAACATCTTTAATCACTAGGAAAATGTCCAATTAAAACTACAATGAGCTATACTATATTTTATAGCTACTAGAACGACAATATTAATAGTAATATTAACAACAACAACCAAACAAAAACTGAGAAGTGTTGGTGAGGATGTAGAAAAACTGAAGCCCTTGTATATTAATTATGAAAATTAAAAATGGTGCCAGGTGCACATGCCTGTAATCCCAGTGTCTTGGGAGGCTGCGGCAGGAGGATTGCAAGTTTAAAACCAGCCTCAGCAACTTAGGCTCTAAGCACCTTAGCAAGACCCTGTTTCAAAGTAAAAAATAGGCTAGGCATGTGGCTCAGTGACTGAGTCCCTGGGTTCAATCCTCAGTACAAACAAACAAAAACCAAAAACAACAAAGGTGTGATTACTGTAGAAAAACAGTGTGGTGGTTCTTCCAAAGGTTAAATGTGGAATTATCACATGACCCAGCAATTCCATTCATAACAGTTAAATGATGAGACACTTCATGTCTAACAAGAAATGAATAAACAAAATGTGTATATCCATACAATGGGGTATCATTTAGTCTTACAAAGGAATAAAATTTGGATACATGCTACAATATGAAAGAAATTTGAAGAGGTTTTTCTAAATTAAATAGGTTCTATATGATCTCCAACTTATTTGTGGTGCCTGGAGTATATAAGCTAGTAGAGACAGAAGTAGATCAGTAGTTATTGGGGGCTGGAATGTGGAGGAAGAAGTTATTGTTTATTGAGTTCAGAATTTCAGTTTAGGAAGATGAAAATGGTTCTAGTGATGGATGGTGGTGATGGTTGTACAGCAATGTGAATTCAATTAATGCTGTTAAGCTGTACACTCGAAGATGGTTAAAATAGTAAAGTTAATGTTTTCAACATTTTACCACAATAAGGGAGGGGAGGAAAAGGGGAAGTGCTGAGGATTGAAATGGAACAAATTATGTTACATGTATTTATGAATACATTAAAATGAATTCTACCATTATGTGAGGCCATACTACACTAAGAAAAAAATTCAAAAAGATATTTTAAAAAATTAAAAATTTGTTCTTTGGCTACAAAGCAGAGATGTAAGTTCACAATTAAAAAGGAAACAGTTTGTAGTGAATAATATGCTTTCTGCGGTGTAGTAAGCTTTAAGATGAAAGTGTTGCACAGCCTGAATGATCAATAAATCAGTCATGTAAATCTGTGTTGGTATCTGATTTGTTATATTATGCCTTCATAAAATAATCATTCCTTGAAGAATTGTCTCAATGACTGTCTTCAAAGTAAGCTGCATTGTGCCTTATTAACAGACTGGTTTATATGGAAACCTGTAAATGGCAAATATACACAGGCAAAATTCTCTCCAAAGATTAATCACGTGGTCACTGCTGTTCACTTCTACCAGAATGTAAACCCTATTTTGTTTACTGCTTCCTGCTTAGCAACTAGAATTGCACAAAGCAAGTGATCTGTAAATAACTGTTGAGAGAATTCTAACACTTACTTGAATGAAATCCTTCTGCTTCAACACCTTAACTGATGTTACAATTTTGATGATGGCGACAAAAGCATGAAAAATTCCTCAAATCAAGAGAGGCAGAGCCAGGTGCAGTGGTTCATGCCTGTAATCCAGCAGCTCGGGAGGCTGAGGCAGGAGGATTGAAAGTTCAAAGCCAGCCTCAGCAAAAGCAAGGCACTGTGATGTGGGTTAGTGGTCAAGTGACCTTGAGTTCAATCCCTAGTGCCAAAAAAGGGAGGGAGGAGGCAGGAAAAAAGGGGAGGGAGAGAGGAGGAGGAGAAAGCTCCCCACCCCATTTCCACAGAGGAGTATTGGATCTCCAGTCCCATTCATCTTTGCTGGTGCCCAGCCTGGTCTGAGGCCAGAGCTGGGCTAATACTTCTAATGGTGAGGCCATGGTGCTGGTTTACTGAGGAGGTAGGATTGAATGTCTTTCATAGAGTTTTCAGATGAGTATTTAAAACTTTTGCTGGGAGCTCAAATTTTGTGGGAAAAGCCACATTAGGCAAAGTCAAGTTGCAGTTTGGGCCCAGAAGATCATTATTAGTAACCTAGCGGAATGATCAGTCAAGGAAAGATCTATTCCCCTTTCCCCTCTTGTTTCTGCTTCAGCTCAGGAAAAGGAAACTTCTGACCTTTCAGAAGGATTGTACAGAATCGTTATCTTCTCCTCTTTACTCTATCACCTCAGCATAGACAACGAATTCTGCTGCCCGTCAAGGGTTGGGGGTCAATATAGGCCACCGCTCCCCTCCCCTCCCTCATTGGTGTGCTCTGTCTCTCTCTTTCTTTCATCATTTTTTTTTTTCTGAACTGCCTTCCACAGGATGCACCTGTCCTCCTCCCCTCCATGGGGTAAGCCCAAGAAGCCAGGTGCACCTTTGCTGGGGGAGGCCCACAGCTGTCCTGACTGCCGGTGGGTGGGTGGGTGGATATGGGCAAGTTCAATTGAAGACCATTTGGTCCTTGGATCAAAGCCAAGAGTTTTAACCCAGGCTTACATGGAGCAAAATAAAAATGTTGACTGGTACCTGGTTTTCAACTAAGTTTGTAAAAACTTTAGTAGGAAAGGAGTATGAACACTAAGCATTCTCAAACCCCAACCACAATAATGTGTTTGATTTTCCTTGAAAAATCTCCAGGTTCAGATAAATGGCAGATTAAAATACGGCATGATGCTTTAAAACATGTGGCTGATTTTGTAGGAACAAAGGGCAAATCAAAGAAGAACTAAAGTAGATTCAACAAATGTTGGATTTCCATAGTAGATGTACCAAGATCTTAATAAAGCCCTATTTTTAAATAAAAATAAAAGGATGGAAGACATTTAAAAGTAAACAAGAGAAGACCAGGGAAAACTTTCTCATAATAACTCTCTTAGGGCTTTGGTGAGGCTGAAATCAGATATGTCAGGCTTAGTTTGAGTTTTAGAGAAGTGGAAGATTTGTATCCATTCTTGCCAGTGTTGGGATATATGTGAGAACCTATTTATTGGCATCTTTATTCCCACTTGAATCTGAAACAAATTCAGAAATAAGACCAATGAGTTGGATAGTTATATAGACATAGTTGCAAGCAAGTGCAGGCCCCATGGGAGATGTCAGAGGCCCTTGTCTTCGTCCATTTTTTTTGTTGTTGTTGCTATCATGGAATACCTGAGACCAGACAATTTGTAGAGGAAAGAGGTTTATTTTAGCTCATGGTTCTGGAAGTCCAAGAACATAAGCCTGTTTAGTTTCTAGTAATTCCCTCAGGGTGCTTTGACTCATGGTGGAAAGCAGAGGGCAAGTGGATACATGCAAAAGGAGGGGTAGCCTTGCTTTGTAACAACCCACACTTGAGGTAACTAATCCATTTCCGTGAGAACTGATCTAATCTTATTAGAAAGACATTAATTCCTCTTAGGGACCTAATCACCTCTTAAAGGCCCCACTTCCCAATACCACCATATTAACAACCAAATTTTCACATGCATTTTGGTGGGGACAAACCATATTCAAATATAGCAACACCCTGCTCCTGATGGGGAGGGGGAGGTTTGCCTTTGCAAGACTCACAGTGGGAACAATGAAGAACCCTAGCTTTTTAACTATAACTTGTTCCTAAAGAATGAGAAGAAGGGAGAGAGGGGCTTCTTTACTTTCTCCTTTCCAAACAGGTGAGGAGGTGCAGTGGAATATGTGGAAAGCAGCTAGAGCATTCCAGTAATGACATTTCTCCACATGGAAAGAGTGCATACCTATGACAGTGTGAG
Organism: Urocitellus parryii; assembly: GCF_045843805.1. NCBI lineage: Eukaryota > Metazoa > Chordata > Mammalia > Rodentia > Sciuridae > Urocitellus > Urocitellus parryii. The sequence continues at coordinate 130,313,339 of NC_135538.1, read as the reverse complement.
CAATAAGAAAGCACTCCCAGCTCTAACAATAAAAGTGGAGTGAGGAGTGGCTTAGACCAGTTACCAGTCATCTTTGGGCAACTTTTCAAAAAGTGAGCTGAGTGCCTGCTGGATTGGAGCCAGGAACAAGAGGGAAGGCCGATGGGAAACAGAGAGAGCAGCTCTCCCTACCCTGCTCACTGACTCACTCTGCCTTCTCTACTGGGGTGTAACCTACATGCAGTAAAGGGCACAGTACTTGAGAGTAAAGGCATTTTGGGGTCTACACCCCAGCCACGCAACCATGACCTGATCAGGAGACAGAATTTCTTCAGAGCCATTTTTTTTTAAAGCACTTGGCCATAACTTCTGCTTTCTTGAGGGATATCTTAGAGTCCTTCCCAGCACCCAAAATCCAAGCCCATAGATGTATTTTTTTTAAAAGTAAAAAGTTCATTTTACACCAACAATATTCTGTCCCATCATAACACATTGTTTCTTTTCTAGAATTTAACTTACAAACATAATCATTAAATTGTGCCCCGTTGACAAATTCTGGCAACAGCATTGCTTTTTAAACAATGAAAAATTATTTTTTTTAAAAGCATATACGATTCTACTTATCAGGAGATGTTATTCTTCCAGGGCACTGACATTCTCTTAAGGAAAAATTGGAACTTTTCCCTCTGGTGACAACATCGGAAATAGAATTACCTCATCACTGGGACAATTCTCATGATTAGTCAACCAAAAACAGAGGAAGATAAAATTAATTTTAAAAGGGAAACCACTTCTTCAGGAAGTACATGTTTTCTAGAATACCTTTAGTGTTTTAGAGAAAAATGTGTTGACTTCGTATATGCATATGTTCTACTTTAATAATGTAAATGGAGTTTTCAAGCTGAAAAATATCTTGAGAACTGTTTTCTTTAAGGAATTTTAGATCTTTGTTCAAAATTCAAATTATTAATTTAAGATTGTAATCAGGTTAGTGTTTTTAAATGAAATATCAGAGATTTCTTTCCTTTATAAAAGCCCATGAAACAAAATATAGACAGACTCTATGACAAGTGTATATCTATCACAAACTGTATATATTTGCACAATATTAATATTAAACATAATTTAACATTAAATTATAAAAGTAATTTCATGTAAACATGATATAAATATCTATAAATATATATTGAATATAATTTAGCATAAAATATTCCAGCTCTCCTACCACTGTGTCTCTCTGCCTTTCAGTGTAAACACTGATCTGTGAACTTCTTCCGGCACCCACTGTGAAGCCAGTAAGGCTCAGACTCACATAGCCTGGTTTTAATGTGGTACTTGTAGACACAACTGGGAGACTAAGTGTTGTCTGTCAAAAACAAATCAGTTCAAAATATCATCGTAGTTCTTTAGGCATCCTGGAGATGAATGCTCTATCTGAGGAGCAGGTGGTAAAGATTTTCTTCCATTCTGTAGGCTCTCTCTTCACACTCCTGATTGTTTCCTTGATGTGAAGAAGGTTTTAAGTTTTATACCATCCTATTTATTGATCCTTGATTTTACTTCTTGGACTTTAGAAGTCTTGTTGAGGAAGTCAGTTCCTAAGCTGGGAACTTTCCATTTGACATGATGGAAAACTGGGCCTACATTTCTTCTAGCAGGCACAGGGTTTCCGGTCTAATCCCTAGGTCCTTGATCCACTGTGAGTTGAGTCTTGTGCAGGGTGAGAGATTGGAGTTAAATTTCATTCTGCTACATATGGATTTCCAGTTTTCCCAGAACCATTTGTTGAAGAGGCTATCTTTCCTCTAGTGGCACCTTTGTCTAGTATGAGATAACAGCATTTTTGTGGCTTTGTCTCTGTGTCTTCTATTTCATTGGTCTTCATGTCTATTTTGGTGCCAATACCACGTGTTTTTGTGACGATAGCCCTGTAATATAATTTAAAGTTTGGTATTGTGATGCCTCTTGCTTCACTTTATACCAAACAAATAACTTGATAAATAATCACAAAGCTCAGCTACAGGTATATTCAGATCAGAGAGAGCATTAGTAGTCATTAAACTATTAATAGTCCTAATATATGAATCTGTTCTTGGTTCTGCTCTCAGCTCTTTGTGACAATGCAGCCTTTAGGCATCGTATACATGCAAACATTAGTGGCAACTGAAGATTGAGATTTTCCAGTACACTGACCTGGGGGTTCCCTCTGCCTCAGTTAGCAGCAAGCAGTCGAATGACTTTTGTAAAATAGAAACAAGAATGAGCTGCTGGGTAAGGCTCCTCTGAGCTCTAGAATGCCACTATTTTACATTAGACACTTTCTTCAGAATTTAAGACCATGACAACAAGAAAGCAAATAGAAAATGGGCCTCTCTGTAGGCCTTATCCATTCCTTACTGATGTCAGTATTTTTAAAGGGATGTGAGAAAATATAAGAAAGATCTCTTAAGTCACTGAAAAACGATATCATTTCATTATCACTTCCTTCTTTTTCAATGACTTATAAGAAAATATAACTTTTTTCTATTACGTAGTAATAAAACACGATTGTAAATTTACAGTGTCTAGGGTCAAGTTTCACTGCCTTCTAGGAACCTCATTTCAAAATTGAGTGGCTTGTTCTCTTCAGATCATATATATTTTTTTTTAGTTTCTTTTTAAACCAAAAGTGGGGTTCACTTGGCAAATCTTTATTTCCCTATAATTTCACTTTTAGTTGCTCACATTCATTTGTGCAATCATTCAGAAAGCATAGACTAAATAGTGCTCATTTAAGTTCTCCTTTTCCTATACGTATCCCTTTAATTTCTTTCATCTGTCTAATTGCTCTGACGAGTGTTTCAAGAACTGTGTTAAATAGAAGTGGTGAGAGAGGGCATCCCTGTCTTGTTCCGGTTTTTAGAGGGAATGCCTTCAGTTTTTCTCCATTTAGAATGATGTTGGTCTGGGGCTTAGCGTAGATAGTCTTTACAATGTTGAGATATGTTCCTGTTATCCCTAGTTTTCTAGTGTTTTGAACATGAATGGCTGATGTATTTTGTCAAATGCTTTTTCTGCATCTATTGAGATGATCATATGATTCTTATCTTTGAATCTATTGACGTGATGAATTACATTTATTGATTTCCTTATGTTGAACCAATTTTTGCAATCCCTGGGATGAATCCCACTTGATCATGGTGCACAATCTTTTGATATGTTTTTGTATTTGATTTGCCAGAATTTTATTGAGAATTTTTGCATCTATGTTCATTAGAGATATTGGTCTGAAATTTTCTTTTTTTGATGTGTCTTTGCCTGGTTTTGGAATCATAGATATTGGCCTCATAGAATGAGTCTGGAAGTGCTCCCTCTTTTTCTATTTCCTGAAATAAATTGAAGAGTATTGATATTAGTTCTTCTTTAAAGGTTGTAGAACTCGGCTGTGTATCCATCTGCTCCTGGGCTTTTCTTGGTTGGTAGGCTTCTCATGGTGTCTTCTATTTCATCATTTGATATTGGTCTGTTTAAATTGTGTATATCTTCCTGATTCAATCTGGGCAAATCGTATGACTTAAGAAATTTGTTGATGCCTTCAATAGCTTTTATTTTATTGGAGTATAAGTTTTCAAAATAATTTCTAATTATTCTCTGTATTTCTGTAGTGTCTCTTGTAATATTACCTTTTTCATCACTTATGGTGGTAATTTGAGTTTTCTCTCTCCTTCTCTTTGTTAGCATAGCTAAGGGTCTGGGCCAGAGTCAGGCTCAGAGATCAAGTAAGCCAGCATCCATCCTGGGCCCACTGAGAGCTAGAAGCCAGGACACCTTTCTTAGACCTGTATCTCCTGTCCCTTTCTTGTGTTTAGTTAGATAAGAGACCTCCCCAGCCTCCTCTCCAGCCTGGTTATTGTAGAATGGTTTTGATATAGGGGAGTGGCCAGTTCAAAACTGGTCCATCGTTGTTCTTCCCTGGAATTCAAAATTGATAGAGAGAGAGGGAGTCTGTCTCTTCCCATAAAAACATTGTGACGGTCAAAGCTATTTCCTACAAAGTAGCAGTTACTGCAAAAGTGAAGAATAAAGTAGACTGAGATAGAGATAGAAGGAGATGTCTTACTGGGTTCCCTCCCACACTCTAGTTTATTTATTTTTTTTAACAGAGCCCCAGTTGTATTCTTCTGTGTAACTCTTATGAACTACCAAATGTCCCTGTGTTCTTACAATAAATCTGCACTTCACTTAAGTTAGCAACAGCGTGCTTCTGTTGTCTTAAAACGTGTCCTTGTTCTCTTGCAGAGAAGTAAGAACTTAGTTAAGACAGACAGAAAAACGCACGTACAGTATTTCCCAGTGTGAGAGAACTTTCGAGTTTTTGGACCAGGAACTACAGTTCTCATGCATCCCTGCATCCTTGGCCCAGTGGAGGAGCTTCATGGAGTCCATGTTGGCTTTACAACAAAATTAGTGAAGGAAGGTCAGTGGGACTTTGGGCAGGTTATTAATCACTCTTTCCCTAGGTTCCTTCTCTGCAAGGACCTGTAGAAATCATTTGGTTTAAGTGTTTATTTTACAGAAGAGGAACTTGAGGCCCAGAGAGGTTAAAAAACCATTTGCCCAAGGTCACACAGCTAGTTAGCAGCAGAACTGAAACTACAATTCACGTCTCCAAGCTCTAAATCCAATGCTCTTTCCACTACCTTACTATACCCTCTTCCTTCTGAATCAACTTCCAGTGACCTCAAAAAAGCAAAAAGCCCCCAAAGTCAGCCTCCCCCATTTAAAAATCACCTCAGTACAGGTCCTCAATTCAGTCATCATATCGAACAACTCCCAAAGAGGAAACACATGGTGTTGATCATCACTGGGCTTGGCCAGCCACAGACACTATTCAATAAGAGGAGGAACCACCCAAAGCTAGCGTGTCATGACAAGACCCAGCACAAGGTAACCAAGACAACTTGCGAAACTGCTTCTTGGTTTGTTATCCAAGTTGGGATTATTCTTTGTCTTTGCCAATCGTATGACTAAGTGTATAATTGCTTACCTCAAAACTTAGGAGCAAAAAACATTATCTCAAGAGCAAGGATGTGAAAGACATATGCTTTGGGAAAGAATTAAGAATAAATTAACAACACAACTTGCTGATCAAAAAATCACAAACAGAAAAGCCTATATTAGAAAGAGAGACAGGGGAATGATAGACACAGGAGTTAGGACAACAGTTATCAATTTAAATGTTAGGTAGAGGGAGGGAAGGCTATCAGATGGTGAAGGGCCAGAACACTGGAGCTCAGTTGTCATGGCCTTTACTTCTGTGTTGGTAGGTTCGTGGGTTTTATTTTTTAATCTAATTTTTTTTAATTTTCTAATTAGTTTTACATTAAAATACAATGCATTTTGACACATCATACATAAATGGAGTATAACTTCTCATTCTTCTGGTAGTATATGATGTAGACTTATACTTGTCATGTAATCATAATATGCACATAGAGTAATAATGTCTGAGTCAGTCTATTATCCTCCCTACTCCCACACCCCCTCCCCTCCCTTTACTCTCCTCTGTTTAATCCAAAGTACCTCTGTTTTTCCCTATTCCCCCCTTTATTGTGAATTAGCATCTTCATATTAGAGAAAATATTTGGCCTCTGGTTCTTTGGGATTGGTTTATTTCGATTAGCATGATATTCTCCAGCTCCGTCCATTTACCTACAAATGCCATCATTTCATTAAGGTTGAGTAACATTCCATTGTGTAGGTATACCATACTTTCTTTATCCCTTCATCTATTGAAGGGCACCTGTGTTGGTTTCAAAGTTTAGTTATTGTGTCTTTTAAACATCATTAAAAATAAAAAAATGGATAAATTCAAAGAAGACCCAATGGAGCAATGGTCAAAGTGTGGTGTGAATCAAGGATTGTGAGTAATCCAATTCTATAAAACTGAGACCCAGAGATGAGAAAGAAAAAGGAAAAGAGAGTAATTATGGTATCAACATCTTATCTCTCTCAAACTAGAAAACTTCAAATATTTGGGGGTTTTGTTATTATTTTTCTTGATTTTTTTTAGTTATGTATGACAGTAGAGAGAATCCAATTTGATATAATTATAAAACACAGAATATATCTTGTTCTAGTTCAGGTCCCAGTACCTCCCTTTCCCCTCCCCTCTCCCCATCCCCTATACCCTCCCCTCTACTGATCTTTTTGCCATTTACTCATAATTACTTTATTTTTAAATTAATTTCTTGTGGATGTACATGATGGTGAGATTCACTATGCTATATTGATATAGGTACATGGGAATATTATGTCAGATTCATTTCACTGTCTGGATTTTGTTATTATTTCACTCACTGAGATAACCACACTGTCACTGTTAGGTAGAAAATGAAAGTCTCTTTAATCTCTAAATTAAGGTATGAATGTTGATAAATGAGTGTCAGTCTTAATTTATATAATGCTTTATGGAAGGAACAATAATACCAGGCTTAGCATTCTAAAACAAGCTACTGTACACTGAACTTGGGCTTCCTGTGTATGACTTACAATATCAGATTTACATGCTAAGACTTGTTTTAGTTTCAGTTGTGAAATAATTTAAAAACAGACTTTTTCAGGTCCTTCAATATTTTTTAAATGGACCACAAGTTATGTGTTTAAGTCTTTTGAAACAAGGTTCAAGAAGCAAGCAAAGCTAAGAAGGAAAACAACCAACTGGTTAAGAAAGTTGATGATGAGTTTTGAATAACAATAAAAAAATTAGCCAGGCACAGGTGTTATACACCTGTAATCCCAGCAGCTCTGGAGGCTGAAGCAGGAGGATCATAAGTTCAAAGCCAGCGTCAGCAACTTAGAAGCCCTAAGCAACTTAGTGAAACCTTGTATCAAAATTAAAAATATAAAGGCTGGGGATGTGGCCCAGTGGTAAAGTGCCCCTGGGGGTTCAATCCCTGCATGGGGGAGGGGGAGACCAAAAACCAAACTAAAACAAAACAAAAACTGCCTAACTAACTGCATTAGAGTTAGTTGACTGCCTGCCACTGGGTGAAATGACCTAAATCCCATCATCCATCCTAGAGATCGCTGTTTTTTTAAGAGCATTAATATAGAAAAGGCCAATCTGGTACAATACTAACATTTGTGAACTCTGTCTAACGGAAAAATAGAAGGCCTTTGTAGTAGTTCAGAAACTTTTATGTATGTTTGACATTATTATAAAATAACAGGTTATAAGTAAATGAATAGGCAAAAACTTAATATAAGCTTTGGAATGACAAAGGAGCAAGACTGGCAATCTGTTTGAAAGGCTCATTTAAAGAATTTATACCAGTTATCAAACAATATTTTTATTGAGGAAATAATAACTGATTTTCAAAGAATGTAAGAAAATTATAGAATTAATTTTAAATTATTATCCCAAGGTTCCAAAGAACACAAGCCCAAAGTCCAGTTTATGGAGAGGCTATTGATTTTCCTTTAATAATCCAATAGTTATAAGTGATGAGAAGAGTTCAGAGTGAGTTCATGCTCAGTGAAATTCTTCAGTGGGCAAAAATTAGAGAATTTCTTTGCAATCAAATATTCCAGATTGACTAAAGATAAGCCAGATTCATTTGGCAAAAAACAGAAAATCTGGAAACAAAATATAACAGTGCGGTAGTGGATGAGGAATAGTTCAGGGTATTCTTGCTGTTGAATCCCTCCAAATAGCAAAACACTGCTCATGGTCATTGAAAAAACTCAAATCCTGATATGGTACTGTACTAGAAAAATGTTAACTCTGCTAAAATGGCTATTTTCACTACAGTTTGAACACAAGTTGAAAGGGTGTTTTTGTTGTTGAGGGCACTTGGCATTTGTTATTAAAAAAATACATTAGAGGAAATATGATTTATCCCTTTCCAAAAAATACAGAATGGAGACTTATGTTGCAAGGATGAAATGATAATTACCTCCTCAATTCAATCACTCCTCACTTTATTCGATCACTTAATTATGATTAAAAATTATAATCTCATATACCTAGTTCTGTGTAAAAGTGATTCTCCATCAATCCATGAGACATTTGATTCAAAAAGAAAGGAAAGAAGCTTGCAATTAACTTTCAGGGAAGAAATAGCATTTCTCTTCTTTTGAACAATTCTAAAGAGGAAGGAAATGTAAAATTTAATGTTCTCAATTCTGCTGAAGTTATGAATCATCACACATTAACTAACAATTACATACTACAAAGGCTTTGAGATGTTCACATTGGCCAAGTCTTTTGGTGAAGTTAGGTATTTCTCCTTTTTTATGCATGGGACCCTGCAAAAAAGATTCAAGTGTCTCCCACTGCTACTCTTTTTTGTGTGTGTTTCTTTATAGTTGAGAAGTTTTTAAAAGGAGTGGTTAGAAGACCAGATATGTAAAAAGAAGACATGATATCGCAAAACCTGAAGGAATCTGCAGTATGTAAACGTATTATTTTTGCTTTCTCATTTTTCCTATAGTTTCTGTAAAACAATGAGACTAATTAATAAGATAAGTAGATGGCAGTGAGGGAGAGAAATTCCAAATTAACCTTTCCCTTTTAACACGTGCACCAGGCAAAAATGGTTTGTGCCTGGTGCATATGTTAAGAAACTAACAGAAGAAATAAAGATCTGAATAGATATATAGCAGATAAGGAGATTGAATTGGTGATCAAACAACTTGCCACGAAGAAAAGCTCAGACTCAGCTGCCTTCACTGGTGAATTGTAAAAGTTTAAAGCAGACTTAGCACCAACTTCTCACAAACTCTTTTTGAGAAAGAGAAGAGAATGAAACACTTTCCAAATTTTTCTGTGAAGTTGATGTTGCCCTGATATCAAAACCAGGCAAAGACATCACAAGGAAAGAAAAATACAAGTACACCTTACTAACATAGACACAAAATCCTCAACAAAATACCAACAAACTCAGTCTAACATAGAGAAAGTATTAATTCAAGTGGGAGTTTTTTTAAAAAATTATTTTCATATTTTTATTTTTAACTTGTTTTAATTGCTTATACATGACACAGTGTACACAAATGGAGCACAATTGTTCATTCTTCTGGCTATACATGGTACAGAGTCACACCAGTAGTGTAATCATACATGTATATAGTGTAATAATGTCTGTCTCATTCCACCATCCTTCCCATTCCCACACCCTTTCTCCTCCCCTTACTCCCCTCTGCAAAATCCAAAGTCCCTTCATTCTTCCCCACCCATCCCCATTGTGAATCAGCATCCACTACCATAGAAAACTTTCAGACTTTGTTTTTTGGGGATTGGCTTATTTCCCTTAACATGATATTCTCCTGCTCCATCTATTTTCCCACAAATGCAATAATTTCATTCTTCTTTAAGGCTGAGTAGTATACCATTGTGTGTAAATATACCACATTTTCTTTATCCATTCATCTGTTGAAGGGCATCTAGGTTGGTTCCATAGTTTAGCTATTGTGAATCAAGGTGCTATAAACATTGATGTGGTATGTAGGATGCTGATTTTAAATCCTTTGGCTATAAACTAAGGAGTGGGATGGCTAGGTCAAATGGTTGTTCCATTCCAAGTTTTCTGAGGAATCTCCATACTGCTTTTCAGATTGTCTGTATCAATTTGCAGTCCTACCAGCAATATATGAGTGTGCCTTTTCCCCACATCCTCACCAACACTTATTATTGCTTGTATTCTTGATAATTGCCATTCTAACTGGAGTGGATGAAATCTTAGAGTAGTTTTGATTTGCATTTCTATAATTGCTAAAGATAATGAATATTTTTCATAAATTTGTTGATTGATTGTATTTCTTCTTCTGTGAGGTGCTAAGCGGGATTTTTTTCCAAAGAATATAAAGTTAGCTTGACAGTTGAAAAATCAGTTAATACAATACACAGAAAATCCACAGGTTACTTTCAAGAGGGGGAGAAAAAGTTGTTACAAAATATAACAACTTTTCTTAATAACATATACAATGCACTAATAATAGAAAGGAAATTATTTAAATACTCCAACAAGGGTATCGTTTAACAATCCACAGTTGACCTTATACATAGTGAAAGACTGAATGTGTTCACTCTAAGATCAGGAATGAGACAGATACTGACTCTCACCACTTATATTCAAACTTATACTGGAGGATTGAAATTAGACAAAAAGAGAAGTAAAAACCATCAAGTGGGAATGGGAGAAGTAAAACTATCTCTATTTGTAGATGATATGATTTTGTATGTATAAATCTTAATCAAACCACAAAACAAACTGTTAGAATTAATAAGTGAGTTGCAGGTCATAAGATCAACACAAAAGTCAATTGATTTTATATATTAGCAATTAACAACTTGAAGATGAAATTAAGAAAACAATTCTATTTATAATTATGTCACAAAAGAATAAATATTGAGGGATAAATTGAACACAATATATGGAAGACTTATACACTGAAAAGTACAATGTACATAGAATTAGAGAAGATATAAATTAATGGAAAAACATCTCATGATCATGAATTGAAATGCTTAATAGCTATTGTTAAAATGGAATAAACCCCAAATGAGTCTATAGATTTAGTACAATCCATATCAAAATCCCAGCTTGTTTTTTCTCCCCAAATTTACAAACTAATTCTAAAAATCATATGGACATGAAAGAGACCTAGAATAGCAAGGATAATCTTAAAAAATAAAAATAAAGTTGGAAAACTTCCTGATTTCAAAGCTTACTACAAAGCAGATTGCATGGTGCTGGCATATGACAAGACATATAGATAAGTGGAAGATTGTTGAGAACACCAAAACAAACTCTTATAGTTGTGTCATTTGATTTTGACATGGGTTCCAATACAATTTAAAGGGGAAACTAATTTTTTCAACAAATGATTAGCACATATTCATTGCTAATATATAGAACCAATTGACTTTTGCATATTGATCTTGTGCTGGGACAAATGAGTATCAATGTGTAAAAGAACGAAATTAGACTTCTTTACATACACATAAATTAGCTCCCTATGAGTCATGAACTTTAAAGTAAAAGCTGAAACTACATATTCTTAAAAGAAATTAAAGGAGTAGTTATCATACACTTAAGTCATATAAAACCCTCCTCAATATAACATCAAAGCGCAAATGACAAGTGAAAAAATAGATTAATTTTTGGACTTTATCAAAATTAAAATCTTTTGTTCTGCAAAAGATATCATCAAATGAAAATACAATCCATAGAATTGAAAAATATATGCAAATCAAATGTCTTACAAGGGACTTACATCCAGAATAAATACAGACCTTCTATAACTCAATAATTATTTTTATTGATTTAAAAAAATAAATGACAGTGGAATGCATTACAATTATTATTACACATATACAGCACAATTTTTCATATCTCTGTATATAAAGTATGTTGACTTTATATACAAAATTTGTGTCTTCATACATGTACTTTGGATGATAATGTCTATCACATTCCACCATCCTTGCTAATCCCCTGCCCCCTCCTTTTCCCTCTCACCCCTCTTCCCAATCTAGAATTCATCTATTCCTTCTGTGTTCCCCCTCCCTACCCCTGATTTAACTCATTATTAAAGTGAAAAATAACCCATTTTGAAACCTGGACAAAGGATCAGAACAGACATTTCTCCAAAGAAGACATATAAATAGCTAATGAGCACATGAAAAGATGCACAAAATCATTAGCCATTAAGGGAAATGAAAATCAAACCCACAATGACATTCTACTTCATACTCATTAAGATGGCTTCAAATAAAAAGTCAAATAGTAACAAGTATTTGGAAGGATGTAGAAATATTTGAATACTTAGATAGGGATTTTAAGATAGTACTGCCACTTTGGAAAACAACTTGGAAGTTCCTCACAATATTAAAAAAGAATTCTCATATGACATACAAATTCCACTCCTAGGCATATGCCCCAGAAAAATGAAAACATGTCTATATAAAACTGGGCATGCTTGTAATCCCAGTGGCTCTGGAGACTGAGGTGGGAGGATCAATTACAAGTTCAAAGCCAGCCTCAGCAACTTAGTGAGGCCTTGTCTAAAAAAAAAAAGAAGGGGGGCTGGGGATGTGGCTCAGTAGTTAAGCACCCCTGGGTTCAGTCTTTGGTACAAAACAAACAAACAAACAAACATAAAAACAACTTGTACATGAATGTTCATAGTAGCAACATTTTTCATGATAGAGTAGAAATGACTCAAATGCCCATCAACTGATGAATTGATAAAATATACTATATCCATGTAATGGAATATTATTCAGCCATGAGAAGAAAAGAAGCTCTGATTCATGTTACAACATGGTTAACCTTGAAAACATTAAGCTAAATGCAAGAAGCCAGACATAAAAGGCCACATACTGTATAAGACCATGTATGTGCAATGTCTAGAATAGGCAAATCCGTAGAATCCATAGAGACAGAAAAGTAAATTAGTAATTGCCAGACACTGGGATTAGGGGAAATTAGGGAGTGGGTACTATGGATTCAGGATTTTTTTTTGAGGGGTAATAAAACTGTTTTCAATTCAACAGTGATAATTGTTACACAATCCCTTGAATATAATAAAATCCACTGATTTTTGCACTTTAAAAGGGCAATTTATGGTAAATGAACTATATCTCAATAAAGCTATTACATAAAAAATGTGTATTGTTTCTATTTTATTTCTCTATCATCCTGAGCCTTATTGGTATATTTCCTCTATTTCTCTATGTCCCTATAATATCACTACATTAAGAAACATTTTTTAACTTCTAAAATTCAAGTTTCTCTGTGTATGACAATGAACCTCACCAACCATGTCCCACGCCAAGAAGTAATCACTCCTTTCTACCCCTATGCCCACAGATCTTAATGTGTTAATATATTTCTAAGGACCAGGACTTGGGTTTGAAGGTCACATACATTGCAGAGAGAAGGTGAGAACATGAAAATGACTCAACATAACTGGAAAACCAAGAGCACGTGTAATACTACAAATGGGGCCCAGTATCACCCTTCTCCAATATGCATGAGTCATTACCATCATGGTTGGCACCTTCCCCATGATGGACGTGGGACAGTCCATGGACATGGGACCAGTCCACACATGGTTGGTGTGTGATGGGGGTAACGCATTCTCTGAAATGTAAGAGAGCCAAACTCAGAATCTCTGGAACCCTGATAAGTGGAAACTCAGCCACATTTTCTGTTTGCTCGCCTTTTCTTTTTGGCAAGAAAATAAGAAGTTCATATCAGGAAATTATTTTCTTCAAAACCTGAGACAAATCAACCAAAAATGAAACAGGGAATTTCAAGAATCTCAATGATGAGACAGAGTAAGTCCTCTCCAAGTATAAGAAAAATTTACTGAAGTGATGTCTACTAATGTCACGAATACATTTTAGAGCAAAACTTAGACTACAAGTGTCCTAACTCCTGGCCTCATAAGTGTCCCTCAATACTGCAGTCTCTACTCATGACATTTCACAAAAATTTTCAAAAATGAGTTTAAAGAAACACATGCACAAAGTAATATGGTTTTTTGTTTATTCCTAAGTAATCCCAGAAAATTCTCTTATCACCTTATTACCCAGAGTTTAACACAGTATCAATGGCTATGTGTGTATATATACATATGAATATCATATATGAATATTGTAATTTGTGTATACACACGCATACTAGCTTGGATCATATGAATTTGCTGGTATTTGACCATTTTAGTGTAGAAAATAGCATATGACTCAGCCCAAAACACCTATATACTTAAGAATTATATAAGGAAATATGTCTATTTGATAACCTCAAACTAGTATACCAAGAAAATTAGGTTCTCAGACTTCTCACAGGAAGTTGCTCATGTTACACCATCTATCTGATATCGTTTCCTTCTGCCAGATAGTGAAGGGCTATAATTAAAGGCAAGGATAACAAGAATGTCATCTCCAAAAATGGTTATTTTTTATTTCTGTTAAAAAAAAACAGAAGAAAAGTACCCATGATGATAGTGTACTTTATGAAGGAGAGAAGAGGTATCTCATGAGTAGGGAAAAATGTGATGTCTTTCTTAAAAAGCTAAAATGAGACTCAGACAAATATAAAATCAACACATATTAAACATTTTATTTTACTCATTAATTAAATGAGGGCAATAGTGAGATGTTGCAACCAATTCAAGAGAATTCCAAGAATATATATACACATATGTGGAAAGAATAAGTAATTATAAAATTAATTTATTAATGGTCTTAAATGTGTTCCTTCCCAAGACAAAAATCAATTGCATTCCAATGGAGACAGTTGCACAACTGATTTGTATTTATATATACTAGAGTAACATGCACTCTTATCAGTTTTCTACAATTTATGAAATAGTAAAATATCTCAAATACAATGAAAGGTGGGGATGACCTTCGAGGATGAGCAGGTAAATACAGAATTATAGACATCAAATTTTTTTTTTTGGTGCTGACAATTGAACCCAGAGGCTCATGCATGTGTTCCACCACTAAGCTAGACACCAGTCCTACATTGTTTCCTCATATTTCAAATCTTTCATAACTTTTTATGATAACTGACTAGATGAGCAAGGTGGACTGCATGATACTACAGAATTCACCACCCTTGGTTATTTTCACCATTAAATGGACATATATTCCTTCTTGTCTACCAGGGTTAAAAGATCGTTTCTATTTAGTGAGTTTTTGAAAAAGATGCTCAAGTGGATTAATCTAGTTCAAAATATATGTTGTGCTTGCACAAAAATGGGGGGACATGTGAGAGAGATCCTTTGGAGTGGAGATTACCAGCAGGAATTTTTTGAGCTGTTCTGAATGTGCTAATGAGGGTAGTAAGGGTCTTGTGCAGAGGGAGTAAAGTGATCTGAGGACTGGTGAAACTGGATTTCAGTGATGGCTATTCTAACAACTGGGTGGTTTGTCTAGGATTATAGAAGAGAGAAAGGCGGGACAAATTGCTGTAGATTCATCTCTGAAAAAGGGAGAGAGGCTGAAGAATGGCTGGGGAGGGACTCTCTTATATGCCTCATGTCTGTTCTCACAGAAGACCCAGGGAGAAGTCTGGGGACTATCCTCATTTCTGAAGTAAGTAAATAATATTCTAGAAACTCAGGACATCACCAGAGGCAGGATTTGCTGCAGTACATCTGGTTCTGACAAGGGTCAACTTCTCTAGTAGGCATGGTGCCTGGGGCTCATTATACTTTTTGGAGGATACTCAAAGGATGGTTAATGTTTATTTTTTTTAAAAAATCAGAAGAAAAGTACATATGATAATAGTGAAAAGATAATAAACACTTCAACCTGGATTGTATTTGTCATTATAGCAATGCAAAGAGGTAAAATAATTTAAGATAATTTTTATAGAGGAAAAACAATGATGTCCTTTGCTACATTTCAGAGAATGTTCATACTTAATCTGGGGTTTTGTTGTGAACCCAGAGCTGATACCTAGTACTTATTTGCCTCCTCTGAGGCCAAAGAAACTCCTTCTGATTCCTTGCTCTGGAAAATACAACTCTTACAATTCATTCCAAGCATAGGAATAGTTGACCTCTCTCTAATATTATTTTTTTAAACTCCTAGTCAACTACCACATTGAGATAAGAAAAATGGGACTGCGGAGTCCCAAGGCAGAGAAATGAATGACTTTTTACATGACAAACAGTTTTGCGCCATTAGTTATAACCTTGAGCAGTGAGCATGGTCCCTGAGTTGGATGCTAGAAAGATGATGTTTTTAACTGAAGGTTCACAGGGAAGTTATCCTACTGTGATTTATCCTCTTGCTAGAACCATGAGCTGTACCACCTGTTGCTCACTGATGTTTCAGTTCCTATTCTGAGTAGTTGGTCAAGGATCTCAAGGTCCTGGATGACATAAAGTGTAAATATTTCCCAGGAGATGAAATTGTGACCTCAAGTGTACAGTGGAGGTGAAAATATCTCAACTGGAAAAGAGAGAAGTTTTAGATTCTAGCCTGGTTCTTACACTGACTTTGTGTTGCATCTTGTAACAGGGGACTTCATTTCTTTGGGCCTCTGTCTTCTCACCTTAAAATGAGGGATAATTCCAGCTCTAATTTCATGATTCTCAGGAAAGAAAATGTGAAAAAGAGCCAGGGATTAAAAAAACATTGAAATGAAATTGACATTTACCCAAATTTACCAATTGCCAACAACAATTCTCCCAAAGAAGATCCTATTTATCAATCTATTTCAGAAAGGCTTTTAGTTGAAATTCTGGTTGCCATAAGCTCACATAATAGCAATACCCTGCATTGGTCCATTATCTAGTTTTGAATTTTCAACAATACAGAGAAAACCAAAAGCTACTATTATCCCTTCTCTTGGAAAGATGAGGGCCCAAGCCCCAGAGTGGTCAAGGACTAAACCTAGATTTAGAATCCAGGCACCAGATAAGTAACCACCAAGGATGGTGGTTACTTCTCTTGATAATTCCACAATATGAAGATATTTTGAGTACATAAAATGAATTGCAGTCTAAGGACTGGATGAAAATCAGTCCCAGAAATATTAAAGAAACTGAAATTCTGGTGTTATCTTTACTACCACTTACAATGGTAATTGTAGACCTAAATACATAGCTTCTACCATGGACTAAAGAACAATTTATTCCTAAAATTAGAACCTTCACACATACCTTGTTATTTAATTAAAAATTAAAGTCAACATAATGAATCATCACAAATCAAACCAAAAATAAAATTAATTTCCCAAGTTAAATAAATGTATTCTCTTTTCTATTTCAATTTTTTAGCACCAAATAATTTTTTTCATTTCTGTATGTTCTGTATGTTTTTCATTTTCTGTATGTTCTTCAAATATTAATAATAGCTAATATCAACATGTTAACATAATTATATATAGTAAGAACTGCCTCTCCCTTTACAAAGAAATGTCCCAATCTTTAAGATTATGGTGATATATATATATATATCACTATATATATATCACTATATATATATATATATATATATATATATATAAAATATATTTAGTGCTACTTCTGTGTTGTGTTAGCTTTCTGTTATTGTAAGAAAATACTAGATATAATTAACTTAGAAAGAGAAAAGGTTTATTCTGGCTTATAGTTTTGGAAGTTTCAGTCTATGCTTGATTGGTCCTGTTGTTTGGGGGCAGCCCTGACCTTTGGCCTTGCACATTGCAGTTTACAAGGCATCTCTTTTAGTCTGACTCTCTTTGTAGCCAGAAGCTTTTCTAGGCAGACAGTCCATACTCCTGGCATCTATTAATTTCTGGGGTCTCCAGCTTTGGTTTCACCTGTACAGTTTTATGCATCACCCTCCCAGAGGCAGCCTACAGGGCTTCTAACCCTTGGCCTCCCAGGCTTTCCTCTGAAATCTTGGTGACAGCCTCCAAGACCCCTTACCACCAGCATCTTGCATTCCTGGAGAAACAGCATCACATGGACCATGCCATGACTGTTATAGCTCACTCAGTATCTGGATCTCCTGGAATTATGACTGCAGTACCTTCTTAGTACCCGGGCAGTAGAGCATGTGAAACAATTCCTTAGCCACCCCCCACCATGATCTCTTCTCAAAGGAATTTTCCCTTCTACCCTGTAGTCTGCAATGGATGTGGTCTTGCAAATTCCTGAGATACCCTAAAGCCATCTTCCAGTCATCCCTGTGCAAAGTACTTATCAGCTCTTTAGGAGCTATAATCTCTTCAACAAGCCCATGATTCTTGGCCCCAATTTTACATGCACTTTTCTGGCCTAATTTCAAGTTTTTAAAACCCTTCAACTCAGCTTTTTTTCCTGATATTCATAGTAAACCTGGCTAAAATTTGCCAGAAATCTCTGTGCCATTGCCTGAATTCTTTGCTTCCTTGAAATTTCTTGCACCAGATTAATTAGTCTATCACTTTTAAATTCAGCCTGACCCCAAAATCTCAGGACATGGACAAAATATATACAAGTCTTTTTTGCTAGAATATAAAATGAGTTGCCTCTAGTCCAATTCCCAGTAGAATCCTCATTTCACTCTGAAATTTCATAAGCACAGTCAATATTTTTGTCAGCGTTCTGCTCTTTTGAGCTTTAACCAGAATCACATATTAAGCTTTGCTTTCAACATTCTAAGGCTTTTCCACCCTATATCTCCAAACCTTTCCAAACTCTTCCCAAAAACCTGCTCCAAAGGTTTATGAACTACATGGTCAGGTTAATCTAAGCAATGGTCCCATTCCTGGTTCCAATTCCTCTGTTAATCAGATTTGTATCACTATGATCAAATCCCTAACAAGAAAACTTCATGGAGGGAAAC
This sequence comes from Urocitellus parryii, assembly GCF_045843805.1. Lineage (NCBI taxonomy): Eukaryota > Metazoa > Chordata > Mammalia > Rodentia > Sciuridae > Urocitellus > Urocitellus parryii. Next base: position 130,295,038 of record NC_135538.1, on the reverse strand, counting down.
TATTTTGGCTTGTGGTTTCAGAGGTTTGGTCCATGGTTAGCCAACTCCATTGTCTGGGCCCAAGATTTTGTCAGATGAAGGGTCATAGAGAAGATGAACCCTTCCAGGGTATGCCCCCAGTGACCCATCTGCTCCAGCCATGCCCCACCTGCCTAAATTTACCACCCAATCAGTCCATTCAAATTAGGAAAGACTGATTAGGTTATAGTTCTCCCAACTGGTCATTTCACCTGTGAATATTCCCACATTGAGCACAAGAGATTTTGGAGGATGCTTCATATCCAAACCATAGCAACAAACCAAGCGCCTATGACAAACTTCAGTGGTTGCATATTTCCTCCATCACATCAAAGTGCCTTGCTGTATTTAGACTTCTATTTATAAATTTTTAGATTATTTACCATTATTTACTATTTAAGTAATAACTTTAATAAATATTATATAGATATTTTTAGGTACATGTGTAATTTTTTAATATAGATCTAAAATTTTCTCAAGTAGAATTGATGGATACTCAAAAGTTTTGTGAGTTTTGATGCCAATCACCAAATTTCCCACCACAGGGGTGGTATACTAGTGGTATTCCTGCTGCCAAAAATGAGAGTGACAGCCAGGTGTGGTGACACACATCTGTAATCCTGGCAACTTGGGAGGCTAAGTCAGGAGGATTGCAAGTTCAAGGACAGGCTCAGCAATTGAGCAAGTCCCTAAGCAACTTAGTGAGACCCTGTCTCAAAATAAAAAAAAAATTAAAAAAGGACTGGGGATGTGACTCAGTGATTGAGTGTCCCTGGGTCCAATCCCCAGTATCAAAAAAAAGGAATAAAAAAAGAATAAGAATAAGAATGAATAAGAACATTGATTCCTGTAGCATATCCCACAGTGATGAGTGGGCTGAGGCTGTATTTATCAATATAATGAACAATATTAACAAGAGTAAAAATTTTACTTTTGTTCCGTGCTCAGACTCCAGTTTTTGGTTTAACCTTTGGAATGTGGAAGTAATATGAAATCAGACAAAAATCAAATAGGATGACACAGCCAATTAGGAGCTTCTTCTCCCTTGTAGGATTTTCTATTGTGAACAGCCCCTTTCCGAAGCCCTGAGTACATATTGCCATTGCAGTTGAGAGCTGGGTATGACCACAGGGGCAAAGGGAATTATCAAGAAAGAAAAACTAGAAATAATGTATTTGAGAAGATGGGCCAAGGATGCTCAGGTGTTTCTGAGTGTCCAGCATGACACCAGTAGTAGAGGGATTTCAAGTAGACAGTGCAGGCCTGGAGGTGGTGGGAGGTTGTGGAAAGTGAGCTCAGGTCTCAGGCATGAGCGCAACCCTAGGATGGAATGGGTGGAGAGCCTGACTTGTCTGAAAGCCAGTTTCTGCCAACAGGAGAAATGGGAGTCAAAGAGACGTCAGTTCTATTTAGAGCATCAAGAAATTTCCATTTATTCTCAACATAGGTTTGAGGTTAAAAACACAAAACTCCTACCTGATTGTAGCAATTCTTGCTGGAACCCTCTTTTTCTCATCAAAATCATACATAAAATTTTACCAGGACTCAGGTTCCCAGGGACATAAGGAGAGGACTATGGGTCATGGTGGTGGGGTATTCCATATGGTTACTTTCAATACTTCTGTTTCCTTCAATATTTCAATATTTCTGTTTCCTTCTTGGCCATATAGACCTCAATTTTCTCTTGTCAATTTCAGTGAATACAGATTTGCTCCCTGGTCTCCCCAGGGAGGTTTCTCTCTGTAAAATGATTAACCACACCCCCACTTCACACTTGTTAGTGTGTAGGTGGGTGCCTTTCTCCCTGATGAGTCTATGCAAGATAAGTTTCTTTTCTGCTCTGTGATGTCTGAAAAACTAGGAAATAAGGCTGAAAGAGAGAGGCAGAGGCAAAAATGCAGTGAGCATACATGAGACAGAGACACAAAGAGCATGCCAGACAGAAAGAGAGGGGTGGGGGAAACAGAAAGAGTAAAGAAAGTGAGAGCAAGAAAGAAACAATGTGGGGAAAATCAAAGACAAGTGAGGGAGAGAGGGAGAGGGGGGAGAGAGAGAGAGAGAGAGAGAGAGAGAGAGAGAGAGAGAGAGAGAGAGACTTAATATTAAGACACTGAGGTCTTAATATCAGGGGCATGCCCTCAGGGACCTAAATTTCTTCCATTATTCCCCACCTCCTGAAGGTACCACCATTGCCTCTCAATCGTACCACGGGTTGAGGACACACATAGGCCTCTGGGAGACATTCCAGATCTGAACCATAGCAGTATTCCTAGGATTAATAAGTCTTGGCAGCACAGGGGAGTGATGGGGATTCCATGGAATAAGGACTGCTTTGGGTCAAGCTACCTGCAAAATTGCCAAGTTCAAAACTGGAAGAGTCCTGCCCCAGGTTCTCTCCTCCCTTGTCCCCTCTGGGTTCTCTTTGCTGGAGCATCAGTGGTTGGGGCATGCTCTCAGCTTCCTCCACTGGTCATCTGGGTTCAGATGAGAAGTGTAGAGAGAGAAAAAAAAGGCCTGCTTCTCTTGGACCCAGGAAGACCTCAATTTGAATCCTTCCTGAGTGACTGTGCATATGTCCAGTTTTACCAGCTTCATTCTCTATATTTATTACCCAGGGCTGTTGGAACAAATGGTCACAAATGGGTGGCTTAAAGACAAAGATAAATTCATTTTCTAACAGTTCTGGAGGCCAGAATCCAAGATCGAGGTGTTGCCAAGTTCATGCTCTCTCCTAGCTTCTGGTCATTGTTGGCAACCTTCTGTGGTCCTTGCAGATGCCACTCCAATCTCTGCCTCTGTCATCACATGATTTCCTCTATGTGTCCATGTCCTCTTCTTAGAAGGGCATTATTCATCACCCTACTTCAGCACGACATCATCTTCATGGATTACATCAGCAATGACGCTATTTCCAAATAAGGTCACATTCTGAGGTATTGGGAGTTAGGGTTTCAACATGAACTTTTTATAATGTAACACCTGGGGTGATTAAAGAGTAAGTTCCCATTTGATATATTGTAAATGCTCCCTCCATGATAACCTTTAACATGACTTGAAACATGCTCAAAGGGCACCAAGGAAACACAAATTCTAGACCCAAAATGGAATCATGGGCCCAGGGTATTGGGGAGAATCTGTGCCAGACATGGTTGGTTGACAGAACCTCCACCCTTCTTCTCGTCCTATTTTATTCTAGATATGTGTCAAACATGTTCAGCCTCTCTTGCATCCAGGGATGGACATGTGACACAGGTCTGGGCATTGAATGTCAAAGGAACTCTCTTATAAATCTCCACGACAGTTCATCCTATTATACTAAAATGGACAGAAAACACTGTTTTTTTTTTAGCATATTTCTTATTCCCTTTGGCAGCAAATGCACTGCCTGAGGCTGCAGCATCCATCTTGTAGCCAGGCAGAAAAAAAACAATGAGATTCATAGAAGTGCTGGTTTTGACATTGGTGGTTCATGAACCCACCCTTGGATTCAATAATCAAATGATTTTATGGTTGATTTGTGTTTCCACAAAATTCATATGTTTAAGTCCTAACTCTTAGTACATCAGAATCTAACTGTATTTGGAGGTAAAATTTCTTAAAAGCTGATTAAGTAAAAATGAGTCCAGTCAAACTTGATTGGTGACCTTATAAAAAGAAAAAAAAATTAGGACACAGACACATACAGAAGGAAGACCTTGGTGAGTAAATATTGAGAAGGCAGCCATATAAGTCAAGGAAAGAGACTTCAGGGGACACCAGCCCTGCTGGCATCTTGGTCTTAGACTTCTGTTCTGGTCTCCAGTACTGTGAGAAAATTAACTTCTGACGTTTAAGCCACTCCGTGATACCATTGGTAAATTAATACAAATGTCCTATTGCCTAAATTGTTAGTTGTGTTTTGTTTCCTACAAACAAGTGCTTTTCTGATATCATTAAGTTCTTCAGAAACACATGGTAGGAATTTTTAGGACCCATGAAAGATATTTTTAATTTTCATTGAAACAAATGAAATATTACTGACTCTCATTTCTGATTATGTAGTAGTGATGTTGCTCCATTCAATATCTTTAAAATGTTTTTACAGAGACTTTTTCAACAGCCTTCATAAGACTCCTTCAAAGTATTTCATTGAAAGGAGTAGCATCCTAATTAAATCTAAGGGCAATAGTGATATACAGTTGAATGAATTAAAGTGCAGATTTAACTAATTTTCCATGAAAATCAGGAAAATTGACACCTGTTTCTATGAATGTTTTAGTAGTTATTTAACTTAATTTCTACTTCCTTAGTCACCCTTTCATGCTGATATGTGACCACAGGAAGGATGAGCAGCTGATGGCATTTGACTTTGTCACCTTTTGCAAAGAGCACTGAGGTTCATTTCCAATTGCCAAATGTGTCACAGGAATGTTACCAGAAGTCACTGGCTTTATGAATAAGCAACCCCACCTGTAAAACAGTGTTATATATGAAAACGTGATAGAAATATATATTCTAAGAAGGGGGGGGGTTGACTTAAAAACAACCATGATGAAGGAGGAGATCAGGAATGCCAGAAGTCATGAAGTTTATTGGCAAGTTTTGAAATAAAGAAAAGTTTAAACAAAACACAAAAAATATACAAAACCAAAAAAGAAACAGTATACCAGGGAAAGTTTTGCAATACAGATGCTTGAGATGCTCAGTCATTGACTTCTTTCCTTGTACAAAGAGCTGTGTCGTATCAGTAAGCAAAAGGTAAACAATTGTATTGAAAAGTGAACAGAGACTATCAACAGCTAGTACATACCTACCAAGCGTGGGACAGAGTTCTCAATTACACTGATGATTAAAGAAATGCAAATCATATGCATGCTTTCTTTTATATATCAAGTAAAAATTAACTTAATTTTAAAAAGGAATAGAAATTCCAACGCAGTATTACTGGCTGCTTATATAACACTGGCAACAAATAAGGCTGGAGTAAATCCAGTGTTGATGAGGTTTACCAAAAGGGCCCCTTGAATAACTGATAAGAGGACAAATTTGTGGAACAATTAGTGTGGGCAATCAGGCAATTCCTGTCAAAATGCAACTTTTCCAGGCAATTTATCCTATGGATATGTGTTTTTTCAGGGTGTATGGATGTTAGCTGCAGCATTATTTTGCAAAGCTGAAAAATGATGCTGGGGGTGGGGGAAGAAGGACTCTTGTGTCCATAAATAGGAGAGAGACTAGATAAATATTTTGTGGCTATTAAATAGAAAGTGTTGGCATGAGAAAGTTCTGCAAGTCAAATCATTAAATTTTTAATTTGAAGGATTTGCTTTACCTCTGGATGTTGAAAAATAGCTTAAGAGGACAGGGTCTGAAGTAAATGGAGTTCACTTTGAGGTTCAGGGGGCCTTCCATCCCGAATCAGTGCCGAATACCTGTCAGCTCATGGCTCAGGGGTCACTGGTTGGGGGGTGGGTTCTGCTGGACTGTGAGAAGTCCACTGGTTTCAGTTCACATGATTTGAAATGTGCAGTATTAAAGGGTCAGCCTCTTGTACAACACCAGCTGAAGGGTTTCAATTTGACTTAAAAGGCTTCTAAACCTGAAGGACAAAGCCAACCACACACCCCCAGGTGAGTTTCACTGTCAAACCATTGAAACTGGCTTGGATCCACACCCGCTCTCCCCTTTTAGACATCAAAGGAGGGAGGGGTGCAATCCTACTACTTAGTGCCTTGATTTTGGTGACAGAACTTCATCCTGCCTTATTCCCAAAGAGTCATGGAGAAAGGAAGCATCCCAACCTTTCCAGAACCAGGTTGTTGGGATGCATCCGGCGCCTGAGAGTATGGGGGGCACTTCAACACAGACTGCACACATTCAGGACTGGGGAAAATTAGTCCTTTGAAAAAATCAAGTTTCCAGGTGCATATTATTTAATTCTGTTCTGGCCCTTGTCAGTTTGCAAAGAAAGTGCTTCTCTTCCTTCCAGAAAGGTGATGAGCTTTCTCCCAAGAGCCAATGAAAGATTAGCCAAAAAAAGTGTGTGGAGTGAGTCACTTCTGGATGGAAGTGACTCACTTGTTTTAAACTGACCCATGGAAAACACAGGTTTTTTTTTTTGATATAAAAGTTTGCTTTTCTCAAAAAGTTTGAAAACTATTAAGCTGTAGTATGTCATGATGATTAATGAACACAAATCTTAAATAGGGCTTAATTGTAAAGACTATGAGTTTTAAAAAAGATTTGCAACTGGGTATTTGTTTGGTTTGTATCTTTCTGTCTTGTTCACTTCCCTCCCCATTCCTGCCATCACCTGCTTGCCTTTCCCACCTCCTGCTGACCCACCCTCACTGCCTCTACCCTTGACTGTCTCTTGTCTGAGGATACACATCTACTCCAAGTCAAAGACTTGTACCATTTCCACCATCATCCTTCCCAGGAGAACCCGACTTTGTTCAGGAAATAAAGTGTCACTCACAGTTGGCTGAAGCATCCCAAGGAGCTGGGAAGAGCAGCCCTGAGGAGGAACGTTGAACCTGAAGGGTACTCACATTAGGCAATGAGGATGAGACATGCATACTAGGGGGTCTACAAAGGGCTTGCTGTTCAGAGAAGGGGAAGAAATTTGGTACTTCAGGAGGGAGAGCTAGGAAGGTGGGATGAGGACAGATGGTGATGGGCTTTGCATGAAATGCTCAGGAGCTATAGTTTTATCCTTTGAATAAAAGGGAATGTGTGCATGTGTGTATGTGTGTGTGTGTGTGTGTGTGTGTGTGTGTGTGTGTGTGTGTAAGAACACACAGGCTCATAATTCTCACACCCCTTTAGTATAATAAAGAATCTGACAGTGTTGTCTCCAGTTCTAAGTGGCAGCCTCTAAAGACTTGGAATTTCTCGAATGATGGAGTATCTTTATTACTCCATCAGGTGGCTCATGGTGGAAGCCCTAGATGGCTTCAGGAGGAGGGACGGCCATGCTGGAAAGACCAGCCATGTCATTAGAGGTTGGGGCTTTGAGGTTGACTTCTGCGGAGGGGGCAGACCTGGAGACTGAATTCAACCACATATCCAGTAGCTCAATCATGACTAGTAATGAACCCCCATGGAAAGCCCTGGAAAGCTTGATGGAACTGCTTGGTTGGTGGACACACCAAGGTAGTGCCTGTTGATGAATCTTGACCACACAGAGGAGCTATCTTTGCAACCCCTTCAGACTGTGCCCCAATGTCCCTTCATTTGACTAATCCTGATTTCTGTTCTTTATAACAAAACTGTCATCATATGTGCAGTGCTTCCTTGAGTTCTGTGAGTTACTTTAACAAATTATCAAACTTGAAGGGATCACAGGAATTCCCCAAATTTGTAACCTCTGGATCAGAAATACAGGTGGTCTGGGGACCATGGAGCTTGCAGTTGGCATATTGGCATCTGAAGTGAAGGCTTTTTTGGGGGAGAGGACAGTGCCTTTACCCTTTGAAGTTTGGTCAGGGAGTTGGTGTCAGAAGTTACTGTCCTGCATATGGCAAGTGCTTCAAAGTAAGGACCAGAGCTGTGGAGGCTGGGATGATGGAGTTATCTTTTTTTTTTTTTAAGAATTTCTTTTTTAGTTGTAGATGAACACAATAATATTTTGTTTATTATTTTTATGTGATGTTGAGGATCAAACCCAGTGGTTCACACAAGCTAGGTGAGCACCTCTACCATTGAGCCACAACCCTACCCCCTCTTTTTTTGGAGGGGTACCAGGGATTGAACTCAGGGGGATTCAGTCACTGAGCCACATCCCCAGTCCTATTTTTGTATTTTATTTAGAGACAGGGTCTCACTGAGTTGCTTAGTGCCTCACTGTTGATGAGGCTGGCTTTGAACTCATGCTCCTCCTGTCTTAGCCTCCTGAGCCACTGCGTTACAGGCGTGCACCACTGCATCTGGAATTGGAGTTATCAATCCTAGGGAATGAAAAGAGATGCTCTTCTCCTCGAGCCCATAGACTGACTACTGTTTATTTAAAATACTTACTTTTGTTCACAAGGAATCTGAGGGTTGGAAGTAAAAAGAGCTGAGACAATGGAAGAAAATAAAAATCATCCTGAATGGAACCACCATTTGACCCAGCTATCCCACTCCTTGGCATATACCTAAAGGACTTAAAAATCAGCCTACTACAACATCAAAGTTTAAAGCAGCTCAATTCACAATAGTTAAGCTGTGGAGCCAAGCTAGGTGCCCTTCAACAGATGAATGGATAAAGAAAATGTGGTACACATATACTCAATGGAATATTACTCAGCCATAAGAAGGATGAAATTATGGCATTTGCAGGTAAATGGATGGAACTGGAGACTATCGTGCTAAGTAAAATAAGCCAGCCCCCCCAAAACCAAAGGGCAAATGTTTTCTCTGATAGATGGATGCTAACGCACAATTGGGGGTGGGGGTGGGGGAGGGAAGAATAGAAGTTCATTGGATTAGTCAAAGGGAAATAAAGGATAGGGAGAGGGGAATGGGAATAGGAAGGACAGTAGTATGGATGAATCGGACACAACTTTTCTGTGTTCATACACAACCAGAGTAATTCCACATTATGCACAACCACAAGAATGGGAAGTTATACTCCATGTATGTTTAATATGTCAAAATACGTCCTACTGTCACGTATAACTAAAAAGAACAGGTAAAAAAATCTTACAAATAATCATCCTAGGATGGCGCCTCTGGGCAGCTCATTGTTATTACTGTGAGGCCTCAACCCAGGATGTGGTACCCAGCCAATGTGCAAATCTGCCTCTTCTGGCTCAAATAAATTCTTTCACAGGCAATCATAATACTAACAATTAACTATCAAACAACACTAAGAAAGCTGCCAAGTAAGTTTGTTTTTAAAAACTTGATCTTCATAGTGATCCTCCCTGAAGATGTTATTCTCATTTTACAAATGACACAACGGTAAAGGGTGTGGGTCTTAGCTGAGGACCTGACTCTTTGTGTCAGCAGGGCCCAGCACACTTCTCCTTTTACCTGAGACCAAGCAGAGACCCGTCGTCAGGCTTTCGCACTCTTCAGGGGAAGTTACACCCCATTTGTGGGGCTTTGCGAGGTGAGTCACAGAAGGTATGAGAGCTAGTGCTCTCTCCCTCCCACCCCTGCCTTCCCACCTTCCCTCTCATCTTTCCTTGAGTTACTTCCCTGTGGTGGCTACATTTGCTGGGGTCGGTGTGTGGGGCCAGTGCACTCAGCATCATGAGGCTCAAGCTGGATGGCTCAGGGAGGAACAGAGGAAAGCGGAGAAAAGAATGGTCCTCTTGATACCCAGGGTGCTCTGAAGTCCAGAAAGTGGAGAACAGAGGGTAGTCCTTCTTACCTGACCAGAATATCATTTCCCTAATCAAGGAAACAGGAGTGCTAGGGTACTACCTAGCAGCAGTGACAGGAAAAGCATATGAGGTGAGCAGATGAAGCTGGGATTTGGGGTTGGATTTATTGTTTTTCTCAAGTGAAAGAGTTGAAGCAATGATACAGGCAATAAAAGTGAGAAGCCTAAGAGTAAGTGGGCAGGACAAGTTTATTATATAGTATCCCCCTCTTATCCATGGTGGATATGTCCCAAGGACTCAAAGGGATGCCTAAAATCACAGATAATGCTGAACCATATGCATACTATGTTCTCTCCCGTATGTACATATATACCTGTGATAAAGTTTAACTCATAAATTAAGCTTTAATTCATAAATTAAGTAATAGATTAACAACATTAACTAACAATAAAATAGAACAAGTGTAATGTACCACAATAAAAGTAATTTAAAATTTATAAATTTTTTATTTCTAGACTTTTCCGTTTAACATCTTTGGATCATGCTTGACCTCAGGTAACTTAACCCTTGGACAGGAAAACTACAGAGAAGGGTTTTGGTTTTGTTTGTTTCTCTCTGGGGATTGAACTCAGGGGTGCTTTACCTCTGAGCCACATCCCCAGCCATTATTATTTTTTATTTTGAAGGAGGCCTTTAAGTTGCTAAGGCTGGCCTTGAACTTGGGATCCTCCTGACTCAGTCTCCAGAGTCACTGAATTTACAGGCCTGCACCACCATGCCAGGCTAAAACTGTGGATAAGGGAAGACTACTGTATATGATTGGCACCTGGATTTGTGGCTCATTCTGACCTGTCCTGCTTCCTTCTATTTCCTTTTCTGCTTAGTTTCCTAATCTCTAAAATGGAGACAGTAACACTTGCCTCATAGCATAGATGTGAAATCTGGCAATAACAGCAGTTAAAAAAACTTGTACAAGACTTAGCACCAAACAGGCATTTATATGATCATGGTTATTGTTATGTTTAATACTATCCAATACATAATTGAAAGAAACGTGTGTAAGAAGTTCTTAAAAGCCACAGCATTCAAGACCTTTCATAGTCGAGGTCTCAGAACAGTGTTTTTTTTTTTCCTCATCCAGACCTGAGGTTGTGATCTGGACACTAAATTTCCCAGGGAGTCAACACCATTCAGCCTCTTGAAGTTCCAACAGGTGGTCAATAGAGCCAAGAGACAGAAATCAGTACCTGAGATTTTACATGATTCATTACTTAGAGAACAAGTCCTTTTCAACCCCTGAGACAATGTTAGGATGGGAGGATGCTAGTGGCAAGTCCCAGCTAGCAGCGGCCACTCTGCCACCGCCTGGGGACGTGAGGCAGGCATGGGCCCCTGGCCTTCACAGGCAAGGGCTGAATCAGGCTAGTGAAATGACTCAGCCCTCTCTCCCTGAGCCTATTTTTGTGAAAGACCCTGTCAAGATTTTCAGATGCAGGACAAAGACGAGGTACCGTATGAGTGATTTCTGGAAATAACTCTATTTTGCTCTTCTATCCCTCCACAGAGTCAACAATTTTAGAGAAGCCTGATTCACAGATACCAAAGCCAGCAGCCTGTCATACTTCCCTCATTTCAGGCCCTACTGATCCACTCTAGCATGCCTTCAATTAACCCTGCACCATGGAGAAGGCCACCTCCTGGAGCAGAGTGTGCCATGGTGTACCCTCATCCTTAGCAAAGTGACAAGTGGGAGTCAACACAAAACTTCATCTGCTGAGATTCCAGGTTGATCTGTCCTAAAGACCTTTCCCCTGCTGGCTCAGTCCGGTGTCTGCACTACCAGAATGCAGGGGCCCCTGGCATTCCTTGCCTTGCAATGCCTGCCAAGTTGACGCTTGGTCATGTTTCATCAACTCTCTGCCATCACACGACACAGATGGTGGGTAAAGAGTTCAGGCCTTAAGGGTGAGAGTGCAGAGGGATGAGTGGAATATCACTGAAATTTACTGAACACCCATCGTTTTCACGAAATAAATGAGGAGTTGATTTTCTAACCCCAGTTTGATGTAGGAGAAAGCCGAGGCCCAAAGCAACTGTATTGAAGTCATTCAGATAAGCTTCCAAAGCAGGGCTGAGATCTTTGCCTGATACCGAAGATAGTGGCTTCACATCTGATTTCCAAGTGCCCACACCTGCTGGGCATTCTGAGGGCATCCAACAAATGCCCACTCGTACTATGCTGAAAAGAGTGTTTCAATCCTGGATCTCGCACCGTTCACCCTCTCTGGGACTCTCCTCCCTTTTCTGAAAAATGAGATTATGAACTCACATACCACAGAGTGTTGAAATGAAAATTTAATGAGCACATGTTATCCACGGTGTCTAATTCAGGGCCTGACAAACAGTTGGCTCCTACTTTAGGTGATATGATGGTTGCACACAGAGGAAAGCACCTTGGTTCCCCAAAGAGGTGTAGCAGTCAGAGTCTGACTTCCAGAAATTTCCCCTCTCCCTCAGCATCCAGACTATGCCTTAGGAGAGATTCACAAATCTCTAGAATCTGGTGGTTAAGCTGTCATTCTCCCACATTGCAAGTGGAGTTCCAGATTAAATAAGATAAGTGGTTCTTAACAGGAAGTAGGTGCCTGAAACTAGAAACCTGGCTTCTAGGCTCTTTCCCTAGGGGCAGAAAGAACATCCCCAGAAATTGCTGAGAATGATGTGTTTTTTTTTTCCTATGAATAAATCACAACCAAGCTTTGAACATGCTTGAGTACTAAGGCACTGCCTTATCTCCTCCCACAAGATGCCCAGACTTTTAGCAAACTCCAGACATTGGAAACCAGGTTGTGGTCTCGTGTTTGATTCTTGAGGCTCTTGTGTCCTCTAGGTATCAGGTCTGCTGGGTGTCATAACCAGATAAGACAGGAGATACAGAACCTCCTTAGGAGTGAAAAACCTGCTTCCAGAAGCTTCCTGAAGACCTCATCTCATGTTTCAGTGGCTAGGAAAGCCACATGCATTTTAAAACCAGTCATTGGCAGGAAAGTTGGGATGACTGTGACTGTTTTAGCATAGTGGTTCTTGACTCAAGCTGTCCATTGGAATCATATGTCAAGATTCTTAAAAAGTGTGGCCTGGGTTCCACCTCTAGAGATTCAATTTCAATTGGTCTGCAATAGAACATGAGCATTATAGTTTTATAACACTCCCACAGGTACGTTCAATGGCCAAGAGGAAATTCAGGGAGGGATGGATGTTGCCTAAGATGCACACCAGGAAGAAATCAACTCACATCCTTATTATGCAAGATGTTGCTGAATTATTGTGTAAAGTCACAGCTTTACCCTCAATCTAGAGTTGATGAGTAGGTTCTGTGACAGAAAGACTGGCAAGGGCTAAACAAGCCCCTCTGTCACCCTGGCCATGCTGCCCCAAGGGGGACTAGAGTCCTCCCACCCCTTCCTAGAGTAAATTTTTTCTTTTTGCTATGCCAATGCAGGATCTGGAGCAAAACTACTTCCACGAAATTCTGAGATGAGGTATGGGCACCACTGTGCCAACCAAACAAGACAAGTGCCTCAGCTCCTTTCCCCTGTACCCATGCCTGCTGGCTTCCAGGTTAGTGGGGGGGGGCAAGTTGGGGATGTCTGGTTGGACTGAAGCAGTCAGGGTCCTTTTGTCATGGCTGCCTCAGATTTGGCCGTGACAGGTCTTATTTGTTCTTTAATATTTTTAAGGTAAGTAAAAGATACTTCATGCTTCTTAAGAAACCAGTTGGTTTGACAAAGGAGTCAGGAGGGATATCAAAGTAGCGGAGACTTTTTTTTTTCCTTTCCTATTGGTGATTCCCCATTTCCTATACCTAAATATTCCCCAAAACATTTTGGGTAGCAGTGGTGGAATGTGATTATATTATCATTAACATCAGGATCAGGGCTAGCCACAACCCCAGCCCTGATCCTGATTTTAATGATTATATTAGAGCACTCGCCTAGCATGTATGAGGCACTGGGTTCAATCCACAGCACCACAAAAATAAATAATAAAAATAAAGGTATTGTGTCCATCTACAACAGAAAAAAAAATTAAAATCAGGATCACATGTGCTATGTACCCACTGTACTTGGGTGGCCATGCTAGGTACTAAGGAAGTCTGGTCCCCCTGGGGAAACTTGAACGTTAGTTGTGGAGACAGGACATGGTGACAAAGCAACATAAGATGTTAAAGACCAAGTAAGTCCAACACAAGTCATGTGTCCAGACTTGCAGGAGAATACTCCCCTGCCAAACCTAAAAAAGGGTTTGTATTTGAAATGGAAAAATAAATTTGTTCTGGATATTGGATGTCTTGTTTTGCTGTGTGGAGACTAACCTCTTCCCAGAATCATCAGAAACCTTTTGTGGTGTTTGTTGAAAAATCCAATCACCTCAAATATGACACTTTAAGTTAGTAACAAAGCTGTAAGTAGGAATACCATATGCAACTTCATTCCAATGTGCTTTCTACTCAAACACTTTGGTGATGTCTTTCACCAAAAATAAATTATACCACAGAATTTATAAGAAAATATGCAAGATAAAAATAACTTCTTTTCACTTTATTTTTATTAGTGCCTTATAAATTAGTGGGATCAATTGTGCCATATTGGTACATGAAAGAACTAAGGCTGTCAGGCAGCAGAATCTGATTGTGGGATGTGAGGGGGTGAGAGGGAAGGGACTTCTCATGTAAAGCTTTCTTGGAATTTTCACTTCCTGGGCCACATAAGGACATGAAAAATTAAATATGTGACTTGAGACAAATACATTAGAAAATAAAAGATAAGAAATGATATAATTAGGAATGTCACTGTAACATTTTCCAATAGAAAAACAGAAAAAGAATGTTGCCTATTCAGCTACACCAAAAGAATCTCACAAACACACACTCACCTCCTAAGTCAAGGTCCATTTGAAATATTGAGATGGATAAAACTGCCTGAGTCTTTACTCGCAACAGATGCTTTAGGTTTGAAAGCTCTTAAAACTACTTACCTACTTAAAGATGGACTGTTTCTTTCCGGCCATTGTAAACTACTCTTGACAGCAGTTTGTGCCTTAATAGATGACAACTACTTGTCTTTGCAGCTCACTGCACTTTTTTTCCTTTTGATGAAAATGCTGGGATAAATGAAAACAATTATTAAGAAAACAAAGTAGAATCTTTACATTTGTCAGTGTGCATGTGCCCTTCATTCATTCTTTTTCTTGTTATTGTTAGTAATCTTACACACATAGAACCACAAATTCTTCACTTCCTTTGGTAGTATAGCTCTTTCAGCCCTGGGAATTACAAACACTTTACAATTTTAACAGTTTCAGAAAAAAAAATAAGTTTCTATTCTTACCATAAAGTGCATCCTCTCCCCAGGTGCTACACTTTATATTTAAATAACTAAAATTGAGGACTCTGATCCAGCAGCCATCATTGAAGCTATCTGTTGACTAAATATTCTATTCTCAATGCCTTTAAATCCCAATGGAGCGTCCCTGTCCTGAAAGGCAGCATATTATTGATTTCCAATTGAGTATGGCTAACTCTTTAAGGAAGTTCAAAGATCGGAATGTTCCAGAGACCCCTGTTAGAGGTGGTGGCAAGTTAGAGGTGATGGGACGTCTGACAATTTTGTTAGTTTTTTTTTTTTTTTACAAAGTCATTAATAAATGACCCTGGTGGCATGTTTGTGACCATTTTCAAATTCAGGCATTGGTCCTATCTGTTCTTTCTCTTCTTTTAGTATCACACTACCTCTCCTTACTACTGAGCTGTAGTTTCACATGATAAGCTAAGTGGAGCGTGTGGGGGGTATTTACAGGAAACTAGGGGCATTACTAGCATCTTTGAAGTTCCAAAGCAAGTCAGAGCAAACCCCCATAGCACTCATGGGGAAAATATATCCACAGGGCTCTCTGCTTTGTGTCAACTTCAACACCAAAGGTTTCTATGAAATATAAGTTATGTACTTTTTAATGTCAACAAGATTGACTTGCTTTCTTTTGGTTCCCAGTCTTTTCCCAAAGCCAATTTCATGCTGTTGCCTGAGGAGCCCAAAGGATAAGAAGACACACAGCCTGACTCGAGGTTACAGAATCCATAGGCTGAGACATGAGAAATTCCATGCCTGCAGAGCAGTGAAATGAGGTCTTGGAGGAATAGGGAGCTTAGGACTTGCATTAACATAAAGAGAGACTTTGCTGATTCAAGTGAACCAGACTGAAGAAGTGGGATGCTGAATTCTTCAGTAACTGAAACTAGACTGTGAGTGTTCAGTTTTCTCTCATTTCTCACATTTTTCTCTGAATTAAATTACATCTTAAAACTTATGTCAAATCTCCTGAGTGTGATAATATAACTGGTGGTTATGTAGAAGAATGTCCCGGTGGTTAGGAAGTACACACAAAAGTTTTCATAGGGGACATTATAAGACCTGGGCAACTTACTTTCAAATGGTTTGTAAGACAGAGACAGAAAGGAGTCAGTTAGAGAGAGTGAGCACAAATGTGGCAAATATTCATAATTGATCAATCTAGGATAAAAGGTTAACAGGTGTTAAATAACAGTGAGATTCTGCAACTCCCTTCAGCTTACTTGTTGGCATTAACTTGCATTATGTTAACTTGCATTATGCTAAGCTCACTTGCACTATTTTACTTTTTGTGTAGACTTGAAATTATTTCTTTATAAATTGTGGAAGATATTTAAGAATAAATGTAGCAAAATATTGAATAAATAGGAATAAATACATAACTAATATTTAAAAAAATATAATATCAGGCCCTATGGTTGATTCCCAGCACCTGTCATTCTATCTATCTAGAAAAAATTAAAAAATATAAAATGTAAGATGAATGCATAAAATTATATATCATTATAGAAGTGAGCAAGTGTGAAAGAATTTTTTGGGTGTTTACATTAAAAAGATCTCTCTGTATAAATAAGTATAAATATATTTCAACTTAAAAATATCTCACCTGTTTTTTTTTTATGAATTTAGGACGTTAAAGTATAAAAAGTAAAAGAATGTAGGCCATTCATTCCTTCTTCCACTCCACATTCACCCAGTTACTACTGATTCATCATGCTGGGGCCTGCGCCCACTCCCCATCTTGTGCCAGACTTGGTTAAAATTGATTGACAAGAGAGAAGTGAAAGCAGAGAGGAGGAGCATAAAAAAGGAACAACACTCTTTTCTTCTCAGGGATGTTGGTTGTCATTCCCACTGCTCTAGGTCTGGAAAGGATGGACTCAGCAGTTGGGGAGGTAGCAATGGAGAGGGTTGTGGCTTTAGATGAAACCATATTTGTATGGCTGCTCTGGGACCCATGAAAGAGCCTCCCCATTTCCAGTGTAACTCTAATGTACTATTCTCCAGTGAGATGAGGCAGGAGTGTGGATTACGGCCAAGAAACATTGCCCTCATTTGGCCATGAACAGGCTGTGTGACCTTACTCATGTTCCTTCACATCTCTGGGCCTTGGTCTCTTTTCCTGAACAATAAAGAGGGTTGGATTAACTATACAGCTTCAAGGTTGCTTCCATGGCTGATATTCAATCATGTGCTGCCCTGGTAAGCAAAAGAGGCCTGTTTCCTCCAGCCTCATCCTTTCTTTCAGGTTAAACACAGAAGAATATAACTGGATGTTGCAGAGAGGAACTTAAGCTCCTTAAATGCTGAAAGTCAGTGCCACTTGTAAATTCCATCTCTGAAGTCAGCAGACCAGTACCAAATTGTGGGCCTACCAGCTGAAGAGAAGCCATATCCTTTCCCCACTTTTACATCCCCTGGAACAGGGCGATTCTGCAGCTCCCTTCAGCTTGCTTGTTGGTATTAACAGGCATTTCCCTTTTAAGAGACCAAATTCCCCTACGATAAAGCAGGGGACACACTGTGTATGATGGGATTTAGAAACCTCACTGCAGTCTCATTTGGCCTCAGTTATTCTGCTTTCTCTAACATATTCAAGCATCAGTTAGACCAGCAGAATTCTTTAGTTCCCATTTCTCCTTTTTGCCCAAAGTCTGGATGCCCAGGGAATGGACAAGGGGAGAGATTTTTTTGATTATCAGATCTTTGCTCTTTTCCTCTTTTTCAGAAGGGAAAAAAAAGGGCAGGAGATGAGGTGTATCTTCAGCTGCAAAGATGGAGGAGGTAGTCCATCAGGAAAGAGCGTGGGGGCTTCTTTGGTTTTAATATTTGTTCATTCAAGTCATGGGATGATTTTTTCTTCCAATCACCTAAATCCATTAGTTCATATCTTCTTCAAAGGCCAGGACTAGACTGTGAGTTTCTAAGAACTTTGAGTCAACTTGACCTCAAGCACAGAGAATGGGCTTTGGAGGAGTCAGACAAGTCTGGATTTGAGGTTTTCTTCCAGCCTTACCTTGGGCAACAATGTGGCTGCTATGAAATTTCTTGTCTTGCTTTGGGCTCTAACCATCATGGATGGCAGCCTTTCCCCCCTGGAGGTCCCCTTCCAGTCCTTAGGGACCTGAATGCAGATGGCTTTGATCAGTGATTTACAGCATTGCTTCTAGTAGTTTGTATCCCCAGTAACGGCCCAAGGGACGGCAGGGACTGTGAAGGGGTTTTCCTATAACCAAAGAGATGATATCATGTGATGGGTCTTCTATGGGATGAGAAAGGCTACTCCTGCCTTTTGGTCATTTCCCCTCTGACCACTCTCATTACAGCCAAAGATGAAATCTTCATGCCTCGCCCTTCACATAGGATTGTAAAAGTCTCAAGAACTCTACGGACTTAGTATTATCGTTCTTATTTGGCCTCATGGATGAGTGAACTGGGCTCAGGGGGATAGTGAGAGGCAGAACTTGAACTTGAGCCTGCAGGCTTGGTTCCTTCAGGACATCATAAGCATATGCAGCAGATAGCCCCTCATTGTCTGACTCCAGCCAGGTCAATCTTGAAGTTGTCAGATTCTGAAAACCCTCCACCATCAGTGATTCTGTCTCTCAGGTATCTGTTCTCATGCTGCCCCCTAGCTGTATAGGGGTTCCTGCCGCAGGACCTCCAAGGCACCCCTCTTCCTTTCTATGCTTACCTAGAAAGCCTCTTCTCTCTCAAATTTAACTAAATCCAGTATTTGCTGAGCTCTTTCTGGGTGCTGGGCACTGTTCTAGTTTCTGAAAGAAAGACAAGTTCAAAACAATCCCCGGTCAAGAAGCTTGCCACTTAGCCAAGGAGAAGACTCTTAAAACAAGTAGAAAACATGGAGAACACCTTAAAATACTTTAAGGTGCAAAGGGCAGAAGGAGATTGTTATAGCAAGCATGTGTGAGATACCTTGTAGAGTGGGAAGTGCTATTAAAGAGATGCTAATAAATGCTTTTGTTGATGGCTGTGTACTAAGCACTTGACATTTGTGAATTTTAATCATTGTAGGTACCTTTCAAAAGAGGTTCCTATTTTTGATAGTTGAGAAAATCAAATTGTCATGCCCATAAAGCAAGCAATGGGCAGAGCTGAAATAAAAGTGCATATCTCTCTGGCTTCCAAATCAGCCTGATATCCATTATTTCAGGTTATTGCATTTTAATCTTATTTTAGAGCTGATTTCTACATGAGATCCAGCTGCTAAGTGGAAGGTAGAACCCGAGGCTTCAATGTCCTGTCCCTAATCCTCCTCTTCATTCCTTGCACAGAGTTCTCTAGAACAACCCACAGAGACCCTTGTGTAAGTGTGCCCTGGGCAGGCCCTGAAGGATAAAAATTAAGAATTATGAATGCAGAGAGAAGGAAAGGAAAATTTCAAAGGACAGAACTTTGCAGGTGGTGATAGGGCAGAAGGACTCAGGGCTTGTCTGGGAAAGAGCACCAGGACCAGAGTTGAAGAAGGTGGTGGGGATTAGAGCCATCATGTGGACAGGCTGCAGGCCAGGTTTAGAGGAGGGAAAACATGTTCATAGGAAAGATGAGATCAGAGTGGTAATGATGTGGAGAAGAGATGGACAGAAGTGCAGAGAGACTGGGAGGCCAGACTGGAGGCTGTCAGCACAGGCCACTAACTGAGCCCGGATGCTCATGATGGGAAGGACAGAGAATGATGGTGTGAGCACTTGAATGAGAATGAACCCAGGGGAGTGGAAAGCAGAGGAAGGACACTTCAATGGAGATTCCAAAGGTAGAATCTATGGGACTGAATAATGGGTTGGAAGTGGGAAGAGACATTGATGGGAAAATTTAGAACAATTGGTTTTCCAGTCTGGATGTTTGAAATATTGTACCAACCCCAATTAAAATAGAACATGCAGAAGAGGACCTGGTCAGCATGAAAGAAAAGAAGCTTGGATTTGAGGCTGTCCAGAGGTATAGCTGGGTGAAAATATGGTAAAACCATATGGAGAGTGAGTTTTGAGCTTGGGAGAGAGAAGAGAGAGTTTTGAGGTCATCTACAAGGGGTGATGGTTAAAGCAGGGGGAATGGAGATAACCACCCTAGGCTGTGGTTATCAAATGTTAGTGTGCTTAAGAATCACCCATACAGCACAGTTAGCTAGCATGTAGTAGAGTTTCCTTTCCTAGTAGATAACATTTGCATAGAATCTTAATTCTATATTGAACTAAAGAAAAAAACAACATAAGAATCTTAGGATGGAAGGCGATCCTCAGGGTTATACAAAATGACATATAAGAGGAAAGGAGGGGTAAGACAAGATAATTCAAATGGAAGAAGTGATTTACAGTAGAAGGGGTAGAGAGAGAAAAGGGGAGGGGAGGGGAGGGGAGGGGAGGGGGGATAGTAGAGAATAGGACAGACAGCAGAATACATCAGACACTAGAAAGGCAATATGTCAATCAATGGAAGGGTAACTGATGTGATACAGCAATCTGTATACGGGATAAAATTGGGAGTTCATAACTCATTTGAATCAAACTGTGAAATATGATGTATGAGGAACTATGTAATGTTTTGAACGACCAACAATAAAAAAAAAAAAAGAATCTTAGGGAACTTAGACAGCATTTCAATTGTTGGTTGTTTATGTTAAATGAATAGCCATTTGCTACCTTTCAAATCAGACCAGATAGAAACTTATACTTATCCCTGTTAACTATAGCATTGATCCTAACCCTAAACTATATGTGTGAGATCTGCTCAGTCTCCAATGTCCAAGAGTTGAGAATGTGGACTTTGGAACCACAGATCTTGGATTTCCACTTTAGCTGTTACCTATAAAATGTGGTGTTAGGCATTTTACTCAAATGTGGCAGCTTAGTGTCTTCCTCTATAACGTCCGGATAATGTACCTTGCACGGTTTTGGTGATGACAGCATAACACAACACTTGACATCTAATAAGTACTTGACACCTAGGACATGGGTAATAACTATTGGTTGTGAGTTTTATCATTAGTTATCCCTTAGCAGGGGGGAACTCATCGTGTATACAAGTTGCAGTAAGAGGTATTTACTGGTGAGTCAGAAAGTCATAAGCAGTTCTTTGAGTCAGTGTGAGAGCCACATGCCAGCCTGTGCTAAAGCTGAAGGTCATAGTGAGAGTTGGCCTGAAACCCAGCCAGGTAGCTATAGGTTGGCAAGCAAAGGCCCCTTTCTACCTTTCTGGCCCCATGGGCAAGTTTCCAATTTAGGGAATTGCAATGATCCCTGGGAGAATTCTCCTTCTATCACAGTTGGCCTCTGCACTGGGCAATGGATCATCATTGGTCTGGTTTGGATAAGTGTCCCCCAAAGGCCCATATTTTAAAGGATTGGTTCCACCATGGGAGATTGTGGAACCTTTAGAAGGTGGGGCCTAGTGGGTGAAACTTAGGTCCCTGGGAGTGTGCCCTTGAAGGGGACATTAGGACCCTGGCCCCTTTCTGTCTCTCTCTTTGATTCCTGGCTGCCATAAGGTAAACAGCCTTCCTCTACCACACACACTCCTGCTATGATGTACTGTGCCACCACAGGCCCAGCGTGACGGGGCCAAGTGGCCATGGACTGAAACCTTTAAAATCATAATTCAAAATAAAACTATTCTCTTATTAATTATCTTAGATATTTTGTTGCAGTAATGCAAAGTTGGCCAAAACTATTAACTATTATTTTTACTGATGGCCAACAGTGGTTTTTGCAGAAAGGACACTATGTGCTCTTCCTAGAACATATAGTCTAGAACAATCTCTTCAGAGACTACAGTGTCTACTAAACATGCCATTTCAGGCTAAAAAGCTAAAAAAGAAAAAAAAATCAAGCTAACAGGCAGGCTGCTTTCTGATACACAATACTTCAAATGACTTCCTCAATT
Organism: Urocitellus parryii; assembly: GCF_045843805.1. Classification (NCBI taxonomy): domain Eukaryota; kingdom Metazoa; phylum Chordata; class Mammalia; order Rodentia; family Sciuridae; genus Urocitellus; species Urocitellus parryii. Next base: position 130,273,419 of record NC_135538.1, on the reverse strand, counting down.
GATGCATGTTCCCTTGCTTGGCTAAGTAGTTATTTCACCAGTTTGATTGATCATGCTTCAAGGGGGAGGCAGCCCATACCTCCTACCTTGATCATCAATGGAAGCATAATTAAAGCTCACATTGAGTGAGATCTTCCCATTTGTCAACATTGTGTTGAGATTTATGAAATCCTCCCAGCATCACATGGGAGGGTGGTACTATTTTCATTCCTGTTTTCCACATAAGGGAAACGGACACTTGGACCTGCGGTTGTTATTGTCCCAGGACATGCCACTGATGGTACGTATGTTCTTAGGTGACTTAAAATTCATGAAGATGGTGAAACTTCTTCTTCTGAGCACCTCAAGACCTTTTGGGGACATCTAGATGAATCCATCATTTGCAAGACCTTCCCTATCAGGCCTACAGCAGGTCTTTGTCATCTTCTCTCGGTGGTGCTTCTCTCATGTCTCAGCCCTGGTTGCCAGGCCATCACCTCTCCCTTTTCCTGGACTATTGATTCCTGGTTCACAGATGAGTGCCCAGCTCCCTTTGTTCTTTACCTTTCCTTCTGTTCCTTGAGCACAGCTCAAATTGTCTCCTCACGATTAATGTACCTCTTAAGGTGGAGAATGTCTTGGGAAGATAACCATACTGCGTAAAAGAAAGACGAAAAGGAGGACTCTTTCTGTGAGTTAAGTTCCGCCACCCAATCCTATCATGGATCTTGCTTTTTACCTTCTCCCTCCCCAGCCCCTGGCCCACCTTTCTCAAAAAATGAAGTCCCTCTCCACCACTCTCTCCTGAGTCCCTGGGCTTCCACTTCCCACATCTGAACCCTACCATGTGGAGGTATAGAATTTCTTAGCAGAGGTGACTACTGGGCCCATAATGACATGGAGAATGGCTTTTGCACCATTGATCAGAAAAGTGGCTTCTCTGACACTAAAGACTTTTTTACATGAGGACTGTGGGAGAAGCCTGTTGATACTGATTTATTTTTCTAGACAGTGTCAGGCAGCCTACTGGGTTAGAACAAAATAAATCTAGAGTAAACAAATATGATAGGCCAATGAACTTGATTCTGCTTTTGCAAAGTTATCTGGAATGATTTGTGTGGGAATGCTAACCAAGTACAGACAATTAGGAGGGGAGTTGAAGCAGAGAATGAAAGAGAATTTTGTTGGCCCAAATGCCTAACTATGTGACAGGCATTGGCTAAGGGCATGCCCAGTGTGTTCTTATGAGGTGGAAAATAAAGTGCCATCTTAGAGTTGAAGACAGGCTTGGAGAGCTTAAAAGTAACTTGTATGTCAGATGAGACAGAATTTTTATGTTCTTTTTCCTATATGAAGCTGTTTCTCATCTTTGAAGATAGCTAAGTTCAAACAGAGATTGGTGGATAAAATGAAATAAAGCATTTGGAATTATTTTTTTAAAAAAGATGGTGTGTGTGTGTGTGTGTGTGTGTGTGTGTGTGTGTGTGTGTGTTTAGGTGATTTCCAAGTTTTGTATTTGAGATAGGGTCTGGCTACATTGTCCAGGCTGGCTTCAAACTCCTGCACTTGCATAATCCTCTTGCCTCTGCCTTCCAAGCAGCTGGAACTACATGTGTATGTTACCACATCCAGCAAATGTTTGCCATCTGTACAGGAAAATAAACTATAAAAATACCAAGTATCATAATTGGATGGTTTTCCAAAACTCTTTATACTTTTTTTTAAAAACTGTGATAAAAGGTACATAGCATAAAATTTACCACTTTAACCATTTTTAACAGTTCCGGATCCCATTTTTATGGCTTTCTCATTGTTGCAATTCACACTTTTGGCCCTAGGATGAAATGTGATCAAATGCTACTGAGTGCTCATATCTGGGTCCAGTGTGTGAAAGCTACAAAGTGCAGGGACTTTCCTCAGTTATCTATTCAAAATTGAGGAAAGACTAAGACATACAAAATAATTAAAGAGTACAGGCAACCAGCAGGACCAGTGTGAGAGACCAGAAAGGTGAGATTTGGGACTTGGGTGGATGAAGAAGAGGGAGGAGGATTCCATCATAGTGGGATGGGGAGAAGGACAGGGGAAGGAGAGAAGAGGGCTGAGGTTAAGGAAACCCAACAAGCCAAGACTTCCATACTGTGTTAAGATGAATATGGCTAACCAAACGTGACTTTAGGAACAGATCATCTGTCACTGCATTATTAAATAGTCTTTGTGTTCACTTATTGAAGAAAAAGAAAACTTTTTGGTGAACTCAAAATGAGCACATATTTCTATATTCTGTATTCTAGAAAGGGGGAAATGATTGATATTATTACCAATGGGAAAATCTCTATTCTTTCCCCACAAGAAGAAAAACAGGTGGGGGAGGGGAGAAAGGGAAAACGGAAAATATCAAAAGATATACATATCTTTCAATGTTGCTAAAGGGTAAAGCAATTCATTTTAGCAATGGCATTATTGGGCTTTTGATAAGTAGAGGGGGAGTCTGAGTTGAGTAGGGCCTGGGAGGCTGGGAGAGGGGCTTGATGGAGAACTCAGTGGGAGTTGGGGACATGGGGCTATTGCAGAGTAGGGAGAGGAATGGGGTCTCCAAGGGAGGGTGGCTGGAAATACGTAGTAAAAGAGATGAGGGGGGAATGTGCCAGGTGGCTTCTGACTATTCCTCTTATGATGAACCATCAATATTTTGCAATTCACTTCAAATCTTGGACAACAATTTTGGAGTGTAAGATCCACAAAAGATGGGTGACTTCCATACTTAGGTCTGGGTAGAGGAGAGAAAGAAGGACAGATTGAGAACTGAGACCTCCAGGGAGCTCTAGTGTGGGAGTCCTGGTGTGGCAGTTATGGTGGCTGAGAAACCATGTCTGAGAGACCCACAGACATCTGAGGCGTGCTGGGCTTCCTGAGGAGAACACAATATAGGGATGGAACCTATTAAAACAATCTCAAGAAGGGGATCTCAGTCGGCACTTGCCCTTCCTATATATTCATGAAGAAATGTCTTTTAATATTCTGTTATTACTCAAGCAAACCCACTGTGGCTTTGGTCTTGCTGTTTTTGCTTATATCAGACTCACTCCACCCGTTGCCCACCCCCCAACAAAAGTCAGTTAGAAACAGATACTCTCAGGGAGTAACTGGTACTTTCATTATTTATGGCTTGGTTTCGTGATATATGTTATACCCTTTCCTTTCTCTTTTTACTGATCTCAACATTATTTGAAAATTGGCATGCCCTGAAGCTGTTTACGCAGTGGTCAGTGTTGTGATTTCCCCTTTCACACAGAAAGGCTCCCTGAGGGTCTTAAAGTACTTTTCCCATCTCTTCCTTTCCTGTGCTCCCAGGTTTATCCTGCCCTCCTGGAAATCTCACCCAAGTGTTCCCAGTACTTCTCTGTTGAGTAAGTCAGGGGTATGACCTTGTTTCCAGGGCACTCCGGTTGGTCAAGTTGTTCACACATGTCTGATGCCCACCTGCCAACATCCACAGGGGACCTCTCTTACCTTTCAGAAGTCAAGGTCTAAAGCATGGACCCACCCACTGTCACAAAGGGCCCAAAGCTGAATTACTCTGAGAACTAACTGTTGATTCAGGTTTCAAATGGGGACACAGTAGAGGAGAAGAGAGCTCTTTTCTCAAAATTCAAAGGAAAGCATCATTGAGCTGGGTTATTATTCCCATTCTACAGGTTAGGAAATTGGAATTCCTGCCTGGGACAAGAGGCAGAAGGACAAACAGTTGGCAGAAGGGAGAGAATTCTGTGAGTGGCCTCTGTAAGTCCTGCCCACGGGAGCCTGCTCTACTGCAGCCACCACGGGATGATGTCTTCTATTGAGAAAAGTACTGTTGTGTGAGGAGAACTTGGACTTTCTTTAGAACTCAGCTCTTCCCTTTTTTTTTCTTCTTCCTAGGGGACTCCTAGCAGAGTTCATATACCCAAGCTTCTTTGAAACAGGCTCTGGGTATGGGCTAGGTCAGCTGAAACTATCCAGGTGGGCAACCTATGCCTACAGGTGCATGAAGGGAACTCAGGGATGCAGGGACAGGAGTGCCTTCTGTACAGGAAGTGCTTAGAAAAATCTGTGGGACAATCAGTGAACTCCTGTTGTCCATCTAGTAGTAGTTAAGCTCACCAAAGAAAGATGCAGTCAGTGAATGTGGTGGTTCCCAGGGGGCCTTTGATTTCCGTTTGTTACCTTGCTTAATTTTCTGATAACAAACAGAACACATAGCCATTTGTCACTCTTCTAGCATGCTTATACTTTTAAGGTATTTTAGATCCCAAAAGAAGGAATATAGTATATAGAAAGAAGAAACAAAATTTGGTATGGTATTAAGGGATATTGTTTGAGTGCTTGATCTGTGTAAGCAAGAGATCTTCTACCTTAATTAATTAATTATTTGCAGGGTTGGGGTGGAACCCAGGGCTTTGCTCAGGCTAGGCAAGTCCTCTACTGCTAAGCTACATGCCTAACCCATTACCCTCCCTTGTTGATCTAATCTTTACACCTATAAAACAGGAACCAAGCTCTGCACCTCACAGAGTGACTGTGGGGATCACATTGGATCCTAAAAAGCACATGAGAGCTGCAAAACAGGCATGAAATAATCTTATCTGCCAAGGATTGGAGCTCAGACCACTGGGCCAGTCTGAGGCATGGCTGAGAAGTTCAACTGCAACTTCCCTTTTCTGAAAATCTACTCCCACTCAGTGGCTTCTCCTGCCCACCTCAGGCACCAAGCATCTGGATATCTTGCCTACCATTCTGCCCACCAAGAAAATATCAGACAACATTATTCCAATGTTCTATTCGTGCAGAAAGAGATTTTCAATCCTGAGCTGGAGTATCTTTTCTGGGGTGAACATATAATTACTGGATACTTAAGGGATATTTCCCCCAAATATCCTTTCTAGTCCATGATAAATCATTTTAGATGTTTTTGTATTTGATTATACTTGGAAATTTCCAGAAGTAAAATGCAGAGCTCATTAGACTTTTAAAAGGTAAAAAAGAGGAACCTAGAAGAAATGCTTTCACTAAAGACAAATAGGCACTTCAAATTATTTCCCCAAGCTCAGAAGATGTATAATTTTGGGTTTAGCCTCCTCCTTTTATGCACTCAAGAAGGAAACTGAGGCTCAGGAAAATGAGAAGACTCACTAACCTCCTTTTCTCTCCTCTACAAGGGAGCACAGACATCGCTGTCTTCTTTGTTCTTCTGGGTCCCAAATCCCCAGAAAAGTGTCTTGAAAGAATCATTGCTACTCTCTAAGTACTTATTTTATCATCATCATCATCATCATTATTATCACAGGGCTGGGTATGGAACCCAGGGCCTCATGTGTGCTAGGCAAGTGCTCTACCACTGAATGACATCCTCAGACTTCCATTAATTTTAAGGGGCCCGAGGACTCAGAATGCCTCTGAGTTGACTCAGAGATGTCCACATTAACTCAAAGGACAGGATGGGATACTTCCTGGGGGCAGAAGAAGATGTTTTTTTTGACATTCAGGGACTGGAACTATAAGATGAGAAAAATGTTGCCATGGGATAAAGCTGAAAAGCCCCTTATTTCCTGGAAAATTTTCCCTGAGCAACAGAATGTACACTGAAAATCACGTGTATTTATAAGGAGATCACAAGTTTCATCTTCTATTTAAGAAAACTTTTTTTTCTAATTTTTTTCTAACAATAAGCTTGTTTTATTTACAAAATAAGAATTAGTAACTTCAGAGCACTTTATTCATGTCACCAACAGTGAGGATTAGTAAAGGCATGCACTGTTTGCTGTCTTCAGTGCCAGAATGAGGTGCATGTTGGCATCCTCAGGAAAACATTCAGGGGCTCACTGACACAGAGCCTCTCAGGGGCTCTCACATCAGCCCTGATGGCTGGCCCTGCCTGCATGTGTGGCTTTTACAGTGTCTCCAATTCTCCAAAGTTTGGCTAGAAAGGAACCACTTGGATAATACACAGCCAAGCAGCAAGAGCCATTTGAAAACAGACTCAACAATGGTCACATTCCTTCCTCCTCGGGCACTTTGTCCAGCTCAGTAACTGGACACAAGAGCTCTTCTTGCCCTGACCTCTGCTCTCTGTCTCAGCTGGTAACATTGTCATTCATGGCTTTCTGTTTACCAGAGTTCAGAGCTCTGTCCTGTGGAGTGACATGAATAAAAGTCTCTTTTAGGGGGAGAACTGCCTTTGCTTAGGGTCAGACCATTCTTTATGCTTGGAGTAGAACAGGTAAAGCCCAAGGGGTGGTTGGCTGCTCAGCAGAAGTTTAGAGAATTGGAGATGGGGGAAAGGAAGGATTTGAGGATAGTGAAGAAAAGCAGACAAGGTGCGGAGTTACCTAGAAAAGGCAGAAGTACAGAGTGAGAATTTCCTCCACTAGAGGTGCTGAATGACTTCTAAAACTAGAGTTCAAAAGAATTTAAGGCTGTCAATTACTTAATTCTTATCTCTGTGCTTCTCTCTGAAGACTTCTGCACATATAATTGCCATAGGGAAGCAGGGCAATGATTCTTGTGGCAGGTAGGCCTGCTGAATGTCTAGCAGAGGAGGAGACAGAGGAAAGGGAAACTCAGGAGCAGGTGCCTAACGCCTGAAATTATATCTTGACACAGAGCTTCCCAAAGAGTTCCCGTGCAAAAATTGATTTTTCCCACTGTGCGCAGGATGGGGATTGAGCTTAGTTTTACTTTAATTTCAAAGGACAGGGTGCCCCAAGGTGATATTTGAATTCTAGTACCAGGCATATTCCTCACAAAAAGCAGAATTTAATTTCTGTGGAAATTTTAGAACTTCCTTTTTACATGTAAACAGATTCCTGTTTTTCATATCCTGACATAAGAGGAAGCAGTAAATTTAAGCAACTTTATGTGGCATTAGTGCTTCAGGTAACTAGGCAGGTTAACATGTATTTATACACATGAACGTGTGCACAAACCTACAGAAAAATAAATCTTCCAATTTTCAGTGGCCTTAGAACCTATTTGAGGATATGGGAAAAAACAAATGCAGGATTTTGGTGATATTTACTCAAGTGCTAGTTTGTTAGGGAGACATCCTAGGTTTAAAAGAAAGAGAAGATCTGGTAGACCAGAGGGACCCCGGAAAAGTTTCAGAAAGGAAGTGAGACTTGAAAAAAAGTTTCAGTATCCACTTTTAATGAAGAGAACTGGTGGCCATTCTGCTCAGGAAGGCACTGTGTTGGTGGCAGTAATACACCTCTCGCTGGTATCAGTGACCTGATTTCATAGTGGGGAGAGTAAGAGAGATATTCAGATGGGCACAAAAAATAAAAATGAAGCAGTTTGTAAGGAATCATGAGCATCAATCTGAAGAATTCATATTTACTCAATTATACATTTTATGTCCATTCTTGATATTTCCAAAAGAATAGTTCGATAGTGCTGTGTCCAATCAGATATAAGGAATCATCAGGGATTCCTGACTTGGAGATTATGGATATTCCTGAAGCCTGTGTTTTTGACATTAGAGTCATCATTCTGTGGGTTTACTCAAGTTCCAGAGAAGGGATTCCATTGTTTACATCAGACCCTCAGAAAGCTGAATCTTGGGTTAGGTTGAATACAAACAGGAAAGATAGCATCAGTGAGTGTTTTACTAAAACAATCCTCCTACCCATTCATCCTTCTGATCTCTGCCTCTACTTTCGGCAAGCAAACATTCATTCCACAAATGTTCATTAAGTAACTGCTATGTGACAAGTACCATGCCAGGTATTGGCATTGCAGGGAAGGATGGACCTCGTCACATGGTCCCCAAGGAAACCACAGGTGAGAGGCAAGGAGACATTCAGGTATCTAATGAAGCATAGCATAGGTGAGTACAGAGGATCACAGAACCATGAAGTCCTTATATGAGGGCACCCAAGTGCTGTCTTACCAGTAGCTATTACCATTCATAAAGCATCTGAGCTCAAGAGGAGCCCATACTCAAAAGTGGTAGAGGAAGTGAGAGAGGAAAGAACTAATCTGAAAGTTGGTGAGAAAGAAGCCCGTCATCAACATCATGAATTAGTGACGAATCACACACAGGGTAAAGAGGATTGAGAGGCGGGTAAGGAAGACTGAGAGGTGGGTGAGTCAAAGAGCCAAGCCAGGAGGCCTGGAGACAATATTGACTGTTGTTGGCAGGCAGAGGTGGGCAATGTATTGAGTGGGATGATGATGAATTTTGTTTCATGACATATTGAGTTGGAGGCAATGAGAGGATGTCAGAAGATTCAGAAGATACCTTGAGAGGAACTGGAAATATAGGACTTGATCTGAGAAGGGAGTAAGAAAGAGGTGGGCAAAAAGGAAGGGGATCTGTTTTCTCAGGTGACAGTAAGGGTACCCTGAAGCCAGCCTTCCACAGTTCTAGTTTTTCCAGGTACTCTCTTTTCCCTCCCTCCTTTCTTTCTCTCTTTCTCTCTCTCTCTCTCTCTCTCTTTCTTTCTTTCTTTCTTTCTTTCTTTCTTTCTTTCTTTCTTTCTTTCTTTCTTTTTTGTAACTCACAGGATTGTTTTGTGGGTAGAAAAGAAAAATCTAAGGACGGCAACATTAAAGTTTCTGATTCCAGATTTTCATACATAGTTGAATGTTAAGTATTGTTGGTTTTCTGGAATAATAAGAGGGAAGGGATGTTAAGGAATGAGGAGGGAAGGGCAGGCTGGAACGCCTAGTTTATCTTACACAAATTCATAGACACGTTTGCAGCTATGCCATTGCAAAGGTGGAGTAGGTGAGGACCTGAGAGGTGATGGGGCCGTGAGAGTCTTGAGCTAGGCCTCTATTCCAATTGCTTGGTAAGAGAGGGGTTCCAAGGCTGTGGGTGCAGCTCAGTGGCAGAGTGCTTGCATAGCAGGTGCCTGGGCCCTGGGTTCCATCCCCCATACTGTGCTACATACCAAAAAGAGAAGGTATTCTGAAATATGGCTCTCATGTCCTGTAAGTCAGTTTCTCTCACCTGCTCAGTCCACTGTAGGCAAAACAATGACTCTGGCAAAGTCCCTTTTGTCCCATTGGAATCCAACTGGGTCAAGAAACATGACTTAGTGGGCAACAAGACAATAGGAAGATACGAGCTGCCCTCAAAGAGTACAGAGTATTGTAGAACAGTCTAGAAGTGATTACAAGGTGCAATGAGACTATCCATGGCATTGGGAGTAGGCAGCTGGGCAGAAGCTTGAGTGGTCCTTTGGTAAAGGAAGAAGAGAAGGATGTCAATTCAGATAGAAGGAATGGCAAGAGGCAAGCTCTGTGGTAAAGGACAACTTGGTATAGTGGAGGATGAATAGAGATGAAGGAAACAGGAAGATGCTCCACATATTAGGAAATAGTTATGAAGCAAATGGCCCTGTAACCAGAGTGGTTTTCAAAATGCTTAATAGCTGGTGATAGCAAAGGAACTGACCCATGAGAATTGTGGTGGCCCAGTGAAAAGAACAAAGGCTGTGTAAATATGAGACCTCTCTCAGACCACCCTGGGGGACATCCAAGATAGACTCTGTCCATCTCAAATATTTAAATAGTATATGAGCAGATGATTTGTGTTGCAGGATTTCCTTCTAGACACAAGAATTAAGTTCTATACATAAAATTGTATGCATTTTCTCTTTTTTTCCGCAGCATGCCTACTAATGAGAAAAATGGCTATACTAAAATTTATTTAATTATTTACTTTTGATGGAAATTTAAGTTCCTAATTTTCACTGCTGCATTGATGCTATGTCCATGTTTTTATATGCTTTTGTAAACTCTTATGAGTGCATCTATGTAACAAATTCCTGAAAGTGGATTTCCCTGTAAAAGTACATGCACGTTCTGCATTTTAACCCATATTCCCAATTATCCTCCAGAATATGATATAAATCTACACTTGTACTAATAATTATGAGAGCCAGCAAATTTTGTGTTCGTGAGAACCACTGAGAGCTTGTTACAGAAAGCCATAGGCCTGGCCCCATCTCCTGGAGATTTTAATTATCAGGTTGAAAGTGGGCTTGTATGTTTTTTTGTTTGTTTACTTTTTACACAGTAAATTGGGCTTTCAGGTGATGGGGGTGAAACATGCAGTTTCTACAAATTCTAACACAGGTAGTGAATTTGTGTAATGGCCACAATGGATGCAGAAAAATTCTATCAGTCTAGCAAGCTACCAATTTTACTCACACTCTTCCCCTAACTCACACCCTAGTAAACACTGGCCTTTTCTGTTACTACTTTTTAAAAATTTCCAAGCCTGGAATTGTACAGTATGAAACCCCTTGAGTCTGGCTTTTTAAATTCAGAATAATGCCTTTAGGATTCATACAAATCATTGTTTCAATAGTTCATTCCTTTGGTGAAAGTTGTCAGATTCCAAACACAGTTACTTATGTCAAATCATGGCAAGATGCAGCTGGAGAAGACCATAAAGGAAGGGCTACCATGAATGATTTGCCCGATAACAGGAGTTATCACAAGAATGTTTTCAGCTGAGTAATGGTTTTAGTCAGTTTTTTCTTTTTTCTTTTTTCTTTTTTTTTTTTTTGCTGCTATGAGCAAAAGACCTGATTAAGATAAAATTAGAAAAGGAAAAGTTTATTTTAGGGCTCATAGTTTCAGAGTTCTCAGACAATAGACAGCTGGCTTCATTCTTCTTGGCCTGAGATGAGATAGAACAGAAAGGTGTAGTGAAGGAAAGTAGCTCAGAACATGGCACCAGGAAATAATTAGGTGAAAGCTCTCATAACCCAATGATTTCACCTCTAAACTTTCTTACATTGTCTTGCATACAAGCCTTTGTGGGGACACTTCATATCTAAACTATAATAGTAACACAAGGAAAGTTAACAGCATGGGGACATCTGTACACTTCTACAAGGCCCCTTTTGCTAATGCATGGGTCTCAAAAGCTCAATCCAATGAAACAGCTTGCTATGACTAATCAATTAGCTTGCCACACTAATCAATTAGCTTGCAGCACTCCACTGTCAATGAACTTTCTTTCCAAACACCTTACATAGTGTTTTCTCTCCCAATAAATCTTCAACTTTTCATTTGTTCCTCAGACATACCAGAGTATATCCTACCTTACATGTGTTTCTTGGATTGTAATCCTATTCTGTGTAAATCCTAAATAAAACCCATTCCCCGCCCCCATTTCAGTTTCTGGGAACGTTTGTTTGACTTTGACACATCTTATGCTGAATAGTATTCCATGGTGTGACCTTGTCAACCCCCCCATTGAAGGACACCTGTCTGGTTTTCAGGTTTTGGTAATTGGGATGTGAATTTTAAGTAAGCCCACCAAACGATTCTGATACAAAAGGTCCCAGATTATACTTGGAGAAATAATGCCCTCTATCCCCCACAAAAGTGGATATTATAAATCTTTATAACTTTTGCTGATCTGTTAAATGGAAATGGTGTCTTGTTATCAGACTGCATTTTCTGTTGGGTGGGGGAATGGGTTTGAAAATCTTTTAAAATCTTTATGAGCTACTTATATTTCTTCTGGGTATTGTCAATTCATTTCCTTTGCCTTGTATTTTTTTTTTTTGTTTTCCTATTTACTTTCAGGAGCTTTTATATTAGAGATTTTAACCATGATCTGTTGAGCAACAACCAGCACAGTCCAAACTGACAAAAATTCTTTTAGTCTGAGAACCACAACCCTCAGGTGAGATTTCTGCAATGGATCGAAAGTAGCATCATTCATTTGAATGCCTAAAAGAACCATTTTGAAACATAACTACTTTGAAATATACCTATCCTGTTATTGATTTTTCTACTTTCTCCTGCTACTCAAAGATAAACTAAACCTGAGAAGGGCAAGCTACTTTCAGCTCTATTAGTTTTGGTTCTGTCCTTTGCTTTTGCTTGTTACAGCTGTTTTCCTGCGGTGGGTATAGCTAAAGACTGTTTTCAACCCCAAAATTCAGACATAAAAAAAACCCTCCATAGGTAAGTATATCCTAACAGTAGATTGGAAGACTTATCCTAATTCTGAGTCTTAACTTTTTTTTTTTTTGTAGTTGGCTGTTAAAATAACCTTCCATCTGGATGACATAATAATAATAACTTATTCATCTGTTATTTGTTTTGCGTGTGTATGTGTGATAGTGAGCATGGAAACCAGTTTCCACACACACTAGGCAATTGCTTTACTACTGAGGTACATTTCCAGGCCTTCAGAGCATTTTTTAATTAACAGAAACATCTTGCCTTTAGAAATAATGTATTTTTTACAAAAATTAATTCATTTAGGTGGTATTCTTTCTAAGGTGTTGTGAATACTCTTCTGTCTTACAGAGGATATGAAAAATTGTTTCTTTTTTCCCTAAAGCTAAAGATCATTTCATTGTAACAGGTCACTGACCTGTGTTCACCTCTGGCTGCCAGTTCACCTTCTATCTACATTGCCTTTACCAGTGGATGCCTTGTATTCTGTGTGCTTCTGCTTTTGAAAATAAATGTTCTCTTCCCCATTTTCTTCCTCATCAGTCATTGCTTGCCAAGAATTTTCTGCTATATATGGTACTGTGGCTCATAGCTGCTGCTCCATGAGTAGCTCTTCTGTGAGCTCCAGTTTCACAGCTTAGAGACCCTGGGATTAGGCAGTGGAGACAATAAATCTCCACCCCAGCACAGAAGGGACTGTCTCTCTCTACCAACTATCCTTCACTAGGAAAGGATATCATAATCCATTTATTGTTGCATTTGCCCCCCAAAAGGTAAATTGTCTACCACATCCCAGGCAGTAGGTGCTGGGGATACAGGGGGGATCTGACCTTGCCCTCAGTGATCTAGTAAAGAACAGATGCCAAATTCATGAGAATGCTCTTAAACCTGAGCTCATAGCAAATCAGATTTCTGTGGCCTTATAAAGGCAGGTGGTAGCCCTCTATCCTCTCACATAAAACATTCCCAGACTACTGCATTTTTTACTGTTTCCAGAAGCCCATCATCTGTGTAGGAAATCAGGCAAAGGCCCTGGTCTTAAGGGATAGTCAGTCTTCATCCAATAGTACTGGGCTTTGGTGCAGAACAGCAGTAGCTCAGGGAGCATTGTCAGCTTCTAAATTATTCTATTTGTAATTGTCATGTGGCTTTCCCATGTTTAAAAGAGAACAGTGACTCTAGAATTGTTTTCCATTATGCTTTTTTCAACAAAATATAATTGTAGTTATATTATGGAGCTCATTGATACCTACTGGCTATGTGGAAATAAAACTGTTATTTATGCCATTATATCTAAAGGAAGTTTACTAAGCCTTCCAAACATCAAGCCAGATGTTCTAGGCAGAATACCACACACTAGAAGATCAGAGAGTATGTGAGGTGAACTTTACTGTAATAAAATAGTATTTTGAGGCGTGTGACAGTATAAGATTGGTTGCTTTAGTAGCAAATTACCTTTGACTGTTCTGACAGTCTATTCTTTTGACTTCTGTCTAATATTTTAAAGCAGTTTTTATGTAGTCGCTTACTTTCAGATGCCTAGCAGCATTTCTTTCTCTTTGAATTGTCATCTTTTCATTTTTAGCCAGGAAGCAAGAACATCATGCTTATTAGAGCTTTATGTAAAGGAAGTGTAAATAGACTGAAGTAAAGGTGGAGATCACTTATGCTCAGTGCCCAGACTCAGGTGCATCATTTTTAAAAATTTATTAATTAAAAAAATAAATGACAGTGGAATGCATTACAATTCTTATTACACATACACAGCACAATTTTTCATATCTATGGCTGTATATAAAGTGTGTTGACACCAATTCGTGTCTTCATACATGTACTTTGGATAATGATGTCTGTCACATTCCACCATCCTTGCTAACCCCCTGCCTCCTCCATTTCCCTCTCATCCCTATCTAGAGTTTTTCTATCCCTCCCATGCTCCCCCTCTCTACCCCACTAATTTTTATTTTTAGAGACCTTTTTATTTTTACTACTAAATTTTCAACTGAGTTTCAGAAATTGTTGCTAAATCCACCCTTAAAGGTTTTATTTTGTAGGCAGTCCCCATTCATTTTATTAATAATTTCCTACACATATTTGATGTAGTTCTTTGTGAGATACCATTACCTTTGAAATTTTTTTGAATTTTCCCTTTTAAAGAGAGATTAACCTCAGGAGCTGCTGGATGATCTTCTACTTGGAAGCAGAAAAGGATACTACTCCATCCCTTTGGATTAGGAGAGAGTGTGGGGCCCACCACTGATTATATTTTCATTGGGGGTTTTTCCTCTGATCACATTATTTTTTCTCTTTAACCAGATTGTAAATTCATTTTAAGCAAAATTTTTTGGCACCTGGTACATTCAGTTCTCAATTAACTCTTGTTGAGTCTAATTATAAGCAATCATCTCTTAATGCTTATACTTGATAATGTTGTTTTTTTTCCCCTGGTAGAAATGGGATCAGAGTCCTATCGGATCTGATGAGATGATAGTGAGAGTCTTGTCCAATAGGAGCCTGTGTTAAATTTCCATTGCTGTGACAAAATATCTGAGATAGATCAAGGGAAGATTTATTTTGGTTCACAGCTTCAGAAGTTTCAGTCTGAGGTAGGTTGGCTTCATTGTTTCTAGGCCTGTGATGAGGCAGGACATCATGGAGGGGAGCATGGGTGGATCCAAGCTGCTCACCTCGTAGTGGTCAGGGAAGAAACGTCAGAGAAAGAGTTCACTTTTCTAGGAATATTCATTTTCCCTAAACCCACTAAGCTATGAATCCATAAATGGATGAATTTACTTGTGAGATCAGTGTGAGATCAGAGCCTTCACGGTCCCCAAACCCCCACCTCTGAACACTGCTGTATTGAGGATGAAGCATCAAATTTTGGAGGACATTTAGTTTCCAAACTATAACAGCCTTACCCTCATGTTACTAACCATGTAATAAAATGATCCTAAAACTTACTTTCTTTGCCCTTGGTGAGGATTCCCTATAAACTTTCCTCTATCTGAGAAGGGAAGCAAATGGACAGCTACACAGGGGCAGAGGCCCCTAGACTGTGAGGAAGAAGGTCGTCCACCTGGACCCCTGGGGTTAGTGGGTGCAGGAGGCCTTGGAATCACATTGCCACAGGGCTGAAACTTGATTAGTTCATTCCAGTTGTCTGTTTTGATGGAAACATATGTGTGAACTTTGTGGACCAATATATATTGTTTAGTAGATGAATCTTGCCAAGTTGGACTGTTGCTGGGCTTATTTGATGTTTTTGTTAATGTTGTTGTTATTAGTGAGTGACATTGTAGGTTTTTAAAGAATGGAGACAAATCAGAGGAGAGCTCAATACCTGTGTTCATCACTTCAATAAAGCCCCCAAACTGAACTACAGGCTGATGAGAGTCAACTATTCACCCATCTACCCACCTATCCATTCACCTTCCACTTACCCATCCTAACCATCCATCCATTCATTCATCTCTATGCACATAAATACATTTATTGCTGCTCAATAGATACTCAATATATTTTTATTTTATATCTATCAAAAGTAAACAAAGCAGATGTGGCCCAACCCTCTATCTTGGAGTCAATCTTATATTCAGATAGAGAAACGACGGCGAATAAAATCGACTCAAGAGAGCAAGTTATGCCTCAGGACCACATAGAGGAGTGGAGAACTGTTCTGACTCAACCTCAGAAGCACATGGTTATGAGAGTTAAACACTGCAGTGTCCCCTGAACTTGGGTCAAAGCAGTTCCTCCCCCACAGGCCTCTGCTCCAGAAGGAAGTCATATATCATTTCCTATAATGAAGCCAGTGTCTGCCCACCTACACCCATTACATGAATCCTTTATGTGATCATAAACTTGAATAGTACAATTAAAAATAACTTTGATAACTACAACTTATGTGGTTTGGGGTTTTCTGAAATAAGACAACAGGTACAGACCTAGATTTTGCAAGGTATTGTGGTTCTAGAAAAGACGTGTGGAGGAGCTAAGGGCGGGCGGGGGGAGGGGGAAGAAAAGACATGCTCTTGATGTCAGAAGCTTTCTTTCCCCCACACTGTAGCAGGTGACTCATGAAGTACAGTTTTCTTTTTCTGTTTTCTTTTCAGCACCCTGCATGAGATGATACAAGACTTTCTAGTACACTTCTGAGGCTTGCTAATATACAAGGGGCAACATTCTTCATTCTAAGGCCACTCTTAGGAGACAGATGAGACAGGCCACTAAGTCTGTTTCTGGAGTCTCACTCATGGAACCCAAATTTTTATTGAGTTCCCTGCCTTACTACAATTCTTTCCTATGTTGGACCCCAGAGGATGGTCTTGTGAAGAGGCAGGTGGAAAAGCCTTCTAATGACATAGAAAAATATTAATTAAACAATGCTAGTGTCAAAAAGCTGGTTATAAACATTCCATATACAGTCTCATAAGATTTTATATGAGGAGGTTACTACAAAGATTCTTCATTTTGCATTTGGATAAACAATTATTGGCCTAGCATGCATAAGGCCTGGAACTGGATCCCCAGCACCACAAAAGCAAAACAAAAGCATGTACATTTATCCTAGCACTGTTTTGTTGAAAAGACTGCCCTTTCCCCATCAATTTGTTTCTGAGTCTATGTGAAAAGTGAACCACATTTTTGTGATTCTACTTCCAAAATACTCTGTTTTCCGATCTATTTATTGGTTTATTTATCTATTTTAAGTAAATACCAGAAGTTTTAATTACTGAATTTTTATAGTAATTTTTGAAATCAGGTATGTGAGTCCTCCAGTGTTTTTCTTTCTCTGTGTTTATTTTAGCCTTGTTAAAATATTTTAGCCATTAGGTGTTTACAGACATTATGAAATTTCTCTCCTTTTATTTAATTATGCAATATCACTATAATCCTTACCAACAGTAACAGTAGTTCCTTATTGCCTCCAATTGTTAGTTTCTCCTTGTATTTCTAAAAATGATTATCTTTGAATTTCCTTATTCCTCTTTCCCATTGAAATCCCTACCACAGTTTTGAAGAAAACAATACAACAAAACAGAGTGACTGTTATCCTGGATACATTTTCTTACTACTTCTCATCACATACTAGTGTATCACCAAAAGGCTAAGCAATGTATATACCCTACATCCCAGAATAAGAATGTGGTTTGACATACATGAACTTTATTTCTACTGTAATAAAATAGCTCATTTATCTTCTCTTTTGTTTTTGTATGAAAGTCAATGTATTAGAATTTTGGAAATCAAAAGTCAATTTTGTTCCTGAATTGCTTTGTGGTCTTCAGGACATTCACTGAGCATCCAATAATGGTTATTATGACAATTAGACTTCTTCTGAATCCTGATTCTCAGATAATAAGCAGCAAAAAGTACCCCAAAGATAGCAAGTTAATGACAGATGCCCATTAATCTAACTGTGCTTTAGGAGAAAGGTAGTTCTACAATTAACCACAGTCTGTTTCTGGTGTCACAGTGAGTCCCATAGAACAAACACACAGAGGTAGGTCCCTAAAACGTCAACCCCCCCCCCCATCCAGAATAAAAGAATGATTAGAAGTATGCTGAATCACGTTGCAGATAAAAGATACTGGGGGAATTTTCTCAACCTTGTTAATATGCTTAAGAGGTTAAAAGTCAGATGAGAAAAAGGAAACAAAGAGGAGAGGAAGGAAAACCCAGTAGATGCAGATGTGCATTAGGGAAGTTACTTTTTGAAACGTGCAAGGTGCTGAGTGTTCAGGGATATGGAAGACTGATTGCAACGTTCTAGGGAAATTGACTTCTGTGTGTAGGAGGCATCCTTCAGCCGGAATGCCCCAAAGTGCTGCTGCACTTCTTAAAATTCAAAAGGTAGCAATTACTGACACAGTTGTGTAATACTTCTACCTCCAGAGCTATCTCAGACAATAATTTGACTTAGGAAATGTGTCCTATAGTAATAACAATTTAACTCAAATCATAACAGGTGATATTTATCAAGTATTTACTACATTTCCTACATCAGAGAACAATGCATATATGTATGTAACATTCATGGTCCAGTTGTGCTAGGAGAGTTGGATGGTAGGAAGACACGTGGAAATCAAATATGAGATGCAAAGTTTGTTGAAAAATGTTTACAAGGAAAATCTAGTGGTGATGAGCTGGAATTTCTCTGCTCCACACTCCCTCTAAGGCCTCACCAGAAAGTAGTACCTTCTATGGCTTGGACTAGCACTTCCCTTTCCAGAGTAATCCAGTCCACACCATTTACTACAGGGAGGATGGTTTTACAAGAGAGGCTACAGAAGAATTGACATCATTAATTTGCTTAGTTTGACTTGTCTCTGGTATGACCAGCATCTCAAGGAGCAGCTGTCTTAGAATATGTATAAGAAAGCAGCTTTCTACAGAGCACTGGCATGCCCTAATTCCCAGTATACGTGAGAGAATGACAGTGTCCTTCAAAATAATAGGTATCTTGACATTCCAGCCTAGTCTCACCTTCAGTGTTCCTTGACTTGGCCAGGTTTTGGATAGCAGAAAGGGGCATTCAGGCACTGGTGTTTTAGTGTCCCACTTTTCTTGAAGAATAACACACTGAATTGATCCATATGATGCTCACATAAACAACACTAAAAATGTGAATACAATCATGATCCCCACTTTATAGAAGAAAAAACTGAGGCCTCAAATTTTGTCAAAGTTATCCAGCTGTAAAGTGACAGCTGTCTAGTCCTAAAGCCAGAACACACAACTGTGATAAAATGCCACCATTGTTGCTCCTAGTTTTCAGGCATCCTCCATCATAAAATGATCAGATTCTACACACACACACACACACACACACACAGCATCCCTTAGGATACAGAGTAATATTGACATTAACTTAATCCATTGTCATTTTCTTCCTCTGACTCTCTGGTTATCCTCCACTCAAGATAGCCAGCTCCATCCTACAGCACCTCCCATGTTCATTCCCACCTTGAGTACTTGGACTATCTCTCTCTCCTCCCATGGGTTCACTCCCCTCTTAAGACCTACTTTTTTCAAGACCCATGGTCACTAAGCACCTTTCCTCCTAGATCCCTGTCTCAGCATTTGAAAGATTCCCTTCTTTCCCTGGAAAATATTCACTACAAGTCAAACAAGAACTGAGTCCTGATGCTAGAGGTTTTTTTTTTTTTTTTTTTTTTTGTTAAGAACATTTTTTGTTGTTACGTATAACACAAATACAGAATCTACATTGAAACAGTTCACAATACATTTTTCAAACTAGACATCTTAGTTACCATCTAAGAGGAAGATGGGGTACTAAAGGAGGAAATGTATTATAAATATTGCATTAGAGGTACTTGCAGGTGCTCTGAGCCTGGATGTGTGACCAGGCAGAGGGAGCAGCTTACATTGAATGGTGCCCTACCGAGCCCAGGGCTAGCTTCATAGGTGTGAGATTGACCCAAAGCCCTGCACTCAGAAGGGCTCATGCTTGGTTTAATGCTTTGCCCTTCTGTCCTGCATTCTTAATAATTTTTGAATAAGGGTTCCTCATTTCCATCACGTACTGGTCTCCACAGATAATGCAGTTGGACCTGGTCAGACCTACATTTGGGGCAGAAGTTACCTTTTGGAGGCTGGCTTTCCTCCCATGCTGTTCTTTTAGTGGTCTATTCTGCTGGTGCAAACCTTCTTCCTTTGCCAGGTCTGTTGCTAACACAAACACAAGCCTCTTTTCAGAATGAGAGACACCTCTATATATCCTTCCTGCCTTCTGCCCAGGCCTGCATATCGATAGTCTCCTGAAGGCTTCTCCCATACCATCACATATTCCAGGGCTTCCAGGATGAGATAAGAGAAGCCAGGGAAGCTCTCTCATGTAGAGACTTTAAAATGCCTTTCCACTTTGCTTACATTTTCAATGCAAGGTAGCATCTATGTCTGGCCTGGTGAGGGATGCAGGCATTCAAGTAGAACTGGCCATTGTCTGAGGGCTTCTGTGAAGGGTACATGTATAGCCACTGATCCCTGGCCTCAAAGGTCACTCTGGCCAATGTTCTTTCCAGGTACTAAAGGTAATCAGGAAGTCAATCTGTTAGGGTATTCTTTTGTTGTTGTTGTTGTTGCTGCTGCTGTTGTTCTAATTAGTTATACATGAAAGTAGAATCCATTTTGACACATCATACATAAATGGAGTATAATTTCTTTCTTTTGGTTGTACATGATATAGAATTACATTGGTCATGTAATCATGTATGTACAAAGGGTAATAATATCCAGTTCATTCTACTATCCTTCCTATTCCCATATCCCCTCCTCTCCCTTCACTCTCCTCTTCCTAATCCAAAATACCTCTATTTCCCCCACCCCTTATTGTGAATTAGCATACACATATCAAAGAAAACATTAGGCCTTTGGGTTTTTAGGGATTGGCTTATTTCTCTTAGCATGATATTCTCCAGCTCGTTTATTTACCTGCAAATGCCATAATTTCATTCTTCTTTAAGACTAAGTAGTATTCCATTGTGTATATATGCCACATTGTCTGTATCCATTCATCTGTTGAAGGGCATCTAGGTTGGTTGAGCAATTATGGATAGTTTGGCTATTGTGAATTGAGCTACTATAAACATTAATGTGGCTGTGTCACTGTAGTATGCTGATTTTTAAGTCCTTAGGGTATAAACCAAGGAATGGAATATCTGGGTCAAATGGTGCTTCCATTCCAAGTTTTCTGTGTTAGGGTATTCTTGAGTCATATTTTCATAATACCTTCAATATTGGTCAGGATCCTTGCCCTTTGGGTAGTTTATTGAGAAGAAACTGGATCATTCCTTTGTAAGGGGCTTCAGAGAGTCACACTTTACGGATCGTGACCAAATCTACCCAGACACTTCCAGTAACTGCACCAATCCTGCCCTAAGAGATCTAAATCACTCCTCCTGGATAAGTAAAGAAAGCAATATCCTGAAAAGCACTTCAAGATGCTGGGCATAAGGTGCTATGTGTGGTGGTGTGCGACCTTCCCGGGCTCTCTTCATCCCCTGGTGAGCTATGGAACACTTCTATGGCCATCTCAACCCTCCAAGTAAAGGGAAAACCAGATGCAGCCATCAAAGTAGAAGTGAGGACTCAGTGGACTCAGAATCCTGCCCTTGGCATTATCATCCATTCATACAATTGTTAGCTCTGTCAACGGATCACAGGCTCATTCAACATACATGAATGAATCTCTTGTACATCCCAGTCACATGTGGATGGAGAAGAGGATACAGGCAAAGTGCCAGGCATGGACTTCCCAGTAGGCAGCTCACAGCCTGCTTGGAGGAACTCACACACATGAAAAGGCAAAACCCACCAAGAATAGGGCTGTAAAGCATTGGCCTGGAAGAAGCTGTCATATGGAGACCCTGAGAATCATTCAGCTTCCCCAAGTATGACCACCTACCAGGGAGGCAGAGGCAGATTTAGTCCAGGAAGAGCCTTCTGATTTGACTGCAGAAGTACTAGTGAGCCATGGTCTGTCTTAAGCAACCAGAGCAATGTAACAAAATTAGTACTTAATGATTTTAGGACTCTAGCAGTTTGTAAAGGACTGCTGGAGGAGATGAGTCAGGGTATAGAGGTAACCTGGATATAAAGGCTTAGATGAAGACAAGGGTGTGGGAGGATTCAAGAAGTCTTGACTAAAGTTTGGAGTGGGAAGACACTGATCTAACTCTCAGGTTTCTAGTTTGGACATTGTAAGGGGATGAACTGTCTCCAAGAAAAAAAAAAATTCTGTATTGAAATCCAAACCTCCAGAACCTCAGAATGTGACCATAATTGGAGAAATGGTCTTTACATAGGTAATCAAGTTAAGATGAGGTCATTAGGGTGGACCTCAGCACAATATGAATGGTATCCTTATAGAATGGAGAAATTGGGGGACATAGCTGCAAACAGGAGAATGAGGACAAAGTTAGAGGTCAGGAACACCAAAGATTGCCAGCAAACCACAAGAAACCCTCAGAAAGAAACATCTCCTGATAGTACCTTAATCTCAGATTCTTGGCTTCTGGGACCAGTAGAGAATAAAATTCTGCTGTCTGAAGCCATCGAGTTTGTGGGAGTTTGTTAAAACAGTTCTGAGAAACTAACATAGGTCTATAAAAGGATGATGATTCCAGAGAGCTAAGATACCCGAGAGGCAGACCAGTTTGAAGAGAAAGGGGATTTGTGCAGTTAGGTAGTTGTTGATAACGTTTCAGGGCTTTGGCCAATTGGGAATGTGGAACATCGTCCAGAGGTATCAACTGGAGTCAAGCTTTTCCTGTATGACACCATGAATAGCCAGAAAGTCTTGAAAGAGGCTTAACTGGGACCAATAAGGGGAAGAATCACCAATGGTGGCAGGAAACAAAGGTAGGAAAGAACTAAGAAAATAGTCACAGAAGTTAAGAGAAAAGATTTCAGGAGGAAAAGTGTGGCCCACAGTAGCAAACACCTAGACACAGAGAAGAGCAGAATGATGGTCAGCATCCTGATGCATTCTGTGGATCTTCCTAGCAAGGGTCTTCCTCCTTTGAAGCAATGAGGGGGCCACTTGAGAGGAAAGAAGGGGCCTCCAATGTCAAAGGAGTGACTTAGCTATTTCGAATGTCAGCCATTGTCACAGGCCAGGGTCTGTTCCTGGAGCTTTATGTAGAGTCTCAGTTTAAACCTGGCCCCTGAGTTTAAGAGAACAAGATGTACTTTTTCGCTTTCTCTCTTTTACTCTTAGAAACTTCGTGACAATCAACCACACCTCACATTTGGGTCACCAGATCTATGGACCACGAAGGATTTTATGTGACACATTCACATTCTTAGTCATTTATAGAGTCACACTTGTATCAGTCTGGGAACCAGTCGCCAAGTGGAAGATGAGGGCAATTCTGGTAGGCCTGTTTTCAATGCCATTTCTCACAGGGCCTCTTCATTTTAAACCACCTTTCCTTGAACCACACCAAGGGAAGAAAAAAAAAAAAAGAACTAAGTTCTGAAATAACAAGAATTCAGAGGTAGTTCTCAAAGATCTCTTTTGTCGTTCTCAAAACACCTTCAAAGATACTGCTGAGCCTATGTGAGAACCAGCATTTAAATAAGAAAAGGACCTTACACATCATGAAGCCTCTCGTGTTAAATTTTACAGAAAGTTCTGCATCCCACAGTCAGAAACTATCAGCAGGCACAGGTTTTATTTCTACAGCAGGTAATGAAAATTAATAAGTTGTTTGGAAAGAGAAAAGAAATCCTATTTGTAGGAACACCAATGACACACATGCAATGATTTGGGAATTGGGAACAATTCTGATTTAACCAAAAAAATGTTTTGCAATCAAAGCCTTGGCCAGACACACACACCAGAGATTGACTTAAGTTTGGTTCTCCTCAGTCCTCTGGCTCCCTCTAGAGGAGTTCTAGACACACAGAAGTGAGGGACAAATTGGTTTTGCCCACCTTAGCGAACCTGTATTTGTGTTCATTCCTGCTTAGAGCTGTGGGGAAGATATCATGGATATCGCCTATGGACTGAAATTCAGGCAAAATTCTCAGTTCAAATGCTACCACCTTTGGGAAGTCTTCCTGGGTCTCCCCAAGTGGTTTATCACTTTCTCATGTGTGTTGATGCATTATGGCACTCAATTAACTCATAATCCAGACAAATCTGTCTTTATCTCTAGACCAGAAACTACTTGAATGTACATATTTTTTCTTATTAATTTTTGTCTTTTTGGTACTTAGACACTGTGTCTGGCACACAGTAATTGTTAAAAAAATAAATATCTGTTGACTTAATGTGAATGAAATGCTAGCTAATTCAGGCTCCTAAATACCTACACCAAGAAACAATTTTCATTTCCAAGGTTAATATCCCATAGATGAGCCTCTTACCTCCAAGGATGAGGATTTTGGTGGAAATAGCCTTTTACAATAGGCTTGGTAGGTCTGATGTGTTGGGGTTCCTTGTATGGGATTGGGGTCCCTGATGACTTCATGGCTGTGATATGCTTGGTGCCTGGGAAAGCAAAGGCATAGGATGCCCAGTTGCTATGGTAATGCCCTCCATGCTAGAGTCTTATCAGCTTCAACCTTAATCTTAGGCACATAATAATTCCTGGGAATAAAGAAACTTGCTTGCTTGATAACTACAATGTTTCACTAAGCTCCTGGAGCTGCCTGCCTAAAAGTAACTTCAGACAATGGACCTTCTTGAGAATTGCACAAAGCTCCTAACATTGCATATTGTAACTATGGAAATGTAATTACAGAATAAGCAACCTTACTGATACTCTAAATAATAATGTGGTTATGGTACTAATGACCTAATGTAACCTATTGTTATTATAAACATGGCTGCTTGGACAAAGAGCAGCTCTGCTACCTTCCCTGCCTCTGCACCTTGTCTCTGTGTCTCTCTTTATTATCATTTCCTTACACTGCTGGGGACTGAAAAAAGCTTGTGTTCTCCAAAGAGCCACAAAAGTGTACCATGAGGAAATGATGCAATAGATGAGCCATGAGAAGCAGAGGGAAGACTTCAGAGGCTACCTGGTATAGCCTTCTCACTGATGAAAATGTTCCTAGAGGGGAAGTGACTGACTCTGAGTCACACAGAGACAGGGACAGAGTACAGGCCCCAGCTTGTTCCTTGTGACCCAGAGCCTCTGTCTCTGATTCATACCTTCAGATTTGGGAGCATTTACCAATGTGAGAATCTTTCACTTTTTTTGTGCTGTAGTGACCAGCCCTCTTTATATGTCCAGAAATTCTATCTAAAATTTGCATGAGGACTTGGTTCAGAGGGAGGCAAGTTTGTCAGTGACAGGCAGAATTAGCCAGAGTGGCCAGAAACCTAAGGGGACCAAGCTAGAAGGTCCTCAGACCACAGGAACAGGTCAAAGAAGTCTTTTTTAGTTGGTTTTGTCTGTTGGATCTAGGTTTTCATTTCAGGTCCAAACAATGTCCATAACTGAGCTGGGTTGAGTCATAGCAGACCTAGCTCTGCTGTTGATTAAGGGATGATCTTGACAGAGTGACTTACCTCATTCATTTCTTTTTCCTCTTTGAAACAATACAGCATAGCAGTTATTAGCACTGGCCTGGAGTATGACTACACATTTTTATTCCAACATTGTCACCCAAGAGGAGGGTAATCATGGGTCAGTTAACCTCTTTCTTTGTGCTTTTATTTCCCCAGCTGTAAAATGGGGGCAATAAAGTTACTTATAGAGTAGCTGTGGTATTAATCAGGGCAATACATTCATCTATTATGTATGGTTAGCTGTTTCTTGCCATCGTAATTATCTACACAGTAGGGCTAATAGCCCTGTATTACATAATACACAGAGTTGTAGTGAACATCAAATGTGTGTGAAAACACTTTATGACTTGAAAAATGGAGGAATGAACACCTAAATGTGATAACTTAATCAATCATCCAGAAGAGGGACCTTGCCTGTAGGGATTCAATTAGTTTTTGTGTTCTTGTTATGAAAAGTAGAGAAATATAATTGCAGAGGGTCATTCTGATCTTCAAAGTACATTTTCAGGTTTGAATTTCTTCTAAGAACATGATCCTTATGTACCTCTTTCCCTTCAGTTTACCCAACAAGTAATATCTGTCAAACCTTGTTCTGTATCAGACTCCCCTGTGGTGCTGGGAAAGTAGTGGTGCTCTAAAAACAGACCTGATTGTTATTCCCTAATGTCTATAGTCTCGTGGAAAAAAAAATATTATACAAATAACTTCAAATTGTTTTTGCAATAATATTGATGACTTGGTTTGGGATTTTGTGCTTTCTTACAAGCAGCCTGCTACTGTTTTACAGATGCTGGAAGAAGATAGGAGAGTCTTGAGTCGGAAACAAAGGACATTGTTGCACCCACCACAATAAGCAGCATATTCACCAGCAGGGTTATGTCAGTTCCATTAAGGTGATGCAGTGGGCTCAGCTGGATGCTATGCATGCACTGGAATATGGAGCTTAGGAAATCCACTGCTTTTATAACAAGTAGTAAATATACATGCTCTTTGGAGGATTGGAAGAAAAGGTGCAATATTATCTCATCATCAAGGATACCAGCTACACAATCCTGGAAAATGACTTAAAATGGCATAGAAATGTTCCCAAAGGAACAGTCAGAGCCTTGCATTCTTGCTACATTTGGCAAGCAACCCAAGGAGAACTCTCTCTTCCAACAAAGACATAAAAGGCAAAACCTAAAACCAAATACCCAGATGCTATATGCTATATATATCCATATTACCCAGAGATATAATCATGGTATATATATATATATATATATATATATATATATATATATATATATATTACTTAATGTTCAATGTGAAGAAACATGGGGAAATTTTTATTCACTTTGTATGATAAAAATTTCCCCATGTTTCTTCACATTGAACAATTATCCTGCACATTTGACTATGCTGATGGACCAGTAGCTTCTGCCCTTGGAAACCCAGCTGGGGAAAAAGGTTGATGAGGGTATGTGCATTTACCTATTTTAGCTCATCTTTCCCAGTTACTTTTGAGCCTGTAGATTGCTTCCACTTTTATTCTTTGCCTGTCATTTGAAGAAAAGCAAGGGCAGTTCAACAAAGAGCGAGAAAATGACATTCAGGGTGGGCAGAGCAGACTCCATCTGCTTGTTTGCTTTGTAGATTTGCCTCCTACCTTTGGGATCCTCTTCTGAAGCTTTAAAGTGTCTTCTTCCTAGAGAATAAAACGCCTAGTTCACTCCATCTTGTGGTGGTGACTTCATATTTGTCTAAGGTCCATTTAAAAAAAATCAAGGCCAGGAAATAGCAAAACCAGTCTCTTGTGTGTAAATCCTTACAAATGAAGACTCAAGGGACATAAGAGTTGGTTTGATGGTATATTTATGTTCATGCTGGGGCTATTTGGGATCTTTCAGTAACATTCTTTATCCAATTCTTTGTCTCTCTGAAATCCCTAGTTTGTACCAATAGCATTTCATATTAATATACTCTTTTTTCTTATATAATTGTCTATTTAATAAGATAATTTACCAGCAGAAAAGAGATGTTTTACTCAAATGAGGACAAGATTTACTAAAAGCTTTTGATTAGAAAGATATGGGCATGGTGTATGGAACCAGCAAGGGCTGTGGAGTTTTACTCCTGCCCTTGTGATATGGAGGCCCTTACCACTCCTCACGGCATCAAGAGCCCAGAACCTAAAAGAGAGGGGAGTAGAATGGGTCACATGGAGAGAAGACATCCAGGGTTCAGGTAGCATCAGTATGGCTGGGCTGGAGATGGTTCCCTTTCCCATCTGGTCTCCTCCAGGGATCCCTTTTAGCTGAACCTTCCTAGAAGCCAAAGGGCAGGGGCCACTGTGTCCACTCAGGCCCATCTCCCAGGGAACCTACCAGGGTGGGAAAGGATGAAGAGCAGTCTAGATGGATAAAGGGAAGAAACATGGCAGATAATTCTTAAGGAGACAGCAATATTCCCAAAAGGCAAAGATCATATCCTAAATTCACATCTTGCTAGAATTAGACAGGAATGTAAAAATATTTCTCATCTTTAAATGGGAATAATAGCTTGAGTCAGATGAAATAGAAATTGACTCCAAAACCATAAATACAAAAAAAAAAAAAAAAAAGACAACCCGGAGAGATTGAGCTGTTGAGTACTGAAAGGATGCGTGGGTGATGCAGAGGTGCTTTCCCTAAGTGGTACTCCCCCTAATTCACCTTGCTTGATGGTTGAGGCTCAATTTTAGTAGCTTCTGCCCTTGGAAACCTAGCTGGGGAAAAAGGTTTATGAGGGTATGTGCATTCACCTATTTTAGCTCATCTTTCCCAGTTACTTTTGACCAGTTCCTCTTATTTTGTAGTTCTTGGAAACACATTTTTCTCCACAGGTTTGCAGTGGCCAATAAGGAGATCTTGAGCTTCTTCAGAGGTTGCCCAGCACCTGTTTGCTCAGTGTGCCCTTCAGCTATGGGCCAGCTGGGAAGAAAAAGTACCAAAACAAGACAAAGGACATCCTTCCTCCTCCACCCTTGAGCTTTTTGCTCTTCTTTAACTGAACCTTCAGACAAAGATGGAGGGTAGTTGGACTTCAGACCAACCCCTTCTGGAAGCAGAAAGTTGAGTTGCAAAAGGAAAACCAGTGATTGAGGAGTATAGGAAGTTTCCTCCCCAATAAAAGGTTCTCCAGGTTGGACACCTATGCCACATCAAAATTCTGTAGCTAGAGTCCACATGGGAGGAGTGGGTAGAACTGGAGTTAGGTGGAGGGCCAAGGAATGCAAACTCCAGCTTATCCCCCTGGTCAGTAGGACACTCTGCCTATGCACCTTTTTGTGAATTGAGTGGATAGAAATATACAATTACAAATTTCCCTCAATTTCAGTTGTACCCAATTTCAAAAAGGTGTGTAGTGAACGAGGTAAGATAGTGGAAGAATTTCTGAGCTATTTAGCATCTGGAAGTAAGGCCAGGGTCACACTTCAGCAGCCCGTCAGGAGACAGGCTTCCCTTCAACTCCACAGCTTCCTTAGAAAAATTCTTATCAACCTTTTAGGAAGAATATCTGTCACTTCCAGTGAAGCAAACTCCTTACCTTCTGCAGTGCCCTACTGCTGAATAGTCGAAATAGTATAATGGAATGTTCATTTCCAAATAAATTTCCCTGTGTTATTAAGTGAAATAAAAAACTTATTAACCTCAGATATCTTGAGTTCAACTTTGGTTAAAATTAAGCTGAAGATTGGTGGCACAAACTTCAATAACAGGAAGCTGGGAGGGCTCAGTTGCTTTTGAGATTTTTGAACAGAGAGTTACCCACTAGCTTTTCCTTTCAAAGTCAAGAATATCCACATATCCTATACCATAAATTTTAATGTAAGTCTATAACTATTTTGCATGCTGTTGTTTAAGAAAAATGAGTATACCACTCTGTTTATATATAATATAATATGGGAAGGTTTATCATTTTTTAAAATTGTCCCACCTCAAGACGATAAATGTTTATCATAGTAAATGGTATATTTGTTAGTGTTTGTTGTAGAAAACTATGGTGTTCATTTCAACTTGTGACCTAACTCTGCCTCTAATTTGATCTAATTGCGTCATCTTGCAATGACTACCAGTCTACCTATTATCAGTCAGATGATCACTAAGTAATCTAAATACAAGAGTCAAGAAAGATAGCAGAATCTGTACAGGTAAATTTTTCTAAAACTTCTAACACAGCCAAGAACTTTCCTCTTGGAAAATATTTTGTAAACAGTAGGATCACAGTTCAAGGTCAGCTTCAGCAAAAGCGAGTTGCTAAGCCATTCAGTGAGACCCTGTCTCTAAATACAAAATAGGTCTTGAGATGTGGCTTAGTGGTCTAGTGCCCTGGGTCCAATCCTTGGTGCCAAAATAAATAAATAAAGTGGCAATTAAAGACTAACCTTATAATATAACATAGATCTGAATTTATCTATTTAATCTAATCTATTTTTAATTTTTTAAAATTAGAGCTTAGAATCTAAATTTAACTCAGCAAGTACTAATGTATTTACACTTCAATGTATTTAAATTAGCCAATACTTGGTAGTAAAACCCATGCAACTTATTATAGCACACTTGCATTTTTAATTGAGTTCTGCACAGATGTGCACCTTCTCAGATGCTGTTGAGTGCTGACCTTTTTTCCTGGTAAACATTCCATCTGTGTTTGGAATTTCATTTCATAAAATGCTGAAACCACATGATATTTCATCAGACCATGACATAATATCATTGACTATTAATGATGACTATTTTTTCATTTGAAATAAATGCTAATAAATATTGTATCTTTGCTATTAAGTGGCAATTAGGCCAAACAGCCTGAAATTCTGCTTTCTGATACCAAGGTTAAACTTTGATGAGGTTACTGTTTCGCTCACAAAAGTTACCTTAAGAATACACAAGGGTTTTTTTCTTCTTTAAATAAATTAAGAAATGTAGCTTTCATAAAGGAAATGAAAGAAACATGGAAATTGAAACACAGTTCTTTCAGGTGTCTCTCCAGACTGCTGTGGATCAACTGCATTCTAAGCAAGCTTTGTTATATAGTTCACATTTTTTTTTTCTGAATTTGTTTGGGCTAAGAGATCTTATGCCATTATAAAGTGGATTTTTAAAACTGACCTTCTACACAGAAAAAAGGAAACCACAATTCTTTTTGCCTATAAGACAGGGGGACGGTTTCAGGTATACCTCCTGTACATCTCATCAAGCATAGCAAGTCATTTCTTCACCCCTGGAGTCTGAAGCTTCTTTCTCCCACAAGGAACATCTTGCATTTTTCTTATAGGCAAATTGGTTTTAAAGTTAATTTTCAAATAACATGACCCCTGCCCCCAAGGCTCCAACTCCTTCTTCTATATGGATCTCTCCTGAAAGGGTCTAATCCCTAAATAACAATCAGTTGAGAGTTTTCCTGTCCATAGGCTAGCTCCCTTTGAGCTTCTTCAAGTCCTTTTGAACTCAACATGGCTACATGTGAACCCATCTTCCCTCAGGAGCTCACCTTCACCATACCATCTCCCAGATTATCCTTTGGCTGCTTTGTCTGGAGTTCTTCCACTCATGCAATCCCCATTATTTTTCATTTCCCGGCAGAGGCTGAACAATGGCACAACCCATCAGGAATTTGTGGGATGAGTATGGACTATTTAAGGCCTCTACCAACATCTAGGATCTAAGAGTGCCTTCTTCGTACTTTTAACACCCTATAAATCATTTCCATATACATGGCTTCTTTACAAGTGGAACCCATATTAAGCTTTGTTCTCTAACCATAATCCAAGCTTCCTACAAAAATTGATATTACCCTTTCCATACCTCTATATATGAACCTAATGTGAATTAATCTGTATACACGAATATGAAATGTGAAGTGTATTTTGACTTCTAATTTCAAGTTTCAATGTTGAATATGCATACATATCACAGTATACATAGAATTCATACTGTATTAGCTATATTTACAAAATATATATTCATAAAACTCACACTTCACTCATCCTTGTTTAAGATCCTGTATATTTCTATATGTTTTCACACATAATTTCACAAGTACATTCTTATGAATATTCATATTTCCCCACCTATATCTTAATTCTCTAATCCTAACCCTACCTTGTACAACTTTTTATACTAATCTTTCCATACCTCTTTATATAAACCTAGGGTCATGTAAATCCATGTACACAAATGTGAATTTTAAAATATATTTTGACTTTGGTTTTCAATTTTCAATGTTAAATTTGCAATCAGAACATATATAGGATTCATCCATGCATTCCCAATTTACAAAATATATATTTATAGGACTAACATGTACTTCTCTTTGTGTATGATCCTGCATATTTTTATGTTTTCAAAAGTACATTGTTATGAATATTGATATTTCCCCATAATAATCTTGCTTCTATAAGTATAAAATTTAATAATACCCTTTCCATATTTCTACATCTATAACTAATGTTACTTAAATCCTTGCAAAAGAATATGAATTTTAAAGTGTATATTGAATTCTGTTTTTAACTGTCAATGATAAATTTGCATAGATATCACAATACATCATGTATAGAATTCACACTGCATCCCCATATTATCAAAATATATATTCAAAGGACTCACTCATTTCTTTTCCCTGTATCAGATCCTGTATATTTATTTATGTTTCAACATACTTTTACAGGTACATTCTTAAGAATATTCATATTTTCCCATGTAAAGTTTAATTCCCTAACCCTCAATCTAAGTGCGAAATTTGATATTATCCTTACAATACCTCTCTCTATAAAAATAATGTGACTTATATCCATATACATGAATGTGAATTTTAAAGTGTATTTTGACATTTATTTTCTATATTATTTTTATTTATTTATTTATATTTTTAATTGATTTTTGAAAAGTAAATGACAGCAGAACGCATTACAATTCTTATTAAACATATACAGCACAATTTTTCATATCTCTGGTTGTATATAAAGTATGTTGACACCAATTTATGTCTTCATACATGTACTTTGGATAATGATGTCTATCACATTCTACCATCCTTGCTCATACCCTGCAGGGGCCCCTCCCTTTCCCTTCCACCCCTCTGCCCTATCTAGAGTTGGTCTATTTCTCCCATGCTCCCCCTCTCTACCCCACTATGAATCAGTCTCCTTATATCAAAGAAAACATTTTGCATTTGTTTTTTTGGGATTGGCTAACTTCACTTAGCATTATCTTCTCCATTTCCATCCATTTGCCTGCAAATGCCATGATATTATACTCTTTTATTGCTGAGTAAAATTCCATTGTGTATAGGTGCCTCATTTTTTTTTCTATCCGTTCATCTACTGAAGGGCATCTAGGTTGCTTCCAGAGTTTAGCTATTGTAAATTGTGCTGCTATAAACATTGATGTGGCTGTGTCCCTGTAGTATGCTGATTTTAAGTCCTTTGGGTATAGACCGAGGAGTGGGATAGCTGGGTCAAATGGTGGTTCCATTCCCAGATTTTCAAGGAATCTCCATACTGCTTTCCATAATGGCTGCACCAATTTGCAGTCCCACCAGCAATGTATGAGTGTACCCTTTTCCTCACATCCTTGCCAACACTTCTTGTTGTTTGTCTTCATAATAGCTGCCATTCTGACTGTAGTGAGATGATAGAGTAGTTTTGATTTGTATTTCTCTAATTGATACAGATGATTAACATTTTTTTCATATATTTGTTGATTGATTGTATATCCTCTTCTGATCAGTATCTGTTCAGGTCCTTGGTCCAATTATTGACTGAGTTATTTGTTTTTTTGGTGTTTAGCTTTTTGAGTCTTTATATACCCTAGAGATTAGTGTTCTATCTGATGTGTGAGGGGTAAAAATTTGATCCTAAGATGTAGGCTCTGTATTCACCTCACAGATTGTTTCTTTTGCTGAGAAGAAACTTTTTAGTTTGAATCCACCTTATTTATTGATTCTTATTATTTTTTTTTTTTTTGAGAGAGAGAGAGAGAGAGAGAGAGAGAGAGAGAGAGAGAGAGTCTTTTTTGTAGATGGACACAACACAATGCCTTTATTTTTATGTGGTGCTGAGAATTGAACCTGGGTTGCACCCTTACTAGGCAAAGGCTCTACCACTGAGCCACAATCCCAGCCCGTGATTCTTGGTTTTAATTCTTGAAGTATAGGAGTCTTATTAAGGAAGCTCAGGCCTAATCCCACATGATGAAGATTAGGGCCTACTTTTTTTTTCTATTAGATGTAGAGACTTTGGTTTAATTCCTAGGTCCTTGAACCACTTTGAGTTGAGTTTTGTGCATGGTGAGAGATAGGGGTTTAATTTCATTTTGTTGCATATGGATTTCCAGTTTTCCCAGCACCATTTGTTGAAGAGAATATCTTTTCTCTAATGCATGTTTTTGGCACCTTTGTCTAATATAAGATAATTGTCATTTTCTGAGTTAGTCTCTGTGTCCTCTATTGTGAACCATTGGTCAATCAGTCTCTTTTGGTGCCAATACCAAGCTGTTTTTGTTTCTATTCTCTGTATTATAGTTTAAGGTCTGGTATAGCGATGCCACCTGCTTCACTCTACCTGCTAAGGATTGCTTTAGCTATTCTGAGCTCTTATTTTTCCAGATGAATTTAATGATTGTTTTTTCTATTTCTATGAGGAATACCATTGGGATTTTGATCAGAATTGCATTAAATCATTATAGTGGTTTTGGTAATAGGGTCATTTTGATAATATTAATTCTGCCTATCCAAGAGTAAGGTAGATTTTTCCATCTTCTAAGGTCTTCTTTCTTTTCTTTGATTTCTTTCTTTAGGGTCCTGTAGTGTTCATTGTATAGATCTTTCACCTCTTTCATTAAGTTGGTTCCCAAGTATGTTTTTTTTTTTGAGGCTATTGTAAATGGGGTAGTTTTCCTCATTTTCCTTTCAGAGGATTTGTCACTGATATACAGAAATGCCTTTGATTTATGAGTGTTGATTTTATAACCGGCTTCTTTGCTGAATTCATTTACAAGTTCTAGAAGTTTTCTGGTGGAGATTTGGGTCTCCTAGGTATAGAATTATATCATCAGCAAATAGTGCCAATTTGAGTTCTTCTTTTTCTAAGTTTATCCCTTTAATTTCTTTCATCTGTCTGATGCTCTGGCCAATGTTTCAAGAACTATGTTAAATAGAAGTGGTTTTCCACTTTCCAGTTTTTAGAGGGAATGTCTTCAATTTTTCTCCATTTAAAATGATGTTAGTTTGGGTCTTAGCATAGATAGCCTTTATGATGTTGAGATATGTTCCTGCTATCCCTAGTTTTTCTAGTGTTTTTAACATGAAGTAATGCTGTATTTTTGTCAAATGCTTTTTTTTTTTGCTTCTATTGACATGATCATATGATTCTTATCTTTGAGTCTATTGATGTGATGAATTACATTTATTGATTTTTTATGTTGAACCAACCTTGCATACCTGGGATGAATCCTACTTGATCATGGTGCACAATCTTTTTGATGCTTTTGTATTTGATTTGCCAGTTTTTTTTGAGAATTTTTGCATATATGTTCATTAGAGATATTGGTCTAAAATTTTCTTTCTTTGATGTGTCTTTGCCTGGTTTTGGAATCAATGTGATATTGGCCTCATAGAATGAGTTTAGAAATGCTGCCTTTTTTTTCTATTTTCTGAAATAAATTGAAGAGTATTGGTATTAGTTCTTCTTTAAAGGTCTTGTAGAACTCAGCTGTGTAACCATCTGGTCCTGGGCTTTTCTTGGTTGGTAGGCTTCTCATGGTTTCTTCTTTTCATCACTTGATATTGGTCTGTTTAAATTATGTATATCTTCCTGAGTCAGTCTGGGCAAGTTGTAAGACTTAAGAAATTCATCAATACCTTCAATATATTCTATTTTACTGGAGTATAACTTTTCAAAATTTTTTAATTTTTTTTTTGAAGAGAGAGAGAGAGAGAGAGAGAGAGAGAGAGAGAGAGAATTTTAGTATTTTATTTTTTAGTTTTCGGCGGACACAACATCTTTGTTTGTATGTGGTGCTGAGGATCGAATCTGGGCCACATGCATGCCAGGTGAGCGCCGCTACAGCTTGAGCCTCATCCCCAGCCCCCCAAAATAATTTTTAATTATCCTTTGTATTTCTGTATTGTCTGTTGTGATATTACATTATTCCTCATGTATGCTGGTAATTTGAGTTTTCTCTCTCTTCTCTTCATTAGCATAGCTAAGGGCCTGTCAATTTTATTTATTTTTTCAAAGAACAAACTTTTTGGTTTGTCAATTTTTTAATTGTTTTTTTTTTGTTTTGATTGTATTGATTTCAGCTCTAATTTTAATTATTTCCTGACTTCTACTCTTTTCCTGTTGATTTGTTCTTTTTTGTCTAGGGCTTTGAGATGTAAAGTGAGGTCATTTATTTGTTGACTTTTTCTTCTTTCAAGGAATGAACTCCATTTGATGAACTTTCCTCTTAGAACTGCTTTCATAGTGTTCCAGTGATTTCAATATGTTGTGTCTATGTTCTCATTTATCTTTAAGAATTTTTCAATCTCCTCCTTGATGTCTTCTGCAACCCATTGTTCATTCAATAGCATATTGTTTAGTCTCCAAGTGTTGGAGTACTTTTTATTTTGTCATTGATTTCCAATTTCATTCCATTATGATCTGATAAAATACATAGTAGTATCTCTGCTTTTTTTTTGTATTTGCTAAGAGTTGCTTTATGGCATAGTATTTGGTCTATTTTAGAGAAGGATCCATGTGCTGCTGAGAAGAAAGTGTATCTGCTTGATGCAGGTTGAAATATTCTATATATGTCAGTTAAATCTAAGTTATTGATTATATTATTGAGTTCTCTAGTTTCTTTATTCAATGTTTTTTTTTTCCCAAAGATATATCCAGTGGTGAGAGAGGTGTGTTAAAGTCACCCATGATTATTGTGTTGTGATCAATTTGACTCTTGAACTTGAGAAGAATTTGTTTGATAAACATAGCTGCACCATTGTTTGGGGCATATATATTTATGATTGTTATGTCTTGTTGGTGTATGGTTCCCTTGAGTAGTATGTAATGTCCATCTTTATTCTTTTTTATTAACTTTGGCTTGAAGTCTACTTTATTTTATATAAGGATGGAAACCCCTGCTTTCTTCTGCAGTCCATGTGAGTGGTATAATTTGTTCCAACCTTTCATCTTCAGTCTGTGTATGTCTTCTCCTTTCAGATGATTCTCCTGGAGGCAGAATATTGTTGGGTCTTTTTTAAAATTTAATCTGCTAGATTATGTCTTTTGTTTGGTGAGTTTAAGCCATTAACATTCATGGTTACTATTGAGACATGGTTTTTATTCCCAGCCATATTTGTCAATTTTTATTATTTAACATGACTTGATTTTCTTTGATTAGTTTTTCCTTTAGGGTACCACCTCCCTCTTAAGATTTTCATCGTCACTTTTGTTTCCTTTTCATAGAATATTTTGCCAAGGATGTT
Organism: Urocitellus parryii; assembly: GCF_045843805.1. NCBI lineage: Eukaryota > Metazoa > Chordata > Mammalia > Rodentia > Sciuridae > Urocitellus > Urocitellus parryii. The sequence continues at coordinate 130,236,938 of NC_135538.1, read as the reverse complement.
TTGTAGTGCCAATTTTCTACCTATAAATTCTTTTAACTTTTGTTTATCATGGAATATTTTTATTTCATCTTCAAATCTAAAGCTTAGTTTTGCTGGATACAAGATTTTTGGTTGGCACCCATTTTATTTCAGAGCTTTATATATGTTGTTCCAGGATCTTCTTGATTTCAGGGTCTGTGTTGAAAAATCTGCCATTATCCTTATTGGTTTCCCCTATATGTAATCTCATTCCTTTCTCTTGTGTCTTTAAAAATTCTCTCTTTATCCTCTGTGTTGGGCATTTTCATTAGAATGTGCCTTGGTATGGCTCTGTTGTGCTTTTGTACATTCGGCATCCTGTAGGCTTTTTAAATTTGGATTTCCAATTCATTCTTCATGTTTGGAAAATTTTCTGATATTATTTCATTGAATGGGTTGTTCATTCCTTTGCTTTGGAACTCTGTGCCTTCCTATATCCCAATAACTTTTAAATTTGGTCTTTTTATCCCATGTTTCTTGAATGTTCTGCTCGTGGCTTCTTACCATTCTCACTGTGTGGTCTATATTCTTTTCAAGATTATATATTTTGTGTTCACTGTCTGATGTCCTGTCTTTTAAGTGATCTACTCTTTTGGTGATTTGAGCTTTTAATTTGGTTTATTATTTCTTTCATTTCAAGAATATCTGTTTTTTTTTCGTTTTTAGAACCTCTATCTCCCTGTTGAGGAAGACTTTTGCTTCCTGTGTTTGTTTATGTAGCTCCTTGTCAAAGTGATCTTTCACTGCCTGTATTTGCTCTCTTATATCTTCCTTGAGCTCACAGCATTTCAACCATGTACACCCTAAACTCCTTCTTTGCCATTTTTTTCTGCTGTTGCTGCCAATGATTCCAATGATGTGGTGTCTTGATTTGTTTGGGGCACCTTCTTCCCTTGTCTTTTCATGTTGCTCCTCTGTCTTCTTTTCCAGCTCTGCGGGTCTAGATTGTTATTGTTTTTACCCTATAGTGCTCTCATAGGGTTCCAAGACCTCTCCTTTGTGAGGAAGGACAATGTTAACAGATCCCAATATCAACAATATACCACCCATGAACAATTTGTTTTTATTAAGATGTTTATAGTTTAGTCTCAATGTACAGAAATGTTGGATTCAATTATTATCTAAAATCAGTAGTTTTATAAAATGGTTTACAGTTTCTGATGGTAGACAATAAACTGGGGGTGAGGCCTAGGACGATATGCTAAGGAGGTAGGATGTGATATAGGATATAGAGTTAATATATCTTAGGAAGTGTGAAGAAGAAATCTAATGAAGAGGGGTAGTAGCAAGAGAATAGACAGGAAGTAATTTAGGGTAGGCAAACGCATAGGATGACAGTAGAGTACATAAAACAAATACACATATACATTTAGAACAATACAGATGTTAAAACAGTAAAATTTGGAGGGGAAAAATGAAATAATAAAAAGGAAAAGGAAAAAAGGGCATATACAACACTTCTATATTATAGTATTCAAATGACTCAGTTCTCAAAGACCTATTTCATGCAAAGTTCCTGGTTTCACATATGTTAGGCATGTGAGGGCCTGTTGAGGGCCACAGCCGAGTCAGGATGATGCATGGCATTTTTTGCCAGAAGTAGTGGTTGAGAGGTGACGCCAGAGAGCCATTAAGATGATGACTTTTGAGTTCTCACAGAGTTCCCATTGAGTTCCGGTTGAGCTCTCGTGGGGATTCCTGAAGAGTTTTCATTGGTTGGGGAAGTGCCAGAGGAGGGATTTCTGGTTGGTGGTTTCTGGAGGAGCCACGTGGTGTTTGGGAGAGTTCCTGGGGAGTGGAGTTCAGAAATAAAGTTTGTTCGTGCTTCAGTGGCTTGTGATTTGTGCCCAGCCAGACTGCAGCATTTGGCGGGCCCGTGCGGGGAATGCCTGAAGCTCGGAGGTAAGTGAAATTGCTCGCCCCTGAGGGAAGGCGAGAGAATAGGTGACCATTTCAAAAAACAATGTGTTCTTATTTTGATTTGTTTTGTTTTTGTTTCAAGCTGCCTATCCCTAGAACTTTCTCAGGCAAACTGGGAAAAATGGTTGGCAAGTCTTGGCAGCTGCAGTATAACAGGTTTTAGATGCCAGTCCAAAAACATTCTACAATTGTGAACAAACAGGACATTTTAAAAGGAATTGCCCCATAGGAGGAGGATTTAACAAAACTAGGTATCAAAGGAGTAGAATACCAGGTATTTGCCCACGATGCCATAGAGGGAGACATTGGGCTAATGAATGCTGTTCTCAAACCACCATAGAGGGTACTCCACTCAGTTATCAAAAAATGGACAAGGACTAGGTGTTTACCTATGATATCATGGAGAAAGGCATCAGGCTCCATTGCCAAAAAAACGGACAGGGGGGCCCAATGCTCCAGGGCCCATGACCACAAATATATGGGGCACTGGAGGAACCCAGCAACACCATGGAGAAACCCAGCGACACCATCAGGGTAGTGCCCAGGACACATTATCCATCAGATCTCTCATCAGACTAACCAGAAGGAGCACAGGGTTGGACATCTGTGCCTCCACCAGAGCAGTTCTAACTCCAGAGATTGGAGTTCAATTCATTCCCACAGGAGTAAAAGGACCTCTTCCCCAAGGAACAGTAGACTTATTATTGGGTCGCAGTTCTTCCACTCTAAAAGGACTTATAATAAGTCCTGGGGTAATTGATCTGATTATGAAGGTGAAATAAAAATTATAGCTAGTTCTCCAAGAGGTATATCAGTAATTTCACCAGGAGATAGAATAGCACAGTTATTAATAATACCCAGCCTGCATGATAAATTTTCCAGTCATACTGTAGAAAGAGGTTCCAAGGGTTTAGGCTCCACAGGTGTAGATTGGGTTATGCTGTCTTTAAATTTAGATTCTCGCTCAATGCTAAAACTAAATATTCAAGGATATGAATTTAATGGGCTACTGGACACAGGCGCAGACCTTAGCATCGTATCTCGTCAAGAATGGCCGAAACATTGACCATTACAACAGGCCACTCAAATGCTTCGAGGCCTAAGAATAGCAACTAATCCCCATAGAAGTGCAATGGTATTAGATTGGAAGGATCCTGAAGGATGTGAAGGAACTATACAGCTATATGTATTGGATCATCTTCCTATAAATTTATAGGGATGAGATGTCCTAGATCAATTAGGTTTGACATTAACAAATAACATCAATCCAAATGTGTCCACTATTAGGGCTAGACAAGGTTTTAGGAAAGAAAAAAATCAGGAGAACAAGAACAAGGTATAGCAGCACCAATTCAAATAGATCAAGGAATAAATAGACATGGATTGGGTTTTCAGAAAGGGTCACTGAGACAATAAAAATTACTTGGAAATCAGAAAGACCAGTATGGGTTCCTCAGTGGCCCCTGACTAAAGAAAAGATACAAGCAGCCCATGACCTGGTCAAACAACAATTAGCAGAGGGATGTTTACAACCTTCTGTATCTCCCCATAATACTCCCATTTTTGTCATCAAAAAAGAAATCTGGTAAATGGAGATTATTACAACATTTAAGAGCCATTAATAATGAGATGTTTATTATGGGACCTGCTCAATTGGGGATTCCCCAATTGTCTGCTTTGCCAAAAACCTGGTATGTTTTAGCTATAGATATTAAAGATTGTTTTTTTTTCAATTTCAATTCATCCTGAGGATAGTCCAGGTTTTGCATTTACTATCCCTGCACTGAATCATGAAGGTCCTGATCAAAGATATTAATGGAAAGTACTCCCTCAAGGGATGGCTAACAGCCCAACTATGTGTCAAATTTATGCTAACAAAGCAATTCAGCCACTTAGAAATCAAAATCCAGAACTACAAATATTTCACTATATGGATGACATATTGTTAGCACACAAAGATAAAAACACATTGCTAGAATGTTATGCCACACTTACAAACTTATTAAAAAATTATAATCTAGAGATAGCAATAGATAATGTACAATTAAATTTTCCAATTAATTATTTAGGAGTTCTATTATCCTCAACCATGGTCCATCCACCAAAAATTCAAATACGAGTAGATCAACTCAAATCACTTAACAACTTTCAAAAGTTATTAGGAGACATAAATTGGATAAGGCCTTATGTAGGCATACCAACAGGAGAGTTGGGACCTTTATTTGATATCCTAAAAGGTCCATCAGATCCAAATTCACGTTGAATGTTAACGCCTGAAGCAAGAAAGGCATTAAAAATTATTGAAACATATATGGAAAATATGCATGTGGATAGAATTGATATGTTTGCCTTTATTATTTATTGTAATAACAACAAAAATATTCCTACAGGAGTATTTTGGCAAGAAGATCCATTATTGTGGATACATTTATCTTATTCTCCTAACACTATTCTTACTAAGTATCCTGAGGCTGTAGGACAATTAATACTCAAAGGAATAAAAGCAGCTAAGGGAGTGTTTGGAATTTCTCCCAATAAAATTATTACTCCATATAATATGGATCAAATTGATGAGTTAGCTAATAAGTTAAATACTTGGGCAATAATCATGTACAAATCTAATGTTTCATTTGATAATCAGTTACCATCTAATCCTTTGCTGTCTTTTTGGTCTTCGCATCCTGTAGTTTTTCCAAAAAAATGACAAGAAAAACACCTATCATGAATGCTCCAAATAAATTCACTGATGGGTCAAATAATGGTACAGCAGCAGTAGTTACCCCTGATCAAACTTTTACATTTTTAGTACCCAAACAATCAGCTCAAAAGGTAGAGCTTAATGCAGTATTACAAGCTTTTGTGATGTTTAAAGATTCTGTATTTAATTTATTTTCTGATAGTCAGTATATAGTTAATGCTATAGTATCCCTTGAAGATGCTGGTAGGATTTCCCCTTCCTCTACTGTTTTCTCTTTGTTTTCCACTATACAAAGCCTAATCTGGGACAGAAAAGATCCATTCTTTATAGGACATGTCAGGGCACATACAGGATTGCCTGGAGCCCTTAGTTTGGGCAATGATTTAGCAGATAAAACTACACGACATACATATTTTCTCTACACTAGAAGAAGCTATACATTTTCATAAAAGGTTGCATGTCAATGCTAATACTTCACAAAAGCATTAAAAAATAAGGAAAAAGCTAGACAAATAATAAAACAATGTCAAAATTGTGTGACCTTTTTACCACAAGTTAATCTTGGAGTCAATCCTAGAGGATTGACCATATTTGGCAAATGGATGTCACACACTTGCCAGAATTTGGAAAATTAAAATATTTGCATGTTACAGTTGATGCTTCTTCTGGATTTTTGATGGGCTCCCTTCATGCCAGAGAAAAAACTAAAGATATTATAGCTCATTGCTTACAAAATTTTGCCACTGTGGGCGTTCCAAAACAGTTAAAAACAGATAATGGTTCTGGTTATACTTCTACCTCTTTTAAACAATTTTGCTCATCACTTGGCATTACTCATATAACAGGAATCCCATACAATCCACAGGGACAAGGCATAGTTGAAAGAGCTCATCAAACTATTAAAATGTACTTATTAAAGCAAAAAGAGGGAATTGGGAAGGAGTATATTTCCCCCAAAGATAAACTTAAAAATAACCCTTTTTACTCTAAACTTTTAAAATTTGGATTCATCAGGGCTTAGTGCTGTGGAAAGGCATATGTATCCAAAAAATGTACAAAAGCCCAAGGTACTTTGGAAGGATATTCTAACAGGACAATGGAAAGGTCCTGACCCAGTGATTGTCTGGAGTTGGGGTTCTGTTTGTGTGTTTCCACAGGGAAAACAGCAGCCGATTTGGATTCCAGAGAGACTAACTAAAGTGATTTCTACAGAACAAAAAGAAGATGATTTGACTCAATTCCATAACAGCTGATATCCAGAACTCCAGCTTGGCTATTCTTACATCTGTGACAGTGATTCTCCCATACTCGTAGGCTAATGAATAATGAACACCATTAAGGCCTATTTCAAATGTAAAAAACCTTGGGGCTTGCTTGTGGGAATACCTTCAGACCCATTATGCAAGTTACAGGAAAAAGGATGGGATATCCAAAAAAGAGTCAAACCCAGGTGGTAACCAGGATGTCTTTTTCAGTATGTATTTTATTATTGCCCTTTCCCACATCATAAAGTTCTATTTTATTTTTTGAGCTCATACAGACCTAGGTTAATGTTTTTCTGATCAGTTTTATTTTTTGACTGTGGAGTTTTTAAACATTGCAATGGAGATTTCATCTGTGTAAAGCTACAAGGCCTTTACTATTGTCTTATGTGTTGTATGTTATGTGTGCACACTTGTGTTTTTTGTTGTATGTCTGTATGTGCGTATGTCCATATATCATATATGAGGAGCGCTCATGAAAAAATGGATCCAAATATTTTTATTATTCACGTGATTTAAATGGTTTAATTTAAATTGGGTAAACAGCTATTGAGGATTGTTTTAATATGTGAACAAATAAGGAGGTTAACAGATCTGTTTGTTTACTTTCACCTTTCCTTTTCATTATATTTAATAATGCTGTTCAGGATAATGCAAATTGTTCATAAAATTGTTTTCTTAGTACCTGTTGGAATGTTACATAATTATTATTATTTTTTTAGCCATAATTTCCAGAATTCCTATCTTCATCCCAGTGCCGGTGAAGACAAATATAAAACCAAACTACAGCTTCTTCGATAGCTATCACAGTAAACTATATAAACTGATGCATCAATGAATAATAACTCAACAAGTAATGCTCAATCAAGGAGTCTATTTACTTTAGGAGGAAATGGACATATTGATGGATTCCTCTGCTTTGAACTGCTTGAAGAACTTGCCTGGACTATGTATCACTTGTATGAATTGTGCACTATCTGTTGGTGCAGCAAATTGTGGTAGTGCTGGAGTATCTTTGCTGATGGTGTCACCAGTGGTACAATTTTTCCAAAGGAGCCGTCATTTGGCTTGGTGTCATGGGGTTCTGCATCCTCCTCCCTTCTGCTAGTGATGGTCTAAAATTTGGGTGCCAACAAAGGTGAGGCAAAGAACCTCACCTCCCCCACACAGGCACCAAGGCCAAATTTGGGGGCCAACAGAGGTGAGGCAAAGAACCTCACCCCCCACACACACTGGTGCATAGGCCTATCCACAAGTATGGCTTTATGCTGGACCAGTAGTCAGTGACGGGTAAGATCCAATTGCAGTGGTACCAACCTAAGACAGGAGGCTCACGCCTTGAGGTCAGCTCATCCGAGGATGGATAAGAACCATATGTAGTATTGGACAGCCTAACAGGCATGGTCCCTAAGCCACATTGCTTATTGTTTAATTAAACAGAAGGGGGGAGGTGTTGAGGGTCACAACCGAGTCGGGATGATGTATGGCATTTTTGCCAGAAGTAGTGGTTGAGAGGTGACGACAGCAAGCCATTAAGATGATGACTTTTGAGTTCTCCAGGAGTTCCCGTTGAGTTCCCATTGAGCACTCGAGGGGATTCCTGAAGAGTTCACATTGTTTGGGGAAGTGCCAGAGGAGGGATTTCCGGTTGGTGGTTCCTGGAGGAGCCGTGTGGCGTTCCGGAGAGTTCCCAGGGAGCATGTGTGGAGTGTGCTGGTGGAGTTCAGAAATAAAGTTTGTTAGTGCTTCAGTGGCTTGTGATTTGTGCCCAACCAGACTGCGGCAAGGGCCAAAGGATAGAGAGGTAGAAAACAAACAAACAAACAAAAAACTCAAAGGAAGAAACGAGGGTTGTAGCTAGCTTTGGAGGTCTGTTGTAAGCTGGTGTCTCTGCCCTCAGGATGGTGGAGGCAACCAGTGTGGGAAGACTGGTCCTGGAACAGGGTGCCTGGATGTGGGGAGTCACACCTGCCAGTCCCTGCAGAAAGACTATTCCTCACAGGTCTCTTTTTGGGATTGCTCGTATGACTTGAGCGCCCAATACTATCTCCATCTCTTGCCTGAAGATATCCCAGTTCCATGTCTCTCTATCAGACTCCAGACTTTAGCCCCATTTTCTTCTCCCCTAGCAGTTCCCAATTGAGGAGACTCTCACCCTGGGGCTCCCATGGGCGGCTCCCTGGTTGCACTGCACACCTGTGTTGGGCAGGAACTGTATTGGGTATTGGGTTATTGCCACTGAGGTGCAGGGGAGGAAGGTTGGAAACCTGGTACCTGGCTGCTGGAGATTTGATCTGGAAACTGCCCTCAGCTAATATGGTGATAATGTTGAGTCAAGGTGACGATGGTCTGCTTTCAGCACCAGGGTGTCTGGTGAGGTGGGGGAAACTGAGCAATTGTGTTGTGCTGTGGCAATTGCATTGTGCTGTGGGTAGATAGCAGCTGAGTGACTTGCATGGGAGCAGAGAAAAGTCTTGGCAATCTGCAGATGTGGTGATAGGTGATTCTGCTAAGGCACTCACCAAGTCTTGTGTGGGTAGAACTTCAGGCTTTGGGTCCTACTCCAATGCTGAGGCCTGGAGCCCTGTGTGGGGTCATAGTGCTGGTAATTTCTGTGGAGAGCAGCTGTATAGGGGACCTCTAACATGCTCAGAGATGGAATATTCTGACTAGGTGAGATCTGCAGGCACAGTGGCATGGGCGCGGGTCATCAGGCGACTCACTTCCTTCCCACCAACATGTTTCTCTCTCCCTTTCTATACCTTTATATGCTAATGTAACATGACTTAAATAAATGTACCAGAATATTAATTCTAATGTTTATTTTGAATTCTGTTTCAATTTTCAATGTTATTCTTGCATACAGATCAAAATATATAATATATATAATTCATTTATGCCTTCCAATATTTTCAATACATATATCTATTGGAGTCCCATTTTATGTGTCCCTATGCCAGATCCTGTATATTTATATAAGTTTTAATGCATAATTTCACAAGTCTTTTTTGTGAATATTTTCATTTCCTCTTATTAATCTTAATTCTCTAATTCTAATCCTTGATCAATATAATATTATACTTTCTGTATGTTTTTATATAAACATAAAGTGAATTTTATACATGTACAACAATATAAACTTTGAATAATTTTGACATTTATTTTCTCTTTTCAATGTTAAATTTCAATGCATTTCAAAATATCTCACATATGTTTCATTCATGGATCCCTGAATTTACAAAATATACATTCAAAGGACTCCCAATTTACACTTACATCTTTCAGATTCTGTATGTTTGTATGTTTTCACACATAATTTTGAAAGTACATTCTTATGAATATTTGTATTTTCCATGTTAACCTGATTTCTCTAACCCCAACCCTAGCTCAGTGTATTTCCATACCTCTGTATATAAAAATAATATGAATTATATTTTATACATGAATATAAATTGTAAAGTATAATTTGATATTTATTTTCTATTATTAATGTTAAATTTACATACATATCACAATATATCACAAATAAGATTTATTCTTGTTTCCCCTATATACAAAATGTATATTCAATGGGCCACACTTTACTCTTCCCTGTGCCTGAACACATGTTTTCAAAAGCACATTCTTATAAATATTTGTATTTCCCTATATTAATCTTAATTCTATAACCCTAAACTTAGCTCGGTACAAAATTTGATATTAATGTTCAAATATCTCTGCATATAAACATAATGTAACTTAAATTCATATACAAAAATATGAAATTTAAAGTGTATTTTGATTCTGTTTTCAATTCTCAAAGATAAATTGGCATGCACTTCACAATATTTCAAATTCAGGATTCATCAATGCATTCCCATATTTGCAAAATATATACTTACAGGACTCACACTTTATTCTTCCATGTATAAATCTCAAAAATTCATATATGCTTTTACACATAATTTCAAAACTATATTTTTATGAATATTCATATTTTCCTATATCAATCTTATTTTACTAACACTAGCCCTAGATCAGTACATAATTTTATATTACCTCATCATACCTCTATTTATAAATGTAATGTGATTTCTATCCATTGCAGGAATATAAATATTTTATTGGTTCTTCTAAACATTACATAGCTCTTGACATATCATATTTCATACTTTAGATTCAAGTAGGTTATGAATTCCCATTTTACCCCGTATACAGATTGCAGAATCACATCGGTTACACATCCACATTTTTACATAATGCCATATTAGTAACTGTTGTATTCTGCTACCTTTCCTATCCTCTACTATCCCCCCTTGCCCTCCCCTCCAATCTTCTCTCTCTATCCCATCTGCTGTAATTTAATTCTCTCCCTTGTTTTTTTTCCTTTCCCCTCACAACCTCTTATATGAAATTTTGTATAACAATGAGGGTCTACTTCCATTTCCATGCAATTTCCTTTTTCTCTCCTTTTCCCTCCCACCTCATGTCTCTGTTTAATGTTAATCTTTTCCTCTTGCTCTTTCTTCCTGCTCTGTTCTTAGTTGCTCTCATTACATCAAAAAGATATTTGGTATTTGTTTTTTAGGGATTGGCTAGCTTCATGTAGCATAATCTGCTCTAATGCCATCCATTTCCCTGCAAATGCCATGATTTTGTCATTTTTTAGTGCTGTGTAATACTCCATTGTGTATAAATGCCACATTTTTTTTATCCATTCATCTATTGAAGGGCATCTGGGTTGGTTCCACAGTCTAGCTATTGTGAATTGTGCTGCTATGGACATCGATGTGGCAGCATCCCTGTAGCATGCTCTTTTAAGGTCTTCAGGGAATAGTCCGAGAAGGGCAATAGCAGGGTCAAATGGTGGTTCCATTCCCAGCTTTCCCAGGAATCTCCAAACTGCTTTCCAAATTGGCCGCACCAATTTGCAGTCCCACCAGCAATGTAGAAGAGTAGTACCCTTTCCCCCACATCCTCACCAGCACTTGTTGTTTGACTTCATAATGGCTGCTAATCTTACTGGAGTGAGATGGTATCTTAGGGTGGTTTTGATTTGCATTTCTCTGACTGCTAGAGATGGTGAGCATTTTTTCATGTACTTGTTGATTGATTGTATGTCCTCCTCTGAGAAGTGTCTGTTCAGGTCCTTGGCCCATTTGTTGATTGGGTTATTTGTTATCTTATTGTTTAATTTTTTGAGTTCTTTATATACTCTGGATATTAGGGCTCTATCTGAAGTGTGAGGAGTAAAAATTTGTTCCCAGGATGTAGGCTCCCTATTTACCTCTCTTATTGTTTCTCTTGCTGAGAGAAAACTTTTTAGTTTGAGTAAGTCCCATTTGTTGATTCTAGTTATTAACTCTTGTGCTATGGGCGTCCTATTAAGGAATTTGGAGCCGACCCCACAATATGTAGATTGGAGCCAACTTTTTCTTCTATCAGGTGCAGAGTCTCTGATTTGATATCAAGCTCCTTGATCCATTTTGAGTTAACTTTTGTGCATGGCGAGAGAAAGGGATTCAGTTTCATTTGTTGCATATGGATTTCCAGTTTTCCCAGCACCATTTGTTGAAGATGCTATACTTCCTCCATTGCATGCTTTTAGCCCCTTTATCAAATATAAGAAAGTTGTAGTTTTGTGGATTGGTCTCTGTGTCCTCTATTCTGTACCATTGGTCCACCCACCTGTTTTGGTACCAGTACCATGCTGTTTTTATTACTATTGCTCTGTAATATAGTTTGAAATCTGGTATCGCTATACCTCCTGATTCACACTTCCTGCTTAGAATTGCTTTTCCTATTCTGGGTCTTTTGTTTTTCCATATGAATTTCATGATTGCTTTATCTATTTCTACAAGAAATGCCATTGGGATTTTGATTGGCATTGCATTAAATCTTTAGAGAACTTTTGGTAATATTGCCATTTTGGTGATGTTAGTTCTGCCTATCCATGAACAGGGTATATTTTTCCATCTTCTAAGGTCTTCTTCTATTTCTGTCTTTGGGGTTCTGTAGTTATATAAATCTTTCACCTCTTTTGTTAGGTTGATTCCCAAGTATTTTATTTTTTTTTGAGGATATTATGAATGGGGTGGTTGTCCTCATTTCCATTTCAGAAGATTTGTCACTGATATACAGGAATGCCTTTGATTTATGTGTGTTGATTTTATATCCTGCCACTTTGCTGAATTCATTTATTAGCTCTAGTAGTTTCTTTGTAGACCCTTTTGGGTCTTCTAGGTATAGAATCATGCATGTTGACCGCAAATAGTGATAATTTAAGTTCTTCTGTTCCTATTTTTATGCCTTTAATTTCTTTTGACTGTCTAATTGCTCTGGCTAGTATTTTGAGAACTAAATTGAATAGAAGTGGTGAGAGAGGGCATCCCTGTTTTGTTCCAGTTTTTAGAGGGAATGCCTTCAGTTTTTCTCCATTCAGGATGATGCTAGCCTGAGGCTTACCATATATAGCTTTTACAATGTTGAGGTAAGTTCCTGTTATCCCTAGTTTTTCTAGCATTTTGCACATAAAGGGATGCTGTATTCGTCGAATGCTTTTTCTGCATCTATTGAAATGATCATGTGTTTCTTATCTTTAAGTCTATTGATGTGGTGAATAACATTTATTGATTTCTGTATATTGAACCAGCCTTGCATCCCGGGGATGAATCTTACTTGATCATGGTGCACAATTTTTTTTGATATGCTTTGTATTCAATTTGCCAGGATTTTATTGAGACTTTTTGCATCTAAGTTCATTAGAGATATTGGTCTGCAGTTTTCTTTCTTTGAAGTGTCTTTGTCTGGTTTCGGGATCAGGGTGATTTTGGCCTCATAGAATGAATTTGGAAGAGCTCCTTCTTTTTCTATTTCAAGAAATAACTTGAAAAGTATGGGTATTAATTCTTCTTTGAAGGTTTTATAAAACTCCGTTGTATATCCATCTGGTCCAGGGCTTTTCTTGGTTGGTAGTCTTTTGATGGCTTCTTCTATTTCCTCCTTTGTTATTGGTCTGTTTAAATTGTGTGTATCTTCTTGACTCAATCTGGGCAAATTAAATGACTTAAGAAATTTATCTATATTTTCACTATCTTCTATTTTATTGGAATATAGGGTTTCAAAATAATTTCTAATTATCTTCTGTATTTCTGTAGTGTCCATTGTGATATTGCCTTTTCATCCTGTATGTTAGTAATTTGAGCTCTGTCTCTTCTTCTCTTCATTAGTATGGCTAAGGGTCTGTCGATCTTATTTATTTTTTTGAAGAACCAACTTTTAGTTTTATCAATTTTTTCAATGGTTTTTTTTTGTTTCGATTTCATTGATTTCCGCTCTGATTTTAATTATTTCTTGCCTTCTACTACCTTTGCTGTTGTTTTGCTCTTCCTTTTCTAGGGTGTTGAAATAAAGTGTGAGTTCATTTATTTGTTGTTTTTTTCTTTTTTTTTTCTGAGGAATGAACTCCAGGCAATGAATTCCCTCTTAAAACTCCTTTCATTGTTTCCCATAGAGTCCGATATGTTGTGTCTTTATTTTCATTTATCTCTAAGAATTTTTTGATTTCCTCCTTTATGTGTTCTGTAACCCATTGATCATTTAGCAACATATTGTTCATTTTCCAGGTGATGCAGGATTTTTCCTTCCTTCTTTTATCATTGATTTCCAGTTTCATTCCATTATGATCAGATAAGATGCATGGTATTATCTCCACACCTTTATATTTACTAAGAGTTGCCCTATGGCATAATATATGATCTATCTTTGAGAAGGATCCATGTGTTGCTGAGAAGAACGTGTATCCACTTGATGATGGTTGATATATTCTATATATGTCGGTTAAGTCTAGGTTATTGATATTGTTATTGAGGTCTATAGTTTCTTTATTCAGCTTTTGTCTGGAGGATCTGTCCAATGGAGAGAGCGTTGTGTTGAAGTCACCCATAATTATTGTGTTGTGGTCTATTTGACTCTTGAACTTGCGGAGAGTTTGTTTTATGAATGTCACAGCATAATTGTTTGGTGCATACATATTGATAATTGTTATGTCTTGTTGGTGGATTGTTCCTTTTAAGAGTATATAGTGTCCTTCTTTATCCCTTTTGATTAACTTAGGTTTGAAGTTGATTTTATTCCATATGAGTATGGCCACACCTGCTTGCTTCCTAGGACCATGTGAGTGGTCTGATTTTTCCCAACACTTCACCTTCAGCCTGTGTATGTCTTTTCATATCATATGAGTCTCCTGAAGGCAGCATATTGTTGGATTTGTTTTTTTAATCCAGGTTACTAGCCTATATCTTTTGATTGGTGAATTTAAGCCATTAACATTTAGGGTTACTATTGATATATGGTTTGTACTTCCAGTCGTGCTTATTTATTTATTTATTTAAATTTGGCTAGTTTTTCCTTTTTGGTTAATTTTTTTCTTCCCTTTACTGAGTTACCTCCCACTGTTAGTTTGGGGTGCTGTTTTTCATTCCTCTTCTTGTAGTGTTTTGCTCAAAATGCCTTGCAGTGCTGGTTTTCTGGCTGCGAATTCTTTTAACTTTTGTTTATCGTGAAATATTTTAATTTTATTGTCAAATCTGAAGCTTAATTTTGCTGGATACAGTATTCTTGGTTAGAATCCATTATTTTTCAGTGTTTGAAATACGTTGTTCCAGGATCTTCTCGCTTTCAACATCTGTAATGAAAAATCAGCCGTTAACCTAATTGGTTTACCCCTGAATGTAATCTGCCTCCTTTCTCTTGTAGCTTTTAATATTCTGTCCTTGTTCTGTATGTTGGATATCTTCAAAATTATGTGTCTTGGAGTTGGTCTATTAAGGTCTTGTATGTTTGGGGTCCTGTAGGCTTACAGGATTTGGCAATCTATTTCATCTTTCATATCTGGGAAGTTTTCTAAGACTATTTTATTCAATAGATTGTTCATTCCTTTGGTTTGAACCTCTACACCTTCTTCTATCCCAATGACTCTCAAGTTTGGTTTTTTAATGACATCCCATCTCTTTGATGGATTGCTCATTGTTTCATAGGATCCTTTCTGTGTTGACTATATTCTCTTCAAGTTGATAAACTTTGTCTTCATTATCTGATGTTCTGACTTCTATTTGATCTAGTCTATTTGTAATATTCTCATTTGAGTTTTTAATTTGGTTTATGGTTTCCTGCATTTCTCGGATTACTGTTTGATTTTTTTTAAAAAATCTCTATCTCCTGGTAGAGGTCATTCTTTGCCATTTGAATTTGCTTATGTAATTCGTTTTCAAAGCATACTTTCATTGTTTGGACTTGCTGTCTAAAGTCTTCTCTAAAATTCCATTCCATCTGAGTTAGGTATGCCTTGAGTTCTTTCCCTGTCCATTTTTCTGATGCCTCTAGGTTCTCCTGTGAAATTAAGTTGTCCTGTATTGTTTGTAATTCTTTTTTCCCTTGTTTTATCCTTGGTGCTCACCTTACTTTCCATCTCTGTTTGACTGCTGTGTTTCTGTTTTCTTCTTTAAATTTCTTTTGGTTTTTATAGTTCCAATATCTCTCCTTTGTGTTGGAAGACAATGTTAAAGTGCGTTTTAACATTTGTTTTCTATTTTTGATGTCAAATTTGTATACGTACCTCACTATATTACATATAGGATTCATCCATGAGTCCCTAAAATTACAAAATATATATTCATAAAACTCACACCTTTCCTCGTGTCAGATTTTGTATACTTTATAAGTTTTGACATATTTTCACAAGCACATTCTTATATGTATTTTCTTTTTCCCATATTAATTTTAATATTCCAGCCCTAACCGTAGCTAAGTACAAAATTTGCTATTACCTGTTCCATACCTCTACATCTAAATCTAATGTGACTTAAATCTATGTACACAAATAAGAATTTTAAAGATATTTTGATTTCTATTTTCAGTTATCAAGTTCAATTTGCATGCATATCACAATATATGATATATAAGCTTCATCCAGGTGTACTCATATTTACAAAAAAATATATTTATAAGATTCTCATTTTAATATTCCCTGTTTCAGATCTTCTATATTTATATGTATTTACACACATATTTTCATACATACTTCCTAATGAATAATCATATTTCCCCATATCTATCTTAATTATCTACCCTTATCCCTAGCTTTTTAGAAAATTTATATTACACTTTTCATATCATTATATCCAAACCTAATGTGATTCAAATTGATATACATGAATATAAAATTTAAAATGTATTTTGACTTCAGTTTTCTATTTTCAATGTTATGTTTGTTTACATATCAAAATATATCATATATAGTGTTCATTCATGCCTTCCCATATTTTTAAATATATATATTTATAGGAGTCACACTTTATATTTCCTGGTGTTAGATTCTGTATATTTATAGAGGTTTTTATGCATAGTTTATAAGTACATTCTTGTGACTATTCACGTTTTCCCATATTAACCTTAGTTCTCTAATCTTATCTCTATTCAGTATAATATTTTATATTATGATTTTCATACCTCTTTATATAAACCTAATGTGAATTAAAGCCACATACATGAATATAAAATTTAAAGTGTATTTTTGACTTCTGTTTTCAATTTTCAATGTTAAATTTGCACACATATCTCAATATTTCACATATAGGATTCATCAATGAATCACCATAGTTACAAAATATATATTTATAGGACTCACACTTTACTCTTTCCTGTGCCAGACCCTGTATGTTTTCACACAGATTTTCACAAGTACATTTTTAAGAATGTTTATATTTCCCCATATTAATTTTAATTTTCTAAGTTAACCTTGGTTCCATTATAAAATTTGATATTACACTTACCATACCTCAGTATATAAACCAAATGTGATTTATAACCATATGAAAGAATATAAAATTTAAAGTGTATTTTGACTACTAATTTCAAATTTTAATGTTAAATTTGCATACATATCACAATATATCACATATAGTATTCATCCTAGCATCCTTACATGTTAGATCTTATCTATTTGTATATGTTTTTACACATATTTTCACAAGCACATTCATATGTATATTTATATTTTTCCATATTAATCTTAATTATTAATCCTAGCTCAGTACAAAATTTCATATTACCCTTTTCATACAAAACATCTAAACCTAATGTGACTTAAACCAATGTACACAATTATGTATTATAAAGTGTATTTTTGACTGGTATTTTTAAGTATCAAAGTTAACTTTACAAACATGTTACAGTATATCACACATAGAATTTATACATGTGTATATATATATATATATATATATATATATATATTTGCAGAATTCATAATTTAATTTTCCCTGTTTTGGATCTTATATAATTATATATGTTTGCCCACATATTTTCCCTCATATGTCCTGATAAATATTCATATTTACCCATATTAATCTTAATTATATAACCCTAACCCTAGTTTAGTACAAAATTTGAGATTACGTTTTCCATACCTTTATATCCAAATGTAGTGTGACTTAAATATATGTCCATGAATATAAATTTTAAGTGTATTTTGAATTTTGTTTTCAATTTTCAATATTAAGTTTGTATACATATCACAATATGTCCTAGTGTATGGACCAGGCTATATGGGCAATGACCAAACAGACTCCATTTTACTTTTAGACTCCATACCATGTAAGAAATGCTTCTCTCATGGGAAAGCCCCACCACAAAACCCTGCCACCGTACCCACTAATAGTTACATAGCATAACATACTTGGCAACACAAAATAGGAATTCTTATACAATGTAAAATATTCTCTTTGCTTTCCATTTTTTTTTTTTTTTGGGCAATGTACCTTGTCAGAGAGTGATTGTCTAGATGTTAGTAACCATTTTCTAACTTGTACTCAACTAGGGTAATTTTGACTCACTTCCCTTCTGCTTGCTTGCTGCTTTGCCAACCTGAAAAGTCGTGTGGAAAATACTAATGTACTCATTGCATTGTCTTGCTTACTGCCCACTCCAGCTTCTGTACCTGCTTGCTTACAGCTACATTAACCTAGATGTAGTTTTTGCCTTTAAATATCTAAAATGTTCAGGCGTGGGGCTGTTTGTTGCAGAGACAGTTATGGATCCTGAAGGGAGCAGTTACTGGCTGGCTCGCTAAATAGACTCTTCAATTTGAAATTGGACAAAACTGGGACTTGGTGTGTTTTCTGAGCAACTTGCCCCGCAACAATAGGTAGGATTAATTTCTGCTTCCCCATACTTACAACATGTATATTTAAAGAACTTGCACTTTAATATATATATAAAACTCACACTTTACTCTTCTTTGTGTCAGGCCTTATATATTTATATACATATTTGCACATATGTTCACAAGCACATTCTTATGTATTATTTATTTTTTTCCATATTTAATCTTAATTTTTGAACCATAACCCTAGGCTCAGTACAAAATTTTATATTAACTCTTTAATACATCTCCATCTAAAGCTAATGTGAATTAAATTCATGTATACAAATATGAAGATTAAAGTGTATTATGACTTCTATTTTCAGTTATCAAAGTTAATTTTTTATACATATCACAATGTATCATATATAGGATTCACCCATATGTCCCCATATTTAATATATATATATTACACACACACACACACACACACACACACACACAGGATATATAATTTAATCTTCCCTGTTCCAGATTTTGTATATTTATATATGTTTTTCCATATATTTTTACAAATTCTTACTTATAAATATTTACATAATTTTATATTAATCTTAATATCTAACCTTAAACCCAGTTAAGTACAAAATTTATATTATCATTTTCATATCATTATATCCAGAGATAATGTGACTGAAATCCATATGCATGTATGTAAAATTTAATTGTATTCTGACTTCTGTTTAAAATTTTCAATATTATGTTTGTATACATATAAAAATATATCATATATAGAATTCATTCCTACCTTCCCATATTTTCAATATATATATTTATAGTTGTCACACTTTATGTGCCCCAGTGTCTGATTGAGTATATTTATTTATATATATTTTCATACATAATTCCACAGGTGCATTCTTGTAAATATTCACATTTCCCCATATTATTCTTAATTCTCTGATTCTAACTTTAGTTCAGTATGTTATTTCATGTCGGGGTCCTGCCCTAGCAGGGTCCATGGAGTCCTGAAGGATAAGTGGCATCCATTGGTGAAAAAGATGAGACAGGAGTCTTTCCTTTGGAGCAATTGAGAGAGAGAGAGAGAGAGAGAGAGAGAGAGAGAGAGAGAGAGCGAGCTCTAATGCAGCTTTCTCTGGGTCATCTTTTACTGCAATTTTTCTCATCATTATGGATTCAGAATACATCATTGATTATACAATTTCAAAACTTTGCCAAGATGTGACATTTCTTAACCATCATTGGGGTATAGAAAAATGTAACATCAATTTACATTTTTTTCAGGATGTGACCTTTAGTTATCAGTTATTAAGGGTACAGAATAATTAATAAAATGTGTCACTAATTTACATTTTTCAGATTTTCCCAAGATGTACTATTTTTCCCAAGATATGCTATTTTCTTATTAACTAATGCCAAACTATATCACCAGAATCTAAGTCTGCTAATCTATCATTAACCTTTAAGTTTAAAGTACACCTGCACTTTATTTCTTATCTAAAATTCCCATCTAAAAAGTTCCCTTAAATCTTATACTTAAAATATCCTAAAATTTACAAACCATTCTTAAAGCATATCAGAAACCCATATAACTAAAAACTTAAGAATTCTAAACCCAAGAATCTAAATAAAATAATATTTCTAACATTATTCTAAAAATATGTCTTATAAAGCTACATTTATTCTACATTATTTCCTACATTTATTCTCATAAAACTGGTTGAGCTGCTTTCTCAAAGAGTTTCTTTGCTTCTTAGTCAAAGTGCACTAGTTCTTATATCTTTGTAATCTCTCTCAGTAAAAAGCAAGTACTAAACATCAGTCCACTTACCGCCAGTATTAACTATACTCATCATAAGTCCCTATGTGAAGTAAAAGAGGGTTTATAGAAAAGAGGAGAATGTATCTTTATATGTATTAGCTTTCCTAAGTGTATAACATAAATTTCCTTAATCAAAAATGAAACTACATATGGTGGGCTTTGTACAAAAGCATAATGATTAGGCTTTCTAAGAGGCCAGAAATATGGGCTTGGGTTCTTAGTTGATATAATGAATGTGGTGCCTAAAATTTCATGATCTTTCAGAGAATGATTGTTGTCCATTATCAGTTTTGTCCTCAATGTACTGAGATAGAGGAGCAGCCTTCTATTTTGTCCTCGATATGCTGAGGGGTAGTAGAACAGCCTTCAAGGAATGAACCACATGTTACATTCTAGCCATCTGAAATTTAATTTGGTTTAGCATTTAACATACTCATGCCTCCTTATAGGAACATGAGCATGAAAAGGAAAAGACCCAATTACATAAAAAAGGGTCTTATACTTTCAGTTTCCCACCAACCAGCATGGCTTTGCCAGCATTCATCCTCACTGTGACCTTGTCAAGACAGTGGGAGAGTGGCTTTGCCAGCACTTATCTTCACTGTGACCTTGTCAAGATAGGAGAGGGGGATCACATTCACTAATTTCATATAACACTTTTCATACCTCTGTATATAAACCCAAAGTGACTTAAATCCAGATACACAAATATGAAATTGAAGGTGTATTTTGACATCTTTAATTTTCAAAAATGTTAAATTTTTATACATATCACAATATTTCATATAGAATTCATCTATGTATCTGCATATTTACAAAATTTATATTGATAAGACTCATATTTTACTCTTTCCTGTGTCAGATTCTAAATGTTTTCACATAAATTTTCACTAGTACATTCTTATGGGGATGATTATGAAATGAAGAAGTCTCTGGACATGGGTGACCTACCCAAGTTGAACCAAGAAGAAAAATAAAACAACAAAACAAACCTGAAGGATTGTTCAACATACACAAATCAATAAAAATATCCACTTCCAGAAGAACAAAAATTATATGAGGCAAGAGAAAGAAAGAACACTGAATTTGAAAAGGAAGAAATTATACATGTTTACAAATGATGGTATTCTGTAAGTAAAAAGCCTAAATATGTCATTAAAAATGTATTAGAACCAAACAGTAAAGTTGTAAAACAAAAATGCACAAAATATAATTTATATATATATATATATCATAAAGGACTTGCTAAAAAAGAAACTAAGAAAACAAGTCTATGGGGGCTGGGGATGTGGCTCAAGCAGTAGCACGCTCGCCTGGCATGCGTGCAGCCCAGGTTTGATCCTCAGCACCACATACAAACAAAGATGTTGTGTCTGCCAAAAATTAAAAAAATAAATATTAAAAAATTCTCTCTGTCTCTCAAAAAAAAAAGAAAAGAAAAAGAAAACAAGTCTATTTACAAACTATCAAATATATAAAGTACTTGATAATAAACCAACCAAGAAAGTGAAAGGTCTGTATAAAATATTATATAGAACATTGATGTAAAAACTATAAAACCCACAAAAATAATATATCCCATGTTCATAGGTTGAAAGAATTTAATATTGCTAAAATAATCATATTACCAAAAGAAATCTCTGTTTTTTATTTCACCAAATATATACATTAATCTGAAAACTCATAGGGAACAACAAAAGACCCGTAATAGCCAAAGTGGAGGAAACCTGGAAGCATCATAATAACTGACTTCAAAAATTGAATACAGAGCTATAGAAAAAAGAGCAACATGGTATTGTCATCAAAACAGTCACTGAGACAAGGAACAGGATAGAGAACCCAGAAGTTAATGAATGCTCCTAGAGCCAACAAATTTTTCACAAAAGCCTCAAGAATATGCAGTGGATGAATGATAACCTCAGGTGACTCTTATCAATAGGTAGAAACAAAAGTCAGTTTGACTCGCTTCATCTTAAACCCCTAGCAAAAACAATTAAAACCAAAACATAGCCATTCCTGTGCATTTAAAAGATACATCATAGTAGTTAAAAATAACTCAAGATGTATAATTATATTAGCCCCCAAAATAAGTAAGACTGGAGGTTACAAAGAGAGCTTCTTAAAAAGGAATGCCTGATAAGTATCAAGTGAAACTTGCCAAGTCAAAAGTTTTGTTCTGTTTAAGGTCAGAGGTCTTCCTAAACTCCTACACAGGTAGAATAAACATTTACTATTATAATTTACTATCTAACCCTAAGTAACAGAAATAAAGGGTTCTGTACTAGACATGGAAGTCATACCAGTAAAAATTTTACAAGATCAGATGACATTGAATAGCTTAACTACATCTCATGGGAGTGGACATCTGCAACATTAAAAATTAAATGTTGTG
The DNA here is from genome assembly GCF_045843805.1 of Urocitellus parryii. Classification (NCBI taxonomy): domain Eukaryota; kingdom Metazoa; phylum Chordata; class Mammalia; order Rodentia; family Sciuridae; genus Urocitellus; species Urocitellus parryii. The sequence continues at coordinate 130,214,684 of NC_135538.1, read as the reverse complement.
TTTACATTCCTGATAATTCTAAAAATGTTAATGATTTATATTCCTATATAAAGGCCTTCTCCACTCTGGCCTTATTATGGGGAAAGCTTCTCAGTCCTCACCTCCTGGTGAGAAAATATTAACTTCTTTCATCTTCATGACATGTCCAGAGGCTGCAATATTGTTTTTTAGAACACATTTTTGTTTCTCTCTCATAGAAGCACCCATCCCCAGAGGACTTTACAACCTGCTCTTCCCAACCAGATTTCAATCCAACCTGACTTCTAAAAGGGAACAACAAACTTCTTGCCATTTCTCACATCACTCCCTCTCAGTTCTGAAGCAGCCAGAACAGACATCATCCCTTCTCCTTACAGTAGTAGAAAGTTTCCAAAATTAGAAAGGGGGGAATAAAACCTGAATTAGATGGACAGACAGTATAGATAGGTAAGTTGAATCAGGTTGGATCAAGGAGGCCAATTTTGAGTAATTCTGGAAAGTTAGAGACTGTCCCCTAAGGGATTAAAATTTTTTCAACCTATCAAAGATTTGAAAGGGACACACAAGAAAAGGGGTGAATGATGAACCCAGCCTAATTTTATTAAATGATTGGGAGCCATCTTGTCACAAAATCATGAAAATTTCCTTTCTGTTTTATTATAAAATACTGAGATTTCTAAACTTGTTTGGAATTTCTGCCTGTGTCTTTAACTCACCCATGCCTGGCTTTCCTGGCTTTCCCTGACCAGAAAATAATCCTCTCTAAAATCTTAGTGGTGTCTCATAAATCCTGGCTCCCCTTGACCAGATAACAACCCTCTCTGAAACCTCAGCAGTGCCTCATAAAACCTGGCTCCCCTTGATCAGATAACAACCCTCTCTGAAACCTCAGTGGTGCCTCATAAATTCTGATATTGAGATCTGAATTTACTCCCTACCTTAAAATAGCATGCCATGATCATTAACCTACTGTTGACTCTTATATTATACTTGTCAAAATCCTGTTAGCTGTAAGTTCTCAGGACTTCCCTTTGCAACCTTTTGTGCTATAAAACCTTGTTCCTGGAGAGCTGGGGTGCTGTTTTCTGGCCCAGGTTTCAGGTGAGATAGTCACTGGCCAACTTTTATGTATACATTACCAGCTTCCTTTAATTTGATTTAAAATTGGAGTTGGTGGTCTTTTCTTGTGTCATAGTTCAACATTAGGAATAACAATATATATATATATATAATTTTGTAAGATCTATAGAGGGACAAATAAGAAAATAATTTTGAATATCTTTTTATGCTGTGCTTAATCAGATTCTAAATATTTTGAGAGAGAGAGAGAGAGAGAGAGAGAGAGAGAGAGAGAGAGAGAGAGAGAACACATTCTATTTGCATACAGTCTGAATCTTGTAGATACTAAATACTAAAATTGCCCAGGAGTGGACATTGGACTTAATGGAGTCAATAGTTCAGAAAATGATGGGCCTGAGGCAGAACCTCAGAAGCCAGTGCTTTGGTGAAGTGTCTAATTGTCTCAAAGTAACCTGATAAGAGTGTTAGAGACTTTACTTTTTAAATACAGCCTTTGCTGCACTGTGGCTCATTTTAAAGTGAACCCATTTCTTTTCTTTCTTTCTTTCTTTTTCTTTTTTACTCTTCTCCCTCTCTACCTCCTTAACCTGTGGGCATGGAATCAGGGAACAGGGTTACATTGCTTTCCCCATCTTAGGCCCAGCTATCTGTGTTTGAGCACACACTGATGGTAGAAGCCAAGTAATTCAGCCTTCAGGGGTGTCTCCAGAGGAGTGGCTATCTCCCAAATTAACAATGAGTCAAAACCCACCATGGGAAACACCTGAAATACATCACTTCTTCAAAAGTCCTCTCTTCTCCTGGAAGGGCAATATCACAGACTTAGGACAAGAGTCCTGTGCATGTCTCCTTTGTGGAAAATGATATTCCTACAAAACAGCACCTCCCCCAAAACATAAAATTTGCAGCTCATGATGATGGAGGGGGAAACAAGCCAAGCATTAACTTCCCAGTTAATTCCTTACCAATAACAATGGGCCCTGAAGGAAAGGAGTGGATACTGAATGTTTGGCTCTGAACTTTGACCTTCCCACATTGCAAGTTAGTCTTAAATGGACACTATAAATATTGAAACTTCTGGAGACAACAAACTCCAGAGAAGAAAAATTTAAGTACTCATTCCTCAGGATCTGTTCTCCCATCTCTCTAAGTAACAATGAGTTTCAACCCTTTTAAAACTGCTTTTCTAAGTCAAAGTTTTAACCTACAAAATTAGCCCCTGACTGTCTTGAGAGGCATGACCAGAGTTTCCAATGATTACTCCATCTCCATTGTATGCTATAAACCAAAAATCCTCTCTTGATCAATGACCATTTTCGCATCCAGAAAATGAGCCTTTATGGTGCCCAAGTCTGCAAATAAATAAATGGTTTCCCTGTAGATCTGCATCCATCATTTGTGCTTACAATTATTTTCCCAGAGCAAATACAAAAATCCATCCAAATCTGAGGTGATTCAGATCAAACTCATCAGTTATGCTAGTGGTTTCTGGCCATCTGAGGTGTTCTTGGCCATGTATGGAAGAACAGCAGTACAAAAATTTTGCACACAAGTCCCAAAAGGTGGGGAAAGAATTATGTATTTCATACTTTTTCTAAGTTGTTGTCCAAGAACCTTGAGTGCCCTTTCCACTAATGGGTCCAGTGGTTTTTTAAAATATTGAAACCAGAATTAGACAGGCAGTCAGGATAGATAGATAAATTGAGTCAGGTCAGATCAAGGAGGCCAATTTTGAGCGAGGTATGTAAGTTGGAGACTGTCCCCTGTGGGATTGAAACGTGTAATTCTTCAGAGCCCTTCCTCCAACCTTTTCAAGAACCTGTCCGTGCTTCAACCTGTTGCTAAGGTAACTTGTCCCAGGAATTGCCCCTCCCTTCATGGATTTATAAGATTGTTAATTAATGTGTCCTGAGCTGTTCCATCTGGCCCTTCTCCCTTCAACCCAACTGTTTCCCACATTTTGCCATCCCACTGAGCATTCCTAGGCCTAGTCACGTATGAAGAAAGGAGAGAGATGAGGGAAAGAGGGCAGGAGAACAAAGGAAGCCTAGAACATATAAAAAGGGCAGAACACCTCTCTTCTTGGGATACCAGGATATCCCTTTTTAAATAAACCCTGCTTTATATGCATGCCTCGGTGTGCTTCTCTAATGTTTAAACTTCAACATGTGAGGAAGCAGAACTCATCACCAATAACTGGTGGTATCAATATCAGCCATTTTCTTGAAAAACTCTATGACGATAACTTCCTGCTATGATGAGCCATTCCACTTACAGCTGAAGTTCTGCTTGTCTTCTGCTTTCAGATCTTTGTGCCCTCCTGAGCTCTTGGTGTTTCTACCTGGGTTCAGGTATTGCTTTCTAAAGACTCCTTCTCTTAAAACTCATTCAACTTTATCATTCCAATGCACTTCTCTACTGTCCCTGTGCCTCCTGCCATGCAGGTCACACAGCTGCTGCCCTTTTACTACGATAACGGCCACTGTGTGCTCATTCCCCAAATAGGAGAACCTATTCAGATTTTCATATGTCAATTCTGGGGATAACACCTTATTTATGTGAGAGAAACTCTACAAAAGGCTCCACTGACAGTGAGAGGCATCAGTTACTGAGAGACACGGGAATGAGGCACACTGGGGTGGACATTCCTAACTTTCCCTGGATCAGAAGTCTCTTTTTGGGTTGGGGTTGTGGCTCATTGGTAGAGAGTGTGCCCAGCACATGGGAGGCACTGGGTTCCATCTTCATCACAACATAAGAATCAACCAACTAACCAATCAATCAATCAGTACAACAGACATATCTAAAAATCTCTTTCTCAGCACAGATTATTCAGGGAAAGAAATACACCACCATCAAATGCACCTATTTTGTAATACCTTAATATTATCATCTAATATATGAAGATAATAATTTCTCTGTAAGCAGCTATTTAACTGCATTTTAAATGACATCTGCTGTCTCCTTTGTCTTCAATCATCTATTCTTAGGGTAAAGTTTTGCTTTTATTTATAAGTTGTGATAGATGGGAATACAACTCTAAAAAACCCCAGCATTACTATTAGCTACTAAAACTGCTGAATAAATGCATACATTTTCTAGTTATCATATATAGAAATCATAAATTATAAATCATTCATTTAGAAGATTAATAGCAATACATTTTGTTAGCTGTGTGGGAGACCTTGCCTTTTGGTTTTATTCTCCTCCATCAGGCTTCTCCCTGATCCAGTTAAGTTTTTGTCTCACAAGGAAAACATCAGGGAATCCCTTACTCCTCCCCCTCCTCCTGGAAAGGCGCCAAGCTGAAGGGTGCCAAAATCAAAAGTTTTCTCAACCAATCCCTGTGGACACAGTGTCCTCTCATCCTTCCTGAGTCACCCTGCCAATCAGCACCCGCCAAGTTGCCAAGCTGCCAAGCAATCCTTCTTAAGCTGAAGCTTGCAGGCTCATGCTCTCTGCTCCCTTCCTCTCCTTTCTGCCATTCTCTGCTTCTCATTTTCTGCTCTCTTCCTCTCTTTTTTTCCTCTTTGGGTGCCCTTCCCTGCCTCCCCCAGTAAATTTCTTGGTCTCAGGTGAATCACCCGCCTTTCAATTTTTACAAAATATTCCTATTTTTACCATGTAAATCAGGCTCCAACGTGGCTTAGATGGCACTGGCCTGTCCTCAGCTCACTGAGTTCAGCCACCTGTATCTTCTGGTACATTTGAAGCAAGGATGAAAGACAGGCTATCAGTGTAGGTAAGTAATCAGGATGAATTGCAAAAATGCAGGCTGGTTTAGGTCTGGGAAGTTGGAGACCACCCCTGGGAGATTGAAATGTTAATGCCTCCAGAGCCTTTTCTTCATCCTTTCCTAGATAACTTGCTCTGGCTCCAACCTGTTGCTAAGGTAATCTGCCCAGGTCTACTTCTGGAAAATCCTTAGAAGCACTGAAATCCTTTTCTCTTTTTCCTCCTTTACCCAATAGAATAAAAACAATTTATTTAACGAGATATAATTTAAGGTAAAGATTGTTTGCATAGACATAAATAAATCATCCATAACGTTCTTTGTTATTGGAACAAAAATCTCTTTAATAAACTGTGTGGGCTGGGGATGTGGCTCAAGCGGTAGCGCGCTCGCCTGGCATGCGTGCGGCCCGGGTTCGATCCTCAGCACCACATACCAACAAAGATGTTGTGTCCGCCGAGAACTAAAAAATAAATAATAAAAATTCTCTCTCTCTCTCTCTCTCTCTCTCTCTCTCCTCTCTCACTCTCTCTTAAAAAAAAAAAATAAACTGTGTGTATTTTCTAAGAAGTAATGCTGGGTGTGGTGGTGCACTCCTGTAATCCCAGTAATTAGGGAGCTGAGGCAAGAGGATCACAAGTATGAGTTCAGTCTCAGTAACTTATTGAGGCCCTAAGAAATTTAGTAACACCATCTCAGAATGAAGGGCTTGGATGAGGGCAGAAGTTATGTACCCCAAGAATCAATCCTTTGTAACCACCATGATTTTTTTAAAAAAAACACAGAACTAGAATATTAGGTCAATCTTATTTTTATTTCTCATTTATATAAATTGATCAAAAAGGATTTTCAGAAAAGTGTAATATTGGTTAAACTTAAAGAACAACTGGAAAATTTCAGTTTTAGAAATAATTTGAGAGGCATTCAGATGCAGATTTCATATTGGTCTCATAGAGAAGATATGATTTTTATCTCCCTGGGGATGGCTAAACCACAAGTGGCCTCCTTTATTGAAGTTTGTAAAAAAAAATTATTTTTCTCTCACCATGAAATACAGGATAGAAGTCATTTCACACATTAAACATCAGAATGGCTTTTATGTTGTTGTTCAATAATACATTTATTTGAACAAGATCAATGAAAACAAGCAGCTGTGGTTTTGTAAAAAAAAAAAAAAAAATCTGCATAGGCCATGAAAGGCACTGTAGACAATTATTAGCAGCAAAGACTTTCACAGTATGATCCTTTTAACATGAGACATCAAAAAGTCAGTTCTATTTGAACAGACTTCAATGGAATGCAAAATATTACCAGACTTTCTTTTTTTAAATCTCACTAATTTACTTAAGGCCTGGCTTAAGTTGCTGAGGCTGGCTTTGAACTATCATTTTGCCTCAGCTCCTGGGTGCTGGTATTGCAGGAGTGGTCAACACACCTGGCTCCCAGCCCTTATTTTCTCTATTTTATATTGAGACATGGGTGTCACTAAGTTGCATAGGGTCTAACTATGTTGCTGAGGCTGGCTTTGAACTCATGATCTCATGCTTCAGATTTGCAAACTGTTGGGATAACAGGCATGCACCACTGTGCCCAGCCTCTATTTTTATACCTTTTACAAATGTTTTTTAAAAAGTGCTTAAAAACTCAAATACTTTAATACAATTTCAGAAAAGCCTAATGAAATATTACTGACACTTATTCTATATTTTTATTTTATGTTTTGTTTTGAAATGTGGTCTCAATCTATTGCCCAGGCTGCCTCAAATTTGTAATTCTTGATTCTAATTAGCTAGGATTATGGACAGATAACATAATCCTCAGCCAACTTAATTTTTTTTCAAAATACCTATATGAAAGGAAAAAAAATATTTAATATACATATTAGAGCATATTACATAATAACGTTAATGTCCAAATGCAATACTTGAACATGGCTTGTAGCTTGTCAGAGAATTAGAGAAATGGCATAAATATATAAAGCATTTACTGAGTGCCCAAATGCAGTGGCACATACCTGTAATCCCAGCAGCTTGGGAGGCTGAGGCAGGAGGATCATGAGTTCAAAGCCAGGCTTAGCAACTTGGTGAGACCCCGTCTTTAAATAAAGTATAAAAGGGATAGGGATGTGGCTCAGTGGTTAAACTCCTCTGAATTCAATGCCCAACACAAATCAAAGTAAGCATTCCCTGCTTCCAGGTACCTCGCACATACTGACCCCCATAGTGCATTTGCTTATTTGATTCATAAAAGATCCATATTTCCTAATTAAAATTATTACTCTTATTTAACATATGAGAAAACAGAACTGAGAGGTTTAATTTTCTGCCCAAAGAAAATTAAGAAAATTAAGAAAAAGAATTGAGATTAATGTTGAGCTAGCCTATTTCTAGAACTCACATTCCACACCATCATTCCTTGGAGTTTAATGTACAGATCAGGAACTCTTGAAAAAATCTGATCTTGATTCAGTAGGCCTGAGGATTGAACCTGAGATTCCGCATGTCTGATAATTCCCCAGGTTACAGTATGCTGCTGGTCCCTGCAGCACACTTGGGATAACAAAAATCTACACCACCAAGCTGGGCATGGTGGTCCGTGCCTGTAATGCCAGTGGCTCTTGAGGCTGAGATAAGAGGATTGTGAATTTAAAGCCAGCCTCAGCAATTGAAGAGTTTCTAAGCAACTCAGTGAGACCCTGACTCTAAATAAAATATTTAAATTTGGGCTGGGACTGTGACTCAGTAGTTAAGCATCCCTGGGTTTAATACCTGGAATAATTTTTTTAAAAAAATTTATTCCAAGAGATTTACTTTTTGCATTGTCAGATTGATGTGTTCTCATGTGTGACTTGAAATGTATTTAAATGTACCTAAAACAGTTTGCAAGCATTTTCTAATTCAGTGAATGGCACCACAAGTATATTCCATGGGATTTGGTTATTTGAATAATGATGAGAATGTCACCAATAAAATAACCCAACTGTAAAATATTTTCTAGATGGTCCTCTCAGCAGGTTATAGTGCTTGACTCAATCATGTCACAGGTGCCATTTAATTTATGTAAGACAGAAGCTTGCCACTTCATCCACAGTTTAAGAACTTGGCACTGAATTTGAAGATTAGATCACTTATCATTTTGGATTGTCTTTTAAATGAAATTCTTGTTTTTCCAACATTTTACCTCTAATAATAAATCAGCAAAATATCAATTTACAAAAACAATACTGGATGAAATTTCTTCAACTTTCAGTCAAACAATAAAGTAAGTAAAGATAGTTTGCCTTTAAGGAGATCACCTTTTAAATTGACACCATGCCTTTCATTTCTATACTATACAGCTGTGACATTTATGGGCACATTTATTGGATAAAAGCTGGATAAAACTGGGCTCTACCTGGCACAAATGTGATAATCCTCATTTACTTTTACAAAGAGAAAATTATTTCTCTTAATGGTAGAGAGACTTGCCTAATATCAGTGGCCAATAGATGGAAGAGCTAGTGTCATTTACATAAGATATCTCTAGAACACTACACGTTATCTTGAATTAAAAGGAATCCATGACTAGTTCAATATAGCAGCTTTTTAAAAATTTTTCTTTATGCTGGCAATTGAACCCTGGGGAGATTTACCATTGAGACACATACCAAGCCCATTTTATTTTTGCTGGGGCCACCCTTGACTGTAGGATCCTCTGCAGGCTTCCAAATCTTTAGGATTATGTTAGCACATCACTGCGCCTGGCCAAATGCTATAAAACTTCCCCCAACAACAGTTTCTTTTCTTTTTCTTTTTTTTTTAGTTCAAGATTCTGAGAGGTTTTAGTTCATTTGTCTAAAATGGAGAGAAATCTAGAATCTTTAATGTTGTAATCCATGCCTATTTTGACTTCTATTTTCAATTTTAAATGTTACATTTGCATACATATAACAATTTATCATATATACTATTCATCCATGGGCCACCATATTTACAAAATATAAATTCAGAGTACTCACATTTACTCTTCCCTATGTCTGATTGTCTATATTCACATATGCTTTAACACATGCTGTCACATGTACATTCTTATGGATATTTATATTTCCCCATATTAATCTTAATTCCCTAATCTTAACCCTAGATCTGTACAAAAGTTGGTATTACCATTACCAAAACTGTATATCTAAAACTAATGTGATGTAAATTGATGTACATAAATATGAATTTTGAATAGTATTTTAACTTCTATTTTCAATGTTTAATTTGCATAGATATCACAACATATCATGTATAGGATTCATGCTTGCATCCCCATATTTACAAAATATATATTCATTGGAATCACCTTTTACTCTTCCCAGTGTCTGATCCTGTAAATTTATATGAATTCTTGTATAATTTTACTGGTATGTTCTTATGAATATTAATATTTCCAATTATTATTCTTAATTCTTGAACATTTACTTTTTCTCAAAACATATTTTGATATTACCTTTATATATCTCTATATCTAAGCATAATATGACTTAAATTCATGTGCATGAGTATAGATTTTAAAGTTTTTTTTTCTATTTTTTGTTAAGTTTGCATACTTATGAACACAATCACACAATATCCTATATAAATTTATTCAATCATCCTTATATTGACAAAATATATATTCATTGATTTAACAATTACTCTTCCCTCTGTCCAATCCTATATATTCCTATATGTTTTCACACATATTTTCACAAGTACATTGATATAAATATATATATTTTCCTACATTAATCTTAAGTTTCTAACCTTAAAACTTGTTCAGTAGATACTTGGATATTACCCTTTCTATACACCTATACCTTAAGCTAATATGACTTAAATTCATGTACACTAATAAAAATTTTAATGTGTATTTTGAATTCTATTTTCAATGCTAAATTTGTATACATATCACAATATATGATAGGATTCATTCATATGTTCCTATATTTAAAAAAGTATATTTATAAGACTTACAATTTATTATTCCCTGTGTTAGACCCTTTATATTTTTATGTTTTCATAAATATTTTTACAAATTCATTCCAATGAATATTCATTTTTCTCCATAATAATCTTAATTTTCTAACTGTAATCCTAGATTACTACAAAATTTCACATTACATTTTCTATAACTCTCTATATAATTATAATTTGACATTAATCAATGAACACAAATATAAATTTTAAAGTGTACTTTAACATTTATTTTCTATTTCAATGTGAAATTTTCATATATATATATATCACAATATATTATATGTAGGATTCATTTAAAATACCCATATTTACAAAATATATATTTATAGGATTTACATTTTATCTTGCCTGTCAGATCTTGTATATTTATGTTTTTGCAAGTACATTTTATGAACATTCACATTTTTCCATATTAATGTTAATTTTTTAACCATAACCGTAGCTCAGTAAAATTTTGACATTATTCTGACCAAACCTGTGTATATAAAACTAAGGTGAGTTATATCCATATACACAATTACAAATTTTAAAATGTATTTTGACAATTATATTCTACTTCCACCCTTAAATTTGCATACATATAACAATATATCACATACAGGATTTGTTCATGTATCCCCTTATTTACAAAATGTATATTCAAAGGACTTACGCTTTACTCTTCACTGTGTTTGTTCCCATATATTTTACAATATTTTCACAGGCAAATTCTTATGAATATTCCTATATTTCCATATTAATCTTAATTCTATAAATCTAACCCCAGTTTAGTACATAATTTTATATTACATATTCCTTACTTCTACATATAAACCTAATGTGAACTAAATCCGTGTACAGGAATATGAAATTTAAAATGTATTTTGACTTCTACTTTCAATACCTAATGTTAGAATTGCACGCATACAAAATACATTATATATAGAATTCATCCTGACATCCCAATATTTGTGAAAAGTGTATTTATACAACTCACCTTTTTTTTTTTCTTTTTTTGTGTCAGATCCTGTGTATTTATGTTTTTACCATTATTTTCACAAGCATGTTCTTATGTATATTCATATTTTCCCATATTAATCTTAATTCTCTAATCATAACCTTAGCTCAGAACAAAATTTGATGTTACACTTTTTTATACCTCTATATCTAAACTAAATGTGATTTTAATTTACGTATATGTAGAATGTGAGTTCTAAAATTTATTTTGGGAGTTTGAACTCAAAATGTGAGAACTTTCCAAAAAAATGGAAAGACTGCAGAATCTGATGGGCACCTTTACACATGATAAATTCACTCTGATACTTTTGCTCATATCCCTCCATTTGTAATATGTTTCACTTTTTATCTCTAGGTGAACAATTTCTGTGCAAAGACCAATTGGAATATCATTTTAAAAATTAATCTGCCTGGCTCATACTCATCTGAATTTTCTTATGACATTATAAACATTTATTTTATCTTTATTTCTTTAATAAAACAATATCATAGCAAAAAAAATTTACGTATATGTATATAAAATTTAAAGTGTATTTTGACAGGTTTTTATATTTTGAGTGTTAAAGTTGCATACATATCACAATACATCACATGTTCATTTCATCTTTCTGTCCCTATATTTACAAAATATATATTCATAGGATCCACACGTTAGTCTTTCTTGTGTCAGGTCCTGTATATTTATATGTTTTACACATATTTTCACAAGTATATTTCTATAAATTTTTGTTTCCTCATCTTAACCCTACCTCAGTCAAAAAGATTATACTACCCCTTCCATACCTCTTTATATAAAACTACTGTCATTTAAATCCATGTACATTAATATAAATTTTAAAATATATTTTGACTTCTCTGTTCAACTTTCAATGTTTTATTTGCATACACATCACTGTGTGTGTGTATTTCATTTATCAATCCCCAATTTACAAAATATATACTTATATGACTAACAATATAATATTTCCTGTGCTTATCCTGTATAATTATATGTTGTCACAATTACATTGTTACAAATATTGATTTTTACCCATATTAACCTTAATCTGAAAACCTACCCTTAGTTCAGTGGAATATTTGATATTACTCTTAACATACTTCTGTATATAAACCTAAGGTGATTTAAATCCATGTACATGAGTATAAATTTTAAACTATTTTGATTTTAACTTTATATTTTCAATGATAAATTTGCATACATATAAAAATATATCACAGCATTCATCCATGTGTCCTCATCTATACAAAATATATATTAAAAAACTTACAATTTACTCTTCCTTTTTCAGGTCCTGTATATTTATATATATATTTTTTTTTTAAAGAGAGAGGAGAGGAGAGAGAGAGAGAGAGAGAGAGAGAGAGAGAGAGAGAGAGAGAGAGAGAGAGAGAGAATTTTTTAATATTTATTTTTTAGTTCTCTGCGGACACAACATCTTTGTTGGTATGTGGTGCTGAGGATCGAACCCGGGCCGCACGCATGCCAGGCGAGGGCGCTACCGCTTAAGCCACATCCCAGCCCAATTTATATATGTTTTTACATATATTTTCAAAATCACATTCTTACATATATTCATATTTTGCCATATTAAATTTAATTCTTAAAACCTAATCCCAGGTCCATACCTCTATATCTAAACCTATTTTGACATAAATACATGTACATTAATATGAATTTTGAATAATATTTTGAATTGTATTTTCAATTTTCAATGTTCAATTTACATAGATATCACAATATAGCATATATAGGTTTAATCTATACATCCTCAAATTTACAATATATATATTCATTGGATTCACCTTTTAGTATTCTTAGTGTTTGACTTTGTATATTTATATATATTTTCTCACATATTTTTACTGGTACACATATGAATATTCATAATTACAATTATTAATCTTAATTCTCTAACATTTACCATTTCTCAAAACATATTTTGATATTACTTTTACATGCCTCTATATCTAATCCTAATGTGACTTAAATTAATGTATGTGAATATAAATTTTAATTTTTTTTTCTATTTTTTAATATGAAATTTGCATACATATCACACAATATACTATATAGGATTCATTCAATCATCCCCATATTAACAAAATATATATTCATAGGTATCAAAGTTACTCTTTTCTATTTCTGATTTTGTATATTCATATATGTTTTCACACATATGTTCACAAGTATATTGTTATAAGTATTAATATTTTCCTACATTAATCTTAATTTACTAACCTTTAACTACCTCAGTACAAATTTGATATCACTCTTTCCATACTTCTATAACTTAAGCTAATCTGACTTAAATTCATGTACACTAATACAAATTTTATGTGTATTTTGAGTTCTATTTTCAATTTTCAATGTTAAATTTTTATAGATATCAAAATATATCATGGATAGGATTCATCCATATGTCCCTATATTTAAAAAAGTATATTCACAAGATTCATATTTACTATTTCCTGTGTAAACTCTGTATATTTATATATTTTTCATAAATATTTTCACAAATCCATTCCTATGAATATTCATATTTCCCCATATTAATCTTAATTCTCTAACAATAATCCTAGCTTAGAACAAAATTTGATATTACTGTTTCCATAAATCTCTATATAATCATAATTTGATATAAATTGATTACACAAAAATAAATGTTAAAGTGTACTTTAACATTTATTTTATATTTTCAATGCAAATTTTTCATATATCGCAATATATCATATATAGGATTCATTTAACATTCCCATATTTATAATACATACATGTATAGGATTCATACTTTACTCTTCCCTGGGTTAGATCTTGTACATTTATATGTTTGTATGCATAATTACACAACAATATTCTTATGAATATTCACATTTCCCCATATTAATCTTAATTCTCAAATCCTAACCCTATTTAAGTACAGTATTTGATATTATGCTTTCCATACCTTTTTATAAAAACCTAATGTGATTTATATACATGTACAAGAATTAGAATTTCAAAATATTTTGACATTTATTTATTGTTTACAATGCTAGTTCAATGCATATCAAAATATATTATATGTAGGTTCCATCCATGAACCCCCATATTTACAAAATTCATAGGACTCACACTCTTCCATTGTTCAGATCCTGTATGTTTATATACATTTTTACACATATTTTTACAAGCAAATTCTTATGTATATTCATATTTATTCATTTAATTTTAATTCTCTAACCCTAAACCTAGTCAGTACAAAATTTGATATTACCCCTTCCATACCTCTACACCTAAACCTAATGTGACTTAAATTCATGTACATAAATATAAATTATAAATTGTATTCTGACTTCTGTATTAATATTCAATGTTAAATTTGTATATATATCACAATATTTCTATATAAAATTCATCAATGCATCATCATATAAACACAATATATATTTACAGGACTCTAACTTTATTATTCCCTGTGGTAGATCCTGTATGTTTATATGCATTTCACACATATTTTCACAAGTACATTCTTATGAATATTCATATTTCACCATATTAATTTAATACTGTTATCCTAACCATAGCTCTGTATAAAATTTGATATTATTTTTTACCATAAATCTGTATATAAATCTAATGAGTTATATCCATATACTCAAATCTAAATTTTAAGGTGCATTTTGACATTTATTTTTTATTTTCAATGTTAAAATTTATATACATATCACACACCCATGTGTCTTCCCAAAATATATATTCAATATGCACTTACATTCAAAATATATACATAGTGAAATGTATGTAAATTTAACATTGAAAATTGAAAACAGAAGTCAAAGTATATTTGAAATTCATATTTATGTACATGGATTTAAGTGATTAGTTTTGTATAAAAAGGCATGAAAGGGTAGTATAAAATTTTGTGTCAATGTAGGTTAGCTTAGGGAATTGAGATTAATATGTGAAAATATGAATATTCATGAGAATGTACTTCTGAAGTTATGTGTGAAAACATATATAAATCTACAGGAACCAATGCAAAATGAATAATGTGTGAATTATTCAATAGCCTATGAATATATATTATGTAAATAACAGGACACATATATGACATCTACATATGATATATTTTGATATGTATCCAAAATTAATATTGAAAATAGAAAATAAATGTCAAAATACACTTTAAAATTAATATTTTTGTATATAGATGTAACTCATATTAGTTTTATATACAGAGTATGTTAAGGGTAATATTAAATTTTGTACTGATCTTGGGTTAGGTTAAGAGAATTAAGATTGATATGGAGAAATATAAATATTTATAAATGTACTTGTGAAAATATGTATAAATATACAGGATCTGACACATGGGAGAGTAAAGTATGGTTCCTCTGCATATATAATTTGTAAATATGGAAATGCATTGATGAATCCTACCTATGATATATTCTGATATGTATGTAAATTTAACATTGAAATTAAAACCAGAAATTAAAATTTATTTTAAAATTTATATTTATATTTATGTATATGGATTTAGGTCAAAATAGATTTAGATATAGAGGTATGGAAAGGGTAATATCAGGGCTGGGGATGTGGCTCAAGCGGTAGCGCACTCGCCTGGTATGTGTGCGGCCCAGGTTCGGTCCTCAGCACCACATACAAACAAAGATGTTGTGTCTGCTGAAAACTAAAAAATAAATATTAAAAAAAGAAAGGGTAATATCAAATTTTGTAGTGAGCTAGGATTAATTTTTGAAAATTAAGTTTAATATGGCAATATATGAATATACATAAGAATGTGCTTGTGAAAATATATGTAAGAACATATATAAATATACAGGATCTGACAAAAGGAAGAATAAAGTGTGAGTTTTTTAAATATATATTTTGTACATATGAGGACACATGGATGAATGCTATCTGTGATATATTTTTATCTGTATGCAAATTTATATTGAAAATATAAAATTAACATCAAATAGAGTTTAAAATTTATACTCATGTATACGGATATAACTTACCTTTAGTTTATATACAGAGGTATTATAAGAACAATATCAAATATTCAACTGAACTAGGGGTAGGTTTTCAGAATTAAGGTTAATGTGGGGAAATATCAATATTTATAACAATGTTTCATTGAAATCAAACTGGAAAAGCTTTTCAAAAAACTCTTTTGAAGTGCTCATTCCCTCTTGCAATAAGTTTGGGTTTACCAATGACATAGATGGATCAAAATTGAAACCTTTCATGTAAACTCTAAAACAATAGTGTTTCAACCAGGGAGAATCCCTAATGTGCTCACTGAGAAGTGGGTCCCTGAAACTTGAAGCTGCTTGATTACCTGCTTCAATTCTGCTCTTTCTAGCTGTTGTCAGAAGCACATTCAGAGCACAGGAGCACAGTTCAGACTCTGTGTCCAGAGTCTCCTAGGAAGAATTGCAATGTGCTGCCAATGTGTGTGAGTACATTTTGGACTCACACACATCAATGTTTATAGCAGCACAATTCAAAATAGCTAACTTATAGGGCCAACCTAGATGCCCTTCAACAGATGATAAATGGATAAAAATATTCTGTTATATAAACACAATGAAATATTACTCAGATAATAAAGAACAATTTTATGACATTTACAGGAGAGTATCATGCTAAGTGAAATAAGTCAATCCCCAAAATCCAAAGATCAAATGTTTTCTCTGATATGTGGAAGATAATCCATAATAAGAGGTGGAGGGAATGAATAGAAGTTTATTGAATTAGACAAAGTTGGTTGAAAGGAAGGGAGATAGGTAGGAAAAGGTAAGACATTGGAATGACTCTGACATATCTTTCCTATGTACATTTATGGTTATTCTGCAGTAAATCATGTATATCCACATCATGTATATCCACAAGGCTGGGACCCTAACTTGAAGAAGATATATTTCAGACTTGTATAATTATACCACAGGGGATTCTACAGTCATGTGTGACTAAAAAGAACCAATAAAATGTATAGAAAAGTAATGATTGACTTCATTTTTAAATATACCTGTCAGTTCACCACTGCATTTCAGTTTTTCTGACCATCAATAAATCCTTTCTCAATCAACTCCATTTCAACTAATTCTGCAAAGTATATAAGAATAAAAGTTAGAATCAGCAATTTTGTTTTGTTTAACAATGGGATCTTCTGCAATGAATAATGTGCTTGAGTCAGTATAATCTATAGACACATGATGTCAAAAGAAAGAAAACCCAGGAAAATATTCATTTTCACCTTGAATGTATAAGTGGGGTTAATTTTGTTCTGTGCCTTATGTGGAAAGCAACTTCTTTGTTTTTTTTTTTCTTTTCTGTTTTGGTGAAAGCATGTGTAGGAGACTTATCATCCAACTATAAACAATTACAGTGTTTGTGGCTTGCTTGGCTACCATTTCACAGTAGTAAATTGAGGACAAAAATAATGCAGAAATTACAGCTTTGGTTTTCTGAGTCTCATTTTCAGTGGTTTCAAGGTTTAAAACTTTTTGTGTCACTAGTTATTCTTGACTACTTTTCCCTTCTGTCATCTTCATGCAAGTAATTATTTTTAATTACTTATCCTCCCCCACCAACTCATGGTATGAGTTATTTAAAAAAGATAAAACTAGTAGGTTGGTCAAATGTAAAACAAAGCACTATTTTAACTTGATAAGTAAACTGAAAGATAAATCCTCAATGCCTACTATCAAATGTCACTTAATTGCTGTCTTCCTGGCATATACTCCCTCCCTAAAATCTCTCAGATTCCTTTCATTGGCCGTTTTGCTTTTGTGTACCTCTTCTTCCCTTTGTTCAGTTCTGGTCTATCCATGGAGTTTATAAAATGCAAGAATTGATAGCATGTCCTAGAATTTGTATGCTGTTGTTCTTTGTATTCTAATTAGGTTTACTCTAATCACTTTCCTAGAATAAGTCTCTTAATATAAATTTGAGTAGTTTCCATTGTAGCCACTCCTCTGGCAGTTTGGTAACCCAGTAAGGATTGTTTTCAAGAAATGAAGAAAAGGAAGTGGATTTTACTAACATCTTTGCCAAATATATTGAGATTTGACCTCAAGAACCTTACAAGTTGTCATTTTCTTAAGATTTAGAAGTTTTTGTTTTTTACCTTAAGATTTAGAAATCCTTTAGAATATTATTAATTTTAAGTCCTGTGGTCATATTGTCTTGGAAAATTGTGAATTTAGAATTAAAACAAAAGGCTTCTGATGTAAAGATAAGATCTCTAACTATTTCTAAGCCTGTTTTCTCTTCACTTTTTCCAGATTTACTAAGGTGCATAGATGTTGTTCTTCTCCAGAGAAATTCCTCTTATCAAGGAGATAAGGTACGGCAGTGACACATTGATTCCATGGGCTACTATTATTATCTGAGGGGGGCTTTCCAAAAAATGTTGTTGGGCATGTTGGCAGAAAGGGTTTCTTGCATTTGCCATGGGGAAGTCTATGGCTATATGTAGCATCAACTATAACTCTAAGGTCAGTGAGAGATAGCCCAATATATGATTTATTTTAGCTATCTACAATAGTTTCATTGGCAACAGCAAAACAGAGGAGACTGCCTGGATTATAGGTTTCATTATCTACTATGGAGAAATAAATGAGCCGAGTAGGTATGGAAATGCTGGTATTCCAGGGTATGGTTACCTAGATGGATAACTCAGGATTAATAAGGTTGGAATTATTAGAGTAAAGCCCTTTCTCAATTAGCCACTGCTAAGTGTGGTGGTCTAGTGACCAAAGCTCATTTGAACTCATGGGAGGCTTCAATGTTAAAATGAGCATTGCATATACTAGGAACTTCATAATGGGCACAGGTATGGGGTTTCCAAAAGGCAAAGGAGTAAATCTGGTGGCTTGTTCAACAAGATCTTTAATATCATCCAAGGTTACTTTACATGAGGTCCATTTGTGTTGTGAGTACTTTGATTGCAAGGTTTCTCCTTCAGAGTTAGTTTCTTCACTTTCTTAATTGGTGGTCTTGGGTGTTCAGTTTTTGACTTTTTGGCAGGAACCCAGACAGGGTGAGGCTCCTGTTAACATATGTAAAC
The DNA here is from genome assembly GCF_045843805.1 of Urocitellus parryii. NCBI lineage: Eukaryota > Metazoa > Chordata > Mammalia > Rodentia > Sciuridae > Urocitellus > Urocitellus parryii. The sequence goes on along the minus strand of NC_135538.1, from coordinate 130,195,851 downwards.
ACTCAACCCATGGTTAGGAGGGGCCCGGGACCATCCCATGCATTTCTTATGGGATCCTTCCATGAGACCATAGGTAGATGTGAAGGCCACATGGGGAAGGGGGCAATGTTTATGGCTGCTATTTCTGTAGAAAATTTTGAAATTGAAAGAAAATTTAAAGTAAATAAGATTCTTTTCAAGGCATCATGAGGGGACTTGGTTTAGTTTCCCCCTTCTGTTTTGTACCATGGTCTTTAATTCCTTGTGTGTTCTTTCTATGATGCCCTTTGAGTCTAAAGGATGTAGGGGATCCCAGTTAAGTGTTATATATGCCAATCATTGCAAACTGCTTGAAACATCTTGCTAGTATAGGCTAGTATAGACATGGGAACATTTGTAATTTCAAAACATTTAAGGAGTTGGGAGATGACCCTTTTTGTGGTTTCTGCTGTGGAGGCTGAATGGATATCAATGATTACATGAATATATTTTAAATTTCCAAAAGTTGCATAGTGTGTGACATCCATTTGCCATAAAGCACTCAATTTTAACTCTTGGGGATTTTCTCTAGCAGTTTGTTAAGAGCCAAAGGGTGCACGTTTTTTGTAGTCTCTGTTTGCAAGCCTCTGTAGTACTGCTTTTATGCTACTGCCATGGCTGAGGTCATCAGAGAGGCTTGAAGTGCTTGTGTCCCTATATCCTGGGTGGCCAAAATCCAGTCATCCTGTGTACCATTGTGTACTAGCACCACTGCTGCCCTATGTTTCTTATTTAGTTCATCCTAGATCAAGTCCTTGGCTAAGGTCGCCCTAACTTATTTATGAGATGTCTTCCTTCTACCTCTTTGTTTACTTTGTCAATAAGCTGTGGCAAGTCCTCAGTGGCTTTCTGTCTTAAGCCCTGTATAAAAAGGATACTTCCCCCAACTGGCTACTTCCTCCAGGCTCTCAGAGCGCAGAGCCACACCTGATCAAAATAATTTGATGGGCCTGTAGCCTGTACCACAGGGGAACTGTAGATTCCCTCTCCCTGCAAGCATTCAGCTGGGAGGTTAACATTTGTGGTGTGGTTATGATCCTCCTGCTGTTCACATTCATCATAGAAGAATGCCTTACACTTCAAAAATGTTGCATGCTCAAGAGCCGCTTTGGCTAGGTCTTTCCAGTCTTGACGACAATTAAGTTCAAGACTGAGTGATTCAACCATTTGCTCTGCAAATGGCCCCCTGGGCCCATCCTCTTTTACTGCCTTCTTTAACCCCTGTAGGTTACCCAATGCATGTGGATCCCAAGTGGCAGGGTGTTGTGGTGTGGGGGTCATGTCGACTGGAAAGGCTTGTACTTCCTTACCCCACTTTTCATCTTTTATCCTACATAGATCTTCAAAAGAATCTCTGGTCTCCTGGAATGGGTTTCTGGGAGACCATGGCATGGGCCCACCTGGAAGTCTGATCATTTCTAAGTTGTTATACTTCCTTCCTGGCTTTAGTGTTGCCTCATAGGGAGGCAGTTTCCATTGATTCAGTGAAGGATACAATCTTTGCCTGTCAGTGAAAAGTGCACTTGCACCATTTGTGGTCACCTCTTCCTGCACCATAAGGCTAGCAGTATCATTTCCTGCCTATCTTCCCCTTGCACCTATTGTGGTTGCTTGCTGTGAAGTAGATTAACACTCTTTTCTGCCCTTGCCTGTCTTACAGCCTCATCTTCCCTCAGGACCATCATTATATGACAATGGTCTCTTGCAGGGCCCCCTAAACTTTGCTGAATGACTGTCACAATAGAAAAAAATGTAGCAGTAAAGTATACCCCTGTCTCACTTCAGCTTGCCATGCATTTGCCATTATCTTGCCCCATATCCTAGGATCAAAAACATCAGCAGTATTTATTCACAGGTTAGTGTTTATATCCTAGAACTTCTGGGCTTCTCTCTTATTCAGGGTTAACTTCTAGTATCTAAGAGAATGCTCAGCCCTTGCAGCTGCTAGTCTTTGGTGGAACTCGGTAGGTTCCCCATTTCCCCTTCCTCACAGCTCTGTGAGAGGCCACACCCTTTCATATAGGCTTACCTCAGGTCCCTGTTCGGGCACCAGCTGAGTGGGCTCTCTCTCTCTCTCTCTCTCTCATCCAGTAGGAGGTCCATGGAACAGGGTAGAGGAGAGTGTGGCTGCAGAGTCACTATTCAAGACCTCCAGAGACCAAGCTGGATGCAGCTTTTATTTTATTGCACAGTTACCATGTGTATATACTCAGGAAATAGCTAAGCAGATGACAGGCAGCCACCAATACAATTTCTGGCCAACTGTCCCTGCAGTGACCATTCGAGGAGCAGGCTGCGGAGTAAGCACAGGAACTGCAACACATGGCCACATGCCCAGTACTGTGCCTACAGGGTAAGTCATCTGCTGCTCAGCATTTAGCACTAGGAGAGTGGCCTGCCACTCAGACACTCTTAATGTATGCCATGTATGCAGTACTCCATGCATTTGTCCCACATATAAATACGCAAGATCTGACACAGGGAAGAGAACACTGTGAGTCCTATGAATATATACTGTGTAAATATGGGATGATTGGATGAATCCTATATATATTTTGATATTCATTCAAATTTAACATTAAAAATAGCAAATAACTGTCATGATACACTTTGTAATTCGTATTAGTACACATGTGTATACTGATTAAAAATATATAGATATACAAGATCCAACACAGAAAAAATTAAAGTGTGATATATATATATCTCCTGTACTTCTGTGGTTGCTTGCTTTGAAGTCAATTCTTGCCCTTGCTTTTACTTATATAAGTAAATATATATTTACTTATATATAAATTTATATACATATATAATAAATAATATACAATGTTTTGACATTCACTTTAATATGTGTGTAATATATTAATATTTTTAAATTTTTTTTTAATATATAATAAAATGGGGAGGCCTGAATCATTCCTATACATAATAAATTGTGATATGTATGCAAACTTAATATGGAAATTGAAAACAGAAGTCAAACTACATTTTAAAATTCATATTTGTGTATATTTATTTAAGTCACATAGCATTACATGTAAAGAAATGTAAAGGGTAAAACAAAACTTGGTACTGAACTGGGCACTGTGGTGCAAGCCTGTAATCCAAGTCATTTGGGAAGCTGAGACAGGAGAATTGCAAGTTCAAAGCCAGCCTCAGCAACTGGGAGGCATTAAGTAACTCAGTGAGATCCTGTCTCAAAATAAACTACAAAATAGGGCTATGGATGTGGCTCAGTTGTTGAGTGCCCCTGAGTTCAATCCCTGGTACCAAAAAAAAAAAAAAATTGTACTAAGTTAGGGAAAGGGTAAGATTATTAGGATTAATATGGGAAATATGAATATTCATAAGAAAGACCTTGAGAAATTATGTTTAAAATCATTTATAAATATACAGGATATGATAAAGGGAACAGTAATGTCTGAGTGTTATGAATATTCTTTTGTGAATGTGGGGATGATTGGTTGAATCCGTATATAGGATATATTTGATAGTATGCAAATTTATCATTAAAAATAGAAAAAAAGTCTAAGTACAATTTATATTTAATATTCATTTACATTGGTTTCCATATAGAGGTATGGAAAGAATAATATAAAATTTTGTACTGTTCTAGGGTTAGGGCTAGACAATTATGATTAAATTATGAATATTCATAAGATAATGCTGAGGAAAATATGTGAGATGATGCTGTTGAAAATAAATATATATATACCCTGATGCTGTTGAAAATAAATAAATAAATATATATTATATACATTATATATGTGTATATATATATTCCAATAAATATATATATATATATATTGTAAATATGAGATCTCATTAGTGAATCATATATATGATGTTATATTGTGGCATGTATGAAAATTTAACATTGTAAAGATAAAGTGAATGTCAAAACACAAATGAAAATTCACATACACATACATATATTTAAGTCATATTATGTATTGATATAGAGGTACAGAAACTGTAATACCAAATTTTGTACTTAGCTGGGTGAAGGTTACAGAATAAAGATTAATATGGTAAAATATGAATATTCATAACAATGTACATGTGAACATAGTTGAGAAAACATATAATATAGAGGATCAGACACAGTAAGAGTAAAGTGTGAGTCCTATGAATATATATATTTTTAAATATGAAGACACATAGATGATTCTTATATATAACATATTGTGATATGTATACAAATTTAATATTGTAATTTGAAACTAGAAATCCAAATAAACTTTAAAATTTATATGCATTTACATGAATTTAAGTAATGTTAGATTTATATGAAAATGTATAGAAAGGATAATATTAAATTTTGTACTTATCAAGGGTTAAATTTAGAGAATTATGATAAATATGGGTAAACGTGAATATTCATAAGAATGCACTTGTGATAATATGTGTGAAAACATATAAACATACAGGATCTGAAACAGGGAAGAGCAAATTGAGAGCCCTATTAATATATGTATGTTAAAAATATGACATTGCATGTATGAGTCCTATATATGATATAATTTGATTTGTATTCAAATAAAATATTGAAAATATAAAGTAAATATCAAAATAAAATTTAAAGTTCATATTCTTATACATGGATTTAAGTCACATTAGGTTTAGATAAAGAAAAATGGAAAGCATAATATAAAATTTTGTACTGAGCTATATTTAGGGTTAGAGAATTAAGATTAATTTGGGAAAATATAAATATTTTAAAAATGTACTTGCAAAAATATGTGTTAAAACATATATAAATGTACTTGATCTGAAACAGGGAAGAGTAAAGTGTGAGTTTTCTGACTATATATTTTGTAAATTAAAAATTCATGGATGAATCCTCTATTTATATATTGTCTTATATATGCAAATTTAACCTTGCAAATTGAAAACAGAACTCAAAATACACCTTAAAATTTATATTTGTATACATGTATTAAAGTCACAATAGGTTTAGATATAGAGGTCTGAAAAAAGTAATATCGAAGTTTGTACTGAGCTACTGTTAGGGTTAGAAAATTGATTCATATGGGTAAATATGAATATTAATAAGAATGTTCATGTGACAATATGTGTAAAGCCATATATAAATATACAAGTGATGACACAGGAAAAAGTAAATTGTGTATATATATATATATATATATATATATATATATAAATGAATGAATGAATATGGGGATATATATATATATATATATATATATATATATATATATATATATATAAATGGAGGCATGAATGAATACTATATATGATATATAGTGATATGTAGGCAAACTTTGAAAATAGAAAAAAGAGTAAAAATACACTTTAAAATTTATATTTGGGTACATTTATTTAAGTCATATTAGTTTTAGATATAAAGATATGAAAGAGTAATATCAAATGTTGTACTGAGCTAGGATTAGCATTAGATTATTAAGATTAATATGGATAAATGAATATTCATAGAATTTACTTGGTAGTATATGTTTGAAAACATATACAAATGTAAAGTATCAGACACAGGGAAGTGTTAGTCCTATAAATATATATTTTCTAAACTGGGGACACATGGATAAATCCTATAGATGATATATTGTGTTATATATGCAAATTTTAATACTAAAAATTGTAAACAGAACTTAAAATATACTTTAAAATACATATTTGCATTCAAAGATTAAAGTCACAAAAGCTTTAGATATTGAGGTAAGGAAAGGGTAATATCAAATTTTGTACTGAGCCAGGGGTAAGGTTAGAAAATGAAAATTAATATGGGGAAATATGAACATTTATAATAATGTGTGTGACACTATGTGTGAAAAAAATATATAAATATATAGAATTTAACACAGTTAACAGTAATGTGTGATTCTTATGACTATATTTTTGTAAATATGGGTATGATTGGATGAATCCTATATATGATATATTGTGATATGTATGTTAATTTAACATTGATAATAGTAAATAAAATTTAAAAACACTATAAAATTTATATGTATGGACATGTGTTTAATTCATATTTGGTTGAGATATAGAGTTATTAAAGTGGTAATATCAAATAATGTTTTGATATATGATTATGGTTTGAGAATTAATATCAATATGGGGAAATATAAATACTCAGAAGAATATACTTGTGAAAATATGTTTGAGAACATATATAAATATCCAGTGCCCTATAGAGAAAAAAAGTAAGTTGTCCATTTTATTGATATGTAAAGTCTAAATATGTGGATGCATGAAAGAATGCAATATATGATATATTGTGTTATGCATGCAAATTGAACACTGAAAATAGAATATAAATATCAAAAAGCACTTTAAAATTCATGTTTGTTTGCAGGGATTTATGTCAAATTATGTTTAGATATATAGGTATGAAAATGTATATATCTAATTTTGTACTGAGCTAGGGATAGGTTCATAGAATTAAAAATATTATGGGGAAATACGAGTATTAAAAAAAAGAATGTACATGTAAAAATATTTGTTAAAACATAAATATACAGGGTCTGACACAGGGAAGAATACAGTGTAAGTCTTATGAATATATATTTTATAAATATAGAGACACCTGGATGAATCCTATATATGATATATTGTGATAATTATGCAATATTAACTTTGAAACTTAGAAAATATATGTCAATATGCATTTTAAATTTTATATTCATGTACATAGATTTAAGTCACATTAGGTTTAGATAAAGAGGTATAAAAAGAGTAATATCAAATTTTGTACTGAGTAAGGGTTAGAGTTAGAGAATAAGATAGATTAATATGGAGAAAGATGAACATTCTTAAGAATGTGCTTGTGACAATATGTGAAAACATATATAAATATACAGTATCTTACACAGAGAAGAGAAAATGTGAGTCTTAAATATATATATATTTAAAAAATGTACTTGCAAAAATATGTGTTAGAACATATATAAATGTACCTGATCTGAAACAGGGAAGAATAAAGTGTGAGGTTTATGAATTTATATATATATAGGAAATATATATATAATATATAAAATATATATATATATTTATTGGAAATATATATATATTTATTGGAAATATATATATATGTATATATATATATATACATATTGTTGGAAATATGGGGATGCATGGAAATCTTATATAGGATAGATTGTGATATGTATGTGAAGGTAACTTGCAAAATTGAATAGTGTCAAAATACAATTTAAAATTCACATTAGTGTACATGGATTTAAGTTAAATTACATGTAAATGTAGAGGTATGGAAAAGGTAATATATAATTTTTTACTGAGCTACATTTATTGTCATAGAATTAAGATTTATATGGGAGAAATATGAACATTCACAAGAATGTACTTGCAAAAATATGCGTGAAAACATAAAATATAAAGTGTCTGACATAAGAAACAGTAAACTGTGAGGTTTATGAATTTACTTTTGTAATTTGGGGGCACACGTATGAATCCTATACATGATAAATTGAGATATGTATGCAAATTTTACATTGAAAATTGAAAATAGAAGGGAAATGCATTTCAAAATTTATATCCATGTACATGGATTTAAGTCATATTATGTTTTGATTTGGAAGTGAAGAAAGAGTAATATCAAATTTTCTATTAAGCTAGGGTTAGGGATAGTGAATTAAGATTATATGGGAAATTATAAATATTCACAAGACTTTACTTGTGAAAATATGTGTGAAAAGATATATAAATATACAGGATCTGACACAGGGAAGAAAAAAGTGTGTCTTATAAATATATTTTTGTAAATATGGGGACATGTGGATTAATTCTGTATATGATACATTGTGATATGTATTCAAAAGGAGCATTGAAAATAGTGTCAAAATACACTTTAAATTCATATTTGTGTAAATGGATATAAGCCAAAGTAGGCTTAGATATAGAGGTCAGAAATTGTAATATCAAATTTTGAAGTGTGCTAAGGTTAGTGTTAGACTATTAAGATTCATATGGGAGGGCTTTGGATGTGGCTCAAGTGGTAGCGCGCTCGCCTGGCATGCAGGCGGCCCGGGCTCGAACCTCAGCACCACATACCAACAAAGATGTTGTGTCCGCCGAGAACTAAAAAATAAATATTAAAAAAAATTCTCTCTCTCTCTCTCTCCTCTCTCACTCTCTCTTTAAAAAAAAAAAAAAAAAAGATTCATATGGGAAAGTATACAAATTCACAAGAATGTACTTGTGAAAATTTTGGAAAAGATATGGAAATAAATAGGATATGACACAGGAAAGAGTAATGTTTGAGTCTTATGAATATGCTTTTGTTAATATGGGAACATTAGGAAAAATCCTTTATATGATATATTGTGACATGCATGCAAATTTAACATTGAAAATAGATGCCAAATTACAATTAAAACTCATATTTGGGTATATGAATTTAAGTCACGTTAGGTTTAATTATAGATGTACAAAAGGGTAATATTAAATTTTTTATCATGCTTGGGTCAGAGTTTGGGAATTAGAATTAGTGTGGGAAAATATGAATATTCATAATGATATACTTGTGAAAATATATGTGAAAATATATAAATATATAGGATTTGATAGTGGGAAGGGTAAAGTGTGAGTCTTATGAATATACTTTTATAATCTACAACACATGGATGAATCCTATATGTAATATATAGTGTTTGATATACAAATTTAATATTAAAAATTGAAAATAAAATAGAAAATACACTTTAAAATTCATATTTGTGTACATGAATAAAAGTCACATTAGTTTGAGATATAGTGGTATGAAAAGGGTGATATCAAATTTTGTACTAAGTTAGGGTTAGGATTAGAGAATTAAGATTAACATGGGGAAATATGAACATTCATAGCAATGTACTTGTGAATACATAATTAAATATACAGAGTCAGAGACAGGGAAGATTAAGTGTGAGTGTTATAAACATATTTGTAAAGGCGGGGACAAGTGGATGAATCTTATATATGATATATTGTGATATGTATGCAAAATTAACATTAAAAATATAGATATGGAAATACATTTTAAAATTCATATTTGTGTAAATGGATACAAGTTATACTAGCCTGAGATACAGAGGTATGGAAATAGTAATATTAAATTAGAAAATTAAGATTTATATGGGAAAATGTGTATATTCACAAGAATGTACTTGGAAAATATATTTGAAAACATATATAAATATACAGAATCTAAGAGAAGGAAGAGTAAAGTGGGAGTCTAATGAATATTTTTTTGTAAATATGGGGATTCATAGATGAATCCTATACATAATATATTGGGGTATGTATGCAAAGTTAAGATTGAAAATAAAAAATATATAAGCCATAATAGACTTAAAATAGACACACATATATGTGTGTATATGGATTTAAATTATGTTAGGTTTAGATATAAAGATATGTAAAGGTAATCTCAATTATTTACTGATTTATGATCAGGGATAGGGAATTAAGATTAATATGTGGAAATATGAATATTCATAAGAACATACGTGTAAAATTATATCTAAAAGTATATATTAATATTCAGGGTCTTACATAAAGAAGAGTGAATTTTGAGTCTTATGAGTATACTTTTGTTAATATAAAAGGACATGAATAAAAAAAGACATGAATGAATTCTATAAATGATACATTGAGATATACATACAAATTTAGCATTGAAAATTGAAAATTGAACTCAAAATACACTTTTAAAATTCAAATTCGTGTAAATGGACATAGTCACATTAGTTTTATATGTAGAGATATGGAAAGTATACTATTAAATATTGCACTGACTAGGGTTAGGATTAGGAAATTGAGATTAACATGGGCTGGCTGGAGTAGTGGTTCAGTGGTAAAATGCTTGTGTGGCATGTATGAGGCCCTGGGTTTGATCCTCAGCACTGCATATACATAAATAAAATAAAATGAAAGACTCATTGATAACTATATAATATGTATATATGTTTAAAATAAATGAATATGGGGAAATATGAATATTCATGAGAATGTACTTGTAAGAATGTGTATGAAAAGGTGTAAAATTATATAGGATCTGACAGCAAGAAAAATAAAATGTGACTCTTATGAATATCCTTTTATAAATATGGGGATGCATGGATGAATCCTATATATGGTAGGTAGTGTTAAGTATAAAATTTAATGTTCAAAATTTAACAGAAAAGTCAAAATACATGTTAAAATTCATATTAATGAACATGGTTACAAGTAACATTATGTTTAATTATAGAGATATGGAAAAGGTAATATCAAATTTTGTAATGAGGTAGGGTTAGGGTTATAGAATTAAGAATAACATGAAGAAATATCAATATTCATGAGAATGTAATTGTGAAAATATCTGTTAAAATATATTTAAACAGAGAATCTGACACAGAGAAAAGCTAAGTGTGCCTTATGAATATACTTTTGTAAATGTGGGGACACATGAATGAGGCCTACATATGATATTTTATGATATGTATGCAAAATTAACACTGAAAATTTAAAAATATAAGTGAAAATTCACTTTAAAATTTATATTCATGTACATGGATACAAGTCATACTAGTTGGAGAGATAAAGGCATGGAAAGTGTATAATATCAAATTTTGAATTGATTTAGGGATAAGGTTAATAATTTATGATTAATAATGGAATATATGAATATTCATAAGAATATAGTTGAGAAAATGTATTTGAAAAGGTATATGAATATACAGGATTTTACATATGGACAGTAAATTGTGATCTTTATAGATTTACTTTTGTAAAAATTGAGATGCAAAAATGATTTCTATATATGATATATTGTGATATGTATGCAAATTTTACATTGAAAATTCAAAATAGAAGGGAAAGTACATTTTGTAATTCATATTTGTGTACATGGATTTGAGTCACATTAGTATTTGATTTGGAGGTATGAAAAGGGAAATATCAAATTTTGTACTGAAATAGGTTTAGAGATACAGAATTAAGATTAACATGGAAAAAATGTGAATATTCATAAGAATATGCTTGTGAAAACAATATACAGGATCTGACACAGGTAAAGTTAAGTGTGATTGTTATGAATATACTTTTGTAAATATGGGGATGCATGAATGAAACATGTACATGATATATTGTGATATATATGCAAATTTAACATTGAAAATTTAAAATACACTAAAACTCATATATATGTACATGGATTTAAGTCATCTAGGATTATATATAGGGGTATTTAAAAGGCTAGTATCAAATTTTGTACTGAGCTAGGGTTAGGATTATGGAATCAACATTAACATGGAAAAATATTGGTATTCATAAGAATGTATTTGTGAAACATGTACAAATGTAAAGGATCAGAAACAGGGAAGAGTAAATTGTTAGTCTCATATATATATATGTTGTGTAAATTGGGGATGCCAGGATGAATCTTATGTATGATATATTTTAATTTGTCTGCAAATTTAAAATTTAAAATAAAAAATAAATGTCAAAATAAAATTTAAAATTTCTATTCATGTAGATGGATTTAAGTCACATTACATTTATAATATACATGTATGGAAAGGTGAATTTTAAATTATGTGCTCTCCTAGGGTTAGTGTTACAGAATCAAAAGTAATTTTCAGAAATATGTACATTCATATAAACATACTTGGAAAAATATGTGTAGAAACAACACACACATGTTTATACAGGATATGACACATGAAATATTAAATTGTGAGTCCTATGAACATATATGATCTTCAAAATGAGAATGCATGGATGAATCCTACATATGACATATTGTGATACATATGAAAATTTAACATTGAAAATTGAAAATGGAAGTCAAATAAGCTTTAAAATTGATATTTGTGTACATGGATTTAAGTCACATTAGGTATTGATATAAATGTATGGAAGGGGTAATCTCAAATTTTCAAGTGAGCTAAGATTAGGGTGAAAGAATTAAGGTTAATATAGAAAAACAAATATTCATAAAAAGGAACTTGGGGAAATATATGAAAACAAATATAAATATATAGAATCTGGCATATGTAAGAGTAAAGTGTGAGTCCTATGATTATATATATTGAAAATGTAGGAAGACATGAATAAATCCTATATAGGATATATTTTGATATGTACACAAATTTAACACTGAAAGTAGAAAATATATGTCAAAATTCACTTTCAAATTCAAATTTGTGTACATGGATTTTAGTCACATTAGGTTCAGATATAAAATATGGAAACAAATTTGAATTGTGTACTGAGCTAGAATGAGACTTAAAGAATTAAGATTAATATGGGGAAATAATTATATTTATATGGATGTATTTGTGCAAATATGCATGAAAACACATGAACATATGGGAGCTGACACAGGGGAGAAAAAGATAATTCAATTAATTTATTTTTGTAAACATGGTGCTGCAGGGAGAAGTCATAGATGGTATATTGTGATACATATTCAACTTTAACATTGAAAATTTAAAATAAAAGTCAAAATACATGTTAAATACATATTTATACTTGGATTTAGGTCACATTTGTTTTAGATATAGATGTATGTTAAGGATAATATCAAATTTTGTACTGAGCTAGTGTTACAGTGAGAGAATTAAGATTAAAGTGGAGAAATATAAATATTCATAAGAATGTATTTGTGAATATATGTACATATTTGTGAAAATGTATATATATATTTGTGAAAAAATATGTAGAAACTGACATAGGGAAGAGTAAATCATGAGTCATATGAAAATACATTGCAAATTGAAGAGGCTTGGAAGAATCCTAAGATATATTATGATATGTATGCAAATTTAACATTGAAAATAAAAACATATGTAAAAAAATCTTCAAATTCATATTTGTGTACATAAATTTAACTCAAATTCTTTTCAGATATCAACATATGGAAAGGGTAACATAAAATTTTTTGAAGAACTAGGGTTAAGCTTAGAGAAGTATGGGTAATATGGGGAAATATGAATATTCATAAAAAAACTATTTGTGAAAATATGCTTGAGAAGAAATATAAATATACAGGAACTGACACAGGGAAGAGTGAAATGTGAGTCTTAAAATACATATTTTGTAAATATAGGCACACATAGATGAATCCTTTATATGATATATTCTGATATGTATGAAAAATTAACATTTAAAATATAAAATAAATGCCAAAATGCACTTTAAAAATTATATTCTTGTGCGTGGATTTAAGTCAAATTCAGTTTATATTTAGAGATATAGAAACTATAATATCAAATTTTGTACTGAGCTATGGTTAGGGTTAGAGATTAAAGTTAATATGGGGAAATATGAATATTTGTTAAAATGTACTCATGAAAAAATGGGTAAAAATGCATATACATGTACAGATCAGACACACAAAAAAGTAAAGAGTTAGAACAATAAATATATACTTTGTAAATTTGGGACACATGTTTGATTCCTATATATGATATATTGTGATATATATATATATATATGCGCAAAATTAATATTGAAAATTGAGAACAGAAGTCAAAATACACTTTAAAATTTATATTTGTTTACAAGATTTAAGTCATATTAGGTTAATACATAAAGGTATGAAAAATATAATATCAAATTTTATAATGAGCTAGAGTTATTGTAAGAGAATAAAGATTAATATGAGAAAATGTGGATATTCAAAAGAATGTACATGTGGCAATATATGTAAACACATATAAATATATAAGATATGACACAAGAAAAAGTTAAGTGTGAGTGTTATAAATATAAATATTGTAAATATCAGGAGACAAGAATGAATCCTATATATTATATATTCTGATATGTACACAAACTTAACATTGAAAATTGAAAATAGATATCAAAATGGACCTTAAAATTCATATTTGTGTACATTTATTGAAGTCACATTAGGTTTAGATATAAAGTTATTGAAAGAGTAATATCAAATTTGTACTGAGCTAGGGTTAGGGTTAGATTATTAAGATGAATATGGGGGAAATATGAATACTCATAAGAAAGTATTTGTGAAAATAAATGTGAACACTCATATAAATATACAAGATATGAAACAGGGAAGATTAAAATGTGAATCCTACAAATAAGTATTTTGTAAATATAGGGGCACATGGTGATATATATGGAAATTTAACATTGAACATAGAAAATAAATGTCAAAATATACTCTACATTTTATATTTGCACATGGATTTAAGACACATTTTATTCACATTTAGAGCAATGGAAAGCATAATATAATATTGTTCTGAGCTAGGTTAGGGTTAGGGATTAAGATTAATATTGGGTAATATGAATATTCATTAGAATGTATTTGTGAAAATATGCAAAAAACCATATGTAAATATAATGGGTCTGAAACAGGGAAGATAAAATGTTCATCCTATTAATTTACCTTTGTAAACATAGGGATGCATGGAAGAGTCCTATATATGATATATTGTGATATGTATGCAAATTTAACATTGAACATTGAAAATAGAAGCAAAAATACACTTTAAATTTATATTCACATACATGGATTTAAGTCACATTAGGGTTAAATATAGATGTAAGGAAAGGGGGATATCAAATTTTATACTGAGCTAGGTTTAGGATGAGAGAATTAAGATACAAGTGATGAAATATAAATATTCATAAGAATGTAATTGTAAAAATATGTGTGAAAACATATAAATATACAGACTCTTACATAAAAAAAGACTAAAGTGTTAGGCTATAAAATACATATATTGCAAAGATGGGGAGGCATCAAAGAATCCTATATAAGATACATTGTGATATGTATTCAACCACATACATTGAAACATTGAAAATAGAAAATATATATCAAAAGTAAAAATTCAAATTTATATTTGTGTCCATGGATTTCAGTCACATTAGGATTAGATGTAGAGTTATGGTAAGAATAATATCAAATTTTGTAATGAGCTTGGGTTATAGTTAAATAATTAACATTTATGTGGGAAAATGTTTATATACACAAGAGTCTACTTGTGAAAATATGTGTGAAGACATATATAACATAAAAAAATTTGACACAGGGAAAACTAAAGTGTGAATCTAACATACTTTTGTAAAATTTGATATGAAATGATGAATCCTATTTATATATTAATAGTGAAAATAAAAAATGAATGTCAATGTACATTTTAAAATTCATATTTTTGTACATAGATTTAAGTCACATAAGGTTTAGATATATAAGTATGAATAGTGTATTATCATATTATCAACTGAACTAGGGGTTGAATTAGAGAATTAAGATTAATATGGGAAAATATGAATAATCATTGGAATGTACTAATGAATATATGTGTGAAAAATATATAAAAAATCTGACAAAGAAAGAGTAAAGTGTGAGTTTTATGGGTATATATTGGGAAATCATGGATGAATACTATATATATATGTATATATATACATATATATATACACACACACATACATACTATATATATATATATATATATATATATATATATATATATATACATACTGTGTAATACATGCAAATATAACAATGAAAATTGAAAATAAAAATCTAAATAGACTTTAAAATTTGTATTTCTGTAATTAGATTTAACTCAAATTTGGTCAATATAGAGAGGTATGCAAAAGTAATATCAAATTATGATTTGAGAGAGGGTAAGCATTAGAATATTAAGATTAATATGAGTAAATATTAACATACATAGGAATGTACACTTAATAATATGTACAAAAGCATATATAAGAATATAAAATCTGATACAGAGAAAATTAAAGCATGAGTCATACAAATATATTTTTGTAAATATGGGAATGCAAGGATAAATCCTATATGTAATATGCAGTAATACGTATGAAAATTTAACACAGAAAATTGAAAAGAGAATCAAAATACACTTTAAAATTTGTATTGGTGAACATGGATTTAACTCAAATTAGATTTAAATATATATTTATTGAAAGGGTCCATTTGATTCAAATGTATGCTGTGTCAAGATCATTGTATTGTCATGTGCAACTAATAAAAAATGAAAAAAAGAGAAAAGGTTAGATCAAATTTTGTACTGAGCTAGGACTATTTTTAGAGAATTAAGATGAATATGGGGTAATATGAATATTCATGAGAATGTACTTGTAAAATATGTTGAAAGTATATAATAATATACAGAATTTGACACAGGGAATCTGAAGTGTGAGCCTTATGAATATTCATTTTGTAGATATTGGGACCCATGGATGAATAGTACATTTGATAGATTGCTATATGTATGCAAATTTAACATTGAAATTTGAAAATAGAAGTCAAAATACCCTTTAAAATTTACATTGTTGTATGTAGATTTATGTCAGTTATGTTTAGATATAGAATTATGGAAAAGGTAATTTCAATTTATTTTTATCATTAGGGATAAAGTTAGAGATTTAAGCTTAATATAGGGAATTATAAATATTTATAAGAATGTAATTGTGTAAATATGTGTGGAAACATAAAATATTCAGGATATAACAGAGGATAGAGTAAATTATGAGTCTTAAGAATATACTTCTGTAAATATGGGGACACATGGATGAATTCTATATATGATAGATTGTGATACGTATGCAAATTTAACATTGAAAATTGAAAACAGAAGTAAAAATACACATTAAAATTCATATTCATGCACATGGATTTAAATCATATTAGGTTTAGATATAGAGGTATGAAAACTTAATATTAAGTTTTGCATTTAACCAGAGATAGGGTTAGAGAATTAATATTAATATGAGGAAAGATTAGGGTTACATTCATCAGAATGTACTTGTGAAAATATGTGTGAAAAAATATAAAAATATATATTATCTGACACAGGAAAGAGGAAATATGAATCCTATGAATATATATTTTGTAAATAAGGGATATATAGATGAATCTTATATATGATGTCATTTGATATGTATGCAAATTAAATGTTAAAAATAGAAAATAAATGTCAAAATAGACTTTAAGTTCACATTCATGTACATTAATTTAAATCACCTTAGTTTGAGGTATGGAGATTTTGAAAGGGTAATATTGAATTTTCTACTGAGCTATGATTAGGGTAGGAGAATTAAGATTAATATGGGGAAATATGAATATTCATAATAATGTGCTTTGAAAATATGGGTGAAAATATATAAGAATACAGAGGATGAGACACAGGGAAGAGTAAAATGTGAGTCCTATGAATATGCATTTTGTAAATATTGGGGCACCTGGATGGATCCTGTAGATGACATATTGTGATATTTATGCATATTTAACATTGAAAATCAAAAATAGAAGTCAAAATACATTTTCAAATTTATATTGTGTACATGGATTTTAGTCACAATGAGTTTAGAGAAAGACGTGAGGAAAGGGTAATATCAAATTTTGCACTAGCTAGGATTATGTTAGGTAACTAGGATTAATATGGATACATATGAATATTCATAATAGTGTACTTGTGACAATATGTGGAAAAATATAAATACACAGGGTGTGACACAGGAAAGAGTAAGTGTAAGGCCTATGAATCTATATTTTGTAAACAAGGGCATACTTGAATGAATCCTATATATGATATATTGTGATATGAATGCATCTTTAACATTGAAAATTTATAATAGTGGTCTAAATCCATTTTAAAATGCATATGTGTGTACATATATTTATGTGAAATTAGGTTTAGGTATAGAGTTTCAAAAATGTCAAGTTATGTTTTGATATACAGTTAGAATTAGAGAATTAAGATTAATATGGGGAAATATGAAAATTCATAAGAATGCACTTGTGAACATATGTGTGAAAACATATGTAAATATACAGAGACTGACAGAAATGAGTAAATTGTGAGGCTTATGAATATATATTTTGTAAATATGTAGATGCATAGATAAATCCTATAGGTGATATACTATGTTATATACAATAATTTAACTTTGAAAACACAAAGCAAATGTCAAAATACACTTTAAATTTTATACTGTGTACATGGATTTATGTCAAATTAGGTTTATGTAGAGAGTTATGGAATAGGTAATATCAAATTTTGTACTAAGCTAGTATTAGGGTTAGAGAATTAAGATTAATATAGATAAATATGAATATTAATAAGAATGTATTTGTCAAAAATAACTGGAAAAATTATACAAATACATAGGGTCTTATTAATATACTTTTTAAAATATAGAGACATATGGATGAATCCTATCTATGATATATTGTGATATGTATACAAACAACATTGAAATTAAAAATGGAACTCAAAGTACACATAAATATTTGTATTCATATATATTGATATAATCACATTAAATTTAGATATAGAGGTATGTGAAGGTTACTATCACATTTTATACTGATCTAGGGTTAAGTTTAGAGAATTAAGATTAATACAGGGAAATATGAATATTCATGATAATGTACTTATGAACATATGTGTGAAAACATATCTAAATATACAGGGACTGACAGGAAAGAGTAAATTGTGAGGCCTAAAATTGTGTATTTTTTTAAATATGGAGATGCCTGGATGAATTATATATATATGATATGTTTGATGTGTATTCTAATTTAACTTTGAAAATAGAAAATAAATGTCAATATACACTTTAAAATTTATATTTGTGTGCATGAATTTACATCACATTAGGTTTAGATATAGAGGTATGTAAATTGTAATATCATTTTGAAGTGAGATAGGGTTAGTGTAAGAGAATTAAGATTCATTTGGAGAAATATGAATATTTATTATAATGTACTTGTGAATATATTAGTGAAAAAATGTATATATACATATATAAAGGATCTGACAAAAAGAAGAATGAAGTTTGAGTTCTATGGATATATATTTTGTAAAAGTGAGGATGCATGGATGAATCCTATATACGATATATTGTGTAATGCATGCAAATTTAACTTTGAATATTGAAAAGAGAAATCAATATACACTTTAAAATTTATATTCATGAACATGGATTTAAGTCAAATTAGGTCTAGATATAGAGGTATGTTATAGGTTATATCAAATTATGTTTTTGAGATAGACTTAGATTTACAAGATTAATATTAATATGAGGAAATATGAATATTCATAAGAATGCACTTTTGAAAATATATGTGAAAAATATGTAAGTATACAAAATCTGACACACGGTAAATTAATGTGTTCATCCTATGAATCTACTTTTGTAAATATGAGGATGCAAGGATGAACCCTATATATGATAGTGATATGTATAAAAATTACATTGAAAATTGAAAATAGAAGTCAAAATACAATTCAAAATTCATATTCATGTTCATAAATTTTAAGTCACATTAAGTTTAGATATACAGGTTTGGAAACAGTAATATCAACTTTTGTACTGAGTAGGGTAAGGGTTAGAGAATTAAGATTAATATGGGGAAATATATTCTGAGAATGTACTTGTGAAAATATATATTAAAGTCTATATAAATATAGACAATCAGACACAGGGAAGAGTAAATGTGAGTCCTATGAATTTATATTTTGTAATAATGGGTACACATGGATAAATGATATACATGAAAATTGTTATATGTATGCAAATTTATTGAAAATTGAAAATAGGTGTTAAAATAGGCATGAATTACAACATTCAAGATTCTGGATTTCTCTCCATTTTAGGCAAATGATCTGAAAACCTCTCATAACCTTGAATTATAAAAAAAAAAACTGTTATGGGGGACAGTTTTAAAAGAAGTTGCATTGGCCAGGTGTAGTGATGTGCTAACATAATCCCAAAGACTTGAGAACCTGTGGAGGATCATAAATTCAAGGGTGGGCCCAGCAAAAATAAAAAGGGATAGGGATGTGGCTGTCTCAGTGGTAAATTACCCCAGGGATCAATTGCCAGCATTAAAAACAAACAAACAAACAAACAAACAAAAAAGCAAGAAAAAGCTGCTATATTGAACCCATCATTGATTCCTTTCAATTCAAGGTAGTATAGAATCTTCTAGTGATATCTCATGTAAAATGACACTAGCTCTTCAATGTATTGGCCACTTATATTAGGCAAGTCCCTCTACCATAATGATAAATCATTTCCTTTTATAAAATGAATAGGGATTACTACATTTATGCCAGGTAGAGCACAGTTTTATTCAGCTTTTATCCAGTAAAGGTGCCTGTAAATTCCACAGCTGTATAGTATAGAAATGAAAGGCATGATATCATTTTAAAAGGCCATCTTCTAAAAGGCAAACAATCTTTATTTACTTTATTGTTAAACTGAAAGTTGAAGGATTTTTATCCACTATTGTTTCTATACATTTTTTATATTTTTCTGATTTATTATTATAGGAAGAAATTTGGAGAAAGAAAAGTTTTATTTTAAAGAGAATCCAAAATGTTAAGTGTTCTCATCTTTAAATTCAGTGTCAAGTCCTTAAACTTGAAGTGGATGAATTGGCAAGCTTCTGTCTTGACATGATTGAGTCAAGCACTATAACCTGCAGAGAGGACCATCTAGAAAATATTTCACTGTTGGGTTATTTTTATTGGTGACATTCTCATCATTATTCAAATAACCAAATCCCATGGAAGATGCTTGTGATGTCATTCACTGAATTAGAAAATGCTTTCAAACTGTTTTGGGTACATTTAAATATATTTCAAGTCATACATGAGGATATATCAATCTGACAATGCAAAAAGTAGATCTCTTGAAATAAAACAAAAATCATTCCAGGTATGAAACCCAGAGCAAATCTAAATATTTTATTTAGAGACAGGGTCTCACTGAGTTGCTTAGAACCTCTTCAATTGCTGAGGCTGGCTTTGAACTCCCAGTCTTCTTGCCTCAGCCTCAAGAGCCCCTGGCATTACAAGCATGGACCACCATGCCCAGCTTGGTGGTGGAGATTTTTGTTATTCCAAGTGTGCTGCATGGACCAGCAACATACTGTAACCTGGGGGATCAGCAGACATTCAGAATCTCTGGTTCAATCCCCCGGTCTACTGAATCCGATTAAGATTTTTTTCATGATTTCCTGATCTGTACATTAAACTCCAAGGAATTCTGGTGTGGAATATGTGATTTCTAGAAAAAGACTCAAACTCAACTCTTTTTCTTACTAACTGTGTGAACTGGGCAGGAAATTAAACCTTTTCGTGCTGTTTTCTCATCTGTTAAAATGTGAATAATAGTTGTAATTAGGACATGTGCATTTCTTATGAATCAAGTAAATAAATGCACTAATGGGGTCAGTATATTGCCAGGTACCTGATAGCACTCAGTTAATGCTTCTTTTGTATTTGGTTGGGCATTGAATTCAGAGGAGTTTAACCACTGAACCATATCCCTATCCCTTTTTATACTTTATTTAGAGATAGGGTCTCACCAAGTTGCTGAAGCTGGCTTTGAAGTTGTGATCCTCTTGCCTCAGCCTCCCAAATTTCTGGGATTACAGGTCTGTAACACTGCATTGAGCACTCAGTAAATTCTTTATATATTTATATTTTTTTCTATAATTCTCTGACAAGATACAAGCCATGTTTCACTATTGCATTTGGACATTAATTTTATTATGTAAAATGTTCTAATCTGTATATTAAATATTTATTTAATTTTTTAATTTCATACAGATATTTTGAAAAAAGAAATTAAACTGCCCGAGGATCATGGTATCTGTCTCTACTCCCAGCTAATTAGGAGACTAATGAGGGAGAATCACAAGTTTGAGGCAGTCTGGGCAACAGATTGAGACCTCATTTCAAAACAAAACACAAAATAAATATGAAGAAAATGTGTCACTAATATTTCACTAGGATTTTCTGAAATTGTATTAAAATATTTTAGCTTTTAAGCACTTTAAAAAAATATCTGCAAAAAGTGTACACATAGAGGCTGGGCACAGTACATGCCTGTAATCCCAGTGTCTGGCAAGGTCAAGGCATGAGGATCATGTGTTCAAAGGCAGCCTCAGAAACTTTTTGAGGCCCTTTGCAACTTAGTGACACTCTGTCTCAATGAAGGCTAGGATCCAGGTGCAGTGTCACACACCTGCAATACCAGCACCCAGGAGGTTGAGGTAAAAGGATTGCAAGTTCAAAGCCTGCCTCAGCACTGTAAGCCAGGCCATAACTAAATTATTGAGAAAAAAACCCCACATCTGGTAATATTTTTCAGTCCACTGGAGTCTGTTCAAATAGAACTGACCTTTTGAATTCTTATGTTAAAAGGAACATACTGTGAAAGTACCTGCCATGACCTATGAAGCATTTTTTTGACAAAACCACAGTTACAAAGTTTCACTGGCTTTGTTCAAATAACTGCATTATTGAACAACAACATAAAAGCCACACTGATGTTCAACATGTAAAAAGACATCTATCATATATTTCATGGTGAGGGGAAAAATTTTATTTTAGGAATTTCAAAAAATTATGCCACTTGTGGCTTAGCCAATTCCAGGGGGGGGGAAACATATTCTCTATGAGCCCAATATGGAATCTGTAACTGAATGCTGTTTGAAGTATTTCTAAAGCTAAAGTTTTCCAAATGTTATTTAAGTACAATAAATATTAATCTTTTCTAAATATTCTTTTTGATTAATTTATATAAAGGTGAAACCAAAATAAGATTAACTTAATATCCTTGTTTGATGGTAAAAAAATTCATGGGGGCTACCAGTGCTTAACTGCTGACACTCAACCTCAGGCTTTTTTTTTTTTTTCCAATTTTGAGATGGTGTCACTAAGTTTTTTTGGATCTTCTTAAGTTACTGAGTCTTGTGGTCCCCCTGCTTCACCTCCCTAGTTGCTGGGATTACAGGAGTGCAGCAGCAATACACCCAGCATTACTTCTTAGAAAATAAAATACACATAATTTATTACAGAGATTTCTGTTCTAGTTAGCACAGAATGTTATGAACGACTTATTTATGTCTATGCAAACAACATTTACCTTAAGTTATCTTATTAAATAAATTGAGTTTTATTCTAATGAATAAAGAATAAAAAAGAGAAAAGGATTTCAGTGCTTCTGGAGAATTTTTGGGAGTGGACCTGAGACAGGTTATTATTTTAGCAACAGGTTGGAGCAGGAGCAGATTATCTTGGTACGGGTGGGAAAAGGGCTCTGGAGACATGTACATTTTAATTTCATGGGGTGATTTTCAACTTCTCAGACCCAAACCACTCTCCATTTTTGCAATCCATCCCAATTACTTACTTACACTGACTTCCTGTCTTTCATTCTTGCTTCAAATATACCAGCAGATACAGGTGGCTAAAATAAGATACAGTGAGCTGGGGACAGGCCAGTGCCATCTGAGCCATGTTGCAGCCTGTTTTACATGGCAAATATATAAATATAAATATTTTGAAAAATTATTGCTATTAATTTTCTAAATGAATGATTTATAATTTATGCTCTCTATATATGATAACTAGAAAATGTATGCATTCAATCAGCAGTTTTAGTAGTTAATAGTAATACTGTTTTTCTAGAGTTGTATTACTGATGATCACAATTTCTAAATAAAAGCAAAACTTTTGCATAAGAATATATGATTGAAGACTAAAGAGTCAAAAGATGTCCTTAAAAATGCAGTTAAATAGCTGCTTAGGGAGAAATTTCTATTTTCCTATAATAGGTGATAATATTAAGATTATAACAAACTAGGTGCATTTGATGATGGTGCAATTTTTCCCCCTGAATGGTCTGTGCTGAGAGAGAGATTTTTAGATATCATTATTTTATTTATTAATTATTTTTTTATGTGATGCTGAGGATGGAACCCAGTGCCTCCAATGTGCTGGGCACAACCTCTACCACTGTGCCACAACCCCAGGACAAAGAGAAATTTCTGATCCAAGGAATATTGGGAATTTCCACCTCACTCTGCCTTATTTCTGTGTCTCTCAGCAACTGATGCCTCTTCCTGTCAGTAAAGGTGCTTGTGGAGTTTCTCTCACATGAATAATATGTTATTACCAGTATTGAGATGCTTAAACCTGAATGGGTTCTCCTATTTAGGTAATAAGAATATACTGGCCATTATCACATAGTGAAACGGAAGCAGGTGGTATTAGCCTGCATGACAAGTAGCATAGGAACAGTGGGGGAGTATTTGAATGAGGAAGTTGAATGAGTTTTAAGAAAAAGAGTCTTCAGAGAGCAATACCTGAACCCAGGTAGAAACACCAAGGGCTCAGGGGGGCACAAAGATCTGCAAGCTGAGGACAAGCAAAACTTCAACTGTAAGTGGAAAGGGTCATCATAGTGGGAAGTTACTGTCACAGAGTGTTTTAAGAAGTTGGCTGATATCAAGGAAAATCCAGTGGGCCCATTAATGGAAAGGGCACTCAAGATTCTTTCTCCCCTCTTCAAAAAAAAAAGTATGAAATATATAATTTTGTTCCCACCTTTTGGTATTTATGTGCAGAATCTCTTTGCTGCTGTTTTTCCAAACATCAAGAAGAACATCTCAGTTTCCTCAAATGGCCAGAGACCACTAGAATAGCTGAGGGGTTTGATCTGAATCATCTCAGAGTGAACAGAAAGCTCAGTACCTCATCCCAAAGTTAGTCAATGCCAATTTAATAATAAGGACACAGTTTTGAAAAAAAAGGAAAAAGAAGGTTTATCACTTTTCTAGCAAAGGAAAAACACAGGGGACTCCCATCCCAAAGGCTGTGACTCTCTAGATCAGCAGAGACAAGGGGATTTCAAAGAAACTCTTAAGGGTTACATAGCAGGTGTGCTCTGGTATGGGGTCCCAAGGGTCCCATGGTATCTGTTAGGATTTGTTAAACCACAATGCAAAGAAAAGACCATTGAGGGATGGGGATTTGGCTTAGTTAGTGAGTGCTTGCCTTGCATGCACAAGACCCTGGTTCAATCTCCAGCACCACAAAAAAAAAAGAAAGAAAGAAAGAAAGAAAGAAAGAAAGAAAAAAGAAAGACCACCGACTCCAATTTAAATAAAATTAAAGCAAGCTTGTAATTCTGACTGGATGGGGCTGACTCTCCTGAAACCCATGGGAATAGAAGACAGCATCACAGCTCTCTAGGAGCACATCTTTATAGCACAGAAAGTTGCAAAAGGGGTGGGGTGGTGCCTTGAGAACTTACAGATAACACAATTTTGACAAGCATAACATAAAGGCAGGTAGTAGGTTAATGGTCCAGCACTTGGGAGTAAATTTAGAACCCAACATCACAATTTATGAGGTGCTGCTAAAGTTTCAGAGAGGGTTGTTATCTGCTCATGGAAAGCCAGGCATAGGTAAGTTGAAGGCATGGACAGTCATTCCAAGCAAGTTTAGAAATCACAGTAATTTATAGTAAAGTCAAAATTAACTTTTCATGCCTTTTTGACAAGATGGCTCCCAATCTTATGAAGGAATTAGGCTGGCTTTATCATTCCCCCCTTGTCTTATGTGTCCCTTTCAAATCTTTGATAGGATAGGGGAAGAGCTCTGAAGGAATTTTAATCCCTCAGGTAACAGACTCACCCAAAACTGGTCTTCCTTATTCGACCTGACTCAATTTACCCATTTATATTGACTGCCTATAAATTTCTGGCTCTATTGTTGTAAGAAAAGGGGCAGTGCTCATTCTGACTTTTTCTGAGCTGAGAGGGGGCAATGTGGAAAGAGGCTGCATTGGAGTTCAGGCTGCATTGGACTGCAGATTGAAGTCCCGTTGGGGAAGAACAGGTTATAAAGTCCTGTGCAGATGGATGCTTCTATGAAAGAGAAACAAAAACCATGAGTACTGAACAAATATCGCTACCTCTGGAACATGTCAATAAATATCATGCAGATGGCAGAAGTTAATACTTTGTCAACAGGAGGTGTGAAAATTGAGAAGCTGTCCCCATAATAAGGCCAGAGTGGACAAAACCTTTATATAGGAATGTAAATTTTTAACATCCTTAAAATTATCAGGAACGTAAACACATTCAACTTTTAATGTTGCAGAAGTCCATCCCCATGAGATGTAGTTAAGCTCCTCAGTGTCATCTGATTTTCAAAGATTTTACTGGTATGACCTCCATGTCTAGTGGAGATCCCTTTATTTCTGTTACTTAGGATGGATAATTATACTAGCAAACATCAAGCCTACCTGTGTAAATTAGAAATATCTGTAGGCCTTAAATTAACTAAAAACTTCTGACTCTGGCAGTTCCTCTTGATAGTTTCTTTTGATAGTTATCAGGCATTCCTGCCTGAGAATCCCTTTTTGTAGCCTCCAGTCTTACTTATTTTGGGGGCTAACATAAGTGTATATCTTAAGTTATATTTAACTATTATTATTTATCTTTAAATGCCCAGGAGTGGCTATACTTTGGTTTAAACTATTTTTGCTAAGTGTTTAAGATGAAGCAAGTCAAACTGCCTTTTGTTTCTATGTATTATTAAGATTCAGGTGAGTTTCTACAGGAGTCACTCTTAGGTGAACTTGAGAACAATTTCTTAGTTCCACCAGGGCCATTTGCGCTAGGTAGGGTCCAGGTCTTGCTGACCATGTGGCTTCCCTTGGGATCATCAGGGATGTCTCCCTTTTCCAATAACCCCCTCTTCATGGAAAGTGCATC
This sequence comes from Urocitellus parryii, assembly GCF_045843805.1. Classification (NCBI taxonomy): domain Eukaryota; kingdom Metazoa; phylum Chordata; class Mammalia; order Rodentia; family Sciuridae; genus Urocitellus; species Urocitellus parryii. Next base: position 130,169,276 of record NC_135538.1, on the reverse strand, counting down.
AATTGGCTTTCTGTTCTCCAGGGTTCTCATTAATCTCCTTGATCAGGAGGTTATGTTGCCCAGAGTTGCAAAGCTCTTTAGAGAAGTTTCCTGTTCCCTGGGTTTACATTGATTCAAAGGGCAGGAGCCAAATATTAATTCTTGATCCCTTTTTATTTAACTTTAATTTTTAAGACTTGATCTTAAACATCTAGCAAGTCAGTCTCACCAGTCTCAAATTAAGAATAATTTAAAAGACATATTTATTTTAATCTGTGTACCCAATTTAAATTGAACCATTTTAAATCACATGAATTAAAGGTATTTGGATCCAATTTTTAAATTTATGCGTGTTCCTTATATATCTACCAATTTTAATATTATATACATAATATATGTGCATATGCACATATAGACAAACAACATATAACACAAGTGGGCACACATAACACAATAGTAAAGGCCTTGTAGCTTTTTGCAGTTAAAATTTCCATTGCACTGTTTAAAAACTCCATAGTTGAAAAAAATATAGGGCTGATTAGAAAAACATTAACCTAGGTCTGTAGGCTCAAAATCATGAACTCAAAAATACAGACTCTAAGAAAAAGCAAGAGTTCTAGAAAAAAATGACCAGCCAGTAACTATTAAAGTATTCCATAATTTACTTTTTGGTTTAGTCTAATATATGTTCAGGTAAAGGACACTTTTATTTTCCTTTTTTTTTTTAAGGGTCTGAGACTGGTCTCCTACTGAGCTTTCATTGCATTTCAGTATAAGTCCTGGCTTAGGTCAGGAAGGAGTTAGAGAAAACTTCTGTTCTAAGCTGAAACCTCATGCCTAAGGTATTTTAATCATTTTTTAGTAGGTAGTTGGACAGGTTTGGGTGTTTAAAATTTTGATACTTTCTATTAACTTTGGGAACAAAGCTATGATGTTAAGTTCCTTACTAAGATAAGCCATTTGCTGTTGAGCAGGTCTACTTCTTTGTGTGGCCATTCCTAGGTTTTGTCTTCCTCTTTCAGTGACAAACAGGATAAATTTTGCTCTAAAGTCTGCTCATAACTCAGGGCTAGTAAAACTTTTGGTAATAATCTGTTCAGATATTTTAAGAGGTATAAGGTAAAAGGGGAGAACAGAAAAGCTGGTGTTTCGATTCAAGGGTAAATTGACTTGTGGTCCCTTACAGGGAAGCAGGAGAAGCATACTAGGGACATTTGAGGCTAAAATTTGGCTAACATTACCTCCACACGTCTAAGGCAGATCAGAACTTGGGACACTGTATATTCAGATCAATGGCTTTCTGGGCCTGTACAGAAAAGTAGGAAATGGTCTTGGTAGGCAGAGCCCAACATGCCTGCTCTGTATTGAATGGTGATTGAGAGCTACCTAGCCCAGGAAACCTTTTACTCAAATTTTGAGGAGTTGCAGATGCACTCGCTGCATTTAAGTAGCCATTGGGTGCTCATATCATCCTCCAGAAAGAAAGAAAGCAGCATGGTGACACCTGTAGTGAGAGGATAAAGAGGAGCTGAAGAAAGGGGGAGAGGGATCCTCCTGAAAGTTTTGCAGTGCTAATGCATTAGAGGTGGCACCTTTGCATTCAACTCAGTTTTTGACCGTTAAGACTCCTTATTAATTATTTTATCTCTGACAAATAAACTTTTAGCTGCAAGATTGTACAATGCTTCAAAAACATATTCAGATACCAGATTGTTACCGTGAAACATCAGTAACAAAGACACATTTACATCTATATGCTGCCCATTCAGCCAGATCCTGAGAAATGAGTACTTAAATTTTTCCCATTGGTTTTCTTTCTCTGGGATTTTTTTTTTTTATCTCCAGGAGTTTCAATATTTTCTGTATCTCCATTTAGGACTAATTTGCAATGGGGGAAGGTCAAAGGCCAGAACCCAGCATTCAGTATCTGCCTCTTTCTTTCAGGTCACATTTTTCTAGGGAAAGAATTTACTGGTAGGTTAATACTTCCCCCTCTAAAGCTGCACTTTCTCTCTGCTTTTCTATTGAGGCTGTTCTGTAGGAATACTAATGTCCATAACTCTTGAATAATACCAACTGTTCTTTGATTGAGACTTGACCTACTTGACTGGCTATTTAATTCTGCAGTCTGTCTCCAGATATTATTACCAAAAGCTTGGTCCCTGTTCTTGATACTAAATTAATAAGTAGGATACAGTTTTGAAAACAAGGAACAAGAAGGTTTATTGTTTTTCTAGCAAAGAAGAAATGCAGAGGACTCTGGTTCAAAGTCTGTGATTCTGCCCCTCCAGGAGAACAGAGGGCTTTTTAAGAAGAAATGTATTTCAGGCATTTCTCATGGAGGTTGTGATTTACTTGTTAATTTTGGAGATAGAAATTCTGCTGGGGTCATCCCTGAAGGCTGAATTTATTGGTTCCTGTGAAAGGTCTGTGCTTAAACACCAGTAGCTGAGTCTAAGATGAGCAAAACAATATAATCCTGTCCCCAGGTTAGGGAGGGGGAGAAAGAGAAGAAGAAAACAAAAACATGTTCACTTTACAATGAGTCATAGTACATCAAAGGCTGTATTTAAAAGGTGAAGTGGAGCACTGTTAAAGTATCTTATGCCCCCTTCTATCATGTTACTTTGAGATAATTAGATATCTCACCAAAGCACAGGCTTTTGAGGTTCTACCTCAGGCCAATCATCCTCTGAACTAGTGACTCCATTATGTCCAATATCCAATACTGGGGAATTTTAGATTCAGTAGCTACAAGATTTAGAGTGTATGCAAATAGAATGTCTCCTTTTGTGTTTTTAGGAAATTATCCAGAATCTGATTCACCATAGCATAAATAAATATTTAAAGTTATTTTCTTATTGTCCCTACTGTAGATAAAACAAAAAAATCATATATATTGTGATTCCTACTTATAGATGTAAAAATTTAATTTGAGAAAAATTATCATTTCTGGAAACACAATTCTTGAGTGTCACAGCCATTATGTAAGTGACTGCCCAGTGAAGAAATTATTACCAAAAGTTTGGTCCTAACCCAGATGCCAATCCTATAAGGATGTCAGGATTTTGAGAAAAAAAAAACAAAAACAAAAACAAAAAACTTTTATTGATTGCTAGCAAAAGAGAAACACAGGGGACTCTTGTTCCAGAGTCTGTGGTTCTGCCCTTCTGGGAAGAGAGGGCATTTAAAGAAGCAAATTCAAGACTTTATTCCAGGGGTTCCCCCAGAGGGGGCCCCACGTGTTCCCTGAAGATGTGTTAAAATTCATTTGTTAATTTGACATTTTCTTCCTGTGGAGGACAGATAATTTAAGGTAATATGTTCTCTGCCCCCAGGTTTGGAAGGGAGAGATGGAGAAGAGAAAAAGAAAAAAAAACAAAAACAGGACCCTTTTAAAATAAGAAGCAAAATAATTTCTAATTAACTTCTGTATTTCTGTAGTGTCTGTTGTGATATTGCCTTTTTCATCCCGTATGTTAGTAATTTGGGTTCTCTCTTCTTCTCTTCATTAGCATGGCTAAGAGGCTGTCGATCTTATTTATTTTTTCGAAGAACCAACTTTTAGTTTTGCCAATTTTTTCAATTGTTTCTTTTGTTTCTATTTCATTGATTTCAGGTCTGATTTTAATTATTTCTTACCTTCTACTGCATTTGCTGCTGGTTTGTTCTTCTTGTTTAGGGCTTTGAGATTTACTGTGACGTCATTTATTTGTTGGCTTTTTCTTCTTGTTTGGTGAACACTTTCTTCTCAGCAGCACATGGATCTTTCTCAAAAACAGACCACATATTATGCCACAGGGCAACTCTTAGCAAATACAAAGGAGTAAAGATACCACCAAGCATTTTATCCACTCACATGGACCTCAGAAGCAAGCAGGCATGTCCATACTCACATCAAATAAAGTAGACTTCAAGCCTAAGTTAATCAAAAGGGATAAAGAAGGACACTACATACTACTCAAGGGAACCATACACCAACAAGACATAACAATTATTAATATATATGCCCCAAACAATGGTGCAGATATATTCATCAAACAAACTCTTCTCAACTTCAAGAGTCAAATAGACCACAACACTATAATAATGGATGATTTTAACACACATCTCTCACCACTGGACAGATCTTCCACCAAACAAAAATTGAATAAAGAAATCATAGAAGTCAATAACACAATTAATAACTTAGACTTAGTTGACATATATAGACTATGTCAACGAACAACACTTGAATTGTATATGGTTTGTATTTCCAGTCATATTTGTTTATTTTTGTTATTTAACTTGACTTGATTTTCCTCTTTAATTAATTTTTCCTTTAGTGTAGTACCTCCCACTGTTGGTTTTCATTGTTATTTTTCATTTTCTCTTCATAAAATGGTTTGCCAAAGATGTTTTGAAGTGTTGGTTTTCTATCTGCAAATTCTTTTAAATTTTGTTTATCATGGAAGGTTTTCATTTTATCTTCAAAGCTGAAGCTTAATTTTGCAGGATACAAGATTCTTGGTTGAAACCCATTATCTTTCAGCATTTGAAATATGTGGTTCCAGGATCTTCTAGCTTTCAGGGTCTGTGTTGAAAGATCAGCCATTAACCTAACTGATTTACCCCTATATGTAATCTGCTTCCTTTCTCTTGTGGCTTTTAAAATTTTCTTCTTGTTCTGTATGTTGGGCATTTTCATTATAATGTGTCTTGGTGCGGATCTTTTGTGATTTTGCACATTCAGCATCCTGTAGGCTTCTAGGATTTGGATTTCCATTTCATTCTTCATTTCTGGAATGTTTTCTAATATTATTTCATTGAACAGATTGCTCATTCCTTTGGTTTGGACCTCTATGCCTCCCTCTATCCCAATAACTCTTAAAATTTGTCTCTTTATGCTATCCCATATATCTTGGATGATATGTTCGTGTCTTCTTATCAGTCTTGCTGTGCTGTCTACATTCTTTTTGAGATGATATACAGTGTCTTTGTGTCTGATGTCCTATCTTCTATGTGGTCTACTCTCCTGGTGGTACTCTCATTTGAGTTTTTAATTTGGTTTATCATTTCTTTCATTTCTAGGATTTTTTTTGTATAAGCTCTATCTCCTTGTAGAGTTTATCTTTTGCTTGTTGGATTTGTTTATGAATTCATTGTCAAAGAGATCTTTCATTGTCTGCATTTGTTGTCTAATGTCTTCCCTGAGACTCCAGAACATCTGAGCCATGCATATCCTAAAATCTTTATCTGACATTTTTTTCTGCTGTAAATGTTACCTCCTCTAATGTTGTGTTGTCTTGGATTGTTTGTGGTCCTTTGTTTCCTTATCTTTTTATGTTGCTCATGTTTCTTTCCAGCTCTGTGAGACTGTTGTGTTATTGTTTTGCCCTATAAATTTATATTGCTCTTGTATAGTTCTGAAATCTCTCCTTTGTTGGGAAAAACAATGTTACCAGTTCACAATATCAACAATACATCATCTATGTGCAAGTTTTCATTACATTTATAGTCTCTATGTCTAGAGATGTTGGATTTAATTATTATTTAAAATATAGTTATTAGTTTCATAAAAGGCATACAGTTTCTGCTGGCATATAGAGGACTGAGGGTTGGCCATAGGACATTATGTTAAGGGAGAAAGGTGTGAAACTATGGGGTTAATATATCTTAGCAACTTTGGAGGAGAACTCTAATGAATAGACTGGAGGTAGTTTAGTGAAGAATGCATAAAATCAAACACCTGTATGTATTTAGAAAATTACCTAAAGTAAGTTAGAAGGTTGAAAGTGGGAGAGAGGGAGGAAGAAAAATAAAAAGGAAAAAAAGAAAGAAAAAAGAGAGAGGGAGAAAAAAATTTAAAAAAAAAAGAAAAAGAAAAAGAAAAAAGAGGGGGTGGGCTTTTGCGATTCCTCTATATTATATTATTCTGGTGGTTCAGTTCTTAAAGTCTTATTTCATGCAAAGTTCTTGGTTTCACATATATTGGGGTTGTGAGGATCAGAGGGGGAAGGGTACAGGAGAATAGATGATAAGAGGAAAAAAAAATCTCTTAGAATTCTATTTTCTTTTCTTCCAGTAGGTGGCATTGTCTATTCCAAGCTTTGGTCTCTGCCCTCAGGGTGGTAGAGGTAACCAGTGTGAGAGGGCTTGAGCTTCTGCCTGGAGCCTCCCTGTTCTTAGTCTCTCTGAGTTGCAAACTAGGTGCCTGTATAGTTGCAGTTCCTTGTTGATAGCCACACCCCTACCCAACACCAGAAGCAGCAAGGATCTGACCACTGATTGGTTAAGGGATATTTATACTGAAGTAGGGGTAAATGGGATGGCCTTATTAAGGAGGCCCAATTCTTGAAGGCAGGTTTACAGTCATTACACTTAGGCACTGTTAAAAAATTTAAAGTAAAGAGGATAGTATTAAGAATATCAGGGGGCTGGGGTTGTGGCTCAGCGGTAGAGCGCTTGCTTCACATATGCAAGGCCCTGGGTTCGATCCTCAGCACCACATAAAAATAAATAAATAAAGGTATTATGTCCAACTACAACTAAAAAATAAATTTTTTTTTAAAAAGAATGTGGTCATGGGGAGACCACAGGGAGGTGCTGTCTCCCCCCTTTTGTTTTAAAACAGTGGACTTTAGCTCTTTGTGAGCTCTTTCCACTATCCCTTGCCCCTGGGAGTTTTAAGGAATACCAGTGGTATGTTTAACATTCCACTTGGAACAGAACTCCTTAAAGGCTGTACTGGCTTATGGGGAGCCATTGTCTGCTTTTATATCATATGAGAGTCCCATAGTTTTAAAACAGCACAAGAGGTGAGAACAGACATGTTTGGATTTCTCTCCTGGGGCTGGCATTGCCAGGAGGAACCCTGAGTAGGTGTCTATGCATACATGCACATATTTTAAATGTCCAAAGGATGACACATGAGTGATAAATATTCATTTTCCATAGGGCATTGGACTTTAGACCTCTAGGATTAACACCTTGAAGTTGTAAATGTTCTATGGGCAAGAAGGAAGCACATTTAGTGCACTGTATAGTAATCAGCTTGCAATTTTCTTTTGTTAATTGAGGGAAGAGTTTGTGTAAGCTATGGGCTGATTGATGGAACTTGATATGCAGCCTGATTGCCTACTCAGGCAAGGAGGTTTTATAGGCTTCATGGGTCAGGTTATCAACCTTCTCATTTAATTGTGACAAAGGCCCAGGCTACCTGAATGGACTCAGATATGTTGAATGTAAAGAGGATTAGTGTTGAGAGCCACAGCAGAAGGGGCCCCAGCAAACTCCCAGCTGCCAGCAAACTTCCAGCTGCCAGCAAACTTCCAGCTGCCAGCAAACTTCCAGCTGCCAGCTGATTGGCTCCTCTGTGGTGATGCTCATTGGGCTGATTCCTCGCCCTTTCAGACCACGGAGCTGCTCATTGGGGGACTTTTTTTGGCTTCGCCCACATGACCCAGCCATTCGGCCTCAAGAGCAGGAGGAGTGGGGGGGTTGAGAGGCTTGTGGGAAGCTGGTGGTGGCAGTTGGGCTCTGAGGGAATTCCTGAAGAGCTCATGTGGTGTGGCATGTGTGTTCTAAAAATAAAGTTCGTTTCTGCTTGATAAGTGGCTCATGAATTGTGCCCAGCCAGACTGCAGCAGATTAGTCCTTCCTTCTAGGAGGGTTTGAAAAGATTTTAGAAGCAGGGTAACCACATTGGTATCATTTTTTATGGAAGCAAAAAGCAGTTTAGAAATAGCCATGGCACAGTATTGACTATCAGTCACAACATTAATAAGTTCAGGGAATTGTAATGAGACCATGTTTATAGAAGATAATTCTAGTGCTTGGGGATATCCATGCTAATAATTATATTGGAAGATACTTTTTACCCCAGTACAAGGGTGAAAATAGATTATGCCAATTTTTCCTGTATAGCTGGCATCTGTGAACACCAAGGGTGCACCAAGAATAGGCTGGACCACTATTATCTTTGGTTGCTTTAGAAGCACAAGGCAAGTGGTTTTCAGGAGTTTGATGAAGGCATATGACAGTCAATGAGCCCAGTAAAATTAGCCATGGCTGCTTGGAAATTAGGACTAAGCATCATGAGATTATTTACCTCTAAAATTGTGAGAAGAATTATGAGCTTATCTGGTTCTTTCCCCAGTGCTCACCGTAGGAACCTTCTCAATGAGGTGCTCATCTATGAGATGCCCTTAACTTGACTTTGGACTTTTCTTTGTTCACTGGAGTAAGAGTGCACCCATGATATGATATTGTCTGGCTCTTGCCAGATGACTCCAGTAGAAAACCCAAGAGTTAGTCATCCTATTGCCAGACATCCTTCTTAAGGTCATATTGATTTACCTCCATGTTGTTTAGGGATGTATTAACCAATTCCAAAGCCTCAAGAGCTTCTGGGCTAACCTGTCAGGGGAAGTTTAAATGTGGGTCTCTCTTTAGTAAATCAAATAAGGGCCTCATTTGTTGAGTAGTGATCTTTAAAGAAGGTCTAAGCCAATTCAGATGCCCCAGGATAGTCTGAATTTGGTTCAAGGTAGAATTTTCAGGGAGGATGATATGAGGAGCTGCTTGCATAACAACTCCTGGACAGATTCAATGTCCTAAAATTTAAAAAGGTGTTCCTTTCAAATCTTTTCTGGGGCAATGCTCAATCCCAATTCATTGAGGTTGTCAATCAAAGCTGTGAAAGTCTGTTGCAGTACAGCTTCTTTCTCACATGTTATGAGTAGGTCATCCATGTAGAGCAACCCAACAAGATCTTTATATTATTCAAGGATTCTTAGGGCTTCAACAGCAAACAACTGAAAAATAGTGGGGCTGTTTTTCATGCCTTGTAGCAACACTTTCAACCGAAAAATGTTGTGTGGGCACTGATTTGTTAATGACAAATACCATAAATGCAAAATGTTGTCTATCAGCTGGATGCAGTGAAATGGAGAAGAAGCAGGCCTTTATGTCTGCTATGCAAATTTTGTAGCCTTTTGGAATACATTGGGTCAATGGAAGCCTGAGCTAAGTGGTGCTCATCCATAGTCTCATTTATGCCCTGCAAATCCTGGAGTAATCTCCACTTACCTTTTGCCATTTTTTGAAGACAAAAGATGGGGGTATTCCATGGACTATTAGAGGGCTCATTATAACTCAAAGCCAATTGCTCTTTTACCAATTCCTGGATACACTATAACTTTTTATGGGAAAGTGGCCACTGTTCCTCACCTATACTGGTTTATCAGAGAACAATTGCAACCATATGGGAGAAGATGCTGTAATACAAAGAGTGGCCTTTAATATTGGGGGTGGCATCTGAAGTCCTCCTTTTAAGTGGGTCTTTTAAATCTGTGTCTATTATGTCATCATAGAAGGCCTGATCATCAGTAGTGAGCACTGCTCCCATGGAGCCCAAGATATCTCAGCAAAATAGGTTGTTATGTATTCCTTTCATCACTAGGGGGCAGACAGTTCCTTGGTTGTCCTTCATGTCCTTCCATGTCCAGCTCTTTGCTGCTGCCAAGAGGGGGTTATCCCTCTGATGTTTGTAACATTGGGTGCTGGTTTAGTGGCCCATGACTCCTGTACCTCCTCCAACCTCAGCAACGTTAAGTCAGCCCCTATGTCCATCAACACCTTGAAAATTTTCTTCTTTATCTTTAGCATTGCCCTGGGTTTGTTGTCCTCACTAAGAGAGATTGTCCCCCATATTTTAGGACCCCTAATATCCATCTGATTGATAGTTTGGCTTTGTTTTTGTTTCCCTCTGTTTGGGAAACAAAAATTCCCTTGGTCATGGGGCTAGGGGGAAGTGACCCAAGAGGAGTTTAAAGGCTTTCCCACACAGTCTCACTTGACCAACAGTCTCCAGCCCAGTGCTGTCCCTTTTTACACCATTGGTAGAGGCCTGGCTTGTCCCCTCCTCTCTGAGAAGGGCAATCTTGAGAGAGAAGCCCTTTTCCTCCATAGCTCCAGCACCCATCTGCTCTATGTTTGTGATTCATGAACAGAGCTGAAAATGCCAAGGCCATCAACATGGCCTGTTGGCCTGGTATCTCTATATCTTCTGTGGCCAAAATCCAGTCATCAAGTGTACCATTGCGTACTGGCACCACTGCTACTCTGTGTTCCTTATTTAGTCTGTCCCAGATCAACTCCTTGGCTAAGGCCTCCCTGGCTCCTTCATGAGACACCTTCCCTTCTACTGCCTGGTTTACTCTGTCAATAGTCCTCAGTGGCTTTCTGCCGTAAGTCCTGTATAGAAACTGTACCTCCTCCTGCTGGCAACTTTCTCCAGGCTCTCAGACAACAGAACTGCACCTGATTGAAATAATTTGGTGGACCTGTATCCTGTATCACAGGAGAACTGTAGATTCCTTCTCTCTGCAAGCATTCAGCTGGGAGGTGAACATTTGTGGTGTGGTTATGATCCCCACTGCTGTTCACATTCATCATAGAAAAATGCCTCCCATTTCATAAATGTTGTGGGCTCTAGAGCTACTCTGATTAGGTCTTTCCAGTCTTGAGAGCAATTAAGTTCAAGACTGAGTGATTTAAGCAGTTGCTCTGCAAATGGCCTCCAGGGCCCATCCTCTTTTACTGCCTGCTTTTTTTTTCCAGCAATATTGACAAGTAATTCTTTTTTATTTCATTTTTTAAATTTTTAAAAATAATTTACAGTGGGATGCATTGCAGTTCTTGTTACTCATATAGAGTATAATTTTTCACATCTCTGGTTGTAAATAAAGTATGTTCACATCAATTCGTGTCTGCATACATGTACTTTGGATAATGATGTCCATCACATTCCACCATTTTGCTAATCCCCTGCTCCCTCCCTTTCTCTCCCACCCCTCTGCCCTATCTAGAGTTTGTCTATTCCTTCCATGCTACCCATTCCTACTCCAATATGAATCAGTCACCTTATATCAGAGAAAACAATGGGCATTTTTTTTGGGGGGGGACTGGCTAACTTCACTTAGCATTATCTTCTCCAACACCATCAATTTACCTAAAAATGCAATGATTTTACTTTTATTATTGCAGTGTAATATTCCATTGTTTATATATGCCACATTTTTTAATCCATTCATCTACTGAAGGACATCTAGTTTGGCTTTACAGTTTAGGTATTGTGAATTGTACTGCTATAAAAATTGATGTGGCTGTGTCCCTGTATCTAGTATGCTGTTTTTAAGTACTTTGGGTATAGACTGAGGAGAGGGATAGCTGGGTCAAATTATGGTTCCATTTCCAGTTTTCCAAGGAATTTCCATACTGTTTTCCATATTGGTTGCACTAATTTGCAGTCCCACCAGCAATGTATAAGTGTACCTTTTCCCCCACATCCTCACCAACAATAATTGTTGTTTGTTTTCATAATAAGTGCCATTCTGACTGGTGAGATGATATCTTAGAGTAGCTTTGATTTGCATTTCTCTAACTGGTAGAGATGAAAGACATTTTTTTTATATATATTTGTTGATTGATTGTATATCCTCTTCTGAGAAGTGTCTGTTCAGGTCCTTGGCCAACTTATTGAGTTATTTTTTTTGTGTTTAGCTTTTTGAGTTCTTTATATACCCTAGAGATTATGCTCTATGTGATGTGTGAGTGGAAACATTTGCTACAAGATGTAAGTTCTCTGTTCACCTTACAGATTGTTTCTGTTGCTGAGAAGCTTTTTAGGTTGAATTTATCACATTTATTGATTCTTGGTTTTAATTCTTACACTATAGGAGTCTTATTAAGAAAGTTGGGGCCTATTTTCACATGATGAAGATTAGGGCCTACTTTTTCTTCTATTAGACACAGAGTCTCTGGTTTAATTCCTAGGTCCTTGGTCCACTTTGAATTGAGTTTTGTGCATGATGAGATACAGGGGTTTAATTTCATTTTGTTGCAACTGGATTTCCAGTTTTCCCAGCACAATTTGTTGAAGAGGCTATACTTTCTCCAATGCATATTCTTGGCTTTTTTTTATAATATAAGATAATTATAGTTTTGTGGGTTAGTCTCTGTTTTCTCTCCTCTGTACCATTGTTCTTCCAGCCTGTTTTGGTGTCAATACCATGCTGTTTTTGTTACTTCTGCCCTGTAGTATAGTTTAAGGTCTGGTATAGTGATGCCACCTGCTTCATTCTTCCTGCTAAGGATTGCTTTCTGGGTCTCTTATTTTTCCAGATGAATTTCATGATTGCTTTTTATATTTCTACGAGGTATTTTGATTAGAATTGAGTTAAATCTGTATAGTGTTTTTGGTAATATGGTCATTTTGATAATATTAATTTTGCCTATCCAAGAGAAAGGTAGATCTTTCTATCTTCTAAGGTATTCATTGATTTCTTTCTTTAGGGTTCTGTAGTTTTCATTGTATAGATCTTTCACCTATTTTGTTGATTCCCCATTTTTTTGAGGCTATTTATAAATGGGGTAGTTTTCCTCATTTCCATTTCTGAGGATTTATCACTGATATGCAGAAAAGCCTTTGATTTATGAGTGTTGATTTTATATCCTGCTAGTTTGCTGAATTCATTTACTAGTTCTAGAAGTTTTCTGGTGGAGATTTTTGGATCTTCTAGGTGTAGAATCATATCATCAGCAAATAGTGTCAATTTGACTTTTTCTTTTTCTGTGTATCCCTTTAATTTCTTTCATCTCTCTAATTGCTCTGGCCAGTGTTTCAAGAACTATGTTAAATAGAAGTGGTGAAAGAGGGCATTCCTATCTTGTTCCAGTTTTTAGAAGAAATGCCTTCAATTTTTCTACATTTGAAATGATGTTGGCCTGGGGCTTAGTGTAGATAGCCTTTATGATGTTGAGATATGTTCCTGTTATCCCTAGTTATGTTCTAGTTTTTTGAAATGAAGGGGTGCTGTATTTGGTCAAACACTTTTTCTGCATCTCTTAAGATGATCATATGATTCTTATCTTTAAATTTATGACATGATGAATTACATTTATTGATATTCGTATGTTGAGCCAACCTTGCATCTCTGGATGAATCCCACTTGATTATGGTCCATGATGTTTGTGATATGTTTTTGGATTCAATTTGTCAGAATTTTATTGAGAATTTTTGCATCTATGTTCATTAGGGATATTGGTCTGAAGAGTTCTTTTTTGGATGTGTCTTTGCCTGGTTTTGAAATTCGAGTTATATTTGCATCATAGAATGAGTTTGCAAGTGCTGCCTCTTTTTCTGTTTATTGAAATAAATTGTAGAGTATTGGCATTAGTTTTTCTTTAAAGGCCTTATAGAACTTGGCTGTGATTCCTCTGGCCCTGATTCAGTTGGGGCAAATTATACGATTCTATAAATTTGTGATGCCTTTGATATTTTCTATTTTACTGGAGTATAAGTTTTCAAAATAATTTCTAATTATCTTCTATATTTCTATAGTGTCTGTTGTGATATTTATTTTTCATCAGTATGTTAGTGATTTGATTTTCTCTCTCCTTATTTTCATTAGCATGGCTAAGGGTATGCAATTTTATTTATTTTTTCATAGAACAAACTTTTTGTTTTGTCAATTTTTTTCAATTTTATTGATTTCACCCCTTATTTTATTTTTTTCCTGTCTTCTGCTGCTTTTAGTGTTTGTTTGTTCTTCTTTTTATAGGTTTTTGAGATGTAATGTTAAGTCATTTATTCATTGACTTTTTCTTATTTTAAGGAATGAACTCTATGCAACAAACTTTCCTCTCAGAAGTGCTTTCATAGTTTCCCATAGATTTCAATATGTTGTATCTGTGTTCTCATTCACCTCTAAATTTTTAAAAATCTCCTCCTTGATGTCTTCTGCAACCCATTGTTTATTCAATAACATATTCTTTAGTCTTCAGATGTTGAAGTGGATTTTCATTTTTAGTTTATCATTGATTTCTAATTTCATTTCAGCATGATCTGATAGAATGCAGGGTGGTGTCTTGACTTTATTATATTTGCTAAGAGTTGCTTGTGGCATCGTGTATGGTCTATTTTAGAGAAGGATCCATGTGCTGCTGAGAAGAAATTGTATTCTCTTTTTGCAGGATGAAATATTCTACATATGTCATTTAAGTCTGAATTATTGATTGTATTATTGATTTCTATCATTTATTTGTTCAGATTTTGTTTGGAAGATCTATCTAGTGATGAAAGAGGTTTGTTAAAGTCATGCAAAATTATTGTGTTGTGGTCTATCAGACTCTTGAACTTGAGAAAAGTTTGTTTGATAAACATAGCTGCTCCATTATTTGGGGACATATATATTTATAATTGTCAAGTCTTGTTGGTGTATGATTCCTTTGTGCAGTATATTAGTGTCCTTCTTTATCCTTTTTGACTGACTTTAGTTTGAAGTCTGCTTTATTTGATATGAGGATGGAAACTCCTACTTACTACCACAGTGAATGTGAGTGATATGTGTTTTCCAAACTCCTCACCTTCAGTCTGTGGACTTTTTTTCCCTATGAAATGAATCTCTTGGAGGCAGCATATTGTTGAGTATTTTTTTTTTTGATCCAACCTGCTAGTCCATGTCTTTGATTGGTGAGTTTAGGCCATTAACATTCAGGGTATTAGTGAGATATGATTTGTATTCTCAACCATTTTTGTTTAATTTGATATTTAATATCACTTGATTTCTCCTCTGATTTTCCTTTAATGTAAGCCCTCCCTATGCTGGTTTTCATCATTGTTTTTCATTTCTTCTTCTTGAAATATTTTTCTGAGTATGTTCTCTAGTGGAGACTTTCTAGTTGTAAATTCTTTTAACCTTTGTTTATTATGGAGTCTTTTGCTTTCATCATCAAATATAAGACTTAATTTTGCTGTATATGATTCTTGTTTGGCATCCATTTTATTTCAGAGCTTGGTGTATGTTGTTCTACAATCTCTTGGCCTTGAGGGTCTGATTTGAAAAATACGCTGAGATATGATTTTTCTCCCCCTATATGTGATCTGATTCCTCTCTCTTGCAGCTTTTAATATTCTATCTATATTCCGTATGCTAGAAATTTTCTTTATAATATACCTTGATGTAGATCTGCTGTAATTTTGTACATATGGTGTTCTGTAAGCCTCTTTTTTTTTTTTATTGGTCGTTCATAACATTACATAGTTCTTAATACATCATATTACACGGTTTGATTCAAGTGGATTATGAACTCCCCCTTTTACCCCGTATACAAATTGCTGTATCACATCAGTTACCCTTCCATTGATTGACATATTGCCTTTCTAGTGTCTGATGTATTCTGCTGTCTGTCCTATTGTCTACTATCCCCCCTCCCCTCCCCTCCCCTCCCCTCCCCTTTTCTCTCTCTACCCCTTCTACTGTAAATCATGTCTTCCATTTGTATTCTCTTGACTTACCCCTCATTACCTCCTATATGACATTTTGTATAACCCTGAGGATCGCCTTCCATTTCCATGCAATTTCCCTTCTCACTCCCTTTCCCTCCCACCTCTCATCCCTGTTTACTGTAAATATTCTTCTCAAGCTCTTCGTCCCTACCCTGTCCTTGTTTACACCCCTTATATCAAAGGAGTCATTTGGTATTTGTTTTTTAAAGATTGACTAGCTTCACTTAGCATAATCTGCTCTAATGCCATCCATTTCCCTCCAAATTCTATAATTTTGTCATTTTTTAATGCAGAGTAATACTCCATAGTGTATAAATGCCACATTTTTTTTATCCATTCATCTATTGAAGGGCATCTAGGCTGGTTCCACAGTCTTGCTATCGTGAATTGAGCTGCTATGAACATCGATGTAGCAGTGTCCCTGTAGCATGCTCTTGTTAGGGCTTTAGGGAATAGACCGAGAAGGGGAATAGCTGGGTCAAATGGTGGTTCCATTCCCAGCTTTCCGAGAAATCTCCATACTGCTTTCCAAATTGGCTGCACCAATTTGCAGTCCCACCAGCAATGAACAAGAGTGCCCTTTTCCCCGCATCCTCTCCAGCACTTATTGTTGTTTGACTTCCTAATGGCTGCCAGACTTACTGGAGTGAGATGGTATCTTAGGGTAGTTTTGATTTGCATTTCTCTGACTGCTAGCGATGGTGAGCATTTTTCATGTACTTGTTGATTGATTGTATGTCCTCCTCTGAGAAGTGTCTGTTCAGGTCCTTGGCCCATTTATTGATTGGGTTATTTGTTATCTTATTGTCTAATTTTTTGAGTTCTTTGTATATTCTGGTTATTAGGGCTCTATCTGAAGTGTGTGGAGTAAAGATTTGTTCCCAGGATGTAGGCTCCCTGTTTATCTCTCTTATTGTTTCTTTTGCTGAGAAAAAACTTTTTAGTTTGAGTAAGTCCCATTTGTTGATTCTATTTGTTAACTCTAGCGCTATGGGTGTCCTATTGAGGAATTTGGAGCCCGATCCCACAGCGTGTAGATCATAACCAACTTTTTCTTCTATCAGATGCCGTGTCTCTGATTTAATATCAAGCTCCTTGATCCATTTTGAGTTAACTTTTGTGCACGGCGAGAGATAGGGATTCAGATTCATTTTGGTGCAAATGGATTTCCAGTTTTCCCAGCACCATTTGTTGAAGATGCTATCCTTCCTCCATTGCATGCTTTTAGCCCCTTTATCAAAAATAAGATAGTTGTAGTTTTGTGGATTGGTTACTGTGTCCTCTATTCTGTACCATTGGTCCACCCGCCTGTTTTGGTACCAGTACCATGCTGTTTTTGTTACTATTGCTCTGTAGTATAGTTTGAAGTCTGGTATCGCTATACCGCCTGATTCACACTTCCTGCTTAGTATTGTTTTTGCTATTCTGGGTCTTTTATTATTCCATATGAATTTCATGATTCTTTTATCTATTTCTACAAGATATGCTGTTGGGATTTTGATTGGCATTGCATTGAACTTATAGAGAACTTTTGGTAATATCGCCATTTTGATGATGTTAGTTCTGCCTATCCATGAGCAGGGTATGTTTTTCCATCTTCTAAGGTCTTCTTCTATGTCTTTCTTTAGGGTTCTGTAATTTTCATTGTATAAATCTTTCACCTCTTTTGTTAGGTTGATTCCCAAGTATTTTATTTTTTGGGGGGATATTGTGAATGGAGTAGTTGTCCTCATTTCCGTTTCAGAGGATTTGTCGCTCATATACAGGAATGCCTTTGATTTATGCGTGTTGATCTTATATCCTGCCACTTTGCTGAATTCATTTATTAGCTCTAATAGCTTCTTTGTAGACCCTTTTGGGTCTGCTAGGTATAGAATCATATCATCTGCAAATAGTGATAATTTAAGTTCTTCTTTTCCTATTTTTATGCCTTTAATTTCTTTTGTCTGTCTAATTGCTCTAGCCAGTGTTTCGAGGACTATGTTGAACAGAAGTGGTGAGAGAGGGCATCCCTGTCTTGTACCAGATCTTAGAGGGAATGCCTTCAATTTTTCTCCATTCAGAATGATGCTGGCCTGTGGCTTATCATAGATTGCTTTTACAATGTTGAGGTATGATCCTGTTATCCCTAATTTTTCTAGCGTTTTGAACATAAAGGGATGCTGTACTTTGTCGAATGCTTTTTCTGCATCTATTGAGATGATCATATGGTTCTTATTTTTAAGTCTGTTGATGTGGTGAATAACATTTATTGATTTCCGTATATTAAACCAGCCTTGCATCCCAGGGATGAATCCTACTTGATCATGATGTATAATTTTTTTGATATGTATTTGAATCCGATTCGCCAGAATTTTATTGAGGATTTTTGCGTCAAGGTTCATTAGAGATATTGGTCTGTAGTTTTCCTTCTTTGACGTGTCTTTGTCTGGTTTCGGAATCAGGGTGATGTTGGCCTCGTAGAATGAATTTGGAAGTTCTCCCTCTTTTTCTATTTCCTGAAATAGCTTGAAAAGTATTGGTGTTAGTTCCTCTTTAAAGGTTTTGTAAAACTCTGCTGTATACCCATCCGGTCCTGGGCTTTTCTTAGTTGGTAGTCTTTTGATGGTTTCTTCTATTTCCTCTATTGTTATTGGTCTGTTTAGGTTGTCTATATCCTCCTGGCTCAATCTGGGCAGATCATAGGACTCAAGGAATTTATCTATGCCTTCAGTATCTTCTATTTTATTGGAGTATAAGGATTCAAAGTACTTTCTGATTATCTTCTGTATTTCTGAAGTGTCTGTTGTGATATTGCCTTTTTCATCCCGTATGCTAGTAATTTGGGTTCTCTCTCTTCTTCTCTTCGTTAGCATGGCTAAGGGTCTGTCAATTTTATTTATTTTTTCAAAGAACCAGCTTTTAGTTTTGTCAATTTTTTCAATTGTTTCTTTTGTTTCAATTTCATTAATTTCAGCTCTGATTTTAATTATTTCTTGCCTTCTACTTCTTTTGCTGTTGTTTTGCTCTTCTTTTTCTAGGATTTTGAGATGAAGTATGAGATCATTTATTTGTTGGTTTTTTCTTTTTTTGAGGAATGAACTCCAAGCAATGAATTTTCCTCTTAGAACTGCTTTCAATGTGTCCCATAGATTCCGATATGTTGTGTCTGTGTTTTCATTTAACTCTAGGAATTTTTTAATTTCCTCCTTGATGTCTTCTAAAACCCATTGATCACTCAGCAACCTATTGTTCATTCTCCAGGTGATGCTTGATTTATCCTTTCTTCTTTTATCATTGATTTTCAGTTTCATTCCATTATGATCAGATAAGATGCATGGTATTATCTCTACCCCTTTGTATTGTCTAAGAGTTGCCCTGTGACATAGTATATGGTCTATTTTTGAGAAGGTTCCATGTGCTGCTGAGAAAAAAGTGTAGCTACTTGATGTTGGGTGGTATAGTCTATATATGTCAATTAAGTCTAGGTTGTTAATTGTGTTATTGAGTTCTATAGTTTCCTTATTTAACTTTTGTTTGGAAGATCTGTCCAGTGGTGAGAGAGGTGTGTTGAAGTCTCCCATGATTATTGTATGTTGGTCTATTAGACTCTTGAACTTGAGAAGAGTTTGCTTGATGAACACAGCTGCACCATTATTTGGGGCATATATATTTATGATTGTTATGTCTTGTTGGTGTATGGTTCCCTTGAGCAGTATGAAGTGTCCTTCTATATCCCTTTTGATTAGCTTTGGCTTGAAATCTATTTTATTAGATATGAGTATGGACACTCCTGCTTGTTTCCGCGGTCCATATGAGTGATATGATTTTTCCCAACCTTTCACCTTCAGTCTATGTATATCTTTTCCTATCAAATGCGTCTCCTGTAGACAGCATATTGTTGGGTCTTGTTTTTTGATCCATTCTACTAGCCTGTGTCTCTTAATTGGTGAGTTTAAGCCATTAACATTTAGGGTTATTATTGAGATATGGTTTGTTCTTCTATCCATATTTGTTTATTGATGTTACTAAACCTGATTTGTTATCCTCTTTGACTACTTTCCCCCCTTTACTGTCCTACCTCCCATTGTTGGTTTTCAAAGTTATTTTCCATTTTCTCTTCCTGTAATATTTTACCAAGGATTTTTTGAAGAGATGGTTTTCTAGCTGCGAATTCTTTTAACTTTTGTTTATCGTGGAAGGTTTTAATTTCATCTTCTAATCTGAAGCTTAATTTCACCGGATACACGATTCTTGGTTGGAACCCATTTTCTTTCAGTGTTTGAAATATGTTATTCCAGGATCTTCTAGCTTTCAGAGTCTGTGTTGAGAGATCAGCTGTTATCCTGATTGGTTTACCCCTAAATGTAATCTGCTTTCTTTCTCTTGCAGCTTTTAAAATTCTCTCCTTATTCTGTATGTTGGACATTTTCATTATAATGTGTCTAGGTGTGGATCTCTTAAGATTTTGCACATTCGGCGTCCTGTAGGCTTCTAGGATTTGGGATTCTGTCTCATTCTTCAAGTCTGGGAAGTTTTCTCGTATTATTTCACTGAAAAGACTTTTTATTCCTTTGGTTTGGAGCTCTGTGCCTTCCTGTATCCCAATGACTCTTAAATTTGGTCTTTTGATATTATCCCATAATTCTTGGATGTTCTGCTCATGGTTTCTTAGCAGACTTGCTGAGCTGTCTATGTTCTTTTCCAGTTGAAATACTTTGTCTTCATTGTCTGATGTTCTCTCTTCTAAGTGATCTACTCTGCTGGTAGTATTCTCAATTGAGTTTTTAAGTTGGTTTATAGCTTCCTGCATTTCTAGAATTTCTATTTGTTTGTTTTTTATTACCTCTATCTCCCTGTGAAATTGATCTTTTACTTCCTGGATTTGTTTGTCAATGTGATCTTTCATTGTCTGATTTTGCTGTCTCATGTCTTCCTTGAGACTCCAGATCATCTGAAGCATATAAATCCTGATGTCTTTATCTGACATTCCATCTGTTGCAGCTATTACCTCTTCTAAAGTTGAGTTGACCTGCATTGCTTGTGGTCCTTTCTTTCCTTGTCTTTTCATACTGCTGACGTTTCTTTCTGCTTGGTGCCACTGTTGTGTTTTTGAAATTTACCCCCTATTTATTTATGTTGCTCTTGTATAGTTGGGAAGTCTCCCTTGCAGAGCGGGTATTGGCTGTGCTCCTCCTCTAATTATGGTGGTCTGTCTACCCCGCTGATCGGTCGCAGGTCTGCCCCCGCTGCGGGCATGGGTGGTGGCTTTGCTCTGCCCCCACTCCAATTGTGGTAACTTAACTACCACGCCCTGGGATCTTTGGTCCTGATCTGGATGTGGGTGGCGGCTCAGCTGGGCCCCCCGCTCCAATTGGTGTGACGAGTCTACCGCGCTGGCAGACCTCTAGGCCGGTGGGTCGCAGTTCTGCACAGCCCCCACTCCCAATGGGGGTACCTAACTACCTCTCCAACGGGTCGCTGAGCCCCCTCCGGACCCGGGCGGCGACCCTGCTCCACCCCCACTCCAACCAGTGTGACGCGACTGCCTCGGTGTTACGTGTCCACCCCGCTGGCAAGCTACCTGGCCTGTCTTGCCAGTTGGCGGCAGGTCTGCCTGCCCTGCTTGCTCGGATGGCAGCTCCGCACAGCCCCTACTCCAAATGAGGTTACTTGGCTGCTGCGCCGCGGAATCGCTGGTCCTATTCTATGCGTGGGCGGCTGCTCTCTTCAGCCCCAGCTGCGTTTGGGGTGTCATGGCACCACGCCGGCGGGTCACTTGGACTGCTCTGGGTGCAGGAGGAAGATCCACTCTGTCCCTACAACACCCCGCCGGACCCTGATTGAGAAGCAGTCACCGCCGGTTCCCTAGCCTTGGGCCAAAGCAGCTTAGGTAGCCGGAACCCCGCCTCTCCGATCTGATACACTCTCCCCTGGGAGCTGGCTCCAGGGAGCGACCCCACGGGTTTCCCAACCCCAGGCCAAAACTTTCCGGGAGTCAGAACCCAGTCGCCCCAAGCTCAGCGCACGCTCCACTTGGAGCTGGCCTCCGCCGGCAGTCTCCGCAGTTTCCTCAGACCTGGGCCAGGTTAGCCCCGGGAACCCGAATCCAGCTGCTCAGTGCCCGGCGCACGCCTTGCCAGGCACGAGCCTCTAGGAGTATTCTCCACAAGAACCCCCGCCCCGAGCCTGAGCAGAAAATCTGTCTGCTAGAAGCAGGCAAATACCAGCCTGTTATCACCTGTTCGTAGTTGAATGGGCTGAGATCAGTAGAACACGGGGATGATTACATCATCTCTCCGAAATGGCGGCTGCTGTTCTCCACTGTGGTCCGACCGGTGTCTGGAGCCAAACTGGGCCTCTTCTCTCCTCTGTTTCAAAGCCGGAACTCAGCGCTAAGGGCTCCGATGTACCACAGGCGGGAGCCCCCCCGGATCCGTATCGCTGTTCCCCTCTCCGGCACCCTGCCGCTCCCCAGCGTGCGCCAAGACTCCAGCCGCGGGGCGATCGCCTGTCAGGCTATGCGACCCTCCGTGCGGGGAAATGGAGCTCTCAGAGCCGAACTTCGCACGATGGAAATCTGTCCACTAGATTCTGGAGCACCTCAATTTCACTTGAACTTCCCAAAGATATCCTTCAGCCGTTTTGCATCGTCTTTCTCCCACTTAGTGACGCGGCGCCCTGGGGTGATGCAGTCCCTTCGCCGCCATGTTAGATCTCCCCCCTGTAAGCCTCTTATGTTTGGTTTTTTAATTTACTCTTCATGCTTGGGAAATTTTCTGATATTATCTCCTTGAAGAGAATGTTCATTCCTTTGGTTTAAAACTCTGTGCCTTCCTCTATCCCAGTGACTTTTAGATTTGGTCTTTTGATGTGGTCCCATAATTCTTGGATGTTCTCTTTATGATTTCTAACTATCTTCACTATGTGATCAACTTTGCTTTCCAGGTTGAATGGATTTGGACTCAAAATTCCACCCCAAATCTTCAACATCTCAAAAGAAATGCCACACAGCTAATACTTATGTTTCATTGATCTTCCTTGTCTTGCTTTCAAGATGACTTAATAATCAGGGAAGAAGAAGGTTGCCTGCTTATAGTAAATATCCCTGAGCAAGCCCTGAAAGATCTCACCTGAGAACAGTCATCTGACTTTTAAAATAATTATTGTTTCTTATTATATTATCAAAACTTCTGACCATCTCTTCAGGCAAAAAAAAAAAAAAAAAACATCATTTGTTTTTATTGTTGTTTTGTCCCATCTTAAAACTCATTCTCACCACCAGAACAATTCTCAAGGCCCTTCCTCTCTCAGAGTGAGCAGGAACTCAGCCTCTCTCTTTCCTCATAATGGTAAACTGCCCTCAAGGTGCTAGACCCAGTGACTTGTTGTTGCTGTGTCCTCTCTGTCAGTGCTGTCAGCTCCTAAGGAGAAAAGCACAGGGTTTCCTGGCCTCTGTGTGTGGAACCTGGGGGAAAGTGTGCAAGAGATCAGTGTTCAAGCTGAAGCAATGTTTTGGGGCAGGGCCAAAATGGCACCCTTTCCAGACTTCCAGTAAGCTGTTATGATTTTAGTGAGTGACTGAGGCTATGAATGGGCTATTTTATGGTGACTGTGTAGTCAAGGTCAGAAACATGGTGAATCAGCATATGTAATCAAGGTCAGAAACATTTGCTTGTGAGGATGCACCAGCTTGTTGGCAATGTGCCTTCTTAGTTTGTCCTTTATAATAAAAAGGAATATGGAAATGGCCCTGGGGGCTATTGCCACCTCTGAATAATAAATGACCAATATTTCCACAGTGCCTTGCATCTTCTTTCAAATGATGGATTCCTAAATCTTGCTTCTTTGGGCCTGACCCCTGCCCGCAGTCTGATACTGCAGAAAGGCCCAGTGCTGTCTATGCATCAGACACCTTGGAACATGCAAAGATTAGACTCAGCCCTTGTAATCAAGGAACTTCTAAGTCCTTAAAAGGAAAGTCTGTAAAAGGTATCCCTCTGTTAAATGGTGCAGGTAACAGAGATCTTGGAAACTGGTGTGCTCAAACCTAGTATACACTACGCCGTCTGCTCATCCATTGATCAACCAAGGATGGCAGGTGCAGCCTGTGATGTTGGGAAGAAGGGTGTACCTGGGCTTTGCTCATCCTTCACTTACATTCATTACTTCTTAGTGTTCTTTGTGTGGCTCCACTTCCCCTTTCCATAGGTGTGGGCCCTCTTGTCAAGGGTGTCTTTGAGTTTCATTATTTTCTCTCTTTCTTTAGAGTCAAGAGGTTGTTCTGGCCTTGCCTGTAGCATCTGTGCTAACTTCAGGTGCCCTCATCTGGATCAGCTCATGTCTCCTCTTGCCTACAGATTACATTGAGGTAGAAGTCATGGTCCCATGAGATCCCAGTCACACCTCATTTCCTGTGGATTCCCCATCTCATCTAGTGCTCAAGCTTCCAGAAATACCAAGTAGGAGTTCTCCAGAACTGAAGAGTGGAAGCAATGCAAGCATCCATTGATGGAGGAATGTATGAACATGTTGTCCATCCACACAATGGAATAGAATTCACCCCACATTATGTTAAGTGTAGTCACACAAACACAAAAGGATACTTAGTATGTAATTCTGTAGATGATGTATCTAGAGTCATCAAACCCACAGAAACAGAAAGCAGGGGACTGGATGAGGGGCAGTGGTGTGGCATTATTTTATGGGTACAGGGTTTCTGTTATAAAGATGAAATCTAGCAACAGATGGTAGTGATAGTGAATTACTGAGCACTTCTGAATTCTATGTGACTTAAAAAAGGTTAATGTGGGCTGGAGTTATGGCTTAGTAATGCAGCCAATGTTTATAGCAGTTCAATTCATAATAGCTAAACTGTGGAAGCATCCTAGATGTCCTTCAATAGAGGAATTGATAATGAAACTGTGATATATATATATCCATACACACAATGGAATATTACTCAGCTTTAAAAGAGAATAAAATTATGGCATTTGTAGGTAAATGGATGGAGCTGGAGAATATTATGCTAAGCAAAGTAAACCAATACCAAAAAAATCAAAGGCTGAGTGTTCTCTCCGATAAGTGGATGCTGGTCCATAATGGGGGGAAGGAGGCAAAAAGGAGGGTACATGACACAAAGTGGAGGGAGGGTAGGGAGGGAGCATGGGGAAACAAAAGATGGTGGAATGAGATGGACATCATTAACCTACGTACATGTATGACTGCACTTATGTTGCAGTGCTACCTTGGGTACAACTAGAGAAATGAAAAGCTGTGCTACAATTGTATAGAAGGAATCAAATTCATTCTGCTGTCATATATACCTAATTAAAATAAATGAATTAATTAATAAAAAAGATATTGTTTATGTTAGTATTAACAGGTTTATATTACCTTCAAATGAAGTCATAAATGAACACAGTATTGTTTAAATTTCTCAGTTTTAATTTCTATCAGGGAAAATATGAAATAAGACACCCATATACACAGAGCTCTTGGGGCCCTTGGTGTTGGAAAAGGGCTGTGGTGAACCTTATATCAGGTACCTGACCAGGAGGCTGTGGGACAGCCACCTATCTGAGGCCTGGCTGACAGCATATTGGGACTCACATGGGCGAGGGCTGCACCTCCACCTGGGGGCTGAGGTGCTGCTGCTCCACAACCATGAGTGCTTTATAAGTGCTCAGCAAAGAGGACCATGCTAAACACCTAGGATCCTCTACTGCACCTCTCATGGCCACACCATCCATCAGATTGCCCACAGGCTTGTTCTGAGTGTATCCTAAGCTCTTCCACTTCATTTACTTAGTTACTCACTTCCATTGTATGTGACACAAGTGTTGGGGTGCAACAGTTTGGACAGGCTTAAAAGTCACCCTTCAGCCTGGAGACAGGAGAAGCCCTGGACTAGATGTCCTGTCACTACACAGCAACTGGGTGCTCCCTGCAGCAAGACATTAGGAACAGACACTCCTTCTGGCTCACTAACAGCACTCAAGAGGGCTTCTTCTACACTAACACTGCCGCGATGTATATCAACACTAGCCTTCTGAAGACAGAAATTGGCAGTGATAGAGGAAACTTACACATCTTACTCTGACAAATACTTTTTCCACAAGTCTCAGAAACTGACTACATTCATTAAGTTCATCTTGGCTAACCTCTGGAAATAGGAAAACTTTTTCCTAAATCTGATCAGGAGCTAGGGAAGTATCTCAGTGGTGAGTCTGCACCATGCACAAAGACCTTGCATCTGGACCCAGCACCAACAAATAAATATTTTAAACATTTACTAAAAATTTAATTTACTGACATTAGATTAGAACCCACACCAATGAACTTATTTTACCTTAATTGCATGGTTTACAGTCCTATTTCCTAATATGATCATTTTTTTTTATTGGTCGTTCATAACATTACATAGTTCTTAATACATCATATTACACGGTTTGATTCAAGTGGATTATGAACTCCCACTTTTACCCCGTATACAAATTGCTGTATCACATCAGTTACCCTTCCATTGATTGACATATTGATTCTGTTGATATGTTATTGATAGGTCTGCACCTTTGTCTTATTCTATTCCTCCTCACTTAGATTAGACTCAATTTAACTTACTGAATATTCTGTATTCCATATGGTTTTGTGAGCTAACTCATATTCTTTGAAATAGGAAGGCTGTAATAAAACTATAAAGAAACAAAAAAAAATTTAATTTTAAGCAACATCTTATTATGGTTATATCAAAGGGGAAAGGAAAACATATACTGGATTCCCCATCTGGCCCCAGGACATGACCCAGGGCAGTCAAAGCCAACCTCACAGGTACTACAGACACAGGAAGTGGTTAAGAGTCCACCTTCCATCTCCATCTTCCTCCCACACAATCAGGTCTAGTCCTGATTTCCATGAGCTTCCTCATCAATAAGAAGTCATCAGACCAGGCCCATGAACAAAGAACTTGTAGATGCCCTGGCCTAGGCCCTTTTTGCTGCTTACTAATTGTGTGCTCATTGCCAAATCCCAGCACACTTTCAGGCTTCTATTTTCTCTCCTATACCATGCAGATCACCTTTACCTAAGGTCCTTATGAGGATGGCAGAGCATAGTGAATGCAAAATCCTGCCACTTGGACAGCACACAGTGGTCACCAGGACCATCTCCTAGAGCTGCTGACCTACCCCTGACAGCAGCTCCCTGAGCTGAGTGTGTGAGGGACTGAGTCAAGAGACAATGCCTGAATTTAACCTGGTTGAGCCACTCCTTAGATGTGTGACTTGTGCAACTCACAAGTCCTCTCTTGGTGACAGTTTCTCTTCTATTAATATGATTCTGCTCATGCCACAATCTAGCTGAGATACTCAGAAAAGATCAGAAGTCCCAGAACATGAAGGAGCTCTTTGTATCAGGTTGTATTTCTGCACTAATTCACACTCATGGCCTGGAGAGCTTAACTACCATCTTTGGATTTCTTGCCCAGCAAGGCTGTCATCACTGCTGGACCCTGAAATCATCCCATCAAGACCTGAACTGCTCTGGCCTTCTGTACTTCAGTCACCACTTGACAGTCAGAACTGCATGAAGATGTGGCTTTGAATCTATGACTATTGAGCAGTGATGGCTCATGAGCTGGTGTGTCAGGAGCCCTGCCTGTCCTCTTGGCACCTCTCACCAAGTGTCCCAGGAAGGTCTTCAGAGGCATTTTAAAGCTTCCCCACACCCTTTGTACCCTAACCAGCAATTTCTCTCCGGTACAATGTGCCCCAAAATGCTTTCTCCACTCTAGCCCAGGACTACAGGCTTCTGGGTCCATCTCTAGCCACAAATGACAGCTGATTTAAAGGAATTCCTGACTGCATCCATCACAACCCCACTGTCAAGTTAGTTTAGAAGAAAACGTGCAGGTGATTCCTATCACTGCAGCCTCTCAGAACAAGGGTGTCCCTTTGCAGAATGCAGAGTGACTCCACCCACTACTACACAACTAGCCTTTAAAGGCTCCTGGGTGACCTGGGCCTTGGGCAATGGGCTGTGAGAGAGAAAGCTGATTCTGATACCAGTGAGCAGAGCAAGTGAGAAAAGTGAGTGGCTGGCACCTCGATAGCCCTTAGCCTCCATCAAAGGGTAACTACTACCTCAGGGAGGGAGATCCTGGGCAGAAGGGAGAAATACCTGCCTGGCAACAACTAAGACTCAACCTAAGTAACAACTCAAAGGTGGTCTACTGGGTATCTCCAAGGGCACTGTGTTCTGTAGGGTCAAGGTCAAGACAGACTGCTAGGAAGACTGAATCACCTGCCTGGAGAACCTCCCCAATTCCAGGTATTACAATTGAAGCCCTCAGTGAACTGGAGGGCATAGTGGTGGGATGGAAGTGAAATCCTCCAAAATCTGGGCCTTGAGTTGTCCCATAAAGCAACCACAATCCAGGGATGTGAAGTGAGGTCAAGGACTGGGACTGGGGATCAAAGCCCTAACTTTGGAGGCCAAACTCTCTGCACTTCAGATACTAGATGTGCTGCTAGGGAGTTGGATAGAATAACCTAAGAGGAAGGGGTTTCCTCAAGAGATCCAGATGTCAAGTTCTGCCCCCTTCAGACTTTTCTCCCCACCAGGAAATAGTCTGCAAAGTGGTGAGATGCCAAGCAGGAACTTAGGAACACTTGTGATTGCAGGTAGAGAGCTGCTCACTACTAACATCACTTGAAGTTGTTTCTTTGTTGCAGAAACTGCTCTTTAGAAAAGGCCTGGAAGAACCAGCTTAAACCAGTCAAAGATACAGAGCTCCTCTTATAAGGGACCTAGGGCAAACTTTGCTCACTCTAACTCATTATAATGCTAAATTATCTGCTCTAAAAGAAGTGCATCTGCCATTAGTTTGATTTGGTACTTGGAATAGAAGCCAGGAATGCTTTACCATTTTGTGGTAGAGATTTCTCAGAAGAAAGGAAAGAG
Source organism: Urocitellus parryii (assembly GCF_045843805.1). Lineage (NCBI taxonomy): Eukaryota > Metazoa > Chordata > Mammalia > Rodentia > Sciuridae > Urocitellus > Urocitellus parryii. The sequence continues at coordinate 130,141,027 of NC_135538.1, read as the reverse complement.
AACATGATGCCCTCTGTATCATTGTGAGCCCTGGGGAAATCAGTTTTGAAACTTCTTGCTACTTTGTAGAATAGAAATATAATGCTCAAACAAGAATGTGTATTACCTCATATGAAGACAAAGTTAGTATGTAAAAGGAAACTAACTAGACTATAAAAGGGATCCCCCCCTACACTAAATGCTCAGCCTTTGGATAAGAATCCACTGAGCCTGGATGGACACAAATAAACACTGCTTCCTGCTGAATACCCTGGTGTCCCCTGTCTGTGTGAGAATCCCATGCAACATTTTATTTTGTTTTGTTTGAGGCAGGATCTCACTTATCTTCTCCTTCTCATTGCTATATATTTATAATGACCAGCTTGCTTAGAAGTGTTTACATTCTATGAGAGGTAAAAAGAACATCTGAAAAAGGATTTTGAAGACTCTTAAATAAATAGTATTCTTCAAAAACTGACATGAAAGCCAACTCAAGTTTTAAGCTCCTTCTTTAGAAATATTAGATAATGCTGTACTGCTTAAAAATAACTTATTCAAACTGATTTGTGTCCATGTTTGCAACTCTTCTAAAATTGCTCTTAAAATAGTCTAATGAAAGATTTTTTATATGGGAAGAATTTACATGGCTTGCATAGAAACTCTCAACAGGGCTGGAGATGTAGTCAGTGCTAGAGAGCTTGCCCAGCATGTACTAGGCCTTGAAATTTAACCACCAACACTGCAAGAAAAGGAAAGGGAGAAAGAAGGAAGGAAGGAAGGAAGGAAGGAAGGAAGGAAGGAAGGAAGGAAGGAAGGAAAAAAATAGGGACAGGAGGGGACAGAGAGGAATGAATCATTAAAACAAAAGGGCAAGTGGTACAAATATAAATATATGATGTACTAGCTCTTTAAAAATTTTACAGAGCTTTAGAATTTTAGTGACATCAAACTGGGTGACATTATGACTGTATAGAGTTCTGCCTTGGCCTGGCCTAGACCAAACTAATGGGTGAGTGACCTGGAGATGACTCCTCTCTGGCTTGATTGGGACAGGCTTGAACCTGTGCTGCTTCAGGATGCATATCATAGTGAAGGGGCCAAGACTTCTCTGACAGGGAGCATGAGTGTGCTAGGCCCCTGGGAGCCCATGATCAGGGCTCTCCATGTCCATACCTGCAGCAACCCCACACCTGATGGTTCAGAATGGTCTGCTCCGTTGCCTGGTGCATGTTTGTTCCTTACCAAAGGCCTGAGTGTCCACAGCCTGTTTTGGTGTGGCTGGGCATGGTGTGATTGTGGAGTGAATAGCCAAAGTAGCCTTAGCATGATGGAGGGGCAGTGGCTGCCCCTCTGCCCTACTTGCAGGTGGTCCTGGAAGAAGTAAGTAAGCAGGGTTGTGGTGTGCATTATCTGAAGACATGGAAACACACCCTAGTCCTTATGGCTGTCTGTTGGAGTTGGTGATATGTACAGCTATTGGATTTTTTGTTATTCTCTTGTATTTATGGTGAATTTATCAGTCTGTGAGAAGCAGAAATTATATGAGAAGAGAAAAAAAGCTTGCTCTAAATCTTTCTGGACTAATTGGAGAAAAATGTGAACTACTTGGAAAAGTTAGCCTTGTTCAAAAACAGTATAAAGGCTTAGAGTCATCTTTAAAAGATGCCATTTTAGTGAAGGAGTCAATAGAAGCAGAAAATTTGGAGGCAATGTATGAAATCTGATAGGTCCATATCTAAATTTGAGGATGAAATACTCTTTATAGAAAAAGAGCTAAAAGAAGAGAAAACTAAACCTTTCAACAGGTTGAATTGAAGGGGATATATCAAAAAGGATTAAGTTTCTAGAAGATGAATCAAAATCCCTCAAATCACAAATACCTAAAGCTAAAAATGCCTTGAGAATATTTCAAATGAATGAAGAAGACGTTACAGTAGCAATAAAAGAGGCTTGGAATGAAAATTCCCAAATTCAGGAAAGTCAAACAGCTCTCAAAAGAAGTTGAGGTATGGAAAGAAAAAGTGAATGGCCTAAAAAAACAAACAAACAAACAAAAAGATATTTGAACACTCTAAAATACATGCAGAACAAGTTCTAAGAGATAAAGAAAGTCACATTAAGTCTCTGACTGAACACTTGCTGAAGATAAAAAATTGAGCTCCTGTGGTTGGAGAAGTCCTAAGGATGAAGGTAACTTGGAATTGGAAATGGAGAATGAATCAGAAATTGGTGCTCACTTAGAAGATCAGCCAAAAGGGCCTTTGAAGAAACTGGTTTATGTTGCTAAGTTAAAGAGAAAGTGAAAGAAATCAAATTTTTACTTTATTATCTGAAGTAATTGAAACAAATGAAGACGTTATCCAACATATTAAAAATCTTAAGACAGAACAAGCATCTTTGCAAGCAGAAAATACACAGTTTGAAAGTGAGAATCAGAATCGAATCTTCAGCTGAAAGTTAAAGTAATGATGGAATATATCAAAAAAGAAATTATAATGGAACTCCAAAGGAAATTAATAGGAGAGGAATATTACTGGGTAGAGCGAAAGGAGAAACTTCCAAAGTGGAAGAAAAGATCAGCCATACAACTAAACCATTGGAGTGCTATAGGAAGCGAGCCAGAGATCTTGAAGAATAATTAGAGAGAACCATTCATTTTTATCAGGGGCGTGTTACATACTATGAGAAAAAAAGACATGGTAATGAGTTGGCAGCTCAGAGTGCTGAAAGATACCTCAATGATTTAAGGAAACAAAATTCTCACAACAGGCAAAAATGAACTGAAATGGAGTTCAAATTTAAACTTGTAGAAAAAGATCCTTCTGTGCCTCATGTTTCAAATACAGCCTTTGGCAGAGTGAATTCCCCTTTGGGTCAAGGTTCATGTGAAACAAGTCCTTCTCATTTGGAAATAAGGGTCCACTCATACTCTCACCTTTGGTGCCAGTGGGAGGAGATAGAGGCTCATGGGGCCCAGAGAATCTTCTGGGCCATCCAACTAGCAATAAAAGAAAAGAATCAAACTGTGATAAGTTAACTGATCCTCAGAGAGCACCTTCCAACACTGGGCCCCGGCACCTCCATGGGAAGAGGCCCATAGGATAATGATCCCTCCACCAGGCCAACCATATTCTGATCCACAGCTTCCTCTACAAAGGCAAGATAGATGCTGTTCTAAGTATGGTGTTAAGGTCTGTAAACAAGTCAGGATGGCGTCTGGCAAATGTTAGTCTATAAACAAGTCAGGATGGCGCCTGGCATTTTGCAGAGGGAGTGGTTTGTGAAGTAACGCCAGTGAGCCATTAAGTGTGGAGATTCCTGATTGGTTGACTGCGGTATCTAGTTTATGTTAATTAAGATAAGCTGTGTGGAATGTAAAAATACCCCTCCGATCCTACAATAAACGGTTCCCACTCCTGCTGTATCAATGTACACAAGTTGTTCGTCACCCCCCGGTTATTTTGCTGCAGCTGGATTGCGGCAGTATGGTAGATCCCCTGGATCAGCAGAACTCAGAAGTTCCACTAGGCCGCCTTTGGATAAAATGGATGGGCCTATGACTTCAGAAATGAAATCCAGTAAAAATAAAACCAAAGTAGATCTTGGTGATTCCAATGTGCCTGATTCATCTCTCCCTGCTGAAAACTAAGAAATTGGCTCTGGCTTTGCTTTCTCACCTTTCCCTCCAATCAGAGATCCATTGTTTCCAGTGGATCCAAGGAGTCATTTCACGAGAGGGCCCTTTTTCCCTTCATCTCCTCCAGGAAACATGTATGGAGCATCGCAAGAATTTCTTCCACCAGGCGCACCACCTCCTCCATTTCCAATGGAACCGTGGTGTTTTCCTCATTATCTCCTCTGAAGAGCTAGATTTCTTCCCCTGACTCCCACCTCTGCATTCTGAAAATAGAAGTGAGTTCCCTTCAGAGTTGATTCCACCTTCAAATGAGCCTGCTACTGAACATTCAGAAGTATAAGAAACTTGATAGTAGTTTTTATCTGCCATTAAAAGTAATATATCTCTCATTTTTATTTTAAGTAACTGCTTTTAAGTGATTATATGTTTGTTCCAATTGAAGCTCAATCGAATGATAATTTTTAGGATATATTTTATAAATAAAGATGGTTTAAATATAAATCTTATGAGTAAATTATTTCCATTTTATCTTCTTCTAGAGAGTATAACATTTAATTTGAATAATGTATTATTATATGAGCAACAACCAGAGTTTTATATATGTAATCTTGCAGTTGGGAATATTTTAAACTCCAAGCAAAGGATGTACCTTTATACAAAGAAACTAATTTACTGTGATTGTAGCAAATGTGAAAGTAACTTTATGCTTAATGAAAGATTTTAGTTGATTTAAAGTCCTGTTTGGCATTGATAATGATAATAAAATCAGCTAATTTTTCCATAAAAAAGAATATCTAGAGCATATTAAGAGTAAACCAGAAAACACAACTAAACATGTCATGAAAATGTGAGACTTCAAAAAAAAAAAAAAAGGTTTCAGTTCTCAGAAAACTTGTAAGAATTTGGAAACCATAATTTAAGTTCACTCTGTCCCTGTTTTCCCTTACATCTTCTTTATTTTATACCCATTCTGCTGTGGTTCACTGATATGGGGAGTGAGTGTCCTAGTCTTTGTTTTGTCTTCAAGGAGACTTTTGTAAAATACAAATGAATTATTAGGACACTGAAATTAAGAAACAAAATCATAACTCCAAATTTTGTTATTGTTAGATTCAATAGTCATAAAATGACCCTGCTAAACTACTATAAAATGTTTAAAGTTCTTACTCTCAATTTCTATATCATTGCAAATATGTAACGATTTACAAAACTGCACCAGTCCAGAGAGGACACTTCGAACAATGTTTCACTGATAGAGACCAAGAAAGAACACTTATTAAAATACCCTAATTAAGAATTAGTGGTTAAAGCTTTTATCAAGTGTTAAATATGCTCTTCATTTTTTGAAGAGTATACATGTAAGTCTAAAATAAATGCTGTAATATAACTTTCTTCTTAAATATAAGCACCAGCATTATAACAATTGATGGTCAGTGAAGACTTTCAATGATACTTGAGCCCACGATTAATTTAAATGAGAAAAAAGTTGGGCCTTGAAAAAGAAACTCTACAAGTTCAACAAATCTAATCTGTTTTCCTTCAAGAGTTACACTGGTTGTTAAATCAATCCTATAAATAATTTTCACTTTCCAGCATAAAACATTCCTCGCTTTAAATAAGTGGATGGCAGTCTACATCCATGGCCTGTATAAAATGGACTGGTGATCCCCCACTGATATTAATTCAGAACTACTTCTGCCCTACCTACTATGGAAGAATAGTTGCTAGTATATTTCATGTTTTACACCAAGAAACTGGAAATAAGGTAATTTCAGGTTGAAAACAGAACTGAAATACCTAAATACCATTATACAGTCTTATAAAAAGTTACAGCTTTAGAAGAAACACCAGAAAGGCCCTTCTAAATATGACACCATTTATTGAATCAGGTTCCAAATTTGTTTACAGCCCTGAAAATGAATGACAGTTACATAAAATAAAAAATATTAAAAATTAGCAATTTATAGAAAAATAAGGAAGTATTAAGTCCAAAAATGAAGTCATGTATACAGTACATATTTATATGCACTTTACTTAAATAATTGGGCTATTATTATAAAAATCAAAATTCCCACAACTAAAGAAGAATCCTCCTGATATTTGAGCTGGTATAATTAAAGGAATAGCCTTTTTTTTTACATATAGCATAAGTGAATAAAACTAATAGGTATATGATTAAATGTTTTATTTATAAACATTTTTTACTTGATGATTGACCTTTACTTTATTCATTTATTTATATGTAGTATAAAGAATAAAACTCAGTGCCTCACACATGCTAAGCAGGAGCTCTGCCACTGAGCCACAACCCCTGCCCATGATTATGTTTTAATAACCACTAATAATAATGTAAAAAGAAAATGAGTATATCTCCATTATCAAATAAATACAAGCCCAAAATAGATAACCAACAACAATTAGACCTGAATTATTTGCTAATGTTTTATTCATTACAGGTTTTTTTTTTTTTTATTCTATAGTGATTTTACCAAAGGCCTGAAATATTTCCTAGAACTTGGCCAGCATCTACTTTTCCTATTATAGTGGAAATAGGCATGGAAGAATTTTGATGAAATGAATTAAATTCATATATTCAGGGATATTAATATTCCTCAAATATGCTATGGACTTGAGAGTACTGAGTAAAAGGATTGTGTTTAAAAAACATTTGAGGTCTGGAGTTGTGACTCAGCCATAGAGTGCTCACCTAGAACCTGCAAGGTCCTGGGTTCGATCCTCAGCACCACATATAGATAAATAAAGCTATTATGTCTATCTACAACTAAAAAATATTTTTTTAAAAAAATGGTTAACATGGCAAATTTCAAGTCATGTATATTTTAACCACAATACAATGGGAAACAAACAACTGAGGGCTACCTGTGAGGAAGCTGTGAGTCTAAAGGAACAGACAGGGGGCTTCTCAGTGAGGATGGCAGGTGGCTCAATTTCAACAGTTGTTTTAGATGTCGCCACATCCTGTGATATCCAGTCTCATGAGGTGTACATTTGAGGATTAATTTGAGAGGGCTTGGTTGGTGATGGCATGCTGTTCCTAAATCCTTGCCTGAAATTTTGGTTGAATGAGTCATTATGCCACTAGCTATATTAATATTGGGTCAGAGGACAACATACAACTTTATTTTTTTTTTGCCTTTTTTTTCAACATACAACTTTAAGAAGGTCAAAAATATGACAAATGTGGCCTCCTATTTTTAGAGTGTTTTAAAGTGACAGATTTATGGAAATAAGAAATGACAAATTCCTTTGGGACATGCAAACTTCTATTCAAAACATGAATATACTTTATTTACCTATAGGAAAATTCTGTGATATAAATTACATGATGCACTTTTTCCTGAGTCCCCTCTCTTCCATTAGCCCATGCCTTTAAGGACATCAACTCCTAAAGGTTGCAGGGCCTGCTGCCTGAGAGCAGTGAGTTCTGCCCTGAGCAACCTTGAAAGTGGCTCTCTGGTGAGGTCCAAAGGAAGGCAGAAATGGAGAAGTCTGGGCAGGGCAATGGCATGGAATGACAAGGAATATTCTGGGAGATGCTGCCTTCTGTCTGGAGGACCTGCTGGAGGAACAGGTGTTGAAAGAAATTGTGGCCCCTGGGAACTTGGGGGAGGAACCATGGAAAGCATGCTGTGAAACCTGGCTTCTCCTAGGAAATTTTCAGTAAGCTTGTCTCTAACTGTGCCTGGAGACGTGTGTGGTTGTCTGCACATCGGACAAAGTGCCAAGTGGCCCTTCCTTCATCAAGGATAAAATCAGGGCCTTAAGCAACTTAGTGAGACTGTGTCTTTTTGTGACTGGCTTCTTTGAGTTGGCCTAATATTTTCAAGGTTCACATGTGTCATAGCATGTTATCAGTACTCCATTCCTTTCTATTGCAGAACAACATTCCAATAGATGGATATGCCATATTTATTAATTTATTTTGTTAGTTGACTGTGTCACTTGTACTTTTTGGCTATTTGAATAACACTGCTGTGAACACTCATATCCAAACTTCTGTGTGCACGTCTACCTTTGTTTCTCTTGGGTGTACACCTAGGAGTGGGATTGCTGGTTCATTTAGTAACTCTGTGTCTAACATGGAAGGAGTTGCCAGACTGCGCAAGAAAGCAGACATATCCTTTACATTTTCTTCCCCAGGTCACTGTGTGTCCTTATCCCTGAGAACTTATGCTATTGTCCATGTCTTTGATTGTAGCCATCCTTCTAGCCATAAAGTGGTCTCTTGTTATGACTTTGATTTGCAATTCCTTAATGATAAAGGGTAAGTTTTGCAAACATAATGATCTTTAGAGATGTGCAATTCAAGTCTTTGAACACTTTTTTATTGGATTTTCTTTGTTGTTTAGCTGTAACAGTTTTTTATATATTTGGGGTAACAGTCATTTCTGAATTATAATCCGTGATTTGCAAATACATTTTTCCATTCTGTGAGTTGTCAATTCAATTCCTAAGTGCATTCTTTGATGCTCAAAATCTTTTATTTTCAACAAAGTTCAACTTACTTATTACTTCTTTTGTTGCTTAGCTGGTGCCTTATATTAGTAACCACTATTAAATGTAAGGCCAAAACAATGTATTTCTATTTTTTTCTAAGAGTTTGTAGTTGTAATTTTGCATTGAGTTCTGTGCTATATTTTGAGGGTGTGTGTTTGTGTGTATTTGTGTGTGGGTGTCTGTCTGTCTGAGTATGAAATGAGGGAGGGAGAATGACTCCATTCTTTTCTATGTGTTTATCTGTTCTCCCAGCACCCTCTGTTAAAAAGGTTCTTCATCATTGACATGCCCATGCATTCTTGGTGATGCCTTAGAATATCATAATATTGACAATACACATAGGGGTTTTCTGCCAATTTTTCAATTTTCTTTCCATCAGCTTGAAAGTCCGAAACCCTAAAACCTTTGTTAAAGGATCAGGAACAGAAAGTGATGTGTTCCTCATAGGCAGAGAGCTGGAAGAGAATGGAAGTGTGCCACTTCTGAAGCTGCCCATAAATTGGCAGCTCCAGGGAGCTCAGGCAGGGGTCCTGCTCTCCCCCACCTCAGCTGCAGGTGAAGCAAGGATGGTGCATCACGATGGGAGTCTCATGGGGACAACAGAAAGAATAACATGGAGAGAACAAGTACCCTTGGGCTAACCTCAGTCAGTAGGTATAAAGAAAAATGAAAATTAGGACAGGAAGACTGTGGGAATTCCTAATATGTGATTAGTTTAACTTAGAAAATATTGACTTAGAAAATTATTACAGGAGAAAGGAAGAGTGTGGGGAGGAGGAGTGGAGGGAATAGTAAAGTTAGTCAATCCCAACAAAACAAATGCCGAATGTTTTCTCTGATATAAGGAGGCTGGCTCATAGTGGGATAGTTAGGGGGAGCATAGGAGGAATATCCAAACTCTAGATAGGGCAAAGGGGTGAGAGGGGAAGGGAGGTGGCATAGGGTTAGAAATGATGGTGGAATATGATGAACATCATTATCCAAAGTACATGTATAAAGACACAAATTGGTGTGAACATACTTTATATACAACCAGAAATGAAAAGTGTGCTGTATATATGTGTAATAAGAATTGTAATGCATTCTGCTGTCATGTATTTTAAAAAAAAATTAAAAAAGGGAAAGCTAAAGGGCAGTGGCCTTTACTCATTAGTAGCACTAGAGGGTGCCAGAACACTGGAATTCAGTAACAGAAAGCCCATGATCTGCATCGAAAAGAAACGGACTTCAAACAGGGTGAATTCAATACTGCACAAAACTTGTCCCTGCCAAAGGACAGCTTGGCTTTTAACCCAGTTAGTTTGCTCACATCTTGTGAATTCTATGTGTCTTTTCTTGGGGATTTTATTATTGACTTTTTAGGATTTTTTTTCTAAAACTTCTATACAATAAGTGTTCCTGAAACACAGTATAGAAATAACAGAAGTCAAGAAATACTCTGATTTACAATTAAAGAACATTTGGAGAAATAGAGGGTTTTACCTAGTTATTAAAAGGGCACCTCATGTCCCCACCCCCAAAGTGACAAACAGATGAACCAAAAACATTAAAATACATCCTAAGGGGGCTGGGTTGTAGTTCAGTGGTAGAGCACTTGCCTAGAATGTGTGAGACACTGGGCTCAATTCTCAGCACTGCATATAAATAAATGAATAAAGTAAAGCTTCATCAACAGCTAAGATTTTTTTAATACATACTAGGGCAATGGTCATCTGTAAACAGAGAACAAGGACCTGATAGACACATACTGTCCCATAAGCAAAGCAACTACAGTCAGCCATTTCTGAACTGTGACATTAACTGAAGCCATGGAAGAGATGAGCATTGTCTATCCAAGAGAAAGTAATGGAGGTAAGACAGTGGTGTCTGTTACATCTTCAAAGGGGCTGCTCCCTGTCTTCTCCATCCAAAGACCAGTAACCTTCCCTACAAAGTTATGAAAGGGTGTCCCTTAGAATTAAATGACACTACACATGACTCAAATCCATATGGGGAAATAAAAAGCAGCAGCTAAGGCAGTTGTGCCCTGTGGAATACGGAACAGGATGCACACATCATGCCTATAACTCCTTTCTTCCAATGTTTGTTTTAAAAGGCAACTGCAGAAAGCAAGAGTTACAAAATTGTATTGAAGGACTTAAAATGAACAAAGAGAAGACTTGTTTTACAAAATAACCCAAAGAAAGTGGGAGGAAATGGAGTTATATTGGGGTCCAGTTTTTGTACAATATTGAACTTAATATTAATCTGAATTAGATTATTTTTAAAAGCTCATAGTACTCCCTAGGACAATTACTAAGAAGTTGAATTTTAAAATTCAATAAAAGAAACAAGAAGAGACATAAAATAGTACACTAGAATGTACCTACTTAGCAGTAAAGAAGGCATAAGGGGGGCTGGGGTTGTGGCTCAGTAGTAGAGCACTTACCTAGCACATGTGAGGCACTGGGTTCTATCCTCAGCTCCACACAAAATTAAAGGTTAAAAGAAAAAAAGAAGAAGGCATAAGTGGAGAAACAGAAACATCACACACATACCATGTCGAATTATGAACCAGAAGTGAATTCTATCTTCTCAGTAATCACGCGAAACGGAAATAGACTAAACACTAAAATTAAATCACCAGAGTGGATTGAAAACAGAATTCAAATAGGTGCAAAGAAATAGGGAGGAAGACGACATGGCAAATAAGCAAAGTTGGCATGACTCCACTGACACAGAATAATAGACTTTGGAGAATAATTGGTTACAAAGAAAGAGAAGGACATCTTATGGCAAATGGTCAATTTATTAAGAACATAAGAAGGTATAAACAAACATGCATAAAACAGCAGAGCCCCATTAGGAAGGAAAAGTAACAAGATTAAGAGAGCAACAAATCATTCCATGTTAACAGTGGAGACTTTGCCATCCCACCCTAAGTAAGGGAGAGAACAGCCAGGACGATCCAGGAGGAGTAGAATCCTGAGCAACAGCATGTGGGCAACTACAGCAACAGCATGGACCCCATCCAGAACCTAGCTGGGCTGTGAAGCCCTGTGACTAGGTAACAATAATGCCATCACTGCACCCTTGCAGGAGGGACCACCAGTCCAGAGGTCCTCAAAGGTTTGGAGGGCACAGAGGTGTGTCCTTGTGGCAAGGAAGTGTGTGCTTTCAGTGGTGATTTGTATGCTGTGCTGTTTAAAACACAAAAGCAATCCAATATGATGCTTGAAGATCTGACAAACTTCACATCATAGTGAAGAATTAAACAGCTTAGATTTTTTTACAATATTTTTTTAATTGAAGTTAGACACAATACCTTCATTTTATTTATTTCTATGTGGTGCTGAGGATTGAACCCAGGGCCTTGCACATGCTAGGCCAGACCTCTACTGCTGAGCCACAACCCCAGCCCAATAGCTTAGATTTTTGAGTTTTGATTTTCCTGGGGGTGTTCACCAAATCTACTAGAGGCAGGTCTACTAACTTGTGATTTGAAGTCCATGTGGGGGATTCTGGAATATGAAGATGTCCCCTAACTTTTCCTGGGTCCCAATTACAAGGATCTGTGTTTTATAACAAGTCATTAAGCTGCATGTGTAGTGATATGCATTTTTCTCCATAAGTGCTCTACCTGGATAAAAATCATGACTTTTGAAAGGGATCAACTGATTCTGATGAAGTTATCAAAATCCCAAAGAATTTGTTGGAAAACCAAAGAAGAAATAAAGTCACCTATAAAAGGAAAATAATTGATTGGCCTGAGAATTTTCTTCAGAATTATATCATGTGAACAGTTGGCGGGATTCTGCTTCAAGTCTCCTGTGAAAGATTAAGGTAGGCTTTTGCTCCTATCACAGTGGGGGCTGGGCTTCTGAGAAAGTAATGCCTGTGCAATAGTCCATTTTCAAATCTTGTAAGAATTTCATGTCTATAGCCCTTTTAAGTCCACAAAACACTCTTGGATGTGGGAGCTCTGATTATCCTCATTTTAAAAATGAGAAAAGAGGCACAAAAGCATTCAATAAATTGTGTGAGGGAAAAGGGTAGAGGCCAGTTCTGAACGCCAGCAGAACCACCAGAGAGCCCAGTTCCAGAGCTGCGTGAACACAAACAACGCATAGGAACTCAAATGCCCTTTACACAAGTCATCTTGGAAAGATTACTGAAGGATGAACTTCTGCTATTAAAAAAAATGAAGTGATAATTATAATAAGAACCCTGAAGTGAGAAGGGTTCCTTTTGTGTGACCTTGACTAGAAGAGATTAATGGCTTATGGGTATAGAACAGAATGAAAATGATATCAATTCCACAGGAAAAGAAATGCCATAACCAAGTACAATTAGCAAAACAGAATTAAAAGATATTTAATATGGTGACATCAAGTAATGGATGTATAAATATGTTTAAAGTGATTACAGTGAAACCTAAGAAAAATAAAATTGGAAAAATTAGGTATGGGGAAGAAAAAAATAAAAGAATTGAAAATGAAATATTTTCAATCCCCTGCATTGCAAGTGACCAACAGAAAACATCTAAAGAATAGATTCAATGAAAATGTTCTTTTAATTAAAGATAATTCTAAAACCCCAAACTAAAATCCTTTCATTATCAAAAGGTACACAAAGCATAATTTTAAAAAATACAGAAAAAGATTTTTGTAAGTAAAAGAAACAAGTGAATCAAATTACAATGCATGGGCTGGGGTTGCAGCTCATTGGTAGAGCACCTGCCTGGAACATTTGAGGCACTGGGTTGGATCCTCAGCACCACATAAAAATAAAATAGGGATATTGTGTCTAAATACCACTAAAAAATTTTTAAAAATACAATGCAAAAGTGGCATCAAATACGTTGATCACATCTGCAGTATAAGTAGCTTTAACTTGCCTATTACAGGCAAAAAGACTCAGTGTGGATCAGAAAATAAAATCCAGGCATTTGTTATTTACACACTCAAGAAAGATCATCTCAGGAAGGCTGGAGATAATAGGACGAACAAAGAACTCCAGCCATATAGAAAAACACAGTGGGTAGAGTGAGGCAGGCCTGTCACATAAAACCACTGAAATAATACCATTAAATGAGATAAATTAGCTTCAGTTTAAAAATCAATGCCCAAACAAATTTTGAAGCTCTGAATTTCTATTTTCAAAAGAAGAGAACATCAGAGTTTATCAGTTAAAACCTTTGGAATAAAAAAGGAGAAAGCAAAAGAAGGTTCAGTTCTCCTTTCTGTATCCATTACAGATTACATAAGTACAAAATTATTACCTAATATGAAATAACTACACACACACACACACACACACACACACACACACACACACACATATGAACAGTGTATCGATTTATATAGAATGTTCCATCACTTCAAACATTCTCAAGGATTCACAAAATCAGGTCATACACTCCAAAAAAGCAAATCTCAACTCACAAGTGAAGAAACAATACAAATACTATGTGCTGATCAAAATTTAATAAAAGTAGAAGCTAATAGTCCAACTAGAAAATAAAACTATTGTTCAAAAAAACTTTTAAAACTCAATAAAAACCTAGTATTTTTTTAAAAAGTGCTAAAGATTAAAATAATGGAACATCTAGAAAATAATGTATGCAGTCTATCAGAACAAATGAGATACAAGAAAAAAAAATGGTTTCAAGGAAAATGTGCAGTCTCCAAAGACATACATTAGTAAAAATGTTCAGAAGACAGCACTACCTGTCCACTAAAAACCACTGTACCCTTATTCGTGAAGAACAGTATGTGCTCCATCCCCCAGAACTTGTGGGTTGGCTGTGATAGGTGACTAAGCTAGGGAATGCCAGTAGATGAACTTGGTGCCATCTCAGGGATGTACTGCCAGCTTCTGGGTATTCCTTAAGGTCCTCTGCTGGCTTAGTGCATGTGATAGCAGGGCAGCTTTGGAGCTTGGGATGGGACCAGCCTGGTTCTCTGATGTTGGGAAGTGGTCAAACTGACCCAACTTTCTAACAAGCCAGATTAAATTTTTATTTTTTATTTTCAGATAATATCATGCTTAGCTGTCCAGTCTGCCTTATGATCTTTCAGCTTGTTCCACCTTGCTCTGCAGTGTTTTTCTCTTTGCTTTTCAATTTGGGGGAATTTCTATTAATATATACTCAAGCTTCCTGAAATTTCCATTAGTTGCAGCTGGTCTACTAACAATCCCCTCAAAGGCATTATTTATTTGTTTTGTTTTTACTGTCTAATATTTCTTTTTGCTTTTTCTTTGAATATGTATATTATATAAAACATCTGTTCTGTCATGTTGTCTGCTTTTTCCTGTAGTGTCTTTACAAATTATAGTTGTTTTAATTTTCTGCTTGATCATTTTGACATCCTGCCTTATCTGAATCTGGCTCTGACACTTCTCTGTCTGCCTTCTCTGCTTGCCTTTTAGTATTCATGATAATGCTGGGCATGACTTCAGGTCAAGGAATTCAGGCAGAGAGATATTGACGTGGTTAGTGACATGGTTGTGAGGTTTGGGTTGAGGGGAGGCACTGTTCATTTCAGTGATGAAGTTGTGTGCTATTAGTGAACATGTGTCCCCCAAGTTTGTCTCTTAAAAGAATTCCTCTGTTTTGCCTGCCCCTCAAGTGGAACAGGAAGGATCAAGTAGACTGGAGTTGAGCATTTCCTTCTCCAGGTTGGTGTTTTCCTGATTAAACCCAGTCAGGCGGGGTCAGTCCAAATACTTTCTCTTGATGGCAGGCCTCATTGAGAAGCAACAAATGTTCTAGGAGTATTTGAAAATAGTTGTTCACCCTTCTCTTCAAGAATCATAAGGGTTTGTTCTCCACACTTCACTCTGAGGACATGGTAGGCTTCTGCAGATGACCTGAAAAAGTATGGGACCTCTTCTCAGTGTAAGCAGCCTGAAGATTTTAACTCTGAGACTTGTCACCTTTGAGACTCCAGCAATTTGTCTATTATAGGTTGGGTTTTCCTATCCTTGTAGAAACTCCACCCAGGCTTGCGATTATGGGTTATGGCTGTGATGACTTGTAATTCTCCCCATCAATGTGTCTTTCTAGAGTTCACCCAGGGCCTCATGTATGCTAAGCACATACTCTACCACTAGCTACAGCCTCAGCCCTGTTTCCACCATTTTTTTTTGCCAACAGTTTGCACTGAGATCTCAACTCTTTGATGGATGTAAGAAGAGTGGCTAATTTGGGGTTAGTTCGGTGTTTGACTTATTACAAGGGTGGACAACTTCCAATCTTCTTTTAGGTAGAACCAGAAGCTGGGAGTCTTTTTGTGTCTTCTTTTCTTCCTTTATTCAACTGTCAAAGTTCTGTTTCTGATTGTTTTTAATTGCATAATGCTTGTTCATTTCATTTCTCATCCAGCATAGATGATTTTTTTGTAATAATTTGAGTTTGCAATTCACTCAAGTTTTATTTTTCTCTTGTCTGACATAGTTGAACAGTGAATCCATTCAATGCTTCCTGCTGTGGGAAGGACACATGGGCTGACCAGAAGATTCTTGGATGACAGATTTGTCTCTCATCACTTTGAATATTTCAAACTACTGTCTTCTGTTTTCCAGGGTTTCTGAGGAGACATGTGATGAGGACCTTATGAGGAAATGATAACCAAGTACCCTTCCTCTCAGCTCCATAGATGTGAACAACATGGCCTTTGGTGCCTTAGAGAATGGATCATTTGTGCCAGTGTCAGGATGGGAATAATGCACTACCATCCTTTGGACACCAATTGTTTTGACTTGGAAGAGAACGAAATTGCACACCTTGAGTTTAGGTATGATCACTTCTTTAAAAGGCAAAAGTCATTATGGATTTTCAGACTTGGAATGGAAGAGCCATTGAAGTCTCCTACAGATCTTAATTTCTAAATGGGTAAATATCATCCTCCATAACCCACTGAAGCCAGAAACTTCTGAAGTCCTTCCTAAAACTTATTATAAAGTGAAAAAGGTCTTAGAGGCCAATGTGTGAGGAAACCACTGTGAGTTAGACCAGGAAAGGGAGCCCCGGTTCTATAATATGTATAATATATAATACATAGTTTTTAGTCTCTTGATTATGTATTTTGGGTAAGAAAAATCCTACTGGAGATATTCTCATCATTTATTGGAGGACACATGCAGTTAACATGGCTCATCACATGTGAGAATAAGCTTGTTCACAGGCTTCTCTGCTGTGAAATTACTTTACCCACTTCTTTCCACACTCCTCAGAAGCAGGTCATTCCCAAGACAGTTAGTGTATTGAGTCCCAGCTCCCCAGGGAGGGAGTACCACATACATGATCTGGAGTTCAGCCTCAAGTATGTTTAAAACTAGCTCATCTGAAGCTCCTCAGGAGCCTTTTCCACCCTTTCTTTTCAGTTAGATGATTTACACAATGCAAGATGACCTGCTTTTATTTGCTTAAGCTTTGCAGGTTAAATGAGATAATAAACTAAATGGGAGATGATTTCTTTGCCATTTTAAATTTGTGACTTGTCCAAGTCACATGTGCCAGTTCTGACAAGCTAGGGAGTCTTATGAAATTATGTACTGACTTCTATGTATTTTATCGACTCTAAAGGGAGACATTTGGATTGTGTTCAATTCTTGAACAGCCTTCTTATTATGGTTTATTTGAACATCAGTTCTGTGAACTTAAATTAAAGCTATATTTCTCAATATATGCTAAAGTGTATGTACAAGACTCCAGACTATAGTTTTATTTTCCTTGTTTTTGAGGTACTTAAGATCTAACTCATGGCTCATGCATTGTAGACAAGCACCCTAATAGTAAGCTACATCCTCACCCCTTTTTATTTTGAGATAAGGTCTTGCTAGCATCAAACTTGTGACCCTCCTACCTCAGTCTCCCAAGTAACTGGGAATATTGTTGTGTGCCACCAAACCTGGCTTATGGCATTGTTTCTAGTGACCAAATACCCAAACATACAAAAAAAAAACCCACAAAATAAAACCCTGATAAAGCATCAGTGTCCATTAATAGAAAATTAGTTAAATAAATCATGGAATATAGCTACTATTAGATATGATGCTATTTCTTAAATATGAATGACACAATGGAATATTACTCAGCAATAAAAGAGAATAAAATCATGGCATTTGCAGGTAAATGAATGGAGTGGGAGAAGAGAATGCTAAGTGAAGTTAGCCAATCCCCCCAAAACAAATGGAGAATGTTTTCTCTGTTATAAGATGACTGACTCATAGTGGGGTAGGGAGGAGGAGCATGGGAAGAATAGAAGAACTCTAGATAGAGCCCAAGGGTGAGAGAGAAAGGGAGAGGGCAGGGGGTTAGTAAGGATGGTGGAATGTGATGGACATCATTATCCAAAGTCCATGTATGAAGACACACATTGGTGCAAACATACTTTATATACAAATAGAGATATGAAAATTTGTGCTCTGTATGTGTAATAAGAATTGTAATGCATTCCGCTGTCATGTATTTAAAAAATAAAATCAATTAAAAAAATCAATGAAATCTGCATGGACAGGGAGGGCCACAGTCTATGTTATACAAACAAGTAGGGGAGCAAATTGTCACATGAAGTCATAGTATGCTCCTATTTGTGCAAAAGATTAAAAGGATACACACACAGGCATACACATGAATACAATAGAAGTTCATATAAAAATGCACAATGATGTAGAAGATACACAAAGACATCAGAATATACAAAACTGGCAACAAGGGCTTCCTTTGTGAAAATGAACTGGGATTGTGGAAGTAGGTACAGTATCTTTTGAGTTTTATGATTTTTAAATATTGGTTTCTTGTCACATACATGTTTATGTCAGAATAAAAATATGTTTTATATAGTTTACTCTAAAGAATTAATGAAAAGAGGGATTTCCTCAGGTCCCATTTCTAGGCAGACTTATTTGGAAGTGAGCCAGGACTGCTGTCCAGGGGACAAGGATTGACCTCCTAAGAGCTTATCAGCTGGACCCTGCATATACTCAGGTGCCTGCTAAGGCTTTTTCCTCTTGACATCACGATTCACACCAATTCCTACATCTACATGCATTCACAAGTAAGATCAGCCTAAAATCTCTGGTATTTTCTAATCTTTTCACATTTAGGTATGATTGTTATAGCTACTGCATAAAAAAGAATGTGGAATATTACCTTTTTTTTTTCTGTGCCCTGGAGAATTCAAGTACCACTGAATTCTCAAAGTCCTTTGAGAGTTCCAAAGAATTTTCCTATGAAATCATCTGAGCCCAGTGTACATTTGCATGGAGATACTTCTTCAGTAACTGTATTCTATTTAAAATCATGAATTTAAATTCTCTTTTTTTACTGAGGTCAATTTTATTAAATCATTTCTTTTAAAGATATGCAGACTTTATATAAATGTCCAAATGCTTTGCATAGAGTATTGCAAATCAGTCTCCTGTGATTGATTAGTCCTATTTCCTAATGCATAAACATAGTTTATTTATTATTTTCTCTGTTCTACATTTTCCCATGTAATTTATTTTTCTATATCTATGAATTGAGCTATTCAATTCACTTATTTTCATTTTTGACATATCTTCCTAAAGGTGTGACTTTTCCTCTGATTAGTACTTTAATTTTATCATGTAAATTCTGACATATAGTAAGTTTTAAAATCACTTTTAAATGTTCTATAATTAATTTTGTGGTTTTGTTGTTGTTGCTGTTTCATCCAAGTGTTAACAATGTTTTTATGAAATTAGAAAGAAGCCCTTTAAAAGAAAATCTGATATTCATATTTCTGATTTATACTTGTATTATTTGGTTCCTATCTCTTTCATTCCTGCCCTTTCTTTCCACTTAAATATTTTTCATCTCTGTGTCAGGGAAACTATTTTTTTGTCATTTTGGAAAAACGTTAATCTTTATATTTGGTTTCTTTCTAATATTCTGTCACATCTTTGTTCAATTCTCTATTTCTATTTAGAATTTTAAAATCCAAAGTTACAGGGATTTTTTTATTTGTTTGATTTCATTTAATTCATATTGGGGTATTTTCTAACTTTTTATAAATTTTTTATTAACTGCTTTCATTAGCTGATTTCTATGTGCTGTGTGTCAGTTTATTTCTGCTCCTGATGGGGTGTGGATTTTTCTTGACCAGCAGTCACAGGTGGCTCAGCCCCTGGGGCTGAGGTGCTGGTTTCAGAGTGCCCTCTTCTGTTGCTCAAGTGAAGTGCAGTTTTAAAAATCTGTGTTCCTGTGGGTGAGGGATTCAGAATTCTTGGAATTCTTTGATATTTTCTATTTCTGTAGGACTGTTATTTTCAGCCCCTCTCTATTTTCCCTACCAAACCTCCAAGAGACATTTCCCCTTACCATAGTGTCCCTCTCTGACCTGAAAATGTCTTTCCAGCCCTAGGCCTCTGTCCCCCAAGCTTTCCAAGTCCTCTCCTGTCTACTGTCACCCTTGCTCTAATAGCAGGTCTCACACAAGCTCATGCTGCCATTGGAAGAAGAGAGCCCTATAATTCATGCATAAATGGACTTTTTCAAAACAATCGGAAGTTCTTTTATAGTTTTTTTAGTCAAGCTAATGTTTAATATATACATTAAAGGCCATTGCTTCAAACAATTTTTCAAACAATGGATATATGAAAATGTATAATACCACAACTCTGACCTTGGCCACTGCTCCACTTAAGGAGTACAGCAGTCCCAATGTATGTGAAGTCTCCATATCCCCAGTGACATCCTCTGTCTCCACTCTCGGGCTAAGTTGCCCAAGCTGGCATCAAAATTTCAATCATCCTGCCTCATCCTCCCCAGTAGCTAGGATTATCATTATGTGCCACTGTGGCCAGTTACTCTTGTTTTCTTATGTGTGCAAACTCTTTAGTATGATGTTCATATTCTTTTCCTGGGATGGATGGATGGATGGATGGACAGATAGATTTTTTTTTTAACTTAGGGGCACTTTACCCCGAATAGCTATATCTTCTGACCTTTTTATTTTGTATTTTCATTATTTTTAATTTTATTAGAGCATTGTAATTATACATAGTATTTGGGCTCACTTTGAAAAAATAGTGTGTGCAAGGAATTTGATCAAAATCCTCATTCCCCTTGCCCTTTTCCTTCCCTCCTCCTTCTCCCTATCCTCTTTCTTCTCCTTTATTGATCTTCCTTTCACTCCTTTATTTAATTTTACATGGTATTTTCTACATTTACATACAGGTAAAATTCTTTTTGTTACATTGATATATGCATATAACATGATATTGTTGAATTCATTTCATATTTCTACCCCATTACCTTTTTTCTTCCATCCCTCTTATTCTTCTCCTCCACTGATCTACCCTATATCTTCATATCTTATCCTCTCCCTCACCACCTTCTTTCCCTTATTTGCCCCTAGCTTCCACATATTCGAGAAAACACTGGGATCTTGATTTTCTGACTCTGACTTATTTTGCTTAGCATGAATTTCTATACTTCCTTCCATTACCTGCAAATACCATAATTACATTCTTCTTTATGGCTGAGTAAAACTTCATTGTATGGATATATCTATCTATCTATATATATATATGCATATATATGTGCATATATATATATATATATATATATATATATATATATGTTTTCTTGACTCATTCATTTGTTGATGGGCATCCAGGTGGATTCCACAATTTGGCTCTTGTAAACTGTGCTAATCTAAACAGTGAAGTGGCTGTATAGCTACAGTGTGCTGATTTTAGTTCTTTTGGACACATATTGAGGACTGAGATACTTGAGTCACAATGTGCTTCCATTCCTAGAATTTTTGTGTCTTTTTGTTGCTGTTGTTTATTTGAGGAGTCTCCACACTTCTTTCCACAGTGGTTGTACTATTTTTTAGTTTGTATTTTAAGACAGTGTCTCACTAAGTTTCTGGGGGTCTCACTAAGTTCTGAGCCTGGCCTCAACCTTCTTGCCTCAGCCTCTCAAGTCACTGGGGTTACAGGTATGCACAGCTGCATCCAGCCTCTTATTGTCAAGTCTTTTGTGTTGTTGTTCTGATGCTAATTACAGCCATTCCCATTTCTTTTATGATTGTTTGCATGGTTTATCTTATCCCATTCTTGTACTTTGTCTCTGGGATTTATACTTAAAATGTGTCCCTTGTTGACAGCATGTAGATAGATTTTGCTTTGCAAGTCAGTTTAGTCATCTTTGCCTTTCAGCTGCAGTATTGGAATTTATCATGCCATTTTAATTATTAATATGGTTACATTTAAGTCTACCATCTTTCAATTTGTTTTAAATTTGTCCCATGGTTTTATTTTTCCTTTCACCTTCTCTTTTCTTATGGATTAATTTTTTAAAAATTTTATTCCATCATTGGGTTGTCAGCTATAGATCATTGCTTTGTTCCTTAGGTATTCGTTTAGAATCCAAAACATGCATCTTTAAGTTACCTCAGTCTACTTCAATTTATTTTACCACTTCATTTTCCCTTACAAGAGGGAAAAGAATGTCACTTCATTCCTTATTTTGAACTTTGTGCTTTCATAATATACAAATTCCTACATATTGTTTCTGTGTAGTCAGTGTGTTTTATGGTGACTTAAAAATTAGAAAAATCCTTTTATATTTATATAAGTCATTTTCTGTTCATGTAGATTCAAATTTTATCTGATATTTTTCTTCTGCCTAAAAGAAGTTCTTTTTAACATTTAAGAGCAAGTCTGATGCATTGAATTCTCTTGGATTTTGTGTCTAAAAATGCCTTTGACTTTCACTTTAGAAATAGTCACAAATTACAGAATTCCAGCTCAACAATTGTCCTCCCCCCATATTGTCCTCTGTTTTTTTAAACTGTATTTTTAGCAATTTGATTATAACCTGCTTCAGTGTTTTTTTCACTGCTTATTCTGTTTGGGTTTCTTGACCTCCATGGATGTGTGACTTTATAATTTTTTGTCAAATTTGAAAATATTCAACCATTATTTCTTTAAATGTCTTTCTATTTTGTTCTTCTATACTGTCCTGGGACTTGAGCTACACTTATGTTGAACTGAATGGTATTATATACCCACAGGACACAGTTTTTTGTTTGTTTGGGTTTGGGCCATGTTCACACTATGCTTAATTTTAGCTGGTTTCATTTTCAGTATGCTCCAAGTTCACTATCATTGTCCCCAACCCCTGTCAAAACTCTAGCTCCTTTTAGAGCCTCTTTGTGCACTCCTCTTAGTTCTCTCAGATGCATTCCACTTCCTTAGGGAGACCCACCTTCATCCTAGCCTATCCCCACTCCTGTCCCATGCTCCCAAATCACCTGGTTTGGTAGTACTTCATCTCTCTTCAGTTGTCTGATTATTTCATTCACATCTCTCTCCCCAACCAGTCTGTCTGATGTAGGAGGGTGGGGCGTGTATTTGTTTATTTGCAGGTCCCCTGCACCCAAAATCCTGCTCAGTAAATATATCTGTGCTGTCATGGTAAAATGGAGGTCAAACCCACTCTTGTTCTTTATATGAGAATCTTCATTGAGCTATGGAGAGAGCTGGGAGGATTCAGGAAGGTAATATCTGGGCTACATAGCCAACAGCACTTGTTGAAACCAGACTCATTCGGATTCTGGGCCCCCCAGCACCATCCTTCTACCAGCTGTAGATTCTAGAACTTAGATGAGGTTGAAAAATGGCCTGGATCACAGTGAGTCTCAGGCAGTTTCTGATTGAAAGAAATGTCCTAGTGAAAAAATGTTTTCACTGTTGGAAGAGCAAAAGGTGAGGCCTCCTGTTTCATGTCAGTGGTGCTATTAATAGGAAGAGGTTCTGGGGTGTTGTTTAACTAGCTCTTTCTTGCTTATAGCTCTAAGGCCATTCTTTCTTATGACTTAACATGCTTTATTAGATCTAAAGACCTAGCAAAGGATGTAACAGGGAAAATTACTTTTTAAATTTTGAGTATTTATTAAAATGCGTGTTTTATGGTTTTCAGCAAATGTCAACTAATAGTTACTGCTGTGAATAGAAAGCTCATCCCAGTTTTATGTAGTGTGAGTGGAGACATACTGATCTCATGTAAAATGGGAGAACACAAATAATACCACTGTATACTGGTAAGTCTTAGAGAATTTAAAGATATAGGACACAAAAAAATCTGACACCTTGAAAGTAACTTTATCACTGGGTATCAGCTCCTAGAGAAATGATATGTGGAAATAAGTCTTTAGTTGTACTAGTAAATATAATTTATTTTCAAATAAAATTTTATTTTAGTCTTCACAGATATAACCAGTGGAAATGTGGATACTCATGTGCTGGATACTCATGTGCTGTCAGGAGATCACTTTTAACTTCTGCAATTTGACAAGGAAAACTTCATCAAGAACTACATAACCAAGTGTCTAGAACTATTCTTGCTTGCCAAATTTTAGGCATTTTTCCTTTTGGTCTTACAATAGTCTTCTTGTTTATACAGATGTAGCTCAGCAGTTTTAGAGATTGGGAGTCATATTTTCTACTGTCAGGGTGTTTTATTACATATGAATAAATGAAATTTTCCATGAATTATTTATGTATCTGTATAATTTCATGTATACCCTAATATTATTTTTAAAATTAACAATGGATTAAAAAGGACAGATAATTTTTTTTTAATTCTGGGAAAGACTGGCTGCCATGCGGTTCTTTCTCTCCTGGTTCTTCTCACGTGGGTGCCTGGTGGCTGCCAATCTTCTGCTCCTTGGAGACTGTGATCATAGGTGGATTCTTTATCTCTCCTGGTCTCTGCTTCAGCTGGTGGTCCTCAACTGATGCTACCCACTCCAGTTCCTGCTCTATCTTGACAGGTCTTCTTCTCTGTCTCTGTGTTCTCTCCTTTACTCACAAGGTTGCTAATCTTTGATTTCAGGTACACCCTTAATCTTGATGCTTCACTTTATGATCCTTAATGAACTATATCTGCAAACACAATGAACCTCACATTCTAAATTTCAAGGTGAACATGAATTGGGGAGTACATCATCTAACACACTATAAAGACTAAGGAAAATAAATTACTAAAGGTACATGCTCCAAATATAATTCTTGCTTCAAATGAAGAAGGACATGGGTTAAACAGGCCCACTTGAGAGAACTCTAAAACAACACTGACCCCCCAACCCCCCCCACACAAGTTGTTTAACTTTTCCAAAACAACAAAATCAATTCTGATGTGATCTGTGTATCAACCACCCATAAATCTAAAGATGTACTCATCAATATGAGTACTGAATACCTTCATGCTGTTACACTGTTCCAGGTATATGCACTTGTAAAAAAACTGAGCCTTCACAAGAATCAAGTTCAACAGAAAATAATCTCATTCACCTTCCAATTGGCCAATTGGCAAACAGAAACTTTGTTATATAATGGACAAAGCACTAGCATAGTATTTGTAGGTATAATTATAAAATATGCTGTAGGTGTACTATTCTTTTTGAAGTCATGTGTGTGTGTGTGTGTGTGTGTGCACATGGGGATGGGTGGATGGATAGATAGATATTGAAATACACTGGACAGGATCAAGATGGGTGGGTGCTCTTGAGTCCTTCCATCTTTTCTGGCACAGTTCCCTTTGCAATTGGGCTGGGTGCATGAGACTGAGTCCTCACAGTAGGTTGGATGGATCATCTCGCTCACTTTCAGGCATAGAGCAAATTCCTCCAGTCTCTCTCTTCTGTGGAGAACACACAGCCATGCACTTCAGGTGGCTGCAGTGCCAGACAGAACCAGCATGGATCCCTGGATCAGCATTGGCAGAGAGACCACAGAGCCACTAGACTTGCAACCAGGATGGGAGTGAGTAAAAGCCATGTTTGTCCATTCCATGGATCCTTTGATTATCTTTCCTTGCTATAGTCTGGGTATTGACAGATCCTCCAAGGCCCATTTACTAAGGCCTTGTTCACTGGGTGGTGCTACTGGGAAGAGGTGGAACCTTTGACAGGTGGGACTAGTGGGAGGTCCTGTGGCCCCTGGGGTGTGCCCTTTAAGGGGAGTGTGAGACCCTCGCCATTCCCTCCTCCCCTTTGACTTCCTGGCTGATGACAGGAGCAGTTCTTTGCTACTCCTTTTCACCATGATGGGTCACCTCACCACAGTTCCAGAGCAACAGCACCAACCCATCATGGACTGGAATCTCTAGAACTATAGGCCCAAAGAAACCCTTTCTGTTCATAAGCTGATTAGCTCATGTATTTGTGACAGTGAAAGAAAGTAGACTAACAGAGTTATCAACTTTCTATAGACTCTGAAGCAGTCATGCATGCCCTTCACTTTGCTCTTATAGCCCAGTCTCCACAGTGCCCCCTTACAGTATGCCTGGGTCTGTGCATGGCCTGTTTCCCCTGTAGACAGAGCTCTTTCATGAGGCTGGATCCTCTGCCTTAATTGTTGTTATTTCCCAGCCCCAAGCAAAATGAGAACATGAGTTTCTGACTTGTCTTTCTGCATGAAAGAGTAAAAACTTGTCAAAATTTCATTTATAAGCAAATTTTCAAGAAGAATTTATTATAAAGTAGACATTTCCATTATTACCATTGAAGTCTCACACCTGAGTTATCAATGGCCCAGCTAGGACATGAGCCCCTGATGTTGCACTGTCTGCACTGGTTTCCAGTAATCTCCTCTCTGTGCTTCCCCATCCCAACTCCAGCCTGCCAACCTCTCTGGGCAGACATCTTCCCACTTCCCAGGAATAAAGGTGACCTGCTGGGAATGGCCCGTTCCCATTTTGGCACACACAGTTGCAGGTAGCCACACTCCTGTTCACATCACTTTCTACAGCTTCAAGAAGAATTCCACCTCCTATCCTTACCAGTGACCGCTGCTCTGTAGAGTCTCTTGCTTGCCTGTTTCTCCCTGCAATGCATAAACATTCTCAAGATTTCCATTTCTTAATGCAAAACTCCCCCTCTGGATCCTCCTGGTGACAGGAAGGACAGGGGAGCTACACTTGCCCCAGCCCTCAGACAACCTCATGGGTACCAGGACAACCTCATGGTACCCATCTTGGCTGGGTCCTCTTTTCCAGAAGGATGATGTTTAGCAGATGGAAGAGACCAGTGGACACTCTTTAGAAGAGGTTTCTACCATCACTGGATTGACCACAGTCAGTGAGACTGACAACAGCCAGAAAGTTTCTGAAGCTCACAGGCTCAGGTTAATCCTTGTGTTCACAAAAACCTGCCTACTTCTGCACAGCCCATTACCTAATGGTGGAGCTGCAAGGAGAGTGGAGGGTAAGACAGGCAGCCTCCAGCCAGGCCCTCTGCCTAGCGGTCACAAAGCCTAGCCCTGCTCTTCATGGCCCTCACTTCTGTGTTCAGAGTGCACACAGCTCTGCTGCTCTCTGCTGGCCAAGCATTCAATCCACCTCTGCAGTTTACCTGGATTCAGTAGGTCAATTCTTTCTTCCTGCCAGCTACATTTTGTATTTTACTCCTGGGCAATCAATTCCCTTCTTGAACCATGGCTTTGATAAACATGGTATCCCAACATGCTCTCACCACCAAAGGCCTTGCCAAAAGCCTAGCATGCCCTTCTGTGGTCTGCCTCCCTCATTGGAATGTGAGACCCCTGAGCTGGGTGCACCAATATTCTAGGTTCCCCATGAATTTTTGGTAAGTAAGTGAATGAGTGGAAGGAAAAAAAATTACTCCCCTTTTATCCCCACAGCTTGTCACTGAGTTTGATCCATTCTGTTTCCTCAACAACTCTCATGTCCATCAGTTCTTTTCCCTGCCTTCCTGAAGTGAGTTAGTCCAGACCTCCTTTATTCCTGCTGAGCTTGGAGCACAGCTCCTGCTACACCTTTCACTCAGCATCCCACCCTCCTTCTCAACACCACTCCAGATGGCCTGGGAGGTAACACTCATCACACTGCTGTGCCCCTCAGAGCCTCTACACAGATGCCCATGTCCACACTGGGAAGAGCATGAGGCTGAGGCAGGCCATAAGGCCCTGCATGATGGCATCCACTCCTATTAACAGTGTCTCCCACATCACCTCCCACTCACTGTCCCTGAACCAGCCAAATGAAAGTATCTCCTGAGCCCCATGCCAAAGCTTCTTTTCTGAAGACAAACTTTTAGTTTTAGCACAGTTTTAGTTTATCAAAAAACTGAAAAGACAGTGCAGAAGGCTAATGATATCTCTCAGCTAGTTCCACCAAATGTTAGACATTCCATGAATGTCTATCACAATCGATGAATCTACGCTGACATATTGACTAATGTCAGCGCATTACTCACTCTGTAGTTTTCCCCTAATGTCTTTCTTCTGTCTGCAGAACCCACCCAGGATGCTATGTTATGGGGCATGGTCATGTTGTGTGGGCTCCTCTGGGCAGTCTTGGTATCTCAGTCTTCCCTGGGTTTTGAGGACCTTCCCAGAAGCATTGAGAGGCGCTGATCAGGGGTTTGTAGGACATCCTCAACTGCTCTGCTTTGAAGCCACTTCCCAGCCTATGATCTTGGGCTTTTACTCTGTTCAGAAAAAAGAAATTAATTCACAATAAAAATAATTTCTGTAGTATTGAAAGAATTAATGATAATCACAATCTTCTCAACCTAATGATCCTGGGAGTTATTTAAATGAAAGAATGAACTTCAAGAATAGTTAGAATTCGAGCTAACAGCTAATCCTCCAACTGCCAGTTTAGAAGCCAGAAGTGCAATTTCTAAAACAAACAAACAAAAAAAACAGGAAGGAAGGAAAGAAAGGAGGCTGTGAGAGGGAAGGAATAAGAGGAGGAGAGAGAGAGAGAAAGGAGGTGTACCACCTCCATTGAATGTTAGAGTTTGCAATTTGGAAAGAACAAGAAGAATAAGGATTTGGTAATAATAGTCCACCTGTTCCCATGATTTTAAGGATACTTCTAAGTACAGAGAGAGCAGTTTGTTATGACAGAAGTGGAAATCCATCCAGAAGGGCCTTCATCCATAGATAAACATGGGACCTTTGAAACTGCAAAAAGACGAGTAGAAACAAAATACATTAAAAGTTAGTCAGAAAGACTGAAAGGGCACCACCATGACATCCCCTGGATAACAGTAAGGTAGAGCCTCCTTGTGGCTAGGGGTTCATTCTTGCATGGGGGGTGCTGCTGTGTAGGAGCTTACTCAAGTGGTTTCAGGAGGGCCCCAGAGGCACAGGTTAACCCTATTGTCTAACTCTATGTCATTGTGTTAAGCTTGTGTTACTGCTTGACAGTTTCCTAAAGCAACAGATACCAGGCTACCTTGCAACTGAACCTGCCCTTGAGTGGACCAAGGAGTCTGTCACTGACCCACTCTCCTCCTCTTGGAACTACAGACTTCACATTCATCAGATCAAGCATCCTCTCAGTAGGTGACTTGGATGCCAAGCACAGTAGGAGTTTGTGTGTTTTTTCTGAAGCCTGAGTTTTAATCACAGGCTGACACACAGGTGTTGGGCTTGAAGATACCTGGAGAGAGGAAGGGAGTGTGATGACCAATCCTGTTTGCCCACTTGGCCAGACTATGGTTCCCAGGTGGTCGGCCAGCCTTGTTGTTGCTGCAAAGGTATTTGAAAGATGTGATTAACACTGAATTCTGCAGTCAGAGAGTATGTGAGTGGGCCTCAGCAAATGAAAGGCCTTAAGTAATAAGACTGGGCTTCCCTCTGGATAATGAACCTCTGCCTGCAGATTGCTTCCAGACTAAGCTGTAACCTCAGCACTTCCCTGGGCCTCCAGCCTGCAATCTGCCCTGCACATCACATTAAACTTGCTACTCTCCACAGTTGGTGAGCCAGTTCCATAAAATAAGGCTCTCCCTCTCTCTCTCCCTTTCAGCATTGCAACTCCACAGTTCAGGAGATCCATACTTTCTGACATGTGACCATGTTGACCCTAAATGTAGGGTGGAACATACAAGTAACAGGTAGTTCGCTATGCTGCAGAGGCAATGAAACAATCAGAGGTCTCCTCTCAGGCCTGGCTGGAAGTCATCTTGCCTTGGACTCTGGTTCTGGCAGCCCCACATCGGGCACACACTCTGGTGACATTGCACTTGCTTCTACCTGGCCAGGTTGGGATGTGCACAAGAATAAAGTTTTGCTCTTCTATCATCTTCAAACCTTGGGATGCTATTTTTTGAACTATCAATGTAAGTGATGATTGCAATTTATCCTCTCCAGAAAGGCAGTTTGTCATCCAGGAACACAATCAACAAGGATATTACACTCAGAGAAAAGGTAGATGCTTAAGAAAATTTATGAGAAAATCAAAGAACCTCCCAGATGACCCCAGACATCTGTTAAGTTGGGATATGTGTTGAGGAGTGTCCACAGAATTCAACTCTGGCCAGTGCTCAAGTTTCTGTTCATATGACTGTGTCTCCTGGCCAAGAAGGACAGGGAGGTCAGCTGGATGATGTGGGGATCTCCACCTGGGCACAGCAATATGTTCACAATGTCACCTGTCTTCTGCAGCTTGCCAGTGGCATGTCTGTCTTATCTTCCCAGCACCCAGTGCTATGGCTCCTGGGAGATGGAAGATCACTTGTGGTCTTTGTAGTCACTGTTCTACTTTAAGCCAGACCCTTGCAAATGGCAAAAAGATATGGAAGAAAGGAAAGGAAAAGAGAAACTATAGGAGAAAAGTGGGGTATGGTTGGCGCAGAGCAACCTGGAGACTGACTTCTGTTTCCCATGCTCCCCTGGGGCATCCTGAAGAACTGCCAGATTGAAGGAAGGCCTTGCAATGCCCCTGTCCTTCAGTGCCTTTCTGATGAGAGCAATGGCAAGAATGAACATTTTCCAGAAGTTACCACCTTAGGTGAGCCAATCTTTATTATTCACATTCTGTATTTGCAAGTTTACTGTTCGCTAAAACTTACTTGTAACCCACAAATCAGTGCCCATGTGCACAGAGCCACCTGATAACTATGCACCAGCTGAGGCTGAATGAGGCTCCTGCCTTCCTTTTTGTTATTACACTATAAACAAGTGTATTTTTCTCCACATGCCCAGGGCCCTGTTTAAAACACCCTCCACACATCATGCTGAAGTGCTCTTGCATTCCTGAGCAAAGGAAGGCTGAGATGGCCTCAGAGAGAACACACACATCACAGATTATCCCTTCCAGCACAAGCTGTGGCACTACTGGCCCTGTTTCATGTTAACCAACTATCAGTATGTATCAATTAATGTGTCTCAAACAGAAACACACATACCACAAGGTGACATATTGGTGGGGGGCTGCAAGCAAGTGCTACCAGAGGCTGGCAGGCACTTGGCCCTGTTGCACTTAGGATCAGCACCCCAACATTCCCTGGCTCAGGGTTTGAGTTGACTTTGCAGAGCAAAACTGCCATGGGTAACAAGAGCTATTATGCAGCTGACTACTGATTTGGGGCATCCTGATCCTGGCCGGGTGCTGTATCCCATGGGCAGCAGCTCAGTTCTCACAGGGATTTGATGGAGCAGAGCCATCCTGACTAAAGGTCAAATGATTCCCACATTGTTCTGTATAACTCTCCCAGGCAATTCTGAAAAGTACTCTGTTGTTGCTCAGGAACTGAGTGGGGTTTATGGGCTTAAGTGACTTGCCAAAGGTAATCACAGAATCAGTGACTGCTGGATCCAGAAGTCCAGCCCTGGCAGGAAGATCATGGAGCCCTGGGTGCAACCTGAGTGATATTGCCCATTCACCTGCCCTTCCTGCCTGTGCAGAGTTGTGGGTATTGGGGGACTAAGACAGTAGGTACACAGAAACCCTGGACTGATGCTCCCATGCAAATGACATGTGAACCCTTGACCCACTGCACCTGGTGTGCTTAGGCTCTCTTCTATTTGTGTTTTGTGCTTCTGAGGTAGATTTTTGCTTTGTGGTTACCACAGCTTATATAAAATTCTTAGACTATTTTATGAAGATAACAATTTAATCTCAATAATATACAACTCTGTGCTTTGACTATCTACTTAAAACATACACTTTATGCTTTTGATATCAACATTTTCATCATTTTGTACCAAGTATCTTGACAATGTGTTTGATCTATAGTTGTCTTAAATATTTTTCTCTCTCCACATACTGGAGAGAAATATTGACTCAGTATTACTTACAGTATTGGAGTCTGTGTTTTCATATGTTTTATGTTGAAAATTGGTGATTTTGTTTGTCTGTTTCAACTTCACTCCCTTCAGCAGTTCCATGGACAGACCTGGTGGTGAGGAACGTGGCTTTTCTTTGGGAGAGTCATCACCTACTTCCTCCTCATTTCCGAAGGACAGTTTTGCTGGACAAAGTATTCTTGGATGATGAGTTTTTCATTTTTTTTTCCTTTTAGCACATTGAATGTATCCTCCTGCTTTTGCTTAGCCTACATGGGTTCTGTAAAACAAGTCCTTGAATGCTACCTTGAGGCTCCTTTGTCTGGGATAAAGAGGGACTTTTTAAAGCACCACAGTTTCTGTGCAGTGCAGACAAGCATAGTCTCAAAGAGTAACAGGGTTCTTTCTGTACCTAAACCCTTCCAGGTGAAGACTGTGCAGGAGCTGCAGGAGTCTTGTGTGGAGCAGGGCAGACATTATGGCTCAGCAGAGCTGAGTGAGGTTGTTGGGCTATTCCTTATACCTCCAGTATGGAGGCAGGAAATATGTTCTCTCTCACTGGTGCACTCTCTCTCTCTCTCTGCCTTTTTTTTTTTTTAATTATTGCTCTCATCTTAGTCTTGGAGAAGCAAAATTTAAAAAAAATTGTTGGAAGGAACCTTATGTGGTGCCATTCCTCAAGCTAGTGTGAGACAGCCATAAATTTAATGGAATTAGGAGCATTGTGCTTGAATCAATTTAAACTTGAAACAAATTTGTAGCATGTATCCAAGAAAATTAAGTCCCACAAGAATCTTCACACAGAGTTGCCAGAGGCACCCAGCATAGACCTCTGTGATGCTTCCTAAGACATCTGAAAGTCCAAAAAAAAAAAAAAAAAAAAGGAGAAAAGGAATCTGCCACTGGTTCCTGCTTCAAGGCCTCATTTTATTTAAGAAAGTTATCAAATGGTCTAGTCCGGTTTTGTCAGTAGACAGAAATTTTAGGAAACACATAAAAAGATATCCACTGTGATTCTGGTTAACTTTTAAGCACATCACAAAAGCATGGTTACCGAAAAAATGAAGAAAAATACTTTTTTAGAATATTAGAATATTTATTTTATTTAAGCCATGTGATGATATGTGCTGTGGCTGCAGGGACTGTGGCTGCTTTGAAGCAGCAGCAGAAGGGCTGAGGGTTGTGGTAGAGATGCAGGGGTCACAAAACAAAAACAAAATTTAAAACATGGTTTTATCCTTTATGCACATGCACCCCACTTCTTAATAAAAGGGGTGAGAAACCTGGGATCAGTCTGCAAACTTAAGGAAGATTTTTGATTCTCTATCACCCTCACAAATTGGGAACAGCTATCAACTAGGCAGCATCCAGAAATCTAAGGTGAGTTTACAGCTGACCAAGAAAAGCTGACCAGAGGGTCCTGAGGGGCAGGCTGGTGGCCTGCAGTGGCTGATGTAGTAGGAGCTGTCAAGGAACATGAGCAGGACATAGCCAAGA
Source organism: Urocitellus parryii (assembly GCF_045843805.1). Taxonomy (NCBI): domain Eukaryota; kingdom Metazoa; phylum Chordata; class Mammalia; order Rodentia; family Sciuridae; genus Urocitellus; species Urocitellus parryii. Next base: position 130,108,332 of record NC_135538.1, on the reverse strand, counting down.
CAACACTCCTCCTCTGCCTGCAGCTACCACCCTCAGAGCCCAAGGCTGGCTGTCTCTCTCCAAGGCTTTGCCAGGTGTCACATTCTCAGCCCCTTAAAATTGCACAGCTCACCAAAAAACGTGTTTGTTCAATCATGTGTCCCAAGTGCTGAGCAAATAGTTGAGGCAAGAATGGATGAATGGTGCCTTCAGGCCAAAGGTGTTCTGTTTTGTAGCTTTAAAAGAGAGAGAGGTGGGGGAACCTGAGTCAACACATCCCATACTAGAATTGCACCTGGAATACAGAAAGTTCTGTGCACCAGCAGTGAAACCTTTATGTCTCTACTGATTAAGAAAACAACGATGTTCATGAGAATTTTTCCCATTCTTCAAGTTCAAGAACCACAGGAATAAGGGGTCAGTAGAGCCTGTTTATGAGGTTTGCTCTTTAGAACTGGAAAGCTGGAGAAACCACCCAAGTCCCCACTTCTCCTGGATTCCTCAGGAGTCTCAGTTCCAGTCCTCTCCCAGCGGTAGAAGTGCACTTACAGATTTCTGTAGCTTGGTTCACAGGTCATGTTTTCCAGGGGAAAGAGATTCCAGAAAGCCAGGTCACTGTCCCCAGCCTCCATGAGAGGAGGGGAGGAGCTGGTGGCAATATGCTGAAGTCTTGGTTACTCAAAATCCAAGCAGAGGAATGTCCTGATTCCATTTCTGCTAGAGGACTGAGGATACCTCTTTAATTTCTTGCTTAAGATTTCTTCCTTACAGTTCTCTTAAATAAGTCCCTTTTATCTGAAGATTATTGCTTTTATAGTCAATGCATTTTCATCTTAATGCATACTGAAAAATTTGTGAATCTGCAGGCAAGAGGATGAATCAGGAAGCAGAAGTGAGAAAAGCCATTTGAAAAGGAGCAAGAAATGCAAACTATAGTGATCCCTGTACTAAGGGCATGAAAGGTGTTTAGAAGAAAATGACCTGACTTCTAAACATGAAGGCTATTCTCTCCTCAGCAATCAATGGCAGCTCTTAGAATTTTGGCAAATATGATTAGAAAAACAATTTGTCTTTGTTAAGAGCTAAAACCTTGTGTTTTTTCTTTTTCTGATATATCTGTAAAATATTTCTTTCTTTTTTCAAAATTAATGTTTAGGAATGGGGTTGTAGCTCAGTGGTAGAGTGCTGCTTGCCTTTCATGTCTGAGGCCTTGGGATTGATCCTCAGCACCACATAAAAATAAATAAATGAATTTTTAATTTTACTATTGATACAGGAATCCATTCTTCTTACTGCAGATTAGATCATCACAATGTATGATATTCTGCATTTCCAAACTTCCTCCCTCAAACATCCCCAATTATTACCATTACTATAGTATCTTGAGTGTTTTTACCCACCTTAAAAATACTTTTATAACCACATGGATATACATATAGAAAATACTTTCCATTATTCCATGTTTTATCACACAGAGCAATAATAATTTATAATCCTCTGCTTGCTTCATTCCACACTTTGTTTTTCAGCAGAAGAATTTTTAAGAGATTCATTTTGTAAAGCAGATAGAAAAGAGATGAAAGGATAGACTTTATTCATTCTTTTTGAAGCTGTTTAGTTCCCCTCCTATGCATCTGCTACTTGTTGTCCATTCATCTTTTCCCCTGATAGGCCCTGGGTCTTAGGGCTTCTTGCTTTTGTAATGTAGAGCATTCTTACTTGTCATATGCATGTTGAGTCCTGCGTGCATTCCTCCAGGACAGACCTGTAGAATTTGAGGGGGAAGCACAATCATGGTGGGTTTGGCTCTATGAGTTGCCCTCACCTAGAGCCCAGTCACTCACCCCAACAGCAGTGTGCATGAGTGCTGACCCTTGGTGGCACTGGTGGCTTCTCCCACAGCACCTGCCATGACAGCGTGAGGCCTGTGCAATCCTACCTTGCTGGTGCTGGGGTAGGGGGCACCCAAGGCTTTGTGAGGTAGATGTCACTCAGTTGATTGGCTGTTCTGACTTTCCTTTTTACTTACTGAATGCTCACAATTTCTCATTTTCTATTTTTTGGTCTATTTACTCTTGTTGTAGGAATTCTTTGTGTACCATCCTCCCAACTTAGGGCTGGATTCCTGTCCTTTGTCATGCAAGTTCAAACTTGCTGGTGTGGTTATATTTAACTATAGATTCCCTTTTAGGAATTTTGATTTTGATGCGTATACTTGAAAGGGTGGCTCTCCTCCATGCTTAGCAGATACACATCACATGCTTTTCCAATAAATGTAACATTTCCCTCTTTAGGTTGGGCCTCAAGTTCACTGGACTGTGGGTTGTGGAACAAGCACAGGCTCACCCCTCAGGCAAGCCCAACTATGGAAGCATCTGATCTTTCTCAACTATGTGAAAAGCTGGCAATCACATTGTGTGCTATTGTGTCTGATGGCATAAAATCATAAGCTCTGCTCTTCGGTGACTTTGTAAAAATAGCACGAACACTTAGCCTGCCTGTGGACTGAGACCCAGCTGGATTTGATGCTGCTCTCTGTGACCCCTAGAAGCCCAAGTAGATTAAAAGGCACACATTACCATATGTCACCTGTATCTTTTCCATTTCCTAAAAATATCTACTTGCTAAAAATGGGGATTCACCATATCTCATTCTCCAATCTCACTCTTCAATAAGAGGAATCAGACTCCCTGGTGTGATAGCTGACTGTGGGGCAAGGACAAGAAATAAACAAGGTGTCCCCAGAGCCTCTAGTGGAGACAGAAGGCAGGAAGCACAGAGCCCTGCAAAGTGATGAAAAGTGTCAAGGGACACAGCAGCACCCCCCAAAAAAATGCCTGGGGACAAAATTGGAGCAAAGTGCAAGGTGACACAAGTTAAGGGTCAAAAATATCCAGGTCAATATCCACTCAAAGACAAGTATCCAGGAGTAATACTACATAAGCAGGTAGGTGGGGCATGTAGAGGGTTCCCTCTCCTGGAAGCAATCTGAGTGACCAGCAGACAGTCCACCCTCAAGGAGGAGGCTCCACTCCTGCTCCTTGCTCCTCCAGGGTGGGCCCTGCAAGGCACCTACTCCAATGTGTACAGTATGGAAGGGAAAAGGGTGAAGGAGGACCTGCAGAAGGCACTGACTGGATTGAGCTCCTGTCCCAGGCCTGATGGACCACATGGTTAAGATGTCCCATCTCTGAGGCTGATGTCAGTCAGAGGAGGCACTAACAGAGCAGGCACCCTGTTCTGACTCCCTGCTCCAGTTTCCACACAACCTGCCTGGTCATACTGCTGGCTGACCTCTTCTGGTTCCTGAGCCTTCCTGATTTACAATCATTTTTGTTTTGCTCAAAAATAAAACTCAGTTTAAACTTGTCCAGGGGTTTTCCCTTTTAACAGGAGTCACCCGTGTCCTGGAGAACCCTGACTCATGCTGCCTTAGCCAGGTGATGGAGGCTGACAGCAGCAGTGTAGTCAAGGTGGTGGCAGGCAGCCTCAAAACCAGAGCATGGGAAGGATCTCTGCAATCTTTTGCCCCAATCACCAACAGGAATGTGTTCAAGAGAAAACCATCAGGTAAATCCCAGCCAAGGGACAGTATACAACATGCCTGATCAGCATTCCTCAAAACCATCCAGGTCATCAAAAACAAGGAATGTCCAGGACACAGTGGAGCTGGCCGATAATCCCACCTGGACATCAGGCAGGAGGATCACAAGTTCATCAAAAAGCACATCAAAAGCAGCCTCAGCAACTTGGTGAGATCCTGTTTCAAAATAAAAACCAGAAAGGGGTTGGGATGTAGCTTGAAGCTAGAGCACCCCTGGGTTCAATCCCCAGCAATAAACCAAACAAAAAACTAACAAAACACAAAAGCTAGGAAACTGCCACAGTTCCAAGGAGCATAAAGAGGCATGGTGGATCCTGGAGGTGGTCCTGGGACACAGAAGGACCTAAGGTAAGTAAGGACACCTGGATTAATCAAGCATCTACCTGGATACTAATGCTTCCACATGGGTTCAGCATTGTGAAAAATGTACCCACTCATGTATGATGGGAACCTGGTGTTGGGGATATGGGAACTCTCTGTACTGTGTGCAGATCCAAAATAAAATTATCAAAAAAAAAGCTTCCTTAAGAAAGACAAAAATGTTCAGGACTGTATCCTCATGTCATTAACAACTTGACAGCCAGACTGGAAGCTTCATGCAAGGAGCACAGCTGGCCCTGGGCACAGGCTGGCTCCCTGAAGGCCAGAGGTGAGAGCTCCCAACAGCTTGGACAAGGGGAGACTCTCCCTCCTATTCCCAAGCCTGCAGCACCAGGAGGGCTTGATGAGGTCAGCCAGCCAAAAAGTTGCTGGTACACCAAAACCAAAAGAGGACACCCTGGGTGCTCGCTTCCCCAAGAAGAGGAACAGGAGAGTCATTCAAGAGACTGAAAGGTGCACAGCACTGTGTAGATTATGCCATCCATCTGTGGTCCTGCATTCTTCCTTGCTGCACTCTTCTTATGCACTGACTGGGAAAAGATACTCTAGCTTTAGTACCTAGAAACAGTTGGCTCCCAATTATAAGACTCTCATCACCGTCTCAGTAACAACCCAAGAACTTCTGCTACCCTAGTCTTCTCAAGTTTAAAATGAGAGTAACAACCCCAGATCCCACCAGTGTTATGAGTTCCAGAGTGAATATCTAGGCAAAGTACTTGAAGTTTTACAAAAGCACAATACAAATGAAAACTTTCGTCAGCATGGCTGGTAATAATGACGACGCAGCCATTCACTCAATATTGGAAATTCAATATCTGACACTTATCTAGGAACAAGGTGAAAAGCAAGTGCCAATCACCTCATTCACATTTTCTAGAACATACTCACTGAGTGTTGCTTGTTTATCAAGGGCTGTTAAAGGGACAGATACCACATTGCACTACTGGCTTTCCCAGTTAATGAGAAATGTTTACCTGCTAATTCAAGGTCTTTATACATCACAAAGCCTGAGAACATCACCAAATGTGCAAATACTTTGAGGTTTGCTGGTAGTTTCCCTGCTGCTCCTCTTGGCCCATTTCAGGTACCACGCCTCCGAAAAAAACAGCTTTCACCAGGGTTTGCTGTGCAGCCACAGAGAGCATGGGACCAACCCTCTCTGATCTTGGCTCCTTTCCATTTGCCCATTTCTGCAAGGATGCTATTCTCTTTACTCTCTTGCTGAAGTTCCATTCCTTCTCTTTGTCTCATCATAAATTAAAGTATAAATCCCTAGGGGAATGTCATTGTCACTATCAAGCAATAGTACCCATCCTTCCTTGATGCAAAAACAGCAACGGCAACCAGAGGAAGGAGATCTCACCATGAATAAAAACATTAGCTGCCCCAAGAGCTCCATGCCCTTCCTGGCCCATTCCCTGCATCTCTGACAAAGGCCCCACTGCACAGTCTCACCTGCAAGCTTGATAATGTGCTAATGTAAATTTCCACTATAGAGACCAGAAACAGCTGGATTTTAAGATTTTCATTTGTAGTGATTTTAGACCCTTCTTAGCTTCTGTTCCACTGTCATTTTTGGTTACAAAGCAGCACTCAACAGTTGCTTTTGTAGTTTAATCCAGAAATCAACAGCACTCCCTGTACACAGAGATTATCAAACCCTCTCTTGTGTTGTGGTAGGTGTCAGCACATCTTTCTTCATAAGCCCTGTGTCACCTCGTGCAGGGTCACACCATCAGAATGTCTGGTAAAGACATTTTGACAGCTCTGCTAACCAGCAATCTGTCCCGGCCTCACTGTCCCAAATTGGAAACAAAAGCAGGTTGCTTTCTTAGAAATGTCAACACTGCACCTAAATCTGAAGCAAATTTAAAGTGAAGTCAACAAGGTAAATGTCACTTTAAATTCTGCCTTGGGCTGCAAGCTTTACAAAGTGCATACACGCTCAGTGAAGCAGGAGCTGATGCTGTCTTTCACCAACAACAGGAGAAACAGCCCAAGTGTTAGCTTGCAGGAATCATGTGTGTGTGGGCTGTGCTCTCCACAGTGGCCATCCTCACCTGACAAATACTTAAAAGTGCTTGTTACACAGAGACCTGTGATTTTGTGAAGAAGAGATACATTCTGTGGTTTCATACACAAAAGACTTTCTGTGAGTGTCTAGGGGTCCTTCTCATTAGGAAAGGACCCTGCTCTAGAAGGACCCAGATCCTGACACTGAGAGGCTGCTGTTAATTTCCTCACTTGTTTTAACAAATCTTCAACTTTTGCCGTGCTTGGTTTGGTGTTGCTGTGGGGACACAGATACTCAAGACACCACCACTTTCTTCATGGGTTTTAAAGTCTAGGCAGCAAACCCCTGGACACAAGCACTCTGCAAGATAGCCAGACACAACCTGGGGCAGAAACAGGGGTGGGGGCAGTGAGGAGGCTGGGCCTTCTCTACATGGAGGCCCAGCTTCCTCACTGAGCGCTGGGGTCACAGCTCTGGGAGGAAGGAGAGCCGGGAGACATGGCCACCTAGCTAGGGCAGGAAGATAGGATGAGGCATTGTGGATGGGAAGGGCAACCAGCAAAAGCACCCTGTAGGGGAGCTGAGCACGTGCTGGGCCCCAATGGCAAGGGCACAGGGGAGCAAGTCCCCACAATGGTGAGGAAGACACTGACTGACTAGGTGCACCCAGGTCCAAGGAAGTGGGTTTTAACCTCCATGAAAGAAGGAACCCTGGAGGAGCTGGGCAGCAATGCAGCAAGACCATAGCTGGGCTTTTGGCAGAGGCTCCTGTGATCTGCTGAATCAAAGAGGGATCCATTGGGCAGCCAGACACAGATCACAAATCCTGAAACCTTTCAAAAAGGCCAAAAAAGAGTGAGGTGCTCAGACCATCATTCAGGGTGCTAAAACATCTGGTGCTATCAGCCAGTGGGCAGCACTACTCAGGCTGGAACACAATTACACGATGTTGTATTGTAACCCTTATGATGAAGCACTAACCAAAAAGGGCAGAGGAAGATACCTACCCAAGACAGAGGAGGATGACTGCAGTTTGGACTCAGGACCATGCCACAGGGGCTGCTGGAGCCAGAACTAACCATCACATGTACAGCACATCACAGCACATCACAGCACACCACAGAACAGGAGGTGTTGCAAAATCAGACACTAAGGGAAAAAATGAACCATGGAATAGTGTTTATAGCATGAACCATAAAAATGCAAATTGTGTGTGTTATTTGAGTGCTATTTATGGATGCATATGTCTATTTAGAAGGCTTTGGTTCTTAAATTAAACTACACATAAAGCAAATGAGAACCCATTAGTGTGTTTATTACCACTTGGAATATTGTATTTCTCAAATCAAAGGAAAGAAGTAAAGGAACATAGAGAAATGGAGGGGAAAAGAATCAGTTTTATGGTGCAAAATGGAATGAGGCCCATTCAGGTAAAGAAGGAGGAAGTGGATCTGGAGGACAGGAGGAACTAGATAGAAGAAGGTGGAACTGGAGACAACATTTGCCAAACCTAAAAATGGCATCAGAAAAGTCAACACATGTCATTAGCCATCAAAGACATGCAAATCACCCCACAAGAGAGACCACCTCCTGCCTGTTATGATGGCTTCTATCAGAGGGCAGACAAAAGGCAACCCTGCCTCTGTAGCTGGTGGAGATCAGGGAAAATGGCATAAGAGTCTCAAAAAATCAATCACAACTACAAGATGACCCAGGAAGTCCCCTTCCACACGCTTATCCACAGAAAGGGAAACCAGAACCTCATAGGACAACAAACCTAATGTCAATGCAGCAGTATTTACTGGACCATGGGCACATTGCCCCCTGCTCACACAGATGTCCCCATCCTCTCTGCATACTTCCATGAGCTCCAGAAGGCCCACCCTGGCCACCCAGGAGATTTCTTCCATGCCTCCCCTGAGGCATGTCCTTCAGCCTTGGGGAAGGGTGGCCTTCTGGGTTTGTCTGGACTTGGTTCTTCTCCTTCAGCACCCCCATACCTGTGGGGTTCTCTCACTGGCATGGTGTTTCATCAGAGCTCAGTCATTCTATACTCAACTCCGGTCCCATGCACCTGGCTCTCTTGCCACCCTCTGCCCACCAGACTACTCTCCCCTCTTGCCTACACACACTGGACAGAAATCCTTACTCCACAAACAGCTGGGCCTCTGTGCCTGGCTCTGCCCCATGGTAAAATGCATCCATCAGTATTTTATCAGAGAGATGTCTTAGGTGTGTCCTTCATGGTGAGCTATAGAAAACATTTACCTCACCTTGCCCATAATAGTCATTGTGTTAGTCAGATATCATCACCATGACCAACATACCTGACAGGATCCACTTAGTGGAGGAAAAGTTTATTTTAAGCTCATGGTTTCTGAGATTCTGTCCATGTTTGTCCCAGTCCACTGCTCCAGGTCTCAGGTGAGGCAGAACATCAGGGCAGAAGGGTGTCATGGAGGATAATTTCTGAGCTCATGATAGCCAGGAAGCAGAGAGGTAGAGAGAGAGGGGGCTGGGGAATATAGCTCAGTTGGTAAAGTGCTGCCTCCTGTGCACCAGGCCCTAGGTTCAATCCCCAGTCCCACAAAAAGCAAACAGGGAGAGAGAGAGAGAAGAGAGAGAGAAGAGAGAGAGAGGAGAGAGAGAGAAGAGAGAGAGGAGAGAAAAGAGAGAGAAGAGAGAGAGAGAAAGAGAGAAGAGAGAGAGAAGAGAGAGGAGAGAGAGAGAGAGAGAGAAGAGAGAGAAGAGAGAGAAGAGAGAAAAGAGAGAGAAGAGAGAAAAGAGAGAGAAGATAGAGAAGATAGAGAAGAGAGAAAAGAGTGAGAAGAGAAGAGAGATAAAAAGAGAAAGGAAGGGGGCCAGGGACAGATATCATTCAAGGCCACATGCATAGTGACCTATTTCCTCCAGCCACACTCACCTAAGTTACAACCCAGTAGTTCTTTCCAATTATTAATCCATCAGACAGATCAGCCCACCCATGAGTTACAGCCCTCCTCATCTAAGCATCTCACCTGTGAACCCCCTGCATGGCCTCATGAGGAAAGCTGTGTGGCTGGAACTGCTTGTCCCGCCCACTCTGTTTCCTTAACCCTCCCAAGGGCCCTCAGAAGGAAGTGCAGCATTCTATTTATACAAACATGAGATCTGAGGCTTATGCAGATTAACTTAATAAGATTCACACAGGAGGCCAAAGTGCCAGGATTCAAACCTTGGCAAGCTGCCTCCATGGCCTGCAATCTTGGTGTTGGATTACCATGTCACTTCCAATGTCCACATTCCCTGGGGTGGAGGGGTGATTTTTAGACCTAGAAAAACCCTAGAAATTACCATTCAAGTCTTCCACTTTGGAGATAAGGAAAGGAAATCACAGAAACCACCTGTTCCAAGGTCACCTGGGAGTCCCTGGCTGAGCCTGGGCCCAACTTGGCTGCCTGAGATCCATTAAAGGCTCTCACTCCACAAGCCCCTCTGAACAGCTACCTGCCTCCCCTGTGTAATGAGCACAGGAGGGCACAGAGGCCTCACAGCCCCTTGGGCTGTGTGGACCCCTCAGTGAAGTTGAGCATGTCTGTCTTGGATCCTAGCTTCACCAGGCCTTGCTGTTCTGTCGCATAGGCCAGCCTTTCCAGGGTCAGTTCACTGATGCAGTTTTTGCCCCACCATCTTTGTGGAGCCACTGGAGGTCCTGTCACCAGCTGCATGCAGCTAGGTGAAATAAGGATGCCAGCACACTCCATGCATGCTTGCCAGGCTGCCCTCTGGGCTATGCTTTGTCCTCCTCAGACTTCTCATCTAGAGAATGGGGACAATAGAAGTGTATACTTCAGAAGGCTCTGGCAAAGTTTCACAAATCACACACTGAGTGCCTGCCTACTCCTCAGCAGAGGCTCATGAAGTTTATGTATTAATCCACTGATGCTCTTCTCCACTGTCCTGTCCACATGGGCCATGATGGAGTGAGAGGAGTCCCTCACTGGAAGTGACAAAAGCTTGCATGTTCCAGCAACTTGGCTGGTGGCTCCACTCCTCTGGCATCACGTTGACAGTGAAATGCCCCTCCTTCAGGGCTACACAGAGCCCTGTCCCTTCATGGTTCTCACTCTGGTAACCAGGCAACTGGCAGTGATCTCACTCAAAGAGAAGGCTCTGTGGGCTTCACCTGCCATTGCAGCAGGGTCAAGGGCATAGCTCACCCTTGAAGAGCTATGCCCTTGACCTGCCATCACTCCAGAAAATTGGGTTTTCTTTTCATTCATTTGAAGTTACTCCCAGGCTTTGATAAGCTAAGAACTCCCTAAGGAAACAGCAAACTGAGCATTAGGCCAGGTGCAGGCATTTCAAATGTTTTTGAATGACAGTGTGTCCCAGAAGTCTCTGCAGCAGGAGGGCAAGCATGGGGTGGATGTTTCTCAGGAGCTGCTCAGGGGCCCTGAAGAGCACCCTCTCAGGCCCCTCTTTCTGCCTTCTCACACAAGCCCCACTCCAGAGGTCAGGCTAAAATGTCCATGGAACCCAGGGCCTGACACAGAGCCTGGAGAGGAACTCTTATAAAACTACTTACACATCTGGATTGCTAAAAATGGACCCCTATCCCAAACACAATCTTAGTTACTCATTGCACTTATTCAGTGTGATGGAATAGATGATATCCAGGGAGACAAGTGGAGGAGGGGTCCCTCCTGCCCCACCTATGAGACTAATGGTCCCACACCCTTGTCCACAGAACACCAGGGCCTTCTGGGGCTGGAGGGTCACTCACTGTGGCTCAGGTCCTGTGTTTGCTTCCACAATATTCCCATTTCTCCTCAGTACAATGGAAGCTTTGGCAAATAGCCAACATTCAAAGGAAAAGAGAGTGATTTATCTTCTAGTGAAAAAAAAAATAACTGACTTACTTCTTAATTTTATTTAACCTAGTTCTAAAAGAGAAGTCATGACATTTCATAAAAATATATAATTCATTAACATAAAATTATAAAGTCAGAAATTCAGAAAAATAGAAAATAATAAAATTAATGATAATTAAGAGTAGCTGGAGACCCTCTAACCATCAAAAATTAGTCAGTGGGGTTCCTAGTAGCCAGAGCAAAGAAGAAAATAGACTTGAAAGCTTCACAGAGCCTCTAGGTAGGAAACAAATCAGTGCAGCACCTCCTTAAAGCCAGACTGAGGAGCCACCCCAGGAGGCCATAGCCAGCAGGAGATCCATAGTTTTCTGGCCAGAGGGAGCAGAGTGGAGCCAGCCAAGAGTGCAGGAGGTGCTGAGCATGCAGTGAGTCAGAGGGTTGTGGGTTCCAGCTCTTCTTCTCACCAAGGAAGCTACTTCTTGTAGAGCCAGTGGGGGTTCTGAGGCTCAGTTACCAGGGAGAACAGGGAGAGCCAGGGCTGGCTCCATGCCCTTGACACCTTTCTAGGACCCGCCACCAGCATCATTTGACAGCCTGGCTTCTGCTAAGTGGAACATGGGGAATGTCAGGTACTCCTCTAGGAAACCACCTGCACTAGGGACGTGCTCCTGCACCACACTGGGAAGGCTGGCAGGACACATCATTGCCCTTGACCCTGGCAACAGCCCTGTTTCAGAATTACTCAGGTACTAGATATGGAGCAGTAAATATTTTATTGACATTTAGAGACATTACATCATATATAAATGGAAGTTTGTTTTTTTCAGCTTCACTGAGACATAATTGATAAATGGTGTATATTCAAGGAGTACAAAATGATGTTGAGATAAGTATACACACTGTGAGATGACTTCCAGTCAAACAATGAGCATATCCACCACCTGACATGGTTACCTTCAGATGTGTGGGCAGAATCACTAGTGAAACTGGAGTTTTAAGATGAAACTCAATTCACTTCTTCCACTGGCAAGTAGAGTGTGCACAAGCTGCAGACCTCCAGCCTATAAATACCGCAGCCCTTAAAGGTGGACCATGCCCTCCAATGTTGCACAAACCCCAGCAGATCACCGTCAATTTCTTCTTCCTAGGTGCTGGTCGCCAAACTTCAAAGAATGAACTCCTTAGAGAAAGGTTGAGCATTAATCTCTAGGATATATAAAGAACTCAAAAAAATTAACACCAAAACACCCAAATAACCCAATCAATAAATGGACTAAGGAACTGAACAGACATTTCACAGAAGTGTAAGACTCTCACCACCCTCTCAGTAACAACCCAAGAACTTCTGCTACCCTAGATCCCCAAACCTCAGCAGGGTTATGAAGTCCAGAACAAATATCTAGGCAAAGTACTTGAAGTCTTACAAAAGCACAATTCAAATGAAAACTTCCATCAGCATGGCTGGTAACAATGATGATGCAGCCACACACTCAATATTAGATTTTCAATATCTGATACTTATCTAAGGACCAGATGAACAGCAAGTGCCTTTGCCTCATTCACATTTTCCAGAACATATGCACTGAGTGATGCTTGTTTATCAAGGTCTGTTTAACGGGACAGATACCACGTTGCATTACTGGCTTTCCCAGTTAAGGAGAAATATTCAGATGTTTAATTAAGGTCTTGATAGATCACAAAGCATGATAACATCACCAAATGTGCATGAACTCTGAGGTTTGCTAGTAGTTTCCCTGCTGCTCCTCTTGGCCCATTACAGGTACCACACCTCAGAAAAAAAACAGCTTTCACCAGGGTTTGCTGTACAGCCACACTGTGCATGGGCCAGCTCTTTCTGATCTCGGCTCCTTTCCATTTGCAGGTTTCTACAAGAATGCTATTCTCTTTATTCTCCTGCTTAAGTCCCATCCCTTCTCTTTGTCTCTTCATAAATTAAATTATAATACAAATGGAAGAAATGATTTACAGTAGAAGGGGTAGAGAGAGAAAAGGGGAGGGGAGGGGAGGGGAGGGGAGGGCAGGGGGGATAGTAGAGAATAGGACAGACAGCAGAATACATCAGACACTAGAAAGGCAATATGTCAAGCAATGGAAGGGAAACTGATATGATACAGCAATTTGTATATGGGGTAAAAGGGGGAGTTCATAATCCACGTGAATCAAACTGTGTAATATGATGTATTAAGAACTATGTAATGTTATGAACGACCAATAAAAAAAAATAAATTAAATTATAAACCCCCAGGGGAATGTCATTGTCACTGTCAAGCAGTAGCATCCATCTTCCCTTGATGTGAAAACAGCAATGACAACCAGAGGAAGGAGATCTCACCATGAATAAAAACATTAGCTGCCCAAGAGCTCTATGCACCTCCTGGCCTGTTCCATGCAGCTCTGACAAAGGCCCCACTGCACATCTCACCCACAAGCTTGATAATGTGCTAATTTAATTTTCCACTGTAGAAACCATAAACAGCTGGATTTTAAGATTTCCATTTGTAGTCATTTCAGACCCTTCTTAGCTTTTGTTCCATTACCATTTTTGGTCACAGAGCAGCACTCAACACTTGCTTTTGTAGTTTAATCCAGAAATCAACAGCACTCCCTGTACACATTGATGACTTATCAAACCCTCTCTTGTGTTATGATGGGTGTCAGTGCATCTTTCTTAATAAGCCCTGTGGTACCTCGTGCAGGGTCATGCCATCAGGATATCTGGTAAAGACATTTCTGACAGCTCTGCTATCCAGAAATCTGTCCCCGGCTCATATTGGGAACAAAAGCAAGTTGCTTTCTTAGAAGTGTCAACACTGCACCTAAATCTGAAGCAAATTCAAAGTGAAGTCAACAAGGTAAATTTCACTTTAAATTCTGCTTTGGGCTGCAAGCATACCCACTCAGTGAAGCAGGAGCTGATGCTGTCTTTCACCAGCAACATGAGAAACAGCCCATGTTTCCAAGTGTTAGTTTACAGGAATCATGTGTGGGGGATGTGCTCTCCACAATGGCTATCCTCACTTGGCAAATATTTAAAAGTTATTGTTACACAGAGACCCGTGATTTTGTGAAGAAGAGATACATTCTGCGGTTTCATACACAAAGGACTTCCCTGGAGAAACTGCCGCATTGTGAGTGTCTAGGGGTCCTTCTCATTAGGAAAGGACCCTGCTCTAGAAGGACCCAGATCCTGAAACTGCTGTTAACTTCCTCACTTGTTTTAACAAATCTTCAAGTTTAGAAAGCAAATCCCTGGACATAAGCACTCTACAAGACAGCCAGACACAAACTCGGGCAGAAACAGGTGTAGGGGAAGTGAGGAGGCTGGGCCTTCTCCACATGGAGTTAGTGCTTGCCTGAGCACTGGGATCACAGCTCTGGGAGGAAGGAGAGCCAGGAGATATGGCCACCTGGGTAGGGCAGGAAGGGAGGATGGAGGCATTGTGGATGGGAAGGGCAATCAGAAAGAGCACTGTGTGGGGGAGCTGAGCATGTGCTGGGCCCCAATGGCAAGGACACAGGGGAGCAGAACCCGTGAGAGGGAGACACTGACTGACTGGATGCACCCACATCCAAGGAAGTGGGTTTTGACCTCCAGGAAAGAAGGAACCCTGGAGGAGCTGGGCAGCAACACAGCAAGACCATAGCTGGGCTTTGGGAAGTGGCTCCTGTGATCTGCTGAATCAAAGAGGGAGCCAGCGAGGAGCCAGACACAGAGCACAAGTCCTGAAATCTTTCAAAAAGGCCAAAAAAGCAGCAAGGTGCTCCGACCATCATTCAAGGTGCTAAAACATCTGGCACTCTCAGACAGTGTGCAGCAGTACTCAAGCTAGAAAACCAGCAATGACCCCAACATTGTGTCTCAGGAACACAGCTGGGATGGGGGTGCCCTGACTGCAACAGTCCACTCTGTCCTCTCCAAACTCAAAGAGCAGGAGCTGTAGGTCAGATGCACATCTCCCCTTCCCCACTACACATGAAGGACCAAGGGCTGAGAAGATTGATTGCTACCATTTTCTAAGAGCACTCGCTGAAGGGCCTTGCAGAGATGTCTTGTCACTTTCATAGTCCTAACAAGAGATGCCACCAACTTTGCCATGGAGGTGAAGAAACCCAGCACACAGTATGTTGCTTTGGCTCCTTGCTAAATGTTTGCTAAATTACTCACCATTCCTAAGTATCAGGATGACCATTTAAGGACACAACAACAACAAAAACTGTTTTTCGTATCAGCAGACATCATCTGCTCCTTACATCCTGCTACAAGCCACACATGACCATTTAAATTTAAATTAATTAAAATTACATAAAATTTAAAACTCAGTTTCTCCATAAATCAGCCACATTTACACAATCTGCAGTCACATTCCCCAGATGGACAATGCAGGTTAAGGACCCCTCCAACACTTCACAGTTCTTTGTAACCAAACATGAGCTTCTGGGGGAAATTCACTGCTAAGTGGAAAATCACTTCCCTAGTCAGGTGCATCCTGTCCTTGGAGAGGCTGCCATATGGCCTGGCCACACCTCCAGCATTCATCTGACTGTGTACTGCATGGGTGCAAGCTCATCAAGTGCTGGAATGCAGAGGAAACTCAAATAGTGTTTCTTTCCCATAGGAGTTTACAGTCTAAGAGAAAGAAGAATGGTATTAATGTAATTACACTATGTTGTGTTGTAATACTTATCAGTAAGCACGAACCAAACAGGGCAGAGGAAGCTACCCAAGTCAGAGAAGAATGACAGCAGTGTGGACTCGGGACCGTGCCACAGGGGCAGACTACACATCACATGTACAGCACAGCACAGCACAGCACAGCACAGAGGGAAAATCAGACATTGAGGGAAAAAGTAAACCGTGGAATAGTGTTTACAGTATGAGCCATCAAAATGTAAATAATATGTTTTATTTGTGTGCTAATAATGGATGCACAAGCTGCAGTTCTCCAGCCTAGAAATATCGTAGCCCTTAAAGGTGGGCCATGCCCTCCAATGTTGCACATACCCCAGAAGATCACCCTCAATTTCTTCTTCCTAAGTGCTGCTTTCCAAACTTCAAAGAATGAACTCCTTAGAGCAGGATGAACATTAATCTCTCAGATAAATATAGAATTCAAAAAACTTAACACCAAAAAAATCAAATAACCCAATCAATAAATGGGCTAAGGAACTGAATAGATACTTCACAGAAAAAGAAATATAATGAATAAATATATGAAACAGTGTTCAACATCTCTAGAAATTAGAGAAATGCAAATAAAAACTAATATTTCATCTCACTACTGCCAGAATGGCAATCATCAAGAATACAGGCAACAATAAATGTTAGCGAGGATGCAGTGAAAAATGTACACTCATACACTTCTGGTGGGACTGAAAATTGGTGCAAACACTATGGAAAGCATCATGGAGATTTCTCAGAAAATTAGGAATGAAACCACCATTTGACCAAACTATCCCACTCCTTGGTTTATACCCAAATGACTTAAAAATCAACATACTGTAGTGATGCAGTCACATCAGTGTTTGTAGCACCTCAATTCACAATAGTTAGAGTATGGATCCAAACTAGGTGTCTCCTAATAGATGACTGGATAAGAAAATGTGGAATATATACTCAGTTTTGAAGAAGAGTAAAATTATGGAATTTGCCAGTAAATGGTTGGAGTTGGAGAATATCATGATAAGCAAAATAAGCCAATCCTCCCCCCCAAAACACCTATTTCTTTTTACTAATATGCAGATTCTAATTCTCAATAAGGCAGGGGGCAGTAAGGAAGAATAGAGTTACCTTAGATTAGGTAGAGAAAAGTGATGGGAGAGGAGGGGACAGGATGTCGGGATAGAAAAGATAGTAGAATGAAACAGACATTTTTACTGTAGGTATATATGTGACTGCATGACCAATATTATTCTGCAACATGTAAACTCAGAAAAATAAGAAATACAATATAATATAATATCCCATCCACGTATGATATACCAAACTGCACAACTGCATTCTACTTTCATTTATAACTGAAACAATCAAACAAAAAAGAACTAGAGCAGAGCCTGCAGCCTCTAATTCCATTTTTGCTTCCTGTCATAACCCTCTAAAGATAACCCTATTAGCTATATAGGAATGCATTTTTGTGTCCATTTTATATTTTATGCATATGGAATTATACAGTGAAAGAAGTAACTTTTTAACTTCAGCATTGTTTGTAAGAATCACATGTCCCACTGCCTGAAGCCCACGTCTCTTCATCGCCTTTTCATAGCCTCCTATTGTGTTTTTTTTTTTCTATGAATAAGAGGTGCCTTGAAGGATTTTACCACCTGTGGGCATTTGGGTTGCTTCTTCTTTGGAGGATGAAGAAGTATTCTCCTATGATTGCTGTTGTAGATGTGTTTGGGTAAACTGCATGTAAGTATTTTTGTTATTTATATCCTAAGAGTAAATTTCTGGATCATCAGTTACACATATTTGAAATTTAGTACATATTACCAATGCTTTCCAAAACAACTGTATGAATTCAATCCACTAGTAACATGGGGACACTCTAATCTATCCATATCCTTAACTACATTTATTGCAGTCTGTCTTTTGTTATCTTAGTGATTTATAGGGGTGAGCAATAGTGACATATTGTGTTTTAATTTGTATGCCACCAATGAGTAAGAAACTTCTGCATATAAATAAATTAAAAAAATTCTAGATGGCCAGAAAATAAAGTCTTTATTTCTAAAAAATGTTTAAAGTGGAACATAATGTCCATTGCTTCTAAATGTTTCTTCAACAGAGAAGAGATGATTAATACTGTTAATCATATTTTTCTGATATTGTAATTTTACAATTAAAATAAGCAAATTAAATTTAACATAATTGGGCTTAATCTCCACAAATATGATTTCTTAAATGAATAAATTAGAAATTCAACTGACATCCAACTACTTTCTCCCTTTTTGTTCAGTTGTTAAAGAAACAACAGAATCCAGCCTCAAATCTCTCAAAGGCAAGCTGAATTAACCTCCATTAACATGGCACTGAGATTATTTTCTACTACTTTAAACATTACTACAGATTCTGAATATATATCTAAACTTGTTCCTCATATTTCTGTAGCTGTGTTATCCCCTTGTCTGGATTCCAATTTACAATCTCTTTTTTTACCACTTCAGACTTACAGCATCACAAGTCCCCCATCTTCCTTGCACATATGCACAGCCACACCAAGATTCCTAGACCTCTGACAGAGAATAATACCCACACAGATACCGCTGTAAGGTTCCTAATCTTTAATTGTCAGATGCGGTAAAACTCAAGGATTTTCTAGTCAAAAAACTCATGGATTTTCTGCTAATGAAAAGATTTTTCCATTTATTCCCCAAAAGCTCAGGCCACTGTCAATAACTATTCTCATTGTACACCCTTCTGGGTCCCTATGTGGGAATCTGTAAACCCACAAGGAGTAACATTCTAATGCAATTAGGCAAATGGGTATTAACCCATTTTCCTCCTTTTAATTCTTTTTCCTTTCTTCATATTTCCAGTGATATCTTTCTGGGTTTATTTGGGCTACTGCAGATTGATGTAAATATTTACCTCCTTACAATTCCCATTTATTACTCTGCTTTGCAACTATGGACAAGCCTGCTTATTTAAAAACAGATAATGCCCCTACATATATACCCTGTGATTTTGCACAATTTCCTGCTAATTGGAATATAATTTTAACCCATAGAATTACTCATACTCCTACCAAATAATCCTGGCTTGAATGAGCACATCTTAACCTAATGATCTGATATATATATATATATATATATATATATATATATATATATATATATATATATATATTTATATTTATATGCCTTTGTAGAGGAAGATGTGGATCAGACTATGCTTGGCCTGGTGAAGGAATCCTCATCCTACAGGCCTTTTCCTATGGAGGTGACAGGGGCTCAGTATTATAAGGCACTCTCTGAAGATCAGTTTACTCAACATAGCCTGATTTTCTCCTTTCGTTGATAAACTGAGATCCGAGGATTTTCTTGGCCTCTTGAGCCTTTCTCCTCCCACTGGCACCAAAGATGAGAATATGAGTGGATTCTTCTTTTCCAAAAGAGGACCTCTCATTTCAGTTGAATTCCCAATACTGAGGGACCATTTGGGGAATGCTCTCTGGCAAAGGCTGTATTTTAATCATCAAGTGCATAAGTATCTTTTTTTCTAAAAGTTTAAATTTAACCACATTTTCAGTTATTTTTTGTCTGTTATGAACATTTTGTCTCCTTAAATCTTGAGGTATCTTTTACACTGAGCTGCAAGCCCATTATCATGTGCTTTTTTTCTCATAGTACATAATCTGACCCTGATAAGAATGAATGGTTCTCTCCAATTCTTTTGCAAGATCTTTGACTTGCTTTCTATAGTTCTCCAGCTGCTCAGTTACATGGATGATGTTTTCATCCACTTCAGAGAGTTTTTCCTCTCACTCTGCCTGGTAATTTTCCTCTACTATTAATTTTCTTTGGAGTTTCATTACATTTTTTGATTTAGTTCAATCTTGACATTAAATTTCTGCTGAAGATTCTGATTCTCTCTTTTAAATTGTGTATTTTTGACTGCAAAGATTCTTGCTCTGTCTTGAGATTTTTAATATGTTCTATAAGGTCTTCCTTTACTTTATCTACTTCAGATAATAAAGTAAACATTTTATTTCTTTCTCCTTCTAAGGTTTTAAATAGGGCATTTAACTTAGCACCATAAACTTGTTCCTTCAAAGCTCCTTTTGGCTGATCATCTAAGTGAGCACCAATTTCTGATTCACTCTATTTTCAATTCCAAGTTACCATCATCTTTTAGTTCTTCTCCAAGCACAGAAGCCCAATCTTTCATCTGCACCAAGTGTTCAGTCAGAGACTAATGTGTTTTTTTCCTCTCTTAGAACTTGTTCTGCATATACTGTAGAGTCTTCCAATGTTATTTTATGTTTATTAAAGTCATTCCCTTTTTTTCCCCATATTTCAGCTTCTTGTAAAAGTTGTTTCTGACTATCCTGAAGTTGGGAATTTTCTTTGAAAACCTCTTTTATTGCTAATTTAAATCCTTCTGCATTCATCTGAAATATTCTCAAGGTTGTTTCAGCTTTGGCTATTAGTAACTTGAGGGGTTTTGATTCATCTTCTAGGAACTTAATCCTTCTTGATATATCTGCCATCAATTCATCCTGTAGAGAATGTTTAGTTTTTTCCTTTTAGCTCTTTTTCTAGAAAGAGTATTTCATCCCCAAGTTTAGATTTAGACCTACCTAGCTTTTCATATATTGCCTCCAAATTTTCTGCTTATATTGACTTCTTCTCCAAAATGGCATCTGTTAAAGATGACTCTAAGCCTTCATATTCCTTTTGAACAAGGCTAACTTTTTCAAGGAGTTGATATTTTTCTTCAATTAGTCCAGCAAGTTTTAGAGCCAGCTTTTTTTCTCTTCTCACATAACACCTGCTTCTAATACATTGACAACATCTCCACATGAACAGAAGAACAGCAAAAAATCCAACAGCTGCATATATCACCCACTCCCAAGGATACCCATAAGGATGATGGCCTGGTTTCATATCCACAGACAATGATGCCAAAGCCCTGTGTACTTCTTCCTGGACAAACCCCAAATATAGCTGAGGGGCAAACCTTAGCCCCTCCATCACACTAAGGCTGCTTGCAGTTTGAAGGAGACATCAAAAAACTCAAGGAGAAACTCTATGGGCATCCAGGGAGTCCACAAGATGATTTCTATGAGTCCCAGCAGATTCCATGGATCAATCAGCTACTGCAGACACAGCCTGCCCATCCATGCCCAAGGGCAGTGGACACTCAGGTCTTTGGTCAGGAATCAAACCTGCACCAGGCAACAGAGTATACCATTGTGAAAAAGTTCCAGGGTGCAGGGTGGTAGTGGGCATAGACATGGGAAGCCATAGCCATAAGCTTTAAGGGGCCTAGCACATTCAAGTGCCTGTCAGGGAAGTCTTGGCCCCTTCACTATGCTGTGCATCCCAAAGCAGTGCAGGTTCAAGACTGTCCCAATTGAGCCAGAGAGGACTCCTCTCCATCCCATCCACCCAATGGTTTAGTTTTATCCAGGCCAAGGTGGAGCTTATTATGTGCTATTCCATTCAGTCATAATGTCAACCAGTTTAATGTAACTAAAATTCTAAAACTTTGTAAAATAATTTAAAGAGCTAGTACATCATATATTTTTATTTGTACCACTTGTCCTTTTATTGTAATGACTCATTCCTTTTCCTCCCCTCCTGTCCACTCCCTTTTTCCTTCCTTCCTTCCTTCTTTCTCCCTTCTCTCCCTTTCCTTTTCTTCCAGTGTTGGGAGTTAAACCAACCAAGGCCTTCTCCATGCTAGGCAAGCTCTCTACCACTGAGCTACATCTGCATCCTGTTGACACTTACTATAGAAGTAATCTGATTTATTTCTATATAAAAACTCTCAAGTGAGACTATTTCAAAAGTATTTTTTTTAGAAAAGTTGCTAACAGGGGCACAAATCAGTTGTAATAAGTTGTTTTTTTAAAAGTACTGCATATGTAATATTTTTTTTTATATTGTATTTTTCTTTTTTTTTTTTATTGGTCGTTCATAACATTACATAGGTCATAATACATCATATTACACAGTTTGATTCACGTGGATTATGAACACCCCCTTTTACCCCATATACAAATTGCTGTATCATATCAGTTTCCCTTCCATTGATTGACATATTGCCTTTCTAGTGTCTGATGTATTCTGCTGTCTGTCCTATTCTCTACTATCCCCCCTCCCCTCCCCTCCCCTCCCCTCCCCTCCCCTCCCCTTTTCTTTCTCTACCCCTTCTACTGTAAATCATTTCTTCCATTTGTATTATCTTGTCTTGCCCCTCCTTTCCTCTTATATGACATTTTGTATAACCCTGAGGATCGCCTTCCATTTCCATGCAATTTCCCTTCTCACTCCCTTTCCCTCCCACCTCTCATCCCTGTTTAATGTAAATCTTTTTCTCAAGCTCTTCGTCCCTACCCTGTCCTTGTTTACTCCCCTTATATCAAAGGAGTCATTTGGTATTTGTTTTGTAAAGATTGACTAGCTTCACTTAGCATAATCTGCTCTAATGCCATCCATTTTCCTCCAAATTCTATGATTTTGTCATTTTTTAATGCAGAATAATACTCCATAGTATATAAATGCCACATTTTTTTTATCCATTCATCTATTGAAGGGCATCTAGGCTGGTTCCACAGTCTTGCTATCGTGAATTGAGCTGCTATGAACATCGATGTAGCAGTGTCCCTGTAGCATGCTCTTGTTAGGGCTTTAGGGAATAGACCGAGAAGGGGAATAGCTGGGTCAAATGGTGGTTCCATTCCCAGCTTTCCGAGAAATCTCCATACTGCTTTCCAAATTGGCTGCACCAATTTGCAGTCCCACCAGCAATGAACAAGAGTGCCCTTTTCCCCACATCCTCTCCAGCACTTATTGTTGTTTGACTTCCTAATGGCTGCCAGTCTTACTGGAGTGAGATGGTATCTTAGGGTAGTTTTGATTTGCATTTCTCTGACTGCTAGCGATGGTGAGCATTTTTTCATGTACTTGTTGATTGATTGTATGTCCTCCTCTGAGAAGTGTCTGTTCAGGTCCTTGGCCCATTTATTGATTGGGTTATTTGTTATCTTATTGTCTAATTTTTTGAGTTCTTTGTATATTCTGGTTATTAGGGCTCTATCTGAAGTGTGTGGAGTAAAGATTTGTTCCCAGGATGTAGGCTCCCTGTTTATCTCTCTTATTGTTTCTTTTGCTGAGAAAAAACTTTTTAGTTTGAGTAAGTCCCATTTGTTGATTCTATTTGTTAACTCTAGCGCTATGGGTGTCCTATTGAGGAATTTGGAGCCCGACCCCACAGCATGTAGGTCGTAGCCAACTTTTTCTTCTATCAGATGCCATGTCTCTGATTTAATATCAAGCTCCTTGATCCATTTTGAGTTAACTTTTGTGCACGGGGAGAGATAGGGATTCAGATTCATTTTGGTGCAAATGGATTTCCAGTTTTCCCAGCACCATTTGTTGAAGATGCTATCTTTCCTCCATTGCATGCTTTTAGCCCCTTTATCAAAAATAAGATAGTTGTAGTTTTGTGGATTGGTTACTGTGTCCTCAATTCTGTACCATTGGTCCACCCGCCTGTTTTGGTACCAGTACCATGCTGTTTTTGTTACTATTGCTCTGTAGTATAGTTTGAAGTCTGGTATCGCTATACCGCCTGATTCACACTTCCTGCTTAGTATTGTTTTTGCTATTCTGGGTCTTTTATTATTCCATATGAATTTCATGATTCTTTTATCTATTTCTACAAGATATGCTGTTGGGATTTTGATTGGCATTGCATTGAACTTATATAGGACTTTTGGTAATATCGCCATTTTGATGATGTTAGTTCTGCCTATCCATGAGCAGGGTATATTTTTCCATCTTCTAAGGTCTTCTTCTATGTCTTTCTTTAGGGTTCTGTAATTTTCATTGTATAAATCTTTCACCTCTTTTGTTAGGTTGATTCCCAAGTATTTTATTTTTTGGGGGGATATTGTGAATGGAGTAGTTGTCCTCATTTCCGTTTCGGAGGATTTGTCGCTGATATACAGGAATGCCTTTGATTTATGCGTGTTGATCTTATATCCTGCCACTTTGCTGAATTCATTTATTAGCTCTAATAGCTTCTTTGTAGACCCTTTTGGGTCTGCTAGGTATAGAATCATATCATCTGCAAATAGTGATAATTTAAGTTCTTCTTTTCCTATTTTTATGCCTTTAATTTCTTTCGTCTGCCTTATTGCTCTGGCCAGTGTTTCGAGGACTATGTTGAACAGAAGTGGTGAGAGAGGGCATCCCTGTCTTGTACCAGATCTTAGAGGGAATGCCTTCAATTTTTCTCCATTCAGAATGATGCTGGCCTGTGGCTTATCATAGATTGCTTTTACAATGTTGAGGTATGATCCAGTTATCCCTAATTTTTCTAGAGTTTTGAACATAAAGGGATGCTGTACTTTGTCGAATGCTTTTTCTGCATCTATCGAGATGATCATATGGTTCTTATTTTTAAGTCTATTGATGTGGTGGATAACATTTATTGATTTCCGTATATTGAACCAACCTTGCATACCAGGGATGAATCCTACTTGATCATGGTGTATAATTTTTTTGATATGTATTTGAATCCGATTCGCCAGAATTTTATTGAGGATTTTTGCATCAAGGTTCATTAGAGATATTGGTCTGTAGTTTTCTTTCTTTGAAGTGTCTTTGTCTGGTTTCGGAATCAGGGTGATGTTGGCCTCGTAGAATGAATTTGGAAGTTCTCCCTCTTTTTCTATTTCCTGAAATAGCTTGAAAAGTATTGGTGTTAGTTCCTCTTTAAAGGTTTTGTAAAACTCTGCTGTATACCCATCCGGTCCTGGGCTTTTCTTAGTTGGTAGTCTTTTGATGGTTTCTTCTATTTCCTCTATTGTTATTGGTCTGTTTAGGTTGTCTATATCCTCCTGGCTCAATCTGGGCAGATTGTAAGACTCAAGGAATTTATCTATGCCTTCACTATCTTCTATTTTATTGGAGTATAAGGATTCAAAGTAATTTCTGATTATCTTCTGTATTTCTGTAGTGTCTGTTGTGATATTGCCTTTTTCATCCCGTATGCTAGTAATTTGGGTTCTCTCTCTTCTTCTCTTCGTTAGCATGGCTAAGGGTCTGTCAATTTTATTTATTTTTTCAAAGAACCAGCTTTTAGTTTTGTCAATTTTTTCAATTGTTTCTTTTGTTTCAATTTCATTAATTTCAGCTCTGATTTTAATTATTTCTTGCCTTCTACTTCTTTTGCTGTTGTTTTGCTCTTCTTTTTCTAGGATATTGAGATGAAGTATGAGATCATTTATTTGTTGGTTTTTTCTTTTTTTGAGGAATGAACTCAAAGCAATGAATTTTCCTCTTAGAACTGCTTTCAATGTGTCCCAAAGATTCCGATATGTTGTGTCTGTGTTTTCATTTAACTCTAGGAATTTTTCAATTTCCTCCTTGATGTCTTCTAATACCCATTGATCACTCAGCAACCTATTGTTCATTCTCCAGGTGATGCTTGCTTTTTCCTTTCTTCTTTTATCATTGATTTTCAGTTTCATTCCATTATGATCAGACAAGATGCATGGTATTATCTCTACCTCTTTGTATTGTCTAAGAGTTGCCCTGTGACATAGTATATGGTCTATTTTTGAGAAGGTTCCATGTGCTGCTGAGAAAAAAGTGTAGCAACTTGATGTTGGGTGGTATAGTCTATATATGTCAATTAAGTCTAGGTTGTTAATTGTGTTATTGAGTTCTATAGTTTCCTTATTTAACTTTTGTTTGGAAGATCTGTCCAGTGGTGAAAGAGGTGTGTTGAAGTCTCCCATGATTACTGTATGGTGGTCTATTAGACTCTTGAACTTGAGAAGAGTTTGCTTGATGAACACGGCTGCACCATTATTTGGGGCATATATATTTATGATTGTTATGTCTTGTTGGTGTATGGTTCCCTTGAGCAGTATGAAGTGTCCTTCTTTATCCCTTTTGATTAGCTTTGGCTTGAAATCTATTTTATTAGATATGAGTATGGACACTCCTGCTTGTTTCCGTGGTCCATATGATTGATATGATTTTTCCCAACCTTTCACCTTCAGTCTATGTACATCTTTTCCTATCAAATGCGTCTCCTGTAGACAGCATATTGTTGGGTCTTGTTTTGTGATCCATTCTACTAGCTTGTGTCTCTTAATTGGTGAGTTTAAGCCATTAACATTTAGGGTTATTATTGAGATATGGTTTGTTCTTCTATCCATATTTGTTTATTGATGTTACTAAACCTGATTTGTTATCCTCTTTGACTACTTTCCCCCCTTTACTGTCCAACCTCCCATTGTTGGTTATCAATGTTATTTTCCATTTCCTCTTCCTGTAATGTTTTGCCAAGGATTTTTTGAAGAGATGGTTTTCTAGCTGCGAATTCTTTTAACTTTTGTTTATCATGGAAGGTTTTAATTTCATCTTCTAACCTGAAGCTTAATTTCGCCGGATACACGATTCTTGGTTGGAATCCATTTTCTTTAAGCGTTTGAAATATGTTATTCCAGGATCTTCTAGCTTTTAGAGTCTGTGTTGAGAGATCAGCTGTTATCCTGATTGGTTTACCCCTAAATGTAATCTGCTTCCTTTCCCTTGTAGCTTTTAAAATTCTCTCCTTATTCTGTATGTTGGACATCTTCATTATAATGTGTCTAGGTGTGGATCTCTTATGATTTTGCACATTCGGCATCCTGTAGGCTTCTAGGATTTGGGATTCTGTCTCATTCTTCAAGTCTGGGAAGTTTTCTTGTATTATTTCACTGAATAGATTGCTTAATCCTTTGGTTTGGAGCTCTGTGCCTTCCTGTATCCCAATGACTCTTAAGTTTGGTCTTTTGATATTATCCCATAGCTCTTGAATGTGCTGCTCATGGTTTCTTAGTAGACTTGCTGAGCTATCTATGTTCTTTTCAAGTTGAAATACTCTGTCTTCATTGTCTGATGTTCTATCTTCTAAGTGATCCACTCTGCTGGTAGTATTCTCAATTGAGTTTTTAAGTTGGTTTATTGTTTCCTGCATTTCTAATATTTCTATTTGTTTGTTTTTTATTACCTCTATCTCCCTATGAAATTGATCTTTTACCTCCTGGATTTGTTTGCTGATGTGATCTTTCATTGTCTGATTTTGCTGTCTCATGTCTTCCTTGAGACTCCAGATCATCTGAAGCATGTATGTCCTGAGCTCTCTATCTGACATTCCATCTGTTGCAGCTATTACCTCTTCTAAAGTTGAGTTGACCTGCATTGCCTGTGGTCCTTTCTTTCCTTGTCGTTTCATACCGCTGGCGTTTCTTTCTGCTTGGTGAAATTGTTGTGTCTTTGATATTTTCCCTCTATTTATTTATATTGCTCTTGTATAGTTGGAAAATCACTCTTGCAGGGCAGGTAGTGGTTGTGATCCTCCTCCAATTAGTGTGAACCATCTACCATGCTGGCAGGCCCTAGGTCTGCTTTGCTGGTCGGTTAAAGGTCCACCTACTCAGCAGGCGCCAGGGGCACCTGTGTCACTCCGTAGGTTGCTGGGCCTAACCTCCCGATGGGTTGCAGGTTCGCCTCGTTTGCAGGCTCTGGGGGAGGGGCCGGTTCCACCCCTCAGCAGGCTTTGGGCCCGCTCTGCTGTTGTTCACAGTCCCCCGCCTACCTGCAGACCCTGGGGGAGGGGACGGGCCTAGCCCTCAGCCGTCCACCGGACCTGTCCTAGTGGGTCCGGTCCGCGTTCCCTGCAGGCGCGTGTATCTGCTGTCACTTGGCTGGTTGCTGGGCCTGACCCACCCGCCCGTGGCTTGCAGGGTCGCCTAACTTGCAGGCACTGGGGGAGGGGCCGGTTCCACCCCTCAGCAGGCTTTGGGCCCGCTCTGCTGTTGTTCCCAGTCCCCCGCCTACCTGCAGACACTGGGGGAGGGGACGGGCCTTGCCCTCAGCCGTCCACCGGACCTGTCCTAGTGGGTCCGGTCCGCGTTCCCCGCAGGCGCGTGTATCTGCTGTCTCTTGGCTGGTTGCTGGGCCTGACCCGCCCATATGTAATATTTCAAAAAAAATTGGGGGCTGGGGAAGTAGCTCAAGAGGTATCATGCTTCCCTGGCATGCGCGGGGCACTGAGTTCAATCCTCAGCAGCATATACAAATAAAACAAAGATGTTGTTTCAACTAAAACTAAAAAGTAAATGTTAAAAAACTTCTCTCTCTTTCTTTAAAAAAGGAACTTGTAATTTGAGTTGGCTTTCATGTCAATTTTTCTAGACTACAACTTATTTAAGTCTTCAAAATTATTTTTCAGATGTTCTTTTGACCCCTTATAGAATGTAAAACTTCTAAGTAACTGGGTAATTATAAATATATAGCAAAAAGAAGGATAAGATGTGACTCTTTGAGATGGCTTTAGATCCTGTAGATGAATTATGTTCTTGTTAAGATAGAGTTCATTGCTTGATGTAAATAAAAGACATCTAATATATTTTTGTTTCTAGTTGTGCTTGAGTTTTTGATCAGCCAAATCTAGTGTTTGAAGGAAAGCATTCACTAGTAGTCTTTGGTTTCCTAAATGTCTCTAAAGTTCAAAGGCATTATGCCACCATGTATGATTAGACCAATTCTATTTCTAGGGCCAGAGTTTTATCAATGTAAACTAAAACTCTTGTCCAAAGGGTATGAAAGTTTAGAAACATTTTAACAAATGTAATTATGTGAGGTTACAAATATGTTAATTAGTTTGTGGTGAATATTTCACAATATACATACCTGTATCAGAATCAAATTATCAATTGGGCATGGTGTCACACACCTGTAATCCTAGTAGCCATTTAACAGGCTAAGGCAGGAATATCACAAGTTCAAGGCCAGGCTCAGCAATTTAGGGAGACCCTGTATTAAAAAAAAAAAAAAAAAGATCACAGGCTCTTCCAGATCCATTAAGCTGTAACAGCTATTTGTACACTTTCCCACAACTTGTAATAACATTTCTTACCAAAATTCTAGTACAAAATGTTTTTCTTTGTAAGTGCAACATTCTGTTGTAGGGAATTAGTAGCACCCTATAATTAGAAACTAGTTAACTTGGTATGGTTGTGCATGCCTGTTAATTCCAGTTGCTCAGGAGGCTGAGACAGTAGAATCATGAGTTCAAAGACAGCTTCAGCAAAAAGCGAGGTGCTTAGCAACTCAGTGAGACCCTGTTGCTAAATAAAATACAAACTAGGGCTGAGGATGTGGCTCAGTGTTTAAGTGCCCTTGAGTTAAATCCCTGGTACCCCACAACCACCACCAAATGAAAAGATTAATGTTTCCTTTCTGACATGTTACCCTAGGAAATGGGAATCTTCATTCCAGAGAATCTACAGTGCAAAATTTACAGAGACATGTCAATTTGCTTGACAAAAGGATTCACCATCAAAGTACCATAAGAGTTTGAAGGAGACATCAAAAAACTCAAGGAGAGACACTATGGGCATTCAGGGAGTCCAGAGGATGATTCCTACGAGTCCTAGCAGAATCCATGGATCAAATACAACCAGTAAACACTCTCATGACTAAAATTATTGTTACAGTGGGAAAAAACTATCCCTCTTGGTAAACATCACTGGACCACACCAGGGGTCCTCCAGGAGCCCCACAAATAACTCAGACCACCACAACCTGCAGCACTATGCCTTTACTCTGATTGGTACTTATGCCAAGGCAGTTGAAAAATATTTGAATATCACTCCTAGGTATCATCAAAACTGCTTCTTAAATAAGAATCTCTCTCCCACCTAAAATTTTATACACTTTTCTCTTGAACTATTTGACAGTGTTTTCTACATAAAAAATACTAGCAGCTGAAAGCAAGATCTAACTTCATGAAATGCATCTCTTCCCTAGAGGAGATTTTCACCAAATTATGTATGTTAAAATTTAATTTAGAATTCATATACAGCCTGATTAAAGTTCTAAGCTGTGACACTAAATTTTTTAAACTATAGAGATATAGTATTTCCTCGTGGATGGTACAAAACTATATTACAATATAATTAACCATTCATTTTTTTGGAACCATGTATTACTAATCTATTTACTCATCCCAACTAGGATAATAATTCAACCATAAAAGTTATACAGAGATCGTTAATGAAAAAGAAACCTTTTGGTTCTATTCCTGGAAATACTCGAGTTTATTAAACTACACAACAGTGTAGCACTTAGAATTCCCCTAAAAATTATAGAGAAGACTCAAAAAGATGACCATTATTCCTCCTGCTTAACATTAAACTGGATGCATTGGTTAAAAATGAGTACTACCCACTCAGTAAGAGCTTGTCACATGGAAAATAATTAAAATCATCATATAAATTTTTGAAGAAAAATATCTGAATTTGTAGACAGAAATAAAAGTCTTAATTTTCAAGAGAAAATGATTAGGTATTTGCAAATTTACAATTCACTAAAGCCATATCACCGTGATTTCATTACCTAACATATGTAACAGTGCCATGAAATTTTACTTGACAAACAACAGCTTAGAACATAGCCACACAGTTAAAGTTACAACAATAAATAATGATCAATAAGAAACAGCCATGCACAAAACAATTGGTCAAAACAGGAACAGTCAGACCTCTGAAGACACAGAGAGACACACAGATGTCCAAGAAAGGATGCTTCCATGAGCACAAGAGGCAGCCACACAGATCACATTCCACTTGAATTTCTGTTTTAAGTTAAAGATCTGATAGGGTGGCTAGGTAAAGCAGAAGGTCAATCCCAAGGGAGTCACAAGTGAAAGCCAATGACTTATCTCTGCAAACACGATTTCCAATACCTATGAGATACACCATCCCATAGCAGTTGAACACATTAAAATACTCCAGTCTAAAGTGTACTTGCCCCTTCCAACATCTCCACCATGTTAGCAAGCATCTCCTGCAAGGTGTGCAACAAGAGGAACTACTCCAGCCCAA
The DNA here is from genome assembly GCF_045843805.1 of Urocitellus parryii. NCBI lineage: Eukaryota > Metazoa > Chordata > Mammalia > Rodentia > Sciuridae > Urocitellus > Urocitellus parryii. Next base: position 130,077,867 of record NC_135538.1, on the reverse strand, counting down.
AGCTCTAGATGGACAGGTCCTGGAGGACATTCTGCAAGAAAAGGGGGAGAGGTGTGAATATGTCACCAGTGTCAAGCATCCAGGCCCCATCTACCTTGGTATCTGTCCTTCAGCTGCTTCACAGAAAGAGTGAAGGTCCTTGCTACCTCTGCACTGGCAGCTGCCCATCACCACAAGTTACTGTCATCACTGCTCTTGTTTCATAGATTATTACACTCAGGGTAACAAGTGCTGTCATGTCTGGAGTGTGTATCCTGACACGCACTGCATTGGAGTTTTGTCTGTAGTGCCTGTGGTTCCCTACCACAGGGACTATTACTACCACCAGAGAAAAAGAAAGCAGAGAAGTTAGGTCCTTTTTCCAAAGTCACACAGACACAAAATATTCAAGCCAGGATAGAAATTTCTACTATCCCATCTCTCATGTATTGGTTTTTAACCCACTGAGCATTCAATTGATTTAAACAATAACATTTAAGGCTGGGCAAGTGGGAGGCAGGGACACCTGTGTAATGTGTCTGCGCAGAGAGGGGGGCAGCAGAGAGGAGTATCCAGAGGCCACTGTGCCTGCTTCAGAGAAACAGGGATCAGAAGGCAAGGCTGGGGGGAATCTGCATTGGCCATGGCCACCACAAGAACAAGGAGGAGGAGCCAAGACGCAAGAGCAAATTATGACATGGATGTTCTATAAATCATTAAAAGAGCTGCACACAACTATGAACATTTCTGAAGCCTTTTCACATTAAAGTACCTCAAGATGGATGAATCTGTCTCCTTGGATCTTTTGGAGTGTCCTGTGTGCTTCTGCAAAGTCTTGCCTTGCCAGCACAGATTTTGAAAAGCATGTTTGCTGGGATCGTAAGATCCCTCAGTTTTTCCAAGTGGAGGACTCTTGTTGGCTCCCATGATGAGCTTCTAGGTAACATCCTGCTGGTCAGGCTTCTGGATGGCATCAATCACAGGCCTTGGAAACCTAGCCAGTGCGGGCAGTGGAACCAATTGAACAAACGCATTAAGGATTCAGGGCAGCACTATGGCTAATTGTAGTGCAAAAGATCTGTAGAGATCCCAGTGTGGATGGCAGACTTGGGTGCAAGGCTGGAGGCCCCAGTGAGGGGTATACCTGTTACCGTGTCCTAACGCATTGAGAAACTATGAATAAAAGGAGCCTAGAGACTTTAAATTCAGCAAATGTGACATCATCATTTTTTGATAACATGTTGTTGAAAACTGGTTCCACAGGGTAAGTCAATGGGATCCATAGCGTTTTCCCAACAAACTTAGTGCAGATTATAATACCATTGCCTCAGCCCCCACCTCAGTACAAAGCACTATATGACTTTGAAGTGAAAGACAAAAAAGCAGCAGATAATGACTGCCTTCCAGTTGTTAAGGATGATATTCTGACTGTGATCCAAAGATTGCATGTAAGCTGTGCTGAAGGAATGTTGGCAGAATAAATAGGAATATTTCTAATTTCCTACATTGAGTTTAACTTGGATGCTAAGCAGCTAACAGAATGGAATAAGCCTCCCATGCTAGGTGTTGATGCTTAAACATATACCTCAGCAGCTGCCCAGAGCAGCACTGCCCCAAAGCACTCCTGACACCAAAAAGAACACCAAAAATCCCCACTCCTTCACTTCCCTCACCATGGCAAACAAGCCCTTTCATGTATCCCACAACTGCCACTCCATAGAGATCAGTGTTCCTATCCTCATCAGCTCCACCAACCCTCAGTGGCCACAAGGTTCAGAGAACTTTCTGAGCTTTCCTTCAGTGCCCCTTCTCAGATTCATGTGAGTACTGTTGTGTTCATTGTGACCCCACACACAAGCAGCCCAATGTCAACTGGCCCCTTATTCATTTTCCCATTGGAAGTCCCCTCTCCAGATGCACATGGAACTATGAATCCTCCCTTTCCAGCACTCCCTTCTCCTGGCTACCACTGTCCTCTCATGTCCATCCTGCCAGGTGCTGTGCTACTTCTGCTGGAATGGTATTGTGTCTCATGGCAAAATCCACTGCTCACAGGTTAGAAGATTGAATATTATGAAGATATTAGTTCTCCCCAAATTTATCTACATATTTGATGCCATCTCATTACAAATTCTCGAAGTCAATTTTGTGGAAATATGTATGTTAATTAACATATATTAACTCCAAAATTTAAGCAGGTATACAACCTCTCGGAACATGGGATCATAGTATGGTAAAAGTAATTAGGAAGGGATGAATTTTGAGTATTAATTGTTCCTGATTTTTATATGATCTACTTACCTTTTAATAATGGTAGTGTTTAACAATGATTTGCAAAATTTATAAAAACTAATCCCATCAATAAATAAATGAGGGCTGAGTTTAGCAAACCAATGATTCCAGGTATCCAGAGAAGTTTAGGTATCTATGATTTCCTTACCAGCGATTCTTAAGTACTAGAAGAATATTAGCCTAATTTAAAAAGAAATGAAATTTCAGTTCCTGCCCCAGAATATATAATTTGATTTTCAAGAGTAAGCAGGTTTTTGAAGTTATAAATAGGTCAAAATTTTTTACTACAAGGCTGGCTCTCTATACATATTATACACAAAATCTATGGATTTAGAGCTGGAGAAAACTTCATATAATGTTCTGCAAGCCATTTAAGAAAAGGAGGGTCATGAAGTGGTCATGGTTCCTTTAAAACAATATACATTTTGCCCAAAGTCTACTTCTCTGGCCCCAAATTGTAAGTCGACCATTGAAGTTGCAAATTGCAGACAAAGATGATTTATAATGAAGGTAATCTCAAAAGACTAGAAATTTGTTTACCCATTACATTCCCAAGTCCAGAACCCTTTTATCCATCAGAAAAATGTTGGTTGATGAATGAAAATTAGCAAGCCATTGGTTTTCAATATGCCTTCAGGAGAGCCCTAGAAATTCGACTATGCTGCAGTCTTGCAGGAGGTTTCCTTCTACCCATTATTCTCTAAAGTTGACATTAGCACAAATTCCTTAAATTTTAATTGATGGACAGCAGCCTGTGTCTTGTGCTTTGGGTAGTGCCAGTTTCTGAGGTGTAAGATTGTATATATGGGAAGAAAAGCCCCCTGGCTAACACAGGAGCAGTAAGAGCTATTTTGTTCCATAAATATTTTTGGACATGGAATATAATGAAGAATGATGATTTGACTGAAGACGGATTTAGAAGGAGCATTATATAAATAAGAAAAACTCCAATAAAAGTGCTGAATATCTCACTGCTCTGAATGATTGGAGAAATTAATCCTATTTTAAAACAAAGATAATACTCTGAACAGGCCAAATTTTAGGTTAATATGGATCTATAGTTTGCTTCTTGCATGCACTTGTCTTCAACACATTTACAGAACACATATGCTTTGTTGTGTGACCTTCTGGCTGAGTCCTGATTCCTCATGTTTCCAGATCTGACATACCTGTAACACCCCAAGTTATTGAGGTCAACATGAGGATCCTAAGTCCATAAAAATAAAACTCTTCTTCACATTCTGCAATTAAAAACAAGTTAAAAGAAAGGGATTCTTAACATAGGGTAACTCCTTTTTGAAAAGTCAAGAGGCTGTGCTACATGATTTCATTTTAAAACTATCATCTTGATATGTTTAGGGCTTTAATTTATGGAACAATCAGGCAATCTTTATATTTAACTTTAAATACCTGAATATTATAAATCACCTTAGATGAACATTTAAGGGGGAATTTCAGTGAAACTTCTGAACAACTTGTGACTTTTATTGTACAGTAATGATTTGTAAAAAATGATATGATGTAATCCTAGAGTATAATGCAGGGACACAAAAACAACTGTCAAGAATTAGGCAGAGATTACATTTAATCAATTTTTGTAGACTTAAATTAATAAGTATTAAATTAATCAATATAGCTTAATTAAAGCTCTATGTGTAACATTTTTTATTAGACTTGTCATTAATGGACCTTTAAATGCTACCACAACTTGAACTCTGGGTTAAATCTAGATAATGAACCACTGGTGCCAAACAAAAAAAGAACAAACACTATTTTAATAGCCCTTTGTTTCCATGGGCCTTTTCCTGTTGTACACAGTGAAGACAAAGAAGACTCCCTACTTCCTCCCCAGGATTATCTACATTGTTGGCAAGATATCATATTGAAAGCTGCTGAAATCACTAAAGCAAAATCCTGAAAAGAGTAAAAGTGCAGTAGCTAAGGCTGGAAATGATAAAAGAATTTTCATTGTCTTCAAAGATACTTTTTTCAAACTGATGCTTCTTGTGTTTTTTATTTAAATGTCACCATAATATACAGTCATATGCCACCTAATATTTTGGTAAACCAAAGACCACATATATAATAGCATGTACCACATAGCTGAGTATGCAGTAGGCTATACCATGTAAGTTCCAAGATGTGTGCACAATGATGAAACCACCTAAGATGCTTTTCTCAGAGGTATCCCTGTTGTTAAGGGCATGACTGTATATTTAAGGATGTTCCAGTTTATGGTGGTAACTACTTACCTGAACATGTCTCCCAATCCCTTCAGCATTCCCTTCTTCTCTTTATTTTTCTCTTTTTTCCTTCTCTTTTCCCATTTTGTTCTTTTTCCTATCAGTATGGTCCCCTTTCTCTTGGTTCCCATTTATTTGTCTCTCCAGAGAGTGCAAAGGCTGATCACTGGCTGTAGGTATAGATTCTCTTCCTGATTGTGAACTTTATTCTCTGTCTTCTTCCACTGGATAATAAAATAAAATAAAAATAAGAAATATGGTGAATCACAGCCACAAAAATAAGTAAGCAAAAATGTTTGAGAACTTTAATTTTCCACATTTTCTACATCAAAATGGTCCTGCTCAACTTGGGTGACAACACTCTTTAATGTTGAGTAGAATTAGAAGGAAATATGTGATGGAGCTGGGGTTGTAGCTCAGTAGTAGAGTGCTCACCTAGCACATGCAGAGTGCTGGGTTCAATCTTCAGCCCCACATAAAAATTAAATAAAGGTATTGTGTCCAACTACAATCAAAACAAAACAAAACAACAACAACTATATATATATGGTTTCATCATTGTGCACACATCTTGGAACTTACATGGTATAGCCTACTGCATACTCAGCTATGTGGTACATGCTATTATATATGTGGTCTTTGGTTTACCAAAATATTAGGTGGCATATGACTGTATATATATATATATATATATATATATATATATATATATATATATATATATAGTTGGTGGTAATATATATATATAATGTTGGTGGCAAGAAGGTTATATATATATAAACTTCTTGCCACCAACATTGCAACTTGCCTTCCCTTCCCCCAGTGACACATCTCAAATCCATGGTCACAAAACTCATAATACTTTTATGTGAAATTCTTCAAAAACTTGTAAAGGTCCTTAGAATAAAATGTATACAATTAAAAAATTCACCTTAGACTATGATCCTCTCTCTACATACATCTGAAACTCATTCCTCACTATGATCTTACAGATACTGTACACAACATTTTAACAAAGCTGAGAACTACAGAAATCTAGGGATGGGCCCCATTCCACATGCTACATATAGCCCCTCTTCACCCAGTTGAAGGCTCTCAAAAAGGAATGCTGGACTAAAACAATATCTCTCTGGGAAACCTTCTCCACTTCTGCATCTACTTTCTTCTCCACCTGAATTCCACACAGGGTGGGTGGCCCACACTTTGATGCCATAACAACCTGTACATTATCATTACACTCAACCATACAGCTTATTATGAGTTGGTTACAACTGGGTTGGATTGCTCCTAGACCCTCAGAATTTACAGCCAAAATATTAGGCTATAGGTGCCCTGTCTCATTAATACATGCTTAAATACTTAAGTAGTATTTGTATAATGGGATATCCAATTTGGAAGATTGTTTAGATATTCCAGAATATCACAGGATTGCAAATCAAAAAAGATGTCTTCTAAGTGTGATTTTGGTCAAATATTTAAATACTCTTAAAAAAGGTTATAAATAAGAATTCTATAATTCACACATTAGATATGATTTTAATGTACTTTTGCTGAAGTTATTTTTAATCTGGAAAAAAAGAAATTTAAGAAAGAATTTTTGCTACTTCACATGCACACACCTATGCTACATTTACAAACTTCCTAAAAACAAATCCTTTTCTTAAAGTGAAGCCTTAATGTATAAAAATACAAGTTAGCAAAAAATGATTTATTTTTTTGTACTGGGGATTTAACTCAGGGGTACTCACCTTCTGAGCCACATCCCAGCCCTATTTTGTATTTTATTCAGAGATAAGGTCTCACTGAGTTGCTTAGTGCCTCCCTGCTAAGGCTGGATTTGAACTCAGCATCCTCCTGTATCAACCTCCCTAGCTACTGGGATTACAAGCATGGGCCACCTTCCTGATATTGCACAGTTTTGGTGTTATTTTGTTTCTTTCTTTCTTTTTTTTCTTTTTTTTTTTTTTACATTTCATAACATTCAACTAACTGTTAAAAGGATTAAATAAAGAGAACAATTCATAAGGTTCTTTGACTTTGTAATGTATATCTTGAGTTTTTTTGTTGAGAGCCATGGCCAGGTCAAGATGATGCCTGGCATTTTGCCAGAAGGAGTGGTTCCTGCTGCCTAGGGTGCCCTCATGGAGTTCCTAGACAGTTTGCGTGGGCAGTGTACAGTGTGGGTTCTAAAAATAAACTTCATTCCTGCTTGAATCTTCAAGTGGCTCCTGATTTGTGCCCAGCCAGACTGTGGCATATGGTGGCCCATGCAGGGAACGCCTGTGGGTAAGTGATAAGGTAAACTGCTTGCCCCTGAGGGCAGTGCTGCCCAGCCAGACTGCCATATTTTTTCATACTAGTTTTATTTAAATATAAATGGATCCTGGTTTTGATAAAATTAAACTTAGGGACTGGGGATGTGGCTCAAGCAGCAGCGTGCTTGCTTGGCATGCATGCAGCCTGGGTTGGATCCACAGCACCACATACAAATAAAGATGTTGTATCTGTCAAAAACTAAAAAAAAAAATTAAAATTAAAATTCTCTCTCTCTCTCTCTCTCTCTCTCTCTCTCTCTCTCTCTCTCTCCCTCCCTCCCTCTAAAAAAAAATAAACTTAGTATTTTTTTTCTCAAATGTGTAATGACAAGTAAAAAAAAACTTAAGTTATCAAATACAATGTGCTATTATTTAGCTAATTAAACAACAAAATTCCCCTAGAAATTCTCATATTACCACTGTAAATTTAGTTTCTTCTAATCTAATATTGCAAAGCTCAATTATGTGTGTTTTAGAGCAATGCGTTTTTACCTCCTAAGAGAACTATATGAAAAAAAGGCAAGCTACTCAAAAGAAATATGTCCATCTTTGCAAGATAAAGTTTTTCACATTTAAAGTTCTAAATATGATGTACCTTAAAATCAACAGTTACAATTAATAGGAGATGTTTGGTTCTGTTATGTTTCATCAAATCCAAAAAATTTTACTAATTTAATAATAGGATATATAGTTTCTGGAAATTTTTAATATGGAAATAAGTTTATATATATATATATATATATTTTTTTAATTATATATATACAGAAGCTGCTTGCTGAGAGCCAGGCTGGGTGTATAATTTGCATAGAAAATGGAGCAGATTATACATGCCCTGAACTGTGAAACACAGGTAGGGCCTCAGAGATAAGAAATTTTCTTTATAATATACCTTGATGTAGATCTGCTGTAATTTTGTACATATGGTGTTCTGTAAGCCTCTTTTTTTTTTTTATTGGTCGTTCATAACATTACATAGTTCTTAATACATCATATTACACGGTTTGATTCAAGTGGATTATGAACTCCCCCTTTTACCCCGTATACAAATTGCTGTATCACATCAGTTACCCTTCCATTGATTGACATATTGCCTTTCTAGTGTCTGATGTATTCTGCTGTCTGTCCTATTGTCTACTATCCCCCCTCCCCTCCCCTCCCCTCCCCTTTTCTCTCTCTACCCCTTCTACTGTAAATCATGTCTTCCATTTGTATTCTCTTGTCTTACCCCTCCTTACCTCTTATATGACATTTTGTATAACCCTGAGGATCGCCTTCCATTTCCATGCAATTTCCCTTCTCACTCCCTTTCCCTCCCACCTCTCATCCCTGTTTACTGTAAATATTCTTCTCAAGCTCTTCGTCCCTACCCTGTCCTTGTTTACACCCCTTATATCAAAGGAGTCATTTGGTATTTGTTTTTTAAAGATTGACTAGCTTCACTTAGCATAATCTGCTCTAATGCCATCCATTTCCCTCCAAATTCTATAATTTTGTCATTTTTTAATGCAGAGTAATACTCCATAGTGTATAAATGCCACATTTTTTTATCCATTCATCTATTGAAGGGCATCTAGGCTGGTTCCACAGTCTTGCTATCGTGAATTGAGCTGCTATGAACATCGATGTAGCAGTGTCCCTGTAGCATGCTCTTGTTAGGGCTTTAGGGAATAGACCGAGAAGGGGAATAGCTGGGTCAAATGGTGGTTCCATTCCCAGCTTTCCAAGAAATCTCCATACTGCTTTCCAAATTGGCTGCACCAATTTGCAGTCCCACCAGCAATGAACAAGAGTGCCCTTTTCCCCGCATCCTCTCCAGCACTTATTGTTGTTTGACTTCCTAATGGCTGCCAGTCTTACTGGAGTGAGATGGTATCTTAGGGTAGTTTTGATTTGCATTTCTCTGACTGCTAGCGATGGTGAGCATTTTTTCATGTACTTATTGATTGATTGTATGTCCTCCTCTGAGAAGTGTCTGTTCAGGTCCTTGGCCCATTTATTGATTGGGTTATTTGTTATCTTATTGTCTAATTTTTTGAGTTCTTTGTATATTCTGGTTATTAGGGCTCTATCTGAAGTGTGTGGAGTAAAGATTTGTTCCCAGGATGTAGGCTCCCTATTTATCTCTCTTATTGTTTCTTTTGCTGAGAAAAAACTTTTTAGTTTGAGTAAGTCCCATTTGTTGATTCTATTTGTTAACTCTAGCGCTATGGGTGTCCTATTGAGGAATTTGGAGCCCGATCCCACAGCGTGTAGATCATAACCAACTTTTTCTTCTATCAGATGCCGTGTCTCTGATTTAATATCAAGCTCCTTGATCCATTTTGAGTTAACTTTTGTGCACGGCGAGAGATAGGGATTCAGATTCATTTTGGTGCAAATGGATTTCCAGTTTTCCCAGCACCATTTGTTGAAGATGCTATCCTTCCTCCATTGCATGCTTTTAGCCCCTTTATCAAAAATAAGATAGTTGTAGTTTTGTGGATTAGTTACTGTGTCCTCAATTCTGTACCATTGGTCCACCCGCCTGTTTTGGTACCAGTACCATGCTGTTTTTGTTACTATTGCTCTGTAGTATAGCTTGAAGTCTGGTATCGCTATACCGCCTGATTCACACTTCCTGCTTAGTATTGTTTTTGCTATTCTGGGTCTTTTATTATTCCATATGAATTTCATGATTCTTTTATCTATTTCTACAAGATATGCTGTTGGGATTTTGATTGGCATTGCATTGAACTTATAGAGAACTTTTGGTAATATCGCCATTTTGATGATGTTAGTTCTGCCTATCCATGAGCAGGGTATGTTTTTCCATCTTCTAAGGTCTTCTTCTATGTCTTTCTTTAGGGTTCTGTAATTTTCATTGTATAAATCTTTCACCTCTTTTGTTAGGTTGATTCCCAAGTATTTTATTTTTTGGGGGGATATTGTGAATGGAGTAGTTGTCCTCATTTCCGTTTCAGAGGATTTGTCGCTCATATACAGGAACGCCTTTGATTTATGCGTGTTGATCTTATATCCTGCCACTTTGCTGAATTCATTTATTAGCTCTAATAGCTTCTTTGTAGACCCTTTTGGGTCTGCTAGGTATAGAATCATATCATCTGCAAATAGTGATAATTTAAGTTCTTCTTTTCCTATTTTTATGCCTTTAATTTCTTTTGACTGTCTAATTGCTCTGGCCAGTGTTTCGAGGACTATGTTGAACAGAAGTGGTGAGAGAGGGCATCCCTGTCTTGTACCAGATCTTAGAGGGAATGCCTTCAATTTTTCTCCATTCAGAATGATGCTGGCCTGTGGCTTATCATAGCTTGCTTTTACAATGTTGAGGTATGATCCTGTTATCCCTAGTTTTTCTAGCGTTTTGAACATAAAGGGATGCTGTACTTTGTCGAATGCTTTTTCTGCATCTATTGAGATGATCATATGGTTCTTATTTTTAAGTCTATTGATGTGGTGAATAACATTTATTGATTTCCGTATATTAAACCAGCCTTGCATCCCAGGGATGAATCCTACTTGATCATGATGTATAATTTTTTTGATATGTATTTGAATCCGATTCGCCAGAATTTTATTGAGGATTTTTGCGTCAAGGTTCATTAGAGATATTGGTCTGTAGTTTTCCTTCTTTGATGTGTCTTTGTCTGGTTTCGGAATCAGGGTGATGTTGGCGTCGTAGAATGAATTTGGAAGTTCTCCCTCTTTTTCTATTTCCTGAAATAGCTTGAAAAGTATTGGTGTTAGTTCCTCTTTAAAGGTTTTGTAAAACTCTGCTGTATACCCATCCGGTCCTGGGCTTTTCTTAGTTGGTAGTCTTTTGATGGTTTCTTCTATTTCCTCTATTGTTATTGGTCTGTTTAGGTTGTCTATATCCTCCTGGCTCAATCTGGGCAGATCATAGGACTCAAGGAATTTATCTATGCCTTCACTATCTTCTATTTTATTGGAGTATAAGGATTCAAAGTAATTTCTGATTATCTTCTGTATTTCTGAAGTGTCTGTTGTGATATTGCCTTTTTCATCCCGTATGCTAGTAATTTGGGTTCTCTCTCTTCTTCTCTTCGTTAGCATGGCTAAGGGTCTGTCAATTTTATTTATTTTTTCAAAGAACCAGCTTTTAGTTTTGTCAATTTTTTCAATTGTTTCTTTTGTTTCAATTTCATTAATTTCAGCTCTGATTTTAATTATTTCTTGCCTTCTACTTCTTTTGCTGTTGTTTTGCTCTTCTTTTTCTAGGATTTTGAGATGAAGTATGAGATCATTTATTTGTTGGTTTTTTCTTTTTTTGAGGAATGAACTCCAAGCAATGAATTTTCCTCTTAGAACTGCTTTCAATGTGTCCCATAGATTCCGATATGTTGTGTCTGTGTTTTCATTTAACTCTAGGAATTTTTTAATTTCCTCCTTGATGTCTTCTAAAACCCATTGATCACTCAGCAACCTATTGTACATTCTCCAGGTGATGCTTGCTTTTTCCTTTCTTCTTTTATCATTGATTTTCAGTTTCATTCCATTATGATCAGATAAGATGCATGGTATTATCTCTACCCCTTTGTATTGTCTAAGAGTTGCCCTGTGACATAGTATATGGTCTATTTTTGAGAAGGTTCCATGTGCTGCTGAGAAAAAAGTGTAGCTACTTGATGTTGGGTGGTATAGTCTATATATGTCAATTAAGTCTAGGTTGTTAATTGTGTTATTGAGTTCTATAGTTTCCTTATTTAACTTTTGTTTGGAAGATCTGTCCAGTGGTGAGAGAGGTGTGTTGAAGTCTCCCATGATTATTGTATGTTGGTCTATTAGACTCTTGAACTTGAGAAGAGTTTGCTTGATGAATACAGCTGCACCATTATTTGGGGCATATATATTTATGATTGTTATGTCTTGTTGGTGTATGGTTCCCTTGAGCAGTATGAAGTGTCCTTCTATATCCCTTTTGATTAGCTTTGGCTTGAAATCTATTTTATTAGATATGAGTATGGACACTCCTGCTTGTTTCCGCGGTCCATATGAGTGATATGATTTTTCCCAACCTTTCACCTTCAGTCTATGTATATCTTTTCCTATCAAATGCGTCTCCTGTAGACAGCATATTGTTGGGTCTTGTTTTTTGATCCATTCTACTAGCCTGTGTCTCTTAATTGGTGAGTTTAAGCCATTAACATTTAGGGTTATTATTGAGATATGGTTTGTTCTTCTATCCATATTTGTTTATTGATGTTACTAAACCTGATTTGTTATCCTCTATGACTACTTTCCCCCCTTTACTGTCCTACCTCCCATTGTTGGTTTTCAATGTTGTTTTCCATTTCCTCTTCCTGTAATGTTTTGCCAAGGATTTTTTGAAGAGATGGTTTTCTAGCTGCGAATTCTTTTAACTTTTGTTTATTGTGGAAGGTTTTAATTTCATCTTCTAACCTGAAGCTTAATTTCGCCGGATACACGATTCTTGGTTGGAGCCCATTGTCTTTCAGTGTTTGAAATATGTTATTCCAGGATCTTCTAGCTTTCAGAGTCTGTGTTGAGAGATCAGCTGTTATCCTGATTGGTTTACCCCTAAATGTAATCTGCTTTCTTTCTCTTGCAGCTTTTAAAATTCTCTCCTTATTCTGTATGTTGGACATCTTCATTATAATGTGTCTAGGTGTGGATCTCTTATGATTTTGCACATTCGGCGTCCTGTAGGCTTCTAGGATTTGGGATTCTGTCTCAATCTTCAATTCTGGGAAGTTTTCTCGTATTATTTCACTGAATAGACTGTTTATTCCTTTGGAATGGAGCTCTGTGCCTTCCTGTATCCCAATGACTCTTAAATTTGGTCTTTTGATATTGTCCCATAATTCTTGGATGTTCTGCTCATGGTTTCTTAGCAGACTTGCTGAGCTGTCTATGTTCTTTTCCAGTTGAAATACTTTGTCTTCATTGTCTGATGTTCTCTCTTCTAAGTGATCTACTCTGCTGGTAGTATTCTCAATTGAGTTTTTAAGTTGGTTTATTGTTTCCTGCATTTCTAGAATTTCAATTTGTTTGTTTTTTATTACCTCTATCTCCCTGTGAAATTGATCTTTGACTTCCTGGATTTGTTTGTCAATGTGATCTTTCATTGTCTGATTTTGCTGTCTCATGTCTTCCTTGAGACTCCAGATCATCTGAAGCATATATATCCTGAACTCTTTATCTGATATTCCATCTGTTGCAGCTATTACCTCTTCTAAAGTTGAGTTGACCTGCATTGCTTGTGGTCCTTTCTTTCCTTGTCTTTTCATACTGCCCGCGTTTCTTTCTGCTTGGTGCAACTGTTGTGTTTTGAAATTTACCCCCTATTTATTTATGTTGCTCTTGTATACTTGAAAAGTCTCCCTTGCAGGTGCGGGCGGCGGCTGTGCCCCTACTCCAATTGGGGTGACGTGTCTATCACGCTGGCGGCTCTCTGGGCCTGTTCCGGGAGTGGAAGGCGGCTCTGCTCTGTCCCTATTACAATTGGGGTGTCGTGACTACAATGCTGGCAGATCGCTGGGCCTCTTCCGGGCGTGGGCGGTGGGCTTGGCTGGTGGGATTCCACCTAATGGCAGTCCCTAACCTCCCTGCTTGCTAATTAATGGCTTCTCTGAGGCGCCACGCCTTCTGTAGCTGCGGGGCAGGCCGCGCGAATCAGTTGGCCTGGATCTCCGGGGTCCTGCTGCTGGCTGTTTTGATGTTACAAGCTGTTGGAGAGTGGTGGTGTATTCTTCAGCTTTCCCGGACGGTGGCCTCTGACTGCCTGGATGGAGTGTCCGCTGTTTTGATGTTGCACTCTGAAGGAGAGTGGCGGTGTATCCTTCAGCTTTCCTGGATGGTGGCCGCTGACTGGCTCGGCGGAGTGTCCGCTGTGGGGGATGGGACTGTACCGCTTCCTTCCCCTTCTGAGAACCCGTGCTCGGCCCAAGGGTCCGTGTGGGCTTGGCTGGTGGGATTCCACCTAATGGCCTTCCCTAACCTCCCTGCTTGCCAATTAATGGCTTCACTGAGGCGCCACGCCTTCTGTAGCCGCAGGGCAGGCCACGCGAATCAGTTGGCCTGGCTCTCCGGGCCCTGCTGCAGGCTGCTGGGATCCCTGGCACTCTATCACTTTGATTCTTTCTGCTTGCCCCTCCCCCAGCGCTGGCTAGCCAGGTTTCCTTTTGGCTGCTACTGGGAGGAGGGGTTGGAGGTCAGGTGTCTCTGGTTTCCCCCTAGCCTGTATGGAGGCTCAGCTTGATACTCCCTCTCCCGGCAAGCCTAGGAGAGATTTTATGCGAATTCCCGCTGTCTGGGGGGTGAGCTGAATGACACCGACCTGTTTTGATGTCGCACTCTGAAGGAGAGTGGCGGTGTATCCTTCAGCTTTCCCGGATGGTGGCCGCTGACTGGCTCGGCGGAGTGTCCGCTGTGGGGGATGGGACTGTACCGCTTCCTTCCCCTTCTGAGAACCCGTGCTCGGCCCAAGGGTCCGTGTGGGCTTGGCTGGTGGGATTCCACCTAATGGCCTTCCCTAACCTCCCTGCTTGCCAATTAATGGCTTCACTGGGGCGCCACGCCTTCTGTAGCCGCAGGGCAGGCCACGCGAATCAGTTGGCCTGGCTCTCCGGGCCCTGCTGCAGGCTGCTGGGATCCCTGGCACTCTATCACTTTGATTTTTTCTGCTTGCCCCTCCCCCAGCGCTGGCTAGCCAGGTTTCCTTTTGGCTGCTACTGGGAGGAGGGGTTGGAGGTCAGGTGTCTCTGGTTTCCCCCTAGCCTGTATGGAGGCTCAGCTTGATACTCCCTCTCCCGGCAAGCCTAGGAGAGATTTTATGCGAATTCCCGCTGTCTGGGGGGTGAGCTGAATGACACCGACCTGTTTTGATGTCGCACTCTGAAGGAGAGTGGCGGTGTATCCTTCAGCTTTCCCGGATGGTGGCCGCTGACTGGCTCGGCGGAGTGTCCGCTGTGGGGGATGGGACTGTACCGCTTCCTTCCCCTTCTGAGAACCCGTGCTCGGCCCAAGGGTCCGTGTGGGCTTGGCTGGTGGGATTCCACCTAATGGCCTTCCCTAACCTCCCTGCTTGCCAATTAATGGCTTCACTGAGGCGCCCTCCACTACCTGTTAGTAGCTTTTCATCAACAGCATTTGCAGGATGTGCTGCGTCATTAAAGATGTCTGTCTAACCAAAAGGCTCCTAAGACAATGGTCCTCTTCTCTGAGCAGTGGTGATATGGCATTTTAACTTCAACATGTGACCAGAACTGAGTCACAGCACGGAACAAGAACCTTCTGGCACAGTATCTCACAGAGTGCCAATAGTGGAGGGCTAGTTGCTGAGGCATAGGCCTGAAAAGGTGAGATTGCAAGAGCAGGTCCACTGATGGAAAGGGTGCACAGAAGGTGGCAAAAGCCTCAACAGACTTGAAAAGAATGGCATTGGGAAATCAGAGGGAACTGCTAATAGAGTTAGCTGGCCATGCTCACTACCCTGTGGCATAAAAAGCATTTTGCCTCTTGTCTTCATGACCACCAGAACTGAGGGCCCCCTCGATTATTTGTTTGCTTGTTTGTTTTTAAGAAAAAGAAAGTTTGCTAAGATGTAAGGCTCAGTGCAGGATACAACAAGGTTAGTGAAATGTCACTGATGACCTATTACAACATAGTGAAAATCTTTCTCTGTCCCTGGCCTTTCTTGCACACTGGCAGCAATTAGCCCAGAGTCCACTCACTGATTTGACAGACATTCATGAAATCCTCTGATTTTCCCAGGCTTGAACCTAGGATTGGGGGATTACAACAGATCTCAGAGATAGTATCAGGGGTTATCAGGCAGGATGTATGTTATCATGCAGGTAAGAAAATGGGTACAGATAATTAGGGACTGTTAAAACTAAAAGAAACCTCAAAAACAATCGAACTGCCTAAGCCAGAACTTTTTAAGATTTCTCCTAAAAATTGCAAACCATAGATTATCAAACCTAAAATTTACAAAGAACACCGATGAATAAAAGCAATTCAAAAGCAACTCTTAAGGCAGAGAAGAGTAAGAGCAGGTAGTGGGATAAAGCTCAGAGCCTCCTCCAGGGCAGCAAACTAGGAAGTGCATCTCCTTACCAGAGGTGAAACCACACAGTTTGAAAATCAGTGACATTGTCATCAAACTAGATGGTGGTGATGGCTAAGACCTCTGGGGCTGTGCACAGGATGCATATCCTGAGGAGGGAGAGAGGATTGCTTTACAAGGGTGGATTTAATGATGCGGGAGCTAAATTGAAAGAAAACATTTAAAAATGTACCATCACCTGAGTTTGCACACGTGTCCTTTGTCATAAGCTGATCATCATTGGGTCAGTTGCTCAGGGTTAGGTATGCAGGACCTTGCTTGCCAGGCTTGTAAAGGGTTTTCAAAGGCTGATGTGACTCCATTGGACTTAATCTTTGAGTAGCTGCAGAGACTCATGCCCCATGGATGACACCCAGCCACAGCCCTCAGATGCTGGTCAGTGAGAAGAGAATACTAGCCAATGAAGACAAACTTTAATGATACATTCTGCACAGTCATGGGCTCTGGTGGCTCTGGGTAAGGCCAGTTTTCTCCTTTTTACCCAAAAAAAGATACACACGTTAGTGGTTCAGCACTCCCAGCACTATCCTGAAACTTCCTCCTGATGTGATCAGAAGATTGAAAATGAATTTGAACTGAACCAGTGCTGGATGGGCTGCGGTCTTGCCCATTGCTAGGTCCTGCAACCCTCCACTGGACTTCAGTACCATCACATCCTCAGCTGCCTGAAACCCTGAAGCAATTTCATCTGTGCATTGTGCCAAAAGGAAGTACTAGCCCTGGCCACTATGGCCACCTACTACTCACAAGACCAGGTGAGCATGGACCAGAAGCCCATGTGCTCCTTTCCCAGCCTGTTGCTGTCCTCTGCACAAGGTTGCAGTGTTCAGAGCTGAAATGATTACAAGAACCATGACCCTAATCAATGGATTAATCCATTTGATGGATTTGAAGACTACTGTACTGGGTGGTAACCATACCCATGGCTGGAGGAGGTAGGTCACTGGGGACATGCCCTTGGGGATTATATTTTGTCCGCCAAGGTCCTCCCTCTCTCTCTGCTTCCCAGTAGCCATGAGCTGAACGGATGTCCTCTGGTATACCCAGCAGTATGATCTTCTGCCTCACTCTTAGGCCCAGAGCATTAGAGTTGGGCCAACCATGGACTGAGACCTGTGAACCCATGAGCCTAAATAAAGTTTTCTTCCTGTAAATTGTTATTGTGGGGCATTTTGGTCATTGCGATGAGGAGCAGGTGAACACAGGTCCTTGAAACAAACAACTCCTTCATCTGGACTCAGCTTGGATAGGTTGATGCCTGTCCCTCAGTGATAGGTGACACACTTAGACACACAGAGCTCTATCAGTGTTGTGGAACAAGCCCCATTTCTGTCTTCTAAGTCATCTGTAGAATATAGTCATCATTGTGCCCTAGGAAGGTTCCAGTTCTGGCTCACAGTTATGGATCCCCTACGGCGTACTTGCCTCCTTCCAAATGTTCTGCAGCCTTCACTTGTTAATAATCAAGATCGCCCAGGGAGGCACATGTTCTCACCAATGCTCCACACCCAAGGACACGGAGACACAGGGAGGTTAATTAAATCACTCATGATTACAGAGTTAGCAAGAGGGGCAGCCAAGATGGGAGTTCCAGGGATGCTTTTCTAAGCCATTCTGAGGACTGGCCTGCTGAGTAGACAGGACACACTGTCACCACTGCTGCCTGAAGAGGCTCACCCTTTGGCCTGGCCTCCATGTATACAAAGAACCCTGTGGCCTAGTGAAGGGACCTGAGTGAGCACAGAAGCTCCTGACAAGCATTGGTGAGGACATAAGTGACAGGAATCCACCATGTCCATGGAGCATCTGGACACTGTCAACCCTGTGAAGAGAAGCTTGTCTAATGGAATTGATGTTATGGAGATTCCGGTTCCCAGCAATGCACTCTTGGTGTATCCTCAGCATAAATGCCATGGGACACATGTTGAAGGTCTCCACCACAGTACCATGGCATGGGGAAGAGTCCCTGGGCCTTCAGATGACCCAAGCAGCCTTTTGCAACACAGATGTGCACCTGGGCATGCCCACCTGATGGTGCACTATGCACCATGACTGAGAGGATGAAGCCACATCCAACAAAATCAGACATGGAAGAATGTACATGAAGTCTGAATCAGGTGAAACTCAGATGTGGCCTTGGTGAGCAGCATTGGGCAGCGTGGAAACAGAGGAACACAGGAAGCCGCTGCCTGAGTCACCAAGTGATGACTTTAGAGGCTTTGGTCAGGCAAGGGAACAGAAGCATGCCAGGAGCGCCTGCATCCTAATGTGGCACCTGAGTGTTCATTTAAACTGCCTGTCAATGATCATAAAGGCATGTGCTCTTTCTGGATGTGTGTCCTATTACACAATTTTAATAAAATACAGAAAAGTAAGGGTTCCACCAATATGAGTAGCAGGTCCCTAGCCCACCTAGTGGGATCCCTAATTTTCCTCCAGCTATCCATAAGACCCCCCTCTATACCCAAGTGACTCCGGGCCACTTTGTCCACAACTTCAAAATTGCCTCTTTAGATCTGCTTTTCCATCAGACACCAGCACTCCACTCTTCAAAGTCTGCATGTGTGAAGCTGGCTTTGAACTTCTGCCTCAGGCTCCATGTGACAGGACACCAAGCTGAAGCACACTATTGTGAACATACAAGACTCCTGTCATCTTTGTCTTGGTTCCAGAATCAACAGCAAGTCTAGTGAAGCGAGCCCTCTGTTGATTATTAATCTAATTCTCAGTGATATTAAGGGAAGAGAGCAAGACCAAGAAATAGATCTGGCTCCAATGCCAAATTCATCCCTGATTCTATAAAAATGGGCAATTCTGTTACTCACTTTCCCCTCATATGTTCCTGCTTTAATGTCACTAGAGGTGGATATTTTAAGAGAGAGAGGGGTTAGCAGACCAGGGGTCCTCCCAGGCCTCCTCCTCACCCTCGAACTCTGACTCATGATGAGGCCGGTGCTTTCTGATCCACAGTAATAGCCCTGCACTCCACACCTCCATGTCCTCCTCCTCCTGCTTGCACAGCCTCTATATCACCTGCAGGCCACCCTGCTGATGCACAGGTTCTTAGAGAGTATGGTGACTGCTGCATTTGGAACATTGAAAAATGCAAAGAAAAACAAAAGTAGAAAACAAAGGCACAGAAGAGGAGCAAGAAAATCTCCTGTGAGGAGTGGCAGTAGCTGTATAGTTACAAGGGATGTGGTTTATTTTCCTGGCAAGGCTTGGAAGTACAGAAACCCAGCCAGGCCCTGATCTCACCAATGCCTAACAGCAATATCTAAAAACATGGAGAAAAATTAGTCCCTCTTTACCAAGGATCCCTGATCACTTGCTGGATTCCTCTCTTCTGACATAAACCACAGCCTTGGTCCAGGGTTCTGCCTGCTTCCTCACAGGCTGTAGCCAAGACCCAGAACTTGATATTCACTGTCAACATACCCCCTAGAAGATTCTAACAAAGTTTTCTTTTCCTTTATCCACCCCCAGTACAGCTCTTCCCTCAGCTTCTCATACCTCTTCAGACTCCATGGCCAGGTGTGTTGCCACCTCAGACAGTCCATTGTCTCTGGCACTGCGATGGGGATGCTTTGGGCTACAAGGAACCACAATCCCAACTAAGTAAGTTCTGAAAATGCCGAGAAATTTAGAACAAAACCTGGAAAGATGACACCAGGCATTACCTAACCCAGATTGGCCCAGAACAAGGGGAAATGGCCATTTAGTGAGCAACCTCTTTATACTCCTACTTTGACAAGATATAAGAACCTTTCCCAGGACCCCATTGGCCAGCGTGAGGTCATGGGCAGCCCTCACAAAAATGAGCCCAGAGGAGTCTGATCAAGTGACTGGGAGAGCCAGGACTGGTGTGACCGCTCACCATTTCTTTCCATTTTGCCTAGAAAAACCATGCAGCAGGCAAAGAAGTTGGCAAGGTCCAGAGGCAGACCTCGGCTTCCCCACTCACTCCCTTCTCTGCCAGTGTCCTACCTGGGCTGCAGCCTCTTCCTTTCCTCCCCTCAGGTGCACCACTGGAAATGCATTTTCCTAGACCTGACTCAGATCATCTGTCTCCCCAAATAAGGACAGATGCTGAATCCTAAAGCATGATACTCAGATGAGCACTCTAGCACCCAATTGTGCTGGTGGATCTTTAACCACTCTTGTTAGTTGACTTACCATCACTGTCACCATAATACCTGATAAACTCCCTAGAGGAAGGAAAGCTTATTCCAGCTCATGGTT
The DNA here is from genome assembly GCF_045843805.1 of Urocitellus parryii. Classification (NCBI taxonomy): domain Eukaryota; kingdom Metazoa; phylum Chordata; class Mammalia; order Rodentia; family Sciuridae; genus Urocitellus; species Urocitellus parryii. The sequence continues at coordinate 130,057,690 of NC_135538.1, read as the reverse complement.
TCAGTGCTTCAGTCCATGCCTGGCCGACTCCATCACCCTGGGCCTGAGGTGAGGCAGAACATCATATTAGAAGGTGGAGGAATGCTTCTCAGCTCATGGCCACCACGAGAGAGAGGGAGCTTCACTAGCCAGGGACAAAATATAAACAAAAGTACCCCCCAATGACCTGCATACATCCTACTCACCTATAATTATCACCCATTGACCCCTTCAAATTATTAACCCACCAAATTGATCAATCCCCTGATTATGTTACAACTCTCAGGATATAATCATTTCACCTCTGAACAATTCTGTATTGTCTCACACATGAGTTTTGGGAGACATCTCCTCTCTAAATATCACATACTTTACTAGGTATAAACCTCCTCTCACTGAAACTCAAGGCCTTCAGCAATATGGCCATTGATAAAATAAAGTCAGTGCTGTTTTCATCTAGACCCTGAAAGGAACTGAGAAAGAGAAATGGCATTCCTGATAATAGGTGGCTCATCCATGATCTCCCCAAGTCAACAAAAGCACTGCTAATAGAATGAAAATCCAGGCAGGACCACATGGTGGTTATATCAAAAACTATGTGGAGACTGACTCTGAGGCAACAGAAATCACTGAGTCCAACCTTTTTCTTACATGAGTGACAAATGCCTCTTTACCAACATGGACTGTGACTCTCCAGTAATCTTCCCACCCCTGAGACAAAAGTAGTTAAGATACTCAATCACCAAGCTGCCTCACTTCTTGACCCTGTCCTGACTCACATCTTGGAGTCATTGAATAGAAGACAGAATCTTCTAAGGGTCACTGCTCCATGTTTCTTTCTGAGATGCTTCTGTGGCTGTGGAGCCACCAGAAATCTAGGTAAACTGACTCTGACCACAGGTGGCAGCCTGATGAGCTTCAATTGGTGGACATTCGCATCATGATCTTGTTTCTAATGTTATTTCCCTCAGGTCCCAATATCTACTTTAAAATTCAGAACTTTTTTCAGCATCACAGATCACTCTGAACAGGTCTCTACATCCAGCTGCCATTTTGCAAGAGATATGGAAGAAAGATAAAGGAGGTGTGTACTATATTCTAAATATGAATTAGCAAAAACCAGATGTGAGGACCTCCATGGATCCCAGGGCCAGCCACTATAACAAAGACACCAAGGAAAAGACACACAGGGCAGGGAACCTGCAAACCAAGAACTGCACAAAGATATACCAAGTGGTGCATGGGGTGTCTGTCTTAGCCCTTGAGCATGTGGGCCCTGGGGCTCGTTACTTCTGAAGGGAGGAGGGACTAGGGCTAGGATGCAGCCATGTGGGATGCTGACAAGGTGCTGTTCCTGACTTTGTTCTAGGGTGTTTCACATAATTTTTCACTAAATCACACCTTTTTCACTCTGGTCCCCTCCCTTGCTTTGTCCTTGTATTTCCTTCCATTACTGTGACAAATATCTGAGGTAATAAGCTTAGAAAGACAAACATATATTCTGGCTGACTGTTGCAGGCTTCACTCCATGGTTGGTTGCCTTATTGTTCTTGGACCTGGGGTGAAACCACATATCACCCTGTCAGTGCATGGTGGCAAGTGACTCACTTTATGGTGGCTGGGAAGCAGAGAGTGGGAAATTAAGTGACCATGGTTCCTCAGTCCCCTGAAAAGAGGCCCTTAACAGGAAGCTCCAAACTAGCCTCCCCCTTAAAGGTCCCACTTCCTCCCAACAGCACCTGTGGCTGTGACCAAAGCTTTCCCACCTGGGCCTGTAGGGATCATTCCAGATTCCAAATGTTGTAGTGGCAGTGCTTTATTTTAAAAGCAGAGGATTGGAAGTACACCCTCCACTGGTCTTTTCCTACAGATAGGAATCTAGAGGTGGAGAAGCCAGGAGCCCACTGGTGTCATTCCAGCCACCAGGAGAGACCATAGCTTGACCAGGGAGGCCAGAGCAATGGAGGCATGGAGTGCAGGCCAGGTTCTGGATGCATGGAAGCCAGAACCAACACAGTTGCTAACTACTGAATGGAGCATAAAGAAAGAGAATATGGCACTGGGGTGGAGTTCAGGGACACAGCACTTGCCTGGCATGTGTGAGGCCCTGGATTCCATCCCTTGCAGAACAAGAGAATTTTTTTTTAAAGAAATAAATAGGAGACACAAGGTCAGGCCTGTGTTTCTCCTTCCTTTGTTGCACAACCAGACAATAAAAAACTCTTTCACCTTAGGATGCTATTCATCACCACTGGGGAAAAACAGCAATATGCAGGGAGATGTCAGAGAAATCTGCTTTGCAGCAATGACAGTCCCAGTTCCCTTGGCCTGAATTCTTGTCCCTGACAGGGGACTGTAACTTTGTTTCTGTTATCCCATTAGCTGAGGGTGCCTGGCCAGGGCCCAGCAGGTAATGCAGGAACAGGTAGCATTTACCTGGTCCAGGGAAACTGTCAGTCTAGACCCCAGAAGAGTCCTGGTTCCTCTTTGTCACCAAATCACCCACTGGGAAGGTGCTCTTGGCAGGAAGCCTGTCTGCAGCTTCAGTTGTTACAGGGTGGGGACTGAGGAGTCTGTAGCCACCTTCCTTGGAGTGAGGGAACTGATCCCAGTGACAAATGCAGCTGCCTTGTCCCCCAACTAACATGGTTAGTTGATTGGTGAGACCAGAAATATGCTGCTTTGGGAAAAGAGGGAAAGTGAAATCGTTTCTGCTTTAAGAAACGGCTGATTCCCAGTTATCTTCTTTGTTAAGAAAAGAGGATTTCATTTTCCATATACTTCTGCATTTAAATCTACATTCAGAGCCAAGGGAAAGAGTAGCTCAGATGGGGATCTACAACTTGCCTTGACCTTTATCCCAAAAGACTTGCCCCTGAGGTAGAAAATCTCCTGCCATTCAGGGGCAGTTGTCCTGGTTTTCCCAGCTCCAAGTAACATACTGTATGCACTCAATAAAAGTTAATTTTGCATGAGTCAATGAAGGAGTAATCCAATAATATTTCTGAAGCATCCTTAGCATCAATATATAGCCTGTGCCTCATGATGCTTTCCTTACACAATCTCTCTTACTTGCAGGTCACCTGGCAGAATTCCTTATATTTATTCACCAGATCCACATTTTAGAGTTGTTGTTAGTTTTGCATTCACTCACACAATCATTTATACTGTAACCACTATTTGCCAACTACTGTTTCACAGTAGCTTATGATACATCAATAAACATGAAAAATAGTCACCTGCCTTGTGGGTGTCATTCTGATGAAGAGAAGCAGAAAACAAATAATAAATACAATAAATAATCCAGTAATTCAGAAAAAGTAGATCTATGGGGGTGCAGAGTATCACAAGGGATCTGATGCAAGGGGAGGGACTTACTGTATCATCTTAACATATTATCATAGGAACACAATTTCCAGAACCTGTCTTATATGTCTGCTGAAGAGCAACCTTGACTTTAATTTTCATTTAACAGTGTGCCAAAATATATTAAATGAGAATACCAAAACCCTAGAGAAAATACAGAAGTATTACTGAGCCTATGGAAAATGAAATAAAAATGAGTTTGCCTAGGATTCTCAGAAGTTATTTATTCATAAATAACTTTTCAATCATGTTTTGTTACAAAACTTCAGAAAATATGGAAAATATTTTAAATTGGTAGCTAACTGATATATAAAATGTAAAAACTCTATGTATTTAGAGAGTACCATATGATGATTTGATACACCAAATAAGGTACAATGTTTAAATCAGGTTAAAGACACCTTCCTCCTTAAACATTTCCCCTTTTTACATGGTGAAAACATGTGGGCTCTATTATTCCACCTTGTTGAAATATACCATATTTAACTGTTATCAATACTCACCACTTTACTGTGCAACAGTATTCCAGAAAATGTTTGCTGTTGTTTATTTATTTATTTATTTATTTACCAATGAGCCTTAATTTTATTTATTCATTTAAATGTGGTTCTGAGATTTGAACCCAGTACTTCACAGGAGCTAGGCAAGTGCTCTGCCACAAAGCTACAACTCTAGCCCTGTTTGTTATTGTTCTGCTTTACTTATTTCTACAGCACCAGGGACTGAACCCCAAGGCCTTTTGCACTGGGTAAGGGCTCCACCATAGAGCTACACTCACAACCCAGCAGAAAGCATTTCTGGAAGGAGTGAGAGGATGGACTGAATCCTCTCCTGAAAGGAACAAAATTGGACTATTTCAATTCTTTTTCTACTACTTGGTCTCATGGCTTTTCAATTACAATAGCCATGCATACTCTTTGTAAAAAAAAAAAAAGATCCATACTCCACAGATGTTTATCAATTAAGTCTAAAGTGCTCAGAGAACTGAGAAGAGTTCTCTTATTTTGACTTTCCAAAAGTATGTTAATATATACCTATTTTTGTTTAAAAAACATGGAAATGCATATCTTCTTAACAGATATTCAATTCAGCACAATGGCCTATGGTCAGAGAAATGAAGGAGGTTCTCATTCTCTACCTTTTGTTTGTATGTTGACATTGAGAACTTTACATGTGCATACTTAATATCTGATTAAAATTAGAGATATGCAGTGATATTTTATAAACTAACCAGTGCACAGAATGATAGTTAACACCCAGTGAGCTGAATAGTAAGTACTAGTTTTCCCCTCCAAACTCATGAAAGAGTAGAGTTTGAAACCTTGCTTGAATATCCAACTAATTATATGGGGATTGTCATTAGGAAAAATTCAAACTTCCTTCATCTATCAATCTGTCAAGAAGAAAGCACTTTTTTCTGACCCTACCCACGAGCACATTGGTCTAATGCATCTTCCATGGCGTCTCACACAATCACCTAACCCAGCCACAGCCAGGATCTCCACCATCCCCAAGTCCTCACCTGTGGTGTCCTCATGCAGGCCAATGACAAAAGCCAGCTTATCAGTTATAGACCATCAGGTGGAGAGGCAGCACAGATACTAAAAACACAGAGCCAGAAGTGATTGCTCAACATTTATAGTCATGGTGGAGTCCTGTTCTGACAACTGATTTGATATGTATGTCTCTCTCTGCTGCTTAACCTTTTTCTAAAAATCTGGATCCCTCTGAACAAAGCTCAGGTCTTTATTGGCTGAGGAAGAACAGCCCTAGCACAGCATTCATTAGGAGCAATATTTAAAGGAAATGTGTAATTTTTCCCTCATAAAAGACTAAGGAAATGTGCTGTATCACAACAAGACAAGTAACTGGATATGTGTTTCTACATCTCTCGCTTCATGTGATATATTCATGATCCCCAGCTAGAGCACAGTGTGATCTGACGGTGAGAACCAGCTCCCAAGCAGAAATTGAAAAACTATTCAATTTTATGTCCTACTTCTGCTTTCCCTTCATTTTTTTAACTCTCTGAAATCCATTCATAATTACTTGGTTTTGGTGTGCAGGATGTCGTTTTACTAAAATGAAGTTTGATTGTGCCTGTGTTTCCCTAGGAGGAATTGGTTTCTCTCCAGACTATCATCACCTCCAACCCCTAGGTTTCCCTAACTGTATGGTCATGAAGTTTTGGGTCACTTTTCAGACCAACTCTCAGCACCTTTTTAAGTGATATAAGGAATAAAACACAAAATGAATGTGGTATGAGCTTCAGTACACCACCATCTGCAAAAAGCACACTCAGAGCCAGTAATAACAGGACCATGTGAAGAGGACACAGAGAGAGTTCTGGGGATTAGGAAAGGCCAGGCCCCTTTCCAAGAGCTTGAACCATTAAGGCAAAGGTTAGAAAATTCCCATTATGGAACAGGGCCTTCCAGCTAAATGACAACCAGTGAGTATGTGAAGGCAGGAGATGAACTGATTGGGGGAAGTCAGCACCATACGGATATGTCATCTATGTGACCTGGAGACTCAGAATTGGCGTGCTGACTTTGAAGCACTGGCTCTCATGGTTATAGGAGAGGCTTCAAGGGTCTCCAAACCTGTATTGAGTAAGCACAGGAGTGTGTGTCTGACCTAGAGACAGGAAACCCACAGGGATCCCTGAAGTTCACAGGTTTCAGATGTAAACTGTGTTAAATGTCTGTTAAGGTCTGTAAACAAGTCAAAATAACACCTGGTATTTTGCCAGAGAAATGTTAGAGTTCGTAAACAAGTCTGGATGGTGCCTGGCAAAATGCCAGAGGGAGTGGTTTGAGAAGTAACAAAAGCGAGCAATTAAGTGTGGAGATTCCTTATTGGTTGACTGATGCATCTAGTTTATGCTAATTAAGATAAGCTGTGCAAAATGTATAAATACCTCTGTTGTCCTACAATAAACGGCTCCTACTCCTGCTGTATCAATCTACAGAAGTTATTATATATATATAATACAGAAGTTATTATATATATATTATATATAGTCACCCCTGGCTATTCTGCTGCAGCCGGACTGCGACAAATGTCTGCTTTTCTCACGTGGGGGCAGGCCCCAAATTCCTTAATAAGAAACCTAAAGCACAAGAATCAACAGATGGGACAACTAAAAAGTTTTTTCTCAGCAAGAGAAATAATATGTGAGGTGAATAGGGAGCCTACATCCTGGGAACAAATTTTTACCCCTCACACATCAGATAGAGCTCTAATCTCTAGAGTATAGGAAGTACTCAAAAATTTAAACAACAACAACAAAAAATAACCCAATCAACAAATGGGCCAAGGACCTGAACAGACACTTCTGAGAAGAGGATATACAATCAATCAACAAATACATGAAAAAATGCTCACCATCTCTAGCAATCAGAGAAATGCAAATTAAAACTACTCTAAGATACCATCTCATTCCAATAAGAATGGCAGCCATTATGAAGTCAAACAACAATAAGTGCTGGCTAGGATGGGGGAGGGGGAAGGTACAATCATACATTGCTGGTGGAACTGCAAATTGGTGCAGCCAATTTGGAAAGCAGTATGTAGATTCCTTGGAAAGCTGGGAATGGAAACACCATTTACCCAAGCTATTCCCCTTCTCGGACTGTACCCAAAAGACCTAAAAATAGAATACTACAGGGACACAGCCACATCAATGTTTATAGCAGCACAATTCACAATAGTTAGACTGTGGAACCAATCTAGATGCCCTTCAATAGATGAATGGATAAAAAAATGTGGCATTTATACACAATGGAATATTACTCAGCACTAAAAAATAACAAGATCATGGCATTTACAGGGAAATAGATTGCATTAGAGCAGATTATGCTAAGTGAAGTTAGCCAATCCCTAAAAAACAAATGCCGAATGTCTTCTCTGATATAAGGGATGTGATTCAAAATGGGATAGGGAGGAAGAGCATGAGAAGAAGGTTACCACTAAATAGGGAAGAGAGGTGGGAGGGAAAAGGAGGGAGAAGGGAAATTGCATAGAAGATGGAAGGAGACCCACATCGCTATACAGAATACATGTATGATGTTGTGAGGAGAAAAAAAAAGAAGTATGTCACATTAGATTGGGTAGAGAGATTTGAGGGGAGGGGAGGGGGGAAGGGGGATAGGAAGGGCATTAGAATAAAATAGACATTATTGTTGCTGTATGTACATAGGTGACTGTATGACCAATGTGTTGTTGCAACCTGTACAATCAGAAAAATGAGAAACTATACCCCATTTGATTCAAATGTATGAATTGTCAAGATCATTGTACTGTCATGTGTAACTAATAAAAAAAATGTCTGTTTTTATTACAGAAAAAGTAACAACTTTATATTGCTCTGACTTCCCAGACAAAAACAAGGTAGTGCCTGATGAAATCTTCTATGAATTTCCTCAACAATATTACAGTCCTCAGCACTGCAGTTATTAACAGACATACTGTCTTCTAAGTTTCACAGTAACATTGAGGTAGATATACATGCTATAATTATCCTATTAACTTCATTAAGTTCCATGAAAGCATGGATTTGGCCTATTCACTCTGTACTCCACATCTAGTATAGTGCCTAGCATACAGATATTGATCAAGCAAAGTGATTAAAGGACCCAAAAAAATTTTCAGACACAATTAAAAGTTTAAAAAACCCAGAAAAGTATCCCAGGCTGTGTGGTGGCAAAAGTGTGCCTGAACCTAGACCTCAGCACCAACATGCAGAGTAGACTCAACTCTAAGAGATTGAGATAAGGGATTCAGAATAGCCAAAGCAATACTTAGCAAGAAGAGTGAAGTAAGACATATCATAATAGTATTAAACTGTACTACAGAGCCATGGTAACAAAAACAGCATTGTATTGGCACCAAAACAACACAGAGACCAATGAATGTACAGAATAGAAGACACAGAGACAAACTTACAAAATACTGTTATACCATACTAGACAAAGGCACCAAAAACATACATTAAATTTATAAAAGCCTATTCAACAAATGGTGCAGGGAAAACTGCAAAGCCACATAAAACAAAAAGAAAGTAAAGCCCTCTCTCTCATTCTTTACAAAACTCAATTGAAAATGGATCAAAACTTAGGTACTATAACAGAGACCCTGTGCCTAATAGAAGAAAAAGTAGGCCCAAATCTTCACTATGACAGCCTAAGATCTGACTTCCTTAAGGAGACTCCTACATTCCAAGAAGTAAATTCAAGAATCAATAAACAGGATAGATTCAAACTAAAAAGCATCTTCTCAGCAAAGGAAACAATCAATAATGTGAAAAGAGAGCCTACAGAATGGGAGAAAATCTTCCCCACATGTACCTCAGAGCATTAATCCCCAGGATATATGCAGAACTCAAAAAACTTAATCCCCAGGATATATGCAGAACCAAAAAAACAAATAAGCAAATCAATAATGGGCTAAGGAACTGGACAGACACTTCACAGAAGAAGCAACAAATACATGAAAAAAAATGTTCAACGTTTAGCCATTACAGGAAAGCAAATCAAAACTACTCAAAGATTTCATCTCACCCTAGTCACAAACATGATTATCCAGAATACAATCATCAAGTAACAATAAATATTGGCGAGGATGTGGGGAAAAGGGTGCATGCACACATTGCTTCTAGGACTGCAAATTGGTGCAACCATTATGGAAAGCAGGATGGAGGTTCCTCAGAAAACATGGAATGGAACCAACATCTAACACAGCTATCCCGTTCCTCGTTTTATACACAAACGACTTAAAATCAACATATTACAATGACACAGCCACATTATATTTACAGCAGCTCAACTCATAACAGCTAAACTATAGAACTAACCTAGGTGCCTTTCAACAGATAAATGAATAAAGAAAATGTAGTGTGTATGAGTATAGATATACACACACACACACAAAAAACAATTTTACACATATATATGATGTAATACAACTAAGCCTTAAAGAAGAATGAAATTATGACATTTGCTGGTAAATGGATGGAGCTTATCATGCTAAATGATAAAAAACAAAAGGTTGAAAGTTTTCCTGGTATGCTTATGCTAATCACAGTATGAGAAGGTGGGGAAGTAGGGAAGTATACAGTTGCTTTAGATTGGCATAGAGGAGTGAAGAGAGGGGAAGCAGTATATTGGATAGAATGGATAGTAGAATGAATCAGACATTATCATCCAAAGTACATATATGAATACATGACTAGTATGATGCTACATCCTGCACAACCAGAAACATGAGAAATCATACTACATTTATGTATGATATGACAAAGTGCATTCCATTGTCATGTAGAATTAGAACAACTTTTTAAAAATTTTGATTAAATAAAACATACCAATCTGCAGAAAAAAATATGACTACAGTAACTGCCCATAAATGGATTCACCTGGAGACAATCAGGCTAATGAAGCTAAACCAGTTTACAAAAAACAAAAGACAAAGATTTTCTCTGATATGTGGAAGCTAACCCACAATAGCAGGGGTGATGGGAACAGAAGTGCAGTAGATTAGACAATGGGGAATGGAGGGAAAGGAGGGGGCATAAGCAAAGGAAAGACAGTGGAAAGACTCTGACACAGCTTTCCCATGTATATGCGTGGAAACAACACAGTGAATCCCACCGCCATGTATATCCTAAGAATGCAACTCTAAAAAGATAAAGTATAATTATACAAATATGGACTATATCAAAATGAATTTTATGGGCCAGGGTTGTGGCTCAGTGGTAGAGCACTTGCCTAGTATGTGTGAGGAACTGGGTTTAATTCTCAGTACCTCATATAAATAAAATAAAATAAACAGTCCATTAACAACTTAAAAAATTTTTTTAAACATGGATTTTATAACTAAAACAACCAATAAGTGAAAAATAATAAAATGAAACATTTCCTCGGTTCCTTTAAACATTTTGATAGCACTGAAATCAACTTCAAATGAATGGAAAGAAAAAGGGCTTTTAAGAGTGGGTATAGTCTCTCCCACTTTTCTGCCAAATGGTGACACAACTATTGGGACAGACTTTTTCTGGCTTCTTACCTCCAGAACTGTGGAAATAATTTTCTATTCTTTATAAATCTCATAATTTTCACTATTAGAAATTAAAATTAACAAATTTCAATATTTAGACTAGTTATCTAAAATATAACAATACCTTTGAAACTGGAGTTCAAAGACAAAACTCCATGGCTTCTGCTGGCAGGTAGGGGGCTGGCGCAGGGGGCAGGGAGGCCTCTGCAGCAGAGAGGAGTCCTAGCTCTTCATGGCGGCCATTCCATCCAACGCAGCAGCAGTCCCCAGCAGAACCTCAACCATTTCTTCTTCTTCTTTCGGCAATCTCAAAGTCAAGGAATCATCTCCGGGAAAGCAGGCTGGAACTTCCATGGAACTCAGGCGGAACTCCCCGGAACTCCAGGGAATTCCAGGGCAACAATCTCGATGGCCTCCGCAACTTCTCTTCCTCAGAACAGCCTCCAAGGGGTTTATATAGCATTTGGTCCAATGCTATTGGTCCAAACTTATGCTAATTAGGAGTTGAAAGAAGTACCAATGCTATTGGCCCAAAGTTATGATAATTGGGTTGGACATATAGGAACGCCATTGGTCAGTCTCTTTTTAATATTCATAGTAGATTCATTCATAGAAGCAGCCCCGCATTCCCACGCTGACAATGAATGAATGGCCTGGGAAGAGATCAATGGCAAAGCCGCAAAGTGCTTGCCTCTCATTCCCAAAGCCATGGGTTTGATCCCTATTCCAAAAAGAAAAAGGAAAAACAAATTACAGATAAATGAACGCCAGCAAAAAGGAAATAAACAAACTTTATCAATACATAAATCTTATTCAAAAACATACCTGCTCTGCATTCTGCAGGATCTCTGTCAAGTGATCGCTTATCCTTTACCCCTTCAAAGCAATTTTTCCCAAAACTTGAGAGTCATGGACCATGTCTTAGTTATCTCTCTTCCGCACCTATGCCAGAGGTGACGTGGATGTGTGGGATGTAATCCTGCTGAGGATCAAGGTCTCATTTGGGGCCAGCTTGGGAAGGATTGCTGGTGATATCACATAATAGCTATTTATTAAAATTCAAATGCATGCATGAAAAAAATGATATAGAACCAAAAGATGGTATGATTAAAGGTCAACAAGAAGCAAATAGGGCTGAGGTTGTGACTCAGTGATAGAACTCTTATCTCCCACTTGTGAGGCACTGGGTTTGACTCTCAGTACCTTCTACAAACAAATGAATAAAATAAAGGTCCAGAGACACCCATCAGAGCTCAGGCCCTTCCCAGATGCACTGGAGCTGCAGTGGGATGCCCAGGCCCAGCCCAGACTGCTTCTACTCACCTGTAGACACTAATCAGAGCTCATGTACAGTCCAGATCTGCACCAGACACAGGGTAGGCCAGTGTCCATCCCTCAACTGGGAGACCTGCACCGAGCTCAAGTCCGGCCCAGGACCACCTCTCCATACTGGCAGACACCTGTTGGAGCTCAGGCTTTGCCCAGATCAGCCTTGCAAACCTGCATGGAGCCAAGGAAAGGGTAGGTCCAGGTCCATCCCAACACTGGCTGATCCTCCCCATAGCTGAGCCTCAGGCCATGACTGCCTATGCCCACCAGCAGACCACTGCAGGAGCTCAGATCCAGTCCAGAGTCACCATGAGGACCTGCACAGGAGACGGGACCCAGGGTAGCCCTAGTCCATCCACTCATCTTGAGACTGGCACCAGAGCTCAGGTTCTGCCCAGGACTGCCTCCACCCTCTAGCAGCTCCCTCCAGAGCTCAGATTTGGACCAGGACAGACTGCCCACCAACAAACACTTGGGGGTGGCCAATCCTGGCCCATTTCAGCCTTGACAACCTGAGAGGTAGCTGAAGCCCAGAGTAGGCCCTGGTCCATCCCACCACCAGCAGACCCCTGCTGTATCTCAGGCTCCCACCAGATAAGCCTTGCAGATGTGCACAGGAGCCCGGGAAGAGGGTAGCCCTGGGAACATATGGCCAATGCAAGACCACCACCACAGCTCAGGCTCAGTGCAAGACTGACTCTGCCACAGGCAGAACCCTGCCAGAGCTCATACAAGGCCCAGATCAGCCTCACTATCCTGCACAGGAGCCCAGGCAAGGGGATGCCCTGTTGCAACTTGCCACCTGCAGAACCCCACCAGAGCTCCAGCTCTGCCCAGATCCAACTCAAAGACCTAGCAGGACAAAACGCGAGTCCAGGGTAGCCCATGTCCTTCCAGTTATCAAGAGGCTGGCATTGGAATTCAGGCTCTGCCCAGGACCAACACTGCCCACTGTCAGACAGTTGCAGAAATTCAGCCCCAACCCAGATCAGCCTCACTGACAGGCATGGGAACCTAGTCCAAGGTAGGCCTGATACCAACTGAAACAAGCAGGCCCCAAGCAGAGCTCAGGCCAGACACATGACCACCCTATCAACAAGTGGAGCTCAAATTCGGCCAAGATTGGCCACGCTGACCTGCTTGGGGGCAGAGGCAAAGATAGGCCCAATGTCATCTCGCCACATGCAAAACCCCACCAGACCTCCAGCTCTGCCCAGATCCAACTCCATGACATGGCAGGAGACGAAGCTCTAGCCCAGGGTAACCCAAGGCAATCCAGTAACCATGAGACTGGCACCAGAGCTCAGGCTCCGCTCATGACTGATTCCGCCCACTGACAAACAGTCACTGAAATTCAGACCCAGTCCAGATCAGCCTTGCTGACAGGCACAGGAGCCTGGCCCAAGGTAGGCCTGGTCCCAACTGCCTCAAACAGGCCCTGAGCAGAGCTCAAGCCAGACACAGGACAGTCTCTGCCCAAAGGCCTACCTCTGCCCGAGCTCATCTCTGTCAAAATCCATCTTTCTGATCCACTCAGAAGTCTTGCAAGGGGTAGATCCTGTTCCCTCCTGCCAACAGCCACCACCACCACCCCACTGGATCTCAGGATCCAACCAGGTAAGCCTTGCAGATGTGCATAGGAACCCGGGAAGAAGGTAGCCCTGGGAAAATATGGCCACGACTATTGAGAGCCACGGCCAAGTCAGAATGACACCTGGAATTTGCCAGAAAGAATGGTTGAAAGATGACACTGTGTGAAGATACCTCTTGGTGCTAAATCCCGGACTTCTTTTATTTTTCCAAAATGATAGTTTGGTGTTGGGCATGATGGCCTATGCCTGTAATACATAAATTGGGTTAGTTTTTAGTAGGCTGCTGGTTAAGGGGCTGAATGAGGGGGTTTACCAGACCTGAGGAGTGCAAGGAAGAGGTTCACACACCATGCTGGATGCAGTGACTAGGTGTTGAGGGCCACAGCTGAGACAGGATGATGCATGGCATCAAACAGCAACTCTTTATTCCCCAACTCTCACCGGCACTCCACTCACCACATGGGAACACACTCCCTCCACCGGGCTCCATCCAATCTCGCCCGAACCCCTGGGAGAACTCCATGGGAACTCCAAAGTAGCAGGCACCTGAGGCAACAAGAGCCGCCCTATTGCCCAACAGTAAAGGTCAAATATACAATTCAATCAATCCAGCATCACAGCAATTATATATAGCTTAACTCAAATCATTATCTCAATGGTTTGAAGTAACAATGAATGACTTATTTAAATTGAAATTCTTGGGCTAAAGATAGGCATGCACTTTAAATTTTGGCATATTTTCTGAAACTTCTCCGCAGAAGAGTTATGGCAACTTTGCATTGCAGTTCTTAGAACTTGACAATCCATTTTCCAACACTGTTTACATTCGATTTTCTCCCTCTCTTTATTCTTTGATAGGCAAAACCACACATGTACTTTGTGTTTCTTTTGGATTACTAGATTGTGACGTGGAATGATCTCTGGATCTTTGGTATGGCATCTTTTAAAAACAGTTGATATTGGGTTTTTCCATTTTTCTCAATTGTTTGTTTCTCCTCGTTGACTTGTATGAGCTAGGTATGTGATGAAAGCTCTGGTGAGCTGTGCAGACACCCAAAGGAACATCACCCCAATACTGTTTTCTAGCAACTGGCAACAGTTTTGCCTCTTGCAGGGAGCCCTTTGGCAGAGTGAGAATTCTGGTTCTTCTTATCCATTTCCAATGGAAGTCAAGAGTTTTCCAAGGCTCCAGTGGGTGTCTGCCTGTGGACAGAAGTGGTCCTGGGTAGAGCATGGACTCAGACTGGGTTCCATGGTGGCAGGATGAACCCAGGCCTATACTGGTCCCTGGCTCCATTGCAGGTTGGCAAGGCAGATCTTGGCCAAGCCTGAGCTCCTGCAGAGGTCGGCCCGTGGCCATATGGACCTATGGTATCCTGTGCCAGGGCTTCTGCCACAGGTCATCCTGGCAGATCTGGAAGGGATCCAGAGCTCCCGAGGTTGTCTGGTGATGAGTGGAGGCAGTCCACGGCCGAGCCGAAGGACCTACAGACTTCAGCAGGTGGCAGGTAGAACCTGGGCCTTCCCTGGGGCCCGGCTCTTGGGCAGAGCTTCAGTTACAGCAAGGGTCAGCCGGTTGCTGGATGGTAGGTGGTGTACCCTGGGCACGGTTGCCAGGCCGGAGAGCAAGGCGGTCCTGAGCCGAACCCAAGCCACAGCGGCAATCTGGAGGGGGCATGATGAACTCTGACCTACCCTGTGCCCAGGCTCCCTTGCAATTCAGGCAAAGTGAATCTGGCTGGAGTCTCAGCTCTGGCAGGGGTCAGTAGGTGGCTGCATGGATCAAGGCCTACTCTAGGTAAGAACTCCCGCAAGGTGGAAGAGGCTGATCAGGGTAGAGGGGTGAGCTACAGAAGAGGTCAGCCAGTGGTGGGATGGACCCAGGCTTACCCTGAGAATGAGCTCCCTGCAGTTCAGCAGGGCAGATCAGGCCTGGGCCTGACCTGAGAAAGGGTCTGCAGGTGGAGGGATGAAACTTGGCTTACCCTTGCACAGGCTCCTGAGAAGCTGGCCTTGGCTGATCTGGCAGGAGCCTGAGCTCCAGAAGATGATCCCTGTGGGCAGAGGTGGTCGTGGGTCTGGCCTGAGCTCTGGTGGGGGTCCACCTGTGGCAGGATGGAGCCAGGCCTACCTTGGGCCAGGCTCCCATGCCTGTCAGAGAGGCTGACCTGGGCTGGGGCTGAACTCTGGCAAGTGTCTTCCAGTAAGCGGATTCAGTGCAGGGTGGAGCCTGAGCTCTGGCGGGCCACTGATAGTGGGCGGAGTCATTCCTGTGCTAAGTCAGAGCTCCAAGAGGGGTCAGCCTGAGGCGGGATGGCCCTGTGACTACCCTCTGCCCAAGCTGGCCTGCAATTCAGCAGGGCAGATCAGGCCTGGGCCTGATCTGCACAGGGGTCCCCTGGTGTGGATGGAACTGTGCTTATCCTTGCCCAGGCTCCTGGGCAGCAGGAATTGGCTGATCAGGTAGGAGCCTGAGCTCAGGTAAAGTAGGCGGAGTCAGTCAGAGCTGATCCTGAGCTCTGGTGGGCCACTGACAGGGGGCGGAGTCATTCCTGGACAGAGTCTGAGCCCTAGCAAGGCTCAGCCTGAGGCAGGAGCTACCTGTGACTACCCTCTGCCCAGGCTGCCACCTCATGTCATTGTGGGAGGTCTGGGCCAATCCTGAGCTCCCAAGGATGTTTGCTGATGAGTGGAAACAGTCCTTGGCCTAGCCCAAGGATCTATGGGGCATCAGGCGGTGGTGGGTAAAAACTGGGCCTTCCCTAGGGCTAGGCTCCTGGGCACAGCTTGAGCTGGCTCCATCCCACCTCCAGCATGGTGTGGGAACCTCCTCCTGGCACTCCCCAGGCCTCACTAGGCCTCCTCAGTCTGCTTCTGAACCAGCAGGACAAGGGGCCTTTTGAAACCAAACCCAATTTCTATTATGATCTATCAAAGTGCATCAATGCATTCTACTGTCATGTATAACTAATTAAAGCAAATGAAAACTTTTAAAATGTGGATCAGCAATTAGGACTTTGGTCAACATGTGGCCAGAGTAAACTAATCTTCAATACCATGGAAAAAAGAAGACAGACCATGGCACCTTCTAACATGAAATTTTCCAGTGATTTTTCATCTTGCTCCCTATCAAACTCAATCCCCTGGGACCGCCCACATGGACCACTGGAAAATCCTCATTCCATAGCTTGCCTTGGGAGCCTGTCTGGCCATGGCAGCCCCCTTGCTGCCTTAGGGCTCTAGTGCCTGCCATTTCCTCTCCAAGGGTGTCATCTGGATTCCATGAGGGTCGGGATAATGCTCAGTGTCCCCAGAGCTCAGAATTGTGGCAGTCCCACAGTTCCCATCACGGTGTTTGAGGTTCTCTGCACCCTGGTGTAATCAGTCAATTGCTTGGCCCCTCATTTCTTTTCCTCTGTTGGATATCCCTGAGGACTCCTCAGCACAGGAAGAATGACAAGGCTGTTGCAACCAGCATGACCAAACTTGACATTCCAGCTAGGGGTCAGGACAGAGAGTCAGCAGATCATGAACACACTCCGGAAACCAGGGATGCTGTGATGGTACGCAGAAGCCCACAGATGTGCTCAGGCTCAGTCTGCTAGCAAAAAAGCCTTGTGAACAGGAGGACAGTAAAGAACACTAGGTGGTTAAGGAAAGGCAGGATGTTTAGGAAAAACTCGCTCCACCAGATTGGTGTTGATTCTGGAAAGAAGACAAAGATGACAGGAGCATGTGGATGCACAAATTCATGTGTCTTGTGTGTTAAGAATAAAGGGCCTGAGCATACTACAGGGATACTGCCACATCGATGTTCATAGCAGCACAATTCACAATAGCTAGACTGTGGAACCAACCCAGATGCCCTTCAATAGATGAATGGATAAAAAATGTGGCATTTATACACTATGGAATATTACGCAGCATTAAAAAATGACAAAATCATGGAATTTGCAGGGAAATGGATGGCACTAGAGCAGATTATGCTTAGTGAAGCTAGCCAGTCCCTAAAAAACAAATACCAAATGTCTTCTTTGATATAATGAGAGAAACTATGAACAGAGCAGGGAGGAAGAGCAGGAAGAAAAGATTAACATTAAACAGAGACATGAGATGGGAGGGAAAGGGAGAGAAAAGGGAAATTGCATGGAAATGAAGAGAGACCCTCATTGTTATACAAAATTACATATAAGAGGTTGTGAGGGGAATGGGAAAATAAACAAGGAGAGAAATGAATTACAGTAGATGGGATAGAGAGAGAAGATGTGAGGGAAGGGGAGGGGGGATAGTAGGGGATAGGAAAGGTATCAGAATACAACAATTACTAATAGGGCATTATGTAAAATTGTGGATGTGTAACCAACTTGATTCTGCAATCTGCATTTGGGGTAAAATTGGGAGTTCATAACCCACTTCAATCTAATGTATGAAATATGATATGTCAAGAGCTTTGTAATGTTGTGAACAACCAATAAAAAATCATAAAAAAAGAATGACTTGAACTGTATATTGACACCTGTGTCATATAGTTAATGTAGAATTTTGATAAATTATCCAAAACATTTGTGGTCAGTATCGTTGGACTTCTGTTGGAGTTGTTGGGGAAACATCCTTGTGCCCTCCAAGGGGTTGGAGTTTGTCCATGCCTGAGACTTTTCAGTACATTTTGGTAGTAAATCTCTCCTTATCCCACTCTTAAATTAACTTGACAAAAATTCCTATGTGAATTCTGTTAATTTGCCTGCCACTACTTTTAAGAGTTTTCGAGCCCCTAAAGTGCAAAGGATAAAGTTTATACACCTGCTACTTTATGGCAATAGAATATTTTTTAGGCCAATGATATGTGGTGATTACTACTGTCCTAAAAGATTTCATATATGTTCTGTTTTCAAATTTTTCTTATTCTTGGCATATGTTTATATGTTACTTGGCGATTTCTGCCATCTTAGTTGTTCCTTCTCACCACTCTTTGCAGAATCAGGGCTACTTATACTTCTGTTGGAGCTGTGGGTAGTCATGTACTCCTAGGAATGTAGCACAGGAATACTGAGGCATCCACAGAAGCAGTGAGGTCTCCCAGCAGCATCAAATAGATTCAAAGTGCTTTGGGAGGGCGGGCCCTGACTACCTGGGGGCTGAAATGCAAACACTGTGTGACCCAACAGTGTTGGCACCTGGTGAACCCATCTACAAGAGACCCAAGGATCAAAGTTGCCATCTCCATTATAGCATCAGGAAAACCTGGAATGAAGGCTATGATAGGAGTCATGGAGTGATGGTGGGGATTTCCTCAGAACAGCTTAAGTATTACTTATCTGTTGCTCAGTTCCTTGACTGTGTCAAGCAAGGAGTTTGGTCTTCCAATGGTGATTTTATTTCTCTCCCTTAGAGCACTTGGGTGAGGCAGTTCCTCTAAAGGCCTGATTGAGGAATGGAGAGTTCAGCCACCCTGAGTTTCCAAGGTGTGCTGAATAGTTGGTCAGATAACCTGAGGTGCAGAGGGAGAATTTATGGCAGGAGACAGGAACCTCTCTGAATGGAGGGCTGGCTGAAAGGGGATGTTTTCCAAGGTAAGTTTCAGTTTTCCAGCTGCCAGTTTTCCCAACTTAGGCAGTGAATGTGTGGTTTGAGAAACCCATTGAGCAGCTTCTGCCATGGTTCTTAGGAGCCTAAGGCATGTCTATGAAGCAGAAGGATTTTTAGACCTTGGCCAGGTTGGTCAGCAGCTGACCTCCTCTTCTGTCTACCACTAGTCCAAACTCAGATACACAGAAATTGCTTTGGGTTTTGTCCTCAAGAGCAGAGTATCTTCTGGAGAAATCAGTGGTCAAGAAGGTGCTCAACCTGTTCCAGGTATGGATAGAGAGATAAGGCTCTCTCGGTAGATAATAGAATCCCTGTAGAAAAAGAAGGGATAATGAAAGAGGGAGGGGTGGGGGAGAGGTCACCAGGAGCAGGGAATGTACTGGTGGAGCAGTGTAGGAAGGGAGGGATGGATAGTACAGGGGTTCCAATGTGTGAGGGGAAAGAGAAGAGGGAGGAGATGTTGAGAGAATGAAGGCAGAGAAAGAAATGTGGGGGAACGGGGTAGCACAGGCAGGAGAAGTAAAGGCTTGTGAACAGGCAGGGGAGTATGAAGGCTACATAAATAGGGTGGCATCACCCAGAGGCTGTGCTTGGGAAGAAGCCCCTTAGGACTGTCTGAAGGACTGGCTAAATCTGGACAGACCTTACTGGAAGGTATTTAAGTAACTTTCAATTGGGAGTTATTGTAATAAAGCTGCAGTGAACACTTAGTACATCAGCCTTTGTCAGTACCTCTAATTATTATTATTTTTTTTTGTAATTCAACAGAGGTGGATCACTAATCCAGTCCCACTTGGCTCACCAAATTTCGTTCTTCTAGGTTAAACCGTTCGTTTGCAGTAACCGTTTTCATTTTTAGGTTTCACTGTGTTTTTTCCTATATGGATACATGTAGTTGGAACTCTAAATCAAACACGGTTTGCGCTAGGACTTTGAAACTTGGCACAATAAAAGTAGTTCCAAGTTCTATCTCTATGGTTTGTTTCCTGTTGATGTAGCCCAAAGCAGAGACTGAGGAAAATCACGTTCATTGAATGGGGTTGCCAAGCTTCCAAAAAACTATGAGTTTCCTGAAATCTCAGCAAACATTTTTTCACCCAATCTTGATGATACTTTCAGGTAATGATCAGTACACCAATCCCACTTGGCTCACCATATTTCGTAATTCAAGGTTTAACCGTTGCAGTAAACATTTTTATTTTTAGGTTTCAATATGTTTCTCGTATAATGATACATGTAGTTGGAACTCTAAATCAAACACGGTTTGTGCTAGCTCTCTGAAACTTGGCACAATAAAGTAGTGGCAAGTTCTATCTCTATGGTTTATTTCCTATTGATGTAGGCCCTAGCAGAGACTGACCAAAATCACTTTCATTGAAAGGGGGTGCCAAGTTTCCAAAAACTAAGAGTTTCCTGAAATCTCAGCAAACATTTTTTCACCCAATTTTGATGATACTTTCAGGAAATGATCACTAATCCAGTCCCACTAGACTCACCAAATTTCGTTCTTCTAGGTTAATCCATTCATTTACACTAACCGTTTTCATTTTTAGGTTTCACTCTGTTTTCTCCTATATGGATACATGTTGTTGGAACTCTAAATCAAACACGGTTTGTGCTAGCTGTTTGACACTTGGCACATTAAAGTAGTTCCACGTTCTATCTCTATGGTTTGTTTCCTTTTGATGTAGCCCTAAGTAGAGACTGACGAAAATCACGTTCATTGAATGGGGTTGCAAGCTTCCAAAAAACTACGAGTTTCCTGAAATCTCATACTGCATATATTCTGTGTCTGTATTATGGTTCCCTAATAAGCCAGAGTAGTGGTGCCATATATAAATATTTATCAAAGAATTGTAAAGAAGAGGGCAGGTCTCATTGCATTCCCACCACCTGGACTTGAATACTTGGTCTGAATCCTTGCTAAGTGGATAGGCAAGAAGCACTATTTCATGCCCAATCAGATGCAAGGTCCAAATCAGATGCCATGCTCACAGGCCTGTGACGACTGTGGAACAGCTGTGGAGACTGCCTTCTCTGCGTTTTGATGTGGTTGCACTAAACAGTAGATCATTTCCTGACATAGTATTATCTTGGGGGTGAAATTAGCTATGGATAATTTCACTGAACTTGTACTTGTATGGACACTTGCACTGTGCTCTTTGGTGACTGTTTATACACTTCTCTGAAGTGTCACTTCACAATACATAGAAATAAACTATGAACTGTACATTCCCTCTCTCTGACTCCTGCACATTCTGATCCTTGTTTTTGTTCCTCTAGGTCCTTGGTTTGTTGCCTCCTTTTGCCTGAGAGCCTCAGTGCTGAATATGCATTGCCACCAGTCATTTGCCAGTACATCTCATACATGGCTGGCCTGTGATCTTCAGCTGGTCCCCAAATGATGCACTACTCAATGGTATTTATCTGATGGACTCACACTCATAGAACTTGAACTCTGGTAGGGAGGGGCTGGGGATTAAAGGGAGGATTGAAGGAATGAGATATGGGTGTTCTTCTGTCTTCCAGTTGCATTCTTATTTTCTGCCTTAATCAGCTTTCTATTGCTGTGACAGTGAAACTGGAATGTTTACACTTCTGCTGGCAGGTGGGGTCTGTACAAGTTGCAGGGCTCTAACCTGAGAAGTGTTGCACTTCTTAATGGTAGGCCATGCCCTCCCATGCTGCAGAAGACCCCAGCCCCACACTGCCAATTTCTACTGCTTTCTGAATTCTTCTCTCCTGAATTGAAAAATCAAATCCACAGACAAGGATGAGTGAGAGTAAGAATAGGATTTATTGAGGAATAGAAACAAGAATGGTACTCACCACTTGTGAGAGGGGAACCAGTGAGAGGTTTTCTGTCTCCCTCTGCTAGTGTAGGGGAGTGTACAGCACATGGGTCAATGCTATGGTTCCATACTTATGCCAATTAGGGTTTTAACAAAATATCAATTCTGTTCTTCCAAACTTACAGTAACTAGGGTTAGGAAAAATACTAATATTATTGTTTAGCCCTAAATCCCATTTATGTTTTCCTTACATCCATTTTCTCTTGGCCTCTTCTCCTGACAAAAGGTTGAGATAGTGAATCCCATAGGCTCAGTGGGTGGTGCAGGAGGTGCTGAGGTTCTGTAGCTGCACCCCTGTCTAAAGCAGGGATCTGCCCTGGGCCAGATTTAGTTGGTTGTTGCTGGGATGACAGGTCCCTTGGCTCTGCTGCAGGGAGATTGAGTTTGTTGTTGCTTGGAAGACAGTGTGCCTTGGCTCTCCTGCAGGGCTGGCAAACTGTGTCTCATGCCATACTCACCAATGGTGTCCAACCCACCTGGGGCTGCCATTCTATGACTGTTTCTCCATTCCACTGCCAGGCTACAACTTCTATGCAGGGACCATGGGTCTGAGTGCACAGCTTGGCAGCTGGAAACCCATATCAATGGTCACCTTATATAAATGATATAGATGGAGTGTAGACTAAGAGATGGAAAATGGTGGAATGGAGAAAGCTGCATTCTAGGCTGTGATATGCCTCAGGACAAAAGTAATGATGTATAGCTTCTCAGCATGGTCTGTGAAGAAGGGATTTTTAACATTTCATATCAGACACTCAAAGTGGCTTAAGGACTCAGAAATTTTGGTACAATAAGCAAAAATGAAGGACTACATCAGTGATGACCTGGCTGCCCTATGAGTGCCTTTTGGTGCTAATTCACCACAAATAGAGGGAGGGGGAACACAGTTTGGGTTCAGAAAAAGTCTGAGATGGTAAAAATGCTGCCTGATCTTAGCTGATGCAGAGACTTTAGCGTGTGCTGGAGCTTGAAAAGTATGCTCTGCATCTCAGATGGCCTCTGGGAACAGAAGCAGGAGCCATCTCTGGGTGAGATCACTGTCCTGGTTACTAGAGGTCTTAGGATATTTGGGGAAAAAATAAGACCATAGCTGCAATATCTCAGCTGACACCTATAGAGTGACCAAGGAGAGGTCAATTGAGTGAAATAGGCATGGAGTGGACTTCACCCTGTTTGATTGAAGTAAGAATGGCAAAGAGGAGATCCACTCATTTGTCCTTTATGTCTGATGGTTCATGTGACCAGCTGAAGTGGGCTGGGAGTCTGAGCTGGCAGGGTGAACACCTCAGGGGCTAAACCCATGAATGCTGTGCTCATGGGAAGCAGTCAGTGGAGGATTGGCCCCTCTGCCCCATAATTGGTTTTCTCCTGAGGACCAGACCCACATCAGAGATGAGCTACTATCTACCCTAGGTCTTAGTCATTCTATCCTTCCCATGGTGGCACCAATAAAACAGAGCCCATTAGGTCTGATCCAGCTTCACCTGCTGCAACTCCTCTCACACAGTGCTGTAGAAGTGGTACCCTGAGCATATCCAAACTGAGTACCCCAACTGCGTACCAGTGTACCAAACTGGGGTGAATGGAGAAAATTATACTGACAGTACTAAGTAACTCCTCCCATCTCATGCTAATGAGAAGAAAAGCTGAGTTGTGTATCAAAACACCTCAATCTCAAGCCATTGCAACTGGCAACTCAGAGAGCAACACAAAGACAGAATGGTGTTAACCCCTCCCACCCCTTGCTCTGACAGTACTTAACTCAAGAAGAAATGGAAAGAAAGACATTAGGGCATAGAAAATTGACCACTGATTCCAATCAACTATTTTGACCACCTCAGTGAAGAATTTCTTCATTCTACACTAAGACGTTGGGATTTCTAAATTTTCATTATTTTCCATTTGTTTTTTTTTCTTTATCACACACAAAAATACTAGTGGGAACATGTGTGCATTCTTAGTGAATTCTGGCTATGCTGATTGGTTCAAGGACATACACTTATTTCTTCCCTTATTTTTAGCATTTTTAAATGTACCCATTGTTTCCTACCATTCTCCTGTAGGTACTTGTGTTTTTGGATTATATATTTTGGTTTCCTTTTGTACTAGTGCTCTTTGTTGTTGTTTTTTCCTCATTTCTGTTTGTCTCTTCTTATACTAAGGACCACATTTGGTTGCTCTTTCCCTCTTTCTCAATACCTTGCTTATTTTATTTCCCCCTCCTTCCATAGAAAGAGAATATGCTGTATCTCTTCTGAATTCTCTGTTCATATTTTGAAATTGAAGACTCTTTTGTAACTTCCTAAAATGATTTATTTTAATGTAATCAACTGTATATTTACCATCCTTCAGAACTAATGGGATTATATCACCACTGACCCCACTATTAATGATAATACAATCATTACTAGTATGGATGATATAGTTAAAACCTATGGTTTGCTTTACTAAACCCAGGTCTAGTTCATGGTGATTGATTTTATTGTTCATAATTGCTGAATCCACCATTCTGGTAAATTGGTTGTAATTAATGTTCCAGAGTTCTCCATTTAGACAGCTGGTAGGAACTCTCAGGAATCTTTGGATGAACAGGGAAAGAGAAATGAGTTCAAATTGTTATGGTAGAGCAGGCAAAGAATGCAGGGAGAATGATCTAAGAAAAGAAGAAATTAAGTGGCTGGTGGCCTGAGGCAAAGCTGCTGGTGAGGTAAGCAGGAGTGATCTCTCCTGACTTGCTTGCTGACTTCTAATAGGGTGTCATGTTTTTAGGGATATGACTTCATATTGACAGGATGGACACTAACTCCCTCTGCAACCCTCCCTGATGGTTCCACCTTGAGTCCTGACCTATACAGCCTGACTGGTCACAGACCATAGTCAATCAGTGTGTCCTGAAAGGATGGTCTCTTCTGATTGGCCAGATTACAGTCATGTGACCTTCTACCTCCCAGATGCCTTTGGAACATCTCACCATTTTTCCTGGTGGAGATGCCTGTGAGCAGGATTCAGGGTGGGGATGCTGTAGTGCTGTGCACAATCCTGCTGACATCCCACACACCATTGTCTCCTGTTCACAGAGAAATTCATGGCAGCACTTCTACCCTTCATACATGTGTTTCACCACCACAGTGTAGTAAGATTTTCTGTGGGAAGGTTGAATTTGGCTTTTGCTCCTGGCTCAAAGGCCTCCTCCTTGTGTTATGTGACTTTAGTTATTCAGTCAACAAATAGTCATAGAGCACTTTCTCTTTGTAAGGTCATCATTAGTTCCAGAAACCAGGACTCCTGAGGAATGATGATGTCCCTGCTCTCAAGGAACTGATATTATAGTGGGACTGCTACAAGTTTTAGAAGTCAAAGGCAGATGGGTGAGTACATGTGAGAAAAGGGAATAAATAATCTAAGAGCATATATAGAAGTGCAGGGAGATGGACCAAGACAGAGACTATAAGGAGGTCACAATGGGAAGTAATGGACAGGTCATATGTCCATCAGAGGAAAAGTGTCCGAGGCAGAGGCCAGCTATTTCAATGCTCCTAATACTGGAAAAATCACAGTGTTCCCAGAAAACATGGGGTCAACTCTTTCTTTTCAACAACCAGATGGTAAATATTGCAGCTTTTGAGGGCCATATGCTGTTTGTGACAACTTCTCAACTTTGTCACTGTCATTGAAAAACAGACATTGACAACCTCTAAGTGACCAGACATGAATGTGCTCCAAAAATGATTTTATTAAAGGACACTGAATTAGAAATTTAAAACATTTCTCTTGACATCATTTAGTGTTCCTTTTAGGTGATTTTAAGTAGAAAATCTTAGCTGGAAGGCCTGAAAATACCAGTGGAAAGCCCTTTTTGGCCCAAAGACTGTAATGTACACAGTCCTGTTTTGCAGAGGTGTGGTAAGGTGGCTGGTGAAGTAGCAGAACAGTAGAGAGGAAAGCAGTTGGAGATGTGCTCAGCAAGAGAAACAGGGCACACCCATGTGGTCTTGGAGGCCATACTGGAGTTGTTAATATTCCAAAATCCCCTGAAAATGCCTGAATGGATTTTCAGAACCTACAGTGATTCTGGCCAGCAGGTGTCACCCTGCTGGAGTTTTCTAGGAAATAAGGAGTTTTCTAGGAAATAAGGAGTTTTCCAGGAAATAAGCTGTGTCTGAGCAAGGAGCAGAAGGGTGACTCCAGGCCTAATCTAAAGTTCACCATGGGCCTTGAGGGAATCCCTTTCCTTCTCTGGGCTTCTTTTTTGTCGTCAACACTGGATCACTGGGGGAAAATGATCTTCAGTAAGCCTCTTGGCTCTGACAGGCTGTCATTTGTCTTTGCACATTTCTTTCCAGCTCAGTCTGACCTCTAGCACCCCATCATGCTGACAGCGATCCAATGCTCCCAGGATGCTGCTGTCCTGAGCTGAGTTCACAGTCAGACAATAATGGTTCTGGATCCTTCCCCCTCACTGGCTGCTGAGGACACACAGGAAGAAAATCTGAGCTGTTTCTGTGAATAACATCCAGGAGTGTGTTTCCCTATGGCGTACCCAACTGCTACTACTGCTCCCATCAGAAATCTCCTTTAAGCTGCTTGTGACCCCAGCTCTCCCACCTCTGTATATTATGATTGGGCCTCTCATAGAGAAGTGCAGGAGGTTCCATGGAGGGAGGAGAGATGAATATGAAGGCTCATTGAGCCCATCCACCTCCTGAGTTCCTCTCACACCTCTTCTCCACCTCCCTCAACCTCTGTTTGCCTTCCCCAAGTGAAATGGGCAGTGGCTCTCAGGCAGAATTGACAGCATGGTGTGTTTCTAGGGCACCATGGGATCCTTTTGAAGCAGGTCCAATGCGGAGGGCTTTCATTCTCTTCAGTGTGGGCCCTGTTCCTCTTCATATGGGAACATTTGGCTTCATGAGTTCATTCCCATAGTTACCATCACTGACTTGTCAGTTTATTCAGGTACTACACACCTTCTTAATTTATTTTACCTCCTTCCTCCAACATGTGATCATCAGGGAGGAGAGCTGTTCATGCACTTTCTTCCTTCGATGACACCTCCCAAACCACCTGAGAGGCAGGCAGGGTCAAAATGATGACTTCATTGTGGAGAAGAGATTATCAGCCTCCATTCTGTAAGTCACATCATAGCAATCTTTATTGTGTTTTAATGTTCAGCAAATTTTAGTTTATATGGATTGATGGAGCCTCAAGTCTAGCCTCGAGTCTACTTCCTCCCTGCTCAATGAATGAACTCCTGAAATGACACCTGCATCACACTTCATTATGTCACCATGAAAGCCTAATCATTGAGTTATCATTCAAAAAACTATGATCTTGGTAATACTGGATCACATAAAAAGCAACAACAGGATATGAACTTGCTTTTAAAACTAAATGGTCTCAGTTTGAATGCTGTCTCACAGATTAAATACCTCTGAGTTTGTGTTCTGCCACATTATCATAGGGAGATATACACTGACTTCTTGAAATACTCTACTATAGTTCAGACAATACTGAAGGAAAAAAAGGGAATACAACTTTTAGTAACTCTAAATGGGCTCAAATTTACAAATTATGAAAGTAATCATACCTTTCTCATCATCATTGTGAAGCAGCAGGTAATTGTAATATCCAGTCCTGGATATTACAAAAAGGAGAAGCAGGATTGAAGGGTAGAGATGTATAGTGAAGTGTTTCACTACTTGACATTGTTAGAAGGAAATACTTACCTAACTAGAGTTTACATTTGGATAGTAGTGTGGCTTGTGATTTTAACTGATCTACACAAAATAATTGTTTTCCATTTTCCATTTGGAATGTATTTAAGGTTTTAAAAAAACACTCAGATCTTTGTGTCTAACTTAAAGGCAGATATGATGCTAAAGGCAAATTGAATGACAGCATACCAGTTTTAAAAACAAAGCTTAACTGACATGACTTCATAGGTGCCCCCTACATCTGTATTGTGGTTATGTTGCTAATAGTTTTATGATGACTATAGATCACATGAACCGTTCGATGTTTAGTAAAGTATAGAAAGGTCAAAAACCTTCCAGTATTTTACTGAAATTTCAAAATAAATTTGGCTCATCATGCCAGCCATGGTAGAACATACCTATAATTTCAGAGACTCAGGAAGTTGAGGCAGGAGTATTATAAATTTGAGTCCAAACTGTGCAATGTAGGAAAACCCTGTCTCACAATAAGATTTAAAGGAGGCTGGGGATATAGGTTGCTGGCAGAACACTTACCTCATATGTGAGAGGCCCTGGAACCCCCAGGACTGAGATAGTCACTGAGATAGTGACTACCCACCAGCCTGTGAACAGGGTGAGTGGGTGAGAGTCTGTTTGCCATCCTCACTGACAGAACTTGGTGGAGGGTTTGGGGGACACCCCACCAAGGACTTTTTGCCCCAGTTTATACCACTATCTTACAAAGTCAACTTGATGATAATGGTTTTGAACACCTGCTCTTTACAAATAGGAATTCATTAATGGATTTGATCAATACTTAATATTTAGTCTCATAGCTGAATCATATATTTATCAGAAGTCCATTAAAGCAGAAAGATTTATTCACATTACCTTTAAAATATATCTACATTTCTATGATGAACCAGCATAAATTGATTTTGAATAGTTTTCTATCAAACATAAGAACAATTCTTTGTTTCAGTGTTTAGAAATGCTACTTCCTGGAACATAAACATTCATAGGATTTAGTTGTGATTATATACAGAGTGATCAGCAACATAAACCAACATTGCAGCTAATTCATTAACAGAAAAATAAATGTCTGATTTTCAATGCTATTCAATTCGAAATATGAGTAGAAGTGTACAACTTCAGAAGACAATATTATCTTTGTTTATGGTTTTTTAAAAGATGGACACAATATTTTTATTTATTTTATTTATTTTTATATGGTGCTGAAAGTTGAACCCATTGCCTCTCATGTTAGGTACAAGTTCTCTACTGCTGAGCTATAACCCCAGCCCTGATAATGGTATCTTGTTGAGCAAAGATTTAAAGGGTAAGATGTTGTATTGTTGTAAAATAAACATGCCAGTTTACCATCAATCCAAAACTTTTTCTTGAATGTACTGACCTGAATTTAGAAAGCATCCTTGGTCTTTGTAAACTTAATTAGAGATAAATATCAAATTAAGTACTCAGTGAATATTAGTATTCTCATAGCACTGATCTCTTTTTTAATAAATGTAAATACAATGACTATCATTAAAGTTCAAAGAGGTACAAGATCACCTAAGAGGTCAAGTATTAGAAATTTTTTTTCGGTGATATGGTGTTCATAATTCTTTTTGTGCTTGACTTACAGTTGGAGCTATTTTAATTTCAAGTGGCATATTACTGTGTCACATGTGAATTTTATTTATATTAGGTATCAAACCCAGGGGCACTTTACCACTAAGCTACATCCCCACACTTATTTTTCATTTTGAGACATGATCTCTCTATGAGGCCTTTGCTGCCCTGAACTTTCCATTCTCTCTCCCCAGCTCCAAAGTAACTAGGATTTCAGGATTATATATGAGTTAAACTTCACCCACTTGATTTTTTTTTTTTTTGGTAATGATAATTTACCCCAAGGATCTTTTACCACAGAGCCATATCTCCAGCACTTATTCTTTTTCTTTTCTTTTTTTTTAAATTTTGAGACATGATCTCACTAAATTGCTTAGGGCCTCACTAAATTGCTGCAGGTGACTTTGTATTTGTAATTTAGCTATTTTGGCCTCCAAAGTCATTGGGATTACAGGCATGAGTCACTGTCCCTATTAAAATGAGAACTTGTAATGATCATTGCACTAAAATATTTTGCAGTCTGAAATATATTTCATATAGATATTGAGTTTTGAAAACATTTTGCATATTTTTTATTATGTTTTTGTAGTTGAACAAAATATCTTTATTTTATTTATTTTTATGTGGTGCTGAGGATCCGATCCAGGGCCTTGCATGTGCTAGGCGAGCGCTCTATCACTAAGCCACAATCCTAGCCAAAGTTTTCAAAATATTTAACTTAAATCCATTTCTCTCTCTTTTTCTAGGGCTGGAGATTGAGCCCAGGCTCTTGAGCATACTGAAAAGTGCTCAACATTGCCAGGCACGCTGGTGCATGCATGTAATCCCAGCAGCTCAGGGAGGCTGAGGCAGGAGTATCACAAGGTCAAAGCCAACCTTAGCAAAAGTGAGGCACTAAGCAACTCAGTGAGACTGTTTCTCTAAATAAAATACAAAACAGGGTGGGGATGTGGCTCAGTGGTTAAATGCCCCTTAGTTCAATCCCCAGTACCAAAAACAAAACAAAACAAAACAAAACAAAACAAAAAACCCTTCACATTCATACATATTCAACACTCAACTTGGATTTTATATGTATTACTATTTACACTGTAAGTTTTTCTGAAATACAGGTCCAAGAACTGTTTTTCATTGGATAGTTCCTTAGTCGCACTTCACACAACTATTTTATTACATGGTGCATTCATTTTGTTTGTCACATACAAGCCACTCTAAATAACTATTAGTTATTGTTAATTTAGATTTGAATAAAAATATTTTAAAGTGATGTTATTTACAGTCTCAAGGTCATTTTCAAAAATATATTGTGGAAATCAGATGTGCTACTCCTTTCTTAAAACTTTGTCATATTACATTAAATTATGTTTTGCCTAAGGACAACACCACCCTTGAGTCTGGGATCTGCCAATATAGGTACTGCTCACCCTACCTCATGAAAGCCTAGTATAGAGGACACTCCTAACATGGCAGAGTGTCAGAAATGGCAGTGCTGAGCATGTGAATTGCGGAATCCTAGGAATGGGGTTCATGTGACCTGAGAAGCTGTTTTCAGCCTCACTGTTCCTCTTCATCAGTGCTCCCCTGCCACATGGGAGTCATAAGTGCTGTGAAGCTGTTCCAGTCCTGAGGCTGACAAGTAAGTGAGTCATTTTGTTTCCATTCTCATTTCCTTGCTTAAGATACTCCACTAAATGTAACATGTCTAAGGAGTTTTCCTTTAACCTTAAAGTATGGGGTGGAATCTAAAAGCTTATTAATTGTCACATAATTATGAGTCTGTGATAATTACATTTAAGACCTATTCACATCTTAAAGAAATCTAATATTTAAAATAAAATGGTGTTTCTTAATAATGCTTGTGAATCCTAGTATGGCTCTCTGAGCTATGGCATGTAAAAATGTTATGAAATTTTGAACAAAATTTAAAATACAAATACAATTCTGGGCATACCTACATACATAAAATAAGTTTCAGAGAACTAAAGTTTGCATGATGGTCTAACTCAAATTATACCAAAAATAGTAATCACATTCTTTGTCTTTGCAATTTTTGAGGGAAAATGTGAGTAGAGAGAGGAGCACTTCTACCAAGGAGTGGATCCTGATAGAAATGAAGCAGAAAGTTCTGTTCACAGAGATGAATGGGTGATCAGTTCTCAGAGATGAGCAGGTGCAGGGTGTAGAGTTACCTCTCACAGAATTTCGAATGTGTGGGTAGAAGGGCTCCAAGTGCCATCCTAGGAGGAAGGACCCCTTTCAGGGTCTTGGAGAGGTCAACACAGAAAGCCAATCTAGAGGGGCCCAGTTCACTGGCTGCCCACTCCTCCCTGTGCCAATCCAAACCTGTCTCCTGCCTCAATGGAATCAATTCAGAAGACTCAATCCACTCCCCTCACCAGAAAAAATTGTGGTCCAAAGTGTCAAGAGCCCTACCCATACAATCAATAACTGATTACTTAATGGATGGATTAGAACAGAATGTGCTCCTGTGTCCCTTTGGATGACATCCTAGGAAGAGACCTGTGTGGTAGCCACCTGGAGCTATGCACTTGAGAAGATTAACAGTCCATTTGGGGTTTAATGTGCCTGGGTTTCTGGCCAGTCTAGATGGACATGTGCTTTGTCAAGTAGCAACTAGGGTGTCATATGGCAGAAGTGCTAATCTGTCATGTAGACACAGAGGGATGGACATGAGTGCTCAATGGAAGTATAGTCCTCAGAGCCTGAGGCCCAGAGACAGCCCAGCCTCTGGAATGACAGGCTGTACCTATACCTGCAGGTGATCACTGTACAGTGAGCTGGGAAGGATGGAGAGAGCAAACCTGTTACCAATGGGGCTTTCATGGCTTCTTATCCTGAAGAGCAAATCAGGAATGAGTTTTAGAAAACCCTTTTGTATATGGTCAATATTATGATATGCTAAGGCATCACCAAGAATGCATGGGCATGTCAATGATTCAGAACCTTTTCAACAAAGGGTGCTGGAGAACAGATAAACACATAGGAACAAATGGAGTCAGACTCCCTCCCTCACTTCATGCACACACACACACACACACACACACACACACACACATGACATAAACACACACCCTCAAAATATATCACAGAATTCAATGCAAAATTACAACTACAAACTCTTAGAAAAAACATGAATACATCGTTTTGGCCTTATATTTATTAGTGGTCATGAATATAAGGCACCAGCTAAGCAGCAAAAGAAGTAATAAGTAAGTTGAACTTTGTTGAAAATAAAAGATTTTGAGCATCAACGAATGCACTAAGAAATTGAATTGACATCTCACAAAATGGAAAAAAAAATATTTGCACATCATAGACTATAACTCAGAAATGATTGTTACCCAAAATATAGAAAGAACTGTTACAACAAAGAAAATCCAATAAAAAAGTGTCCAAAGACTTGAATATGCACTTCTCTAAAGATCATTATGTTTGCAAAAGAGCAGTCATTTATCATTTATCATTAAGGAATTGCAAATCAAAGTCATAACAAGAGACCACTTTACAACTAGAAGTATAGCTACAATCAAAGACATGGACAATAGCATATGTTCTCAGGGATGAGGACAAAAAATGACCTGGGGAAGGAAATGTAAAGGATGTGGCTGCTTTTAGCACAGTCTGGCAACTCCTTCCATATTAGACAGAGTTACTAAATGACCCAGCAATCCACCTCCTAGGTGTACACCCAAGAGAAACAAAGGTAGATGTGCACACAAAGTTTGTTTATGAGTGTTCACAGCAGCGTTATTCAACTAGCCAAAAAGTACAAATGACTCAGTCAAATAACAAAATAGATTAATAAATATGGCATATCAATCTAATGGAATGTTGTTCTGAAATAGAAAGGAATGGAATACTGATAACATGCTACGACACATGTGAACCTTGAAAATATTAGGCCAACTCAAAGAAGACAGTCACCAAAAGGCAGGGTCTCACTAAGTTGCTTAAGGCCCTAATTTTATCCTTGAAGAAGGAAGGGCCACTTGACACTTTGTCCCATGTGTAGACAGCCATACACCTCTCCAGGAACAGTTAGAGAGACAGGGTTACTGAAAAGTTGCTAGGAGAAGCCAGGATTCACAGCATGATTTGCATGGTTCCTTCCCCCAAGTTCCCTGATGCCACAATTCCTTTTGACACCTGTTCCCCCATCAGGTCCTCCAGACCAGAGGAAGCATCTCCCAGAATATTTCTTGTCATGCCATGCCATTGCCCTGCCCAGACTTCTCTATTCCTGCCTTCCTCTGGACCTGCAGCCTCCAGGAAGTGCTCTCCTTAGAGGCATAGGCTAATAAAAGAGAGGTGACTCAGGAAAAAGTGAATCATGTAATTTATATCACAGAATTTTCATAGGGGTAAATAAAGTATATTCATGTTTTGAATAGAGGTTTACATGTCCCAAAGGATGTTGTCTCTTATTTCCAGGAATCTGTCACTTTAAAACATTTTAAGAATGGGAGGCCACATTTGTCAGATTTTTGACCTTCATAAATTTGTATGTTGAAAAAAAGAGACAAAAAAATAAAGTTGTATGTTGTCTTGTTACCCAATATTAATATAGCTAATGGCATAATGACTCATTCAACCAAAATTTCAGGCAAGGATTTAGGAACTGCATGCCATCACCAACCAAGCCCTCTCAAATTAATCCTCAAATGGACATCTCACCAGACTGGATATCCCAGGATGAGGCACCATCTAAAACACCTATTTAAATTGGACCACCTGCCATCCTCATTGAGAGCCCACTTGTCTGTTCCTTTAGACTCACAGCTCCCTCACTGGAACCCCTCAGTTGTTTGTTTTTCATTTTATTGTGGTTAAAATACACATGATGTGAAATTTGCCATGTTAATCATTTTTTTAAAATAGTTTTTAGTTGTAGATAGACCTAATACCTTTATTTGTTTATACATGGTGCTGAAAATCAAACCCAGGACCTCACATGTTTTACATGAGTGCTCTATTCCTGAGTCACAACCCCAGACCTCAATATTTTTTTAAACACAATCCTTTTACTCAATATCAATGCTCTCAGGTCCATCACATATTTGAGGAATATTGAAATACCTGAATATATGAATTTAATTCATTTCAGCAAAATTCTACCATACCTATTTCCACTATTGTATAAGAGTAGATGGTGGCCAAGTGCTAGGAAATATTTCAGACCTTTGGTAAAACCACTATAGAATCAAATAATCCCTGTAATTAATAGAACATTAGAAAATAATTCAGGTATAATTGTTGTTGGTTATCTATTTTGGGCTTATATTTCTTTGAAAATAGAGACATTCTCATTTCCTTTTTAGATTATTATTAGTGTTTATTAAAACATAATCATGGGCAGGGATTGTGGCTTAGTGGCAGAGCTCCTGCTTAGCATGTGTGAGGCACTGGGTTTTATTCTCTGTATTACATATAAATAAATGAATAAAGTAAAGGTCAATTAAGAACTAAAAAATGTTTATAAATTAAACACTTAATCATATAACTATTAGTTTCATTCACTCATGCTATATGTTAAAAAAGGCTATTCCTTTAATTATACAGCTTAAATATCAGGAGGATTCTTCTTTAGTTGTGGGAATTTTTATTTTTATAATAACAGTCCAACTATTTAAGTAAAGTGCATATAAATATGTACTGTATATATGGCTTCATTTTTGGACTTAATACTTCCTTATTTTCCTATAAATTGCTAATTTTTAATATTGTTTTATTTTATGTAACCGTCATTTATATTAAGAACTGTAAACAAAGTTGGAACCTGATTCAATAAATGGTAGTCATATTTAGAAGGGCCTTTCTGGTGTTTCTTCTGAAGCTATAACATTTTATAGGACTGTATCATGGCATTTAGGCATTTCAGTTCTGTGTTCAACCTGAAATTACCTTATTTCAAGTTTCTTGGTGTATAACATGAAATATACTAGCAACTATTCTCCCATGGTAGGTAGGGCAGAAGTAGTTCTGAATTAACACTAGTCCAGTTTATACAGACCATGGATATAGACTACCATCCACTTGTTTATAGTAAGGAATGTTTTATGTTGGAGTAAAAATTATTTATAGAATTGACTTAACAACCTGAGTTTCTCTTGAAGGAAAATAGATTAGATTTGTTGAACTTGTAGAGTGTCTTTTCCAAGACACAACTTTTTTTCTCATTTAAATTAAACATGGTCTCTAGTCTTCACTGGCCATCAATTGTTATAGAGCTACTGCTTATATTTAAGAAGCAACTTATATTACAGCATTTATTTTAAACTTAAATGTATACTCTTCAAAAAATGAAGAGCATATTTAACACTTGAAAAAATATTTTAATCACTAATTCTTATTTAGGGTATTTTTAACAAATGTTTTTTCTTGGTCTCTATCAGGGAAACATTGTTCAAAGTGTCATCTCTGGACTGGTGCAGTTTTGTAAATTGTTGCTTATTTGCAATGATATAAAAATTGAGATTAAGAACTTCAAACATTTATAGTAGTTTAGCAGAGTCATTTTATGACTATTGAATCTAACAATAACAAATTTGGAGTTATGTCTTTGTTTCTTCATTTCAGTGTCCTCATAAATCATTTGTATTTCACAAAAGTCTCCTTGAAGACAAAACAAAGACTAGGACACTCCTCCTATCAGTGAACCACAGCAGAATGGGTATAAAATAAAGAAGACATAAGGGAAAACAGGGACAGAGTGAACTTAAATTATGGTTTCCAAATTCCTTCAAGTTTTCTGAGAACTGTAACCTTTTTTAGAAGTCTCCTATTTCCATGACATGTTTATTGTGTTTTCTGGTTTACTCTTAATATGCTCTAGTTATTCTTTTTTATGGAAAAAGTAGCTGATTTTTATTATCATTATCAATAAAAAACAAGACTTTAAATCAACTAAAATCTTTCATTTAGCATAAAGTTACTTTCACATTTGCTACAATCACAGTAAATACATTTCTTTGTATAAAAGGACAACCTTTGTCTGAAGTTTAAAATATCCCCAATGTAAGATTACATATATAAAACTTTAGTTGTTGCTCCTATAATATTGCATTATTCAAATTAAATGCTATACTCTCTAGAATAAGATAAAATGGAAATAATTTACTCATGAGATTAACATTTAAACCATCTTTATTTACAAAATATATCCTAAGAATTATCATTCCATTGAGCTTCAATTGGAGCAAACGTATAATCACTTAAAAGCAACTACTTAAACTAAAAATGAGAGATATATTACTTTTAAAGGCAGATAAAAACTATTATCAAGTTTATTGTTGTGCTTCTGAATGTTCAGTAGCAGGCCCATTTGAAGGTGGAATCAACACTTAAAGGAACTTACATATACTTTCAGAATGTGGGGGTGGGAAATGGGGGAAGAAATCCAGCTCTTGGGGGGAGATAATGAGGAAAACACCATGGTCCCATTGGGAATGGAGGGAGTGGTGGGCCTGGTGGAAGATATTCTTGAGATGCTGCATACATATTTCCTGGAGGGGGTGAAGGGGAAAAGGGCCCTCTCATGAACTGACTCCTTGGATCCACTGGAAACAATGGACATCTGATTGGACGGAAAGGTGAGAAAGCAAAGCCAGAGCCAGTTTCTTGGTTTTCAGCAGGGAGAGATGAATCAGGCACATTGGAATCACCAAGATTGACTTTGGTTTCATTTCTACTGGATTCCTTTTCTGAAGATGTAGGCCCATCCATTTTATCCAAAGGCAGCATAGTGGAACTTCTGAGTTCTGCTGATCCAGGTCGCCTATCATAATTAGAATAACATCCATGTTGGCTTTTTAGAGGAAGCTGTGGATCAGAATATGGTTGGCCTGGTGGAGGGATCATTATCCTATGGGCCTGTTACCATGGAGGTGCCAGGGGCCCAGTGTCGAAAGGTGCTCTCTGAGGATCAGTTAACTTATCACAGTTTGATTCCCTTCTTTCATTGCTAGTCGATGGTCCAGAGGATTCTCTGGGCCCCTTGAACCTCTATCTCCTCCCTCTTGCACCAAAGTTGAGAGTATGAGTGGACCCTGATTTTCTGAATGAGAAGGACTTGTTTCACATGAAGCTTGACCCAAAGGTGAGAGACCATTTGGGGAATTCTCTCTGCCAAAGGCTGTATTTGAAACATCAGGCACAGAAGGATCTTTTTCTACAAGTTCAAATTGGAACTCCATTTCAGTTATTTTTTCTCAGACGTGAGCATTTTGTTTCCTTAAATCATTGAGGTATCTTTCAGCACTCTGAGCTGCCAACTCATTACCATGTGCTTTTTTCTCATAGTACATAACATGCCCCTGATAAAAATGAATGGTTCTCTCCAATTCTTCTTCAAGATCTTTGGTTCACTTTCTATAGGTCTCCAGTGGTTTAGTTGTATGGTTGATCTTTTTTTTCCACTTGGAATGTTTCTCCTCTTCCTCTACCTGGTAATATCCCTCTCCTATTAATTTCCTTTGGAGTTCCATTACATTTTCTTGATATAGTTCCATCATGATTTTAACTTTCAGCTGAAGATTCTGATTCTCACTTCCAAACTGTGTATTTTCTGCTTGCAAAGATGCTTGTTCTGTCTTAAGATTTTTAATATGTTGGATAACGTCTTCCTTTGTTTCAATTACTTCAGATAATAAAGTAAAAATTTAATTTCTTTCTCTTTCTAAGATTGTAAAAGAGGCTTTTAACTTAGCAACATAAACCAGTTCCTTCAAAGGCCCTTTTGGCTGATCTTCTAAGTGAGCACCAATTTCTTATTCATTCTCCATTTCCAACTCCAAGTTACCTTCATCTGTTAGGACTTCTCCAACCACAGGAGCCCAATTTTTTATCTTCAGCAAGTGTTCAGTCAGGGATTTAATGTGATTTTCTTTATCTATTAGAATTTCTTCTGCATGTATTTTAGAGTATTCAAATATCATTTTTTGTTTATTAAGGACATTCCCTTTTTCTTTCCATACCTTAACTTCTTTTAAAAGCTGTTTCTGACTTTCCTGAAGTTGAGAATTTTTATTCCAAGCATCTTTTATAGCTACCCTAACTTTTTCTTCATTCATTTGAAATATACTCAAGGCTTCTTTAGCTTCAGGTATTTGTGATCTGAGGGATTTTGATTCATCTTCTAGGAACTTAATCCTTTTTGATATATCCACCTTCAATTCATCCTGT
The DNA here is from genome assembly GCF_045843805.1 of Urocitellus parryii. Classification (NCBI taxonomy): domain Eukaryota; kingdom Metazoa; phylum Chordata; class Mammalia; order Rodentia; family Sciuridae; genus Urocitellus; species Urocitellus parryii. Next base: position 130,019,404 of record NC_135538.1, on the reverse strand, counting down.
TGACAATGTTTAGTGTTCTCTTCTTTTAGCTCTTTGTCTATAAAGATTATTCCATCCTCAAGCTTAGATATGGACCAATCTAGGTTTTCATATATTGCCTCCAAATTTTCTGCTTCTATTGACTTCTTCACCAAAATGGCATCATTTAGTGATGACTCTAAGCCTTTATACTGTTTTTGAACAAGGCTAACTTTTTCAAGTAATTCACATTTTTCTCCAAGTATTCCAGAAAGGTTTAAAGCAAGCTTTTTTCTCTTCTCATGTAATGCCTTCTTCTCACAGACTGATAACTTCACCACAAAAACAAGAGAACAACAAAAAATCCAATAGCTGTACATATCACCAATTCCCACAGACAGCCATAAGGACTAGGGTGTGTTTCCATGTCTTCAGACAATGCACACCACAACCCTGCTTACTTCTTCCAGGACCACCTGCAAGTAGGGCTGAAGGGCAGCTGTTGCCCCTCTGTCATGCTAAGGCTACTTTGACTATTTCCTCCACAACCACACCATGCCCAGCCACACCAAAACAGGCTGCGGACACTCAGGCCTTTGGTCAGAAACAAACATGCACCACAGGCAAGGGAGCAGACCATTGTGAACCATCAGCAGTGGGTGGGGGAGCTGTAGGGGGGCATGCCTCTGAGGAGCCCTGGTCATGGGCTCCAAGAGGCCTAGCACACTCATGCTCCATGTCAGAGAAGTCTTGGCCCCTTCATTATACTGTGCATCCTGAAGCAGCATAGGTTCAACACTGTCCCAATCAAGCCAGAGAGGAGTCATCTCCAGGTCACTCACTATTGGTTTGGTTTAGAACAGGCCAAGGCAGAACTCTATACAGTCATAATGCCACCCAGTTTGATGTCACTAAAATTCTAAACCTCTGTAAAATTTTTAAACAGCTATTACATCGTATATTTATATTTGTACAACTTGCCCTTTTGTTTTAATGACTCATTCCTTTTCATCCCCTCCTGTCCCCTCTTTTTTCCTTCCTTCCTTCCTTCCTTCCTTCCTTCCTTCCTTCCTTCTTTCTTCCTTTCCTTTTCTTGCAGTATTGGCGGTTAAACTTCAAGGCCTAGTACATGCTGGGCAAGCTCTCTAGCACTGAGCTACATCTCCAGCCCTGTTGAGAGTTTCTATACAAGCCATGTGAATTCTTGCCATAGAAAACTCTTGCATTAGACTATTTTAAGAGTAATTTTAGAGGAGTTGCAAACATGGGCTCAAATCAGTTTGAATAAGTTATTTTTAAGCAGTACAGCATATCTAATGTTTCTAAAGAAGGAGCTTAAAACTTGAGTTGGTTTTCATGTCAGTTTTTGTAGACTACTATTTATTTAAGAGTCTTCACAATCCTTTTTCAGATGTTCTTTACACTTCTCATAGGATGTAAACACTTCTAAGAAAGCTGGTCATTATAAATATATAGCAATGAGAAGGATAAGATAAGTGAGATCCTGCCTCAAACAAATCAAAATAAAATGTTGCATGGAATTCTCACACAGACAGGGGACACCAGGGTATTCAACAGAAAGCAGTGTTTATTTGTGTCCATCCAGGCTCAGTGGATTCTTATCCAAAGGCTGAGCATTTAGTGTAGGGAGGGATCCCTTAAATAGTCTAGTTAGTTTCCTTTTACATACTAACTTTGTCTTCATATGAGGTAATACACATTCTTGTTTGAGCATTATATTTCTATTTTACAACTTAGCAAGAATGCTTAAAACCAATTTCCCGAGGGCTCACAATGACACAGATGGCATCATGTTCTCTTTCCTTTCTTCTGAGAAATCTCTCCCACAAAATGGTAAAGCATTCCTGGCTTCTATTCCCAGTACCAAATCAAACTAATGGCTGATGCACTTCATTTAGAGCAGAGAATTTAGCATTATAATGAGTTAGAGTGAGCAAAGTTTGCCCTTGGTCCCTTAGAAGAGGATGTCTGTATTTTTGACTGGTTTATGCTGGTTCTTCTAGGGCTTTTCTAAAGAGCAGTTCTGAAACAAAGAAACAATGTCAAGTGATGTTAGCAGTGACTATCTCTCTACCTGCAATCACAAATATTCCTAAGTTCCTGCTTAGCATTTCACCACTTTGCAGACTGTTTCCTGGTGGAGAGAAAAGTCTGAAGGGGGCCAGAACTTGACATCTGGATCTCTTGAGGGAACCCTTTCCTCTTAGGCTGTAGTAACCATCTCCCTGGCAGCACCTCTACTATCTGAGATCCAAAGAGTTTGAATGGTCTCCAAAGATAGGGATTTGAGCCCTGATTCCAGTCCTTGACCTCACTCTACATCTCTTGGTTGTGGTTGTTTTCTGGGACAACTCAAGCCCCTGATTTTGGAGGATTTTATTTACATCCCACCTCTATGCCCTCCAATTCAGTGGGGGCTTCAATTGTAGTACCTGTAATTGGGGAGGTTCTCCAGGCAGGTGGTTCAGTCTTCCTAGCAGTCTGTCTTGACCTTGACCCTACAGAAGGCAGTGTCCTTGGGGCTAACCAGTAGACCCCCTTTGGGCTGTAACTTATGGGGTTGAGTCTTAGCAGTTGTTGCCAGACAGGTGTTTCTCCCTTGTGCCCAGGACCTTCCTCCCTGAGGTAGTAGGTACCCTTTGATGGAGGCTGAAGGCTATCTAGGTGCCAGCCACTCACTTTTTTCACTTGCTCTGCCCACTGGTATCAGAATAAGCTTTCTCTCTCACAGCCCATTTCCCAAGGCCCAGGTGACACAGGAGGCTTTAAAGGATAGTTGTATGGTAGTGGGTAGAACCACTCTGCATTCTGCAAAGGGACACACTTGTTCTGAGTGACTGCAGTGACAGGAATAACTGGCACATTTTCTTTTAAACTATCTTGACAGTAGGGTTGTGATGGATGCAGTCAGGAATACCTTTAAATCAGCTGTCTTTTGTGGCTAGAGTTGGACCCAGAAGCCTGTAGTCCTCAGCTAGAAAGGAGAAAGCATTTGGGGGCAAATTGTATAGGAGAGAAATTGCTGTGGGGAAATGGTGTGGAGAAGCTTGAAAACACTTCTGAAGACCTTCCTTAGACACTTGGTGAGAGGTGCCATGAGGACAGACAGGGTTCCTGACCCATCAGCTCATGAGCCATCCCTGCACAATAGCCATAGATTCAAAGCCACATCTTCATGCAGTGCTGACTGTTAAGTGGTGACTGAAGTTCAGAAAGCCAGAGCAGTTCTGGTCTTCATGGGATTATTTCAGGGTCCAGCAGTGATGACAGGCTTGCTGGCCACTCACTGGTATGAACCAAGAGGTTGTAGCTAAGCTCTGCAGGCCATGAATGTGGATTAGTGCAGAGATACAACCTGAAACAAAGAAATTCTTTATGTTCTGGGACTTCTGACCTGTTCTGAGTATCACAGGTAGATTGTGGCATGAGCAGAATCATATGTATTAGAAGAGAAACTGTCACTGAGAGAGAACTTGTGAGTTGCCCAGGTCACACATCTCAGTTATGGCTCAACCCAGGTTAAATTCAGGCATTGTCTCTTGACTCAGTCCCTCACACACTCAGCTCAGGGAGCTGTTGTCAGTGGTGGGTCAGCAGCTCTAGGGGATGGTCCTGGTGACCGGGGCGTGCTGTCCCGGTGGCAGGATTTTGCACTCACTGTGCTCTGCCATCCTCATAAGGACCTTTGATAAATGTGATCTGCATGGTGTAGGAGAGAAAATAGAAGCCTGAAGGTGTGCTCAGTTTTGGCAATGAGCACACAATTAGTAAGCAGCTAATAGGGACTAGACCAGGGTAACTATAAGCTATTTGTTCATGGGCCTGGCCTTATGACTTCTTATTAATGAGGAAGCTCATGAAAATCAGGACTAGATCTGCCTGTGTGGGAGGGAGGTGGAGGTGGAATGTGGACTTTTTTCCACTTCCTGTGTCTGTTGCACCTGTGAGGTTGGCTTGGACTCCCCTGGGTCATATCCTGGGGCCAGATGGGGAATCCAGTAAATGTTTTCCTTTCCCCTTTGATATTAACATAATGTGAGATTGCTCAAAATTAATTTTTTAGTAAATGTTTAAAATATTTATTTGTTGGTCCTGGGTCCAGATCCAAGGTCTTTGTGCATGCTATGTTCAGACTCACCACTGAGCTATTTCCCTAGCTCCTGATCAGATTTAGAAGAAAGGTTTCCTAATTTCAGAGATTAGCCAAGATGAACTTAATGAATGTAGTCAATTTCTGAGACTCATGGGAAAAGTATTTGTCAAAGAGTAAGGTGTGTAAGTTTCCTCTAACACTGTCAATTTCTGTCTTCAGAAGGCTTATGTTAATATACATCATGGCATTGTGAGTGTAGAAGAAGCGCTCTTGGGTACTGTTAATGAGCCAGAAGGAGTTTCTGTTCTTAATGTCTTGCTACAGGGAACACCCAGTTGCTGTGTAGTGACAGGACATCTAGTCCAGGGCTTCTCCTGTCTCCAGGATGAAGGGTGATTTTTAAGCCTGTCCATCTTGTGGCACACCAACACTGTTGCACATACAATGGAAGTGAGTAACTAAGTAAATAAAGTGAAAGAAGCCAAGGACTTACTCAGATCAAGCCTGGGGGCATTCTGCTGGAATGTGTGGCCATGAGAGGTGCAGTAGAGGATCCTAGGTGTTCAACATGGTCCTCTGTGCCAAGCACAAATGAAGCACTCACAGCTGTGGAACAGTAGCACCTCAGCCCCCAGGTGGAGGAGTAGCCCCCGCCCATGTGAGTCCCAATAAGCTGTCAGCCAGGCCTCAGACAGGTGTCTGCCCCTCCTAAGCAGCCCCCTGGACAGGTACCTGATACAAGGTTCACAGCCCTTTCACAACACTGAGGGCCCCAAGAGCTCTGTTTATGTGGGTGCCCTCTTTCATATTTGCCCCAATATAAATTAAAACTGAGAAATTTAAACAATACTGTGTTCATTTATTACTTCATTTGAAAGCAATATAAACTGTAATATTAACATAAACAATATCTTTTTTATTAATTAATGCATTTATTTTAATTAGGTATATATGATAGCAGAATGCATTTTGATTCCTTCTATACACTTTTAGCATAGCTTTTCATTTCTCTGGTTGTACCTGATGTAGCATTGCACCATATGTGCAGTCATACCTGTACCTAGGTTAATGATGTCCATCTCATTCCATTGCCTTTCCTCTCCCCATGTTCCTTCTCACTCTCCCTCCACTTTGAGCAATCTGCCTCCTTTGTGTCTCCCCCCCCCATTATGGATCACCATCCACTTAACAGAGGGAACACTCAGCCTTCATTTTTCTGGAATTTGTTTACATTACTTAGCATAATATTCTCTGGCTCCATCCTTTTACCTACAAATGCCATAATTTTATTCTCTTTTAATGCTGAGTAATATTCCACTGTGTGTTTGTGTTTCTGTGGGTTTGATGACTCTAGATACATCTTCTACAGAATTACATACTAAGTGTCCTTTTGTGATTGTGTGACTACACTTATCATAATGTGGGGTGAATTATATTCCATTGTGTGGGTGGACAACATGTTCATCCATTCCTCCATCAGAGGATGCTTTGCATTGCTTTCACTCTTCAGTTCTGGGGAACTACTATTTGGCATTTCTGGAAGCTTGAGCACTAGATGAGGTGGGGAATCCACAGGATATGAGCTGTGGTTGGGATCTCATGGGACCATGACTTCCACCTCAATGTATTCTGTAGGCAAGAGCAGATGTGAGCTGATCCAGGTGAGGGCACTTGCAGTTAGCACAGATGCTACGGGCAAGGCCAGAACAACCTCTTGACTCTAAAGAAAGAGAGGAAATAATGAAACTAAAAGAAACACTTGACAAGAGGGCCCACACCTCTGGAAAGGGGAAGTAGAGCCACACAAAGAACACTAAGAAGTAATGAATGAGAGTGAAGGATGAGCAAAGCCCAGGTACACCCTTCTTCCCAACATCACAGGTTGCACCTGCCATCCTTGGTTGATCAATTGATGAGTAGAAGGCTTAGTGAATACTAGGTTTAAGCACTCTAGTTTCCACGATCACTGTTACCTGTACCATATAATAGAGCAGTATCTTTTACAGACTTTCTTTTTAAGAACTTAGGCATTCCTTGAGTACAAGGGCTGAGTCTAATCTTTGCATGTCCCAAGGTGCCTGATGCATGGTCAGCACTGGGCCTTTCTGCAGTGTCAGACTGAGGCCAGGGGTCACACCCAAGAAGCAAGATGTAGGAATCTATCAGTTAAAAGAAGATGCAAGGCACTCTGGGAATATTGGTCATCTTTTATTCAGAGGTGGCAATAGCCCCCAGGGCCATTTCCATATTCCTTTTTATTATAAATGACAAACTAAGAAGGCACATTACCAACAAGCTGGTGCATCCCCACAAGCAAATGTTTATGACCTTGATTACATATGCTGAATCACCATGTTTCTGACCTTGACTACACACTGACCATAAAATAGCCCATTCATAGCCTCAGTCACTCACTAAAAGCATAACAGCTTACCGGAAGTCTGGCAAGGGTGCCATTTTGGCCCTGCCCCAAAACATGGCTTCAGCTTGAACACAGATCTCCTGCACACTGTTCCCCAGGTTCCACACAGAGAGACAAGAATACACTGTGCTTTCCTCCTTAGGAGCTGACAGCACTGACAGAGAGGACACAGCAACAGCAAGTCACTGGGACTAGCACCTTGAGGGCAGTTTACCATTATGAGGAGAGAGAGGCCATGTTCCTGATCACACTGAGAGAGGAAGGAAGGGCCTTGAGAATGTGCTGGTGGTGAGAATGAATTTTAAGATGGGACAAAACAACAATAAAAGCAAATGATTTTTGGCCTACAGAAATGGTCAGAGGTTTTGATAATATAATAAGAAACAATAATTATTTTAAAAGTCAGCTGACTGTTCTCAGGTGACATCTTTCAGGGCTTGATCAGGGACGGTTATTCTAAGCAGGCAACCTTCTTCTTCCCTGATTATTAACAATCTTTAAAGCAAGACAAGGAAGATCAATGAAACATAAATATTAGCTGTGTGGCATTTCTTTTGAGATGAGAAGATTTGGGGGGGGAAACAGAATCATAGTCAAAATTCAAAATAAATATTTATGTCAGAGAAAAAGAGATAAGACAGGGAGATTCCCAGTTTCCTTCAGTGTCCAAATCCTCTGTTTCCTTTCTACATTTAAAGTCAATCAATAGCAGTTTGATGTAAAAACCACTCTTGTTTGATCCAGTATTCTATATCCCTTTTAGTCCAAATTTCCCATTAAAGGGAAAAAATTACAATCATTTTATAAACACCACAGAGAAGTACAGAGTTGCTATACAAACATAAATTAAAGGGCATTTGGAGACAATGGAGTGTCCAATATGCAGGTAATATAGAACACAAAGCAATAATTTGTTTTTACTATTTAAAAATCTGCATCCCAGTCGCATGATATGCTGAGTCACTGAAATTGGGCTGACCATAGATGACTGCACTATCCCCAATAAATATAAAATTAAAATAAACATAAAATATAAAATTACATAGTCATGGGGTAAACCTAAAACAATGTATCACACTGATAGTATAACCACAATGATGAAGGGGAAAAAAGAATTAATATAAGTAATTTTATAACCAAGCACTCTAACAGAATATTACTGGTGAGATTTATTTAAAAAATATATAAATAAGCAACCTTCAACTGAACTTAAAGTCTATGCAGTGTTAGAGAATATGAGTCCTATGTGTACCTGGAGTTCAGGAGATGATATTCTAATCAACCAGTATTCTCACTGTGGGAGAAAAAGATGCAATGTGGAGTGGGACTGGATTGGATTCAAAGTCACCAAATAAACTCTCAGTCAGTTGATTGATCATGCCATCAGTAGATTGGTCATTCTATCAGTGTGCCCACTGAACGAGCCTAGAGGCAAATACAACCCAGTAGCCATGACCACATGACTATTCCCCTATCATTTTGTTTCCAAATGCCATCCACCATGCAAGATAAGCCTCCTTGGAGAAATGGTTGATTCTTCCAGGGCTGGAGCAAGGAAGGCACAAGGTAACTCTGCAGCATCCTGCTGAAGAAGAAAGTAAGAGCATATACATCAACCCATGGGATATATCTAAAGGACTTGGGAACTGCTTCAATGGTCCCACTTAACGTCAAAAGGAATGTTGACTAGAATGGGTGAAACCACATTGAATAAAAAGTCATACCATGAGACCAATGGTTATACACAGAACAAAGCCACAGGGGAAGGTAAAGGAAAGCTCTCCTTTATGGAAGAATACCACATGATAAAGGAAAAGAGAAAACTAAACATGGAAAATTATATTCTACAACCACCCATTGTAATAATTATTTTAGGCAAGAATGTTTATTTATGTTGCATCTATTGAGTGAAAGAGTATTGGGAACACATATATGCAGACTCAGGTTTTGCTTCACAGAGGGGAGGGTTTACTAAATACAGAGGGGACGACAGGTACCTTTGCAATACCGATGACATCTGGAGAACACAAGCATTTCAGTGGCCACACTGAACAGCACCAGGAATGGGCTGGGCAGGGGGAGGAGGAATGACAACACCAAGTCCCTCTAAGGTGGTGCACAGGGACACAGCATTTCCCTAGTGGGAAAATGACCAAAAAATGCATAAACCTGCCTCCAGTCTCAAAGGGATCAATCAGAAGAGTACATGTTAATATCGGCAAAACAACTGTCAATGTCATAAGAGAACACAGAAAGGTATGAAGAACTTTTTCTATAACAAGAGCTAACCAAGCAACCAGAAGCCATGATTGGTCTGTGACTGGATCTTGGATCCAGAAAAACAAAAATCCAAGTCATACAAAATATTGTCAGGGAAATTTGTACAATAGCTCTCCACTGGACACAGTGTGTCAGTCCCTAACTTCACCACAGAGCCCCTAAGAGTAGCAGTGCATGACATGTGCTACTCAGGTCTGCCCATCCTTGTCTGATAACCTTATCAGGGTTGAGATCAGTCTACATTTTTCTGCTGTTCCCAGTAAACCCAGAACACCTGGCCCTTGGATGACTGCTGCCATGAACATTAGTTCTGTCCCACAGATGCTCCAGCACTTCTTGGGGCACAGTTGGGACCACAATCTTCTCTCTTGAGGTCATCCATGCCATGTGGCTTGCCCTGATCTCAATGTCTGATTGAAAAGCTCATCTTCCACTTCCAGGCAAAAGGTTAAGTGTCAGTGCTTGAAGTCACTCTCTCTGCCTCTGCCACCCTGTCTGGCAAGGATCATCTAGGATCAGGTGAGGATGATAGAGCAGCCAACTCAAAGTGGAGCTTCAATCACTCTGTGTCCCTACAGGCCAAAATGAGCTTAACCTGCTTCTAATTATGTCCCCCAAGTCCCCTGACCACACATGACATGTAGCCTGAATAAGAGTAAAGTCAGAGAGATGCTGAGTTGGCTGTTATATTAGCCCACACCAGCTTATCTCAGGTGATACATGTGTGTTAAAATTTGAGTGCAAATTCAAATAGCCAAATAGGTTACCTAAATACCATATAAGTCAGAGAGTTTACCTTTATATGTGGTGACAAACCACATGGACATAAGAGCTCTCTAGATCCAGGAGTTCTGTCAAACAGGAAAATAAGATTGCACACCCAGGAACAGCTGAATATGTGCCATATTCTGAAGCCCCAGGACAATTTATCACTATGTCCATCAGCCAAGAAGGCCCTGCTCTCCAGCCAAGGACATCGGAATGTGAGCACCTTTGTGACGGAGGAGGAAGGTGCCATCCTCCTACCCCTTCCTGCCTGGGGAATTCACTGAGCACTTGTATCTTTCATTATTTTGATTGCTGTGTAGAGCTGGACATTCTGAAATCCAGGTCAATTCTTTGTGTCTCTGAGAGCAGGAATAGAATCTGGGTGCCTGTCACCACAACACTTGCCCATGTTTCTTACTCAGGGTATGGAAAACCCTATAGACAATTGGGAAACTTGGTGACAAAGGTGCTATATGATCAAACCTGGGGCCATCACATGCAAACGTCCACTCACCTGTGTACACAATGTCATGGGAGGAGAACACAGGGGGCTGTGCAGAGTCTGCCCCTTAAGAGACACACTGGGACAAGCATGAGGTCAGGGAAATTCACTTTCTGCCCCCTGCTCTTGTGTACACTGTCAGTGTTGTGTGTCTTCCTGCCCCTGCATGCCAATACAAGCAAATGCTGGGAAATGACCTGGGAGAGTTAAGAAGGCTTGGTGGGTAAGAACTGTAGCTGCTTGGTGAGAGCATGGCTGCCTGTGCATCCACAAACATGTGAATCAACATTTTTGTGCCAGTTTGATCAGCTTGAAGATGGGATAGTGACAGGGCCTCCCCAGGGCATGATGAGGATGTGATTATGTAGTTCAAGCAAAACTCTTACAAAGGCACCTGTCTCATATGTACTCAACAGACATTATCTGTTGTTGTTACCTGTTCCAGTAATAATAGTAAAATAATACAATTTCTGGGACAAAGGGAGAAGATCCATTAGAAAAAAATAAAATTTAGCACCATGAAGAGCCACTCCATGTTTTGCTTTCATAGGGAGAAAAAAGTGATTCAGGGCAAATAAAATGAGGATGAGCCTGGGTAATAATTAGAGCTCATCATTTGAGAGATTAAAGTTAGAAAACAATTATCACCTGCAAGTACCTAGTACCATGCAAAAGAGATCAAACTGAGTGAGCTGTGTCTCCAGTTAAATCAAAATGTTAGGGCACGAGAGCATTGGAGAGTATTGGAAACATGGTTTATCCCAGGAAAGCACTACACAACCCCTAAGCAGTGGCTAAGGGAGATCTCAGGGAACAGGGGGAAGATACAGTTCTAGTTGCCAGGAACCTAGAGCTGAACTTGTACAACTAAAATAGAAAGGAAACTGACCCCATTGTGGAGGGTTTTTCACCGAAATTCCCAATGAAGCAGGGGCTGGGCCCTCTGTGGAAGATACAGAAACACAAGCTGAGCACAGAGACCCTACTGAAGATGTGCCTGGTCTATTAGAAGGGTGAGAGTACATGGGAAGGATTTTGTGAAAAAGTGGACTCATCACTCATGGGGGGTGGCATCAGCAGCAGAAGAGTGAAGGTGAGTGCCCTGGGGACTGTGAGTGAAGTCCCTCATCAAAGTGTGTACTTCAGGAAAGTGGATCCCTGCTCAGAACTGGGCCTTTGCACCCACATTCAAGCAGTCATATAAAGCAGGGCATTTTAGGACAACTGTCATAGAAGAGTGGGGGGCCAACTGAGGACATTGAGTGTGGGACCCACCTAGTGCCTGGGCCGAGGTGGGGACTGAGGAGAGGAGCAATGGGTGATGGCTTATTGGAGGGCTGAACACCTGGGCTGTGGACTTCCACTGCTGAGCTGAGTTTTGCAGCTGTTGCTGGCTTCTCTGCTTTGCCTTCTTCTCCAGCATTTTGTGGAAGTAGTGTCTCTTCTGTGGTGCCTTGCAGTGGCTCTTTAACTCATTCATTTAGCAAACATTCTAAGTTCCATCTGTAATGGCAGATGCATGAAGGGCTGTGCTCATGGTGCACATTTTGCCCTGAGACATGTACAGATGGCCTATTATACATCCATAAGCTCCCTATGGAGTAGGAGGTATGTTTATCCCTATTTGCAGACCAGGGATAAGAGGTAATGTGGGGCAGAAGTCCCCTGAGTGTGAGAAGGCTGAACTGTGCAGGGGATAGAGAGAAGGGGAAAGGAGAATGATGGGGAGGTGGGCAAGGTGGACTGTCTCAGTGAGTGGGACTCTATCTTAAGAACAGTAGGGCACTTTCCAGGAGTTTTGATCTAGGAGAGGGAGAGTCTGTGCTGGAGATCTTGACCACTATGAAGAGAGACACAGGAAGAACCCCAGGGCCCTTGCAGCTGTCCAGGTTAGAGATGTTGGGAGAGCAGGGGAGTTGGTAGAGGTGACAGCAGGAAGTTGACAGATGAAGATGAATGATGAAGATAGAATCTATGAGTGCCCATGGGTCACCAGGGTTTGGAGGAGAATCTCTGGGGTGCTGAGAAGTGAAGGAGGGGCCATGGCGCTCAGCTCAGCTGAGCAGAGGTTTATGATGTGTCTAGTTCTTCTTTTTTCTTTGTGCTTTTATTTTTCTTCTTTTGAAACAAAAATTAAGTGGGTTCTCCCTGTGTTACTAAGCCCAGAAGAACAGGCAATCATTGCCCTAAGGAACCTCAAGCCAAGTCCTGGAGAATGCTCTAGAGAATCTTGTATCGGGCATGAGACAGATACAGGTGGACCAGTGTGTGGGAAGAGGTGGAGATCAGGTAGCAGTTTGGTGCTCCCTGATAGGCTGCACACCAGGAGAGGGTCTGACTGGACTCCTGCCTCATGCAGTTGCATCCCTGACCAGCCTCACCCAGCTCCACAGGTTCCAAGCTCACTCTTCTTTCCTCCTTCAGGACACAGAGGTTTTGAGCACAGCCATTCTCACTGGAAAAAGTCCTTCTCGGTCCCTGTCAAAGCCGTGGGAGTTCAAGAGGATATTTCTGTGGTGGATATGTGGGAGTCTATGGAGTGCAGGTTGGCTGATGAGGATGTTGTGAAGGTGTGGGTCTTCATCTGCCTGTCTCCCAAGTGCACATGGCTTTCATGGCTCACTGTGCCTAGCCTCCAGATCTGGTGAGTACCCATGCTTATGGGGCTGTGGGCCAGAATGACCCCACTAAGCAGTAATTGGATGAATCAGAGACACCTGAGTCAGATGGCGGCTCCAGGGTGCTGAGCTGCTCCCCTCTGCTGAGCCAAAATCCCAAAGGATAATTTGTGCTCATTCTCAATTCTTTCTATCTCCATTTTCTTCTCCTCCCTCTCTTTCTTCATGGGATAATGTTTTCTTAACATCAACAATCCCCATAACCAACTCAATTGTTACCAAATCTCTGCCCAATAATATTATTTACTTAATATATTTTCTTTAACTGCCATGCTTTCTTGGAGTGGCTGGTTGGCTCAGCTACTGGTTAGAGTGTGGTGTTAATAAATGCTTTCCTGTTTCAAACTTAAAAACAGATTTAGTCTCATTATAGGATAATAAAACTCATGAGTTTGATGTAATAAATTTTTGTTAGTAACTTTATAATAAGTGACTATTAAAATTTCAAATAGCTCATCCTGTGCTACCTACCTTAATTTGAATATAACTTGAGGAAAATAGCTCAGTTGGGGTTTCTATCTAAGGGACATTTTTACTGTGTGCTTCATTTTAATTAGCTACATTTTTGACTCCAAATTCTGCCAGGAAGAAGTCCAAGTTTTCAGTTTTCATGGTCTTTACAAAGTTCTCCTTGAACTACTAAATTTGGTGTTTCTTCCCATTTTTTCTTAGTACATTGGTTGCTGCTTCATTTTGCAGCAGAGACCTGAGGGAGAAGGGACTTCAGTCTTGAGGATGATCCTTCCTCCTTCACGTGCCGAAAAAGGCTTTAAGTTCACTATCCATGTTTCAGAAGACAACAATACCCACCTCTGCCCTTCCTTGCCTTCTCCCAACTCTAGTTCAGATAGTTAGGGAAACGGTTCAGTCTAAAAAACTTCAAGGCAAACAGTAAGGCCTTTATGAGTTCCCCACATAGAAAGGGTCTGGGAAGGTTTTATTTCTACAGTGTGACCTGCAGGCTGCTGTGTCTTGGTCTACAGACAGTTTAGTAAGGAAGAAATGGTGTATTTGTGAGACCTAGTAAAAAACAATGAAGTCTATAGAAAACTCACCTTTGGTGTTGGTTGTTTCTCAGGCTTGGAACACTAATTCTTCATGAGAAGAAGTCTGGAATAGCTTAAGACCTGTACACACAGCCCTTCCTGGGGCACCTGGTGATGGAACAAGCCCAGGCCTTACCTTCTCAGCTCAGGGAGAACAAGTGCTTGCAGTAGATCATGTGCATGGATAAAAAATGGACCATGCACTGCTCCTGGATGCTTTTGGCCATGCACAGTCCTTACTTTCCCCTGCCTTCCAGAAAGCAGGAGCAGTTATGGCTCTGTGTGCTTATGCCATCATGGATCCAGGTAAGTGATTCCCTCTAGGTCAGTTTCCTAAGCCTTCAGTCCCCTCCTGAGAGCCTTCTGTGGAGCCCCATACTGGATCCTTGTTCTTCTGCCTGGAGAGCTCCATTTGTGAGGGGCCAGTTCAAGTACGAGTTCATGGATTCTGCTAAATATATCATTGGCCTATCCTGATAGATATAGTTTTGGAAGCAGATGGGTTTTGCCTATTAACTGTTGCAGCCTCATGAAAAAGCAGAGTTCTTTAGCAACTGATTGTTGACTCTTACAGGAATGAAATGGAGCCCACAGATCATCAAGCTCAGCCCTACAGTCAGATAGGTCCTGCAGCTGTCCTTGCTACCTATGTCAGTGGGCCAGACTTAATTAAACAGCTATGATGCACAGGCTGTGGCTTCACTCTTAATGTTAAAAGTAAATTTTGCCATGACTCCAAGATGGATGGATATGTCCACAGAGCCCTGTGCTGTCCTCAGCCTCATACCAGGGACAGAACCATACATTGAATAATCATTAGTATTAGGAGAGCCCCCACTATCTGTGGGGCTGTTGCTCAGTTGCTCCTTCACAGCATAGGAAACACCACAGGGCTCCAAGGAGGAGTTGCTGGGTCATCAAAGATCTTCATGCACTGTAAGTTCCTGGGTCTGGGATTGTGATATCAAGAAATTGGGAATTCTGGAAGATGCAAAGTATGGCAATGCACAAATTAGCTTCTTAGACCTGGGATTTTATGACTTTTGAAAGACAGAATCTGAAGGCATAAATACTTTAAAAACCTGGAAATTGACCCCGATTAGGCAAAATTGGAGAGCATAAATGCCAAGTTTTAAGTCAACAATTACTCTGAAGATAAAAATGAAGAAAAATAGTAACTGTTGCTGCTTAAGAGAGAGAGAGAGTGTGTGTGTTTGTGTGTGTGTGTGTGCATGCGCATGTGTATACATGCATTGTGTACATGAACATGGATGGCTGGATTTTATTCTTTAATATGTTGTAGTCATGTAAAAATTGACAAATTTGAGCTTCTAATGAAAAATCAGAAGATCTTGTGGTCCTGGGCCCTGGGCCTATGTAGGCCTCACCTGGAGTTGAGTAGAGGTTACCCTTTGTGTAAGGCCTGCACTCACCAGCTCAACACAGTCTCCACTACTCCCTCATCTTCCCCAAGGAGGTAGAGGGACATTTGTCACTTCACATCATACTTGTGAGGCTGGCTTTCTGATCTTAGATTTTAGATGAAAGTGAGTTTTTCTTGTAGTGTGGTCTCATTCTATGTTCCTGACGGAGATTTCTATATCTTTATAGCCCCTAAGAGGAGAAAACTGGATTGTGTTCTGCCAAACAATGTCTGGGTGGCCAAGGGTTCCTAAAATCAAATCAAAAGTGAAAAGACTACAGCAAATGTGAGTATTTAGTCTTGTGATGAGAAGAAGAGCCCGAGGGGTAAGGTGGTGACAGCACTGTTATGTCTTTCAAGGGCCATCATGTGGAAGAGGGAGATTTGTGCTTTTTGCATTCCTAAAGTGGAAGTTAAAAAGAACCATTTTTAGTTCAATATAAAAAAGGGCTGCAGAGATAGTGAGTTCTTTGGTTAAGCTTTCAGACAGATGATGGTGTCCAGATGCTAACTTCACTTCCCTTACCACTAGACCTTGAGCAAATTCCTTAACTCATGTGAACTCAGATCCTTATCTACAAATGGGGATGATAATGATATAGTAAAAAGGTTACCTTCTATAGAGATTTCTTTTAATGTCATTGTGCAAGGAAGAATGAACAGCAATAAAAATATTTCTGGAAAGTCCTTTAGAGGAGACTTGGGTTTTGGAATTTCAAAAACCAGTTGATTAAAAAAGTTTTTTTTTCTTGCTTTAAGCCACAGGGAAAGGGTAAGGGTTAGTTTAAAGGAAATGCTGAGGGGAGCTGAGCTAAGCTGCATTTAGGTAGCTCCCTCTTTTTCTTCTCTGTGTCTTCTGGTGGAAGTTTCATCTGGTGGCAATCTAGGTATTCTGAGCATGTCTAATTAAATTGCTATTTGTTATATTTGTGTGTGATAAAGTCTAATGTGGAATTTGGGAAATGATTAAATGAGAATGTATATCTAAAGAGAGTCATAAAGTGTTTGACCTGTCATATGTCAAAGTTGCATTGATAGATGTGCATATTTGTATCTATATCCATGTACATGTCCACATTCACGTCTGCAAATCTTAACCTCTATTTGGTTGTAAGGGCCACAGTATCTATGGCTGTGTTTATGCTGTTCCCAGCCCTGAGCACAGTCTGGAACAAGTAAATGTTGGTTGAAAATACAAATGAGTGAACGCTAGAGATTCCTGGAGGGGAGAGAAGATACCATGCATGAGTGGTTTTCTCATCTTTGTGGGGCATCTCCACCAAATTTCCTGTTACAGGAAACCTTCAAAAAGAGGTGGAGAGGGCTTTAAAGCCACAGGACTTGGTGATGGGTGGAGACGTGGGCCTGGCCTGTGGTTCACCTTCTTCTGCCCTCCTGGGGATATTCCATTCTGCAACACGTCTTGATCATCTGCTTGTGGGGGGCAGTGCATATAGAGCCACAAGAGCTACCATGATGGAGTGCGTGTGACATGTTCCCTTAGCAGTTTTCAATACCACATGAGTATTAAGAGATATTATTTGTTGAACATTTACTAAGGGCCAAGTACTATCATAATAAGGACATTAGTACTGTTGAACCTCTTCATTTTCACATGGGCCTTTATGATAGGCAATATCAGGGCCTGGAGTTTGCACACAAGTAAACGGCATGTAGAAGGGCAATGGCACTCCCTGGAGCTCAAGTGGTGTCTCTCAAGCGGAGAGCTCAAGTGGATGTGGGGATTGTAGTTCCTTCCAGGGCCTTCAGACCTGTGCATAATGAGTGTCACTCTAATGTCATGTACTGCATTGTGTGGGGGAGGTGGCAGTGACCTTCAGGGAGTCACTAGAGGATGGCTTTCTCTGGATCTGCAAAGGACTTGTTTCCATCAACAGCACCTGGAAGGCATGTATGTTAGTCCCTGTGGTTGCTGTAGCAAATCACCATGAACTTGGTGGCTGCCTGTGGTTCTGGAGGTGGGAAGCCTGGGAGAGGCTAGGAGAGCCATCTCCTCCTTGAGGCCCAGGGGACACCTGTTTACTGCCTTTTCCAGCTTCAGAAGTAGGCTACCTTCCCAGATCATGTCTCTTCTTCATCTCAAAGTTAGCAGTGTGGTGCCTTCACCTCTCTCCATGGCCTCTGACCCCACCACCACATCCTCTTTGGCTGTAGCTCTCCTCTTCTCCTCAGGAAGACCTGCCCCCAAATTGCCCCTGTCAAGGTTCTTAAAGGCATCTCTGACATTCCTTTGCTACACATGTTGCTTTCCTAGGGCTGGTGTCACAAGTTATTATAAATATGGTGACTTAAACAATAGAAATTTATTCTCCTGTAGGTCAAAAGTCTGAAAGCCCTGCTTGCTCCAGTAACTCTAGAGAGGGTCCTTTCTTGCCTTGTGTGGCTTCTGGTGGCTCTGGGCATTCCTTGGATTATGACCAATTCCCTTTTATCTCTGCTTCCCTTGTCATTGAATTTGGAGTCACCCTGATTCAGGATGATTTCTTCTTGAGATCCTTAAGGTTTATATCTGCAAACCCACTTTTCCAAACAAGGTTGTGTTTTATTGCATTTGCAATTGTATTGTGTCAATTAGTTGTGGCTTCCAGAGCCACCGAGGCCAGTCAAGTTCCTTAGCAGGGGATGAACTCTTTCATGCTCTCAGAGAAATAAACATAAGCACAAGCAGACCTCAAAATGATGCCTCCAATCTATGGCTGCTATCACTATGTTTCTGGTCTTCAGGTATCAGCTGGACTCATAATAATGAGAAGTTAAAGGGCCAATGAAAGAATATTAACTTGTGAAAGCCTTACCTACCCAGGAAGGATCTTGTTTCCACAGGTGGTCTGTGAGGGGTCAGGTAAGGCAGTGGACATCAGAAGAAACAAAGTCTGCCACTCAGCAGTCTGTGGGCTGCTGGCCACCAGACAAAGCCTAGAGGGTCCAGGCAGCACCTGGAAAAGCAGCCTCACTCCTTGGATCATTGTATCCCTTTGAGTGCTGCAAGGAGTTTCTCCTAGAGACTGTGCTTTCAGACAGAATTGACTGGATGATGGTGTGTTCTCAATGGGGCCCTTACAGGGAAAAAATGGCTGAGCCAGGCACTTCACTCTTCAGGTGTGAGTGGTATTGCTCAGGGTGGCAGGTCTTGGGCTCAGGCAGAGCTAAGCTGTACTCCCTGTTTGGTATGGATTGTTTTTGTTGTTACAAATAAGAGAAAGCCCATGCAATGGCCCTCAACTAATGCTAATTCTACTTGGAAGAACAGAGAAAAATTACAAAAAAGATCAAATGTCATTCTTTCTCATTTATCAATGCTTCACAAAAATTCCTCTTAAATTCTCAGTTATTCTATTTCTGGGCATGAGTTTCTTTCATTCACACACTGCCAGGAGCCATGTAGCTCAGAAGAAGTTGATCTTTGGGGTGGGCTGTTCTCTCCCTACTCCTAGATTCACATTGATCATTTTGAACCTACCTTGAGAGGTTATGATTATTACTTTCTGCAGATAAAGGTGTGTCCTCTTTTTCTCTTAAATATCTCAAATGTATACAGAGAATTTAACTCATATTAGGAACTAAGGAACATCAAAAGAATGAAAGACTGGAACTCCTTTTGCAGCTAAAGTCCTGGCATGAAGGAGACATGATGAACATAGATGAGAGATTCAGAGACTCTCAGATGTTTTCCCCCAATACAGGGAGATTAGCAGAAGCAATTTATTAGTGCTTTGTTGATGTTTCTCAGTAGAATGTTATGGACTCTTGGAAGTGATAGCTGCCTGTTCAGCTGGTAAACTATGAATTCTATCTCAGAAGAAATTAAGGGTATGAGCTTCCTTGGGGAGCAGGCAGAGGGGATTGTGTGGTCTGCTGTTCATCAGACATGGGCTTGTCACTTGCATTTCATTGTCAAGAGAAACAGGCTCCCAGCAGTGAGATATCCTTTTTCCCACACACAAAATCTTCTCATACTTCTCTGATTATATTGTCTCTCACGTGCTCTTGGTTCTCTCAGCCCTCTTCTACTTACAATAAAGAATGACCTGAGAAAGTGATAGAGTGCCAGGGATCCCAGCAGCCTGCAGCAGGGCCCGGAGATCCAGGCCAACTGATTCGCGTGGCCTGCCCTGCGGCTACAGAAGGCGTGGCGCCTCAGTGAAGCCATTAGTTGGCAAGCAGGGAGGTTAGGGAAGGCCATTAGGTGGAATCCCACCAGCCAAGCCCACACGGACCCTTGGGCCGAGCACGGGTTCTCAGAAGGGGAAGGAAGCGGTACAGTCCCATCCCCCACAGCGGACACTCCGCCGAGGCAGTCAGAAGCCACCATCCGGGAAAGCTGAAGGATACACTGCCACTCTCCTTCAGAGTGCGACATCAAAACAGGTCGGTGTCGGTGTCATTCAGCTCACCCCCCAGACAGCGGGAATTCGCATAAAATCTCTCCTAGGCTTGCCGGGAGAGGGAGTATCAAGCTGAGCCTCCATACAGGCTAGGGGGAAACCAGAGACACCTGACCTCCAACCCCTCCTCCCAGTAGCAGCCAAAAGGAAACCTGGCTAGCCAGCGCTGGGGGAGGGGCAAGCAGAAAAAAATCAAAGTGATAGAGTGCCAGGGATCCCAGCAGCCTGCAGCAGGGCCCGGAGATCCAGGCCAACTGATTCGCGTGGCCTGCCCTGCGGCTACAGAAGGCGTGGCGCCTCAGTGAAGCCATTAATTGGCAAGCAGGGAGGTTAGGGAAGGCCATTAGGTGGAATCCCACCAGCCAAGCCCACACGGACCCTTGGGCCGAGCACAGGTTCTCAGAAGGGGAAGGAAGCGGTACAGTCCCATCCCCCACAGCGGACACTCCGCCGAGGCAGTCAGCGGCCACCATCCGGGAAAGCTGAAGGATACACCGCCACTCTCCTTCAGAGTGCGACATCAAAACAGGTCGGTGTCATTCAGCTCACCCCCCAGACAGCGGGAATTCGCATAAAATCTCTCCTAGGCTTGCCGGGAGAGGGAGTATCAAGCTGAGCCTCCATACAGGCTAGGGGGAAACCAGAGACACCTGACCTCCAACCCCTCCTCCCAGTAGCAGCCAAAAGGAAACCTGGCTAGCCAGCGCTGGGGGAGGGGCAAGCAGAAAAAATCAAAGTGATAGAGTGCCAGGGATCCCAGCAGCCTGCAGCAGGGCCCGGAGATCCAGGCCAACTGATTCGCGTGGCCTGCCCTGCGGCTACAGAAGGCGTGGCGCCTCAGTGAAGCCATTAATTGGCAAGCAGGGAGGTTAGGGAAGGCCATTAGGTGGAATCCCACCAGCCAAGCCCACACGGACCCTTGGGCCGAGCACGGGATCTCAGAAGGGGAAGGAAGCGGTACAGTCCCATCCCCCACAGCGGACACTCCACCGAGGCAGTCAGCGGCCACCATCCGGGAAAGCTGAAGGATACACCGCCACTCTCCTTCAGAGTGCAACATCAAAACAGCGGACACTCCATCCAGGCAGTCAGTGGCCACCATCCGGGAAAGCTGTAGAATACACCACCACTCTCCAACAGCTTGCAACATCAAAACAGCCAGCAGCAGGACCCCGGAGATCCAGGCCAACTGATTCGCGCGGCCTGCCCCGCAGCTACAGAAGGCGTGGCGCCTCAGAGAAGCCATTAATTAGCAAGCAGGGAGGTTAGGGACTGCCATTAGGTGGAATCCCGCCAGCCAAGCCCACCGCCCACGCCCGGAAGAGGCCCAGCGATCTGCCAGCATTGTAGTCACGACACCCCAATTGGAATAGGGACAGAGCAGAGCCGCCTTCCACTCCCGGAACAGGCCCAGAGAGCCGCCAGCGTGGTAGACACGTCACCCCAATTGGAGTAGGGGCACAGCCGCCGCCCGCACCTGCAAGGGAGACTTTTCAAGTATACAAGAGCAACATAAATAAATAGGGGGTAAATTTCAAAACACAACAGTTGCACCAAGCAGAAAGAAACGCGAGCAGTATGAAAAGACAAGGAAAGAAAGGACCACAAGCAATGCAGGTCAACTCAACTTTAGAAGAGGTAATAGCTGCAACAGATGGAATATCAGATAAAGAGTTCAGGATATATATGCTTCAGATGATCTGGAGTCTCAAGGAAGACATGAGACAGCAAAATCAGACAATGAAAGATCACATTGACAAACAAATCCAGGAAGTAAAAGATCAATTTCACAGGGAGATAGAGGTAATAAAAAACAAACAAATTGAAATTCTAGAAATGCAGGAAACAATAAACCAACTTAAAAACTCAATTGAGAATACTACCAGCAGAGTAGATCACTTAGAAGAGAGAACATCAGACAATGAAGACAAAGTATTTCAACTGGAAAAGAACATAGACAGCTCAGCAAGTCTGCTAAGAAACCATGAGCAGAACATCCAAGAATTATGGGACAATATCAAAAGACCAAATTTAAGAGTCATTGGGATACAGGAAGGCACAGAGCTCCATTCCAAAGGAATAAACAGTCTATTCAGTGAAATAATACGAGAAAACTTCCCAGAATTGAAGATTGAGACAGAATCCCAAATCCTAGAAGCCTACAGGACGCCGAATGTGCAAAATCATAAGAGATCCACACCTAGACACATTATAATGAAGATGTCCAACATACAGAATAAGGAGAGAATTTTAAAAGCTGCAAGAGAAAGAAAGCAGATTACATTTAGGGGTAAACCAATCAGGATAACAGCTGATCTCTCAACACAGACTCTGAAAGCTAGAAGATCCTGGAATAACATATTTCAAACACTGAAAGACAATGGGCTCCAACCAAGAATCGTGTATCCGGCGAAATTAAGCTTCAGGTTAGAAGATGAAATTAAAACCTTCCACAATAAACAAAAGTTAAAAGAATTCGCAGCTAGAAAACCATATCTTCAAAAAATCCTTGGCAAAACATTACAGGAAGAGGAAATGGAAAACAACATTGAAAACCAACAATGGGAGGTAGGACAGTAAAGGGGGGAAAAGTAGTCAGAGAGGATAACAAATCAGGTTTAGTAACATCAATAAACAAATATGGATAGAAGAACAAACCATATCTCAATAATAACCCTAAATGTTAATGGCTTAAACTCACCAATTAAGAGACACAGGCTAGTAGAATGGATCAAAAAACAAGACCCAACAATATGCTGTCTACAGGAGACGCATTTGATAGGAAAAGATATACATAGACTGAAGGTGAAAGGTTGGGAAAAATCATATCACTCATATGGACCGCGGAAACAAGCAGGAGTGTCCATACTCATATCTAATAAAATAGATTTCAAGCCAAAGCTAATCAAAAGGGATATAGAAGGACACTTCATACTGCTCAAGGGAACCATACACCAACAAGACATAACAATCATAAATATATATGCCCCAAATAATGGTGCAGCTGTATTCATCAAGCAAACTCTTCTCAAGTTCAAGAGTCTAATAGACCAACATACAATAATCATGGGAGACTTCAACACACCTCTCACCACTGGACAGATCTTCCAAACAAAAGTTAAATAAGGAAACTATAGAACTCAATAACACAATTAACAACCTAGACTTAATTGACATATATAGACTATACCACCCAACATCAAGTAGCTACACTTTTTTCTCAGCAGCACATGGAACCTTCTCAAAAATAGACCATATACTATGTCACAGGGCAACTCTTAGACAATACAAAGGGGTAGAGATAATACCATGCATCTTATCTGATCATAATGGAATGAAACTGAAAATCAATGATAAAAGAAGAAAGGAAAAAGCAAGCATCACCTGGAGAATGAACAATAGGTTGCTGAGTGATCAATGGGTTTTAGAAGACATCAAGGAGGAAATTAAAAAATTCCTAGAGTTAAATGAAAACACAGACACAACATATCGGAATCTATGGGACACATTGAAAGCAGTTCTAAGAGGAAAATTCATTGCTTGGAGTTCATTCCTCAAAAAAAGAAAAAACCAACAAATAAATTATCTCATACTTCATCTCAAAATCCTAGAAAAAGAAGAGCAAAACAACAGCAAAAGAAGTAGAAGGCAAGAAATAATTAAAATCAGAGCTGAAATTAATGAAATTGAAACAAAAGAAACAATTGAAAAAATTGACAAAACTAAAAGCTGGTTCTTTGAAAAAATAAATAAAATTGACAGACCCTTAGCCATGCTAACGAAGAGAAGAAGAGAGAGAACCCAAATTACTAGCATACGGGATGAAAAAGACAATATCACAACAGACACTTCAGAAATACAGAAGATAATCAGAAATTACTTTGAATCCTTATACTCCAATAAAATAGAAGATAGTGAAGGCATAGATAAATTCCTTGAGTCCTATGATCTGCCCAGATTGAGCCAGGAGGATATAGACAACCTAAACAGACCAATAACAATAGAGGAAATAGAAGAAACCATCAAAAGACTACCAACTAAGAAAAGCCCAGGACCGGATGGGTATACAGCAGAGTTTTACAAAACCTTTAAAGAGGAACTAACACCAATACTTTTCAAGCTATTTCAGGAAATAGAAAAAGAGGGAGAACTTCCAAATTCATTCTACGAGGCCAACATCACCCTGATTCCGAAACCAGACAAAGACACATCAAAGAAGGAAAACTACAGACCAATATCTCTAATGAACCTTGACGCAAAAATCCTCAATAAAATTCTGGCGAATCGGATTCAAATACATATCAAAAAAATTATACATCATGATCAAGTAGGATTCATCCCTGGGATGCAAGGCTGGTTTAATATACGGAAATCAATAAATGTTATTCACCACATCAATAGACTTAAAAATAAGAACCATATGATCATCTCAATAGATGCAGAAAAAGCATTCGACAAAGTACAGCATCCCTTTATGTTCAAAACGCTAGAAAAATTAGGGATAACAGGATCATACCTCAACATTGTAAAAGCAATCTATGATAAGCCACAGGCCAGCATCATTCTGAATGGAGAAAAATTGAAGGCATTCCCTCTAAGATCTGGTACAAGACAGGGATGCCCTCTCTCACCACTTCTGTTCAACATAGTCCTCGAAACACTGGCCAGAGCAATTAGACAGTCAAAAGAAATTAAAGGCATAAAAATAGGAAAAGAAGAACTTAAATTATCACTATTTGCAGATGATATGATTCTATACCTAGCAGACCCAAAAGGGTCTACAAAGAAGCTATTAGAGCTAATAAATGAATTCAGCAAAGTGGCAGGATATAAGATCAACACGCATAAATCAAAGGCATTCCTGTATATGAGCGACAAATCCTCTGAAACGGAAATGAGGACAACTACTCCATTCACAATATCCCCCAAAAAAATAAAATACTTGGGAATCAACCTAACAAAAGAGGTGAAAGATTTATACAATGAAAATTACAGAACCCTAAAGAAAGACATAGAAGAAGACCTTAGAAGATGGAAAAACATACCCTGCTCATGGATAGGCAGAACTAACATCATCAAAATGGCGATATTACCAAAAGTTCTCTATAAGTTCAATGCAATGCCAATCAAAATCCCAACAGCATATCTTGTAGAAATAGATAAAAGAATCATGAAATTCATATGGAATAATAAAAGACCCAGAATAGCAAAAACAATACTAAGCAGGAAGTGTGAATCAGGCGGTATAGCGATACCAGACTTCAAGCTATACTACAGAGCAATAGTAACAAAAACAGCATGGTACTGGTACCAAAACAGGCGGGTGGACCAATGGTACAGAATAGAGGACACAGTAACCAATCCACAAAACTACAACTATCTTATTTTTGATAAAGGGGCTAAAAGCATGCAATGGAGGAAGGATAGCATCTTCAACAAATGGTGCTGGGAAAACTGGAAATCCATTTGCATCAAAATGAATCTGAATCCCTATCTCTCGCCGTGCACAAAAGTTAACTCAAAATGGATCAAGGAGCTTGATATTAAATCAGAGACACGGCATCTGATAGAAGAAAAAGTTGGTTATGATCTACACGCTGTGGGATCGGGCTCCAAATTCCTCAATAGGACACCCATAGCGCTAGAGTTAACAAATAGAATCAACAAATGGGACTTACTCAAACTAAAAAGTTTTTTCTCAGCAAAAGAAACAATAAGAGAGATAAATAGGGAGCCTACATCCTGGGAACAAATCTTTACTCCACACACTTCAGATAGAGCCCTAATAACCAGAATATACAAAGAACTCAAAAAATTAGACAATAAGATAACAAATAACCCAATCAATAAATGGGCCAAGGACCTGAACAGACACTTCTCAGAGGAGGACATACAATCAATCAACAAGTACATGAAAAAATGCTCACCATCGCTAGCAGTCAGAGAAATGCAAATCAAAACTACCCTAAGATACCATCTCACTCCAGTGAGACTGGCAGCCATTAGGAAGTCAAACAACAATAAGTGCTGGAGAGGATGCGGGGAAAAGGGCACTCTTGTTCATTGCTGGTGGGACTGCAAATTGGTGCAGCCAATTTGGAAAGCAGTATGGAGATTTCTCGGAAAGCTGGGAATGGAACCACCATTTGACCCAGCTATTCCCCTTCTCGGTCTATTCCCTAAAGCCCTAACAAGAGCATGCTACAGGGACACTGCTACATCGATGTTCATAGCAGCTCAATTCACGATAGCAAGACTGTGGAACCAGCCTAGATGCCCTTCAATAGATGAATGGATAAAAAAAATGTGGCATTTATACACTATGGAGTATTACTCTGCATTAAAAAATGACAAAATTATAGAATTTGGAGGGAAATGGATGGCATTAGAGCAGATTATGCTAAGTGAAGCTAGTCAATCTTTAAAAAACAAATACCAAATGACTCCTTTGATATAAGGGGTGTAAACAAGGACAGGGTAGGGACGAAGAGCTTGAGAAGAATATTTACAGTAAACAGGGATGAGAGGTGGGAGGGAAAGGGAGTGAGAAGGGAAATTGCATGGAAATGGAAGGCGATCCTCAGGGTTATACAAAATGTCATATAGGAGGTAAGGAGGGGTAAGTCAAGAGAATACAAATGGAAGACATGATTTACAGTAGAAGGGGTAGAGAGAGAAAAGGGGAGGGGAGGGGAGGGGAGGGGAGGGGGGATAGTAGACAATAGGACAGACAGCAGAATACATCAGACACTAGAAAGGCAATATGTCAATTAATGGAAGGGTAACTGATGTGATACAGCAATTTGTATACGGGGTAAAAGCGGGAGTTCATAATCCACTTGAATCAAACCGTGTAATATGATGTATTAAGAACTATGTAATGTTATGAACGACCAATAAAAAAAAAAGAAAATATTACCAAATTAGAAACAAAAAAAAAAAAAAAGAATGACCTGAGACTGGATAGCTTTATAAAGAGAAGAGGTTTAATTTTGCCTCATGGTTCTGGAGGTCCAAGTTCAAACGATTCCATCTGATAATGACCTTCTTGCCAGTAGAGTTCTGAGTTCATGTGGCCAGAGACAAAAAGCACACATTGAAAATTTGCTATTTCATGTAGAAGTCACAGTAAACCCTTTGGATAACAGGAATCTTACCTCTGTGATAAATGTGTTCTCCTGTCCTAACCCAAAGAATGGATGAAGAGTTGCAAAGTATCACAAAAAGCCAGGCTTTACTGACAACCCTGCAAGCCTGGGTTTCTGGGGACACAGGCATACCCCTACTATTTAACCAGCATTTTATCCTCTAGAGGTGCAAGGTCTCTCCCCAGCTCCTCAGTGCCTGAGAACTATGGGGTGCACAGTCTTCCTGAATGTCACCCAAATTTTATTCTCCCCTATTGGTTATTTAAAGGGATATACCTGGAGTTTCTCCATCTCCCTTTGTTTTCCTGGGCAGGAAGTCCTTTCTGGGATTGGTCTGTCCTGTGTGAAGTTTTTCTCTCTTGGTCAGGCTGGGCCCTTTTCCCTCACCTCCTGTGTGTCAAGTTTGTCTTTTTTTTTTTTTTTCACTCAAGTGTTAACTGCTGGTAACCATTTGTTTGGTTTCCTCTTTGGCTGACTTACAGTAATTTTGCATTTAAGACTAAAGGTTGCATTTTGATAATGGACTGCTGGACTTTCTATTTCTCTCCTCCACTGCAGAGATGAAGAGACTAATGTTCCTATAGGTAAACTGCCCAGGCCCATGCATGTGTGAAGGAAAGCACAGGAAGCTGGAGCCCAGGTTCAGGTTACTCCAGAATCTGCACTTCACTGATGATGTGCTGCCAATGTAGATGTGATCTGTAGAATTTGAAGAAGATTTAGTGAATCTGAAAGATTCTGATTTGGGAGTGGGATGTCTGGGGTGCAGGGTGTGGGAGGGCACAGTTCTGCTGGAGGACATTTTGATGAAGGGTGTTATGGTGAATCAGAGCCCTAAAAGGAAACTGCAGTCTGGAGAGATGTCAGCAGCACTGAGTAAACAGACTGCAGTCCTGTGTGAAGCCCAGGCCACTGGTCTG
This sequence comes from Urocitellus parryii, assembly GCF_045843805.1. Lineage (NCBI taxonomy): Eukaryota > Metazoa > Chordata > Mammalia > Rodentia > Sciuridae > Urocitellus > Urocitellus parryii. The sequence continues at coordinate 129,991,739 of NC_135538.1, read as the reverse complement.
TTAAAGGTGGGGAGAGAGTGGAGGCTGCACAGCTGTGTGGCATCGCGAAAGCCACTGCTCTTGAGGATCTATGATGATGAAATTGGAGGTGACACCTGATCCCTGAAATTCAAAATGTGGATCATTAAGAAATTGATGACCATCCCCAATCCACAATAGTTCATGGCCCAGGCCCATCAAGCAGCAGAGGTGGCTAATGGCACAGGACAGCACAGCCATGGTGTCCTGGCCGAAGGAGGCCCTTCCAGGGCAAACCAACAGGTGCACACCTGCAGCCTGCCTAAGAATGGATTCTTTATGGAGTCTTATTCGAGTCAGGGCAGATGGGTATGGAGCTTGAGAAGAGTCCTTAAAGATGGAACTGGCACATCTATAAGAATAGAAACAAAACAATATAGGAGAATCCCACAAAAAAATGCTTCTTTTGAGATGCGCACTTTGCCTTGGTAAGCTAGGTGGGTTGTGGGCTGGTCTGGGTGTGTGGTGGGGTTGGCCTGGTCACTGTCCCCAGTGAAGAAGCTGAGCTCTGTATCTCTGGAGGCTGAGGCAAAGATGTGTTAATCAGGACTGTGGCTCTGAGTGGCAAGGTCCAACTACTGAGTTCCCCCAGTAGAGGGGTGTGATGGTAACATAGCAGACAGTGGGAGGCATGGGGTCTTGGTTATGGCAGCAGCCAGAGAATGGATCTGTTCACTATACTTTCTGTTATTGTAACCATGCACCAACTTTTTTCAACTTTCACCAACTTTCAGGGTAACAGCTGTTTTAGTCTCAAGTCACATCTATGTATCATTGTAAAAAGACAAGAGAAGAATCTTTTACCTTCCTGTTCAAAAACTTTTGAGGAAGTCTCCTGGACAGTTGAGAATAATCCAACTCCTCAGCTTTGTGCTGGGGCTGGTGGTGGAAACTTGGCTGGGGTAGGGATGGGGGGTAAGTACTGTGGACATGCTCAGGGAGTCAATTGGGCATGCCTGGGTTACATATTTACCTGGCAAGCAGAATATTAGGACACAGGAAGAGGCTAGAGATGCTAGGTAGATGAATAAGACAAGAGCCCCTCTGCAAAGATTTCTCCTTTAGAAGTTAAAAATTCAAGTGTGTTTTCAGACCTAACTCTTGGGTCTGGGAAATCCGGGTATGCAGGTGATATTCTAAGTTACCAATGGCTGCCCTCAGAATTCATGTGTGGAAGAAAAGCAAGCTTAACACAGGAGATGTGAGCCCTCTGTTGGGAGCTTTGTTCTTGATGGTGACTGAGCAGTTCACCAGGTAGTCCAAGAACACCCAGGTCCTCCTGGCAGGAGAAGCTGGCAAAGGCAGAGAAGCAGAACAGTAGGGCATAAGTTCACGGAGAGCCTGGGAGGCAGGAAGCAGCTGGATTGTCATGGCCATTCCAGCTTCTATCCTGACATCACTAGAGGATGTTATTTTATTAAGTGAGAATTTTAGAAAGTAAACTGAAAATAAAGGTGATTTTAGCAATAGGGTGAGGGATGGGTGAGAGGTAGGAAAAGGCCCTGGAAGAATATCCTTCTATTTCTCCAATAAGAAACTAGGAATGGTTCAGACCAACAAGAAACAGGTCAATGAATCTGAATGGATTCATTATGAAGAGGACTTTGCCATCTTCATGGTCCACACTTTCTTAAACCTCCGCCCAGTCCCACCCAGTCTCTCTCTATGCCATCTCCTTATCGTCTTCCATACCATTTAGCTCTGGTTGACATTGTGATATTTATTTGCTGTATTTATTATTGGCATTTGAAAATTTGCTGTCCCATGTCCCACATCATTCTGTGAAATGACAGTGTTTCTAAATTACTAAGCAAATGTCTGGTCAAGTGATCATGAGGCATGATTTTCATCTTGCCAGGAACCCATGATGTGACAGGACATCTCCCAGGAGCACCCACCCTGTAGAAGGAAAGTTTTCCCCTCTGAAGTGGGTGCCATAAACAGGGAAGAGCACTATGGAATGTCATGCCTGGCTTGGTCTCATGAGCTTATAGCCAGGTCACAGGAGTGAGGCTCTGTGGCAGACGCTCCGGAGACTCTCATGCCTTCTCACCCCCTTTGGACCATATGGAAAAAGGATGTGTTCAGAGCTGTTTGAGGGGAGGGGAGCAGTAGTTGGCAATGCAAAGGAGAGAAAATCTTGGCCTACAGACAACACAGTGGGGAAAATGCTGCTTGGGTGGTTCTTGGCTACCGTGAACCTGGTGTCAATCATCTGTAATGAGGAAGCAGCCTGTGTGCAGACCTCTCTCACCTAATTAGACCAACATAGGAGACACCTGTGCAAGTCTGCCCAGGTTGATAATTATCTTTCCCTCTTTTTTTCTGTAACTTGCTATTTGGGGTGATACACTTCACTGAGCCATACTCCATGCTTTTGTTGTTGTTGGCTTGTTTGTTTATTATAGTCTGTAATTAGAGCCTCTCTCCTGTCATGTGTAGGGCTCTTGCTGCTCCTCAGAGGGCACAGCCTTGGTCATGGTCATTGCCTTCTGGTAGGACAATGGGTTAAGCAGTGCTCTTCCACTGCCTAGTACTTGAAGTCTCTGCTAAGCAGTCTAAAATTCAAATTCTGGCCTTTCAAATCAATCTACAGATATTGATTCAGAGTTTCTTCAAGCATGGCATGTGTGCCCTTCTGGTACACAACATGAGACTTGGTGGGATTTAAAACAAGTAGCTATCAGATTGTTTTAAATGTACCTCATGAAATGATGTATTTAGTTCAAGGAGTCCATTCCTCATGAATACATTTTATTGGGGGCTGAGCTGCATGGGCAGAACTGAGCTATTACTGGTCATTCCCAAACTGTGACCTGGAGGGACAGGAACAGGTCATGTCTGTGAAAATTATGAACCTACAGCAAGTGACTTCCTACCTGGATTGTTGGAGAGATGGAGGGACTGAGGGTATGGGTCATCATCAGAGTTCCTCCTGCACTCATTTGAAAGCATTCAAAGCTCCACTGGGCTGTCTTTCCCAGTGGGAAATGAAAGTTGTTTATGAAGTGAAGACATGGCAGAGCCTGTGACCATGCCACACAGATAACTGAACTTTGGGAGACTTGGCCTGAGAAGCCATTGGCTCAAACCTCATAGGAACTTAAATCTCGATTATTTTTGTTACTTTATAAACACATATTGTGCTGCCAGGTGCTTGAGTTGCACAGATGATTAAGGCCTGACCCTTAGCCTCAACAGTCACAATTTAGATATGCTCCTTTAAAACTGTGTGCAAACTGATATGGGGACAGGAGAGTCATGGATGACAGGCAGTAGTGACTTCTTGGAGCAGGTGGTTTTGGGGCTGTATCTCAAGGGATGGTAGGAGGAATGCAAGTCCTTTACAGTGAGAATCCCTGTAATTTCACCCCCGGGGGGGGGGGCTACTTCATCAAGGGGTGGATTCTGATGACTAACTGGGCCACCAAGGCCTGCCCAAGCACCAGGCTTTCCTCTCTGACCCTGGTTGGGTGCAGGTTTCCTGGACCTCCTCAAAATCTTCACCATGTGAGAATGGGTGTCCAGACTTCTCTTGGCACAGAAATAAGTCTTGCCTCTTCCAGGTGTTCAACATGGACTTTTCTAAGAATTGTAGTAGGTGGTGGGAGGCTACTTTTCTCCTTTTCCTTAAATCTCAGAGGTAAAAAATCTTAGCTTCTGATTTTTACAAGTTAAGTTTACAGTTCACACCATTTACACATTTACACCATTCTTTTTGTAAAACTTTATCTTCTTTAAAAAATTATTTTTCATTGTGGTGGTACACGTGGTACACATCTCTAAACCCAGTGGCTTGGGAGACTGAGGCAGGAGGATCACAAGTTCAAAGGTAGCCTTAGCAACTTAGAAGACCTTGTCTCAGAATAAGAACTTAAAAAAAAAAAGATGTGTGGGGATGTGGTTGAGCACTCCTGGGTTTCAATCCCTAATACCTCCCAGCTAAAAGTAATTTCAAAACAAGTTTGAAAAATACACATAATTCTATCATTCAGTATTCCTTTACTTTCTGAGACCATGCTAATCCTGAAAAATATTTGTATTTTATATGAATGATTTATAAACCCACCATGAAGACTTAAGCTCATGGTCCCAACACCTGTGCATGTGGCACATGGCACCTATGCTCCAGAGATACTCCCCAGAAGCCCTGTTCCATGGTTACAACTTTGCAGGATTCTGGCAACACCATGTGCTTCTGGGCTCATCAGGTAGACACTCTGTCCTTCCAGGCATGTGAAGCATAGGACTCCTATAAAAACCTGTAAGTGCTGGTGGTACATTTTATGACTTCTATGTGAATGGATAAAGTGCCTAAATGAAGTCATCTCATAGATAAGCACATAATAAGGTTTGCTTCAAAATCATAACCTTGGGCTTTGGTTGCTGGCATAGTCTTGATAAAAGGCACCATTTTGGCAGTGCTTGTCTAAAAAGGTAGATTTGAACTTTGCTGAATGCAATTTGGGCAGGGATTTCTTTACAAGAAAAAGACTGGCTTTTTTGTCCAGTTTTTTCCTCTATAGAGGTGGTTCAGCAGTGGGGGATGAGGGACATAGAGTCTCTTTCATCAGGAGATGTCATGGGCATCTCAAATTAAGGTAAGCAGTAGCCCTTTGTTTGGATGGATTGAATGTAGCCAGCAAGCCCTGGGCATCTCCTAAGCACAAAGAGTGCACTTGTGATTCCATCTAGATAAAATTCTAGAGAATGCAGAGCAGTCTACAGTGGAAAAATCTCATCAGCAGTTGCATGGAGCCAGGAACTCAGGGAGTGATGGATGGAAAAGAGGCATTCAGGGCAACAGAAATGTTCTGAGTGTAGGGTGGTTTCATAGATATACACAGTATCAAATTCATAGACCTGTACCCTTTAAATATATGCATCATATTAATTATACATTAATAATAAATTATATCTCAGCAAGGGTGGTTAAAGGTCCCCATGTGTGCATTCACCTTTCCCCATCAGCCTATGGTCCTCTAAAGCCAAGGCCACTTATTCCTTGTGTGGGCTGCACCAAGGTAGCAAAGCATTGCACCCAGGAGGCCTCTGACACAGAGCCCCAGTGCGAACACACAGTCTGCGTCTCCCAGCTGTGATCACTGGAGAAGCAGCCTACACTGAGCCTAAGTTTTCCCATCCATAAGATCAGGACACAACATCTAATATACTTAATATTTGGGAGTGTAATTGGTATGATTCTAAGTAAACCTTTGAAAACAATTGTTATGCAATAAAAATACATGATAGCTATTATTATTCATTTTTTATTACTTGGCAAAAATCCAAGGTAAAATAAATAGTTTGGTATCTATTGTACCTTAGAGTGAACTTTGTTAAACAGTAATACATACAAAGTGTTCAGATTTCAATTGAGTAGGTTTTTTTTGGCTGTCTTGATATGAAATTTCAATATATTCTGTGAATTTTGTGAGAAATATAGTACCTGATTCTGCAGTGTTATTTCCTTCTAACTTAGTGGCACACTTCTAAAGTTGTAGAAAGTGTCATAAGGAAGAAGTTTAATGCACAATCTTCCATTTCAAATGGATGATTCAATGGTTTGGCAAACACAGGGCATGGCTAATACAGATGAAATTCCTGCTGCTCTCCCGAATAGAAAATTAAGATAATTATGTGTTCTCTGAACCACTGTGTAGAGAGTACACACATCCATCTCATAGGCTTTAATCTCAATCCTAGAAACAGCCTGTTCTATTAGATTCTGTTTTCTTTGCCCAGGAGACAATTCAGAAGTATTAAGTGAATTGTTGATGCTGCCCACTACTGTGTGCCAGAGTCAGGATTCAAAAACCCTGTCCTAATGGAATGAGCCTCCTGACCCATGCTGCACTGCCCTTCCCTGCTCTGGTCTTCTCTGCAAGAGCTGAAAGAAGAAGGCAGTGTCCATCCCCATGGACCTTCTCAGCTGGGGATGTGTGCGTGGGACATGTGACTCAAAGTTCTCACTGCAGCGTACATCTCCACCAAAAACCAAAAAAGGCTTTTGGGTTTACAGATAATTTACAGATACAGACTCCATGAGTAATAGTGCCTGCTGTAACTTAGTGAATAGATGGAGTGGGGAACTCTGTTTTTTGTATATCTGATATGGCCCCTGTATGTTATCACATACTCAGATGTTAGCACTCAATATGATGAGCTGTTTTTTGAGTTACACAAGGATGGAGAACATACATATATAAAGGATATTTATATTTTATGAGAGATATATGATAATAACATACAGAATTGCTAAGGTCATTCACTCTGTTACACTTTTAGTTATTGAATGAATTAATTATTTTTCCATGTCATTATAGATAAATTCCTGAAATACATGGCAGGGTTAAGTCTGCATGTGCTCTGAAAGGATGCAAAGTCACTGTGTTATGATTTCAATTTGAATGACAAAAAAACTTATGGTTTCCAAAGATGATGTGTTCCTGGTAGTGGGATATGGTTCAGAGTGATCTGAAGTGGAATTAGTTGTGGGTGGAAAGCCATTGACAAAGAAGAACTAGAATTTTCCATAAATGTAGGAGAGTTGAGGTCTCTACTCTAGTAAGTAGGGTTGGGAAAGTCCCAGCAATAGGTGACAACTACCTGTACCAGGGAAAAGGTGAGGGCAGAATGGAACTTTCTAGTGTGTGTACTGCAGCCTTCTGATTGGCAGGGAACTCCATTCTCTGGAGTTGGTCTGCGTGGCATGGACAGGTTACATTCTTTTTCTTGCTCCAGAAGAAACGTTCTTCTTGAACTTCCATTTGTCCCAGAACAGTGCTCCCATGGGAAGAGGGTTTGCTCTGCAATGGGACTTCTGTTACCATTCCTAAGAATCTAAATGGATGGCAGCCAGGCTAAACTTTGTGTCAGCATCATGGGATTTAAAAATAAAAGCATGATCCTCCATTTCATTTTTTTCTGCTCTAAATGGAAATTGTATTCTGATTGTTCCCTTCATAATACTGGATAAAATAATACAGATTCAAGTCACTCAAACATATCCCCCCAAACTGCTGATTTTTTTTGGCTATTCATTTTCTCCCTTTTAAAAAAGTAAAGAAAAGAAGCTGGAAAAGTATTTTTTCTCCTTCAAATTTGAAGAGTCAAAAGAGATGCCCTTTTCAGCTCAAACTGGGGTTATGGGGCTGAGAGACACATTAGCTTCCACTATACACTGTCAACTTTTTTAAAAATTAATTTGTTCTAATTAATTATACATGATAGTAGAACACATGGTTTATAACTTTTCATTCTTCTGGTTGTATCTGATATAGGGTTATACTAGTCATGTAATCATATATGCACATAGGGGTATAAAGTCTGATTCATCCTATTATCCTTCTTGCCCCTACACCAGATCCCCTTTTTTTCTCCCCCTGCCTAATCCAAAGTACTTCTATTCTTCCCTAGCCCCTTATTTGTAGCATCCACATATCAGAGAAAACATTCAACCTTTTGTTTTTTTGTGATTGGCTTATTTTGCTTAGCATGCTATTCCCTAGTTCCATCCATTTACCAGGAAAGACCATAATTTCTTTCTTCGTTAAGCTGAGTAATATTTCATTATGTCTCCATAACACATTTTCTTTATCCATTAATACATTGAAGGGCACCTAGGTGGGTTCCACAGATTATTAGAAATTGTGGTATTATAAACATTGATGTGGCTGCATCACTGTAGTATTATCATTTTAAGTCTTTTAGGTATCAACTGAGGATTGTGGTAGCTGGGTCAAAAGGTGGTTATATTCCAAGTTTTCTGAGGAATATCCATAATGCTTTTCATAGTGGTTGCACCAATTTGCAGCCCCCCAGGAATGTATGAGTGTACCATTTTCCCTGCATCCTTGCCAACATTTATTGTTGCTTGTATTCTTGATAATTTTCAGTATCATAATTTAAAAACAGTATTATTTTAATTTTACAAATTTATATATAGAATATAATGTTCAAATCAGAGTAGTTAACATTTTCACCTCAAACATTTCAAACTTTAACACAATAATCTTACATATTTATGTGCTACAGTGTAATATTTCAATACATATGTGCATTGTGTACTGTTCAAATCAGGACAATTAGTATTTATGTTCCTCTCATTCCTCATAATTGGGGCCTTTGAGCTCTTCTCTTGTTAGACATAAAACAAAATAAGTTATTGCAAAGAATTGTCCCCTGACTCTTTTGTAGAGTACCAGAACTTGTTACTTCTATCTAACTCTTTTTTAGTACACATTCTCTAACCTCCCATTACCCACACCCTCAATGCTTCCCAGCCTCTAGTAATCACTGTTATACATTAAGATTGACTTTTAAAAACACACATATAAGAACATGCAGAATTTGACTTAATTCTCTGAATATAATATCCTTCAATTCCACCCATTTGCTGTAAATGATAGAATGTTGTTCTTTTTTAAATTTTCAAAATATTTTTTTTAATTTTAGTTGGACACAATACCTTTATTTCACTTATTTACTTTTATGTGGTGCTGAGAATCAAACCCAAGGTCTCACATGTGCAAGGTGAATTCTCTACCACTGAGCCACAAGCCCAGTCCTAGAATGTCATTATTCTATGGCTGAATAATGTTTCATTATATACAACTGTGTGTATATAGTACAGTATCTTTATCCATTCCTCCACTAATGGGCATCTGGGTTTATTCCATATCAGCTATTGTGAACAGTGCAGCCATGAATACAGGTGGCAGATATCTCATTTCCTTTGGAGATATACTCAGAAATGCATCATATAGTAGATCAACTTTTAGTTTCTTGAGGAACTCCATCTGTTCTCCATATGGCCGTGTTAGTTTGTGTTCCCATCAATAATGTTTGAGAGTTTCCTCTCACTCATATCCTTGCCAGAATTTGTTTTATTTTGGTAATAGCAATTCTATCTGGTGTGATATAGTATATTTTAATTCTTATTGCCATGGTGGCTAAGTAAGTTGAGTGCTGTTTTTTTCTTTTTCATTAATTTGTTGGCCATTTGAATTCACCTCTTTAAAAACAGACATGCAGACCAGTGGAACAGAACAGAGTCAGAAATAACCCTGTGTATTTACAGGCAAATCATTCTCAACAAAGGTGCCAAAAACCTGTGTTGGAGAAAGGAGAGTATCTTTGATAAATAATGCTGGAAAAACTGGATAGTCACAAGGGGGAGATTTAAATTTTTCCTCTATTTCTCACTATGAAAATCAGCTTGAGGCCTGAGATTGTAGCTCAATGGTAGAGCACTTTCCTGGCCTGTGCATGGCCCTGGTTTTATCCCTTGTAACACAAAACAACAAGAACAAAAATGACAATGAGAACAGAATGGTCAAAAAGTCAGATGTAAGACTTGAAACTCTGAAACCACAAGAAGAAACCAGAAGAAATATCTTGTTACATTGGTATAGACAATGACATTTTCATAAGTCCCCCAAAATACAAGGAATAAATGTAAAAAGAGATAAATAGGATTAATCAAGCTAAGAAGCTTCTGCACAGCAAATTTGCCATAGAGGGAAGAGACAGGCTGCAAAATGGGAGAAATATTTTGCAAACTATTAATGTGACAAAGAGTTACTATGAGGAATATGTAGGAACTTAAAACACTCAATAACAACAACCACATCAGCCACATGATCAAAAAAATTACTCCACAAATAATCCACTGTAATGCTTGGGAAGATTTGCTGCTGAGAAGAGCATATCCTGTAGAGAAGAAGACTTAGCTATACCCAATTGCTCTCTGGCAACCTCTGTGCATTGCTTTGTGGACCAGGGTTATCCAATCAGGGTCACTATGATTTCAGCTGATCTTCTACTTAGTGACTTAAGTGAAACACACTTAGAGATTCCTTAAGATGATACTGATGTTGTGAAGTGGAAATGCCAATGGTCCTTCTCTGTGACTGGGATGAAGGTGAGAGTTGGTTTTAATCAATGGCCAACTACTGCATCCAGAAACATGACTGGTGGGTAGTGGGAAGCCACAACTTCCTCCTCAGGGAGTACATTTGTGATGGTACCATTTTGCTGAGGAAGGTGTTAACTTGTCTCAAAAGATCTGGAGATTTTCTGTGGCTGTGGAAGTTTGTATTTCTGGTATCACTCTTGAGCCATTCACCTGATGATCCTTAGGTGGCAGGTGGGCTTCTGGTCTGAGGCTTGGAGGAGAGGTCTGAGCATCAGTTCCAGATCCAGGTGAAGAGGGGATAAAGGGAGGTGTCAGGTTCTAGTTGGTGACTTGTCAAACTGGCCCTGTGGAGACACCACTGGTTGAGTTGTGAGCCTTGCCATATGTCCCAGCCTGACATAGACTTTTAAGAAAACAGCTCTGCCAATTTTAATCAAGACTAATTTTTGGACTTTTGACTTCTGGCACTTCAAGATAATAAACTTATTTTAAGCTTTAAAAGAAGTAGTCAGTGAGGCTGGGGTTGTGGCTCAGTAGTAGATCACTCATCTAGTACATGCAGGGCACTGGGTTTGATCCTCAGAACCACATAAACATAAATAAAATAAAGCCATAATGTCCAATTACAACTTAAAAAATGAAAAAAAGTAATCTGTGACCTTTAGCCAATTATGTCATATTGCTAGCCTCAGTTTCTTCATCTGCAAAATGAGATCATGTCCCCTTTGCAGTTTTTTGATTGTGTTGTGAATTGATGGTTTATTTCCTGATATTTCTTCATGACATGATGCCTACTCTTTCTTTTTTGCTCATCTATACGTTTTCCTGTTGGACCAGGAGAGCAAAGCAGTAACACTTTATTTGCGTATCCTGAAGATGAAAATTGAAATGGAGCCTTATATTGCCTAAGTCTGAATCTGTGAATGGATCAATTAAAGGGTTGTCTCCAAATGCTGAGTCAAAATCAGGCTAAAGCGTTACATTCTTACCAATATTCTGAAAAATTATAGTTTAATGGGGAAAAATAATTGCATCTATGTTTCTAGCACATTTCATGAGTGCTTTGCCTCATGGATTTACCAGGATTTTAATCTAGTGCAAATCTCTTTTGTTTTTTCAGAAGATCCTCTTTATGGCTTGAGTTAAATATGTTTTTATGTGACAAAAGCCTTTTGTGCATCTTCTAATATGGTTCCAGAGTGAAATAAATTGCACCTAGGTTTTGATTACTGGTGGCTTGAGTTAATGGGAAAAGGTAGGGAGAAGAAAAACCACACTGCAAGGTTATGTGACTTTATTAAATTATGTTTACAGGTTTACTTGTCACAATTTTGTATCAAAATGTTTTTATGGCATCTGTTTATCAGTATTTGTCACTAATAAGTGCCTGCAAATTTCTTTTTATGGGAATCATGTTCTTGCTGGCATACTGGTGTCTAATAAATCAGAGCTGTCACAGCTCACATGATTTGCTGTTGTTAGGTTATGCTTGTGTTTTTCTGGTGCATCTCCTGGTTCTCTCTCCTTCCCACAGGTTTCCAACAAAGGTGACTTCAATTTTTGCGAATGGGAAGGAAATGAAGAATAAAGTGGAGAGGCCTTGATTGTGGCTCAGTGGTAGAGTACTTGCCTAGCATGCATGAGGCACTGGGTTCGATTCCCAGCACCACATAAAAATAAACAAATAAAATAAACTGTGTCCATATACAACTAAAAAATAATATAAAAGTAAAGTGGACACAATAGTGAATTTTATTCACCAGCAACCTGGGAGGTGGAGGTCATTGTCTCTTGCAGATTGAGATCTTAGACACAGAGCTGAGCCAGATCAAGGGCTAGAGGAATCTGGTGGCTTCCAATAGAAGTTAAGGACCACACCACAGTGGGTTACAGTGGTCTGTGCTTGAGGTCAGATAAATCTGACTTGGGACTCACTCACACTTTAATATTAACACCTCCTAGATTAGTTGTGGGGATGCAGTGAGATGACAGATGCAGCTGGTATGAGACCTGGCATTGACTATAGCTGTTTTCCATCCCCATCTCATTCCTGTGTTCCTTTTTTGCAGTCCCCCTGCTAGTGGATGTTGACAATTTTTTTTATGGACACAGTGCAGAGATTAAGACTGTGAGCACTGGAATAAGGCTCCCTGAGTTTAAACCCTGGTTTTCCCACTTAAAGTTCTGTGAACTTGTGGCTTCACCTGTCCATTCTTCAGTTTCTTTGTCTAAATAATATTACTGAAAAATTGTCCCAATAATTCAATGACATGATGCATACTTCAGTAGACAGAATTCTAAAGATGAACTGCTTGCTTTCTAAGAATCCCATCTCCTGCTTCACCAAACACTGATCTGATAGTGTGGTGAGGCAACTTCACAGAAATAACTACAAATAACTTATCAATCTTATGAAGAGTACCCTCGTGGTCCAGACCAATCAAATAAACCATTTGAGAGCAAACATTCTCCCTAGCCTCATGGACATGCCATCCAGTGTATGGCCCGCAGGCTTGGTCCAAGAGTGTCCTTGGCTTCTTCCACTTCATTTACTTAGTTACTCACTTCCATTGTATGTGACACCAGTGTTGGTGTGCAACAGTTTGGACAGGCTTAAAAGTCACCCTTCAGCCTGGAGACAAGAGATGCACTGGACTAGTTGTCCTGTCACTACAAAGCATCTGGGTGTTCCCTACAGCAAGACATTAGGAACAGCAACTCTTTCTGGCTCCTTAATAGCACTCAAGACTGCTTCTTCTACACTCACACTGCCATGATGGATATCAACACTACCCTTCTGAAGACAGAAATTAGCAGTGATAGAGAAAACTTGCATATCTTACTCTTTGGCAAATACTTTTCCAATAAGTCCCAGAAATTGATGGGATTAATTAATTTCATCTTGGTTAACTTGTAGAAATACGAAAACTTCCTCTTAAATCTGATAAGGAGCTAGGGAAGTAGCTCAGTGGTGAGTCTGCACATAGCATGGAGAAGAACCCTGACTTTGACCCCAATAGCAGTAAATATTTTAAATATTTATTAAAAAATTAATTTTAAGCAACTTCCCATTATGGTACTATTCAAAGGGAAACAAAAGATTATATAGGATTCCCCATCTGGCCCCAGAACATGACTCACCGGAGTCAAAGCCAACCTCACAGGTGCTGCAGACACAGGAAGTGGGTCAGGTTCCACTTTCCACCTCCATCTCCCTCCCACACAGGCAGGTCTACTCCTGATTTCCAAGGGCTTTCTTATCAATAAAAAGTCATGAGGCCAGGCCCACAAATAAAGAGCTTGTAGATGCCCTGGTCTGGCCCCTGTTTGCTGCTTACTATTGTGTGCTCATTGCCAAATCCTAGCCCGCATTGGGGTTTCTATTTTCTCTCCTATACAATGCAGATACCTTTACCCAAGGTCCTTAGGAGGTTGGCAGAGCACAGTGAATGCTAAATTCTGCCACTGGGGACAGCACACAGTGGTGACCAGGACCATCCCCTAGAACTGCTGACCCACCACTGACAGCAGCTCCCTGAGCTGAGGTGTGATGGACTGGGCCTTACTTCAACCAGGTTGACCCACTCCTGAGATGTGTGACTTGAACAACTCAGAAGTTATCTCTTGGTGACAATTTATCTTCTATTACATATGATTCTGCTCATGCCAGAATCTAGCTGTGATACTCAGGAAAGGTCAGAACTCACAGAATAAGAAGGAGCTATTTGCATCAGATTTTATCTCTGCCCTTATCCACACTCAGGGCCTGGAGAGCTTAGCTATCACCTCTTGATTCATACCAGTCAGTAGCCAGCAAGATTGATATCACTGCTGGATCCACCAAGACCTGAACTGCTCTGGCCTTCTCTACTTCAGTCACCACTTAGCAGTTGCCACTGAATGAAGATGTGGCTTTTAATCTATGGCTATTGAGCAATGATGGCTCATGAGCTGGTGGGTCAGGAGCCCTGCCTCTCCTCTTGCCACTTCTCACCAAGTGTCCCAGGAAGGTCTTCAAAGGTGTTTTCAAGCTTCCCCACACCTTTTGTACCCTTAACCAACAATTTCTCTACAATGTGCCAAATATGCTTTCTCTAGCCCAGGACAACAGTCTTCTGGGTCAGTCTCTAGCCACAAATGACAGTGGATTTAAAGGAATTCCTGAGTGCACTCATCACAACCCCATTGTCAAGATGGTCTAAAAGAAAGCATGCAGGTGATTCCTATTACTGCAGCCTCTCAAAACAAAGGTGTCCCTTTGCAGAATTCAACTAACCTTTAAAGCCTCCTGGGTCACTGGGGCCTTGGAAAATAGGTGTGAGAAATAAAGCTGATTCTTGTACCAATGGGCAGAGTAAGTGAGAAAAGTGAGTGGCTGGCACCTAGATAGCCTTCAGCCTCCATCAAAGTGCAACTATGACCTCTGGGAGGGAGATCCTGGGCACAAAGGAGAAACACCTGTCTGGCACAAATGCTAAGACTCAACCCCATAAGTTACAGCCCAAAGGTGATCTACTGGGTAGCTCCAAGGGTACTGCCTTCTGTAGGGTCAACGTCAAGACAGCCTGCTTGTAAGGCTGAATCTCCTGCCTGAAGAAACTCCTTCCCAATTCCAGGTACTGCAATTGAAGCCCTCATTGAACTTCAGGGCATAGAGGTGGGATGGAAGTGAAATCCTCCCAAATTAGGGCCTTGAGGTGCCCTAGAGAACAACCACAACCCAGAGATATGGCGTGAGGTGAGGGCCTGGGATCAGGGCTCAATGCCCTAGATTCTGAGGCCATTCAAACTCTCTGCATCTTAGATACTAGAGGTGCTGCCAGGGAATTGGTTAGGATAGCCTAAGAGAAAGGAGATCCACCAAGGGATTCAGATATAAAGTTCTTCCCCCTCTTGAAACTTTTCTCCCCACCAGGAAACAGTCTGAAAAGTAGTCAGCTGCCAGGAACACTTCTGATTGAAGGTAGAAACCTGCTCATTGCTAACATCACTTGAAGTTATTTCTTTATTTCAGAAACTGCTCTTTAGTAAAGGCCCGGAAGAACAAGCTTAAACCAATCAAGATATACAGTTCTTCTTTTAACTGACCTGGGGTAAACTTTGCTCACTCTAACTCATTATAATACTAAATTATCTGCCCTAAATGAAGTGCATCTGCCATTTGTTTGGTGTGGTACTGGGAATAGAAGCCAGGGGTGCTTTAACACTGAGCTACATTTTGTGGTACATATTTCTCAGAACAAAGGAAAGAGAATATGATGCTGTCTGTATCATTATGAGCCCTCTGGAAATCAGTTTTGAACATTCTTGCTATTTTGTAGTATAGAAATAGAATTCTCAAGCAGGAATGGATGTTACCTTATATGAAGACTAAAGCTAGTATGTAAAATAAAACTAACCCAAATATTTAAGGGATCACCCCCTACACTAAATGCTCAGCCTTTGGTTATTCACTGAGGCTGGATGCACACAAATAAACACTGCTTCCTATTGAATACTCTTGGTGTCCATTTTCTCTGTGTGAGAATCCCTTGCAACATTTTATTCTGTTTTCTTTGATCCAAAAAATCACTTATCTTACCCTTCTCATTGCTATATATTTATAATGACCAGGTTGCTTAGAAGTATTTACATCCTGTGATAAATGAAAAGAACATCTTAAAAAAGATTTTGATGACTCTTAAATAAATAGTAGTCTACAAAAACTGACATGAAACCCAACTCAAGTTTTAAGCTCTTTCTTTTTAGAAACATTACATATGTTGTAGTACTTAAAAATAATTTATCAAAACTGATTTGTGCCCATGTTTGCACTCTTCTAAAATTAATTTTAAAATAGTCTAACACAAAAGGTTTTCTATGGCAATAATTCACATGGCTTCTATAGAAATTTTGAACAGGCCTGGAGATGTAGCTCAGTGCTAGAGAGCTTGCCCAGCATATACTAGGCCTTGAAATTTAACCACCAACACTGAAAGAAAAGGAACAGGGAAGGAAGAAATAAGGAAGGAAGAAAGGAAGGAAGGAAGGAAGGAAGGAAGGAAGGAAGGAAGGAAGGAAGGAAGGAAAGAAAAAGATAGGGGACAGGAGGGGAGGGAAAGGAATGAGTCATTAAAACAAAAGGACAAGTGGTACAAATATAAATATATGATGTATTATCTCTTTAAAATTTTACAGAGCTTTAGAATTTTCGTGACATCAAAGTGGGTGATATTATAACTGTACAGAATGGCACATAATAAGTTCTGCCTTGGCCTGGCCTAAACCAAACCAAAGGATGGGTAACCTGGGGAGGATTCCTCTCTGGCTTGATTGGGATAGGCTTGAACCTGTGATTCTACCAGATTCATAGCATAATGAAGGGGCCAAGACTTCTCTGACAGGCAGCGTTAATGTGCTAGGCCTCTGGGAACCCATGGCCAGGGCTCCCCATGCCCATGCTCCCCCCACTCAGTGGTTCACAATGGTCTGCTCTGTTGCCTGGTTCAGGTTTATTCCTGACCAAGGGACTGAATGTTCACAGCCTGTTTTGATGTGGCTGAGCATGGTGTGGTTGTGGAGGGAATAGCCAAAGTAGCCTTAGTGTGAAGGAGAGGCAACAGCTGCCATTCAGCCCTACTTGATGTGGTCCTGGAAGAAGTAAGCAGGATTGTGGTCTGCCTTGTTTGAAGACATGGAAACACACCCTAGTCCTTATGGCTTTCCGTGGGAGTTGGTGATATGTACAGGTATTGGATTTTCTGTTGTTCCCTTGTTTTTTGTGGAGAAGTTATCTGTCTGTGAGAAGAAGGCGTTACATGAGAAGAGAAAAAAAAAGCTTGATCTAAAATTTTCTGGACTAATTTTGTTACTTAGCTGGTGCCTTATATTAATTAGCCAAAACCCCAGCCCATAATTATGTCTTAATAACCACTAACAATAATCTACAAAGGAAATGAGTATATCTCTATTATCAAGGAAGATAAGCAAAAAATAGATAATAACAATAATTAGACCTAAATTACTTTCTAATGTTATATTCATTACAGGGATTCTTTGATTATATAGTGGTTTTATCAAAGGCCTGAAATATTTCCTAGCACTTGGCCAGCATCTACTCTTCTACAATAGAGAAAATGGGTATGGTAGAATTCATTTACTGAATTAAATTTATATATTCAGGGATATAAATATTCCTCTAATATGCTATGGCCCTGAGAGTACTGATATTGAGTACAAGGATTATGTTTAAGAAAAATTGAGGGCTGGGTTTGTGACTCAGTGATAGAGTGATCACCTAGAACCTGCAAGGTCCTGGGTTTTATCCTCAGCACCACATATAGATAAATAAAGGTATTGTGTCTATCTATAACTAAAAAAAATATATTTAAAAAATGGTTAACACAGCATATTCACATTGTGTATATTTTAACCACAATAAAACATTTGAAATGGAAAACAAACAACTGAGGGGTGTCAGTGAGGGAGCTGTGAGTTCTCACTGAAGTGGATTCTCAGTGAGGATGACAGGTGGCCTGGTTTCAATAGGTGGTTTAGGTGATGCCACATCCTGGGATATCCAGTCTGGTGAGGTGTCCATTTGAGGATTCATTTGGGAGGGCTTTGTTGGTGATGGAATGCTGTTCATAAATCCTTGCCTGAAATTTTGGATGAATGAGTCATTATGCCATTAGCTATATTTATATTGAGTAGGAGGACAACTTGCAACTTTTATTTTTTTGTCTATTTTTTTCAACATACAACTTTATGAAGATCAGAAATATGACAAATGTGGCATCCTATTCTTAGAGTGTTTTAAAGTGACAGATTCCTAGAAATGAGAAATGACAACTTCATTTGAGACATGTAAACCTCTATTCAAAATATGAATATACTTTACATAACCATAGGAAAATTCTGTGATATAAATTACATGATGCACTTTTTCCTGAGTCACGCCTCTAGGGATAGCACCTCTTGGATGCAGGGTCTGCTTCCTGAGAGCAGTGAGATCTTCCCTGAGCAACCTTAAAAGTGGCTCTCTGGTGAGGTCCAGAGGAAGGCAGGAATGGAAAAGTCTAGGCAGGGCAATGGCATAGCAAGACAAGGATGTTCTGGAAGATGCTGCTTTCTGTCTGAATGAAATTCTGGGGGAACAGGTGTTGAATGGAATTGTGGCCCCAGGGAACTTGGGGGAGGAACCATGGAAAGCATGCTGTGAAACCTGGCTTCTCCTAGGAACTTTTCAGTAAGCCTGTCTCTAACTGTGCCTAGAGATGTGAGTGGCTGTCTGCACATGGGACAATTTGCCAAGTTGCCTTTCCTTCATCAAGGATAAAATCAGGGCCTTCAGCAATTTAGTTAGACCTTGTCTTTTTGTGACTGGCTTCTTTGAGTTGGCATAAAAATTTCAAGGTTCACTTGTGTCATAGCATGTTATCAATACTCCATTCCTTTCTATTGCAGAACAACATTCCATTAGATGGATATTCCATATTTATTAATCTATTTTGTTAGTTGACTGAATCACTTGTACTTTTTGGCTATTTGAATAACACTGCTGTGAACGCTCATATACAAACTTTTGTGTGCATGTCTAACTTTGTTTCCCACACCTAGGTGTGAGATTGGTGGGTCACTTAGTAAGTCTCTGTCTAACATAGAAGGAATTATGTGCTAGAAAGCAGCCATATCCTTTACATTTCCTTCCACAGGTCACTGTGTGTCTTTGTCCCTGAGAACATATGCTATTGTCTGTCTTTGTAGCCATCCTTCTAGCCATTAAGTTGTCTCTTGTTATGACTTTGATTTGCAAGACCTTAATGATAAATGATAAATGATGACTGTTTTGCAAACATAATGATATTTAGAGAAGTGCATATTCAAGTGTTTTGGACAATTTTTTATGGTATTTTCTTTGTTGCTTAGTTGTAACAGTTCTTTCTATATTTGGGGTTACAGTCATATCTGAGTTATAATCTATGATTTGCACATATTTTCTTCCACTCGGTGAGTTGTCAATTCAATTTCTTAATGCATTTTTTGATGCTCAAAAGCTTTTATTTTCAACAAAGTTCAAGTTACTTATTACTTATTTTGTTCCTTAGCTGGTGCCTTATATTAGTAACCACTACTAAATATAAGGCCAAAATGATGTATTACTATGTTTTTTTCTGAAAGTTTGTAGTTTTACCTTTGCATTGAGTTCTGTGATGTATTTTAAGGGTGTATGTGTGTGTGTGTGTGTGTGTGTGTGTGTGTGTGTACATGTGTGTGAGTGTATGAAGTGAGGGAGGGAGTCTGACTCCATTCTTTTCTGTATGTTTATCTGTTCTCCCAGCACCCTTTGTAGAAAAGGTCTTTTGTCATTGACATGCCCATTCATTCTTGGTCTGATACCTTAGCACATCATACTATTGGCCATACAAACAAGGGTTTTCTGCCAAAACTCATTCATCATTTGCTATTCAGAAAAAGGATCCATGAAAGCCCCCCAGAGACAGGTTTGCTCTTTCTAGCCTTCCCAGCTCACTGTACTCTGTACACCTGCAGGTATAGGTACAGCCTGCACTTCAGAGGCTGGACTCTCTCTGGGTCTCAGTCCCTGAGGACTCCACATCTAATGAGCTCTCGTGCCCATACTTCTGTGCCCACATGATAGATTACCAGCTCTGTCAGATGACACCCTAGTTGCTACTTGACTAAGCACATGTATATCTAGACTGGCCAGAGACCCAGGCACATTGAACCAAAATGGACTGTTAGTCCCCTCAAGTGCATAGCTCCAGGTGGCTATCACACAGGTCTATTTTTAAGATGTCATCCAAAGGGGCACAGCAGCACATTTTGTCGTAATCCATCTATGTAGCAACCAGTTATTGATTGTACGGGAAGGGGCCTTGACACTTTGGACCTCAATTCCTCTGGTGAGGGGAGTGGAATGTGTCTTCTGAATTGATTCCTTTGAGGCATGGGAAAGGTTTGGGTTGGCACAGGGAGGAATTAGCAGCCAATTAACTGGGCCCTTGTAGGCTGTTTGTTGTGTGAACATTCCCAAGACCCTCAAGGGGTCCTTCCTCCTAGGATGGCATTTGGAGCCCTCCTAGCCACAACTCAGGACTCTAGGAGAGATAACTCTGTACCATGCACTTGTTTGTCTCTTGGTATTGATTGCCCATTCATTTTTGTGCAAAGAAATTTCTGCTCCATTTCTGTCAGCATCCACTCCTTGGCATAAATGCTGCTCTCTTTGCTCACTTTAATATATTTTTGATTCAAGTCTAAATTATTAACAATAACTTATAGCTGCATACAGTGGTTTGTATTCACAAACAAAACGAATACATCATGTAATAAAAGAATTGAGAGAAGTGAAACTAAGAAACTTCCCAATGATAAATAATTCTTGGACCTGTATTTCAGAAAAACCTACAGTGTACATAGTAATACATACAGAATTCAAGTTGAGTGCTAAATATGTATGGATATGGAACATTTTTTTTTTTGGTACTAGGGATTGAATTCAAGGGCATTCAACCACTTAGCCACATCCCCAGCCTTGTTTTATATTTTATTTACACAAAGAGTTTCACTAAGTTTCTTAATGCCTCACTTTGGCTAAGGTTGGGTTTGAACTTGGGATCAGCCTACCTGAGCTGCTGAAATACTGTCACACACCACCGTGCCTGGCAATGTGGAACACTCTTTAGTGTATTCAAGGGCATGGGCTCAATTTCTAGCCCTGTAAAGAGAGAGGAAAATTTATTTAAGTTACATATTTTGAAAACTTGGGCTAGGATTGTGGCTCAGCAGTAGAGCACATGCCTACATGTACAAGGTCCTGGGTTCGATCCTTAGCACTGCATGAAAATCAATAAAATAAAGATATTATATCCAAGTATAACTTAAAAAAAAACATTTTGAAAACTCAATATCTATATGAAATATATTTCAGACTTCAAAATATTTTAGTGCAATGATCATTAAAAGTTCTCATTTTGCTAGAAACAGTGGCACATGCCTGTAATTTCAGTGACTTGGGAGGCTAAAATAGAAGAATTACAAGTACAAGGGCACCTTCAGCAACTTAGGTCCTAAGCAATTTAGTGAGACCATGTCTCAAAATTAAAAAAAAAAAAAAAGAAAAAGAAAAAGGGATGGAGATATGGCTCTCTGGTAAAGGATCCTTAGGGTAAATTATCATTACCCCCCCAAAAAAATATCAACTGGGTGAAGTTTAACGCGTACACAATCCTGCAATCCCAGCTACTTTGGAGGCTGGGGAGAAAATGGAAACTTCAGGGCAGCCTAGGCATCATAGAGAGATCTTATCTCAAAATAAAAAATAAGTGTGGGGATGTAGCTTAGTGGTAGAGTACCCCTGGGTTTGATCTCTGATATAAATAAAAATCACATGAGACATTGTTATATGCCACATGAAATTAAAATAGCTTAAATGTAAGTCAAGCATAGAAAGAATTATGAACACCATATCACAGAAAAAATTTCTCAAATACTTGATCTCTTAGATTATCTTGTACCTCTTTGAACTTCAATGACAGTGTATTTACATTTATTGAAAAAGAGATCAGTGCTATGAGAATACTAATATTCACTGAGAATTAATTTGATATTTATCTTTAATTAATATTATCAAGATCAAGGATGCTTTCTAAATTCAGGTCAGTACATTCAAGAAAAATTTGGGATTGATGGTAAACTAACATGTTTATTTTACAACAATACAACTGCTTAAATCTTTGTTCAACAAGATACCGTTATCAGGGCTAGAGTTATAGCTCAGTGGAGAGCACTTGCCCCTCACATGAGTAGCACTGGGTTCGACCCTCAGCACCACATAAAAATAAATAAAGATATTGTGTCCATCTTTTAAAAAATCCTAAAAAAGATACCATTGTCTTCTACTCATACCATGTTGAATACCACTGAAAATCAGACATTTATTTTTCTTTTAATTAATTAGCTGTAATGTTGATTTATGTTGCTGATCACTTTGTATATAATCACACCTAAATCCTAGGAATGTTTATCTTTCAGCAAGTTATATTCCTAAACACTGAAATAAAGAATTGTTCTTATGTTTGATAGAAAACTATTCAGAATAAATTTATGCTGATTCATCAGAGAACTGTATGTTTCAAAGGAAATGTGAATAAATATTTCTGCTTTAATGGACACCTAATAAATATCTGATTCCACTTTGAGATTGAATGTTATGTACTGATCAAATCCATTAATGAATTTATATTTGTAAAAAGTGTTAGCTTTCATTAAATATACCTGGTATTCAAAACCATTAATATCAAGTTGACTTTATTAGATGGTGGTACAAACTGGGGTAAAAAGTCCTATTGTGGGGTGTCCCCCAAACCCTCCACCAACTCCTGTCAGTGAAGATAGCAAATAGACTGTCACCAATTCACCCTGCTCACAGGCTTGGCGAATAATCACTAGCTCAGTGACTACTGGCTCACAGCAGTATATTTTTGGTCTATTTTTCCTAATAATAATCTAGACTTAATGTTACTATTAAATACCCTTGTCATACAATAACAATGATTTTTGTCCCCTGCTGTACTGGGGATTCCAGGGCCTCTCACATGCTAGGCAAGTACTCTGCCACCATCCTATATCCCCATCCTCCTTTAAATCTTATTGTGAGATAGGGTTTTCCTACATTGCACAGTTTGGATTCAAAGGAGTTGGTGTTCATCCTGTCATAATGAAGGCATATTCCTAAAAAAAAAATGACACCCAATCAGAAGTCAGCAAGCAGGTCAGGAAAGATCACTCCTGCTGACCTCACCAGCAACCAGATGAGCTTTGCCTCAGGCCATCTGCCACTGGACTTCTTACTTTCTTAGATCATTCTCTCTGCATTCTTTGCCTGCTCTTCCATAACAATTTGAACTCATTTCTGTGTCACTGTTCATCCAAAGATTCCTGAGAGTTTCCACCAGCTGTGAAAATGGAGAACTCTGGAACATTAATTACCATCAATAAACCTGAATGGTGGATTCAGCAATTGTCAATAACAAAAACAATCACCATGAACTAGACTTTTCTTTAGTAAAGCAAACCACAAGTGTCAACTATATTATCCACAGTAGTAATGACTGTACTGGCATCAATTTGGGGGCAGTGTTTATATAATCCTATTAGTTCTGAAGGATAGTAAATATACAATTGATTAGGTAAAAAGAAAACATTTTAGGAAGTTATAAAAGAATCTTCAATTTCGAAACATGAACAGAGAATGCAGAAGAGATGCGGCATACACTCTATGGAAGGAGGGGAAAAATAGAAGCAGCAAGATATTGGGAAAGAGGGAAAGAACAACAGAATTTGGCCCTTAGTAAAGGAAGAGAAAAGAGAAACAAGAGGAAAAAAAAACAAAGGACACTAGTACAAAATGAAATCAAAATATATAATCCAAAACCCAAACACGTACTAGAGAATGCCAGGAAACAATAGGTACATTTAAAAATGCTAAAAATTAGAGAAGAAATAATATGTATATATGTCCGTGAACCAATCAGGTTAGCCAGAATTCACAAGAGAATGCACACACATTTCTACCACTATTTTTTTTGTGAGAAAAAAATAATGAAAAAAAGAAATGAAAATTTAGAAAACCCAACATCTTAGTGTAGAATGAAGAAACTATCTTCCCTGAGGTGGTCCAAAGAGATGTTCGAATTTAGTGGTCACTTTCTATGCCCTAGTGTCTTTCTTTCCATTTCTTCTTGATTTAAGTACTGACAGAGAAGGGGTGGGAGGTGTTAACACCATTCTGTCTTTGTATTGCTCTGTGAGTTGCAGGTTGGAATGGCTTGAGATTGAGGTGTTTGATATAAGGCTCAGCTTTCCTTCTCACCAATATAAGGTGGGTGGATTTATGAAGTACTGTGAGTGGTATTTTCTCCATTCACCCCAGTTTTGTACCCTGGTACACAGTGGGGCATTTAGTTTGGGTATACTCAGGGTACCACTTCTGCAGCTCTCGGTGAGAGGAGTTCCAGCAGGTGGAGCTTAGGTATAATCAGACCTAATGGGCTTTGTTAGGTGGTGCCAACTTGGGAGGGATTAGATCAACTAGGACCTAGGGTAGACAGTAGCCAATCTCTGATGTGGGTCTGGTCCTCAGGAGACTCCCTAGAAAACCGATTGTGAGGATAGGGGCCAATCCTCTACTGACTGATGCCTATGAGCACAGAATTCATGGGTTTACCACCTGAGGTGTTCACTCTGCCAACTCTGACTCCCAGCCCACTTTAGCTGGTCACATGAGCCACCAGACACAAAGAACCGATGATTTAAGCTCCCCTTTGCCCTTCTTACTTCAATCACACAGGGTGAAGTCCACTCTGTGCCTATTTCACTCAATCTGCCACTCCTTGATCACTCTACAGGTGTTGGCACTCATATTGCATCTGTGGTCTTATTTTTCCCCCACATATCCCAGTCACCGGGGCAGTGGTCTCACCCAGAACTGCTTCAGTTCCTAGAGGCTAGCTGAGATACTTCTCAAGCCCAGCACACACTGAAGTCTCTGCATCAGCTAAGATCAGGCAGCATTTTTACCATCTCAGGCTTTTCTGACCCCAAACTCTGTTCCCCCTTCCTCTGTTTGTGGTGAATTAGCACCAGAGGCACTCATAGGGCAGCCAGGCCATCACTGATGTAGTCCCTCATTTTTGTTTATTGTACCAAAGTTTCTGAGTCCTTAAGCCACTCTGTGCTTCTAGTATGAAATTTTATTGACATCTCTCCTTCACAGACCATGCTGAGAAGCTGTACACCACTACTTTGATCCTAAGGCACATCACAGCCTGGAATATAGATTTCTTCCATTCCACCATCTTCCATCTCTTAGTCTGTACTCCATATATGTCATTTATCTAAGATGACCATTGACATGAATCCCCAGCCACCAAACTGTGCACTCAAACCCATGGTCCCTGCAGAGAAGTTGCAGCCTAGCAGGGGAATGCAGAAACCATGGTAGAATGGCAGCCCCAGGTGGGGTGGACACAGTTGGTGAGTTCAGGCATGAAGCACAGTGAGCCATCCCTGCAGGAGTGCCAAGGTACACTGATTTGTCATCCCAGAAAAAACCAACTCCAACTGGCCCAGTGCAGAACCCTGCTTTAGGCAGGGCTTCATCTACAGAACCTAAGCACCCCCTGCCCCACCCACTGAGCCTATGGGATTCACTACCTCAACCTCTTGCCAAGAGAAGAGGCCAAGAGAAAATGGAAGTAAGAAAAATGTAAATGGAATTTAGGGCTAAGCAATAGCATTAGTAAGTTTTCCAACTCTAATTACCAAAAGTTTGGATTGGCAGGATTGGTAGTTTGTTCAAACCCTAAATGGCATAAGTATGGAATAATAGCATTGATCCAAATACTGTACACTACCCTACACTAGCACAGGAGAATGGAAAACCTCTCACTGGTTCCCCTCTCACAAATAGAGAGTATTCTTCCTGTTTCCATTCTTCAATAAATCCTATTCTTAACCTCACTCATCCTTTTCTATGGATTTCATTATTCAATTCAGAATAGAAGAATGGAGAAAGAAGTACAAATGGACAGTGTGATTCTGTGGTCTGCTGCAACAGAGGAGGGCATGGCCTACCTTTAAGAAGTACAATACTTTGCAGCTTAGATGCCTGCAGCTTATGCAGACCTCACTTGCCAGCAGAAGTGTAAACATTCCAGTTTCATTGTCACAGTGATAGAAAGCTGATTAAGGCAGAAAATAAGAATGTAACTGGAAGACAGAAGAACACCCACATCTCACTCCATCAAACCTCCCTCCCATCCTCAGCCCCTACCTACCAGAGTTCAGGTTCTATGAGAGTGAGTCCATCAGATAAATTGCATTGAGTAGTTCATCATTTGGGGACCAGCTGAAGATCATAGGTCAGCCATGTATGAGATGTACTGAAAAATGGCTGGTGGCAATGCATCTTCAGTATTGAGGCTCTCAGGCAGAAGCAGGCAACAAACCAAGGACCTGGAGGAAGAAGAACAAGGATCAGAATCTGCAGGAGTCAGGGGGAGGGAATGTATGATCTACAGTTTCTTTATATGTATTGTGAAGTGACACTTCATTTAATTGGTACCATAAATGGTCACCAAAGAGCACAGAGTGCAAGTGTCCACATAAGTACAGGTTCAGTGGTCTCCATAGTTTCATACACAAAATAATACTGTGGCAAAAAAAAGATCCACTGTTTAGAGCAACCACATCAAAATGCAGACAAGAAAGTCTCCATAGGTGTTCCACAGTTGTCATGGATCTGTGAGATAGCATCTGATTTGGACCTTGCATCTGATTGGGCATGAAATAGTGCTTCTTGTTTATGCACTTAGCAAGGATTCAGATCAAGTATTCAAGTCCAGGTGGTGAGAATGCAATGAGACCTGCCCTATTCTTTGCTATTCCTTGATCAATATTTATATAAGGCACCACTACTCTGGCTTATTAGGGAACCATAAAACAGACACATATTGTATGCAGTATTCCTCCTCTGGTGGTTCACAAAAAAAAAAAAAAAAAAAAAAAAATCAGAGGTACTGAAAAGGCTGATGTCCGAGGTGTTCACTGTAGCTTCATTACAATGACTTCCAACTGAAAGCTACTTAACTTATAACTTAAAGCCACCACCAGCCACTCATGGGCACTGAGCACTTTGCATGTAGCTAGCCTAACATAGAAGGGCAATTTTTAATGTGTTTTAATTTAAACCTACACAGACGCATTGGCTACCACATAGAAATACATCTCTCAAGAACAAGTGCCATGTCCCTTGCTTTGCCAAGCTCCTCAAACTTACGGCATAGCTGGGCCCCTGAACCTGTCTCAAGGCCCACAGAAGACTGTCTCTGCATGGAACTGCTATGGATCATTTTTGTAAAATAGAAGTTATGCAAGCAACACCATCTGCTGGCACACTGCAATCTACATAAAGAGAGGACCAGGTTCTTTTCTTCTTGGTTACCTCAGCTTCCAGAAGAGGGACTAATTCATGGTCGATTCTAATTGCAGTTTTGTGAACAGAAGAGAAAAAGGCTATAAGAAGCTCATTAACCAGAGGAATTCAACTTGAAACCTCCAATACTGTGGAACTCCATCCTTAGGCCTGACCTTTGTTTTCTGACACTCATCAAAGACATTTCTACCTATCAAAATCCAAGCGAGCGGCACAGCCTTTCTGCTACAGATATTTCAAGGGTGCCTGATCCAATTGCCACATGGTGCCCATGGGACTTTCCAGCTCATAGGCTCACTTACCCTCCAACACCAGGCAACAGAACCATAGTTTCACTGTACCACAAACTTAAAAATGAACCAAATGAGCACCCCCACCATCACCAGTATTGAAGTCCTTTAAAGCCAGCTTGGAACCTGAATCATCCAGTAGAATTTTGCTATTTACTGTGAACATCATGGTGTGTTCATTCATGTCAATCATACAACCCACAATGTCACCTGCTTGCCAGGAGTGCTCAGAGTGCTCATTGTCCTGGTGCCCCTTCTGGGCCTACAGAAAGCCAGGAAACAGAGTGCACCCACCACTACCTGGAGTGACTCCAGGTGATCCCTTCTGTGAACAGCAGATGAGCTGCAGCCTCATCAGCAGCCCTCATCAAGGTCCTGACCCAGATAGAGATGTCCAGGAATCCAGAGTTTCTGATGTTCACATGGTATGTTATTGAATATTAACAAAAACCCAGTTGCTAGTTCATGCTTTTTTGGGTCTGTATTATTTTAAAAATCTAACTCCACCTATTTTCTCTTATATCTATCTATCTATCTATCTATCTATCTATCTATCTATCTATCATCTACCATCTATCTATCTCCATTTACTTGTTGGTGGTTTTTGTGTCTGGACAATGACTACTTTCCTGAAAATGGGTAGTTTTTCTATAATTCCACATATACAAAGAATTATGACATCTGGACATCTAGAAACTGTGAACTAACTTACAATGGAAAATAACATTCTAAATTTCATCCATTTCAAAATAAAATTTCATTTTTTAGAAGCAATGGCAAAATTAACAAATCAAAATCAAGAAAAAAATCAAAATTAACAAAATCAAAATCCAGAAATAAAGAAAAAAATTGAATTGAACTTAAAAATATTCTTTTTCTCCAAACCTAATAAATTCTTAAGATATCTGCTAAAATAAGAAGGTAAAAATTGAATACAGATGTTAACCTTTTATATATAAAAGTAATATTTCATAAATGCATTGTAAACAGTTTTGAATTTTGGATCTGCAAACATATTCCATTGATTTCTAGGTACACAATCACTTACACTAATTATTTTGTCAGATATTTTAAAATTTTGCTCAGCATCACCTTCACTGTGGATTGACACAAAATAGGATACAGTCACTAATGTAAAACAGTAATATAATTCTCAATATAACATATTGTACTTTTAAACTAAGTATCAAAAAGCATGGAAATTTAGAAGCAATGTACATAGCTCTGGTGACCTCTTTATATCACCCCACTCTGTCCCCAAAGTAAGAGTACTTTTTTGGCCAGGAGTGAAGAGGTACTTTGATGCCCCAGGGGCAGTTCCTGCTGTTACTGACAGCTGATCTTCTGCAGAAATGAAAAAAAGGCTGATTTTTTTCTTATACTTTACTTTGAAATTTAAATAATTTTGCTTTTTGCCAAAAAAAGAGGGTGGGGGAAAATTTTCCATCTGAAAAAAACAAGATTCAGGAAATGAGGTTTCAGAACAAAGTGGGCCACCTGTCCTGATTTACAGCTTTGAAACACTGTCCCACAAGGGACATCACACAGCTGAAATATCCAAGTGTTAACTTCTTCATGATTATTTACTATAATTTTCTTTTTTAAATTAAAAATAGTTTCCCTCCAAGTGAAAAGAAATACAATTTCACAAAGAACATGTTAAAAAGAATTTTAAAAATCCATAATTTTGTTAATCCTAAGTGACTATAATTATCCTATTGTGCTTGTGCTATAAGTATTGACATATTTTAAAGTGTAAAACATTTTATGTGCATGAAATGATCTTTAAACATGATTTTTAATAAAATAGACATGTGATCAGTTTCCACTCAGCTTAAGGAATAAAAATTATTAATAATGTTGAAAATAAGAACTGTGATTATAAATAACCCCACATGCAGCATTCTTGAGGCCACTATTTTTTTTAACAAAATAACACATGCATAAAGTTGAATGAATAACTTGGCAAAATTATAAAGTTGGTCTGATCCATAATGGCAATGGTATATTTTAATATATTTCAGTAAATAAAAAAGACAACATTTGTTATCAAACAAATTATTTGAACATATTCAATAAAATATTACTAAGAAACATGTACAGGAATCCTGCTTGAGGAGAGGTTTTCCAATATTTTTAATCAAAGAATAAAATAGAACTAAAAGTAAGCAGAATAACCATATTAAGCTGTGAGGAATAGGAAAACACACAGAGTCTTCCATCCAGTCTCCTCAGATAGAAGCAGTTGCAGTCAATGTATGTGCTAGGCAGTGCTCTACCATTGAGCTACACCCTCAGTCCCTCATCTAGTTGCTTTTTGTTGGCATCATTGTAGTTGCCGTACAATCAGAAACAGAGTAACTGGCACTGAAAAAAACAGATATTCACTATACAAATCAGACCTTATATCAATTTAACCTATAGGGGGAAGTCACAGACTATTTTCCAGAATGACTGGCTAAATTGGCTGGCTGACATACACATTAGGGTTTGTGGGAAAATTCCAACTGAGGGATATTTCATGTGGAACTGTTACAAAAATGTATAGAAAACTTCACCTGTGAGAACAGGGAAACCAACCATGTTTTGTTTGTTTGTTTGTGTGTTTTTTTTTTAAGTTGAAGATGAACAAAATACCTTTATTTATTTGTTTTCATGTGGTGCTG
This sequence comes from Urocitellus parryii, assembly GCF_045843805.1. Classification (NCBI taxonomy): domain Eukaryota; kingdom Metazoa; phylum Chordata; class Mammalia; order Rodentia; family Sciuridae; genus Urocitellus; species Urocitellus parryii. The sequence continues at coordinate 129,961,847 of NC_135538.1, read as the reverse complement.
AGGATTGAACTCAGGGCCTCACATGCACAAGGCAAGTGCTCTACCACTGAGTGACAATCCCAGCCCAAAATCAACTGGTTTTGAGGATGGTTTTGATTGGCAAGACAACCAAGCAGAATAATGTGCTGGTAGAAAGTGTTCACATTTAAATTTATTTTTTAGCTGACGCATATAAAAAAATTGTTTATGGGGTACCTGATGACATTTCCATACATGTCTACAATGCCATAAATTTGAAGTTGAGTACTCCTAGTGATGAACCTGGTCTAATTCCATTTTAAGATTGGCAGCCTTCTCATCACAAAATCATGAAAAGTTAATTTCTGTTTTACTATAAATTACTGCAATTTCTAAACTTTTTGGAATTCTGCTAGTGCCTTGAACTCACCCATGCCTGTTTTTTCCTGAGCAGATAACAAGCCTTTCTAAAATCTTAGTGGCAACTCATAAATTCTGGCTCCCCCTGACCAGATAACTCTCTCTGAAACATCAGCAGTGCCTCATAAATTCTTTATTTTTTATTTTTTTATTGGTTGTTCACAACATTACAAAGTTCTTGACATATCATATTTCATACATTAGATTGAAGTGGGTTATGAACTCCCAATTTTACCCCAAATGCAGATTGCAGAATCAAGTTGGTTACACATCCACAATTTTACATAATGCCCTATAGTAATTGTTGTATTCTGCTACCTTTCCTATCCCCTACTATCCCCCCTCCCCTTCCCTCACATCTTCTCTCTAAGTGCCTCATAAATTCTGATGTAGGGATCTAAATTTATTTCCTACCTTTAAATATTAAGCTATGTAAATCATTAATTTACTACCTGCCTTTGTATTATGCTTGTCAAAATCCTGTTGTCTGTAAGTTCTCAATACATTCCCCTTTGCAACTTTTTGTGCTATAAAACCTTGTTCCTGGACAACTGCGGTGGTGATCGCTAGCCTGGGTTGGGAGAGACACCGATCAGCTCTTTTGTGTGTGTGTACGCAATGCAAGCTTGCTTTAAATTGATTTAAAATTGGAGTTGGTTGTCTTTTCTTTGTGTTAGGGTTCAAACTAGATGCAATTTTCTTAGGCAAACTAGGTTCTGAGAAACAGATCTAAGCCACATGTCATGTTCCTAAAATTTAAACAGCATTATACTGTGCCAACCATAGCATTTTGTTTTTCTCAAGGCAATGTATTTGAGATTAGTTCTGCAGCTTCAGTTAGCTATAATGAATTTGTTTTAACTACTCTATAGTATTCCAATATATACTTCTGAAAATTAGTTTTAGATTCAGAAAACATTTAAGTTCTTTCCAATTTCCTGCCCCTACAATCTATGCTACAATGAATTGTCTTTTCAGGTTACTTTGTATGCAAAAGCTTCTGTAAGGCTCATGTCTGGATAAGAAATAATTGCATCCTCTCCAGCTTTATGAGATCAGTCTACATTGGTTCTCACAGTAATTGTACTAATTAATTGATCCACCAATTTACTAAGGTTTTTGCCAACCTGGTGGGGGCAAAATAGCTTTTCATTGTGATTTTATCATACATTCTTTTGATATTAGTAAGGCTGAGTGTCTTTCATGTTTATTAAATGTGAATTATCTGTATCCTCTGCTAATTATTCTATCAGAACATCTAATTAATTTTAGGAGTCTTGGTGTTGTTCTGCAAGTCTTTTCACTTAGTTTTTCATCTCCTTTGATGTACATAAGTTTTTCAATATAGTCAAATTTATTAGATTTTCTGTTTCCTCAAGAGTATCTATGGAGCAATTAATTACAAGCATGGGGTTTTACACAGAAGAAAGCCAGGGTGGAAAATAGTCAAATAAGGGTCACCACATCACAAGTATGATTGAAAAGATAAAGCAAGGCAAAGGAAATGACCACACATTACACAGGATATGGAGAAAAGGCCTCTCCAAGAATATTTTGTTGGACTAATTTTTTAAATGAAGTGCAGATGAGTGTTTCTTCTGCTTTCAAAAATTATTACTCACTCCCAGGTCATGAAGATAGCCTATGATGTTGTCTTCAAAACCTCTGTCTTATGCAATTGAATCTCCTCCTGAAAATGTCTGTGTATAGTTCAAGGGAGAAATTTAGTACTTTTCCCATTTTGAAATTAATGATCTGAGCTCCACTGACTCAGTAGTCCATTATTATCCTACTTACCTGCAAGAGCACCTTCAGTATATAACAAATTTCCACATGTGCACGTATGTATTTTGTGACTGCCTTTGTATGGTGTCTTCGACTTTATATCACCTGATGGATGTTTTTTCCAACCTCAACACTATAGTTATGTTTGCCTACTTTGACATTTATAACTAATGTTCAATGTTATTAGCAACTAGGGACATGCAAATGAAAATCATTCATTTTCCTACTGAAGAATATTGCACCCACCCCCAATAATCTGCCTTTATTTATTTATTTATTTATTTTTGCTAATGCAAATAATATCAATAAGGAAATACTTGCATGTCTGTTGTCACATCCATTCTCCAGGGCATCTCTCCAAGGTGGAGCTGCCTTTCAAGAAGGTATGTGAATGCACAACTTGGTATGATGATGAGAAAGTTCTTTAAAATGTTTCTGAAACTCCAAAATTTCTGGTTATGCTGACCTGCATCCATGTTGATGCCAGTTACTATCAATTCCCTAACTGTGGCAAATGGAGTAAGAATTTAGTGGTTTCTCATAATGAATTAACAAATAATATAGACTGCAGATGAGAAGGGTTTTTATTTAATACCACAGGGAGAGGACTGGGCTCCTCTAGAAGACATACTGCAAACACTGTCAGAACTGAGTTAGTTCTTACATGAATATATATTAACCCATTTGATTCAACAGAAAAGAAAGTCAGACTTTTTATGACAAAAGATAATTATTTTAACTATTTACTTTGAAAGTGAAAGCCAGCTTTTACCAACTAGGTTACATGGGGGAAAAATCAACTAATGGAATAAGGTAAATGGAACCCCAAGGTTTTAGTGAAATACAAACACACATAACACACACAGAACAGTATAAAAATTAATTATGTTATGCTTTTCATTATAATGAAATTAATAATTCCATTTTCTTTTTCAGGTGAAAGAGAAACAGAAATACTTTTTTGTTGTGTTTGGGTTTTTATATTTTTAAATCTTTTTAGCACTAATAATGCCTATTTCATATACATTCGAAAAAAATTAAAGAACGTAAATGGTTCTAATGACAGGATAAGGAATTCTTTTGTAAGTTAGGTGGATTCTAATTATTTTGTTCTTAAAAAATTCAACAAAGACTTGATTGAGTTGACATCAGAAAGATCATTAAACAGGTGCTTTTGTGATAAACAGTAGCAATTTTTATTTCACTGAATAGAATGAGCTTTTCAAGAACAAACATTCTGTATGTGAACAAACACTGCAACTGGACAAGCAATTTGACTCAAAGGCAAAAACTGCTGGACAAAAGAACACCACCCAGAGGCATGATCTAGAGTGGGCAAAATGGACTGGAAATACAGTTCACAGAAAAATGGACAATGTAAAATTCCTGGTTATCAATGTTTTCATATGGTTTTTAATTAGACTCTGATAGCAGATAGCTCATCTGTTACCATTAGATACACTAGAAAATGAGCAGAAAGTATCACTTTAAAACATAAATGTATTGGGCTGGCAATGTCGCTCAAGCAATAGCGCGCTCGCCTGGCATGTGTGTGGCCCGGGTTCGATCCTCAGCACGACATACAAACAAAGATGTTGTGTCCGCCGAAAAACCAAAAAATAAATATTAAAACTCTCTCTCTCTCTCTCTCTCTCTCTCTCTCTCTCTCTCTCTCTCTCTCTCTGTCTCTCTCAAAGAAAAAAAACATAAATGTATGAAACATACCATAAAATTACATCTTTGAGACTGTTCACACATTTGGAAACACGTCTAGAACATAAGAATGTGCAAGGTCCTGGCATAGCTTCCATCAGCTCTCTCTGGAAGCACTGAGCTTGGTGTGTGCAGCGTGCTGGGGTAGGCCCTGGCTGGTGAAGTTGCATTTTCAGCAGGTACAACATTTCCTCTTGGGTTTCATGTTTATCTGGGTGAGCTTGAGGCCTGGGGTTACAACAGAGATAGTCGGGGTATACTTTGTTTTCATCTCCATGATATTATTCACCACATTCCCACACCTATTACTGATAATGAGTAGTTTTCACCAATAGTACAGAATAAAAGACATAGAGACAAAGCTACACATCTGCAGAAATCTATCTGATCCTTGACAAAGGCAACAAAACATTCATGGGAGAAAAGACAGAATTTTTAAACAATGGTTATCCATACGTAGAGAATAAAACAAGACCCTTATCTCTCACCCTGCACAAAAATCAACTCAGAATCAATCAAAGCCCTAAGAATTAGGCCAGAAATTATGCAACTCCTAAAAGAAAACATAGGGTAAATACTTCAATTTTTAGGCCCAATGACTTTCTCAATAGGACCTCTAAAGCTCAGGAAATAATAGAGTTAATAAAAGGAATGGCATTAAACTAAAAAGCTTCTGCACACCAAGTGAAAAAATGAAGAAAGTGAAGAGAGAACCTACAAAATGGGAGAAAATTTGCTAGCTACCCTAGCAGATTTCTGATAGAGGATTAATATCTAGAATATATAAAGAATTCAAAAAACTTAACACCAAAAAATCAAATAACCCAATTAATAAATGGGCAAATGAATCAAAGGGGCATTTCTCAAAAGAAGAAACAAAATGACCAACAAACATGTGAAAAAATGTTCAACATTATTAGCAACTAGGGAAATGCAAATCAACTATACTGAGGATGGAGAATGGGAGGGATGATGGGATATAAAAGAGGGGTCATGATCTGAAATTGAATTCCATGCATGTGTAAGTTCATCAGGATGAATCCAACTACTATGTACAACCATGAAGTTCTAATAAAAAAAGGAAAAAGGAAAATCAAAAAATTTTACCAAGATTTCATTGCACACCAGTCAGAATGGTAGTTATCAAGACAACAAATTATAATAAATGGTAGAGAGGATATAGAGAAAATTAAACAAATTTACACTGTTGGTGTAATTGCAAATTAGTACAAGTAAAGAAATCTGTATGGAGGTGCTCCTCAAAAGACTAGGCATGAAACCACCATATGACCCTGCTATACAACTCTTCATTATGGATGGCAGAATTAAAATCATCTTACTACAGTGATACAAGCATACCCATATTTATAGCAAGACAATACACAACAACTGAGCTATGGAACCAGCCTAGGTAGCCATCAATGGATGAATGGATACATAAAATGTGTTATTTATACAGGATTATTATTTCTTTTTTTGGTACCAGGAATTGAACTCAGAGACACTTAATGCTGAGCAAAATCCCCAGCCATTTATTTTAATATTCTACTAGAGGCAGGGTCTTGCAGAGTTGCTTAGAGCCTGGCTTAATTGCTGAGACTGGGTTTGAAAGTGTGATTCTCCTGCCTCAGCCTCCAAAGTTGCTGGGACTACAGGCATGCACCACCTTGCTCAGCTATATACACAATTTTAATGTACATTTTTCTTTATGCAGCCCTAAAGAAAAAAGAAATAATGTCATTTGCATTAAAATGGATGGAACTAGAGACCATCATTTTAAGTTAACTAAGTCAAGCTCAAAAGGTCAAAAGTCATTTGTTTTATCTTATACACAGAAGCTAGAGAGGAAAAAAGAAAATAAAGGTAGGAGTGGATCTCATGAAAATCAAAGTGAGATCTATAAAGAAAAGACACCAAGGGATAGGAAGTGTGGAGGTATGGGGGAAATGCTGGGGAGTGATATGGGCCAGATGATATTGTTATATTGTGTGCATGTGCAAATAAGTGACAATAAATCCCATCATTATTTACAAATATAATGTACCAATAAAAAATGTGGGAAAAAATAATGTGTGGCCTGCAAATAGTGGCTTAAACATTTAAGTAGGAAAAAATGAGAAAATAATGACATCACAAAGTAGCTACCATTCATCATATACCTGCTCATTTAGTATCTAACACTTTCCCATGAAGCAGGTAACTTCAAGGACTGTTAGCAGTGAGCATACAGAAGTTTATAAGGCTAAGCATTGCCATAGGTACACATCACAGCACTGCAGGCAGAACCACTCAGCATTTGTCTGCTTGGCTTTCTCATCTTCAAACATGGATAAAAAAACATACTTTATAATTATTCCTCAAACATGTTTTCTTTATAAAAGTAAACAAAATTATAAACAATTGATAAGAAACAGAAAGTCACATAAAGTCATAAATTTGGATATAAGTGCTCTCATACACACAAACACTAGAAATAAGACTCTTTTTTAAAGAGAGAGAAAGAGGGAGAGAGAGAGAGAGAGAGTTTTAAAAAAATTTTATTTATTAGTTTTTGGTGGACACAACATCTTTATTTTATTTTTATGTGGTGCTAAGGATCAAACCCAGCGCCCTGCACATGCCAAGTGAGCGTGCTACCGTTGATGTGCTATGTTGAGCCACATCCCCAACCCAAGACTCTTTTTATAAAACACTCTCAAACACACACTGAGCTTTTCTCTTCCTCTCAGCAACCTGAGAGTCTACAGTCCACCACAGATGTGAAGAAGCACATGTGATTCAGCTCATATGAATTTTTGAATCTGCAGTGAATATTCAAGTACAAGCAAGACACCCATGTCTCCCTCAGTCTGCAAAGGCCGCACCAACTGCACCCTGCAGGTGGATACAGCTTGTCACTTAAGGGCACAAAAAGAAATAACTGGAAAGTTAAATCTCCCACCAAGTCCTGCTGTTTAGTGCCTTTTCCTTCTCCAGAGGCACCGACTGCTGCTGGTTCTTCTACATTGTTGAACCCCAATGTAAAAAAAAGACTACCAACTCCATTTTTAAATCAAACTAAAGCAAGCTTCTATTTGAGTACACAAAGAGAGCTGATCAGCAACTTTCTCTCCCAACATGGGCTAGAAATCAGCACCCCACTTTCAGGAAAGAGGTTTTGTGACACAAAAATTTGCAGAGGGGGGGGTGTCTTGGATAACTTACAGCTAACAGGATTTTGATTAGTATGATACAAAAGCAGATAGTTGGTTAGTGATCTACATAGCTCAATATTTCAAGTTAGGAAATAAGTTCAGATCCCAACATCAGAATTTATGAGGCACCACTAAGTTTTCAGAGAGGGTTGTTACCTGGTCAGAAAAAGCCAGGCATGGGTGAGTCCAAGGCATGGGCATGTATTCCAAGCAAATTTAAAACATCAAAATACAGCCAGGGCAAACACAAAATTTTGTATTTACAGAAAACAGAAATGTACTTTTTATACCTTTTGACGAGATGACTTCTGATCTTAGGAAGGAATTAGGCTGGGTTTATCAACATCTGCCTGGGGTCTGCACATACTAAAGCAAAATATGTGTGTGTGTGTGTGTGTGTGTGTGTGTGTGCATGCACAGATGTGTGCCATTGGTGGTGTTTCATCCTTTACCACAAACAGGAGTATACAAGAGATATTTCTCTATAACTTCCTCTTTTGATTTGATAATACAACCTTAATATTACTATCCTTTCTAATAAAGATGGTTTGTTTTTTAACCTCCCTGAAGTATTCCTTAAGGTGGAAATGTCAAAATGTTTCCCCATCCCCCTTCAGTAAGAGCATTTTATTAAACAGCAAAGCTGAACTCTTAACACAATTTTAAATATTTGTAAATTAGGTCATAAAAAGGATGCAAAATGTTTGAGCTGGGCTTCACAGTGCTGACTACATTTCTAAGATAAGGGAGTTACTAACTGGGCTCCATGGTAACAGCTGGCAGGAGGAGGAACTGGAAAGGGAGGAGGAACTGGAGGGTCAATTGAGGAAGTCAAGATTTAAAGCACCTATAGCCCGAATAGCTGTTGCGCTCCCTCCTTATAACCCCGATTGGGATGAGGACAACCCCAGAAGGCGGGGGGGGGGGGGGGTGTTCAGTGGCAGCCTAAGACGGCCCAAATTTTTCCAGTAATTGAAAACCTGGATGCCAATGGACAGCTGGCCAGAGTGCATGTTCCTTTAGCCTTTAAGGATATTAAACAACTAAAGGAGGCAGTTACTAATTACAGACCTCATGCCCCCTTTACATTGACTCTCTTAGAGTCTTTCTCTGTCAATCAGCTGACACCTAGTGACTGGCAACAGCTTTTCAGGGCTGTGTTGTCCGGAGGGGATTTTTTGTTGTGGAAAAGTGAAAATAAAGAGAGGTGTGGAGCTAGCCTGAGTCAATCAGGACTCCAGCTTCCCACGGTGTAACCTTGAAATGTTAACAGGCTCGGGACAATATGCTATCATAAATCAGCAGATTAATTATGATCCTGGGGTCTATGCTCAGATAGCTACAGCAGCCGTTCAGACTTGGAAGGCTCTACCAATTTCAAATGCTGAAGCAAAAATTTCAAAAATTGCTCAAGGACCCTCTGAGCCTTATTCTGACTTCATAGCCCGATTGATGCAGATAGCAGGAAAAATATTCCCTAACTTGGAACAAGCCATGCCGGTCATTAAGCAATTGGCTCTTGAAAATACAAATTCCTATTGCCAAAATGCCATTAAATCTATCAGAACAAAGAGTGTTGATGATATGATTCGAGCTTGTAAGGATATTGATGGAGCTCATATTATTGGACAGGTTCTGGCCGCTGCCCTCAAAACAGGAACAGGGGCCGCCCCGGGCCCTGGAAGCCAAGGTGTACAGGGCAATCCAGGGACGGAATGGTGCCCCAAGGAGTGGGTGACTTTGTCACCTCCCACGGACCAACCCCTTTCTATCTATAGACTCCCCAGGGGAACGCCAGGAAGTGCAGGATGTACAGCTGCAACCGCAGGTCGCAGAGACAGAACAAGCTGCTACCGCAGTAAGATCTTGGCCAGGCGGGGAAAAAATGCAGACAAAATCAAACAAAATGCAATCGGCTAGGAAAACTTGGGGAACTTTTGCCCCCAAAATGCGCAGCGGACTCCATGTTGTTTGCATCACCATGGTAACCATGGGGTGCCTGGCCGGAAGAGCGGCTTCCTGGTCCCACCTCCCACACTTTTGCGGGCTTCCGATTGGTTCTTCCACAGTCACTCAAACAGGACTTCTAGTCCCGCCTTCCAGCCACTAACCTGTACTGCTGTGTTTCAGATTTCTACCAGAGCTGCTCAGAGCCTGTATTTTTAAAAAATGCCTACTTGTAAATGCTAACGAAAGATATCTTTTTCAGACAAAATTTAATTCCACAGGTTTCTATGTTACAGTCCTAAATTTAAGCTAGTTCTAAGTTAAATAACCTGACTTTTCTCTATAGTTGTTGATAGACCCAACCTTTCTTAAAATTGGGCATCTCACCATAAAACCATGAAAAGATAATTTCGGCTTTACTATAAATTACTGCAAATTCTGAACCTACTTGGAATGCCTGCCCGTGCCCTGAACTCACCCAGGTCTGGTTTTCCCTGACCAGATAACAACCCTTTCCTAAAACTTAGTGACGCCTCATAAATTCTGGCCTTCCCTGGCAGGACAATGACCCTCTCTGAGTCTCTAAGATCTCCATAAATTCTGATGCCGGGGCCAGCAAAAATGTAAACTTGTGTTATGCTCCTCAGAGTGTTGTTATCTGTAACCCCCCCTTTGTGTAACTTTTTGGGCTATAAAACGGGGCCACAAAGAAGCCTCGGGGCTGTCTTGTTCCCGCCGTTTTGGGAGGGAAAGGCAGCCCGGCCGGTCGAAATAATAAGCTTGCTTTAATTTGATTTTAATTGGAGTCAGTGGTCTTTTCTTGCTTCCTGGTCTAACAGTTGTGTTACTAAATAATGTTCTATTGATGAGAGATATCAAATATGCTTCTTTATATTTTACTTTTAATTTTGGAGGTTATGAGGATGCATTTGCTTGCCACAGGAACAAGCCGGCAAAGTTCCTGTGATGACCAAAAAATCCTTATTCTCATTGCTAACTATAAAAATAAAAATGTATACTCAAGGATCTTATTTCAGTTACGTCAAGTGACGTCACATAGAAGAGTGCACTCCTAGTTAAAAATAAATTTAAAAGGATCCAAATATTTTAAGACCACGTGGTTACATGAAGTTAATACAATTATAAGTTAAGTTCTTATTCTTAATATATATTTTTTTAGATATTTAGATAACCTATATTTGTTAATCTATAAATTAATTAACACATGCCTAATTGATTAGTTAATATATATTTGCCTAATTGTTTTTCTTCAACAGAAAACCCATAATTTATGTTTTATATTTACATTTATCAGATACTCTGCCTTTTCAGTTACAGATATTTGAGATAAATGTGTTTACTATTAATTTGCTTTTAAGTGAAAATACAATCAAGTAGTTTCTAATTCTCAAGGTTACTGTTTAAACTCATAAGATGATAAATTATTATAATTATTTCTACAAAATATCTAAAGGTTTTAACTATATTTTTATTGATATTTCTTATCAAAGTATAATAATTTGTTTATAGATTCTAAGGTTTTCAGAAATTGTTCCAAAGTATTAAAAAGAAAAAGATGCTTCAACAAAGAAAAAGCACACATGGATCCTAAAAGGAAGAAAGAAATCATCTTTGGGTAAAACAAGGTCTTTATATTCATTTTCCTAAGTAAAAAAAGATTTTTATATTGTTATCTAAACAGATGATGTAAAAAGTTAGAACAATTAAAAAAGAGATTTATATATACTAAACTGACTATAATTAATTTAAGGGTATTTCAGGTTATTTTCCTAATTTAACTATACTAATGTGAGCTAAAATTTTGTCCATATTTTGACATGATAAACACCTATTAAAATGTAAGTTTATTTCTTTAAAGAAAGATCCTTATTGCCTAATAATTCTTACTGTTTAAGATAAAGATTAATTTCTTTAAATAAATTCACATTGTTGATTAAACATTAAGTATATTGAACTACTAACTTAAACCCCTGTATGACCCTTTGAGAGGAGACCCCTCACCCACTCCCCCACCCCCACCCCCCGTGAAAACCTACTCCAGAAGCCTTGAAGGCACTTAGATTGATAGAGACAGCCTTACAAGAAATGCAGGTAATGCTGGTGGACTACTCCCAGTCCTTGTTATTCATTGTTCTGCCGTCAAAACTCACCCCGACTGGAGTCTTTTGGCAGACTGGTCCTATTTATTGGGTTCACTTACCTGCATCCCCCTCCCAGGTCTTGATACCTTTCCATGATCTGGTAATACAATTAGTTTGGAAAGCAAAATATCTAGGAGATGCCTTGTTTGGGAAAAATTTTGATGTTCTCATATTACCATATAATCAAGACATTCTTTCTAAATTAAGACAGGAACATGATCTCTGGTGTCTCTTCTTCTGTAGTTTCATGGGACAGGTTGACAATCACTACCCTAAAAGCAGGCTCCTTGAAATCTAAAAACATGTCCAATAATTTTCCCAAAGATCCTAAAAAGGGATCCTCTCCCGGGGGCACAAACCATCTTCACTGACGAGGCCAAAAATGAGTTTGCTGTCGTTTCAGATGGGACCCAGGTCATCTGCAAGAGAGTGGCCGATTGTTCCACCCAAAAAGCTGAGGTTGCAGCCTTAACATTGGCCTTACAGACCTATAGCTCGGTGCCCCTTAATGTTTTCACAGACAGTGTCTATATCGCCAGGCTCGCCTCCGCGATTGAGACGGCACCTTATATTGGAAAACAACCCACTATCATGGACCAACTACAGACAGTACAGCTTCTTATATGGGCTAGGGCAGATCCCCTCTTCATAGGTAACATTAGAAGTCATTCCGGGCTTCCAGGCCCTCTGGCGGCAGGCAACGCCATGGCAGACGCTGCCACACATGCCACTAACCATGTATATACAATAACTGAGTATGATAAGGCCCTTCAGCTTCATAATAAATTTCACCTAAACGCACAATCCTTGCGCTTCTGCTCAGGATGTTCCCGGGATCAAGCTTTAAAAATTGTCTCCCTATGCCCTACTTGTGCACCTTTTATCCATTCCCCTTCTCTGGGCGTCAACCCAAGGGGCCTTCAGCCAAATGACATCTGGCAAACTGATGTAACTCATATTCCTAGTTTTGGAAAGTTGTCCTTTGTACATGTCAGTATAGACACATTTTCTGGGTTTATCTCTGCTACTTTACATTCAGGAGAAAAGGCTAAAGATGTGATACAGCACTATGTAAAAACCTTTTCCTTTATGGGAACCCCTTGATGCATAGAAACAGATAATGGCTTAGCTTATACTAGTCAAACCTTCCAAAAATTTTGCTTACAGTGGTATATTATACACAAAACAGGAATCCCATATAACCCCCAAGAACAGGCCATTGTAGAACAGGCCCATCAACATCTTAAAACCTATTTTGCAAAAAACAAAAGAGGGGGGGATATACCAGAGTTGTCAGGGACCACATGCACTGTTAAATATAACTCTGTTCACTTTAAATTTTTTGCTCACAGACGTTGAAGGCCATACAGCGGCGCAGCGTCACTTCTCCTCTCCCACCATGCAAAAGGCACAGATAAGGTGGAAGGATCTATCTACAGGAAAGTGGCAACCCCCTGCTCCACTCTTGGCTAGAGTGAGAGGAGCTGTATGTGTCTTCCCTCCAGGGACGGAAAAACCCATTTGGGTCCTGGAACGCTGCACGAGACCGGTGGACGCAGACTCAGGAAGGAGCGACGACCCTGGGATTTCAGGTTCGGCCATTTTCATTTCTCCAAAGGAGTGACAGAATGAGTTTTGCGGGTTGGATCTTCCTTATAACAGTCCTGGTATGCAGGCCTGTGGATGCAGGAATGGGTCCCCCACCAGGTAATATGTACCAGCATCTTTTTGGGACCCCCTGCGAGTGCAGGGGAGGGATTTGGAATCAGGCCCCCAGTAGCTGGATTCAGACTGTCGATTGTGTAACCAAGGTAGCCTACCTCCGGGCTGAAGTTCATCAATAAATTGGGGGATTTCACCACCCTAAGTGGGTATTCGTGAACAAACCAAAGATTAACCCCCCTCGTCCAGAAAAAACCCTCATTAACTGCTCCACAACTTTCACTTATACTTCAGCAGTTCATGTCTCTTGCTATGAGACGGCCTCGATTTGTGTATACAAGGGACGACAGTATTTTGAGGCCAGATTGACTGAGACCCTGTCAGGGGAGGGGGTGGGAGTGACTTTTCACTCACTCCGTTTCTTTTTGGCCAAGGGGGAGTTGAATCTAAACTCCGGTTGGCTGGGTGCCAGGGTGAGGTTGGAAAGTCCTCCTGTTGGCCCACTGCAGCCCCCACAGGGATCTCTGATGGGGGGGGGGTCACGGATTCTGTTAAACATCTTCAAGTTATCAAGCTTTTGAAACCGCAGATTCCTGACCTCATATACCATCCCTTGGTGCTGCCTAAGTCTCAGCTCCCAGATCTGGATGCCAATATGTGGGATATCTTAAAAACCACCCTTTTCTTACTTAACAACTCTTATCCCATGCTTGCTAATGATTGCTGGCTCTGCATGACAACAGGGGCGGTTATGCCCATAGAGGTCCCTATTAATGTCACCATGCATAGTAATGATACTTGCCAGCCCGGACTGCCTTTCAAGGTCCAAACTATGGGCACTTTTACAGAATGTCTCCTGGGTATGATGCAAAACAACACCTATGATGTTGATGTTGGAGTGACTTCCTTTGGAAACTGGTCAATCTCAATAACCAAGAATTATTCCTCACCCACTCCAGCCCTCTGTCCCCCTAATGGCACTGTTTTTATGTGTGGGGAAAATTCTGCCTTTTCTCGACTCCCTGAAAATTGGACAGGTGTCTGTGTTCTCACCCTGCTCCTCCCTGACATAACCATTGTCCCTGGGGATGAGCCCTTACCTATTCCCAGTCTAGACACCCTAGTAAAAAGGCACAGGCGAGCTATACAGGCTTTACCACTACTCGCCACACTGGGGATAACGGCTGCTGTGGGCACAGGCACAGCTGGACTGGGTACAGCGATACATTCTTACTGCCGTCTATCTCAGCAGCTTATAGATGATATGCAGACCCTATCTGGCACTATTGGGGACCTACAAGACCAAATTGACTCTTTGGCAGAAGTAGTCCTTCAGAATAGGTGAGGCCTAGATCTGCTGACCACCAATCAGGGAGGGATTTGCTTAACTTTGGGAGAAAGGTGCTACTTCTATGCCAATAAATCGGGCATAGTTCGCACTAAAATCAAGGAGCTTCAAGAAGACCTAGAGAAAAGGAGAAAAGAATTATTCGAGAACCCTCTTTTGACTGGGATGAATGGGTTCCTGCCCTACCTTCTTCCCCTCCTAGGGCCCTTACTGAGTCTTCTTTTGATTGCAACCTTGGGACCTTGTGTTGCAAATAGGATAACTCAATTCATTAAGGACCAGATTAACATTTTAACCTCCAAGCCAATACAGGTTCACTACCAGCGCCTGAAGATGGATGATTCCGCCCACGAGGTGTACTTACGACCCATCCGCAGATGAGATGTAACTGGACAGGAGCCAATACCCGAGCCCTCCTATGTGCCTGCTTTTGCCCAGGTCCCTAATTGCCCTGCTGACTTGGTGCCGTCATCCCAGACCCTTACGTTCAGAAAGCTCCCTGGTCATAGCTATCCCACTTGCAAAGATGATGACTGGGATCCGCAGTTGTGTCCTGCTGGCCATGACACCCTAACTGAAAAGTGTCCTTTACGTAGGACAAGAGCTGATCTTGTAGTACCCAGTGACGAGCAACTTCCACGCTTGCACTGCAACCTAAGCCAGGGGAATGGGGCCTCCCCAGAGAGGGGTAAGCACTGTAAGGGCAGTGGATGACCTAAGACAGGGGCTACTTGATTCCCTTTGACATGCAAAAAACTAAAGAGGGGGACTTGCTGGTAGCAGGCCTTCCCTGGCCCTCGGGGCCCAGCCCCCAGTTCCTTGTTGTGCAAGTCAAAGTGGCCAGCTCACAGGGTCCTGACGCAGGCTTGCGGTTTCATGTTTATCTGCCTCAGACATATGTGCCTTTTTGGGAACATCTTGGCCTTCTCGGAGCTTCCTGATAAGGGACGGTCACGGTAACCCAAGAGTAGCAGGTGTTATTCCTCCCCTGTTTTGGCTAAATTTCCACTGCAGTTATAGAAAGTATATAAGGGAACAAACTTTGATAGTAAAGCGCACACATGCCTCCTCCTGGATGAAGAACCTTGGTGTCCTGTGTTTTTTTTTTTTTTTTTTTAATTTTTTTAACCTCGACGTCCTTTGCCGGACTTGGTTCCTGAGGCCGGACGCGGCATACTTTAATTATATATTTATAAAAGTAAAGTCACATATCACATCTTACACTAATATATAAGATTATTCCATGATGAAAAGTAGCCCAAATCTAATAACCATAAGTTATGTTAGTAGAACTCTTTTCCTCTGATCTTAATATTATTTCCAGTACAGATTCCCATACCAAATGGAATCTGAAAAATAAATTTTAAAAAACGTTAAAGAATGACTAAACCTCTGCAAAAAATTCTGGGAGAATAAAGCACTAAAATCCTAAGATTAAAATTACCATAGTTTTACATTTATGTTTTAAAATGTGTTCATGATTCTGTTACTAAAAAACTCTCTCAAGGAATTTTGCAAGATTTGATCAACTGGGTAAATGTCCTTGAGACTAAATAGTAATTGATCTCTTAAAATGTGGCTTAAATAAAGTTATTCAAACTTAATGTACTTTTTTTTCTTTTTTTAAATTTTTTAATTTTTTATTAGTTGTTTAAAACATCACAAAGCTCCTTACATATCATATTTCATACATTTGATTCAAGTGGTTTATGAACTCCCATTTTTACCCTGTATACAGATTGCAGAATCACATCGGTTACACATCCACGTTTATACATACTGCCATACTAGTGTCTGTTGTATTTTGCTGCCTTTAATATTTACCTTTTGTCTGACAAAAGTCTGTTCTGCCAGAGAGAACATAAATCTGAAGTGAAAGTATTTGGAGTTGCTTACTTGAACTTACCAGTACTTACTCCAAATGCTTTTCCTGCCCCATTTCTATTTTTTCTAAGATTTTCTATCCTGAACACACACATGATAAGAACTTCTATATTTTCAGGTAACAAGTGGCTTATTTTGTATAAAAGGGATTTTAAACAAATCTTCCCAGTATGAGACCATTTTTATAGTTTTAGTCCATCTTCAATTGCTTAAAGAGAAACCAGCAAAATCCTCTCTCATTATTAAATATCACACAGGACAAGCTCTAGCTAAAAGAGTATCTTATTTTGGTTGAGTTTCAACAATTAGAGTCAGGTCACTCTCATAAGTGATTAACTATTAAAATTACTTTTACAAATGTGAAAACTTTTTTTCCCTTAGGGGAAGGGAAATGGTAGGCACAAGATGGGGGACAGAGAACATAAAGCTGTGCATTCAGTACATGATTTTGGTCAATTTTTCACAACATGGTGGTTATTTTCTTATATATTTTACTAAGCCTATATAATAAAAGACAGTGCTAAACCTATATATGAAAGCAAATTTGATAAAATATTCATCTTCAAGTCTCATAAATATATGCAGTTCTAATTATAAAGTCTTTACAATATATTTGCACATTTTCATACACTAACATAATACACAAACTCATGGAAGTCTCCTATTATTTAGTTAATTTTGCCTAGATCTGCCATTATCTTCATAAATATTCAATGAAGCCACAAAGAAAGGTATTGTAACTTTTGGAATCTATCCAAGTTTTAAAGGAAAAAAAAATCAGCAGAAATTCCATGAAACAGAAGGGAAACCAATATCTTACTTTCTTTTGCTTTTTGTGTCAGTTTAAAAAACACTAGAAGCAGACATGAGGTTTTCCATATATTGTCCAAGAACTTGGTGTTCTGGTTTAGCTTCAGGTTTTATTCTTTAACTGCAACTACTTTTGCAGAGAGATCTTCAAGTGTGTGTTAGAGTTCCAACACTTGATTAATAAAGTCGTGATTTTTTCTTCCAGTTCCACCTGATTTTCAGCATCAACTGCATCCATGTTTTAGTTTCATTATCTTCAAGGTTATCTTCAGTCTTCAGCTATTTTAAACAATGCTGCAATAAATGACCTCTTACAGTGAATACATGCACCACATCCCACGACCTGTGTACCTACCTACCTATCTAACTATCATGTATATGAATGTCTACTTATTCATCTGGACATATGTCTTCCTAGATGGATCAGTATCAATGGAGGGACTAATAGAGGAATATATAAACGATTTTTCTAGTTTTTTTTTAGTTGTATATGGACACAATATCTTTTTTACTTATTGTTTATGTGGTGCTAATGATTGAACCTAGTGCCTTTCACATGCAAGGCTGGTACTATACCACTGAGCTAAAGCCCTAGCACCCAAATGTATTTCCTGAATAAAAAATGTATCATTTAAAAGAGGACTAAAAACAGAAAAGAAGTAAGGGTTAAGAGGTGATTAGAAGCCATGAGTGAGGGAAGAGTGTCCAACCAACTCCTGGACACCAGGTTTGTTCTGGGGCATCAGAAAGCAAAACAGAGGGAAACTCAAAGAAGCCTGAGATGGAAAAGGAAAAAAAAATCAATGTTCAGAAAATATTTGCAATATGTGAGCAAGGAGTCATCTGGATAAATGTGTGGAGAACACCATGCTAGAACTCACATCAGAACTGTGCTTTTGAGCCCCTGCTGTGGACACCAGGTGTTAATGATGCATCAATGCAGGTTCATCAGTGTAACAAAGGCACCTCTGTGGATGATGGGGTCTTGAATGGCATGGGAAAACTTCTACCCTGCTCCCCACTTCTTCTGGAAAATTAAAGCTGCTCTAAAAACTTAAATCATAAAAATAATCCCAGTATCTGCCTCCATGAAACTTTGAGTTCCACAGAAAAGGCAAATAGTAAATAACTTTGTCAAGAAAGACTATGTATTGAAATTAGAGCCTCAAAAATTCTGTAAGATTCTGTAAGAAAGGTCAAGAAGTGGTGGTAAAATCCCTACCAAATAAGTGACATAAGTGGAAACAGTGTAAGCATAGAAGTAGCTGTTTGAACATTAGGCAGAGAACTTTCTACTGAAGGGAAAGAGAACAGACATGGCGGCAAAAAGTGAACTCACTGGAGGAGGCAAGGTGGCTGGAAGACAGGGAACAAGGGAGAATAATGCACAGAGATAGAACAGCCTGTAGCTCCTGTGACAATATGGCATTCAAGAGCAATGAGAAACCACTGAAGGGCTTTAAGCAAACTGTGTGGGGGCACATATGTGCATGTGTAAATGTGTGGTTCCATGTGCAGAATGTAGAAAGAGGGTGGAAGAACCAGTTAGGAGACTGTGCGTAGTTTGGGTGACAGTTGGTGAAAGCCTGCATGGGGGTAGTGGGGAAAGGGGTACAGATTGGAGCTATACTTGGAGGGACCAACAATGGGCTGGACAGTGTTAAGACAAAAGGAGGTGGCCAGAATAACTCAGGGCTCCTGGCTGTGTAGCCAGATAAGTGGCCCAGGAGCTCAGTTGATAAAGAGCCTTCAGGTGACCCCTCTTCATCCAAAGAGAAAATCACTTTCTGGCATGGGGGAGATCTAGTTTTGAATTAATTTTCAAGTCTGCTCTCCAGAGTGAGCACCAAATACAGAAAAATGAAATCTGAAGCCAGAGCCACCTGTAAATCAGCCACTAGGGGGCAGGCTTGTTCCAGTGTGTCCCATCTCCCCCAAGCAAATTTCCACTGCTGGGTTTTAGAGCCAGATTTCATTGTGCCCAGTAGAGGGAATGGTCAGCTCATGGGTGGACTCTGCCTCAGGTCTGGGTTGTCCACTTGCCCTTAGCTGGTTTATTTTTCTTTCCCTTCTTCTCTTCCTCCTCCTCCTTATTGTCTTTTTGCCACACTTTCTCCTCCCCCTTCTTCATCTCCTTCTTTCTTCATACTGGGCATTGAACTCAGGGGTGCTTAAGCACTGAGCCACATCCCCAGCTCTTTTTATTTTTTATTGAGGCACGTTCTCACTAAGCTGCTTAGGGCCATGGTAACTCGCTGAGTCTGGCTTTGAACTCACTATCCTTCTGCCACAGCCTCTCAAGCCACTGGGATTATAAACACTTGCCACCACTTTTGGCTCCCAGCCATATTTTATTTTGAGACAGGATCTCACTAAGTTTTCCAGACTAGCCTCAACCTCATGATCCTCCTGCTCAGCCTCTTGAATAGCTGGATTATAGACAGGTACCACCATGCTCAGTTTAAATGGAAGCAATGCTAAAAGCCACATATAGTATTTGAAAGCATTTGGAAATAAGAGATGGAAAATGCTAATTCTGAGATGAGGCTCAATTGTCATGTGTACATTGTCATGTGTGCCACTGTGGAGTGAAATCCAGGAAAAGAAATAGATCAGAAGAGTCCAGCCTATTAAAAATATTGTGTAGTACCAGGTTTGGTGACCTGCCCCTGTAATCCCAGCTACTTGGATAGTTCAAGATGCCCTCTTCCTAGCACCTCCCTCAGCCCTGTTTTGTCAGAGTTTGACATGGAGTGGTGTCGTTTTGATGGAAAAGTTTCACCATTAGCTACACCTGTAAGTGCACAGGAGTTCATGGCTGATAGACATCCTCAGCAAGGACACAACCAGAGATGGTTTCCTTGAGTTGTCTGAAACTGATGGCAACAGTTTGGAGTGCTTGTGGTTGTAGGAAAGTGTTTAAAACAGGTTGTTTTTAAAGAGATGTTTCAGAGAAAATGAGATTAGAGAAGAGAAACCTAGGAGGAGAGGATTAGGGAAAGGAAGTTCAGGGAGAAGTTTTTTGAGGAAAAATTGTAAGTTTCAAAGCCACAAGGGATATAGTGAGAAACTGATGTGACTCCATTTTTGAGAAACCAGCCTCTACCTCAGAGCAAAGCCTGTCCAAGGAAGGGGGCATGACCCTTGTCCTTGGAAAAAACCACAGAGCACTCCTAGGCACATACCCACCCTGCTGAGTTGTTTATCTACAAATAACAAGAGAGATCTGAGGCACCAGGTGTCTCTGATTCAGTTAGGCTAGGTGAGGACCCCTAGCAACCCCCTAGCAACCACCAATCAGCATGAGACAGAAAAAATACCTGGGATGCCAGATGACCCTCCCAATAGTTTATGGTGGTTGATAACATGTTTGGAAACCATGTAGTTCAGCACATACGCCCCTCATGGCTTAAACCAATCAGTTCAAAGGAATTTGTTTTTGGAAAAGAATCTTTAAGGACATCAATTTTCCATACCTGTGCATACCAATTAAAGAATGCATTTGATTGTTTTCATGTGGGTTCTGGTTCTTTCTTTTCAAGTACTCCCCACAGATAGACAATTTTCTTCAAATTAAAACTCCACCCTGGTGTCACATCAATATTGGATTTATTTATTCACTTATTTGTTCACATACTTTTGTGGTTCTGGGGATGGAACCCAGGTCCTTCCACATGCTAGGCAAGTGCTCTACCACTGAGCTATGTCCACAGGCCCTCAGTTAATTTTTATGAAGTTCACTCATTTCTGTAGAAAAGCATGGGTTCTGGGTTCCTAGATTGTACAGGGGAAATTGGCCAATGTTCCAGAAGGGGATCTAGATTCTTTTGATGCAGATGCACAAAGGAATGTGCATCTTTGAGTAGCACTCCAGGGAGTGGAACCCAGTCCCCTTCAGACCCGGCCATCCTTAAACACTCGGCCCTGTTTATCATGACATCCTACAGTCATATGCTCTCTCACAACACACATGAACCTAGAGTCAAAAGATGAGGAATTCAAAGAGCAGTCTGGGTGCTTTATCCCCAGAGGTGTGTAGGGACACATGGACCTCGAAGTCCTTATACAATTCAAGGAGTCTGGACACACCAGAATATATTCAAGTCCCTTTTTGGTCATGAAGATCCTTAAAAGAACAAATGATGACAAATCTCGTACTGCAGATCGTCCTTGCCTTTATTTGATCCTAAATCCAGCAGCAACGCAGAATGAATGCTGTTGAACTTTCCACCTGCCCCACGTGCAATCTAGACTTAGAGCCCAAGGAAAGCAAGTGTCATAAACAGTGGTGAAGCACAAAGATTGCTGTGTGGGGGCCAGATGGGCTGGCTGTGCTTGGCTGGGACTCTGCCACCTGTTCCTAGAGGGAGCTGCAGTCTGCTTATACATCAAATTGGGTTCCCATTCACTATGTGTGGAGAAGCCTTCAGGTTCGAATTAAAACACACACACAGGCAGCTTTAGGGAACCTCAAATAAAAATTGGGTGACTTTCTTCACCTCATATGGGAAGCTAAAGCTAAGGTCATTGCACAACCCCACCAGCGTGAGTCCTCAGCAGGAGCTATCACTTAGGGGATCATGGTCTCAGACCAGGCACCAAGTCAGGGTCATGTATTTCCCCAGAGCTACCCTATCCTTACTCATCCTCTCACCATCTGCTGATTAAAAGAGGCCATATTTTGTCCTTGGGTAGGGAGAGACTGGAAGTGTTTGAGGAAGATCCGTCAGTCA
This sequence comes from Urocitellus parryii, assembly GCF_045843805.1. NCBI lineage: Eukaryota > Metazoa > Chordata > Mammalia > Rodentia > Sciuridae > Urocitellus > Urocitellus parryii. Next base: position 129,940,231 of record NC_135538.1, on the reverse strand, counting down.
TGAGCAGCCCCCACCTCACCAGAGGTTGTAATTTATTCAGTTTGAGTTAGAAATGTTTGCAAGTGTCATCTTTGTACATGATTCTACTATTTTGCTAAAAGGTAATCTGGATACCTTTATTGGTATACATTGCTGGTTTAATTGAGTAAAGACTACCTAGCAGGATGGCAGGCAAGGTTTGGTGAGGCCCAGAGGCTTTGGCCTGTTACCAGTGCAGCCAAAGCCCAGGACCCTAGACTTCTGGGTCTACACAGAGACCCACAAGGAGGGGCCAGTGCTGAGTGTCTGGCACTGAAGTCCCCTGAGGAATGGTTTTCTTCCAATTTCACTGAGCACTTAGAATGTTCCAGGCCTGCTGTGGGCACCTGTATGCCTTAAACCACAGAGTAGCCGCCACATATAATGACCAAATTTCAGTTCGATACCTTGAGTTCCCGGGGCTGAACCTCATTGAACACCAAGAACCCAGGGCCATCTTTCTCCATAAGTACCTGGAGAATCCCAAGGTTTAAATTAGAAATCCAGGTAAATCCATCACAGAGGACATAAGAAGACTAACCTTGAGATTCTGTTCATTTTGACTATTGATTTATGGACCATCCATGAAACAAAATAGCTTCTTCATATGTGCATGAAGCCTAAATCCCATTCTAGAAATCCAGGTCCCTAGTTATGACCCTATTAAGACACATATGGCTGTATACAGAGGGTCTTATCTTCAAGGGGTCCCTTCCAATGTGTCCCCCTGCTTCAGTTTCCTTTCCCAATCCACATTTCAAGCAGTGTCTGAAATGCTGGGCTCTGAGTTTCCTTCACAATCATACTGCATTCTGGTTATACCTCTAATTGCCTAGAAGACAGCTTTTTATACACACCCAACTAGGCAGCTGTTGGACAGGAACAGTGAATGAGGCCCTGGTTGTAGAGGAACATGCTGCCACATTGAGGACATGAGACAGTACAGAACACAAGGACATTTGGCTGCCTAAAGTCCTTCAGTATTGCTGTGAGCTCAGCACAGAGTTGAGAACATCTCCCTGGGTGGATGGCATCCTGGGCATCATAGCTCTCCAGAGGGGCAGGGAATAGCTCTATGCTCAACTGGCTCAGCCTGGCAGTGTGAAGAAGCAGGTCCCTCAGGACTGGGAGGACAGTAGTGGCTCAGGGCAGGCAGGATGGCTTGGAGCTGGGAGTCTGTCATCTCACAGGCTTCCAAGTCCAGGCTCTTCAGGGTGGCTGCAATAGTCTCCAGAAAAATTTGGAGGGGCACCGGACTGAAATTTGTCAGTTTGATGCCCCTTAGATCCAGGCTTCTGAGCTGGCTGGTAATCTGAGAGCGGGCAATTGGTTATTGAGAAGGCCTCCAAGTGGGGGTCTTCAGGTGCCTAAGGAGAAACTGGCAGTGATTTCTAAGGGAGAAAATGAATTGGCCTAAACCCAATGTCTCCATGGCCATGTGAACATGGTTGACATTTTGCAGAATCTGCCCATTCAGGTCACTGCATTTCAGTCTGAGCCTTTTACCAACAATTTTGTGACCAGGTGGATCCACGATCTCTAAGAACCCCATCCTCAATAACAAGCAGAAAGCCACATCTCTGGTCAGAGGAGGTCAAGGGGAGTCATGTACAAAGGACAAACCAGGCATGATGTGACAAACCTACTGGGGTTAACGCCCGCAGGATTCACACCCTGCACCCTTAGCAAGGCCTCCATCCCTGCTCCTAATCCTGGACTGCAGAATCACTACCTGGAGCTCAGAACAACCTTCCTTACATGGGCATTAGAGGTGGGTCTCTGTGCTACCAGCTGGAGAGCACAGAGCTTCCCTGTTGGGGGTACAGGTGTAGGGACTTCCTCTCCTTCACTGCCCTCTCCTCTACCCTGCTTTGCACCTCTGTTGCTAGATAGGCCTCCCAGAAAAGGATCCTCACCCACACTCACTAGCTCCTGTTCTCCCCAGCTGGCTTCTAAGCAGAGTTATGCTTCCCAGACCATGGGCCCTGGTTTAGCCCTTTGCTCTAACACAGGTTAGAAGATTGAGCTTCAGGATACAATAGGAATAGATGATGGGGTATTTACCTTCCAGTGTCTTGTTCACCATGAGAGTGTCAGTGGCTGGCACACAGTAGGTGCCCTTTCATATTTACTGATACTGGTCTGCAGAGGATGCTCACCCCCCTTACTCACCTCAGCACCTGCTCCAGGTGGCCCTTGAGGAGGAGGACAGCATCCACACAGAACTTCCGCAGGTAGTCCAACCTGAGGAACTCTGTGGTGATCTGGACGAGCAGCCTCTCCTGCTCCTCTGGGGAGGTGTGGGTAGGCATGCGGACCTGAGAGACAAGCAGCTTCCTTAGGTTCCTCATCTGGCCCAAGAAAGGAGCACAAGCAGCCAAGGTTGAGGTTGCCCAGGTGCAGTGCACTTTCTTCTGGACAGAGTCCAGCTGCAACAGTCTCAGGACCTTCCTGGTGTGGCCGGTGGGTTTCTCAAGGATCTTCAGCCTAGTGCAACACAGGTGCAGCCTGTCCCTTCTCTGTGTGACCCACAGGAACAAGTGAGTCAGGAATTCATCCAGAGGCCTTTTTGTGAGGTTCAAGTTTATGAAAACCTTCAAGAGTGGCTTAGCTGCCATTGCTGGACCATGTTTCAGCATTTGATTCTTCTTCATGGCATCTGGTGAGCAGGCATCGACCATGGCTCCTGACCACATCCTCCAGAAGTTGTGGCGAACATTCTGCTATCCAGCACCTGCAGTTTCCACCTCCCGTAGGGAGGACAGCAGAGTCTCAGCCCTGAGGCCCCCTCCTTCACCTCTCAGCCTCTGCCCCCTGCCCCACCTTTATATTCTGTCTTGCTTTTCTCCACCCACTTCCCTCCAATACAGGCTGCTGACCTGACCTGTAGCAGCTGAGCGAGGGGCAGATTCAGCCCTCTTCAGTGGTCACCGCAGCTGTCACAAGCACCCTTCACATCTGGGACATGTTCCCAGATGGGGCTCAGAATGGGCAAGGTCTCTCCAAAACATCTATGGTGGCACTCTTCAGCACCCAGTCTCCCCACCCACAGCCATCACTTCCCTGGTCCCCAGGGCACTTCCAGGCCACCTGGGTCCCCCTCACCTGGGGTGATCCTGCTGGGCAAGCAGCATGTCCAGCCTATCCAATGCCACTCGGAGCATCTCCAGCTGTGGCTTCCTCATCAGGGCCCCCAGGGGCAGGCACATGAAGGGCCAGGCCTGCACCATTTTCTTCAGGACCTCAGTGTGTCCCCTGCTGAAGGCCTCCACAAAGAGTGGTGGGAAGAGCTCTATGGGCAGGTCCTCCAGATCCAGGACTGCCCTGGACTTGTCGCTCAGCAGGCTGCGCCCTGCCAGCTCCAGCAGTGTGGGTGGGGACTGGATGCTTATCCTGGGGAGTCTGAAAGAAGAAGGAACCTGAAAAATGGTCCAGGGAAAAAAGCCACTATCTCATACATGTGCAGCCACTGGGAAGGGGGTACTGGGGAGTCTAAGAGCTCAGATCACCTGTAATGGGGGAAAGCCTTTGATTATTATTTTGTCTTTATAAAATGGGAAGTGGAGTGTCATGTGACCTAATGCAGTAGGCTCCTCAGTTTCAACCACTACCAAGGCTGGTAAAGGACTAGCCCTCAAATGGATGATGTTACTTATAATTTAAAAAAATTAAATATACAATTATAAAGCATGTATCCATATTATAAAAATTGGAAATTACAGCAGAGTCACAAGGATATCTGTTACCCATGTAAGATTCTGCCATATATGGGGAGTTGAAGAGACAAAATGAATTAGAACAGAATCTGTGAATTGTTACATAATATGGTTTTAAGGCTTTTGTTTAATATGTTTAAACAAATTATAAAATTACAAAACACATAGGCCATAAAGTATCATGTTTTGGAGGTATAGTATTAGGGATTGAATTCAGGGCATTCAACCACTGAGCCATTTCTTCAACCCTATTTTGCATGTAGTTGGAGACAGGGTCTCACTGAGTTGTTTAGCACCTGATGTTGATGTGGCTGGCTTTGAACACTAATCCTCCTGCTTCCTCAACCTCCTAAATTGCTGGGATTATAGGCATGTGCTACCAAGCACAGCAAAAAGTATAATTTTAAGGATGCACAATGTAAATATTTTTATTATCACAAAATAGAATTCCAGGGCTGGGGATATGGCTCAAGCAGTAGTGCACTCGCCTGGCATGCTTGGGGCACTAGGTTCGAACCTCAACACCACATAAAAAAAAATAAATAAAGATGTCATGTCTACCTAAATCTAAAAATTAAATATTAAATACAAATAAATAAATAAATCTTCCTTAAAAAATGAAAATAGAATTCTAATCAATTAGATTGAAATAGGATTGCAATCTACTTCAGTAATTTTAAAGTGGGTGGGGCTGGAGCTCAGTGGAAGAGCAGTTGCCTAGGATGTGTGAAGCACTGGGTTTGATCCTCAGCAGCACATAAAAATTAATAAATGGTGGTCTGGGGATTAGGTCAGTTGGTATATTCTTGCCTCATATGCACAAGGCCCTGGTTTCAATCACCAGCACTGCCAAATAAATAGATAGAAAAAAGAATGCAGTCCATGTAATCTTATTTATTTATTTTTTTAAATGCGGGACATGCGTGCACAAGCCTATAATCTCAGGGGCTCTGGAGATTGAGACAGGAGGATCATGCATGCAAAGCCAGCCTCAGCAAGAGCGGTGCTAAGCAATTTAGTGAGATCCTGTCTCTAAATAAAATACGTAATAGGGCTGGGGTGTGGCTCAGTGATTGAGTGTCCCTGAGTTCAATCCCTGGAACAAAAAAAAAAAAAAAAAAAAGAAAGAATGAAAATTGAAAGAGACATAAACTAAAGTGGAAATCTTAATGATCAGGATAAACGTAAAACCACACTGAGAGGCAAACCCTAAGTCCTAAATTGAGAAAAAAACAGAAAATTGTTCCTGAATCCGCACAGGTGAGGAGTTGATGTGGTGGTGCTCAGCGAGGTGTGGGACTTACGGGATCTGTCCAGGTGGGGTGATCGGGGTGATCGGAGCCTCAGCATGTGATGATGGTTCTCCTTTGGCTCCAGGATTCTTGTGTTTCTCCTCTGGCTCCACAGAAACTTTTATGGACCTCCCAGACCACCCCGTACCTCCACCTTTTGACTAGTATCCAATCAGAAAGCAGTATCTAATCACATTCCCCAATCTCCACCCACATAATCCTGATGGGATTTTCTTTCTCCAGATTAATTGATTGTATCCCATGTTTTTTCAGGAGGTCAGAATCAGGGAGAGTGAGGGCCAGAAAAGCCTCCGTCCATGCACTCCACATGGTGGACTGAATTTTGCCCATATGTGACTCTACTGTTCCTGCCTGGAAGACAGAAAAGCACTGAATCCCTACAGTAAGAAAAAACAAACCCCCCCCCCCAAATATCATTGTGATATCTTTGCCATATCCAAAATATTTTTTAAAAAAATATTTCCTAAAGATTCCATAGTAAAAACAGCTTTTTGAAGATACTAGCGTCATCCACGAAGAAAACAGATGGAAACCAGCTGTCCAAAAGTCACATAGGTGTGACATTACCCTGCAGTAGATCAGGGCCACTCAGGAGGAAGAATGGACACTAAGGGTGAAATCAGTCTTCTAGACTTGGGGCAAGACTTGTCCTGTTTGTCTGTTTGAACTGGGGATTGAACCAATTGGTGCTCTACCACTGAACCACATTCTAGCCCTTCTCTCTCTCTCTCTTTTTTTTTTGTATTTTAAGACAGGGTCTCACAAAATTGCTTAGGTCCTCACTAAGTTTCTGAGGCTGGCCTCAAACTTCCCATCCTCCTGCCTCAGTCTCCAGAGTCACTGGGATCACAGGCATGGGCCACCATGCCCCACCAGAAGGAAAAATTGAAATCCACAGAGGGTGGAAACTATGGGCAACTTGGAATGTTGGACAGAAAGATACAGGTTTGGATACCAGGTGTCCCTGACTTCAGGACAGCCACCACCTGAGAGCCTTCCTTCAGAATCAGGGACCCCCCAGGGCACATCTCCCAGGGAAACTTGGCCCCAGGCAGTTTCCAGGGCCCTTTGGGCTGTGAGAAGTACACAGACAGAGGAAAATATGAAGAGTCTGAAAAACATAATTCAGGAATTGAGGACAGAGAGACAGAAAGAGAGGGAGTGCTTGGATGATGAGCCATGTGAGGGGAGGACTTACAGGGAAAATGTAGAAGGAATGGTTTGATTGGCGGCAATTACAGATTGCATTTCTGCTTTGTTGTTCTGTCTTTGTGTTAGTTTTTTCATGCTGTCACTACAACCCCAACCCCAACAACTACAGAGGAGGAAAAGTTTATTTGGGGACTCATGGTTTTAGCGGTCTCAGTCCAGAGACTGCAGTCTATTGCTTGTGGCCTCACCTCCAAGGTGAGGCTGAACATCATGGTGGAAGAGTGTGGCAGAAGGAAGTGGCTCACATCATTATAAAGCAGAGAGAGAGAGAGAGAGAGAGAGAGAGAGAGAGAGAGAGAGAGAGAGAGAGAGAGAGATGGCCACTTGCCAGATACAAAATATAAACCCATATTCACAAACCCCAATGATCAGCTTCCTCCAGCCACACTCTGCCCACCCCCACTTATCACTAATCCCATCAGGGATTGATTCACTGAGTAGGTTAAGGCTATAAACCAATCATTTCTCCTCAAAAACATTGTCACATGTGAGCTGTTGGGAGACACATCATCTAAACCATTAAGGTCTTTTGGGGTCTCTTGTTGGAAAATATTCCTGCTCATATCACATAATTGTATGTTGGTTGGATATTTACAATTGGCTGAGGTTATCTTTGGTTTCTGTTTCACATAATGACTTACCACAAATGACCCACATTTCATCTCCTATGTGTGTAGTGAAGTAGGGCTAAGGCTGTTTCAGAGACCTCATTGCTTTTTAGGCTCCACAACTTTTGCGGTCTAGTCTCTGACTGAATTCTAAATTTCTCTGCCATTTGTCTGTGTGTCACCAGCTGAAAGGGTGACTTCACTCCACAGCCCTGCCTTTTCTTACCACCCTTGACTTGGTGCAGGAGGCAGATAGATGTTACTGTCAACCTAAGTCACAAAAGACAGTGCCTCTCCAAAGAACAAGTGCAGTCAGACATAATAGGGAAGGAATGCAGGACACCCAAAAAAAGATGAGTCAGAGCCCCATCCAGGAGGCAAAGGGAGACAGGGTGTCAAAGGCAGCTTTGAATCAATTATCACTGACTCCACAGATTCAGTACCAAGGGTGGCCTCAGTTCAAGGACAACAGGCAGCGACTGGCCAGGTGTCCTCCTAGAAAACATGGGGGTACAGGTTTGGGTAGGTTTTATGCACAGCTGAGGTTGTGGCTGACAGGTTTGTGATAGTTGTTGCACGAGGCAGTGCTGCCCACCAACCTTCTCCTTGCAGCACCCTCGCTCCCCCTCATCAGGATTTGATACATGTTACTCCCTGTTGATTTGGACACCACTTATGTTTCCCTCTTGTGATGAAGATCTTTTCTCCTGAAGCATCTTGAGTCATCCATTCTTTGGTTAGTGTTTGATTGTCTCTCAGTGCCATGATGAACTTGTCCTGGTTGGTTCAGTCCACACTGAGGGGAATTAATGGATGACTAGGGATCAATATAGAGACCCATTGAGCCACATTTGAACAACAGGTGGGTTTTGAGGGAGTGGCTCTCAGTCTCCCTCTACCTGGAAGTCACTTTAAAATCAATTTTGTCTGTTCAATAGGCATTGGCTCTCTCATCTCCAGGCTCCAGACCTCTGATTTTCTGTTGGGAGTTAGACTTTTGCAGAAAGTTTATAGTTTAGGTGTTCAGTTAAAAAGAATATTTAGGTGGTGATTTTATTTAGTTTTAATTTTCTCTAGCAGTGGGGATTAAACCTAGGGAGGGTTTAACACTCAGCTACATCCCCAGCCCATTTATTTATTTATTTATTTATTTATTTATTTATTCATTCATTTATTTATTTATTTATTGAGACAGGTTCTCACTGAATTGCTCAGATTGGGGTCAAATTTGAGATCCTCATGCCTTAGCATCCTAAGTACATGGGATTACAAGTGTGTACCACCACACATTATTTTGAATTAAAACTTAAAAAGGTAGAGCATTTGCCTAGCATTCAGAAGAACCTGGATTTTCACCCTTGCATGAAAAGTATAAATAAATATATGGATAAATATATAAGCAAACAAAAAAAATCAGAAACCTGTGTTCAAGTACACTAGTACTTGAGTTCAAAGCCAGCCTCAGCAAAGGCGAGGCACTAAGCAACTCAGTGAGACCCTGTCTCTAAATAAAATACAAAGTAGGGCTGGGGACGTGGCTCAGTGGTCAAGTGCCCCTGAGTTCAATTCCTAGGATCAATCAATCAATAAATAATAAAAGGTTACTCCCCACAGCTCTAGGACTGAGCATTGAACCAGGGGCACTCTACCACTAAGCCACCTGCCCAGTCCATTTTGTTTTATTTTGAAACAGGCTTGCCAAATTGCCAATTCTGGCATGAATCTTGCCATCCTCCTGCCTCAGCCTTCTGAGAAGGTGGAATTACATGCATGGCTCATCTCACCTGGCTTAAAATGTACCTGTTAGAGTGCAGCTATTTGGCAATTGTTCATCTGGAACATTCCACATGAAAGCTATCACCCTTTTGAATTATCTTTGGTATCATTTGTCCACCAATTTCCAAATGTGCTTAAGAATGAACCATAATAATCTCAGTTGGAGTGCAGAAGAAAGGCTCTCCTGGCATTCCTTGGAGTTTGCAGGTCCCATTCTGTGTTTTATTAATCTCTTGGGAGCCAAGATAAAATCTTATGATCTTGTTTGGAAAGTCTGGGGTTTGGAAGCAGTGTGTGTGTGTGTGTGTGTGTGTGTGTGTGTGTGTGTGTGTGTGTGTGTGTTTATGTGGTTTTGGCAGAGTCCTCTTGAAAGTTCCTTTGATCAAAATATCAAGCTTAAGGACCTTCTCTTGCATGGTCCCCTGCCTCCACTTTTGTCAGGTTTTGGTACAAATAAATTCATTTTGTTTCTGCAGAGTTTTACAGTAGCATCATTAGCAGGTAAACTGTGGTCATGGAATATCCTCAGCCATTACATGGTCACCGTTGGCTCCCTTCAGTTGTCTGAATTTGATGGCAATCATTTGGCATGCATGTGGCTGCTGGATCATGTATGTGTGTGTGTGTGTGTGTGTGTGTGTGTGTGTGTGTGTGTAGTACTGGAGATTGAACCTGGGAAAATTTACTACTGAGAAATACCCCCAGCCTTTTTTTTTTTTTTTTTAATTTTGAGGCAGGGTCTCTCTAGGTTGTCCAGACTGGCTTGAAACCTTCAAATCTCCGGTCTCAGCCTCCATGTTGCTGGGATTATAGGTGTGCACCATGGTACATGGCCATAGAGCATTTAACACCTTTGAGAGATTGCATTGCACCAGGGAGCAAGCACCATACCTATGAGGAGAATAATAGCCTCGGACTGCAAAATTTCTCTGGATGAAGATTCCCAGGAACCAAGATTTATCCAACTGAATAAGTCAATGGTGGAGCATGTTCTCATCTCATGAAAAGAACCCCTTTATTCTTTAAAAACTTTTAGGTTTTTATCAGAAACATCACTTTTCACTAATTAGGGCACAAACTCCTTCCTGATGAACGGCAGGACAAAGAGATCACTTCCTCTCTGGAGTCTGCCTGAGGCCAAATCCCTCTCAGACTGCACTGCTAGTAGGCAATTCAAAGGGTTCAAACTGTTTGTAACAGTTGCTAAAATATTATTAAGTGAATTTTCCAATTTAGAGATTCCTACCTGAGGTAAAATTTCTCCTACAAAAGAATCCCTTCAGATGATTGGTACTGTAGTTCATTTTCTGTTACTGTAATGAAATACCTGAGACAGGCTTTGATTTTTTAAAAGAGATTTATTTAGCTAACAGTTCTGAAAGATACAAAACCAAAATCTGGAATCCCCCTTGGTATGGCCTGTGGGAGGAAGCCAAAGAACAACCCAGGACTCAGCGTCAGGCTTGTAAACAACTCTCAGAAGGATGGACTCAGCATCCCAGGAGAACCATTCCTTTCTAAGAACACACAAAGCTTCCAATACCTGAAGCTTTGAGGGATAAATTGCACCAAAACATAGCATAGGGATAGAGCTAGACATGATCACAGCCATCTCAGTCATTATGGCCAGTTTGCCCATCAGTTGATCCCAAGCCCTAGAGGCCAACAAAGTTGTTAACAATCACCGAAACATGTTGTCCAAGTCACTGATCCCCAGACCTTTATTTCTCTTTCGACATCTATCTTTTGCTGGGGATTTACCTCCCATCATTTTTTATTTTGTATTTTAAGCCAGGATCTCCCTGGGTTGCTGAGGGTCTTTATAAGTTCCCAGGCTGGCCTTGAACTTGCCATTCTCGTGCCTCAGCCTCCCCAGCTTCTGGGATTACAGGCATGCCCTCACCAGGCCTGGCCTGGCCTGTTTCTTAATATCCACTGACGTGTCAGACACAGTATAGTTTTTGAGAATGTCCTGGTACTGCCCCGGTGGAATTCCACTGTCTTGCTGCTGCTTGAGATACTTTTGCCTTAATTCCCCAATAAGGGTTTTAAACTGTTTCTGGCATTAGGGAAGAAAAATGGAATTTATCATTCTTGGGGGTTCATTGTCCATGCAAACAAAACAAAAGAAAAACAAACAACATATATATGTTTACTAGATAAAAACCACAGAGATCCAGGTTTCCACTCCTGTAATTGCAGCAACTCAGGAGGCTGAAGCAAAATGATTGTGCTCTTGAGGCCAGCCTGGGCAGCTTAGCAAGACTGTGTCTCAACATAAAAAATGAAAAGAACTGGGCATGGAGCTCAGTGGTAGAGCACTCACCTAGTCATCCTGGGTTCCATCCCCTGTACTGAGACAGGAAGGAAGGAAGGAAAGAAAGATAGACCTGAGTGAACACTAGGAGTGAATGGTGGGCTCTTAGGGACACGAGAGATAGAAACAGGGCCAAAGGCATCTGTCCCTGTCTCCATGGTGGATGTCACCTGGAGCCTTTTGAGTTCTTCCCAAAGTGGGATATTTCCCAGGCTGCATCAACCCTAATCAGTTTCTATGTCTCTTGAGCCCATAAGGGAATTCTCTGTAGCATAATCAAAGGAGAGAGTTTTAGTAACAGACAATCAGGAATTGGGGAGCATCAGAGTTAAAAAGTTGAGCATGTTCATGCAACCTGTCAGACACAAGTGCCTATGGGAAAATGCAAAAGGGATCTTTGTTGGTGTGTGTTGGTGTTGCAGCTCCAGGGTTTGAATCCAGGGTGCTGTCCACCGAGCTCCACCCCTAGCCCTTTTTAGTTATTATTATTTTTAGCTTCAGTGCAATTTTATTCTAATTCTTTGAAAATTGATAAACCATATCATATTGTAAAACTCAAATCACCAAAACATTCTTTCCCGTTCCCCATATCTCCACTCTCTTCAGTCATCTCAGTAAATGACAGTCTCTATAATGAACCTCAAGTAACTAGAACTTTTTTATTTCATTATCTATCTATCTATCTATTTATCTATCTATTCTAATTAGGCATATATGACGGCAGAATGCATTTTGATTCACTGTACACAATTTCAGCACAACTTTTCCTTTCTCTGGTGGTACACGATGTAGCATCACACCATATGTGCAGTCACACATGACACATCCCTTTATTAAATTTGAGATAGGTCTTGCTATCTTACACAGGCTGGCCTGGAGCTTGTCATCCTCCTGCCTCAGCCTCATGAGTGGCTGTGATTATACCCAGAGAGTCCTTTTTGTTTGTTTTTGTTGGTTTGGGCTGTGCCTTTTTCTTAAGTGTTTAGCAGAAATCACCCATATTTGTTTCACTTATGTTTGCAGTCGAAACAGGCTTAGGATTATTTTTAAGACCTAGATGGTGGTTTTAGCTGAGGAATATTTGAATCCCAGCCTTCAAATTTGACTTGTCTATCTTTTTCTTGCTTTGAGGCATCTCTTAAGGCAGCTTAGCAAGAGGGTTGAAATGGCAAGGTGTCACTCTCAGTTGCCACCCTTGACTTGGTGCTTGGAACTAGAGACAGGTAGATGTTTCTGCCACACAGGTAACAACAGAGAGTGGCTCTCCAAACACTGTCTTTAGAAGGCATAGGGAATGCATGATACTCAAACAAAGAGAGTCAAGGGGCCCATCCAGGAGGCAAAGGAAGACAGGATTTCAAAGGCCACATAAGGTGCTTTGAAACCATTATCATTGGCTGCAACAATGCAGTAACAAGGGTGGCCTTGGTCCAGGATGACAAGCAGCTGCTGAGAAGGGTGTCTTTTTATAAAAATATAATTTTGTGTGGGACGCAGTGGTGCATGTGTGTAATTCCAGAGACTCAGGAGGTGGAGGCAGGAGTATTGCAAGTTCAAAGCCAGCCTGAGAAACTTAGTGAGGCCCTAAGCATCTTAGTGAGATCTTGTTGCAAAATAAAAAATAAGGAAGGGTTGGGGATGTGGTTCAATGGTATAGGGCCATAGGGTTCAATCCCTGGTACCTAAAAAATTTTAAAGAAAAATATTTTTTATGAACAATTTGTGGTGGATTTTTGCCACATTCCGGCTGCAGCAAAATAACGGGGGGGGGGGACGAGCAACTTGTGTAGATTGATACAGCAGGAGTGGGAGTGGGAGAGTGGGAGCCATTTATTGTAGGAAAGGAGGGGTGTATATACATTCCACACCGCTTATCTTAATTAACATAAACTAGATACAGCAGTCAACCAATAAGGAATCTCCACACTTAATGGCTCCCTGGAGTTACTTCACAAACCACTCCCTCTGGCAAAATGCCAGGCACCATCCAGACTTGTTTACAGACTCTAACAGATTTTGCATAAGGCTGTGGTTCTGTGAGTCTTTTGTTATGGCTCTTGTTAGCAGGCAGCTGTGGTCCAGGATTCCCACTTCCTAGCACCCTGCCAGCTCTGCTGTGTTGGAGTAGTGTCATTTTGATGGAAAACTTTCACCATTAGCTTCACCTGTAAGTACACAGTTGTTCACAGGTGATCAACATCCTCAGCAAGGACACAACCAGTTTTGGATTCCTTGAGTTGTCTGAAACTGATGGCAGTAGTTTGGAGTGTGTGGCTGTAGGAATGTGTTTTGAAAGGAAAGTGACTACAACACTTGGAGAAACCAAGAGATCTTCATTGCAGAAGTGCAACAGAGGAGAAAAGAGAGAAAGAGAAGAAAAAGAGAGCAATGGAGAACAAAAGGAAGAGAAGAAAGAGAAAGCAAGAGCAAGAGAGAGGGGCCTGGCAGGAGTGAATTTTTTAGAGCCAAAATCTAATGGGGTATCTGGGTCTGCAAGCTGCCTTGTTGGCACAAGGGGGGGTTGAGTGTTCAGTCTTGAGCAGGGGCTTGGGCATTTGGGCTTGAAGCAAACAGGTGGTAAAGAACAAGACAGAAGGGTTGGAGTGGCTAGGTCACCCTGCATCTAACTTTGTTTAGCATGCCCTGCAGACAGCTTACTCAGCCTGTCCTGAACCTAACATGTTTAAAATCCTTTAAAGCCAGGAAGGCAAGCATGGGGACATTATTAGAAATAATTGCCAATGGCCTAGGGAAAGGTATGCTGATCCTGCTTGCTTGCTTGATTATTTATTTTTAGTATTGGAGATTGAACCCAAGGGAGCTATACCATGGTTGCTAATAACTCAGTATCCCTGATGACAACCCTATAAAAAGTAAACACTATTCAGAAAAAAGAAAAAGAATGTTTGTTAATTCGCTAGCAAAGTAGGAAATGAGGGAATTCCTGTTCCAAAGGCTGTGTTTCTGCCGATCAGCAGGAACAGGTTTTTTAAAAGAGCAGTTTCAGAGAAAATGACATTAGAAAGGAGAAACCAGGAAGGAGAAGATCATGGAGAAGAGGTAATGAAGAAGATTTGGGGGAGAAAAATGTAAGTTTCAAAGCTACAAGAGATATGTAAAAGTGCATCAAGTGAGCCCCTATTACACACTGAACCAATTCCTAACCTGCTCTTTTTTGGAGAAACTGGGGATTGAACACAAGGTTGTTTGACCAGTGAGCCATATCAAAGGTCATTTTGTTTTTTATCTTGAGACAGGGTCTCACTAATGTTCCTAGGTTGCACTTGAACTTACAATTCTCCTGCCTCAGCCTCTGAGTGGGTGGAATTACAGATGTGTGCCACTGTGTCCACTACAATCTATTAAAAAAAAGAAACACCTGTGCATCTCACAGTATAAGAGGGCAGTGAGGACTGTTTTAAATGGGGGTTAGCAACTCGATATAGGATGCCCTCAAGGTGGGCCACCAAACAAGTGATAAGAATGACACCTGATAGGGTCCAGTCCATTTTGCAGAGGATTGAGAGGAGGCAGCAGGCTTTGGGGAGTGGTAAAAGTACCAGGTCACCAGGGGACAGAGTGGGAGAAAAAGAAGAGGCAGAATTGGCTTTGCCAGAACAACATCCCTGTATTACCAAAGAAGTATATTAGTGTATACAAGAAGGGGCCAGAAAAGATGAGGAGCAAGGGGTAGTGGAGAATCAGAGGGTGGTGAGCTGAGTAGGGAGGTGAGCTGTCCATATAGAAGCTCAAAGAGGAGGTGTTGAATGGCTTCTTTGGGATGGCCTGTGACAGAGGAAGAGCCAAGTAAGGAGTTTAGTTCAGTCTAAATGTAATTCAAGGGGCAGTAGACATTGAGGGAAGCTCCCTTTGCCAAAGTGAAGGCTCTGATGAGGACAACAAGTTCACCTTGCTGATATTGGGAGTGGAGGCTCTTACACAACTGAGGCTAGAGAGACTATTGCCTACCCTGCCTGACGAATTCCATCCTAAAAGAAGAAGGAGCCGTCTCTGAACCAAGACTCACAGTAAACTTCTGAAGGAGAAGGTATGAGAACTTCAAGAATCTTGGTGCTGGGCCAAGATCTAAGTTAACTTTTGTGTCTCAAGAGGAGACTTGTCACTGCCATCTCTAGGGGGTAGACTTGGGAGGAGGAGGGGAATAGAAGGGTAAAGTCACTTCCCCATGGGAGCCGGTGTGTGGATAAAGAAGAAGAGCCCTAGGTGAATGGAAAAAGGTGTGTGGACATTGTCCTCGGCCCTCAGACCAGGGTCAAAACCAGCTCAAATCCTCAGAGGGGAGAGAAATTCTGTTAGCATCAAGTCTGCTCTGCAAAGAGAGGGACAGCATCAGCAAGGAGGGAGAACAAGTGTTGTGATTGAGCAGAAAATGGAGGAGGTTTTGACAGATGTGAATGGGCTCATGGTGTGAGGTGATAGAAGGACTGGAAACGTCCACCTCAGAAGCGGGTCATGGGAAGGTACTGGCCAACAGAATAGGGGATGGTCCTAAGGTAAGGGTGAGGGTCAGGGGAGCAGCAGGTAAGTTTTCATGGAAGCATCTATGAGGGGAGAAGCAGAGCACAGTCCCCAATTTTGTGACGATGTCCCTTCCCATAAGGGGAACAGGACACTGTGGAATGACCAAAAAGGAATGAGTAAAAATTAGAGAGCCACAAGCACAAACAAGGCTAGGTGTCTGTAAGGGTTGGTAGTCGGCCCCCAGAACACCTTGAGGACTCAATATGTAGCCCTGGTGTCTAGGAGGAAGGAGACGGGCCTGCCTGGCATATGCAGTGTTACCCTGAGTTTCCCTGGAGTGATGGTAGTGGTTGGGTGATGGGGACCTGGATCTTTTCAGTCCTCTGCAGCCAGTCCTAAGAGTTGGAAAGGGGAACCCAAAGGGCCAGGTGGCTAGGGGGCCCCCATGTGCTCGGGGAATTGAACAGCCCAGTGTCCCTCTTAATGACATTTAGGACAAAAATCCAGAAAGTATGAGGCTTGGGACATGTACAAGCCCAGTGACCCATCTGACCACATTTAAAACAGGGTCTGAGTTGTCCTGGGGGACCATCCCATGGGGCAATGATACCAGGGACAGATGGCTTGAGTGAGCATCTGCTATCTCTGCTTTCAGGCCTTCTCACTTCTCTCATCATGCACCTTAAAGGACACTTCCAGACCTCAGCTTTGGGATTTAGAAGCCGGTCTCAAAACACCTGTCACAAGGAGACAAAATTGCAATGTATGCAGTCCAGGGGAGAAATAAAGCATGTCCACGTGCCTCTGCCCCTTTAGGTGCTTTATTCACTCAAAATACTCAATGCAATTTCACTCTATAGGTCCTTTTTTAATATTTATTTTTTGGGGTGTAGATTGACACAACACCATGCCTTTATTTTATGTGGTGTTGAGGATTGAACCCATGTCCTGCCCATGCTAGGTGAGCGCTCTATCACTGAGCCACAATCCCAGCCCTCTATATGGTCTTAGTAAGAAAATGACAATCCTTAATGCTAGGCACTGAAATAGACATAATCAATTCACATCAAACAATTCTAGATTAATTTTAAGCATTGCAAACACACTTAATCATGACAGGCTAATGACAGACATTCCCTCTGCATGCTTATACTTCTGAAGCCTCCTTGCTGTGCCAATCCCTCCCCCAAACACCCTTTATCTTGTAGAGGAACCAAAGAGTGCTTCTCCCTCCCTGTTCTCATGGGTAGGTTTTAGGAGTCTCTGCTGTGTCTCTAACAATTAACTTCCAACTGTCTCTTTTCTCTTTAGTACTTATAAGGTTCTTGGTTAGCACCTGGATGGCCATCTTAAATGACAGCTGCCAGTTTAAGGAAAACATTTCACTTTCCTGACCAAGAGTGTTTCTGAGAAAGGCTCACCACCATTCAAATTAAAGAATGCATTTCATTGTGTTCATATGGGCTCTGGTTCTCCTCACAGTTAGATAATTTTCTTCAAATTAAAACTTCCCCCTCGAGTCACATCAATATTGGATTTACTTATTCATTTATTTGTTCACATACATTTGTGGTTCTGGGGATGGAACCCAGGCCCTTCCACATGCTAGGCAAGTGCTTTACCATTGAGCTATGTGTCAAGGCCCTCAGTTTTTTTTTTTTTTTTTTTTTGAAGTTCACTCATTTTTGTAGAAAAGCATGGGTTCTGAGTCCCTAGATTGTACAGGGAAAATTGGCCAGTATTCCAGAAGGGGATATAGACCCTTTTTATGCAGATGCACAAAGGAATTTGCACCTTTCAGTAGCACTACAGAGAGTAGAACCCAGTCCCCTTCTGATTCGTCTACCCTTAAACACCCAGTCCTGTTTGTCATGACATCCTACAGTTGTGGGCTGTCTCACAGCACACATGAACCTAGAGTCAAAAGATGAGGAATTCAAAGAGCAGTCTGGGTGCTTTATCCCTAGGGCTGTGTGGGGACACATACAGCTCTCAGTCCTTATACAATCTAAGGAGTCTGGACACACCAGAATATCTTCAAGTCCCTTTTTGGTCATGAAATCCCTTGAAACAACCAGTGATGACACATCTCATAGTTTGGATCTTCCTTGCTTTTATTTGATCCTAGAATCCAGCAGCAGAGCAGAATGAATGCTGTTCAGAACTCCCCACCCCACCCACCACACAAGCAAGTTAGACGTAGAGCCAGAGGAAAGGATGTGTCATAAAGAGGGGTGAGTCCCACAGATCGCTGTGTGGGGGACAGATGGGCTGGCTGTGTAGGACTTGAACTCTGCTACCTGTTCCAAGAGTGAGCTGCAGTCTGCTTACAGATCCAACTGGGTTCTAGTTCACTGTGTATGGAGAAGCCTTCAGGCCCAAATTAGAACATGTACACAGGCAGATTTAGGATAATTCAAAAGAAGATTGGGTGGACCTCCTTCTCCTCCATGGATGTGAAGCTAAGGCTAAGGTCACTGCATAATCCCACCAGCATGAATCCTCAGCAGGAATCATCATTTAGGGGATCTTGGTCTAGGACCAGGTAGCACAGGCAGGGCCACCCATTTGCCCACAGCCACCTCATCCTTACTCATCCTCTGATCATCTGCTGATTGAAAACCTTGTGTCTCTTGGTAGGGAGAGATGGGAAGTGTTAGGGGAAGATCTGTCAGTTATGAGCAACCTTCTCCCCCACCAGAAGGTGGTTATTTATTAAGTTTAATTTAGAAACATTTGCAACTGTTATCTACCTATATAATTCTACTATTTTGATGAAAGCTAATTTGGATGGTTTCATTGGCCATGACTACATGATTTCAGGAAAGACTTGTTAGCAGGATGACAGGCAAGGTTTTGTGAGGCCCAAAGACCCTCTTTTATTCTCATTTCATCCAAAGACCAAGATGCAAAGTTTCTAGGTCTGTGTGGAGACCTACAAGGATGGGTGTACCTTGAGTGTCTGTGTGGCACTGAGGTCACCTAAGAAGGGCTTTTTGAAATTTTACTGTTTACTTAGAATGCTCCAGGACTCCTGTGTTCCCCTACATGGATTATGCCACAGTGTAGCCACAGATAATGACCTAAATTCAGTTTGATGCTTTGAGTTTCTGGGAATAAACCTCATTGATCACCAAGTACTTGGTGGTATTTCTACATCAGCCCCTGGAGAATTTCAGTGTCAAAATCAGAAAACTGGGTAAAATCATCAAGGAAGATGTCAGAGAACTAATCTTGAGATTCTGTTCATTTCAGACTATTTATTGATGGACTATCCGTGAAACAAAATAGTTTCTTCATATGTTCATGAAGCCAAAATCCCATTCTAAAAATCCAGGCCCCTTGTTATGACTCTATACAGACACATATGGCTCTATGCAGAAGGTCCAATCTTCAGGGGCTTCCTTCCAATGTAACCCCAGCATCTGATTCCTTTCCCCATCCACACTTCAGGCAGTGTCTGAAATGCTGGGCTCTGAGTTTCCTTCATGATCCCTCTACATCCTGGTTATACATTCAATTGTGTAGAGAGCATCTTTTTATACACACCCAACTAGGCAGCTGTTGGACAGAAACAGTGAATGAGGCCCTGGTTGTAGATGAACATGTGGCCACATTGAGGACAGGGCACAGTATCAAAAATAAGGACCTTTGGCTGCCTAAAGTCCTTCAATAGTGCTATGAGCTCAGCACAGAGTAGGGAACATCTCTCCAGGTGGATGGCACCCTGGGCATCATAGCTCTCCAGAGGGGCAGGGTATAGCTCTATGCTCAACTGGCTCAACCTGGCAGTGTGACAGAGCAGGTCCCTGAGGACTGACATGGAGATGCGATTCCGGCAAAAGCAAAAGGTCCTGAGCTTAGAACAGCGGCTCAGGGCAGGCAGGATGGCTTGGAGCTGGGAGTCTGCAATCCCACACGCTTCCAAGTCCAACCTGTTCAAAGTGGAGGCAACAGTCTCCAGCAGAATTTTGAGGGGCTCTGGACTGAAATTGGTCAGTTTGATGTATCTCAGATCCAGGTGCCTTAGCTGGCTGGTGTTTGGGCATCGGGAGAGATAATTCCAGTCGGAATCTGAGAGCGGGCAGTTGGTTATTGAGAGGGTCTCCAGAGGGGTCTTCAGGTTCCTAAGGAGAAACAAGGCAGTTAGTTCTGAGGGAGATAATGAATTGGCCTAAACCCAATGTCTCCATGACCATCTGAATATGGTTGACATTTTGTAGAATCTGCTCATTCAGGTCACTCCATTCCAACCTGAAACTTTCACCACTACTTGTGAGACCAGGTGGGTCCTCCATCTCTATGAGTGTCACCCTCAATGACAAGCAGAAAGCCACATATCTAGCCACAGGAAGTCAGGAAGAGTCATGCCCCAATGACAAATACAGGAAAGATGTGTCAAAACACACTGGGATTAACTCCTGCAGGGCTCACTCCCTGTCCCCTCAGCAAGGGCTTACTTAGTGCTCTTCCCTCACAACCCCTGAGTCATCTCCTGGAGCTCCATCTGCCTTCCCAGGAGGAAATTAGAAGTGGGCTCCTCTGCTCCCAGAAGGAGGAAAACAGAGATTCCTTGTTGAACAGGTACAGGTGTGGGGGCTTCCCTCGGTCAAAGTCCTCACCTCTATCCTGCTTTGTAAACTTGTAGCTGGAAAGGCCTCCCAGAAAAGGAACCTCACCCACCCTCACTAGCTCCTGTCCACATCAGCTGGCTTCCCAGCATGATGTCACTTCCCAGACCATGAGCCCTGGTTGAACTTTTTGCTCTAACACAGGTTAGGAGATGGAGCTTCAGGATACAACAGGAACAGATGATGGGGTATTTACATTCCAGTGCCTTGTTCACCATGACAGTGTCAGTGGCTGGCACACAGTAGGTGCTCTTTCATATTTACTGATACTGGTCTGCAGAGGAAGCTCATTTCCCTTACTCACCTCAGAACCTGTTCCAGGTGGCCCTCGAGGAGGAGGACACCATCCACACAGAACTTCCGCAGGCAGTCCATCCTGAGGAACTGAAAGCTGAGCTGGGAGAGCAGCCACTCCTGCTTCTCTGGGGAGGTGTGGGTAGGCATGCGGACCTGGGAGACAAGCAGCTTCCTCAGGTTCCTCATCTGGCCCAAGAAAGGAGCATAAGCAGCCAAGGTGGAGGGCACCCAGGTGCAGTGCACTTCCACCTTCTTGACAAAGTCCAGCTGCAACAGTCTCAGGACCTTCCTGGTGTGGCCGGTGGGTTTCCCAAAGATCTTCAGCCTATTGCAACACAGGTGCAGCCTGTCCCTTCTCTGTGTTACCCATAGGAACAAGACAGTCAGGAATTCATCCAGGGGCCCTTCTGTGAGGCACAAGTCTATGAAAATCTTCAAGGGCAGCTTAGCTGTCATTGCTGGACCAAGTTTCAATGTTCGATTTTTCTTAATGTCCTCTGGTGAGCAGGCATCGACCATGTCTCCAGACCACTTTCTCCAGAAGTTCCTTGGAACCATCCGCAAATCCAGTACCTGCAGTTTCCACCTCCTGTGGGGACCACAGCAGAGTCTCAGCCCTGAGGCCCTTTCCTTCCCCTCTTAGCTGCTGCTTCCTTGTCTACTTCTTCCTTCTGTCACACTTTTCTCTAATCCAGCCTGGTGCAACCACTTGTACAGACTGAGGCAGGAGCAGGTACAGCCTCATTCAGGAGTCAGCACTGCTCCCACAACTACCTCCACATCTGGAAGCCTTTTCCACATGGGGCTCAGCAGGGCCAAGGCCTCTCCACCCCTCCTTGATGGCAGCACAGGAAGCCTGTGGAGCACACTTCAGCAACCACTCTCTCTGCCTATACCCATCCCTTCCCTGGAACCGAGGGTGCTCCCTTCCAGGCCACCAGGGTCCCCCTCACCTGGGGCGATCCTGCTGGGCAAGCAGCATGTCCAGCCCATCCAGTGCCACTCTGAGCATCTCAAGCTGTGGCTTTTTCATCAGGGCCCCCAGGGGCAGGCAGGTGAAGGGCCAGGCCTGCACCATTTTCTTCAGGACCTCAGTGTGTCCCCTGCTGAAGGCCTCCACAAAGAGTGGTGGGAAGAGCTCTATGGGCAGGTCCTCCAGAATCAGGACCGCCATGGACTTGTTGCTCAGCAGGCGGCGCCCTGCCAGCTCCAGGAGCCTGGGTGGGGACTGGATGCTCATCCTGGGAAGTCTGAAAGAAGAAGGATCCTGGAAAATGGTCCAGGGAAAAGGCCACTATCCCATCCATTGCCAGCCACTGGGAAGGGGGTACTGGGGAGTCCAAAAACTCACCCCAACCTTAATGGGGGAAAGCCTTTGATTATTATTTTGTCCTTATAAAATGGGAATTGGAGTGTCTTGTGACTTAATGCAGTAGGCTCCTCAGTTTCAATAACTACAGTGGCTCAGAAAGGAGTTTCCCTCACATGGGTGATGTTATTTTTCATTTCAAAAAATTAAATGGGCACTTATAAAGCATGTGCCCATATTATAAAACACTTGGCAATTACAACAGTCTCATGGATATCTGTTACACATGTGAGATTCTGCCACCTTAGGGGGGAGTTCAAGAGGACAAATAGATCAGAAGAACAGAGTCTGTGAACTGTTGAATGAGATAGTTTGAAGCTTTTTGTTAATTTGTTTAAACAAATTATAAAATTACAAAACTACATGAGCCTTAAAGTATAATTTGGGGGATGAGGAGATATTGGCGATGGAATTCAGGACTCTCAACCAATAAGTCACTGCCCCCAGCCATATTTTGTATTTTAGTTGGAGACAGGATATCACTGATTTGTTCGGCACCTGGTGCTGCTGTGGCTGGCTTTGAACTCTAATTCTCTGGCCTCCTCAAACCCTGGAGGTGTTGGGATTACAGGTGTGTGCCACCACGCCCAGCAAAACAGCATGATTTTAAGGGCACACAAAATAAATATTTTTATTATCAGAAAATAGAATTCCAATCAATTAGAATAAAATAGGATTGCAATCCACTTCCTTGGTTAAGTAATTTTAAATTGGATTTGCCTGGAGCTCAGTGGAAGAGCACTTTCCTAGGACATGTGAGTCACTGGGCTTGATCCTCAGCAGCAGGTAAAAATTATTAAATGATGGGCTGGGGACATACCTCTGTTGATAGAGTGCTTGCCTCACATGCACAAGGCCCTGGTTCAATCACCATACCCCCAAATAAATAAATGGGTAAATAAATTAAATTGTTCATATAAACTTTAGAAAACAACAATTTAGAAAAAGAAAAAGTGCGGGGTGGGCGGGCACAAGCCTATAATCCCAGGGTCTCCAGAGACTGAGACAAGGGGATCATGCGATCAAAGTCAGCCTCAGCAAGAGCAGGCGCTAAGCAACTCAGTGAGACCCTGTTGCTAAATATAGCACAAAATATGGCTGGAGATTTGGCTCGGTGTTTGAGTGCCCCTGAGTTCAATAGCACATACCAAAGAAAGAAAGAAAAAAATTGAAAGTGACATAAGCCAAAGTGGAAATCCTAGTGTTTCGGATCAAGGTAAAACTACACTGAGAGGCAAAATCCACGTTCTAAATTGGTTCATGAGAAAAGACAGGAAAAACATTGTTTCTGAATCCTCACAGGTGAGGCGGGAACAGGGTGGTACTCAGGGCAGTGAGGGACTTACCGGATCTGTCCAGGTGTGCAGGGTTCTCAGAGCCTCAGCAGGCCAGGCTGGTTCTCCTTGGGCTCCAGGAGTCTTGTGTTTCTCTTCTGGCTCCACAGAAGCTTTTATGGACCTCTTTGACTACGCCTCCTCCTCCATCTGGTTGACTGACATCCAATCAGAAAGAAGTATCTGATCAGGTTCTCCAATCTCCACCCACTTAATCCTGATTGGATTTTCATCCTCCAGATTGATTGATTAAATCCGATGGTCATGAAAGTGCGCAGAATCCAGGAGAGTGTGATGGTCAGGGGTGAGTCCTTCCATGCACTCCACACCGTGGACTCAGTTTTGTCAATATGTGATCCTCCTGTTCTTCCCGTGAGACAGAAAAGCACTGAATCCCTAAGAAAAAAACAACACCTGAAAATATCTTTCAAAGGGGTCTTTGGCCATATCAAAATTATTTGAATTTTTCCCCCGAAAATTCCATAGTAAAAACAGCTTTTTGAAGACAGTAGTGTCATCTATGAAGACCACAGAATGGAAACCATGTTGACAACAGTCACACAAGTGTCGAGTTACCTTGCAGCAAATCTGGGCACACTCAGAGAGGAAGAGCAGACAAGGAGGGTAGAATCAGTCTTCTAGACTTAGGGCAAGACTTCTCCTGTTTGTCTGTCTGTACTGGGGATTGAACCCATTGGTTCTCAACCACTGAACCACATCCCCTGCCCTTTTTATTTTTTGCTTTTATTTGGAGATAGTGTCTCACTAAATTGCTTAGGTCCTCACTAAGTTGCTGAGGCTGGCCTCAAATTTGCCATCCTCCTGCCTCAGTCTCCTGGGTTGCTGTGATTATAGGCATGAGCCAACATGCCCCATCAGAATTGGAAAAGTCTGAAATCCACCAAGGGTGGAAACTGTGGGCAACTTGGGAATGGGAGAGAAAGACACATGTTGGACAGCAGATGTTTCTGACATCAGGGAGGCCACCAACTGGAGATTCTTCCTGCAGAATCAGAGACCCGAGGACACATCCCCCAGACAAGATTTGCTCCAGGCAGTTTCCAGGGCTCTTTAGGCTGTGAGAAGTTGACAGGCAAAGGAAAATTTGAAGAGCCTGAGTAAAAAGTAATTCAGGAATTGAGGAAGGAGAGATGGAAAGAGAGGGAGTGCTTGGATGATGAGCCATGTGAGGGGAGGACTTGCAGGGAAGATGTAGAAAAAAATGGTTTGATTGGCGGCAGTTACAGAATTTCATTTCTGCTTTGTTGTTCTGTCTTTGTGTTAGTCAGCTTTTTCATGCTCTCACTACAACACCCAAGCCCAACAACTACAGAGGAGAAAAAGTTTATTTGGGGACTCATGGTTTCAGAGGTCTCAATGCACACACAGCAGATTCCATTCCTTGGGCCCTCGCCTTCAAGGTGAGGCTGACCATTATGGTGAGAGATTGTGACAGAGGGAAGGTGCTCACATTATTAGAGAATAGAGAGGGAGAGACATGGCCCCTTGCCAGATACAAAATATACACACCATATACACACACCCCCAATGATCAGCTTCCTCCAGCTACACCCCAGCTGCTCCCTGTTATCACTCAGTTAATCCCATTAGGAATTAACTTACTGACAAGGTTAAGGCTTAAACCAATCATGTCTCCTCCAAAACCACTCTCTTCACAGGTGAGCTGTTGGGAGACACAGCATCTAAACCATGATGATCTTCTTGGGTATCTGTTGGAAAATATCCCTGTTCACATCACAGTTTAATACTTACAGTTGGTTGAGATGATCATTGGTATCTGTTTCACATAATGACTTACCACAAATGACCCACATTTAATCTCCTATGTGTGCAGTGAAGTGGGGCTAAGGCTATTTCAGAGACCTCATTACTTTTTACGCTATACAACAATTGAAATCTAGACTCTCAACTGAATTCTAAATTTCTTTGCCATTTTTCCGTGTGTAGCCAGCTGGAAATGGTGACTTCATGCCAAAGCCCTGCCTTCTCTTACCACCCTTGACTTGGTGCAGGAGGCAGGTTTCTGTCAACCTAACTTACAACAGACAGTGGCTCTCCAAAGAACAAGTGTAGTCAGACATAATAGGGCAGGAATGCAGGACACCTAAAGAAAGATGAGTCAGAGCCCCATCCAGGAGGCAAAGGGAGAGAGGGTGTCAAAGGCAGCTTTGAATCAATTATCGCTGACTCCACAGATTCAGTACCAAGGGTGGCCTCAGTTCAAGGACAACAGGCGGCTAGTGGCCAGGTGTCCTCCTAGTGTTTGGGGGGGTGCAGGTTGGGGTGGATTTTATGCACAGCTGAGGTAGGTGCTGACTGGTTTCTGAGAGTTCCTGCCATCAGGCAGGGTTGCCCAGGGACCCTCCCTTCACAGCACCCTGCTTCCCCTTCATCAGGGTTTGACACACTTCCTGCCTGTTGATTTGAGTACCATTATATTTCCCCCTTGGGATGAAGATTTTTTCTCTGGATGCATCACATAGTGTTTGATTCTCTCTCAGTAGTAGGATGGACTTTTCCTGGTTGGTCCAGTCTCCCATTGGAGGGAATTAATAGATGACTAGGAATCAATGTTGAAACTCATTGAGCCACATTTGAACAAGGTGGGTTTGGAGGGAGTGGCTCTCAGTGTTCCTCCACCAGGAAGTCACTGTTAAATTCAATTTTTCCTGTTCATTAGGCCTTAGGATACCTCCTCTTTGATCTGCAGATTTATTATTCTATGAAGAATTAGACTTTTGCAGAAATTTTATGAGTACAGGTGTTCATTATTAAAAAATATTTAGGCCCTGAATTTATTTATTTATTTATTTTTATTTTTTGGCATTGGGGATTGAACCCAGGAGAGCTTTACCACTGAAATGCATCCTCAACTTTTTTCACTAATTACTTAGTTAATTAAATTATTCATTTATTCAGTTTGGGTACAAGGTTTGAACCCAGGGGAACTACACCACTGAGCTACATTCCCAGCCCTTTTTTTTAAAATTTTGTTTTGAGACAAGTTCTCACTAAATTGCTGAGACAGGCCTTGAATTTGAGATTCTTCTGCCTTAGCCTGCTAAGTAGATGGTGTTATGGGGAGTCCCTCCAGAAAGCACTCTAAGTCTGAATTTCAAATCAATAGAGAGCTTTACTTACCTGACTAGGGACTGTCACCCACCAAAGAGACTCAAGCTCTGTGATAGGACAGCAGCTTCCTGGTCCATCCAAAAACTATATAAGCACAAAATCCACAACTCAGTGACTTGCTTATCTTCATGTAAGCTAGCCAATTATAGAAATTAAAACATTAATAAGTGGGGCCTCTGGGCTCTAGGCAGGACCAGAATTTTCCAGTCATCAAGCCAGCACATTAGCTTTACAGTTCAGTTGAGCATGGTCCTGGGTTGAAGCAGGTGCTAGACAGTCACATTCTGAATTTGGGTGGGGTTCAGTTGATTGAGAATGTACTTCAAAGTCATGTAGACCCACAATAGCATTCAAACCCAGGATGTAGCTCTCCATGACCACCACTGCATCCTGAGTAGGGTACAATTTGTGGGGTACAAAGTACAGAATGGCAATTTCTTTTTTAATAATTATTGTTTAGTTATTGGTGGACACAACATCTCTGTTTGTATATGGTGCTGATGATCGAACCCAGGCTGCATGCATGCCAGGCAAGCACACTACTGCTTGAGCCACATCCCCAGCCCAGGCAATTTTTTTTCAATAAGAAAACAGCTTTCATTTCAGTTTCTTAGAAACAGCTCTTGTAACAGTTTTTCATAGGAGGCAGCAAAATGAAGTCTCAGGTGCTGCCTATGACAGTTCTTGCTTTATAACTGTCTTATCTCAATTTTCAAAATTTTATATCCATCCTCTGTATTTTTTTTCTAATCTAGAACCTATAACTGACACTCTTATTGATTATATTTATCAGTTCATACCATAGCAGTTGGGATTACAAGCATTCACCGCCACACCTTTTTAAATTAAAATTTGAAAGGTAGACAATTTGCCTAGTATGAATGAGGCCCTGGGTTTGATCCTTAGCAATTCTAAATAAAGAAATGAATAAATATATAGATAGATAGATAGATAAATACATAGATGAAGGACCTGTGTTCAAGGAAACATGTTAGAGGGGTTTTCTTTTCAATCAATTAATTTGACTTTAGTTATGTTCAGGGAATAAATCCAAAAGATAACTTTTGATGACATAGATTTAGAATAATCATTATTAATATTTGCTTTAAAATGGAAAAAATATAAAAAATCTCATATGTCTTCAGACATAATTCTGAACACTATATTAAAATGTATGCGTATCAAATCACCTTATTAATCATTGGTTATAGTAAATTCCCAACAGATTTTTAACCATGATTATTCTAAATCTTTATCATCAAGAGTTATCTTTTGGATTTAATCCCTGAACATAACAAAAATCAGATTAATTGATTAAGACAAAAACCCCTCTAACATGTTTCCTTGGACACAGTTCCCTCATCTATCTATCTATCTATCTATTTATTTAATTAATTTTTATTTATAATTGCTAGGGATCAAACCCAAGGCTTCATTCATGCTAGGGAAATTGTCTACCTTTTCAAATTATAATTTAAGAAAGGTGTGGCGGTGAATGCTTGTAATCCCATCTACTATGGTATGAACTGATAAATATAACCAATAAGTGTGTCAGTTATAGGTTCTAGATTAGAAAAAAATACAGAGGATGAATATTAAATTTTAAAAAGTGAGATAAGACAATTATAAAGCAAGAACTGTCATAGGAAGCACCTGAGACTCCATTTTGCTGCCTCCTATGAAAAACTGTTACAAGAGCTGTTTCTGAGAAACTGAAATGAAAGCTGTTTTCTTACTTTAAAATAATTGCCGCTCTGTGCTTTGTACCCCACAAATTGTACCCTACTCAGGATACAGTGGTGGTCATGGAGAGCTACATCCTGGGTTTGAATGCTATTGTGGGTCTACATGACTTTGAAGGACATTCTCACCCTCCTGTCCTCCACCCAAATTCAGGATGCAACAGTCTAGCACCTGCTTGAACCCAGGACCATGCTCAACTGAACTGCAAAGCTAATGTGCTGGCTTGCTGACTGGAAAATTCTGGTCCTGACTAGAGCCTAGAGGCCCCATTTATTAATGTTTTAATTTCTATGATTGGTAGCTTACATGAAGATAAGCAAGTCACTAAGTTGTGGATTTTGTGCTTATATAGTCTTTGGATAGACCAGGAAGCTGCTGTCCTATCACAGAGCTTGAGTCTCTTTGGTGGGTGACAGTCCCTAGTCAGGTAAGTAAAGCTCTCTATTGATTTGAAATTCAGACTTAGAGTGCTTTCTGGAGGGACTCCCCATAACACCACCTACTTAGTAGGCTAAGGCAGAAGAATCTCAAATTCAAGGCCTGTCTCAGCAATTTAGTGAGAACTTGTCTCAAAATAATTTTTTTTAAATGCTAGGAATGTAGCTCAGTGGTGTAGTTCCCCTGGGTTCAAACCTTGTACCCAAACTGAATACATGAATAATTTAATTAACTAACTAAATAATTAATTAATAAAATGAAAAAAAGCTGAGGATGTCGCTCAGTAGTAGAGCTCTCCTGGGTTCAATCCCCAATGCCAAAAAATAAAAAATAAAAATAAATAAATTCAGGGCCTAAATATTTTTTTAAAAATGAACACCTGTACTCATAAAATTTCTGCAGAATCTCACTCTTCCTAGAAGAGTAAAGGCCAAAGCTTGGAGATGAAATACCCAAGGCCTAATGAACAGGCAAAATTGAATTAAACAGTGACTTCCTGGTGGAGGGACACTGACAGCCACTTCCTTCAAACCCACCTTGTTGTTCAAATGTGGCTCAATGAGTTTCAACATTGATTCCTAGTCATCTATTAATTCCCTCCAATGGGAGACTGGACCAACCAGGAAAAGTCTATCCTGGCACTGAGAGAGAATCAAACCCTAACCATTATGTGATGCATCCAGAGAAAAAAACATTTCATCCCAAGGGGAAAACATAATGGTGCTCAAATTAACAGGCAGGAACTGTGTCAAATCCTGATGAAGGGGAAGCAGGGTGCTGTGAAGGGAGGGTCCCTGGGCAACCCTGCCTGATGGCAGGAACTATCACAAACCAGTCAGCTCCAACCTCAGCTGTGCATAAAATCTACTCCATCAGCACCCCCCAAAGTCTAGGAGGACACCTGGCCAGTAGCCACCTGTTGTCCTTGAACAGAGGTCACTGATGTTATTGTGGAGCAAGTGATAATAGATTCAAAGCTGTCTCTTTGCCTCCTGGATGGGGTTCTGACTCATCTTTCTTTAGGTGTCCTGCATTCCTGCCCTATTGTATCTGACTACACTTGTTCTTTGGAGAGCCACTGTCTGTTGTGACTTAGGTTGACTGTAATTTTGACCCGCCTTGTGCACCAAGTCAGGGGTAATAAGAGAAGCCAGGGCTGTGGCATGCAGTCACCCATTCAGCTGGTGAAACACAGACAAATTCCAGAGAAATTTCACATTAAATCAGAGAGTTGACTTCAAATATTGTAGAGCATAAAAATCAGAGAAGGTGTTAGATAGCCTTAATCCTATATAGCTGCATGCACGTGAAATTAAATGTGTTTAATTTGTGGTAAGTTATTATGTGAAACAGAAACTAAATATAACCTTAGACAATTATAAGTATCCAACTAACATATGATTATGTGATGTGAGCAGGGATATTTTCCAACAAGATACTGCAAAAGACCATCACAGTTTAGATGCTGTGTCTCCCAACAGCTCACATGTGACAATGTTTTTGGAGGAGAAATGATTAGTTTATAGCCTTAACCTAGCCAGTGAATTAACCCCTGATAGGATTAACTGGGGGATAACAGGGGCAGGTGGGGTGTGGCTGGAGGAAGCTGATCTTTGGGGTGTGAATATGGGTGTAGAGTTTGTATCTGCAAGTGGCCATGTCTCTCTGATTTCTGGTAATGTGAGCCTCTTCCCACTGTCACATGCTTTTGCCATGATGTTCAGTCTCACCTTGGAGGTACTGTCTCTGGATTGAGGTCGCTGAAACCAAGCCACCCAAATAAACTTTTTGTCCTCTGTAGTTGTTGTCATTGGGTCTTTTAGTCACAGCTCCATAAAGCTGACTAAAACAAAGACATACTGAAAAATCAGAAATGGATTCTCTAACTGCCACCCATCAAACCATTCCTTCTACATGTTCCCTGGAAGTGCTCCCCTCACATGACACATCCAAGCATTCCATCTCTTTCTGTCTCTCCTTCCTCAATTTTAGAATTTTGTTTTACTCAGACTCTTGCAATTTTCCTTTGTTTCTGTTCTTCTCCCAGGCTAAAGGCCTTGGAAAGTGCCTGGGGCCAAGGTTTTCTGGGAGATGTGCCCTGGGTTGGTCCCAGATTCTGAAGGAAGGCTATCCACTCAGTGGCTGCCCTGAAGTCAAGGACACTTGCTGTCCAACCCTGTGTCTTTTTCTCTAAAATCCCAAGTTGCCCACCGCTTCCACCCTCAGTGGCTTTCAGACTTTTCCAAGTTTGATGGGGCACGGTGGCCCATGCCTGTAATCACAGCAACTCAGGAGACTTGAGGAAGGGGGATGGGAATTTGAGGCCACCCTCAGCAACTAAGGGAGAACCTAAGCAATTTCATGAGACCCTGTCACCAAATAAAAACAAAAAATAAAAAGGGCTGGGGATGTGGCTCAGTGGTAGAGGGCCAATGTGTTTCATCCCCAGTACAAAGGGAAGAAATTTTGCCCGAAGTCTAGAAGACTGCTTCCACCCTCCTTGTGTGCTCTTCCTCCCTGAGTGTGCCCAGATTTGCTGCAAGTTAACTTGACACTTGTGTGACTGTTGGACACATGGTTTCCATTGTGTAATCTTTTTCAATGACACTACTGTCTTCAAAAAGCTGTCTTCTCTCTGGAATTTTCAAAATATTTTTGAAAATTATTTTTTTCAAATAATTTTAATATGGCCAAAGTTCCCAGTAGAAAGGTATTTTCCAGGAATGTTTTTTCTTACATTAGGGATTAAGTACTTTTCTGTCTGACAGTAGAAACAGGAGGGTCACATATGAACAAAATTGAGTCCATGGTGGGGAGTGCATGGACGGAGGCATCCCTGACTCTCACATATCCCTGATTCTGTGCTCGTGCATGAGCATTGGATTCAATGAACTAATCTCGAGGAAGAAAATCCCAGTAGAATTAAGTGGGTGGAGACTGGAGAAGGTGATCACATACTGCTTTCTGATTGGTTGTCATCAATCAGATCGAGATGGGGGCGTGGCCAGAGAGGTCCATAAAGGCTTCTGCAGAGCCAGAAGAGAAGCACAAGAGTTCTGGCAGCATAAGGAGACACATCCTGCACACCTGGCTAGATCCCATAAGTCCCTTACTGGCCTAAGCACCAGCACATTTCCTCCTCACTTGTGTGGATTCAGGTACAATTTTGTTCCTACATTTTCTCATGAGCCAACTTAGGACTTTGATTTTGCCTCACAGTGTGGTTTTGCCTTTATTCTGAATATTAGGATTTCCATTTTGTTTTATGTCACTTTCAATTTTCTTTCTCTCTGTCTCTCTCTTTTTTTTTTTTTTTTTTTTTTTTTTGGTACCCGATATTGAACTCAGGAGCACTCAACCACTGTTTAGTATTTTATTTATTTTTTACAGTAATATAGCCACATCAATGTTTATAGTAGCTCAATTCACAATAGCTACAATATGGAACCAACCTGGGGTCTCTTGATAGATGAATGGATAAAGAAAATATGTTATATAAATTAAATGGAATGTTACTCAGCTTTAAAGAAAAAAAAATGGCATTTGCTGATAAATGGATGGAGTTAGAGAATATCATGCTAAGCAAAATAAGCAAACCCCCCTCCCCAAAAAGACCAAATGTTTTCTCTAACATGCAGATGCTAATTCACAATAAGGGGGGGTACTAGTGAAGAATAGAGTTATCTTAGATTAGGTAGAGGGAGTGAAGGGAGGGAAGGGGAGGGAATATGAGGATAGGAAGGATAGTAGAATAAGACAGACATTGTTACTTTACATCTAAATGACTGCATGACTAATGTGATTCTACAACATGTTCAATCAGAAAAATGAGAAATTATACTCCTTCTATGTATTATATATCAAAGTACATAAATGCATTCTAGCATCCTGCATAACTAATTAAAACAAATAATTTATTTTTAATTTTTTAATTGGTTGTTCACAACATTATAAAGCTCTTGACATATCATATTTCATACATTAGATTGAAGTGGGTTATGAACTCCCAATTTTTACCCCAAATGCAGATTGCAGAATCACATCGGTTACACATCCACATTTTTTAAAAAGGCATTTCAGAAAGAACAACAACAAAAAAGATTGTTATACCAACAAAGCTGTTCTTCAAAGAAGAAAAAATCCTTCTTATCACCCACGTCCCTCAAAGGCGAGGGATTGGGTTTCCCTTCCATGGGATGGGCTGGCTGAGAAATAAAAGCTAAGAAAAGTAGAAAGATGAAATGACCACAGAATTCAGAAAGTAATTTCAAAGAGGGGGCAGAGACCAGAAGCTGACCAGAATGGTCCAGATTCTAACAAAGAAAGGAGCCCATGTTTACTGTATTTATATTGGAAGACATCAAAGATATTCTATGGAAGGTTCTTTACCAAAACAGGATAGAGGTGGGGGCATATAGGCTGCTCAGTTCCTAGCAGGTCACATCCATATCCGGTGCCATGCAGGACCTTTCTGGGCAGATTTGCAGGGGAGTTCACTTGCATCAGGCGATCGCTCCTGGTGGGATTGTCACTGGAAGTTCCCAATGCCAGAGTCTACCCCCTCACTGGCTGAGATGCTAAAAAGGTGCTCACACATTTCACGGATGGCTTCTTGCACCTGCTAGTGTGTGTGAGGCACTGGGTTCCATCCTCAGCACTGGGATGCGCTAGGCATCACTCCAGGAGCCAACTAGGAGCACTCTCTCAGAGTTTCTCAGGCCTGATGCGCAACTACTGCATCAGTCAAAGCCATGGACTCAGAGGCTCGGCCAGGAGGTGCACAAGCCTAAACTATCCTGTTTTGTATTTTATTTACAGACAGGATCTCACTGAGTTGCTTAGCACCTGCTCTTGCTGAGGATGGCTTTGATCCCTTGATCCTCCTGTGTCAATCTCCCAAGCCCCTGGGATTACAGATGTACGCTTGCACGCCCAACTTTTGTTCATTTGTTTAATTTTTGTTTTTTAAGCTTTATATGAACGATATTATTTATTTATTTATTTATTTATTTATTTGGTGGTATGGTGATTGAACCGAGGGCCTTGTACATGTGAGGTAAGCACTCTAATAATAGAGTCATATCCCCAGGTCACCATTTATTAATTATTATGTGCTGCTGAGGATCAAGCCCAGTTCCAGCCCCAGCCACTTTCTTCACCAAGGAGATTGGATTCCTATCTCATTCTAATTGATTGGAATTCTATTTTCTAATGATGGAAATATTTATATTGTGTGCCTATAAATTATACTCTTTGGCCAGGTGTGGTGGCGCACACCTATAATCCCGCCAACTCAAGAGGATGAGGAGGCAGGAGGACTAGAGTTCAAAGCCAGCCTCAGCAACACAAAGTACTACACAAATCAGTAAGACCCTGTCTCCAACTAAAATACAAAATAGTGTTAGGGACGTGGATCAGTGGTGGAGTGTCCTAAACTCAGTTGCAATATCTGCTCCCTAAAAGAGTATACTGTATGGCCCATGTGATTTTGTACTTTGATACTTTGTTTAAACAAATTAAACCAAAAGCTTCAAACTATC
Source organism: Urocitellus parryii (assembly GCF_045843805.1). Lineage (NCBI taxonomy): Eukaryota > Metazoa > Chordata > Mammalia > Rodentia > Sciuridae > Urocitellus > Urocitellus parryii. Next base: position 129,906,284 of record NC_135538.1, on the reverse strand, counting down.
TGATGGAACAGTTCACAGACTCTGTTCCGATCAGTTCACAGACTCTGTTCTATTCAACTCTGCCTAAGGTGGCAGAATCTCACATGTGTAATAGATATCCAAGGGACTCTGTTGTAATTTCCAAGTGTTTTATAATATGGACACATGCTTTAAAATTGCTCATGATTTTTTTTTAAATTAACATCACCCATGTGAGGGCAAGTCCATTCCCACCATGTAGTTGTTGAATCTAGGAGCCTACTGTTTAGGTCACATGACAGTCCAATTCCACTTTGAGAAGGATGAAATAATAATCAAAGGCTTTCCCCCATAAGGGTGAGGAGTGCTTATAGACTCCCCAGTACTCCCTTCCCAGTGGCTGGCAATGGATGGGATAGTGGCCTTTTCCCTGGACCATTTTCCAGGATCCTTCTTTTTCAGACTCCCCAGGATGAGCATCCAGTCCCCACCCACGCTGCTGGAGCTGGCAGGGCGCAGCCTGCTGAGTGACAAGTCCAGGGCCGTCCTGGATCTGGAGGACCTGCCCATAGAGCTCTTCCTACCACTCTTTGTGGAGAACTTCAGAAGGGGTCACACTGAGGTCCTGAAGAAAATGGTGTAGGCATGGCCCTTCACCTGCCTGCCCCTGGGGGCCCTGATGAGGAAGCCATAGCTGGAGATGATCCGAATGGCACTTGATGGGCTGGACATGCTGCTTGCCCAGCAAGATCACCCCAGGTGAGAGGGACCCAGGTGGCCTGGAAGGGAGCACCCTTGGGATCCATGGAAGTGACTGATGGATCCAAGGAGAGTGGGTGATGAAGGGTGGACCAAGGGCTTCCTACTCTGCCATCAAGGAGGGGTGGAGAGGCCTTGGCCATGCTGAGCCCCATCTGGGAGGTGCTTGTGTCAGCTGTGGTGACCCATAATGAAGGGTCCACCTGCATCTAACTCAGCTGGTACAGGTGGGAGCCAGGCTGGATTGGAGGGAAGTGGGTGGAGAAAACTGAGACAGAAGGAAGAGGTGGAGCAGGGAGCAGCAGCTTAGAGGGGAAGGAAGGGGCCTCAGGGCTGAGACTCTGCTGTCATCCCCACAGGAGGTGGAAACTGCAGGTGCTGGATTTGCAGAATGTTCACCACAACTTCTGGAGGATGTGGTCTGGAGCCATGGTGGATGCCCACTCAGTAGAGGTCATGAAGAAGAATCAAACATTGAAACATGGTCCAGCAATGGCAGCTAAGCCGCCCTTCAATGTAGACATAGACTTGTGCCTCACAGAAAGGCCCGTGGATGAATTCCAGGCCCACTTGTTCCTGTGGGCCACACAGAGAAGAGATATGGTACACCTGTGCTGCAATAGGCTGAATATCTTTGGGAAACCCACTGGCCACAACAGGAATGTCCTGAGACTGCTGCAGCTGGACTCTCCAGAAGGTGGAAGTGCACTGCACCTGGGTGCCCTCCACCTTGGCTGCTTATGCTTCTTTCTTGGGCCAGATGAGGAACCATAGGAAGCTGCTTGTCTCCCAGGTCCACATGCCTGCCCGCACCTCCCCAGAGGAGCAGGAGCAGCTGCTCGCCCAGCTCAGCTTTCAGTTCCTCAGGATGGACTGCCTGCGGAAGTTCTGTGTGGATGGTGTCCTCCTCCTCGAGGGCCACCTGGAGCAGGTGCTGAGGTGAGTAAGGGGAGTGAGCATCCTCCTCAGACCAGTTACAGGAAATTTCCACTGACAAGCCACTGATACTCTCATGGTTAATACGACACTGGAAGGTAAATAACCCATCCTTTTGTTCCTCTTGGATCCTGAAGCTAAATTGCATAGCCTGTGTCAGAGCAGAGTCCTAAACCAGGGTCCATGGTCTGGGAAGTGCCACCATGCTGGGAATCCAGTTGGGAGGGACATGAGCTAGGGATGGGACTGATGTTCCCTTTTTGGGAGGCCAGTCCAGTGAAGGTGGTGGAAAGCAGGGTAGAGAAGAGGGCTTGGAAGGAGGGAAGCCTCCACACTTACACCCATCAACAGGGAAGCACTCTGCTCCCCAGCTGGGAGCAGAGGACCTGCCTCTAACACCCACCTGGGGAAGGCTGTTCTGAGCTCCAGGTAGTGATCCTGGTATGAGGGTGAGGAGCAGGGGTGGAAGTCTTGCTGAGGATATAGGGTGTGTGCCTCTCAGAGAGTTAACTCCTGTGGATTTTGTTACATCCTGCCTGAATTTGACCTTTGTACATGACTCCCCATGACCTCTTGTGGCCAGACCTGTGACTTTCTGCTTGGAGGTGAGGAGGGGACACAGAAATATGGACTCATTGGTTCACAGGAGTGGTGGTGAAAGGCTCACCTTGACATGGGGTGATGTGAATGACCAGATTCTGCAAAAGGCAACATCCTAAGTGTGGACCATTGTCAGATGACCAGGATGACTTTGGGTTTGGGCCAATTTGTCTTTCCCACCTTGACATTGCTCCTCAGAATTAACTGCCTGGTTTCTCCTTAGGTACCTGAAGACCGCCGTGGAGACCCTCTCAATAACCAAGTGCTGGCTGTCAGATTCGGACTGGAACTATCTTTTCCGATGTCCAAACACCAGACAGCTCAGACACCTGGAACTGAGGGGCATCAGACTGACCAAATTCAGTCCAGAGCCCCTCAAAATTCTGCTGGAAAGCACTTCAGCCTCCCTGAAGAGCCTGGACATGGAAGATTGTGGGATCACTGACTCCCAGCTCCAGGCCCTCCTGCCTGCCCTGAGCCGCTGATCCCAGCTCAGGGTTTTGAGTTTCCATGGGAACCGCAACTCCATGTCAGCATTAAGGGATCTGCTGCTTCACACTGCCAGGCTGAGCCAGTTGAGTATAGAGCTATACCCTGCCCCTCTGGAAAGCTATGATGCCCAGGGTACCATCCACCCAGGGAGATGTTCCCAACTCTGTGCTGAGCTCACAGCAATAGTGAGGGACTTTAGGCAGCCAAATGTCCTTGTGTTTTGTACTGTTCCCTGGTCGTCGTTGTGGCTACAGGTTCATATATAAAGAGGACCTCATTCACTGTTCCTGTCCAACAGCTGCCTAGTTGGATGTGTTTCGAAAGCATACCTCTAGGCACTTGTATGTATAACCAGGATATAGGGTCACCTTAGAGGGAACGCAGAACCCACCATTTCAGACACTGCCTGAAGTGTGGATGCGGAAAGGAAAGTGCAGCAGGGGGCTCCATTGGAGGGAGCCCCCTGCTGCACTTTCCTTTCTCATGGGTCTCCATGTAGACCCAGAAACCTCAGGTCCTGGTCTTTAGATGCGCTGAGCAAGAGCATCTTTGCATACAACAGGCCCCATTGTCCCACTCCCAGTGCCTGCAGGAGGTGTCCATGCTGCACACTGATCAGAGCTCTGAGTCTCTTGCCTGTCATCCGCCTAGGTAGTTTGTCCTCAGTTAAACTAGTGGTGCCCATTGAAGGTATCCAAATTCCCTTTCAGCAAAATAGTAGAATCATATAGGTAGATAACACTTGCGAATATTGCAAAGTGAAACTGTATAAATTACAAGCTCTGGTGGGGCGGGGGTGCACATAACTGACAGATCTTCCTCTGACACTTCCCTCTCCTGAGGACTGGGCTGGTGGGCTTGTGCAGCAACCTTAGCCTTAGCTTCCCAACCAAGGATGAGAATGAGGTCCCCCAAGTCTTCATTTGAGGTCTTCTAAAGCTGCCTGTGAATGTGTTTTAATTATGGCTTGAATTGTGGTGAGCCGTTTCTGTGAACTGTGGCCGCCATTACAAGATGGCGCTGGTTTCCCCTGTAGTCTGTGACAAACAACTCCTTATCAGAATGAGTTGGCACGCTGTGACTTGGCACCCTGTGAGAAAAGTCCACGTGGCAGCTTCACATTGGGGCTTGAGGTGATTTATTAAGGCTGGGAGGGGCATCCGAGAGAGAGAAGAAAAAGTATCAAGGACCTGAATAAACTGCTGAAAGAAGATTCCTGAGTTGCGTCTTCCTTGCGGGCAAGGGGTCGCGACAAGTGGCGCCGAGACCCGGGAACCAGAACTTTCAGTCAGTCAGGGGTGGTGCACCGGTTAGTCCCAGGTGAGTGGGATCTGCTATGAAAGCAGGGATAGTCCCAGTACGTGGGATCCGCGTCCAAAGCGGGGTCAGCTCCTCTACAAAGAAAGAGAGAGCCTCATGTTTATTGCAGCTGCACTGTGTACTTTCACTTTTGTTTTCTGTGTTTCTTTTGTTGTGTCATCTCGTTTTTGTTTTTTGTGGTATCTCTTGTTGTTTTTTGTGCGTCTTTTGTTGTTGTGTCATGGGTGTCGCATCTTCAAGTCCGCTCCTCCTGGCCCTAGATGACCTGTTACGTTCCAAGGGCCTGGAAGTGAAACGTAGTACTTTAGAGAGATTTTTACAGAAGATAGATATTGCTGCACCGTGGTTTGCATTCTCGGGCAGCCTTACTATACCTAGCTGGGATAAATTAGGCAAAGACCTTGACTTTGCTTCTGAGCAGGGCATATTAGAGGGTGGGGTGATACCCCTTTGGAAGATGGTCCGTAGTTGCCTCACAGATGGCAGATGTCAGGAAACACTTACTAAAGGACAGGAAGTTTTAGAGCAATTACATGAGGAGAAGTCAGAGACGGCAGAAAGTGAGGTATCTCAGGAGGATGGGAGTGTGCGGAGCATGAAACAGGGGAGGAGGCGGCTGTCTCCGGCAAGAAGTGAGATATCTCAGAAGGATGGGAATGTACGAAATGTTAAACAGAGGAGAAGGCTCTATCCGGACTTGACTGAGTTAAAAACTCCCAAGGACACAAGTAGCTCGGACAGTTCTGAGGAATTAGATCCACCCTAGCCGCTCTCAACCCCGCCTTCTCATCTTCCCCCTCCCTATCAGGCCCACAGAAAAGTCTTATTTGACCTTCTCCAGAATATTCACCATGGCTTATTTTAGGACTTTCAGCAAAAGAATCTCTACAAAAAGGTTTAATGTAGATAAACTTCCTATTTTCATGTTGCCCTGTTTTATTTGGCTACTGTCTGAAAAAATCAGCATTCCAGGCACGGGACACTCCCTTACTAGTTTTTCACAAAAATATGTAACAAGGCCTCTGGCCTTGAGCTGGGCTTCACAGTGCTGACTACATTTCTAAGATAAGGGAGTTACTAACTGGGCTCCATGGTAACAGCTGGCAGGAGGAAGAATTGGAAAGGGAGATAGAGGAACTGGAGGGTCGATTGTAAAAGTCAAGATTTAAAGCACCTACAGCCCTGATCGCTGTCACGCTCCCTCCTTATAACCCCGATTGGGACAAGGACAACCCCAGAAGGCTGGGGGGTGTTCAGTGGCAGCCTAAGACGGCCCAAACTTCCCAGTAATTGAAAACTTGGATGCCGATGGACAGCCGGCCAGAGTACATGTTCCTTTAGCCTTTAAGGATATTAAACAACTAAAGGAGGCAGTTACTAATTACGGATCCCATGCCCCCTTTACATTGACTCTCTTCGAGTCTTTCTCTGCCAATCAGCTGACACCTAGTGACTGGCAACAGCTTTGCATGGCTGTGTTGTCCGGAGGGGATTTTTTGTTGTGGAAAAGTGAAAATCAAGAGAGGTGTCTCGAGCTAGCCCGAGTCAATCAGGACGCCGGCTTCCCACGGCATAACCTTGAAATGTTAACAGGCTCGGGACAATATGCTATCATAAATCAGCAAATTAATTATGATCCTGGGGTCTATGCTCAGATAGCTACAGCAGCCATTTAGGCTTGGAAGGCTCTACCTATTTCAAATGCTAAAACAAAAATTTCAAAAATTGCTCAAGGACCCTCTGAGCCTTATTCTGACTTCATTGCCTGATTGATACAGGTAGCAAAAAAAAAAATATTCCCTAACTTGGAACAAGCCATGCCGGTCATTAAGCAATTGGCTCTTAAATATGCAAATTCCTATTGCCAAAATGCCATTAAATCTACCAGAGCAAAGAGTGTTGATGACATGATTCGAGCTTGTAAGGATATTGATGGAGCTCATATTACAGGACAGGTTCTGGCCACTGCCCTCAAAACGGAAACAGGGGCCCGGCCCGGGCCCCGGAAGCCTAGGTGTATGGGGCAATCCAGGGACGGAATGGTACCCCGGGGAGTGGGCGACTTCGTCACCTCCCACGGACCAACCCCTTTCTATCTGTAGACTCCCTAGGGGAATGCCAGGAAGTACAGGATGTACAACTGCAACCGCAGGTCGCAGAGACAGAACAAGCTGCTACCGCAGTAAGATCTTGGCCAGGCGGGGGAAAATGCAGACAAAATCAAACAAAATACAATCGGCTAAGAAAACTTGGAGAACTTTTGCCCTGAAAATGGGCACCAGACTCCATGTTGTTTGCATCACCATGGTAACCATGGGGTGCCTGGCCGGCATAGCTGCTTCCTGGTCCCACCTCCCACACTTTTGCGGGCTTCTGATTGGTTCTTCCACAGTCACTCAGACAGGACTTCTAGTCCCGCTTTCCAGCCACTAACCTGTACTGCTGTGTTTCAGGTTTCTACCGGAGCTGCTCAGAGCCTGTATTTTTTTTACAACAAAATGCCTACCTGTAAATGCTAATGAAAGATATCTTTTTCAGACAAAATTTAATTCCACAGGTTTCTATGTTACAGTCCTAAATTTAAGCTAATTCTAAGTTAAATAACCTGACTTTTTCTCTATAGTTGTGTTACTAAATAATGATCTATTGATGAGAGATATCAAATATGCTTCTTTATATTTTACTTTTAATTTTGAAGGTTATGAGGATGCATTTGCTCGCCACAGGAACAAGCCGGCAAAGTTCCTGTGATGACCAAAAAATCCTTATTTTCATTGCTAACTATAAAAATAAAAATGTATACTCAAGGATCTTATTTCAGTTACATCAAGTGACGTCACATAGAAGAGTGCACTCCTAGCTAAAAATAAATTTAAATGGATCCAAATATTTTAAGACCACGTGGTTACATAAAATTAATACAATTATAAGTTATGTTCTTATTCTTAATATATATATATATATTTTAGATATTTAGATAACCTATATTTGTTAATCTATAAATTAATTAGCACATGCCTAATTGATTAGTTAATATATATTTGCCTAATTGTTTTTCTTCAACAGAAAACCTATAATTTAAGTTTTATATTTACATTTATCAGATACTCTGTTTTTTCAGTTACAGATATTTGAGATAAATATGTTTAGTATAAATTTGCTTTTAAGTAAAAATACAATCAAGTAATTTCTAAATCTCAAAGTAGAATTAATCAACACATTTTATCTGGGATTTTGGCTGCTAATCAAAGGATAGAGTTACTTCAAGCTCAAGTTGAGGAATTGTCTGACCTAGTACATTTGGGTTGTATTGATCAACGAGCACATTTATGTATAACCTCTGTCAGATTTTATGATTCCAGAAATGCCTCATGCATCATCGGAGAATATCTATCCGGAACCTGGTCTATGGAAGCAGAAAACTTGATCCAGTCTCAACTAACTCAGATTGCTGTTTTGAATAACACCCATGTCAATCCAGTGACCTTGGGTCAATTTACCAATTGGTTGTCATCTGCCTTTTCCTTTTTTAAGGAGTGGGTGGGAATAGGCATTTTTGATGCAATGTGTTGCTTTGGTATGTTTCTCTGCTTGTGGTTTCTCTGTCGCCTCAAGGCCCGCAGTGCTCACGATAAGGCTATGATCATACAAGCTCTTGCAGCTTTAGAAAATGGCAATTCACCTCAAGTCTGGCTTGCGCATCTTAAACAGTAAACCTTTGACATGGTCGTTGCACCCCAAGTTATTATAACATTGCACTGGGATCGACATGTCTTTCCTCACTGTTCTCTTAGTGTTGGAAAGCCCTTGCACTCTGCCGGTCTTGCTGCCATTGCACGCAGATGGGTTTCCACACTAGTGCTTCTCTATCGCTTTAAAGTCCGTGCCTTTCTTTCAGGGTGCTGTCAGCTTGTTTGTCATTGTACACAGCCACAGTTCAGCCTCAGCTATCCCCCTCCGTCCACCATCGTCACGGTACAGGATGCGAGGCAAGGCACTGCACTTGAGTGATCCTTGGAGTGGACCTCAAGGAGAGCATGTCCTATTGCATGCGGGTTTGACGTCCTTCCTTACCCCACCTTATCCACGCCCCGCCCCACGAAAAAAGGCGTCGGCTGATATGGCCTCGGATCTGGGGAAGGCGCCTCCTCGGGGCTGAGCCATACTATGCAGCCACTTCTGCACAGTGGGATAGGACCTCTACTCTCGCCTGTATTGTCATACAAAAATAAAAAGGGGGAACTGTGGTGAGCCGTTTCTGTGAACTGTGGCCGCCATTACAAGATGGCGCTGGTTTCCCCTGTAGTCTGTGACAAACAACTCCTTATCAGAATGAGTTGGCACGCTGTGACTTGGCACCCTGTGAGAAAAGTCCACGTGGCAGCTTCACATTGGGGCTTGAGGTGATTTATTAAGGCTGGGAGGGGCATCCGAGAGAGAGAAGAAAAAGTATCAAGGACCTGAATAAACTGCTGAAAGAAGATTCCTGAGTTGCGTCTTCCTTGCGGGCAAGGGGTCGCGACATTGAATAATTCTCTACACATAGTGAACTGGAACCCACTTGGATGTGTAAGCAGATTGCAGCTTGCTCTTGGAACTGGTAGCAGAGTCTGGGCCAAGCACAGCTGGCCTCTCTGTCACCCACAGAGCGATCTTTGTGCCTGGCTCCCTCTTTATGGCACTTCCTTTTCTCAGGCTCTAAGACTAGGTTGCAAGTGTGGGGCAGGTGGAAGGTTCTGAACAGCATTCATTCTGCTGGATTCTAGGTTCAAATAAAGCCAAAGATCTGCATAGTGAGATGTGTCATCATTTGTTCTTTTAAGAGTTATCATGACTAAAAAGGGACTTGAAGATATTCTGGTGCCTTCAGACCACTTGAACACTGGAAGGGTTTTGAGGACTCTTTGTTTTCCCAGAGCCCTGGGGTTAAAGCACCCAGACTGCTCTTTGAGCTCCTCATCTTTTGATTCTAGGTTCATTTGTGCTGTGAGAGAACACACAACTGTAGGACGTCATGGTAAACAGGACCAGGTTTGTAAGGGTGGCCATATCAGGCAGTGGGGACTGGGTTTCACTCCTTGGCTACTGAAAGATGCAGAGTCCTTTGCATCCAAAGACTCTACAGCCCCTTCTGAATACTGGCCAATTTCTTCTCCACAATCTAGGAAACAAGAACCCATGCTTTTCTGGAGAAATGAGTGAACTTCATCAAAGCTAACTCAGGGATCTGGGGTCACTGGTCAGTGGTAGAGCACTTGCTAGCATGTGGAAGGGCCTGGGTTCCATCCAAGGCATCACAGAAATAAGTAAACAAATAAATAAATCCAAAAATGATATGACCACATTGGGAAGGTTTAACTGGAATAGACCTGCCTGTTAGAAATACTTGAAAAGAAAGAAGCAGAACCCACATGAAAACAATGGAATGCATTCTTTAATTGGTCTGGACAGGTGGGTCAATAGATGTACTGAAAGGTTCTCTTCCAAAAACAACTGCAAAAGCTGGCTTGGTGGCACACAGCTGTAGTCCTAGCAGCCCAGGAGGCTGAGGCAGGAGGATGGTGAGTTCAAAGCCAGTCTCAGCAATTTAGTGAGGTTGTAAGCAAGTTTGTGAGACCCTGTTTCAAATCCAACCTGGGGACTGGGCTCACTGGTGTGGCACCCTTGGGTTCACTGCCTGGTCCCCAAAACAATAACAAACAAGTATGAAAAGCCGGTTGCAGTGGCATATGCCTGGGATCCCAGCTACTCGAGAATCTTTATGATTTTATTCCTTCTCCCAATTTTACTAACTGGGGCATGACCCATCCTTATTTTTTCCAGTCCCTTAGATGCCATATTGGGCCATTTAATTTAGATCTATTTTCCTAATGTAGATATTTCTTCTTGGGAACTTCCCACTTAGAATTTCTTTTGCTGTATCCACAGGTTTGAATATCTTGTGTGGCCCTGTTTATTGGTCTGCAGGCATTTTACACTTTCTTTTTTTTATTTTTCTGTATTTTTTAAATTTTGTACATACATGACAATATTTTGATTTCTTCAGTGACCCATTGGTTGTTGGGGAACATGCTGAAGAATTCCCATGCTTTGTAACTGTCCAGGAGTTCCCCCTGCTATGGATTCCATTCTTATTAAATTTATGGAGATTTATTTTGAGAATAAATGGAGAATGTGTCGTGTGCTCTTGAGAAGGATGTTTGCTCTGCAGTGTTGGGTGGGGTGGTCTGTAAATGTCTACTGTGTGCAGAGATTGATCTGTCCAGTCTGAAAAGGGGTGTTGAATCCCCACTTTTATTACTGTGTTGTAGTCAACTTCTTCTTTTACATTCCAGTAATATCTGTTTTGCACATGTGGGTGCTCGGGTGTTGGGTACATGTATGTGTACAATTGCTGTCTCATGTTGCTGAATTGACCCTTGATCATCGTGTGATCACCTTGTCTCTTTTTATTGTGCTTTAATCTGTAGTCTATTTTATCTGACAGGAGTCTAGCCATTCCTGCTCTAGGTTGGTTTTCTTTGTGTGGAATATCTTCTCCATCCCTTCACTGTCACTCTGTGTGTGTCTGAGGTGAAGTGACTTTCTTGTAGACAGCAGGTAACTGAGTCCATTGAAAAAGAAAATCTATTCATTCACTTTGCATCTTATAATTGGGGAGTTTATTCCCTTTAAATTCAAGGTTTTTTATCAAAAGATACAGAATTAATTCTGACGGGTCTTGTTTGTTTTTAGATTCTTTTTCTGATTTCTCTTTAGTTCTTTTTCCCTCTTTTTCTCCCTACTCTCTAGTCTGTTTCTGTGGGTTGTTGTTTTCTTCTGGGATAAGTTTGCATTTCCTTCTTTGTCCTTTGTGAACATGCTGTCATTTTTGGTTTTTCTTTTGGGCTTCCTCTGGGATTTACAAAATTTTTATAGTTACCAAAGAGCATTTTAAGCTGAACAGAACCTCCCTCTGCTCTGATACCAGTACTCTGGATTCCGTCTTTTTTCTTGTAACTTGTGCTTTGGTTGCCGTGGTTTTCTTCTCCTGGTTTTGTGCATTTCTTAACCTCTTACTGTGGCCATGCTTAACACTCACCATTTTGTTTTTAACTTTCCTATTAGTTATTTAATAGTCTAAATATTCCTGTTATGCAAACCAGGCACACTGCTGTATGCATGTAATCCCTCGGGAAACTAAGGAAGGAGGATTGCAAATTGAAAGCTATCCTCAGCAACTTAGCAAGGCCCTAGACAACTTCATGAGAACTTGTCTCAAAATAAAATATAAAAAGGGCTGACTTCCCATTAGATCCAACACCTTCAAGAGCCTGTACTCTCTCCTGTGGCCTTCACTGGAAGATATGCTGTGTTCCCTTCCTGCAGAAAGCTGACTGTGAGATACAGCAAGAAATCACACAGCACAGAAATAATTTTGAAATGCAAGGGCAGGCCAGCTCTGAGATCTTAAAGATGCTGCTTCCACACTGGAAGGAGAGAGAGAGAGAGAGAGAGAGAGAGAGAGAGAGAGAGAGAGAGAGAGAGAGAGAGAGAGAGAATGTGTGTTTTTTAATTTTTCTATGGGGGATACACAAAGGCTTTTCCATAGAACATGCTTCACCAAATAAAGCAATGGGTGGGCTGTCCCAGCTTGACAGGTAACACCCAACCCCAGAGCTACAGAGCAGTCTCTATAACTGAGGGAAGCCTGAGGTCATTTGCTTTCTGTAATAAGCCATGGAATGACTTGCAATGCCACACCGAAATCTCCTTGGCTTCAAGGCTGAGTAGAGACTATGCAAATGGCTCAGAGGTGGCCCCCCACACTGGCCCTTAGTGCTACAGTGCTGGCTGGAGTGGGAGGACAGACTGGGAGAGTTAAAAATGGATATGCACATATAAATATGTGCAGAGGTCTGTTCCTGTACATCTCCATCATGTTCCCCTTCTCTGAACTCTCAAGAACTCTGGCGAGGGAGGCCAGCAGGACTCTTCAGGGGTAATAGAATAGGTTAGAGATGGTGCATACATGCATATATAGATAGGTAATATGTGTTAGTTTTTGTTTGTAGCTGAGGTGTAGTTTAGTTGGCCTCTGAATGAAAGCCCTTCCTGTGTCAAGGAATACCCCACCCAACATGGGAGTCTCCAAGTAAGACAGGGTCCACCATCAGTTGATAGGAATGAAAAAGTCAAATGTATTTTTCTTCCTCCTGATGTGGTTTGGGGTTAATGCCTAAGGTGTGGCCTATGCCACAAATGTGCTATGTCACCTGGCAGCAGGTCCTAATCAGAGTGTCTGTGGGGGGTCCAAGCTGTGGTCCAGTCTGGCTGTAAGGATGGCCTTAACCTAAGAATGGCCTCAGCCTAAGTAATTCCAGTTGAAAATGAACCTGCAAGTCCACCAGGAACAGCCTCCAGAGCCCTCTAGTATGCATCAAGCACTGCTGATAAAGACAAGTCTCTGTCCACAACCCTGTTAAAACTCAAGAGTGAAGTCACAGTCATTTGCCTTCACCTTGATGGGAGTCAGAGGAGAGAGGTCAGGGTGACCTCAGAATGTAAGACGTCACTAAGAAACATGGTAATAGCTGATAGGGACTGAAAGGGTGAGCAGAACCCCAACATTTAGTAGAAATGATGGAGCAAGTGAACAGACATTCAGCCAGCTGCACTCATGGCCACATGCTGGAGAGCCTGATGAGGTCCAGCGCCACCTCTTCTCATCATCTGCCTGATCCTCTGCATCGTCCTCACCGCTCTCAGACTCTACAGCCACATCTCGACCCTGGTGAGAATGGTGACTTTCTCTTAAGACTGTCTCCTCAACCAGCTGTCACATCAAGCCCAGGAGAAGCCTCCATCAGTTCCTGACCTGATTACTGCAGTCTGAGCGAGTGAGCATCCGCTGGACGTAAACCCTTAGACTTGAGACTCTAAACCTGGCACTTGAGCTGAGCATGCAGAGAGAATGTCTGTAATGAGTCTGGCATGATTAAGTGTTTGCTGTGCTCAGAGTTAACTTAGAATTTTTAGTTTTGAATTGATTATGTGTATTGCAGTGCCCAGCATTAAGGATTATCCTTTTTTTGATTAAGAACCTATACAGTGAAGTTGTATTGAGTGATTTGAGTGAATAAAGCATTGAAAAAAGCATTTGTGTGTGAATATGATTTATTTCTCCCCTCCACTGCAGATGTCACACCTTTGCCCATCCCAACACTAGCCAGCTTCCCTTGGTCCCTGCCCACTTTCACAGCACTGTCCCAACTTTCCCAGTAATCTTGTGGGCTTTACAACATGCTTACAGTTGTTCTCTCTGCTTAAATGTACCTGGGTTAGTTTTTTGATACTAAGAACCATGTTTGCCAGTCACAGAGGCACATGCCTGTAATCCCAGTGTATCAGGAGGCTGAGATAGGAGGATCATGGGTTCAAACCCAGCCTCAGCAATGGCAAGGCACTAAGCTCGTCAGGGAGACCCTGTCTCTAAAATATATACACAATAGTGCTGGGAATGTGCCTCCGTGGTCGAGTGCCCCTGAGTTCAATCCCTGGTACCCACCAAAAAACCAATGATTGTTGATGTGTGAAAATATGTAGGGTTCAAGTGACCTAAAGAGTAAACATATATGTGAAAATTATACTCCCTAGCCCAAGGTCAAGACAGCCTTCACTCAGTATCCACAGTGAATTGATTCCAGGACACCCCCACCCCCTTTGTATACCAAACTCTGCACATGTTCAAGGTCAGGTGTAAATGATGCAGTGTTTTCATATAACCTATGCACATCCTCCTGTGTGCTTTAAACCATCTTGAGGTTCCTTATAACATTTAATACAATGGGAACATTACATAGCGGTTTACACTGTGCTGTTTAGAGAATACTGACAAGAAAAAAGTCTCTACACATTCAGCCCAGATGCACTTATTTTCAACCATGTCCAATCCAAGGTTGATTGAGTCCAAGGATGCAGACCCTACAGCCTCAGAGCCCAGACAAGAGACGCAGTAGCACAGAAGTATCAGCAGAGACAGAAGTGAACAGAGACATCAGTTACAGAAGATGACCAAAGAACCAGGAAGAGCAGCCTTGAGAATTAGAAGCACCACAGCCCTGACATCTGCTTAGTGTTGGCACAAAGAGACCTACAACCCTGGGGCCAGTAAGGGCATTTCTGAGAGACAAATAAGACTAGCAAAATGCAACTGGTAAATTTCATTCAGTGCCTAGGTTTCAGTAATGTAGGGAATTGTGTCTCTATTAAGTTTTCAATGAAACATTCCAATGTTTCATCTTACTTCAAAACAATAAGCTTCAGAAATCAGGGAACTGAACTAATAGGAAAGGCCTAATTGCCCAACATTTTGTATAATTAAACTCTTCATTTCCTATAACTTGTATTTACTGAATTTAGAAAAAATGCTAGAACTGTGGCTCAGTGGTTTAGTGTCCTTGGGTTCTCCTCCTGGTACAAAAGGGGGTGGGGGTAAGAAGAGAGGTACAAAACAAAAGTACCTTGTTCTTTTGCTGAATAAAATTTTGGAATGGGGAGTTTTAAAAAATGTGGATTGTAGTGGACACAGTGGCACAACCTCTAATCCCACCAATTCAGGAGCTGAGGCAAGAGGATTGCAAGTTCACAGACATCCTGGTCAAGTTAGCGATAACCTCTCTCAAAATAAAACACAAAATGTCCTAGGGAGGTGGCTCAGTGTTAAAGTACCCCTGGGTTCAATGCCCAGTTCCTGCAAAAAAGGGGGAGTTGGGGATGTGGTTCAGTGTGTAACAGGGGTTTGCTTGATACTTTCACTAAGTCCCTTGTGGCTTTGAATCTTACATATTTTTTTCTTTCCCCCAAATCTTCTCCCTAACTTCCTCCTCCCTGATCTTCTTGTCCCTGATGTTCTCCTTCCTGGTTTCTTCTCTCTAATCTAATTTTCTCAGAATCACCTCTTTAAAAACAACCTGTTCAGCAGTAATCTCTAGGGTATATAAAGAACTCAAAAAGCTAAGCACCAAAAACACATGTAATCCAATCAACAAATGGGCCTAGGACCTGAACAGACACTTCTCAGAAGAGGATATTCAATCAATCAACAAATATATAAAAAGGTGTTCATCACATCTCTAACAATTAGAGAAATGCAAATCAAAACTACTCTTAAGATTTCATCTCACTCCAGGCAGAATGGCAGCTATTATGAAGACAAACAACAATAACTGTTGGTGAGGATGTGGGGAAAAAGGCACACTCATACATTGCTGGTGGGACTGCAAATTGGTGCAGCCAATATGGAAAGCAGTATGGAGATTCCTTGGAAATCTGGGAATGGAATTACCATTTGACAAAGCTATTACTCTCCTCAGACTATACCCAAAGGACTTAAAAACAGCATACTACAGGGACACAGCCACATCAATGTTATAGCAGCACAATTCACGATCACTAAACTGTGGAGCCAACCTAGATGCCCTTCAGTAGATGAATGGATAAAAAACTGTGGCATATATACACAATGGAATTTTATTCAGCATTAAAAGAGAATAAAATCTTGGCATTTGCAAGTAAATAGATGGCATTGGAGTAGATAATGCTAAGTGAAGTTAGAAAATACCCCCCAAAACAAATGCCAAATGTTTTCTCAGATAGAAGGAGGCTGACTAATAGTGGGGTAGGGAGAGGGATCATGGGAGGAGTAGATGAATTCTAGATAGTTCAGAGGAGTGGGAGGAAAAGGGAGAGGGCAGGGGATTAGCAAGGACGGTGGAATGTGATGGACATCATTATACAAAGTACATGTATGAAGACACAAATTGGTGTCAACATATTTATATACAACCAGAGATATGAAAAATTGTGCTGTATTCATGTAGTAGGAATTGTAATGCATTCTGCTGTCATTTATTTTTTTTTTAAATCAAGTAAAAAAAAAAAAAAACCCTGTTTCTCTGATAGGCAGTATGACAGCCTTTGGGACAGAAGACCCTCCGTTTTTTCTTTTTTTGCTACCAAAATAGTAAACATTCCCTTTCCTTTTTCTCAAAACTGTGTCCTCATTATTACATTAGCATCAGGGATGAGAACAAAGCATTTGGCAACAACTGATTTAGTGTTGTAGGGCAACTGAGCCTAAAAGAGAACTTTTAGAGGGTCTACTCCCATACAGTCTTCCCTAGTAACCTACACTTTCCCTATTATGCCTGCAAACCCAGCAACGCTGAGGCTGGAGAAGCACAAGTGGGAGGCCAGCCTCAGCAAGTTAGCAAGATCCTGTCTCAAAATAAAAATAGAAGGAGGTGGAGATGGAGCCCCGTAGAAGAGCACCACTGGGTTCATTCCCCAGTACCAAAAAAGAAACACAAAATGGTGGCAAATAGTTTGTGATGCAAAGAGAATATCACATTTCTTTCTCTTCAAATGATCAGAAGTTCAGACTTAGTGTCTCTACATGCAGTTTCCCATCATCCCAATAGTTTTGATTTCTGCTTTGGTTTAGATCATATGAAACTTCTTTCCTTCTGTATTTCTTTTCCTTTTTCTGTTGTAATTTTTGTTTCGTTTTTGTTTTGGTTCTGGGGATTGAATCCAGGTGCACTACAGCACAGAGCTACATCTCCTTTTCACTTACATATTTTCAGTTTGAGACAGGGTCTTACTAAGTGGATTAGAGTCTCATTAAATTGCTGAAGCTGCCCTGAAACTTGTGAGCCTTTTGCCTCAGCCTCCTGGGTAGCTGGGATTACAGGTGCAGGTCATCAAACCTGGAACCACACAATATTTTTCATAGGCTGGACTCTATTCTGATCTATTTCTTTCCAAGGACTCCACTCCAAAGTGGCACACTGTCATGTGTACAAGATACACATGACAATCAAGCCTCATCTCCGAGTTAGCATTTTCCATCTCTTACTTGCCAATGTTCTCAAATAGTATATGTGGCTTTTAGCATTGCTTACATTTAAACTGAGCATGGTGGTACATGTCTGTAATCCAGCTATTTAAGAGGCTGCAGCAGGATGATCATGAGTTTGAGACGAGTATGGAGAACAAAGTGAGATCCTGTTCCAGCATAAGATAGAGCATGTAGCCAGGTATGGTGGCCTATTATTGTAATCCCAGCATCTTAGGAGGCTGAGGCAAAGGATCACGAGTTCAAAGCCAGCCTCAGCAACCTAACAAGGCCATAAGCAGCTTAGTGAGATCCTGCCTCAATAAAAATAGAAAAGAGCTGGGGATGTGGCTCAGTGTTTAATTACCCTGAGTTCAAACACCTGTACCAAAAAAGAAGATGAAGAATCCAGAGGAGAAAGAGGGGTAAAAGGAGAATAAGAAGGAGGAGGAGGAGAATGAGGAGGAGGAGGAGGAGGAGGAGGAGGAGGAGGAGGAGGAGGAGGAGGAGGAGGAGGAGAGAAAGAAAAGAAAAACAGCTAAGGGAAAATGGGCAACCCTGACCTAAGGCAGAGTCCACCCACATGCTGCCCATTCCCTCTACTGCGCACAATGACATCTGGCTCTAGAACTCAACAGTAGAAATTTACTTGATAGGAAAGGGGACACACTGGGACAACCTGCCCCCTAGTGGCTCATTTGACACTGATTTCTAGGTGGCTATTGCTTCAGATTACACTTTTCTGTGATTGGCGCTGACTGTGGAGAGCAGCCATGAAAATTAATTCAAAACCAATCTCCCCCACCCCCAAAAGTGATTTCCTGTTTGTTTGTTTTTGTTACTGGATGGTGTGTAGGGGCTGCTGGTCCAGTAGAGGCATCTGGGCGGGCCCTGGGGAGATGAAACTAGAAAACTGGACCCTGGCTGTTGGTGAATCTAGCTTTCCTGCTGGGTGTTGTTTCTTCCTGGACTAGAGCTCCTGTGACCCCTGGTGCAGGCAGAGCCTGGCTGCCTCTGGCTCCTGGGAAACCAGAGCCTCAACTCCCCAACTACCCCCAAGGCCAGTCTTACTTTGACACTGAAGGTTTCTTCCCGGCCCAGGAGAAGCTTTACTCCTCTGTGGTGCAAGAGAGCAACCTCGGGTCAAGTTGCCCAGGGCCACCTCCAGGATCTGCCAAGCTACCCATGGTCACTCAAGTGCAAGCCAGTCTTTCTAAACTTGGTGGCAATGATTCCTCTGATGGTGTCTCTGTTTCCTGTTAATTTCCTCTAGGGAGCATGTTCCTCTCAACAGCCTTCTGGAAATGGAAACAGAGCTCAGGCCATGTTACAAGCCTGCCCAGGCCTGCCAATTGCCACTAAGCAAGCTCTGCCTGGGGCCACCTCTCCAGCCCCAGCTTTCTGCTCTTCCCTAGTTCCAGGTGATGAGTGGTCTCCTATGTGCCTTCTGTGGGAACCTCCCCGCCAGACATTCTGGTCATCCCCCCACACCTTTTCTCACTCCAGTGGCTTGGGTCATAAGATTATCTTGAGAGTCCTGACAAGCTATCAGACTGAAAGACTGTAGGACAGAAAGGACAGGACTCTTTGAATTTGGAAAAGCCCTTGGACAAACAAAAGCTCTGGAAAAGACCAAGGAAGACCCCTGAGGAGGAAAGTTGAACTGCGTCCTGGTTGGGATGGCACCTCCCTGGGTTATGGAAATCCAGCTAAAACCAGTCATTGTCAGAGGACCTTAGCAGCCAGAGAGGGCTTCTGAAACTGCATTTGGTCAGTGGTTATCTAGGATTCAAAACACGCTAATTATCAGAATACACACACACACACACACACACACACACACACACACACACACACAGAGAGAGAGAGAGAGAGAGAGAGAGAGAGAGAGAGAGAGATCCATTTGATGGATTAATCCACTGATTGGATTACAGCTCTCATGATCTGATCATTTCACCTCCTGCATTAACACAGAGGCTTTTGGAGGACAACTCATATCCAAACCATATCAGAGACATTTGCCTTTGACATGTATCTTCTGCTCCCCAACTTCCCAAAGAGCTCACAGTTCGCACCCTCAGTGGATAATGAAGACCGGACTCTCATATGTAACCATACAATGGAACCCAAACCTGGGTGACTCTCCTGAGGAGAGCAATGGAGTTGCCTCTTTGGGAAGTTCCTTCAGGGAGGAATAAGGCCCTGTCATTTGTCTATGTTCCCTGAATTCTTTTCACCTTTATTCAGCAGGACCACCTCAGGAAGAAGGACAGGAAGGTTTTTGAAAGTCTCTATTTGTTAAAATCATAATTTTGATCTGATACGCCTAGGTTAATATGTTTTTCTGATTACATTCTGCTTTGTTCTAAGGCCAATTCACAAGGGTTAATTCTCAGTCTAATAGGTTTTTAACAAATAACCTACAAGGCTTTTGTCTGTCTATTTTGTGTAGGTGCACCGGTGTACTGTCCATCTACATGTATTGCTGTGTATACATATATGTAATACTAAAAATTGAACAAATATTAATGAGCTCGTAAATTAAAATTTAAAAAATGGATCCAAATACCTTTGCTTCATATTATTTAAAAGGTTCAATTGAAATTGGGTAAATAAGTAAGAGTAAAAATGTCTTTAAAGTTACTAATGCAACTTAAACAAGTTACAAATTTGTTTCTAGGTGGTCAAACAGTTGTTAATAAAATGTTAATGTCTATAAAGTGTCTAATATCCATTGTCTCTAGGATATTTCTTCAATTGGAAAAAAATTACAAATACTATTCAATGCACTTGTCTTATACCTTTTTTAAAAAAATGTAAATTAGATCTGACCTATATGAAATTAATCATGCATGTGTTGTTAGAGACATCTCATTGGTTTACAAAGTTTAAATGGTAACTGTTAAATATAATATCAAGTAATATTAACTCCTTAAATTCCATTAGTAAAAATATTTATGCACTGTTGGTGTTTTCATATATTGGTAAATTTAAAAAAAATTTAAAATTACTTTATGTTATCTCAAAAACAAGGTTACTAAAAGTTAAAAGTCCCAGTGGGTATAATTCTATATATAAAAAGTCAAGAGGTTTCAACTGCATTTCAATTAGAGTACTGTAAATATATTTCCTGTTATTAAAATGGATTAATTTGTCTAAAGTCAGAAATTGATAAGGGTTATTTTAAGGTATAAACAAAAAGAGGGATCCATGGATTAAAAATTATTAAAATGTTCTAAATATAAAAAATATATTTAGTAAAAAAACATGTTACTAGGTAAGAAAGTCTTTATGTGGTAAAATATAATTATAATACATCTAAGTAAACAATAGGATCTAAGTAAGTAATATAAACATCTATAAATAAAGGTTAAATATTAAAATGTTTCTTTATAGTAAGTTGTTTATATATGTAACACAAATAGTTTAAAGTATTCAAGGTTATTCCCTAAGAGCAAATATTAATGTGCTGATATAAACCAAAGATTGTTTACATATTAAAATGACAAACACTTCTTAAAATATTAATTATATTGTGTCTGTTAAGTTTTATTCTCTAGAGCAACTAACGGGACAAATGAAGGTTTGTACATCTCTGGTAAAACAGCAACTGTTATTTTAGAGTATTGTTCCACATTACAGAGTCTAAAACTTGGTTAATATAAAAACATCAATAAAATTTTAGTACACTGCTCTTCTTCTCATATTCAATGTGCTTCCTTACATTGGCTAGACCCCCAAATCTCCCTTTTGTGGTTTTTTGGCTTAAATATGAGGAATCACTGAAGCTGGTGTGCTACTCTGTCCATCTCGCTTTTAGAGAGTAGAGTGTCTGCTGATGGCCAGCAATAAAGGCTTAATTGGAATGACAATGTGTGGTCTAAGAGATATTTAAGGGTCTCTGTATTGGTATAACTTTAAACCTGAGGAATTTTGCAGTCTGAGGCTATTATTCTCCTTTTAGTTATGGCACTTGCTCCCCAGTGCAATGTAATCTCTTGAGGGTTTTAAATGTTCTATGGCCAGGTACTGAGGTGCACACTTACAATCCCAGTAACTTGGGAGACTGAGGCAGGAGGATCAGAGATTCCAAGCCAGCCTGGGCAACATAGTCAGACCCTGTCTCAAATAAAAATATAAAAAGTTTTGGGGGTGTAGCTCAGTAGTAAAATGCCCCAGGTACACAATCCCTGGTACTACACACACACACACACACACACACACACACACACACACACACGAGTCCAGCAGCCTCATGCATGCCAAGTGATTGCCATCAGATTTAGACAACTCAAGGGTGCCAATACTGACCATGTAATAGCTTAGAATATACCGTGGCCACAGTGTTTCAGCTGATGATGCTACTGTAAAAGACTGCAGAATCAAAATGGAATTATTTGTTCCAAAACCTCACAAAAGTGGAGGGCAAGGGACCATGCAGGAGAAGGTCCTTGAGCTTGGTCCTTTGATAATAAACTTTCAGGAGGACTCTGCCAAAACCACAACATTACACACACACACACTCACACCCAAAAAAATATTGCTTCTAAACTCCTTACTCTCCAAACAAGATCATAGGATTTTTATTGTTGGCTCTCAAGAGATTAATAAAACACAGAATGGGACCTGCAAATTCCAAGAAACTCCAGGAGAGCCTTTCTTCTGCACTGCAGAGGAGTCTATTATGGTTCCTTCTCAAGCACATTTTGAAATTGGTGGGCAAATGATTCCAAAGACAATTAAAAAAAGCAATGGCTTCCACGTGGAATGTTCCAGTTGAACATCTCTCAAACAGCTGCTCTTTAAGAAGTACATTTTAAGCCAGATGAGGTGGGCCATGCCTGTAATTCCAGATTCTCAGGAGCCTGAGGCAAGAGGATGGCAAGATTCAGGCCAGACTTGGCAATTTGGTAAGTCTGTTTGAAAATAAAACAAAGAGAATTGGGCAGGTAGCTTAGTGGTAGAGTGCCCCTGTCTCAATGCTCAGTACTGGAGGAGGAGAGAGTAAGTTTTTAGGCTTCAAGTTGGTTTTATCAAGTTCTCGATTACATGGGAAAAGGAAAACTGAGTCATGTCTGTTAAAAGTTGAAGTATTATTTCATAGGACATAAATTTCCTTATTCACTTTAAATATCTTTCATGACTCTGGTTAAATGACTTATCTTTTATAATGATCTAGGACCCCAAGTTTCATGAAGTGCTTTAAACCTTTTGAGTTTATTTACTAACTTCTCTATGATCAAAGTCTACATTATCACTTGACCTTGAGCTACCATTGGGATGTTCTAGAGAATTCCATAGTTGCTCAAGGGATTTCTAGAAGAGAGACATTCAGACAATTAGCCTAATTTGATATGTGGGAAATCCTCTCAAATATGACATAACATTTTCAAGTTGTATTTATTAGGATATTTTATTAATATTTGCTTTAAAATGGCAAAAATTCATTAAAAATCTCATGTTTTCAGACATAATTCTGGACACTATATTAAAATGTATGCCAATCAAATCACCTTGTTAATACCTGTTTATAGTAAATGCCCAACAGATTTTTAACCATGTTAAAAAAAATCTAAATTTTTATCATAAAGAGCTATCATTTGGATTTTTTTCCCTGAACATAACTAAAATCAGATTATTTGATTAAGAAGAAAAAACCTCTAACAAGTTTACTTGAAAACAGGTCTCTCATCTATCTATCTATGTATTTATGTATTCATTTCTTTATTTATTGTTGCTAGGGATCAAACCCAGGGCCTCATGCATGCTAGGCAAATGCTCTACCTTTTCAAAATTGTAATTAAAAAAACAGAGTGTGGTGGTGAACACTTGTAATCCCATCTGCTGTCCTGTGAACCGATAAATACAATCAATAAGTGTGTCAGTTATCGGATGGATTAGTAAAAAAATACAGATGATGAACATAAAATTTTGAAAAGTGAGATAAGACAATTATAAAGCAAGAACTGTCATAGGCAGCACCTGAGACTCCATTTTGGTGCCTCCTATGAAAAACTGTTACAAGAGGTGTTTCTGAGAATCTGAAATGAAAGCTGTTTTCTAATTTTTTAAAAAAATTACCATTCTGTACTTTGTACCCCACAAATTGTACCCTACTCAGGATGCAGTGGTGGTCATGGAGAGCTACATCCTGGGTTTGAATGCTATTGTGGGTCTGCATGACTTTGAAGTACATTCTCACCCCACTGACCCCCACCCAAATTCAGGATGTGACTGTCTAGCACCTGCTTGAACCCAGGACCATGCTCAACTAAACTGCAAAGCTAATGTGCTGGCTTCTGACTGGAAAATTCTGGTCCTGCCTAGAGCCCCGAGGCTCCACTTATTAATGTTTTAATTTTTATGATTGGCTAGCTTACATGATGATAAGCAAGTCACTGAGTTATGGATTTTGTGCTTGTATAGTTTTTGGATGGACCAGGAAGCTGCTGTCCTATCACAGAGCTTGGATCTCTGTGGTGGGTGACAGTCCCTAGTCAGGTAAGTAAAGCTCTCTTTTGATTTGAAATTCAGACTTAGACTGCTTTCTGGAGGGACTCCTCATAACAGCAACTACTTAGCAGGCTAAGGCAGAAGGATCTCAAATTCAAGGCCTGTCTCAGTAATTTAGTGAGAACTTGTCTCAAAACAAAAACAAAAAAAAATTTAAAAATGGGCTGGGAATGTTGCTCAGTGGTATAGTTCCCCTGGGTTCAAACCTTGTACCCAAACTGAATAAATGAATAATTTAATTAACTAAGTAATTAATGAAAAAATGAAAAAAGCTGAGAATGTTGCTCAGTGGTAAAGTTCTCCTGGGTTCAATCCCCAATGCCAAAAAATAAAAATAAATAAATTCAGGGCCTAAATATTTTTTAAAAATGAACACCTTTACTCATAAAATTTCTGCAAAAGTCTAATTCTTCATAGAATAATAAATCTGCAGATCAAAGAGGAGGTATCCTAAGGCCTAATGAACAGGAAAAATTGAATTTAACAGTGACTTCCTGGTGGAGGAACACTGAGAGCCACTCCCTCCAAACCCACCTTGTTCAAATGTGGCTCAATGAGTTTCAACATTGATTCCTAGTCATCTATTAATTCCCTCCAATGGGAGACTGGACCAACCAGGAAAAGTCCATCCTACTACTGAGAGAGAATCAAACACTATGTGATGCATCCAGAGAAAAAATCTTCATCCCAAGGGGGAAATATAATGGTACTCAAATCAACAGGCAGGAAGTGTGTCAAACCCTGATGAAGGGGAAGCAGGGTGCTGTGAAGGGAGGGTCCCTGGGCAACCCTGCCTGATGGCAGGAACTCTCAGAAACCAGTCAGCACCTACCTCAGCTGTGCATAAAATCCACCCCAACCTGCACCCCCCCAAACACTAGGAGGACACCTGGCCACTAGCCGCCTGTTGTCCTTGAACTGAGGCCACCCTTGGTACTGAATCTGTGGAGTCAGCGATAATTGATTCAAAGCTGCCTTTGACACCCTCTCTCCCTTTGCCTCCTGGATGGGGCTCTGACTCATCTTTCTTTAGGTGTCCTGCATTCCTGCCCTATTATGTCTGACTACACTTGTTCTTTGGAGAGCCACTGTCTGTTGTAAGTTAGGTTGACAGAAACCTGCCTCCTGCACCAAGTCAAGGGTGGTAAGAGAAGGCAGGGCTTTGGCATGAAGTCACCATTTCCAGCTGGCTACACACGGAAAAATGGCAAAGAAATTTAGAATTCAGTTGAGAGTCTAGATTTCAATTGTTGTATAGCGTAAAAAGTAATGAGGTCTCTGAAATAGCCTTAGCCCCACTTCACTGCACACATAGGAGATTAAATGTGGGTCATTTGTGGTAAGTCATTATGTGAAACAGATACCAATGATCATCTCAACCAACTGTAAGTATTAAACTGTGATGTGAACAGGGATATTTTCCAACAGATACCCAAGAAGATCATCATGGTTTAGATGCTGTGTCTCCCAACAGCTCACCTGTGAAGAGAGTGGTTTTGGAGGAGACATGATTGGTTTAAGCCTTAACCTTGTCAGTAAGTTAATTCCTAATGGGATTAACTGAGTGATAACAGGGAGCAGCTGGGGTGTAGCTGGAGGAAGCTGATCATTGGGGGTGTGTGTATATGGTGTGTATATTTTGTATCTGGCAAGGGGCCATGTCTCTCCCTCTCTATTCTCTAATAATGTGAGCACCTTCCCTCTGTCACAATCTCTCACCATAATGGTCAGCCTCACCTTGAAGGCGAGGGCCCAAGGAATGGAATCTGCTGTGTGTGCATTGAGACCTCTGAAACCATGAGTCCCCAAATAAACTTTTTCTCCTCTGTAGTTGTTGGGCTTGGGTGTTGTAGTGAGAGCATGAAAAAGCTGACTAACACAAAGACAGAACAACAAAGCAGAAATGAAATTCTGTAACTGCCGCCAATCAAACCATTTTTTTCTACATCTTCCCTGCAAGTCCTCCCCTCACATGGCTCATCATCCAAGCACTCCCTCTCTTTCCATCTCTCCTTCCTCAATTCCTGAATTACTTTTTACTCAGGCTCTTCAAATTTTCCTTTGCCTGTCAACTTCTCACAGCCTAAAGAGCCCTGGAAACTGCCTGGAGCAAATCTTGTCTGGGGGATGTGTCCTCGGGTCTCTGATTCTGCAGGAAGAATCTCCAGTTGGTGGCCTCCCTGATGTCAGAAACATCTGCTGTCCAACATGTGTCTTTCTCTCCCATTCCCAAGTTGCCCACAGTTTCCACCCTTGGTGGATTTCAGACTTTTCCAATTCTGATGGGGCATGTTGGCTCATGCCTATAATCACAGCAACCCAGGAGACTGAGGCAGGAGGATGGCAAATTTGAGGCCAGCCTCAGCAACTTAGTGAGGACCTAAGCAATTTAGTGAGACACTATCTCCAAATAAAAGCAAAAAATAAAAAGGGCAGGGGATGGGTTCAGTGGTTGAGAACCAATGGGTTCAATCCCCAGTACAGACAGACAAACAGGAGAAGTCTTGCCCTAAGTCTAGAAGACTGATTCTACCCTCCTTGTCTGCTCTTCCTCTCTGAGTGTGCCCAGATTTGCTGCAAGGTAACTCGACACTTGTGTGACTGTTGTCAACATGGTTTCCATTCTGTGGTCTTCATAGATGACACTACTGTCTTCAAAAAGCTGTTTTTACTATGGAATTTTCGGGGGAAAAATTCAAATAATTTTGATATGGCCAAAGACCCCTTTGAAAGATATTTTCAGGTGTTGTTTTTTTCTTAGGGATTCAGTGCTTTTCTGTCTCACGGGAAGAACAGGAGGATCACATATTGACAAAACTGAGTCCACGGTGTGGAGTGCATGGAAGGACTCACCCCTGACCATCACACTCTCCTGGATTCTGCGCACTTTCATGACCATCGGATTTAATCAATCAATCTGGAGGATGAAAATCCAATCAGGATTAAGTGGGTGGAGATTGGAGAACCTGATCAGATACTTCTTTCTGATTGGATGTCAGTCAACCAGATGGAGGAGGAGGCGTAGTCAAAGAGGTCCATAAAAGCTTCTGTGGAGCCAGAAGAGAAACACAAGACTCCTGGAGCCCAAGGAGAACCAGCCTGGCCTGCTGAGGCTCTGAGAACCCTGCACACCTGGACAGATCCGGTAAGTCCCTCACTGCCCTGAGTACCACCCTGTTCCCGCCTCACCTGTGAGGATTCAGAAACAATGTTTTTCCTGTCTTTTCTCATGAACCAATTTAGAACGTGGATTTTGCCTCTCAGTGTAGTTTTACCTTGATCCGAAACACTAGGATTTCCACTTTGGCTTATGTCACTTTCAATTTTTTTCTTTCTTTCTTTGGTATGTGCTATTGAACTCAGGGGCACTCAAACACCGAGCCAAATCTCCAGCCATATTTTGTGCTATATTTAGCAACAGGGTCTCACTGAGTTGCTAGCGCCTGCTCTTGCTGAGGCTGACTTTGATCGCATGATCCCCTTGTCTCAGTCTCTGGAGACCCTGGGATTATAGGCTTGTGCCCGCCCACCCCGCACTTTTTCTTTTTCTAAATTGTTGTTTTCTAAAGTTTATATGAACAATTTAATTTATTTACCCATTTATTTATTTGGGGGTATGGTGATTGAACCAGGGCCTTGTGCATGTGAGGCAAGCACTCTATCAACAGAGGTATGTCCCCAGCCCATCATTTAATAATTTTTACCTGCTGCTGAGGATCAAGCCCAGTGACTCACATGTCCTAGGAAAGTGCTCTTCCACTGAGCTCCAGGCAAATCCAATTTAAAATTACTTAACCAAGGAAGTGGATTGCAATCCTATTTTATTCTAATTGATTGGAATTCTATTTTCTGATAATAAAAATATTTATTTTGTGTGCCCTTAAAATCATGCTGTTTTGCTGGGCGTGGTGGCACACACCTGTAATCCCAACACCTCCAGGGTTTGAGGAGGCCAGAGAATTAGAGTTCAAAGCCAGCCACAGCAGCACCAGGTGCCGAACAAATCAGTGATATCCTGTCTCCAACTAAAATACAAAATATGGCTGGGGGCAGTGACTTATTGGTTGAGAGTCCTGAATTCCATCGCCAATATCTCCTCATCCCCCAAATTATACTTTAAGGCTCATGTAGTTTTGTAATTTTATAATTTGTTTAAACAAATTAACAAAAAGCTTCAAACTATCTCATTCAACAGTTCACAGACTCTGTTCTTCTGATCTATTTGTCCTCTTGAACTCCCCCCTAAGGTGGCAGAATCTCACATGTGTAACAGATATCCATGAGACTGTTGTAATTGCCAAGTGTTTTATAATATGGGCACATGCTTTATAAGTGCCCATTTAATTTTTTGAAATGAAAAATAACATCACCCATGTGAGGGAAACTCCTTTCTGAGCCACTGTAGTTATTGAAACTGAGGAGCCTACTGCATTAAGTCACAAGACACTCCAATTCCCATTTTATAAGGACAAAATAATAATCAAAGGCTTTCCCCCATTAAGGTTGGGGTGAGTTTTTGGACTCCCCAGTACCCCCTTCCCAGTGGCTGGCAATGGATGGGATAGTGGCCTTTTCCCTGGACCATTTTCCAGGATCCTTCTTCTTTCAGACTTCCCAGGATGAGCATCCAGTCCCCACCCAGGCTCCTGGAGCTGGCAGGGCGCCGCCTGCTGAGCAACAAGTCCATGGCGGTCCTGATTCTGGAGGACCTGCCCATAGAGCTCTTCCCACCACTCTTTGTGGAGGCCTTCAGCAGGGGACACACTGAGGTCCTGAAGAAAATGGTGCAGGCCTGGCCCTTCACCTGCCTGCCCCTGGGGGCCCTGATGAAAAAGCCACAGCTTGAGATGCTCAGAGTGGCACTGGATGGGCTGGACATGCTGCTTGCCCAGCAGGATCGCCCCAGGTGAGGGGGACCCTGGTGGCCTGGAAGGGAGCACCCTCGGTTCCAGGGAAGGGATGGGTATAGGCAGAGAGAGTGGTTGCTGAAGTGTGCTCCACAGGCTTCCTGTGCTGCCATCAAGGAGGGGTGGAGAGGCCTTGGCCCTGCTGAGCCCCATGTGGAAAAGGCTTCCAGATGTGGAGGTAGTTGTGGGAGCAGTGCTGACTCCTGAATGAGGCTGTACCTGCTCCTGCCTCAGTCTGTACAAGTGGTTGCACCAGGCTGGATTAGAGAAAAGTGTGACAGAAGGAAGAAGTAGACAAGGAAGCAGCAGCTAAGAGGGGAAGGAAAGGGCCTCAGGGCTGAGACTCTGCTGTGGTCCCCACAGGAGGTGGAAACTGCAGGTACTGGATTTGCGGATGGTTCCAAGGAACTTCTGGAGAAAGTGGTCTGGAGACATGGTCGATGCCTGCTCACCAGAGGACATTAAGAAAAATCGAACATTGAAACTTGGTCCAGCAATGACAGCTAAGCTGCCCTTGAAGATTTTCATAGACTTGTGCCTCACAGAAGGGCCCCTGGATGAATTCCTGACTGTCTTGTTCCTATGGGTAACACAGAGAAGGGACAGGCTGCACCTGTGTTGCAATAGGCTGAAGATCTTTGGGAAACCCACCGGCCACACCAGGAAGGTCCTGAGACTGTTGCAGCTGGACTTTGTCAAGAAGGTGGAAGTGCACTGCACCTGGGTGCCCTCCACCTTGGCTGCTTATGCTCCTTTCTTGGGCCAGATGAGGAACCTGAGGAAGCTGCTTGTCTCCCAGGTCCGCATGCCTACCCACACCTCCCCAGAGAAGCAGGAGTGGCTGCTCTCCCAGCTCAGCTTTCAGTTCCTCAGGATGGACTGCCTGCGGAAGTTCTGTGTGGATGGTGTCCTCCTCCTCGAGGGCCACCTGGAACAGGTTCTGAGGTGAGTAAGGGAAATGAGCTTCCTCTGCAGACCAGTATCAGTAAATATGAAAGAGCACCTACTGTGTGCCAGCCACTGACACTGTCATGGTGAACAAGGCACTGGAATGTAAATACCCCATCATCTGTTCCTGTTGTATCCTGAAGCTCCATCTCCTAACCTGTGTTAGAGCAAAAAGTTCAACCAGGGCTCATGGTCTGGGAAGTGACATCATGCTGGGAAGCCAGCTGATGTGGACAGGAGCTAGTGAGGGTGGGTGAGGTTCCTTTTCTGGGAGGCCTTTCCAGCTACAAGTTTACAAAGCAGGATAGAGGTGAGGACTTTGACCGAGGGAAGCCCCCACACCTGTACCTGTTCAACAAGGAATCTCTGTTTTCCTCCTTCTGGGAGCAGAGGAGCCCACTTCTAATTTCCTCCTGGGAAGGCAGATGGAGCTCCAGGAGATGACTCAGGGGTTGTGAGGGAAGAGCACTAAGTAAGCCCTTGCTGAGGGGACAGGGAGTGAGCCCTGCAGGAGTTAATCCCAGTGTGTTTTGACACATCTTTCCTGTATTTGTCATTGGGGCATGACTCTTCCTGACTTCCTGTGGCTAGATATGTGGCTTTCTGCTTGTCATTGAGGGTGACACTCATAGAGATGGAGGACCCACCTGGTCTCACAAGTAGTGGTGAAAGTTTCAGGTTGGAATGGAGTGACCTGAATGAGCAGATTCTACAAAATGTCAACCATATTCAGATGGTCATGGAGACATTGGGTTTAGGCCAATTCATTATCTCCCTCAGAACTAACTGCCTTGTTTCTCCTTAGGAACCTGAAGACCCCTCTGGAGACCCTCTCAATAACCAACTGCCCGCTCTCAGATTCCGACTGGAATTATCTCTCCCGATGCCCAAACACCAGCCAGCTAAGGCACCTGGATCTGAGATACATCAAACTGACCAATTTCAGTCCAGAGCCCCTCAAAATTCTGCTGGAGACTGTTGCCTCCACTTTGAACAGGTTGGACTTGGAAGCGTGTGGGATTGCAGACTCCCAGCTCCAAGCCATCCTGCCTGCCCTGAGCCGCTGTTCTAAGCTCAGGACCTTTTGCTTTTGCCGGAATCGCATCTCCATGTCAGTCCTCAGGGACCTGCTCTGTCACACTGCCAGGTTGAGCCAGTTGAGCATAGAGCTATACCCTGCCCCTCTGGAGAGCTATGATGCCCAGGGTGCCATCCACCTGGAGAGATGTTCCCTACTCTGTGCTGAGCTCATAGCACTATTGAAGGACTTTAGGCAGCCAAAGGTCCTTATTTTTGATACTGTGCCCTGTCCTCAATGTGGCCACATGTTCATCTACAACCAGGGCCTCATTCACTGTTTCTGTCCAACAGCTGCCTAGTTGGGTGTGTATAAAAAGATGCTCTCTACACAATTGAATGTATAACCAGGATGTAGAGGGATCATGAAGGAAACTCAGAGCCCAGCATTTCAGACACTGCCTGAAGTGTGGATGGGGAAAGGAATCAGATGCTGGGGTTACATTGGAAGGAAGCCCCTGAAGATTGGACCTTCTGCATAGAGCCATATGTGTCTGTATAGAGTCATAACAAGGGGCCTGGATTTTTAGAATGGGATTTTGGCTTCATGAACATATGAAGAAACTATTTTGTTTCACGGATAGTCCATCAATAAATAGTCTGAAATGAACAGAATCTCAAGATTAGTTCTCTGACATCTTCCTTGATGATTTTACCCAGTTTTCTGATTTTGACACTGAAATTCTCCAGGGGCTGATGTAGAAATACCACCAAGTACTTGGTGATCAATGAGGTTTATTCCCAGAAACTCAA
Source organism: Urocitellus parryii (assembly GCF_045843805.1). Taxonomy (NCBI): domain Eukaryota; kingdom Metazoa; phylum Chordata; class Mammalia; order Rodentia; family Sciuridae; genus Urocitellus; species Urocitellus parryii. Next base: position 129,875,144 of record NC_135538.1, on the reverse strand, counting down.
AGCATCAAACTGAATTTAGGTCATTATCTGTGGCTACACTGTGGCATAATCCATGTAGGGGAACACAGGAGTCCTGGAGCATTCTAAGTAAACAGTAAAATTTCAAAAAGCCCTTCTTAGGTGACCTCAGTGCCACACAGACACTCAAGGTACACCCATCCTTGTAGGTCTCCACACAGACCTAGAAACTTTGCATCTTGGTCTTTGGATGAAATGAGAATAAAAGAGGGTCTTTGGGCCTCACAAAACCTTGCCTGTCATCCTGCTAACAAGTCTTTCCTGAAATCATGTAGTCATGGCCAATGAAACCATCCAAATTAGCTTTCATCAAAATAGTAGAATTATATAGGTAGATAACAGTTGCAAATGTTTCTAAATTAAACTTAATAAATAACCACCTTCTGGTGGGGGAGAAGGTTGCTCATAACTGACAGATCTTCCCCTAACACTTCCCATCTCTCCCTACCAAGAGACACAAGGTTTTCAATCAGCAGATGATCAGAGGATGAGTAAGGATGAGGTGGCTGTGGGCAAATGGGTGGCCCTGCCTGTGCTACCTGGTCCTAGACCAAGATCCCCTAAATGATGATTCCTGCTGAGGATTCATGCTGGTGGGATTATGCAGTGACCTTAGCCTTAGCTTCACATCCATGGAGGAGAAGGAGGTCCACCCAATCTTCTTTTGAATTATCCTAAATCTGCCTGTGTACATGTTCTAATTTGGGCCTGAAGGCTTCTCCATACACAGTGAACTAGAACCCAGTTGGATCTGTAAGCAGACTGCAGCTCACTCTTGGAACAGGTAGCAGAGTTCAAGTCCTACACAGCCAGCCCATCTGTCCCCCACACAGCGATCTGTGGGACTCACCCCTCTTTATGACACATCCTTTCCTCTGGCTCTACGTCTAACTTGCTTGTGTGGTGGGTGGGGTGGGGAGTTCTGAACAGCATTCATTCTGCTCTGCTGCTGGATTCTAGGATCAAATAAAAGCAAGGAAGATCCAAACTATGAGATGTGTCATCACTGGTTGTTTCAAGGGATTTCATGACCAAAAAGGGACTTGAAGATATTCTGGTGTGTCCAGACTCCTTAGATTGTATAAGGACTGAGAGCTGTATGTGTCCCCACACAGCCCTAGGGATAAAGCACCCAGACTGCTCTTTGAATTCCTCATCTTTTGACTCTAGGTTCATGTGTGCTGTGAGACAGCCCACAACTGTAGGATGTCATGACAAACAGGACTGGGTGTTTAAGGGTAGACGAATCAGAAGGGGACTGGGTTCTACTCTCTGTAGTGCTACTGAAAGGTGCAAATTCCTTTGTGCATCTGCATAAAAAGGGTCTATATCCCCTTCTGGAATACTGGCCAATTTTCCCTGTACAATCTAGGGACTCAGAACCCATGCTTTTCTACAAAAATGAGTGAACTTCAAAAAAAAAAAAAAAAAACTGAGGGCCTTGACACATAGCTCAATGGTAAAGCACTTGCCTAGCATGTGGAAGGGCCTGGGTTCCATCCCCAGAACCACAAATGTATGTGAACAAATAAATGAATAAGTAAATCCAATATTGATGTGACTCGAGGGGGAAGTTTTAATTTGAAGAAAATTATCTAACTGTGAGGAGAACCAGAGCCCATATGAACACAATGAAATGCATTCTTTAATTTGAATGGTGGTGAGCCTTTCTCAGAAACACTCTTGGTCAGGAAAGTGAAATGTTTTCCTTAAACTGGCAGCTGTCATTTAAGATGGCCATCCAGGTGCTAACCAAGAACCTTATAAGTACTAAAGAGAAAAGAGACAGTTGGAAGTTAATTGTTAGAGACACAGCAGAGACTCCTAAAACCTACCCATGAGAACAGGGAGGGAGAAGCACTCTTTGGTTCCTCTACAAGATAAAGGGTGTTTGGGGGAGGGATTGGCACAGCAAGGAGGCTTCAGAAGTATAAGCATGCAGAGGGAATGTCTGTCATTAGCCTGTCATGATTAAGTGTGTTTGCAATGCTTAAAATTAATCTAGAATTGTTTGATGTGAATTGATTATGTCTATTTCAGTGCCTAGCATTAAGGATTGTCATTTTCTTACTAAGACCATATAGACGGCTGGGATTGTGGCTCAGTGATAGAGCGCTCACCTAGCATGGGCAGGACATGGGTTCAATCCTCAACACCACATAAAATAAAGGCATGGTGTTGTGTCAATCTACACCCCAAAAAATAAATATTAAAAAAGGACCTATAGAGTGAAATTGCATTGAGTATTTTGAGTGAATAAAGCACCTAAAGGGGCAGAGGCACGTGGACATGCTTTATTTCTCCCCTGGACTGCATACATTGCAATTTTGTCTCCTTGTGACAGGTGTTTTGAGACCGGCTTCTAAATCCCAAAGCTGAGGTCTGGAAGTGTCCTTTAAGGTGCATGATGAGAGAAGTGAGAAGGCCTGAAAGCAGAGATAGCAGATGCTCACTCAAGCCATCTGTCCCTGGTATCATTGCCCCATGGGATGGTCCCCCAGGACAACTCAGACCCTGTTTTAAATGTGATCAGATGGGTCACTGGGCTTGTACATGTCCCAAGCCTCATACTTTCTGGATTTTTGTCCTAAATGTCATTAAGAGGGACACTGGGCTGTTCAATTCCCCGAGCACATGGGGGCCCCCTAGCCACCTGGCCCTTTGGGTTCCCCTTTCCAACTCTTAGGACTGGCTGCAGAGGACTGAAAAGATCCAGGTCCCCATCACCCAACCACTACCATCACTCCAGGGAAACTCAGGGTAACACTGCATATGCCAGGCAGGCCCGTCTCCTTCCTCCTAGACACCAGGGCTACATATTCAGTCCTCAAGGTGTTCTGGGGGCCGACTACCAACCCTTACAGACACCTAGCCTTGTTTGTGTTTGTGGCTCTCTAATTTTTACTCATTCCTTTTTGGTCATTCCACAGTGTCCTGTTCCCCTTATGGGAAGGGACATCGTCACAAAATTGGGGACTGTGCTCTGCTTCTCCCCTCATAGATGCTTCCATTCTGACTCACCTGCTGCTCCCCTGACCCTCACCCTTACCTTAGGACCATCCCCTATTCTGTTGGCCAGTACCTTCCCATGACCCACTTCTGAGGTGGACGTTTCCAGTCCTTCTATCACCTCACACCATGAGCCCATTCACATCTGTCAAAACCCCCTCCATTTTCTGCCCAATCACAACACTTGTTCTCCCTCCTTGCTGATGCTGTCCCTCTCTTTCCAGAGCAGACTAGATTCTAACAGACTTTCTCTCCACTCTGAGGATTTGGGCTGGTTGGGACCCTGGTCTGAGGGCCCATGACAATGACCACACACCTTTTTCCATTCACCTAGGGCTCTTCTTCTTTATCCACACACCGGATCCTATGGGGAAGTGACTCTACCCTTCTCCTCCCCTTCTCCTCTCAAGTCTACCCCCTAGAGATGGCAGTGACAAGTCTCCTCTTGAGACACAAAATTTAACTTAGATCTTGGCCCAGCACCAAGATTCTCGACCTTCCCATCCCTCTCCTTTGCAAGTTCACTCTGAGTCTTGGTTCAGAGATGGCTCTTTCTTCTTTTAGGAGGGAATTCGTCAGGTAGGGTAGGCAATAGTCTCTCTAGCCTCAGTTGTGTAAGAGCCTCCACTCCCAATATCAGCAAGGTGAACTTGTTGTCCTCATTAGAGCCTTCACTTTGGCAAAGGGAGCTTCCCTCAATGTCTACTGCCCCTTGAATTACATTTAGACTGAACTAAACTCCTTACTTGGCTCTTCCTCTGTCACAGGCCATCCCAAAGAAGCCATTCAACACCTCCTCTTTGAGCTTCTATATGGACAGCCCACCTCCCTACTCAGCTCACCACCCTCTGATTCTCCACTACCCCTTGCTCCTCATCTTTTCTGGCCCCTTCTTGCATACACTAGGATCCTTCTTTGGTCATACAGGGATATTGTTCTGGCAAATCCAATTCTGCCTCTTCTTTTTCTCCCACTCTGTCCCCTGGTGACTTGGTATTTTTACCACTCCCCAAAGCCTGCTGCCTCCTCTCAATTCTCTGCAAAATGGACTGGACCCTATCAGGTGTCATTCTTATCACTTGAATGGTGGCCCACCTTGAGGGCATCCCATATTGAGTTCCTAACCCCCATTTAAAACAGTCCTCTCTGCCCCCTTATACAGTGAGACCCACAGGCCCTCTCAAGCTGCATCTCTCCACGGTTGAAACCCCAATCTTCCTTTGGTCTCTGAGGACCACGAGGTCACTGCAGAACCATGAGTGCCAACCTTCACTTTTTCATGTTTTTTAAGAGAGAGAGAGAAAGAGAGAGAATCTTTTAATATTTTTTAAAGAGATAAAGAATTTTTTAATATTTATTTATTTATTATTAGTTTTCGCTGGACACAACATCTTTATTTTATTTTTATGTGGTGCTGAGGATGGAACCCAGCGTCCCTCGCCAGCCAGGTGAGTACGCTACCACTTGAGCCACATCCCCAGCCCCCCGCTTTTTTTATTTTTGCCCTCCTCCCTCACTCTGCACTTACCTCCCAGTGGTGCCGCCACCAGGGATTACCATTCCAGTGTTCAGGAGACTTACCGCAACTTGCTCAAACCATAATAGCCATACAATGCCAGCTTAATTCTTTAGCTGCTGTGGCTCTGCAGAATCCAAGGGGCCTTGATCTTTTCATGGCCAAGAAAGGTGGATTTGTCTGAACCTACAGGAGAAATGCTACTAACATGGCAATCAATCTGGTAAGTAAAGGACAAGATAAAACATCTCCAACAAGACCTTGAACATAGGAAAACACAGCTCTCCTCTGCTTAAGGAATATGAATCCCTCACCAAAACTGGGCCACCTGGAACAGCATTCCACCACCACTCAACCTCCATCATTGTCCCAATGGTTGAAACATTGCCCCTTCCCAGCAGGAAGCAGTTTGAGAAGATTGACCTACATCCCTGTTCCCTATGGAGCCCAAGAAAAAACAAAAAGAGGGAATATAAGGTCCTTGTTTAGCACCTCCATGGTCATCTTAACTGCCAGGTGCCATTTCAGGAAAAAACTTCACTTTCCCACCCAAGGGTGTTTCTGAGAAAGGCTCACCACCCCCTCATACCAACCCGATCCTTAACCACCAGCATTGGGACCCGCTCAGCTCTGATTTCCTGAGCTTCCCCCATAAAGGACCCAGAACTCAAGGCTGTTTTGCCCTCTCTCCATAGAGAGATGGCCTTTCCTTGTCAAGTCTGAAAAGTAAACTCCCTTATGTATCTCTGCCTGGTCTCCGTGTTTCACTTCTTACACTTCAATCTCTTCCATTAGGTTGTATTTCCTGAATTGAAAAAGACTAGAAATATGGTTCAGTGGTTAATTGTCCCTGGGTTCACCCCTGGTACAAAAGAAAAAAAATAGAAAGAAAAAAATGACTTGTGGCTGGGGATATGGCTTAAGCGGTAGCGCGCTCACCTGGCACACTCGGGGCGCTGGGTTGGATCCTCAGCACCACATAAAAATAAAATAAATATGTTATGGTAACAAAAAACTAAAAAATAAATATTAAATATTCTCTCTCTCTCTCTCTCTCTCTCTCTCTCTCTCTTTTCTCTTTAAAAAGGTGACATGTTATCTTCTTTTTCTGAATAAAATTTGGGGGTGGGTGTTTAAAAGAAAAAATGATTGTAGTGGACACAGTGGCACACACCTGTGATTCCGCCAACTCAGGAGTTGAAGCAGGAGGATTGCAATTTAAGGACAGCTTGGACAAGTTAATGAGACTTTGTCTCATAAAAAAAAAATAAAATAAAGGACTGGGGATATGCTCAGTGATCAAACAACCCTGCATTCAATCCCCAGTTCCTCCAAAAAGAGGGGGTTATGAATGTGTAACAAGGGATCTCTGGATGCTCTTTTGTAAGGGGGGGTCCGGCGGAGCGTCGGAGGGAGAGACCACACAAGAGACTTACTCCATGCAATTGGCAAAAGGGGATTTATTGGGGATCCATTCCAGCGCTATGGGGCTCCGTGCTTACTCAAGAAGGGAGAGCAGCCCAGAGCCCCGAGCAGAGGTTCAAACAGAGCTTAAGTACACTTTTTGGGGAGGACGGGAGGCTTTGCATACATCAGAACAAATCATCATGAGGCGCGGGGGAAACTGAACAACAACTCTGAGACGTGATTGGCACATTCATTGGTGGGAACAGATCGGGCGGGGGTGATTGGTCATTCGTAAGCGGGTTACACATTCAAACTGATTGGTCCAGGCCCTGTGACGAACTGCACAAGGCCCTAGGCTAAATGGCCAATAGGGTGTTGTCTTAACCATCTCAGGAATCTGGGTGTAACAGAGGAATTTAATAATACCTAATCTTTTACATTCAAGCTTTCCAGCTTAGAAACTTTACCCTTTCACTTTTACTATAGTTATGCTTCAGTTATGGACACCCAAAAGAACACCAGAGACTGAGATCCATGTAAGCAGCAAAGAGGCATTTATTGAGAGCTAGCTGGGTCCTCTGTGCACACAGCAATTGGTAACACTGAGAGGCCCTGAGCCCATGGTTTGAGCAGTTTTATACACTCTTTGGGGAAGGCAGGGACTTCACATACATCATAGCATCTCTTAGCAAATCATCACACACCGCCGGAAAATCATAAAACAATTCTAAAACATGATTAGCACATTCACTGGTGGGAACATGTTGGGTAGGGGTGATTGGTTACTACAAGAAGGGGATTCTTTTGAATGGATTGCTTTAAGCCATGAGGGGAGTACTGCTGAACTACATGGTTTCCCAACACTTTATCAACCACCATAAACTACTAGGAGGGTCATCTGGCATCCCAGGTATTTTCCCTGTCTCAGGCTGATTGGTAGTTGCTAGGGGGTTGCTATGGGTCCTCACCTAGCCTAACTGAGTTGGGACACCTGGTGCCTCAGATCTCTCCTGTTATTTGTAGATAAACAACTTAGCAGGGTGGGTATGTGCCTAGGAGTGCTCTGTGGGTGTTTCCAAGGACAAGGGTCATGCCCCCTTCCTTGGACAGGCTTTGCTCTGAGGTAGAGGCTGGTTTCTCAAAAATAGAGTCACATCAGTTTCTCACTATATCCCCTGTGGCTTTGAAATTTACATATTTTCCCCAAAACCTTCTCCCTAACCTTCTCCTCCCTGAACTTCCTTTCCCTGATCTTCTCCTTCCAGGTTTCTCCTCCCTAATCTCATTTTCTCTGAAACATCTCTTTAAAAACAACCTGTTCCTGCTTATGGGCAGAATCACAGCCTTTGAGACAGGAGTCCCCTGTGTTCCTCCTTTGCTAACAAAGTAATAAACATTCTTTTTCCTTTTTCTGAAAACTGTGTCCTGTTATTGGATTGACACTGGGGAGACCGACCTTTTACTAACCCTTGTATAGTGCCCCTGGGTTCAATCTTCAATACTAAGAATAAATAAATAATCAGGCAAGCAAGCAGGATGAGGATATCTATCTCTTATCTCTCCGTCATTGGTGATTATTCTCTTATAGTCCCCATGCTTGCCTCCCTGGCTTTAAAGGGTTTTAAACACTTTCCTACAACCACAAGCACTCCAAAGTGTGCCATCGGTTTCAGACAACTCAAGGAAACCATCTCTGGTTGTGTCCTTGCTGAGGATGTCTATCAGCCATAAACTCCTGTGCACTTACAGGTGGAGCTAATGGTGAAACTTTTCCATCAAAATGACACCACTCCATGTCAAACTCTGACAAAACAGGGCTGAGGGAGGTGCTAGGAAGAGGGCATCTTGAACTACCCAAGTAGCTGGGATTACAGGGGCAGGTCACCAAACCTGGTACTACACAATATTTTTAATAGGCTGGACTCTTCTGATCTATTTCTTTCCCTGGATTTCACTCCACAGTGGCAAACTGTCATATGTACAAGATACACATGAAAATTGAGCCTCATCTCAGAATTAGATTTCACATCTCTTATTTCCAAATGCTCTCAAATACTGTATGTAGCTTTTAGCATTGCTTCCATTTAAACTGAACATGGTAGTACCTGTCTATAATCCAGCTATTCAAGAGGCTGAGCAGGAGGATAATGAGTTTGAGGCTAGTCTGAAAAACTTAGTGAGATCCTGTCTCAAAATAAAATATGGCTGGGAGCCAAATGTTTTGCCAAGTGTCTGTAATCCCAGTGGTTTGAGAGGTTGTGGCAGAAGGATAGTGAGTTCAAAGCCAGACTCAGCGACTTACCATGGCCCTAAGCAGCTTAGTGAGAATCTGCCTCAATAAAAAATAAAAAGAGCTGGGGATGTGGCTCAGTGCTTAAGCACCCCTGAGTTCAATGCCCAGTATGAAGAAAGAAGGAGATGAAGAAGGGGGATGAGAAAGTGTGGCAAAAAGACAATAAGGAGGAGGAGGAAGAGAAGAAGGGAAAGAAAAATAAACCAGCTAAGGGCAAGTGGACAACCCAGACCTGAGGCAGAGTCCACCCATGAGCTGACCATTCCCTCTACTGGGCACAATGAAATCTGGCTCTAGAACCCAGCAGTGGAAAATTGCTTGGGGGAGGTGGGACACACTGGAACATGCCTGCCCCCTAGTGGCTCATATACAGGTGGCTCTGGCTTCAGATTTCATTTTTCTGTGTTTGGTGCTCACTCTGGAGAGCAGTCTTAAAAATTAATTCAAAACTAGATCTCCCCCACCCCCCAAAGTGATTTTTTGTTTGTTTATTTTTGTTATTAGACACAGTGGCGGGGGAAGAAGCACTGTTCGTGCACCTAGGTAGTGTCCTGATGCTTGGAGAGCTTGAACTTTAATGCAATCTGATGTTGGCCTTCGAGTCTTTTAGGGCTCACTTGAGGTCTGTGTCAGCTAGATATGAAGGTGCTGGCCCCAAGGCCTTGGTTTTTGCACCTGAGATATGGGGCATCTTGGAGGTCGCTGGGTAGATGAAACTGGAAACTGGATCCTAGTTGCTGGTGAATCCAGCTTTCCTGCTGGGTTTTGCTTTTCCTGGACTAGAGATCCCCTGACTCCTGCTGCAGGTAGAGCCTGGCCTCATGTCCTCTCTGAGAACCAAGGGCCTCAACTCCCCATCTGCCTGCATGGCCAGTCTTGCTACCCTTGTCACTACAGAAATATCCCTGACCCAAGAGAAGCTTTATTCCTCTGTGTAGTGCAAATCATCAGCCTCTAGTCAAGTTGCCCAGGGTGCCAAACTTCCCAAGGTCACTCAAGTGCAAGCCAGTCTTTCACACCTGGTGATACTGAGTCCTCTGATAGTGTCCAAATAGGGACAAGAAATAGTCTTGTTAATTCATTCTGTTGGTCCTCTCAACAGCCTTCTGGAAATGAAAATGACCTCAGGCCATGTTCCAACATTATGCAAGCATGCCAACAGCCTCTTGGCAAGCTTGGCCCTGGGGGCACCCCTCCAGGCCCACCTCCCTGCTCTCCCTAGTTCAAGGTGATGAGTTGCCATTACTCCAGATAAAACCAGTCTTGTCAGAGGACCTTAGCAGGCAAGAATCCAGTCTCTATAATCCACTGAGGGTAGAAGCTATAAACTCTTTGAGAGGTTGGGGAGAAGTGTACATGGGTCAAAGGCTTGTGTGCCAATCATGGTTTGGATATGAGGGAGGTGTCCTTTAAAAGCTGCTGTATTAAGAAGTGTTACTCATCCTTTAGTGGGAAGGATGGAGTCACTGAGAAAGCCCAGATCACCGAGAAAGCCCAGAGGCCCTGGTAAGTCACCAACACTCCCCCCCACCCCCGAGGCAACTTCAGTGTTTAGTAGGGGAAGATTCACAGCCTCTACCTGCCTGGGCAGAGGATTTAGTATCTTATATGTGCTTTCTATGGCCCAGCCCCTTGGCAAGATGCCTTGGTCCCCTAAACTTTAGCATGCCTGAAAATCCACCAAGGAAATTGTTCAACAAAGATTCCTGGGTCCCACTCTCACAGGCTCCGGGTAGGAGACCAAGAATTCACATCTCCAGCAGCTCCTAGGTGCTGGGATCTGTCAGCATTGATCCCTCCTCCCATGGCACTGCCCTGTCTGCTCCTGGGGCCCCACTTCCTTCCAGGTTAGGGGCCATTAGCAAAATGCAAGGCAGGAGCCGCCTCATCACAAGCTCTATTTGTGCGTTGTGATTTCTGGAACAAGACCTTAGAAGGGCCCTGGATCCCTTGGACTAGGACAGCGTGGAAAAAGCTGGAGAAGCTGGCATGGTGGGGGAGGGGTCGGAGCAAACCGGGTGGAAAGCCAGGAAGTGCCCTTCTGTCCAGATGGGGAAGCTGTATGTCCTTGCCGGAGGCACAGACTTCCTCAGCTGCCCCAGAAAGCCACCTCTGACTTCATAATGCTCAGGTCTGCAGGAAGAGCTGGTGGGGAACCCAAGGGCACACCACAGAGAGCACCCCTGGGAGGAAAGCTACCTGCAAGGACTGGCATCTGCTCCCACGGTGCTTTGGGTGTTCCCCTCAAGTACCTGCTCACTGTGCTCCATTAGAAAAAATTTACATAAAATTTACTTACAATTTTAGGGGCCACTAGCAAAAAGCAAACGTTTTGGAGTCAGAAGTCCTGGTTGCCCTCCCCTTGCCTCCATGAGGTTGGGAGTAACCCCATAGGAAATGGTGGAAAGGCTGTGGACCTTCTCCGAATCTGTTTCTTCATGGTTGGTGGGTCAGTGCTGCACAGGGCTGTTGATGTGGATCAATGATAGAATATGTGCACACAGTAGCCCCAGCACACCAGCCGCTGTTAAGTAGCCTCCAGGCGAAAGAAAATGCTTCAAATAATTTAGGCTCCCCCCACCCCCACCGTGGAATTCTCTTCCTTCCTGCTTGTTTTTATGGAGCCAAACCTGGCCTTCCTAGACCATCTTCCTGCACAATGTCTCTGGTACAATATTGGCACATCCACGTGATTCTTTAAGTAAATGGATAGAAACTTGAGAATTAAAGGGTTGAAGCTTTGGTTTCCTATTGTCAACCATTTCTGAGGTGGCATATCCCAGTAAAGCAGCCCCTCTCCTGTATCCTCAGGGGACACTTTAAGACCCCAGTGGATGCTTGAAACCACAGATAGTAGCAACCCCAAGTTCTTTCCTGCACATACATACCCATGAGGAAGTGTGATTCATACATTAGTCACCGTAAGAAAACAACAATAACCAAAAATAGAACAATTTATTACAGTATATAAGTATGTAAAAATACACTGTAATAAAAGTTTTTTTAAACTTAAAAAAAGACAGCTGCTGTATGAATACAAGAGGAGAAATGATCAAATCATGAGAGCTGCAATCTAATCAGTGGATTAAACCATCCAATGGATTAATTAGTCATTTTCCAAGCACACTCAATTATTTTCCAAGTATATTCTGAAAATTAGCATTTCTCCCTCATATTTAACAATACAAATAAAATCAGAACAGAACCATGATATTGTCAACCACACATAAGAAAATTAACAACTAGACATTGGTTCAAAGGAAATTCTAGAGGCAAATAGAATTTCTCTCTATAAGATAAATTATAGTTTTCTGTATGGGATAGATAGTGATGAACCCAGCCTGATTCCATTTTAAGATTGACAACCATCTAGTCACAAAGCCATGAAAAGTTCATTTCTTTTTTACTATAAATTATTATAATTTCTAAACTTGTTTGCAATTCCTGCCTGTGCATTGAACCCAACCATGCCTGGCCTTCCCTGAACAGATAACAACCATCTCTGAAACCTCAGTGGCACCTCATAAATTCTAATATTGGGATTTAAATTTACTCCCTACTTTGAAATATCATGCCCTGTAGATTATTAACCTAATATCCGCCTTTGTATTATACTTGTCAAAATACTGTTAGCTGTAAGTTCTCAAGACATCCCCTTTGCAACTTTTTGAGCTATAAAACCTTGTTCCTGGAGTGCTGGGGGGCTGGTCTTTAGCCTGTGTTGGGAGAGACAGCTGCTGATCAGTCTCATCATGTACAAAAACACAAGCTTGCTTTAATTTAATTGAAAATTGGAGTTGGTGGTCTTTTCTTTGCATCAGGGTTCAAAATAGATGCTTAGGATATATTTTTAGAGGAACTCAATTATGCTTAATTGGAGATGACATATGGGGTTTACTTTATCAAATTCATAGAAATTTTTTTGTTTGTATCTAACCTAAACTACACATTCCTCCTGTCAATGTGCAGAGGCAGATGTGGTAAAGGACTGTGACATCATACCACCACCAAGGGTTGGATAATGGGATTTACTTTGATTCTTTCTCTCCTGAATGATAGATTATTATCCTTGTGTGACAACAACAAAAAAATTAAAATAAAATTTTCCACCTAAGTGGGTCGAGCCCAGTAGCTCATCCTATCTCCTACCTGAAAAGGCCAGAGATGCCTCTCAAAAAGCTGGTGACATCCCTAACTGAAGGTCCTACATAAATTGACCTCTGATTAGTCTGTCATGTGTTCCCAAGCCCAACTACTTTGTGCTTCAGAGAAATGTGGCCCTGTACTACACTCCAGGATGCTTATGGCCCTAGATAATTTTCTCAAAGCAACGTATGTAACCTTCCCAAGGAAGGTGGGTCCATGAGACCAATACTAGGGACAGATAGACCCAGGATTGCATCCATTGCTGTTTATTGGAGAGTTAAGGACAGAAGCATGTCTCAGGCAACAGCAAGATGCTGGACTTCCACTGGAATGATACCTGGATATTCTCAAAAATAATAATGTGTCTGACACATCAGTGGATATTAAGAAACAGGTCAGGCCAGGCCTGGTGGGGGCACGCCTGTAATCCCAGCATCTGAGGAAGCTGAGGCGGGAGGATGGCAAGTTCAAGGCCAGCCTGGGAACTCAGAAAGATCCTGAGCAACTTAGCAAGATCCTGTCTTAAAATGAAAAATAAAAAGTAAATGTGGGTAAAACATCCTTGGATTACATCCCCAGTACAAAAGAAATGGCGAAAAAAAAGTAAAAGACTGGGTATCAGAGACTGGGACATGTTTCTGTGATTGTTAACAACTTTGTTGCCTCCAGGACTTGGGATGTGTGTCAGGATCAACTGGTGGGTAAAATGGTGGTTATGACTGCGATGGCTCTGGTCACATCAAGCTGTATCCCTATGCACAATTTCATGTATTAGAAAGCTTCATGTATTAGAAAGATAAACCTCATTGTGGTGATTTTAGGAGGCAGAATCTCCTGGGAGGTCGTTGGGTGTGTGTTCTTAGAAAGGAATGGCTCTCTTGGGATGCTGTGTCATTCCTCCTGAGAGCTGTTTAGAAGCCTAAGCCTGAGCCTGAGCCCCTGGTTGTGCTCTGGCTTCCTCCCACAGGCCAAACCAACAAGGCTGCCTGATTTTGGCCTTGCTCTTTCAGAACTGTAGGATAAATAAATCTGTTTAAAAAAATAAACTGATCCTGTCTCAGGTATTTTATAACAGTAACAGAAAATGGATTAATGCACCTATGAGCAGAAAAGGCTCAGGATTTCATTCTTTTGTAAGTGAAATTTTACCTCACGTAGGAATCTCTAAATTGGAAAGAAAATCGCTTATTAATATTTTAGCAACTGTTATAAAAAAAGTTTGAAAACTTTGAATTGTCTACTAGCAGTGCAATCTGAGAGGGATTGGGACTCAGGAGGATTCCAGAGAAGTGATCTCTTTGACCTGCTGTTCATCAGGAAGTCACTTGTGCCCTAACTAGTAAAAAGTGACATTTCTGATAAAAATCTAAATGTTTTTAAAGAAGAATTTAGAGCCCTTTATAAAAGAGCATACTCTACATCACTGACATATTCAGCTGGACAAATCTGGGGTCCCTGGAAGCTTCGTCCAGAGGCATTTCACAGTCCAAGGCTACCATTGATCTTATAGGTATGGTCCTTGCCCCCTGGAGCAATGTAGTCTCTCAAGGGTTTTAAATGCTCTATGGCCAGGTACCAAGATGCATACCTATAATCCCAGAAACTGGGGAGGCTGAGGCAGGAGGATCAAAATTTCCAAGACAGCCTGGGTAACATACTGAGATCTTCTTTCATTAAAAAAGAAAAATTGTTCAGGATGCAGCTCAGTAGTAAAATGCTTCAGGTTCAATCCCCAGTACCAACATACACACACACACACACACACACACACACACACACACACAGAGTCCAGCAGCCATGTGCGTGCCGATGATTGCCATCAAATTTACACAACTCAAGGAAGCCAACACTAACCATGGCTTAGAATATTCCATGACCACAGTGTCCCTGCTGATGCTGCTACTGTGAAAGTCTGCAAATCAAAATGAATTCATTTGTACCAAAACCTGACAAAAGTGGAGGCCAGGGGACCAGGCAGGAGAAGTTCCTTAAGCTTGATAGTTTGATCAAAGGAACTTTCAGGAGGACTCTGCCAAAACCACCACCTTCTACAAAAGAAATGTTTCCAAACCCCTGACTTTCCAAACAAGATCATAAGATTTTATCTTTGGTTCTCAAGAGATTAAAAAAACACAGAATGGGACCCAAAATTCCAAGGAACTCCAGAAGAGACTTTCTTCTGCACTCCAGCTGAGACTATTATGGTTCATTCTCAAGCACATTTTGAAATTGGTGGGCAAGTGATACCAAAGATAATTAAAAATTGTGATGGCTTTCATGTGAATGTTCCAGATGAACAGCTGACAAAGAGCTGCACTCTAAGAAGTGCATTTCTAGACAGGTGAAGTGGGCCATGCCTGTAATTCCAGCTTCCCAGGAGGCTGAGGCAGGAGGATGGCAAGATTCAGATGAGACTTGGCAATTTGTCAAGCCTGTTTCAAAATAAAACCAAAATGACTTGGCACATGGCTTAGTGGTAGTGTGCTCCTGGTTCAATGCTCAGTACTGGGGGAAGGTAACATTTTATGCTTCAGATTAGGTTTTATTTGGGGCATGGGGTGGGGGCACAAACTGGGGATTAAACTCAGGGGCATACTCGACCACTGAGCCCTATCCCCAGTCCTATTTTGTATTTTCTTTAGAGATAAGGTCTCACTGAGTTGCTTAGTGCCTTGCTTTTGCTGAGGCTGGCTTTCAACCTTCAGTCTCTGGAGTTTTACCTTGGTTTTATTTTTTGAGAGACTTTTTTAATATTTATATTTTAGTTCTCGGCAGACACAACATCTTTGTATGTGGTGCTGAGGATCGAACCCGGGCCGCATGCATGCCAGGCGAGTGCGCTACCGCTTGAGCCACAACCCTAGCCCTTACCTTGGTTTTAACAAGGTCTCTGATTACTTGAAACAAATGAAAGCTTAGTCATCTCGGATAAAAGTTGAAGTACTATTTCCTATGATATAACTTTCTGTATTAGCTTTCAAAATCTTTCATCACTCTGGCTAAATGACTTATCTTTTATAATGATCTAAGACCCTACTTTCACTAAGTGCTTTAAACCTTTTGAGATTGTTCACTAACTTCTCTAGGATCAAATTCTACATTGTCACTTGACCTTGAGCTAACATTGAGATATTATGGAGGGCTCCAGAAATTCTCAAGGGATTTCTAGAAGAGAGACATTAACCCAACTAGCCTAATTTGATATGATGGGAAACCCTCTCAAATAAGACATAATTTTTGCAAGTTATATTTATTTGGCTGCTTATTAATATTTGCTTCAAAATTGCACTAAATTCATTAAAAAAAACTAACATGTTATCAGACATAATTCTGGACACTATATTAAAACAACCAAATCACCTTGTTAATAGCTGATTATAGCATATTACCAACAGATTTTTAACCATGGCTCTTCTAAGTGTTTATCTTATAAGTTACCATTTGGATTTTTTCCTAAAAGTAACTACAATCAGATTCATGGAAACAACAAACAAACAACCTCTAACAACTATACTTGAACACAGGTTTTGGATTTATAGGTTTATTTATTTATTTTTGGTGCTATGGATCAAACCCAGGGCCTTGTACATGCTAGGCAAATGCTGGACCTTTTAAAACTTTTAATTTGAAATGGGGTTTGATGGTCTACACTTGTTATCCCATCTACTTAGAGGCTAAGGCCAGAAGACCTCAAATTCGAGGCCAGTCTCAGCAATTTAACAAGAACCTGTCTTAAAATAAAAAAATTATAATAAAAATTAAATAGGCTGGCAGTGTAGCTCAGTGGTACAGTGCCTTTGGGTTCAATCCTCGGTACCAAAACTACATAAATGAATAATTTAATTAATTGAAATGAAATGAAAAGGGATGGGGATGTAGCCCAGTGGTACAACTCCCCTAGGTTCCATCCCTAGTGCCAAAGAAAAATAAAAATATAGTCGGTACCTACATACACTGTTTACATTGTTTTAAAAAATTAAAAGGAGACTGAGGCAGGAGGATGGCAAGTTTGAGGCCAGCTCAGCAACTTAGTGAGGAACTAAGCAATTCACTGAGGACCTGTCTTTAAATTAAAAAAAAAAAAAAAAAATAGAAAGGGCTGGGGATGTGACTCAGTGGAAGAGCACCAATGGGTTTAATCCCCAGTACAAAGAGACAAACTGAAGAAGTCTTTCCCTAAGCCTTGAAGACTGACTCCACCCTCCTTGTCCATGCCTCCTCTCTGAGTGGGCCTAGATGTGCTGTACAGTAACTGGATACCTACGTGACTGTTGGCAGTTGGATATCTGGTGGCCATTCTGTTTTCTTCACTGGTGATGCTACTTTCTTAAAAAACCTGTTTTCTCTCTGGAATTTTTTAAAATTACTTTTTAAATAATTTTGATAGGGCTAAGGTTTCCCTTACAATATATTTTGGAGTTTTAGTTTTTCTTAGTTTAGGGATTAAGGGCTTTTCTGACTCACAGGCAGGAACAGAAGGGTCACATATGGGCAAAATTCAGTCCATGGTGTGGACAGAGGCATCCCTTACCTTCACTCTCCCTTATTCTGTGCTCATGCATGAAAATCCCACTCAATCAGTTAATCTCGAGAAAGAAAATCCAATCAGGGTTACATGGGTGGAGATTGGGAATGTGATCAGATACTTCTATCTGATTGCAAGCTAGTCAAAAGGTGGAGTTGTGGGCGTGGTCAGGGAGGTCAATAAAAGCTTCTTCAGAGCCAGAGGAGAAACACAAGAGTCCTGGAGCCCAGGAGTCCAACCCTGGCATGCTGAGGATCCCAGCCTGGCCCGTCTGCCCAGATCCTGTAAGTCACCGCTTTGAGCACTACCCTGTTCCCGCCTCTTCTGTGCGGAGGCAGGAACAATTTTGTATTTGATTTTTACTTATGCACGAATTTAAGACTTAGATTTTTCCTCTTAGTGTGATTTTAACTTTATGCTGAACTTTAGTTTATGTTCCACTTTAGTTTATGTTGCTTTCAATTTTCTTTCTTTCTCTCCTTTTGTTCCAGAGATTGAACTCAGGGCACTCAACCACTCAGCCAAATTGCCAGGCCTATTTTTTTATTTCATTTAGAGACAGGGTCACACTGAGTTGCTTAGCACCTACTCTTCTGAGGCTGGCCTTGAAACTCACTGTGACCCTCCTATCTCAGCTTTCCCAGCTGCTAGAATCACAGGCATTTGCAAAAGGCCCACATCTTCTTCTGTTTTGTTTTTGTTTTTAGTTGAGAGGGACACAACACATTTATGAATCTATCTATGTATTTGGTGGTGCTGGGGAATAAAGCCAGGGCCTTGTGCATGGGAGGCAAGCACTCTACACACTGAGTTATATCCCCAGTGCATTATTTATTTATTTTTATGTGCTGCTGAGAATCAAACCCAGGGCCTCACACATGCTAGGCAACTGCTTCACTACTGAGTTCCAGCCAAAGCCGCTTTAATATTATTTAACCAAAGAGAATGATTGGAATTCTATATCATTCTAATTATTGGAATTCTGTTATTTGACATTTAAGATATTTACTTTGTGTGCCCTTAAAATGAAATTTTATTGCCAGGCAAGATGGCATGTGCCTGTAATCCAATCTGCTCAGGAGACTGAGGAGGCAGGAGTATTGGTGTTCAAAGCCAGCCTCAGCAACAGTGAGGCCCTAAGCAACGCAGTGAGGCCCTGTATCTAACTAAAATACAAAATATGGCTGGAGATATGGCTCAGTGGTTGAGTGCTCTGAGTTCAATACCCAGTCCCAGTCCCCAAAATTATACCTTATGGCCTACGTGGTTTTGTAATTTTATTGATTGTTTAAACAAATTACACAAAAGCTTAAAACTATCTCATGCAACACTTCACAGACTCTATTCTGATCTATTTGTTCTCTTCAACTCCCCCTAAGATGGCAGAATCTCTCATAGGTAACAGATATCCATGAGACTCTGTGGTAATTTCCAAATATTTTATAATATGGGCACGTGCTATTATAATGGCTCATTTAATGATTTTAAAATTAAAACTAATGTCACCCAGGCTGGGATTGTGGCTCAGCAGTACAGTGCTTGCCTAGCACATGCAGGACCTGGGTTCAATTCTCAGTACCACATAAAAATAAAAAATAAAAAATAAAAAAAGGCATTGTGTTGTGTCCATCTATGGAAAAAACAAACAAACAAACAAACAACACAAACTAATGTCATCCATGTGAGGATATGTCCTTTCCCAGCCATAGCAGTTGCTGAATCTGAGGAGCCTACCACTGCATTAGGTTACATGACACTCCAACTCCCTATGTATTAGGACAAAATAATAATCAAAGGCTTTCCCCCATGAGGGTGATGTGAGCTTTTAGACTCCCTGTACCTCCTTCCCAGTGGCTGGCAATAGATAGGATAGTGGCCTTTTCCCTGCACCATTTTCCAGGATCCTTCTTCTTTCAGACTCCCCAGGATGAGCATCCAGTCCCCACCCACGCTGCTGGAGCTGGCAGGGCGCAGCCTGCTGAGTGACAAGTCCAGGGCGGTCCTGGATCTGGAGGACCTTCCCATAGAGCTATTCCCACAACTCTTTGTGGAGGCCTTCAGAAGGGGGCACACTGAGGTCCTGAAGAAAATGGTGCAGGCCTGGCCCTTCACCTGCCTGCCCCTGGGGGCCCTGATGAGGAAGCCACAGCTGGAGATGATCCGAGTGGCACTGGATGGGCTGGACATGCTGCTTGCCCAGCAGGATCGCCCCAGGTGAGGGGGACCCAGGTGACCTGGAAGGGAACACCCTGGGGGTTCAAGGAAGGGACCAATGGATCCAGGGAGAGTGGGTGTTGAAGGGTGGACCAAGGGCTTCCTACTCTGCCAGCAAGGAGGGGTGGAGAGGCCTTGGCCCTGCTGAGCCCCATCTGGGAGGGGCTTCTGGATGTGGAGGTGCTTGTGGCAGCTGTGGTGACCCATGAAGGAGGCTGCACCTGCTACTAACTCAGCTGGTACAGGTGGGGGCCAGGCACGATTGGAGGGAAGTGGGTGGAGAAAAGTGAGACAGAAGGAAGAGGTGGAGCAGGGAGCAGCAGCTGAGAGGTGAAGGAAGGGGCTTCAGGGCTGAGACTCTCCTGTCATCCCCGCAGGAGGTGGAAACTGCAGGTGCTGGATTTTCGGAATGTTCACTACAACTTCTGGAAGATGTGGTCTGGAGCCATGGTCGATGCCTGCTCATCAGAGGCCATAAAAAAGAATCGAAAATTGAAACATGGTCTAGCAATGGCAGCTAAGCCACCCTTGAAGGTAGTCATAGACTTGTGCCTCACAGAAAGGCCCCTGGATGAATTCCAGGCCCACTTGTTCCTGTGGGTCACACAGAGGAGGGACATGGTACACCTGTGTTGCAAGAGGCTGAAGATGTTTGGGAAACCCACCCGCCACACAAGGAAGGTCCTGAGACTGCTGCAGCTGGACTGTATCCAGAAGGTGGAAGTGCACTGCACCTGGGCAACCTCAACCTTGGCTGCTTGTGCTCCTTTATTGGGCCAGATGAGGAATCTGAGGAAGCTGCTTGTCTCCCAGGTCCGTGTGCCTGCCCACACCTCCCCAGAGGAGCAGGAGCGGCTGCTTGCCCAGCTCACCTCGCAGTTCCTCAGGTTGGACTGCCTGCGGAAGTTCTGTGTGGATGCTGTCCTCCTCCTCAAGGGCCACCTGGAGCAGGTGCTGGGGTGAGTAAGGGGGGTGAGCATCCTCCTCAGACCAGTATCAGTAAATATGAAAGGGTACCTACTGTGTGCCAGCCACTAACACTTTCATGGTGAACAAGACACAGGAAGGTAAATAACCCCTCATCTGTTCCTTTTGTACCCTGAAGCTCGATCTCCTAACCTGTGTTGGAGCAAAGGGCTAAACCAGGGCCCATGGTCTGGGAAGCATAACTCTGCTTGGAAGGCAGCTGGGGAGGGGGACAGAAGCTAGTGAAGGTGGGTGAGGATCCTTTTCTGGGAGGTCTATCCAGCGAAGGTGGTGGGAGATGGTGTAGAGGAGAGGGCGCTGGCGGAGGGAAGCCCCCACACCTGCACCTTGCAACAGGGAAGCTCTGTGGTCTCCAGTGGGAAGCAGAGGAGCTTCTTCTAATGCCCCCCTGGGGAAGGCTGCTCTGAGCCTCAGATGGTGATTCTGGGGTTCAGGGTGAGGAGCAGGGATGGAGGATACAGGGTGTGAGCCTTGCAGGTGGACAACCACTATGGTTTCCTTCATCTTGCCTGGGTTTATCCTTTGTAGATGACTCCCCCTGATCTCCTGTGGACAGAGCTGTGCCCTTCTGCTTGGCAGTGAGGAGGGGAGCCATACAGATGTGCACCCATCTGTTCACAGGAGTGATGGTGAACCTGGCCCTGACATGGGGGTGATGTGAATGACCAGATTCTGCAAAAGGCAACACCCTAAGTGTGGACCATTGTCAGATGACCAGGGTGACTTTGGATTCGGGCCAATTTATCTTCTCCCACCTTGACATTGCTCCTCAGAACTAACTGCCTGGTTTCTCCTTAGGCACCTGAAGACCCCCCTGAAGACTCTCTCAGTAACCAACTGCCGGCTGTCAGATTCTGACTGGAATTATCTTTCCCGATTTCCAAACACCAGAAAGCTCAGACACGTGGAACTGAGGGGCATCAAACTGACCAATTTCAGTCCAGAGCCCCTCAAAATTCTGCTGGAGACTGTTGTAGCCACCCTGAAGAGCCTGGAGTTGGAATCTTGCAGGATCACTGACTCCCAGCTCCAGGCCCTGCTTCCTGTCCTGAGCCGCTGTTCCCAGCTCAGGGTTTTGAACTTCCATGGGAACCACATCTCCATGTCAGCCTTAAGGGACCTGCTGCTTCACACTGCCACGCTGAGCCAGTTGAGCAGAGAGCTATACCCTGCCCCTCTGGAGAGCTATGATGCCCAGGGTGACATCCACCCTGGGAGATGTTCCCAACTCTGTGCCGAGCTCACAGCAATAGTGAGGGACTTTAGGCAGCCAAAGGTCCTTGTGTTCTGTGCTGTCCCATGTCCTCAATGTGGCAGCATGTTCCTCTACAACAAGGGCCTCCTTCAGTGTTGCTGTCCAACAGCTGCCTAGTTGCGTGTGTTTTAAAAGCGTACTTCTAGGCAATTGGAGCTATAACCAGAATGTAAGGTCATCTTAGAGGGAACTCAGAGCCCACCATTTTAGACACTGCCTGAAGTGTGGATGGGAAAGGAAAGTGCAGCAGGGGGCTCCATTGGAAGGAAACCCCCCGAGGATAGGACCTTCAGGACATGTGTCTTCATAGAGACATACATAGGGACCTGGATTTCTTGAATGGGATTTAGGCTTGATGGGAACAGGAAGAAGCTATTGTGTTTCATGGATGGTCCATAAATAGTGAGAAATGAAGGGAATTTCAAGGTTAGTCTTCTGATGTTCTCTGTGATGAATTTACCTGGCTTTCTGATGAAACCTTGGGATTCTCCAGGAGAAAGATGTCCCTGGGTACTTGGTGAACAATGAGGTTCAGCCCCAGGAAGTCAAGGGACCAAACTGAAATCTGGTCATGATGTGTGGCTACTCTGTGGCTTAACACATGCAGGGGCACACAGGTCCCCTGGAAAATTCTACATAAGCACTGAACATAAGCCAAGGCAAGAAAACCTCTTTTCACGGGACCTCAGTGCCACCCAGACATTCAACGCTGCCCTTCCTCGTGGATCTTCATATAGACCCAGAAACCTCAGGTCCCTGTCTCTGGATGTGCTGGGCAAGGATATCTGTGCATATCACAGGCCCCAGTGGCTGGCTCCCAGTGCCTCCAGGAGGTGTCCATGCTGTACTTTGATCAGAGCCTCTGGGTCTCACCAAACGTTGCCTGTCATCCACCTAGGTAGTCTGTCCTCAAACTATTGGTGCCCATTGAAGGTATCCAAATTCTCTTTCAGAAAAATAGTAGAATCATATAGGTAGATAACACTTGCAAATATTGCAAAATGAAACTGAATAAATTACAAGCTCTGGTGGGGCGGGGATTGCACATAACTGACAGACCTTCCCCTAACACTTCCCTCCACTGAGGACTGGGCTGATGGGCTTGGGCAGTGACCTTAGCCTTAGCTTCCCATCCAAGGATGAGAACGAGGTCCACTCAGTCTTCATTTGAGGTGTTCTAAAGCCGCCTGTGAATGTGTTTTAATTATGGCTTGAATAACTCTCCACACATAGTGAACTGGAACCCACTTGGATGTATAAGCAGACTGCAGCTCACTCTTGGAACTGGTAGCAGAGACTGGGCCATGCACACCAGCTCATCTGTCCCCCAAACAGTGAACTATGTGCCTCACCCCTCTCTTCGTGGAAGTTTCTTTTCTGTGGCTCTAAGTCTAACTTGCACACACGTGGAGGAAGGAAAGTTCTGAGTGGCATTTGTTCTGCACTGCTGCTGGACTCTAGGTTCAAATAAAGCCAAAGATATGCAAAATGAGATCTGTCATCATTTGTTCTTTTAAGAGTTATCATGACTAAAAAGGGACTTGAAGATATTCTGGTGTCTCCAGACCCCTTGAACACTGGAAGGGCTGTGAGGGCTCTTAGTCTTCCCAGAGCCCGAGGGATAAAGCACTCACCTCTCTTTGAGCTGCTCATTTTTTACTCTAGGTTCATTTGTGCTGTGAGACAGCACACAAATGTAGGATGTCATGACAAATAGGACCGGATGTGTAAGGGTGGCTGGGTCAGGCAGATGGGACTGGGTTCCACTCCTTTGTGATAGTCCAGCCAAACTGATTCCATATTGTTTTGTGACTCCATCTTATAAAACAACCATGCCAAGTAGAAGGGTCATGACCAGGGCAAGATGTTCTTTTCCTTTGGCTATAGAAACCTTTAAGAACACAGAACTACCTAATGGGGCATTGTTTCTGCAACTAGCAACGGGACTCTGTTTCTGTAACTGGGGTGACTGGGCTAATTGTGATTGGCTGAGCATCCCTCCACCTGACTGCACTTTCCCACTTCTGTAACTTGACTTGCTTGCATTGGCTGGACCCCCAAACAACCCTTTTGTGGTTTTCAGGCTTATAAGGAGCAATCTTGCAATTCTTTGGGGCTGATCAGGGGAATAGCTTTATGTTGTGGTCAGTTGCCCTCTGTGTGCTTCAATAAAGGCTTGATTCAATTATATGTGAGTGGTCTAGAAATAAATCTGTGAAACCCCAGGAGGATGCTTCAAATATAAAACTTGGAGTGGCTACTGAAAGATGCAGAGTTCTTTGTGCATCTGCATCAAAACAGTGTAGAACCCCTTCTGGAACACTGGCCAATTTCACCTGTACAGTCGAGGAACCCACAACCCATGCTTTTCTAGAGAAATAGTGAACTTCATCAAAACTAATTCAGGGAGCTGGGGAATCACTCAGTGGTAGAGCACTTGCTAGAATGTGGAAGGGCCTGGGTTCCATCCAAGGCATCACAGAAATAAGTAAACAAATAAATAAGTCCAAAAATGATATGACCATATTGGGAAGGTTTAATTGAAATAGAGCTGTCTACCTGGTAGAAATATTCAAAAAGAAAGAATCAGAACCCACATGAAAACAATAGAATGCATTCTTTAATTGGTATGCACAGGTATGTAAAATTGATGTCCTCAAAGATTCTTTTCCAAAAATAACTGCAAAAGCCAGCTTAGTGGTGCTCAGCTGTAGCCCCAGCAGCCCAGGAGGCTGAGGCAGGAGGGTGGTGAGTTCAAAGCCAGCCTCATCAATTTAGTGAGGTTGTAAGCAAGTTTGTGAGACCCTGTCTCAAAATTCCCCCTGAGGGTGTGGCTCAGTGGCAAAGCACCCTTGGGTGCAATGCCTGGTCCCCAAGACAATAACAAGTAGGAAAAGCTGGTTCGAGTGGCACATGTCTGGAATCCAGCTACTTGTAAAGTTTAATTAACTCATATCTTCTCCCAATTTTACTAATTGGGGGCATAGTCCATGCTTATATTTTCCAGTCCCTTGACATGCAGTAGTGGTCCATTTATTTGAGATTTTTTTTCCTAATGCAGGTATTTCTTGCTGGAAACTTCCCAATTAAAATTACTTTTGTTTTGTCCACAGGTTTGAATATTTTGTGTGGCCTGTTCATTGGTCTGCAGACATTTTACACTTTCATTTTGATTTCTTCAATGACCCATTGGTTGTTGGGGAGCACACTGAAGAATCCCCATGCTTTGTAACTGCCCAGGGGTTCCTCCTGCTATGGACCTAAACTATGCACATGCTCCTGTGTGCTTTAAATCACCTCAACCTTCTTTATGTCACTGCATACAATGGGAACATTACATAGCGGTTTACAATGTGCTGCTTAGAGAATAATGACAAAAAAAGTCTCTACACATTCAGCCCAGATGCATTTATTTTCAACCATGTTCAATGCAAGGCTGATTGAGACCAAGGATCCAGACCCTACAGCCTCAGAGCCCAGACAAGAGATGCAGTAGCACAGAAGTGTGAGCAGAGGCACAAGCAAACAGAGACATCAGTTACAGAATATGACAAAGAACCAGGAAGAGCAGCCTCAAGAATTAGAAGCATTGCAGCTCTGCCATCAGCTTGGTGTCTGCATAGAGAGACCTACACCCCTGGGGCTACTAAGAGCATTTCTGTGAAATAAGTTAGTAAGAATGAAGCTGGTAAAATTCATTCAGTGCCTAGGTTTCAGTAATGCAGGGAATTTGTCTCTATTAATTTTTCAATGGATCAGTCCAATGTTTCATCTTACCTCTAAGCAATAAGCTTCAGAAATAAGGGGACTGAATAATAGGAGAGGCCTAATTGCCTATCACACTCTATAATTAAACTATTGTTTTCCTTTAGGTTGCATTTATTGAATAAAAAGAAAGAAAGGAAAAAAAGGCTGGAAATGTAGCTCAGCAGTTCACTGTCCCTGGGTTCATCACCTGGAACCAAAAAAAAGAAAAAGTGATTAGTGGTACTTTGTTCTTTTACTGAACACAATTTGTGGGGGGTTAAAAAATGTGGATTGTAGTGGACACGGTGGCATACACCCTAAGTCCACCAACTCAGGAGCTGAGCAGGAGATTGCAAGTTCAAGGAGAGCCTGGGCAAGTTAGTGAGACACTGTCTGAAAATAAAACATGAAAAGGGCTGGGGATGTGACTCAGTGGTCCAACAACCCTGTGTCCAACCCCCAGTTCCTCCAAAATGTGGGGTTTGGGGATGTGGTTCAGTGTGGAACAGGGGTTCCCTTGATGCTTTGGCTATATCCCTTGTGGCTTTGAAACTTACATTTTTTTTCCCAAATCTCCTCCCTAACCTTCTCCTCCCTGATCTTCTTTTCCCTGATCTCCTTCCTGTTTTTTCTCTAATCTCATTTTCTCTGAAACACCTCTTTAAAAACAATGTGTTCCTGCTGATGGGCAGAATTACAGCCTTTAGGACAGGTCCCCTGGGTTCCTCCTTTGTGAGCAAAGTAATAAACATCCTTTTTCCTTTTTCTCAAAACTGTGTCCTTGTTACTGGGTTGTTATCAGGGACAAGGACAGAGCTTTGGGCATCCAGTGATATAGTGCCCCTGGGTTCAATCTTTGGTGTGAAAAATAAATAAATAATCAAGAAAGCAAGATTAGCATACCTATCCCTAGGCAACTGGCCAGTGGTCCTTTTATAGTCCCCATGCTTGTTTCCTGGTTTTAAAGAGTTTCAAACACTGTCCTACAACCATGCACACTCCAAACTACTGCCATCAGTTTCTGACCACTCAAGGAAACCAACACTGTTTGTGTCCTTGCTGAGGATGTCTATCAGCCGTGAACTCCTGTGTACTTACAGGTGAAGCTAATGGTGAAAGTTTTCCATCAAAATGACACCATTCCAACACAACAGGGCTGGAAGGGTGCTAGGAAGCAGGCATCCTGAACCACAACTGCCTGCTCACAGGAGCCATCACAAAAGACTCACAGAACCACAGCTTTATGCAAAATCTTAGGGTCTCACTAAGTTGCTCAGACTGGCTTTGAACTTGCAATCCTCCTGCCTCTGCCTCCTAAGCATTTGAGATTTTAGACATGCACCACTGTTTCCTGCTCATAATTATTTTTTTTTTCCTGAGGAGAAACCCACACTGCAGGTCCCTGTCATCTTGGACCAAGACCACCCTTGTTACTGAATCCTTGCAGCCAATGAAAATGGTTTCAAAGCACCTTATGTGGCCTTTGAAACCCTGTCTTTCTTTGCCTCCTGGATGGGCCTGACTTTACTTGGGGTCCTGCATTTTCTGTCTCTTCTAAAGTCAGTTTTTGGAGAGCCACTCTATTGTTACCTGGGTGGCAGAAACATCTACCTGTCCATAGTCCCAAGCACCAAGTCAAGGGTGGCAGCCGAGAGTGACACCTTGCCATTTCAACCCTCTTGCTCAGCTGCCTCAAGAGATGCCCCAAAGCAAGAAAGAGGTAAAGACACGTCAAATTTGAAGGCTGGGCTTCAAATATTTCCCATCAAAAACCCCATTATGTCTTTTTTTTTTATTGGTCGTTCATAACATTACATAGTTCTTAATACATCATATTACACGGTTGATTCACGTGGATTATGAACTCCCGCTTTTACCCCGTATACAAATTGCTGTATCACATCAGTTTCCCTTCCATTGATTGACATATTGCCTTTCTAGTGTCTGATGTATTCTGCTGTCTGTCCTATTCTCTACTATCCCCCCTCCCCTCCCCTCCCCTCCCCTCCCCTTTTCTCTCTCTACCCCTTCTACTGTAAATCATTTCTTCCATTTGTATTATCTTGTCTTACCCCTCCTTTCCTCTTATATGACATTTTGTATAATCCTGAGGATCGCCTTCCATTTCCATGCAATTTCCCTTCTCACTCCCTTTCCCTCCCACCTCTCATCCCTGTTTAATGTAAATCTTCTTCTCAAGCTCTTCGTCCCTACCCTGTCCTTGTTTACTCCCCTTATATCAAAGGAGTCATTTGGTATTTGTTTTTTAAAGATTGACTAGCTTCACTTAGCATAATCTGCTCTAATGCCATCCATTTCCCTCCAAATTCTATGATTTTGTCATTTTTTAATGCAGAGTAATACTCCATAGTATATAAATGCCACATTTTTTTTTATCCATTCATCTATTGAAGGGCATCTAGGCTGGTTCCACAGTCTTGCTATCGTGAATTGAGCTGCTATGAACATCGATGTAGCAGTGTCCCTGTAGCATGCTCTTGTTAGGGCTTTAGGGAATAGACCGAGAAGGGGAATAGCTGGGTCGAATGGTGGTTCCATTCCCAGCTTTCCAAGAAATCTCCATACTGCTTTCCAAATTGGCTGCACCAATTTGCAGTCCCACCAGCAATGAACAAGAGTGCCCTTTTCCCCGCATCCTCTCCAGCACTTATTGTTGTTTGACTTCCTAATGGCTGCCAGTCTTACTGGAGTGAGATGGTATCTTAGGGTAGTTTTGATTTGCATTTCTCTGACTGCTAGTGATGGTGAGCATTTTTTCATGTACTTGTTGATTGATTGTATGTCCTCCTCTGAGAAGTGTCTGTTCAGGTCCTTGGCCCATTTATTGATTGGGTTATTTGTTATCTTATTGTCTAATTTTTTGAGTTCTTTGTATATTCTGGTTATTAGGGCTCTATCTGAAGTGTGTGGAGTAAAGATTTGTTCCCAGGATGTAGGCTCCCTGTTTATCTCTCTTATTGTTTCTTTTGCTGAGAAAAAAACTTTTTAGTTTGAGTAAGTCCCATTTGTTGATTCTATTTGTTAACTCTAGCGCTATGGGTGTCCTATTGAGGAATTTGGAGCCCGATCCCACAGCGTGTAGATCATAACCAAGTTTTTCTTCTATCAGATTGTAAGAGGGGGGGTCCGGCGGAACATCGGAGGGAGAGACCATACACAAAAGACTTACTCCATGCAATTGGCAAAAGGGGATTTATTGGGGATCCATTCCAGCGCGCTGGGACTCTGTGCCCACTCAAGAAGGGAGCGCAGCTCAGAGCCCAGAGCAAAGGTCAAGCAGAGCTTAAGTACACTTTTTGGAGAGGGCGGTGGGCTTTGCATACATCAGAACAAATCATCATGAGGCGCGGGGAAACTGAACAACAACTCTGAGACGTGATTGGCACATTCATTGGTGGGAACAGATCGGGCGGGGGTGATTGGTCATTCGTAAGCGGGTTACACATTCAAACTGATTGGTCCAGGCCCTGTGACGAACTGCACAAGGCCCTAGGCTAAATGGCCAATAGGGTGTTGTCTTAACCATCTCAGGAATCTGGGTGTAACAGAGGAATTTAATAATACCTAATCTTTTACATTCAAGCTTTCCAGCTTAGAAACTTTACCCTTTCAAGATGCCATGTCTCTGATTTAATATCAAGCTCCTTGATCCATTTTGAGTTAACTTTTGTCACCATTTGTTGAAGATGCTATCCTTCCTCCACTGCATGCTTTTAGCCCCTTTATCAAAAATAAGATAGTTGTAGTTTTGTGGATTGGTTACTGTGTCCTCTATTCTGTACCACCCATTATGTCTTAAAAATAATCCTAAGCAGGCTTCAACTGCAAACATAAGTGAACATATGTAATTTCTGCTAAACACTTAAGAAAAAGGCACAGCCCAAACCAACAAAAACAAAAAGAGCAACTATCTAGGTGTGGTGGTGCACACTTGTAATCCCAGTAACTCAGGAAACTGAGGCAGGAGGATGACAAATTCCTGGCCAGCCTTGGCAACTTATTGAGGGCTATCTCAAATTTTAAAAAGGGCTGGGGATACATATGACTGCAACATACATTGTGTACAACCAACAAAATAAAAAATTGTACTGCAATTGTGTACAATTAATCAAAATAAATTCTGCTGCCATATAGGCCTAATGAGAATAAGTAAATAAATAGGTAGATACTTAAGGAAAGAAAGTTCTAGTTAGTTGAGGTTCATTATAGAGACTGTCATTTAACTGAGACAACAGAGTTTGGAGATATGGGGAACAGGAAAGAATGTTTTGGTGATTTGAGTTTTACAATATGAGATGGTTTGTCAATTTTCAAAGAATTAGAATAAAATTTCACTGAAGGTAAAATAAATAAATACATAGATACATATATAGATAAAAAGGGCTGGGGTGGAGCTTGGTGGACAGCACCCTGGATTCAATCCCTGGAGCTGCAACACCAACACACACCAACAAAGATCCCTTTTGCATTTTCCCATAGGCACTTGCATCTGACAGGTTGCATGAACATGCTCAACTTTTTAACTCTGATGCTCCCCAATTCCTGATTGGCTGTTACTCAAACTCTCTCCTTTTATTATGCTACAGAGAATTCCCTTATGGGCTCAAGAAACATAGAAACTGATTAGGGTTGATGCAGCCTGGGAAATACCACACTTTGTTAGGAACCAAAAGGCTCCAGGTGACATCCACCATGGAGACAGGGACAGATAGAGCCTTTGGCCCTGTTTCTATCTCTCATGTCCCTAAGAGCCCACAATTCACTCCTGGTGTTCACTCAGGTCTATCTTTCTTTCCTTCCTGTCTCAGTACAGGGGATGGAACCCAGGATGACTAGATGAGTGTTCTACCACTGAGCTCCATGCCTAGTCCCTTTCATTTTTTATCTTGAGGCACAGCCTTGCTAAGATGCCCAGGGTGGCCTCAAACACAATTCTCCTGTCTCAGCCTCCTGAGTTGCTGGAATTACAGGTGTGGGTCACTATGCCTGGCTCTCAGTGTTTTTTTTTTTTTTTTTTTTTTTTTTAAGAGAGAGAGAGATGATAGAGAGAGAAGAGAATTTTTTTAATATTTATTTATTTAGTTAGTTTTAGGCAAAAACAACATCTTTCTTTGTATGTGGTGCTGAGGATTGAACCTGGGCCGCACGCATGCCAGGCGAGTGAGCGCTACCACTTGAGCCACATCCCCAGCCCCTCTCAGTGGTTTTTTAAAATCTAGACTCTCTTCCCCTGGTTCTGACCTTGAACCTGCTCTCTGGCTTTCTGTGTCAATTCACTTTTTTGGAGGTAATCTTGTCCAGCAGGTTGACTGTGCTGATCCCAGATGGAGACTCACCTTTTATTTCTTGAGGAATCAAAGAAGGCATCTCTCTCCCTGACCTCAAGGACAGCACTGAGATTGAAGGGTCTCTGTTGTCCCTCTTGTAGCTACTTCCCTTCTGACCTCTAAACTCCTTCTAAAACAGATATTTTAATCTTTCCATGCCCACCACCCAAGAGAATTGCACTAGCCAAAACAAAGCCCCAGGCAGGCACCAAAAATAGCTGCGTGTACTTCCCACTGCCTTGGTGATCCAGAGTTCCAGTGTCCACAAGCAGCAGCCTCAGCGGCCCAGGCCCCAGCTCTGCTCTCATTATAGCTGAGGCCTAATCCTCTGGAACCAAGTTTTGGAAGATCAGTCATGTCCTCAGGGGTTCCTCTCTCCTTGCCTGAGTGGGCACATGAACTGGTATGTTAGGAAACATAAAACCCAAGTGACAGTTAATACACTGAGTAACTCTGACATATGTGTGTAAATTCAATGTGGCCAGTTGGGCATGGTGGGGCATGCCTATAATTCTGGTAACTCAGGAGACTGAGGCAAGAGGATGGCAGGTTCAAGGCCAGCCTTGGCAACTGAGTGAGACCCTGTCTCCAGGAAAAAAAATACGAGGAGCTGGAGATTAAGATCAGTGGTAAAGGGGCTGGGGATGTGGCTCAAGCGGTAGCGCGCTCGCCTGGCATGCGTGCGGCCCGGGTTCGATCCTCAGCACCACATACCAACAAAGATGTTGTGTCCGCTGAGAACTAAAAGACCAGTGGTAAAGTGTCCCAAGGTTCAATCCCCAGTACCGAAAAAAAAAAATAATTTCTGTGTATATATAGAGAGACAGATAGGAGGGCATGGCCAAAGAAATCCCAAGAATGATGCATTCTCCCTAAGGCCAAAACCAGATTTAATCCTTTCCTGTCTCACACTCAGGAGTATAAAAGTCAAATACTAATAAAAATCAATCAATAATATAGAGTGAACAATTAACGTGTCCTTCATTGAGACCCTACTCTTCAGTTATTCCCTTTCAGGTATGGAGTTTTGATTAAATCAGTTAATTTGGGGGGGGGGGAGAAGAAGTTCAGTGGGATTAAGTGGGTGGAGATTCATCTATTTAACCAGATAACTGATTGGAGCTAGGAGTTGAAAAGAGGAGGGGGGATTAGAAAGACCCCATAAAAGCTTCAAGGAGCCATAGAAGCAAAGAAGCCTGGGACCTGTGTCATTGTCTGGCACTGCTAGGATTCAGAACTCCCTGTCAATCTTCCAGCTCTGGTAAGTCACCAAACCCCACAGAGACCGCATTCAGGCTGCCTGGTGCCATACACCTTTAGTCCCAGCTACTGGGGAGGCTAAGGCAGGAGGATTGCTTGAGCCCATGAGTTCAAGACCAGCTTGGGCAACTGAACTCAAAACAGAACCTCTATGGGGTCTACTCTTAACCACTCTTACCCAGTAACATAGAGCCTAGGAGAGGTAGCACATGTCTGTAAACCCAGCAACTCTGGAGGCTGAGGCAAAAGAAGCACAAGTTGGAGGCCAGCCTCAGCAATTAAGCAAGATCCTGTCTCCAAATAAAAAATAAAAGGAGCTGGAGATGTAGCTTGGTGTTAGAGCACCTGGGTTCAGTCCCCGGTACCAAAAAAGAAACAAAAAATGGTGACACGTAGTTTGTGATGGCAAAGAGAATATCATATTCTGTCTCTCCAAAGGACCAGATGTCTGCATTTCTTGTCTCTAAATGCAGTTTTTGCCTTCATCCCAATAATTTTGATTTCTGCTTTGGTTTAGGTCATATTAAATTTCTTTCCTTCTGTTTTTCTTTTTTTTTAGATGAATTTCCACATATTTATCAACTTTAATTTCAAAATACTTCTTCCTTTGCATCTTCATGGTAACTTTGATTCCAGTTAGAGAAGCAGACTCAAAAAAGTAGATGGGACTCAAAGAAATGGCTACTGCAATTTTCCAAACATAATTGTCTTTCCTTCTCTCTGGGTCTGATACTCTTAAGACAAGTCTCTTCTTAAATAATTCAACACAACATCTTCAGTGGTGGCTGAACTGGAGCAGGTATTTCAGTAAATATCTGTTAAATGAATGAAGAGTAAGGAAACCCTTATTCAGAGCAAAGCACTGATGTTCTTATTTAACATTCAGCCACTCAGTACCTCAAAGTTTCTTAACACTCTCATGCTTGGGCTTAGTTGCCTTCACTTAGAATGTTTTTTTTTTTCTTTTCTGGAACCACACAATATTTTTCATAGGCTGCACTCTATTCTGATCTATTTCTTTCCCGGGACTCCACTCCAAAGTGGCACGCTGTCACGTGTGCAAGATATATGTGACAATCGAGCCTCATCTCAGAGTTAGCATTTTCCATCTCTTACTTCCAAATGCTCTCAAATACTATATGTGGCTTTTAGCATTGCTTACTTTTAAACTGTTCATAGTGATACCTGTCTGTAATCTAGCTATTCAACAGGCTGAGGCAGGAAGATCATGAGTTTGAGACTTATATGGACAACTTTGTGAGATCCTGTCTCAAAATAAAACAGGGTTGGGAGCCGGGTGAGGTGATGGGTCTCTGTCATCCCAGTGGCTTGGGAGGCTGAGGCAGAAGGATCCCAAGTTCAAAGCCAGCCACAGAAAATTAGCAAGGCCCTAAGCAGCCTCAATATAAAAAATAAAAAGAGCTGAGGATGTGGTTCAGTGGTTAAGTACCCTGAGTTCAATCTTTGGTATCAAAAACAAGCAGGGCTGGGGATGTAGCTCAGAGGCAAAGCACTCTGAGTTTAATCCTGTGCCATAAAGTTAATAAATACAAACCACAAGGGGTAAGGGTATAGCTTAGTGGTAAGCTACCCTTGCTTCAATCCCTAGTATCACCAAAAAAAAAAAAGTATAAGTAAGTAAATTAATTTAAAAATTGCTTATTTTAAAAATGAAAACCAATGACACCCACTTTAGTTATTTATTTACTGAAGCTAGGGATTGAACTCAGGGGCACTCTAGTACTGAGCTACATCCCCAACCCTATTTTATTTTTCATTTTGATACATAGTCTCACTAAGTTCTAGTCTGGCCTGGAATTTGTGATCCTCCTGCCTCAGTCTCCAAAGCCGTGGGGTTATAGGCCTGAACCACCAGGTCCGGTTTGCCACCCAAAGAGTGAAATTGGACCAATTGATTGCCAAAGCAGCCACTTGGCTGAGTTGTTTCTTCGGGGTGGGTTTAAGGTAGAGCTATGGAGCTTGGCTGTGAATGATGTGTTTGGGTGGGGCATTCCCCAAGGATCATTCCATGCAGACTTCCCAGGATGAGCATCCAGTCCCCACCCAGGCTCCTGGAGCTGGCAGGGCGCAGCCTACTGAGCAACAAGTCCATGGCGGTCCTGATTCTGAAGGACCTGCCCATAGAGCTCTTCCCACCACTCTTTGTGGAGGCCTTCAGCAGGGGACACACTGAGGTCCTGAAGAAAATGGTGCAGGCCTGGCCCTTCACCTGCCTGCCCCTGGGGGCCCTGATGAAAAAGCCACAGCTTGAGATGCTCCGAGTGGCACTGGATGGGCTGGACATGCTGCTTGCCCAGCAGGATCGCCCCAGGTGAGGGGGACCCTGGAAGGCAGCGTCTGGGCGTCCAGGGAAGTGATGGCTGTGGACAGGGAGAATAGGTGCTGAAGTGTACCCAAAAGCCTTCCTGTGCTGTCAGCAAGGAGGGTTGGAGAGGCCTTGGCCATGCTGAGCCCCACCTGGGAGGGGCTTTCAGATGTGGAGGTGCTTGGGGCAGCTGCCATGACTCCTGAAGGAGGTTGTGCCTGCCCCTCCCTCAGCTGGTACAGGTGGGGGCACCAGGCTGGATTGGAGGGGAAAGGGATAGAGAAAAGTGAGACAGAAGGAAGAGGTGGAGCAGGAGACAGCAGCTGAGAGGTTAAGGAAGGGGCCTCAGGGCTGAGACTCTGCTGTGGTCCCTGCAGAAGGTGGAAACTGCAGGTGCTGGATTTGCAGAAGGTTCATGGGAACTTCTGGAGGACGTGGTCTGGAGCCGTGGTCGATGCCCGCTCACCAGAAGTCATGAAGGAGAGGCAAACAGTGATGGCCTCTCCACACACAGGGCCCACTCTGCCCTTGAAGGTGTTAGTAAACCTGTGCTTCCAGCAAAGACCCCTGAATGCATTCCTCTCCTTTCTCTTTCGCTGGGTGGATGAGAGGAAGGGTCTGATACAGCTGTGCTGCAAGAAGCTGCAGATATGCTCTTTGCCCATCCATAACATCGAGAGGATCTTCAAGAGTTTGGATCTGGACTTTATCCAGCAGTTGGACGTGCAGTGTTTCTGGAGACTGTCCACCTTGGCTACTTTTGCTACCTATTGGGGCCAGATGAGCAACCTGAGGAAGCTCTTCTTCTCCCATGTCTATGTGTCTGCCTATGCTTCCCAGGAGGAGAGAGATCAGTTGATGGATGACATTACCTCACAGTTTGCCAAGATGGACAGCCTCCGGAGGCTGTACCTGGATGGTATCTTCCTCCTAGAAGGCCGTTTGTGCCAGGTGCTCAGGTGAGGAAGCAGAGGGAACTTTCCTAGGACATCAGAGCAAACTCTTTGTCACATGAAACTTCAGTGGGTACCTGCTGTGTGCCAGCCATGGTGACTTAACATTGATGGAGATGTTAGAAAGTCAATGAAGTGTTTGTTTCACTCTGTCCTGAAGCCAGGTCTCACATAAACCCCCACACAGAAGCAGAGTCCTAAACAGGGTCCATGGTCTGGGGAGCAGAACTCTGCTGGGGAGCCCGGTGGGGGGGGGTAGGAGCTAGTGAGTGGGTGTGAGGTTCCTTCCCTGGGAGGCCTGTCCAGTGAAGATGGGGAGAAGCAGGGTAGAGGAGAGGGTGCTGGTGGAGGGAAGCCCCCACATCTGACCTTTCAACAGGGAAGCTCTGTGCTCTCCAGCAGGGAGCAGAGGAGCTGTCTCCAATGCCCCCCTGGGGAAGGCTGCTCTGAGCTCTGGTGGTGACTCTGGACTTGAGGGTGAGGAGCAGGAGTGGAGGGTACAGGGTGTGAGCCCCACAGGAGGGCAACCCCAGTTTGTGCTGCTCCATCTTGCCTGGGTTTGTTATTTGTGCATGTCTCACCCTGACCCCCCTGCTACAGCTGTGGTTTTCTGCTTGGCAGTGAAGAGGGCTGCCTTAGAGATGATGGACCCACCTGGTCACTCAAATGGGGGTGAAAGGCTCAGCATGAAATAGGGTGACATGAATGAGCAGATTCTGCAACAGGCAGAGTCCTGGGTGGAGACCATCATCAGAAGGTCAGGGTGACCTTGGGCTTGGGACAATTTGTCTTCTCCCACCTTGACATCACTCCTTAGAACTAACTGCTTGATCTTTGCTTGCTTAGGCTCCTGAAGACCCCCATGGAGACCCTCTCAATAACCAACTGCCAGCTCTCAGATCCAGACTGGAATGATCTGTCGGGGTCTCCAAACCTCTACCAGCTAATACACCTGACGCTGTGTGGCAGCAAATTGATGAGTTTCAGTCCTGAGCCCCTAGTAATTCTGATAGAGAATGCTGCAGCCACCCTTGAGACCCTAAACTTGCAGGACTGTGGGATCACCAACTCCCAGCTCCAGGCCATCCTACCTGTCCTGAGCTGCTGCTCCCAGCTCAGGGTCTTGAGCTTCAATGGGAATGACATCTCCACATTGGCCCTGAGCAACCTGCTGCTTCAAACTTCCAGGCTGACCCAGTTGAGCCTAGAGAAGTACCCTGCCCCTCTGAAGAGCTATGATGCCCAGGGTGCCATCCACCCAGGGAGACTTTTCCAACTCATCGATGAGCTGATGGAGATACTGAGGGGTGTGAGAGAGCCAAAGAATGTCCTTTTCTATACTAAACTCTGCCAAAGATGTGGCAACTGGTTCATCTATAACCTGCCCTCCAGTCCGTGTCGCTGTTGGCTGCCTGCCTAGTGGGATGCATACATGAGAAATGTTCTCCTGTGCACTTGAAAATAAAGGTAAGACACGAGTGTCTCTCCAAGGGGAACTAGAAACAGGATGCCAGGGCACTACTTAACACGAGTGGGAACAGAAAAGCTGATGCAGGAGGCCTGGGTCACAGAGGCTTGGTTCCCATCGGGAGACTTGGAACCGATGGGGACATGTGTCTTAGGAGTCAGAAATAGGAATCTGAATTTCTGGAAGTAGATTTGTGCTGAGAGGTACACAGGGCATGACCCCTGAATGGATGGTTGCAAACAAGTGAATTAGGGAACTTGCAGCAGAGCCTCTGCTGTCCTCCATGGTTTTCAGCGTAAAGGTCAGGAAGCTAACCCAGTGGCTGATCAGTGCTGATCAGTGACACTGGAGCAGAGGACCTCATGGCATCACAATAGTGCAGGGCCATTCTGAGTATACTCTCCATTCTTTATTTCTCTCTGGGTGCCATTCCTTCAGATGAATGTGGCTTTTCAGTGGGATAATGCACCTCTGGTTGCCCATGGAACTAAGAACACTAACCCTCTCTCCAAAGGAGTTTATCTGGGGATAGTAGGAGACTTCCATCTGAGTTATTAAGGTCATAGTGGACCACAGACCACAGCTTTATCCATAAGGGCTGAGGTTCAGGGAAAAATAGTCTGAGCCTTTGTGTGTGTGTGTGTGTGTGTGTGTGTGTGTGTGTGTGTGTGTTGGAAATTGAACCCAAGGGTGCCCTACTACTGTAGAGAACTTCATAGAATACAACTTATAAATCCTTGTACAATTTAACAACCCATCAGCCAAGAAACCTAAAGGAAGGTTGGACATGTACCCAAGAGTTAGGTGCAATAGATAAAATTATAAATGCAAGATTTCCTGCAACTCCAAACCTCAGCACCTGCCATCTAATGGGCCTGCAGACTCCAAATGGTTCTCAGCAGACACCTTCACTCTGCTGTCTCTGGTATCCGGGTGATAAGCAGAGCCAACACTGTTGCCTTCTGAAAAATCAGCAATAAACCCAGACTGGGAATCTACAAGCGTGCCCTGGAACCCCACATCACCCCTCTCAGGCATCATGCCAAGACCTCTCAACCATACAATGTTCTAGAAATGCCTCTCACTCAATTTGCAAATGATTTGTTTTATGGTCTCCTACTGCACAGGATTCTAAAATAGTTTTTCTTCACCTTTAACAGTAGGTAGCAAATGAGAGTCATAAGACCTCCTTGGATAAACTTGAGTTCTCTGCAGAAGAAATCCATTATGCCTGGAGCAGTGGCACATGCCTGTAATCCCAGCAGCTTGGGAAGCTGAGGCAGAGGGATTGCAGGTTCAAAGCCAGTCTCAGCAAAAACTGAGGCACTAAGCAACTCAGTGAGACCCTATCTCTAAATAAAATACAAAATAAGGTGGGGGATGTGGCTCAGTGGTCGAGTACCCCTGAGTGAAATCCCAGTACACCCCCCCCCAAAAAAAAAACAAAGAAATAAAGAAAAAGTCTATTACTTAGGTAATGCTCTGGTTATGCAGGAAATTTCCCTCTTATCTGGAGAAGAAAAGACATCCCACGTCTCTCTAAACCCAGAACTGAGATAATTAAGAGGTTTCCCTTCCATCTCTAAGATTCAAATCCTCTATGATATTGTAACCCAGCTTTTATAATTTCTCTCTAAAAGTTTTTTTTTCAGTACTTTGGATGGAACCCTGAGGCTCTCTAGCACTGAAATACAACCTCAGTGCTTTTAATAATTTTAATTTGAGCTAGGGTCAGTTGCCTGAGCTGCTGGATACAATGGCACAAAACTAAAAGCCCAGCAACTCAGGAGGCTAAGGCAAGAGGATCATAAGTTCAAGGCCAGCTGCAACAATTTAGGGAGACCCTGCCTCAAAAAATAAAAAGGGCTGGGAATGTGACTCAGTGGTAGTGCACCCCTGGGTTCCACCCCCAGCACCATAAATGAACAAATAAATTGCACTTGCTATACCCCGGCCACTGGTGATGTCAGGGAAGGAGATGCTGGAGAGTGACCAAGGGACCTCAGGGTCTGGTCCCCTGTTTAGTCCTGAAGGATGGACTCATCACCACTCACACAGAAGCAGAGGGCTAAACAGGGGTCTGTGGTCTGGGAAGCAGAACTCTGCTGGGAAGCCAGGTGGTGGGGAGAGGAGTTAGTGAGGTGGGTGTGAGGTTCCTTCCCTGGGAGGCCTGTCCAGCGAAGGTGGTGAGAAGCAGGGTAGAGGGGAGGGCACCTAAAGAGGGAAGTCCCCACACCTCTACCTTGTAACAGGGAAGCTCTGTGATCTCCAGCAGGGAGCAGAGGAGCCACCTCCAATGCCCCCCTGGGGAAGGCTGCTCTGAGCCTCAGGTGGTGATTCAAAGTTGAGGGTGAGGAGCAGGGATGGAGGCCTTGCAGATGGTGGACCTACCATTTCAGGCTTACCCTGAAATGGGTGATGTGAATGAGCAGATTCTGTAACAGGCAGAATCCTGGGTGTTGACCATCATCAGGGGTAAGGGTGTCCTTGGGCTTGGGCCAATTTGTCTTCTCCCACCTTTACATTGCTCCTCAGAACTAACTGCCTGGTGTCTCCTTAGGCACCCCTCCCCACCAGACCCTCT
Source organism: Urocitellus parryii (assembly GCF_045843805.1). NCBI lineage: Eukaryota > Metazoa > Chordata > Mammalia > Rodentia > Sciuridae > Urocitellus > Urocitellus parryii. The sequence goes on along the minus strand of NC_135538.1, from coordinate 129,836,088 downwards.
CAATTACTAATTCGCTGTACTTAGAATCAGAGTTGAAGCATCTGTCCCTGTGCCTGGATATCAGTCAGCTGAATCACATGGATCTTGATGGCATCAAAATTTAAAGCCAGGTGTGGTGGTGAACACCTCTACTCCTCAGGATGCTGAGGCAGGAGGATCAGAAGTTCCAAACCAGCCCCAGTGACTTAGATCCTCAGCAACTTAGCAAGACCCTGTCTCAAAATAAAAAAAAAAGGAAGTGGACTTGGGATGTAGGTCTGTGTTAGAGCACCCCTGGGTTCAATTCTCAGTCCCTCTTCCTCCAAAAGATGTCCAATTGAAGTCCCGTGCCCCTCCAAGTTCTGCTACAGAAAGTCGTAGCTACTCTGGAGACCCTGGAATTTCAGGACTGTGAGGTCATGGACTCACAGCTCCATGCCACCCGCCTTCCCTGAGCCGCTGCTCCCAGCTCACCATGTTCAGCTTCTATGGTGCCTCCCCATGTCAGTCCTGGAGAACCACCTGCTGCACTCTGCCAGGCTGAGCCAGTTAAGCCTAGAGTGTGTGCCCTGCCCCTCTGGAGACCAATCAGTGTTGTACTCTCCATGTTGGTGGTTTGTCCAGCTTCCTGTTAAACTGATGGGGATAATGAGGGACATTAGGCCTCCCCTGAACATCTGGATCTGTGCCCTCTCTTGTGCTTACTGGGCAGATAGGCACCCTTTAACCTGATGCAACTGGATGTTTCATGTCCCAGGTCCCTGTCAGGAAGCAGCTGTGCCGCTACTGTGTGCCTTCCCAGTCGGGTGCATAGGAAAATCTTTCCCCTGGGCACTTAGAGATGAAACTTAGCATGTAGCTGCAAATTCAGAGGACACAGAACCCTGCCTTCAGGGTAGCTGGGAAAAGACTGAGGTGAAGAAATCCCCCCTTCCTGGGGTGCGAATAGAACTCTGCCTTCCTGCCCGCTAGGTAAACACACTGCCCCTGAGCTGCATTCGCAGCCTCAGCAAGTTAGCCAGGCCCTCAGCAATTTAGTGAGAACCTGTCTGAAAATGAAAAAAATTGAGGGCTAGGGATGTGGCTCAGTGTTAGAGCACCCCTGGTTTTCATTCCTAGTATCAAAAATTTGTTTAAAAGTAAAAATTAAAGGGCTGGGGATATAGATCAGTAGTAGAGAGCCTCTGGGTTCATTCCCCTGGACCACAAAAATGAATGACAGATGAATAAATGGACTGGGCATGGTGATACATGACTGTAATCTTGGAAGCTCAGGAAGCTGAGGCAGGAGGATTCAAAGTTCAGGTCTAGCCTCAGCAACTCAGTGAGGCCCTAAGCAATTTAGCAAGACTTTGTCTCAAAATACAGAGGGCTAGGGATGTGGCTCAGTGATTTACCATACTTGGGTTCAGTCCCCACTACCAAAAAGGAATAAAAAAATAAAGTTTTAAGGAAAATTAGCATTCAGCAGCCAGAAGAGGGTGGATTTGGGGAGCATAAGACTGTTTACCTGCAGTGATCTCAAGATAAACTTTTTCAAGTAGTAGATTTCACATGCCACCTTCTGGTAGCTTGGAACTCGTGGCAAGAGTTTTTATAAGCATAACTACCATTGACTATTTTTCAGTGGTATTTTTCAAAACCCAGTACTGTAAAATGATGTTTGAGTACAAATATTTGTGCTGGGATTTTTTAAATAATGTGCATATTAATTGATTTCAAAACTGTAAAAGAAATTTAGTGCTGGGTTAGCTTTTTGTTATTGTAACCAAAATGACTGACATAATGAACTTAAAATAGAGAGCTGGGCAGGGTGGCACACACCTGTAATCCCAATGGTTCAGGAGGCTAAAACAGGAGGATCACTACTTCAAAGCCAGCCTCAGTAAAAGTGAGGCACTAAGCAATTCAGTGATACCCTGTCTCTAAAATACAAAATAGGGCTGTGGATGTGACTCAGTGGCTGTGTGCCCCTGAGTTGAAACCCTGGAACCCCACCACCAAAAAAAAAAAAATTTAAATGGGCATGAAAGTGCCCACCTGTAAACCCAGGAGGTTGAGGCAGGAGGATCACAAATTCCAGTCCAGCCTGGAACCTTAGTGAAATCCTGTCTCAAAATTTAAAAAATAAAATAAAAATGGACTGTGGAGTAGCTCAATGGTAGATCAGTACCAGGAAAAAAAAAAAAAAAAAAAAAAAACAAGGCAGGAGATCTCTTTTGGCTCAGAGCTGGAGAGCCTCAGCCAGGGTTAGCCAGCTCCACTGTTCTGGCCCCTGTGTGAGGCAGAACAACATGGCCCAAGGACCTGGTGGAGCAGAGCTGCTCAGCTCCTGGAAACCAGAAAGCACAGGAAGCAAGAAAGAGGTCAGCAACAAGACACAATCCCCAGGGACCAGCACCGCCCAGTGACCTACCTGCTCCAGGCACACCCCCCCTTACAGTTACAGCTCAGTAACCCACTCAAATTGTTAGCTTATCCAGTAGATTAAACACTGAGGGGTTACAGCCCTCACTGCCTAAACCCCACCTCTGACCTTGCTGCACTGGGGATCACATTTTGTTTTTGTTTTTCTTTCTTTCTTTCTTTCTTTCTTTCTTTCTTTCTTTCTTTCTTTCTTTCTTTCTTTCTTTTTTTTTTTCAAAACATGAGCTTTCAGGGGAACATTTCTAGATCCAAACCATAAGAAGTACTTTCAAATACTACAGTAGGATATTTAAAATAAATGTTTAACTTGATTTAGTCTCTCAGGGCAAACCAGATTTAAAAAAAATAATTTTAGACATAAATGAGTGAGATTTATTTCTTTAAATAAGCATTCAGAATAATAAATGTTAGCTGGGCAAGGTGGCTCATGCCTGTCATCCCAGCAACTCCGGAGGCTGAGGCAGGGGGATCCCAAGTTCAAAGTCAACCTCCCCAATATGGCAAGGCCCTGAACAACTTAGTGAGAACCTGTGTTAAAATTAAAACAAACAACAACAAAAACAGGGCAGAGAGTGTGGACCAGGGATGTTGTTCAAAGGTAAAATTGCCCCAATTCAATTCTCAAAAGGCAGAGACTGGGGATGTGGCTCAATGTAAAGTGCCCCAGAGTTCAATTCCCATTACCAGAAGAAAGAAGAGGAGGAGGAAGGAGGAAGGGGAAGTAGAGGAAGGAGGAGGAGGAAAAGCAAAGCCAGATTTTAAGGACAGGTAGTTAGTGTAGTTAGGTAAATTGGGTCAAATATCAAGTTCCATAAAGAAAATGGAGACCATAGTGGGAATGGAAGAAGAGGATATCCGATCTGAGCCTGGGAAAGCTGAACAACACCTGGGTTATTAAATGTTAAAGTCCCCAAGGCCTGAGGCGCATCCCAGAGAACTGTTCAGGAAGTAGCTCCCAGCAAACAAGGAGGTGCTAATCAAACCACCCCAGGCCCTTCCTGCCCAGATCACTCCTCCCCTTGCTCCTCCCTGGCCCATCCCTCCACCTATTTCCCACCTTTTGGCCTTCCCTCCTGCGTCCTCCACCACTGCAGGATGGAGGGAAACAAAGGACAGGGGTGTGGGAGGACTAAAGGAAGACCTTAGCTATAAAAAAGAGGAGACCCCCCTTCCACGAATTCCGCCTTTCGGGTCCCATTCTTCCTCTGGGGGGAAGTAATTTTTGCTGTCCTTCAATAAAGCCTTCTGTTAAACCATGATGCAAAGAAGACCCCCGACTCCAATTTTAAATCAACTTAAAGCAAGCTTGTATTCTGTCTGGCCTGGACTCTCTCTGGAAACCCGTGGGTCAGAGGATATTGCCCCAGCTCTCTAGGAACAAGGTTTTATAGCATAAAAAGTTGCAAAGGGGGGGGGTAGTCTTGAAACCTACAGATTACAGGATTTTAACAAGCATAATACAAAGGCAGGTAGTAGGTTAATGATCTACATGACTCAACATTTCAAGATAGAGAGTAAATTTAGATCCCAACGCCAGAATTTATGAGGCCCTGCTAAAGTTTCAGAGAGGGTTGTTATCTGGCCAGGGAAAGCCAGGCATGGGTGAGTTCCAGGCACGGGCAGGCATTCCAAGCAAGTTTAGAAATCGCAGTAATTTATAGTAAAACAGAAATTACCTTTTCACGTCTTTGTGATGAGGTGGCTCCCAATCTTAAAATGGAATTAGGCTGGGCTCATCACCTTCCCCTGTCCCCTCTCCCCTTGGCTGGATGGGCCTCTCTGGAGTCATACTTTGGCATTCGGGGAAGCAAGGACTCCTCAGTAAACAGAAGGAGAAACCAACATTAGATCTGAAAAGCCTACCCTTATGTTTTTTTTTTTAACATAGACTGTATTTTCTTTGTTTGCTTTGTTTTAGAGTAGTTTTAAAACCATAGCAAAACTGAGCAGAAGCTCCATGCTTCCCAAGTCCCTTTGCCTACCCAGCCTCCCCCAGGACCAGCATCTCACACCAGAGTGGTACATATGCTACAATTCATGCCTCTGAAAAACTGATGTGACTCCATTTTTGAAAACAGCTTCTACCTCAAGGCCTGTCCAGAGAGAGGGGGTGTGTCCCTTGTCCTTGGAAAGACCCACAGAGCACTTCTAGGCACATACCCACCCTGCTGAGTTCTTTGTTTGCTAATAACAGGAGAGATCTGCAGCACCAGGTGTCCCTGACTCAGGTTAGTTGAGGACCCATAGCAATCCCCTAGCAACCACCAATTAGCATGAGACAGGGAAAATACCTGGAATGTCATATGACCCCCTCAGTAGTCTTGGTGGTTGATAACATCTTGGGAAACCTGTAGTTTAGCACATACACCCCTCACAGATTAAACCTATTAGTTCAAAGGAATCCCCCTCTTGAACTAACAATCACCCCTACCCAACTTGTTCCCGCCAGTGATTGTGCTAATCAATGTTAAGAGTTGTTTGATTTTCCTGTGGTGTATGATGTTTTGCTGTGTGACATTGTGACACATAGAGTATCCCCCAAAACCTATAAAATCTCACTGAACAAAGGACCAGGACTCACTCCCTGGAACTGCTGCATCAGAAACGGTTGTGAGTCCAGGCTTGAGTTTGCAATAAAGACTCTTGTGTGATTGTATCGAATTCGGCTCCTGGAAGTCTATTGGGGTCCCACAAATCTGGCATTATACCTCTACTGTGACACATCAGTGTTATGCAAAGTCCATAGTTGACTCCAGTTCTAGAGTCTACACTTCTGGGGTTAGAAATGCCCAATGACATGGTATCCACCATTATAGTGTCACGCATAATAATTCACAGCTTACAGCCCCTGGGTGCTCCAGCTGTTCAGCCCTCTCTCCTACCCAAACCTGGCAACCACTGGGCTTTATCCTGTGCCCCTGGTTTTGTGTCTTCAGGAATATCTACAGTACACTGCCCTCGGTTGTCTTCCCTCCCTGGTGACTGCACTTCAGGTCCTCTGCACCTTTTCACAGCTGTGTGGACCACTGTGTGTGCCTCCATTCCCCAACTGCAGGACATCTTGTGCCACTGAATAGAGCAGCTGGGGTCCCCACCCAACCCCTGGGGCAGCTTCACTCATGTGGTGAATGCCTGGAGCTCCGGAGCTGGATCATGGGCTAAGGATGTTTTCCAGCTGTTTACTGGACAATCTCACCTGATACATGGAGCTGCCCCTTGAAGGGCTGGGGCTGTGTCTCCATCTCCCTTGGAGCTGAGCATGGAACCTGAGGCTATGGTCACTACGTGTGTGCATGTGTTAGTGTGTGTGTATGTGTGTGTGCACACGTGTGTGTGTGTGTGTGTGTGTGTGTGTGTGTGTATGAAAGTCCAGCAATCCTAAGGGCCCTCGTGGGCAACCTTCACTCAGTTTTTGTACGTTCTTTCCCCACGAAATGCACAACCACATTCTCCCTGTAAAAGGTCCAGTAATGCAGACACCTTCCCTGGCCTTCCCTTCATCCTATACCAAGCATGGGTACCTCTTGGCTTCTCAATGTCTTCTTCCTGTTTTTAGCTCCATCTCTCTTGAATCTTGTTTCATCTTCTCTTATAGATCATTTTTGCCAATTTAGAAACAATTTTCCATTGAAAACAAGGAAGAAAATGAAAAGAAAGAAAAACTTTTCTCGCTCTCCACCCCCACCCCAGCCACAGATTCATTCCTGCCTAGGGGACCTTCTTAGCCTTCCCTTCTCTCTCTCTGAATCTCCCACACATTTTTTGCGGGGTGGGTGGGTACTTGGGATTTAATCCAGGGGCATTTAACCACTGAGCCATGTCCACAGCCCTTTTTATGTTTTGTTTTGAGACAGGGTTTTACTAAGTGGCTGAGGCTGATTTTGAACCTGTGGTCCTCCTGCCTCAGTCTCCTGTAGCTGGAGTTAACAGGCATGCACCATCATACCTGGCAGACAAATATTTCTCCCTGTGTCAATTGAGAGGATTCTTATTTCTTTTTCTTTTTCTTTCTTTCTTTTTTTTTTTTTTTTTTTTTGCTTTTTTCCATAGATATGGTTAATCAATGAAATTGTTATTCAAATTCGAAAGGAGATTTGCATTCCAGGTTTAGTCCAAGTGTTAAGCCAATCTTGCAGGGGCTGGGGATGTGACTCAAGTGGTAGTGTGCTTGCCTGGCATGCGTGCGGCCCAGGTTCGATCCTCAACACCACATACAAAACAAAGATGTTGTGTCTGCTGAAAACTAAAAATAAATATTAAAATTCTCTCTCTCAAAAAAAAATGTTTACTTATTAAAAAAAAAAAATCTTGCATTCCTGATGGATTTTCAACGCCTAACCAATCTTGCCTGGTCTTGGTCTGTATACTGCCAGAGGCAATTTCTTTCTCCCCCCCTTCCTTCCTTCCTTTCTCCTCCCCTACCCTCCATTTCTTTCTTTTTTCTCCTTTTTTCTCCTTTCTTTTCCTCCCCCTCCCTTTCTTTCTTCCTTCCTTCCCTCTCTCCCTCTCTCTCTCCCTCCTTTCCTCCCTTCTTTCCTTTTCCCCTGTATGAAGGATTGAACTCAGGAGTCCTCTATCACCAAGCTACATCTCTGCCCTTTTTATCTTTTCTTGTTTTATTCTGAGACAGGGACTCACTAAGCTGCTGAGGCTAGCCTAGATCTTGCCATCTCCTGCCAGCTTCTCTGAGTTGCTGGGGTTACAGGGGTGAGCCATCTTGCCTGACTGTCAAAGGCAAATTTACCCACACCTCAAAGTCAGAAAAAAAAAAAAAAAAAAAAAACAACTTGAACTTGACTTAAGAAGTTCTGCCAATACCAGAAACCTGCACTGGGACCCTCAGGCTTGTCTCAGGGCTGGCAGGTGCCGGGGTCCAGCCCCGGCGGGGTCCAGGGAGTCCCGAAGGAGGAGTGGTGTCGGCGAAATGATGAGACAGGAGTCCTTCCTTTTGAGCAATCTTCAGAGAGAGAGCTAAAGCTGCTTTCTCTGGGTCCCCTTTTTATTACAATTTTTCTCATCATTATAGATTCACAATACGTCATTGATTATATAACTTAAAACTTTGCCAAGACATGACATTTCCTTAACCATGATTGAGAGCACACTGATCTACATTCTTCCAGGATATGACCCCCAGCCATACAATCATCAAAGTACAGAATCATCAATAAAACATGTCACCAATTTACATCCTTCAGATTTTCCCAAGATTTACTATTTTTCCCAAGATATGTTATTTCCTTATTAACTAATGCCAAACTACGTAACCAGACTCTAAGTCTCCTGGCCAATCATTAACCTAAAGTACACCTGTACTTTATTTTTAATCTAAAATTCCCATCTAAAAAAATCCCTTTAAATCTTATATTTAAAATATCCTAAAGTTTATGAATCATCCTTAAAGCATATCAGAAACCTATATAACTAAAGACTTAAGAATTTCTAAACTTAAGAATCTAAATAAAATAATATTTCTAACATTATTTTAAAACTGTGTCTTATAAAGCTATTTTAATTAATTCCTAAATTTATTCTCATAAAACTGGTTGAGCTGCTTTCTCAAAGAGTTTCTTTTGTTTCTCAGTCAAGGTACACTGGTTCTCAAAGAGTTTGTTTCTCAGTCAAGGTGCACTAGTTCTCAAAGAGTTTGTTTCTCAGAGAATGATTGTTGTCTGTTATAAAGTTTGTCCACAATGTACTAAGATAGAAGAATAGCCTTTTATTTTGTCCTTGATATGCTGAGGGGGTAGTAGAATAGTCTCCAAAGCATGAACTACCTGTTCTGTTCTAGCCATCTGAAATTTAATTTGTTTGGCATTTAACATACTTATGCCTCCTGTGAGAAACATAAGCATGAAAATGCAAAGTCCCAATTACATAAAAAAGGGTCTCATGGTTTCGGTTACCCACCAACTAGTGTGGCTTTGCCAGCATTCATCCTCACTGTGACCCTGTCAAGACAGTGAGTGGGGGATCGCCTTCACCAGGCAGGCTCCCAACAAGAAATCCGAATGTGAATCTGAAGATTCTTCTGGAATCTGTAAAGCCCCCTAACTTACCACTTTCCCCAGAACTAACACAAGTGAAGGATTTAGTGCTTGAACCTCAGCTTTCTTCTTCAGTGATAAATAAAACTAGTACCAGAGATTTTCTCTCTCTCTGGAGATAGCCTGCACTCTGCCTTTGTTATGCTCAAATTTGGGACCCCCAAAAGACCACCAGAGACCAAGATCCATGTAAACAGCAAAGAGGTGTTTATTGCGAGATAGCTTGGTCCTCCGCGTGCACACAGCAACTGCTGTGGCTGAGAGGCCTTGAGCCCAGGGTTTGCAGCAGTTCTATACATTCTTTGGAGAAGGCAGGAACCCCCACATACATCATAGCGTCTCTTAGCAAATCATCACACACCCTAGGAAAATTAAACAACAACTCTAAAACATGATTAGCACATTCACTGGCAGGAACAAGTTGGGTAGGTGTGATTGGTTACTACCAGAGGGAGTTTCATTTGAATTGATTGGTTTAAGCCAAGAGGGGTGTTCATGCTGAATTACATGGTTTCCCAACACCATAAACTACTGGGAGGGTCATGTGGCATCCCAGGTATTTCCCTGTCTCATGGTGATTGGTGGCTGCTAGGGGGTTGCTATGGGTCCCCACCTAGCCTGACTGAATCAGGGATACCTGGAACAGCAGATCTCTCCTGTTATTTGTAGATAAACAACTTAGCAGGGTGGGAATGTGCCTAGAAGTGCTCTGTGGATCTTTCCAAGGACAAAGGTCATGTCCCTTCCTTGGACAGGCTTTGCTCTGAGGTAGAGGCTGTTTTTTTCACCTTGAGTGAGTATTCCTTGCCTTACCTTAAAGGCATCTTCCTTGAGATTGCACCATTCTCCCTAGAATTTGTATCTACTTTACCAAATAAACCTCTCTCTGTGGCTTAGAAAAAAAACAGTGTCAGAGCCAAGTGTGGTGGCAGATACCTATAACACTGGCCACATCGGAGGCTGAGGAAGGAGGATTGCAAATTCAAGGCTGATCTCACCAATTTATCATGGCCCTTAGCAATTTGGCCAGAACTTGTCTCAAAATAAATGAAAGGACTGGGGAGGTAGTTAAGTGGTAAAGCATCACAGAGTTCCTTCACCAGCATTTAAAAAGGGTGGGGAGGGGCTGGGGATGTGGCTGAAGTGGTGGCACACTTGCCTGGCATGCATGTGGCCCGGTTTTGATCCTCAGAACCACATACAAACAAAGATGTTGTGTCCACCGAAAACTAAAAAATAAATATTAAAAAAATCCTCCCTCTCTCTCTCTCCCCCCCCTCTCTTTCTCTCTCTCTCTCTCTCTCTCTCTCTCTCTCTCTCTCTCTCTCTTTAATAAAAAAATAAATAAAAATAAAAAAGGGTGGGGAGAACGAAGATGGCAGGCCAGAGGGAGGTAGCCTTCTGTGTTGGTCCGTGATCCAGATCTCAACTAGTTGGAATACTGCATCACAGAGAGTGTTTGAGGACTCCTAAACAGCTGCTTTCCACAGAAATCACCAGCGCTGTGACCCCACACAGGGCTCCAGGCCTCAGCATTGGAGCAGGAATGAATAAAAAAAAAAAGTGGCCTATAGAATAAAATTATGGCATTTGCAGGTAAATGGACAGCAGTGGAGAAGATAATGCTAAGTGAAGTTAGCCAATCCCAAAAAAACAAATGCCATTCTAATGTTTTCTGTGATATAAGGTGAGGGACTAATAGTGGGGTAGGGAGGGGGAGTTTGGGAGGAATAGATCAACTCTAGATAGGGCAGAGGGGTGGGAGGGGAAGGAAGGGGAAGGAATGGGGCAGGGGATTAGCAAGGATGGTGGAATGTGATGGACATCATTATCCAAAGTACATGTATGAAGACACAAATTGGCATGAACATAATTTATATACAACCAGAGATATGAAAAATTGTGCTCTATATGTGTAATAAGAATGGTAATGCATTCTGCTGTCATTTATTTTTAATAAGTCAATGAAAATAAAATAAATAAAATAAAAGTGTGGGGTCTGGAGAGGCAGAGCCAAACTAAAACACCCTGGTTTCAAATGTCAGTACCACAAGTAAGTAAATAAATAAATCTAGTTATCATAGAGTTTTAAAAAGTAGTTACTACCATATAATATATGTTAAAAACAGCTTTTGCCAGGTGCTGTATCTTATGCCTATAATCCCAGCAATTTGGGAGGCTGAGGCAGGAGGATCACAAGTTCAATGCCAGCCTCAGTAATTTATCAAGGCTCTCAGCAACTTAGTGAGATCCTGTCTCAAAATAAAAAATAAAAAGGGCTAGGGATGTAGCTCAGTGGTAAAGCAGCCCTGGGTTCAAACTCCAGTACCAAAAATAAATAAATAAATAAACAATGGTTTGTGTGGGTCTTGGTTTCGAATGCCTATAATCCCAACTACAGAGGCTAGAGCAGGAGGATCTGGAATTCAAAGCCAGCCTCAACAAAAGTGAGACACAAAGCAACTCAGTGAAACTCTGTCTCTAAATAAAATACAAAATAGGGCAGGGGATGGGGCTCAGTGGCTGAGTATCCCTGAGTTTAATCCTCAGTAGCCCCACCCCTGAAAAAAAAAAAACAGGCCAGTTTGGGCAAGTCAGTGAGATCTTGTCTCAAAATAAAAACTGAGGAGCTGGGGATGTGGCTCAAGCAGTAGCACACTCGCCTGGCTCGTTCCCTCAATATTTTCAAAAATTGTTCATAACATTAGCTTATTTAGAGAGTCTGCTGGAATTACGAGAGTCTGTACCTCAAGGTACAATTGACTGATATTTCTTTCTTTTTTTTTTCCCCAAAAGAAGGACCTGTGTATTCAACACAAAGGCAGGCAGTGAGGGGGTGATGGAGAACAAGGGAGGCAGGCAGGGTGGAATGTGAGCAGACTGTGGCAAGAGCAAGGCAAATGCCTAAGGCATGTTGCTTGGAGTCCACTGGAGGACAAGGTCATGAAAAGGTAGAGAAAGGGGGACATGACACTGAAGCTGGAGTCTATGGGCAGCACATGGAGAAACTGACACCCTAGCCTATTCCAAGCTGAAGGTAGTAGGTAGAGCAGGCCCTGAGGCCAGCAGGGTTGGGAGAAGCAGTGTGAAACCCAGAGCCTGGGACTGGTGGGTGCTAGAAGTTGGCCACACAAAGTTCTGCGGCTCCAGCAGATTTTTCTCGAGGGCAGGCAAGAGGGAGGGTTGGAGGCCCAAAGCTGGTGGTTCCCATCTTGATAACTTCCCCACTAAGGAAACCATCAGGCAATGGGCAGATGCAGGCCTGCAGTGTGAGTTCATTGGCTTCAGTCAAAGAAGGGAGGCCTGGGACATGTGAACTACCAAGTTATCACTGCAAGCTCTTAAGAGGTATGTGTCACTGACTTGAAGTACCCCATATTCTCACTCTCACTCACATCTGGGACCTACTGGAGGAGGGCAGGCCTCCAGAACCCCAGGAAGGGACACACCTTCAGGGATGGGCATGACGCTGAGGAGCTTGAGGTAAAGGCTGGGAACAGATGCCTCCTGGATGTCCTTGCTCAGCCTGCGCACTGGGGGCAGAGTGAAGATAATCTCATACCTGTGCAGGATCTTCAGGAAGCCAACCTTGACCAGAAAGCTGCTGTCACCCTCCTGGGTGACCATGACCACTGAGTCATGTAGCTTCTCATCAAAGTGGACATGGCTCTGGGAGCCTTCAGCATCATGGCCTGCTGCAAAGCGGATACTCCGGACTCTGGGCTTATTGCACTTACTGGCTGCAGCCATGGACGCCCTCCCTGCCACCAAGTGAAACACACAGCTCCTGCTGTATACCTCCGCTCCAGCTCAGCAGCCTCTGATGCTCCAGGGACACAAGCAGGAACCATGTAAGCGCACCTCTGGGATGGGCCAGGCAGGGACAACCGCGGTGGTGGCTGTGGTGGCTGCGGTGGCGACAGCAGCAGGCTGCAGCTGCAGCTGGGCCACAGTGCTGAGCACAAGGAAGAGAGCCCTGCGCCACTGCAGCCCGCCTCCTGACTGATATTTCTTTATGACTAGACTCAGGTTAAGTATGTACAACTGACTGAAATGATATAAAATCAATTAAAAAAAAACAGATTCAGGGAAAACAGCAGAAGAAGCAGAGGCTGCAGCTCTGCAGAGGAAAATAAATGCTTCCAAGGAACGTGCAGCAGGAGCTTTGTGACACCTTGCAGGACACCCCTGTGGCTAAGCCTCTGGGGGACAATGTGGGCTGGCACTGGGAAGGTCCACACGGGTTGCCCGGGGACTGGGGTGCACTAGAGATTCCCAGAACTGGCAGTAAAGTGGATGCCAGCCCCAGAGGCTGACCAGAGCATCCAGGTATTTTCTGTAGTTCACTCAGGACATAAATTATGACAAGGACCCATAGTTCCTGAGCATTTTAACAATATTTTGGACTCTCTTCCAGCAGTGTGATCTGAGGTGAATAACTTGGGCTCAGTATTAGTTCTTGCTTTATTTTATTTTATTCTATTCACAGAAAGAAACTTGTACCCTAATTGATGAAAAGTGATGTTTTCCTGTTAACAAAGCACTACCACCCTCAATTTTCTTTTCTTTTCTTTTTTTTTTTTTTAATTGAACTCAGAGGCATTCAACAACTGAGCCACATCCCGAGCCCTATTTTGTATTTTATTTAGAGACAGGGTCTCACTGAGTTGCTTAGCGCAACAGCATCCTTGCTGTTGCTAAGGATGGCTTTGAACCCAAGATCCTCCTGCCTCAGCCTCCTGAGCTGCTGGGATTACAGGTTTGTGCCACCATGCTCAGCTTTTATTTTTTATTTTAAGACAAGGTCTTGCTAAGTTGCTGAGGGCCTCGTTAACTTGCTGAGGCTGCCCATGAACTTGTGATCCTCTTGCCTCAGCCTCTCCTATCTCTGTGAAAACAGGCGTGTGCCACCATGCCTGGCATCACCCCAAATTTAAACACCTTGAAGAGCAAACAAAGGAATATGTGTGCATGTATGCAATGTATATATTTTATATCAATGTTTTATTACTGGATTTTGGTGTCACGGTTTGGATAGGATGTATTCTCCCAAAGGTTCAAGTGTTAATGCAAGGGGTGAGACAATTGGGTTATAAGATCCATAATCAGTACATTCATCTATTTAATGGATTTGATAGGACTACATACTGGGTGATAAACTCTAGGCAGGTGAGGTGTGGCTGGAGGAAATAGGTCCCTGTGGGTGTGTCTTTGGGTTTAATTTTTGCAACCAAAGTCTTGGTCCCCATCCTCCATGCTGATCCAATAGCAATGACAAGATATTTAGAAAAAAGAAAAAGGTTTATTGTTTTGCTCGCAAAGAAGAAACACAAGGACTAGTATCCCAAAGCCTGTGCTTCTGCCTATCCTCAAGAACAGGGGGCTTTTATAGAGATGATTCAAGAAAATGGGATTAGGAAGGAGAGATCAGGAAGGAGATCATGGAGATCATGAAAGAGAAGGTTAGAGAAAAGAAGAGGCGGGGGAGGGGGGAGAAACACGTAAGTTTCAAAGCCACAAGGGATATAGTGAAAGCATCCTGTGAACCCCTGTTAAAGTTTCTTGGCACCTTGCCCACCACCTCCAGGCTGCCCTGTACTGATCAGCTTTTCTGAGGCTCTGTTTGGTCATGTTCTTCTGTCTCTTGAGCAATGGAGCTGGCTGTCCGTGGAATGAACCTCTGAAACCAGGAACCCCAAATAAACTTCCTCTAAGTTCAGCAACCAAAAGTTCTGATTTTCATTTTGGGGGTCCAATGGGATCTAACCCAAGGCGATATGTGGGCTCAGTAATCTCCTATATGACTGAGCTACTACCCTCAGCACAGCTCCTAAGCTATAGGTATATCTAGATTTGCATCTGTGCATGTCCACATATGTATATAGTTTTGTGTGTACATGTGTGGTACAGGGAATTGAACCCAGGGTCTCACATGCTTGGCAAGCTCGCTACCACTGAACCACATCTTGAGCCTCAGACAAGGTCTTGCTCAGTTTCCCAGTCTGCCCTTGAACTTGAGGTTCTCATTTTTTAAAAAACTATTTTTTTTTTTTTTTTTGGTAATGGGGATTGAACTCAGGGTGCTTTAACACTTAGCATTTGAACTCAGGGTACTTTACCTCTTGAGCAATTCCAGCCCTTTTAATTTTATATTCTGATTGGATCTCTCACGAGGGCCTTGGGTCTTGTTAAGTTGCTGAGGCTAGACTTGAACTTGTAGTCCTACCGCCTCAGTGTCTCAAGTTGCTAGAATTACAAGCTTGTGCCACCAGGCTAGACATTGGCCCTGTGACATTTCTATTCTCTTTAAGGGGGTCCTAAGTGAGGTTTAGGTTTGGGATGTGGATCATTGGTAAGGCAATTGCCTGGCATGCATTCAGCCCTTGGTTCATTCCCCAGGATCTCAAAAGTGAGGATGAGTCACCTGTCCATAGGGGGACTGGTGAGCCTTCAGACTCCTTGATAACCTGTGAGATTAGAGTTGGGAGGACCAGAGGTGGAAACTGGATACTGGGGATTTGATCCCCACCACTGAAGTGCTATGGCTTACCAGGATTTGGACCTCGGCTGGTTGAGAAGGGTTTTTTCAGGCTTGGCCTGAAAGAGTGCCTCTGTTCCCTCCAGATTCAACAGGATGAGCTTCCAGACTGTACTCACACTCCAGGATCTGGTGATACAGAATGTACTATGCAAAAAGGACTTGCCCATTCCCAATCTGGAGTACCTGCCCAGGGTGCTCATCCTGCAGTTGTACAAGGAGGCTATAATGGGGGGTCACAAGGAGATGCTAAAGAAGATGGTGCTGTCCTGTCCCTTGGCTTGTCTGTATGTGGACTACCTGGTGAAGACAGGAGATCTGATGGCCTTAAGAACTCTACTGTATGGGCTAAGCTCACTGATTTTCAATAACGTTCACCCCAGGTGAGGGGAGCCCAGGAAGAGACATCTGGGGGAGGCAGGGCAGGGTGAAGGGTGGACCAGGTGGTGCCAGGGAGGAGGCTGCCCTGCCCCCTCCACAGGAAGGGTCCCTGGCTGGTTTCAAGGAGAAAGGACATGGAGAAAAATAGGAGAGCAGAGGAGCAACCACCCAGAACAAGGAGTTCACTGGGGTCTAATGCACAGATTGGAAGTTGGCGGGTCTTTGTCTATTTTTCCAGCATCCTTCCTGTTTTTTCCTTAGGAAATGGAAGCTGAAAGCAATCGATTTTCGATTGAATCAGGACTGCCCCAGTGAGTGGTCCAGAGCCCCACTGGGCACCTGCTCACAAGAGGCCACGTCTCCAAAGGAAAGAGAGAAATGCAGCCAAAGAGCAGCGAAGCCACACTTGAAGATCTTCATAGAATTCTGTCCGGACAAAGTCTTCTGAAGATTCCTTGGCATCCTCACTGAGTGGGTGTGGGAAGCAAGGAGGGTGGTCCGTATATACTGCAAGAAGCTCCAGGTTGATTGTTTCTACTCAGACTATCAAATCCGGAGGACTGTGTTCTTTTACTACCTGCGGGAACTGGAGGTGAATGCTGACCACTGGAGTTGGAAAATAATGGAACAATTTTGTTTTATCCTGATCAAGATGAGGAACCTTCGTGTCCTCCATCTCTCCAAAATGAGCCCTCAGGTCTTCAGCAGGCGCTCCATAAACAGGTGATATTCCCATAGATACAGCCTTCAACTGCGGAAGGTGAACAAACTCCGAGAGCTCTACGTGAACAATGTCTTCTTCCTCTACTGAGCGCTGCACAAAATCCTCCTATAAGCACGAGGGGTGCGCGTTGCTGCAAAAGCCATTTTTGCTTACTGAGCAGTTAAAGGGCTTGTGCTCCGGCCACTGGCCATGTCAGGGAAGGAGATGCTGGAGAATGACTGAGTGACCTCAGGTTCTGGTCCCCTGCTCAGTTCTGAAGGACGGTCTCATCACCACCCACACAGAAGCAGAGGGCTAAATTGGGGTGCATGGTCTGGGAAGTGCCACCATGCTGGGAAGCCAGCTAGGCGGGACAAGAGCTAGTGAGGGTGGATGAGGTTCCTTCCCTGGGAGGCCTGTCCAGTGAAGGAGATGGGAGATGGTGTAGAGGAGAGGACACTGGAAGAGGGAAACCCCCACACCTGCAACTTGCAACAGGGAAGCTCTGTGCTCTCCAGTGGGGAGCAGAGGAGCTGCCCCCAATGCCCCCCTGGGGAAGGCTGCTCTGAGCCTCAGGTGGTGATTCTGGAGTTGAGGGTGAGGAGCAGGGATGGAGGGTACAGGATGTGAGCCCCAAAGGTGGACAACTAAGGTGGTTTTCCTTCATCTTGCCTGGGTTTGTCCTTTGTACATGACTCCCCCTGGCCTCCTGTGGCCAGAGCTGTGGCCTTCTCCTTGGCAGTTAGGGGAGGAGCCTTAGAGATGATGGACCTATCTGGTCACTCACCTGGTGGTGAAAGGCTCACCCTGAAAAAGGTTGATGTGTATGAGCAGATTTTGCAACCTGCAGTGTCCTGGGGGTCCACCATCATCAGAATGTCAGGTCGACCTTGGGTTTGGGTTTAGACAGTTCTCACCTACCATTTCCCACTATATCCACTTGGTGCCTTCATTCTCCAGAAGTAACTCTTTGTTTTCTCTCCAGGAGTCAGATCCCCTTGAAAACACTTTCGCCGAGAGGTTGTCCGCTCAAGGAGAAGGATTTAAGGCATCTGTCCATGTGTCTGAGCACTGATCAACTGAAGTGTCTTGATCTCAGCTCTTTTTCCATGAAAGATATGAGTCCTGAGCCCGTCTGGGTCCAGCTGAAGAAGGTGGCACACACCCTTGAGACCCTGGTCTTAGAATTTTGTGAGATAACAGAGTCCCAGCTAAATGCCATCTCACCAGCCCTGGGTCACTGTTCCCAGCTCAAAACCTTCAGTTTCTGTGGGAACCAAATCCCCCTGATTGCTCTTAAGAACCTGCTGAGCCACACTGCTAGCCTGCCACTGGAACAAGCAAAGTACCCTGCCCCTGTGGAGAGCTTTGACGAAATCCTCGGGGATTTTTGGATTGAGATCAACCCCATGAAATTTGACCAGGTTCGGAAGGAGTTGATGCAGCTGGTAAAGGACATCAGTCCTGTCCATGACATCCAGATTTATTCTTACAATTGTGTTCTTCACCTCAAACATACAGATTTTATTGCCTGAAACCCAGTGGCATTGGGTAGGCAGGGGATTATTGACATGCACAACACATTAGCTTTCTTGGGCTGAGGGTGAGGCTCAGGTAGAGTGTGCCCTGCAGGCATGAGGCCATGAGTTTGATCTCCAGAACTTCAAGAAATGCTTCTTATAAATTTCTGATGGGGTTCATGTGTGCATATGGCCTCAAGTTTGAGTCCAGTCTTGACAACTCAGGATGATCATCTCAAAATAAGGGCTGGGGATGTAGCTCTGGTCAAATGCCCTGGCTTCAATCCCCAGTACCCCTGAAAAATGGGTTAGGGTTGGCAATCAGGAAGATAGGTATAAGGGCCTTCATTTTACTATGTTACTTGGTTTTTGGCTCTATTATTCCATAATAAAAATGTACTAAATTTTCACTGCTATGATGATTTTGTGTGTGTGTGTGTGGGGGGGTGTATTGAACCAAAGGGTGCTCAACAATTAGGCCACATCCCCAACCCTTTTTAAGACAGGTTCCAAGTGGGATAGGACATAGTTAAGTTGCTGAGGCTGGCCTTGAACTTGATCCTCCTGCCTGAGTCTCCGAAGCCACTGGGACCAAAGGTGTGTGCTACCACACCAGGCTGCTAATTTGAAATCCTTTGGAAGCATGGCACATAACTGCCATACCTGCCTTGCTGGATTTGAAGCCCTGCTTTTTTTCTGTGCCTCTGCTCAGGGCAAAGAAGCAAGTCTGAGCTACCAAGACAGACCAGCAGTCCTGTAAGCCTGGTGCTACTTGCAGATTTGTTCAGGGAAGTGAAGGGGGACGTTAACTCGGAAAGATCAGACAACTCTAGTCAAGATCAGAGGACAGAAACCGCAGGTACTTTAGAATTTTAGCCTGCACTGTGTGACCAGGCTATTTAAAAGGACTTCCAGTTGCCTAATTCAGATACCACTGGAGGTTCAAGGCTACTTTATGGCATAACTGAGGAACAGGATTCAAGACTAGGATTGTTTTCTGTTTGGTGGGAGCTCAAAATAGATTTTTATATTTGGTCATTTGCTGACAATCTGGACCCCCTTCCTGTGGATTTAACCAAACCATTTCTCGATTGTTGTTTTTGTGATCAAATAAGTCTCTCCTTGCTCCAAGCATCTACAGCTTCCAGAACAAGTGGACAAGTGTTCTGAAGGGGCTCAGATCTGTAGAATTGTGGCCAGGCTGCCATTTGGGAGGAGTGTGGAGAAAGATCAAAGTGCTGTCACCTTCTGCAGCTGCAGCATGTTGCCAAGGTCACTCTCCTTCAAGCAGACTGGCTCTCTCTCCCTCTTGTGAAAATCTGCTACTTGCCAGGCAGGAGCAGCTGCTGAAGCAGGGGTTCAGCCGCTGTGGTGACTGTGGCTCTGGCTGTGGAAGGGGCAGGCAGGGGGCTCTCTGCTGTCCCCATATGCCCCCTACTTCCCAATATTAGACTGGCTCCTCCTCCAGGTCTCAGTTGGCATCACCTCAGAGGCCCTCCTTGAACACCCCATCATGCACACCACGGTTGTTCCATAGAGGGAATGGATCACAGTTGGCCACATTGCACATTCTTGCTTCTTATATGTGGCCAGCCCCAGAGACAGGGACTCTCCTGCCATCTTCATCCATGTGGACCCTACCTGAACCCCTGCTTAGCCACATAGGTGCTTAATACATAGTGTTATGACTGAGCTACATCCCAGTCCTTATTTTTTATTTTGACACAGGGTCTCAAGTTGCTAAGGCTGGCCTGCAACCTGTGATCCTCCTGCCTCAGCCTTCTGAGTTGCTGGGATTACAGCTA
This sequence comes from Urocitellus parryii, assembly GCF_045843805.1. Taxonomy (NCBI): domain Eukaryota; kingdom Metazoa; phylum Chordata; class Mammalia; order Rodentia; family Sciuridae; genus Urocitellus; species Urocitellus parryii. The sequence continues at coordinate 129,816,688 of NC_135538.1, read as the reverse complement.
TGTGCCACAGTGCCCTCTGGTCTTCTCTGTATGTGGCCTGTTGCCCACCAGGGCCTTCCCCTGATGGGTGTACTTCTCAGCCTGGTGGTCTCAGGAGGGCTGAGCTTCCTACATGACAGTGGCTCCCAAGGGGCAGAAAGCACAGCCTGCCAGGTGTGTTAGACTCCTCTCCAGGGCCCAGTTCAGTAGCACTCAGGCATATTTATATTCTCTTCCTCAGAGCAGGGCTGGGGATGTAGCTCATTGGCAAATGCCCCAGTCTCACTCCCTTATACCAGGCTCAATTCCTTATAAATAAATAATAATAATAAGGAGTGCTGGGTGTGGTTGCACATGCCTGTAATCCCAGTGACTGTTGAGGCAGAGACAGGAGGATCTCAAGGTCAAGGCCAGCCCCAGCTATTAGCAAGGCCTTAAGCAATAGGGAGACCCTATCTCATTAACAAATTAAAAGGCCAGGCCATGTGGCTTAGTGGTAGAGAACCCTGGGTTCAATCCCCATTACAAAAAAATAAAAAATAAAAAATAAAAGCCAATGTTCTGTGGATGCCAGAGAACCACTGTGAAGCCCCCCCCCCCCCCCCCCCCGTTCCATCCAGAGCTCTTGTACTGGCTGTTTCTCACTGGGCACATGACTTCCCTTGTGAGCCCCAGTGTCCATGAGGGAAAAGCAGCTAGTAGGACCACTCTGGTGTGGATATTTGAAAATTATGGAAAGTACTTGGCCTGTGCTAGGAGCTCACAGGTCACCAGGTCATCATCAGCCTGACTCTCTTCATTCTCCATCCTCTCAAGGTTGGAAAGACCCCAGGGCACATCTGTAGTCACTTTCCTTGAAGGAGCCCAGGGTTCAAAGCCATCATGACCTAGAAGAAGAGCAGGCTGCAAAGGGAATTGGGGCCTCCTCTACCCCACCTTGAAATCCACTTATCTATCTCAAGAAAGAACACTGGAGGTTGCTGCCTCTGGACAGATGTCCCTTACAAGATAGTGTCTGTCCCCGGGGCTCATTCAGATTCTAAAGAGGTAGCCCAGTGGTCAGACCTGCTGGGTTCCATCCCCAGTGCATGTGTATACACACACACACACACACACACACACACACACACACACACAAATGTGCGCGCGCGCATGCAGTTCCGGAACTATTCATTACCCAAATAATCACTTATAAGCCCTTGAAATTGCCTACACTCTACATTATCTTCCTGCTGTATAGACAAAAAAAAAAAAATGACATATAAGTTTGGCTAGGCATGATGGCACATGCCTGTAATTCCAGTTGCCCTGGAGGTAGAGACAGGAGGATTTGGAGTTCAAAGCCAGCCTCAGCAACAGCAAGGTGTTAAGTGTCATCTGTGGCCCTCAACAGCTAAGCACCTCAGTGAGACCCTGTCTCCAAATAAAATACAAAAGAGGGCTGGGGATGTGGCTCAGTGGTGAAGTGGCCCTGAGTTCAATTCCTGATACCCCTCCCCCCCCAAAAAAAAATAAATAAAATAAAAGATAAGATTGTGGATAAGTTTAAGCATGTGGGAATACCTGAAATCCTAGAGACTTGGGAAGCTGAGGTAGGAGTATTTGAAGTAGAGGTCAGCCTCAGCATTTTAGTGATACCCTGTCTCAAAATAAAAACAAAACAAAACAAAACAAAAAAACAGCCAGGTATGATTTAGGAGTGAAGCAACCTGGGTTCAATTCCCAGTGCAAAAAAAAAAAAAAATCAAGAAACCCAGAGACAGCTAGGTTCCAGGCAGAAGTACCCAGAGGAGGCCCAGCTGGGGAGCCAGGAGAAATAGATCCCAAAGGCACAGCACAGCCAACACCCCTTCTCCCAGTGGCAGCAGGGCTTCCCTGGGAGGTACAGGGATGTGGCCCATTAAGCTGTAGCTCTCTAGGTAAAGGGAAGGACTTCATGGCCAAGTGGGTCTGGGCTCAGTGCTGCCTCCACCGATCCCATCTTCTCTAAAAGTTCTAACATTCCAGCTGAAACTTAGTTACTTAATCCACCCTCCCTGATCCCAGGGCTGAGATGGAACCCAGAGCCCTGTACATGCTGGGCTGCCCCACCACTGAGCACCCTCACCAGCCATGTCTATCCAGGACTTGCTCTGGGCAAGGAGGTTCACCACCTGTCTCTTCCCCTGCCCAAACAGAAGTCCTGTGGAACCACTGGGGCCAGGGCTGCCCATGAGATGTGGAAATGCTTATTGTTTCTGTTTCTTCTCCTTTTAACATATTTCATTTCTTTTCTGGGCTAGGGGTTGTTCCCTGGTTGCCTCCCACCCTTGGCTGTAACCCCACACACTATCTATAGGCCTCACTCAAGATACCAGCAGAAGGGAGGGCAGAATTGATGGTGAGCTGACTCTGGGCTTTCAGCGGATCCTCTCTGTGTCTGCAACACTGTCCTCCCAGCCCCTGTGGCTGCTCAGGTGAAAAGAGAGTTGCCCATTGACGGAGGGCTGCTGTCAGAGGCCACTGCCTTACATGGAGGGCTGCAGAATCCTGGAGTCTATGACATTCACTTTCCACAAATCAGGAACTAACAGATTTCTTTTTTTCTTTCTGATTCTGAGGCAGAAACCACACAGGCTCTAGCATACAAGTAAGAAGTTGCTGCACCTGGTGCCATGAGTTCTGAACTCAGGAAGAAAGACACAGAGGTATCCAGGTAGCATTTCCTCGAGAGTCCATTGTCCATTTACCCCTTTGGAGAAACAGGCCTGGAGAGATCAAAGGACCTGATCACTGTCAGAGCCCTCAAGTCTATGCAGCAGTAATGACAGGAGTGGGGCTCAGGGGTGGGGGGTGGGGCTTGCCTAGCAGGATGGAGGCCCTGGGTTCCATCCCCAGCACTGAAAAATAGACAAATAAAAGCTCCTTAGCAATAAAAAGAATGAACTTTTAATATGTGTAATAAGGATGAATCTTGAAACAGTCATACTGAGTGAAAGAAGCCAGACCAAATAGAATAGGAAAGTTCTAGAAAATGCAAGTTATTTTAAAGTGACAGAAAACATACATCTTTGATAACAGCAGCCTTGAAGTCCATGAGGCATTGGCAATAAATTACCACTGAGTGTATCTGCAATATCTATTGAACTTGTGTGACGTTAGTAAGGTCATTAACTGTTTCAAGTTCATTATTTCTGTGCCCTGTCTGTGCTTGCTCTGAAGGATCAAGACACATTACCCCAAAATATGCTGCACTGGCCTAAGGACTAAGTGGAGGAGGACTAAGGGCAACTGAGGCTCCCAGATGCAGGTAGAGTTCTCTGCCTTTGCTCTCTCTGCAAGACAGGGCTGTCCTGGGAGGAAGGCCCTCATGGAAGATAGGGCCAATGCCACTGCCAAGAGGAGTCTGCGTCCACAGTCCTCCTGGCAAAATCCCTCTCTTCCCTTACTTCTGTCCTGTATTTCCATCCTTCCTACTCACCACTCTGAGCTCACATGATTCTTGGCAGAATTCATTTCCCAGGGCTGGGGATGTAACTCAGTGGTAGAGCACTTGCCTAATAGTGTGAAGCCCTGGGTTCCATCCCCAACAATGCAAAAAAAAAAAAAAAAAAAAAAAAAGAAAGAAAAAAAAAGAAAAGAAAAGTGAAGAATTTATTTCCCTGCACCTGGAGAATGTAAGGCAGCAGCCAGCTTCTTCAAGTCCAGAGGGAGACAGAGTCAGCCTCCACTATGCCCCATCAAAGGGCTCTCCCAGCCACGTGCAGTGGTGCACACCTGTAATCCCAGCAGCTCAGAGTTTCAGGCAGGAAGATTGCAAATTCAAGGCCAGCCTTAGCCACTTATGTAGGCCCAAATCAACTTAGTGGGATCCTTTCTCTAAATAAAAAGCTGGGGATCAAATAAATTTAAATAAAGTGTTCATCCAATATGTCCTGCTCTCTTTGATAAACCCAAAGTCAACCCTTCACTTGGGCTTTTTTTTTTCTTTTTCATGTTTTTTTTTTTTTTTTTTTTTTTTTTTTTTTTTTTTTTTTTTTTTTTTTTTTTTTGTGCATGGTGTGGTTGAACCCAGGCACACTCTTCCCCTGCCCTTTTTATTTTATCTTGAGATAAATTCTAAATTGCTGAAGCTGGCCTTGAATTTGCAATCCTTCTTCCTCAGCCTCCCAGGTAGCTGGGATTATGGCTTTGACATTTCAAGGTTGAAGAATTCAAGTCTTAGGGTGGAGCAGGGGGGAAGGCCAATCCTCCCCCCGGGGAACATTTGGCAGATTTTGGAGACATTGTTGGTTGTCTCAAAGGATGCTACTGACATCTGGTGGACATAGGCCAGGGATGCTTGGGTGCACAGGACAGCCTCACCACAAAGAATGATGCAGCCCTGGGGAGAAACCAGAAATGGAGTGAGGGAAGCAGGAGAGGAAAAAATGAATACCAGTGGGATTCCAGGCATGTCCAGGCTCAGCTCTATCCCTGGGGGACCCTGGAGCACGCATTGTCTCCCAGGACTTGTTCCACCTTAAGTAGATCCAGTGGGCTTTTATACCCCAGTCGCCCCTGCCCTTAGTCTCTGGCATGGGCTTGGGAGAGTGTGGGGAGAGGGCACAGGCCTCTGGACATGGCTCCCCCCTGTGGCTGAGTCCAGTTATGCTCCTGTCTTCCTGAGTCTGCTGTAACTTCACATTGGTAGCCTGACATTGGCCAAGACACAGAAAAGGTCAATTACTACAAACCAGGGGCATTTTTTTTCTCTTCACACCCTTGTGGGAAAGGGTGTCAGCCTGGTGGAGGCTGTGTTGGTTTGAGGGCAAGTGCCATAGAAGGCTGCCCCTGTGTACTCTGAAGCTGGGCAGCGGTGGTGGGGTGGGCAGAGCCTGACCCGGGGAAGTCTCCTCTTGCCAGGCAACTTGGCTGCCTTGGGAGGCCAGTGCCCATCACACTAGTGGGGACTGCAGTAGAGGATGGGGGCCGGCAGTGGAGGCAGTGCCCCTATAAAGAGCAGGGAGGGAGGGAGCAGCTCCTTCCTGCAGCCTCCTGCTGCCCCTAGCCTGCTCCTTGCCCCACTGTCCCTCCTGACCCCTGTGGGGTGTGGTTGAGGACAGGGCGACATTAAAGAGAGGCTGGGACGTTGGAGGCTGGAAGCACCACAGTGGGAAGACTCATGGAGCCTCTTACCAAGTAGATTTTAAATGGAAAGAGCCCAGCTGGCAGCCTCAGGCCTGGGAGCCAGGCAGCTCTGGTTACCTGCCCTCCCTGGAGCTTTAGAAAGGAGTGGCAGTTCCTTGAGAGTCCTTGGTAGGAGTGTGCTCAAGGGCTCATGAGGCTTTCTCCCCAGCTCCCAAGGGGAGCTCCACGGCAGCTCCCACCACCTCAGGCCACACCAGACCACATGCCACCTCACACCCAAGGGGTTGGCAGAGTCACAGCAACAAGGGCCATTGAACACACAGAGAAATCAGAACCCTTGTCTGTGTCTAGTGGAAAAGGGCCCAGATTTTGTTCCCATAGGCAGCTCCTGGAGTCACCGGGGGACCCAGAGATTCCACCCTCACAGATTCACCTGGGGGGACTGACAGCATGCTCAGGAGACACTCAAGTCCACGGGCGTCCTCAGCAGACCACTCACAGCTGCCCAGGAGCAGAGGTGTCCAATGTCCAGGCCCCACTGAAGGGATAAACAAGGTATGGGCTTCGAATAGCAGACGCTGAGGAAAGAGCTCATAGGAACTGTCCAGAATAGGAAGTGGACACAGAGGTAGATTGGTGGCTGCCAGGGCTTGGGGAAGTGCCACAGTCTGGCTGGGCACAAACCAGGAGTCACTGAAGCAGGAACAAACTTTATTTTTGAACTCCACCAAAACACTTCACACATGCTCCTGGGGCATGGGGGTCACTGCTGATGGGCATGGAGATGAAGTGTTCTGGAGCTGGACACTGGGGATGGCTGTATGATGCTAAAGCCCCTGGCTGCACCATTGCAAAGGCTGAGCTTCCAGGCTGGCGAGTGGCTCTCAGGGAGAGCACAGAAAGCTCCAGGTCCTGGGCTCCATCCCCAGCACCACAGTGAACAGAAGAATGAGCGTTAGGTGTGTGACCCACATCCCAGTTTTTAAGAGAGGGAAGAAGCCCTGTGGTGTGCATCCTCTTGGTCTCCAGAGAGGGCTGGACAGCCCCAAAGCAGCCCAGCAGAGAGGGGGTGGGAACCTGGTAGAGCAAATCCAGGAGGGAAGAGAAGCTCCAGGGAAGCAGGAGGCGCCCTGTGCCCCTGAGAGGCGGTCATGGGGATGCGTGGAAAGGCTGCCCACAGGGCAGAGGAACACCCGTGCCAGGGGGGACCAAGGAAACATAAGCGGCTCCCAGAGCCCCAGGCCCAGGGCCGTGCCCTTTGTAAGGCAGAGAGGAAAGTTTTCCTTTAATGTAAGGAGTGTGAATCTCCCTGTCCCTGGGCCTCACACAGGATGTGCAGCTTTTAAATCATTGAAAAGGGCAGGAATTTATCACCCATCCATTCATCCCACCCACCTGCCATCCAAAACTCACCCATCTGTTCATAACCCACCCACTTATCCAAACCTAAAAGAGAGAGAGAGAGAGAGAGAGAGAGAGAGAGAGAGAGAGAGAGAGAGAGAAGGAGGGAGGGACCGAGAGGTGTCAGAGGGATTCCTTAAGGGAGCTGGCTCAGGTGATCATGGAGGCTGGGATGTCCCATGATTTGCAGAAAGTTGGAGACACTGGGAAGCCTGTGGTTCAGTCCAAGTCCATGCTGGAGAACCTGGGGTCTGACGTCCAAGGTCAGGAGAAGGGTGTTGGCTCCAGAAGAATGTGCCAGTGAGTTCACATTTTCTCTGCCTTTTTGTTCTGTCCAGGCCCTTGGCTGATGGGACAAGGCCTGTCCACACTGGGTAGGAGCCACCATCCACCAACTGAAAGGCCAGGCTCCGCCAGACACCCCCAGAAAGGGCGCTGTTGCAGCCCCCTGAGTACCCCTTAGCCCCAGGCAAGCTGATGCCTTAAACTAACCGTCAGAGAGGGTGACATGGGAAGGTTTCTTTGCCTGGGATTGGTAGGGAGGGCCTCTCTGAGAGGCTGACCTTGAGAGGAGATCTGGATGCCAAGACAGAGGAAAGACTTGAGGGAAAGTATCCCGGATAGAGAGGACAGCAGGAGCAAGGGTCCTGTGGCTGGGACCAGCTGGAATTATGCAAGGATTCCAAGGTGGGTGGGGGGCTTCAGGGTGCTAATAATGGGGAGAGGGACAGAAGCAGGTATTTTTAGGACCCTCAGGACAGCATCATGGGCTAAGGGCCATTGGAGTGAGCAGCAGGCCCCACTCAAGTGCCCCAGGTGTTCAGGTAGAGTGGAGATACTCTGCTCTGCTTGAATATTTTGTGACTCTAGCATCCTAACCCTTGGGTACAATATTCCTCCCACCAATCCTTCACCTTCTATGGTTTCAATTAGCTGTAGTCAACCATAGTCTGGAAATAGTACATGGAAAATTCCTGAGATAAACACTTCATGAGTTTTAATAACATTTATTTATTTGTTTGTTTATTTTGTACTGGGGATTGCCAGTACAAAATCTGGCTTTACCAATGAGCCTAATCCCAGCCCTTTTTATTTTTTATTTTGAGACAGGATTTTGCTAAGTTGCTTAGGGGGCTTTGCTAAGTTGCTGAGGCTGGCCTCAAACTTGTGATCCTCCTTACTCAGCCTCCTGAATCTCTGGATTACAGGCATGCACCAGCACACCTGGCTAAATAACTTCTATTGTAGTATAATGCTAGAATTATTATATTTTGTTAGGAGTATTGCTGACCTCTTACTGTGTCTAATTTATTTATTTATTTACAGTCCTGGAAATTGAATCAAGGGCCTCACCCATGCTAGGAAAGCACTCCACTGAGCCACATCCCCAGCCCTTTTTATTTGATTTTGAGACAGGGTCTCACCAAGTTGCCCAGGCTGGCCTTGAAGGGGTGATCCTCCTGCCTCAACCCCCTGAGTAGTTTGGATTATAGATGTGTGGCCACTGTGCTGGGCACTGTGACTAATTTATAAATTAAGGTTTACATAGGTGTGTATGTGCAGGGTAACATATGGAATAAGTGGAGTTGGGCACCCTCTGTGGTTGCAGGCATCCCCTGGGGTCGTTATGAACAAGGGTTACTGTGAAGCTTCCCCAGATGCCCAGCTAGACGGCTGCGGTGGGCTTCTGAAAGGCCAGCACAGTGGGCTCTGGTGTGGACCAGCTGCACTGTGCCCCGCCTCCCCACTCCCAGGGACTCACCATCCAGCCAGGTCACTTGCTGTAGCTCTTGACCTGAGAACCGTGTGTCTGTGTGTCCGTCTTTTTGGGCCCCAGTTGAGAGGCCTGCCTGCCAGGCCTGGGCCAAGGTTGTTATTTAATGACGAGTGACAACCTCAGTTCTGGCCTCATCTGTGGGGACAGAGGATTCCACAGGGAGGAAGGGACCTATCCCATGGGGCCACCATAGAGCCCCTGAGGAGGTCCCTGCGTTTCTCACCTCCAAGGTGATGGCTGGGGTGTGTGCCAAGTCCACAGCCTCCCCGGGAGCCCCAGGACTTTCCGGCTTCCTCGACGTCCATCCTGTGCCTGCTCCAGGGCCGCGCTACCTTGGCTGAGCAGCGGCAGCCCTGCCCCAGGGAAGCTGCTCAAGTTTCTAAACACGAGTGGAGGGAGCCTGAGGAAGGGGAGGTCTTACAGTCCAGGGAAGAGACTGGAGGCATATATTAGAGGGCTTGTCCTCAGCCTGTCCATGGGACTAGGCCTGGTCCCCCGCAGCGGGCATGGTTCCCATTTCTGTGACAGGCAGGGTGGCTCTGTCGTGTGCTGGGGGCTGAAAGGAAGCTCAGTATGTGAGCACCTCCAGAAACAGGCACTTCCAGATCAAGCTCCTGGGCAGGCAGGAATGGCCTGAGGAGGGCCCACAAGGGGCTGGAGCAGCGCCAGTGGCGGCCATGCTGTCCTGGGCAAAGGTGAGCAGACGTGGTGGCCTCTGGATGGATGCTGTCAGACTGGTTTTTTCAAGAGGAAGTCTCCCTGTCCCCACCTATCACCTGAGGGATGCAGCCTGGGCCAGGGGAACTCTTGCATTCAGGCAGGAAAAGTGACGGTGGCCAGGACATTACTTAGGTGTTCAGGTGTCCTCATTTGCCTTCCTAGGTGAGTGGGCTCTGGGGGTGGGTGGGTCGCATGTGTGGAAGCAGCTCCAACATTCATCCAGATTCTGAGCGCAGAGGGGCAGCTGGGTCCTTAGGCCACCACAGCAGGGCTGGGGACAGGTAGAAAATGGAGAATCCAGAGGCTGGTCTGCAGACTGACTCTGGGACTCTCTTCTGGTTCTCCAGAAGGCACTCTGGGACTCTCAGGGACAAGGGCAGGGAAGACAGTCAGCGGGCAGGGTGTACCCCTTGCTGCATGGGGCTCTTCCCATTCTGCCAAGAAGTCAGGGTCACTGACCCCCCAAGGAGGGCTCCTGGCTTCAAGAGGATCTGCAGCCCGCCAAGGCCACTGGCTGTGAGGACCGGCTGGTCACTCCCTGGGAGCTGCTGTGGAGACAGCTGACATTCATTCGCTCTGTGGTGGGATTCCATTTAGAGGCTCAGGGGGCCTGAGCACGGTGGTCTGTGCCGGATGCTGAAGGGATGGTTTCTTGGAAAACCAGCTCCTGGCTGGACTTCCAATGGGACTCGGAGCAAAGCGTGTGCAGGAATTGGTCCCAACTGTGGTTGTGAAGATTTCCCAAAAAAGGACATAGTATTTTTCCAGGGCCAAAATATAAGTCACACCCTGGGAAGGTATGTTCATTAAAAAAAAAAAAAATCCCATCTTCAAACAGCAGAGAACAGTGGTCTTTCTCATTTTTAAACTCTCTTTTTTTCCACAGAAAAACATTTAAAGTTTGGACGTGTGTTTATTAGCCTGGGGACTTAAGAACAAAGCTACCTTGTTGGTTGCAGGCAGGTGACACCCACAGGGGCCTGCAGATGTGGCTCAGGGGTAGAGTGCTGGCCTCACAAGCAGAGCCCCGGGTTCTACCCCAGCACCACAAAGAAAAAAGAAAAAGAAAAGAAAACCCAAAGGGGTTTCCTTCTCAGATCACTGCACAGGGTTTGAACAGATCACTTATGCAAATAATGAGTCACTTCAACCTTGAGGCCGCTGAAAAGGAGTTTTTAGCCAAGGTACAGAAATGGTGGCTATCTTAGTAAAAAATATTTTTTGACTGTGAGAGATTTTTATTCAATTTGTTGGTGTTTGGGGCTGGGGATGGGACCCAGGGGTGCTCTTCCACTAAGCTACAGCCCCAGCCTATATATATATATATATATATACATACATACATACATATACACATATATATGTATACACACACACAGTTGTAGATGGACACAATACCTCTATTTTATTTATGTATTTTTTAATGCAGTGCTGAGGATCGAATCCAGTGCCTCATCCATGCTAAGCAAGCATTCTACCACTGAACCACAATCCCAGTCTCACCAGCCCTTATTTTTTATTTTGAGACAGGGTCTCGCTAAGTTGCAGAGGCTGGCCTTGAACTTGGAATCCTCTTGCCTCAGCGTTCTGAGAAGCTGGAATCACAGGCAAGTGCCACTCCACCCAGCTGTAATAAAAATAGTTTTAAGACAAAATATTAATGCACTCTTAGAACATTGTTTTTTTTTCACTTGACGTTTTATCTGTCTGTGCCCGTTATTACAAAAATCATAAACGTCAAAATTCAGTACAATATCTGCACCAGTAGTTGCCTAAACAAAAGTTAATTTCTATAAAACTATTAACTTAATGCAGTTCTATTAAAAGAGATTCAAAATTCCCTCATTTAACAAGATATAAATAGTGTTATATATGTTTTAAAGCAGAAAAGCCCAAAAAAACCAAGAAGAAAATGTTAAATATTTTGGTCTGACGGTTCCTACAAGTGGTAACTTCCAATGCATATAAAGGAAATGTTCATGGTTAAAACTCTAGAGTGCAAGTAGAAAAACAGTCAATCATAATTTACCCCAGGCTACATCATTAAGTGGCATTAAGTGGGGGCACCATGTATGGCCCTATGTCACCGTGTTCTACATCTAAAGCCTTCCCTGCAAGGCAAGTTGCAAAGTTTAAATGAGAAGTCAGGAAAAAAGACACTCTCTCTCTCTTTTTTTTTTTTTTTTTTAAGCTGGGCATTGAACCCAGGGATGCTTTACCACTGAGCCATGTCCCCAGTCCTTTTTATTTTTTTTTATTCTGAGACAGGGTTTCCCTAAATTGCTGAGACTGGCCTTGAACTTTTGATCCTTCCTGATAGGAACAGGTGTGCTTTGTTTAGCTCTTTTCTTTGCACAAATCACTACTAGGCAACTCTGTGAGGCTACTCCTTGTGCTGGGAAGCAGCCACGTCATCAGGAACTCTACAGAGAAGAGCAAACCAGCTTTTCAAAACTACACCCATGTGTAAAAGGTAAATAACCACGCACCCCATTTATTGCCCCAGTTTATCGTGATTAGATATAACTCACAAAAAGAAAAATGGCAATTTCTAGTGACAATATTAAAACATATATAGACACTGGCATACGGAAAAAAATATATGCATTTTTTTTTGTGGTAGTGGGGATGGAACCCAAGGGAATACCACTGAGCCTCATCCCCAGTTCTTTTAGTTTTTGTTTTGTTTGGTTTTGTTTTTGAGACAGGGTCTTGCTAAGCTGCTTGAGGCTGGCCTTGAACTTGCCATCCTCCTGCCTCAGCCTCCTGAGCTGCTGGGATGACAGGCATGCGCCACCGCACATGGCTTGTTCCCAGTTTTTCAAAGGAATTTATATCCAGGAAGTAATGGTTTCACTGAGCATTATGTGAAAACCTCTCTTTTTTCCCCCCAGAATAATGTTCATGCTAAAACTGTGGGATGTGAAAAGTTCTGTCCCTGCCTCACTCAATAACCCCTTCAGGGACTGCTGCACAGGGCTGGTACCATGACCCTTGAGAGGCAGCGTGACCCTCGGGAGGCAGGTTGAAAGACTAGAGGAGACAGGGTGGGAACTTCATCCTCCAGAACCCACTAGAACAGGGCCTAGCACCATGTCCATTGCCTGGGCACCACCTCCTAAGGATTCTGGGAGAAACACACTCTTCAATGGGGCTGAGAAGGGTTCAAGCCTTCAGCTGTGACCCAGAGAGTGGTGCTCCTGGGGATGGGGAACAGGTGATGGCAGCTGCTCCACACAAGCCTGGCTGAGTGTGTGGCCAGGCTGTGAGCAGCAGGTGACCGACAGGTGATGACATTAAGTAGTGTCTGTCTCCTGGCTTCTGTGCTCCTCCCACTGAGCTCTTCTGGAGTCTTCTCCCCTCCCTGCATGGCCCAATGTGAGTGGAGCCTCCCTCTGTTCTGAGTGGAAACCTTCCCCCAGGAGCCTCCATTCCCATCAGGGTGTAAGTGTCGGCTGGAGCTTTCAGACAGAAACTCTAGCAGTGTCTCATGGCTCAGGATGACCAGTTTCCGGGTGCCTACATGGTTTTCTCAACAGAAGTGCCACCTTCCCAGACATCAGAGCCCACTTGGCAGCTCCCTAAGGTACTGAGGTAACCATGGAGACCAGGAGGAGGCTGCTCACTTCTCTACCTGCCCAGGGACTATGAGAAGACAGCCCCTCTGAGCCAAGGATCTCTGCTGGTGACCATAATGCTGGACCCGGAGTCTCCTCAAGGTTGGCGAGGGTAAAGAAGGGTAGAGAAGGAGAGTGGAAGAAGAGGAATGAAGGGAGGGAGGGGAGAGAAGAGGGAGTCAGAACCCGGTTTGAAGGCTACCGATCACAGGAATACTGGTTTAATATGTCAGCTTGACTGGGCTTCAGGGTGCCCAGATATTTGATTAGTTCTGTGTGTTCACTGAGGGTGTTTCTGAATGAGATTAACATTGGAATAGGTAGAGTAACTTAGGTGACCTTCCCTTATGTATTGGACACCATCCATTCCACTGAGGACCTGAAGCGAACAAGAAGGTTGAGAAAGGGGACATTTGCTCTCTGTCCCCCTGAATGCTGAGCTGGGGCTTTTCCTACCCTTGGATCAAATGTCTCCATTGGCTTCCAGCTCACCAGCCATGGCTCCTGTTCCTCAGCTTCCACAGCTATGTTAACCAATCTCTTATAGTAAATCTCCTTTTACACCTCCTATTGACTCTGTTTCTCTACTCCTCACAGACCCCTGAAGAATATGCCCTCTACCTGCTCTACAGCAGCTCCCAAGTTACTTTCTATCACAGGAGTTCATTGATTTTCTTTGTGGAGAGTTTCTCTACATGCAATGATACTTTTGGCTCCTTGCTGGCCTTCCAAAGAGAGCAGGACTGTCTTTCTTAATTAAATCAGTATCTGGCATTTAGCAATCACTCAAAAATTACTAATGGAAGCAAAATTAGAGAGATGAAGGAAATATAGCAGATATATTATGAAGCTGGGCACATTGGTGCAGACTTGTAATCTCAGCTCCTCAGGAGGCTGAGGCAGGAGGATCACAATTTAGAGTCTAAACTCAGCAACTTAGAACCTTAAAAAGGGGTGGGGATGTAGGTCCTTGGTAGAGCATTCCTGTATTCAATCCTGAGTGCTGCAAAAAGAAAACAAAAATATATCTATTATAAGTAACAAAGGAGGAATGTTTTCCCCAAATATCCCAGGACCTTCTTGAGAGCCTTCCATCCAAGATTCTGTCGCAGCCCTTCCAATGCTGCTCACAGGACGTCTTGCATCAACCCGGGGACACACAACCTCTCACATGGTCTCCAACCAAAGTGCTGTATTCCACATCCTGAAAAACGCTGCCTGTCACAGCCCACTACAAGAAAAGTTTTCCAAAAGTTCCAGAGAGGACGAGTCGGGGCCTGTAGAATGGCCCAGTGGGACAGGCTGAGGAGGACTCAGGAGGGGCTGGGGGAAGGGAAGCACCTTGACTCCAAAGAGACAAAGTGACTGTCCCTCCTCTGCAAGTTGCTGCCTCTCAGGAAGAGGGTTGGGGTTTGCATTATACCAATGAAGGTTTTTCCAAGGACTTACCAAAACAACAGCAGTGAACGCCCTGTGACCAGTTCTCATTTCTTTCCTTGATAACCATTTTTTAAAATTTTATTTTTCAAGGTCCTAGGGATTGAACTCAGGGCACTTTAACATTGAGCTACATGCCCAACTCCACCTCCCTTTTTAAAGACAGGGTTGCTGAGGCTGGCCTTGCTTGTGATCCTTCTTCCTCAGCCTCGAGGAACTGGGATTACAGGCATACTCTTTGTTCCACCTTAGCTGAACGCGGTCTTCTAGTCTGCTTGGGCCACTATAACAGAACACCACACCCGGGGTGATTTATAAACAACACATTTATTTCCCACAGTTCTGGGAGCTGGAATTGGGAGATGGGGGTGTCAGGATTGAGCTCCGATTCCTGGTTCATGGATGGCTGATTTCTGGCTGTGTCCTACCTGCTGAGGGAGTGAGGGGTTCTCTGGCATCTCTACTCTGAGGGCGATCAGGAGAGTCCCACCCTCAGGACATACCAAGGGCTTCACCCACCCTGGGGATAAGGAATCCACACAGAGGAGTGGGGGGAGGGACACAAAGGATCTATTGCACATAGATTGATTTGTTCTCCATACAACATCCCAAGGCTGCTGAGACCTATTATATGGATAGAATCCTGCTTCCATGGAGGAGGCTCTGAACTGGAGGCCCTGCCTGGGCAGCTTCCTGGCCTTGGGGAGGAGAGGTTGATCCTGGTCTCCCAAGCACAGCTCAGGCCCAGAAAGAAGGGCTGGAGATATGTCTTGGCATCTCCTGCAGAGACCCCAGCTGGATCCTCCCCGGCCCGCAGCCTGCACCAAGAGTTGGCCCTGCTCAGGAGCGACCCACCCAAGCTCCCCAGGCTTCTGGGCGCTGCGATGGGCGGGGCCAGCGGGCGCCTCAGTCCCCTTGGGGGAGGAGGCTCTGTTCTGTTCACGGAGGGTGGCCAGTGCCTCCCTGTCTTGGGCGCTTTCCCCTCCCTCTCCTAGAGGCTCCCCCGCCAGCTGGGTGTTGCCAAGGGACGCTCCTGAGCAGGAGATCAGTGAGGGACAGGCTGAACTTGCACTCCCTGAAGCTGGCCTCCGACAGCTGCCACAGCGCCACCCTGCGGTTCTCCTGGGACAGCAAGCACTGGATTTCATCCTGGCCCGGGGAGAGGCAGGTGGCCAGAGGGTCAGTCCCGCCCCACCCCAGACACAAGGAGACAGGAGCTGGCCCGAGCGGAACTGGGATTTCTCTAGACCTCAGAGTCACCATGGTGGGGAGAATCAGGCCTCGGGCTCTTCCCTGGGCTCCTAGAGGATTAGGCACCCTTTGGGTTTGGAGTTAGGGTGGCATGGGTGGCGCTACACTCCACTTAGGGCTGGGAACCTCTCTAGACCCAGTCACAGCCAGCCATGGCGGGGAGCAGGAAGTGGCAGCAGGTGCAGGGACTAGGAGCAGGGCCCACCCGGTGGCAGGACCCTCCAGGCTGCAGGGCCATCACCCCACTGATGCCACGCTCCTCTCCACCGTCCTCAGGGCAGAGAGGAAGAGAGGCTTGCCACTGTGTAAAGCCCCACCACCCCGACACAGGAGAGGGAAGGAAGAGGAGGCAGCTGAAGGGGGTCTTCCGGTGGCATCTGGTACTTTTATTTATTTATTTATTTTTGTACTGGGGACTGAACCCAAGATTGTCATCCACCACTGAGTTACAGGTTTCATAAGCTGCCCAGGCTGGCCTTGAATTTGGGATTCTCCTGCTTCAGCCTCCTCAGCGAATCACTGGGACAACAGGCATGTGCCACCACCCCCAGATGGAGTATTTGGTACTTGGAACTTGAGTGAAGCTTCCATGTGTTGAAGAGTCACCAGAAGACTGTGCTTGGATGCAGGCTCCCCAGGGATCCATCCAGAGGTCCTGGGGTGGGAGGCTACTCTGCATTTTTTTTTTTTTTTTTTAGTACTGGGCATTGAAACTAGAGGTGCTAAGTCACTGAGGCACATCCCCAGCCCTTTTGTTTACATTTTACTGAGAGACAGGGCCTTGCTAAATTACTGAGGCTGGCTTTGAACTCCTGGTCCTCCTGCCTCAGCCTTCTGAGTTGCTGGGATTTCAGGGAAGCACCACTGCGCCAGCCCACTCTGCATTTTCTAATAACTGGGGGATTCTGCTGTGGCCGGAAGCAACTTTGAGAAGCTTCACTATCCAAACATCCAAGGAAGGGGCCTGAGCTCACCCCTGATATGACCAGAGGAGGCCTCTTGTACTCTTCTTTCTGTATTGGGTTGACTGTAGGATTTCACTTGAGTGTTTGACTAATTTAAGAAGAATCCTCAAACCCTCCAGTCTAGAAAAATGTTAACAAAGGAGCCCATGCTGAGTAAGGGCTTGCTAATAATAACCACCACACCACCATCTCCACAAGGATCTCTCCATAGGACTCACCCAAGCTCTGCTCTGAGCACCTGACTTAGATGAACTCATTTAATCCTTACAACAACTCCGTAGAAAGGCCTCGATATCAGCCCCACTTTTCAGATGGGGAGTGGGTTCAGACAGGTGAAGTCACTACTCAAAGTTGGACAGTTAGTAAATGGCTGAGCCTGGATTCAAACCCAAGCAACCTGGCTCTGGAGCCAATATGCCTCCAAAAGGAAGAGAAAGGGAGAGAAGCCAGGAAGAGAGGGCAGGGTGGGAACGAAAGACACAGATACTTCCTCCCCATGGCTGCCATCAGATAACCACCTGGTCATAGGAGACGCAGTTTCCAGGGTAAACAGTTCATAACATTTTTAGAGACACCTCTGATGACTCCCCCATTTGGGTGAGCTGTTTCTCTTGGGGTCCCCCAGTCTGCCATCAGTGAAGTAGGAGGCGGTCAGAATGGCAGGCAGGTGAAGTCTGTCCCTACCCTCGACTTAGATGAAGAGGGCAAAAATGAAAAAGGGAAGGATGGCACTCATGGTTCTGCAGTATCCCCATGGTCCTCAGAGACCAAAGAAAGATTGGGGATTCAACCTTGGACAGATGCAGCTTGAGAGGGCCTGTGGGTCTCACTGTATAAGGGGGTGGAGAGGACTGTTTTAAATGGGGGTTAGGAACTCGATATGGGATGCCCTCAAGGTGGGCCACCAAACAAGTGGTAAGAATAACCCAATAGAGTCCAGTCCATTTTGCAGATAATTGAGAGGAGGCAGCAGGCTTTTGGGAGTGGTAAAAGTACCATGTCACCAGGAGACAGAGTGGGAGAAAGAGAAGAGGCAGAATTGGCTTTGCCAGAACAACATCCCTGTGTTGCCAAAGAAGGATCCTAGTGTATGCAAGAAGGAGCCAGAAGAGATGAGGAGCAAGGGGTAGTGGAGAATCAGAGGGTGGTGAGCTGAGCAGGGAGGTGGGCTGTCCATATAGAAGCTCAAAGGGGAGATGTTGAGTGGCTTCTTTGAGAGGGCCTGTGACAGAAGAAGAGCCAAGGAAGGATTTTAGTTCAATCTAAATGTAATTCAAGGGACAGTAGACATTGAGATGGGCTCTGTTTGCCAAATTGAAGGCTCTGATGAGGGCAACAAGTACAGCCTGCTGATATTGGGAGTGGAGGCTTTTACACAACTGAGGCTAGAGAGACTATTGCCTACCCTGCCTGATGAATTCCCTCGTGAAGGAAGAAGCAGCCATCGGTGAACCAGGACTCAGAGTGAACTTGCGAAGGAGAAGGGATGGGAAGGTCGAGAATCTTGGTGCTGGGCCAAGATCTAAGTTAACTTTTGTGTCTCAAGAGGAGTCTTGTCACTGCCATCTCTAGGGGGTAGACTTGTGAGGAGAAGGGGAGGAGAAGGGTAGAGTCACTTCCCCATGGGAGCCAGTGTGTGGATAAAGAAGAGCCCTAGGTGAATGGAAGAAGGTGTGTGGTCATTGTCCTGGGCCCTCAGGCCAGGGTCCAAAGGGTTGAGAAAAGCTGTTGGGGTCAAGTCTGCTCTGCAAAGAGAGGGACAGCATCAGCAAAGAGGGAGAGCAGGTGTTGTGTTTGGGCAGAAAATGGAGGAGGTTTTGAGACAGATGTGAATGGTGGTGTGAGGTGATAGAAAGACTGGAAACGTTCACCTCAGAAGTGGGTCATGGGAAGGCACTGGCCAACAGAATAAGAGATGGTCCTAAGGTAAGGGTGAGGGTCAGGGGAGCAGCAGGTGAGTCTGCATGGAAGCATATATAAGGGGAGAAGCAGAGCATAGCCCCCAACTTTGTGACGATGTCCCTTCCCATAAGGGGAACAGGAAACTGTGGAATGACCAAAAAGGAATGAGTAAAAATTAGAGAGCCACAAGCACAAACAAGGCTAGGTGTCTGTAAGGGTTGGTGTTCGGCCGACAGAACACCTTGAGGACTCAATATGTAGCCCTGGTATCTAGGAGGAAGGAGACGGGCCTACCTGACATACGCAGTGTTACCCTGAGTTTCCCTGGAGTGATGGTAGTGGTTGGGTGATGGGGACCTGGATCTTTTCAGTCCTCTGCAGCCAGTCCTAAGAGTTGGAAAGGGGAACCCAAAGGGCCAGGTGGCTGGGGGGCCCCCATGTGCTTTGGGAATGTGAACATCCCAGTGTCGCTCTTGATGACATTTAGGACAAAAATCCAGAATTTATGAGGCTTGGGACATGTACAAACCCAGTGACCCATCTGACCACATTTAAAACAGAGTCTGAGTGGTCCTGAGGGACCTTCCCATGGGCCAGTGACACCAGGGACAAATGGTTTGATCGAGCATCTGCTATCTCTGCTTTTATGCATTCTCACCTCTCTAATTATACACCTTAAAG
This sequence comes from Urocitellus parryii, assembly GCF_045843805.1. NCBI lineage: Eukaryota > Metazoa > Chordata > Mammalia > Rodentia > Sciuridae > Urocitellus > Urocitellus parryii. Next base: position 129,797,849 of record NC_135538.1, on the reverse strand, counting down.
GTCACTTCCAGAACCTCAGCTTTGGGATTTAGAAGCCCCCTCTCAAAGCATCTGTCACAAGGAGACAAAATTGCAATATATGCAGTCCAGGGGAGAAATAAAGAATGTCCACATGCTTCTGCCCCTTTCGTGCTTTATTCACTCAAATTACTCAATGCAATTTCACACTATAGGTTCTTTTATTTAACATTTATTTTTTAGATGTAGATGGATACAACACCATGCCTTTATTTTTATGTGGTGCTGAGGATCGAACCTGTGTCCCACCCATGCTAGGTGAACGCTCTACCGCTGAGCCACAATCACAGCCCTCTAGATGTTCTTAATCAAGAAAATGACAATCCTTAATGCTAGGCACTGCAATAGACATAATCAATTCACAGCAAACAATTCTAGATTAACTAATTCACAGCAAACAATTCTAGATTAATTTTAAGCACTGCAAACACATTTAATCATGACAGCCTAATAACAGACCTTTCCTCTGCATGCTTATTTTTCTCAAGCCTGCTTGCTGAGCCAATCCCCCCAAACACCCTTTACCTTTCAGGGGAACAAAAGAATGCTTCTCCCTCCCTGTTCTCAAGGGTAGGTTTTGGGAGTCTCTGCTATGTCTCTAACAACTCTCTTCCAATTTAATCTTTTCTTTTTAGTACTTATAAGGTTCTTGCTTAGCACCTGGATGACCATCTTAAATGACAGCTGCCATTTTAAGGAAAACATTTCACTTTCCCGTCCAAGGGAGTTACTGAGAAAGGCTCATCACTCCCTCATACCAACTAAACCCTTAACCACCGGCATTAGGGCCCACTGAGCTCTGATTCCTCAGCTTCCCCCATAAAAGTCCCAGAACTCAAGATTGTTCTGCCTCTCTCTCCTATAGAGAGATGGCCTTCACTTGTCAAGTCTATAAAATGAACTCATGTGTATCTCTGCCAAGTCTCTGTCTTTCATTTGTTGCTCATCTATCTTTCATTTCTTGCTTTACCTTCACCCTCATCCCAGATTTTCAGTTTTTTTTTTTTTTTTTTTTGGAAAAGAATCTTTAAGGACATCAACTTTACATGCCAGTGCATACCAACTAAATTTAGAAAGTATAAGTACAAATTAAAGAATGCATATCATTGTGTTCATATGGGCTCTTGTTCTTCTCTCACATAGACAATTTTCTTCAAATTAAAACTCCCCCCCCGGAGTCTCATTCATATTGGATTTACTTATTCACTTATTTGTTCACATACTTTTGTAGTTCTCAGGATGGAACCCAGGTCCTTCCCCATGCTAGGCAAGTGCTCTACGACTGAGATATGGCCCCAGGCCCTCAGTTATCTTTTATGAAGTTCACTGATTTCTGTAGAAAAGCATGGGTTCTGGGTACCTAGATTGTACAGCTGAAATTGACCAGTGTTCCAGAAGGGGATCTAGACTCTTTTGATGCAGATGCACAAAGGAATGTGCACCTTTCAGGAGCACTCCAGGGAGTGGAACCCAGTCCCCTTCTGACCTGGCCACCCTTACACACCCGGTCCTGTTTGTCATGACATCCTACAGTTGTGGGCTGTCTCACAGCACAAATGTACCTAGAGTCAAAAGATGAGGAGCTCAAAGAGCAGTCTGGGTGCTTTATTCCCAGGGTTGTGTGGGGACACATGCAGCTCACAGTACTTACACAATTCAAGGAGTCTGGACACACTAGAATATCTTCAAGTCCCTTTTTGGTTATGAAAACCCTTAAAAAAACAGTGATGACACATCTCATATTGCAGATTTCCTTTCCTTTATTTGATCCTAGAATCCAGCAGCAGAGCAGAATGAATGCTGTTCATAACTTCCACATCGCCACAAACGCAAGTTAGACATAGAGCCAGAGGAAAGGAAGTGTTATAAAGAGGGGTGAGGCACACAGATCGCTGTGTGGGGGACAGATGGGCTGGCTGTGTAGGACCTGGACTCTGCTACCTGTCCCAAGAGTGAGCTGCAGTCTTCTTACAGATCCAACTGGGTTCTAGTTCACTGTGTATGGAGAAGCCTTCAGGCCCAAATTAGAATATGTACACAGGCATCTTTAGGATAACTCAAAAGAAGTTTGGGTGGACCTCCTTCTCCTCTTTGGATGGGAAGCTAAGGCTAAGGTCACTGCATAACCCCACCAGCCTGAGTCCTCAGCAGGAGTCGTCGTTTAGGGGATCTTGATCTAAAACCAGGCAGCACAGGCAGGGCCAGAAATTTGCCCACAGCCACCTCATCCTTACTCATCCTCTGATCATCTGCTGATTGAAAACCTTCTGTCCCTGGGTAGGGAGAGATGGGAAGTGTTAGGGGAATAACTGTCAGTTATGAGCTGCCTTCTCCCCCACCAGAAGGTGGTAATTTATTAAGTTTACTTTAGACACATTCACAAGTGTTATCTACCTATATAATTCTACTATTTTGATGAAAACCAATATGGATGGTTTCATTGACCATGACTTGGAAAAGTCTGAAATCCACCAAGGGTGGAAACTGTGGGCAACTTGGGAATGGGAGAAAAAGACACAGGGTTGGACAGCAGGTGTTTCTGACATCAGGGAGGCCACCAACTGGTGAGTATTCTTGCAGAATCAGGGACCCGAGGGCACATCTCCCAGGCAACATTTGCTCCAGGCAGTTTCCAGGGATCTTTAGGTTGTGAGAAGTTCACAGGCAAAGGAAAATTTGAGGAGCCTGAGTAAAAAGTAATTCAGGAATTGAGGAAAGAGAGACGGAAAGAGAGAGAGTGCTTGGATGATGAGCCATGTGAGGGGAGGACTTACAGGGAAGATGTAGAAGAAAAGGTTTGATTGGAGGCAGTTACAGAATTGCATTTCTGGTTTGTTCTGTCTTTGTGTTAGTCAGCTTTTTACGCTGTCACTACAACACCCAAGCCCAGCATCTACAGAGGAGAAAAAGTTTATTTGGGGACTCATGGTTTCAGAGGTCTCAATGCACACACAGCAGATTCGATTTCTTGGGCCCTCACCTTCAAGGTGAGGTTGACCATTATGGTGGGAGATTGTGGCAGAGGGAAGGTGCTCACATTATTAGAGAACAGAGAGGGTGAGAGAAGCCCCTTGCCAGATACAAAATATACACACCATATTCACACCCCCAATAATAAGATTCCTCCAGCCATACACCAGGTGCCCCCTATTATTACTCAGTTAATCCCATTAGGAATAACTTACTGACAAAGTTAAGGCTATAAACCAATCATGTCTCCTCCAAACCCATTCTCTCACAGGTGAGCTGTTGGGAGACACAGCATCTAAACCATGATGGATTTCTTGGGTATCTGTTGGAAAATATCCCTGTTCACATCACAGTTTAATACTTACAGTTGGTTGAGATGATCTTTGGTATCTGTTTCACATAATGACTTACAACAAATGACCCATATTTAATTTCCTATGTGTGCAGTGAAGTAGGGCTAAGGCTATTTCAGAGACCTCATTGCTTTTTAGTTTCCACAACAATGAAAATTTAGTCTCTCAATTGAATTCTAAATTTCTCTGCCATTTGTCTGTGTGTAGCCAGCTGGAAGGGGTGACTTCATGCCAAAGCCCTGCCTTCTCTTACCACCCTTGACTTAGTTCAGGAGGCAGGTAGATGTTTCTGTCAACCTAAGTCACAAAAGACAGTGGCTCTCTGTGGTGAGCCGTTTCTGTGAACTGTGGCCGCCATTACAAGATGGCGCTGGTTTCCCCTGTAGTCTGTGACAAACAACTCCTTATCAGAATGAGTTGGCACGCTGTGACTTGGCACCCTGTGAGAAAAGTCCACGTGGCAGCTTCGCATTGGGGCTTGAGGTGATTTATTAAGGCTGGGAGGGGCATCCGAGAGAGAGAAGAAAAAGTATCAAGGACCTGAATAAACTGCTGAGAGAAGATTCCCGAGTTGCGTCTTCCTTGCGGGCAAGGGGTCGCGACAAGTGGTGCCGAGACCCGGGAACCAGAACTTTCAGTCAGTCAGGGGTGGTGCACCGGTTAATCCCAGGTAAGTGGGATCTGCTATGAAAGCAGGGATAGTCCCAGTACGTGGGATCCGCGTCCAAAGCGGGGTCAGCTCCTCTACAAAGAAAGAGAGAGCCTCATGTTTATTGCAGCTGCACTGTGTACTTTCACTTTTGTTTTCTGTGTTTCTTTTGTTGTGTCATCTCGTTTTTGTTTTTTGTGGTATCTCTTGTTGTTTTTTGTGCGTCTTTTGTTGTTGTGTCATGGGTGCCGCGTCTTCAAGTCCGCTCCTCCTGGCCCTAGATGACCTGTTACGTTCCAAGGGCCTGGAAGTGAAACGTAGTACTTTAAAGAGATTTTTACAGAAGATAGATATTGCTGCACCGTGGTTTGCATTCTCGGGCAGCCTTACTATACCTAGCTGGGATAAATTAGGCAAAGACCTTGACTTTGCTTCTGAGCAGGGCATATTAGAGGGTGGGGTGATACCCCTTTGGAAGATGGTCCGTAGTTGCCTCACAGATGGCAGATGTCAGGAAGCACTTACTAAAGGACAGGAAGTTTTAGAGCAATTACATGAGGAGAAGTCAGAAACGGCAGAAAGTGAGGTATCTCAGGAGGATGGGAGTGTGCGGAGCATGAAACAGGGGAGGAGGCGGCTGTCTCCGGCAAGAAGTGAGATATCTCAGAAGGATGGGAATGTACGGAATGTGAAACAGGGGAGGAGACGATTGTATCCAGATCTCAGTGCGCTGCGCACACCCCCATGCGAAAGTGGGTCAGAGAAAGAGGAGGATGAGGAGGAGGAGCTTGGGAGGCTGTCTTGTCAGCTAGGGAGTGTAGGCATGGGAGAAGGGAACAGAAATAAACAGGGGCTCAAGAAAAATGATCCTCCAGATCCACCGCCGTATGGTGGGGGTGTTTCGGGGAGAGCTTTCCATGCCCAAACATGGAGGGCTGTTAATGCTGAGATGGGTCTTGCTTATCCAGTTTTTCAGGATGACAATAGGGGAAGATTCCATGAACCCTTAGATTTCAAAATTGTGAAGACCCTGGCGGAGTCCGTGCGTACTTATGGGGTGGATGCCGCCTTCACACTAACTCAGGTGGAGGGTTTGTCTAGATACTGCATGACTCCCTCTGACTGGGCTAGCCTTGTTCGGGCTTGTGTTTCCCCGGGTAAATATTTGGACTGGAGAGCATTTATGCTAGAGGGCGCAATAGAGCAGGCCGCCCAAAACCAAGCGGCGGGACACCCCGCTTGGGATAAGGACATGCTTTTGGGGCAGGGGAGATTTGCTAATCAACAGACAGGATTTCCTCTTGAGGTATATGACCAAATTAACAGCATTTGCATTCGGGCATGGAAATCACTTCCAAATAGAGGAGAGGTATCTGGTAATTTGACCAAGATTCTACAAGGCCCTACAGAACCCTTTTCAGATTTTGTTGCAAGGATGGTAGATGCCGCTGGAAAGATTTTTGGGGATCCTGATAGAGCCATGCCCCTTATCAAGCAATTGGTTTTTGAGCAATGCACCAAGGAATGTAAAGCAGCAATCACTCCTTATAAAAACAAGGGCATAGAAGCATGGATGAAGGTGTGTAGAGAGATTGGAGGACCTTTAACTAATTCAGGCCTTGCAGCTGCTGTCCTTCGGATTGCCAAAGGGGGCGGTCCTGGTGCCAGAACATGCTTCCATTGTGGTCAATCTGGTCATTTCAGACGGGAATGTCCCAAAAAAGACAGTTTTACTGGACCTCCTTACGGTGGCCCTTCCAATGGCCTTCGTCTACCGGGGTTGTGTCCAAGATGCAAAAAGGGGAAACATTGGGCAAGAGAGTGTCAATCAGTGAGAGACATCCATGGACAGCCTGTTTCAGCTGGGCCAAAAAACGGCCAACGGGGCCCCCGACCCCAGGGCCCACAAATATATGGGGCAATGGAGAATGTCACACCCGCACCCGAGACATGGCCGTCTCTACGCCATCCCATGAAACGCGGAGAGCCACTACAGGCGCCGCAGGATTGGACCTCTGTTCCACCTCCAGGCTCGTATTGACACCTAAGATGGGAGTCCAATTGGTAGAAACTGAGTTTAAAGGGCCTTTACCACCTGGCACTGTAGGTTTGCTAATTGGACGTGCATCCTCTATCTTGCAAGGTCTTCATGTTTTCCCTGGAGTCATCAGCCCTGATGCTGTAGGGACAGTAAAGGTTATGGTGGAAGCTCCAAGGGGCATTGTGTCTATCTCTCCAGGGGATCGGATTGCTCAATTACTAATTTTGCCTAGCTTGCATACCCACTTCCCTTCTGACTCAAGGTCACGGACGGGAGATGAGATTGGTGCCACCGGAGGAAATTGTGCCTATTTGTCACTGAATATGAGCAATCGCCCCACTTTGGAGTTAAGCATAGAAGGTAAATCTATTGTGGGATTGCTGGACACAGGGGTGGACCGTAGCATTATAGCCCTTAAGGACTGGTCTAAGGGATGGCCAGTGCAGACTTCTGATCAATCCCTAAGAGGACTTGGATATGCCCAAGCCCCTCAAATCAGCTGTAGACATCTATCTTGGAAGGACCCGGAAGGACATCATGGTACTTTTCAGCCTTATGTACTTGATTTGCCTGTTTCTTTATGGGGCCGTGATCTGATGAATGACATGGGGTTTACTCTTAGCAATGACTATTCCCCGGTGTCTCAACAAATTATGCTAGATATGGGGTATAGGCCAGGTCTAGGACTAGGAAAACACCTACAGGGGCGTAGGCATCCTATGCAAGGTCATCAAAAGCTTAACAGATTTGGTCTGGGTTTTTCCTAGGGGCCACTGGGGCTCAAATACCCATAACATGGCTCACCGAGGAGCCTGTTTGGGTGCCTCAGTGGCCTCTTCCCTCGGTTAAATTGGCAGCAGCCCATGACCTAGTTAAAGAACAACTTGACTTGGGTCACATCCAACCTTCTACTTCTCCCTGGAATACTCCCATATTTGTCATTAAGAAAAGGTCAGGGAAGTGGCGCCTACTGCATGATCTACGAGCGGTTAATGCTCAAATGCAACTTATGGGGCCCATTCAAAGAGGGCTGCCTCTGCTCTCCTCTGTTCCTCAGGGCTGGCATATTATTGCTATTGACATTAAAGACTGTTTCTTTTCTATTCCTTTGCATCCTAAAGACTCACAGCGTTTTGCATTCACCCTTCCCTCGTGTAACCACGAGGAACCAGATCAAAGGTTTGAGTGGGTAGTGTTGCCGCAGGGCATGGCTAATAGTCCTACGATGTGTCAGATGTATGTGGGGAAGGCACTCGTACCTCTCAGACAAAAGTATTCCTCCATTAAGATCATTCATTATATGGATGATGTACTATTGGCTGCTAAATTAGAACAAAGGGTTAATGAGGCTTATAAAGACCTAATAAACCTGTTAGCTCAATATGGACTGCATATCGCACCTGAAAAGGTTCAAACGGGGGATTCTATTAAGTATTTGGGAGCAACGATTGGGTATGACAAATTAAAACCACAAAAAATCACCATAAGAACTCAGGATCTCCAAACCCTAAATGATTTTCAAAAACTGCTGGGAGATATTAATTGGATAAGAGGATATTTACATATTCCTAATATTGTGCTTCAGCCCTTGTATGCTACTCTTAAGGGTGATCCAGATCTTACTTCCCCTCGTAGCCTCACCAAAGAGGCTAGAGCGGCCCTTATGAAAGTAGAAGAGGCTATACAGCATGCCACTCTATACAGGCTCCAGAGTGATAAACCTTTCCAGTTATGTGTGCTTGCCACTATGCGGCAGCCTACTGGAGTACTGTGGCAAGATGGGCCTTTACTATGGATCCACCCACATGTGTCTCCAGGAAAATCCTTAGAATACTATCCTGATGCTGTTGCAGCGTTAGCACTTAAAGGGATTCAACAAAGCATTCAATTTTTCGGACAGTCGCCTTCTTCTCTTATCATACCCTACACTAAAGCTCAACTTAATGTTTTGTGTGCTACTCTAGACAACTGGGCTATTCTATGCTGCTCATTTCAAGGAGATATTGATAATCATTACCCTTCCCATCCATTACTCAATTTTGTTAAAGAGCATCCCATCATTTTCCCTAAGGTGACTTCACCCAGTCCTATTCCGGGGGCTGTTAATATTTTTACTGATGGTTCCAAGTCTGGAATGGGAGCTTATGTAATTAATGATTCTCCCCCTGTCCAGCATCAATTTGCTCCAGGAAATCCACAATGGGTAGAACTACAAATTGTTATTGAGGTTTTTAAGCAGTGTTCTTTTCCTTTTAATCTCATTTCGGACTCCGTCTATGTGGTACAAGCACTAAGAGTCCTGGAGGCCGTGGGAGCTATTAGTGATGCCCATAATGTATCTGTTTACTTTACTCAACTTCAACAGCTTATCTGTAGCCGCACTGCTCCTTTTTATCCAATGCACATCCGGGCTCACACCTCTCTTCCTGGTCCGTTATCACAGGGCAATGCCTGTGCGGACTCAGCCACTAGAGATCACTTGATATGCTTGGCTTCCTCCTTGGAGGGGGCTAAATTATTTCACCAAAACTTCCATGTTAATGCTTTAACGCTACGCAGGCGTTTTTCCATTTCAAGAGCAGATGCTCGTCAGATAGTATTACAATGTCCTCATTGTGTCACATTTCTTCATCCCCCTCATTATGGCGTAAACCCACGGGGATTAAAGCCATTGGTTGTCTGGCAAATGGATGTGACACACATTCCTGACTTTGGTAACTTCAAGTATGTACATGTCTCTGTTGATACGTGCTCTGGAATTATTCACGCTTCTGCTTTATCGGGAGAAAAGGCACGTAATGTTATTACTCATTGCCTAGAGGCATGGGCAGCATGGGGTGCTCCTACATCCCTTAAGACTGATAATGGACCTGCTTATACTGGCAGACAATTTACATCCTTTTGTTCTACTATGGGAGTGCAACTTACTCATGGTCTGCCTTACAATCCTCAAGGACAAGGCATTGTTGAGCGTGCTCATCGCACCTTAAAGGAAACTTTACAAAAACAAAAAGGGGGAATAGGAGCTGAACACACTCCTAAAGAACGCCTGTCCTTAGCTCTCTTTACCATTAATTTTTTGAATTTGGATATTCATGGTCGCTCTGCGGCCGATAGACATGTGTCCCCTCAGCCCTCTGTGATTGGCTATGTTAAGTGGAAAGATGTTCTTACGGGCCAATGGAACGGCCCCGACCCCGTGCTGACATGGGCACGAGGATCTGTATGTGTTTTTCCCCAGGATCGCACGGAACCGCTGTGGGTCCCTGAACGCCTGACAAGAAGAGTCTTGACTCCAGCCAACCAGCAACAAGAGATACCACAGCAATCCTGTGATGAGGATCTTCATCCTGCTAAGTGCTCTGGCTCTGATGTTGATGCCGATGGTACAGGCGACACCGATGCAGTGGTGGGCAGTGGCACGGGCATGGCCGATGCCGATGCCGGTTCATGGTAATTCTAGTGTTCTCCCTACTCTTTTTTCTACCTCATGTGAGATGTCTGCTCCCTGTGCTTCTCCTAGAGGGGACATAGAGAGCATTTTTAATCAATCTCAAGTTAATCTCACAGGAGTTTTTTGCTTCAGCCTTGGGAACGCTAATTGCATTAGCCTTAAGACCAAAAATTTGACTAACTGGGAGGACCCATTGCGGTCCAGTCAGGACTCGGGGAGCATTATCAGTGCCGTACTGAGCCAAGTAGTTTCGGGGAAGCAATCAGGCTCAGGGACCCCCGCAAATAGCTCTGCTTTAAATATAACTACCTTGGCTATTATCTCCGAGGTGCTAATCCCAGTGCCTTCTTCTTCTAATAGTATCTATCATGCCACTCATTTCAAGGCCTCTCCTTACTGTACCCCTAATCTTGGTTTTCCCCCAACATTTACGCCTTGTCAGGATCATTCTTGGGAGAAACATCAAGTTGCTAAAGGTTTCTCCCTTTCTCCTTCTCTTAAGAGGCATGTTTATGACTTTAATAACAGTGCCAACTCTTCTACAGGAGTGGGTTGGTCCTGGTTTCAGTGGCTGATTTCCAATGAAAGGGGGGCTTCAGCCGATATTTCTACATTGGCTCAATTGCTAGGAGCCAAAAGCTGGTTGGCTAATGTTTCTGGCACTGTTAGGGAGAGTGAACGAGGAAATAGACTTACATCTGTTTCGTTCAACTCTCTGTTATATAGTGCCACATTACCCCCTGCAATGGTCTGTGTCCAATCCCCGTTCCTGTTCCTTTTGGCTAATGACACCTCGTCAGGGATGCTAGATTGTTCTAATGTTACCTGTCTCTTATCTGAGTGTTGGAATGGTTCTTGGACTGTAGCAGTGGTTATGAAAATTCCAACTTTTGTCCCAATCCCGGTAACTGCAGATCCTGAAAAATTCCCCATTGTTGAGCTATTTCGAGTCCGCAGGGATTTTGGAATTACAGCAGCCATAGTGACAGCCGTGGCGGTATCTGCTGCTGCAGCGGTTACGACCGCAGTGGCCATGGCCAATCAAGTACAAACTGCTGCCACCATTAATCGAGTTGTTCAACAAACTTCCATCATACTCGAATCCCAAAACACAATCAACCAACATATTTTGTCAGGGATTTTAGCTGCCAACCAAAGAATAGATTTACTCCAAGCTCAGATAGAAGAATTAGCTGACTTGGTGCTTTTGGGTTGCGTTGACCAACGTGCACATTTATGCATAACCTCTGTCAGATTTAATGATTCCAGGAATGCTTCCCGCATCATTGGCGGATATTTGGCCGGAAACTGGTCCATGGAAGCGGAAGACATGATCCAGTCTCAACTAACCCAAATAGCTGTCTTGAATAGTACCCGTGTCGATCCCGTGACCTTGGGACAATTCACCGATTGGATATCTTCTGCCTTTTCCTTTTTTAAAGAGTGGGTGGGGGTAGGCGTTTTTGGTGCAATGTGTTGCTTCGGTATGTTCCTCTGTTTGTGGTTTCTCTGTCGCCTCAAGGCCCGCAATGCTCACGATAAGGCTATGATCATACAAGCTCTTGCAGCTTTGGAAAATGGCAATTCACCTCAAGTCTGGCTTGCGCATCTTAAACAGTAAATCTTTGACATGGTCGTTGCACCCCAAGTTATTATAACATTGCACTGGGATCGACATGTCTTTCCTCGCTATTCTCTTAGTGTTGGAAAGCCCTTGCACTCTGCCGGTCTTGCTGCCATTGCACGCAGATGGGTTTCCACACTAGTGCTTCTCTATCGCTTTAAAGTCCGTGCCTTTCTTTCAGGGTGCTGTCAACTTGTTTGTCATTGTACACAGCCACAGTTCAGCCTCGGCTATCCCCCTCCGTCCACCATCGTCACGGTACAGGATGCGAGGCAAGGCACTGCACTTGAGTGATCCTTGGAGTGGACCTCAAGGAGAGCATGTCCTATTGCATGCGGGTTTGACGTCCTTCCTTACCCCACCTTATCCACGCCCCGCCCCACGAAAAAAGGCGTCGGCTGATATGGCCTCAGATCTGGGGAAGGGCCCTCCTTAGGGCTGAGCCGTACTATGCAGCCACTTCTGCACAGTGGGATAGGACCTCTACTCTCGCCTGTATTGTCGTAATAAAACAAAAAAGGGGGAACTGTGGTGAGCCGTTTCTGTGAACTGTGGCCGCCATTACAAGATGGCGCTGGTTTCCCCTGTAGTCTGTGACAAACAACTCCTTATCAGAATGAGTTGGCACGCTGTGACTTGGCACCCTGTGAGAAAAGTCCACGTGGCAGCTTCGCATTGGGGCTTGAGGTGATTTATTAAGGCTGGGAGGGGCATCCGGGGGAGAGAAGAAAAAGTATCAAGGACCTGAATAAACTGCTGAGAGAAGATTCCCGAGTTGCGTCTTCCTTGCGGGCAAGGGGTCGCGACAGCTCTCCAAAGAACAAGTGTAGTCAGACATAATAGGGCAGGAATGCAGGACACCTAAAGAAAGATGAGTCAGAGCCCCATCCAGGAGGCAAAGGGAGACAGGGTATCAAAGGCAGCCTTGAATCAATTATCACAGACTCCACAGATTCAGTACCAAGGGTGGCCTCAGTTCAAGGACAACAGGTGGCTACTGCCAGGTGTCCTCCTAGAGTTTGGGGGGTGCAGGTTGGTGTGGATTTTATGTACAGGTGAGGTTGGGGCTGACTGGTTTGTGATAGTTCCTGCCATCAGGCAGGGCTGCCCAGGGACCCTCCCTTCTCAGCACCCCGCTTCCCCTTCATCAGGATTTGACACAGTTCCTGCTTGTTCATTTGAGCACCATTATATTTCCCCCTTGGGATGAAGATTTTTTTCTCTGGATGCATCACATAATGGTTAGGGTTTGATTCTCTCTCAGTGCCAGGATAGACTTTTCCTGGCTGGTCCAGTCTCCCATTGGAGGGAATTAATAGATGACTAGGAATCAATGTTGAAACTCATAGAGCCACATTTGAACAAGGTGGGTTTGGAGGGAGTGGCTCTCAGTGTTCCTCCACCAGGAAGTCAATATTTAATTCAATTTTGCCTGTTCATTAGGCCTTGGGTACCTCATCTCCAAGCTGCAGCCTTTATTATTCTATGAAGTGTTAGACTTTTGCAGAAATTTTATGAGTACAGGTGTTCATTTTTAAAAAAAAATATTTAGGCCCTGAATTCATTTATTTTTATTTTTTATTTTTTGGCATTGGAGATTGCACCCAGGAGAGCTTTACCACTGAGCTACATTCTCAGCTTTTTTCATTTTTAATTAATTACTTAGTTAATTAAATTATTCATTTATTCAGTTTGGGTACCAAGGTTTGAACCCAGGGGAACTACACCACTGAGCTACATTCCCAGCCCATTTTTTAAAAATTTTTGTTTTGAGACAGGTTCTCACTAAATTACTGAGACAGGCCTTGAATTTGAGATCCTTCTGCCTTAGCCTGCTAAGTAGATGGTGTTATGGGGAGTCCCTCCAGAAAGCACTCTAAGTCTGAATTTCAAATCAAAAGAGAGCTTTATTTACCTGACTAGGCACTGTCACCCACCATAGAGACTCAAGCTCTGTGATAGGACAGCAGCTTCATGGTCCATCAAAAAACTATACAAGCACAAAATCCAAAACTCAGTGACTTGCTTATCGTAATGTAAGCTAGCCAATCATAGAAATTAAAACATTAATAAGTGGGGCCTCTGGGCTCTAGGCAGGACCAGAATTTTCCAGTCAGCAAGCAGCACATTAGCTTTACAGTTCAGTTGAGCATGGTCCTGGGTTCAAGCAGGTCCTAGACAGTCACATCCTGAATTTGGGTGGGGGTCAGTGGGGCGACAATGTACTTCAAAGTCCTGTAGACCCACAATAGCATTCAAGCCCCGGATGTAGCTCTCCATGACCACCACTGCATCCTGAGTAGGGTACAATTTGTGGGGTACAAAGTACAGAATGGCAATTTTTTTTTAAATAAGAAAACAGCTTTCATTTCAGTTTTTCACAAACTGCTCTTGTAACAGTTTTTCATAGGAGGCACCAAAATGGAGTCTCAGGTCTGCCTATGACAGTTCTTGCTTTATAATTGTCTTATCTCACTTTTAAAAATTTTATATCCATCATGTATATTTTTTACTAATCCATAACTGATAACTGACACCCTTATTGATTGTATTTATCAGTTCACAGGACAGCAGATGGGATTACAAGTGTTTACCACCACACTCTGTTTTGAATTACAAGTTTGAAAAGGTAGAGCATTTGTCTAGCATGCATGAGGCCCTGGGTATGATCCCTAGCAACAATAAATAAAGAAATGAATAAATAAATACATAGATATATGGATGAGAGGCCTGTGTTCAAGTAAACTTGTTAGAGGTTTTTTCTTCTTAATCAATTAATCTGAATTTTGTTATGTTCAGGGAAAAAATCCAAATGATAGCTCTTGATGATAAAAATTTAGATTTTTCACATGGTTAAAAATCTTTTGGGAATTTACTGTAAACAGTTATTAACAAGGTGATTTGATTGGCATAGATTTTAATATAGTGTCCAGAATTATGTTTGAAAACATATGAGATTTTTTATGAATTTTTGCCATTTTACAGTAAATATTAATAAAATATCCAAATAAGTATAACTTGAAAAATTTATGTCATATTGGACAGGACTTTCCATCATATCAAATTAGGCTAATTGTCTTAATGTCTCTCTTCTAGAAATCCCTTGTGCAACTATGGAATTTTCTAGAACATCCCAATGTTAGCTCAAGTCCAAGTGACAATGTAGACTTTGATCATAGAGAAGTTAGTAAATAATCTCAAAAGACTTTAAGCACTTCATGAAACTTGGAGTCCTAGATCATTATAAAATATAAGTCATTTAACCAGATTCATGAAATATGTTTAAAGTGAATAAGGAAATTTATGTCCTATGAAATAATACTTCAACTTTTAACAGAGATGACTCAGTTTTCCTTTTCCCATGTAATCAGAGAATTTGATAAAACCAACTTGAAGCCTAAAAACTTACTCTCCCCTCCTCCAGTACTGAGCATTGAGACAGGGGCACTCTACCACTAAGTTACCTGCCCAGTTCTCTTTGTTTTATTTTCAAGCAGGCTTACCAAATGGCCAAGTCTGGCCTGAATCTTGCTATCCTCCTGCCTCAGGCTCCTGAGAATCTGAAATTACAGACTTGGCCCACCACACCTGGCTTAAAATGTACTTCTTAAAGAGCAGCTGTTTGAGAGATGTTCAACTGGAACATTCCAAGTGGAAGCCATTACTGTTTTTAATTGTCTTTGGAATCATTTGGCCACCAATTTCAAAATGTGCTTGAGAAGTAACCATAATAGACTCCTCTGCAGTGCAGAAGAAAGGCTCTCCTGGAGTTTCTTGGAATTTCCAGGTCCCATTCTGTGTTTTATTAATCTCTTGAGAGCCAATGATAAAAATCCTATGATCTTGTTTGGAGAGTAAGGAGTTTAGAAGCAATTTTTTTTTTTTGTGTGTGTGTGTGTAATGTTGTGGTTTTGGCAGAGTCCTCCTGAAAGTCTATTATCAAAGGATCAAGCTTAAGGACCTTCTCCTGCATGGTCCCCTGCCCTACACTTTTGTGAGGCTTTGGTACAAATAATTCCATTTTGATTCTGCAGTCTTTCACAGTAGCATCATCAGCTGGGACACTGTGGCCATGGAATATGCTAAGCTATTACATGGTCAGTATTGGCTCCCTTGAGTTGTCTAAATCTGATGGCAATCACTTGGCATGCATGAGGCTGCTGGACTCTGTGTGTGTGTGTGTGTGTGTGTGTGTGTGTGTAGTACCAGCGATTGTGTACCTGGGGCACTTTACTACTGAGCTACACCCCCAAAACTTTTAATATTTTTATTTGAGACAGGGTCTGACTATGTTGCCCAGGCTGGCTTGGAATCTCGGATCCTTCTGCCTCAGTCTCCCATGTTACTGGGATTGTAAGTGTGCACCTCAGTACCTGGCCATAGAGCACTGAAAACCCTCAACATATTACACTATTCATCAGTGATGAATCCTCTGAAATACAAATAAAAAAACTACCCTATTCAGTATAAATATATATATATATATATATATATATATATATATATATATATATATATATATACAGCTTCTTTACCCATACATGAAGCTAGTATTATTGTGATAGCTAAACCAGGCAGAGACAGATCTCCTTGAATAGTCATAGAAATAACAAGCTGAGAGTGTGGAAGTAAACCAGAACATTGATAGTGGAAATAGAACAGAGAGATGTTCAGGAAAGAGAATCATCTAGGGTAGAAAACTAATTGTGGGTGGCTGGCATTGTGGCTGGTGGTTGAACACTTGCCTAGCACATATGAAACACTGGGTTTGATACTCAGCACTGCATAAAAATAAATAAATAAAATAAAGGTATTGTGTCCAACTCTAGCTAAAAATATGTTTTAAAAAAGAAAACTAGCTGGGCAGTGAGAGAGAAATTGACCGTGATGTTTCAGTTTCCAGTAGAAGAAATGGGAAGTATATCCCACATACAAAGATAGAGCAATTTTCGGGGTGTTTTTCTTCCTTCTGCTGCTAAGAGTTTGGAGTAGTTCCTCCTATTTACATGCATTTTATCCTAATATAGTACTCTGAAACTCAGTTTGGTGTGCGGTAAGTATCGTAATGGAACAAATTATTCTTTCCCTAGACCCACCAAACTTGACCCTTGACAAACATTTTGTAGTCTTCTGTAGCCCATGTTTTCTCCACCCTTCTCAAGTCATAGTAAACTACCATTAAGGACCTGTATTAGGCAAATCTCATATACTTTATGTGTTCTTCTTTTCAGGGTAGTAGACCATTCTGAAGAAAACCTGATGATCTCAAAAAACTTGGGGATGGTATTTGGACCCTGCCTCATGAGGTTAAGGCCTACAACTGCTCCTGTTACCGCCTCATCTTCCCTTGCTGCATATGCCAATCAGGCCCTGTTGGTATAGTTCCTCATTATCAATTCACAGATGATCTTCAATGGGTCCCTAGAGACAGAAAATGTTTTGTGTAGTACAGGTGTTATTGCACCTCGGGTGGATAAAAGCTGTCCTTCCAAACCCATGATATCACCAGAACATTCCACAAAGTCACAATATTTTTCTACAAAGCAAGCGAGTTTTGACCATTATAGAACTGCATTAAATTTATGATGTTTATGTTAACTAGTTAATAGTCTTTGAACTGTTTATTTTGAGATTTTTTTGCTTTTAGTTTAAATTTTTTCTTGTATCAATATGATATCCACACTGCTGATATTGAAATTGAAAAATTTGAATCGGCTACGTCATGTGAGGACTCAGAATGTAAGCAAAATGCATTGGAAAAATTGGATGCAAGTCTCATTGGTGAGTGGTCATGTAACATATACGTTTGCATATTTCAAACCTTGCCAAGAAGTTGTGATTAAAAACCAAGGTGAGAGTTGGGCTTGTAGCTCAGTGGTAAAACGCTTGCCTCAGCATGTGTGAGGCCCTGAGTTGGATCCTCAGTACCATATTAAAAAAAAATAAATAAAGATAAAAATATTGTGTCTATCTACAATTCTCATTCTTAAAAAAAATCAAGGTGAATTAAGTTAAGGTAAGTTCAAACTTCAATGTTTTATTAGATAACTTTGCTAGCCATTGAGAAACTTTAATGAATGTCATTTAAATGAATATCATGCTTTGTTTCTTTCTTGTAAAAAGATATCTTGAAATTCATAAATTATTTTTGTTCTCCTTCTGAAATTTGTTTTCACATTTACTTCTTTGTCATCAATTAAAGTCAAAGAAGAAACAAGCTGGACTCCTGAAACTCAAAAAAAATAGACTCCTAAAGTTTTTTGATGTCTCTTGACCTGTGAAATAAAGGGACATGATGTACACATGTCTTCCATTTTCTTGGCTGCAGTCCTTTTGTTCATTGTTTTTTGATCACTTTATTTCAGTGAATGGTTTCTGGTAAGGGGGTTGAAAACCTTCCATTTGTTACTGCTTTAGTAGAGCTAAATCAGAATTTTTCAACATATAGCCATATATGTTAAATTTGATATATAAAATTAATGAAATCTCAATGAGTGAAGCCTGAAAATGTCAGAAAACAAAAGGAGTCCATTACCTCTCTGTGAAGAAAAGCACTGGACTCAATGATTCCCTTTATCTGATTTGATCTTATTAGCCCTTCTGTGCTATGAACATTGGCCTCATTTAATCCATAGCTAACAGTCTGAGGAAGGTTAATATTGCCAAAGGTCATGTCCCTAAATTATTGTTGATTCATGATTTCAACTTCATCCTATCTAAATGTAACCTTGTTTCACTGTCCAATGAAATTTGATTCCCAGTTAGGTATAGTAATAACAATAAATAATTTTAAAATATTTTGAAGTTTTCATTACATACCATGTAATTCTGAGCCTTTTCTTTATTAGATTATTAACACCACATGCCATCATAGCTCCATATAGGATTCTGTCTTGACAGAAGAATGCAGGCAGGGCTAGTGCACTAGACTTGCCCAGGGCAGAACTGGAGCAGGAGATGAGCAAGCACCCAGGCAGCTGGCTGCAGAGCCAGCACTCTTCATGGTGCTAGAAGTTCTGCAGGACTGTAAATATGTTCTGGTGCCATCCAACCACAATGGCTCCATTTCCTTTTATCATTGTGGAGAAGGGTCCAGGACAGCAAATCATATGAGCACTGCACAGGAAACAGGGAAGAGAGGCCAGCAGCCTCAGGTGAAGAAGAAGGTCAGATGAGATGATGAACTTGCAAGTGATGCTGGTGTGCACTGTCTGCAAACCACTGCCCAAGGATATGGGAAAAGGACAAGGTGGCAGGGATGAGGACTCTGGGCTATGAACAGGGCCATTGGAAATCCGTCAGACCACTGGCAAAGCACACAGTTGTCTGATGTTTTTTTCAGCAGGGAGAGGAGGATCATGGCCAAAGGGCTGCACCTTTCTAGCAACAGGAGCTTCTGGGGTACACTCAACAAAGACAGAGTGTGAGGAGGTAGGGTTCTAGGTGAGAAAACAGGAACCCTGAGACCAGACTAGAGGAGAAAGAGAAGGAAGTAAATCTGGAATAACCAGGACCAGTAGCAGAATGGCAATTTTGTCAGCTCTTCAAACTTCTTTTGACCAGTGGATGTTGCCATGTATTAGTGGATCAGCTGGGAGAGCACCCAAATACTCTCTGTTATGTTGCCCTCAGTATGGACAGAATGAAACTGGAAAGCAGATTAATTGACAGGCAAAGTCCTTGGGATTCATGACATGGCTTTTGTAGGTGTACAGAATAGTGTTACGTTTCTATAGTTACTATTGTCTGCCAGTTGAAATCAGGAAAGTCCTTACCCAGAAAATATTCATTCATGGGTAGTATATTAAAACAAGTTACTTTAGGAAATGTTTTTTTTTTGTTTGTTTGTTTTAATTTTATGTGATTTGTGGCTATCCGTTGTACTGATTAAGATCAATTTTAAAAAGTAATGCTTTAATTCAAAATCTGCCTTTATTTTTAATTCCTCTGCATAGATAACTGAGAATATCATGTTGGAAAAAATATGAAAGACTATATTGTTTGAGAGAGTGCCCATTTATAAATAACCACACTTTCTTATTAATCATGCTCCATGAAGTTAAAAACAAAAAACAAAAAACCTCTTCTTTGTCAGATATCAAAGAACTTGAATCATCATCCCAAAAGATGGACACTATGTGAAAAACCATGAAACAACTTAGTCTGAAATCTGATGTGGCAACAAATGATATACAGAGGCCTATGCCAAGCACCAAGATCAGACATTTCCATTTGCCTATAGATAGGTTCCATTTTGCAAGCTCTCCTAATGAGAGAAACAGCAGAAATGTGGGGAATGTCACTTCAGAAAAGTTTTGCCAGAATCTTACCTTTGAAGGACTTAATAAAAAAGATACCCCTACTACTGTTGGTTCCCAATTTAATGGCTTTGATCAGTAGATTCCACAAAAAACTCAGGGACAACAATGTGAACCAAAGAACTTAACTGGCATGAGTGCAGTTATTGTGCCAAGTGCACTCCAGGAAAAAGTGACAATGAGAGTCAGGGTTAGTGGTGACCATTCCAGAGGTGCCACAGAGCGCAACATGCCAGCCAGATCAACAAGAGAGGCATCAGAGAGAAGGTTCTCTCATTCTTACTGTCTTGCTCCTGCAAGAGCACCCAGAACACTGCAGCCTCCTCTCAGGACAAGAGTTTACATACCACCTACCCTGACCAGCAAAGTCAGAAGGACTGAGGAGAAAGCAGCTTCACCTTCAGCAGCAGTGCCTCCTAGTGCCTCTCTTGAGTCACGTGGAGGAATCCATTCCAGAGGCAGACAGCAAATCATCTTGTCCTTTGCAGCCAGGTGCTGAGTTTAAAAAGAACTCTGAGAAGCTTGGCCTGCCTGACATGAATTGAATGTGCCAGTGACTGAGGATAAATGGAAGAGTTACAAGACCTTGAATTTGAAATGTCACAGTTTGTGTAGGATTGTCAAAATTCAGTTTTTCTTTTTCTTGTTTTGTTTTATGTCATTATGTTTATTTTAGGAAAGAATGCTGTGACAGAACCCCTTTTGTATAGGATTGCCAAAGTGTGTATTTTGCTTTAGGGCCTTGTATCCCATTTGCTAGTCATATAGAATGGTAGTGTTTTAGTTATATAGAATGATAGTGCCTCACTGGTATTGTCTTTAAATTCTGTGTTTTTGAAGTTTTGCATAAATTAAGTATTATGATTTTAAAATTTCAAATGATTTTCTAGATAAAATGATTTATGTAAATGATCCTTAATGTCTGATACTGTTCTCAACAAATAGGAGCAGTAGGGGAAAATGAGCTTTGTTTTGGAGCAAACCTGGTGCTGATTCATAAAATGTTTCTGAATGCAAGTGCCTGAAAAATCCTGATTGGGTATGAATATATTTCTCACCACATAATGTTCTAGTGCATCTTTGATCACTTGTGTTATTATAGTTTGTATGTAAGCATTGGCAATTTATTTAATTTTTTAATATTTAAGTACAGGCCAAAAAGCTTGCAAACTTGAATTTAATTGCATTCTAATTATCAATTTTTACATATGGTAGTCAATACAATTTTAGAAAGAAATGCACTTCAATACTAAAAAGTTTGGAACTGTCATAAAATAAAAAATTATACAGATAAAACTAAGGGATAAAACATTTTGAAAAGCATCTAAAGCCAAATAAATAAACTATATAATTTAAATAATAATATATTTATATATTATACATTATGCATTATATATTATATACTACATATTATAGAATTACATATATCTATATGATATCATTTCAATATATATAATTATAACATAATTCATATATTTTATATATTTTATTAATATAAAATATACTAATATAATATTAATATTAATAATAGAAATCATATTATTATATTACAATGATAAATATTATAATATAAATTAATATAAATCAAAATAAATTATGTGATATATAATATATATGTTAAATACATAATAAAATAATATATATTTAGCTTATATATATTATTTTATTATATGTGTATATTACATATGTATTTTCCATATCATATAATCTATCTTTAATATGTATAATTCATATATATTTTTATACATAAATATATAATTTATATCATATATCATTTACATAAAATATATAAAATTAATATATATATTTACACATAAATATATATAATTTATATATAAGAATATAAATATGTTATATATTATATAATTTATATATAATATATGAATATATAATATATGTATATATAAATATGTATAATTTATATACATAAAATTTACATCTATAAATTTATAAATATAATTTATATATATTTTATTATATGCATATGTAATAAAGTAAATATATAACATTATATAAATTAATATATGTGAGAATGTTATATAAATATATTTTATTTAAATTGTATCATATAATATATATTACTATATTATATAATATGCAACATGTTTATATAATATTATATTTTAATTTATATTATATCTTATTTGACTTTAGATGATTTTACCACATTTGATAGTTTTTAACCCCTTAGCTTTATCTGTATAAATTTTTAGATTATGACATTTTAAAACTGTTTCATAATTTTTAAAATGGTCTTAAAAATGCATGATTCTGAAATTTTTAATTGCAATGCATTTTCTCTTGAGATCATATGGGTTTTGTTAAAACTATTCTTTTTGGCCAGGCACAGTGATGTATGCCTGTAATCCCAGTATCTTGGGAAGCTGAGATAGGTGGATCTCAAGTACAAAGCCAACCTTAGAAATGGCGAGGCACTTAACAACCCTGTCTCTAAATAAAATTTAGAATAGGACTGGAGATGCAGCTCAATGGTTGAATGTCCCTGAGTTCAATCCCCTGTACCAAAAAAAAAAAATATCCTTTTGTATAAAATGTTTTGACTTATAAATCACTTTACATACTTTTTCTACTTGGACTATCAACCAATGAAAATGTATATGTCATTAGAATTTAACAATAATTTATTTAAGTTCATTTTGAGAGTATAGTAAGTCTCATTGTTTGGAATTGGAGAGACGTAGTTGACTGAATCTGTTTCATTTATAAAATACCCAGTTTTTATAAACTAATCCATTCCTGTTATTTTCTGGGTTTCATCATTTTGCCAAAAATAGGATGTAAAAGGGAGAAAAATAAAATAGTCTTCTTTGGTATGTTTGAACTATATTCCGAGTCAATGTGTTTATATGATCATGTTATACTTGATAAAAAATTATATGTATAGGTTTTGTACACACATCATATTTACGTAAATTATTTCATGTGGCTTCTCTGAAATTGTTGCCTCTTGGAGTATGATACTCTAAGATTATTAACTATTAACTCAGGGGTCAACACATGGGTTCTCATCACTTGACTATAATATGAATTTAATTTTAGGGCATGTTGTCTTATAGTTCTCTGTAACATTAAGGACTAAGGAGAAATGAACAAATGCACTTTTTATACTAAAGCCATTTTTTTAGCCTGCCTTATAGAAAGTACAAGAATCACATTGGTTTTAAAACTTAAAAATAAAATCAGAGCTAACATTTATTGAGCTTCTTTTGTGTATTTAGATTTTACCAAGTTGAAATTTCACAGCAACCTCTAATGGGTAAGTAAGCATTTTACAATTCCTGTGTTACAAATGAGGAAACTGAGGCTTAGCTAAGTGACATGCTTTTAATTTCCAGAGATGCAGCAAGCCAATCCAAACCTCAAATACAGGGCTGTCATTTTTTTTAATATTTTTTTATTGATTGTTCAAAACATTACAAAGCTCATGATATATCATCTTTCATACATTTGACTCAATTGGGTTATGAACTCCCATTTTTACCCCAAATACAAATTGCAGAATCACATTGGTTACACACTCACATTTTTACATAATGGCATATTATGGACTGTTGTATTCTGCTACCTTTCCTATCCCCTACTATCCTCCCTCCCCTCCCCACCCATCATCCCTCTGTACTTCATCTGCTGTTGTTCAATTCTCTCTCTTGTTTTCCCCCCTTTCCCCTCACATTCTCTTCTATGTAATTTTGTGTAACATTGAGGGTCTCCTACCATTTCCATATGCTTTCCCTTCTCTCTCCCTTTCTCTCCCCCCACTCGTCTTTGTTTAATGTTAATCTTTTCCTCATGCTCTTCCTCCCTGTTCTGTTCTTAGTTGCTCTCTTTATATCAAAAAAGACATTTAGCATTTGTTTTTTAAGGATTGGTTAGCTTTGCTTAGCATAATCTGCTCTAATGCCATCCATTTCCCTGCAAATTCTATGATTTGTTATTTTTTATTTCTGCGTAGTACTCCATTGTGTATAGATGCCACATTTTTTTTATCCATTTATCTATTGAAGGGCATCTAGGTTGGTTCCACAGTCTACCTATTGTGAAGTGTGCCGCTATGATCATTGATGTGGCAGTATCCCTATAGTACACTCTTTTAAGATCCTCAGGGAATAGTCCGAGGAGGGCGATAGCTGGGTCAATGGTGGATCCATTCCCAGGTTTCCCAGGTATCTCCATACTGCTTTCCAAATTAGCCTTACCAATTTGCAGTCCCACCAGCAGTGTACAAGTGTACCCTTTTCCCCACATCCTCACCAACACTTATTGTTGTTTGACTTCATAATGGCTGCCAATCTCACTGGAGTGAGATAGTATCTTAGGGTGGTTTTTATTGGCTTTTCTCTGATTGCTAGAGATGGTGAGCATTTTTTCATGTACTTATTGATTGGTTGTATGTCCTCCTCTGAGAAGTGTCTGTTCAGGTCCTTGGCCCATTTGTTGATTGGGTTATTTGTTATCTTATTGTTTAATTTTTTGAGTTCTTTGTATATTCTGGATATTAGGGCTCTATCTGAAGTGTGAGGGGTAAAAATTTGTTCCCAGGATGTAGGTTCTCTATTCACCTCTCTTATTGTTTCTCTTGCTGAGAAAAAACTTTTTAGTTTAAGTAAGTCCCATTTATTTATTCTTGTTATTAATTCTTGGGCTATGGGCGTCCTATTAAGGAATTTGGAGCCCGACCCCACAGTATGTAGATAGTAGCCAACTTTTTCATCTATCAGACACAGTGTCTCTGATTTGATATCTAGCTCCTTGATCCATTTTGAGTTAACTTTTGTGCATGGTGAGAGAAAGGGATTCAGTTTCATTTTGTTGCATATGGATTTCCAATTTTCCTAGCACCATTTGTTGAAGATGCTATCCTTCCTTCATTGCATGCTTTTAGCCCCTTTATCAAATATAAGAAAGTTGTAATTTTGTGGATTGGTTTCTGTGTCCTCTATTCTGTACCATTGGTCCACCTGCCTGTTTTGGTACCAGTACCACGCTGTTTTTGTTACTATTGCTTTGTAGTACAATTTGAACTCTGGTATCGCTATACCTCCAGATTCACACTTCCTGCTTAGAATTGCTTTTGCTATTCTGGGTCTTTTATTTTTCCATATAAACTTCATGATTGCTTTATCTATTTCTACAAGAAATGTTGTTGGGATTTTAATTGGCATCGCATTAAACCTGTAGATAACTTTGGGTAGTATTGCCATTTTGATGATGTTAGGTCTGCCTATCCATGAACAGGATACATTTTCCCATCTTCTAAGATCTTCTTCTATCTCTCTCTTTAGGGTTCTGTAGTTTTCATTGTATAAATCTTTCACCTCTTTTGTTAGGTTGATTCCCAAGTATTTTTTTTTTCTTTGAGGATATTGTGAATGGAGTGGTTTTCCTCATTTCCATTTCAGAAGTTTTGTTGCTGATATACAGGAATGCCTTTGATTTATGCGTGTTGATTTTATATCCTGCCACTTTGCTGAATTCATTTATTAGTTCTAGCAGTTTCTTTGTAGACCCTTTTGGGTCTGTTAAATATTTATCATGTCATCTGCAAGTAGCGATAATTTAAGTTCTTTTCCTATTTTTATGCCTTTAATTTCTTTTGTCTGTCTAATTGCTGTGGCTAGTGTTTCAAGAACTAAATTGAATAGAAGTGGTGATAGAGGGCATCCCTGTCTTGTTCCAGATTTTAGAGGGAATGCCTTCAGTTTTTCTCCATTTAGGATGATGCTATCCTGAGGTTTAGCATATATAGCTTTTACAATATTGAGGTTAGTTCCTGTTATCCCTAGTTTTTCTAGTGTTTTGAACATAAAGGGATGCTGTACTTTGTCAAATGCTTTTTCTGCATCTATCGAGATGATTATATGGTTCTTGTCTTTAAGTCTGTTGATGTGGTGAATAGTATTTATTGATTTCCGTATATTGAACCAGCCTTGCATCCCAGGGATGAATCCTACTTGATCATGGTGTACAATTTTTTTGATATGCTTTTGTATTCAATTCGCCAGGATTTTATTGAGAATTTTTGCATCCAAGTTCATTAGAGATATTGGTCTGTAGTTTTCTTTCTTTGAAGTGTCTTTGTCTGGTTTCGGGATCAGGGTGTTGGCCTCATAGATTGAATTTGGAAGAGCTCCTTCTTTTTCTATTTCTTGAAATAGCTTGAAAAGTATTGGTATTAATTCTTCTTTGAAGGTTTTATAAAACTCTGCTGTATACCCATCCGGTCCAGGGCTCTTTTTGGTTGGTAGTCGTTTGATGGCTTCTTCAATTTCTTCCTTTGTTATTGGTCTGTTTAAATTCCTGACTAAATCTGGGCAGAACCTATGACTTAAGAAATTTATCAATATCTTCACGATCTTCTATTTTATTAGAATATAGGGTTTCAAAATACTTTCTAATTATCTTCTGTATTTCTGTAGTGTCTGTTGTGATATTGCCTTTTTCATCCCGTATGTTAGTAATTTGAGTTCTCTCTCTTCTTCTCTTTGTTAGCATGGCTAAGGGCCTGTCGATCTTATTTATTTTTTCAAAGAACCAACTTTTAGTTTTTTCAATTTTTTCATTTTTTTGTTTCAATTTCGTTGATTTCTGCTCTAATTTTAATTATTTCTTGTCTTCTACTACATTTGCTGTTGTTTTGCTCTTCCTTTTCTAGGTTTTTGAGGTGTAGTGTGAGTTCATTTATTTGTTGGTTTTTTCTTTTTTTGAGGAAAGAACTCCAAGAAATAAATTTCCCTCTTAAAACTGCTTTCATTGTGTCCCATAGATTCTGGTATGTTGTGTCTGTATTGTCATTTGTCTCTATGAATTTTTTTTATCTCCTCCTTTATGTCTTCTGTAACCCATTGATCATTCAGTAACATATTGTTCATTTTCCATGTGATGTAGGATTTTTCCTTCCTTCTTTTATCATTGATTTCCAGTTTCATTCCATTATGATCAGATACGGTGCATGGTATTATCTCCATGCCTTTATATTTACTAAGAGTTGCCCTATGGCATAATATATGGTCTATCATTGTCCATGTGCTGCTGAGAAGAATGTGTATCCACTTGATGATGGTTGATATATTCTATATATGTCGGTTAAGTCTAGGTTATTGATTGTGCTATTGAGTTTAATAGTTTCTTTATTCAGCTTTTGTCTAGAGGATCTGTCTAATGGTGAGAGCGGTGTGTTGAAGTCACCCATAATTATTGTGTTGTAGTCTATTTGACTCTTGAACTTGAGGAGAGTTTGTTTTATGAACATTGCAGATCCATTGTTTGGTGCATACAAATTGATAATTGTTATGTCTTGTTGGTGGATGGTTCCTTTTAACAGTATATAGTGTCCTTCTTCATCCCTTTTGATTAACTTAGGTTTGAAGTTGATTTTATTTGATATGAGTATGGCCACTCCTGCTTGCTTCGGAGGTCCATGTGAGTGATATGATTTTTCCCAACCTTTTACCTTCAGCCTGTGTATGTCTTTTCCTATTATATGAGTCTCCTGAAGGCAGCATATTGTTGGATTTTTTTTTTTTTTGATCCAGGTTACTAGCCTATGTCTCTTGATTGGTGAGTTTAGGCCATTAACTTTTAAGGTTACAATTGAAATATGATTTGTACTTCCAGTCATTTTTATTTATTTATTTATTTTAGTTTGGCTAGTTTTTACTTTTTGGTTATTTTCCTCCCCCATTACTGAGATACCTCCTGCTGTTAGTTTTGGGCACTATTTTTCAATTCCTCTTCATGTAGTATTTTGCTCAAAATGCTTTGCAGTGCTGGTTTTCTGGCTGTGAATTCTTTTAGTTTTTGTTTATCGTGAAAGATTTTAATTTCATTGTCAAATCTGAAGCTTAATTTTGCTGGATACAGTATTCTTAGTTGGAAACCATTATTTTTCAGAGTTTGAAATACATTGTTCCAGGATCTTCTCGCTTTTAAAGTCTGTGATAAAAAATCAGTCGTTAACCTAATTGGTCTACCCCTGAATGTAATTTGCCTCCTTTCTCTCATAGCTTTTAATATTCTCTCCTTGTTCTGTATGTTGGCTATCTTCATAATTATATGTCTTGGAGTTGGTCTATTACAGTTTTGAATGTTTGGGATCCTGTAGGCTTCCAGGATTTGGCAATCCATTCCATTTTTCATCTCTGGGAAGTTTTCTAGAATTATTTAATTTAATAGGTTGTCCATTCCTTTGGTTTGATTCTCTATGCCTTCTTCTATCCCGATGACTCTCAAATTTGGTTTTTTTATGACATCCCATATTTCTTGAATAGATTGCTCATGGGTTTTAAGCATCTTTTCTGTGTTGACTATATTCTTGTCAAGTTGATAAACTTTGTCTTCATTATCTGATGTTCTGACTTCTACTTCATCTAGTCTATTTGTAATATTCTCATTTGAGTTCTTAATTTGGTTTATAGTTTCCTGCATTTCTAGGATTACTGTTTGATTTTTTTAAAGATCTCTATCTCCTGGTAAAGCTCGTTCTTTGCCATTTGAATTTGTTTGTTTAATTCATTTTCAAAATATACTTTTATTGCTTGGACTTGCTGTCTCATGTCTTCTCTAATTTTCCTTTCCATCTGAGTTAGGTATGCCTTGAGTTCTTTTCCTATCCCTGTTTCTGATGCTTCTAGGTCCTCCTGTAGAATTAAGTTGTCCTGCATTGTTTGTACTCCTTTTTTCCCTTGTTTTTTCATGATGTTCACGCTACTTTCCAGCTCTATTTGATTGCTGTGTTTCTGCTCTCTTCTATAAATTTGTATTGGTTTTTTATATCTCTGTTGTCTCTCCTTTGTGTTGGTAGACTATGTTTGCTAAAGTGGATTCCGCTGGGAAGGAATTCCAACGGCCGAGCTCCAGTGACGTCACCTCTTTGCTATGGCAGGCCCCAGGCTCCTTACTGGGGTGTCCGAATGGAGGGGTGGGACTGGACTGTCTCTGGTTGGTTTCAGCTCCTGGATGCCAGCGGCTGGGCGATCTCCAGACGCCCAGTCACAGGGGCAATGGGCTGGCTGTTGCTGGTGGGAGGGCAATCTCTAGTTGCCCTGTCGAGTGGTCGGTAGCCGGTGGGGGGCGGAGTCCAGCAGCCCAGTCGAGAGGGCCTGGCCTCTAGTCCCCTGGTTTCTCCTGCTAGTCCTGGTTTCTCCTGCTAGACCAGATTTCCCCTGAGTGATGCCTCTTGGCAGTTCAAACTGTACTCTGGACCTGCAGTTTGTTGGGGGTGGAGGGTGGCTATTGAGAACCCCCCTCCCCTGCACTCTATTGTTTTGATTTTTTCCACTTGCCCCTCCCCCCGTGCTGGCAATACAGGTTTTGTTTTCCCCGCTGATGGGAGGGGGAGTTGAAGGTTGGGTGTCTCTAGTTTTCCCTGCGTCTTTATGCAGGCTTGCTCTGATAATCCCTCCTCTGGAGAGCCTAGGAGAGATTTTATTCGAATTCCCCCCTGTATAGGAGATGAGCTGAGTAACACACACCTGTTTTATTGTTGCAATCTGTCGGAGAGTGGTGGTGGTTACTTCAGCTCTCCAAGATGGTGGCCGCTGGTTTCCTTGGTGGAGTTTCCGTTGTGGGGGATAGAACTGTCCCATTTCCTTCCCCGTCTGAAATCTGAACTCAGCCCGGGGCTCCGTGAGTGCTCAGGTGGCAGGATTCCACAGAATATGCAGCAATCTTCCTGCTTGCTGGTCGCTTCTCGGTGGCTCCCCGCCATCCGTAGCCGTGGGGCGGGCCTCTCGGATCAGTCAGCCCGGATCTCTGGTTGCACAGTTGGCTCGTGTATGAGACTCACTTACCAAACCTCGGTGCTGGAAATCCTTCCTCTAGGTTTCGGTGCACCCCTATTTGCTGTAAGTTCCTAACAAGATAGTTTTTTGTCGTTCTAACTCGTTATTCACCTGTCGCGGAGTGGCCCGGTACACGGGGTGTGATGCATTCTATTCATGGACATCTTGGGGAATCTGAGGGCTGTCAATTTTTGATGAGTGCTTCTTCTTCTTCTTTTTTTTTTTTTTTTTGGTACCACAGATTGAACTCCTAAGCACTTTGCCACTGAGCCACATCCACAACATTATTTTGTATTTTATTTAGAGACAGGGTCTCACTGAATTGCTTAGCACCTTGCTTTTGCTGAGGCTGGTTTTGAACTTGCAATCCTCCTGCCTCTGCCTCCCAATGGCTGACAGGCGTGCACCACTGTGGCCAGCTGGTTAGTGCTCTTAATGAATGTGATTACTAAATATTAGCAGGAAATACTTAACAATAGAAAATGCATCTTTAGATGTTGTTATTATAAAATACACATACAATTTGCCATTTGAACCATTTTGAAGTTTACAGTTCAGGAACACTTTGTTCTCCAACTATACTCCATTGTCCATTTACAGAACTTATTCATCATCCTGTGAGAAAACTTACATACATTTAAACTCCTTCAGTTTTAATACATGGATACAACCCAGTCAACCCTCACAAATAGAGTTGTACTTTCATGTCCTTCCTAGGAACTTGTTCAGCTTGGGGCCTTCAGCCTGAATGTTCCAGCTTCCTGGAGGCACTGAAGCAAGTGTCTCCTGAGAAGGGGTTGCTATTTCTAGAGTGTCCAGTGCATACACAGTGCCCTGCTACTCAATAATGTGATAGAAATTGTTCATTGGAAAGTTGTCTTAGGACAGTTGGAAACAAATGTGAGTATGGGGAAAGGGCATTATGAAGATTTCTGATAGGGCTTCCAGGACACCAGAAAGCTTAGTGCAAAGCATATTGTTCATGTTTATGAGAAGTGTTTGTGGAGGGTTCTTTATACTTACCCTACATGGACCTGTTTTACATGCTGAGGATTTAATGAGAATTTATGAGTACTTTAAAACCTCTTTTAATGTACTGTGTTGGTATGATTATATATGTAGACAATTCAGTGAATATCTGTAATTTGGCAAAGTTCCATCTGCCATCAGTATGTAGTATACTGTCATATTCCTGTATATGGGCCACAAACATAAATTATATAGAAATGATGATGACATCTAACCCACATATTGAATTCACATTTTGGGAATTGCCCCCCAAATGCTGCTGTCTTCAAGCATTCCAATCCAGGATAACATGGTCTCCTTGGTCTGGTCTCCTTCCATCTGGAACAGTTTTTTGTTTTTTTCATTCATGACCTTGACATTTGAGAAGCATAGGCCAATTTGTATAATGTTGCTTACTCAGTTTAGGTTTCTGTAATATTTCTCATGATTAGAGTCAGGATATACATTTGTGTCATAAATATCAGAAATGATGTTTTATTCTTTTTGTTGTGTCATACTAGAAGATGCACAATGTTTATTTGTCCTATTTCTGGTGATGTGGTTTTTGGCCACTAGGTTAGGATAGTATCTACAAAGTTTTTCAATTGTAAAGTTAGTAATTGAGTAAACTGTGAAATGTCCTAATTTCTACTGAATTGCTGACGGCTAGTTTGAGTCTGTTGACAATTCTTGCCTGAATCAGTTACTATTTTGATTGCCAGGTGGTGAGTCCACCACTTGTGCTTCCATATCCTATTGTAAATAAGAACCTTCCCCTCTCTATGTGTTTATTCATTTGTATCAGTTTAGGCTCCAGGTTTCTCATTTTACTTAAGTAGCTGATAATATATAATTTATTTTCATGCTGAAAATTTCCCAGTTTTTGGCTGTGGGAATCTCTTTACACTGTCTTCAAGAGTCCTTTCAACATGTCTACATTTCTTTTTGGATTCTTCCTTGTTTTTGGTACATCAAAGTGTTACAAGTACATCTTGTTCTCATCCCCCAATCTAGATTACACAGTTTCAAAGGAACACTGTTTTCTTTAAATGGGGAATGGTATATGGAAGCCAAGACTGGAGAAGGATTCATAGCTAACTGGGAAGTTACTGGTTTTAAGCCTATTGGTAGTCAAACTTGTACATATACATATGTATACACAAACTCATTGTTATGCACGCTCATGTAAGCATGCATTGTAAACCTTGAAAACCTTGAGTTCACACTGATATCTAATTCTTCTTCTTCATTACTTTGGGATCTCAACTATATCCCTTTCCAAATTTGTAATTCCCTTTTCTCCTGGATTGGGATGCTTGAAGACATCCCAATCTGGCTTCCATAATCCTAAATATTTTATTTGTTCCCTCAACTTCCTGACAAGGTCAACTGCTGCTTCATTCTGCCTGGTCTCAAACATGCCAAATCCAGTCATCAGTCATTGCTGTATTTATCATGTCCACAGTGATGCCTGAAATGCCACTTGAAACCTAACCTCTACTACACCAGCCCAGACAACATGAACTGAATCTATAATCCCAGGGAAGTTCATGCTGAGCCCACCATTGGAATCTTAGATCCCTATAATTTGCTAGAGGGAGGCAAGAAAAAAAAATTGACTATCTTTTGAAAATGAGCATTAATTGAATTTTGAGTTTACTAAGTAAGATTTTAAAAAGAATGATTACATATATTAACCAGAAATGATTAAACAAGCATGTATTTATAATATTTGTATAAATAATTTGTAAAAAATAAAGTATGATTTTACTTTTGACTATAAGAAATTTCAAATAATATTGATACATTAATAAGTAAACCATATATGTTATGCTGTTCTAAAATGTCTTTACAAACAGCCAGTTTAATCCTAGCACATAAGAAGAAGAAAAAGAAAAAGAATAAAATGAACTCCTATCTACCCATATAGCTCTAATATATTGTTAATGAGCAACTTATGGTCTATTTCTTTTCCCACCAGGGTAAACATTATTAAATGTTTGGGCTGGGGGGGTGCAAGAATTTACCCAGCATTTTTCACATACCAGGCAAGCATTCTACCACTGAGCTACAAGCCCAGCACTTTTTCTATTGGATGTTGAGGCAGGTTCTAAGTTGCTCAAACTGGCCTATTGAGATCCTCCTCAGCTCAGCTGAGATCAGCCTCAGCCTCCTAAGTAGCTGGGATTGCAGGTGTGCACCACATCATCCAGACATTATCTTGAGTATTATTATTATTTTTTTAAATTTGTTATCAACGTAGTATTCATTTTTGCCTGTTTATTAACCTTTTTACAAGTGGAATCACCAAATCTTTTTTTTTTACTTTGTACAAGGATGGAAAAAGAAACTTAGAACTCTCAATGTAAAAGCTCACCTAACTACATCGACATCTCATTAAACAGATTTTAAGTAAAGAAGTAGTACCAAAGAGAAAGAGAAATATTTCACAATGATAAGGAAGCCCATTCTCTAGGAAGAATTTCACAATTCTAAACACTGTTTCAAAATATGTAAGGCAAGAAGAGACAACTAAAATGAAAATATGGTATAAATCCACAGTATGGGAGTTGCTGAGTATACCTTTAAACAGAAAGTTTGTAAAAACGGTATGAAGAGTAAAGTTAAAATCTTGACCTACTTGAGATACATAGAACACTTTAAGCAGGGACACAATTTCTATTTCACTTAAACCCATAAGGAAAATCTACCAAAACAGAGAGTAAATAGACCACAAAAAAGCCTCAAAATATTTCAGAGAATTTAAATAACTCAAAATAAACCTATAACCTCAGGAGAAATATCCAGAAGTTAATAACAAAAGATGACTTGAAGCTCCTGAAATTTGTCTCAATGCCTAGAAATTAAACAGAACATACTTCTAAGTAACCCAAGGATTGAAGAAGAAATAAACATTAGAAAATATTTTAAACTGATAATGAAGAGTTGCCAAATGAAAAAGTATGGGCTGCAGTTAAACCAACATTTAGAGGGAAATTCATAGCCTTACCTACACTTCCTATAAAAATTATGAATTGGGGCTCAGTGGTAGTGCACTTGCCTATCCTGTGTGAGGCACTGGGTTCAATTCTGAGCATCACATAAAAATAAATAAAGGTATTGTGTCCATACACAACTAAAAAAAATCAAGAAGCAAATGTAAATGTACAAGTAAGAGTGTCAATCACTGCAAGACAAAGTTAAAAGAAAAACAAAACTAAAAGCTGATTCTTTAAAGAGATTAATAAAATTGATAAACCACTAGTAAGAGTAATCCATAAAAGGGGGAAAATAACCTCAGGAATGAAAACATATTGCTAGAAAACCCACAAACATTAAAAATATTTGAAGAACTTAATATCAAGTTGAATAAAAATGAAATTAAAGTCAAAAATTTAAACTAAAGCAAGCTCAGAGTTTCCACTGATTGGTAGAATTCCATCAGTTAGTTAGTTACACATTTTTTGGTGGTCTTGATGGTTGAACTCGGGCTAAGTAAGTCAAACAGTTATTTAAAAGCTTTCCATGGAAAAAATGTAAAGACATCATGGAAAGTCAAACATTTAATGAAGAAATTACCCCATTATACAAGTTCTTTCAAAAATAAAAAAGAAAAAAAAGGAAAATGCTTCCCAACTCTAAGTCTGTTCTTACCTTGATAAATAAACTTGACAAAAATATCAAATATATAGAAAATAAATTAGCAATATATAACAGTGAGAAGAAGTCTCTATAGTGTACAAAAGTGTCTTAACATTTGGAATACCAATTGTATTTGTCACAATTTTTTAAGGAATAAACTATATCAATAGATCCAAGTTTTCAAAATAATTGGGTAAAATTCAACAGCTAAACCCACCCCCAAAAAAGGGAAATAAAGGACTTTCCTAATAGGGATACAGTCTAGTTTTCAGCAGGCTGCCTTGTAGTAAAATATTGAGTTTGGCCCCTGAGATCTGAAATCAACAAGAATGCCCCTAATTACTACTTCTATTCAACATTGTACAGAACAAGAAATTGTAACCAAACAATAAGGCAAGGAAAAGAAATGAAAGATGCAAAGACTTTTCTGTTTGCAAATTTATCTTTATGAAAAACCCAAAGGAATTTGTAAAATATTAGAATTAGTGAATAATTTTGCAAAACAAAAAAAGAATGCTTAAAATTCAGCATTCAAAGTCCCTAACATTTATATTTTAATACAAACAAGAAAATGAAATTTGTGAAATGATAATGTTTAAAATAACATCAAAACATCAAATAACTAGGAAATATAAGCAGAGATGTGTAGAGAAGAGATTAAAAGATTCTACACTAAAATATAAAAAAAATATTCTTGGTTCAAAGAACTAAATAAGTGGAAGAATATACCATTTTGAGAATTAGAACATTCAGTATTATGAAGATTGCATTTCTCTTCCAATTTTTTTATGCATTCAACCCAATCCTATTTATTCTTGTTAATATTTTACAGATGTGTTCTAAGATGCTTTGATATAGACTGTTTCAGGATCCTCAGAAGGACTGATGTTTTGAACTCTCTCTTAGCGGCTTAGTTAACTTGCCACAGGTTGTACAGCTAGTAGGAGAAGATAGCACCTGAAGCACCTCTGTGTTATACATTATTTCTTACTGTAATCTTTCTTCCCTCTTATATTAGTCCTATTCTTGCTGGGCACATTTCTTCCTCCTAACATCTTCGCACTTGGTAAATGTGCTATAGGATCTAACTCACCTGAAACCCAAATTCCATGTCCCATTTTTCTTTCTTTGTAACATGTTCTGTACTGCAGAATTTGTATTCATCTAAATAAATCCCTTGAATATAAAGTTGGAAAAATTTTTTCCTTACAAAACTGAAGTTTGTAGGCTGATTATCAACTGTCACTTTATCCCTAGTCTTCTTTTTTAAGTATTGCTATTTGAGGTTCACTCTGGAAATGTGACCTAAGTATTTAAGTGACTCTTAGTGGTTCTAGTTGGTCCCAGGAATTAAGACTCCATCTGGAGAAAGCCCTTAATTATTTGGGACACTGTGAGATTTCATGTGACAAAGACAAACATTTTCTCGCACTAAGGAGCTGGATAGTTTGTCAGCCACAAATCTTTGGGGGAATCCATTGAATAGTTCTTTTCCTTCTCACCTCTCTTTTAAGCTAAGTTTAATATTAAAGGGGGATTTTAATTTTAATTTTATTATTATAATTATTATTGTTACAGTGCTGAGTATTAAACCCTGGGCCAACAACATGCTAGAAAAGCCCTAAGCTCTATCTCCAGGCCAAAGGCAGATGTTTTTTTTTTTTTTTTTTTTTAACTCAACCTTGTTTGGGCTAAGCTAAAGTCTAAAAAAATTCCTCATAAAATATGTCCAGTGCAATGCAAGCTTTCCACAATTTTAACAGTATCCCTTGGAATCACATCAAAGATAAAGATTACAATTGAAATATATTGTATAATAATAATTGAACATATAATTTGAGAAGAATATTGTAACATAATTTGAGAAGAATGTAGATAT
Organism: Urocitellus parryii; assembly: GCF_045843805.1. Taxonomy (NCBI): domain Eukaryota; kingdom Metazoa; phylum Chordata; class Mammalia; order Rodentia; family Sciuridae; genus Urocitellus; species Urocitellus parryii. Next base: position 129,762,093 of record NC_135538.1, on the reverse strand, counting down.
ACTTATTAGCCATGGTGGCAAAACACTAAGGATTTGTTCAAGAAATGTTGAAGAACTAAAGGATTTTAGTGAACTATTGTGAATATGGAATTGAGGATGGTGAAGCTAGAGTTGGACAAGATTTTTTTAAAAAAGAGCCATAATCTGGAAACTAGGTCATGTGATAAACAGGATGCCTCACCTAGGAGGAAATTTGAGGGACATAGAGTAGTCTCAAACATTGTAAGTTAAAAGGGATTAAAATGTTTGTACTTTTTGGGACTTTAATTGAAAACACTCCTGAAGGCTGGGATGTGTTTCAATGGTAGAGAACTTTCCTTGCATGCCGAGGCCCTGGGTTTGAGCTCCAGTGCTATAGACCAAGAAAGGAAGGAAGGAGGGAAGGAAGGGAGGGAGGGAGGAGGGAAGAGAGTCAAAGAGAGAAAGAGAGAAAGGGAAGGAGGGAGGGAGAAAGGGAGGAAGAAAAAAGGGAAGGAAGGAAGGAAGGGAAGGAAAAAGGGCAGGAAAAGAAAATCATAATGAACACCAATTAAAGTGTCTTCTGCTAACCTACATATTAACTATCCAATACAGGAACTCAAACCCTTGTATGACTATTTAAATTAGTTAAAATCCTACAAAATTAAATTTGAGTTCTTCAGACACACCACTTATTTCAAGAGCTCAGTAACAACATGGGTTGGTGGCTATCATACCTGATAGTGAAGTACACATACTATACATTTCATTCATGGCAGAAAGGTCTATTGGACAGTGCTGATAAAGAGGAAGCATCACACCAAGGTACTCATATTGTGGATGTGTTAAAGAATATTCAATAAAATTCAATACCATTCATGTTAAAATATTTTAGCAAATTGTGACCTACAAGAGGACATCCTGAAACCCAAAGAGGACCTTCTTACCAAGCCAGGCAAATCGGCAGCATCTCATTCATGATGTTGGCAAAATAGCATCATTTAGAAAATAGCCTTTTTGCTGTGTATATACAAAAAAGCATCGTAATCACTTTAAAATTCCCAACTCTTGTGTACAAATCTGGGTTGATTATCAATCCAATGTTACAAATAGAAAAAAAAAACAGGAAAACTAGTACATCAAATGCATATTGGCACAGCATTAAAATAACAGACTGGAAATTCTTCCATGAAACAAAGCCAAGCTAGGGGTGTGTTAACACAGTGAAACTGCTTTGTTGACTAACTGCTCATCAGGGATCAAACTAGACTTCTAAAATTCATGAGGAATTTTCTAAATTTTTTTAACTGTGGTCTGCCTTTAGCTCATTATGCACATATGTGAATATACTTTTTTTAAATTTAACTATATTTTGTTCACTTTTTTGTTGCAATAGTTCATAAACACTGATTTAAAAAACTATTTGTTTTCAGGCAGTGCCGCGTGCAGGGCTTGCAGCTGCAGAGCGCTCAGCTTGCTGAGCTGCGGTCATCACTTGAGCAGAGGCGCCAGGACTGACTGCATCCTGCTCATGGGGGCCCCGGCAGCGTGAGACCCGCAGCCCTGCGCCACCCCACCCCTAACACACACAATCATGTCTGTCTGATGTTGCTTCTTTTTCAGAGATTATGGCAGTTCCAAGAGGAAATCAGGTGCTGACACCAATGCCGAGCCCATGATCCTGGAACAGTATGTGGTGATGTCCAACTATAAGAAGCAAGAGAACTCAGAGCGAAGCCTCCAGGCTGGGGAGGTGGAAGAACGAGAGCGATATAAAATCATGCAGATTTTAAAACGTCTTGGTAAGAAGCAGGGTGGAGATTGCCATTCTGTCTTTCCAAGGGGGATACTGAAGCCCAGAAAGGATGGTGGTTTGATAGCACATCTGAGGAGCAGAGCTGGGTCCCTGACACCTACCTAGAGGCCCAGAATGGGACACCTCCAAGATGGGGGAAGTGTCCAAGAGACAAAAGGCCCATCTGTGGCTCCTGGTTCACCCGTGGACCCTGGGCAGGATGGTCAACAGGCAGCACAGCTGAGAAGAGAAGTATGTCACCGTTCAACCATATGTCAGGAAAAGCAAGGACGAGATTGGCTTTGAGAAGTGTGTCACCATGGAGGTTATCCAGAAGAATTTGGAGGGCTGGTGGTATATCAGATACCTGGTCAAAGAGGGCTGGGCACCAGCATCCTACCCAAAGAAGGTCAAGGATGACCTGCCAACCTGGAAAAAGAATCTGGCAGGCCCCTTGGAGATCACTGGGAACATCATGGAGATCAGCCACCTGTTAAACAAGAAGAGGTCTAGGGACAAGGAGGCGAAGTCCCTGAAGAGATTAGCCTTCCCATCCTGTGCAATGCTTCCAATGGTAGTACCCTCAGTGTCCCCGAGAGGACCATCTCCAAACTGGCCCAGGGTTCTCCAGCTGTAGCCAGGATTGCCCCCACAGAGGGCCCAAATCAGCTCCCCAAACCTAAGGACAAGACCTCCACCACACCAAGAATCCAGCTTGGGGTTTCAGCTGCTGAAGCCACCAGAGCCCCCTTCTGTCGAGGTGGAGTACTACACCATTGCAAAGTTCCAATCATGCATCTCTGACCTGATCAGCTTCCACTGTGGATCAAATGCAGAGGTCATTGACAAGAACTCAGGCTGGTGGTAAGTGCAGATCTGTGAGAAGGAGGGCTGGGACCCCGCATCCTACCTCAATAAGCAAAAGAAGCCCAACTTGAGCAGCCGCAGGAACACATTGACATGGCCCAAGGTCCTGCCGCCAGTACCCCTCAGCAAGCCCAAGGAGACCAACAAGAGCCAGGGACCTGTGGGTGCCAACAAGAGCCAGGATTCCCTTTTGAAGCTCAAGTAAGAGGAGCCTGAGTATGATATCCCCACCTTTGGCTTTGACTCCGAGCCAGAGCTGAGTAAGGAGCCCACAGAGGACAGAGGCTCAGGAGACCAGAAGCCTGCCCAGCCCTGTAGACCCTCACATGCCTCCTCCCAGCAGTGGGCCTGCTTCAAGGTGGGCGAGTCTTCAGAAGATGTGGCCCAGAGAATGAGGGCTTTTGGTCATATGGAGAGGACACCCTGTCAACCAGAGGCTCCTCTGGGGACAGTGACTCACCAGGGGGCTCCTCACTGTCCCTGGCCAAGAGAAACTCCCCCAAGTCAGGCTCCCCCAAGTCATCATGGCTCCTAAAGCTCAAGACAGAGAAGAATGCCCAGGAAGAACTGGGGAAGAACCAGTCCTTGGCCTCCTTTTCCTCATCCATCAGCATCAACACCACCTGCTCCTCATCCTCCTCCTCTTCCTTCTTCTTGTCAAAGAATAGGGGTGACCTGAAGCCATGCTTTGCCTAGGATTCAGGCATTCATGGTACTCCCAAGGTCGGGGCCAAGAAGGACACTGATATGAGGGCTGGGCTGACCTCCTGTGCCCAGACCAAGCCATCTGTCCAGCCTAAGCCCTTCCTGAACCAGGCAGAGTCACAGAATCAAGAGAAGATGGACATCAGAACTTTAGGATGCCAACTGAGACCCACAGGCCAGTTCTGGGGGAAGGGGGGCCCTCAGGGGTCCTAAGAATGAGGATTCAGAGCTTACCCCACACATAGCCTCTGAAGGGCCCAATGAGGGGGGCCAGGAGAGGCTCAGCCAACATCATCACCCTCCCGGCCACCGCTCTCCCATGTATCCATAAGACGGAGTGGGAAGGGCCAGCCACGTTCTTTGTGACATGTAGCGCCTACCAGAAGATCCAGGACTCAGAGATCAGTTTCCCTGCTGTCATGGAGGTGCAGGTGCTGGAGAATCAGGAGAGTGATTGGTGGTATGTGAGGTTTGGGGAGCTGGAGGGTTGGGCCCCTTCCCACTACTTGGTGCCTGATGAGAATGAGCAGCCTAACACCCCTGGAAAAGAGCAGGATGTGCTAAAGAGCAGGCAGAATGAAGGCAAGTCAGACAGCCTGGAGAAGATCGATAGATGGGTTCAGGCACTCAACACCGTCAACCAGAGGTGAAGGACAACATTAAACCCTACAGATGTGAGACCTGAAAGATGGCCCACCTCCCAGCTATTGCCTGTAAGGTAGGATACATTGAATAGGGAAGAGAATGACCTGGAACCCAGACATGAGAAAGCTGGGACCTACAGTGCAACTTGGTGACTTCATTAATGGACTACATGTCATTTGGAACAGGCCAACTGGAAAACCCCAATTGTGCCTTTGCTGCAAATCTGGAAAAGATGTGGTCATAGGGGGGCCTCCATCATCCTGCCTGTTTGGCTGTTTTGGTGGCTACCATGTTGCCACCAGAGGTAGCCCTTATTTTGTCCTTATCCATGTTTGTGGATCATGCTGTTTCCTAGGGATTGCCACCACCCACCATGGCTGGGTGTATGTGAAGACCCCACAGGCCCTGGGACTTGGAGTTGTCTCATGTGCTCACATCTCTCCCTGGACTAAGCCACTGTCAGTGTCTGGGAGTTAAAGAAAACACAATTCCCAGGTGCCAGCAAGAACTACCTTTTTAGCTGTCATTGCCCTGGCCTTTAGAAGAGAGTTTGCTCTCCTTGGGGTACCCCATGGAAGACACAATGCTCAAGTTAAGATGGTGGGGAAAGCCATCATGCTCTCCATCATCAGCACAGACAATCTGGGATATTTCTGGGTGAGCAGTTCCTTTGTATGTTTCAGGAGGGGTTTGTTGATTTGGGATTTACATGTTAGACTTTTGGTTTGAGTTTTATTTTAGGGGTTGTTTGGGCTCCCTGGGGGGTCAGCCTCACATGGGAACAGAAGGAGTGTTGGGTGGGCTTTTCTGTTGTACTCTGTGGAGCGGTGTTTTGTTTTGTATTTGGCTTCCCATTCTTCCCCTAAATAAGCCACGTCATTTTGTTTGGTTTCCACTGTGTGGACTTTGGCTGCACGGCACTTGCCAAAGGGATTTGGGGTTGGGTAAGCCCATGTCCCAGTCTTGGCAAAACAGAGAAACTGTCCTTCTGGTTCCTTCCCATCCTTGGTAGGGCAAAAACTCTCCCAGGAGGGAGGAAGGTGTTGTTAGGATCCAGACCTTTGGAGAGAAGGCAGCTCCCAGGCTGCTGGGTGGTTGCCATTCTGTGTATGTTCTCCCACCGGGGCAGGGCTGAAAGCCTTACAGAGATTGTGGAGAAACAGCGGTGGCCGCCACCCTGGGTGGAGGGGACCCAAGCTGGGCCTCCTGGGTCAGACTGGAGAAGACATCACCAGCACTCCTCTGGACTACTGGCAATGCCATGGTTGCTCGCGAAGAAGGAGGACCCCTGTGCCTGGATCCAGTCTGGTCTTCCCAGGGGCAGTGCCCCAGTAAAGAGAGAAGCAAGAGAGTGACATTTCCTGCAGGTCTTCTGTCAATTTTGGGTTGTTTTTCCATTGTTGATATCTCAGAGGGACTCTCCAGAAAGAAGCCCAGCCAGCTTCTCTAAGGACTCACCCTATGTTGGGAGTAGATTTCTGCACATGCCTTTGATTTCAGGCAGATCAGGCTTCACAGCCATGAATGAGCTGCCAGAATCACCAGACAAAGGGCTGTTGTTTCCTAAAGAGGGGGAAGGCCCTTCCCTCACCTGCTCCTCCCTAGTAGGCCTTTACCCTCTCACCTCACCCTCCAGGATCCCAGAGGCCTTTCCCAGAGGCCCTTTTCCCTCACCACACACCAATCCTGCCAGCTGTAGCAAACTGCTCAGTGTTCTTTGTCAGAGGTCCATGGTGAGATTGTTTTATTTCCTTTTGTTTTGTTTGTGAGTTTGTTTAAAACCAAAATTAGATATTTTCTTCTGCTGGACAGTATTAAATAGAGCAGGATATTAAGTTAATATGCTAGATTGCAGTACTAATGGTAGTGGATTAGTGTCTTTCTATTAATATTATTTTTACTTATTTGAACAATAATGAGAAGAAGTGAAGAAGTGGTTCATTATGTTTTTAATTGATGCACTTTAAGGTGGAATGGAAAGAAACCCAGAGAGCAAAGTGCATTATTAAAGATGCAATATATATATATATATATATATATATATATATATATATATATATATTTCTTATTTTTAAACAGCACATATTTATTAAAAAAAGTAATTTATGGTTATTAAAAAAAACTATTTGTTGCTACTGCAGTTTTAGATACTATTAGAGTTAAATTCCAATTGATATATGAAAATAAGGCCCTGTATGATAACTTTGATCTGAAATCTGGTATCAGTAATCATAAGGTCTAAAAACCACTGCACTGAAGCTTAGTAATTCCTACTTATTCCATGCTGACCATAATACGAAGTGCTTAATTCCATTTGTCTTATTTATTTCTATAACCACTATGTGTTATGAAGTAGGTATTATTAATCCTATTTCCTAACAGGCTGATTTAGTTTAATAAAGTGCTCCAAATTGTAATTCCAATGAGTGGTTCAGTCAGAATTTGAACCCAGCCCCTTCCATTCATTTTACTGTCACAAGATCTAGGGCTCCTAATGAGGAATATTAAAAAAATATATAAGTTAACATTTTTAATTTTGACTGCTTATTATATGCCAGGTAATTCTAAGCCTGTTCCTTAGTAAGTCATTAACACCACATGACAATATAGCTCCATATAGGAGTCTATCTTGACAGAGGAAGGCAGGTAGGGCTAGAGCAATGGACTTGCCCAAGGCAGAACTAGAGCAGGAGCTGAACAAGCACCCAGGCAGCTGGCTGCAGAGCCTGCAATCTTCATGGTGCTAGAAGTTCTGCAGGACTGTATAAATGCTCTGGTGTTTACCATCCAACTACTGTGGCTCAGCTTCCTTCTATCAATGTGGAAAAGGCACCAGGACAGCAAATCACTGGAGCACTGCATGGGAAACAAGGAAGAGAGATCAGCAGCCCCAGGTGAAGAAGGAGGTCAGATGAGATGATGAACCTGCAAGTGATGCTGGTGTGCACCTATCTGCAAACCACTGCCCAAGGATGTTGGAGAAGGACCAGGTGGCAGGGAAGAGGATTGTGGGCTGTGAACATGGCTAGTGGAAAAAATGTCAGACAAGTATCAAGGTGCACAGTTCCACTATCCCAAGATATACAGTACACAATAAGAAATGTTGATATTAACAAGGTAATGATAAAGTGCACTGAGAATTTATTAGGTCAGATACTGTCCTAAGTACTTTTCATCTCACTCAACAAACTCCAACAAACTCCTTGTTGATATACAAGGTTATGCATGTATGAACTCAAAATTGGCCGTTAATTAAATGCCATTCAAAAAAATTGACACACACCAATGACAAACATTTGTAATCCCAGTGAAGTAGGAGAATCTCAAGTTCAAGGGCAGCATGGGCAATTTAGGGAGAACTCAAAATAAAAAGGTCTGGGGATGTAGCTCTGTGATAAAGCACCCCTGGGTTCAGTTCCTAGTACCAAAAAAGAAAGAAAGAAAGAAAGAAAGAAAGAAAGAAAGAAAGAAAGAAAGAAAGAAAGAAAGAAAGAAAGAAAGAAAGAAAGACAGACATGTGTCTCTTTTGTCAGGAAACCTTAAGTTCTTGCTCTTGAACCAAGGTCCTCTTAAAAAAAGAATTCAATACATCTCTAGATCTTGCTCAGCTTCAAATTCTTGAACTGCTTTCTGAGTGCAAAAATTATTGTGGCCCAAAGAGGCCATGATGTTCTCTAAGCCTCCTGAGCTCATTATGCACATCACTACATTTTGTGTTTTGGAACTTATAAAGACAGTGTGATGATTTAAAGTTCCATTGATTTTTCATTCCCATAATGAAAAAGCAGTCTCTTTTAGTTCATCTTCAACAAAATACAGTTGTCGAACTGATAGAGTTAGCCAGAAGCTACTTCATTTTCTAGACTGGAGCTAAGTGCTTAAGTATAGAAATAGTATTTCTAACCACAATGGTTAAAATAAAATCTTTACCATATAAATTATATGGTTCTAAAAAAGAGCTTGACTTAAAAAAAGAGTTGTCCTCTGTTAAGCATAGCTTTTATTTTCCAAATGACAATTGACAGCTTCATTTTCTAATATTTTCCATATCAGCCAAAGGTTGCCAACTATATTTACATATTGCTTTACTAAGATTTTTGTTTTTGCCAGTTTTTAACAGTGACCATCATTGGGATGCACCTAAAGTTCTTTCTGAATATTATTGTTTAGTTACATTTCATTATTTAGCTTTTTAAACATGTTTATAGTCTTTCAAGACATGAGTTTCAACAAGAAAATTATACATTTCCAATAAAATTCAATGCTGAAAATTTAAACATTTTATGTAATGGTGAAAGAAGTTCAGAACAGTGTTAAAGATTAAAAAAATTAAAGTATGTGCAACAGAGCAGAAATATTTGGAGAGTGATGAACTATTACTGGTTTTAAAACAAGTAACATGACTTCTTTAAAGCTCACAAATCAAAGACCAGATTAATTGTATTTCTTTTATTGTAAAAAGGATGCTTTATAAAACTGTTAACTTTTAAAAATTTGGTACAATAAAGTTTTTATTTTTAAAAAAAGATAAAGTTGGTTTATAGTCCAAGGAGGATTTATATTATAACCAAGGCCACCATGTACAAACACAAGAGGGGAGCTTTATTTCTTGGTCTCTTCCTCCTTGGACAGAGTCCTTATGATGTCCACCTCCTTGGCCTGGAGCGCTCCTCCTAGCACTTGTATGCCTCCTTGTTCTTATACCTGCAGGTCTTAGCCTGGTCAGCCAGAAGCTTCTTGTCAGCCTTATCTGCCTTCAGCTTGTGGATATCCTCCATGAGGATCCACTTGTTCTTGTTCATATTGCCCTTCAGGTAGAGGCTGTGATACATGTGGTGGTCAATGTTAGATTCATGGTATCTCTGAGCAGCCTACACATAATCTGAATCCTCTGCACCAAGGTGACCTTCTCCTGCATTGGAGCATTAGCTGTACTCTTCTGCTTACATATTCCCACATGCCTGTTCATCTGGGGAGCCAAGGTGTTTTTCTGACATGCAGCCCCAGAATGGATGATCACTGTTTTGTGGATGAGCAGCCCATCTTTGATCAGCTTCCAGATCTGCTGATGAGAGTTGGCCTTGGAGATTACATTGGTCTCACTGGGATCCAATCAGACCTTCTTTTAGCCATAGCAGAGGACACTGGAGGCAAGCCTCTTCTGAAGCCTGAGCATCCTTCTGGCTGGGGCTGTAGCTGTGAAAGAAAAGAGCCCAATATAGTTTGAAGCTTTTCATAATATATATAAGATTTAAACATTAAATACTTGTAACATATTACATGTATATAATGTACCCATATATTCACACAATCATCATTTGTTAACAGTGTACAAATGGTTACATAGTACAGAGATCATATTCATTTAAACTTGTTTCTGAAGAGTTCAGTGAATCATTTTAGTTTTTCATCTTTCACATTTTATCAAAACATCCTGAATGCAATGCATGACTCTCTCTCTCTCTCTCTCTCTCTCTCTCTCTCTCTCTCTCTCTCATTCTCTCATATATTTTTTTAACAAAGGTATCTCTCTCTCTCTCTCTCTCTCTCTCTCTCTCTCTCTCTCTCTCTCATTCTCTCTCATATATTTTTTTAACAAAGGTAACATAAAACTCACAGGCCATATCTGGCCTGCCACTTATTTTTTGTTTGTTTGTTTTTTCCAGTAGGGGATACTGGGGATTAAACTTCGGGGCACTGAACCACTGAGCCACATCCCTAGCCCTATTTTATATTTTATTTAGAGACAGTGTCTCAGTGAGTTGGTTAGCTCCTTGCTTTTGCTGAAGCTGGCTTTGAGGATCATGAGATCTTCCTGCCTTAGAATCAGAAGCCAATATAAACAATATTGTATTGTAACACAATCACACTAATTTATTTTATAAGTTGTCTGTAATTGCTTCCTTGCTACAACACCAGAGTTGAGTAGTTGGGACAGAGAACTACCAGTCTGTAAATCCTAAAGGATTTACTATCCTGTTACAAAAAAAAAAAAAAAAAAGTGTGCTGACCCATGGGCTTCATGAATGTGTGATATTGTGAGCTAAATATTTCACTTGATATTCCAATAAGTGTCCTTTTTATGTTTGGAAATATCCTCTTCTGGGTTTTGACTAATGTGTTTAAAATAGAATACAATACGAAAAAAGCCTAAATGTCTATATTAGTATATGCATATTATATTCAATAGTACTGAATATTGATTTGCATGATCATATTATAGCTGATTATATATATATATATATATATATATATATATATATATATATATATATATATTTTAAATGTGTAATTTTTGTAAACAATCTGTTTTAAGGACTCATGTCTCATCTGAATTTGTGGTCACTTAGACTTTATTCAAGGCCAAGAGGCCTACACTTTTCAACATTATGAATCACACCTCCCTTGGCTTTGAGCTAAAATGTATTTTATAGGAAGTTGTATTATAGTTCTCAACATCATTAAAAACTACAGGGATATAAATAGCTCTTTTTTTTGCCCCAAGGCCTTGGGTCCCCCCCCCCCCCACACCCATTGTGTGAAATATAAAAGAATCATATTATTTATAGAAACCTAAAGAGAAAATAATGGTAACTCACATTTGTTGAGCTTCCATGGTACTTCCATGTACATTTTCGCATTTCATCTACACCAGAACCTTAAGAAGGATAGTGGTGTATTACAAATATGAAAATGAAGGCTTAATTAATATACTGGCCCAAGATCACACAACCCATAACTGACAGAGCTAGAGCTCACATGTAGAGTTGTTAGATTATCAAGGCAAGGCTCTTAACCACTATCTCACTATTAAATAATAGGAGTGAGTATTTATACACTTTGAAATACCTTCACACAGGGTGACAGATGTTAATTATCTTGATTTAATTATGTGTAAAATCATTAACATCACTTTATACCCCATCATGCATATAATTATAAATTTAATTTAAGTATAATTTATTATAACAGTTTCTAAATAAAAAAATACTTTCACCTGCCTTTAAACATGGTAAGATAACCAGGCTCAAGAATATAACAGAGTTTCCTCGTAAACTGATATCTTCATTTCCTTCACTGGCAGACCTCAGTGGGAATGTCATTTTTTTTTTTTTTTTGCTGCCATTCCTCTCTTGTTGCCTAGTCTCTCTTCTCCATTCCCCCACACACCTGTATACCCTGAAGTGAGTTGAGAAATCATGCCTTTGTGGGGTCTCACCCTATTTATAATCCTCAGCCTGTAGACATGTCTCAGTTTCTGAGTCTAGTAAACAAGAAAAGGAGCTGCTATCTCTCCTGTGCAAGTCACTAGTCTGGAAGGTGACTTACTGCAAATAGCAGAGAGAGCTGACCCACGGAAAGGGGCAACAGGGTTGAGTTCCCCTGGGTCCCCTACCCTTCAAAGTCTTCATGGCTGGTAGACTGAGTGTAGTGGGTAGTAAGAGACTCTCTGAGTGTTGAGATCTCTTCTAGTCATCTGTCTTTGTCACTTAAATACTCAGTTACATATGTGTAAGAACATTTGAAAATGCTTCTTACAGGGCATATATCTCAAAATTTACAAATACAGAGATAGATAAGGTGTGTTTCCTGTGGTAAACTTTCAGTCTAGAAATTAGTTTATTCATTTATTTACTTGATAAAAGTTACTGCAGCATTTTTTAGGCCCAGCCTGGCTCATGCTTTTTTCTTTGCCCCAAGGCCTTTGGTAAACCCAACCCCTTTGTGTGAAATATAAAATAATCATATTATTTATATAAACCTAAATAGAAAATAATGGTAGCTGACATTTGTTGAGCTTCCATGGTACTGTCAATTCTGCAGTTTATTCCAGGAATGCCTGAGTGGTCTTGTCACATAAAACCAGATACTGTCACTTGATCTGGGGACTGAGAGGGATGGCAACCTTCATCATTTTTCAACCTTCATCATTTTAATTGGGTTAACAACACGGTGACGCCCTGATGTAGATCAACACAACAAGAATGTGGCTGTAGCTGCTGTTTGTTTACTATTTAACTCTGCACTAGAAATATCACCTGACACAGTGAAAGTAATGCCATGGGTTTGATCTCCTGCACCAAAAACATTAAAATCTATAAATAAATAAATAAATAAATAAATAAAAAATATACCAGAAAGGATGTAAAGACCTTGGAAGAAATAGATCAAATAAATGATCACTATGAAATATAATTGTAAATGTAAACACCCAAACTACAAACAACAAAAGAATCTGGTAAGCTGCTGGCAAATACCAAAATGATCCTAACTTAACAGGGAGCACCTAAGAGCTGCCTTGAATCATTGTCACTGGGCCACCTGTTGAGAATTGTCTCAGGTAAAGGCTAATCACAGGATCCTTTAGACCATCTGATTTTAAAATGTTTATCCTCCTAATTCTGAAAATTCTCTTCCAGACAATGTCCTTAAATTTCCCAGATGAATCTTCCTGAAGTGATACAAAGAATATACAAAGCTGATTAAGCACTTTCCTAAGCAGTCGATTAAAAAAAAAAAAAAAACAACAACAACAACAACAAAAAAACAAAATCCCTCAACAGAGTTTTTGGCATGTTTACCATCTGAGGACCACTAGCTGCACTCAGTTTGTCCCCTATGCTGAAATAGAGGTAGTCCTGGGACTTTTAGACCAAGGTGAATCAGGGTTTCTGAGCATGATCAAAAGAAAAAAAGCAATTTCCAGAGAAAATTTGTTACAGCCCTTTCAATAATCATTGTCCCTGGGTCTCCTACAATAATACTTGAAATCAGATGGTTCTGACCCAGTGAGAGGCCAGGATTAAAGAATTATGCTTAGAATTGAATTGAGTCTACCAGAGCTTCTTCCAAGAGAAATGCATTCCACAGAGTGCTCCTCAGAGAACCTCTCCTTACAAGACTGTAAATCTTTGACTTCTTTTCACTTGATATGTGACCACCTGGAATTCATTTAAACATGACTGTGAATATATGCTCATACATGTTCAGAGCATATTACTTACACTTCCATTTTTCCTGGACAACATATGCAGTCTTTTTTTTATGCCTTATTAGTAACTGTTGTATTCTGCTACCTTTCCTATCCCCTACTATCCCCCCTCCCCTTCCCTCACATCTTATCTCTCTACCCCATCTACTGTAATTCATTTCTCTCCTTGTTTATTTTCCCATTCCTCTCACAACCTCTTATATGTAATTTTGTATAGCAATGAGGGTCTCCCTTCATATGCAGTCTTATGTAGGACTTTGTTATCCATAACTCTGGGATAAGAATGAAATGTTGTATAGCTTTAAAATAAATTGCATGCTTTCTAGATAATTTCTTTTTATAATTTTATATGGTTTTAAATACATCACAATAATGAAAGAGTCAAAACATTACCTTTCAAATTAGAACTAGCTGGAGCCCTTATTTACTATTTTTAGAAATGAACAGCAGAATCTATTCTGCTATTAACCAGATGCAATAAAACCAAGATGCCTTTTCTCATCCCTGACAATTTATGTTTATTTTTTCATTTTTACATTTGTTTCTCATGCCATACTTGATGTTATCTATGGTTATTGTGTTTAGTCTAGAACCTTCTCTTACTACATGTCCTCATGCAGATGGGTTTGCATTAAGATTATCTATTTGAGTCTGAAACTCTTAGGTGGAGGACTCTATAGGATTGAACTCAGTTGTTTTTCAACCTGACTCTCATTCCAAACACCAGAGAGACTTTATAAATTCAGCCTGGGTGCTAATCCTAAGACTCTAATTCAGTAAGTGTGGGGTGAGGCCCATACTCAGTATTTCCCATACTCAATATTTCTTAAAAAACTAACATGTAATTCTAACACATATCTAAGAGATGAGAAGAACTTTTAATACTGCACTTAATTCTATCCATAGTAAACAAGTAACATAGACAACCCTCAAAAACTGTATACATAATTGGTGAACAGGTTTGAGATTGAGATTTATGAAAGAAATTCCTTCACTGGGGTGGCCATTGTCAGTCATTACATTGAGTCAATCCAGTGTTTCTGAGTAAATAAGATGCTAGTAAACCCACAATAAAGTTTTGTCATTTGAGTCTACCAATTATTGATTTAACCAGGACAAAGCCAAAGTTTTCAAATCCAGTGCATTCAACTCTTCTTCCAAAGCTATTGGAATGTTTTTGCAAATCCTACCCTTTTATTTGAATGAAAATAGGATACAGACGTCACTAAAACAATATCAAGCATAATTTGTAATCTAATCAAGAGAGATTAATACTAAGTAATCCAATGAGGATTAAGAACTCTTAAGTTCTCCTAGTGGGAGAACAGAAGCTTGGATGCTTGGATGCAGGCTGCACCAGTGCTAGAGTAAAATGGCGACTGCTGGGAAGGCTTTTCGGGGAGCAAAGGCAGAGACCTTCTGCTCCTGCATCACTGGGACCTCGCTGCTTGAGGGTGTGCTCTGTTTGGTTCTAACACATATCTAAGAGATGAGAAGAACTTTTAATACTCACCTAATACTGTCAGGATTCTAACCTTTCTCTTCTATCAGCCTTTATTTTTTCTAGGATTTCCCCTCTTTTCACCTTTTTTCTCCCCTTTTCCTTCCCCTTACTTATTCTCAAACAAGTGAATAAAATCTGTGTCATTTTGAAGGTGCTATTTGACCTTTAACAAAGACAGTGCCAGATACACTGGCCATAGACTCCAGTTCAGAAGTCTCATCTTCAGAATTGAAAGAGCAGACCCACCCAATCTTTTCCTCTCTTTGGATGCTCATAATGACCACTAAAGTCTATTGATAATTTCTGAAACAGGAAAGAAATAGGAGAGTAGGACTCCTGGAACTAAATGGAACTGCAGACAAGCTGCCAATATGCAGATGAGCCACCAAAGCCTGGGAGCTATTTGCCATCTGTCAGCATAGAGGGAGGTTAGAGTGGGGATCCCCAAAATACAAGTGACTCAGTTTTCCCCTATAGAAAATTCTTCATTCCAGCTGCCTGATATTCCTGCTTAAATAAAGGGGATATAACCATGACTGAGCAGGAGGGGGAGTTCACCATGCTTCCTGTACTAGTGGCAATGTCAATTGGGATGCTCCTCTACTCTCTGAGGCCTTGGAGAGCTCTCTGCAGAAGCTTAAGATATTACATACCAGGAAGGGAAAAATACAAGTCGAAGGGAGATTCAACTATGCATTTTCTTCTTTGTCAGAGACTTGTGTGGTGGGAAAGAATGAGAAGGGCTGTTTCCATTTCAACTTTTCTACTAACAGACTGTGCCACCTTGTCAGGTTACCCATCCTTTTTGAGAGTGTTTCCCAAATGTGAAATGAGACTAGTACCTGCAACACAGGGTAGGTGTGAATGACAGGTGAGTTATTGTACCTGAGTTAGTGCACATTTTAAGCCTATAGAAACTTGAATCTGAATGCAGCAGCACACACCTGTAATCCTAGTGCCTCAGGAGGCTGAGGCAGGAGGATCAGCCTCCTAAGTAACTTAGTGAGATCTTCTCTCAAAATAAAAATGAGAGAGAGAGAGAGAGAGAGAGAGAGAGAGAGAGAGAGAGAGAGAGAGAACGCTCGCTAGGATTATGTCTAAGTGTTTAAGCGCCCCTGGGATTCAATCCCTAGTGCAAAAAAGAAGGATAATATTTTGGAGAAAGTATTTGGAGATTTTTTGGTACAGAAAGGAGGCAAGAGAGAGAATGTGGAGGTAAAAATGTTTGGATATAACTGATCTCACAGGTATATTTTTATATGTATGAAGATGGACCTTCATTTTAAAAAGTGCAATTGTGTCATCATTGATTTTAAGGTATAAGGAGAAAGACATCAACAGTAGATATTTCTGATCAATGTCCTAATAATATAGAAGCTTTCCTTTTATGCTTCCTTTAAACTTAGCACAGTGATAAGCTCTTCTTTTCATATCATCTCATCATCTCATTTAATCACAGCCCCAATGATGTAAGAGTTCTCAGTAGCCATTATTCACAACACTGTGCAACAGTTAGTGTTATTCCCATTTTTCAGATGATGAGTTGGATCAAAAGAGAATTTTTAAAATCTTTCCCAGCATCTTCACCTAATAAGCAGGAGAATAGAGTTTCAACATCAGGTGAGTGTGACTCTACATTTTTTAATTTTAACATTTTATTTATTTATTTATTTTTATATTTTAACATCTTGAAGAGAATGGAAGCCATGCTCTCCCTAACTGGAAATTACTTTTAAAAATTTTTGAAGTGAATTATTTTTTTTCAAAATGAATTCTTATGGCTAAATGTTGGTGTCCACTATCCTAGAGGACATCCCCTTGTGTGTTCTCTCTCCTCCACATGGCCTTGGCATTTGGGAAAGCTGACCACCTGAAAGGTGGATGATATGTTTACTGTCCTTCCATCCCAAAGGCAAGCCCAGGGAGGGACCCTCAGGGAGGGAGCCAGCCTGCCTTCCTTTGGCTCTCCCACCACCAGGTGACAGAAGAACCCCTAGCCCATGCCCCACGAGGCAGGCACTAGAGACTGGCACAAACTCCTCCAAGAGACTTGGTATAGCAGCAGGGAGATTAGTGAAGTAATTTGGTGGAAGTGTATTGTTTGATTACAAAATATACACCAATAGGAAAACTATCAGTGTTGGCAAACCTGTCCTACTTTTATGAAGGCTTCTTAAGAAAACAAAGATAAAACCATCTATATTTAGAAATTTGAACTGCCCTTAAAATATTTCTTTTCTTTGAGAGACAAATAATCAACAAGCATGTGGCCACATTTGCTATCCTATTTTTTAAACTAGACTACTATGAAAAATGTCAATCAGCTCTGACCCAGGATGTAGAAGCTTCCATCAAGGGCTATATTCTTGCTGGGTGGGCCATGAGTCTGCATTGCCAGGACACAACCTACCTTATTCTCTGGCCCCAAATTCATGCACACATACATGAAGGGTCCAGGGTCATGTCATGATCATTCCACAAACATCCCCCTTCCTCCTACTTCCTCCTGTGTAAAATACTTTAATAATACAGTGAGTACAGGCCTAAGTACCAGAAAAGAAAATGTATAGAATTAATCCTCAGAAAGGACAACTCACCCTTGGAAAATGTTGCATAATGTAAAAAAGACAACTACAACATGATGCAATATAGAGGGAATGGAGTCTCAGTTTCTTTGGATATAAAATGAGCTTTGTATTAATACCTAGTTTGGCAAAGTCAGAAAACTATATTTAGAGACATAATTAAACATGCTCAACTCATCAGTTTCTGTCACATTGATAGCAGAAACTATAAATAGTTTCCTCTTCTTTATATGAAGATTCTGTCACTCTCTGAACAGTGGAAGCAGATTAGTGTTGATTCATTCAGGTATTTGAGGCCAAGTTTCTCCAGTGACAGCTGCCCTCCACTCAGTCTCTAAGTTTACTGCATCAATTAATGAGTTTTGTCTGGGAGAAACTGCCAACATGGAGATTGTTCCTTCAGAACTCTAGGCTTAGGCTTAAACACTATCCACACTCAGCTTGTGGAACAAGACCTCCCAACACTAAGCCATGTACTGGCTTTGAAAATAGGAGGTCATCTTGCTGGTAGAGCTGTCCCACAACTTGTTTCACTGTGTTCTAAGTATTCTTTGTAGAGTTGCCAAGATCTGCAAGGGTTCAGAACTAGGAAATGCATAATGGCTTCTATAATCACTAACACTCAGGAAGGAGAGACAAATAAAGAGGACTGACCCCAGTCAGCACCCATTCCATATATTTTTTAAAAAGCCAGTTGCCTACAATACAGGTCACACCTGTTGAACAAGCTGTAATTGTAGCCTATTAAGATCCACAGAGAAACTAAATAGTAGCAGATAAATAACCTAAAAAAGCTTAAAAATTCTGTTCTGAATAGAAAAGAATCCCATGTAGTGGCAACATGGCATGTGAAAATTAGGTTAATGGCCTTGCACTTTATAATATAATGAAACACTTATAGTCTCAGCCTGGAATAAAATGTATTGTAGGATACTAATACATATAATAACAGTTTATAAATAAGTTGTGTTAGCACTGATTGCAATAAATTGCCTTGTTTTAATATGATGTTGACATTAAAATATGATTGGCTTTCTGCCTGATTCTTGCCTAATTTGGCACAAATACAAATATTTTTTTTCAGCAACAGTAGTTGTGAATGAACCTAAACTACTTTTACTAATATTCTTCTTGTTGGATGAACATCTATTAGAAAAACAGATCACAGGTTGGATAAATCTGTGCCCTCTTAGATAACAAATATTGTCATTTCTGACTCAAAATTCTTCCCTAAAAATTGTTTACAATGTATAAAACTTTTTTCTAAATTAAAACCCTAAATAAACACTCTAGCTTCAATTGCTATTAGTTGATTTAAAAGGCACTAATTTTGGAGGTCACATGGCTGGTCACATCCATTATTGGTCTCTACTAGCTTTGATGAGTGGGTTATGATAATGATTACCAGGGCTACTCTTCCAGGACCTAAAGGCTACTTTTGCTGAATACACCACTGAGTCTTCACTTGGGCCTACAGATATCTAATCAGTAACTGGAATAGGATGAAAAGTCTGAAAATCTCAGTCTTTATTCTGTGTCTGTCTCCTTTGTTACCTTAACCTTTTGCCAGACTCTACCCAGTTCTACATCTAGACACATGGATCATTTTGGAAATGTTTTGTCTAAAATTAATATAAAGAGTTAACATGACTCAGACTGCACAGGGTTCTGGGTCTGTCTCTCTCTCACTCCTCCCTCAACTACCAGTCATGATGAACACAAATAACAAACCATGAAGAACTGAGAAAAGGTGGCACAGGAATTCCTGCAATCTCTCTGCCAATTCCCAGAGAAGACTTGATTATTCCTTTCCTTTCCTTCATTATCCTATCCATCTCTCTCATCATTCCTGTCCTGTATCTGTAACTCACCAACCTCACGCTGACTGGTAAGCAAAACTCCCTCTTTTTTCTTCCACCACTCAGTAAAGTCTTTCTTTCTCCCCAGCACTCAGCTCTCAGACATTGAGTTTCCTGTGGGATGATCTTCTGATCTGAAGTTGGTAACACAATTTCCCCTTCCATCTGTTCTATACCACTGGGTACTGCCGCAGTCTGGCTGGGCACAATTCAGGAGCCACTTGTCAAAAGAAACTAACTTTATTTTTAGAACCACACACGCCAAACAAAACAGCTCCTCAGGAAAAAACCCTCAGAGCCCAACTGCCACCACCGGCTTCCCACAAGCCTCTCACCCCAACACCAGCCTTTCCACCTCCCACAATCCTCCTGCTCTTGAGGTCGATTGGCTGGGTCGTGTGGGCGGAGCCAAAGAAGTCCCCCAATGAACAGCTCCGTGGTTTGAAAGGGCAGTGAAACATCCCAATGAGCATCACCACAGAGGAGCCAATCAGCTAGATGTTGCTGGGGCCGCTGTGAGCCAATCATCAGCTGGCAGTCTGAAAGGGCGGGGAAACAGCTCAATGAGCATCTCCAATGAGCATCACCACAGAGGAGCCAATCAGCTAGATGTTGCTGGGGCCACTGTGAGCCAATCATCAGCCGGCAGCTGGAAGTTTGCTGGCAGCTGAAAGTTTGCTGGGGCCCCTTCGGCTGTGGCTCTCAACAGGGTACATGCTGTACTCTTGGAAAATACCACTGCAGCTGGGAGCCCAGCTGTAGCTGAAATGCCCTTATGCCCCCAACTGTCCCCCCCCCCCCACACACTCACAGTTCAGTCTGGTCAGATCTCCTTCCCCTGGGTAGCTGTGTGTAGTTCCATTCTAGCACTACACCTATCAAAACATAAACATCTTCACATGAACCTCTTCATCCTAGTCCTAAGTAGGCATGCATGACTCACTTGATGTTTCCTGAACACATACTCTTTTGGGCATTGAATTAGAACCCTAGCTGAATATGAAGGAAACAGAAATTCACAATCATCTCTGCCTTTAAGTGTTTCAATTTAGAGAAACAGCATTGTGCAAACCACTTCTATTTGGCACAATGACATTAGCTTTCCATCATGTTAAAAGAAAGCAGTGCCTAGAAAGCAAATGAAAGTGGCAGCTAATTGGTTGGAAAATAATGAGAAAGATCATGGAGGTGGCTTTTCTTTGCCTGGGAATTAAGGGAAAGACTGCCAGAAAGTCTTCCTGTGTGCATTCAGACAAAAATTAAAATACATCATTTCAACGTATGATTCCATGAAAAAATCAAATCCATCATTCCTGAACAGCAAATAGCATTATCTCTTCTAAAAAGAACACAAAAAGCAAACATTATAAATCTTGGATTGAGAAGAGATGAAGGAAGGAGAGGAAGCAAGAACTGCAAGATGAAAGAGAATTTAACACACATGGTGGAAGGTGAACAGAAGAATATCACTATCAAACAGCATTCACACAATCTTGTCTCCATTTTCCTGGCTAAGTGCCTACTGTAACGGTCATATCTTTATATCACCCAGATGTTTTAAGAACTCTTTCAAGTAAATGACTAACAACAGGTAATTAAACTCTAGCTTTCCTTTTCTATACTGAATGAAAGAGATTAATTCTGCATAGAGATGAAAGCTGTATGTTCAAGCAAGAAGCCAACAGCTTTTTCAGCTGCCCATTTTTCTCATACAAAGCTCATTTGCATGGCTTAAAATGTTAAGATCTGGCTTCTTTAACTAATAATAGCACAGTACGTGGTCCACAAAGAAAGCCTTTGGAATCAAAAGATGTTTCAGGCATGACTGTTTTAGTTAAAAAGATATTTTATTAATTTGACATGAAGATGTTAAACTATAAGGATGAAGATGTCCTTATACTTTATCAACTATTAATGACTTGAGGCTTGAAGAAAATTAGAATTTCTCATTTTCTGTCTCTTGCCAGATATCAGCCAGGCTGCTCACTCTGTAAGGACAACTTTATGAGTTAGGGGCTTTTGTGATCCAGGCTCCAATCTAAAGAAATCTCAATAACTTGTGCTCATCCTGATTCCTTGAGGATATCTTGTCACAGAATAGGCTCTAACTTTCAGAAGCTGCTAGAGAAATTGCTTCTGGTTTTGTAGTTCCGTTTCAGTGCAGAGTCCTGGGGAAAACTAGAGTAGGGCAAAGATCATGAGGAGCTGAATACATGATGGGAGCCACCTGGATGTCCTAAAGAGACAGAGATTTTCATTATTTCAGGTCAACTTTGTGTTTCCCACTTCTCCTAATAAAATGGCAGTGATGAAATGACAACAGCTACAACTCATGAGGAACTCATTGTTCCAAGTGCTAGACCTAATTTATCATTCACAACCACTCTGTGAAATAAATTGCATTACCATTAACATCATTTCAATGTTTTTATTAGTTATACATAGAAGTGGAGTTCAACATTTTATAAATACATATAACATTTTTTCCATTTAAATCCGCAGTACCTCTTCTTTCCCTCCCACCTTCACTCCCTGGATCACCTTCCTCTATTCTATTGATCTCTCTTCTATTTATTTACTGTTTTTATAATTGAGGTATTATATATTAAAAAGCAGAATTGATAGTGATTTATTCATACATGCACATAGCACAATTTGGTCAATTTAATTCTTCAGTTCTTTCACCTTCCCAATCCTCTTCCCTTCCCTAGATTCATTTCCTTTACCCCATCATTCTCCCTTCTATTTTCATGAGATCTTTTTTTATTTTTAATTCCTAATTTCTTTCTAGCTTCCACACATGAAGGAAAACATTCAACTCCTGACTCTCTGAGTCTGGCTTATTTCACTAAGCATGAACTAACATTATTTTTTAGGTGGATAAGGAAAATTAGGCCCCAAAAGTCAGAACTATTTACCCAAAGCTACATGGATAAGGATTAATGGTGCTAGAAGTGAAATCCAGCTTTTAAAACAATGAAGTAGATGACTTACCTATCATGCCATAACCTATGATAACTATTAAAAAAAAAACTCAGGTTAATGGAGAACAGAGAAATATGACCTGATTTATTTCTTGGGCACAAGAAAAATGAATCCCTATCTATTAGTAAGATTAGGGGTCATCCTTCACCTATTCCAGAACTTATCCACACATTTCCCATGGGCTAGATTTGTTTCTCTCAGAAGAAATGGCATATTTTAAAATCAAATTGTTTTGTATATAGGGGAATGGGTGTAGGAGGTAGAATCTATCAAGAGAGGCATCCTATTCACCCTTGGAGATGAAGATATGATAAAAACAACATAGCAGGAAAGAAAATCCAGATTTCTTGTTATTGACAGAATAATGAATAGAGAATGTCTCTAGGTATTTTTTTCTTTTTCTTTCTGGGAGAAAAATAGATTATTTAGTGATAAAAGTCAAGCTGCATCAATGTTGAATGCAGAAAAATATTTCTGTATTCCTAACTCATTTAGTAGCCTGCACTATGGATTGGAATAATAAAATGACAATAATAGTGTTATTGGAGTTGAAAACCAGAGGCCCTACTTGGGAGGTACCAAGAAACAAGTTTTGGCCACTCACCCCCCAAAAAATATAGAAAAAAGAATGATTATAAACAATAAAGGAATTTTTTAATATTTATTTTATAGTTATACACAATATCTTTATTTTGTTTATTTATTTTTATGTGGTGCTGAGGATTGAACCCAGGGCTTTGCACGTGCTAGGTGAGTGGTCTACTGCTGAGCCACAATCCCAGCCCAATAAAGGTATCTTAATCAATATGACCACATTGGGATGACAAGTGAGATGAAGCATCTCTTCCCTGTCTTCAGGATACTGACATGAACCCCCAGACTTCCAGATTATATAGATATGGGGTCCAGAAATATGCATACTCAAGCCATTTTGATCATAGTGGTCTGGTTGATCATTATCTCAGTCATACAGGGTCTTTCCTGAAATAAAGCTTCTGTTGATTGAGGGATAATTTCCTTTCATCACAAGACATTTAGGGATTAGACATAATGTTCCTGGAATGCAAGGTGACTCAGAGTGAAAGAGACAGATATGCCAAGTTTGTTATCTCATTTTAACCCATTGGACATTTGTAGGCCCAAGGAAAGAGTCAGTACTTTTAACAAAAGCAGCCTCTAAATTCTTGTTACAATAGCACTTATTTGGGTTTTACAATGTTATAGAGTGCTTTAGTGTTTACTATCCTATACAATACAGCTAAGTGAAAAAGTAGGATAGAGATTACTAACCTCATTCTCTAGTGAAAAAACTAATTTTTAAAAAGTGAGAAGAAAAAACTATTAACTTAGTCACACCTGATTGATGATTAAAAGTATTCAGTTCCAAATGTCTCTTTGTTGAAATTCAGGAACTAGTTCAAATGCAGACTAAAGTTCTCAGAGGGCAGGTTGGTGAAGTCCTCAACACTGATACTACTTTGTTTGCACCATTTGCTGTTCTTATTGCTTTAGAATAAGAGGTAGGCATATGTCTGTGCACCAGTGTGCATCAACTGATTCTCAAAGACATTTCTCAGACATAGCCATATTTTATATGGAACTGAAGGTTAAAAAATAAGTATATAATAGCTTTATTTGTACTTCTAACTAAGAAAACACTAAATACATGTGTTCTATTTTTCTTGCCCATTGTGCTAGAAAATCTAAACAAATCAAAATCAAGAAAACTACAGACCTGTAATCCCGATAAACTCAGATGCAAAAATCTTTAATGAATTATTAGCAAATCATATTTTATAATGTATTAAGAAGATTGTATATCATGAGCAAGTCAGTTTTATTTCTAGGTTTCAAGAATGGTTTAACATATATGAATCAATAAATGGAATTCACCCCTGAATTGAGGGGAAAAAAACCTTAATCATCTCAGTAGATGAAGAGAAAGTCTTTGAAAAACCCCAGCAGTCATTCATGATAGTAACACTGAGGAAACTAGGAATTAAAGAAACTGTCTCAACATAATAAAGGCTGTTTATGAGAAAGCCAAAGCCAACATCATAGTAAATGGGTATTTACTTGAAAGTATTTACTTTAAAATCTGAAACAACAGAGTGTTCCTCTCACCACTCCTATTCCATATAGTACTAGAGATTCTAGCTAAGAATTAGTCAGGGAAAAACTAAAAGGGATAAAAATAATAAAAACAACATCAAGTCATCACTGTTTACAGATGATATATCCTATACTTAGAAGATCCAAAAGGCTCCACCAGAAGAGTGCTAGATCTAATAAACAAATTCAGCAAAGTAGAAGATTACAAAATCAGCATATGAAAACCAAGAGCTTTCCTATATACCAATAATGACTCTGCTGAGAAAAAAACCAGGAAAAGAATCCCATTCACATCACCTAAAACAAAAATAAACAAAAAAAGGAATAAATACAATCAAAGAGGTAAAAACTTCTAAAATGAAGACTATAAAGCTGAAGAAATTACAATGACAGAAGACTATGGAAAGCCTCCCATGTTCATGGATAGGAAGAATAATACTGTTAAAATGGCCATAGTACCAATATCAATATATAAATTCAGCGAAATCCCCATCAAAATGTCAATGACATTCTTCATAGAACTAGATAAAATAGTCTTAAAATTCATTTGGAAGAATAAAAGACCAGAATGGCCAGATAAATTTTAAGTAAAAACAAACAAACAAACAAATAAACAAGTAATGCTGGAGGCATCATAATACCTGACAACTTCAATTTATACTGCAGAGTGATAGTAACAGAAATTGCATGTCACTGGCTTAAAAAACAGACAGACATATAGAAGACAAGGAAACAAACCCACACATCTATAGTTATCTGATCCTTGACAAAGATGCCCAAAAACCTCTACTGGAAAAGAGATAGCAGTTTTAACAAATGGTGATGGGAAAACTGATTATCCATAAGTAGGATGATGAGACTAGATCCTTATCTCTGACCCTAAGCAGAAGTCAACACAAAATGGATTAAAGATCTAGGGATTAGACCAGAAATTGTGCAATTCCTAGAAGAAAATGTAAGGTCAACACTCCAAGATATAGGTGCAGGCAAAAATTTTCTCAATAGGACACTTAAAGCTCAGGAAAAATATCAAGAATTAATAAATTGGATAAACAAACAGTTTAATCAAATTAAAATGTTTCTGCACAGCAAAGAAAATTTGAGAAAATCTTTGCCAACTACTCTTCTGATGAAGAATTAACCTCCAGATTATATTAAAAAAAACTCAAAAAAATTAATACCAAAAATTACCTAATCGATAAATGGGCAAATGATCTAAACAAATACTTCTTGAAATAAAAAAATACAAATGACCAAAAAATGAAAAAAAATGTTCAAAATATTTAGCAACTAGGGGAAATGTAAATCATATCTACACTAATAGTTAATCTCTAGATGGAGGGGCAACTATAAAGAATATGAACAATAATAAACACTGGAGAGGATTTGGAGAAAAAAGAAAAACTTTACTCTATTGGTGGCATTGTAAATTAGTATAAACACTATAGAAATCAGTATGGAGGTTCCTCAAAAGAGTAGTAATGGAACCTCCATTTGATCAAGCTATCCTACTCCTCAGTCTTCATCTTAAAGAATTAGAGTTTTCATAGTATAATGACACATACATACCCATAATTTTACCCTCACAATTCATAATAGCCACATGGTGAAGCCAGAAGAGATGCGCATCAATTAATAAATGGATAAAGAAAATGTGCAAATGTACACAGTGCAGGTTTATTTTGGCACAAAGAAGATAGAATTATGACACTGCAGGGAAATGGATAAAATTCAAGAACATTATCTTAAGAAAAATAAGCCAACCTTAAAGACAGACAAGCATCATATATTTCTCTCATAAGTGGAAGCTAGGGAGAAAAAGGAAAAAAGGTAGAAGGTGGACTTCATGAAAATGAAAAGAGACCAGTAGAGAAGATGAAAGGGACTGGGGAGAGAGGAGGAAAGGGAAAGGGGAAATTGTAGTGAATGATATTGGTCAAATTATGCTGTTATATGATTGGCATGTACAAATATGAAACAAGAAAACCAATAATTATGTATAAGTATGATGTACCAATAAAACAAATAAAAAATCTAATTAGAGAGATATCACACTGGGACCACAGAAAGGTAGTTCCTCCTGAGCAGAACAGTAAATCATCATTAGGCATTAACAGTGTTCAGTCATTTATAAATGTAACAGAATACTTGGGAAAATTGACCTGCAGAGCTAAGCTCACTTAGGACACACTGATGCCTTGGGTTATGTGTTGCTCTCATTATAATAAACTTCATATTATTATCTATAAAAAGAAAATAGTGATATTAGCTACCATATAAGATTTTACAAAGACTAAATGGGATAATGCAGAAAAAGAATAGAGCAGGGTCTACCATTTTATAAAATCTCAAAATTGGTAGCTATCACAAGTAGCAGCAAAAATAGCAGTAGAAGTAGTAGGGAAAAGATGCCAAATGGATATGGTTAGATGAGACACAAGAATGGGTATGGGAGAGAGCATGTCAAGGAACACATCAGACCTAAAAGGATCACTTGAAACCCAATAGACTAGTCAGTAGGAGATCTACCACCAAGGGGAGAAGATAAAGGAAGAATTTGAAACAGAGATTTAAGAACCAGAGTGAGGAGCAAATTCACAGCTGATATGTGATAATGAGACCCCTCTATTATTTAAGTCTCCAAACACCAGACTGTAGACAGTGTGGTGTAGACAACAGGACCACATTGCTATCCACTCTCTCCTGACTCATCCCCAGCTGATTGGCTCAAGGGGAAAATCTAAATAGGAACTGTCCATCTGGGACCAGCTGGTTTCCCACCCAAAATACAGAACACTTCCTTTCTACTGGGAATTTGAAGAGAGTAAAGATTCTAACTCCCAATAGAAAGGAAGTGTTCAAATATCAATAATTAGACTTATGAAGAATAATATGTAGCCAAAGAAAGGAGGGATTTCAACATTACCCCCACAACAGTCCTACTGCATTGGCCTTGGAGGGGGTGACAGGGACTCCTGAAGCAGAGATGGTTCCCACAGCAACGGTGTTGGCAGCTCTTGTGACAGCATTAGCTGGGACCCCCACATTGGCTTGGTAGTCATGGTGTCTCCTATTCCTGTGGTGGCTCCTAGGGCATGGGCCTTAGTGACTCCTGCAGCAGCAGTGCTCCACAGGGGCCTTGGGCTTGGTGGCAGCTCCAACGTTGATGGCTGTGGCGGCTTCTGAGGCTCCAGTGGTACCAGCAAGGCAAGGTAGACCTTGGCTCCTGCTCCTGTGGCTGCTCCTATGTTCCTGACACTACGCTGGAGGCTAAGGCTTCTGTGCTAATGGTGGTTTGGGAATGGACACACTATTGGTTAGCTCAGGTGCCCCACCCTCACCTCCAGTTTCCACTGGGGGCATGCTGGCAGAGACCTTTTATAAATTTGGACCAATAGTGTGGATACTTTTTCCAAACCCTTATTAGCATAAAAGTGAACCAATGGGATTGACCCAAGAAGTATATATAGCATTAGCTGCATGCATCAGCGCAAGGTGCTGTGGTTTCTTGCAGGCTAGACTTCTTCCTTGGGATTTGGAACCCTGGAAACTTTCTGTATTTTGCTATTTGACATACACTGAAGCAAATGTGTCAGGAATGAAGAATGTTTTAAAATTAAATGTTAAAATAAAAATGTATGATTTTTACACTTGTTTCTGAATGCTAACAATTAACAATCTGCTATTTAAGTTGAATACAGTAGTAAAAAGGATAGTGCTATATTGCTAAGCTAACACAATTTAAAAATAAATCAAAAGATTATGCAGGTATACTGTTATTGGAAAGTCAATAGATGAAAGAAGATGGCAGTCATGTTTCTCACTGTTGGAGTGAAATTTTGTTCTGCCTTTTCAGTTTTTCTCTAAATCTTTGAAAATTTACCTGTGATGGTATACACACACACTCTTACATTCATTCATTAAAGAGAAAGAAGAGTTCTAGGACATACTTTATACCAAGAACAAAATTTTAACTGAGGAAAAAAGAAACTTTAAAATTAGTAAAAATGTGAAAACTTGATTTTTGAAGGGAGAGAACAAACAAATTTTTAAAATATATTCTTAGTTGTTGATGGGCCATTATTTTTATTCATTCATTTATATGTGGTGCTGAGAATCGAACCCAGTGCCTCACAGGTGACAGGCAAGCACTCTACCACTGAGCCACAACCCTGCTCCTATAAAAGTATTTAAGAAAAATACCAAGGTTGGAGAAAGGCTTAGGGAGGTGAGCCATCATGGAGCTGCTTTTCACTTAGGGACATATGCTGACTCTGGAGAAAGGTATTTATAAACTTAAAGCACTTTACTTTCGGCAGCTAAAGTTTAAAAAAATCATTGCTAAGCTGTTGGTTGAGACCCAAATGGCTATAAGTTAAAGAAAGTGGACAGTCAGAAATAGATAGGCCCTTACAGAAGCTGTAATTAAGATTGTAATCTTTTCATCCTTTGAAATTGGAGTGTTGTATTTTCAAATCCTAAAACTCCAAGTCACAATGGCATAATAAAAAAATATATGTTTTTAAGGAAAATTGTGAACTAGCTGTGTGTGCAATGATTCCTATACTTAGCACTCACAAGCTCCTGCATTCACTTGCACACTCACACAGACATGTACACACACAACACACAGAACCAAGACATGGAGGATATAAAACATTATTGGAAAAACAATAGAAAAAGTAGAAAAAAGCAATCCTACCGTTATTGGGCTCTAAGACACATTTTATAGACTTTTAAAAATATATTTTAAAAAGTAAAATGTATATTTTTAGAATGATTGCAAACTTAAAATAATAAAAAAGCCTAAATGGAAATGATGTATCTAGCCAAAAGGTAATTAAAACATTTTTGGTGTCAGTGGTAAGTTTTATCTTAAATTTAAATACCACTTAAGTATGAATTAATGTACATGGGTTGCGGAGTATGGTTGAGAGATGGAGAAGATAGAATTAAACAGAATAGTACACATTTAATTGGAGTACTAAACAAAAGTTAACAAAAAATAGACAGTAAAAATGGCATGTTAATGACTGAGTGGATGAATGAATGAAGGACAAAATATATATAGTAAATTACCATTCATCAGGTATTTGTTAAGCATTATTTTTTCTCTACTTAGTGAATAATCCCATCATATATAATGCTATTTTTTTAGTCACAATATTTTAGTTAAATTGAGGCTGGGGATGTTGCCCAGTGAAGGTGTTCCTACTAAACTTGCCTGAGTCCAGAGTTTGATTCCTAGCACTGAAAACAAAGAAAAATAGTAACATTGTTTAAAACAAAACAAACTCAAAAGCTACTATTGTTTGAGAGATGATTGTGGTCAATACAGTAATATCAATAAAAGCCTGGGATAGATTTATAAAATGTCTGCCTTTATGTTTGGCATATGAATAGTATATCTAGTCCTAATACTTTTTATATAGTCTCAATTTATGCCAGTACCTTGATTTTTATCAACATATTTATGGAACCCAAAGGGAAGGTATTGATCTCTCCATTCATTAGATAGAAAAATATTACATAAATAAGAGAGTAGCTCAACTTTATACTTGAGAGTTTTTAAACTAATCCTTACTATGTAAATCAAGTCAAAGAAAATCATTGAATTTATCATAGAAATGTTAATTTAGCCCATGAAGAAAAACTTTTACTAGATGACATTATTTAAAACTAAATGTCTGAATGAAATTCGTGAATGATGGTTTTAATTAGACTTCATCTCCTAATAATTATCCAATTATCTTCTGAATCAATAGAGTATTTTTTCACTTCAATACAGTGCTTAATTTGTGATTAGCACTAAAGTCGTATTGCAGAAAAGCTCATACTGAAAATTTCCTGCATTTTCCCTATGCCTAGGTCTTTTCCAAAGTATTCCATGTGCAAACAAAGACAAGAAAATGCTAGCATGTTTCTGAAAACTCCATTATTCTGGCAGAAAGGAAAAATAAGTTGGTCTGACGATTTTTTTCTCTTCTTGTCAACAAGAATTGAGTCTTCCTGCCTGAGTATAAATCACTGTAAGAAATTAACTTCCTATTAAATTCTCTCTCCTTCAGGAAATGAAATGAGTTATCAAAATGGAAGCAAGCTTACATTCTTCCTCTGATTTCTTCTCTATCTTTTAGAAAAACCTTACTGCAAATCTATTTTGTATGGATGGGATCTACCACTGAAGTGAATCTTCATTTTGAAATTAGCATCAAACACTGCTTGAAGGTACTTGACTCATGTTCAGGAAGTAACATTAGCAATTCACTACCAATTGTGGAAGACTCCACATGTTCTAGGCATTTACTGCTGCTGTTTTAGATACACTTAATTACATAAATATCTTCTAATTTTACTGCAATGCCCTAAAAATATTTGAGTGTTTTAAAACCATTTATTTCCAGTGGAGAATCATTTCACCAAATGCAGAATAATAACTGCAAGGTGGTAGAACAAAGAATTGAGAAATGATATATAGTACTAAAAGAGAGCTTACAAATCAGTGCAATTCCCTTATTTTTACAAAAGTGAAAGATAGGGCTCAGAAGGTGAAATGAAATCATCAAAGAACTTTTAAAAATACAATGAGTTTCTGTATGATCTTCTTCAGATACAAAATCCTGAATTATGCTAATTTCTTCCCCCATTGGGTTCTTTCTCTTCCTACACAGAATTTTCATTGATTTCTACCTTCATTCTTCATTCCACCTAACATTTAGGAGTACCTGTTCTGTGTCATATACTGTTCTAGTCTTTGTGAATACAAAAGTGGGGGGGAAATTAAAATTATCACTATCATCTGGGGTTTATAATCTGGTAAAGAAGATGGTCTGTAACACAATAAATAAATTAATTGTATAAAAGAGGCAAATGAACCATGGAGTTAACAAAGCCCAATTTTCAGGAAAATCGGCTGATAGCAATTTCTAAGACTTTAATACATTTTATTTAGTTACCATGTTGTAGAATATATACCTGCCTCTTCAAATTATTCATCCTGTATAGTTAAAATTTTGTGTCCTTTCACCAACAACTAATTTTTCCACTCTGTATTCCCAGGCCTTGGGAACTACCATTCCATTCTCTTCTTCTAAATTCAATTTTTTAGTTTTTACATGTAAATAAGATTATAAATATGTCTTTCTTTCCAAGCCTTGCTTCATATCAGAAATGGCTTCCTGATCCATCCAGGTTGTTATAAATGACAAGACTTGTGTAAAAACAAACAAAAAAGTTAAGTAGAAATATATTCTGTATATGTACCACGTTTTCTTAATTCATTTTTCAATTGGTGGGTAATTTTATTTTGTCCCAGTTTTGAGTATTTTGCATTATGCTGCAGTAAACATGGAAATACACTTTATCTCTTTAAAATATATGAGCTCTAGGTAGATAGGTAGGTAGGCAGATTGATTCATTCATTCCATGAAGTATTGCTGGATCATGTATGATCATATAGATTCTTTATTATTAATTTTACAAGGAGTCTCCATAGTGTTTTTCATATGGCTGTACTTACATCCCAATCAGTAGCATGTAAGAGTTCACTTATTTCCATTTCCTCTCTGAAAATTGTTATCTTTTATCTTTTTTTTATAATAGTGTTTTTAATTGGATAAGGAGATGTCTTGTAGTTTTTAATGTCATTACTTTTATGATTAGGGATATTGGTCATTTTTTTCACAGAAAATTTTACATTTTTATTCCTTCTTTGGAGAAGCATCTATTCAAATTCTTTGCCCTATTTTAAATAATTTGTTTTTAGATTTTCTTATATACTTTATTTATTAGCACCTTATCAGACATATTTTCTTCCAACATTTTCTTCTATTTTATAGGGTTTTCCTTTACTCTGTTAGTTATTTTCATTCCAGAGCAGAAGCTTCTTAGTTTTATATAATCTCATTTAACTACTTTTACATCTGCTTCCATGTATATAACTTAGTGACTTCAATGTCATGAAGTGTTTCCCCTATGTTTTCTTCTAGTAGTATCATAGTTCTAGGTCTTGGCAAAAAGTTATTGCTGAAACCAGCATCATGGAAAATTTCCACTGTGTTATCTTTCAGTAGTTTCATATATTTTATTTAAAATTCTAAATTGTCATGAAATCTTTTGGTATATTTTGAAAGACAAGGCCTAAATTCATTCGTCTCTATGTTGCTATCTAATTATCCCAACACCATTTAATGAGGATACTGTTCTTTCCCGATTGTATTTTTGGTACTTTTACTAAAAATCAAATGACAGTAAATAACTGGATGTATTTCTGGGCTTTCTGTTCCATTTGTGTTTGTACCTGTTTTTAGGCCAGTATCATGCTGTTCTGGTTACTATAACACTGCAGTTCATTTTGAAGTCAGGCAGTATGATGCCTACAGCTTTGTTCTTTTTCTTCAAGACAGTTTAGGTTACTTGTGGTCACGTTTCATATACATTTTAAGATTGAATTTTCTGTTTTTCTGAAAATTGTCATTTGACTTTTGTCAGAAATTGTATTGACTTTTTTTAAAAGTATTTTTTATTGTAGATTAATACAATACCTTTACTTTGTTTATTTTTGAGTGTGTGGTGCAAAGGATTGAACTCAGTGCCTTACAGGTGCTAGGCAAGCACTCTAACCACTGAGCCACAACCCCAGCCCCTGCATTGACTCTTTAGAGCACTTTATGAAGTGTAGCTCTTTATAAATATTAACAGTTCTTATAATTCTTGCCCACAGGATGTTTTCCATTTTTGTATCTTCTTATAATTACTTTCTAAATGTTTCAAACTTTTCAGTGCACAGACATTTCACCACCTTGATTAATTTTATTGCTAATGATTATTACTATTATTTTGGTATTCTAAGTTGGGTTATTTTTAAATTTTTTCTGATACTTTTTAGGATATAGAAATGCTATCAATTTTTAAATCCTACAGCTCTACTGAGTTCATTTAATATTTCTATCTGTTTTGTTGGTAAAGATTTGTTGCTATTGGAATAGAGATTAAATATTCACATTCATAAATTTTTTGTGTCGTGACTGATTTTCCTTCATTTCTGCCTCCATAGGTTAAATTTTATAAATATTCCCACACAGAAAGCTGGGTTAGTGTTTAATTGCACACCATTAGTTCTTTTATCAAAGAGGTAGAGTGGAATAGTGGAAGGAGAGAAGATTTCCAGCAGGATTGTGTCCCTTCATAGCTGTATGATTTGGGGCACATTTCATTACTTTCTTTTTTGCAATGGTCATCATCAGAACTTCTTGCAGGGTGATATAAAGGTCATTGATAAACTATGGAAAGAACCCAGCACTATGCCTAGAGTCAATAAACTACAACATAGAAAGGCTTGGTAAAATAAATAAGTACATTTATGGAGTAAAACAAGATAACTTATACTGATATTACTTATATGGCAGTACTGGATTCCTTTGGATGCTAAAATTTGTTTCAGGTTTGGATCTCAGAAAATCCAGAAATAATTCTAATAATGAGTGTAGCAGGATAAAGTTTCTGAAAGGAAGGGGAGTTTTGTATTTCTACAGATAGATTTGTGGTCTTACACTTTCCACCAGCCCTTTCCTTTTTTTCTGCCCAGGCCAAAGCACCTTATTTAACTTGAGTTTAATGTTTGTTTCAAATAGTGAACCTACTAGGTCACTGAAAACTTTTCAATCAACAAAGTGTAAACATTTATGAAAGTTTTGCTTCAAATGTATTATGTACTTTACAGTTTTTCGAAACAGATGATGACATATGTACATGAACTATATCCTCAGTGATTTATGGTGATTGGTATGATCGTTATTTTTTGGTGCCTCATTTCATCAGCCTACGGTTCATTTTAGAAAACGTGATTAGTAATGTGCAAACTGGGAAGCAGATGAGCCACCTGACCAAATAGTGAATGCCCAACTGCAAGTGACACTGTTAGCAAGACACTAGGCACAGCTGTGTATTTGTGAAATGCTAGTTTCATGTCTTCCATTTTACATCAGTTAGCAGCCATCATCACAACCCACTGAGTTCATGTTAGCATCCTTTCTGTATGTGTAAATGAAACATTAGATTGGGTGAGGTCAAGTGACCTGGTAAGAGGTGTGCAGCTATGGAGAGACTAGGACAGGCTCCCCTTCAGCCTTAGATGTTTTTCCTCTTTAACCACAGCTGTCTTGGGACTAATGTGTGTGGGTCCAGATGAGATGTTCTGCAGTTACCTGTTCAGCTTCTGCCCATTTATATATGTGTTCATAGGCTTATTGTTACAGGAAGACCAAACTCTCCACTGCACTATCAAATACAGTAGCTACTGGCCACAGTGGCTCTTTAATTTATGTAATCAAAATAAAACTTAAAATTTAGTTTCTTAGTCACATCAGCCAATTTTCAAGTGCTCACTGGCTACAGGAGATAAGATATGTCTATAATATGTAAAAATAATAACTTTCATCATAGCTAGTATGTATATATGTACAGTTTGCTCATGATTGGCATCTGTTTCATGTAATACAGTCTTTTATTTATCCACACACACTGCATTCCTGCATAAGTATATGAAAGTCAACTATGATACGCTGAAAATATCAAATGGAAGACATATGTTCAGCAAGTGAGAAGTATTAATCCCAGACAACTAAAATTATAATCTCAAATCATACCTTTCTTTTTTAAAATCATTTTTTCACCTATTCTCTAATTTTATCTTTTCCATCACAATTGAGCATCATTGTTTGTGTACATACAATGATGCCAAAGGTTTTTTTTTTTGTTTTGACATTCTATAATTTTTCTCATTTTTGTCCCCACTTGTGTTAAATTACAAATTAATCCTGTCACTTTTCAAAAACTAGAAGCAGCATTTCTTTTTTTTTGCATTTTCTTTTTTTCTCATTATTTTATTGGTTGTTCAAAACATTACAAAGCTCTTGACATATCATATTTCATACATTTGATTCAAGTGGGTTATGAACTCCCATTTTTACCCCATATACAGATTGCAGAATCACATTGGTTACACATCCATGTTTTTACATATTGCCATTCTAGTGACTGTTGTATTCTGCTTTCTTTTCTATCCTCTACTATCCCCCTCCCCTCCCATCTTCTATCTCTACCCCATCTACTGTAATTCATTTATCTCCCTTGATTTTTTTCCCTTTCACCTCACATCCTCTTATATGTAATTTTGTATAACAATGAGGGTCACCCTCCATTTCCATGCAATTTCCCTTCTCTCTCCCTTTCCCTCCCACCTCTCGTCCCTGTTTAATGTTAATCTTTTTCTCATGCTCTTCCTCCCTGAGAAGCAGCATTTCTATTCATTTTAAAAATAAGATAATAGAAAATTTAGTAAAGAGTTATGTGATTTAAAAACATTATCAGAAAAACTGGTGATATTGTGGAAAGTTTAGGCTGACTACAGGTATACCATCATCTTCTAGTTAGAGGTAATTATTCTCTGGAAAACATTTAAAAAGTTGAAATTCATTCTGTAAAATGCAGGTTGGGAATATTTATGTATAACATCTAAAATTACAGATTAAATTCAAATCAAAAGGCAAATAATTTGCAAATGTTTACACTAAATTAGCAGATTATATATTGAATATTTAATACACACTCTTAACTCTCTCTCTCTCTCTCTCTCTCTCTCTCTCTCTCTGTGTGTGTGTGTGTGTGTGTGTACATGATCTCACATTGTATGTATAGTTACATATTTAGTCTGCCCATGTCCCTGTGGGTAGAGTAGTTTTATTTATTATTCATTGGACCAGAGGACAGTAGAATTTTAGATTATAGCTGGGTTTAGAGACATTCTGGAATGGAGTGTTGGACAAGAAGACCTAAAGGTCTTGCGTTATTTCCAGGGTACTGGTGAGGTTCCGAGTTTACAATTGTAAATGATTTGTCTTTAAGTGTTTTTGCTGCAACCCTGAGAACATACACTTAATAAAAACCAAATGCTAATAATACAACTTTAACAGGCTATAAGTACTTTAGTCATCATTACCTTTTTGTTACTGCTGAAATATATTGCAGCAACCATTACTCTTAGTTAGAATTTACTGCAGCTGGTAGTCAAGACATTTATAGGTTTCATACTTTTTCCTACTAGACTATGAGGGTGCGAGTCCTGCCTTTTGTTTCTTTGTTCTCTGTGTTAGAGTGCCTGACATGGGAGATTTTAGGGAATGGCAATTGAAGGGAGGAAGAAAGCAATGGAAAGTTATTCTCATAATCCAGTTGCCTTTTTTTATTTGTAAGATCACTAGTGGCATGCATAGAATAATCACTGTGGTTTATTTTTGGTGAACAAGAACGAAAAATAAATAAATGAATGACCATAGCACACTTGCAGATCTAGGCATCCCACCTTATTCTTGAGTATCACCTGCTGTCTGCAAGTATCTTCTTTCAGGCTGAAGTTTCAATTGAGAACTGCTGTTGTCAGGGTACAGTTATTCTCAGTAGTTAAACCATGTTGTTCTTCCTTTTCCTTCTGTGACATTACCAGAGCCCACATGTGGTGTGTGTGTGTGTGGGGGGGGCTACTGAGGCAGGAGTGTGCATAACTTAAGATTGACTGGGCACCAGCAATTCAGTACTGCCTCAAAGACTCCAACTTCCAGTGGCATGCTGCACAGATACTGCAACTGCTGTCTTAAGTGATCAAAATTTGCCCTTCTCCCAAAAGAAGTGGCTTCCGGTGAAAGATGTAATGGTAAGAGCCACGTTAATAGCAGAAACCAGTAAGTAGGGAGCTGATAGGCTAGAGGATGTCATGACAATTCTCTTGAAGCTCTGATAAACAGCTGTCAATCTCAGCACATCTTAACCTTGGTTTTGGAGGAAGCTGGCAGAGGACCCTGGTGGCTGCTTTGTCTCCGAAGACTTGATAACACCAGTAACTTTTAGTAAGGTGGTTTAAATTTGTCTGGAAGCCTTATAACAATGAGGAGACTTGGTTTATTTTTCTCCCTGGTTGAAGCAAGAGGAGAAATAAATGAATCAATGATAGGGATTAAATAATATTTTTTGAATACCAAATTATTTATTTGAATTCACTTATGTTCTTTTAGCATAACTGTGTTCTCATCAAGATTCTTTTCTCATTGACTAATAATCAAAATCAAAATAGCTTGTTTAATCAAACACTTACTCTGTGTCAGCTAATGTATTGAGTTCTCTTATTCTGTCACCATAATTCACAATCTAGGTTTTATCAGCAACAACTTGAATTCCACAGAGGTTTATCTCTCACTCAATTACAGACAAGTAATTTTATTCAACATTTGTTTGTGCATATAATGAATAAAACATGAGGATAGTTGGGAGAGCTTCATGGAGTCAGGAGTGGGGCTTGTCAGATCCTTAAGCAGACACAGCTGGGCTTTTGATGGGGGAGCTCTTCTGAAGCTGGATTGGGGGACCCAGGAAGGGCATAGAAAAGCCTTACATAAACTATAGTTTTGAGTTTAAACATAGTGTGTGTTACTTTGGGGATTTATAGAAACCGTCAAAAATGTGAAAAGAAAGGGGTGAATGAAAAAGTGTCTGTAAATACATTAAAGATTAAAATAAAGACTGAAACCAGTGAAACAAACTGATCTTGTGAATTATCAATTAAAGTGCCTTTATAGGTTATTGTCTTAATAGAGTCTGAATTTTAACAGCTGCTAGTAGTTTAAACTAATAGAGGCCTGAATAGCCTGTAATAATTTGAATATTCATTGCATTTATAAATTGCATCTTAATGGGAGTCCTGATTAGTGTTGCCTTGCTTGAATTACTTTAAGGGTTGTTATAAAAATGGAATGAGTAAATAAATTTTGCAAA
The DNA here is from genome assembly GCF_045843805.1 of Urocitellus parryii. Lineage (NCBI taxonomy): Eukaryota > Metazoa > Chordata > Mammalia > Rodentia > Sciuridae > Urocitellus > Urocitellus parryii. Next base: position 129,724,262 of record NC_135538.1, on the reverse strand, counting down.
ATTGAAAGTTACTTGCTCTCTCATTCTCTGTGTGTATGTATATGTGCTAAGCTTATTGAGTTGTAGTTTTAAGGGTTTTAAACTTCATTTATACCCCATGAGTCTCAAGCATATTTGGCAGAAAAAGGTTAAGTTTGTGTCATAAAGGGTGTTGTAAGAGGGGCTGAGTTTGTCGCTCAGTGGTAGAGCACTTGCCTGGCATGTGTGAGTTTCGTCCTCAGCACCACATAAAAATAAATAAATAAGTAAAGGTAGTGTGTTTGTTTACAATTAAAACATTTAAAAGGGTATTTTAAGAGTATTTAGGTGAAATATGAAGCCAACTATTTTAGGAACAGATGTTATCTTATAAGCAATGAATGCATTAATAATATGTCATTTGCATGCCTTATTTAATTTGCCACAGGGTACTTTGCTGGTTAAATACTGTAACATGTTGTCCATATACTTGGTTTTACTCTGTGTGCTTGAAAACAAACTGCCATTTCTTAAAAACTATTGTAAACTTCAAATATTTAAAGTCTCAGTTTATTTTTTTTTAATTCATTGGTCCTTTATTCAGTTAGCTAAAAGGGGGAATGTTTTCCTATCATCACAGATGATTATTACTAGTTTTAAAACTAATCCAGTTAAATGATACAAAGGACAATTTTTTTTCTTTTATTCTCATAAGTGATTTTTAAAAATTTGTTCTTTTAAAATATACATGATGATAGAGTGTATTTTGATATATTTACATGGAGTATAACTTTGTAATTAGGACCCATTTTTATATTTGTATATGATGTGGGGAATACTGGTCATGAATGGATATAGGAACATAGGAAAGTTATATCTGATTCATTCTGTCTTTTCTATTCCCATCCCTCCTCATATCTCTTCATTCCCTTTTGTCTAATCCAATGAATGTCTCTTCTTTCCTGCCCCTATTATTGAGTGTTAGCAGCAACATTTCAGAGCAAAAATTCAACATTTGGCTTTTGGGGACTGATTATTATACTTAGAATAATAGTTTGCAGATCCATCCATTTAATACAAAAGTCATAAAATAATTCTTTTTATGACTGAGTACTATTCCCTTATGTATATGTACCATATTTTCTTTATCTAATCATCTGTTGAAGGGCACGTAGGTTGGCTCCATAGCTTGGCTATAGTGAATTGAGCTTCTATAGACATTGATATAGCTATATCACTGTAGTATACTGATTTTAAGTCCTTTGAGTATATGCTGAGGAATGAGATAAATGGGTCAAATAGTAGTTCCATTCCAGGTTTTCTGAAGACTCTCCATACTGCTTCCCAAAGTGGTTGCACCAATTTTCAGTCCCACCAGTAATGTGTGAGTGTGCCTTTCTCCCCAAATCCTTGCCAGTTTTTATCATTAATGTATTCTTTATAATTACCATTCATATGGAGAGAGATGGGATTCCATTATAATTTTAATTTGTAGAGCCGCCCCAGCACCTGCAAGGTAGGTGGACCTACGACCACTGACAGAACAGGCCCAGCGGCCTGTGGAGGGGAAGAGCCGCCCCAGCACCTGCAAGGTAGGTGGACCTGTGACCCACCAGCAAAACAGGCCCAGCGGCCTGACAGCGTGGTAGATACATCGCCCCGGTTGGGGGAGGGACAGAGCCGCAGCCCTTGCCTGCAAGGTAGGCGGACCTGCAACCACTGACAGAACAGGCCCAGCGGCCTGCAGAGGGGCAGAGCCGCCCCAGCACCTGCAAGGTAGGTAGACCTGCTACCGACCAGCAGAACAGGCCCAGCAGCCTGCCGGCATGGTAGGCACATTGTCCCAATTGGAGGAGGGGCAGAGCCGCCACCCGCGCCTTCAAGGGAGACTTTGCAACTATACCAGAGCAATATAAATATATAGGGGGAAAAGTCAATAACACAACAATTTCACCAAGCAGAAAGAAACGTGAACAGTATGAAAAGACAAGGAAAGAAAGGACCACAAGCAATGCAGGTCAACTCAATGTTAGAAGAGGTAATATCTGCAGCAGATGGAATGTCAGATAAAGAATTCAGGATATACATGCTTCAGATAATCTGGAGTCTCAAGGAAGACATTAGACAGCAAAATCAGACAATGAAAGATCACTTCGACAATGAATTACATAAACAAATCCAAGAAGCAAAAGATCAACTATACAGGGAGATCTAGGTTATAAAAAAGAAACAAACAGAAACCCTAGAAATGCAGGAAGCAATAAACCAACTTAAAAACTTAATTGAGAACACTACCAGCAGAGTAGAACACTTAGAAGATAGAACATCAGACAATGAAGACAAAGTATTTCAACTTGAAAAGAACATAGACAGCTCAGCTAGAGTGTTAAGAAACCATGAGGAGAACATCCAAGAAATATGGGATAACATAAAGAGACCAAACCTAAGAGTCATTGGGATACAGGAAGGTATAGAGGTCCAAACCAAAGGAATGAGCAATTTATTCAATGAAATAATACGAGAAAACTTCCCAGACTTGAAGAATGAGACAGAATCCCAAATCCTAGAAGACTACATGACGCCGGATGTGCACAATCATAAGAGATCCACACCTAGACACATTATAATGAAGATGCCCAACATACAGAATAAGGAGAGAATTTTAAAAGCTACAAGAGAAAGTTAGCAGATTACATTTAGGGGTAAACCAATCAGGATAACAGCTGATCTTTCAACACAGACTCTGAAAGCTAGAAGATCCTGGAATAACATATTCAAACACTGAAAGAAAATGAGTTCCAACCAAGAATTGTGTATCCAGCGAAATAAAGCTTCAGGATGGAAGATGAAATTAAAACCTTCCACGATAAACAAAAGTTAAAAGAATTTGCATCTAGAAAACCATCTCTTCAAAACATCCATAGCAAAACATTACAGGAAGAGGAAAAGGAAAATAACAATGAAAACCAACAGTGGGAGGTAGTACAGTAAAGGGGGGAAAATAATCAAAGACGAAAAACAAACCATGTTAAGTAACATAAATAAACCAATATGGCTGGAAGAAGAACCCATATCTCAATAATAACCCTAAATGTTAATGCCTTAAACTCACCAATTAAGAGACACAGGCTAGTAGAATGGATCAAAAAACAAGACCCAAGAATATGCTGCCTACAGGAGACGCATTTGATAGGAAAAGACATACAAAGACTGAAGGTGAAAGGTTGGGAAAAATCATATCATTCATATGGACTTCGGAAACAAGCAGGAGTGTCCATACTCATATCAAATACAATAGATTTCAATCCAAAGTTAATCAAAAGGGATAAAGAGAGACATTCCATACTGCTCAAGGGAACCATACACCAACAAGACATAACACTCATAAATATATATGCCCCCCAAAATAGTGCAGCTATGTTCATCAAACAAACTCTTCTCAAGTTCAAGAGTCTAATAGATCACCATACAATAATCATGGGAGACTTCAACACACCTCTCTCACCACTGGACAGATCTTCCAAACAAAAGTTGAATAAGGAAACTATAGAACTCAATAACACAATTAATAACCTAGACTTCATTGATATATATAGAATATATCACCCAACATCAAGCAGTTACACTTTTTTCTCAGCAGCACATGGATCCTTCTCAAAAATAGATCATATATTATGTCACAGGGCAACTCTTAGCCAGTATAAAGGAGTAGAGATAATACCATGCATCTTATCTGATCATAATGAAATAAAACTGAAAAATCAACGATAAAAGAAAAAAGGAAAAATCATGCATCACTTGGAGAATGAACAATAGGTTACTGAATGATCAATGGGTTATACAAGACATCAAGGAGGAAACTAAAAAATTCCTAGGGATAAATGAAAACACAGACACAACATATCGGAATCTATGGGACACATTGAAAGCAGTTCTAAGAGGAAAATTCATTGCTTGGAGTTCATTCCTTAAAAAAAGAAAAAAAAACCAACAAATAAATGATCTCATACTTCATCTCAAAATCCTATAAAAAAGAGCAAAACAACAGCAAAAGGAGTAGAAGGCAAGAATTAATTAAAATCAGAGCTGAAATTAATGAAATTGAAGCAAAAGAAACAATTGAAAAAATTGACAAAACTAAAAGTTGGTTCTTTGAAAAAATAAATAAAATCAACAGACCCTTAGCCATGCTAAGGAAGAGAAGAAGAGAGAGAACTCAAATTACTAGCATACGGGATGAAAAAGGCAATATCACCACTGACACTTCAGAAATACAAAAGATAATCAGAAATTATTTTGAATCCTTATACTCCAATAAAATAGAAGATAGTGAAGGCATCAATAAATTTCTTAAGTCATATGATTTGCCCAGATTGAGTCAGGAGGATATAGACAACCTAAACAGACCAATATCAATTGAGGAAATAGAAGAAATCATCAAAAGACTACCAACTAAGGAAAGCCCAGGACCGGATGGGTATACAGCAGAGTTTTACAAAACCTTTAAAGAGGAACTAATACCAATACTTTTCAAGCTATTTCAGGAAATAGAAAAAGAGGAATAACTTCCAAATTCATTCTATGAGGCCAACATCACCCTGATTCCTAAACCAGACAAAGGCACTTCAAAGAAAGAAAACTACAGACCAATATCTCTAATGAACCTAGATGCAAAAATCCTCAATAAAATTCTGGCAAATCAGATACAAAAACATATCAAAAACATTGTGCACCATGATCAAGTAGGATTCATCCCTGGGATGCAAGGATGGTTCAATATATGGAAATCAATAAATGTTATTCACCACATCAATAGACTCAAAGATAAGAACCATATGATCATCTCGATAGATGCAGAAAAAGCATTTGACAAAGTAAATCATCCCTTTATGTTCAAAACTCTAGAAAAACTAGGGATAACAGGAACATACCTCAATATTGTAAAAGCTATCTATGTTAAGCCTCAGGCTAGCATCATTCTGAATGGAGAAAAATTGAAGGCATTCCCTCTAAAATCTGGAACAAGACAGGGATGCCCTCTGTCACCACTTCTGTTCAACATGGTTCTCAAAACACTGACCAGAACATTTAGACAGACGAAAGAAATTAAAGGCATAAAAATAGGAAAAGAAGAACTTAAATTGTCACTATTTTCAGATGACATGATTCTATACCTAGCAGACCCAGAAGAGTCTACAAAGAAACTATTAGAGCTAATAAATGAATTCAGCAAAGTGGCAGGATATAAAATCAACACGCATAAATCAAAAGCATTCCTGTATATCAGCAACAAATCCTCTGAAATGGAAATGAGGAAAACCACTCCTTTCACAATATCCTCAAAAATAAAAAATAAAATACTTGGGAATCAACCTAACAAAAGAGGTGAAAGACTTATACAATGAAAACTACAGAACCCTAAAGAGAGAAATAGAAGAAGATCTTAGAAGATGGAAAAATATACCCTGTTCATGGATAGGCAGAACTAACATCATCAAAATGGCGATATTACCAAAAGTTCTCTATAGGTTTAATGCAATGCCAATCAAAATTCCAACGGAATTTCTTGTAGAAACAGATAAAGCAATCATGAAATTCATATGGAAAAATAAAAGACCCAGAATAACAAAAGCAATTCTAAGCAGGAAGTGTGAATCAGGCGGTATAGGGATACCAGACCTCAAACTATACTATAGAGCAATAGTAACAAAAACAGCATGGTACTGGTATCAAAACAGGCAGGTGGACTGATGGTACAGAATACAGGACACCGAAACCAATCCACAAAACTACAACTATCTTATATTTGATAAAGGGGCTAAAAGCATGAAATGGAGAAAGGATAGCATTTTCAACAAATGGTGCTGGGAAAACTGGAAATCCATAAGCAACAAAATGAAACTGAATCCCTTTCTCTCGCCATGCACAAAAGTTAACTCAAAATGGATCCAGGAGCTAGATACCAAATCAAAGACACGGCGTCTGATACAAGAAAAAGTTGGTTACGATCTACATACTGTGGAGTCGGGCTCCAAATTCATCAATAGGACACCCATAGCACAAGAGTTAATAACAAGAATCAACAAATGGGACTTACCCAAACTATTTTTTTTTCTCAGCAAAAGAAACAATAAGAGAGGTAAATAGGGAGCCTAAATCCTAGGAACAAATCTTTTCTCCTCACACTTCAGATAGAGCCCTAATATCCAGAGTATACAAAGAACTCAAAAAATTAAACAATAGGAAAATGAATAACCCAATCAACAAATGGGCCAAGGACCTGACTCAGAGGAGGACATACAATCAATCAACAAGTACATGAAAAAATGCTCACCATCGCTAGCAGTCAGAGAAATGCAAATCAAAACCACCCTAAGATACCATCTCACTCCAGTAAGATTGGCAGCCATTATGAAGTCAAGCAACAACAAGTGCTGGCGAGGATGTGGGGAAAAGGGTACACTTGTACATTGCTGGTGGGACTGCAAATTGGTGCAGCCAATTTGGAAAGCAGTATGGAGATTTCTTGGAAAGCTGGGAATGGAACCACCATTTGACCCAGCTATTCCCCTTCTTGGTCTATTCCCTAAAGATATAAAAAGAGCCATTCTGTACTGCCATTCTGTACTGCTACAGGGACACTGCTACATCAATGTTTATAGCAGCACAATTCACAATAGCAAGACTGGAACCGACCTAGATGCCCTTCAATAGACGAATGGATTAAAAAAAAATGTGGCATTTATACACAATGGAGTATTACTCTGCATTAAAAAATGACAAAATCATAGAATTTGCAGGGAAATGGATGGCATTAGTGCAGATTATGCTAAGTGAAGCTAGCCAATCCCTAAAAAACAAATGCCAAATGTTTTCTTTGATATAAGGAAAGTAACTAAGAACAGAGTTGGGAGGAAGAGCATGAGAAGAAGATTAACATTAAACAGGGGTGAGAGGTGGGAGGGAAAAGGAAAGAAAAGGGAAATCGCATGGTAATGGAAGGAGACCCTCATGGTTATACAAAATTACATACAAGAGGAAGTGAGGGGAAAGGGGAAAAAACAAGGGGGAGAAATGAATTACAGTAGATAGGGTAGAGAGAGAAGATGAGAGGGGAGGGGATGGGGGATAGTAGAGGATAGGAAAGGCAGCAGAATCCAACAGACACTAGTATAGCAATATGTAAAACAGTGGATGTGTAACCGATGTGATGCTGCAATCTGTATACGGGGTAAAAATGAGAGTTCATAACCCACTTGAATCAAAGTGTGAAATATGATATGTCAAGAACTATGTAAAGTTTTGAACAACCAACAATAAACATTAAAGAAAAAAATAAAAAATAAAATATAAAAAAATAATAATTTTAATTTGTGTTTCTCTAATTGCTACAGATGTTGAACAATTTTTTCATATATTTTTTGATCATCTGTATGTGTTCTATGAAGTGCCTGTTAAGTTCCTTTTCCCATTTAATGATTGAGGGTTTTTTTTGTTTTTGTTTTTGCAATTGCTTTTGGGTTTTTTGGTGTTGTTTATATATCCTTGAGATTAATACTCTTTCTGAGCTGCAGATGGCAAAGATTTTCTGCCATTCTGTACACTTTCTCTTCACATTCTTGATTGTTTCCTTTTATGTGAAGAAATTTTTTGTTTGATACCATCTCATTTATTGATTCTTAATTTTAATTTTTGTGCTATAGGAGTTTTGTTAAGTTAGTTGGTTCCTAAGCTGAAATGATGGAGGGTTGGGCCTGCATTTTCTTCTGTTAAGCACAGAGTCTCTGGTCTAATGCCTAGTTTGTGTTGAGTTACTTTTGAAGCACACACATTTTAGGCAACTTTTAAATACATGTTAAAATATGTAAGCATGTTATATTACTTAAAATTATCTTTATATAGTAATCACAAGTTGACATTTTTTATTTTGATTATATAAGGGAAAAATTCAAAATAAGTTGAGTTCATCTCTCTTATTATACTCAATGCCAGATACTTTGGAGAGATATAAAGAACTCTTCTTGAAGAGCTTATGAAATTAAAGATGGAATAGGAACCATTTTTAAAATCTCCAAGAAACAACAAAAGCTATATGGGGAAAAATTACCAAGGAATGTGATGAAATTAAGAAGTTTCCCAGAAATAAAAAGATTAATGTTTCAAATGTGAGGATGCTCATATTTGATGATCTTAGAAGAAATCAGCTAGTTTGGTTATCAACACCCTGTCCTCTTTCTGGACCAAGCACATCCACCTCGGTTCCCAATCCTGTTTGTTCTACTGTAGAACTCTAGTCACCCCTGCTGTCTAAATCTCACATTTTCCTCTCTTTCTAGGCATACTTTTGGTAGAGTTTTGCACTCCAGTATCTTGGACATCATGCCAGTGTCCAGGCAGCCTTCATATCTGGACTGGCTCAAGACCCAAAGAGCCTCCAGCTTCTGATGGGGATGATAAAAGTAGCCATGAAATCTCCCATGAGAAGTAAATATGATGAAAGTACTTGGTCTGACCTTAATTTAAAGTCATATATTTGTAACCTTCTAATATAATATACTTAAAAAAATAAAAAAATATAATATACTCAGGTACAGGAAATTAATAAGATATAAAATTTGATGGGCTTGGAATGTAGCTCAGTGGTAGAGCAATTGCCTAGCCTGTGCCAGGGAATAGGCTCAATCCCTAGTATGAAAGGATGAGAAGGGTGGTTTCACATATGTTTCGATCTGACGTTTTACACAAAGGAAGATCAAGACACACTGCCAGTCATTGATGTTTATGAGGCATAATAGTATGGAAGACCACTGGCCTGGACATAGAATATATTCTTAAAATTTTCATTAACTAACTATATGATTATGAGTTGACAGATCAATTTCTCCAGATTTTAGGATTGTTTAAATAATTTCTTCTATTTTTTGTATTTATGAGATTCTGTAATTCTAAACCACAAAACCTTTAGTAGTAAATCAATTGCTTCAGATGAATAATTATACCTTCTAAAAATAAATAAGGAAAGATATTAGACATTCTTTTATTTCCTAAAACAAAATGTATACCCCACTAGAGGCAGTATCTAACATTTTGGGGAGGAGCATTAAGAGATTATTTTGAACTAAAAGGAGAGAGAGCAAAACAAGATGAATGTACAGTAGTTTACATTTATTTTTGCCTGTTATTTTTCTGTTATTGTAACTAGTATTCTGGAAAAACAAGAGAATGGATTGAAAATAGTACCGTGAAGGTTAGAGTAGCTCTATGACCCCAACTAGATGTCTTCATTTTGAGGAACATTTTTCTTTTTCCTTTTGTGGCACTGGGATCAAACCTAAGACCCTGCTCATGCTAGGCACATGCTCTACCACTGAGCAACACCCCCTATCATGGGAACATTGAATTTTGAGGAATGAGCTGTTGGGAATATATGTTGGGAGTATACCAAAAGCATGTACTAGTTGTTGTCTTTGGCAATGGAGTCACTAAGATATATTCAGGGAATACAGAAGGCAGCTAGTAATATCTGACCCTAATTAGGTTATATCTAGCAGAGATCTGTTTTTGACTCAAAAATTATACATTTTTAAATTTTTCTTTGTTTTATTTTTTGTGAATTCTAATCAGTTATACTGTCAGCATTAGATTTTTGATTCATGGCATACAAATGGAGCAATACTTTTCATTTCTCTAGTTGTACATGATGAAGAATTGCACTACATGTGCAGTCATACATGTACCTAGGGTAATAATGATTTTTATCTTATTTCACCATCTTTTTTACCCTCATGTCCCCTCTCTTTTTCTCCCTCCCCTTGGCTCAAAGTTCCTCCATTCTCCCCATACCCCTCATTATGTATCACCATCCATTTATCAGAGAGAACATTCAGCCTTTGGTTTTTTAGGATTGGCTTACTCCACTTAGAAAGATATTCTTCAACTCCATGCAGTTATGTGTAAATTCCATATTTTTTTTCTCTTTTAGTGCTGAGTAATATTCAGCATTTAATCTTTTTATTTTTTTGTAGTTGTAGATGAACAACATTCCCTTATTTGTTTCATATTGATGTTGAGAATCAACAATGAATCTTTATCCATTCATCTATTGAAGGACATCCAGGTTGGTTCCACAATTTAGCTCTTGTCAATTGAGCTGCTATAAACATTGATATGGCTGCAGTACTATAGTATGTTGATTTTAAGTCTTTTGGGTATAGACTGAGGAAAGTGATAGCTGGGTGAAATGGTGTTTCTATTCCAAGCTTTCTAAGTAATCTCCATACTGCTTTCAAGAATTTTTTGCATCAATTTTCAGTTCTACCAGCAATATATGAGTGTGCCTTTCCCCTTACATCCTTGTCAACACTTATTGGTGTTTGTATTCTGATAATTGCTATTCTGACTGGTATGAGATGAAATCTTAGAGGAGTTTTGATTTGCATTTCTCTAATTATTGGAGATATTGAACATTTTTAATATATATTTGTTGATGGAATGTATAGAACAATGGTACAGAATAGAAGACACAGAGACAAACCCACATACATAAAGTTATCCAATACTAGAGAAAGTCACCAAAACATACAGTAAAGATAGCCTCTTAAACAAATGGTTTTTAGAGAACTGGAAATTCATATGCAACAAAATGAAAATCAACCCCTGTCTCTCACCATGCAAAAAACCCAACTCAAAGTGGATCAAGGACCTAGGAATTAGTCCAGAGACCCTGTGCCTAATGAAGAAAAAAGTAAGCCCAAATCTTGATCATGTTGTATTAGGCCTCACCTTCCATATCAAGACTCCTAAAGTGCAAGAAATAAAATCAAGAATTAATAAATTGGATGGATCAAACTGAAAAAGTTTTTTCTCAGCAAAAGAAACAATCAATGAGTTGGAGAGAGAGGTTACATTTTGGGAGCAATTTTTTGCCACACTCACATAAGAAAGAGCACTAATCTCCAGGATATATAACGAACTTAACACCAAAGAAGTAAACAACCCAATCAATAAATGTGCTGGGAAGATTTTTAAGGAAACATAAGTTATGTTGACCTTCCTCAGTGTTGGTAATTAAATCATCTATTTGATTTTGAGGACAAAATTAAGTCATTTTAAGTGTTAGAATTTTGATAAAACTTTTCCAATCCTGTTGGCTGAAATAGTTCCTTAGGAATGAAAAAGATACAGATCTTTTGCTGGCATTTTTCTGTTTCTTAACTAATAGAAAGAATATTGGAGGGGGTAGTGTGTGGGGGAGTGGAGAAAGAGAGAAAGATAATGCTTTGTAAAGATATAGTATTGGGGGCCGGGGCAGTAGTTCAGTTGAAGAGCACTGGACTAGCATTTGTGAGCCCCTGGGTTTCATTCTCAACATCAATATGAAACAAATAAAGGAATGCTGTTCATCTACAACTACCAAAAAATAAAAAGATTAAATTTTGAATACCATAGTCTTCTGATTCTTTTTTGTTAATTTAAATGAAATTCACATATTATAACAGTCACCGTGTTAAAATGTGAAATTAAGTGCTTTCTGGTATATTTGCAGAGTTATGCAACCATCACAACTTTCTAATTCCACAAAATTTTCATCACCTCAGAAGAAAACTCTGTACCCATTGAACAATCATTCATTCCCCAGCTTCCTTATCTGGTTCTGCATGTTTCATATGAATGGAATCATAATATGTGGCATTGTGTATGATTCTTGTAGTGCGATGTTTTCCTGGTCTCTTCATGTTGTAGAATTTAGCTGTACTTCACATCTTTTTTGGCTGAGTAATATTCCATTGTATGGACATAGCATATTTTATTTATCCATTCATGAGTTGATTAGTTTTAGAATTGTTTCCACATTGGTACTATTAGGAATAATACTACTATGAATATTAGCATGAATATTTCTGTAGAAGTATTTTCATCCCCCAGAATATATTCTGAGGAATGGAATGACTGGATTATTGCCAGAGGTACCCATTCTGCACTCAGGCTTGTGATCCCTTGTCATCCTGCCTAAGAAACTACCATGTCTCACAGACAGAGGTCAGTATCTCAATTTTCTTTGTTCCAGTCAAGAAAACTCACCAGCTTACAAACCCCAGAAACCTATCACTTAGTGCTAATGTGGGGAATTTATATCAGTATGGTGTCCTCACTTACCTGTCTGTGCCTTGTGTTTAGCTATAGTCAAGCCTCACCTGTGACATTCTCAGCTATGTGACAAAGATTAGGCAGTGATCTAAGTTTGGCTTTCTTTTGCAATCCTTTTACGTATTCATCCTGACACAGCTCTTACTGCTTGTCTAGTTAGTTTCCCAAAGCAATACTTCTTGATTATATATATATATATATATATATATATATATATATATATATATATGAAGGATCTGGCATAATGTTTACTTAAAGAGCCTCCCCATAAGTCAGAGGGGCAACACTTACTGTACAAACAGAATATCCCAAGGAATAGAGTGTCTGCCTTCAAGATCACTGCAGTGTACCTGGTACAGGAATGGGTCTGAGGCAACAAAGCTGAGGAATGGACACCCTTCTCTTTCTGCTTGCTGTTCTGCATTCTGCTACAGTTTCCTTTCCTTGCATTGCTGGACATGACCCCTCCAGCCCACCCTGTCTGGCCCTGCTGATCACATTTTTGACTCCCAGTGGGCTCATATTCCTAATGGTTGGTTTATTTTTATTAACATCTTTTGTTTGATGCACACCTCATTGGATTGCTTACCAAAACCATCTAGATGTGTGTTCTTTCATACCCAAACCTGAACACATTTTTTAGTATCCCAAGACTTGATAGTGTGTGTATTGTTTGTTATATGAACCTAACCGACCTTTTTTTCCTTATATTAAGAAGTGCAAATCTACTTTGTTCTAGTGGAGCTATTTTGGTAAAATGTAAGCAGTTGGGGTTCTGTTTAGGGAGTGAATTCAAGGGTTTGATGACTCAGTTTGAGCTTTATTTCATATCAGTAATAGAGCCATTTATAATTTATCTGAACAAAATATTTCCTTTTCCACTGTGTCTTAAGCCAACCCTACTCCCTTGTTTCTAAAGAGAAAAAAAAATCTGCTTTGATCTCTATGTTTATGAGTTTTTTCCTTGGAAATCAATGGTTAACCACAAATCTACATTCAGAATCAGTGTATTTGGCCTGAAGAAGTTAAGATTGTACATCTTGGGCTTTAGGCATCTTTAGGGTTGAAGAGGGCAAGATGAAGAGGGGGCAAGATGAGAGAAAAGTGAACCTCTGCACCTGTATTAATAAGGAAGGTCCATTTAGTCCAGTATTATTTTTTTACATACAATATAAGATCTTGTTTACAAATGACAAAATAATCCACTTACCTTTAAAGAAAATAAAAGAAAAATGTTTAAACTCCAGTGCTAGATGTCATATAGATAGGGCTAGGCTTTTCTTTGCAGTTGCTAGATGTAATCCCTTTAAGCCAGAAATATGAATAAAAAGAAAAAAAATGTTTACTAACTTCTGAGAAACACACACACACACACACACACACACACACACACACACACTCCACAAAATAGGCATAACTGGTTCTACCTCTGTGGGCAATCTACATTAATGTTTATATCAAATATGATGACTGGGTTTTCTCATTTCCAAGTAAATTAAGAAAATATCTGTGACAGAATCAGGCTTTCTTATCTTTAAACTGGGGTCAAGTAGCTTTACAATTAACTTTGTCTCTCCTTTTAGGATCATTTCCATAGAGTATACAAGTTATTAATATTCCCACATAGTAGAGTGACAGGGGACTCAACTTTAGGGCAGACATGGAAATCTTAAAAGCACTCTATGGATGTATTTATTTGTATAATTTTAAGAGATACTCACCAGCCCTTCCTCTAAGCAAATATAGATTCCAAGCTGATGACACTCTACACACACTAAAGCATTCACCATGTATGTTTTAACAAGACGTGATTAGAGAAGGGGTCGCACATGTGAGGCACTGGGTTTGATCCTCCACACACATAAAAAAATAAAGATATTGTGTCCATCTTATAAAAAATTGTTTAAATCAATATATCATAGATAGCAGCCATTCAGCCCATAGTGTAGTGTGGTTCATTGGCCTCATGATGACTTGTTTGGCCAGTGGCATAGCCACTATGAACTGCTATAGCCATGTGCCCTTAGCTACTGTCTCTCTTGTGGCAATTTTACTTCCCATTCTATAGAACAGCAGTGCCTTAGGGGACTTAGCCAAGGGTATTGCACACATTTGAGTTTAACACTTGATGGAGGGAATTGAGCTCATCCACAAGTACTGGTTCAATGTGTTTCTTCTAAGTCAGCCTCCAGTTCTCATTGTATTTGAGGAAGTCAAAGCTCCCCACTTGACAAGGACTCCCATGTATCTTTTATGTTTGGGCAAAACATGGTTTGTTTCTTAGAGGAGTCCTCCCTTTTCTAGTGGAGTCTACCTCTTAACTGCTTAGCACTTCATGCAGGCAGCCACCATCCCATCCCTGCAAAGGCTATTCCCCTACACACTAAGGATGGGAGAGGTATTTAAAACCAGGAAGGCCCAGGTCCTCCTTTGAGGAATCCATCAGTTTGAGGCTTGATGAATCCATCAGTACAAGGCTTGTTACCAGGCCTATGGCTCTGGAAAGAATGAACTCACCCACTCCTCACTCCACAAATAGGAGTCCTCAGAAGGTCCCAGCCTCATTATTCCCTCAAGATGAGGTCCCCAAGTTCTGAGCCCTAAGAATTCCAGGAGTGGTGGTTGTGTAGTGGGTGACAGTTGATGTAAAATGACATGAGCATGGTTGTCTTCCATCAGAGAATGGTCCCAACACAGAATTGTCTGTTTCCAACTTCATAAGGGGAACTCACAGAACATCCCCCAGGAAAGGGCCCTTATACCCTCAGGAGCTTATATTTATGTTGTTGGTTGTTAAGGAGCCATTTCTAGATAGCTTTTTTAGTGGGGAGTAGGGAAAGGAGCACAGCAAACATTGGACAGCCCTGTCCTGAAGAAGTTTCTGACCAAGTTGTCAGGGAAAAAAAAGCTGCTCAGAAGAACCATGTGGTCCAAACCTCCTTCTTTGGCTCCTACAATCTCTCTCTTGTTTCTTCAACAAGTGTTTCTTGGGAATCATCATGCCATGTGGGAGCTCTCTCTTATGGGATCCTGCATCTCTTTCCAGCTTCATCTCTCTTCCCATCCTTCGTACACTTTTCCCTTCTGGTCATGCCAGATTCCCCATCGGCCTTTGGACCTGGACTCCTTCACTCAGGACTGATTCTCACCACATTTCTACCACTGAACACTTTATCCTCCCAGGTGGTCAACTCTCCATCTCTGAAGCAAATAGTCCTTTTAGTTGATTTCCCATAACCACATTGTCTCCAGTTTGAGGAGACGTGGAGAGTTATTGAATCCAACTCCCATCAGATGCTTGAATACTGAGGTCAGAACTTCCCTACTCAGCAACAAGTTCCCCACCCAGCATTCATTTAACTGAGGGACTTGATTCATTTATGACCAGCTCAGTTAGGAAGTGATTAGCATCAAAAGTGGTTTCACCAATCATCCTCACAGTTGCTACTTCTCTTTACTGAAATTTCCAGGTACAGTAAATTTTATCATAATCATATCCTTTGAGGTAGGCCTTATCCTCTTTTTCCCAATAAGGAAGCTGAGGCTGAGGGTCTAATATTAAGTGACTACTCCATGTTCTACCAAAGAGCTGAACTTTTCAATGTGGATCATTGCTTTATTAGTAAATGTCTAATAAAGCCTAGGATAGCCTCCCAGGGGGTGTACCACTGATCCTGGCTTGGCTCCTGGGCACGATTTAGTTACTCCCATTTCTTAAATTGCCAGAATGATCTTTTCATGAATAGCTAATGCTATTCTGCTCAAACACATAGTGACTTCTCATCTCACTCAGATTTAAAACCATAATCCTTGACCAAGGCCTCCAAATCGCTGAGCAATCTCACCAGCTACTCCAATACCTCTTTAGCCTCATTTCTACTGCTTTCTTCCTCACTCATTCATATAGAGTACAAGCAGGGTACACATGCTCCTGCTTCAGTGTGTTTGCACTTACTATTACCTCTTCCTGGAAAGCTGTTCTCTAAGATACTCATACAGATAATTTGCTCATTTCCTTTAGGTTTCTGCTTGATTGGCCCCTTATCGTCATCTCTCTTAGTCTGCTCTGTTTTTCAACATAACATGTATCATCACCTAACATATATTTATTTTTTGTTTGTCTCCACTGGAATATAAGCACCTCAAATTAATGTAAACAAGGATCGAAGAATTTCAGAAAGTGAGAACTCCTATGAAGATAATAAAGTAGGGAAAGATAAGAGGGCAAAATACGGTGAGGAAAGGATGATGCAATTCATAAATGAAGGTTGCTTTGAGGTCCTGACATGGGATGATGCAGAGGTAGACAGGGCTAATCTATACAGAGAAAACAAGTGCCGGGATTTTGAGCCAGTTATAGGCCAGCACCCCTAGACTTACTAATCCACTACTATATTGCAAGCAGCACAGAGAAGGGTGGATCTTCATGAGTATAGGTTTGACTGAGTGCAATTGGAGGCTCTGATTCTGCCTCAGGAGAGGTTTCAGTCAAATAAAACCTAAGGAAGACTTCCACACAATGCAAACCATGAGGGCCTTGACAGAGGGTCCACTCATGCTGGGAGCATGTAACACAGATGTTGATGTCACCGTGATCTCAGGAACTCACATGTGATTCCAGAGGTGAAAAAGATCATGTCATCTGGGTTGAGGAAGAGGGAGAGTGCATTCCAGGGACCAAAAAGAGCCTGAATAAAAACTTTTCACGGCAATTCCTAGTGAATCTGGGAAGTAGTTTCATTTGTTGGAGCTGCAATTAGATGTCAGGAAGCAGAAGGCAGCAAGGCTTTGGAACCAACTGCCACATTGAAAAGTTCAGCTCTTTGGTAGAACTTGGAGTAGTTACTTAATATTAGACCCTCAGCTCCAGCTTCCTTATTGGGAAAATGAGGATAAGGACTACCTCAAAGGATATGATTATGATAAAATTTACTGTACCTGGAAACCTCAGTAAGGAGAAGTAGCAGCTGTGAGGATGGTTGATGAAACCACATTTGATGCTAATCATCAACTGCTACAAGGGCCAAATGAACTTTAAAAGGAGCAAGCTCTGTGAGGACCCTCAGGTTCTGCCAGCTCTCCAGTGGAGAATTGGCACAGAGACTGCTTGTCTGGAGAAGGGAGGGTGTGAATCCAGGCATGCTTTTGGAATTAGGAGGGACATGGCACACATAAGGCAGCAAGAGCCTACAGGAAGGAGTTGGAGGGGTGAGGCCAACCCCTTAGTGGACTCAAGTCTACTACAGACACCTGCCATCAAAAGTTCTGTCAGAAATGAGAAGCAGTCTTTAAAAAAAGAATCTTTAGGTTTTTTACCTCCTCTGCAGCTCAATGTGAAATAAGTGAAATGGCCAAGCAGAGTAACCCCAAGGAGACCTAATTCTGCAGAGGAATCCTTCATATTCATAGTGACAGGTAGAGAATGAACCCTCAGTACTTGCAGAGGGTGATTACTGACAAATCGTTTTTCATCTCAGCATCTCTGAATCTTAGGTACAGGTTTTTTCATATACAATAATTCTTAGAATAATGTGTACAGTTGTTATAAGGAATGGAAAAAATAGTTCTTAGGTGCACAATCATTTAAAGAGTTTGTGCACGTCGGCTAAATTGGTTTTCTTTTTCCTATGAATAAAGCATAGATTGCTATTCTGTCTGATAACATATTTCAAACAGATGCCTTGGGGAAACAGCCTATGATCAGAGGATTCTCTAAGGACAAGTTGTTTTCTATTTAAATGTAGATGTCCAAGTCATAGAAGACATTTATAAGAAGATATTGAAAATTTGAATTTATTTATGTGGTTCAATGATATTGTATAAGATGATTTTTAACTAGAAATTAGAAATATTTCTAATAATTTTGGTTCCTTGACATGAACCCTAGTTTAAGTATGAGTTGTGGGAGTGTTGGAGAAAATTTGAAGGAAACATTGTAACATCTTTCCTTTCTGTAGGAAGTTGTTTTAAAAAATCAAATAAAAACATATTTAGTCTGTCACTTTTGTACATAAGAAACCATCTCTGGTAAAATCACAGTTACATTCAAAGTAACAATCACCTTCTTCCTTTACACAGCTGCAAAGTGCTGTGGAACTAATTGGTAAGGGTGAAACATGAACATGGAGACCTAATAGATATTCCCCAAGAATTGAAATATGAAAGACTCTGAGAGTTGACAACTCAATGTCTCTGAGCACACAGATTTACTTTACTTAATTAATTATTAGTTTATAATTGTTGCCAAAAATTGAACCCAGGGCCTCACACATGCCAGGCCAGCATTCTACCACTGAGCCACAACTCCAGTCCCACATACAGGTTTTCATATACTGTTCCTCTGCTTATTGAAGATATATTTCAATGTGCTGATATGCTATTTCCTACAAGGCTTAGAGCCAGAATAAAGCTGTGAGGAGGGGGCTTGTTATTGTTTCCTGGATTCTATGCCCTCTTTAATGTTGTCGTTCTGAGCCTAGAATGTGTCTTTTATCTCCTCTTGCCTTATTTCATTTCATATGATTGAAATGATCAAGGGAGACTGTGTTAATTGCTTTTTATTTTCTTTTTAAGAATCTCGGTTCAATCTTTTAACATTGAGATGGTGAAAGACCCAACTGCAGGAGAAATAAAACAGGTAATGGATGAAAATTAATTGGCATATTCCATGAAAACGTGTTCTGTGAAATAAATCTAAATGTAGAAAGAGCAAACATTTTCTGGAAATATGAGGAAAAAGTGTTTAATTATATGAACATGAGCAAACTTGTCTTTCTTGGTTTCACTCTTATATAACCAACATACTTGTATTTCATTTTTTCATTCCTGTTACCTATATCTAATATAAAACCATCAATACCCTATACTGGATTACTGCATTATCTTTCTAATGGATCTTCTGCTCCCATTTTTCCCTCTCTACATTTCGTATCCTCACCAGCCGAGTCTTCTTAAATTTTGCTTGCCTGATAGGGAAGCATAGCGTACTGGTTCAAACATAGACTCCAGAACCAATCTGCCAGTTTTAAATCTTAGCTTTACCACCTATTATTTGTCTGACATGAACAAATTTGTTAACATTTTGAGCCTTAGTTTCACTATTGTAAAGTGGAGATAACAACAGTGCATACTTGAAAGCTATTTGAGAATTAAACAAATTAACCTCTATAAAGCATTAGAATAATGTTTGGCAGAGAGTAAGGACTATAGTTATGTTCTTAAAAGAATAAAAATAAATATTTTGTTGGGAACCTGCTTGCAAATGTTACATAACTTCTCATCGCTTTCTTTCTTTCTTTCTTTCTTTCTTTCTTTCTTTCTTTCTTTCTTTCTTTCTTTCTTTCTTTCTTTTGCATTCATAATCCTCCATTATTCCAGAACCTTCCACAGGAAGCTTACTGAACTCCTTTCTTTAAAGTTCTCATCATCTATTCTGCTTATTTGGCCACCATATGTGCCATGGTTTTTACTGCCACTTACATTTTCATGTCTGAGTCTTCTCTAAATAGACTTCAAGATGCTATTTTTAGGTATATGTACTAATTATGAAAATAATAATAAAAGTAGCATACTCTGTCAGCATTATGCATAGTGCTTCATATGCCTTATTTCAATAATTTCTCATGACGACTTTCTGAAGACAGTGTTGCTATCCTCACATTATAGTTGAGGACGCAGGAATTACTCTCATAAATTTCAGTGCTGATTCATAAACTTTGCTAATATCATAAATAAAATAAAAATGATTAGAGTATGCTGTCCTTAAAATAAAACAATGTTTTGAATTGCTTGTTATATATATATATATAAAGACAAAGTAACCTTAGGCTGCATTGAGTAGTTTGCTTAAGTTCTAGGAGCTAATGAATCCTTTTGTGTGCTATATTTTGGTTAGCTAGACATCACTTTAGTATCTTAAATTGGGACTTGTGTGTGTGTGTGTGTGTGTGTGTGTGTGTGTGTGTGGTACTAGATATGAAACCCAAGGCCTAGCACATTCTAGATAAGTTTTCTACCAGTGAGCCCTCATCCTGGGGCCTTATTATTTAAATGAGAATGTTGACAGAGCAGAGCAATTCTAGGGTAGGATGACCCATTCTTGAATACCTGCTCACTCAGAGGTCACCTTGGTTATGATGCCTTTCCTGAATTCTATGCCCTCCTTAATGTTTTCATTCTGAGGCTAGAATGTGTCTTTTATATCCTCCTGCCTTATTTCATTTCTTCTGATTGAAATTATCAAGGGAGACTGTGTGGAAATAAAAAGTATATAGGCTCAGCTTCAGAGAACAGAAAAGACTTGGGGGGTCAGAAATAGAGAGGATGGTATTCAGTGAGAGCCAATAACATAAAAAGATACAGAAGACAATAAAAACAATAGCAATAAAAATATGGATACAGAGCATGTTTGTGGTATGCTAAAGGATTACAAGAAAGCAATATACAGCATTGCATATGTACTGTATCTATTTATACTATAAAAAGAAAAATGTTCTTAAGACATACTAGAAACAGATTTATCAAAAATAAAAACAGTGATTCTTTTATACAACTAGACACATGTAGAAAAACAGATTTTCAGAACTGAGGAGTAAATAAAAACTGACCAAAAAGGAATAAGTGCATCAACCCGCAAAGACAGTAGCAGTAAAATAGACATGTCCTTATAATTTACAGTTTCTACTTTAAGTATTATTAAGTAACTAAAGGTAATAAATAATAACCCAGCATTTTTTTTCCCAAGGGAGGCTACATTTTAAGACAGTGGCACTGTTTCCAACACTCATAATAGTGTTAATCAGGGCTGGGGATGTGGCTCAAGTGGTAGCGTGCTCGCCTGGCATGCGTGCGGCCTGGGTTCGATCCTCAGCACTACATACAAACAAAGATGTTGTATCCGCCGAGAACTAAAAAAATAAATATTAAAAAAAATAATGTTAATCACTAGCAGGTCCTCATTACATAACTTTCAAAGAATGTAATTTCTGGAGTGGGAAATTGAAGCCACCTGAAAAGGCTGACTTGCAAGATGGATTGTTGTCCAACGATCTGAGTTTACAATATAAGGCCATAAATATTCTCTGGGTACTTGGTGTACTTGAAGCAACCCCAAAACCAGCTGCCCTGAAAAGCAAATAGACTAATGTAAGCCCGCAACATGGAGAAAGACTATCCATGACAGCTTTTGATTAGGAGCAACATTGCCACTTAAATGGTTGAAAAATCCATCAGATATATTTGCTATTTAATATAAATGCAGCAATATCACCACTGAGACCCCTAAAGTATGAGTTCTCTTCAAAGCTTATCAAGGCCAAGGGAGTCATTGATTGGACTTCAATGAAGGAATAGGAGACAACATTTTCAAGTTTAAACAGAAGGTATTGTGGACAATAGAACTTAAATACTATTTTTTTTAAATTCCAAATTCCTACATAATTGTGAGAAAATGAAAGCAATTCTCTTCTAAAGTATAATTTTTAAAAGTACTGCAAATATTTAAATGTTCTCATAGAATAAATAAACCAATGACTAAATATTCACATTTTAAGTTTTTTGCATTACAGGTGGGATAATAATTAAATTATTTTTCTGGACATATTTCCTCTGAGTATTTGCAGTATTATTAAAATTATAATTGTAAGCAATTTCTTTTAGCAAGTCCTGAACACCAGGCACTAACTAGATCATGACCATGACAGAGAAAAGCTGGCTCTCGACCTAAAGGTGTTAAGGTTTCAGGCAGCAGGCAGGGATAGGAATGATAGGAACACTTGAGCAGGCCAGTGAGACAGCAGAACAGAGTATTGGTGTTCAAAGGCATCCAAGCAAGGAATGTTGATGCAAGTCTTACTGTTTAGGGATTTCTCTAGGAGAAGAAGGCTGAGAAAGAATTCCAGAGAGAGGAAACTGCTATAGAAAGGAATTTAATCCTGAAATACCAAAAGTCATTTATTTAATTAAGGTAAATTTACATAAGTGTGCCAAGTATGTTTTAGAAAGATCCAATGAATTGAAATAACTTTGTCCATTTGCATTCCATGTCACAAATTCTAACACAAATAGTGTTGTCTTGCAGAGAGTTTACCTGGCTGTGAGTTGTACCAGGATACATAGTGCAGAGTTGCTTGATTGATAGTGTACAGCCACATTAGTTGCTTGATTGGTAGTGTACAGTCACATTAGGTGCTAGGTGTGTACACTCTGTGGCATCTAACACTTTAATCTTGTCTCTTTCATACTATGTTTTCCCACAGGAGTACATATGAAAAAAATCAATAATGTGAGATTAAGTAAATCTATAAACACTACACTTTTTAATTGATTCCATTCATTAATTTTCGGAGCACTATTTTAATATATGCAGAGTAGTTTTGCAGAAATAAACAATAAGTTTATTAGTGTCATTGGCTTTCATAAAGTAACTTCCACTCCAAAGGTTCCAATATATTTAAAAAAAATCTTTATTACCTGCAAATCCATGACTTAATTCTCTTTTAATGCTGAGTAATATTCCATTGTGAATATATGCCACATTTTTTATCTATTTATCTACTGAAGGGCATACAGGTTGGTTCCACAGTTTAGCTATTGTGAATTGTGCTGCTATAAACATTGATATGGCTGTGTCCATGTAGTATGCTGTTTTTAAGTCCTTTGTGTGTAGACCCAGGAGTGGGATAGCTGGGTCAAATGTTGATTTTCCTAGGAATCTCCATACTACTTTCCAGATTGGCTGCCCAATTTGCAGTCCCACCAGCAATGTAAGAGTGAGCCTT
This sequence comes from Urocitellus parryii, assembly GCF_045843805.1. Classification (NCBI taxonomy): domain Eukaryota; kingdom Metazoa; phylum Chordata; class Mammalia; order Rodentia; family Sciuridae; genus Urocitellus; species Urocitellus parryii. Next base: position 129,701,379 of record NC_135538.1, on the reverse strand, counting down.
TTCCCCACATCTTCATCAAACTTATTGTTGTTAGTATTCTTGATAGCTGCCATTCTGACTGGGGTGAGATGGTATCTTAAAGTAGTTTTGATTTGAATTTCTCTAATTGTTAGAGATGTTCAACATTTTTAATTTATTTATTAATATATTGTATATAGTCTTGAGAGAGTGTTCAGTTTGTTGACCAATTCATTGATTGGGTTATTTGTTGGTTATTGTTTTTTTTTTTTTTTGGTGCTAAGGTTTTTGAGTGTTTTATATATCCTAGAGATTAGTGCTCTATCTGATATGCTTGTGGTAAAGATTTGCTCCCATTTTGTAGGCTCTCTATTGACCTCACTGATTGTTTCTTTTGTTGAGAAGAAGCCTTTTGGATTGAGTCCATCTCATTTATTGATTCTTGATTTTAATTCTTACACTATAGGAGTCTTATTAAGAAATTTGGGGCCTAATCCCACATGATGGAGATTTGGGCCTACTTTTTCTTCCATTAGGCGCAAGGTCTCTGGTTTAATTCCTAGGGCCTTGATCCATTTTGAGTTAAGTTTTGTGCATGGTGAGAGATAGTGGCTTAATTTCATTTGTTTCTTATGGATTTCCAGTTTTCCCAACACCATTTGTTGAAGAAACTATCTTTTCTCCAATGTAGGTTTTTGGTGCCTTTGTCTAATATAAGATTAGTATAATTATTTGGGTTAGTATCTGTGTTCTCTGTTCTGTACCATTGGTCCACAGGTCTATTTTGATGCCAATACCATGCTGTTTTTGTTACTGTTGCTCTGTAGTATAGTTTAAGGTCTGGAATAGTAATGCCACCAGCATCACTCTTATTGCTAATGATTGCTTTGGCTATTCTGGGTCTCTCATTTTTATAGATGAATTTCATGACTTTTTTTGTTGTTGTTGTTTTATTGGGATTTTGATTGGGATGGCATTGAACCTGTATAGTGCTTTTAGTACTATGGTCATTTTGACAATATTAATTCTTCTTATTCAAGAGCAAGGTAGAACATTTTATCTTCTCAGGTCTTTCTTGATTCTTTTAAAAACATTTTCTAATTGAACTTCCTTTTTTAAAATTATTTTTTATTTATGTCTGACAGCAGAATGCATCACAATTCTTATTACATATATAGAGCATATTTTTTATATCTCTGGTTGTATATAAAGCATATTCACACCAATTTGTGTCTTCATATATGCATTTTGGATAATAATGTCCACCATGTTCCATCATCATTTCTAACTCCATGGCTACTTCCCCTTCCACTCCCACTCATCTGTTCTATCTAGAGTTAGTCAATTTCTTTCATGCTCCCCCTCCCTAAACCACTATGAATCAGCCTGTGTATATCAGAGAAAATATTCAGCATTTGTTATTTTGTGAAAAACAAACATAACTAATTTCATTTAAAGTTATCTTCTCTAACTCCATTCATTTACCTGAAAATACCATGATTTTCTTCTCTTTTCATGATGAGTAATGTTCCATTGAGTATATATATATCAAAGTTTCCATATCCATTCATCAACTGAACAGCATCTAGATTGGTTCCACAGTTTAGCTACTGTGAATTATGCTGCTATAAACATTGACATGGCTGTGTCCCTGTACTATGCTGTTTTAAGTCCTTTAGGTATAGACCCAGGAATAGGATAGCTGGGTCAAATGGTGATTCCATTCCAAGTTTTCTAAGGAATCTTCACACTGCTTTCCATATTGGCTGCACCAATTTGCAGTCTCATGAGCAGTGTATGAGTGTACCTTTTTTTTCCCCACATACTTACTAATACTTATTGTTGTTTGTATTCTTGATAGCTACCAATCTCACTGGAGTGAGATGAAATCTTAGAGTGGTTTTGATTTGTATTTCTCTGATTGCTAGTGATGATGAATATTTTTTCATGTATTTTTGATTGATTTTATGTCATCTTTTGAGAATAGTTTATTCAGGTCCTTGGGCCTTTTATAGATTAGGTTATATGTTTTTTTGGTGCTTGCTTAGCTTTTTGAGTTCTTTATATGCCCTAATGATTAGTGCTCTATCTGATATATGAGGGGTAAAGATTTTCTCCCAAGATGTAGACCCTCTATTCACCTCCCAGATTGTTTCTCTTGTTGAGAAGGAACTTTTCAGTTTGATTCCGTCCCATTTATTGATTCTTGATTTTAATTCTTGCACCACAGGATTCTTATTAAGGAAGTTGGGGCCTAATCCCACATGATAGAAATTATGGCCTACTTTTTCTTATATTAGACTCAGGGTCTCTGGTTTTATTCCTAGGTCCTTGATCCACTTTTTGTTGAGTTTTATGCATGGTGAGAGATGGGGGGTTAATTTTATTTTGTTCCATATGGATTTCCAGTTTTCCCAGTACCATTTGTTGAAGAGGCTATATTTTCTCCAATGAATGTCTTGGGTGCCTTTGTCTCATATAACAAAATTGTAATTTTGTGGGTTAGTCTCTTTATCCTCAATTCTGTACCATTGGTCTACAAGTCTGCTTTGGTGCCAATACCATATTTTTGTTTGTTTGTTTGTTTTTTACTGTTGCTCTGTAGTATAGTTTAAGGTCTGGTATAGTAATGCCACCTGCTTCACTCTTCTTGCTAAGGATTGCTTTAGCTATTCTCAGTTCTCTTGTTTTTCCAGATAATCTTTATGACTGCTTTTTCTATTCCTATGAGTGATGCCATTGGGATTATGATTGAGATTGAATTGAATCTGTGTAGTGCTTTTGGTAGTATGGTTGTTTTGATAATATTAATTCTGCCTATCCAAGAGCAAGGTAGATCTTTTCATCTTCTAAGGTCTTCTTTCTTTCTTTTTTTTAGAGTTCTGTAACTTTTATTATATAAATATTTCACCTCTTTCATTAAGTTGATTTCCAAGTATTTATTTTTTTGAGACTATTGTAAATGGGGTAGTTGTCTGCATTTCTCTTTCTGAGAATTTGTCACTGATACACTGAAAGACATTTGATTTATGAGTGTTGACTTTATATTCTGGTATTTTGCTGAATTTATTTACTAGTTCTAGAAGTTTCCTGGTAGAACTTTTAGGGACATCTAGATACAGAATTATACCATCGGCAAATAGTGCCAATTTGAATTCTTCTTTTCCTATGTGTATCTTTTTAATTTCTTTCATCTGTCTAATTGCTCTGGCCAATGTTTCAAGAAGTATATTAAATAGAAGTGTTGAAAGAAGACACCCCTGTCTTGTTCCACTTTTTAGAGGGAATGCCTTTGATATTTTTCCATTTAGAATAATGTTGGCCTGGGGCTTAGAATGGATAGCCTTTATGATGTTGAGATATGCTCCTGTTTTATTCCTTGTTTTCGTAGTGTTTTGAACATAAAGGGGTGCTGTAAGTTGTCAAATGCTTTCTCTGCATCTATTGAGATAATCCTAAGATTCTTATCTGTAAGTCTATTGATGTGATGAATTACATCATTAATTTACACAAGTTGAACCAAACTTGCATCCCTGGGATGAATCCCACTTGATCGTGATGCATGGTCTTTTTGATATGTTCTTGTATGTCAGTTGCCCAAATTTTATTGAGAATTTTTGCAGCATGTTCATTCGAGATATTGGTCTAATGTGTCTTTTTGATGTATGTTTGCCTGGTTTTGGAATCAGGGTGATATTGGCCTCATAAAATGAGTTTGGAAATGCTCCCTCTTTGTCTATTTTCTGAAATAAACTGAAGAGTATTGATATTAGTTCTTCTTTAAAGATCTTGTAGAACTTGGCTGTGTATCCATCTGGTTCTGGGCTTTTCTTGGTTGGTAGAATTTTGATGGCATCATTTATTTTGTTGCTTGAAATTGATTTGTTTAAATTGTGTATATTATCTTCATTCAATTTGGGCAAACTATTTTGACTGTAGAAATTTGTAGATGCCTTCAGTATTTTCTATTTTATTAGAGTACAAGTTTTCAAAATAATTTCTAATTATCATCTATATTTCTGCAGTGTGTGCTGTCAAATTCCTTTTGTAATTATGGATGTTAGTAATTTGAGTTTCTTCCTCCTTCTCTTCGTTAGCATTGCTAAGGGTCTGGCAATTTTATTTATGTTTTTAAAGAACTAACAGTTTGTTTTATAATTTTTTCAATTTTTGTTTAATTTTTTATTGATTTTGGCTCTAATTTTAATTATTTCCTATCTTCTACTGCTTTTGGTGTTTATTCTTCTTTCTCTAGGGCTTTGAGATGTAATGTTAAATCATTTATTTGTTGATTTTTTTTCTTCTTTGAAGGAATAAACTCCCAATTGAACTTTCCTTTTAGAATTGCTTTCATAGTGTCCCAAAGATTTCAATGTGTTGTATCTGTGTTCTATTTTTTTTAATCTGGTCCTTGATGTGTTCTGCAACCCATTGTTCATTCATTAACATATTATTTAGTCTCCAGGTGCTGAAGTATCTTTAATTTCTTATTTTATCATGGATTTCTTATTTTATTCACTATGATTTGATAGAATACAGGGTAGTATCTCTTTTTATTATATTTGCTAATAATTGCTTTGTACCATAATGTATAGTCTATTGTAAAATGGAATCCATGCATTCTGAGAAGAAGGTGTATTCTTTTGTGAAGTATGAAATATTCTATATATGTGAGTTAAGTTTACGTTATTGATTTTATTATTAAATTCTATAATTTATTTGTTCAGAATTTGTTTGGAATATCTATCTAGTGATGAAAGAGATGTGTTGTGTTAAAGTCACCCAAAATTATTGTGTTATGGTGTTTGTGACACTTCAACTTGAAAAGAGTTTGTTTAATGAATGTAGATGCTCCAGTGTTTGGGGAGTATATATTTATAATTTTTAAGTCTTCTTGGTGTAGGTTCCCTTGAGCAGTTTGTCATGTTCTTCTTTATCCTTTTTGATTGACTTTAACTTGAAGTCTTTGTTATTTGATATGAGGATGGAAATACCTGCTTGCTTCTGCAGTCCATGTGAGGGATATAATTTTTCCCAAACCTTCACCTTCAGTCCGTGGATGTTTTCCCTGTGAGATGAGTCTCAGGGAGGCAGCATATTGTTAGGTCTCTATGTTTTTTAATTTAATCTGCTAGTATATGTCTTTTGATTGGTGAGTTTAGGCCATTAACCTTCAAGGTTATTATCAAGACATGATTTGTATTCTCAGCAATTTTTCTTTATGTTTGGTATTTAACATTATTTGGTTTTTCTTCTGATTATATTTTCCTTAAGTGTAACACCTCCCTCTCCTGATTTCCATCATTTGTTTTTTTCATTTCCTCTTCTTGAAATATTTTGTTGAGGATGTTCTGTAGTGCAGGCTTTCTAATTATACATTCTTTTAGCTTTAGTTTATCATGAAAGGTTTTTATTTCATCATCACATGTAAAGCTTAAATTTGCTGGATATCAGATTCTTGGTTGGCATCCATTTTCTTCCAGAGTTTGGTAAGTGTTGTTCCATGATTTCCTGGCTTTGAGGGTTGGGTTGAAAAATCTGCTGAGATACAAATTGTTCTCCCTCTATATGGGATATGATTCCTCTCTTTTACAGCTTTTAAGATTCTATTCTTATTCTGTATGCTAGAATTTTCATTATAATGTGGCTTGGTGTAGATCTGTTGTAATTTTGTACATTTGCTGTCTTGTAAGCCTCTTGTATTTGGTTTTCCAATTCATTCTTTATGCTTAAAAATTTTCTTATATTATCTCCTGGGAGATATTGTGCATTCCTTTGGTTTGAAATTCTGTGCCTTCCTCTATCCCAGTAACTCTTAGATTTGGTCTGTAGATGCTGTCCAATAATTCTTGGATGTTCTATTTGTGGTTTCTTACCATCTGCACTGTGTGATCAAGTTTATCTTCCAGATTAAATACTTTATCCTCATTATCTGATGTTCTTTCTTCCAAGTGATCTAATATGTTGGTTATGTTTTATATTGAGTTTTATATTTGGTTTATTGTATCCTTTATTTCAAGGATTCCTGACTGTTTTTTTCTTCAGAGTCTCTGTCTCTTTCTCGAAATGATCTTTTGTTACTTGTATTTGCTCTCTTATCTCTCTGATGAAATGAGCAAATTTTGCCTGTATTTGCTTACTTAGGTCATTCTTTAATTCATATATTATTTTAATTATGAACCTTCTGAACAACTTCTCTGACATTTCATCACCCATTGTTCATGGATTCTGTTATAGTAGTATCCTCGTTTGTTAGGGGCACTTTCCTCCTTTTTTTTTATGCTGTCTATGTATCTTTCTTTCTTGCATTGTAGGTCTGAGATATTACAGTTTCTATAATATGTTCTTGTAGTACCCGAGCAGATTGTCTGTACTTCATCTTGATGTTGGGCTTCCAGACCTTGCTGGTGTCTCTCAATGTATGCTACTGCATCTAAAGTGGTGGCAGCAATAGCTGGGGTAACGTGAGATAATAGTTGATGTTCCCCAAGATGGAAGCAATAACTTACGGAGACAGGGTGGAAAGGGTGGGCCCCACACTCTCATTGGGATGCCTGTTCTGAGATGCAGCTCATTCTAGGTCCTGTCTGTTGTAAAAAGTTAGAGGCTACTGTGTGCGTAAGGCTATGGAGATGACTGCAGTGTCCCAAGATAAAATTGGGTTAGGTTTAGGCTCCCAGGTGTGTGGTGGGACAAATTCTGGATCTGGGTTCTATGTAAGTTGGCATGGGTGGATCAGGGTCAGGCCTAGGCTCCCGCAGTAGTCTGCTGGTCTAAAGAGGTGGTCATGTGCCAGAGGCTGGGATCCAGTGGGTACCTGCCAATGGAGGGGTGGAGCAGGGCCTACTTTGAACGTGGTTTCCTTGAAGGGCGATGTGGGTGTCTCTGCATCACCTAGCTTGACCTCTTAAGGTAGTCTCTTCTTTCATTTTTTGGAATACTGTAGTTTTCATTGTATAGGTCTTTCACCTCTTTCATTCAGTTGATTCCCCAGGTTGCTTTTTATGTTTTGTTTTGTTTGTTTTGTTTTGAGGCTATTGTAAATGGGGAGGGTTTCCTAGTTTTACTTTTTGAGAATTTGTCACTGATGTAGAGAAATGTCCTTTATTTATGGTGTTGATTTTATATTCAGCTACATTGCTAAGTTCATTCATTAATTGCAGAAGATTTCTGGTGGAATGTTTTGGGTCTCCTAGGTATACAATCATATCATCTACAAAAAAAAAATGATAATTTGAGTTCTTCTTTTCCTATCTGTTTCTCTTTAAATTTCTTTCATCTGTATAATTCCTATGGCTACTTTTAAGAACTACATTAAAATTAGTGAAAGAAAGCATCCTTGTCTTATTCAAGTTATTAGATGGAATGCTTTCAATTTTTTTTCCATTTAGAATGTTGTTGGCCTGGGGCTTAGCATAGATACTCTTTACAATGTTGGGGTATGTACCTGATATCCCTAGTTTTTCTATCATTTTGAACCATGAAGAGGTGCATTTTTTCAAATGCTTTCTCTGTGTCTATTGAGAATCTCCTATGATTCTTATCTTTAGGTCTATTGATATGATGAATTACATTTATTGATTTCTGTATGTTGAACCAACCTTGCATCCCTGGGATAAACACTAATTGATCATGGTGCACTATCTTTTTGATATATTTTTGTATTCAATTTGCCAGAATTTTAATGAGAATTTTTGCATCTATATTCATTAGCCATATTGGTCTGAAGTTTTCTTTCTTTGCTGTGTCTTTGTCTGGTTTTGGAGTCAGGGTAATAGAATGTATTTGGAAACATTCTCTCATTTTATATTTCATGAAATAGTTTGAGAAGCATTGGTTTAGTTCTTCTTTAATGTGTTGTAAAACTCAGCTGGGCATGTCTCCAAACCTGGTTTCTTGGTTGGTAGGCTACTGATGGCATCCTCTATTTCCTTGCATGAAATTGATGTGTTTAAATTGTGAATGGTGACGTTAAGTAGAGGAGCATCTACTGGGCATAGCTCAGGAGGCAGTTGAACATTTCTCATATGAACTGCTATGGGAGCTTTCTTTACAATCTACTGAAGAATGGCTATCTAAAAAAGTTAGTTAAGAAAAGAGGTGACACTGTTTCACACAGTGTCACCTGTTAATCTTTTGGAAAAACAAGTTTTAACCATCAACACATAATCAAAACTTGCAGTCTCCCAAATACATTAGAAATATACAGTTAATCACAGCAAAATTTACAATCCAATTTTGCTCTAGTTGGAGCCAGATCTTTTTACATATTTGGACTAGTCATGTTTTCACCTTTTCTTGCTATATAAATGTTTCTATTTCTGGATCCAGAATGGATGGGCCAAAGGGAGGCATTCTGCATTGCTCCATAAACTGGGATGCAAGTAGTGAGAATACTGCTTCTGTGCAAGCAATCTTCCTGCCTCCTGCACTCCTTCAGGGCTCCAGGCCTCAGCATCAGAGTAGGCCTCCCAACTACTCGCCCACACAGGACTACTGGGTTCCCCAGAGAGACCATCAGAGGTGGCAGCAGCACCCATGAAGAACTTTCAGCCACCCATTTAATCAGAAAGCATTGATGTGGCTCCCATGGAGGACACCTGGATGCTTCCCATGAGTAGAGACCAAAATCCCTGTGTGGACCTTCATCTACCTAAATGGGGCTCCCCTTGTTGCTGCCGTCTTGGGACTTAGCAGCAGTGGACTCAGACCCCTAGGTGCAGTAACCTTCCTGATCCTGGGAATTTCACACAGGCTCCCAAGTCAGCCCACACTGTAAGCCACAGAGCTCATTGCTAAACTCATAATCCAACACCATCGCCTGGCTCCCCCCACCCAACCCAACACCCCACTTCTGAAAGCAAGAGCCTCCAACTTGTGTCACCTTCATCACCATCTTCCAGGCACCTAGTTTCTAACACCCCCTCTCCCCAGCAGCTGCTAACCTGTCACAGTGGCACCCTGGTTACCTTCACCATCCTGAGGGCAGAGATACCAGCTAACAACAGATGACTCCACCTATTGGATGAGGAGGGAAGCAAGAAAGATACTGATCTCCAACCAAAACAAGCCCTGTGTCTTCCTTCAAGATTTTTTTCCGTCTACCCACCTCACATCCCCAACATATGTAAAACCAAGTACTTTGTATGAATTAGAACTTTGAGGACTGGGACTCCTGAATAGTATGTTATATTGGAGTTGTACACTCTTTTTATTCCTTTTTTCCCCCATCAATTTCTGCTATGAAAATGTATTTTTTATTTGTCTTGATATATATATATATATATATATATATATATATATATGTGTGTGTGTGTGTGTGTGTGTGTGTGTGTGTGTGTTTGTTTTATGTACTCTCTTGTCTTCCCAGTTACTTTTCTACCCAAATTTACTTCCTCTACTTTCTTCTGCTACTAGTCTTCCTCTTTAGATTTCTCTTTCACACTTTCTAAGACATAACAACTCTATGTATCCTCACCTCCTACCTCCTCAGTGTATCATCTAACTCCTCATCCACTCCTTTGTAACTGTAAACACTTTTACAAACCTACTGGCTATGTTGTAGATAATAATTGAATTCATGATATCTGTACATTGTGACCAAATGTAAACATCTTATTAGCAAACATTGGTTTTCAGGATGTATATGGTTTATATTGGGATCTGATAACATTGTCCTTCACCTCAAAGGAGGTGATCCCTATAGGGGCACTGTAAGCCTGTAGGGTAAAAATGATAATGCCTAGGATCCACAGTTCTAGAAGGGAAGACACACCAGCAATATGAAAAGACAGGGAAGAAAGGGCCCGAAAGAAATCAAGATACCATATTATTCGAATCCATGACCATCACAACAGAAGATATGACAGAATGAGTTCAGGATGTACATAATTAAAATGTTCTGCAAATTAAAGGATAATATAAAAGACCAAATACTGGCAGCAAAAGATCATTTTGACAAAGAGCTACATAAACAAAACAAATATTGGAAGCAAAAAATTACTTCAGTAGGGAGATAGAGATTCGAAAAAAAATCCTTGAAATAAAAGAAACAATAATCCAAATTTAAATTTAAAGAGTTCAATTGAATGCATCACCAACAAATTAGACCACTTGGAAGACAAGACCTCAGACAATGAAGTTATGACCTCAGATATGAAGGACCTCAGATATGAAGACATATATAATTTTGAAAAGAATGTAGATCACATAGTGTAAATAGTATTAAAACATGAGCAGCACATTCCAGAAACGAGGCATATACATTAAAAAAAAATCTGCAAGAAAAAGCTCTTCAATTTACAACTTCAAAATATAAATATAAACATCCTCACAAAATTAAACTTCAAGTTAGGATATTTTATGAAAATTAAAGAAATACTATTATTCTTAAGTTTCAAACAGCTGGAAGTGGTGCAATGAAGTGATTTTAGTGATCCTTAGGATGCAAGTAAGTGTGTCTTGTGGCTCTGGTGGTCACTTCAACCTGTATGCATGATGAAATCACAGTGAACCATATATTCAGAGTTGTAAATCTCTGAATTTCTTATGTAATGTGAAAGTAATTGGGTAATTCTTTCAATCTTATAGATAATAGTTAAATAAGCTGGAAAACAGATAAAGGCTCTAATTTAATTATGACCATAACTAAAAATGCTTTTATTTAAAATAATATTTTTTTCAATGTCTTGTTAGTTCAAAAGTAGTACATGTCCAGTAGAAGTCATACTTGAGTTTGGATTTTCCTTTGTCCTGAGCTAGCAATATACAGCACAACACCCTCTTGGTGGGGGCAGCAGCATTGAGTGGCAGCTCCCCATCAGTGACAGAATCATCAGGGGAAGCAAGCAACACACTGCAGAGTACTGTGCTTCTAGGCACGTGGTGTGGTGCATGAATTTTCAATTTGAGATGTTTTCATTTATGGTGGGCTTAAGAAGAGGAGCATCTATGATGCCAACCAGGCAGAGCTCAGGAGGCAGTTGAACATTTCTCACATGAATTGTTATGGGAAGTTCCTTTACAGTGTATGGGAGAATAGCAATTAAGTTAGCTAAGAAGAAAGGTGACACTGTGTGAAAGAGTGTGGTCTGTTAATTTTTTTGAAAAACAAGTTTTAACCATCAAACTATAATCAAAACTTCCAGTCTCCCAAATACATTAGAAATGTACAGCAATCACAGAAAAGTTGACAATCAAATTTCACTCTTGTGGGAGCCAGAGCTCTTTACATATTTAAACTTGACTTTTCACATTTTCTTTCTTTTTTTTTTGAATTTTTAATATTTATTTTTTTAGTTCTCAGCGGACACAACATCTTTGTTGGTATGTGGTGCTGAGGATCGAACCCGGGCTGCACACATGCCAGGCGAGCGCGCTACCGCTTGAGCCACATCCCCAGCCCAACACATTTTCTTGCTATACAAGTGTTTCTCTTTCTAACGCATATCTACATTGACAAAATCTGCAAGAAAAAGCTCTTCAATGTACAACTTCAAAGTATAAATATGAACATCTTCATACACTTAAGCTTTAAGTCAGGATTTTTTAAATAATGGGCTGGTAAAAAATTCTTAAGTCCTAAACAGCTGGTGCTGGTGCAAAGAGGTGATTTCACTGATCATTAGGATGCAAGTGTGTCTGGTGGCTATTGTTGTAGTCACATCAACCTATAGGCATGATGAAATTACAGAGAACCACATACTCAGAGTTGTAGTGGACTGGTGTTGGAAATCTTGTTCTCAGTCTTCTGATGCAAACTCTTCTAAAGATGATTCATATTTTCTTCAGGTCTACTTTGTGCACTATGTAAAGAAACCATGAGTAGTACTTTCTTTTCTATTTGTAAATTGCTTGAGGTTTAAAAGATAAACCACATGTTCCTATTCTAAAGAAGCTTGAAAAGAAAATAAAGAAGCTGAAACTGAGAGAAAATTTAAAATTGAAAGAAGAAGCAGATCTATATAGCCACTATGTATTTTGTCTTCACTTTTTATTTTGGTAAATTAAGATAAATCAAAAGTTTCCAGCTCAAGTTAGGTGAAATCAGAGAAAAAAGTAGATTATATAGCAAATACTTCTCTGACACCTGCAATTTCTAAAATGATTGAGAACATTTTATCAAAATTAATTGAATTTTATTAAAATTAATATTAAAATTTATAATTAATATATTTTTTATTGGTTGTTCAAAGCATTACAAAGCTCATGACATATCATCTTCCATAGGTTTGATTCAAGTGGGTTATGAACTCCCATTTTTTACCCCAAATACAAGTTGCAGAATCACATCGGTTACACATCCACATTTTTACATAATACCATATTAATGGTTCTTGTATTCTGCTACCTTTCCTATCCCCTACTATCCCCCCTCCCCTTCCCTCTCATCTTCCCTCTCTACCCCATCTGCTGTTGTTTAATTCTCTCCCTTGTTTTTTTCCCCTTTCCCCTCACAAACTCTTATATGTAATTTTGTGTTACAATGAGGGTCTCCTTCCATTTCCATATAGTTTCCCTTCTCTCTCCCTTTCTCTCCCCCCACTCGTCTCTGTTTAATGTTAATCTTTTCCTCATGCTCTTCTTCCCTGTTCTGATCTTAGTTGCTCTCTTTATATCAAAGAAGACATTTGGTATTTGTTTTTTAGGGATTGGCTAGCTTCACTAAGCATAATCTGCTCTAGTGCCATCCATTTCCCTGCAAATTCCATGATTTTGTCATTTTTAGTGCTGCGTAATACTCCATGGTGTATAAATGCCACAGTTTTTTAATCCATTCATCTATTGAAGGGCATCTAGGTTGATTCCAAAGTCTAGCTATTGTGAAGTGTGCTGCTATGATCATTGATGTGGCAGTATCCCTATAGTATGCTCTTTTAAGGTCCTCAGGGAATAGACCGAGAAGGGCGATAGCTGGGTCAAATGGTGGTTCTATTCCCAGCTTTCCCAGGAATCTCCATACTGCTTTCCATATTGGCCTCACCAATTTTCAGTCCCACCAGCAATGTACAAGTGTACCCTTTTCCCCACATCCTCGCCAGCACTTATTGTTGCTTGACTTCATAATGGCTGCCAATCTTACTGGAGTGAGATGGTATCTTAGGGTGGTTTTTATTGGCTTTTCTCTGACTGCTAGAGATGGTGAGCATTTTTTCATGTACTTATTGATTGATTGTATGTCCTCCTCTGAGAAGTGTCTGTTCAGGTCCTTGGCCCATTTGTTGATTGGGTTATTTGTTATCTTATTGTTTAATTTTTTGAGTTCTTTGTATATTCTGGATATTAGGGCTCTATCTGAAGTGTGAGGGGTAAAAATTTGTTCCCAGGATGTAGGTTCTCTATTCACCTCTCTTATTGTTTCTCTTGCTGAGAAAAAACTTTTTAGTTTAAGTAAGTCCCATTTATTTATTCTTGTTATTAATTCTTGGGCTATGGGCGTCCTATTAAGGAATTTGGAGCCCGACCCCACAGTATGTAGATAGTAGCCAACTTTTTCATCTATCAGACACAGTGTCTCTGATTTGATATCTAGCTCCTTGATCCATTTTGAGTTAACTTTTGTGCATGGTGAGAGAAAGGGATTCAGTTTCATTTTGTTGCATATGGATTTCCAATTTTCCTAGCACCATTTGTTGAAGATGCTATCCTTCCTTCATTGCATGCTTTTAGCCCCTTTATCAAATATAAGAAAGTTGTAATTTTGTGGATTGGTTTCTGTGTCCTCTATTCTGTACCATTGGTCCACCTGCCTGTTTTGGTACCAGTACCACGCTGTTTTTGTTACTATTGCTTTGTAGTACAATTTGAACTCTGGTATACCTCCAGATTCACACTTCCTGCTTAGAATTGCTTTTGCTATTCTGGGCCTTTTATTTTTCCATATGAATTTCATGATTGCTTTATCTATTTCTACAAGAAATGTCGTTGGGATTTTAATTGGCATCGCATTAAATCTGTAGATAACTTTGGGTAGTATTGCCAGTTTGATGATGTTAGTTCTGCCTATCCATGAACAGGATACATTTTCCCATCTTCTAAGATCTTCTTCTATCTCTCTCTCTTTAGGGTTCTGTAGTTTTCATTGTATAAATCTTTCACCTCTTTTCTTAGGTTGATTCCCAAGTATTTTTTTTTTCCTTTGAGGATATTGTGAATGGAGTGGTTTTCCTCATTTCCATTTCAGAAGTTTTGTTGCTGATATACAGGAATGCCTTTGATTTATGCGTGTTGATTTTATATCCTGCCATTTTGCTGAATTCATTTATTAGTTCTAGTAGTTTCTTTGTAGACCCTTTTGGGTCTTCTATGTATAGGATCATATCGTCAGCAAATAGTGATATTTTAAGTTCTTCTTTTCCTATTTTTATGCCTTTAATTTCATTTGTCTGTCTAATTGCTCTGGCTAGTATTTCAAGGACTAAATTAAATAGAAGTGGTGAGAGAGGGCATCCCTGTTTTGTTCCAGATTTTAGAGGGAATGCCTTCAGTTTTTCTCCATTTAGAATGATGCTACCCTGAGGCTTAGCATATATAGCTTTTACAATGTTGAGGTAAGTTCCTGTTATCCCCAGTTTTTCTAGTGTTTTGAACATAAAAGGATGCTGTATAATTAATATTAAATAATTTACTTTATTTAAATTAACTTTACTAAACTAATTTTTAAAAACCAATAAAATTTAAATATAAATCAAAATGTAATATAAATTAATCTATTAAATTTATAGATAAAATTTATTAATAAAATGAATTAAATTCACCAATAAAGTTAATAAAATAATTTATATTAATTTATATTAAATTATAATTTGATTTAATTTAAATAATCTAATTTGTATTAAATTTTATTTGAATTAATTTTAATAAAAATATTTTCAATGGTTTTAGAAATTACAAGCGTCAGAGAAGGTTTTGCTGTATAATCTGCTTTTTCACTTCTCTGATATCACCTGACTTAAGCTAGAAAATTTTGGTTTATCTTTTATCTTAATTTACAAAAATAAAAAAATGAACTACTCCTTTGTTAACTTTTTCATCTTTTAAAACTCTGTATTATGTTATTTATCTTCCCCACTTTCTGTTTTTGATCAAATTTTTTTAAAATGTGTTTATAAGCATTACTGTAAGGCCCAGAAAAGTATGTAAACATTCCAGACATTTAATGATACATTCTTACAAATTAAAAAGGAGGCATGTGATTATACTTTTGGTTTCACTGACAAAAGTCATCTTCCTTCTGTACATATGTAACATCTAGAAAAGAGAATGAATGTCAAGCGACTTTTTTAATACAATGAAGATAAGGAAAAGGGATAGGTGTCATAGCATTTGGATTAAAAGAATCTTAGAACTTATCCACTAAACTTCATGTTCAGGTCCTCCCTCTGTAATTTTCATTTAGTAGTTATATAGTGTTTTATTTTATAAACTAAAGGATTCTCAACGTTGCTACATTATATTTTGTTTGCATATAGTCCAATTTCTGACTATATATCTTTTTTGTATGTGTTGGATTTTTTCTTTTTATCATTTTTATCTTAATATAATTAAATTTAACAAATATAATCATAGAAACACTGGAGCTATAGTTATTATACTTGAATACCTTATAGCACAAGAACAAAATTTTATATAAAAAAGCTACAGCAAACAAACACAAATAAAATTTTAATAAGTGCTACAGCAAAACATACACACACACACACACACACACACACACACACACAAGGCGGGGCAGTCAAAACACCTGGTAGCTCTATATATCAACTTTTTTCTTTTTCTTTTTCTCTGCAAATGTATGACTTCTTATTGAAAAGGCTACTCTGTAAAATGTTAAAATTGTTTATGGCTTCTTTAAAATGCTAAATCATCTCTGGCTTGAGAATCACCTATTGCTTTAAAAGGTCCTTTTGTAAAACCCTGGTGCTGTTGTCAGGGAACACTGGCAATGGTGTAAAGGTGGGCATGAAGTCTGCTATGAGATTCAAATGGAGATTCCCAGGTCCACCAGGTCCAAGTCCAGCTAGCCTAAGCACTGGCTCAGTCACCAAATGCGGTGCCAAGAACAAATTCACAGCCACTCTTTTACCAGTTCTGAATTCTGCTGCATCTTTCAAACTTCTTGGTACATTCTCATCTTCCTTTATCCTTCCTCTGGAGTCTAGACGTTTCATGGCACCAGCAGAAAGTTTTGGTGGTGGAACACATGAAGGAGATTCTCTTTCCAGAAACTTAACAAAAAGTTCTGAAAAAGAACTATTAAGCAGAGATTGCTCATTTGGTCTCAAAGATGTGCTGGGGACATTTTTTTGATCTTCCTCCAAGCCAACTGTCATCCACATAGTAATGCCACCATTATCTCCATTCAACAACTGAACAATTTTCTCCTTTTGAATGTCCAGGATGCTTCCTAATAACTGTAATTCTTCATGACACTTACTTTTTGATGTATGGAAATGCCCAATTAATAGGTTTCTCATTAGGGCTTTGTCCACTTTTCTTTCTGTGCCCTTTTCAAGTTTATCAATTTCTTTTGTGCATCATTCAACATTTCTTGTTGGAGCTCATTGTGCTTTTTAAGTCCTTCGATCTGTTCTTCCTTTAGATGTAACTATTTTTTTTTTAAGTCTGGTTGCTGAATCCAACACATCGTTGGCTTCATCCAAATGTTCCTGTAATAATAATGCCTCTCTAGATTTTCTGCCTTTTCATTCCATTTGGTTATGTATTGTCTTTCCTTTTCTAATTGAGCCAAATACATAGCTTTTTCTTCTTTGTTGGAAACTCTCTAGAACCATTTGCAGGTTAGTTAATGACATGGCATACTGCTTTACTTGTTCCTGGTAGAGCAAAAGCTGCAATGCATTCTCATCCCTCTCTTGGGAGAGTAAACACACCTGTTTCTGCAGGGAGTCTATCTGCACAGTGCCTTGATGACATGCATTAGAAGAGGAAACTAGCTTTTCCTCCAATAGTGTGACTTTCTTTCTCAGGTTCATCTCTCCCTTTTCCGCAGCCCAAGTTTCCCGGGTGTAAGAATCTTCTGATTCTAAAAGATTGCTCCCCGGTCTTTGTACCTCCTGATTTATGTGTTATTCTTTGTCATGTACGTGTTGCACCTCTTACTGGAGGGTACTCTTTTCCATCTGTTTGTTCTTTAGGGACAAGGTGAGTTGGTCTGTCTCCTGCTGATACAGAATGGTCTTCTTCTGCAAGGATTCAACTGCATTTAAAAGCCAATTTAATTTCCCAGCTTTGCCTGTTCTTTTTCTTGTAACAGCTGCTCAAAGGAAAGAGCTTTCCCCTTCATCTAATGGTACTACAACTCTTGTTCTTGCAGCATCACAGAAAATTTCATGTTCATCTCTTGTAATGCTTGATTCTCCACTACCTTTTCTTTGGATATTTCTATTATTTTTTCAGTTTACCCTTTTAGTTGAGAAATGTCCATTTCTAAAATTAATATTCTCTCCTTGAGGTTAGTTATTGCTTGCCTCAACAATTCATTTTTATCCACTTTGTTAGTGAACTTTGCATTTAAGAAAGTAACTGATCACTTTTGGCTTGGATTAAGAGGTATTTTTCTTTTTTTTTCTTTCAGTAAATTTTGTAAAGATCTTGTTTTTTCGTGAGCTGTTCAATTTCAGAATCTTTTTGTTCATGTTCTTTCTTTTCTCTCTTAGAGGTAGCAGCAGTTGCATCAGACAACCTGTGATTATTTTCCTTGAGTATCCTAATGGTGGTATCTTTTTCCTGCAGTGATTGTCTCAGCTCTTTGACCTCTGCTGACTGGGAGGTAAGTGATTATGCAGACAAGAGCTGGTGTGTAATCATATCAAGTTTTCCTGAATAAATTTAGCCTGAAAAGCTTATTTCTCCATGTTTTTCTGCTGGATAACTTGAGTGAGTTTACCAACTTCATCTTTGGACACCTGATCAATCTGTTTTGTTAAAGATATATTCTTTTCATTTAGAAGTTGAACCTCAAGTTATTGTTCTTGGATTCCTTTCACTTATTTTTTTCAGTTTCATAGTTATACAGTTCGTGTTCTTCACTTCCATTTTCTATAGAAAGGCTTTTAACTTTTGTTTCTTGAAAACTATCAGAATTGTCTGCTGGAGTATTGTGTATGTCTTTCTGAAATTGGGCTTTTATTTATTCAATGATTTTCTGCAAATTCTTAATTTCCTCGTCTTTCTGCTCCATCACAGAAGGCTGCAATTGACTACATTCCAGTTTCAAGTTTTCACACTGTTCAATTATTTGTCGCCTTTCCACACTGAGCTGCTCTTTTTCCCACTTCAAGGTGTCTCTGTCATTTTCTGATAAAGATAATTTTTTATTTATGTTTTTTATTTGATCCTCAAGTTCTCCCATATTTGTTGAAGACTCTACTTTTTAAGTTTGTAGAACCTTAATAGATTTTTCCATCTGACTGATTTTAGACTCATCAGTTACAGTTACTGTAACTCCTGAGTCACCTTGTTCTGATTTTCAAGTTTTTCAATCCTTTCTTCATAGTCATTTAATTCCTCTTGATACCAGCGACTTATCTCTGCCAGTTTCTGTTGATGTGAATTTTGCAAAACTGACATTTCCTCTTGATGATAATCAATGTCTTGACTTTGGTTCTGATCACATATTTTGTAGTTTGCAGATTTCACTTTGATCAGAATTATGTGTTCCCTTTGCCTGAGCTATATCCCTCCAATGGCCAACTTGAGATTCAAGTCTTGAAACTTCAATTGATAGTCTAATGATTTCTTGCTGTGATGAAATGATGTCACTGAAGTCCATGTCATCACCGGGAAAAGCTGAAAAATGACTGATCTCATTACTGAATGAAGATGGGACAGTGGTTGCTGGTACACCACCAGCTCCTGAATCTACTGACTGCAGCGTGGACAACTCATCTTGTAGTGCAAACTGTCTTGCTTTTATTTGCCTGATTTCTACTTCTTTCTCTTGCAGTTCATTTCAGTAATTTGCAGATTGATGTGGGATCTGTAGCTCTGATACTGCATACCTTCCTTCCAGCTCAGTACAATAGTTTTTAAGTCTTTCATTGTCATATCTGATCATCCATTTGGTACCTTCAAGGTTCTTTCTCCAATAATTAGGTAAACCTGCTTCTACATCCTCAAAATTGTCCAGAACCTCATCCTTGGTGACATTGGAGATATGGCTGGTGAAGGAAGCTAAGCTGCCCCCCCACCTGACCCAAGGAGTGGCCCAACCAGAGCCTAGGACTCTAAACAAGGACAACACTGCCACAATTTCAGTGAACCATCATACCCTCTTTGAAAACCACCTCAGTCTCTATCCACCTCTGCTCTGAACTCCTGGAGCACCAAGGAGTCAATTATGACCCAAGCATTCAGAATTCCATGAAGGGTGGGGCTTTGCCAACCATTGTGTTGTGCCTGGAATGGCAGAGTCCTAGCCTAGGCTTGCACCATTGACTCCCCACCAGTGGCCCAGTCACCCCGACTGAGCCTTGGCTCCTTCCCTCAACTTTCTGCCCTCGGGCTTGGGTGAGTTCTCCCTCAGCATTGGCGACTTGCCCCAGCTCATGGTCTGCTCCTGCCACCTGTGTTAGGGTTAGGGTGGCCATATCACCCCTATCTCATTCTTAATGAAAATAAACTTGAAACTTTCCCACTAAGATCATAAACAATCAATGGTATCCTCTCCTAAAACCCCTCTTTAACATCTTACTGACTTCTTAGCTAATGCCTCTCATGTGCCAGGTGAGCCCCTACCCACTGAGCCCCAGCCCTAACCACAAAACTGATGCTTTATTAATGGGTTGGGAGTTCATCTCAGTGGTAGGGCATTTACCTACCAGGTATGCAGTCCTAGGTTTTATCCTCAACACCAAAAAAGGTGATTTTTTAGAAAGAATTATTTTATACAGATAGTATCAGTATATATATATAATGAAATGTATTGGATACTATTAATCTAAACCACACTGAAGGCAAGAATGTGAATGCAGGTTCCCAAATCAAGTCATCACTAATTACCAGGGAAAGGCCTCATTACTACTGGGCTGAGCAGAATGATACTGAAGATCAGAGACTCCTTTTCCACATGCATGCCTTGGAAACCTAATGTACTTTTGTGATTTGTATAATGCGATGTTCTTTCTGTAATATAGACTTATTTATAAGATTAGAACTTATATGACCCAGACTTATGTATGAGACTGGGACTTCTAATTTTTTTCTTATAAATAAGTCCTAATCTTATTTATTTACTTACACTTGAAGCATAGCTCTTAAGCTATAAATTTAAAGCAGATGTGTACAGGAAACGTTGCTTTCCTCCTAATTTTTTTCTGAAATATCAGGCTGTCTGCTTTACCTGCTAACTTAGGAAAGCCTGTGGAGTGCTGATGATCTCTTCTCTGTCCTGTCTTTCCAATTGTGTCCTGTGGTTACAGGCAGCATGTAGTATGTACTCTGGTGTCTAGTGGCATGGCACTGCCCTGGCATATAGAGCTGGTCCATCCAGAGTTGAAATCTAGGGGAAGCAAGTAATTTTTTTTTCCAAAAATACCCTTCCTTGCTGGGGCTCTGGCCTTACCTGGGTCCCCCTGGGAGTATCTGAAGCCTAGGCAGGACAGCCTAGATCCTACTCAACTGCTTTAGTTAGTCAGGCCATGGATTTCTTTATACTACATCTTAAATAGAGCTTCTATTGGAATAACATTCTGTGATAGGTTTGGGATTTAAAAAGTAAGATATGAGGGACTGGGGATGTGGCTCAAGCGGTAGCGTGTTCGCCTGGCATGCATGCGGCCCGGATTCGATCCTCAGCACCACATACAAACAAAGATGTTGTGTCCGCCGAAAACTAAATAAATAAATAAATATTTAAAATAATTTTAAAAATAAATAAAAGTTTTAAAAAAAGAAGAAAAGTAAAATATGATTATTAATAACAAAGGAATGAAAGGACCAAGATGGGAGACAAAGAACCTGTTAGCCAGAGCACAGTGTTCCAGCAGTAGTTCCTTCCAGTGACCTCCTTTCCAACAGCCACCAGGAGGAATTGCCCCTGTTTGTTCTGTCTGTGGAGCTGGAGAGAAGCAAGCTCTCCATGGGAGATAGTGTGTCTGGCTCTGGTGCTCAACCCTGAGCTTCTGATCTCTGCTTCCTTCAGGAGCCCTCAGTCTTTCTCTGGCTTTTATTGCTACAATGGAAGACAACAGACTGGGCAATTTATAAAGAAGAGAGGTGTTTTTTAGTTGATTTTTTTATTAATTCTATTCAGTTATGCATGACAGCAGAAAGCTTTTTGATTCATTGAACACAAGTTGAGCACAATTTTGTTCTTTCATTCCTCCATCTTTCCTACCTGCATCTCTTCTTCCTTTCTCTTCCTCACTCTTTGCCCAATCAAAGTATCTCCATTCTCACCCCCCCAATCCCTTTCATGGATCAGCATCCACTTATCAGAGAGCATATTAGGCCTTTGTTTTTTTCAGAATTGGCTTACTTTGCTTAGCATGATATTCTCCAACTCCATCCATTTACTGCAATTGCCATAATTTTATTCTCTTTTAATGCTGAGTAATATTCCATTGTGTATATACACCACTGTGTCTTCACCCATTCATGTATCGAAGGACATCTGTATTGGTTCCACAGTTTAGTTATTGTGAATTGAGCTGCTATAAACATTAATGTGGCTGTGTTTTTATAGTATGCTGATTTTAAGTCCTTTTGGTATAGACTGAGGAGTGGGATAGCTGGGTCAAATGGTTGTTCCATTCCAAGTTTTCCAAGGAATCTCCATATAGCTTGCCAGATTGGTGGCACCAATTTGCAGTCCCACCAGCAATGTAAGAGTGTGGATTCCCCCCCCCCACACACACACATTTTTCAACACTTATTGTTCTTTGTATTCTTGATAGCTGCCATTCTGACTGCATTGAGATGGTATCTTAGAGTAGTTTTGATTTGCAGTTCTTTAATTGCTAGAGATGTTGAACATTTTTTATATATTGTTGATTGATTATATATCCTCTTCTGAGAAGTGTCGGTTCAGTTCCTTGGCTCACTTATTGATTGGGTTATTTGATTTTTTGGTGTTAAGGTTTTAGAGTACTTTATATACCACATAGATTAGTGCTCTATCTGATGTGTTTGTGGTAAAGAGTCTCGCTCATTTTGTAGGCTCTCTATCACCTCACTGATTGTTTCTTTTGCTGAGAAGATTTTTGGATTGAATCCATCTCATTTATTGATTCTTTTTATTTTAATTCTTATGCTGTAGGATTCTTATTAAGGAAGTTGGGGCCTAATCCTACATGATGGAGATTTCAGCCTAGTTTTTCTTCCATAAGGCACAAGGTCTCTGGTTTAATTCCTAGGTTCTTGATCCACTTTGAGTTGAATTCTGTGCATGGTGAGAGATAGTGATTTAATTTTATTTTGTTCCATATGGATTTCCAGTTTTCCCAGCACCATTTGTTGAAGAAGCTATCTTTTCTCCAATGTAGGTTTTTTGGTGCCTTTGTCTAATATAAAATTACTGTAATTATTTGGGTTAGTCTCTGTGTTCTCTGTTCTGTACCCTTGATCTACAAGTCTGTTTTGGTGCCAATACCATGCTGTTTTTGTTACTATTGCTCTGTAGTATAGTTTAAGTTCTGGAATAGTAATGCCACCAGCTTCACTCTTGTTGCTAAGGTTTGCTTTAGCTATTCTGGGTCTCTTATTTTTCCTCGGTGATTTTCATGACTGTTTTTTTTAAATTTCTGTGGAATATCATTGGGATTTTGATTGGGATGGCATTGAACCTGTATAGTGCTTTTTGTAGTACGGTCATTTTGACAATATTAATTTTTCCTATCCAAGAAAATATGAGATCTCTCTATCTTCGAAGGTCTTCTTCAACTACTTTATTAGTGTTTTGTAGTTTTCATTGGTGAGGTCTTTTACCCCTTTTATTTGATTTATTTCCAAGTTTCTTCTTTTTTTTTTCTTTTTTGAAACTATTATGAATGGGATAGTTGTCCTAATTTCTCTTTCAGTTGATTCATCATTGATGTATAGGGATGAAACTGATTTATGGGTGTTATTTTTATATGCTGATAATTTTCTGTATTGATTCATGAGTTCTAGAACTTTTCTGGTGGAGATTTGGGGTTCTAATAATATCTCAATAAATGCAGAATTAGCATTTGACAAAACATAGCATCCAAGACACTAGGAAAACAATTATTGTAGAAAACATACTTATTTTAGGAAAAATAATTATTGTAGGAAAATACTTCAACATTATAAAAGCCATTTTTGTTAAGCCCAAGGCCAGTATCATCTTAAATGGGAGAAAACTAAAATCATTCCCTCTAAAAATGGGAATAAGACAGGGATGCCCTCTCTCACCACTTCTATTCAACAAATGTCCTTGAAATCCTACCCAGAGCATTAGGGAATAAAAAAGAAAAAAGAAATAAAAGAAAGAAAGAAAGACAAAATTAAATGATACAAATAGGAAAACAAGTGCTCAAACTTATGAACAATTCTTAATACATGCAAATGGCAACCAAAGCCAAAATGAAATAAGAACCTCAAATTGAAGGTCAATGTAGGCTTGTAAGATCATTCATTGAGAACTTGGAAAGACAGAAGTGGGTGCCTCACTGATTCTTTCAGAGAAAGAGAACTGATAATTTAAAGTTTGGGCCTCTCATATTCTACCTGTTAAAAATAGGTCCTTGGGCTGGGGATGTGGCTCAAGTGGTAGCACGCTTGTCTGGCATGCATGCGGCCTGGGTTCAATCCTCAGCACCACATACAAACAAAGATGTTGTGTCCGCCTAAAAATAAATAAATAAATAAATAAATATTAAAAAATTCTCTCTCTCTCTCACTCTCTCTTTAAAAAAATAGGTCCTCTAGGACTAGGGTTGTGGCTCAGTGGTAGAGCACTTGCCTCACATATGTGAGGCACTGGGTTCAATTCTCAGCACCACATATAAATAAATGAATAAAATAAAGGTACATCAACCACTAATTTTTTAAAATAGGTCCTCTAGGAAGTTTAAAGGGCCTAGCCCTCCTACCATGATCCTTCAGCAACCCAGAGTAGGAATAATCTTATCTCAGAGACATTTGTGGTTGGGCATCGGCTATGTGGAATACCTGAGGTTCTGGGGGCAACCCCTGGAGGAAGGGATTTCACTGGAGTGTCACAGCCCCTGCCACAAAGATGCTCCAAAAAGGTCTGTGGGAGGAGCAGAACCAGTGCCCCATTGTGGTGACCTGATGATCAGGCTTATACAGTGCTGCCTGTCAATTTCACACCTCAGCCTTGCTTTAGGAGTGGAAATGTAGACGTTTCTAAAGTTGGATATCAAAGAAGGGGGAGAGTTCAAAATTTTTCTGTGGAGCACTGAATCCAGAAAGGAGTAAAATAGAAAGAGAGAGAGATAAATAGAGAGAGTGAAAGAGAGAGAATTTTAATATTTATTTATTTATTTTTAGTTTTCCGCGGACACAACATCTCTGTTTGTACATGGTGCTGAGGATCGAACCTGGAACTCACGCATACCAGGCAAGCGCGCTATCGCTTGAGCCACATCCCCAGCCCTTATTGTGACTTCTAAGTAGAAAATATTTTACCTCTTTCAGACAAGATTGAAGTTTAATGTCTAGAATATGGGCTTTAAAACCATGTGGGCTGCCAGGCATGGTAGCAGTTGACAGAAATCCCAGCAATGTGGGAGGCTGAGGCAAGATGACGGTAATTTTGAGGCCAGCCTCAACAACTTGGTTTGAAACTGTCTTGGAATAAATAAAATAAAAATAAGTAAATAAGCAAATGGTGAGGAGGGAAGCTTAGTGGCAAAGTTCTCCCAGGTGCTGCTGGGTCGGATTAGACACAGAGAATAAAAGTTGCTTCCTTGACTTCAGAAAGCTCAGTCACAGTCCAGCTGTGGGGATTGAGGCTTAACTAGAGAGAATTTCAATATGACGCCATGGGCAGGTGAACTACAGTGTGGCCACTCATGAAATTTAACTTGGAGCAATGACAGCAGGGTGTGTGTGGAGCTCCCTCTGAGTCACAGCCCTTCCAGGGCAGAATTGCAAAGGAGCTTCTCCATTTCAGGAGGCAGGGGCCAATTGAAGTGTGTGTTACTCTGGAAAGGTTTTTCTTCCCAAATGGTGTTACATGCTCCTACCTGACTTAGGGCGAGGAAGAGCCCAGGTGAGAAAAATACCTTAGAATAACCTCCTTCAGCTAATTTCAGTTCAATAAGCACCAAAATGGACAGAGAAGGAATTTATTTCCCTGAAACATAACTTATAAAACTAGGTTTTTCTATATATTATAACAAAAATGTTTACAATATTATGTTTACCAAAAATATTTACAATATTTTGAGTTTCTGATGTGTCATCACAAACTATTAATTATAAAATTGATCATGCAGATGACACCATGGTTAATAGATTAGGTTCAACAAGGGGCTTCTCCACACTTCTGGCATTTGGGCCCATTTAACCATTCCAAGATCTACTGAATTCTAGTACCCATTAATTTAGGACACCATAAGATTTGCCTTTTTCTAATTAGTATAAAAGGAAAAAGTCATGTAAAACCTTTAGCAGGGAGCTCAGCATTATGTAATGTTTTTACTCAAACTCCAGATCGATTGCAAGCTTGGGATTTGTTTCATGGGGAAGGTGAAAACATTGGCTTGCTCTGGTGAAGGATTTCTTGATAAAGGGCAGTTTCCAGCTTGGTGAATAAGTGCATTGCCATGGGAAATCACTTCCAGACAGGTCTTTTGACAATGAAGTTTGTCATTTCATATATTCCCCACCTGTCACACTAGAATTTTTTTCTTTTTGGGTCTATGCTCAGCTGAACAGTCTCTTTTTCTTCCCTCTCTTTCTCCTCTATTAATAGAAAAGGCAATTCTTTGTTTCCTGTTTTCTTTTCTGAAAACTCCCAGGTAAATTTCCATCCCTCATGCTAACCTAGTAGCAGGTACTTTCTGGTGTGACTTAATGTTGTTTCTGCACTTTTAAAATATCAGCTTATCTTGATTTTTTAAATCAAATTTATATTAAAGTAAAATAGATATTTCTCTAAGATTCTTCAAATACTTTTTGTAATGAGAGTGTATATTGAAGAACAAGTTTTCTGTGTGGAACATTTTTGTCATTGTTAATGGTTGTGGGGATGATGGAGCTCTGGCCTACTTTTTTTTTCTTTTATTGTCAGACATATATTTTAATTTTTCCAACTTTTGGGATTTTTTTTAGCTATTTCCTATCTTCTCTGTAGTTCATTTATAAGACAGGCTTGTTTGGTCAACCACTGAGTGAGCAACATTTGAGGGGCTGAGTGTCAAGTTTTTCTTGTTTATCTTAAATTGTAGGGTAAATAATATCTTTATTTTCATGAAGACTTCCATTGTTAATTTACTCTGTTGCCTTCCATAGACAAAATGCTCTGGTGCCACATCTCAGAATCTTCCTGGCATGGTTGATCATTAGTTTTATTCATTATCCTGTGCAATGAGACTAGGGTTCTTTCCTGAGAATAATACT
Source organism: Urocitellus parryii (assembly GCF_045843805.1). NCBI lineage: Eukaryota > Metazoa > Chordata > Mammalia > Rodentia > Sciuridae > Urocitellus > Urocitellus parryii. Next base: position 129,674,850 of record NC_135538.1, on the reverse strand, counting down.
GGGAAGGGATGCTAAGAAATAAACAAGCACACACCCAATACTGTGGATAAAGGGAAGTCAATTTAGTGTGAAGCAGGCACTGAAAATCAAACCATTCTTCAAATGGTAATCTGGCCACAGCCTCCTCAACTTCCTGAACCACAACATCAATGTGGATCTTATCTCTTAAACTGGGGCTTCTCAACCTCTGCATTACTGCTTCCACTCTGTAGGGTGCTTCCAGGTTTGGAACAATGGCTATTTTTCATTCTAACTTCTATTTTTACACAACCATGTCTTTTCTGGAATGAAATCTAAATAATGAGACCACATCACTTGTTAAGTTGGACATTGGGGTCAATATCATATCCAAAGAGACTTTTCTTTGTGTTAAATTTCTTCTGATTCTAACTAAAGAAGGATTCAACCATCAAATCAAAGGTCATAAATGTCAGATTATGAGGTGCTTTGGGTGAGAGTTGTCACAAAATTTTTCTTGATGAATTTTCATAGGAAAAAGATGCACAATTCTGATTTTTGATTGACTATAAGAAACTTAATGAACCTCTGCTCCTCCATTAAAATTGATTATAAGCTCAAATATTTTTTGAGAATTTATTAAGAACTTGACAATGCTAATAAAAGTTGACTTCTATCCAAGATGTTACTAAGTTACAAAATCTCCACTGTGCAAATCTACATGCAGAGTGTTGGCTTGCCTAAAATGAATGATAGAACATCCATTTTGTTTATTTATTTTTTCTTTAATTTTTATTGTTGGTTGTTCAAAACATTACATAGTTCTTGACATATCATATTTCACACTTTGATTCAAGTGGGTTATGAACTCCCATTTTTACCCCGTATACAGATTGCAGCATCACATCGATTACACATCCACTGATTTACCTATTGCTATACTAGTGTCTGTTGTATTCTGCTGCCTTTCCTATCCTCTACTATCCCCCATCCCCTCCCCTCCTATCAGAACATCCATTTTAAAATGGCTAATCAATGCATCTTCATAGACATCATTTTAAATTGCTGTTATTCTTAATTTCTCATATTAAACATTCAAATGTGTGAAATTTAACTTCAACATAATCAATGCTTAGTTAATCCCAGAATGCATGGTAATGTACAATTGTTTCAATGGGAGTATATATAATAGCTGTATTCTGAAAAGATTTGAAGCCATATGACATATCTTTTAGACTTTAAACATAATTGTCCCACCTATTTTATTTGGTAAATTTTAATTATTTATTCTGCTTGAGAAAATATGCTATTGAAGGCAATTTTTAGTATCAGAACAATTTGAATAATATAGTTTTAAATTTTATATGAGATTTATGAGAGCACACTATGTAGAATGAATATTTAAAAGACAGAAAATCAAAGTGATGTAATAAGCCTCATGATTTTAAGATTAGAAATGACATTAAAATCTGACCTCTCTGTTAGAGCCAGAAATGCCTGAGTCCTGGAGACATCATATGATTGACAGGGTTAGTGATGGAGGAACACAGATACTGCCTGTTGGATGCAAATACTGCACAGCAGGGCCAGAGGTGGTAGAGTACACCTGCTTGCACACCACTCCTCTTTGTTCTCAGCCCTTCTAAATAACCATCGTTAGTGCTCATAATTACTGGTTGGTTATAATGTGTATATTTTCTTCTCTCTGAAAGCAAGTAGCATTGTAACCAGTTGGAGATACACTGTCAGAGGCTGGCTTCTGCTGTCAGAGTCTAACCTGAGGCTTGAAAACCAGTGATGTAAGGGAAGGCCCCTTTTGAACCAGTTCTCTGGATCTTCTTTTGTATCCCTTCCTCTTTCCCTCTGGATGATCACAGCACCTCCTGCAGGTCCCAGGTATGCTAGGGTGAAGGCAGGTCCTGGGGAACCCAAAGTGAAAGATCATATGAGTAAGAGACCAAGCAGGGAAAGAAAGAGAGAAAATGTGATTAGAAGTGAGTTCAACAATAAAAAGCTTATATATATATATATATATATATATATATATATATATATATATATATATATTGTTCAGAGAAAGACAAAAATATCAACACACTCAGAGCTCTATCTACTATCTACTTGGTTAGCAATACAAACATTTTTGTAATTTTGTTAATGTGTAAAGACTTTTCACCTACCCTTCATTGAATGTTCCCTGTGGTTTATGATTACTGAGTTCATTTAGCAGACAAAGCATAGAGAGATTGCCTCTCATCATATAGCAACAACTGAAGAGGGGAAGCCAGTGTGCATTTCAGGCAGTGCCAGACAAAAAAAAAAAAAAAAAAAAAAACATGAGGTCCAAACACTGAGTTAATCTTTATTATTCATGTGTGCAGGCAAAACATGAATACATATGTTTTCTCCTTTACTACTTTTGAGCATTTCTTAACTGCTTAGGATTCATCAAAGCTTAGAGTTTGCACCAGATTTTGTGGTCACTTGTTTTAATATCTTACATGCACAGAAGTACCCTTGCTTTTGCCATGACGTTTCTCAGATTATTTCAATTTTCAGAATGCCATATAAGTACAATTGTTTCAGGCCTTATTTATTTTTGTTAATTTATGAAAGTTGCTATGGTTTTTCCCCAGGATTCAAAAAATTCTACCCCCCCCAAAAGAAACCCCATAATGATTCACTTTGGAGGGGGGTAAAAACCAGCACAGGCAAGAAATATGGTTTGGGGAGTAAGTACTTAAGGAATGGATACATCAGTTGGAGTCCTTTATCTTAATGGAGCCATGAAGCAAAGGGTATTCTTTGTCTTTCCTCTGAGCTCAGGTTCTCTTCATAATAGATCCCAACAATGTTCATTTTGTCCTCCATTTTATTTTTTGAGTACTTGAAAATCATTTCAATTTAGAGGCTAGGTTGTTATCTGTTTCCATGTTTCTGCTATGTTGGAAATCCTCTTGGGTGATGTTTGCTTGATTGACTGTCTTCATCTTTCATTGTTTAAAAAAAATAAGGATGGCTGATTTTTCTCATGAACACAAGGTCTGACATGGTACAGCGAGGCTGTCTTTATTCTCTCTCTGTGGTTGTATCAGAGAGTGGCTAGGGCCAGATCCTCTCAAAGTCTCCTTTGCTCCCAAGTCTCATCCTGGGCTAAGAAGGATCAGAGTGACTGGAAGCTCGGTGTCTTTTTCTCTCCCTAGTGTCCTATGTGACCTCTCCACATGGTGAACTCAGAGAAGGGGCTTCTTGCAGGGCTGAAAATGGAGAAAGCCCCAAGAAGCTGGCAGAACCTCAGCTTTCTCAAACCAACATTAGATATCACTCATCATTGCTTCCACACCAGGGCAGTTACACAGGCAACCCAAGACCCAAGGATGGGACAGAGACCATTTTTCAATGAAAGAGATGTTAAATATAGGGATGGACTTTGAAACCATCAGAGTCAGACTTCCAGCCACAAAACATGTACATTCTTCCTGCTTGAAAATGTTATTCACCCTCCCAAGCCTCCAGAGTCTCACTGTCATCTGAGTGAGTTCTGGATGCAGATGAGGTTTCTTGGTAAGGTTCTTCCTCATTTAAAGACCTGGAGACAAAAGGGACTGGCTCCTTGTCCCTCTCTTGCCCACTTACAACCATGGGGCAGAAATAGGGCAACCACCACAGAGTGTCTTACAGGAAAGAGTTGAAGTGAGGAAACCATGACTGTCCCTGTTCTGGGTCACATCAAAACCCATCAAACGCTTGTGCAGCCCATGCAGTAGGTCCAGGCCTACTGCCTGGAAATGCTTTTTCATGGTTTCTAGTTTAATCATCTGGAGCTCTGAATAATCCTTCTTTGTCCCATAGTGAATGATGGGTTTTTGACTGAGTAGTTTTCTCAGTCTGATTGCCCTGTGTATCTACCAGAAATTAGTGGCTTAAAACATCACCAGTTTATTGTGTCCAAGGTTCCCAAGTTTAGACCCAGCATAACTGGGTTTTCTGCTTTGGGCCTCCTTGGGCTACAGCCAAGGTGTTGGTCACAGTAAAGATCTCAACTCATATCAGGATCATTTTCAAGTCCATTGGCTGCTGGTGTAATTTATTGCTGTGTTCTCCTTCAGTGGAGCCGGGCCCTGCAGGAGCAGGACAGGAGGGCAAGGCCGCTGGGCCTGGTGCTACCTGGGATGATCCTTGCGGCCTCCTGGTGCTCGCCAGCCCTACATCCCTCTCAGGTTCGCTGCCCCTGCGGAGCCATCAGCACTGTTGCCTGGATAAGGGTGCATGGGGCGCCTGGCCTGTCTGGTGCGACCAACCGCGGATGGTGCCTCCTAGCGGGACTGCAGGGTGGTGCTGGCAGGGGAGTGACAGCTCCTGGGTACAGGTCCCTGGAAGGATCAGGAGAGCCCGAGGGCACATTGGACAGGCCACCAGCCGAACCACTCCCCACTTTCAGGGGCTGAAGACGTTGGGGCCGCATGTGTTGAAAAGAATGTGCCCTCATGGGGTTCCAGGCCAAGGTCTCCCCTCTTAACATGACCACTGAGCTGCTACTTGGGTTGGATCTTCCTGGGATGCCACCAGCAAGGAAAGCTCCTCTGCTGACCTGCGCACGCTGATGTCATTATTCTGTCAGCCCGCCGTCCCTGACACCACCACATATCTGAAGAGCTGCCAGGAGGGCATAGCAGCCACAAAGCGGGACCCTTGGCGCGCAAGGCCCAGAGAGACCCACACGAACACAAACAAGGGCACTCTCCTGCCATTGCCTTGAATCTCCAGGCCTGTGACTTGGAAGTGGATGGATGCGGGAGGCTTCCACTCTGAGTGCAGGACTTTCCCCTGCTCTGCAGTCATTTCCCCGCCGCATGGGTTTACACACTCAGGCTTTTCCCTGACAAGAATCCAAACCAGGGTGAGAGGATTTTTGAGTGGACTGCATGTTGAGAGGTTTGGGGACAGTGAATGTCTGCAAACTCATGTCCTTGGCATAATCCCTGGTATGGGTTGCAGAAAATTGGATCATCTGGAGAGATCAAGGTTCAGTGAGCCTTTTTGTGGTTCTTCTCATCTTGTTTTTCCTTGGCTTTTCTTTTTCCTTTTTTTCTTTTTTTTTTTTTTTTTTTCTGTTACTACATATGGTATCCAGAATTAGCTGTTCACCAAGGGTGGGCTGTTATTCTGCCTCTTCTTGGGGAAGAAAGGATTCTCACAACTATTCCAGGGCATGAAATCAAAGGAGAACCTGCACCAATATTTGTTCTCTAGTCCCTTTCTGAGGCAGGCTCCCTGGCTGAATGTCAAATGAAGTGGCCTAATACTGGTTGTTCAGCAAGCAAGTCAAATTCCATGGGACCTGGGCCACCCAGAGGTGATGACAAAAGAGAGCTGGTTCTTGGCACTGACTTTTCTCCCTTTCCTCTGTTTAGCCTTTGTACCATTTGATGTTTCTTTGAGAAAATGAGGAAGAGTCGGTGCCAGAATATCTCAGTTGTTCTCATCTGACTGAGCAGCTAAGGCACGTATTGACAAAGGTGGCTTCTCTGTAACATATGCATCTGGTAACAACTCTTGCAGTGCATCCTGAGAGTCTTTTGTGGTTCTGTTGGTTATTTTTTTTCCAACAATGCTGTCTAGTGTTGCATGGAGAAGACTGTTTTCTCTCTGGGTAAATATTCCTTTGAATCTTTGGATAGTAGAAGTTAATTGGGTGTCAAGAGCCTTCACCCAGTCTGTGAACTCCTCTCCTGCTGGGATCAGTTGGCTGGTAACTGAAGGCAGGTGGGGTGCAGATGGACAAGGTCTGGATGTGGGTCAAGGATGTGGGCTATGTATCTACAGGTGTAAAATGGAAATCGGTTTCTCTCTACTTCTGGATGATCATGTCAGCTATTTCTCTCTGCCAAACTGTCCTGCCACAATGATGTTCAGCACCATCCAAGGTTGCAAAGAATGGAGCCAGGTCTCCATGGCCTAAAACCTCTGAGGCGGTTTAAGTTTTGAGAGGCCAAGTTAACAGGATTTTTCTCAGGTCAAAGCTAGCTAAGGGCTCTCTTCAAGAGGTAAAACTGTGGCCAGTTGCTAGAAAACAGTATTTTGGTGATATTCCTCTGGGTGTATTTACCGCTTACACGAGCTGAATAACTAGGAAACTATCAAATACAATAAATAAAGACAGTGAGAAAATATAATGTCAACAGTGTTGCAAAATGGAATTGTTAAGCTCTGATAAGTGTAATACAAAATTGCCATAACTCTTCTGCAGAGAACTTTCATAAAATATGCCAAAATTTAAAGTGCATGCCTAACTTTTGCCTAAGAATTTCAATTTTAATGAGTCATTCATTGGTACTGTGGCTATTTTTTTTTATTTTTACCATGAAGTGGTCCACTGTAATCATTTTGCATGAATATATAAAATATATTTTTACTATTTTTTTGGGGGGGCAGTGTATTTAGACACAATGCCTTTATTTTATTGATTTATTTTGTTGTGGTGCTGAGGATCAAACCAAGGGCCTCTCCTATGCCAGCTGAGCACTCTACCACTGAGCTACATCTACAGTCCCTCTTGTGTTTTATTTCTTAAAAATACTTTTACATATCTGTATACATATTCCTGTATAATTATATCTCCAACACAGTTTTTTTTTAAAGTTACCACATGAGCTGGGAGTGTAGCTCAGCCATAGCACATTTGCCTTTCATGTAGGAGGCCTTGTGTTCTATTCTCAGCACCATTTATAAAAGAAAATATTAAATATCTATCCACAACTAAGAAAAAAATTAAGAATATAATATAGAAGGTGCTTTAATAAAGTTAACATAGCTGTAGTTGTACATATTCATGATGTGATACGATTCACATGTTAACTTTTTAAAAAAGAGTATGGTTCTATGGCTCCAAAGAGAATCACATTATTTTACAGCCATCACCATGATTTGTCCATTCCCAGGACTTTTCTATTCATGAATTCAACCTGTCCTCATTCAATAATATCTTGCCACTTATCCCTGTATCCTATCCCAGTAACCACCATTCTATTTCCTGTTTGTATGAGTTTGATTATTTCAAAGTTTAATTTTAACACTATCAAAGTACAAGAGCAATGTGTGCTGGTGTATGTGTGTACATGTGCATACACACATACACCTCCATATATATACAAAACATGCATTCATAACCAACTTCATCTTCTTACTTTCCACATTGATGTTTACAAATCTTCCTATATTGTGCAAACATTCATTTATTTTGTTCTTGTACTTTCATGATTTCTACATTTAATGTCTCAGAACATCTGGAGTTTATTTTGATGGACATAATGAGATAGGGATTGGATTTCATGTTCTTACCTACATCATTAGGCATCTTCAAAATGGACCCACTAACATTTACAGAATAATTTGTTTTCTGAAAATAATGGAAATGTGACCTTAGTGACATTACCCAAGTGTTTTATTCATGAAAGTCTTTCCTGATCTCTCTTTTTAGTTCTGTCACTCTGTTCCCAGTTACCACCCTTCAGATATGACAATTCTCTATGTGAAGGTAACTCTTGGTGCTAAATCCATGACTTATTTTATTTTTCCAAGATGATACTTTTCTGTTGGGCATGATGGCCTATGCCTCTATTCCCAGTGGCTTGGGACACTGAGGCAGGAGGATTGCAAATTCTAAGCCAGCCTCAGGAATTGTGAGGCACTAAGCAACTCAGTGAGACCCTGTCTCCCAATAAAATACAAAATAGGTCTGGGGATAGGGCTCAGTGGTTGAGTGCCTCTGAGATTCAATCCCTGGTACCAAATGAAAAGTTTAAACACACACACGTGCACACACACACACACACACACACACACACAAATCTCAAACCTGTATACTTTTGTGAGTTAATTTTTCTAAATGATTTTTGACCTTTTTTTCTCTCATGATTCCTTCTGCAAGGAAGATTTTATACAAATTGAAATAAGGAAAGTAGATAGCTCTTCAACACTGGCCTCTCTCTAAAGGAACATACTTTACCTATTATGATGTGATCCTTTATTTATGTGGACCCCAAAGACTTAGAAGAACAACATCTGAGTGCTGCATATCATTGTTTAAGTGGATTTCAATGGGATCTTCCTCTCTGGTTTCAACCACATTATTTATTTTTATTGTACTGGGGATGGAATCCTGGGGAGCTTAATCACTGAGCCCCCATCCCCAGCCCTTTTTTGTATTTTATTTAGAGTCAGGGCCTCACTGAATTGCTTATGGCCTTGCTAAGTTGTTGATGTTGGCTTTGAACTTGTCATCCTTCTGCCTCAGCCTCCATGTGAAAGGAGACCAGGCTCAAGCACTTTTTCTTAACACAAAAGACACATCAATTTATGTATCCAGGTGATGCCATCATCTTTGTCTTCTTTCCAGAATCAACACCAATCTGGTGGAGCAAGCTTTTCCTGAATGTCCTGCCTTTCCTTAAACTCTTAGGGATTTTTTTACTCTCCTCCTGTTCATAAGGTTTCTTTTTTTTTTTTTTTTTTTTTTTTACTGGCAGACTGAGCTCAGGATACCTGTGGGCTTCTGCATACCATTACAGGATCCCAGTAGAGTAATGATCTGGTTTTCTGAATGTGGTCATGATCTGCTGATTCTCTGTCATGACCCCTAGCTGGAATCTCCAGTTTGGTCATGCTGGTGGCAGCACCTTTATCATTATTCCTGTGCTGAGGAGTCCTCAGAGATATCCAGTAGAGGAAAAGAGATGAGTGGCCAAGCAATTGACTAATTACACCACAGTGCAGAGAAACTCAAACACCATTATGAGAACTGTGTGACTGCCACAATTCTGGGCTCTGATGAAACTGAGCATTTTCCTGACCCTCATGGAATCCATATGACACCCTTGGAGAGAAAATGGCAGGCAATAGAGCCCAAACACAGCAAGGGGGCTGCCATGGCCCTGCAGTAGAAATGAGTAGTTTCCAGTGGTCCTTGTGGGCCGTCCTAGGGGTTTGGGTTTGATGTGGAGCAAGGTGGAAAGTCACTGGAAAATTTCACGTCACAGGGTGACATGGTCTGTCTTCTTTTTTCCATGGTATTGAAGATTAGTTGATTCTGGCCACATGTTGACCAAAGTCCTAATTGCTGATCTACTTTTTAAAATTTTTCATTGGCTGTAATTAGTTATACATGATGGTAGAATGCATTGATGCACTTGGATAGATCATATATCAATGAAGTTTGTTTTTAAAAGGCCCCTTGGCCTGCTGGTTCAGAAGCAGAGTGAGAAGACTTAGTGAGGCCTGGGAAGTGCCAGGAGGAGGTTCCAACACCATGCTGGAGGTGGAGCCATGTCTACCTTGGGCTGAAGTTCTGTCCAGGAGCTGGGCCCAAACGAAGGCCCAGTTTCTACCTGCCACCACCTGATGCCCCATAGATCCTTGGGCTTGGCCAAGGACTGCCTCTCCTTATCAGAAAACATCCTTGGAAGCTCGGATTGACCCAGATCTCCCATGATGACATGAGGCTGCAGCCCAGGCAGAGGGTAGTCACAGGTGCATCCCACCTCGGGCTGATCCCTGCCATATCTCAGACTCAGCCCAGGAATGACTCTACCCACTGTCAGATGCCTTCCAGAGCTCAGGCACTGTCTCTGCCTACCGGAAGACACCTGCCAGAGTTCAACCCAAGCCCAGATCACCTAGCTGATTGGCGTGGGAGCCTGGCCCAAGGTAGGCCTGGCTCAGTCCTGCCACAGGCCAACCCCCACCAATGCTCAGGCCAGACCCAGGACTGCCTCTGTCCCCAGGCAAACAAGTTCTGGAGCTCAGTCTGGAGCCTAATCAGCCAAGTCCAGCTGCAGAAGAGCCTGGGTATGGATAAGCACAGTTCCACCCAGCCACAGGTGGAGCTCTACAGAGGTCAGGCCCAGGCCTGATCCCCCCAGCTGAACTGCAGGTGAGCCTGGGCAGAGGATAGACACAGGACCATCCTGCCCCAGGATGACTCCCATAGCTGGGGACCTGGGAGATATATGTGCTCAAGCCAAGTCAAGCTGTTCATTTCCTCTCTGACCTCCCCCTCTACTGAAACTGTGCCTGCAGCAGGTCTGCCTGGGTTGTTCCATCTGTAAAAGGATCACATGGGCTCCACAGTGTTATGTTACCTGTTGTTGTGAAGGCAAGACACAGGAATATATGCACTTGGATGTCACATAATGCACATATGGGGAATGCTAATGGTATGTTTACTTTTTATTTTTGCTAAAAGAGAAAATACACAAGAACAGTGGTGGCATTCAGAATTCTTCATAATGGGCGGCACTGGCTTGGACCACCTGGAATAGGTGTGACTTGTAAATAATCACTATGACCCAGGCCTTTCCCAGGTCTGCCAGCTGGGTGCCAGCTTCGAAGCACACAGCAAGTGCCCTCATGCCCCATGCTTGCCTGGCTCGTGACAGAGCCTAGAGAACAAATTTCTAGATTTCAGTGGTCCAGATGAGGTTTTTTCTTTTCTTTTCCCAGGAGGGAATCATGAGTGACTGTTTCTAATGTAGCCACTAAATGGCGCGCAAAGACCAAGTTGTGGCCACAGGTGTGTCCTTCTCCCCTCCCCCAAAGGGCTCCAGAACACCTGAGGCAGACTGACTTTGCCTAGTTTCCTCTGAGAATGAGCAGGGAGGCTCCCTTCTGTCACCCACCTGGTCCAGCTAGCACCTGGCACCTGGCAGGTTGGAAAGGCACCACCTCCCTTCTCCACACCACTGCAGGCCCCATGGCTAGATGGATGCCTAGTGGATTTTTCCCCTCAAAAATCTTTACTATTTTTATTTCTAATGATTGGTGCTCATTATAAAAATTTTAAGCAACATATGGATAAATCAAAATCCCTGCACCCCCAGTATGGTTCCCATTCGAAATAGCTCATCTAAGTCAAAGCTGTGTAGAGAGAGCTGGCTGGACAAAGAGATGAGGGTGGACATTACACCTTGCAGCCACGAGCTCCTGCTCTGCATGCTAGGATTTAAAGAGATGTCAAGTACCCCATTCACTTCTACTTAAGAGGAGGCAAGAAATCTAATGTGAGATCCTTGAACTTCAAAAACCATCAACCACCACAAGTTACTGGTTTTAAAACAACTCACCATGATTGGGGGATAATATTATGGTAAAAACAGGTTAGTGATTGGAGCCATTAGTTTGTTACTGTTACTAACATCACTAGTACCATGACAGCTATGTCCACTCTGTAAGAGGTACCATTTAATTATAGTGTAGCATCTGCACTATCCAATATGGTGGCCTCTAGTTATGTTTGGGTATTACAATTGGAACCAACTAAAGTTAAATAAAGCCCAGATGCCGCCTGCGTGACCCGGAGAAGGGGCCCAGCAGCCCACCTGTGCAGTTAGACAGACCACCCCAACTGCAGGAGGAGCCCAGCGTCCCGCCTGCATGGTAGGCAGAACACACGGCCCAGAGAAAGGGCACAGCAGCCCACCAGTGCAGTAGACAGACCACCCCAACTGGAAGAGGGGCCCAGCCGCCACCTTCAAGGTAGGCAGACCACGCTACCTGGAGAAGGGGCCCAGCGGCCCGCCTGCGAGGTAGACAGACCACCCCAACTGGAAGAGGGGCCCAGCCTCCCTCCTTCATGGTAGGCAAACCACGCGGCCTGGAGAGGGGGCACACCCACCTGTCAGCGCGGTAGACAGACCACCCCAACTGATGGAGAGGTCCAGCTGCCCGCCCATGTGGTCACCTGACTGAGCTCTGGACAAACATAAGGTTTCCCCAACACCCCCCACCTCATCAAACACCTTATGAGAAAAACTGATGGAACTCATCTTGGAAAATCCCACCAACCCTTAAAACCCACCAACCGGTGGGAGTGGCTACCAGCTCAGTTCTGCAGCAGATCAGGCACCTGGTTTACATCTCAGAGAATAAGAGTAGAGAGGCCACAGGTGGAAGCTCAAGTCCTCTCACACTGACTACCACCACCACCCTGAACCCAGAGAATCAAGCTGGGAATAGACAATGCTACCAAATGAAAGAAAAGAAAACAGAGTTCTGAGAGACATTTTTTTTCTTTTTTTTTCTCTTCTCTCTTTCTTCTCATCCATTCATCCAGTCTCCTCTACCCTTCCTCCTCTTGTCCTCGCAACCTCAACATATGTGAAACCAAGAATTGTGCATGAAAAAGGTCTTTAACAACTGAATCACCAGAATAATATAATATAGAAGAATTGCATATGCCCCACTTCCCTCCCCTCCTTTTTATTTCTTTTCTTTTTTCTCTTATTTTCTTTTTCCCTCTTTCTTTTTTCTCTTTCTTTTCTTGTTATTTGTTTTTCTCCTTCTTACTCCCTCTATCCCACTTGCAACCTCCTAAATTTTACTATTTATAGGTAGGGTAATCTTCTAAATACAGATAGGAATTTTTATCTATATATTCTTCCATAAATTACCCATCTATTGGTTAGAGATTTCCAAAGTTACTAAGTTAGATTAACCCCATACCCTCACTCCTTTCCCCCTAACATAACATCCTACACCTGAAATTCAGTTTTATTCAAGCTACCAGAAATGGTATGCCTTTCATGAAACTAATGACTATATTTGTATGTTTGTAAATGATAATTGAAACCAACATTTGTAGACATAGAGTCTAGCTATAAATGTAGTAATAAGGAAAACGTGTGCTTAGATGATGTACTATTGATATTGGGAACTATTAACATTGTCTTTCTCCACAAAAGGGAGACTTTGCAGCTATACAAGAGCAATACAAATATATAGGGGTAAAATCAATAACACAACAGTTTCACAAAGCAGAAAGAAATGTGAGCAGTATGAAAAGACAAGGAAAGAAAGGACCACAAGCAATGCAGGTCAACTCAACTTTAGAAGAGGTAATATCTGCAGCAGATAAAATGTCAGATAAAGAATTCAGGATATACATGCTTCAGATGATCTGGAGTCTCAAGGAAGACATTAGACAGCAAAATCAGACAATGAAAGATCACTTTGACAATGAATTACATGAACAAATCCAAGAAGCAAAAGATCAACTATACAGGGAGATCTAGGTTATAAAAAACAATGAAACAGAAATCCTAGAAATGCAGGAAGCAATAAACCAAATTAAAAATTCAAATGAGAGTACTACCAGCAGAGTAGAACACTTAGAAGCTAGAACATCAGGCAATGAAGACAAAGTATTTCAACTTGAAAAGAACATAGCCAGCTCAGCGAGACTGTTAAGAGACCATGAGGAGAACATCCAAGAAATATGGGATAACATAAAGAGACCAAACTTAAGAGTTATTGGGGGGGATCCAAAGATGGCGGCGAAGGGAGTGCATCACCCCGGTGTGCCGCATCACTGTGCGGGAGAATGACGAGTTAAAACAGCTGAAGGCTGTCTTGTTGGGAATTTCCAGCGAAACTGAGGTGCTCCAGAACCTAGTGGAGGGATTTTCATAGAGCGAGGATCAGCTGTGGGGGCTCGGAAGCGGGCGATTTGTCCGCACAGAGGGTCGCACTGCTTGTTCAGCGGATCACCTGGCGGCTGGAGTCTGCGGCGCGTGCTGGGAAGCGGTGAGGTGGCGTGGAAATGGAGGGAGACCCTCATTGTTATACAAAGTTACATATAAGAGGTTGTGAGGGGAATGGGATAACAAACATGGAGGGAAATGAATTACAGTAGATGGGGTAGAGAGAGAAGATGGGAGGGGAGGGGAGGGGGGATAGTAGAGGATAGGAAAGGTAGCAGAATACAACAGTCACTAATATGGCAGTATGTAAAAATGTGGATGTGTAACTGATGTGATTCTGCAATCTGTATTTGGGGTAAAAATGGGAGTTCATAACCCACTTGATTCTAATGTATGAAATATGAGATGTCAAGAGCTTTGTAATGTTGTGAACAATATAAAAAAAAAGAAAAAAAAAGAAAAAATGACTGACCAGTAATTAGTAAACACCATACAATTTCCTTTTTTTTTTTTTTTTTTAGGCCTCAGATTAGTCTCCTACTGAGCTTGCAGGCTTCTTTCATTTGCATTTCAACATAAGTCCTGGCTGAGATCTGAAAGGAGCAGGGAAAAATTGCTATTCTGAGCAGACACCTCAGGCCTAAGGTATTTTAACCATAAGTCATAATTTTCAGGTTCGGATGTTGAAAATTATGATACAAGTTTAAGATATAATTCATAAAATTTTATATCTTTACATCTTGTTTTGCCAACAGATACCATACTATGATTTACTATCCTTGTCCAAATTAATGCACTGGTACACACAGTGACATTTTCCCAGGCTACCAATTGGTGAAAAAAAAAAAAAAAACCTGAATGATTGGGAAGTTTCTTGCCAACTTGGAAGTAGAGTTCTTTAGTTTTCCATCCTAAGTATTTAAGTTCTCTGCCATGAATTATCTGAAATCATAAACTAAACAATCACCTAAACCCAACTTTTAACTGCAAGATTGTGCAATGCTTCAAAAACCCATTCAGATACCAGATTGTTACAATAAAAAATCATCTTTTAGACACACATTCAGCCAAGATCATTCCCAAGAAACAATTTATAATATCAACACACTGTTGCACATGTGTTAAAGGGCCAGAAACAAAGACACAGGACAGACAGACAGAAAGGAGCTCCAGACTATGGCTGACAGACAGAACCTTTAAAACAGAGCAGATAAGAGAAAAATCTCCTACACCAGTGGCACCATAGATGTCCCCACAAGAGGACCAGATGTTTTCACAGAGGGGCAACCTGAAATGTAAAAATCAAGGGTCTCCATGGTGACTTTACTGCATTTAGTGTCCCCTTTTTCTTTTTCTCTTTTTTTTTAAGAAGACAGAGGTGGCATAATCCTTACAGTGCAGGGAAGGAAGGAGGAAATTCCCCGAAGCAACAGGGCTTTGGCACCTGCTGGGAGTCCCTCAGTTCCTCCTTTCACTTACAGGATTAGCTCCTCTGGTTCAGTTCGACCTCAGGCACGCTCCATCTCCTAACATTTCAGTAGTCAGCTCTAAAAAAGTTATGGGGGGGTGGTGGAGGTATCAAAATTTGTAACTGAAAGTTCGGTTCCTGACCTTGAAGCCAATTAATGCCAATTTAATAATGAGGACAGGGTTTTGAGAAAAAGAAAAATGGAGGTTTATTGCTTTGCTAACAAAGGAGAAACACAGGGGGCTCTCTTGATCTGGAGGGACAAGGGGTTTTAAAGGAGTCTCACCTGTTAACCTGGGAGATACTCAGTTCTTAGATCCCCAGTAGGCATTGCCTTCTGCAGTGGGTGTGCTCCAGCAGCCAGCTAGGGGCTTCTCTCATCCTGTTTAACAAAGGGGGCTAAAGTCATCACAGTTCCTTAAAACACAGTCCAAAGGGGTGTCAGGCTTACTTGCTTTATTACCCATTTTCACGTCCAATATCCTTAAGTTTTTACCACAGAAGTCACACAACAAAAGGCACAATAACAAACAAACAAAAACCATATAGAACACAGAACAAAACAAGAAAACAGAAACCCGGCTCGGAAACAGAAAAACAGAGGAGGAGCAATGCAACGTCTTGCTAAAGCTCCGGGGTAGGAGCGCGTGCGTGCCCATTGGCACCTCTCTACCCTTCCATAGGAATTCCCTACAGAACAGAACAGAGGACAGAATGATTTTTTGTTACTGTCCTGGACAGGAGTATATGTGAGCCTCGCCAAACCACCTCTCTGTCATCAGAAGAGATCTCCCTTAACCGGATACCAGATGTTATAAAGGCACCACTTATCTATGGAGGCCTCCTCCACCAGGTGCTTGCCAATAGTTTTAGTGCAGCAGTTCACTGCAATGCTCCAGGGATTGAAGAAGGCTCACTCTGAGGTCTTGGAACATCTCAAGGTGTGCACCCCCTAGAGTGGCTCTCCAGCCTGGAGCCCTGGAGCGAAGGCCGGCTTCAGAATTTCCAGCGGTCTGCTCTTGTGGTATGGTCTGGCAGGGTCATCTTGCTGGGGCCTCCAAAATGTTAGACTAGGACACAAGAAAAGACCACTGACTCCAATTAAATATCAAATTAAAGCAAGCTTATTATTTCGACCAGCCAGGCTGCCTCTCCCTCCCAAAAAGGCGGGAACAAGACAGCAACCCCAGCTTTCCTGCAGCCCAGCTTTATAGCCCAGAAAGTTACACAAGGGGGGGGGGTTACAGATAACAAAACTCTGACAAGCATAACACAAATGGCAGTTTACATTTTTGCTGGCCCCGACATCAGAATTCATGAAGGTCATTAGAGCCTCAGAAAGGGTTGTGGGAAGGCCAAGATTTGTGAGGCATCACTAAAGTTTCAGAGAGGGCTGCTATCTGGTCAGAGAGCCAGGCATGGGTGGGTTCAAGGCATGGGAAGGCATTCCAAGAAGGTTTAGAATTTGCAGTAATTTATAGTAAATCCAAAATTATCTTTTCATGGCTTTGTGGCGAGATGGCTCCCAATTTTAAGAAAAGATCAGGTTAGGTCTATCAAGATCCTCAAATCCAGGCAATCTTGGAACAACATATACCAAACTTTGTAAGAAAATTGATGCTAACCAAGAATCTTATGCCCAGCAGAATTGGGCTTCATATTTGATGATGAAATTAAAAAAAAAACCTTGATAAAGAAAAGTCAAAAAAATTTACATCGAGAAAGCCTACTACAGAACATTCTTGGCAAAATATTCCATAAAGAGGAAATGATAAACAGGAATGAAAATCTGCAGAGGGAGGAACTATACTAAAAAAAATGCCAATGAAAGAAGAAACCAAGTCAAGTGAAAAACCAAAAATAAATCAATGACCAGGAATACAACACATATCTCAATAATAACCCTGAATGTTAATCACCTAAGCTCATCAATTAAAAAACATAGACTGTAATATTGTATTTAAAAAAAGACTAAACAATATGCTGCCTTCAAGAGACTCACCTTATAAGAAAAGACATCCACAGACTGAAGGTGAAAGTATGAAGAAAAGCATACCCTTCAAATGGGCCATGTAAACAAGCAGAGGTTTCCATCCTCATAGCAAATAATTTAGATTTCAAAGCAAAGTTAGTCAGAGGAATAAAGAAGGTCATTTTCATGCTACTTAAGAGAATCATATATTAATAATATATAAAAATTGTAAATATCTATGCCCCAAACAATGGGGCATCTATGTATATCAAACAAACCCTTCTCAATTTCAAGAATCAGTAGACCACAGCACGATAATACTGGGAGATACTAACATACTTCACTCACGACTGGATAGATCTTCCAAAGTATAAGTAAAGAAAATCTATAACTCAATAATTGACAATCAATAATTTAGTCTTAACATGTGTGTGTGTGTGTGTGTGTGCGCGTGTGTGTGTGTGTGTGTGTGTGTATATATAAAATATTCCATCCATCAATGAGCACCACATGGTGGATACTTCTCTAAAATAGATCATTTGTTATGCCATAACACAAGTCTAAGCAAATGCAGAACATAGAGATACTAACCTGCATTCTATCTGATCTTAATGAAATAAAATCAGAAATCAATGATAAAAGAAAATATAAAAGCTATTTCAACACCTGGAGACTAAGCAATACAGTATTGAGTGACACATGGGTAACAGAAGACATAAGGAAGGAGATAAAAAAAAAATTCTTAGAGGTTAATGAGAATGCCAATATAACATATAGAAATCTCTGGGACATAATGAAGGCAGTGCTCTGAGGAAAGTTCATCATATTAAGCTTATTCATTGAAAGAATAAAAAGTCAACAAATAAACAACCTGATATTACATTTGAAAGCCCTGGGAAAAAAGAAGAGCAAACCATCACCAATATTAGTAGAAGACAGGAAATAATTAAAATCAGAGCTGAAATCAATGAAATTGAAACAAGAGAAACAATTGAACAAATTGACAAAACAAAAAGCTTGGTCTTTGAAAATATAAATAAATTGACAAACCCTAAGCCACCCTAAAGAAAAGGAGAGAGGAAACTCAAATTAATAAAATTCATAACGAAAAAGCAAATATTACAACAAACACTATTGAAATAAAGAAGACAATGAGAAACCACTTTGAAAACTTAGACTTCAGTAAAATAGAAGATCCTGAAAACAGGGACAAATTTCGGCAGGGGATGTGGCTCAAGCGGTAGCACGCTAGCCTGGCATGTATGTGGCCTGGGTTCGATCCTCAGCACCACATACAAACAAAGATGTTGTGTCTGCTGAAAACTAAAAAAAATAAATATTAAAATTCTCTCTCTCTCTCTCTCTCTCTCTCTCTCTCTCTCTCTCTCTCCCTCTCTCTCTCCCTCTCTCTTAAAAAAAACAGTGACAAATTAATAGAGGCATATGATTTACCCAAACTGAACCAGGAGGACATACACAATTAAACAGATCAATTTCAAGCAAGGAGATAAAAGATGTCATCAAAAGACTACCAATGAAGAAAAGCCCAGGACTAGATGGATTCTCACCTGAGATCTATAAGACCTTCAGAGAAGAATTAATAGCAATACTCCTGAAGTTATTTCATGATATAGAAAAGGAGGGAAACCTTCCAAACTCGTTCTATGAAGCTCATATCATTCTGATACCAAAACCAGACAGACACCTCAAAGAAAGAAAATTTCAGAGCAATATCCCTGATGAACATTGATGCAAAAATTCTCAATAAAATTTTGTCAAATCAAATACAAAAAAAAAAAAATAAAAAGACACTCCACCATGATCAAGTGGGGTTTATTCCAGGGATGTAAGATTGGTTCAACACATGGATATCAATAAACATAATTCATCACATCAATAGACTTAAAGTTAAAAATCATATGATTATATCAATTGATACAGAGAAAGCATTTGATAAAATACAGTGCAACTTCATGTTCAAAACCCTAGAAAAACTAGGGTTAGTGGGAACATACCTCAACATTGTAAAAGCTATCTATGCTAAACCCAAAGCAAATATCATTCTAAATGGAGAAACATTGGAAGCATTGGCTCTAAAAACTAGAACAAGTCACTACTTGTATTCAGCACTTATATTCAAACTAGTCCTTGAAACTCTAGTTAGAACAATTTAACAGACAAGGAAAATAAATGTATCCAAATAGAAAAAGAAAAACTCAAACTATTATTATTTGCCAGTGACATGATTCTATACTTACAGGATCCAAAAAATTCAACCAGAAAACCCATAGAATTAATAAATGAATTCAGCAAAGTAGCAAGATACAAAATCAATATCCATAAATCAAATGAATTTCTGTACATCAGTGATGAATCCTCTGAAAGAAATATTAGGAAAACTTACAAATTCACAATAGCCTCAAAGGAAATAATAATAAAGTACTTGGGAATCAACTTAACAAAAGAAGTGAAAGTCCTCTATAATAAAAACTACACAACACTAAAGGAAGAAATAGAAGACCTTAGAAAATGGAATGATCTCCCATGTTCTAGGATTGGCAGAATTAATACAGTCAAATGGCCATACTACCCAAAGCACTATACAGATTCAATGTGATTCCAATTAAAATCCCAACATCATTACTTATAGAAATAGAAAAAGCAATCATGAAATCCAGTTGGAATATAAGAGACTCAGAGTAGCCCAAGCAATCCTTAGCAAGAAAAGTGAAACAGGAGGCATCACCTTAGCAGAATTTAAAGGGTACTAGAAAGCTATAGTAACCAAAATGGTGCATGGGCTGTCTGTTGTTCAGCAAGGGGGTCCACAGAACAGGGTAGAGAAGAGTGTGGCTGCGGAGTTGCTAATCAAGACATCCGGAGACCAAGCAGAACGCAGGTCTGATTTTGTTGCGCAGTTACCATGTATATATACTCAGGCAGTAGCTAAGCAGATTACAGGCAGCCACCAATGCAATTTCTGGCTAATTGTCCCTGCAGCAACCAATAGAGGAGCGGGCTGTGGAGCAAGTGCAGAGATTACAACATTCAGCCTCACATCCAGTGCTGTGCCTAGAGGGTAAGCAGTTTGCCACTCACATGCCTAGCATGGGGTGGGGGGGGGTGGTTTGCCATTCAGATGCCCTTTAACATATGCCATGTATGTAGTACTCCATGCACTTGTCCCCACAAATGGCATGGTGTGGCATAAAAATAGACATGTAGACCAATTGTACAAATTCAAGACAGAGAGAGAAACCCATATAAATACAGTTATCTCATATTGGCACCAAAAACCTACATTGGAGAAAAGATAGCCTCTTCAACAAATGGTGCTGGGAAAACTAGAAATCCATATGTAGCAAAATTAGTTGAGTTTCATGCATGATAAGAGATAGGGTTTTAATTTTAAAGTGTATCAAAGGCCTAGAAATTAGATTAGAGACCCTCTGCCGCATAGGAACAAAAAAGCCCTTTTTAGTTTGTATCCATCTCATTTATTGGCTCTTGATTTTATTTCTTGTGTTTTAGGAGACTTGTTAATGAAGTTGAGGTCTAGTCCATCATGATAATGATTTGGGTTTACTTTTCTCCTGCAGAGAGAGGCTACATTTTGGGAGCAAATTTTGCCACATGCATATCATTTGAAGCATCAATCTCCAAGATATATAAATAAGTAAAAAACAAAACAAAAACTTAATACCAAACAAAAACAAAAACAAAACAACAACAACAAAAATAACCCCACTAACACCCCAATCAATAAATGGGCTAAGGAACTGAATACACACTTCTCAGAAAAAGATATAGAGTTGATCAACAAATATATATATAAATTCAACATCTCTAGTAATTAGAAAAATGTAAGTCAAACTACCCTAAAGATTTCATCTCACTCCAGTCAGAATGACAGTTATCAAGAATCAAGCAGCAATAAGTGTTGGTGAGAATGTGTGTGAAAAGGCACACTCATACTTGCTGGTGGGACTGCAAATTGGTGCAGCCAATATGGAAAGCAGTATGAAGATTCCTTGGAAAACTGGGAATGGAACCACCATTTGACACAGATATCCCACTCCTCAGTCAAAGGTCTTAAAAATAGCATACTACATCGATGCAGCCACATCAATGTTTATAGCAGCTCAATTCACAATTGCTGAACTAGATGCCCTTCAATATATGAATAGATAAATAAACTGTGGTACATATACACAATGGAATATTCCTCAGCATTAAAAGAGAATAAAATTGTGGCATTTGTAAGTAAATGGATGGAGTTGGAGTACATCATGCTAAGTGAAATAAGCCAATGCCCCCAAACCAGGGGCCGAATGTTTTCTGTGATAAGTGGAGGTGAATTCACAATGTGGGGGGGCATGGGATAAGTGGAGAAATTTTGGATCGGGAATTGGGGAGGGCGTAGGGAATAAGGGGGTTGAAAAGATGGTGGAATGAGATGGACATCATTACCCTGTGTACATGTATGATTGCACAAATGGTGTGACTCTACTTCCTGTACAACCAGAGAAGCAAACAATTCATTTACAATGAATTGAAGAGCTTTCTACTGTAACATATAACTGATTAGAACTAAAAAAAAGATTACCATTTTTTTATCACTAAAAAATTGAATCTCTTTTTTTTTGCTGATGACTTTTAAAAGACTTATGTTGACATTCATGGAAAAATTAGTGATGTCCAAATGAAGTCAGAATATTAGTAAATAACAATGAATTAATGTTGGTGTCTTAGATTTGGCAAAGGTATCATGGCAATATAAGATGTGATCATCAGGGGAAATTGCATTGGGAGAATATGGGGGTTCCTTGAACTATTCTTCCAACTTTTCTGGGATTCTAAAATTATTCCAAAATAAAAATTATATTTAATTAACTATTATGTATAAAATTTGAATTACATGAAAATCCCTGCTTTTAAAAATCTTAGGAATTAGGTGGGTATGATGGTACATGCCTTCAATCCCACCAATTTGGGAGGCTAAGATAGGAAGATTGCAAGTTTGTAGCCACCCTCAACAAGTTGGTGAGACCCTGCCTCAAACTAAAAATTGAAAAAAGGACTAAGGAGATAGATTAGTGGTAAAATATTTCAGGGTTCAATCCCTAGTATAAAAAAATTATGAGCTAGAAGAATAAATGTCTTGTATAACCATTATTATTTTGGTACCAGGGATTGAACCCAGATGGTGCTTAATCTCTGAGACACATGCAAAGCCCCCCAGCCCCTCACTTTTTATTTGAGACAGGATTTCCTTCAATTTCTTATGGCCTTACAAATTTTCTGAGGCTGGCTTTGAACTTGCTAACCTCCTGCCTTAGCCTCAGGAGTCACTGGGATTACAGGTATATGCCATTGCACAGGGTAAATTTCTATTTTTTTATGTCACTGTAGATGCTGTGAGTTTTAAGAACATAGTCTTAGTAATACTAAGATCTTCCCCAAAATTGTTTTTGTAAGTTTTTTAAAAAAAACCCTAATACAGAATTTATTTTTGGCAATCCATCAGCTATTATTCTATTTTTAGATGGATTATATTAATCTAGATTATTTTTTCATATCCATTGATAAAACGAGACTTGATTTGACATGGACAATGTATAAATTAGTACAAAAGTGTCTATTTTCTGGGTCAAATCTTGGTCCTCTATTACAAAATATAAAAATGGTTTTGTGCCTTTACACCAAAAATAGAAAATTATAGCAATTTTTTTACAATATCTTTAAGAAACATTTTGCATCTATCATTATGTTGCATTTAGTATTACTAGAAAAAGTCTTTTTTGTTCTAACAAATTAGAAGTTGTGTATCATTGTGAACCAAAAGAGAAGAAAGTAACAAATAAATTAGGACTATGGAAACAAAGCTAGAATGAAGGAAGACCACCCAACACTATCTCAGAGGCTGACAATTACAAGATCTTAGACATGCTATATTAAATTCAACAAACCTATTTTTAAAAAAGATCATTGTAGAAGGTTCAGATCAATAAGATTCATTCAGGCAGTGATTTACTGTGTCAGTCACTGTTTGGGACCCAGAGAACTCACTGCCCAACAAAAGCAGATCCTGGCCACCTGTTCTCCTGGAGTCCTGCAACTTATCAACAAATGAGGGAAACAGATTCAAATGGGAAGCTGGTGTCAAAAATGACTACAACATAAATTGTAGTCCATGCAAACCCACACATATGAATATGTGTGTTTGTGCACATACATATTTTTATTTTAAATGTCTCAATCCAAGAGGCTAATTGTGGGAATTTTGTTGATGTTACATTTTCTCCTTCTTTATTACAAATGTATAGAGCCTGTCTTTTTGATTGTTCATTGGTTATACATACATATTTTCTTTAAATTATTATTATTATTATTATTATTATTATTATTATTATTATCATCATCATATTTTTTAGGGTCACAGTAGATGATAATCATTCTCTGTGAAATCATTTGTTGCCAGGGAAAAGTAAAACTCTTTCAGAGTTGTGTCAGAAGGGATCTCACTTGCTATTGGAGTTGTTTTTATGTCCAGGGTTGATTTTTTTCCACCAACACTTCCTTTGCTAATACTTTGGTTTTATTTTTGTGAAAATATTATAGATGTTTGTAGATGTTTCTACAAATACATATGTTAATGTACACATGGGTGCCTGGGGGAGAAGGGAGAGGCACATTTCACGCTTTACTTTCTGTAAGTCAGGATTTCTTGACTTTGTTACAAGGACACATATTGTGTTTGCAACACTTTTAAAGTGTATATAGTGCAGTCCTCTGTGCTGAGATTGGTGTGGAGGGGGAGAGGCTCACATTTAAAGAATTAAAAACCCGATGGAAAAATTAATACTAAAAACACAAAAAGCTTTCCAGAACTGTGGCTGACAATGATGTGTGGATATAGGTTCATCCACTTTAGCATATGTACCACTCTGGGGTGGGTGATCAATTTTGCTGTGGACCTAAGAGTGCTCAAAACAAACAAACAAACAAACAAACAAACAAACAAACAAATAAGGTGTGTCTGTTTAAAATGGAAAGCTGGGATCAACTCAACTACACTATGGATCCAAACACTATAAAAGAACACAGAACACTATAAAAGATGGAGAGAGATCCAGGAAAACCCTGGGCCATTTCCAGCATGCACTTGGGCTCCCAAGTCGTGTTTTATCACCCAGGGTGTTTAGTTAGGGACCTTAGCAGCCAGGCAGGAAGATCAGCTCTGGAATTTGAGGTCTGTTTCCCCAACCAAGGTGAATAGTAAGCTTTACCATATTTATTTGGCACACTTTGAGAAGAATACACTAAAGTGACTGACTACAACTTCAGGATGCATACAATATTTTAATGATCTGCATATGATACTGGAAACTTTCCTGTTGACGTTTAATTATTTATATCTTCTGTTATTTTGGAGACTTCTATAAAAATGGTCTAAGGTGGAGGGGTTTTGCGAAGGGGCAAAATTGTGATGCATGCAGTCAAGGGAGAAATAATGTCCACGTGCTTCTGTCCCTTTCAATGCTTTATTCACACAAATTACTCAATAGAATTTCACTCTATAGGTTCTTAAACAAGAAAACAACAATCCTTAATGCTAGGCACTGCAATAGACATAATAAATTCACAGCAAATATTCTAGATTAATTAATTCGAAGCAAACAATTCTAGATTAATTGTAAGTACTGTAAAACACACTTAATCATGATAGGCTAATGGCAGACATTCCCTCTGCATGCTAAGTTCAAAAGTCTTAAGCCTTAGGCTTTATGTCCAGCAGATGCATACTCACTCAGACCAAGATGACCAGGTCTGGAACCAAGGCAGGCTTTTCCTGGCATGGAGTGGATGGCCAGTTGAGGAGAGGGTTATAGGGAGAAGTTGAGGCTCTCACCAAGGTCCAGATGAGGCATTAGAGTCTGAGAGCCATGAGGATCATGCAGAGACTCAGGAAACAATGACAAGTGATAGAATGTCAGGTCCTCATCAGGCTCTTCCGCTCGAGTGAATCCTTGTTTCATCTGGCTGAATCCCTGTTCATTTGCTCTATTATTTATACTAAATTTTGGGGTTCTTTGACCCCCCTTTTAATTGTTATCAGCTACCACTGGATTTCCCAGTGACATAATTTACCCTAGGGTCAGAAACATCTGGTCTGGTGGTCTACATCCTTTTCTTCTTGCCTTTCCCTCTTATCAGGCAAGAAGAGCCTGCCAGGGTCTTCACTCTTTTTATCAGGGTGAGGGGAAGTAACTTGTTTGAGGCCCTAATGGAGAGCTCTGTGGGTGTGTCTAGTGAAACTGCAGGTTTCAAAGTGAAGTTTTTAAAATGGAGTTGCTTAGGCTCAGGCCTAAGGCCATCCTAATAAGGGGAGATCTCAAATATCTAATAGTATGGTGTACCAAAGTTCTCACTTGACCCTCTTCTATGCCCTTGGAGCCCTAGTGATTCATTCCAAGTGATCCTTCTTTGAAGCTCCTCACAGTCCCTGGTGCCCTGGACTCCAGCTCCAGCAATCCCATCCCTTAGTGGATACAGCCCCACTACCTTGGACCTCTAGAACCATGAGCTAAGTAAACTCCTATTCTGTATAAAGTTTCTGGACTCAGCTATTCAGTTCAAACAACAGTAAATAGACTAAAACAGGAACATTGAAAGAAAGTGAGCTGCTCACCTTTGTTTAAAAAGATGCAAATATTCTGGGCACCCTTCACCAAGGAAGAATAATGAACATGTTGATCTTGTGCCTCCTTCTTTGGTCACTCAGTAATGCACAAGCCTGCAATTTGAAATTAAACTTCTTACCATTCGTGTCAAATCCAAACACATCTTCAATGAGATCCTGTCAAGGGCAGCATTGAGTTTGATCAAGGAGGCACCCTCTGAGCCACCCTGATCAAGACCATCTTACTAGAATTCAAGTTTCAAAATGTACCCACAGTGCAGGGATGGCAAGGTCTAGAGGGGCTTGGTGCTCTATGGCTTTAAACCACAGGAAAAATGAAATTCGTATCATAATCTTTGAACTTATTCTCAATAGGTTTTGATTCCTTTATCTTTAGTTTCAGGAATTTGACTGTCACAGGGCCCTGGACAAGACTATTCTGGTCAAACAGACAGGCTTTCTCTCTCTCTCTCTCTCTCTCTCTCTCTCTCTCTCTTTCCTGGGAATTGATCCCAATGGCACTTTATTACTCTCCTAAATGCCAGCCCTTTTCAATCATAATTTTGAGAGGGAATCTCACTAAGTTGCTTAAGGTCACATTAAATCGCTGAGGCTGACCTTGAAATTTCAATCCTCTTGCCTCAGCTTCTGGAGTCGCTGGGATTTCAGGTATGTGCCACCATTCCCAGCTCATGTTAGATCTCTCTATTTTGGGCTTTTAAATTATGGATCTTGAGCTCTTTAGTAAATTTTCCCTTGAGCAATGGCCTAGAACTGTAGGGCAAAGCTGCCCTCTCCTTTCCTGATCCAGTGGGCACTGGCTCACTTGAGTCTCCACTTGCATTTTTAAAAGGATCACCCAGTAATTCTAGACCAGATAAAAAGATGAGTGTCTTTTATTATAGAAAAAGAAAGAGAAGGATAATCCTGATATTGAACCAGGTCTGTTTTTTTCTACAGCTAAGAATGCCTAAAAATGAGTTTTTGCAAAAGAGAGTTTATTCCCAAAGTGGCTGAGCATAGACCAGAAGACCAAGCCTCAAACATGCTTCCCTGAGGATGAGTTTTAGGTGCATTTGTGGGATAAAAAAAGCAAGATGATTAAAGGTGTGGGGAAAGGTGATTGAAGCCATTGGATTAATGGTGATATAAGTTAAAGGTGAGGGGGCTGGGGATGTCACTCAAAGCAAACTATCTGAAAAAATAAAAATATAATGATAAAAACTTGTTAGCATAAAAATAAACAGCATTGCTTTCCTTTACCATTGTACTCTCAAAAAAGTAACTACTTTTTCCTTTAAATCAGACAACTTGCTCATTTCCTAGTATTTTGCTAGTTATTTCTGAATGTCAGTATTGATGAATGTCTGAGGCCATCTTTGAGCTTGGCCTTGGATCCAAGGAGATTTGGGTCTGGCATTGCAAGTCATTTTGTGGCTTATAATGCAAAGCACATAACCTTAGTCTTCGCAGAGCTAGAGATGCTGCTCTGTAGCTCAGGACTTGGGTGTTACCCATTAGGTTAGACAGCCCACTTCCTACCTTATCTGGCAAAAGAATATTCCATTGAAATCCTTTGAATCCCCCTTGTATTAAAAACAAAACAAAACAAAACAAAACAAAACGCGGGTCCTTTGCTCTTTCTCTCTCTCTCCTTCAGTGTGGAAGGATGCAGAGCCCCTAAGGTGCTAAAGCCGCCACGCCCTCACTTTTCAAAATTATTGTGTCATGTGATTTTTTGCCATATTTCTCAGCCAGCATATTTCACGCAAGGGAAACCCAACTTTCATCACTCATGCAGGACACGGGTGAGTAGTTTAAGATTTGAGAAATGACACAAATGACATGCTCAACTCTGTTGTGTCCTTAAAACACAATCCTTTTTCCAGCTCACCTCCAGCTCTGGGTGGGGAGGGGGAGGAGGAGGGGGAGGGGAGGAGGGGGAGGGGGAGGAGGAGGGGGAGGGGAGGAGGGGGAGGAGGGGGAGGAGGGGGAGAAGGGGGGAGGAGGAGGGGGGAGGAGGGGGGAGGAGGGGGGAGGAGGGGGGAGGGGAGGGGAGGGGGAGGGGAGGGGGAGGGGAGGGGGAGGGGGGAGGGGAGGAGGGGGAGGGGAGGAGGGGGAGGGGAGGAGGGGGAGGAGGGGGAGGGGAGGAGGGGGAGGAGGGGGAGGAAGGGGAGGAGGGGGGAGGAGGGGAGGGGAGGGGGAGGGGAGGGGGGAGGGGGAGGGGGAGGGGGAGGGGAGGAGGGGGAGGGGAGGAGGGGGAGGGGAGGAGGGGGAGGGAGGAGCGGGAGGGGGAGGGGAGGAGGGGGAGGAGGGGGAGGAGGGGGAGGAGGGGGAGGAGGGGGAGGGGAGGAGGGGGAGGAGGGGGAGGAGGAGGGGGAGGAGGGGGAGAGGAGGGGGAGGAGGAGGGGGAGGAGGAGGGGGGAGGAGGGGGGAGGGGAGGGGAGGGGGAGGGAGGGGAGGGGAGGGGAGGGGGAGGGAGGGGAGGGGAGGGGAGGGGGGAGGAGGGGGAGGGGAGGGGAGGGGGAGGGGGAGGGGAGAGAGGGGAGGCTCTGGACTGGGCGCTGCAGAAGAGGTTCGGCAGCACCCCACCTGTGCCCCATGCCGCCAGCTCTCATTCTTCACAGCTAGATTTCCTGGGTATTCTAAGAGGCTTCCTCCATGAGTCAAAAAAATAAAAATTAATCTCAGACTTAACACCAGAATCTAGATTTTTATGATTTTATTTATTTATTTTTATTTTTGTACCAGGGATTGACCTCAGAAGCTTTCAACCACTGAGCCACATCCCCAACCCCTTTTTACTTTTTA
Organism: Urocitellus parryii; assembly: GCF_045843805.1. Taxonomy (NCBI): domain Eukaryota; kingdom Metazoa; phylum Chordata; class Mammalia; order Rodentia; family Sciuridae; genus Urocitellus; species Urocitellus parryii. The sequence goes on along the minus strand of NC_135538.1, from coordinate 129,646,483 downwards.
TTTTGAGGCAGGGTCTTGCTAAGTTGCTGAGGCTGGCATTGAACCTACCAACCTCCTGCTTCATTCCCCTGCACCACTGAGATTACAGGTGTGTGCCACCATGCCCAGCTTTTATGTTTTGAACTATAAATTTTCTTAAAATATGGATCTGCCCTTATTAAAATTTTCAAAGAATTGGCTTGAAGACAAAATATTTTCAATTTGATCAAGCCTCAGCATGGTCACTCTGTTCCTCCACACATGGGGCCAGGGCTGCTCTCCTCCTCTGACCACCTTGCTGGGTCTGACTCACGGATTTGTTCCTGATGATTTTACTTCATCTTTCTAGATCCCAGTGAAGGAAAGGAATATATTTACCAATTGTTAAGTTCTTCATTAAATGAGCATGAGGGAAAGAGGAAAAAATAACAGAAAAGTTCTGAGACAGTAAGCAATAGCATTTAGTCTTTATTGTGAGTGGTTACTTTTATTGTCTATACAGAAACTGATTTGCCAAGAGTCAGATGACAGATTGCCAGCACAGCAACTGTGGGAGTGAAGCTCACTGGTAGAGCATGCACTTAACACATAGGAGGCCCTGGGTTCAATCCCCAGCATGAAAATAAAGAAAGCCAACAAAACAGAAAAACATGGAGAATCCAGCACCACCACCACCCCATTTTCTGTAGTAAATGGCTAAAAAGAGAGGAAGAAAGGCCTTATAAGCATCTCTGGTGATGTCACATCAAACTGACTTTCATGTTGGGTTATAGACAACCATAGACCTAGGCCTTGTCATCACATGAACACCAGAACCACTTATTCACTAAAATAGTTTTCCAACTGTGTACTACTATCATGTATGATTAACTTGTCATCACATGAACACCAGAACCACTTATTCACTAAAATAGTTTTCCAACTGTGTACTACTATCATGTATGATTAAAAACCTGGTTACTTTTGATTTTGATTCTGTTTTATACTCTAAGCCTTTTAGGATTGTGTTACTAAAAGTGGGGAAAAATGTGCCAAAACAACTTTATGCTAAAAAAGATTTTTAGAAGGTTTCTGAGCTTCATGTTATTCACCTATGTGACTTGAAAATATTAATTTAAATAATTAGAATCAATCTTTAAAATTAGAACTAGTCCTAGAACCAGTCCTTCATGGATTTTTGCAGACATCAAAATCTGCACCAGTTTGAGTCACTTATATAAAATGGAATAGTATTTGCCGAGCCTATACTTCTCCCATGTATTTAAATCACTTAAGGTTACTTTTAATACCCAATACAATGCAAATATTGGGTAGATAATTGTTATAATATACATTCTCAGTATAGAAACAGTTTCCTTCCCCCAATTATTTGGTGAATACACCCAGAAGGCCTTGCTTAGAACAGCTATATTAAGGTACAAATGTTAATTCACAAAAAGAAATTTATAAAGTCATGTATATATACATGTATATGTAAAAAGTAATGTATGAAGTCCCTGTTTTAATATTTTATTTAGATACAGGGTCTTGCTGAGTTGCTTAGGGTCTCACAAATTGCAAACATGTGTCACCACATCTGGCTGGCTTTGAACTTGACATCCTCCTGTTTCAGCCTTCCAAATTACTGGGATTACAGCCATGTACCACCATGCCCAGCCCCCCCCCCCCCCGTCTCTCGTTTTAAACTAGAGCTAAGTAAGTTGACTCTCAAGTTTGTGTGGGGGGAAAAAGGCAGAAAGGACAGCCAGAAAAACCTGAAACAGAAGAGCACTTAAGGGGACTAGCTCTGAGATATTAAGCCATATCTTTAAACTTCTGAAATTGAGTGTGTGATGAAATATAAAGTCCAGAAACACACTCAAGTTTATATAGCAATTTGGCATGTAAGAAAGCAGAATGTCAAACTAATAGTGAAAATATGATCTTTTTAATAAACAGACAAGGGAAAACTGGAAAGCCATTTAGAAATGAGTTAAAGTCAGACTTCTATTTCTGATGAGTCAGAATACACTCTAAATGAACCAGCAATCTAAATATAAAAAGTGAAGCCGTATACTGGGGAAAATAAATGATGAACTTGGCAATCTAGAGAGAGAATTTCTAACTGTGACTCAAATCCAGAAACAATAAAAGAAAGTCACTAAATTTGATTTCATGAAAAACTGTATGCCAAAGTCACCAGAAGCAACATCAGAAAAGAGATGATTTGTGGGATGGGGATTGAGGAGTATGTGATTCACACAAAGCATTAATTATGCTTATACATAAGGATGTACAAAGTATCAAAGAAGATTCTTGCACATGTTTGTAATCTCAGAAGCTCAGGAGGCTGAAGCAAGAGAATCACAAGTTCAAAGCCAGCCTCAGCAATTTAGCAAGGCCCTAAGCAATTTAGTGAGACTCTTTCTCTTAGAGATACAAAAGCAAAAAATGGGCTGATGGCCTGGGTATGTGGCTTAGTGGTTAAGCACCTCAGCTTCAATCCCAGGAACCAAAAGAAAAGGAATAATTTTTAAAAGAGAACATAGGTCAGGAATAACCCAAAAGGAAAAATAAACAGAAATGAGGTGATGTCTTTTAAATACATGAAAAAATGTAAAGTTGTTCAATCCTTCCCACCCCCAGGACTGAAGATTGAACCCAAGATGCTTTAGCACTGAGCAACATCACCATTTATCTTTTAATTTTGAGACAAGATCTCTTTAAATTGCTGATGGTGGCCTTACACTTGTGATCCTGCTGTATCAGCCCCACCAGTCACTGGGATTACAAGCATTTGCTACCACATCTGGCCCATTCTCACTCCTAACAACAAAATGTTAGGGCTGGGGTGGGAGTTTAGTGCTAGAGTCCCTGTCCATCCTGTGAAAGACTCCAAGTTTAATACCCAGCACCAACACAATAAATATCATTTTAAGAGATAAAGAAAAAGAAAATGTTTACTAGACTTACACTGATTTACTACTTCTCTCCTATCAAGTTGGGAAAAATCAAGAAGTTTGACAGTAACTCTATTAGTAAGGTTGGGGATAGAGCTGGTGAGAAAATGTTGGAGAAAAAAGTATTCAATGATATTTGTAAAACATGGAAAGAAAAACTTTATCCATTAAGTATTAGATATGAGTGCAATGGAGTTGTACAGTAGAGTAAGAGAAATTGAGCTCAATTCTGAATATGGTATGTGCAAGTTAGCATTTATAGTCTAGAGTAGTGTAGAGGCCGGGGATGGAAAATTCCTAGGAGAAAAAATCAGGGTAAGGGGTATTTTGGCTGAACTGACCTAACAGGATTCTTGTTGAAGACAGGTAATAAGGAAACTGTTCAGATCAAGGCTGGTTAGACATTGAAGTTGGTGATTTCTGGCTAAACTGATTTGGCAGGATTTTGGTTAAAACTGAATTTGACAAGGTAGGAGAAAGTTCAGAAGGCTGAGTAAGATTTGGCCAAGCAGATAATCTTTGTCAAGAACAAAATGACAGTCTCTGTGAAGGGAAATTTTGGTTTTGTAACCAGGGATTGAATCCAGGGGTGCTTTACAATGGGCCATATACCTAGCCATTTTTATTTTGAGATAGGGTCTTGCCAAGTTGCTGAGGTTGGCTTTGTACTTGCAATCCTCCTGCCTCAGTCCCCTGAGCTGCTGAGATTACAGGTGTGTACCACCAGGCCAGGCTATGAAGGGGAATTTGACACTTAAAACATGAGTATTTATCTTTTGACCTGAAAATTTCCTTTTAGGAACCTGGAAATCTGGATTAGTGGATAATTCTCCACTGTTACAAAATCATATTGACATTAAGAGCTTGCCATTCAAAGTTAGGTCTAGCAGGATGCTAGTCACAGATGAACTTGTTAGAAATGCCTAATCTTAGGATCTACTGTATTGGCATCTGCATTTTGACAACATCTGCAGCTGATCTGCATGTGCCCTAAAGTCTGAGGAGAGTTTCACTTGGTTACTTATGGTGGCATTATTTTAAACAGACATAAGGTTGGAAACACTCCAAAAGGCAGAGGAATACTGTGCCCTCAGGAAACAGAAGAGGAACGATCTTTTACCAGATTAGAAGGATTTTCATAGCATAGAGAAGCAGCGGCTGGAGTTGTGGCTGGGGATGCCGGGGCTGGGACACAGAGACCCCAGCCTGGAGAAGTGGGGCTGGGCTGGGCACCGGGCCCCAGCTCAGGTCACCTTCTGGATCACGGCGGCAGCCTCCGACCTTGTCGCTGGCTCTTGGGGCAGTAGACCACCGGGATCCGGGTCATGCAGGCTCAGCGACAAGGGGCGAGGCTATCGCAGCGGGAGGGTGTGCGAGAAGGGGGCCCAGCAGCAGCTCCCAGAACCGAATTGTAGGTGCCCCGCCCTTCCTGCAGCCAGTGGAGATCGCTACCTCCTGGAGACCTGGAAGCCTCTGGCTCCTGAAGCAGGGAGCTGGGCCTTGGGAACCCAGAGTGCTGGAGGCTAGAGAGGTGGGTGCCTAGAGGCCAAGGGGTCGGTGCCAAGGGTGGCTGCCCCGGGCTCCCTCCGCGCAGCCTTTTCTGTGTAGGAGCCATGGTCTCCCCTCCTATGCTAGCCTGGTCCACACCTAGACGTTTGTTCTAACACACAGGGCGTGTGGTTTTGAGGTTTTCAAGCTTGCAAAGATAATCTTGAGGATCCTTTCACAACTTGAAAAGGCTGGTTTTTTTTTCTTAATTAAATTTACTCTAGGCAAAGTGTTATAAGATTTGGCCTATTGAAGGATAAGATGATATGGGGAAAGTATTGGCATCAGATCAACGTTGGCATCAGATTCACCATTTTAGGTCAGGACACATTTTATCTAGAGGCTCCAAAGATTCCATTCTGAGGCATGCTGCTGAACTTCCTTAAGGACATGTGCCTGCTAAGATCAACCCCACCCCAGTTTATGACACAACTCCTAAGCATCTTATGATAAAATCTCTTGAGAGCCATAAAGCTGCTGTGTGAGTGCCTGCATGGTAGGGCTCCCCACCTCGGAGGGACAGCCTTGTTGGTTTCTTTGTGCTACTGACAACAAATCTCTTGCATGAGGTTTGGGTGTGTGGCAGTCTTTTGCATGGACTCTGCAAGCGTCCTTTCAGAAAGTTTTACTTATGTTTGGGGTTTGTGTGTTGGATGAAATTGGCACTTAGTTTCTACTCGCCTTTAAGTTCAATTTTGACAGACTTTATGGAAGATTGACATTTACATGGGGTCAGGAATACTCAGATGCCAGAGGGAAGCTGGGTCTGCTTGGCAACTTGTTGCTTGGGTGGGGTGCCATTGCACTGATGTAAAGAAAATGATCCTGGTTGTCTGCTTCCTTCCTGCTGTGGGTTAGATTGCTGGGATAAATTCAGATGAATTAAATGACTTTGAATTCAGTGTCTGGGTGGGGGGGTTGTATTTCAGCTCTGAGGCTCAGTAACATACACTGTGATTACCCTAAATGAGTGCAGTTATCAGTAGATACTGGGGGTCTACCAGTGGTTCATAACTACTCTTGAGTAACTGCATCTGTTATGATTTGGTGCCTTGAAAGAGAAAGGGAGTACTTGGTTCCATAAACAAAATATAGTTGGTGCTGCATATCCGCAGGTTACCTATCCACAGACTTAACCAACAGTGGGTGGAAAATACTCAGGGGCGGGGACTGATTCTCTACTGAACATATGCAGCCTTGTTTTCTTGTTATTCCCTAAACATTATGGTTTAACAACTCTTTATAGAGCACCTATGTTGTATTAGCTGTCATAAGTAATCTAGTGGTGATCTGAAGACTACAGAAGGATGTTCACAGGTTACATAAATATTATGTTATTTTATAACAAGTAACTGAGCATCTGAGGGCTTTAGTTTGCATGGAGGTCTTGGAACAAATGCCTCTCAGCTACTTAATAATTACTGTATTTAAGACTGCAGTAAAGGCAATTTATTACAGGTGAGTAAATTACATTTAACTCAGACCAGTAACAGTAGAATGAAACTAGAACAAACAGCATCAATGTCCTTATATCTGATCATAAGGTTAGCCACGTGGATGTTGTAGGATCACATGGAAGACCACACACCTTACATTTCCAGGCTTGCTATACCATAGATTGGGCCAAGAACACACCAGAAGAAAATTATATATATTTATTACCTATTAGGCATCAGCTTCTCAGAGAAGTTACACTCAGCCACACATACCCAGACACACCTATAACTGCTCAAGAAGCAAAGCAGAGACAAAGGAGGAACCCAAGTTTCCATTTAAAATTTCCAATTTTCCATTATGAGGCATGCTGCTGAACTTCCTTAAGAACCTGTGCCTGCTAAGATCAACCTCACCCCAGTTTATGACACATAGTATTTATATAGTATATAAATACTATGTTATAAAACAACATTTAAACCAACCCTTTTCATGGTTACACTTTATAGGAAATGAATGCATCCTTAGTCAAAGAAGTCAAGAAAAAAATTAAAAAGTGACACCCTAAAAATTTTTAGACTTGATGAGATGAATAAATTCAGTTGTGAACATGAACTGCTCAAAGTTACTGGTGATGATTCAGGGAATAAAATGACCCTAGGATAGATCTATTAGATTTTTAAAATATGTATAGAAGAGCTCATTAAGAAAAACTTATTTCTTTTTTGTCAATGATTACATTTTTTATTTGTAAAAGAAATACTATTTTCAAAGCAATAATTTTGAACTGCATAATGAATTTTTTTTTTGTGTGTGTGTGTGTGTGAAGTGTCCATATCTTATTTCCTGTAGCTGTAGAAGTAGGCACTTGGAAGGCCATTGTTAGGCATTGGGTTTGCAGTGCGATCTGTGAAATATGTATCCTTGTTACTGGCATATCCATAGGTAAGAGAAAGACCTTAATTGAAAAATCTTACTAGGTTAATGACTTCCTTTGTTATTTGGAATATTTTAGATATTAGTAAATTTTTAATTTGGATTATTTTCTCTTTTCAGGATTGGAATGCTCCAATCCTTTTTAAACTGACTGTTATGGATTTATATGTTATTGCAAAGTGAAAATGAAAATTGTTTTATGATTACATAGTAGTGCCAGGTTATTTTCAAATTCACGCTTCAGGACAAATAAAGAATTTAACACATGGGATTTAACGCTTAGACATGTTTCACAGTTAAAAGAGAGACTAAGTAATACCTAAAGGAATGTGATTTTAAACGTTCACATATATTCTGCTCTGCTCACAAAAATAGTTTGTATATTTGTGGCCATATGTAGTCATCTTCTTGCACATAAAGCCCTGCTAACCCAACAGACAAAGAACGCTTTAAATCTTAAAACCAAGGACAAGACAAGGAGAGAAGAGCTGAGCAGAGGACAAGAAATGCCAGCAAAGTTTTGAGCAGGAAAGTGGCTAGAGGAAGGAGCTCAGTGTCTGTGGAGGGAGGGGGTAGGAGCAGCCCAGAGGAGTTGAGAGTCTCAACCTTGGAGTCCCTGGAGAGGGAGGGTGAAGTGCAGGTGGCAGTAGGGCCCCTTGGTAGAAAGTCTGTTTATGGAGTGGCTTGAACCTCAGATGCCATCCCCTCTGCCCTGGCAACCAGGCAGTCCCCCTCTTTCCTAGCTGCCCCCTGATAGGAGGTAGGTCTCAGCCCTGCAAGAACTGATGAGAAAAGCACTGGGCTGAAATGAGGGGAGAAGGGACCCAGCAGAAGCACCCCAGCCCCCACTCCAGCTACTTACACATCAGAGCCAGCAGCAGGACCAGAGTTTTTTTTTTTTTTTCTATTTGCCATTCTTCAACAGAAAAAGCTACTGTAACTCCTTGATCAAATCAGCAGAGAAGCCCCCAGCTGACAAGTCCCATTTGTCTAAACAGAATTTCCAGCAGCCTTTTGTGTTTTCCCCTAAATATGGACTGACACCCAGGGTTTAGTGGGCACTTTTGGGAATACTAAGCATGAAACACAAACCTACACAGAATAAAACAATCACCAACCACCACCACAACAACAATAGCAAAACACCAGGGAAAGACAAGGCAGGGTGCAAAAGAAGCTCAAGAGAAATATAGTGTATGTTCTTTGGTAATTGGAATCAGGGAGTCCTTGGAAATTAAAAAGTGTAACAACTGACATTAACAAAAAAAATCAATAGAAAAATTGGAGGACAATGGCCTTTCTCCAGAGAATGGGACAAAATGTATTTGTTATGGAAAAGGCAAGCAAAGTAAAAGGTGTGAGTAGAAGTTTTCACTGTGTGTAGGGGCATTGTCAAAGTGTTGACCTCTGCAACTCAGGGCAGTTGGAGGGGGCAGCCTGGTGGGTGGAGATTTGAGCTGCACACCTCTACAGCAAGTAACCTTGTCCCAAAGTATAGTACTAGTATCATTCTTTGTGTGTGCTGTGACATTCAGAAGGTTGGAAAGTCCCAGATGAATTCATTTTCCAATAGTTTTAGTGCCTGACAAATAGGAAGTAAAAAAGCAGAGAACAGAGATTCTGCAGGAAATGAGAAAGCACTTTAATTTGTTTTCCCTGAGTAGAAAGGAGGAATTTTTAAATTGCTACATTGAAAAGGCCCTCCAAATCTCCACCAAAAAGAATGAACTGGGCCCAGAGAAGGACACATCACTGGGACATTTCTGGATATCAGGGATGGGGATAAGATTTCCTAAGCTTCAAAGATTTGGGGTGTTGTGGGATAGATGGAGCTGGGTCAGAATGTTATGAGAGTTCTTAACAGCAGAGCTGGAGGTAGGGAAGCTACGAAGTGGTACTTCAAAACTGTGGATGTAAAATCCTGTCCAGCTCATTATAGACCTGAGTAACTCTCATTGGCATGGAGTATTAGAATAAAGACATTTTCAGACATGCAACAAATCAAAACACCTGTCTTTTTTCTTAGAAAGCCATTGGACCCTTTTTTTCCACCAAAATAAGAGAGGCAACAACTAAGCAGGAAGACATTGGGTCCAAAATGAAGGATGTTATTGCCTAAGGGATAAGTCTGCACAGGGGCCTGGGCAGTACACAGAATAATGGATCCATAACGAAGTCCTGTCAGAAATGTGTTGATAAACACTGGTTGGTGCAACATAGGTGTAAAGAAAGAAGAGTAGAGTTGAGTCCAGATGAAAGCTGCTAAGGGCATTCATGTTTTAGTAGAGTCAGGTTCATCTTTCAGTGGTGATCTAATTTATAGCATGATACATGAGGGACTGAAAGGGAAATATCTGTCCCAGATTTCCACTGGTGTACCCAACAGCAACAACTGTATTTTCTATCAGCACCAGTACTCATCTGCTTCTGGAGTCTTCAGATTTTGTAATTTACAATCCTTGATTAAGAGAAACCAGGAGATAGTTTATAGTGTCACTGGAAGAAGTCTGAGGAGTTTCTGGAGAGGTGGTCCTGAACTTAGGGTGAATGGGGTTCTTGATAAATGTGTAGAAATAAATTGAAGAACATGTCTGAGGCACAGATTGATTAAGAATGTGAGTCATCTTGACAGAGATGCTTTTGGGAGTTCTCAGGCTCTTTTAAAGGAATTTGGTGAGGGGTGAACATGGGAAAGTATCTGAGGATGACATCAGTCTGGTGATCACAAGATGGTTTAGGATGGATTCTTAGACTGATGTGGTCTATGTTAAGTGACCAATAAATCACACTGGAAAGTACCCTAGGTTATAAGTTTCTTAAAATACTGTCTCTCTCTCTTTGCTTAATCTGTTTCTTACATAAGACACTCCACAGTGCACAAGATAATTTTCATAATTGGATGAATTTCCAACAACTGTAAGATTGCCCAGAAATTTGAGAGTGAAATTAGCCCAGTTGGCTTGGGGAGTGACAGACCTGGGAAGAAACATATGCAAAACTTTAGCATCAGGCATGAGACTTTCAGATTAAAATCTCTTTTTAATCTCTCTTTGTCCTTCCTTTTGTCTAGATTTTACCTATCTTTTAGTTTTTCTATCCAATCTCAATACCACATTGTTGGACTAGAAAAATTCAACATGCACCCATCAGGCCCTGTTGTTGCCATAAAGCAAGGATGTTTGAGACCAACAGCTGGGATGAAATATCCAATTTAAAGAGCTCCCCACTAGCCAAGTTAGGACAATTTGAGCACCAAGAAAAAAATGTCAGTTAATTGAAATATATTGTTTATAAAAATCCCTAAGTCCATTAATCAGTTCAGATGAGGGAAACAAGGCTTAAAAAGTAACAAAATTCACCCAAATCTCCATCATGTTGGATTAGGCTCCAACTTTCTTAATAAGACTCCTTTGGTGATAGAATTAAAATCAAGAATCAATAAATGGGATGAATTCAAACTAAAAAGCTTCTTCTCAGCAAAAGAAACAATCAATGAGGTGAATAGAAATCTTACATCTTGGGAGCAAATTTTTACCACTCGCACATCAGATAGAGCACTTATCTCCAGGGTATATAAAGAACTAAAAAGTTAAACACCAGAAAAGTAAATAACCCAATGAACAAATGGGCCAGTGAACTGAACAGACACCTCTCAGAAGAAGATATACAATCAACCAACAAATATATGAAAAAAAATATTCAACATCTCTAGGATTAGAAAAGTGGAAGTCAAAACTTCTCTAAGATTTTATCTCACTCCAGTTGGAATAGAAGCTATTAAGAATACAAAAAACAAAAAGTGCTGGCAACCATGTGGGGTAAAAGGCATACTCCATACCAGCCTGTACGGGGCCCAGGCTCAACCTTCCACTGGTGGGGTAGACACCTGCTAGACTAGCCTCTGGAACAGGACTGCCCCTTTCAACCAGGAAACTACCACTTGAGGTCAAGCCCAGGGGCCCAGATCTACCCATACCTGCCTGGGAAAGACCCAGGCTCATGGTAGGCCTGGGTCCACCCCTCCACCAGCAGGTACTACTGCAGCCCAGCTTCCAGCACAGGACTGCCTCTTCACACCAGCAGAGTATCATGTCTGGCCCAAATATGTCCACATTGATTTGTGTAGGACCCAGGTCCAGGGTAGGTCTGAGTTTGCACCCCCTAAACCCACCTGGGAGCCTAAGCCTAACCCACTTCCATCTTGGGACACTAGAGTCATCACCATAGCCTTCCTCATACAATAGCCCCTAACTTTTTTGATGACAGGGCCTACAAGCAGCTGCATCTCAGAAAAGGCATCCCAAAGGGAGTGTGAGGCCCACTGTTGCAGCCCCATCTCTGTAAGATATTGCTTCCATCTTGGCACACCTTAAATATTATCTCGAGTTACATGGGCTATTGCTGCCACCAACCTTAGATACAGTACCACACACTGAGGGACACTTGAAGGGTTTGGAAGCCCAACATTAAGTTGAGGTTCAGACAATCTGCATGGGTACTACAAGAATATAAGAAAAATATGTAATATCTCAGATCCCCACTGCAATAAAGGAAGACACATAGACAACATGAAAAAACAAGGGAGGAAAGTTCCCCAAACAAACCAGGACACTGTAATAACAGAACCTATGGACAGTGAAGTTGATGAAATGTCAGAGAAGGAGTTCAGAAGGTTCATAATTAAAATGATCTTTGAATTAAGGAATGACCTAAATGAGCAAATACGGGCAAAAATTGATAACTCCAACAAAGATATAAGCCAGCAAATAGAGGTAGCGAAGGATTACTTCAAGAGAGAGGTATAGACTCTGAAAAAAAGAGATCAGAAATCCTTGAAATAAAGGCTACATAAATCAAATTAAAAACTCAATAGAAAGAATAAAAAACAGACTAGATCACTTGGAATAAAGAAGTCAGATAATGAAGACATAGTTTACAATCTAGAACATAAAGTAGATCACACAATAGAGATAGTAAGAAACCATGAACAGAACATCCAAGAATTATGGGACATCATCAAAAGACCAAATCTAAGTGTTGTTGGGATAGAGGAAGGCACAGGGTTTCAAACCAAAGGAATGCACAATCTCTTCAATGATATTAGAAAATTTCCAAAGCATAAAGAACACATTGAAAAACCAAACACAAGAGGCTTACAGGACACCAAATGTACAAAATTACAACAGATCTACACCAAGGCACATTATAATGAAAATGCCTATCATAAAGAATAAGGATAGAATCATAAAAGCCATAAGAGAGAGGAATCAGATCACATATAGGGGGAGACCAAAGTGTATCTCAGCAGAATTTTCAACCCACAAGACCCACAAAGCTAGAAGATCATGGAAAAACATATACCAAGATCTTAAAGGAAATGGATGCCAACCAAGAATCTTATACCCAGAAAACTAAGCTTTAGATTTGACAATGAAATAAAAACATTCCATGACAAACAAAAGTTAAGAGAATTTACAAATAGGAAGCCTACACTGTAGAACATCCTCAGCAAAATATTCCATGAATAGGAAATGAAAAACAATGATGAAAATCAGCAGAGGGAGGGATTACACTAAAGGAAAATCTGATCAGAGGAGAAACCAAGTCACGTTAAATACCAAAAATAAACAAAAATGGCTGGGAACACAAATCAGTTCTCCATAATAACCTTGAATGTTAATAACCTAAACTTAGGAATCAAAAGACATAGACTAGCAGATTGGATCAAAGAAAAAAGACCCAACAATCTGCTGCCTCACCGAAACTCATAGGAAAAGACATCCACAGACTGAAGGTGAAGGGTTGAGGCAAATCCTAGCACTCAAATGGACTTTGGAACCAAGCAGGGGATTCCATTCTCATATCAAATAAAGTAGACTTCACACTAAAGTCAATAAAAAAGGATAAAGAAGGATGTTGCATACTGCTCAAGGGAGCAATACACCAACAAGTCTTAACAAGTATAAATATATATATACCCCAAACAATGGAGCATCTACATTCATCAAACACACTTTCTCAAGTTCAAGAGTCAAAGAGACCACAACACAATAATTTTGGGTAACTTTAACACACCTCATTCATCACTAGATAGATCTTCCAAACAAAAGCTGAACAAAGAGACTATAGAACTCCATAATACAATCAATAACTTAGACTTAACTGACATATCTAGAATATTTCATCCTTCAACAAGAAAATATACTTTCTTCTCAGCAGCACATGGATCCTTCTCTAAAATAGACCATATGCTATGCCACAAAGCAACTTTTAGCAAATATAAAAAAGTAGAGATACTACCTGCATTCTATCAGATTGTAATGGAATGACATTAGAAATCAATGATAAAATAAGAAAAGTCACTCCAACACCTGGAGACTAAATAATATGTTACTGAATGTACAAAAATGTGCTGCAAAACACATCAAGGAGGAGATTCAAAAAAATTTAGAGGTGAATGAGAACACAGATACAACATATCAAAATCTCTGGGACACTCTGAAAGCAGTACTAAGAGGAAAGTTCATTGCATGAAGTTCATTCTTTCAAAGAAGAAAAGTCAACAAATAAATGACTTAACATTACATTTCAAAGCCCTAGAAAAAGAAGAATAAATCAACATCAAAAGCAGAAGACAGTAAATAATTAAAATCAGAGCTGAAATCAATGAAATTGAAGCAAAAAAAAAAAACAATTGAAAAAATTGGATTTTGAAAAAATAAATAAAATTGACAGACCCTTAGCCATGCTAACAAACAGAAGGAGAGAGAAAACTCAAATTACTAACATACGTGATGAAAAAGGAAATATCACAACAGACACTACAGAAATACAGAAGATTATTAGAAATTATTTTGAAAACTTGCACTCCAATAAAACAGAAAATATCAAAGGCATCAACAAATTTCTAGAGTCATAATTTGTTCAAGTTGAATCAGGATGGTATACACAATTTAAAGAGATCAATTTAAAGTGACGAAAGAGAAGACACAATCAAAAGTCTACCAACCAACAAAAGCCCAGGACAGGACAGATACATAAGTAAGTTCTAAAGACCTTTAAAGGAGAACTAATACCAATACTCTCCAATTTATTACAGGAAATAGAAAAAGAGGCAGCACTTCCAAACTCATTCTGTGAGGACAATATCACCCTGATTCCAAAACTAGGCAAAGACACATCAAAAAAAGAAAACTTCAGACCAATATTTCTAATGAATAAAGATGCAAAAAATTCTCAATTAAACTCTGGCAAATCGAGTAGAAAAACACATCAAAAATATTGTGCACCATGATCAAGTGGGATTCATCCCAGGGATGCAAGGTTGATTCAACATTCAGAAATCAATAAATGTAATTCATAAAGTCAATAGACTTGAAGATAAAAATCACATGATCATCTCAATAGATGCAGAAAAAGCAATTGACAAAATGCAGCACCCCTTTTTATGTTCAAAACACTAGAACATAACTAGGGATAACAGGAACATATCTCAACATCATAAAGGCTATGTATGCTAAGCCCCAGGCCAACATCATTCTAAAGGAGGAAAACTGAAGGCATTCCCTCTAAAAACTGGAAGAAGACAGGGATGCCCTCTTTCACCACTTCTATTTAACATAGTTCTTGAAACACTGGTCAGAGTAATTACAGATGAAAGAAATTAAAGGGATTCACATAGGAGAAGAAGAACTCAAACTGGCACTATTTGTTAATGATATGATTCTACACCTAGAAGACACTAAAAATTCCACCACAAAACTTCTAGGACTAGTAAATGAATTCATCAAAGTAGCAGGATATAAAATCAACACCCATAAATCAAATGCATTTCTGTACATCAGTGGTAAATCCTTAGAAATGGAAATGAGGGGGACTACCCCATTTACAATAGGCTCAAAAAGTAATTGGGATTCAACTTAATTAAAGAGGTGAAAGATCTATATAATGAAAATTATAGAACCCTAAATAAAGAAAGTTAAAGAAGATCTTAGAAGATGGAAAGATCTACGGTGCTCCTGGGTAAGCAGAATTAATATTATCAAAGTGACCATACTTCCAAAAGCACTATACAGATTTAATGCAATTCTGATTAAAATCCCAATGACATTCCTCTTATAAATAGAAAAATCATGTAATTCATCTGGAAAAATAAGAGACCCAGAATAGCTAAAGCAATCCTTAGCAGGAAGAGTGAAACAGGTGGCATCATTATACCAGAACAATAGAATAATACAGAGCAATAGAAACAAAACCAGCATGGGATTGGCACCCAAACAGACTGGTAGTCCAATGGTACAGAATAGTGGACACAAAGAATAACCCACAAAACTACAGTTATAGTATACAAAGGCACCAATAACATGCATTGGAGAAAAGATAGCCTCTTCAACAAATGGTGCTGGGGAAACTGGAAATCCATATGCAACAAAATGAAATTAAACCCCTGTCTCTCACCATGTACAAAACCCAACTCAAAATGAATCAAGGACTTAGGAATAAAACCAGAGACCCTGTGTCTAATAGAAGAAAAAGTAGGCCCTAATCTCCATCATGTGAGATTAGGCCCCAACTTCCTTAATAAGACTCCTTTGATGCAAGAATTAAAATAAGAATCAATAAATGGGATGGACTCCAACTTTCTTAGCAAAAGAAATAATCTGTGAGGTGAATAGAGAGCCTGCATCTTGAGAGCAAATTTTTACCACTCACACATCAGATATAGCACTTATCTCTAGGTTATATAAAGAACTCAATAAGCTAAACATCAAAAATAAATAAATAAATAAATAAATAACCCAATCCATAAATGGGCCCAGTACCTGAACAGACTCTTCTGAAAAGATGATATAGAATCAATCAACATATATAGGTAAAAGTGTTCATCAATGCTAGCAATTAGAGAAATGCAAATGAAAACTACTCAGATTCCATCTCACTCCTGTCAGAATGGCGGATATTATGAAAACAAACAACAATAAGTGATGGCAAGGATGTGGAGAAAAAGGTACACTCATATACTGCTGGTGAGACTGCAAAGTGGTGCAGCCAATATGGACAACAGTATGGCATTTCTTGGAAAACTGGGAATGGAACCACCACTTGACACAGCTGTTCCTGTCCTCAGTCTATACCCAAAGGACTTAAAATAGCATACTACAAGGACACAGCCACATCAATATTTATACAGGCACAATTCACAATAGATAAACTGTGGAACCAACCTAGATGCCCTTCAATAGATGAAAGGATAAAGACACTGTGGTATATATACAAAATGGAATATTACTTAGCAATTAAAAGAGAATAAAATCATGGCATTTGCAGGTAAATGGATGGAGTTAGAGAAGATAATGTTAAGTGAAGTTAGCCAATCCCCAAAAAACAAATGTGGAATGTCTTCTCTGATATAATGAGGCTGATTCATAGTGGGGTTTGGAAGGGGAACATGGGAGGGTTAGACAAATTCTAGATAGGGCAATGGGGTGGGAGGGAAATGGAGGGGGAAAGGGGGTAAAAGATGGTGGAATGAGATGGATATCATTACCCTAAGTACATGTATTAAAATACAAATTTTGTGAATATACTTTGTATAAAACAAGAGATGTGAAAAATTATTCTCTATATGTGTAATATGAATTTCAATGCAGTCTGCTGTCATATATAACAAATTAGAATTAAAAATAAATAAAAAGTAACAGAATTCAGTGATGTTTGCCTTCCATCTAGGATTTCTGTATAAACAGTTTAGTTTTTACAGGTTCCCAGGTGAATGAACAGTCCATAAACCAACCTAAAGGTATAAACATTTAAACCAAAAGACTTAGAGCCAAGGTATGTGCTAGAACTGCAAGCTTTGCAACTCAGATGGAGAAAAACCCAAACATTACTTTCCTTTAAGGCAACACATGAGATTACAAGAAACTGCAATTTGGTGTTTGGCCAAGGCCTTGTCGATACCATTGAAAGTGAGACTGAAGCCCAGAGATCCGCTAACTACACAAATGTGCTTGGTTATAAAAAGTGTGAGCACCCATTGTCAAGCAACACCTGGGGGGTGGGGTACAATGACCATGAACAAATAAGCCCTGCTCCCTTGTTTTTGTAGACAGGAAATGGTCCCCTGAGGTTAATTCCATCCCAGGAAACCATTACATTAAAGCATGGGTATAAAATAATATTTGCTCTGGGTTTAGGTTTTTTTTTTTTTTTTGTAACAAGGATTGAGTTTGGGGGCAATTTACCCCTGCACCACATCCTCATCCTGTTTTATGTTTTATTTTGAGACAAGAGCTTGTTAAGTGGCTGAGGCTGGCTTTGAACTTGTGATCCTCTTGCCTCACCTCCCAAGCCACTGAGATTACAGGCATGTGCCACTGCACCTGGCTGCTTAGCTCTGACAAATTCCCTCTTGGTTTCATCCTCTCCACTCCCATGAGTTTTTGATTTTCATAGTCTGTCCACCATGGTTTGCAACCCTTTGCTAATCTCAATGTAAATCTTTGTTCTAGAGAGCCTGTCTCTGAATTTCTTTCCTTTTTTATTCATGTTGACACCCCCCTTTTATAAACTACATGTGACTACATGATTACATTTGGGAGCCACCTGAATGGTCCATGATATTTTCTCCATCAGAAGATTCTTAATCACAGCTGCAAAGTCTCTTTTTGTCATATGAGGGAATTTTCACAGGTTCCAGGGATTAGAACCTAGATGTGTTTGGGGACCTTGTTCTACGGACCAAAGCTATATGAATGGGATGCTATACAAAGGAATGCTTCATGTGCTTGTCACAGTCCCTTATTTAGGTACACCTTCCCACTCCTGTGTACTCTGAAACACTCATTTCCTCCTTGTCCTGTGGGTTTCCACCCACTGCTCAGGGGAATCATGGGGACTGTCTTAGAACGTTGGCATTCTGCTGCTGGGGAAATGAGTTTGGTAAACATCTGTGAACCATGTTGGAACAGACAGGTCCTGTGCCCACAGTGCCCCTGGCCTGCTCCACTGCATGTGCAGACTTCCTGGCTGATTGAGCCCTTTCCTTCCTCTTGTCCTCTCCCCCGATTCCTTCCAGGCTCTTCCTGAAGTTCATGACTTCTCCAAGTGTATTGGAAAGACTCAGTCCAACTGCTCCTCAGCTGCAATCAATTCACCCTGGTGAACTTCATGATCCCTGTTTAAAATGGAAAATTGTGAATAGGGATCACTGAAGTCCTGCTGTGCTACATAACATTTTGTGATTCTGTGATTCCAACTGGTCTAAAGACACCTCCACCCCACTCACTTCTGACTGGTTAACTGTGTTCCTGGTCTTGACCTTGCCAGGGCTTCCAGGGCATTGCCAAATGCGCTTCTGGAAAAGCTCCAGACACCCCTGAGCTCTGGGTGTGTGGAGGTGGACATGGGTAGGCACCACTGACCAGAGATGAGGAAGAGTTGTGAGCACATATGCCAAGGGCTCTTGCCTGTGACAGCAGAGGCCCTTCACATGGCCTTAGATTTGGGCTTTATCACATGCATAGGTTCCCTAGAAGAACTGAGGATTAAATGGTGCCCTGCTAAGCACACCTGAGTGAGCACCCTCATCTGTTGGGGGAGATGGGTGGGTATTTAATTCAGAGGAGAGAAAGGTCTCATGTGGCTTTACCTCCCAAATTTATTTTAAGGCCTCAGGTTACCCTACAATGGGAACTCTCCCATATTATAAAAACACTTGTGTATCTTGTCTTTGTAACTTTGCAAGTGATTTGTAATTTTAAATGATTTTTCAAATTAAATGATAAAATAAGCTCTTACAACACACCAAAGAATACAGACATGGAAGCCAAAGTCAATCACCCTTTCTCTTACCCACTCCAGGAAGTGACTGCAGCAATGTGGTGCCTGTGTCCCCCCCCCCACACACCCCGACTTTGCCCATGCACACAAAGAAGTGTGCATATACAGCTCTTCACACAACAGGATCATAGTATTAAATTTTACTCTTCTTTTTCATTTAATATTAGGACATAAAATAATCTTGAGACCCCAAAAAGACCCTCAGAGTTCTTTGTGCTTCTGTTTGCTTATTGCACCACAGCAGCAGTGGTGTTAATGGGAGGGAAAGTGTAGTTGGCCTGTGAGCCTGTGTTCATGTGATACTGATCTGAAGTCCATTGTTCCAGGCTCGCCATCATGGATCCTCTGTTGGAAGCCACCGGCACCTTTGCCTTAAACCTTCTAAAAAGGCTGGGTGAAGACAGTTCAAAAAATGTGTTTTACTCACCCATCAGCATCTCCTCGGCCCTGGCCATGGTTCTCTTGGGGGCAAAGGGAACCACTGCACTCCAGATGGCTCAGGTACCTGGTATCCTTTGGGAGTAATAGTAAATGCTGACAGTTGTCAATTGAGCTGATTCTCCACACTTCAAATCCCAAAGGGATTGCTGTGGATGGACATCAGAGGGTATCAGAGGGGTGTGGATAGAGAGTTCACAGGAAGCACCTGCTACCCCTGCTGAGTACCCCTGTGAGCACATTGAAGTCCCTGAACTGTAGCAATTTCCAAATCCAGCCAGGTGTGTGTGCCATGCTCCTGTGCCCTCAGAGTGGGAATATTCCTTGATTGGCTCCACCTGTGTTTCCTGGGACTCATTCCTGGTCCCTCACATGTAAGGCCATGGCACCCCCCTGTGCATTCTGGGCTTAGCGCTTGGCAACTCCCGTCCTTTTCCAGAAGAAATAGGTCATGTTTCATGTGTGTTGCTCTCTTAGCCTTCCTCCTACCAAAAGAGAGTTGTAGTTCAAGGGCCTCTCTTCACTTTGAATTGTCTCACCTTTTAGTTACAAGGTTTTATAACTCCTTTACCCATTGTAGGATTTCTGTGTCTCAAGTTTCAGCCTGCTGCACTGGACCAAGCCTGTTTGAGACAAGACTGTGTCAGGTTTGAAGTAAGGGTGCTGTGGGGCAATGTCCGTGAGTTAAGAAGCCCCTGTGTCTACAGGTCTATGAGATGCTGCCTTTTTTGTCCCAAGGTTTTTACAAAGTGGATCTTGATCTTGCTCCTGAGGCCATGGATTGGAGCTCTACCTTGAGGCCATTTCTTAGGTTGAGAATTATGTTTTCAACTGGAGAAGGGGGAGATAAGAAACACCTTTATGTTCTACCCATCAAGACCTGGGTTTGAAATAGTTCCTTGAAATTCTGCTTGCAAATGCAATAATTCTTTCTTTAGCTCATCTCTCTCTTCCCAGACTCTAAGTTAGGCAGCTAAAAGGAAGATACGCACTTCCCGGACATCTTAGCATGGGCATTCACTGGGAACCTGTCCTATCTTACCTCTTGCTACTGTGCAGACTGCGGTAGTAATGTCACCCCTGTCCCTTTAGCCACTGTCAACTGCCCATGTCCAAAGCCAGCATCAAGTTGTTTATTTTTGTTATGATGGGGACCCTTCTGCATTGCTGCACATGTTATCTGTTGCTGCAAAACAAACCATCCCCCAACTTAGTGGCTTGAAATAATAATGGTGGATTATTTCTCAGATCCAGTGGCCTCAGAGGCTGTTCGTATGCTTCCTGTGATGACAGCTGGGGTCACTCAGGCTACTGTTGCAACAGACAGCTGGATTGCAAGGTCCCAGGAGGCTTTCTCTCACATGTGGGGTCTCGGTGATTGGTATTGGCTGGGGCTTTGGTCCTCTTCCCAGCAACTCAGCCTGTGTGGTAGCACATCCTCCAAGGGGACACCTTGGACTTCCTTCCATCATGGCAGCAGGGTGCAAGAGAGTGAACGTGACAGCCACAAAGCTTTTTAAGGCTCAGGCCTGGACAGTATTGCTTGTGCCAAATTCTGTTGGTCAGAGCCTTCATAAACCTAAAGGCAGGGAGAGACTGCATCTTACTCTTTTCTGGAGCATCCTGTGTTTGCAGAGATGGGAGGTCTGGTGGTAACTCTGTTTCCAGTGAGGCTCCAGATACAAAGAGGCTGGGTTGTGGAGAGACATTTCTGCTCTGAACAATACTGACAAAGTACAGAGAAGGATCCTGGGAGGGACACTGGAGAGTGAGCTTTCAAGATACTTTTTGTCTCTAATTGGTTGGTGGTAAGAATCTGCACAGTTCTTAGGCCAAGTTTAGTATAGTTTGCTTGTTTCCTGTAGTCAGTGCCTACTGCAGTGGTGTGTTTTTGTTGTGTTTCTGATTTCAGGCACTTTCTTTAAATAAAAGCAGCAGCAGTGGAGGTGGAGATGTCCACCAGGGCTTCCAGTCCCTTCTCACCGAAGTGAACAAGACGGACACACAGTACTTGCTTAGAACAGCCAACAGGCTCTTTGGAGAAAAGTCTTATGATTTCCTCTCAGTAAGTCATACTCACTAATTTTGATGAAGCAAGGTGGTGGGGAGTAAGGGGACTCCTGGTGCAGCTGAAAGAGCCTGGGCTGTGAATTCACTCAGGTTTCTGGCTACTCATGTATTTGTTCACACCCTTTCATTTAAAAAATCAGAAAACTACTCAAGTCACAGGTGAGTACATTTTTGTGCAGAATACAATAAAGCCAGCAAAGCAAGAGCCACATTAACCTCTTTCCCACAACCCATCATCCCTCCAAGAATAAGAGCTTTCATAGATTTGACATGTATCCTCCTGCACATGTAGTGATCTTGTTTTGTAGTAGTTTTCTCTGCATTATGCCTTTATCCAATACACATTGTTTTGACATATATTTCTCTTGTTCTTCCCATCTCAGTGTATGTGGATCTACTTCAGTGTTTTTATCATGATCATCATCATCACCATTATGTGGCACTGGGGATTGAACCCAGGACCTCAAATATAAATAAGCATGAGCTCTTCCACTGAGTGCATCCCCAGCCCTACATCACTATTATGAATCATCATCTGATAATTCTAAGTTGGACATATTGTAATATAGAAAGCTATTTGCTCATGGATGGGCTTTAGGTCATACTCAGTTTGGGCTGTTACAGACAGTGTTATTGACTGTGACTTTTGTGCATGTATGTGTGTGTGTGCTGCTCCCAGGTGGATTTGTGGAGGGAGGAAGGATATAGAGCATTGCAATTTTAATATATATTACTCAATGTCTCTCCAAAGTGATGTATCTGTTTCTTTCAGGGATATAAGCAGAATGTTGGTTTCCATCTACCATGATCAACACTGCATGTTTGTAGCTTTTGAATCTTGATTACTTATGAGATTGAACTTAAGCCCTTTGAGCATGGACAAACTGAGTATCCATAATTCCAAAATCCAAAATTGGAAAGTGCCAAAAAGTAAAAATACTTCAGCGCATGTACATTTTGGGATATTCAACCTATATATGTTTTCTACACATTGTTTATTTACATATTCTGTGCACCTTTTTTTATTGATCTGTATTCCCTTTTCTTATTGATTTATAAGAGTTTTTTTATTGGTCGTTCGTAACATTACATAGTTCTTAATACATCATATTACATGGTTGATTCACGTGGATTATGAACTCCCGCTTTTACCCCGTATACAAATTGCTGTATCACATCAGTTTCCCTTCCATTGATTGACATATTGCCTTTCTAGTGTCTGATGTATTCTGCTGTCTGTCCTATTCTCTACTATCCCCCCTCCCCTCCCCTCCCCTCCCCTCCCCTTTTCTCTCTCTACCCCTTCTACTGTAAATCATTTCTTCCATTTGTATTATCTTGTCTTACCCCTCCTTTCCTCTTATATGACATTTTGTATAACCCTGAGGATCGCCTTCCATTTCCATGCAATTTCCCTTCTCACTCCCTTTCCCTCCCACCTCTCATCCCTGTTTAATGTTAATCTTCTTCTCAAGCTCTTCGTCCCTACCCTGTCCTTGTTTACTCTCCTTATATCAAAGGAGTCATTTGGTAATTGTTTTTTTAAAGACTGACTAGCTTCACTTAGCATAATCTGCTCTAATGCCATCCATTTCCCTCCAAATTCTATGATTTTGTCATTTTTTAATGCAGAGTAATACTCCATAGTATATAAATGCCACATTTTTTTGATCCATTCATCTATTGAAGGGCATCTAGGCTGGTTCCACAGTCTTGCTATCGTGAATTGAGCTGCTATGAACATCGATGTAGCAGTGTCCCTGTAGCATGCTCTTGTTAGGGCTTTATGGAATAGACCGAGAAGGGGAATAGCTGGGTTGAATGGTGGTTCCATTCCCAGCTTTCCAAGAAATCTCCATACTGCTTTCCAAATTGGCTGCACCAATTTGCAGTCCCACCAGCAATGAACAAGAGTGCCCTTTTCCCCCCATCCTCTCCAGCACTTATTGTTGTTTGACTTCCTAATGGCTGCCAGTCTTACTGGAGTGAGATGGTATCTTAGGGTAGTTTTGATTTGCATTTCTCTGACTGCTAGCGATGGTGAGCATTTTTTCATGTATTTGTTGATTGATTGTATGTCCTCCTCTGAGAAGTGTCTGTTCAGGTCCTTGGCCCATTTATTGATTGGGTTATTTGTTATCTTACTGTCTAATTTTTTGAGTTCTTTGTATATTCTGGTTATTAGGGCTCTATCTGAAGTGTGTGGAGTAAAGATTTGTTCCCAGGATGTAGGCTCCCTGTTTATCTCTCTTATTGTTTCTTTTGCTGAGAAAAAACTTTTTAGTTTGAGTAAGTCCCATTTGTTGATTCTATTTGTTAACTCTAGTGCTATGGGTGTCCTATTGAGGAATTTGGAGCCCGATCCCACAGCGTGTAGATCATAACCAACTTTTTCTTCTATCAGATGCCAAGTCTCTGATTTAATATCAAGCTCCTTGATCCATTTTGAGTTAACTTTTGTGCAGGGCGAGAGATAGGGATTCAGATTCATTTTGGTGCAAATGGATTTCCAGTTTTCCCAGCACCAGTTGTTGAAGATGCTATCCTTCCTCCATTGCATGCTTTTAGCCCCTTTATCAAAAATAAGATAGTTGTAGTTTTGTGGATTGGTTACTGTGTCCTCTATTCTGTACCATTGGTCCACCGCCTGTTTTGGTACCAGTACCATGCTGTTTTTGTTACTATTGCTCTGTAGTATAGTTTGAAGTCTGGTATCGCTATACCGCCTGATTCACACTTCCTGCTTAGTATTGTTTTTGCTATTCTGGGTCTTTTATTATTCCACATGAATTTCATGATTCTTTTATCGATTTCTACAAGATATGCTGTTGGGATTTTGATTGGCATTGCATTGAACTTATATAGGACTTTTGGTAATAACACCATTTTGATGATGTTAGTTCTGCCTATCCATGAGCAGGGTATATTTTTCCATCTTCTAAGGTCTTCTTCTATGTCTTTCTTTAGGGTTCTGTAATTTTCATTGTATAAATCTTTCACCTCTTTTGTTAGGTTGATTCCCAAGTATTTTATTTTTTGGGGGGATAATTTGAATGGAGTAGTTGTCCTCATTTCCGTTTCAGAGGCTTTGTCGCTGATATACAGGAATGCCTTTGATTTATGCGTGTTGATCTTATATCCTGCCACTTTGCTGAATTCATTTATTAGCTCTAATAGCTTCTTTGTAGACCCTTTTGGGTCTTCTATGTATAGAATCATATCATCTGCAAATAGTGATAATTTAAGTTCTTCTTTTCCTATTTTTATGCCTTTAATTTCTTTCGTCTGCCTAATTGCTCTGGCCAGTGTTTCGAGGACTATGTTGAACAGAAGTGGTGAGAGAGGGCATCCCTGTCTTGTACCAGATCTTAGAGGGAATGCCTTCAATTTTTCTCCATTCAGAATGATGCTGGCCTGTGGCTTATCATAGATTGCTTTTACAATGTTGAGGTATGATCCAGTTATCCCTAATTTTTCTAGAGTTTTGAACATAAAGGGATGCTGTACTTTGTCCAAAGCTTTTTCTGCATCTATCGAGATGATCATATGGTTCTTATTTTTAAGTCTATTGATGTGGTGGATAACATTTATTGATTTCCGTATATTGAACCAACCTTGCATACCAGGGATGAATCCTACTTGATCATGGTGTATAATTTTTTTGATATGTATTTGAATCCGATTCGCCAGAATTTTATTGAGGATTTTTGCATCAAGGTTCATTAGAGATATTGGTCTGTAGTTTTCTTTCTTTGAAGTGTCTTTGTCTGGTTTCGGAATCAGGGTGATGTTGGCCTCGTAGAATGAATTTGGAAGTTCTCCCTCTTTTTCTATTTCCTGAAATAGCTTGAAAAGTATTGGTGTTAGTTCCTCTTTAAAGGTTTTGTAAAACTCTGCTGTATACCCATCCGGTCCTGGGCTTTTCTTAGTTGGTAGTCTTTTGATGGTTTCTTCTATTTCCTCTATTGTTATTGGTCTGTTTAGGTTGTCTATATCCTCCTGGCTCAATCTGGGCAGATCATAAGACTCAAGGAATTTATCTATGCCTTCACTATCTTCTATTTTATTGGAGTATAAGGATTCAAAGTAATTTCTGATTATCTTCTGTATTTCTGAAGTGTCTGTTGTGATATTGCCTTTTTCACCCAGTATGCTAGTAATTTGGGTTCTCTCTCTTCTTCTCTTCGTTAGCATGGCTAAGGGTCTGTCAATTTTATTTATTTTTTCAAAGAACCAGCTTCTAGTTTTGTCAATTTTTTCAATTGTTTCTTTTGTTTCAATTTCATTAATTTCAGCTCTGATTTTAATTATTTCTTGCCTTCTACTTCTTTTGCTGTTGTTTTGCTCTTCTTTTTCTAGGATTTTGAGATGAAGTATGAGATCATTTATTTGTTGGTTTTTTCTTTTTTTGAGGAATGAACTCCAAGCAATGAATTTTCCTCTTAGAACTGCTATCAATGTGTCCCATAGATTCCGATATGTTGTGTCTGTGTTTTCATTTAACTCTAGGAATTTTTTAATTTCCTCCTTGATGTCTTCTAAAACCCATTGATCACTCAGCAACTTATTGTTCATTCTCCAGGTGATGTTTGATTTTTCCTTTCTTCTTTTATCATTGATTTTCAGTTTCATTCCATTATGATCAGATAAGATGCATGGTATTATCTCTACCTCTTTGTATTGTCTAAGAGTTGCCCTGTGACATAGTATATGGTCTATTTTTGAGAAGGTTCCATGTGCTGCTGAGAAAAAAGTGTAGCTACTTGATGTTGGGTGGTATAGTCTATATATGTCAATTAAGTCTAGGTTGTTAATTGTGTTATTGAGTTCTATAGTTTCCTTATTTAACTTTTCTTTGGAAGATCTGTCCAGTGGTGAGAGAGGTGTGTTGAAGTCTCCCATGATTACTGTATGGTGGTCTATTAGACTCTTGAACTTGAGAAGAGTTTGCTTGATGAACACGGCTGCACCATTATTTGGGGCATATATATTTATGATTGTTATGTCTTGTTGGTGTATGGTTCCCTTGAGCAGTATGAAGTGTCCTTCTTTATCCCTTTTGATTAGCTTTGGCTTGAAATCTATTTTATTAGATATGAGTATGGACACTCCTGCTTGTTTCCGTGGTCCATATGAGTGATATGATTTTTCCCAACCTTTCACCTTCAGTCTATGTACATCTTTTCCTATCAAATGCGTCTCCTGTAGACAGCATATTTTTGGGTCTTGTTTTGTGATCCATTCTACTAGCCTGTGTCTATTAATTGGTGAGTTTAAGCCATTAACATTTAGGGTTATTATTGAGATATGGTTTGTTCTTCTATCCATATTTGTTTATTGATGTTACTAAACCTGATTTGTTATCCTCTTTGACTACTTTCCCCCCTTTACTGTCCTACCTCCCATTGTTGGTTATCAATGTTATTTTCCATTTCCTCTTCCTGTAATGTTTTGCCAAGGATTTTTTGAAGAGATGGTTTTCTAGCTGCGAATTCTTTTAACTTTTCTTTATCGTGGAAGGTTTTAATTTCATCTTCTAACCTGAAGCTTAATTTCTCCGGATACAAGATTCTTGGTTGGAATCCATTTTCTTTAATCGTTTGAAATATGTTATTCCAGGATCTTCTAGCTTTTAGAGTCTGTGTTGAGAGATCAGCTGTTATTCTGATTGGTTTACCCCTAAATGTAATCTGCTTCCTTTCCCTTGTAGCTTTTAAAATTCTCTCCTTATTCTGTATGTTGGACATCTGCATTATAATGTGTCTAGGTGTGGATCTCTTATGATTTTGCACATCCGGCGTCCTGTAGGCTTCTAGGATTTGGGATTCTGTCTCATTCTTCAAGTCTGGGAAGTTTTCTTGTATTATTTCACTGAATAGATTGCTTAATCCTTTGGTTTGGAGCTCTGTGCCTTCCTGTATCCCAATGACTCTTAAGTTTGGTCTTTTGATATTATCCCATAGCTCTTGAATGTTCTGCTCATGGTTTCTTAGTAGACTTGCTGAGCTATCTATGTTCTTTTCAAGTTAAAATACTCTGTCTTCATTGTCTGATGTTCTATCTTCTAAGTGATCCACTCTGCTGGTAGTATTCTCAATTGAGTTTTTAAGTTGGTTTATTCTTTCCTGCATTTCTAGTATTTCTATTTGTTTGTTTTTTATTACCTCTATCTCCCTGTGAAATTGATCTTTTACTTCCTGGATTTGTTTGTCAATGTGATCTTTCATTGTCTGATTTTGCTGTCTCATGTCTTCCTTGAGACTCCAGATCATCTGAAGCATGTATGTCCTGAGCTCTCTATCTGACATTCCATCTGTTGCAGCTATTACCTCTTCTAAAGTTGAGTTGACCTGCATTGCCTGTGGTCCTTTCTTTCCTTGTCGTTTCATACTGCTGGCGTTTCTTTCTGCTTGGTGAAATTGTTGTGTCTTTGATATTTTCCCCCTCTATTTATTTATATTGCTCTTGTATTGTTGAAAAATCACCCTTGCAGGGCAGGTAGTGGCTGTGATCCTCCTCCAATTAGTGTGATCCGTCTACCATGCTGGCAGGCCCTAGGTCTGCTTTGCTGGTCGGTCAAAGGTCCACCTACCCAGCAGGCGCCATGGGAACCTGTGTCACTCCATAGGTTGCTGGGCCTAACCTCCTGATGGGTTGCAGGTTCGCCTAGCTTGCAGGCACTGGGGGAGGGGCCGGTTTCGCCCCTCAGCAGGCTTTGGGCCCGCTCTGCTGGTGTTCACAGTCCCGCCTACCTGCAGACACTGGGGGAGGGGACGGGCCTAGCCCTCAGCCGTCCGCCGGACCTGTCCTAGTGGGTCCGGTCCGCGTTCCCCGCCGGCGCGTGTAGCTGCAGTCCCTTGGCTGGTTGCTGGGCCTGACCCGCCCGCCTGTGGCTTGCAGGTTCGCCTCGCTTGCAGGCACTGGGGGAGGGGCCGGTTCCGCCCCTCAGCAGGCTTTGGGCCCGCTCTGCTGGTGTTCACAGTCCCGCCTACCTGCAGACACTGGGGGAGGGGACGGGCCTAGCCCTCAGTCGTCCGCCGGACCTGTCCTAGTGGGTCCGGTCCGCGTTCCCCGCCGGCGCGTGTAGCTGCAGTCCCTTGGCTGGTTGCTGGGCCTGACCCCAAGAGTTTTTGTATGTATGGGATTTCAATGTTTTCTATGTTTTTTCCCTCATTTTTCAAACCTGTTTTAAATTACATTAATTGTTTTAAAAGGAAGTGTTATAAAATGAACGTAAACAAGCATAAGTTCAAATATTGGTAACAACTATTATCACAGTATGATTTTTTATAATCTTTTAAATTTATTTAATTAGTCTTAGTGACTTTATAGGTATCATCACTCTCTTTAAGTCTTTTATATGTTCATAAATTCCAACACAGTGTGTGGCAAGTTATCAATATTTGAGTGGCCAGTTTGCTTCCAGCCTATTTTCTTAGATTGAAAGATTTAAAATTTTTCAGAAACAGAACAGTGATATTGATAAAGCACAAACTCTGTGAGAATGAAATGGAATGATACAGGAAGTTCTCCTTTTAAGTGCCCACAATGTGTTGAGAATTCAGTAACATTGGATAAAGTAGTAATAATGAAAGTAATTCAGCTGGGCCTCAAAGTAACTCTGGGAGCTTCATACAGCCAGTGCTGTCTCATTTACAGGGCAAACCAAGAGGCAGAGACACTAATTAACCTTTTTAAGGCCACTCAGCTATTAAATAAAAAAAAAAAACTTGTGTTCCTAACACCTGTGTCTGTGCAATACTGAAGGAGAAATGTGAAATCTTGCCTAATAACGAGAAATCAAATATGGAGCCGTAAGTTGTTCAAAAGGAAGATTAGGAAATAATTTCATAGTGCATTGCCAATGTAATGAGTTTTAAGGACACTTAAATATTCCACAAATTTTCTTATTTTAACATGGTAGAATGCATGTGTTCATCAATGTCATTATCATTTCATAGGATGTATTAGTAAAACACTTTGAACTTCTTTTTCTGAATCATAACCCTGGTCGTTTTTTGAGAATTGCTTACTACCCCGAACTGAGATATTCAGCAGCACTGGCAATCTCTAGACACATGTAATTAATCAAAATAAAATAAAAGACAATATTCAGTTCTGCAGCTGCACTGATCTCAGGTGCTTTGTATTCACCTATGACACCATTTTTGATGATGCTCATTTTTCTGTTATCACAGGAAGTTGTGGTGGCAGGGAGGTGCAGAATGGCTCATTTTCCTATGTTCTACTTTCTGTGTTCAGTATCCCTTATTCCAGAGTGCGGAGGAGTGGTAGCTCTTGCTGGGTTAACTTTCTCTCCATAGTTATTGAAGCTCAGCTTCCTCCCAGTTACCTCTTGAGGCTCAGCAACTCCCATAAAGATCCAGCCATTCATGAAATTTATTTGGTACTCGGGACATTAAAGATGGCCCAAACTGAGAAGGTTGATTTTATGTTCATTCTATGTATTTATTTGTAAATAACATCTTTAAATCAGCACATTTTTGAATTTCTTCTTTGGTACATGAAAGAAGTACATTTGTTAATTATTTTGGAACCATGCAATTATGTTGCTCTGCCTTAGTCTTTTAAAGATTCCTGCCACAATTTCTACCAAGCAGAGATGGAAGAATTTGACTTTCTGAATGCTTCAGAGGAGTCCAGAAAACACATAAATATTTGGGTAGCTAAAGAGACAGAAGGTAAAAGCATAGTTTTTATTTGTTGTTTCTGTTGATGGTGGGGTTGTAGTTGCTTTGCTAGTTCCTTTGTTTGCAGTGCTGGGGATCCAACCCAGGGCCTTGGGCATGATGAGCAGATGCTCTACCGCTGAGCTACAGTCCCAGCCTGTTGTTCTGTTTTTAATAGTATTTACATCAGTCTTATTGTCAGTTTCTTCACAGGATTGTCAAATATAAACAGGAATGATGTGTTTGTTCTCAAATAATTTCAGACTTTAAAAATCTGCTTCTGAAATACTGTCAGTTGATGACATTTTCTCTAGGTCTTCCCTGCTCTTCTCAGTGTATCCATGATATTTCCCCCTAGTCAGCACCCCTCTTCTAGAACAATCCACACTGTAATGTCTTTGCTGTTGTTTGTTTTTTCTTTTCACCAATCGCATAAAGGAAAATTCACCTGACAGGTCTCAGCTGTGTCCTCTCTAGTGTGAGCTCATGCTCCCCAGTTTTCATGCATTGTTGCAAGTTGCTTGGTGGTATCCTCATGGACCTGTGGTTTTTAATGTAAACAGTGTGCTTTGTTTTTTTTTTTTGTTTGTTTGTTTGTTTTTTTTTTTTTTCAATTTTGGTACCAGAGATTCAAACAGAGGGACTTAAATACCAAGCCACATCCTAAATAATGTAACGGGATATTTGTCCTAAATAAATATTTTATTTAGAGACAGGGTCTTGTGAAGCTGCTTAGGGCCTCAGTTGCTAAGGCTGACTTAGAATTTACAATCCTCCTGCCTCAGCCTACCAAGCCTCTGTGATTACAGGCATGTACCACCATGTCTGGCTAAACCGTGCTTTACATTTGTAAAAAGCATCTTGTAACAGCTCATCTTTTTAAAATCTTAAATATTTTTAGTTTATAATAACAAAATCATGTATATTGTATTAAAATAATATTGTTCAATATGCTGGACTAGGAATAATAACAAAACTATACAAGATGCTTCATTGCATATATATTATGTATAATGTTTAAATCAGGGTGAACATATCTAGCACCTCAAACATTTAAGTTTAAATTTATAATCACTCTTTTTAACAGTATTTTTAGTTCTTTAATTTGTAGGCACCAATCATTTCTTTCTATCTCATGTGGTATGAATTCACTTACTAATATCTACTTTTTCCTTTTATGTTTTATTCAAATGATGGTATTTTTCTTCCTAGAACATGTATTTAAATGCCAGGGATATTGCTTTGTTTTGATGACAAATATCTATTTATCTTATTTGGGGCATATGTGATCCTTTATCTCTGTGCTTTACCATTTGAGGACGTGGGTCTCTCTCCATATCATCACTGAAACACTCATCAGAAAACTCTCATCTAACTGGTTCTTTAATGTTTCCTTTCAGATAAAATAACAGAGTTGCTGTCTCCAGGTTCATTGGATGAAATAACCAAACTGGTCCTCGTGAATGCCATCTACTTCAAAGGAAACTGGGATAAACAGTTTGACAAAGAGCTCACCGGGGAGAGACCATTTAAAGTCAGCAAGGTGAATGTTGCATAGTAACAACGGAGATTCCCAAACACAGGGCCTATGTTTGTTGGTTTCTAGATCATGAAGGCCACCACTTGGAGCCTGTGCCTTGCATGGTGTGGGGTGGCCCTGAAGCAAGGAATCCCCATGCCTTGGGGCCTTTCTCTCATGAGTTTCCTCCTTTCATATGTCACCAAGGCTTCGGTTCTGTTTAGCCCCCCCTACTGTTACCTGCCATACTTTCTCTGGTGTGTTAATCTACAAGACAAATCTGATGGTGTAGCTCTCAGGCTAACTTTAGGTCTTTCTTGGCTTCTCAGAACTTTTGAGATAAAGTTCAAACTCCAAATTGGTGTCTGAGGTTCCTCATGGACCTGGATCTTCCCCATTTTCTTCAGTAACTTCACACTCCTTTCTTAACTGCTGTGTCCTTTCTGGAAACCCCACCTGGTATCTACCCCTTTATCTAAGCTGTCACTCCGCCCCCTGCTGGTCTGCACAAGACATAGCAGTGGTTGAAGGACTTTTCACTTTTGTTGAAAAACCATCCCAGGGCAGATGGCTGTCATATAAGTACTTGACCTGTATGTAGCTGGAAGTTATCAAGGAGTTGATAGCTGGTGCTCAGGAAATACTGAACCAATCACTGATCTTCAGTCTTCTTTTGTTTATAAGGATAACACCAGTACATATTTTTGTTTAAAAATGAGCAAAGGGATACATACACAGAATTAGACTCTTGAGTTTAACCACCTTCAGCTTGGAAGGTGTTTGCAGATGGCCTGGTGTCTTTCTCTCACAGAGTCCATTTTTAAAAAGTCTTTTTAATTATACAGTTTTTTTTCTTTTTGATATGCTGCAAAGCAGACAGGGTGGACTAATGTTTTCTTGATCACTGACCATAAGTTAGATCTTCCTCATCCACTTGGATCCGAACCTTCAGTTTTCCAAGACATACATTTTGTGTTGAGATGTATTCTGAAATGAACTGTCCTGTTTTCCCTTAAAATATGTTTTTTTTCTTCTTGAAATTCATCTTTAACAAGATGTATTTTAGGACTTCATTCAACTGTAAGCAACCGAAACCCCAGATCTCTGCAGTTCAGCTCACAACTCATCTCACCACCCAGGAGGCCCAGAGGAGAGGAGAACCCAGGGATGATGTGGCACTGGTGTGATGCTCTTGGGAACCAGCTCTCCCTGCTCTGCCACCTCAGCCTGTGGCCTCTTCCTCGTGCTCACAGGAGGGCTCAGATACAGCCTCTACTGTCCAGGCAGGATGGAGCAGGAAGGACAGAAGATGGAGGGCTAAAGGCCTTCTTTGGAGGTTCTGCCATTGTACTCAGAGGGAAACCAGAACTGCTGTCATGTGGCTTCTGCTCGATACAGAGCAGTGAAGAACTTTACCTTGCTTTCTGCAGTAGAGGGAGAGGGTGGAGCTGCAGCAGGAGTTGAGTGTACCAGCCCACAGAGTCTGTGGCAGGGGTGTGTCCAGGAGCATGGGTTTCGGGATGATAAGGATTTTCATTTGGATTCCTCATTTCTAAATGAAATAAAGCTTACATAATTATATATTTAGTGAGTCATTAAATTACCAAGATTGGATTCTTTTCTATTATAAGATTGGAGACCTTGGGTCCTGGAGGGGAATACAGAGAAACTGAATAAGGTGGGGTCAGCACCCTGAGGACTGTGGGCCAAAGCTGGCCTATATCAAGTTTACCAGGTAAAGTTTGTTGGTGCACACACATACTTATTTGTTTATATGTGTCGCACCAGTAGGATAGAGTAGTTTTGATAGGAATTGTCTGTAGCACAAACGCCAAAATATTTAGTGTCCGCCCATTTATGGAAAAAGTGTGCCAATTTCTGGCCAAGGACATGTCTGAGGAACCAAGGGCAGGAGACTGCTGTGGCTGAGGTCTAATTCAGGCAAGCTCGACAAGGCAGAGACAGAAAGTGACAGCAGACATGTCTTTGGTTTACTGCATTTGATCCGGAATGGTGTGCTGTGCCAGAGAACTAGGGAGCTCCCTCAGCTGTGCCTGTTGCATGGAATTAAAAACAACTTCATAGTAGCTGCTGGTATCAAACTGTGGAGTACTCATGAGTTAAGCAGTATTGTTGGGTAGGATGTGGTTACTGTCCTCTATCTTTTTCTCATGGTCTGAGGATGGCCTTTGGCTATTTCTGCTCATCAGTTTGTTTATTCATTTATTCAGCTGATGTTAACTGAGTGCCTATGATGTGCCAGGTATTGACCTGCTGAATATGTCTACCTCATGAAACTTATATTTTCCTGAGGGAGAAATCAGAAGCTTAAATGAGACAGTAGTAGTTGTTAGGCAGTGGTAAGTGCTGCAGATACACAAAGGAAGCAGACAGGAAGTTGTGGTTGGGGGTACAGTTGCAGGTCAGGTCTATCAAGGAAGCATTCACTAAGAGGGTGATACTTGAGTAAAGACCAGGAAGAGGCAAAGGCTACACTCTCTAGGTTTTAGGGATGAGTGGACAGGGGAGGGATAGAATGACCCTGATTTTCCATACTCACCCCTGTGAGTGTAGGAACCAGCAGAGGGAGAGTAGCAGGAGGTGAGGAGAGACAAGGAATGGGAGATGAGCTGTTGTGATTATAGGATGTACTGAGCACTTCAGATCTTGCTCCTAGGAGAGGGGGTGTCATGGAAGGTTGTCCAGTCAGAGGGGTGTGATCTGATTTACATTTCACTGGGATCCCTCTGAGGTCATCTCTGTATTCCAGGGATAGGGTGATGGCAGTGGAAGAAAGAACAGCAGATGAGGTTTTGGTTGTATTTCAAAGGTAGAGCCACCATAATTTGCTAAGTAGTGAGATTCAGAGTGTAAAGAAATAAATGAGCAATAGCTCCACACTGTAGATAAAACCTTTAACACACTGGCCTCTGGAGACACTTGGTGTCTAACCATAACAGGGGTTCAGGAGGAACCTCATGGCCTGTCCTAGAAGCTGGGTCAAGAGTGTTCCTGGGGCCCACAGGGGCTGCCTCTGTAGAGTTAGTCCACTGTGCCAGCTGGGTCGTGTTTCTACTTAACAGTTGTCCATTTCCTTACAGAATGAGGAGAAGCCTGTGCAAATGATGTTTCAGAAGTCTACTTTTAAAATGACCTATATAGGGGAAATATTCACCAAGATTCTGGTCCTTCCCTACATCAGCGAGGAGCTGAATATGATCATCATGCTGCCCGATGAACTCATTGACTTGAAAATGGTAAGGAGCACTAAGCCATAGCGAGGCCGTGATGGCAGGGGAAGGGCATTGGGTTTCTGGTGTAGCTGCTTTCCCCCGTTCCAAGTTAGCTTTTTATTTTTTAAAATTTAATTTAATTGTATTGTTTGTGTCTGTGTTGGAGGTGGAACAAGGATCTTGCAGATGCTAGGCAAGCTCTCCTGCTGAGCTGTCCCTGAGCTCTGCCCAGTTACCTCAGTTACCAATAGCACCACCTCTGGCCAAAGCAAGGCTCCCACTCACAATGTGGAACATGTGTATAACCACATGTGGCCCTGTGTGACAGAACTTGCTAGGTCTTGACCGTTTCAACTCCCTTATGGTGGAGAAGGAACTTATTTATGAGAAATACATAGAGTGGACCAGCCCAGACAAGATGGACAAAGTTGAAGTGGAAGTTTTCCTCCCTCGGTTTAAACTACAGGAAAATTATGATTTGGAGGAAGTCCTTCGCAGCCTGGGCATGACCGATGCCTTCGATGAGGTCAGGGCAGACTTTTCTGGAATGTCATCCAGGAGAGACCTGCATCTGTCCAAGG
Source organism: Urocitellus parryii (assembly GCF_045843805.1). Taxonomy (NCBI): domain Eukaryota; kingdom Metazoa; phylum Chordata; class Mammalia; order Rodentia; family Sciuridae; genus Urocitellus; species Urocitellus parryii. The sequence goes on along the minus strand of NC_135538.1, from coordinate 129,611,275 downwards.
TCATGCACAAGTCCTTTGTGGAGGTCAATGAGGAGGGTACTGAAGCTGCAGCAGCCACTGCCACTGTCATGAAGATGAGTTGCATGAGGTTCACTGCATGCCTCTGCGCAGACCACCCCTTCCTCTTCTTCATCCAGCACAGCAGGACCAGAGGGATTCTGTTCTTCGGCCGAGTTTCTTCTCCGTGAGGAAGCAATCATCCCTGGGTGCAGTCCTCTGCTTTCACCTTCTGACCCACTTTTCTTCTGACACTCCACCATGTGCCTGTGACCCAAGTGACCTTATCAGTGCAGTGTAACAATTCAGAAATAAAGGGCCATTTTGGAGACCCATGTTGACTACTGTTTGCATGTGAGATGTTTTTCCAGGATCTGAAATTGCCCTTCTCTGTGGGTCTGTGGTCATATTGACTGCTGGGTTCATTCAATCTTGTCGGGGATCAGCTATCACCCACCCCATTTCTGCTGGGAAGGACCCTGTGGCTTCACTGTGGGCAGATAACTGCCATCACCATTGGCCCTTCTCCAGGCATAAGAAGATAAGTGGTGCCTCTCTCTTCTCCTCTGTGGCATGAAAATCTCATCTCATTTTTAGTGGGAGTCTAGAGTAGAATGCAAAGCTGTGAGGAGGGGTAAGGGGTGAGGGCTCATCTCAGGAACCTTCTGTGGGAAGCTCAAAAATTCTAAAATTTCTGTGAGCTCTCTGGAGGACTCCATGGAGGTGGGAGAGTGGGTAACTTGGGCCAGTGAGAAGTCAGTCCCTTTTCCACGTGCATCTCTACTTTCCTTTGTTGTGATGGGGAATGGCTATATTCACACACACACACTGCCCCCTGCCTTGTAAAGTTAAATTGCTCCCAGGGGTCAGAGGTATACCTAACCATTCACAGTAAGGTGGTTTACAACAACTGTGTGGTTACATACCAGGTGGATTTCTTCATGGCACATATTATTAAAAAAAGTGGCTAAGTTTTCTGCAGACAGTTGTGTTCCTTGCTGTAGCATTCAGCATTACAGGGAGAAACTGATGGGCTAGGTTCTGTTTTTCAAGGACTGGTGGGGAGGACCTCCACTGTTGCCCTCTGACTTCACTGCTGCTAGTCTCATGCTCATTCTGCACCTGGTCATCTTTCCCTGTGATGCCCAAGCTGTGGTGACAGAATGGAATTGGTGAGCATCAGGGAACATAGAAACTAGGACTGAGGTGAGGAAAGGAAGTTGAGTGGTAAGCAAGGGCTTGCTGGTTTCACACTCATCTGTTGTCTTAGTTTGTTCTCTGTTTCTATAATGAAATGCCTGAGACTGGAAACTGGAATTTTTTTAAAAGTGGGATTTTTAGCTCACATTTCTGGAGGCCCAGAGCAAGGTGCTGGCTTCTGCTCGGCTCTGGCAAGGGACTCATGGTGACAGATCATAGCGTTGGGAGCATATGCATAAGTGCCCAGTGGAGGGTGGAGGTGCCAGATTTCCGTATAACAGCCCATTCTCACAGGAACTAACCCAGTTGCCTGAGACCTGCATTAATCTTTTTCAAGGGTGGTGCCCTCATGACCTGATTGCCTCCTGAGAGGCCCCACCTCTTAAAGCTTCCCTCCATCTCAACATCTCCACACTGAGGACCACTTCTCCATTACAAGAACCTTTGTGGGGATAAATCACATCAAACAATATCATCCTTCTCCCTCCTCTGTATGACACTCTGGGTATTTTCTGAAGAAATAAGGACACTTGGAACAAGGATTTCAGGGGGGTGTGATCAGTTTATAGGATGATTTTTGAGAACTTGGGGAGACAAAACATGAGACAATGACAAACTCCTGGGTACAATAAACTGTCACCCTTTGTAGCATAGCATATTTTTCTCTACTCTTGTGTGCTTTTGACACAGATCTATCATCAAGACTGATGAAAACAGAAGCTGAATATTTTCACAAGATGGAATTATTACTAGGGGAATAACTGAACCCAACCCTCTAGCTTTGCCTGTTCCTAGTCAACTTAAAAATCACTAATTTTGGAGGTCAAACAGCTGAGTGAATTCGTTATTGGTTTCCTAGTAGCTTTACTGTAGTTAACACCTGTGATGTGGGTTATAATGATAAAGGTGGCCTCGGTTACTTTTCAGGGATCTGAGGGCCACTTCTGTTGAAAACACTGACTTCACTGGGCCTGCCGTAGGTGTCTGATAGGTGACTGGGATGGAATGAAAAGGCTTGTTATCTCTGTCTTCATACTAATCTCTGCCCCCTTTGCTGCTTTAGCACTTGGGTCAATTCCACTCAGCTCTGCTTGTAGACATACTGATTGGTGGCAGGAGCTGCTATGTGTTTTCTTCTACTCTGCCACCCTGGTGCTTTTCCACCAGCTGTAGCAGCACAAGCATCCAAGGTCCTTCTGTGCTATTCTAAGACCCAGATCAAGCCACAAAGACAGGACATTTGTACAGGATGATGGTGGCAGCTTCAAGCATAACTCAGCAGATCCTGGTAAAATTATACTGGTACTACGTGGTGTCTGACTCTCATTTAAAAAATAGTTTCGGGAACCACACCCTGGGCCAGTGGTAAACTACTAGAAGCTAGCCCACTGCAGCATATCAATTAAACCTTCCATCTCCCTTTGTTAGGGAATCTGTCTGGTTCCTCCATCAGTGCTGTTTCCCTTCAGTGGAAGTCCTACTTATTTCACAATTAAAGCCCTGCCTACAAGTGCTCCCAAACCTTGGCTCAGTTGTGTTTCCACCATTTCTGAATCAAAAGTTCCCTTTTCTGTTACATGGGGGCAGTCTGTTAAGGAAAGAACATCAGAGGAGGTGTGAGGAAGGTAGGGTGCTGTGGTCTGAGCTGAAGGGTGAATCTGGTGGAGCAAAGAGGTTAAGATGAGAAGTCTGAATGCCAGAGCAGCATTGGAAACTGCTTGTGTGCTTAGCCTCATTCCCACCATCTACATGGCAGACTTTTGGTATAAATGTTGAGGTCCAGTACAAGAAAATCAAGTGATTTGAATTAAGCATTTGGGGAGACTTTATTAGTGATGAGGCAGATGAAAGGACTTCTAATGATGCACATTTTGCAAGGTAACTTGTCCCTTACTCTGTTCCCATCAAAGCAGGAAAGCTCATCCACAAAATACTGAATTCGAACCCCAAGAAGGGCCTATCATCAAGCAAATCTTACAGCCCCCAAGACTGAGGCCTGGTGAACCATGTGTACCCCATCACTGTAGTGAGGCACTCCCCAAACACAAACACCCAGACCCTGCAATCATGACCATCCTGTTTGACATGATCCATACAAAACCTAGGTGTTTCCGGACAAGAGAAAATTCCAAGTAGCCCTGGCAATCTACCTGATTCTCCAGCACCAGAAATGCCAGGTGGGAGGGTACACATTCCAGGGGAAGCCTTTGCCTCCCAAGGTCATGCCTCATCCATGCCCTGAGGATCTCTCCAATGGCCCTGCCCTCCCCAAGAGGAGCACCAGTGAGCCTTCCCTGAACAACTGCCCCTTGCCCACTGACACTCAGCTGCCTGAGGAGGCTCACGAGCCAGGCCAGAAGGGCATCAGATGCACCAGCCTGCCTGCCATTCCTATCCACTTTCTGCCTGCAGGGCCCCACTCCCAGGGAGCCTCCCAGTCTGACTTTGGGTCCTAGACATCCAATCCCTGGACGATGTTCGTTAGGTGGGCCAGGACAGGCAGCAGCCACTCCTCCCAAGATACACCCACAGGACCAGGCCATGGCCACAGAAATGCCAGGAAGCTGGTGAGGAGGAGGACCGCTACCTGTGTCTGAAGCCTCTGCTGCTGCAGGCCATGTCAGCAATCAAGTGGCTCCAAAGACAGAGAGAAGAAACGTGCCACATCCATAAACAACAAGGCTCCAAGGAGTGCAGAGCTGAGCCAGGAGATGCCAGCCCAGGGCCTGAGTCTCCTCTGTCTCCACCTGTGGAAGACGTCAGACTGTTCTGCCTGAGACACTTTGCCCTACCCTTCGTCCTTTTCCCCATTCTTCTGAGATGTTTCTGAATAAATTTGTTTCAGACCAATTGTATCATAAAATTCTTGTTCCAAAGGTCAAAATACTGGCTGATTTAAAGAGAGGTGGGGCCTCAGGATGAGGGCAGGCGCCCACCTCCATCCTCTCCAAGGCCTAGAGCACTGTGCCTCCCTCTGCAGTGGGACACAGGCTCACTCCCCGTGACCTGAGCCAATGGAATCTCCTCTTGAGTTAGTGTAGACATGACTTTTAGCTTTCACCTTGACCAAAACCCTTCCCTGTGGATTGTGTACTGATGGGTGGCAAATATTGGAGAAGTCACACATGAGAAGGCTGGGGACATCTCAGTGTCCTTTTACATCAACTTCATGGTACTGTGTGCAGGGAAGGAAGAGCTGGGCAGTGGGCAGGGGCAGTCTACCAGGAGAAGTGGTGGGTGCCTCAACCCCTGCCACACAGTCCCTCACCCCAAATCATCTCATAATTGTGAAAGGTACTGGACAGGGATTGCACAGCATTTCAGGAGAGATGTCAATACACCATATGGATCCAAGTTATCGCCTTTCAGTCACCCACTTTTGTGGTACTTCGCTTCAGATCACCACCTAGGAAATTAGCACAGGGTCCCGTGTTGCTTAGAGGAAACCCACTGTCCTTAACTTGGTGTCTGTGCAGCAGTGATCTACCCCAGGGCCACATGCTGCCCTGGGTTCCCAGGCTGCATCTGCAATGGTCAACTCTTTTGATATAACAGGCTGAGCTCCTCCTGCAAGTTTCTCCTTGCCAGGGAAGCTGGGTGCTTCCTCCCCACACACAACAGTGCTTGATTCTATCTTGTAGCCCTGACCACAGCTGACCATCATGGACTCCTTGCATAGTAGGGAGAAGAATAGAACCTCCTCAAGAGCGAAGTTCTGCTCTTCTGGGCACTGCTTTTTCAGCCATATCCAGGACAATGCTTGGCTTTTCATGATAAATACTTGTTTTTCTTAGTTTGCTAACTAGATACATTCCTTGTGTGACAAGAATCATCTGGGGCAAGATAAGCCTACTTGGCATCTGTGGGCTTAGTGTGGGAAGCTAAACCAACAGGACTGAGTCTCAGGAAAGGTTGCTGGGAGGCTGAATCAGTATGTTCACTGAGCCCCGGGCCTTGAAATGGAGCCAGAGGAGGGTGGACAGAGGAGGGAGGGGAAGTGAAGAGCTCTGGACGGAGGACAGCATGGCCAAAGGCATTGCTCACCAGGGGACTGTGCATGAGGCACTGGCTCTGTATCCATATCTAATGGGCACATCCTGAATTTGCTTCCAGGTTGTCATGCTTTCCTCCATGTTGCGTGCATGGATCTGGCATGCACTTGAACACGTGGGAACCATATGTGCACTCCGGATTCACATGCGGGTGAGCTCTTGTGAATGTGGTGTCACATTTTCAAAGTCTCCACCCCTGTCACTGGTCATATTTCAGGTCCAAAGCTGGATAGGAGGAGAACCCAGCTCTGCCTCAAGTTGGAAAGAAAGGACACTTCTCCTAGGAAGGCTCATTCTGCCTGAAGTGCCGGCTAGGAAGATGTCAACAAAGTGCAGTGGACAAAAGTGGGCTTGTGAATTCCTGAGTAAAAATTCTTACTTTGAGAAGCAACTGGTGGGAAAGTCCTGATAGGTTTCCGTTTGACCTAATGTCCAAAAACAGAATGATCAATAAAAAGGGAGGAAGTAGAGAAGAGAGGTGAGGGTGCACTGTGTTGGCAGTCTTCCCTAGTGAAAGAGATGACCCATAGCGACAAGCTGAAGGACATGTGGCCTGGAAACATTTACAAATTAGGACAAGAGGTATGCTTTTAAGACACCAGGCTGAGCCGGGCTTGTTGGTACACTCATCCTATCTCAGCAGCTCAGGAGGCTGAAGCAGGAGGATGGCAAATTCAAAGCCAGCCTCAGCAATGTAGTGAAATAACATAGGAGACCCTGTCTCAAAATTAAAAATGAATGAATGAATAAATAAATAAATAAATAAACCTTGTGGACTTAGATTAGTTGTTTAGTGTGCCTATGTTCCATCCTGGCTACCAAACAAAACAGAATAATAATAAACATAAATAAATAAATAAGCCAAAAAGGTATGCCATCAGATGGAACCTGCAGGACAGGGTTCTCTGAGCCCCTCTGGTAACCTGTGGTTCAAGCTCTGCCCACTTTGGGGCACCCAATACCAGCCACAGCCCTCAGGAGCTGACATGCTGGAGTCTGTCAGAAGGCCTCAGGCCTGGGGTGGATTGACCCTTGACTTTTCACCTTTTCAGACTCCCATTCCAGCAGATGCACCCCTTCCTGCATTCCCTACCTCTTCTGGGGTGCTGACACCAGGGGGAGGGGAGCCAAGTGGGGGAGGAAGAAAGGTGCCACCTCCAGCCCGAGATTCAGGTGTTTTGTATCACAGGCCTGGGACAAGGTGCTCAGGGATCTCTGAGACAGTGTTCTGTGGTGGCTGGAGTTGGTGCCCAGCCACAAGCAACCACCTAGACTCGGGCCTAGAAATGGAGGTGGAGGGAAAGTCATCTCTTGTTCTTGGTTTGGACATGAAACTAGAAGAGTCTTCTCTCACTCTTATTTTGTATCAAGTATTTTTCTAGCATGTCTCTCACTTCAGTAAAACACTTTGAACACTTTACCTTGCTGTGTAAATAATGCCAGTTGGAGCAGCTTTATGGAGGCTGTGGGGTGCAGACCCAGGAGTAGAAGGCTCCAGTCTCCTGGAGAGGCAACAGGATGGGCCTCTAAAGATGCCTCCACACCCACCCTGCACCTAGTCCACTGTACACTCTGAAGAGTGCTGCACCTTTGAGCCAAATGCCTCCCAGGCTGGTAGACCTCAGCCATTTCTCTCCACACTGTGTCTGCAGACAATCCCCCAGGTCTTGTTTTCAGGATCCCCATGCTGCCAGTGCCCCTTGTTGCTCCTCTGGGTTGTGGATCCAAGATGAATGGCCACGACCAGCTTTCCTCCACCTCCAAACCAGGCAGATGAGAGAATCTGCCCAGGAAACATATTGGCACTGGTTCAGGCCCCCTTTCACAGCAGCCTTGACCAGTCTGACCACCTGTCTCTGATACCCCTCATGCACAAGTCACAGGTGTCCCTGCACCTCCCTCCCTTCTACTTCTGCCCTTAGCATCTCTGCCTAGTCTTCAAGAGCAAGTGTGAAGACAGCCTTTCTTAGAAGCTTCCCTAGAGCAGATCCCAGGAGCATCACCTGGCAGCTCTGAGGAGCTCAAGTTCTGTTACATTCAGATTGGCATAATGTGACTTCATCCCCTCCTCCACACTCTAAGAGATGTTGGACAGATTCTGCATGGAGTTCTCTGTACATTCTGTGCCAGGTGTTACCATCTAGGCCCTGTTCCACAGAGCACTAGTAGAGACTAGTGCTCTAAGATGACTGGAAGGTGCCTTCTTGCTGTCTTTGCCTAGAATTTTGCATGGCACGTGTCTGTGGGACGTCAACCTTACGGGAGACTGAGTTACACTCCCCAGCTGGGTGCTGAGGCGCTCAGTCACAGAAATGGGTGTGTCTTGCTACAGCCCCATGGGTGAAGCTATGCTTACCTGTTCCTTTGTAATATAACCCCTTGCCCTATTTAGGATAGAATCTTCCATGGAAGTGCCTTGTGTGTGTCCCCTCCTCTTACTGTGCCCTTGGGTGTGACCTACCCAGGTGTCAGTCAACCTGCTGACAGTGGACATCATGAAGATAGACTCAGCCCCTGAAACCTGACCCCTTGCCTCATTTGAATAACTTCTCCTCCATAAAAGGGGTCACCGTGTGCTCTCGCGCTCTCTTTCTGCGGACCCTTAAGGTCAGAGGAGCTGTCACAGCAACCCAAAAGAAAAAGGTATTTGTGTCTCTTGTTTGGTTATTTAGTGCAGCCCAGTTAGCCCAGTTTAACTAGAGTGACCCCTGAGCCTTTCAGTCGCGAGAACAGAAACCCGGCACATGTCACTGTGAGCTGTCAGCTACACTAGCTGTAAAGCTAGAGCCCCTAGGCTTTGTTCATTGATTGTTCATTGATGAGCTCAGTACCTCTGACTTGGGCAGCTCAAGGGTACCTGAGTGTGATGTAGCTTGTCTCTGCATGAAGGCAACACTCCACCATGTGTGCTCAAATTCCTGACCATCCAGTTCCATAGAGTGCAGGACTCATTTCCACCTCAAACCTTTGATCTTTTATTTATTTCATTATTTATTTCATTTGAATTATGCATATATGACAGAATAATGCATTTTGATTCCTTGTACACAATTGCAGCACAACTTTTCTTATCTCTGGTTGTACATGTTGTAGCATCACACCATACGTGCAGTCATATGTGCACCTAGGGTAATGATGTCCATCTCATTCTACCATCTTTCCTGTCCCCATGCACTCTCCCCACCTCCTCCCTCCCTCTTGCCCAAAGTTCCTTCATTTCTCCCATGTCTGCTGTTTGGATTAGCATCCACTTATGAGAGAGGACATTTGGCCTTTGGTTTTTGGGGATTGGCTTAATTCACCCAGCATGATATTCTCTAACTCCATCCATTTACTTACAAATGCCATACTTTATTCTCTTTTAATGCTGAGTAATATTCCATAGTGTATATATACCATGGTTTCTTTATCCATTCATCTATTAAAGGACATCTATGTTGTTTCCACAGTTTAGCTATTGTTAATTGAGCATCTATGAACATTGATGTGGCTGCTTAACTATAGTATGCTGATTTTAAGTCCTTTGGGTATAGACGGAGGAGTGGGATAGCTGGGTCAAATGGTGGTTCCATTCCAAGTTTTCTAAGGAATTTTCATATTGCTTCCCACATTGGTTGCACCAATTTGCCATCCCACCAGCAATCTATGAGTGTACCTTTTCCCCCACATTTTTGCCAATATTTATTGTCTGTATTCTTGATAACTGCCATTCTGACTGGTGTGAGATGAAATCTTTAGAATAGTTTTGATTTGCATCTCTCTAATTACTAGAGATGTTGAATATGTTACATATATTGGTTGATTGTATATCTTCTTCTGAGAAGTGTCTGTTCAGCTCCTTAGCCCACTAATTTATTGGGCTATTTGTTTTCTGGTGTTAAGTTTTTTGAGTTCTTTATATATCCTAGAGATTAGTGCTCTATCTGATGTTCTGGTGGCAAAAATTTGCTGACAAAAATATAACCTCTCTTTACCTCATTGATTGTTGTTGTTGTTGTTGTTTTCTGTGGAGAAGCTTTTTAGTTTAAGTCCATCTCATTTAATAATTCTTGATTTTATTTATTGTGCATTAGGATTCTTGTTAAGGAAGTTGGGGCCTACTCTTACATGATGAAGATTGGGGCCTACTTTTTCCTCTATTAGGAGCAGGGTCGTGGGACTAATTCCTGGGCTCTTGATCCACTTTGAGTTGAGTTTTGTGCATGGTGAGAGATAGAGGTTTATTTTCATTTTGTTACATATGAATTTCCAGTTCTCTTAGCACCATTTATTGAAGAGGCTACCTTTTCTCCAATGTATGTTTTTGTACCTTTGTTTAGTATGAGATAACTGTATTTATGTGGATTTGTCTCTGTGTCTTCTATTCTGTACCATTGGTCTACATGTCTGTTTTGGTGTCAATACCATGCCATTTTTGTTATTATAGCTTTGTAGTATAGTTTAAGGTCTGGTATTGTGATACCTCCTTTTTCACACTTCTTGCTAAGAATTGCCTTGGATATTCTGGATATTTTATTTCTATAAGAAATGGTGTTGGGATTTTAATTGGAATCACATTGAATCTGTACAGTGCTTTAGGTAGTATGGGGCCATTGACTGTATTAATTTTGTGTACCCAAGAGCATGGTAGACCATTCCATCTTCTAAGGTCTACATCTATTTCTTTCTTTAGTGTTCTGTAGTTTTCATTGTAGAGATCTTTCACCTCTTTTGTGAAACAATTCAAAAAACTGACAAAAAATCTGGTTCTTTGAAAAAATACATAAAATTGACAAAAACTTAGCCACCCTATTAAAAAGAAGGAGGGACAACTATCTTATTTTTGACAAAGGGGCTAAAAGCATGCAATGGAGGAAGGATAGCATCTTTAACAAATGGTACTGGGAAAATTGGAAATCCATATGCAACAAAATGAAACTGAATCCCTTTCTCTCGCCATGCACAAAAGTTAACTCAAAATGGATCAAGGAGCTTGATATCAAATCAGAGACTCTGCGTCTGATAGAAGAAAAAGTTGGCTATGATCTACATACTGTGGGGTTGGACTCCAAATTCCTCAATAGGACACCCATAGCACAAGAGTTAATAACTAGAATCAACAAATGGGACTTACTCAAACTAAAAAGTTTTTTTTTTTTCTCAGCAAAAGAAACAATAAGAGAGGTAAATATGAAGCCTACATCCTGGGAACAAATCTTTACTCCTCACACTTCAGATAGAACCCTAATATCCAGAGTATACAAAGAACTCAAAAAATTAGACAATAAGATAACAAATAACCCAATCAACAAATGGGCCAAGGACATGAACGGACACTTCTCAGAGGAGGATATACAATTAATCAACAAGTACATGAAAAAAGGCTCACCATCTCTAGCAGTCAGAGAAATGCAAATCAAAACCACGCTAAGATACCATCTCACTCCAGTAAGATTGGCAGCCATTATGAAGTCAAACAACAACAAGTGCTGGCGAGGATGTGGGGAAAAGGGTACACTTGTTCATTGTTAGTGGGACTGCAAATTGGTTCAGCCAATTTGGAAAGCAGTATGGAGATTTCTTGGAAAGCTGGGAATGCAACCACCATTTGACCCAGCTATTCCCCTTCTCGGTCTATTCCCTAAAGACCTAAAAAGAGCATGCTACAGGGACACTGCTACATCGATGTTCATAGCAGCACAATTCACGATAGCAAGACTGTGGAACCAAGCTAGTTGCCCTTCAATAGACAAATGGATAAAAAAAGTGGCATTTATACACAATGGAGTATTACTCTGCATTAAAAAATGACAAAATCATAGAATTTGGAGGGAAATGGATGGCATTAGAGCAGATTATGCTAAGTGAAGGTAGCCAATCCCTAAAAAACAAATGTCAAATGTCTTCTTTGATATAAGGGGAGGAACTAAGGACAGAGTAGGGAGGAAGAGCATGAGAAGAAGATTAACATTAAACAGGGATGAGAGGTGGGAGGGAAAGGGAGAGAGAAGGGAAATTGCATGGAAATGGAAGGAGACCCTCAGGGTTATACAAAATTACATACAAGAGGAAGTGAGGGGAAAGGGAAAAATAATACAAGTGGGAGAAATGAATTACAGTAGAGGGGGTAGAGAGAGAAACGGGGAGGGGAGAGAAGGGGAGGTGGGATTGTAGAGGATAGGAAATGCATCAGAATACAACAGACACTAGAATGGCAATGTGTAAATCAATGGAAGTCTAACTGATGTGATTCTGCAATCTGTATATGGGGTAAAAATGGGAGTTCATAACCCACTTGAATCAAACTGTGAAATATGATATGTCAAGAACTATGTAATGTTTTGAACAACCAACAATAAAAAAAAATCAAAGTGAAGCATAAAAAAAAAATCACACCAAAAAAAAAAAGAGTTATTGGGATACAGGAAGGTATAGAGGTCCAAAACAGAGGAATGAGCAATCTATTCAATGAAATAATATGAGAAAACTTTCCAGACTTGAAGAATGAAACAGAATTAGAAATCCTAGAAGCCTACAGGACGCCGGATGTGCAAAATCATAAGAGATCCACACCTAGACACATTATAATGAATATGCCCAACATACAGAATAAGGAGAAAATTTTAAAAGCTACAAGAGAAAGGAAGCAGATTTAGGAGTAAACCAATCAGGATAACAGCTGATCTTTCAACACTGACTCTGAATGCTAGAAGATCCTGGAACAACAAATTTCAAACACTGAAAAAAAATGAGTTTCAACCAAGAATCGTATATCCAGAGAAATTAAGCTTAGGATGGAAGATGAAATTAAAACCTTCCACAATAAACAAAAGTTAAAAGAATTTGCAGCTAGAAAAACAAATATTCAAAACATCCATGGCAAAACATTACAGGAAGAGGAAATTGAAAATAACAATAAAAACCAACAGTGGGAGGTAGTACAATAAAGGGAAAAAATAATCAAAGAGGAAAGACAAATCATGTTAAGTAACATAAATAACCAAATATGGCTGGAAGTACAAACCATATCTCAATAGTGACCCTAAATGTTAATGGCTTAAACTCACCAATCAAGAGACACAGGCTAGTAGAATGGATCCAAAAAAAAAAAAGATCCAACAATATGCTGCCTACAGGAGATGCATTTGATACGAAAAGACATACATAGACTGAAAGTGAAAGGTTGAGAAAAATCATATCACTCATATAAACCTTGGAAACAAGCAGGAGTGTTCATACTCATATCAAATAAAATAGACTTCAAGCCAAAGTTAATCAAAAGGGATAAAGAAGGACACTACATACTGCTCAAGGGAACCATACACCAACAAGACATAACAATCATAAATATATATGCCCCCAACAATGGTGCAGCTATGTTCATCAAACAAACCCTTCTCAAGTTCAAGAGTCAAATAGACCACAATACAATAATTATGGGAGACTTTAACACACCTCTCTCACTACTGGACAGATCTTCCAAACAAAAGATGAATAAAGAAACTATAAAACTCAATAATACAATTAATAACCTAGACTTAATTGACATATATAGAATATACCAGCCAACATCAAGCAGTTACACTTTTTATCTCAGCAGCACATGGATCCTTCTAAAAAATAGACCATATATTATGTCACAGGGCAACTCTTAGAAATTATAAAGGAGTAGAGATAATAGCGTGCATCCTATCTGATCATAATGTAATGAAACTGGAAATCAACAATAAAGGAAGGAAGGAAAAATCCTGCATCACTTGGAGAATGAACAATATGTTACTGAATGATCAATGGGTAATAGAAGACATCCAGGAGGAAATTTAAAAATTCCTAGAGATAAATGAAAACACAGACACAACATATCAGAATCTATGGGACACAATGAAAGCAGTTCTAAGAGGAAAATTCATAGTTTGGAGTTCATTCATAAAAAAAAGAAAAAAAAAACAACAAATAAATGATCTCATACTTCATCTCAAAATCCTAGAAAAAGAAGAGCAAAACAACAGCAAAAGAAGTAGAAGGCAAGAAATAATTAAAATCAGAGCTGAAATCAATGAAACTGAAACAAAAGAAACTATTGAAAAAATTGACAAAACTAAAAGTTGGTTCTTTGAAAAATTAAATAAGATCGACAGACCCATAGCCATGCTAACAAAGAGAAGAAGGGAGAGAACTCAAATTACTAGCATATGGAATGAAAAAAGCAATATCACAACAGACACTTCAGAAATACAGAAGATAACTGGAAATTATTTTGAATCCTTATACTCCAATAAAATAGAAGATAGTGAAGGCATCAATAAATTTCTTAAGTCATATGATCTGCCTAGATTGAGTCAGGAGGATATACACAACCTAAACAGACCAATATCAATTGAGGAAATAGAAGAAGCCATCAAAAGACTACCAACTAAGAAAAGCCCAGGACTGGATGACTATACAGCAGAGTTTTACAAAACCTTTAAAGAAGAACTAATACCAATACTTTTCAAGCTATTTCAGGAAATAGAAAAAGAAGAAGAACTTACAAATTCATTCTATGAGGCCAACACCACCCTGATTCCTAAACCAGACAGACACTTCAAAGAAAGAAAACTACAGACCAATATCTCTAATGAACATAGATGCAAAAATCCTCAATAAAATTCTGGCAAATTGGATACAGAAACATATGAAAAAGATCATGCATCATGATCAAGTAGGATTCATCCCTGGGATGCAAGGATGGTTCAATATACAGAAATCAATAAATGTTATTCACCACATCAATAGACTTAAAGATAAGAACCAAATGATCATCTCAATAGATGCACAAAGAGCATTCAACAAAGTACAGCATCCATTTATGTTCAAAAGTCTAGAAAAACTAGGGAAAACAAGAACATACCTCAATATTGTAAAAGCTATCTATGCTAAGCCTCAGGCTAGCATCATTCTGAATGGAGAAAAATTGAAGGCATTCCCTCTAAAATCTGGAACAAGACAGGGATGCCCTCTCTCACCACTTCTGTTCAACATAGTTCTTGAAACACTGGCCAGAGCAATTAGACAGATGAAAGAAATTAAAGGCATAAAAATATGAAAAGAAGAACTTAAATTATCACTCTTTGTGGATAACATGATTCTATACCTAGCAGACCCAAAAGGGTCTACAATGAAACTACTAGCGTTAATAAATGAATTCAGCAAAGTGTCAGGATATAAAGTCAACACGCATAAATAAAAGGCATTCCTGTATATCAGCGACAAATCTTCTGAAATGGAAATGAGGACAACCACCCCATTCATAATATCCTCAAAAAAAGAAAATAAAATTCTTGGGAATCAAACTAACAAAAGAGGTGAAAGACTTATACAATGAAAACTACAGAACCCTAAAGAGAGATATAGAAGAAGATCTTAGAAGATGGAAAAATATACCCTGTTCATGGATAGGCAGAACTAACATCATCAAAATGGCAATATTACCAAAAGTTCTCTATAGGTTTAATGCAATGTCAATCAAAATCCCAACGGCACTTCTTGTAGAAATAGATAAAGCAATCATGAAATTCATATGAAAAAAAAAAAGACCCAGAATAGCAAAAGCAATTCTAAACAGGAAGTGTGAATCAGGCAGTATAGCGATACCAGACTTCAAACTATACTACAGAGCAATAGTAACAAAAACAGCATGGTACCAAAACAGGCACATGGACCAATGGTACAGAATAGAGCACACAGAGACCAATCCACAAAATTACAACTTTCTTATGTTTGATAAAGTGGCTAAAAGCATGCAATGGAGGATGGATAGCATCTTCAACAAATGGTGCTGGGAAAATTGGAAATCCATATGCAACAAAATGAAACTGAATCCCTTTCTCTTGCCATGCACAAAAGTTAACTCAAAATGGATCAAGGAGCTTGATATCAAATCAGAGACTCTGCGTCTGATAGAAGAAAAAGTTGGCTCCAATCTACATATTGTGGGGTCGGTCTCCAAATTCTTTAATAGGACGCCCATAGCACAAGAGTTAAAAACAAGAATCAACAAATGGGACTTACTCAAACTAAAAAGTTTTTTCTCAGCAAGAGAAACAGTAAGAGAGGTAAATAGAGAGCCTACATCCTGGGAACAAATTTTTACTCCTCACACGTCAGATAGAGCCCTAATATCCAGAGTATACAAAGAACTTAAAAAAAAAATAAGAAAACAAATAACCCAATCAACAAATGAGCCAAGGACCTGAATAGACACTTCTCAGAGGAGGACATACAATCAACAAGTTCATGAAAAAATGCTCACCACCTCTAGCAGTCAGAGAAATGCAAATAAAAACCACCCTAAGATACCATCTCACTCCAGTAAATTGGCAGCCATTATGAAATCAAACAACAACAAGTGCTGATGAGGATGTGGGGAAAAGGGTACACTTGTACATTGCTGGTGGAACTGCAAATTGGTGCGGCCAATATGGAAAGCAGTATGGAGATTCCTTGGAAAGCTGGGAATGGAACCACCATTTGACCCACCTATTCCCCTTCTTGGACTATTCCCTAAAGACCTTAAAAGAGGTTAAAAAAATGTGGCATTTATACACAATGGAGTATTACTCTGCACTAAAAAATGACAAAATCATGGAATTTGCAGGGAAATGGATAGCATTAGAGCAGATTATGCTAAGTGATGCTAGCCAATCCCTAAAAACAAATGCCAAATGTCTTCTTTGATATAAGGAGAGCAACTAAGAACAGATCAGGGAGGAAGAGAATGAGAAGAATATTAACATTAAACAGGGATGAGAGGTGGGTGGGAAAGGGAGAGAGAAGGGAAATTGCATGTAAATGGAAGGAGACCCTCATTGTTATACAAAATTCCATATAAGAAGAAGTGAGGGGAAAGGAAAAAAAAAACAAGGAGGAGAAATGAATTACAGTAGATGGGGTAGAGAGAGAAGATGGG
Source organism: Urocitellus parryii (assembly GCF_045843805.1). Taxonomy (NCBI): domain Eukaryota; kingdom Metazoa; phylum Chordata; class Mammalia; order Rodentia; family Sciuridae; genus Urocitellus; species Urocitellus parryii. Next base: position 129,595,099 of record NC_135538.1, on the reverse strand, counting down.
AGGGGAGGGGAAGGAGGATAGTAGAGGATAGGAAAGGCAACTGAACACAACAGACACTAGTATGGCAATATGTAAAAAAGTGGATGTGTAACCAATGTGATTCTGCAATCTGTATATGGGGTAAAAATGGGAGTTCATAATCCACTTGAATCAAATGTATGAAATATGATATGTCAAGAACTATGTAATGTTTTGAACAACTACTAATAAAATTTTTTAAAAAAAAATAACTAAATGAAATAACAATCTACAATCCAAATGTTTTATTCAGATTATCTTTTCAAATAAAAATAATTCTGTGACCTCAAAAAATAAATAAATAAATAAAGTTAAATAAAATTTAAGTTAGTTCCTCAGTGGCAGTGGCCACATTTTGAGTGTTTTGCAGCCCCCAGGAGTCTGCAGCCCCCAGTGTCAGTGACTGTCTCATTTCCCTGGAGATTAGGACATTGTACCCATGAAAACAGGATGTTGGGTGGTGCGGGTTTTGACTAGCCCCTCCTCAGACAGGAACAAACAGTACCTCAGGCTCCTGACTTTGCATGGATAAGTATTACTGATGAATAAAGTTAGCAAGATACATCTGGAGTGACACGTGTAATACCTGATTATGTGCAAGTGTCTGCATGTTATCGGGATATGGCACCCTCAGCCTCTCCTGGAGCAGGGCCTCCACTTCAGCAGCAGTGCATTGTTCAGAGTCTTGCTTCCAAAACCAGTTCCTATTGATCCAGAAAGGACTTTTCTCTTTGTCACCAGAGGCTCCTTTTGGTAAAGAGCTTTCTTCTTTTCCATACCTTTAGTCTTACATCAATGAGATCTTGAGGGGGGACAAGAAAGTTCACCATATGGTCAGCCTGCAGTGTTGAACAGGAAGACACTCCTGCCCCTGTGCTTGGTGAGCATGAAATGCTGAGATTTCAGGGCAGTTGGTCAGTCCCTCCTTCATACATGTTGATGTGCCCCTAGGCTGGGGGCTGTGATATGAGGGGCTCAATTCTTGACATCAGGGACATCTCCAAGCTCTCTGCCTAGGAACAGAACTCCACTTTTTTGTGAAATCTCCTTAGTGATGGAGGAGGAATGCTACCCTAGGACTCAGGATGGAGATCTGAACACCAATGTCCTGAGGCAGACTGAGGGAGCCATAGTTTCTTAGGAAAAAACTGGAGAAGCTGCTGGATTCTTTTCTAAGGAAAGGAATGACAACATTTATAGCAGGCTGAGAGAGGTTTCCATGGACTTGGGGCAGACTTGCCTACCTTTCTCACCTTTCCTCAAACTGCTGTGACTCTGAGAAGTTTTGCCCTTGGCTGGTGATGGTTGTGATGCCAGCCTTCTCCACAGGAAGAGGCACTGTGGGTGGAGGAATCAGGGTAAATGAGAGGGCACAACACAACCTGTCCTCCTGGGTGGGCTGTGTCCCCACCAGACTCTCTTTGAGTTCTCCTTGGTCCATTCCCAGGTCCCATTGAGAAACAGCCATAGAAACCCAGGCTGGCTTCTGCTGTGTGGGTCTGTGCACAAGGAGCCCCCTTTTTCACATGCAGCCTGGAAGGCTGGCTATGACCTTGTGATGCCTCTGAGCTCTGAGGATAGAGGATGTCGGTGTTGAGGGCCTTGTCCTCTGAGGTGCTGCTGACCCCGTGTATGTCTTCCATGCAAGGTGCCAAAGTGTAGTCATGAATCACAGCCCACCAGGAGCTGCTGGGGTTAAGAGGCACCATTCCCTAGGGACCATGCTGTCCATCTGAATTTCTCCAATGTGGACTGTCAAAGGGAGGAAGAGCAGGTTGGCGGCTATAGTTGGCCCCATGGCTGGTCCTTTGGTCTTTCACAAGCTGTCTGTGATGGGGCCAGGGTCAGAGGCTTGCTGAAGTGCTGAGCAAGTCAGGACTCATGCACTGAAATCTCTCTGGGGAACCCAGTTCACATGTGGGTGAGACCTGGGTCCAGATAAAAGGGGGTGGTGGAGGCAGGGGCTTGAGGACTCTCTCTTGCCTGAGAGGTGTGTGTCACTCAGCCCATCACTCCTTGCTGCAGGAGGCAGAGCCCAAGGCTGCCCAAGCCTCTGGATGTTCATGACAGGTCAGGAGGCTGGAAGGAGATGAGCTCATTCCATTTTTAATTGCTCAGGTTCAAGAAGGTAATAACAACCTATGTGCACAGGGGGTGGCAGGTTTGGGGGTGGGGTGGAGGGGAGTGACACCTTCTGGGTCAGGGCCTCCCTGCCATTCATTCTGTGTCCTCCACAGAATCCAGGGTGAGCAATGGATGGACAGGCTCACGTCCTGGGGCTGGCTGGCTGCTCTTGAGGTCAGCAAGTGTTCTGGGACAGTTCTCATAGTGCAGCCAGCCTGGCTGGGTAGTGAGGGGAAGCTTCCCTTGCTGCCTCAGACTTGGGAGCAGGGCAGCTGAGTTGGCCCAAGCAAGCTAAAGGGTGGTCCCAAATGGACCCTAAATAACCAACACTGTGGGTGATCCCAGGCCTGGGCAATGTGACACGTTATAAGCAGCCTCCTTCCTGCCTGCAGCTGCCCTGCTGGGCTTTGAGGTAGGCATGGGGGAACCCTACAGGGATCCCCAGTCCTCATGGATGGGCAGACATGGGGCCTGGGGTTTCCAGCTCTGCTGGAAGGTAACAGTTTCCCAGCAGAAGCGAGGCAGCACTGTGTCTAGCCATGCTGAGCATCTTGCTGGATGCACTAGTCTCAGTTGTTTTCTTCAACAAAACTTATTGAGAGGAAACACACACACCCTGAAATTTACCCATTTAAAGTTCATAGATTAGTGGGTTCAGAACATTCATAGTGTGGGGGCAGCACCACTGAAACTGATTTGTTCACCCCAAAGAGACCTCATATTCACACAGTCACTCTCTATTTCCTCCCACCACCAAGTCTCCTTGTCCTAGCCCACCTTCGTCTTCCTCTGTCTGTGTGAATTGGTATATCCTCAAGTCTTCATGTAAGAGGATGCATGTGACATGTGGTCCTGAGGTCTGGGCTGCTGCTCTTGCTGCCTCAGACTTGGGAGCAGGGCAGCTGAGTTGGTCAAAGCAAGCTGAAAAGGTGGTCCCAAATGGACCCTAAGTAACCAACCCTTTGGGTGACCCCAGGCCTGGGCAACATGACATGCTGTGAGCAGCCTGCAGCTGCTCTGCTCAGCTTTGAGTTAGGGATGAGGCAACCCCACAGGGATCCCCAGGCCTCCTGGGTGGGCAGATGTGGGGCCTGGGGCTGCCCAGCACTTCTTGATGGTCACACTCTCCCAGCAGCAGCCAAGTGTCACTATGTCTAGCCATGCTGAGTGTCTTGGTGGATGCACTATTCTCAGTTGTTTTCTTCAACAAAAACTTATTGAGAAGAAACTCACACACCTTGAAATTCAGCCATTTAAACTCTATGGGTCAATGGGTTCAGAGCATTCATAGGATGTGGACAGAACCACTGAAATTGATTTGTTCTCCCCAAAGAGACCCCATATTCACACACAGTCACTCTCTACTCCCTCCCACCACCAACCCTCCATCCTCCTCTGTCTATGCAAACTGGTGTGTCCTCAACAATTCATATAAGAGGACTCATGTGACATGTGGCCCTGGGGTCTGGCTTCTTGCACACAGCGTGATGTTTTCCAGGCTCATCCATGAAATATGTGGCAGCATGTGTCGGCATGTCCCCCTTCATGGCTGATAACCTCTGTTACTGCTGCTCAATGTGTAGCACTGGTCTTGTCCACTCGACTGATATCAGCTGGGGGACATCTGTGTTGTCTCTAATTTTTGGCTCTTGTGAATAATGTGGTCACTCAAATTCATAAATGAGTGTTGGTATGGACATGCATTTTTTAATGCAATAAATCAGAAATAGTGAATTATTGTTACCTAACACTTATTTCTTAGAAGATGTTACCATGGTAACTTTTGGGAGCCTTTTGGAGCAATCTATGCTGCTTTCCATTAGTTTTCAGAGTGAAATATTTTGTGCTAGACACTTGTGACTCAAAAGCACACAGGAGCCAGGCATGGCTGAGTGTCTGGTGGGGTACCAGGAGTGGCGGCTGGTGCCATGTGGTTGGAGCCCTCACCATCCACGTGGGACAACAGCTGCCTTGGAGGATTCTGGTCTCTGTGTAGCAGGTGTTTGTATATTTCTTTCAATGAGGAAAACTAGAAATGTGGATTTTTATGGAGATCTATCTGCTTTCTCTTCTTCTTCTTTTCTTTCCTCTGTGACTGCCCTGATTCCAGTTGACCTGCATCTGTTGAGCTTCCTTCTTTGCCTAGGTGTAGGTTTTTTTGCCTTTTCCTCCCTCATGCCAAGGTATATCTGTTAGGCTCTGGGAGAGTGCACCATGGTGTCCCACTCGGGGTCTCTGGCTGAGTCTTTCCATCCAGACCCCACTGCTGTGACAAGTGGACAGTTGTGTCTAGGTGGGCTGTTCTCCTGATCCAGCTTGTGGTGCAACAGACTCTCCTCACCTAGATGAGAATCCATCTGGTGTACCGAACAGTCTCTGACACCAGGCTGGGTGTCTGATCTGTAGTATGAAGGCCCTGAGGGTTGCCACCTTGCACAACCCAGAGAGGATCTAATAAGTCACATGTGCCAGTGCTTAAAGGTCACCTGGCACTTGGAAGCCCAGTTGGTGGTCCTTCTTCATCCTCATCACCATCATCCAGGGACAGGTTCTGTACCTAAGGAATCATTTGGAATAGCTGCACCTCACCAAGGCAAAACCACATGTCCACTGGTGAACAGAGTGATGGAACCCAAAGGTTAACACTCCCTGATTCCCAGCACCCATGGGTGTTTCTGTACCTGGACAAAGGGGCTTCACAACTCTCAATAAGTTAAGGACGTGGGGTGAGGGATTATTCTGGGAGAACAGATGTGGTGTGAACATGCATTCCACAAAACCAGGCTTGAGAAACAATATTAACAAGATGGGACTAATTATTTTTTAAGCAAGAACATGTAATACCTTTCAAAAGATGTTTAGACATTAAAAATTTCCCCATAAAGATGCTGTTTATTTTCTGAAAGCAAAATAAACACACAAGCTTGCAGTGCATGAGATTCCAGGTCAATGAAATCCCTGTGTTCCTGCTTACCCATGTGGCCTTCCTGAGACCCCCGAGTACTTACCCTTGGCCTGGGGTCTTCCATGCCATCTGTGGGGAGGGGCAACCTGTTATGAACATTGTCTCTAGGGCTGGGCTTCATGGTTGGGAGAGGAAGGAGGGAGAACTGTAGAATGGATGGTGGATCTCACCCTGGCTGTTTCCATGTGATAAAGGCAGACAGGGAAGCTGATTAGCTCTTCCAGGATGGGAACGTCTGTCCACTGCTGTCCTGGCCATTTTGAAGCACAGTTGTGGGAGAAGGTGGGGCAGGTGAGGCAGGAGGAGCAGGAGCCCAGCTAATGTGTGTCCCAGTTCCTGCTCCCAATTCCTGGCTGTGACCTAGGCAAGTGTATGGCTGTTCTTGAGCTTCTGTGTCCATCTTCTAAGTGAGTGACAGTATGTACACAGGCTCAACTGCTGTCTGGTCCCCAGCCTGTCCCATGTCACATATCTGCACATATGGTTCTTGTGGACTCAGGAGATTGTATTCCAGTCTCGGCCAGCTGTGTTTCAATATAGAAAGTTCCAGAATGAATTTGATTGGAATGAGACTTTGGAGATAATCTAGTTATGGAAATCTCTGAGGAAAACTGAAGCCTGAGAGATGGCTTTATCTTGGTTCTGAGAGAACTTGCTTATGAAGTTCTAACCCAAAAGCAGGCAGAGTCTGAACTGACCCAGAAGCCCACCTGTCCCTTGCCTATGACAAGAAGCAGCTTTGGGAGGGTCTCCTGTGCCCAGCCACAGCCTCTGTTGGGTGATCGTCCCTGTGTTCACACATGGGGAAAGAGGCCACTGGTGTTTGCACCTGGAATTCACTCTTATTCCACTGCCAATGGATTAGGCTGTCTGCTCTGAGACCATGGCTGGTGACTTGAGTCCAGTGGCATCCCAGCTCAGAGGCTGTCACTGTTAATGCATGGAGTGAAGTTAACTCTGCCTGTGGCATTTGGCTTGGAACTTGCTCTGGGAAGGGTTTACCCAGCTTTTGGTGATTCCAGAGTTCAGGAGGTTCTTTGAGTCCTACTCGTCATGTGGATAGACAGAATCGGCCTGTCAGTCCTTCGTCTATTAGCAAAGGGCTCCACCTTTATCCGCGTGGCTGAGAATAAAAACCTAGGGATTGCCTGGTGGCTTCTGCTTGGCCAACTGGTGTCTCTAGGCCATCAGCAAGTCCTGGAAGCTCTAACCTCCAAATTATGCCCAGAAGCCCCTCGCTGCACCCCATCTTCCTGCAGCACACACCCAGCCACCTCTTTGTCCTGCCAGGAAGGCAGCTATAGCCTCCCGCTGGCCGCCTGGCTCCACTCATGCTTGGAGCTACCTCTCTGGCCCCTCTGCTTGCCAGCCAGGCAGTCCTTCTAGTTCATGACAGATTCTGTGCACCCTGTTGCCTTTGGAATCTACCAGTGGCCCAGGTCCTCTAGGCTGCTGCATGCTGCTCACTGTCTTCTGTCCTCCTTTTTTGTCCCCTTCAGGGGCCACACTGGCCTCTTTCCTGGTAGGGGCACATCTTACCCTCACTTCACTGGGTTGCCAGAGCCCCTCACTCAGGTCTCAGGTCAGACAAATTCCCCTCTGGTTGGCAGTGCTGTCCTCAGCCACCCCCTATGACTTCTTTTTGTGTCTCCTTCATAATTAGCATCTCCAAAGTGATCTGGACACACCTATGCCTGGCAGCCTACATACTGTCTTCACAGACTCCATCCTTCTTCATTCTTTCACCAAGAGGAGTCTACCCCAGAGTCCTCTATGACATGATGACATCTTCATATGTCTCCAACTTGCAGTGACATCCTCTCTCATTTCTGGCATTGACAATTTTGGCCATCTCCTTCACTCCTGATTATTGTGGCTATTGCTTTATCAATTTTAATAATCTTCTCAAACAATCAGCTTTTGGTTTCACAGATTTTTATTACTTTTCTTTTTTTTTACATTGCATTGATATCTGATCTAATATTTCCTTTCATCTGCTAACTTTGGATTTAATTGGCTCATTTTCCAGTAGACAATAAGGTGGAATCTGAAGTCATAGATTAAACCTGGTTCTTCTTTATAGATCTAGTGCTGTACATTCCCCCACATTCTCATACACCATATTTTCATCTTCATTCAATTCACAGTATGCTCTAATTTTGCTTTTGACTCTTTTCTTTGATCCACGGTGTTCAAAAAAGTGTTAGGTACTTTCCAGTGTTTGGGGTATCTTCCATATAGACCCCACTATGATTTCTGGTATTTATTTCTGTGTGATCAGAGAACACATCATAAGGACTTGAGTCCTTTCACTCTGCCTAGACCTGCTTCGTGGTGGGAGGGGGATTTCTGTTGCTGATGCTCTGTACTCCTGGAGGGTGTTCTGCTGCTGGGTGGGGTGTTCCACAGGGCTGCCAGGGGTTCAAGTCCCCTTTCTTGCCATCTGTTGTGTGAATGATCAAGAGACGTGCTGCCTTCTCACCACTGGGGAGCTGGCTTTTTTCCATGGTAGCTCTGGATGTTGTCACTTCATGTATTCTGAAGCTGTTGTTAGGTGTAGCACATTTGGGATTGTTAGGTCTCTTCAGAGTCAACCCTTTCACCTTTATTATATGGACCTACTTGCTCATAGTGGTGTCATATGCCATGAAGTCCCCTTTTTCTGATGTTGGGATAGCCACTGCAGTGTGTTTGACTGATGCAGCATCAGGTAGATGCAGAGATTTCCCTTGTGTTTTTCACCTCTCTGTGTTTGGTAGACTTGTTGTAGGCAGCACTTAGTGTTATTTTCTGATGTTACTCTCAGAGTGCTCAGGCCATTTCCAGTCCCAATGTTGGATATGTGGCCAGGGTTAAGATATGCCCTTGCTGTCTATTTTTATCTGTCCCATCTGTTCTCTAGTCTCCTTTTCTCTTTTATGCCTTCTTTTGGATGAATCAACTCTTTTTTATTCTGTTTTGTCACTTTTATTAATGTTATCTATAGCTTTCTTTTCTTACTCTGCAGTAACTTTAGGGCTTATCATGAGCCTTTAGCTTGCCATGATCTGCCTTTGAGCACTGCCTGCCACCTGGTTCCAAGTGACAATGCTGCAGTAGTCTCCTGAGCTGCTCACCTCTTGGTACCTGGGCTGAAGCTTCACCATTGCACCTTTGGCTGTGTCACAAGCATGTTGCATTATTATTTTTATGTAAACATTGGATGCTCTTTTGAATAGTCAATAATAACAATTATACAGAGTTTTCATTTATTCCTCATGTTGACACCATTGTCTTTGCTTTGCATTCTGGTGTGCAGACCAGTTTGCACCTGGCTGATCTCTCCCTGACCAGTGCATTCCTGTAACATGCCTATGATGGAAATCTGCTGGTCCCATTTTGATAGGCTTCCATGACTCTTTCAGTTTCTGCTTTGCCTTTACTTGGTGAAGAGACCCCTCCACTGGCTGTAGAGGTCCCCAAGGTGCCATTTGGCCTGCATCTGGGAGGTGCTGGCTGCCCCCTTCACCTGCCTGTTTCTGGCGGGAAGCTCGCCCTTTCCTGGTTTCTGGTACTGCTGAAACTTAGATGTCCCCCTGGCTGATTTCCAGGTTTCCACTCTGTGCTGGACTCCTGCAACCCACTGTGGTGTTTCTTGCATCTACTTCATTGTTCTTATGTTGGGATTTGTAGACTCCTTGGATTTGGGGTTCATTGTTCTCATCACATCTGGGGACACTTCAATGCCAAACCTTCCTGCTCTCTGTCCTCACCTATCTTTGGAGACTAGTTGCATAGATGTTGGGTCACTTGGGTAGCCCTTGATGGCCTGGTGTGCTTCTCGTGTGTTGAAATGCCCCTCCTCTGTGTGTTGATCTGGGGTGTCCTTCTCTTCTCCAGTGTTGGATCTGCTGACGTCTCATCAAGAGCATTCCTCATGTGGATGGCAGATTCACCTGTGAGCCCTTCCCCTTCCATGTTTCTATTTAAATTTTTAAGTTCAGCCTTTGATTCTGGATTCTTGTGTTTTCAGGAGCAGTCATAACAAATAGCACAGCCAGCTCCATGTCTTCCTGTAGTGCAGCTTTTGGCTTCTCAGAGAATCACCCACTCACCCAGGCAGCCCCCTGCTTGGGCTTGCCTGGTCTCACACTCACTCCTGTGTGTTTCCTCCTCACCATTTTATTACTCTTGCCTATTTTTGTAACCCCTCATGATCACACATAGCACCGTTCTGTCACTGTCATGCTGTCCATTTTGGCCTCAGCTGCTCACCTCCACTGGCCTTACCTCCCTGACCCCCACAATAACTAATCCATCCTCCATATCTGTGACTTTGTCATTTGAAGAATGTGCTGTAAACAGAGTCATCAGATGGGTAACATTTTGGGATTAGCTTGTTTTCCTCAGCACAATTCTCTGGAAACCCAGCCAAGGTGTTCTGCAGGTTGGTGATCTTTTCCTTCACTGCTTCACGGCACTCTGTGGTGGGCTGTACTCCAGCTGCTCAGCCCTTCTCCTTCAAAGAACAGCTGGGTTGCAATGTCTGACTGGGAAGAACAAGGTTGCTGTGAGTATTTGTGTGTATGCTCTTTTGGAAACATAAAATTTCCATTCTCTGAGATGAAAGTCCAAGAGTGAAATTTCTGGGTCAGAGGCAAATTCATGTTAAATAGGTGTGTGTGGGGGGCAAAGATGGGGTCCCAGGGGTGTGCAGTTTTGTGGGGCCAAAGAAGGAGATTGCAACTTCTTCTGTGAACTGTGGAAAGTCACTGGAAGTCTTTGGCACTGGAGTGGCAGGCTATGGTTTATGCTGAGCAGTGGTTGTGAGATGGCCAGCCACTGTGTGGCAGAGGATTGAGATTTGGTATGTTATAGGCCATGGAAAAGGTCCAGGCAGGATAAAATGGCTCCTCCCTGGGAGGAGGGGGAATTGCTGAGATGGAGATGTCCACCCCTGGGGTCACTTTCAGCCAGGAGCCCCTGAGCTGGTTTCTCATGTTACCCTGTGAGGAAATCACTTGGGGGTTCCGGATTGCATCATGAATTAGAAATAGAAGTATTGATAATCAGCTGCATTTTTGCCATCTGAGGCCCCTTCAAAGTGGCCTTCAGGCAGTAGGAAATGGTTGCCCCCAAGAAAGTTTCTGAGAGTCAATTACTTGACATCTGCTACAGTTTTGGAGAGTGTCATTTCACAGAACTGTCTCTGTGGCTATTGTGATGTGTTGTTTGTCATCATGGAGTTAGACTATGCTTGTGTGTTAACAGACAGAGTGTGGGGGCAGCTTCAGGTGTCCATCAGCTCATATCTGCTGTTAAGGAAGCTCAAGGTTCTCAGGGAGTGGCCCCAGCTCTACTAACCATCCACTCTCCAAGGTCCCAGGAACCAGGTCCCCTCAGATCCTGCCATGTGAGTCCAGTGGCTCTTTGAGAAGCTGTTACTCCAGGGTCTCATGAATAGAAAGTAGTTGTGCTGGTGCCCACAGAAGGAGAGGAGTAGAGAACAGGGACCACCTCCTCAGGAAGAGGCAGTTATGCCAGTGCTCACAGGAGGAGAGCAGTGGAGTACATGGGACACCTCCCCAGGAAAGCCTTGGCGGCCTCTACTCTACAGGAACATGGCACAAGCTTCTTCAGGGCGCTCCAGGCATCCCAATACTGTTGTTGCCTTGGTCTGAAGGACCCACAGGAAACGCAGGTCTGATGGAAGCTCTGAGGCTCAGGCCTTGGAGGGGAATCTTATTTTTTAACTCATTGCTAGCTGATGGTGTGGGGTTAAGTACACTATTTAACATCTCCCTTTTCATTTTGTCCTTTGAAAATTCACATTCTGCTAAAATTAAATATTGTTACAATTTAGCAAACCCTTTCAAATATGCTAGTTGCTTGTCAATCATGGTGTTGAGAAATGAGGAAGAGAGAAAACAAACACTACGAACAGCATCATGGGCTATGATGTTCGGTTCTAGGTACAGCTTCCAGGACTTCAGGTACACACAGCAGGCCAAGTGCAGAGGTGGTGGGTGGTTTGGGATATTCTAGCAGAGGAGGGTGGCCTTGGTCCTGGTGACTCTTCTCTACCTCAGGGCTGGCCCAGCTCTTTCCATTTATGATACTTGTATTACTTAAAATCTTTAAAAATCCCAGTTGCCACTCACCTTTTATTGGTTAGTAATTGTTATCTTAGGCATTTTCTGATCAGAGTGCAGGTGTGTTTTGTCCCAGGCTGCGTGCTGAGTGACATGTTACCAGGCATGGTTATGCACTCACATGCATATTGGTGTGACATTAAAGTGATATTAGTTGCCCTTCACCAACCTTCCTTATCCATCTATCAGTTTAGTGAGTGCCCCTGGACACTTCAGGCCCCCTTTCCAGTGATTGCAAGACTGTTTTCCTTGATATCATCTAGGGTTTTCAAGATGCCCAGTGGGAGTCACTCATGGTGTCTTCCTGAAGCTCTAGATGGCTTAGCTGGTTGTTCCTGTCCTGTGGTGGGCTCAGAGTTCCCAAGGAAGCCAGTTAGTGTGTGTTCTTGGGCCTCTTCCCTAGATGTGGGGCTGTGGGACTGCATTTGTTACTGTGAGTCCTTCCTGTTGCTTTTTCCTACTTTGTTCAAGTGACAGTCCCTGCAGGTGCCTCGGTGCGGTGCTCTACTCCAGTGCTTGGGGGCTTGGAGAAGCATCTCAGAGGCAGGTCAGAGGTCACAGGGACAGACACCAATCCAAGGCTTCAGGTCCCCAACTCATTTTCTTCTCTCTGACCACTGCTCCTTGCCTAGCACAGAGTGAAACCTCATTTCTGTTACTCTACTCAAACCATGAGGAAATTGAGGCAGGTAAATAATTTGTTTTCAAAATATTTTTTTCTCATTGTGAAAATCTATTAAATATAAACTTTCATAAAAAAGAAAATGGAAATATTCCTTTCTCCTCCTGCCTACAGACACTGATTAACTAAAGTGATATGGAAAAACAATGGAGAGTTGGAATTAGTTGAGAAAGACCCTCTCTGAATGTTAATGAGATGCAAAGACTCACATCCCTCCTGGCTCAGTGTCTTAACACTTTTCAGGTGTTGATGTTGGTTTTTCCTAATAAGCAGAACTGCAGAGGAGTGAGGAGCCCCCAGGCTGTGGGCATCGGTAGCAGGAGAAGCACTCAGTGTTTTGATCGTGGCTGAGATTTTTGTGCCTTTGTGTAAAATTTTGTGCCTCTCATCTGAAAATCAGAACTCTGACTTCTTCCTCAGACTTGTTCTTAGAATTATGTTAATAAAACCTATGTGACTATAATTGGTGCCCACAGTCCTAGGTGTGCATGTGTGCACTTTGTCCTAATCATTTTCACCTGCATACCCACCAGCACCTTGAGTGTTTGCTTAACAATTAGCTTTATAGATAAAGTGCTTCTCACCAGGATACATCAGTGGACACAAGTGTAAAGTTCTTGCTGGATCTCCTTGGAATGAGGAGCACTCTGCCATGTGTCCCAGCTCTGTCAGGAGCTGTTCCACACTGGGCCCAGCTCAACAACTTCAGCCTAACAGTTGCAGGATGCAGCAGTCAACGGGCTAACCTGGGACATCTGGGCACCACTGGGCACACCAGCCTCTTGGCTTGTCTATATCAGAAGGCTTCTTGCTTGCAAGGTCCGAGTCTCCTTCTTGGCTCTTCCTTGATGCCTCTTTCTCTCTTTCTGCATGCAAACCCAGTGGGTCTGCCTCACCTGGTGGCTCTGTTAGCTCTCTGGATTTCCCCCTTCCAGTTTGTACAGGTCCCTTTGTCCTTTCTCATTTAATCACACTCCACTGCTCTTTCTCTGTATATCTGTCTCTTTGTTTCTCTCTTTCTCTTCCTCTCTCTCTCTCTTTAGGACCATACCTCCTTGTCCTTTGTCTCCCTTTCCTCTTTCCATCTCTTCCTCTTCATCTCCTTCTTGCTCTACTCTTCCACCTTTCTCACCTCCTCTCTCTTCCCTTTCCAAACTATTTATCCATCCACCCATTCATTCGTCCATTCTTCCTTACATCCATTCACCCATCTATGTATCCATTCATTGATACATTCATGGATCAATTCACTCATCCAACCATTCACTCTTTCAACCATCCATCTATTCACCCATCCATCCATCCATCCATCTATCCATCTATCCACCCATCCACCCAGTCATCCATCCATCCATTCATCCACCCTGGGGCCTGACTAAAGTGTTGACAATCAGTGGAGCCTCCTTCCAGGGCTCCCACAGTTCCCTGCAGTCACCAAGGCCCCAGACATTTCACAGCAACTATACAGGGGGTTTATTTATATTGAAATAAAGTTATCACTGCAAGCCTGGGTTTCAGGAGAGCTAATTGTTTCCTCACTGGTGCCCTCGGGCCACATTTTAGGTTTAAATTGAACAGATGTCATTTGCTTGCTAGCTGTGTGGCATCTGGAAGTTGTTTTCAATTTTGATTCATCTCAAACTGGATGAGAATTTTTTTCTGACAAGAGAGAAATATTTAACAGGTTATGCTGTAGTTAGAGGTTTGCTAATAGAGGGCAAGTAGAGAACACACAAATGGCTGCTGTTCAGTGTTGCAGCCAGTGTGTGGGGTGGGCACGTCCCACTGACATGAAATGGAGGAGGAAGCAGGCTGGGAGCAGGACAGAGCAGGTGCTCCATGCATCCTGCACCTCTGTGCCTCCTTTGACCTATCTCTGTAGCTTGTGGTTCTCACTTAGTACTGTGTCACTCTCCTGTCTCTGTCCAGCTTTGCTAGCCATGCCTGTGGGAGCCTCTGCTCTTCCCCTTTGGCCCAGGTTGGAAGTTAAGGCCCCCTTTACAGAAGAGATGATTGCTTGCTCGAGGGGTCACCTAGGAAGTCTGAAGCAACAGACAGATCTCCTGAGTGTAAATGAAGGACTCTCCATGTTGACCTGCCACAGTTGTGGGGTCCTCCAGGGAAGGGTATAGGATCCCATGTCCATCTCCAGGTGGAAAAGTAAAACATTGAGAAACTGAGGATGCCACCTCTTTGGCATTATTTTGAAAACTTTGAACCTTGGGGTGCAGCTCCTGTCTTCCCCCAGGACTCAGGGATCAAAGGACATTGGCATACTTGAGCCCTTGGGGTTAGGTGACTCTGGTGAGCAGCAGAAACCAGCTAGGATCCATGGAAGCTGCTCTTCAGGTGAATTCTTGACAAGGACATAACATGTCCTGGAATCCTGGACTCCAAAGGCTGCAAGGGCCTACCTGCCCTGCAGCCCTGTAAGAAGCCTGCTCCCTGCCAGTGTTTCATCAAACTCTCTGGCTCCCTCCTTTTCAACTCTGCTGGCAGCAAATGCCCAGTAACTGCCTTTTAGTTAATGTCTTCCTTTCTGGAAAGGAGTCAGGCAGAGGCTGAGATCTCTTCATCCCCATTCTACATGTTTTAAAGAAAGAGGTTCATTAGTCATATCTGGACCAATTGATGGTGACTGGTGGGGGACAAGTCTATTTTGTATAAAGTGGTGACTTGGCACCTTGTCACCATCCCCAACGTGATGGGGGTAAAGAGGATTGGGGTTTCCAAAGGATGGTCCCCGTGTCATGTTGGGTAGCTTTAACTACATTCAGCATTTGGCATCTTGTTTTACCTTGGGCAGTGTGGGAGGCAGTGGGAAGACAAGCATGATTTCTGCTGCTGTAGTTTAGAGTTGTGGCTTTAAAGGGTCCAGGGCCCACCCCTTGCACACCCCCTGGCAGTGCAGAGGATATAGGGACTGAATATTTGTGATGGACTAGCAGCTGCCCTGCTAGAGATCTCTTCTCACACTAGCTAGAGAAACTCACAGCCTCTACTCTTAGCAACTGGAGTGAAAACACCCACTTTGGATTCTGGTGAGGCAGCTGGGGGCCCCTACAGCTTGGTCTTGCCTCCACAACTGCTGGCTGGGGCCTAGGACAGCATGTAAGAGCTCCTCCTGACTATCTGCACACTGGCCTATTTGGAATACCTTTTGTGTTAGTCAAGAACTCATAAAGAGCTGAATCTTGAAATAATTTACTGCATTGTAGATAATAAATTATCTGATTCTAAATATATCCCTTGGGATACATTTAGAATCAGATATTGGGAAGGGAAGAAGAACTGGTTTCAGAGTTACATAATGCATAACAGTGGGATTGAAATCTCTTATTTAAATTGAAGTCAGCATCTTTCCTTTTTTCTGGGTGAAGTTCTTATCCACCTTGCAGCTGTCAAAATGAGCACTCTAGTGTCTGCCACTAGAATGTGGTCAGATTAGATTCCTGCTTAAAGGCCAGTGTTCTTGGGTCAGAGACCTGAGCATGTAGATGGCCAGATCTCAGGGCTGTGGTCCAGAACCACAGGCTGAGTGAGGAACTGGGGAGAGCATACAGAAGCCACATAAGGCCATGTTATGGGTTCCTGGTGACATATGATTGTGCCTACTAAAATTTAAGATTCACATGCATTTAACATCTTTGTAGAGGTTTTAAAATTTAAATCTCTATAAATGTACCTTTGATCCTTCAAGATTTCTTTTGAGTTAGGCAAAGGAGTGGCATGGCAAGGTTCATTGCATAGGCAAGGAGCTGAGCCATCTTGCAGGGCGGCCAGGTGGTGGCTTCTGTGGCTGATCACCTGTGTTGCTGTCCTGGCTCTGTTGCTTAGCAGAAGTGTGATTCTGGCCAAATCACTGAGTGATTTTCAGCTTTAGTTCATCATTGGTAAAATGGGGATACAAATGGTAACCCTTCAAAAGCAATGTTTGAGGAAGAAATAAGATGTTAATAAGACCAATTAAAATATATCAGGCACTTAGAAGGTCCCAGGAGTGGGTTTTGGTGCTTTATCAGGTATTGATATGTATCATTCTGTGTGTTACAAATATGCATTATTATGAACAGAAAATGCATGTAAATTACTTGGCCAGTGCCTATCACTTATCTAAGGGTTTAAGAGAAACTAATTGCCATTATTCATTAATTGTTTTTTAAGTACTTATATACTATATTCTGTATTATTACATATTTGTTCATCAGTTCATCTTTAATTAATTCTTTTTTCTTTTTGGTGGTGCTGGGGATTGAACTAAGGGCCCTGTGCATGCAAGGCAAGCACTCTACCAACTGAGCTATATCCCCAGTCCCATCAGTTGTATTGTCTCTTTCTTTCTTTCTTTCTTTCTTTCTTTCTTTCTTTCTTTCTTTCTTTCTTTCTTTCTTTCTTTCTTTCTTTCTTTTTTATTGTATATGTGAGTCTGAATAAATGCATTTCCCAAATGCATTCATTAAAATTTCCTAAATATTGATATTCTCTCTCTCAATATAAACACATAATATTATTTTAATAAAGTGTTCAAGAGTAAGTTACACATATGAGATATATAAATACTTTGCTGTGAATTTCCCCAGAACCTTAAAATTCAGAAATGAACATGATCACAAGAATTTTTTCATCCCTGGGCTTTATTCTTATTCTTTATTCTTATTTCTTGTTCCACTAATGTTCACTGTAGCAACCAACCAACCAAAGTCTGGAATAGGTGCATTGCATCTGTACCCCTTGTTCTGGAAGGGTTTCCTAGGTCTCTGTCCTTAGACTAGGATGCACTGGAGGCTACAGAGCAGTCACTCTGTGCAGTGCCACAGTCCAGGATGGCCTGACCCTTGTTCCTTATCAGTCTCACTTCTCCTCCTCTGTGGAGCACAGGGTATGTTTACCTGTCACTAGTGATGTCACTGATGGCCTGGAGTGGCTGGTTGTGCAGTATTCACACCACACATTTTCTGTTTGTCCTATTTGAAATGAACACATCTCCTGCACAGAGGTTCTTTGTCACTGTGCAGATATCTTTTTTTCTTGCGCTTTCAATCACTTGCCAAATGCATGAATTATTCTGCCTGAAACAGCTGTGGTAATACATGGTGCTTATGGAAGTTGGTGGTCTCCTTCTATGGTTCCTTTCACATTTACTGGATGGAGTTTGATCCTAAGACACAGCTTTTGTTCCAGTTGTGTTCTTATGTTGGTGTGGACTCAGATTCGTGTCACCTGCCAGGATCATTTGCCATGATGCTGAACTGTCCCAATTCTACACCGGCACCTTCACCACTCTCTCATGTCCATTTGACATTTTCTTTAGCATGCTGTAAGTTTCTGGGTGTTTTTAGCTGGTGACTATGAACAGTCCTTGCCTCAGTCTGTGAATTGGCCATTTCTCCAAGCTTCTGGTTTCTTTTCTGGAGAATGGTGTTCAGAACTTCAGTCTGGGCTCTAAGTGTGCTGTCTGCTAAAGTATTGTCATCCTTTGGGTCTGTGCCCTTCTCCTGGAGAGAATTGAGGGAAAGCCACATCTATGCACACACACACATGGCCACACTCCACATATGCACACATGGGCATACCACCCAGAACTCCCACTGGCCACTCATGCCAGGTCCTGTTTGTAGAGCTCACCCTGACTCTTTATCCTCTCCATTTTGAAACTCATTCTTTTAGCAGAGAGAATCCTGGTGTTCATTATCCATCACATTGTTTTCTCATTCCTAGATACTAAAGGAACTTTGGAACTGCTGACCCCCACTGCTGTAGAGAACAACCCAGACAGAATTAAATATGTGTTTACAGTAATTTTTGTCTTTGCTCTGAGAGTGTATGGTCAAAATAACATGCCCCCAAATTACTTGCAACTACTGGATTGTAATGTTTCAAAACAATGGAGGTTGATTCTTGCCCACACCCTATATCCAACACAGATCAGCCGGGGTTTTTGCTTTGCATTGCCCTTACTCTGGACCCAGAGTGACAGAGTGGCCAGAACCAATGTGGTAGAGAAAGGAGGACACAGGGACTTGTGTTCTTGGATTGTCTGATTCAAAGTGAGTGCATCTGCCCACTCACCTTCTGTGGACAGGTCACCTCAACTGGTCAAACCTAGAAAGTGGTTGGAGAAGGCCAACAACTCCCTAGAGCTGATAGGCAAGTTTTGTTATTGAGTGTCATCCTTATAAATCACTGGAAAATATCTGATTTACAGAGGAGGAAGCTGAAGCACTCGGGCTTTTCTTAACTCTTAATATACGGATCAAGTCCATCAGGTTGTCTGCTGTATACTGTTTGCAAGTACCATGCCCGCTGAGCTATGCCCTGTTGGGTGGATGTTCAAAAGGTTTCCACCTTCTGTAATGGACACAATACTCCAATGAGTAACCTTGAGCAGGAGGCCTGGTTGGGCGTGGCTCTCCTTGAGGCAGAATTGTTGAGCAGCACAGGGCCTCAGTCAGAGACTCCTTGTTGCGCTTTTCTTCTTGAGAAATAAATGTAGAACCAGCCTTGTTAATGTACTACAAGAATTATATCGGGTGCCACATGAAGCCATAATCCCAATGCCTAGCACCCAGCAGAGGCTTTCTAATGTAGGAGCTCTTGTTTTTATTGTTGTTGTTTGTGGAACTGGCGATTTGGTGGAGCTGTTACTGTGCAGGTCCGTGGCTCCAGGGCATGGAGTGTGGGCTCTTCCTTTCTCAGTTCCCTTCATGTTCTCTCTGGGATGTTCTCCTGATCCATTGAAACTTTTGGTTCCCAGTATGGGAGCCATAGCTGCCATCTTCCCTTCTGAAAGGAGGTGCCTAGGGCCAGTGCATCCTCACCCCCTTCCTACCTCTGAGTCTTCTCCAAGTTTCATTGACCCAATATAATTATAATTCATCTAAGTAAACAATAGGGTCTAAGTAAGTAATATAAACATCTATAAATAAAAGATAAATATTAGAATTGTTTTTTATAACTAAGTTGTTTATATATGTAACACAAATATTTAAAAGTATTCAAGGTTATTCCCTAAGAGCAAATATTAATGTGCTGATATAAACCAAAGTTTATTTACATATTAAAATGACAAACACTTCTTAAAATATTAATTATATTGTGTCTGTTAAGTTGTTTTCTCTAGAGTAACTAACTGGACAAATGAAGATTTGTACAACTCTAGTGAAACAGCAACTGTTATTTTAGAGTATTGTTCCACGTTACAGAGTCTACAACTTGGTTAATATAAAAACATCAATAAAATTGTAATACACTACTCTTCTTTATATATTCAATTTGCTTACATTGGCTAGACCCCCAAATCTCCCTTTTGTAGTTTTTGGCTTAAATATGAGACATTACAGAAGGTGGTGTGCTACTCTGCCCATCTTGCTTTTAGAGAGTAGAGTGTCTGCTGCTGGCCAGCAATAAAGGCTTAATTGGAATGGCAATGTGTGGTCTGAGAGTTATTTGAGAGTCTCATTATTGGTATAATATTCATCCAGAGGAATTTTGCATTCTGAGGCTATTATTCTCTTTTTATTTATGGCACTTGCTCCTCAGTGCAATGTAATCTCTTGAGGGTTTTAAATGATTTATGGCCAGGCACTGAGGTGCACATTTACAATCCCAGTAGCTTGGGAGGCTGAGGCAGGAGGATTGGAGATTCCAAGCCAGCTGGGGCAACATAGTCAGACCCTGTCTCCAATAAAAATATAAAAATTTTGGTGGTGTAGCTCAGTAGTAAAGTGCTCCAGGTACACAAACCCTGGTACTACACACACACACACACACACACACACACACACACACCACACAGTCCAGCAGCCTCATGAATGGCAAGTGATTTCCATCAGCTTTAGACAACTCAAGGGAGCCAACACTGACCAAGTAACTGCTTAAAATATGCCGTGGCCACAGTGTCCCAGCTGATGATGCTACTGTGAAGGACTGCAGAATCAAAATGGAATTATTTGTACCTAAACCTCACAAAAGTAGAGGGCAGGGGACCATGCAGGAGAAGGTCCTTGAGCTTGTTCCTTTGATAATAGACTTTCAGGAGGACTCTGCCAAAACCACAACACTACACAAAAAATTGCTTCTAAACACCTTACTCTCCAAACAAGATCATAAGATTTATATCATTGGCTCTCAAGAGATTAATAAAACACAGAATGGGACCTGCAAATTCCAAGAAACTCCAGGAGAGCCTTTCTTCTGCACTGCAGAGGAGTCTATTATGGTTCCTTCTCAAGCACATTTTGAAATTGGTGGGAAAATGATTCCAAAGACAATTAAAAAAAGTAATGGATTCCATGTGGAATGTTCCAGTTGAACATCTCTCAAACAACTGCTCTTTAAGAAGTACACTTTAAGCCAGGTGAGGTGGGCCATGCCTGTAATTCCAGATTCTCAGGAGCCTGATGCAGGAGGATGGCAAGATTCAGGCCAGACTTGGCCATTTGGTAAGCCTGTTTAAAAATAAAACAAAGATAACTGGGCAGGTAGCTTAGTGGTAGAGTGCCCCTGGTTCAATGCTCAGTACTGGAGGAGGGAAGAGTAAGTTTTTAGGCTTCAAGTTGGTTTTATCAAGTTGGGAAAAGGAAAACTGAATCATCTCTTTTAAAAGTTGAAGTATTATTTCATAGGACATAACATTCCTTATTCACTTTAAATATCTTTCATCACTCTGGTTAAATGACTAATCTTTTGTAATGATCTAGGACCCCAAGTTTCATGATGTGCTATAAACCTTTTGAGATTATTTACTAACTTCTCTATGATCAAAGTCTACATTGTCACTTGACCTTGAGCTAACATTGGGAGGTTCTAGAGAATTCCATAGTTGCTGAAGGGATTTCTAGAAGAGAGACATTAAGACAATTACCCTAATTTGATGTGATGGGAAATCCTGTCCAATATGACATAACTTCTTCAAGTTATATTTATTTGGATATTTTATTAATATTTGCTTTAAAATGGCAAAAATTCATAAAAAATGTCATATGTTTTCAGACATAATTCTGGACACTATATAAAATGTATGCCAATCAAATCACATTGTTAATAGCTATTTATAGTAAATTCCCAACAGATTTTTAACCATGTTAAAAAATCTAAATTTTTATCATCAAGAACTATCATTTGGATTTCTTCCCTGAACATAACTAAAATGAGATTAATTGATTAAGAAAAAAAAACCTCTAACAAGTTTACTTGAACACAAGTCTCTCATCTATCTATGTATTTATTTATTCATTTCTTTATTTATTGTTGCTAGGGATCAAACCCAGGGCCTCATGCATGCTAGACAAATTCTCTACCTTTTCAAAATTGTAATTAAAAACAGAGTGTGGTGGTGAACACTTGTAATCCCATCTGCTGTCCTGTGAACTGTAAATACAATCAATAAGTGTGTCCGTTATTGGTTATGGATTAGTAAAAAAATCTAGATGATGGATATAAAATTTTGAAAAGTGAGATAAGACAATTATAAAGCAGGAACTCTCATAGGCAGGCCTTAGACTCCATTTTGGTGCCTCCTATGAAAAACTGTTACAAGAGGTGTTTCTGAGAAACTGAAATGAAAGCTGTTTTCTTATTTTAAAAAATTGCCATTCTGTATTTTGTACCCCACAAGTTGTACCCTACTCATGATGCAGTGGTGGTCATGTAGAGCTACATCCTGAGTTCGAATGTTATTGTGGGTCTAAATGACTTTGAAGTACATTCTCGCTCAACTGAACCGCACCTAAATTCAGGATGTGACTGTCTAGCACCTGCTTGAACCCAGGACCGTGATCAACTGAACTGTAAAGCTAATGTGCTGGCTTTCTGACTGGAAAATTCTGGTCTTGCCTAGAGCCCAGAGGCCCCACTTATTAATGTTTTAATTTCTATAATTGGCTAACTTACATGATGATAAGCAAGTCACTAAGTTGTGGATTTTGTGCTTTTATTATTTTTGGATGTACCAGGAAGCTGCTGTCCTGTCACATAGCTTGAGTCTCTGTGGTGTGTGACAGTCACTAGTCAGGTAAGTAAAGCTCTCTTTTGATTTGAAATTCAGACTTAGACTGCTTTCTGGAGGGACCCCCATAACACCATCTACTTAGCAGGCTAAGGCAGAAGGATCTCAATTTCAAGGCCTGTCTCAGTAATTTAGTGAGAACCTGTCTCAAAACAAATTTAAAAAATAAATAGGCTGGGAATGTAGGGGTGTAATTCCCCTGGGTTTAAACCTTGATACCCAAACTGAAAAATGAATAATTTAATTAACTAAGTAATTAATTAAAAATGAAAAAAGCTGAGGATGTAGCTCAGTGGTAAAGCTCTCCTGGGTTCAATCCCCAATGCCAAAAAATAAAAAATAAAAATAAATAAATTCAGGGCCTAAACATTTTTTAAAAAGGAATACCTGTACTCATAAACTTTCTGCAAAAGTCTAACTCTTCATAGAATAATAAAGGCTAGAGCTTGGAGATGAGGTACCCAAAGCCTAATGAACAAGCAAAATAGAATTTAACAGTGACTTCCTTGTGGAGGAACACTGAGAGCCAGTCCCTCCAAACCCACCTTGTTCAAATGTGGCTCAATGAGTTTTAACATTGATTCCTAGTCATCTATTAATTCCCTCCAATGGGAGACTGGACCAACCAGGAAAAGTCCATTCTGGCACTGAGAGAGAATCAAACCCTAACCATTATGTGATGCATCCAGAGAAAAAAATCTTCATCCCAAGGGGGAAACATAATGGTGCTCAAATCAACAGGCAGGAACTGTGTCAAATCCTGATGAAGGGGAAGCAGGGTGCTGTGAAGGGATAGTCCCTGGGCAGCCCTTCCTGATGGCAGGAACTATCACAAACCAGTCAGCCCCAACCTCAGCTGTGCATAAAATCCACCCCAACCTACGCCCCCCAAACATAGGAGGACACCTGTCCAGTAGCCGCCTGTTGTCCTTGAACTGAGGCCACTCTTGGAACTCAATCTGTGGAGTCAGTGATTCAAAGCTGCCTTTGACACCCTGTCTCCCTTTGCCTCCTGGATGGGGCTCTGACTCATCTTTCTTTAGGTGTCCTGCATTCCTGCCCTATTATGTCTGACTACACTTGTTATTTGGAGAGTCACTGTCTGTTGTGACTTAGATTGACAGAAACATGCCTCCTGCACCAAGTCAAGGGTGGTAAGAGAAGGCAGGGCTGTGGCATGAAGTCACCCTTTCCAGTTGGCTACACACAGACAAATGGCAGAGGAATTTAGAATTCAATTGAGATCAAGTCATGAAGGTATAACTTCTGTCCTTGAAAAAAGAGGCCCCCAAAATATGCCTTAGTCCCATGAGGACCCAGCCAGAAGGCTTTATCTAGAAATCAGCAAGTGGTCCTCACACAATCTTCTGGTGTCTTGCCTTGGACTTTGCATCCTTGAAAACCATAAAAAATAAATATGCATTGCTCATAAGCTTCCAGTACTTTGTTATACTAAGCTGAATGCACTAGAACATTATGTCAAGATTTTTATTTTTAAATTTTGATCATATTGTCTCTCCTTTTTTTAAAAGTTCAATTTATTCTATTTTAAAAATTTGAATTCCTTGTTAATTGAAAATAACTTCTTCCTCTTGGTTTTGACCTTCCACTACCTTCATTTATCTTTGCTGCTTTTTCTCTCCTTTTCCTATAGTCTATTGACTTTCTATCTTGACCCTTTTTGTTTTAGAAGCTATTTAATAGGGTTTGTATTTTTCAACTGTTTCACCTTTATTTATTTCATATACAGATCATGTGCTTTTCTAAATATCTAGAATGCTCTATAATTTTATTTTTGTCCTGAATGACAACAGGGCCATTAACACACTTTAAGTGGGCATTCACGTGTCCTACATCATTTATTGTTATATAGAATTTGTTTTGCTCTTGAAGCAAACCAGAAATGGAGATTTATTTTTACAGCCAACAGTTTATAAACATTAGTTTTACACTCTATCACTTTCTGTGCTTCCCCTTTTTGCCTCCCTTTAGGCTTTGTTTTTATTCCAGCAAAGTATATTCTTTCACCCTTGCTTTAGTGAGGGTCTTTGTTTGGGGCTCAATTTGTAATATTGCATTTTTGATCAATTTGTGGTCCATGAAATAATTTAATTTTTGAACCAGACTCTACTTTAACAGTTGACCTTTTTTTTTTAATGGCCAGTCTTTGCTGTGGGTTTCAGGTGAGGGGGATGAATTTAAAGGTTAACTGATGAAGTCACGTTGGGTAGAAATCAGAATTGACTGCCAAGTTCCTGATCATCAAAGGGAAGGAACAAAGCAGTGTAAAGGAAATTTGCCTGAAAGGGATTTTTTTAAAGCTATGTGCATATGCAAATTTCAGAAAGTATTTGGCTCTTTTAAGCTTTCTTAATATTTTTTTATTGGTTCAACTCACAGTCATATTGGGGTGATAATGCTTGTGTGCTGACCCCTGGTGGATTTAGCAAGTGCCTATTTATGACCATTTTTAGCGGTGGGATAGATCTTATTCCAGGAGTCACAGACTCAAATACCTCCAGAGGCCAGGCAGGTTTTTTTCAATGCGTCAGGTAACCCTGGACATGATAACAAGTCATGGTCTCAAGTATGGCAGCACTGGAGAACACGGGCTCTGACAAAGCCATTAAAAAAAGCAAGCAAGCAAGCAAGCAAGAAAGAAAGAAAGAAAGAAAGAAAGAAAGAAAGAAAGAAAGAAAGAAAAATGTTGGTCAAACACACACTTACACATAGGTGAAATGAAGAGTCAGAGCCTCATTGAACCAATCAGTTTGACTCAAATTACCTTATTTAAGCTATACACAGAAAGATTAGGCTCTGACAAGGTCACACTCATAGCTTGATTTGTAAATTAAGAAAGAGTGCTCTTCCCATGATATGTTCTTACTTTCCAAAAATGGAACAAAAACTCATCAGTGGATCGTGGGCTGGGATTGTGGCTCAGTGGTAGAGTGCTTGTCTAGCACATTCGACGCCCTAGGTTCGATTCTCAGCACCACATAAAATAAACAAAATTAAACTTTTGTGTACAACTAAAAACTAAATATTAAAAAAAAAACTTAAAAATTGATGAAACTCTGAAAAGCCGTGTATGGTGGCCAATACTTGTCATCCCAACTTCTCAGGCAGGGTGATCACAAATTTAAGGTCAGCCTGGGCAACTTTATGAGAGCCTGTCTAAATAAAAATAGAACTGTGTAAAGACAAAGAAAAAATCTGAAAAATAAAAGGCCAAAAAACCAAATATAACAAAGACCATATTCGTTCTCTGGCCACATTGAAATGAGATAAGAATTCAATAATCAACAATGAAAAAAATAGCAAAGCACATTAAGTACTAATCAAATAATATTCACACACCTTTGGAAATTCTAAAATGGACTCCTGAATAATTTATGGATTAATTTTAACAGATATCACAATAGGAATTACAGCATATTTAAGAACAGAATGATAATAAATGTATTATGTATCAAAGTTTATAGGGCACAACAAAAACATTGCTTAGAAATGCCTTTTATAGGCTTAAATGTTTGTTTTGAAGAAGGAATATTGGAAATAGTAAATAAAGCATTCAACTCAAGAAGTTACCAAAAGAATAAATCTTAAAAAAAAGCAGAAGAAAGTAATTTAAAAAGAATAGGAGGGGTTTGGGGCTAAGATATGAAAATAATAAGAGAATAGAGCCATTCACACATTAAAATATTTGGAACAACAGCAACAAAAAAGAGAACAACTGTAAAATAACTGTAGATTTGATGGGTTTTGGTTTTGTTTTGTTTTATTTTCTTTGTAATACAGGGATTGAACCCAGGGCCTTGGGCATGCTAGGCAAGTACTGAACCACTGAACCCCCAGCCCTCATTATTTTTTTTTTATTTTGGGACAGGCTGTCACTAAGTTACTTGCCTCATCTCCCCAGTACACAAGTCACTGGGATTATGACCAGGAGCCACAACACCTGATTATGAAGTAGAGATTTTTAAAACCACCCATAAACATTTTAAACTTTGATAAGATGTATTTAGTTTTTCATAAAAAAATGAACTTCAAAACTGATCCAAAACTTCAAAGAAATTCTAATGAAATCAATAACCATAAAAAATAATTCAATTTAGAGACTAGATTTCCATTATTGTTGAGCCTAAAAAGCAATGAGGTCTCTGAAATAGCCTTAGCCCTATTTCACTGCACACATAGATTAAATGTGGGTCATTTGTGGTAAGTCATTATGTGAAACAGATACCAATGATCATCTCAACCAACTGTAAATATTAAACTGTGATGTGAACAGGGATATTTTCCAACAGATAGCCAAGAAGACCATTATGGTTTAGATGCTATGTCTCCCAACAGCTCACCTATGAGAGAATGGTTTTGGAGGAGATGTGATTGGTTTATAGCCTTAACCTTGTCAGTAAGTTAATTCCTAATGGGATTAACTGAGTGATAATAGGGAACACCTGGGGTGGGGCTGGAGGAAGCTGATCATTGGGGGTGTGAATATGGTGTGTATATTTTGTATCTGGCAAGGGGCCATCTCTCACCCTCTCTGTTCTCTAATAGTGTGAGCACCTCCCCTCTGTCACAATCTCCCACCATAATGGTCAGCCTCACCTTGAAGGTGAGGGCCCAAGAAATGGAATCTGTTGTGTGTGCATTGAGACCTCTGAAACCATGAGTCCCCAAATAAACTTTTTTCTCCTTTGTAGTTGTTGGGGTTGGGTGTTGTAGTGACAGCGTGAAAAAGCTGACTAACACAAAGACAGAACAACAAAGCAGAAATGCAATTCTGTAACTGCCTTCAATCAAACCATTCCTTCTACATCTTCCCTGTAAGTCCTCCCCTCACATGGCTCATCATCCAAGCACTCCCTCTCTTTCCGTCTCTCCTTCCTCAATTCCGGAATTACTTTTTACTCAGGCTCTTCAAATTTTCCTTTGCCTGTGAACTTCTCACAGCCTAAAAAGCCCTGGAAACTGCCTGGAGCAAAGGTTGCCTGGGAGATGTGCCCTCGGGTCCCTGATTCTGCAGGAAGACTCTCCAGTTGGTGGCCTCCCTGATGTCAGAAACACCTGCTGTCCAACCCTGTGTCTTTCTCTCCCATTCCCAAGTTGCCCACAGTTTGTACCCTTGGTGGATTTCAGACTTTTCCAAGTCTGATGGGGTATGTTGGCTCATGCCTATAATCACAGCAACCCAGGAGACTGAGGCAGGAGGATGGCAAATTTGAAGTCAGCCTCAGCAACTTAGTGAGGACCTAAGCAATTTAGTGAGACACTATCTCCAAATAAAAGCAAAAAATAAAAAATGGCAGGGGATGTGGTTCAGTGCTTGAGAACCAATGGGTTCAATCCCCAGTACAGACAGACAAACAGGAGAAGTCTTGCCCTAAGTCTAGAAGACTGATTCCACCCTCCTTATCTGCTCTTCCTCTCTGAGTGTGCCCAGATTTGCTGCAAGGTAACTCGACATTGTGTGACTGTTGTCAACATGATTTCCATTCTGTGGTCTTTGTGGATGATACTACTGTCTTCAAAAAGCTGTTTTTACTATGGAATTTTCGGGAAAAAAAATCAAATAATTTTGATATGGCCAAAGACCACTTTGAAAGATATTTTCAGGTGTTCTTTTTTTTTTTCTTAGGGATTCAGTGCTTTTCTTACTCACCAGAGGAACAGGAGGGTCACATATGGACAAAATTGAGTCCATGGTGTGGAGTGCATGGAAGGACGCACCCCTGACTGTCACACTCTCCTGGATTCTGCGCACTTTCATGATCATCGGATCCAATCAATCAATCTGGAGGAAGAAAATCCAATCAGGATTAAGTGGGTGGAGATTGGAGAACCTGATCAGATACTGCTTTCTGATTGGATGCCAGTCAATCACATGGAGGTGGGGGCGTGGTCAGAGAGGTCCATAAAAGCTTCTGTGGAGCCAGAAGAGAAACACAAGAGTCCTGGAGCCCAAGGAGAACCAGCCTGGCCTGCTGAGGCTCCGAGAACCCTGCACACCTGGACAGATCTAGTAAGTCCCTCACTGCCCTGAGCACCACCCTGTTCCCGCCTCACCTGTGCAGATTCAGAAACAATTTTTTTCCTGTCTTTTCTCATGAACCAATTTACAACGTCGATTTTGCCTCTCAGTGTAGTTTTACCTTGATCCTGAACACTAGGGTTTTCACTTTGACTTGTGTCACTTTCAATTTTCTTTCTTCCTTCCTTCCTTCCTTCCTTCCTTCCTTCCTTCCTTCCTTCCTTCCTTCCTTCCTTCCTTCCTTTCTTTCTTTCTTTCTTTCTTTCTTATACGCTATTGAACCCAGGGGCACTGAAACACTGAGCCACATCTCCAGCCATGTTTTGTGCTGTATTTAGAGACAGGGTCTCACTGAGTTGCTTAGTGCCTGCTCTTGCTGAGGCTGACTGTGATCGCATGATCCCCCTGTCTCAGTCTCTGGAGACCCTTGGATTACAGGCTTGTGCACGCATGCCTCGCACTTTTTCTTTTTCTAAATTGTTATTTTCTAAAGTTTATATGGACAATATAATTTATTTATCCATTTATTTATTTGGGGGTATGGTGATTGAACCAGGGCCTTGTGCATGTGAGGCAAGCACTCTATCAACAGAGGTATGTCCCCAGCCCAACATTTAATAATTTTTACCTGCTGCTGAGGATCAAGCCCAGTGCCTCACAAGTCCTAGGAAAGTGCTCTTCCACTGAGCTCCAGGCAAAGCCAATTTAAAATTACTTAACCAAGGAAGTGGATTGCAATCCTATTTCATTCTAATTGATTGGAATTCTATTTTCTGATAATGAAAATATTTATTATGTGTGCCCTTAAAATCATACTGTTTTGCTGGGCGTGGTGGCACACACCTGTAATCCGTATACCTCCAGTATTTGAAGAGGCCAGAGAATTAGAGTTCAAAGCCAGCCACAGCAGCAAGAGGTGCTAAACAAATCAGTGAGATATTGTCTCCAACTAAAATACAAAATATGGCTGGGGGCAGTGACTTACTGGTTGAGTGTCCTGAATTCAATCGCCAATATCACCTCATCCCCCAAATTATACTTTGAGGCTTATGTTTTTTGTAATTTTATAACTTGTTTGAACAAATAAACAAAAAGCTTCAAACTATCTCATGCCACAGTTCACAGACTCTGTTCTTCTGATCTGTTTGTTCTCTTGAACTTCCCCCTAAGGTGGCAGAATCTCACATGTGTAACAGATGTCCATGAGACAATGTTGCAATTTCCAAGTGTTTTATAATATGGGCACATGCTTTATAAGTGCCCATTTAATTTTTGAATTGAAAAATAACATCACCCATGTGACCTCAACTCCTTCTTGAGCCACTGTATATTATTGAAACAGGAGCCTACTGCATTAAGTCACATGACAATCCAATTCCCATTTTATAAGGACAAAATAATAATCAAAGGCTTTTCCCCATTAAGTTGGGGTGATATTTTGGACTCCCCAATATCCCCTTCCCAGTGGCTGGCAATGGATGTGATAGTGGCCTTTTCCCTGGACCATTTTCCAGGATCCTTCTTCTTTCAGACTCCCCAGGATGAGCATCCAGTCTGCTGGAGCTGGCAGGGTGCAGCCTGCTGAGCAACAAGTCCAGGGCCATCCAGGATCTGGAGGACCTGCCCATAGAGCTCTTCCCACCACTCTTTGTGGAGGCCTTCAGCAGGGGACACACTGAGGTCCTGAAGAAAATGGTGCAGGCCTGGCCCTTCACCTGCCTGCCCCTGGGGGCCCTGATGAGGAAGCCACAGCTGGAGATGCTCCGAGTGGCACTGGATGGGCTGGACATGCTGCTTGCCCAGCAGGATCACCCCAGGTGAGGGGGACCCAGGTGGCCTGGAAGGGAGCACCCTCAGTGCCAGGGAAGGGATGGGTATAGGCAGGGAGAGTGGGTGGTGAAGTGTGCTCCACAGGCTTCCTGTGCAGCCAGCAAAGAGGGGTGGAGAGGCCTTGGCCATGCTGAGCCCCATCTGGAAAAGGCTTCCAGATGTGGAGGTGCTTGTGGCAGCTGTGCTGACCCCTGAATGAGGCTGTACCTACCCCTGCCTCAGTCTGTGCAAATGGGGGCACCAGGCTGGATTTGAGGGAAGTGGATGGAGCAAAGTGAGACAGAAGGAAGAGGTGGAGCAGGGAGAAACAGCTGAGAGGTGAAGGAAGGGGCCTCAGGGTGGAGACTCTGCTGTGGTCCCCGCAGGAGGTGGAAACTGCAGGTCCTGGATTTGCAGATGGTTGCAAGGAACTTCTGGAGGATGTGGTCTGGAGCTGTGGTCGATGCCTGCTCACCAGAAGACATTAAGAAGAATTGAACATTGAAACTTAATCCAGCAATGGCAGCTAAGATGCCCTTGAAGATATTCATAGACTTGTGCCTCACAGAAGGGCCCCTGGATGAATTCCTGACTCTCTTGTTCCTATGGGCCACACAGAGAAGGGACAGGCTGTACCTGTGTTGCAATAGGCTGAAGATGTTTGGGAAACCCACTGGCCACAACTGAATGTCCTGAGACTGTTGTAGCTGGACTCTGTCCAAAAGGTGGAATTGCACTGCACCTGGGTGCCCTCTACCTTGGCTGCTTATGCTCCTTTCTTGGGCCAGATGAGGAACCTGAGGAACTTACTTGTCTCCCAGGTCCACATGCCTGCCCACACCTCCCCAGAAGAGCAGAAGTGGCTGCTATCCCAGCTCAACTCGCAGTTCCTCAGGATGGACTACCTGCAGAAGTTCTGTGTGGATGGTGTCCTGCCCCTTGAGGGCCACCTGGAGCATGTGCTGAGGTGAGTAAGGGGGTGAGCATGCTCTGTAGACCAGTATCAGAAAATATGAAAGGGCACCTACTGTGTGCCAGCCACTGACAAGCTCATGGTGAACAAGGCACTGGAAGGTAAATAACCCATCATCTATTTCTGTTGTATCCTGAAGCTTGATCTCCTAACCTGTGTTAGAGCAAAGGGCTAAACCAGGGTTCATGGTCTGGGAAGTGACATCATGCTGGGAAGCCAGCTGATCCAGACAGGAGCTAGTGAGTTGGGTGTGAGTTTCTTTTTCTGCAAGGCCTGTCCAATGACAGGGGTACAAAGCAGGGTAGAGGTGAGGACTTTGAAGGAGGGAAGCCCCCACACCTGTACCTGTTCAACAAGGAAGCTCTGTGTCCTTCCTCTGGGAGCAGAGGAGCCCACTTCTTATGCCCTCCTGGGAAAGGCAGGTCTGAGCTCCAGGTGATGACTCAAGGGTTGTGAGTGAAGAGCAGGGAGTGAGACCTTGCTGAGGGGACAGGGAGTGAGCCCTATAGGGGTTAACCCCAGTGTGTTTTGTCACATCTTTCCTGGATTTGTCTTTGGCACGTGAAACTTCCTGACTTCCTGTGGCTAGATATGGGGCTTTCTGCTTGTCATTGAGGGTGACATTCATAGAGATGGAGGACCCACTGGATCACACAAGTAGTGGTGAAAGTTTCAGGTTGATATGCAGTGACCTGAATGAGCAGATTCTACAAAATGTCAATTATGTTCAGATGATCACAGTGACCTTGGGATTGGGCCAATTCATCTTCTCCCTCAGAACTAACTGCCTGATTCCTCATTAGGCACCTGAAGATGCCCCTGGAGACCTTCTCAATAATCAACTGCCCATTCTCAGATTCTGACTAGAATTATCTTTCCCGATGCCCAAACACCAGCCAGCTCAGACGCCTGGATCTAAGAGGCATCAAACTGACCAATTTCAGTCCGGTGCCCCTCCAAATTCTTCTGGAGACAGTTGCAGCCACCCTGAACAGGTTGGACTTGGAAGCCTGTGATATTGCGGAATCCCAGCTCTAAGCCATCCTGCCTGCGCTGAGCCGCTGCTCCCAGCTCAGGACCTTGTGCTTTTTCCGAAATGGCATCTCCATGTCGGTCCTTGGGGACCTGCTGAGTCACACTGCCAGGCTAAGCCAGTTGAGCATAGAGCTATACCCTGCCCCTCTGGAGAGCTATGATGCCCAGGGTGCCATCCACCCAGCGAGATGTTCCCAAATCTGTGCTGAGCTCACAGTAATTTTGAAGGACTTTAGGCATCCAAAGGTCCCTATTTTCTATACTGTGCCCTGTCCTCAATGTGGCCACATGTTCATCTATAACCAGGGACTCAATCACTGTT
This sequence comes from Urocitellus parryii, assembly GCF_045843805.1. Taxonomy (NCBI): domain Eukaryota; kingdom Metazoa; phylum Chordata; class Mammalia; order Rodentia; family Sciuridae; genus Urocitellus; species Urocitellus parryii. The sequence goes on along the minus strand of NC_135538.1, from coordinate 129,562,994 downwards.
TCTGTCCAAAAGCTGCCTAGTTGGGTGTGTATAAAAAGATGCCCTCTATGCAATTGGATGTATAACCAGGATGTAGAGGGATCATGAAGTAAACTCAGAGCCCAGCATTTCAGACACTGCCTGAAGTGTGGATGGGGAAAGGAATCAGATGCTGGGGGCTACATTGGAAGGAAGCCCCTGAAGATTGGACCTTCTGTATAGAGCCATATGTGACTGTATAGAGTGATATCAATGGGCCTGGATTTTTAGAATGGGATTTAGGCTTCATGAACATATGAAGAAACTATTTTGTTCCATGGATAGTCCATAAATAAATAGTCTGAAATGAATGGAATCTCAAGATTAGTCCTCTGACATCTTTCATGATGGTTTTACCCAGTTTTCTGATTTTGACACTGGAATTTTCTAGGAGCTGATGGAGAAATATCACCAAGTACTTGGTGATCAATGAGGTTCATTCCCAGAAACTCAAAGCATCAAACTGAAATTAGGTCATTATCTATGGCTACACTGTGTCATAATCCATGTAGGGGAACACAGGAGGCCTGGATCATTCTAAGTGGACAGTAAAATTTCAAAAAGCCCTTCTTAGGCCACGTCAGTGCCACCCAGACACTCAAGGTACACCCATCCTTGTGGGTCTCCACATAGACCTAGAAACTTGTCATCTTGGTCTTTGGATGCAATGAGAATAAAATAGGGTCTCTGGGCCTCACAAAACCTTGCCTGTCATCCTGCTACCAAGTCTTTCATGAAATCATGTAGTCATAGCCAATGAAACAATCCAAATTAGCTGTCATCTGAATAGTAGAATTATATAGGTAGATAACACTTGTGAATGTGTCTAAAGTAAACTTAATAAATTACCACCTTCTGGTGGGGGAGAAGGCTGCTCATAACTGACAGATCTTCCCCTAACACTTCCCATCTCTCCTTACCCAGGGACACAGGTTTTCAATCAGCAGATGATCAGAGGATGAGGTGGCTGTGGGCAAATGGGTGGCCCTGCCTGTGCTGCATGGTCCTAGACCAAGATGCCCTAAATGACGACTCCTGCTGAGGATTCAGGCTGGTGGGATTATGTAGTGACCTTAGCCTTAGCTTCACATCCAAGGAGGAGAAGGAGGTCCACCCAAACTTTTTTTGAGTTATCCTAAAGCTGCCTGTGTACATATTCTAATTTGGGCCTGAAGGCTTCTCCATACACAGTGAACTAGAACCCACTTGGATTTGTAAGCAGACTGCAGCTCACTCTTGGAACAGGCAGCAGAGTCCAGGTCCTACACATCCAGCCCATCTGTTTCCCACACGGTGATCTGTGTGCCTCACCTCTCTATGACACTTCCTTTCCTCTGGCTCTATGTCTAACTTGTGTGTGTGGCGAGGTGGAAGTTCCGAACAGCATTCATTCTGCTCTGCTGCTGGATTCTAGGATCAAATAAAGGCAAGGAAATCTGCAATATGAGATTTGTCATCACTGGTTGTTTTAAGGGTTTTCATGACCAAAAAGGGACTTGAAGATATTGTGGTGTGTCCAGACTCCTTGAATTGTATAAGGAGTGAGAGCTGCATGTGTCCCCACCCAGCCTTAGGGATAAAGTACCCAGATTGCTCTTTGAATTACTCTTCTTTTGACTCTAGGTTCATGTGTGCTGTGAGACAGCCCACAACTTTAGGATGTCATGACAAACATGACCGGGTGTGTAAGGGTGGCCGGGTCAGAAGGGGACTGGGTTTCACTCTCTGGAGTGCTACTGAAAGGTGCACATTCCTTTGTGCATCTGCATCAAAAGAGTCTAGATCCCCTACTGGAACACTGGCCAATTTTCCCTGTATAATCTAGGAACCCAGAACCCATGCTTTTCTACAGAAATCAGTGAACTTCATAAAAGATAACTGAGGGCCTGGGGACATAGCTCAGTGGTAGAGCACTTGCCTAGCATGTGGAAGGACCTGGGTTCCATCCCCAGAACCACAAAAGTATGTGAACAAATAAGTGAATAAGTAAATCCAATATGGATGTGACTCCAGGGGGGTGGAGTTTTAATTTGAAGAAAATTGTTTATCTGAGAAGAGAACCAGAGCCCATATAAACACAATGATATGCATTCTTTAATTTGTATTTATACTTTCTACATTTAATTGGTATGCACTGGCGTGTAAAATTGATGTCCTTAAAGATTCTTTAAAAAAAAAAAAAACTGAAAACCTGGTATGAGGGTGAAGGTAAAGCAAGGAATGAAAGATAGATGAGCAAAAAATGAAAGACAGACTTGGCAGAGATACACATGAGTTTATTTTTCAGACTTGACAAGTGAAGGCATCTCTCTATAGGAGATAGAACAGGCTTGAGTTCTGGGACTTTTATTGAGGGAGCTGAGGAATCAGAGCTCAGTGGGCCCTAATGCAGGTGGTTAAGGGTTTGGTTGGTATGAGGGAGTGATGAGCCTTTCTCAGTAACTCCCTTGGGCAGGAAAGTGAAATGTTTTCCTTAAAGTGGCAGCTGTCATTTAAGATGGTCATCCAGGTGCTAAGCAAGAACCTTATAAGTACTAAAAAGAAAAGAATAAATTGGAAGAAAGTTGTTAGAGACACAGCGGAGACACCCAAAACCTACCCATGAGAAAGGGAGGGAGAAGCATTCTTTGGTTCCCCTGAAAGGTAAAGGGTATTTGGGGGGATTGGCTCAGCAAGCAGGCTTGAGAAAAATAAGCATGCAGAGGAAAGGTTTGTTATTAGCCTGTCATGATTAAGTGTGTTTGCAGTGCTTAAAATTAACCTAGAATGGTTTGCTGTGAATTAGTTAATCTAGAATTGTTTGCTGTGAATTGATTATGTCTATTGCAGTGCCTAGCATTAAGGATTGCCATTTTCTTGATTAAGAACATATAGAGTGCTGCGATTGTGGCTCAGCAGTAGAGTGCTCACCTAGCATGGGCGGCACACAGGTTCAATCCTCAGCACCACATAAAAATAAAGGCATGATGTTGTGTCCATCTACATCTAAAAAATAAATGTTAAATAAAACAACCTATAGTGTGAAATTGCATTGAGTAATTTGAGTGAATAAAGCATGAAAGGGGCAGAAGCATGTGGACATTCTTTATTTCTCCCCTGGACTGCAAACATTGTAATTTTGTCTCTTTGTGACAGATGCTTTGAGAGGGGGCTTCTAAATCCCAAAGGTGAGGTTCTGGAAGTGACTTTTAAGGTGTATAATGAGAGAGGTGAGAAGGCCTAAAAGCAGAGATAGCAGATGCTCGCTCAAACCATCTGTCCCTGGTGTCACTGGGCCATGGGACGATCCCTCAGGACCACTCAGACTCTGTTTTACAAGTGGTCAGATGGGTCACTGGGCTGCTACATGTCCCAAGCCTCATACTTTCTGGATTTTTGTCCTAAATATCATCAAGAGGGACACCGGGCTGTTCACATTCCCTGAGCACATGGGGCTCCCCCAGCCACCTGGCCCTTTGGGTTCCCCTTTCCAACTCTTAGGACTGGCTGCAGAGGACTGAAAAGATCCAGGTCGCCATCACCCAACCACTATCATCACTCAATGGAAACTCAGGGTAACACTGCATATGTCAGGTAGGCCCGTCTCCTTTCTCCTAGACACCAGTGTTGAGAGCCACAGCCAAAGGGGCCCCAGCAAAGTTCCAGCTGCCTGCAAACTTCCAGCTGCTGGCTGATGATTGGCTCACAGCGGCCCCAGCAACATCTAGCTGATTGGCTCCTCTGCGGTGATGTTCATTGGGCTGTTTCCCTGCCCTTCAGATTTCCAGCTGATGATTGGCTCACAATGGCCCTAGCAACATCTGGCTCATTGGCTCCTCCACAGAGCTGCTCATTGGGCTGTTTCCCTGCCCTTTCAGACCACGGAGCTGCTCATTGAGGGACTTCTTTGGCTCCACCCACGCAACCCAACCAATCGGCCTCAAGAGCAGGAGAATTGTGGGAGGTGGTGAGTTTTGTGTGGGTGAGAGGCTTGTGGAAGCCGGTTGTGGCAGCTGGGCTCTGAGGGTTTTTTCCTGAGGAGCTGTTTTGTTTGGCGTTTGTAGTTCTAAAAATAAAGTTAGTTTCTTTTTACAAGTGGCTCCTGAATTGCGCCCAGCCAGACTGCGGCATTTGGTGGCTAGCACGGGGAGCGACTGAGGGAAAGTAAACTGCTCGCCCCTGAGGGCAGGACGAGAGGATGGGTAGACATTCTAAGTTTCCTCTTTTGTTTTGCTTCATTTTTGTTTTAACTTGCCTGTCCCTGGAGATGAGTGAGATGGAAGAAAAACAGCTCACATCTGAGGAAAGACTATTTGCATCTGAGGAACAGATAGGGAGACAGGACGGATACACATTTTAGGAGGATAGAAAGGCTGATATAATGAATTATTGTTCTATTTTTATTGCATTCTGTCTTGGTTTTGTTTGGCGTCATCTTGTTGGGTTGTATTATAGTAGAAATAAGGGATCAGAAATTAGTAAAAAACAAACTAAAAGACTGTTAAGTAAATTATTGGAGGAGGAAGGAGGCTTCCCAGTAAAATCAAGAGCAGTCAGGGCATACATTGATATAATACAAAAATGTAGCCCATGGCTTTTTAAGGAGGAGTTGTTAGATATATCACAATGGAACCATCATGGTGAAGATTTAAAAAGAATAGAAAAGAACAACCCAGGGACTCTGCCAGTTGGCACATTGCCATTGTGGACGTTCGTATCTGGTTTGCTTAGTCCAAAGCCTTCAGTTCAGACAAAGGTAGAGGAAGGAGAAGACATATTGATTCAAGTAAAAGAGAAGGTCTCTCAAATTAGTAAGAAAGAGGAAAAGATTCAAGTAAAAGAGAAGGTATTTCGAGCTAGTGAGACAGAGGAAGGAAGTTTAGAGCAGAAAAAGCCATCAGTGGAAAAGTTACAACAGGAGACTGCTAATAACACCTTTCTATCAGAGAGCATAAGTGTCCAACCAACAGCACCACCTCTACAGGAGACTGCTACTAACAGCATTCTATCACCAGAGGGCATAAGTGTCCAATCAACAGCACCACCTCCATATGCTAGGAGACTCCCAACCCCCGCAGTTGATAGTTGGGATCCTGAGACAGGATCTCAAGTATGCCCTGTATTTGAGGTAATAGGACAGCAAATTTACCAGGGTTTAAATTTCAAAACAGTGAAGGAGCTAAAAGAGGCTGTAACAACCTATGGTCCTCAAGCACCCTTCACTGTAAGCTTGGTCGAATCCATTACCAACTTAAACATGACGCCAGGAGATTGGGCTAATATTTGTGAAGCTGTGCTAAATGGAGGACAATACCTGTTATGGAAGGTTGCCAATGAGGAATTTTGCAAGGAGATGGCTAGGCGAAATGCAGCAGCTGGTTATCCTCAGAGAAATCTAGATATGTTGTTAGGAAAGGGACCTTATGAGGATCGGCAGCAACAAATTGCATATGATCCTGGTGTATATTTACAAAATGTTGTCGATGCAGTTAAGGCATGGAAGACTTTACAAGGACATGGAGGTTTACAAGGTCAATTATCTAAGATAATACAAGGAGCTAATGAACCTTACGCTGAATTTGTACATAGGCTTATTCAAACAGCTACCAGAGTTTTTGGGAATACAGAACAAGCAATGCCATTAATAAAACAACTGGCTTATGACCAAGCAAATCGTTGGTGCAGAGATATCATTAGACCATGGAAACAGGAAGATTTAAACACATATATTAAATTATGTAGAGACATTAATGAACAAGAGCAAGTCATGGCAGCTGAAGTAAAACAGGCTTTATATGCCAGGCCAAGAATATGCTATAATTGTGAACAAACAGGACATTTTAAAAGGAATTGCCCCATAGGAGGAGGGTTTAACAAAACTAGGTATCAAAGGAGTAGAATACCGGGTATTTGCCCACGATGCCATAGAGGGAGACAATGGGCTAATGAATGCCGTTCTCAAACCACCATAGAGGGTACTCCATTACATTGGGCTAATGAATGCCATTCTCAAACCACCATAGAGCGTACTCCATTATCAAAAAACGAACAAGGACCAAGTGTTTATCCACGATATCGTGGAGAAAGGCATCAGGCTCCGTTGCCAAAAAATGGACAGGGGGCCCCAATGCTCCGGGGTTCCAAATCACAAATATACGGAGCACTGGAGGAACCCAGCAACCCCATCAGGGTAGTGACCAGGACACATTGTCCATCAGATCCCTCATCAGACAAACCAGAGGGAGCGCAGGGTTGGACATCTGCGCCTCCGCCAGATCAGTACCAACTCCAGAGATGGGAGTTCAAATCATTCCCACAGGGGTAAAAGGACCTCTTCCCAAAGGAACAGTAGGCTTATTATTGGGAAGCAGCTCTTCTACTCTAAAAGGACTTTTGATAAGTCCTGGGGTAATTGATCCCAATTATGAAGGTGAAATAAAAATTATATCCAGTTCTCCAAAGGGTATATCAGTAATTTCACCAGGAGATAGAATAGCACAGTTACTAATAATACCAAGCCTACATGATAAATTTTCCAGTCATGCTGTAGAAAGAGGTTCCAAGGGATTAGGCTCCACAGGTGTAGATTGGGCTATGCTTTCTTTAAATTTAGATTCTCGCCCCATGCTAAAACTAAATATTCAAGGACATGAATTTAATGGGCTACTGGATACAGGTGCAGACCTTAGTATCATCTCTCGTCAAGAATGGCCAAAACATTGGCCATTACAACAAACAAGCCACTCAAACGCTTCGAGGCCTAGGAGTGGCGACTAATCCCGATAGAAGTGCAATGGTATTAGATTAGAAGGATCCTGAAGGATGTGAAAGAACTATACAGCCATATGTATTAGATCATCTTCCCGTAAATTTATGGGGATGAGATGTCCTAGATCAATTAGGTTTGACATTTTAAAATAACATCAATCAAAATGCACCCACTATTATGGCTAGACAAGGTTTTAGGAAAGGAAAAAGATTAGAAAAACAAGAACAAGGTATAGCAGCACCAATACAAATAGATCAAGGAACAGACAGACATGGGTTGGATTTTCACAAACGGCCACTGAGACAATAAAAATTACATGGAAATCAGAAAGACCAGTATGGGTTCCTCAGTGGCCCTTGACTAAAGAAAAGATACAAGTAGCCCATGATCTGGTCAAACAACAATTAGCGGAAGGACATATACAACCTTCTGTATCTCCCCATAATACTCCCATTTTTGTCATCAAAAAGAAATTTGGTAAATGGAGATTATTGCAAATTTAAGAGCCATTAATAATGAAATGGTCATTATGGGACCTGCTCAATCGGGGATTCCTCAATTGCCTGCTTTGCCAAAAACTTGGTATGTTTTAGTTATAGATATTAAAGATTGTTTTTTTTTTTCAATTCCAATTCATCCTGAGGATAGTCCATGTTTTGCATTTACTATCCCTGCACTGAATCATGAAGATCCTGATCAGAGATATGAATGGAAAGTACTCCCTCAAGGGATGGCTAACAGCCCAACTATGTGTCAAATTTATGTTAACAAAGTAATCCAACCCCTTAGAAATCAAATTCCTGAACTACAAATATTTCACTATATGGATGATGTATTATTAGCACACAAAGCTAAAAACACATTGCTAGAATGTTATGCCACACTTACAAACTTATTAAAAAATTATAATCTAGAGATAGCAATAGATAAAGTACAATTAAATTTTCCAATTAATTATTTGGGAGTTCTATTATCCTCAACCATGGTCCATCCACCAAAAATTCAAATACGAGTAGATCAACTTAAATCACTTAATAACTTTCAAAAGTTATTAGGAGACATAAATTGGATAAGGCCTTATCTAGGTATTCCAACAGGAGAATTGGGACATTTATTTGATATCCTAAAAGGTCCATCAGATCCAAATTCACCCCAAATGTTAATGCCTGAAGCAAGAAAGGCATTAAAAATCATTGAAACATATATGGAAAATATGCATTTGGATAGAATTGATATAAGTTTGCCTTTATTATTTATTGTACTACCAACAAAAAAAATTCCTACAGGAGTATTTTGGCAAGAAGGTCCATTATTATGGATACATTTATCTTATTCTCCTAACACTATTCTTACTAGGTATCCTGAGGCTGTAGGACAATTAATACTCAAAGGAATAAAAACAGCAAAGGCAGTGTTTGGGATTTCTCCCAATAAAATTATTACTCCATATACTATGGATCAAATTGATGAGTTAGCTAATGAATTAAATACTTGGGCAATAATCATGTGCAAATCTGATGTTTCATTTGATAACAACTTACCATCTAATCCTTTATTGTCTTTTTGGTCATTGCATCCTGTAATTTTTCCAAAAATGACAAGAAAAACACCTATCATGAATGCTCCAAATATATTCACTGATGGGTCAAATAATGGTACAGCAGCAATAGTTAACCTGATCAAACTTTTACATTTTTAGTACCCAAACAATCAGCTCAAAAGGTAGAGCTTAATGCAGTATTACAAGCTTTTGTGATGTTTAAAGATTCTGTATTGAATTTATTTTCTGATAGTCAGTATATAGTTAATGCTATAGTATCCCTTGAAGATGATGGTAGGATTTCCCCTTCTTCTACTGTTTCCTCTTTGTTTTCCACTATACAAAGTTTAATCTGGGACAGAAAAGATCCATTCTTTATAGGACATATCAGGGCACATACAGGATTGCCTGGAGCCCTTAGTTTGGGCAATGATTTATCAGATAAAACTACACATGACATACATATTTTCTCTACACTAGAAGAAGCTATAAATTTTCATAAAAGGTTCCATGTCAATGCTAATACTTTACAAAAGTGTTTTAAAATAACTAAGGAACAAGCCAGACAAATAATAAAACAATGTCAAAATTGTGTGACCTTTTTACCACAAATTAATCTTGGAGTCAATCCTAGAGGATTGATACCTAACTTTATTTGGCAGATGGACGTCACACACTTGCCAGAATTTGGAAAATTAAAATATTTACATGTTACAGTTGATACTTCTTCTGGATTTTTGATGGGCTCCCTTCATGCCGGAGTAAAAACTAAAGATGTTATAGCTCATTGCTTACAAAATTTTGCCACTGTGAGCATTCCAAAACAGTTAAAAACAGATAATGCCCCTGGTTATACTTCTACCTCTTTTAAACAATTTTGCTCATCATTTGGCATTACTCATATAACAGGAATCCCATACAATCCACAGGGACAAGGCATAGTTGAAAGAGCTCATCAAACTATTAAAATGTACTTATTAAAGCAAAAAGATGGAATTGGGAAGGGGTATATATTCCCCAAAGATAAACTTAAAATAACCTTTTTTACTCTAAACTTTTTAAATTTGAATTCATCAGGACTTAGTGCTGCAGAAAGACATATGTGTCCAAAAAATGTACATAAGCCCAAGGTACTTTGGAAAGATATTCTAACAGGACAATGGAAAGGTCCTGACCCAGTAATTGTCTGGAGTCGGGGGTCTGTTTGTGTGTTTCCACAGGAAGAACAGCAGACTATTTGGATTCCAGAGAGATTAACCAAGGTCCTGACCCAGTGATTGTCTGGAGTTGGGGGCCTGTTTGTGTGTTTCCACAGGGAGAACAGCAGCCGATTTGGATTCCAGAGAGATTAACTAAAGCGATTTCTACAGACCAAAAAGAAGATGGCTCAAATCCATAAGAGCTGATATCCAAAACTCCAATTTGGCTATCCTTACATCTGCAACAGAACCAGGATGCTTTTTTCAATATCTGTTTTATTACTGCCCTTTCCCATATCATGAAGTTCTATTTTGTTTTTTGAGCTCATACAGACCTAAGTTAATGTTTTGCTGATCAGTTCTATTTTTTTTGACTATAGAGTTTTTAAACATTGCAATGGAGATTTCACCTGCAAAAAGTTATAAGGCCTTTACTATTATGTTATGTGTTGTATGTATTATATTATGTGTGCACACTTGTGTTTTGTGTTATATGTTTGAATGTACGTATGTCAATATATCATATATGATGAGCACTCATGAAAAAATGGATCCAAATATTTTTTTTTATTCACGTGATTTAAATGGTTTAATTTAAATTGGGTAAACAGCTGTTGAAGATTGTTTTAATATGTGTACAAATAAGCAGGTTAACAGATCTGTTTGTTTACTTTCACCTTTCCTTTTCATTATATTTAATAATTCTCTTCAAGATAATGTAAATTGTTAAGAAAATTGTTTTCTTTTAGTGCCTTCTGGAATGTTACATAATTTTTTCTTTAGCCATTATTGCCAAAATTCCTATCTTCATCCTAGTGCCAGTGGAGACAAAGATAAAACTAATCTACAGCTTCTGCAATAGCCATCACTGAACTGCTTGCAGAACTTGCCTAGACTATGTGTCACTTATATGCATTGTGAACTCACTTGTATGCATTGTGAACTATCTGTTGGTGCAGCGACTTGTGGTAGTGTTGGGGTATTTTTGCTGTTGATGTCATCAGTGGTACAATTTTCCCAAAAGGAGCCATCAATTGGCTTGGTATATCTTCCTCCTTTCTGCTTGTCATGATCTTTCAGCTAAAATTTGGGGGCAACAGAGGTGAGGCAAAGAACCTCACCCCCCGCTGGTACCTCTCCACAGGTGTGGCTATATACTGGACAGGTAGTCAATGATGGGTAAGATCCAATTACAATGGTACCAACCTAAGACAGGAGGCTGACGCCCTGAGGTCAGCTCATCCGAAGACGGGTAAGGACCATATGTAGTATTGGACAACCTAAGGCAGGCACTGTCCCCAAGCTACATGCTTGTTGTTTAAACAGAGAGGGGGAGATGTTGAGAGCCACAGCCAAAGGGGCCCCAGCAAAGTTCCAGCTGCCAGCAAACTTCCAGCTGCCAGCTGATGATTGGCTCACAGCGGCCCCAGCAACATCTAGCTGATTGGCTCCTCTGCGGTGATGTTCATTGGGTTGTTTCCCTGCCCTTCAGACTGCCGGCTGATGATTGTCTCACAGTGGCCCTAGCAACATCTAGCTGATTGGCTCCTCCACGGAGCTGCTCATTGGGCTGTTTCCCTGCCCTTTCAGACCACGGAGCTGCTCATTGGGGGACTTCTTTGGCTCCGCCCATGCAACCCAGCCAATCAGCCATAAGAACAGGAGGATTGTGGGAGGTGGTGAGGTTTGTGTGGGTGAGAGGCTTGTGGAAGCTGAGGGGTTTTTCCTGAGGAGCTGTTTTGTTTGGCGTTTGTAGTTCTAAAAATAAAGTTAGTTTCTTTTGACAAGTGGCTCCTGAATTGTGCCCAGCCAGACTGCAGCACACCAGGGCTACATATTCAGCCCTCAAGGTACCAACCCTTACAGACACCTAGCCTTGTTTGTGCTTGTGGCTTTCTAATTTTTACTCATTGCTTTTTGGTCATTCCACAGTGTCCTGTTCCCCTTATGGGAAGGGACATCGTCACAAAGTCGGGGACTATGCTCTGCTTCTCCCCTCATAGATGCTTCCATGCACACTCACCTGCTGCTCCCCTGACCCTCACCTTTACCTTGGGACCATCCCCTATTCTGTTGGCCAGTGCCTTACCATGACCTGCTTCTGAATTGGACGTTTCCAGTCTTTCTATCACCTCACACCATGAGCCCATTCATATCTGTCTCAAAACCTCCTCCATTTTCTGCCCAAACACAACACCTGCTCTCCCTCTTTGCTGATGCTGTCCCTCTCTTTGCAGAGCAGACTTGACTCCAACAGCTTTTCTCACCCCTTTGGACCCTGCACTGAGGGCCTAGGACAGTGACCACACACCTTCTTCCATTCACCTAGGGCTCTTCTTCTTTATCCACACACTGGCTCCCATGGGTTAGTGACCCTACCCTTCTCCTCCCCTCCTCCTCACAAGTCTACCCCCTAGAGATCGCAGTGACAAGTCTCCTCTTGAGACACAAAAGTTAACTTAGATCTTGGCCCAGCACCAAGATTCTCGACCTTCCCATCCCTTCTCCTTCGCAAGTTCACTCTGAGTCCTGGTTCACCGATGGCTGCTTCTTCCTTCACGAGGGAATTCATCAGGCAGGGTAGGCAATAGTCTCTCTAGCCTCAGTTGTGTAAAAGCCTCCACTCCCAATATCAGCAGGCTGAACTTGTTGTCCTCATCAGAGCCTTCACTTTGGCAAAGGGAGCCCCTCTCAATGTCTACTGTCCCTTGAATTACATTTAGACTGAACTAAAATCCTTCCTTGGCTCTTCTTCTGTCACAGGCCCTCCCAAAGAAGCCACTCAACATGTCCCCTTTGAGCTTCTATATGGACAGCTCACCACCCTCTGATTCTCCACTACCCCTTGCTCCTCATCTCTTCTGGCTCCTTCTTGCATATACTAGGATCCTTCTTTGGCAACACAGGTACGTTGTTCTGGCAAAGCCAATTCTGCCTCTTCTCTTTCTACCACTCTGTCTCCTGGTGACCTGGTACTTTTACCACTCCCAAAAGCCTGCCACCTCCTCTCAATTCTCTGCAAAATGGACTGGACTCTATTGGGTTTTTCTTACCACTTGTTTGGTGGCCCACCTTGAGGGCATCCCATTTCAAGTTCCTAACCCCCATTTAAAACAGTCCTCTCTGCCCCCTTATACAGTGAGACCCAGAGGCCCTCTCAAGCTGCGTCTCTCCAAGGTTGAAATCCCAATCTTCCTTTGGTCTCTGAGGACCATGGGGATACTGCAGAACCATGAGTGCCATCCCTACCTTTTTCATTTTTGCCCTTCTCATCTAAGTCGAGGGTAGGGACAGACTTCACCTGCCTGCCATTCTGACCGCCTCCTACTTCACTGATGGCAGACAGGAGGACCCCAAGAGAAACAGCTCACCCAAATGGGGGAGTCATCAGAGGTGTCTCTAAAAATGTTATGAACTGTTTACCCTGGAAACTGCGTCTCCTATGACGAGGTGGCTACCTGATGGCAGCCATGGGGAGGAAGTGTCGGTGTCTTTTGTTCCCACCCTGCCCTCTCTTCCTGGCTTCTCTCCCTTTCTCTTCCTTTTGGAGGCATATTGGCTCCAGAGCCAGGTTGCTTGGGTTTGAATCTGGGCTCAGCCATTTACTAGCTGTCCAACTTAGAGTAGTGACTTCAGCTGTCTGAGCCCATTCCCCATCTGAAAAGTGGGGCTGATATTGAGGCCTTTCTATGGCATGGTTGTAAGGATTAAATGAGTTCATCTAAGTCAGGTGCTCAGAACAGAGCTTGGGTGAGTCCTATGGAGCAATCCTTGTGGAGATGGTGGTGTGGTGGTTATTATTAGCAAGACCTTACTCAGCATGGGCTCCTTTGTTAACATTTTTCTAGACTGGAGGGTTTGAGGCTTCTTCTTAAATTAGTCAAACACTCAAGTGAAATCCTACAGTCAACCCAATACAGAAAGCAGAGTGCAAGAGGCCTCCTTGGGTCATATCAGGGGTGGGCTCAGGCCCCTTCCTTGGATGTTTGGATAGTGAAGCTTCTCAAAGTTGCCTCCGGGCAGAACAGAATCCCCCAGTTATTAGAAACTGCAGAGTGGGCTGGTGCAGTGGGGCTTCCCTGAAATCCCAGCGGCTCAGAAGGCTGAGGCAGGAGGACCAGAAGTTCAAAGCCAGACTCAGTAATTTAGCAAGGCCCTGTCTCTCAGTAAAATGTAAACAAAAGGGCTGGGGATGTGCCTCAGTGACTAAGCACCTCTAGTTTCAATGCCCAGTACTAAAAAAAAAAAATGCAGAGTAGCCTCCCCCACCAGGAACTCTGGATGGATCCCTGGGGAGCCTGCATCCAAGCACAGTCTTCTGGTGACTCTTCAGCACATGGAAGCTTCACTCAAGTTCCAAGTACCAAATACTCCATCTGGGGGTGGTGGCACATGCCTGTTGTCCCAGTGATTCGCTGAGGAGGCTGAAGCAGGAGAATCCCAAGTTTAAGGCCAGCCTGGGCAGCTTATGAAACCTGTAACTCAGTGGTGGATGACAATCTTGGGTTCAGTCCCCAGTACAAAATAAATAAATAAATAAATAAAAGTATCAGATGCCACCGGAAGACCCCCTTCAGCTGCCTCCTCTTCCTTCCCTCTCCTGTGTTGGGGTGGTGGGGCTTTACACAGTGGCAAGCCTCTCTTCCTCTCTGCCCTGAGGACGGTGGAGAGGAGCGTGGCATCCAGTGGGGTGATGGCCCTGCAGCCTGGAGGGTCCTGCCACCGGGTGGGCCCTGCTCCTAGTCCCTGCACCTGCTGCCACCTCCTGCTCCCCGCCATGGCTGGCTGTGACCGGGTCTAGAGAGGTTCCCAGCCTTAAGTGGAGTGTAGCGCCCCCCATGCCACCCTAACTCCAAACCCAAAGGGCGCCTAACCCTCTAGGAGCCCAGAGAAGAGCCTGAGGCCTGATTCTCCCCACGATGGTGACTCTGAGGTCTAGAGAAGTCCCAGTTCTGCTTGGGCCAGCTCCTGTCTCCTTGTGTCTGGGGTGGGGCGGGACTGACCCTCTGGCCACCCACCTCTCCACAGGCCTGGACGAAATCCAGTGCTCACTGTCCCCGGAGAACCGCAGGGTGGCTCTGTGGCAGCTGTTGGAGGCCAGCTTCAGAAAGTGCAAGTTCAGCCTTTCGCTCACTGACCCCCTGCTCAGGCGTGTCACTTGGCAACATCCAGCAGGCGGGGGAGCCTCTAGGAGAGGGAGGGGAAAGCGCCCAAGACAGGGAGGCACTGGCCACCCTCCATGAACAGAACAGAGCCTCCTCTGCCAAGGGGACTGGGGCGCCCGCTGGCCCCGCCCATCGCAGCGACCAGAAGCCTGGGGAGCTTGGGTGGGTCTCTCCTGAGCAGGGCCAACTGTTGGTGCAGGCTGCGGGCTGGGGAGGATCCAGCTGGGGTCTCTGCAGGAGATGGCAAGATGCATCTCTAGCCCTTCTTTCTGGGCCTGAGCTGTGCTTGGGAGACCAGGATCAACCTCTCTTCCCTGAGGCTGGGAAGCTGCCCAGGCAGGGCCTCCAGTTCAGAGCCTCCTCCACAGAAGCAGGATTATCTCCATATAATAGGCCTCAGCAGCCTTGGGATGTTGTATGGAGAACAAATCAATCTATGTGCCATAGACCCTTTGTGTCCCTCCCCCCACTCCCCTGTGTGGATTCCTTATCCCCAGGGTGGGTGAAGCACTTGGGATGTTGTGAGGGTGGGACTCTCCTGATCGCACTCAGAGTAGAGATGCCAGAGAACCCCTCACTCCCTCAGCAGGTAGGACACAGCCAGAAATCAGCCATACATGAACCAGGAATCAGAGCTCAATCCTGACACCCCCATCTCCCAATTCCAGCTCCCAGAACTGTGGGAAATAAATGTGTTGTTTATAAATCTCCCTGGGTGTGGTGTTCTGTTATAGTGGCCCAAGCAGCCTAGAAGACCCTGTTCAGCTAAGGTGGAACAAAGAGTATGCCTGTAATCCCAGTTCCTCGGGAGGCTGAGGAAGAAGGATCACAAGCGAGGCCAGCCTCAGCAACCCTGTCTTTAAAAAGGGAGGTGGAGTTGGGCATGTAGCTCAATGTTAAAGTGCCCTGAGTTCAATATCTAGGACTTTGAAAAATAAAATTTTTAAAAATGGTTATCAAGGAAAGAAATGAGAACTGGTCACAGGGCGTTCACTGCTGTTGTTTTGGTAAGTCATTGGAAAAACCTTCATTTGTATAATGCAAACCCCAACCCTCTTCCTGAGAGGCAGCATCTTGCAGAGGAGGGACAGTCTCTTTGTCTCTTTGGAGTCAAGGTGTTCCTCTTCCCCCAGCCCCTCCTGAGTCCTCCTCAGCCTGTCCCACTGGGCCATTCTACAGGCCCCAATCGTCCTCTCTGGAACTTTTGGAAAACTTTTCTTGTAGTGGGCTGTGACAGGCAGCGTTTTTCAGGATGTGGAATACAGCACTTCGGTTGGAGACCATGTGAGAGATTGTGTGTCCCCGGGTTGATGGAAGACGTCCCATGAGCAGCATTGAACGGGCTGCAACAAAATCTTGGATGGAAGGCTCTCAAAAAGCTCCTGGGAAATTTGGGAAAACATTGCTCCTTTGTTAGATATAATAGATATCTTTTATATAATAGATATCTCATAATAGATATCTTTTTGTTTTCTCTTTGAAGCACTGAGTGTTGAATGCAGGAATGCTCTACCACCGACCTACATCCCCACCCCTTTTAAAGGTTCTAATTTGCTGAGTTTGGACTCTAAATTGTGATCCTCCTGCCTCAGCCTCCTGAGGAGCTGGGATTACAAGTCTGCACCAATGTGCTCAGCTTCATAATATATCTGCTATATTTCCTTCATCTCTCTAATTTTGCTTCCATTAGTAATTTTTGAGTGATTGCTAAATGCCAGATACCACTTTAATTAAGAAAGACAGTCCTGCTCTCCTTGGAAGGCCTTATATTTTTATGGGTAGGACATAGAACCAGTAAGGAGCCAAAAGTATCATTACATGTAGAAAAACTCTTCACAAAGAAAATCAATGAACTCCAGTGATAGAAAGTAACTTGGGAGCTGCTGTAGAGCAGGTAGAGGGCATAATCTTCATGGGTCTGTGAGGAGTAGAGAAACAGAGTCAATAGGAGGTATAAAAGGAGATTTCCTATAAGAGATTGGTTAAAATAGCTGTGGAAGCTGAGGAGCAGGAGCCATGGCTGGTGAGCTGGAAGCCAATGGTGACATTTGATCCAAGGGTAGGAAAAGCCCCAGCTCAGCAATCAGGGGGACAGAGAGCAAATGTCCCCTTTCTCAACATTCTTGTTCGCTTCAGGTTCTCAATGGAATGGATGGTGTCCAATACATAAGGGAAAGTCATCTAAGTTACTCTACCTATTCCAATGTTAATCTCATCCAGAAACACCCTCAGTGGACACACAGAACTAATCAAATATCTGGGCACCCTGTAGCCCAGTCAAGCTGACATATTAAACCAGTATTCCTGTGATCGGTAGCCTTCAAACCGGGTTCTGACTCCCTCTTATCTCCCCTCCCTCCCTTCTTTTCTCTTCTTCCACTCTCCTTCCCTACCCTTCTTTACCCTCGCCAACCTTGAGGAGACTCCCTATCCAGCATTATGGTCGCCAGAAGAGATCCTTGGCCCAGAGGGGCTGTCTTCTCATAGTCCCTGGGCAGGTAGAGAAGTGAGCAGCTTCCTCCTGATCTCCATGGTTACCTCAGCACCTTAGGGAGCTGCCAAGTGGGCCCTGATGTCGGGGAAGGTGGCACTTCTGTTGAGAAAACCATGTAGGCACCCAGAAACTGGTCATCCTGAGCCATGAGACACTGCTAGAGTTTCTGTCTGAAAGCTCCAGCCGACACTTACACCCTGATGGGAATGGAGGCTCCTGGGGGAAGGTTTTCACTCAGAACAGAGGGAGGCTCCACTCACATTGGGCCATGCAGGGAGAGGAGAAGACTCCAGAAGAGCTCACTGGGAGGAGCACAGAAGCCAGGAGACAGACACTACTTAATGTCATCACCTGTCGGTCACCTGCTGCTCACAGCCTGGCCACACACTCAGCCAGGCTTGTGTGGAGCAGCTGCCATCACCTGTTTCCCATCCCCAGGAGCACCACTCTCTGGGTCACAGCTGAAGGCTTGAACCCTTTTCGGCCCCATTGAAGAGTGTGTTTCTCCCAGAATCCTCAGAAGGTGGTGCCCAGGCAATGGACATGGTGCTAGGCCCTGTTCTAGTGGGTTCTGGAGGATGAAGTTCCCACCCTGTCTCCTCTAGTCTTTCAACCTGCCTCCCGAGGGTCACGCTGCCTCTCAAGGGTCATGGTACCAGCCCTGTGCAGCAGTCCCTGAAGGGGTTATTGAGTGACATAGGGACAGTACTTTCCACATCCCACAGTTTTAGCATGAACATTATTCTGGGGGGGAAAAAGACAGGTTTTCACATAATGCTCAGTGAAACCATTACTTCCTGGATATAAAATTCCTTTGAAAAACTGGGAACAAGCCATGTGCGGTGGTGCACGCCTGTCATCCCAGCAGCTCAGGAGGCTGAGGCAGGAGGATGGCAAGTTCAAGGCCAGCCTCAGGAGATTAGCAAGACCCTGTCTCAAAACAAAACAAAACAAAACAAAAAACAAAAAACAAACAAACAACAACAAAAAAAAAACTAAATGAACTGGGGATGAGGCTCAGTGGTATTCCCTTGGGTTCCATCCCCACTGCCACAAAAAAATGCATATTTTTTTCCTTATGCCAGTGTATATATATGTTTTTGAAATTGCCATTTTTCTTTTTGTGAGTTATATCTAATCACGATAAACTGGGGCAATAAATGGTGTGTGTGGTTATTTACCTTTTACACATGGGTGTAGTTTTGAAAAGCTGGTTTGCTCTTCTCTGTAGAGTTCCTGATGATGTGGCTGCTTCCCAGCACAAGGAGTAGCCTCACAGAGATGCCTAGTAGTGATTTGTGCAAAGAAAAGAGCCAAACAAAGCACACCTGTTCCTATCAGGAAGGATGAAAAGTTCAAGGCCAGTCTCAGCAATTTAGGGAAACCCTGTCTCAGAATAAAAAATAAAAAGACTGAGGACATGGCTCAGTCGTAAAGCACCCCTGGGTTCAATGCCCAGCTAAAAAATAAAAAAAAAGTGTCTTTTTTCCTGACTTCTCATTTAAACTTTGCAACTTGCCTTGCAGGGAAGGCTTTAGATGTAGAACACGGTGACATGGGGCCATACATGGTGCCCCCACTTAATGCCACTTAATGATGTAGCCTGGGGTAAATTATGATTGACTGTTTTTCTACTTGCACTCTAGAGTTTTAACCATGAACATTTCCTTTATATGTATTGGAAGTTACCACTTGTAGGAACCGTCAGACCAAAATATTTAACATTTTCTCCTTGTTTTTTGGGGCTTTTCTGCTTTAAAACATATATACCACTATTTATATCTTGTTAACTGAGGGAAATTTGAAACTCTTTTAATAGAACTGCATTAAGTTAATGTTTTTATAGAAATTAACTTTTGTTTAGGCAACTACTGTTGCAGATATTTTACTGAGTTTTGACGTTTATGATTTTTGTAATAACGGGCACAGACAGATAAAACATCAAGTGAAAAAAAACAATGTTTTAAGAGTGCATTAATATTTTGTCTTAAAACTATTTTTATTACAGCTGGGTGTAGTGGCACTTGCCTGTGATTCCAGCTACTCAGAAGGCTGAGGCAGGAGGATTCCAAGTTCAAGGCCAGCCTCTGCAACTTAGCGAGACCCTGTCTCAAAATAAAAAGTAAGGGCTGGTGAGACTGGGATTGTGGTTCAGTGGTAGGATGCTTGCCTAGCATGGATGAGGCACTGGATTCAATCCTCAGCACTGCATTAAAAAATACATAAATAAAATAAAGGTATTCTGTCCATCTACAATTGTGTGTGTGTGTGTGTATATATATATATATATATATATATATACACATATACATATACATATATATGGGCTGGGGCTGTAGCTTAGTGGAAGAGCACCCCTGGGTCCCATCCCCAGCCCCAAACACCAACAAATTGAATAAAAATCTCTCACAGTCAAAAAATATTTTTTACTAAGATAGCCACCATCTCTGTACCTTGGCTAAAAACTCCTTTTCAGCAGCCTCAAGGTTGAACTGACTCATTATTTGCATAAGTGATCTGTTCAAACCCTGTGCAGTGATCTAGGAAGGAAACCCCTTTGGGTTTTCTTTTCTTTTTCTTTTTTCTTTGTGGTGCTGGGGTAGAACCCGGGGCTCTGTTTGTGAGGCCAGCACTCTACCCCTGAGCCACATCTGCAGGCCCCTGTGGGTGTTACCTGCCTGCAACCAACAAGGTAGCTTTTTTCTTAAGTCCCCGGGCTAATAAACACATGTGCAAACTTTAAATGTTTTTCCATGGAAAAAAAAGAGAGTTTAAAAATGAGAAAGACCACTGTTCTCTGCTGTTTGAAATGGGATTTTTTTAATGACATACCTTCCCAGGGTGTGACTTATATTTTGGCCCTGGAAAAATACTATGTCCTTTTTTGGGAAATCTTCACACCCGCAGTTGGGACCAATTCCTGCACACGGTTTGCTCCGAGTCCCATTGGAAGTCCAGCCAGGAGCTGGTTTTCCAAGAAACCATCCCTTCAGCATCTGGCACAGACCACCATGCTCAGGCCCCCTCAGCCTGTGAATGGAATCCCACCGCAGAGCAAATGAATGTCAGCTGTCTCCACAGCAGCTCCCAGGGAGTGATCAGCCGGTCCTCACAGCCAGTGGCCTTGGTGGGCTGCAGATCCTTTGGAGCCAGGAGCCCACCTTGGAGGGTCAGTGACCCTGACTTCTTGGCAGAATGGGAAGAGCCCCATGCAGCAAGGGGTGCACCCTGCCCGCTGACTGTCTTCCCTGCCCTTGTCCCTGAGAGTCCCAGAGTGCCTTCTGGGGAACCAGAAGAGAGTCCCAGAGTCAGTCTGCAGACCAGCCTCTGGATTCTTCATTTTCTAGCTGTCCCCAGCTCTGCTGTGGTGGCCTAAGGACCCAGCTGCCCCTCTGGGCTCAGAATCTGGATGAATGTTGGAACTGCTTCCACACATGCGACCCACCCGCCCCCACAGCCCACTCACCTAGGAAGGCAAATGAGGACACCTGAACACCTAAATAATGTCCTGGCCACCGTCACTTTTCCTACCTGAATGCAAGAGTCCCCCTGGCCCCAGGCTGCAACCCTCAGGTGATAGGTGGGGCCAGGGAGACTTCCTCTTGAAAAAACCACTCTGACGGCATCCATAGCGAGGCCACCATGTCTGCTCACCTTTGCCCAGGACAGTATGACCGCCACAAGAGCTGCTCTGGCCCCTTGGGGGCCCTCCTCAGGCCATTCCTGCCTGCCCAGGAGCTTAATCTGGAAGTGCCTGTTTCTGGGGGTGCTCAGATACTGAGCTTCCTTTCAGCTCCCAGCACACGACAGGGCCACCCTGTCTGTCACAGAAATGGGAACCATGCCCGCCGCCGGGGACCAGGCCTAGTCCCATGGACAGGCTAAGGACCAGCCCTCTAATATCTGCCTCCAGTCTCTTCCCTGGACTGTAAGACCTCCCTTTCCTCAGGCTCCCTCCACTCGTGTTTAGAAAATTGAGCAGCTTCCCTGGGGCAGGGCTGCCACTACCCAGCCAGGGTAGTGCGTCCCCGGAGCAGGTGCAGAATGGACGTCGAGGAAGCCAGAAAGTCCTGTGGCTCCCGGGGAGGCTGTGGTCTCGGCACACGCCCCAGCCATCACCTTGGAGGTGAGAAACGCAGGCACCTCTTCAGGGGCTCTATGGTGGCCCCATGGGATAGGTCCCTTCCTCCCTGTGGAATCCTCTGTCCCCACAGATGAGGCCAGAACTGAGGTTGTCACTCGTCATTAAATAACAACCTTGGCCCAGGCCTGGCAGGCGGGCCCCTCAACTGGGGCCCAAAGAGACTGACACACAGACATGGTTCTCAGGTCAAGAGCTACAGCAAGTGACCTGGCTGGAGGGCGAGTCCCTGGGAGTGGGGAGGCGGGGCACAGTGCAGCTGGTCCACACCAGAGCCCACTGTGCTGGCCTTTCAGAAGCCCACTGCAGCCGTCTAGCTGGGCATCTGGGGAAGCTTCACAGTAACCCTTGTTCATAACGACCACAGGGGATGCCTGCAACCACAGAGGGTGCCCAACCCCACTTATTCCATGTGTTCCCCTGCACATACACACCTATGTAAACCTTAATTTATAAATTAGTCACAGTGCCCAGCACAGTGGCCACAAATCTGTAATCGAAACTACTCAGGGGGTTGAGGCAGGAGGATCACCCCTTCAAGGACAGCCTGGGCAACTTGGTGAGACCCTGTCTCAAAATCAAATAAAAAGAGCTGGGGATGTGGCTCAGTGGAGTGCTTTCCTAGCATGGGTGAGGCCCTTGATTCAATTTCCAGGACTGTAAATAAATAAATAAAATAGACACAGTAAGAGGTCAGCAATACTCCTAACAAAATATAATAAGTCTAGCATTATACTACAATAGAAGTTATTTAGCCAGGTGTGCTGGTGCATGCCTATAATCCAGAGATTCAGGAGGCTGAGGAAGGAGGATCACAAGTTTGAGGCCAGCCTCAGCAACTTAACAAAGCCCCCTAAGCAACTTAGCAAAATCCTGTCTCAAAATAAAAAAAATAAAAAGGGCCGTGATTAGGCTCATTGGTAAAGCCAGATTTTTACTAGCAATCCCCAGTACAAAATAAACAAACAAACAAATAAATAAATGTCATTAAAACTCATGAAGTGTTTATCTCAGGAATTTTCTATGTAATATTTCCAGAGTATGGTTGACTACAGCTAATTGAAACCATAGAAGGTGTAGGACTCCCTCCTTCTCTCTCTCTCTCTCTCTCTCTCTCTCTCTCTCTCTCTCTCTCTCTCTCTCTCTCTCCCCCCTCTCTCTTTTAGGTTTGGATAAGTGGGTGGGTTATGAACAGATGGGTGAGTTGTAGATGGCAGGTGGGTGGGATGAATGGATGGGTTATAAATTCCTGCCCTTTTCAAGGATTTAAAAGCTGCACATCCTGTGTGAGGCCCAGGGACAGGGAGATTCACACTCCTTACATTAAAGGAAAACTTCCCTCTCTGCCTTACAAAGGGCATGGCCCTGGGCCTGGGGGTCTGGGAGCCGCTTATGTTTCCTTCTTTGGTAGTTGTCTGTCTATGTCACAGCTCAGGCTGCTAGGACACCTGGACTTCCCCCAGAGCCCTGGTCAGACTGCCACGTCATCAAGCCAGCCTCTCGCCCTTGGCACTGTCGGGCCTGGCACCAGTGCTGGATACTGAGTGATTTTCATTTGTGACCACCTGACCCCTAATTACTTCTGTTAATTACTTGGACAGGATTTCCATATAAAAACAGCTTAAAACCTAGGGAAGTGGGATGGGGTGTTCTTCATCTGTCTTTGTCCACCACCTGCCCCTCCAGGGAGGAGACTGGACATAGCTTAGGTTATTTTATACCCCAGAAATCGATTCTTGCAGATTCTGAGCCAGGCTGAGGTCAGCCTGTCCTCTGATGGACTCCCTCAAAGACCTGATGCTCTGCTAATCTCATGTCTTCTAAAGTGACTGATTTGCTTGGTCCAGGGGGGGACGAGTGTGATAGTGGGAAGGAGAGAGAGGGAGGGCAGAGGCCCTGGTCCAGTGTGCAGTGTGGAATTAACTGCTCTTGTTATTTGTGGTCCCCCTCTCTGATTTCCACCAAGAAAGGCCCACCTATAGCAGCCCTGACCCTGTACAGAAGTCAATGGGGGACACAGCTGGGCCTAGTGGGGTCACTCAGTGGTAGACCACTCGCCAGAATGCATGAGTTCAATCCCCAGCACTCTCCCCACAACACACACACACACACACACACACACACACACACACACACACACTAACAAGAACAAAAGCCTACAGCTCCTACCACCCCTCCAACATCTCCTGATGCACAGGGCTACTATCTTGGCCCCTCCTCTAGTGCAGAAAGGCAGGGCACCAAAGATAGCAGGAAACAGTTTTATTTGGCTGCAGTCAGGTTCAGAGGGCACATCTTTCACTGTAATCAATTAATTTCCTGAACCCCAAGTTCAGGCAGTTTCAGAACTTTATACCCAGCATGTAAGGGGAGGAGCTCAGAAGTTCACAGTCTGCAGAAGTTCACATAAAAGTAGCTTCTTCTTTCACTGTGCTGGGCAAGTTAACCCTTCAAGGACAACACCTGAGAAGGGGAGAGCTTCTTCTCCCTTTTCTCTCCTCTCCTGCCAGCTGTTACCATGGAGCCCAGGTGGTAACTTCTCTGATCTTAGGAATGTAGACATCTCTGTGAAGCCCAGCTCAAGGCCAGAGGCCTTGTTAAAGTATTTATCTTTCTATTATCACATTTTGCATTTGCGAACACACTTCTATATTATACTACTATACTGGATGCATGTTTGTGGAAAATAAGAAAAGGGGCCTCGAGCACCTGGGTGCTGATCTCTTCCAGGCCAGTGGCCAAGTAATAGAGCAGCAGGAAAATAGGAAGTTTACCTCCAATGAACTCTTTTATAGAGACTCTTTTGCACATAGTTCTAAAATCAATTATGGTGAAGATTTCTGGAGAAGCTTAGTCAAGGTTTTCTGTGGAGGGCGAGTGCCATTACATACAGGTACCAGGTTCTTTGGTCTGTTCTTTCCTCTCATTCCCTCCACTTTTCCTGCCTAAGCCCTCCCTGTCCTAGAGGCTTTGTATGCAAGACGAGTTCGCTCGTTCATTCAAGATTTGTTAAGTAGCCACCCCAGGCCAGGCTCTGGTCAGGCAGCAGGCCATGAGGCCTCCACTGTGGTGGTTTCCTGCCAGAGAAGACAAGTACAGGAGCAACCACTTGTCACAGGTATGATGATATCAGGGGGTCCAGAGCAGGAGCCATTCCAGGGTCATGGCTCAGGGGTAAGGGAAAGAGTTGCTGGTGAGATCTGTGGAATACTCAGCAATAAGGGATCTGTCCAAATGTCTGGAGATGGCCAGACTCTAGCAGGGCTTGTAGCAGTGGGAGGCCAGGCCAGGGGTGGTGGAAACACTGAGCACTGGGACACCACTTGCCCCCAAAGCCGACCCCCCCTCAGTGCATCTGCATAAAGGGCTTAGCGTAGTGTCCTCTGTCCTTTTGAGGTGTGTGAAATTCATGCCTGCAACTCAAGTGTGTCTCTGTCAAGGACTTGGGGACCAGCTCTTTGACGTGTGTTCAGAAAAGGTGGGGCCTCTGCCTCCAAGACTCACAGGAGGGTGGGACCCTAACTTCTGTCATTGCCAGCTGAAGACCCTGGGCTAATCACACTCTCCTTGGCCAATGTTGTGTGATTCTTTACTTCTTTGACTCCCCTGAGCCCTCGACCGCCCCCTTCTTCATGCAGCCTCTAAAATGCCCAGTGGTATGAGCTACTCAGGATGCTGAGGCAGGATGATCACAAGTTCAAGGCCAGCCTGGACAACTTAGTGAGACTCTGCCTTAAAAAACCAAAAAAACAAAAACCTGAGCATCCCTGGGTTCAAATCCTCAGGACTGCAAATAAAATAAAATGCCCGGTGACTTCTGTACAAGCCAGAATGGAGGTCCACTTTTGCCCTGCAATAAAAATCTGCTTTGTCTAACTAAGCCTGTTCTTGTTTCTCTTTGATGTTGTGAGAGGCACATTGTGAAGCAGAGCATGGGATGGCAAGGCTAAGTGGGAGGGTTTGGAGCGAGGGGGCAGGTGGAGGATGTTCTAGGCAGAGAATAAGGGAAACCAAGGGAGGCTCAGAAGAGCTGGAGTGGAGAGGAGAGGGGGTCGCTGGGGCCCTTGGTCCCCCCTGGCACGGGTGTTCCTCTGCCCTGTGGGCAGCCTGTCCACACATCCCCATGACTGCATCTCAGGGGCACAGGGCGCCTCCTGCTTCCCTGGAGCTTCTCTTCCCTCCTGGATTTGCTCTACCAGGGTCCCACCCCCTCTCTGCTGGGCTGCTTTGGGGCTGTCCAGCCCTCTCTGGAGACCAAGAGGATGCACACCACAGGGCTTCTTCCCTCTCTTAAAAACTGGGATGTGGGTCACACACCTAATGCTCATTCTTCTGTTCACTGTGGTGCTGGGGATGGAGCCCAGGACCTGGAGCTTGCTGTGCTCTTCCCAAGAGCCACTCGCCAGCCTGGAAGCTCAGCCTTTGCAATAGTGCAGCCAGGGGCTTTAGCATCACACAGCCATCCCCACTGTCCAGCTCCAGAACACTTCATCTCCATGTCCATCAGCAGTGACCCCCATGCCCCTTACCTGCTGAGAGCCACAGCTGAGTCGGAATGGCCCCTGGAATTTTGCCAATAGTTGGTTGACAGGCGAGGCATTACTATCTGCCTCTGCTGCTACTTTGGAGTTGTCCCGGGGATTCCCAGGGATTCCCAGAGAGTTCCCATTGGTTGTGGAAGTGCAGGAGAAGGGGTTTCCAGAGGAGATATTTCTGGTGGCTGGTTCCTGGACGAGCCACGTGGTATTCAGGAGAATTCCCCAGGAGCATGTGTGAAGTGTTTTGGTGGAGTTCAAAAATAAAGTTTGTTCCTGCTTCAGTGGCTCCTGGTTTGTGCCCAGCCAGACTGTGGCACTTCCCCAACCCCTGGCAGCCACCGATCTACCTCTGTGTCCACTTCCTGTTCTGGACAGAACATGTGGCCCTGTCCTCAACCACACCGCACAGGGGTCAGGAGGGACAGTGGGGCAAGGAGCAGGCTAGGGGCAGCAGGAGGCTGCAGGAAGGAGCTGCTCCCTCCCTCCCTGCTCTTTATAGGGGCACTGCCTCCACTGCCGGCCCCCATCCTCTACTGCAGTCCCCACTAGTGCAATGGGCACTGGCCTCCCAAGGCAGCCAAGTTGCCTGGCAAGAGGAGACTTCCCAGGGTCAGGCTCTGCCCACCCCACCACCGCTGCCCAGCTTCAGAGTGCACAGGGGCAGCCTTCTATGGCACTTGCTCTCAAGCCAACACAGCCTCCACCAGGCTGACACCCCTTCCCACAAGGGCGTGAAGAGAAAAAAAAATGCCCTTGGTTTGTAGTAATTGACCTTTTCTATGTCTTGGCCAATGTCAGGCTACCAATGTGAAGTTATATCAGACTCAGGAAGACAGGAGCATAACTGGACTCAGCCACAGGGGGGAGCCATGTCCAGAGGCCTGTGCCCTCTCTCCACACTCTCCCAAGCCCATGCCAGAGACTAAGGGCAGGGGTGACTGGGGTACAAAAGTGCTGCAGGCTGCCCCGCGGGGCCGCGTGGGCTCTCCCGAGCTCCGCTCCTGCCGCTGCTGTCGCCGAGCATGCCTGCTGCCTTCCTGCTGGGCGCTTTCCTGCTGGGATGTCAGTGCACACCGGCTTGCAATCTTGCAAACCGTTTGGGCACAAAAACACAAGCCAGTCAAACTGAAACAAAGTTTTATTTTGTGAGAGGCCGTGTGCGTCCCCTAACAAGCCGGTCCACACACGTGTGTGTCTACCTGAGCCGGGGGCTCCACTTCCCCCGGAACACCCTCCTACCATCCTTCCCCAACCAATGGGAACTCTCCGGGAGTCCAGTAACTTGAGTTCCCAAACGGGCCTAGGTGAACAGCAGGAGTCCATTTACCATATGAATGTAATACTTTTGCAGTGGCTCCTAGCATCTGCCCCCTTCTGTTTAATTAAGCAATGGCAATGTGGCTAGGGACCGTGCCTGGTAGGTTGTCCAATTTAACATGTGGTTCTTACCCGTCATGGGAGAACTGACCTTTACACGTCAGTTTCCTGTCTTAGGTTGAATCCACTGTAACCAGATCAACCCGTCCAGCATAGCCATGCTTGTGGATAGGCCTAAGCACCAGTAGGGGGGTGAGGTTCTTGCCTCACCTCTGTTGGCCCCCAAATTTAACCTTGGTGCCAGTGGGGGGGGTGAGGTTCTTGCCTCACCTCTGTTGGCCCCCAAATTCAGACCATCACTAGCAGAAGGGAGAAAGACATAGAATTGCCACAACACCAAGCCAATTGACGGCTCCTTTGGAAACACTGGTGACACATCGGCTAAGATATTTAGCACTACCAGTTCGCTGTATCAACAAATAGAGCACAATGCATACAGGTGATACATAGTCCAGGCAAGTTGTATAAGCAGTTCAAAGTGGAGGAGTCTATCAATATGTCCATTTCCTCCCAAAGTAAATTAAGTCCTTGATTGAGCAGTTCAAAGTGGAGGAGTCTATCAATATGTCCATTTACTCCCAAAGTAAATTAAGTCCTTGATTGAGCATACTTATTGAGTTATATTGATTGATGTATCAGTTTATACAGTTTACTGTGATAGTTATCATAAAAGTTGTAGTTTGGTTTTATCTTAGTCTTCACTGGCACTGGGATGGAGATGGGAATTATGGCCATGTTGCTAAAGAGACATTGTCCTGAACAGAATCATTAAATATAATGAAAAGGAAAGGTGAAAGTAAACAAACAGATCTGTTAACCACCTTTAAAAGCAAAATTTATAACAGCTGTTTACCTAATGTAAATTAAACCATATAAGTCACGTGACTTAAAATTTTTTTTGATCCTTTATATCTATTTATACATGAGCGCTCCTTATAAATGAAATATGGACATACACACATACAGACATACAACACAAAACAGTGCATACATAACATAGAACATAGAAGACAATAGTAAATAAAGGCCTTGTAGCTATAGCTAGGTGAAATCTCCATTGCAATGTTTAAAAACTTTACAGTTAAAAAAATAAAACACAGTCAAAAAATAAAACTGATCAGAAAAACATTAACCTAGGTTTGTATGAGCTCAAAAAATAAGGTAAAATAAAATAAAATAAAATAGAACTTTATGATGTGGGAAAAATGCAAATAATAAAATAGATATTGAAAAAGGCACCGTGGTAAATCACTGTCACAGATGTAAGAATAGCCAGGCTGGAACTCTGGATACCAGCTGTTATGGATTTGAGTCAAATCATCTTCTTTTTCTGTAGAAATTGTTTGAGTTAATCTCTCTGGAATCCAAATTGGTTGCTGTTCCTCCTGTGGAAAAACACAGACGGAGCCCCGACTCCAGACTATTACTGGGTCCGGACCTTTCCATTGTCCTGTTAGAATATCTTTCCAAAGTACCTTAGGCTTATGTACATTTTTCGGATACATATGTCTTTCCGCAGCACTAAGTCCTGATGAATCCAAATTTAGAAAGTTTAGAGTAAAAAGGGTTATTTTAAGTTTATCTTTGGGGGATATATACCCCTTACTAATTCCCTCCTTTTGTTTTAATAAGTACATTTTAATAGTTTGATGAGCTCTTTCAACTATGCCTTGTCCCTGTGGGTTGTATGGGATTCCTGTTATATGAGTAATGCCAAATGATGAGCAAAATTGTTTAAAAGACTTGGAGGTGTAACCAGGACCGTTATCAGTTTTTAACTGTTTAGGAACACCCACAGTGGCAAAATTTTGTAAGCAATGAGCTATAACATCTTTAGTTTTTTCTCCAGGATGAAGGGAGCCCATCAAAAATCCAGAAGAAGTATCAACTGTAACATGTAAATATTTTAATTTTCCAAATTCTGGCAAGTGTGTGACGTCCATCTGCCAAATATGGTTAGGTATCAGTCCTCTAGGATTGACTCCAAGATTAACATGTGGCAAAAATGTCACACAATTTTGACATTGTTTTATTATATGTCTGGTTGTTCTTTAGTAATTTTAAAACGTTTTTGTAAAGTATTAGCATTGACATGGAACCTTTTATGAAAAATTATAGCTTCTTCTATTGTGGAGAAAATATGTATGTCATGTGTAGATTTATCTGCTAGTTCATTACCCAAACTAAGGGCTCCAGGCAATCCTGTATGTGCTCTGATATGTCCTATAAAGAATGGATCCTTTCTATCCCAGATTAGACTTTGTATAGCAGAAAACAAAGAGAAAACAGTAGAGGAAGGAGAAATCCTACCAGCATCTTCAAGAGATACAATAGCATTAACTACATACTGACTATCAGAAAATAAATTAAATGTAGAATCTTTGAACATCATAAAAGCTTGCAATACTGCATTGAGCTCTACCTTTTGAGCTGATTGTTTGGGTACTAAAAATGTAAAAGTTTGATCAGGAGTAACTACTGCTGCTGTACCATTGTTTGACCCATCAGTGAATATATTTGGAGCATTTATGATAGGGGTTTTTCTTGTCATTTTTGGAAAAACTACAGGATGCTTAGACCAAAAAGACAACAAAGGATTAGATGGCAAGTGATTATCAAATGCAACACTAGATTTACACATGATTATTGCCCAAGTATTTAACTCATTAGCTAACTCATCAATTTGATCCATAGTATATGGAGTAATAATTTTATTGGGAGAAATCCCAAACACTCCTTTTGCTGCTTTTATTCCTTTGAGTATTAATTGCCCTACAGCCTCAGGATATCTAGTAAGAATAGTATTAGGAGAATAAGATAAATGTATCCATAATAATGGACCTTCTTGCCAAAATACTCCTGTAGGAATATTTTTTTGTCGGTAGTACAATAAATAATAAAGGCAAACTTATATCAATTCTATCCAAATGCATATTTTCCATATATGTCTCAATGACTTTTAATGTCTTTCTAGCTTCAGGCGTTAACATGTGGGGTGAATTTGGATCTGATGGACCTTTTAGAATACCAAATAAAGGTCCTAATTCTCCTGTTGGTATGCCTAGATAAGGCCTTATCCAATTTATATCTCCCAATAACTTTTGAAAGTCATTAAGCGATTTGAGTTGATCTACTCGTATTTGAATTTTTGGTGGACAGACCATGGTTGAGGATAATAGAACTCCCAAATAATTAATTGGAAAATTTAATTGTACTTTATCTATTGCTATCTCTAGATTATAATTTTTTAATAAGTTTGTAAGTGTGGCATAACATTCTAGCAATGTGTTTTTATCTTTATGTGCCATTAACACATCATCCATATAGTGAAATATCTGTAGTTCAGGATTTTGATTTCTAAGTGGCTGGATTGCTTTATCAACATAAATTTGGCACAAAGTTGGGCTGTTAGCCATCCCTTGAGGGAGTACTTTCCATTCATATCTCTGATCAGGACCTTCATGATTCAGTGCAGGGATAGTAAATGCAAAATGTGGACTATCCTCGGGATGAATTGGAATTGAGAAAAAACAATCTTTAATATCTATAGCTAAAACATGCCAGGTTTTTGGTAGAGCAGACAATTGGGGAATCCCTGATTGAGCAGGTCCCATAATAACCATCTCATTATTAATGGCTCTTAAATCTTGTAATAATCTCCATTTACCAGATTTCTTTTTAATGACAAAAATGGGAGTATTATGGGGAGATACGGAAGGTTGTATATGTCCTTCCGCTAATTGCTGTTTGACCAGGTCATGGGCTACTTGTATCTTTTCTTTAGTTAGGGGCCACTGAGGAACCCACACTGGTCTTTCTGATTTCCAAGTAATTTTGATTGTCTCAGTGGCCCTTTTTGAAAACCCAATCCATGTTTATTTATTTCTTGATCTATTTGAATTGGTGCTGTTATATCTTGTTCTTGATCTCTTAATCTCTTTTCTTTTCTAAAGCCTTGTTTTGCCCTAGTAGTGGGCACGTTAGGATTGACGTTATTTGTTAATGTCAATCCTAATTGATCTAGGACGTCTCTTCCCCATAAATTTATGGGGAGATGGTCCAATACATAGGGCTGTATAGTTCCTTCACATCCTTCAGGATCTTTCCAATCTAATACTATTGCACTTCTATGGGGATTAGTCGCCACTCCTAGGCCTCTAAGCGTTTGGGTGGCTTGTTGCAATGGCCAGTGCTTAGGCCATTCCTGGCGAGATATGATGCTGAGGTCCGCGCCTGTGTCCAGCAGTCCATTAAAGTCATGTCCTTGAATATTTAATTTTAGCATAGGGCGAGAATCTAAATTTAAAGATAGCATAGCCCAATCTACACCTGTGGAGCCTAATCCCTTGGAACCTCTTTCTACATTACAACTGGGAAATTTATCATGTAGGCTTGGTATTATTAATAACTGTGCTATTCTATCTCCTGATGAAATTACTGATATACCTCTTGGAGAACTAGCTATAATTTTTATTTCACCCTCATAATCAGGATCATTTACCCTAGGACTTATCATAAGTCCTTTAAGTGTAGAAGAACTGCGTCCCAATAATAAGCCTACTGTTCCCTGGGGAAGAGGTCCTTTTACTCCTGTGGGAATGATTTGAACTCCCATCTCTGTAGTTAATACTGCTCTGGCAGAGGCACAGATGTCCAACCCTGCACTCCCTCTAGTCTGTCTGATGAGGGATCTAATGGATAATGCATCCTGGGCACTACCTTGATGGTGTTGTTGGGTTCCTCCATTGCCCCGTATATTTGTGGTTTTGGGCCCCGGGGCATTGGGCCCTCCAATTCATTTTTTGGCAACGGGGCCTGATACCTTTCTCCACGATATCATGGGTAGACACTTGGTCTTTGTCCATTTTTTGATAACGGAATACCCTCTATGGTGGTTTGAGAATGGCATTCATTAGCCCAATGTCTCCCTCTATGGCATCGTGGGCAAATACCCGGGATTCTACTCCTTTGATACCTAGCTTTGTTAAACCCTCCCCCTATGGGGCAATTTCTTTTAAAATGTCCTTCTTGATTGCAATTATAGCATGTTTTTGGATTGGTATCTAAAGCCTGTTTTACTTCAGCTGCCATGACATGTCCTTGTTCATTAATGTCTCTACATAATTTAATATATGTTTTTAAATCTTCATGTTTCCATGGTCTAATGACCTCTTTGCAGCAACGATTTACTTGGTCATAAGCCAGTTGTTTTATAAATGGCATTGCCTGTTCTGTATTTTCAAATGTCTTAGAGGCTGTTTCAATAAGTCTAGCTACAAAGTCAGCGTAGGGCTCATTAACTCCTTGTATTATCTTAGATAGTTGACTTTGTAAATCCCCTTGTCCCTTCAAAGTTTTCCATGCCCTAATTGCATCTATAGCGATCTGAGCGTATACGCCAGGATCATATCCAATCTGTTGCCTCTGACTTTCATAGGGTCCTCTCCCTAAAAGCATTTGCATATCTCTTTCAGGGTAACCTGCTGCTGCAGTTCGCGTAGCTGTCTCCTTGCAAAATTCCTCATTGGCAATTTTCCATAATAAATATTTCCTCCATTTAGCACAGAGTGACACACGTTAGCCCAATCTGCTGGTGTTAAGTCCCAGCTGGTAATAGATTCGACCATACTGACTGTGAAGGGAGCGGCCGGGCTGTAGGTTGCTACAGCTTCCTTTAATTGCTTTACTATTTTGAAATCTAAGGCATGGTAAACTCGTTGTCTTTCTTCTCCCCGCTCAACTACAGGGCATGCTAACTTTTGGGGTCCTGCCTCAGGATTCCGTTCATCATCTATGGAGGCAGGCGAAGCTGTTGGTTGAATTACGCCCTCTGTTGATGGAACGGAGTTAGTAGCAGCCTCCCTATCTGACGACCGTTTTTTCCCTGAGCTTGCCTTCTTCAAATTTTCTTCTGTCTGACTAGCTTGAGAGACCTTTTGTTTTGCTTGACCTAATATGTTTTCTGCCATAGCCTGGACCTCTAACAATTTACTTAACAGTTTTTCGGTTTGTTTTTTACTAGATTCTAATCTACTATAAAGGTAACGTAACCCAATAAGATAGGATAAAAGAAAGCCAAAACAGAATGAAACAGAAACGGAGAGGAGGAAAATGAGTATATCAATTTTCTCTCTCTCAGGGCCGAATAACTTCAAACCTTGAGCCAACCATTTTTCCCAATTCGCCTGAAAAAATTGTAAGGCTAGAGAGCCTGAAATAAAAGCAGAATAAATCAAAACAGGAATACCCATTCTGTCGCCTTTCCTTAGGGGCGAGCGATATTACTTACCTTTAAATTTTGGGCGTTCCCCATACAGGGCCACCAAAATGCTGCAGGCTGCCCGGCCCGGCCGCGTGGGCTCTCCCGAGCTCCGCTCCTGCCGCTGCTGTCGCCGAGCATGCCTGCTGCCTTCCTGCTGGGCGCCTTCCTGCTGGGATGTCAGTGCACGCCGGCTTGCAATCTTGCAAACCAGTTGGGCACAAAAACACAAGCCAGTCAAACTGAAACATTTTGTGAGAGGCCGTGTGCGTCCCCTAACAAGCTGGTCCACACACGTGTGTGTCTACCTGAGCCAGGGGCTCCACTTCCCCCGGAACACCCTCCTACCATCCTTCCCCAACCAATGGGAACTCTCCGGGAGTCCAGTAACTTGAGTTCCCAAACGGGCCTAGGTGAACAGCAGGAGTCCATTTACCATATGAATGTAATACTTTTGCAGTGGCTCCTAGCACAAAAGCCCACTCGATCTACTTAAGGTGGAACAAGTCCTGGGAGACAATGCTTGCTCCAGGGTCCCCCAGGGATAGGGCTGAGCCTGGACATGCCTGGAATCCCACTGGTATTCATTTTTTCCTCTCCTGCTTCCCTCACTCCATTTCTGGTTTCTCCCCAGGGCTGCATCATTCTTTGTGGTGAGGCTGTCCTGTGCACCCAGCATCCCTGGCCTATGCCCATCAGATGTCAGTAGCATCCTTCCCCAATTGAGACAACCAAAAATGTCTTCAAAATCTGCCAAATATTCCCCAGGGGGAGGATTGGCCTTCCCCCCTGCTCCACCCTAAGACTTGAATTCTTCAACCTTGTAATGCCAAAGCCATAATCCCAGCTACTTGGGAGGCTGAGGAAGAAGGATTGCAAGTTCAAGGCCAGCTTCAGCAATTTAGAACTTATCTCAAGATAAAATAAAAAGGGCAGGGGAAGAGTGTGCCTGGGTTCAACCCCAGCATGCACAAAAAAAAAATGAAAATGAAAGCCCAGGTGAAGGGTTGACTTTGGGTTTATCAAAGAGAGAAGGACATATTGGGTGAACAATTTATTTAAATTTATTTGATCCCCATTTTTTTATTTAGAGAAAGTATCCCACTAAATTGATTTGGGCCTCGATAAGTGGCTAAGGCTGGCCTTGAATTTGCAATCTTCCTGCCTGAAACTCTGAGCTGCTGGGATTGATTACAGGTGTGCACCACTGCACGTGGCTGGGAGAACCCTTTGATGGGGAATAGTGGAGGCAGACTGTGTCTCCCTCTGGACTTGAAGAAGCTGGCTGGTGCCTTACATTCTCCAGGTGCAGGGAAATAAATTCTTCCCTTTTTTTTTTTTTTTTTTTTGCATTGTTGGGGATGGAACCCAGGGCTTCACACTATTAGGCAAGTGCTCTACCACTGAGTTACATCCCAAGCCCTGGGAAATGAATTCTACCAAGAATCATGTGAGCTCAGAGTGGTGAGTAGGAAGGATGGAAATACAGGACAGAAGTAAGGGAAGAGAGGGATTTTGCCAGGAGGACTGTGGATGCAGACTCCTCTCGGCAGTGGCATTGGCCCTATCTTCCATGAGAACAACAGTTCTGCCCTGCTGGCCTCAGGCCTGGGGCCTTCCTCCCAGGACAGCCCTGTCTTGCAGAGAGAGCAAAGGCAGAGAACTCTACCTGCATCTGGGAGCCTCAGTTGCCCTTAGTCCTCCCCCACTTAGTCCTTAGGCCAGTGCAGCATATTTTGGGGTAGGTAATGTGTCTTGATCCTTCAGAGCAAGCACAGACAGGGCACAGAAATAATGAACTTGAAACAGTTAATGACCTTATTAACATCACACAAGTTCAATAGATATTGCAGATACACTCAGTGGTAATTTATTGCCAATGCCTCATGGACTTCAAGGCTGCTGTTATCAAAGATGTATGTTTTCTGTCACTTTAAAATAACTTGCATTTCCTAGAACTTTCCTATTCTGTTTGGTCTGGCTTCTTTCACTCAGTATGACTGTTTCAAGGTTCATCCTTATTACACATATTAAAAGTTCATTCTTTTTTATTGCTAAGGAGCTTTTATTTGTCTATTTTTCAGTGCTGGGGATGGAACCCAGGGCCTCCATCCTGCTAGGCAAGCCCCCCACCCCACCCCTGAACCCCACTCCTATCATTACTGCTGCATAGACTTGAGGGCTCTGACAGTGACCAGGTTCTTTGATCTCTCCAGGCCTGTTTCTCCAAAGGGGCAAATGGACAATGGACTCTTGAGGAAATGCTACCTGAATACCTCTGTGTCTTTCTTTCTAAGTTCAGAACTCATGGCACCAGGTGCAGCAACTTCTTACTTGTATGCTAGAGCCTGTGTGGTTTCTGCCTCAGAATCAGAAAGAAAAAAAGAAATCTGTTAGTTCCTGATTTATGGAAAGTGAATGTCAGAGACTCCAGGATTCTGCAGCCCTCCATGTAAGGCAGTGGCCTCTGACAGCAGCCCTCCGTCAATGGGCAACTCTCTTTTCGCCTGAGCAGCCACAGGGGCTGGGAGGACAGTGTTGCAGACACAGAGAGGATCCGCTGAAAGCCCAGAGTCAGCTCACCGTCAATTCTGCCCTCTCATTTCCACATCTCATGGGCAGCCCTGGCCCCAGTGGCTCCACAGGACTTCTGTTTGGGCAGGGGAAGAGACAGGTGGTGAACCTCCTTGCCCAGAGCAAGTCCTGGATAGACATGGCTAGTGAGGGTGCTCAGTGGTGGAGCAGCCCAACATGTACAGGGCCCTGGGTTCCATCTCAGCCCTGGGATCAGGCAAGCCCCACCCCCCACCCCTGAGCCCCACTCTGAGGGGTTGATTAAGTAACTAAGTTTCAGCTGGAACGTTAGAACTTTTAAAGTAGAGAAGATGGGATCGGTGGAGGCAGCACTGAGCCCAGACCCACTTGGCAATGAAGTCCTTCCCTTTACCTAGAGAGATACAGTTTAATGGGCCACATCCCTGTACCTCCCAGGGAAGCCCTGCTGCCACTGGGAGAAGGGGTGTTGGCTGTGCTGTGCCTTTGGGATCTATTTTTCCTGGCTCCCCAGCTGGGCCTCCTCTGGGTACTTCTGCCTGGAACCTAGCTGTCTCTGGGGTTCTAGTTTTTTTTTTTTTTTTTCACTAGGAATTGAACCCAGGTTGCTTCACTCCTAAATCATACCTCACTCTTTTTTTTTTTTTTATTTTGAGACAGGTATCACTAAAATGCTGAGGCTGACCTCGTACTTCAAATCCTCCTACCTCAGCTTCCGAAGTCTCTAGGATTTCAGGTGTTCCCACATGCTTAAACTTATCCACAACCTTATCTTTTATTTTATTTATTTTTTTTTGGGGGGGTATCAGGAATTGACCTCAGCGCCACTTCACCACTGAGCCACATCCCCAGCCCTCTTTTGTATTTTATTTGGAGACAGGGTCTCACTGAGGTGCTTAGCTGTTGAGGGCCACACACGATACTTAACACCTTGCTGTTGCTGAGGCTGGCTTTGAACTCCAAATCCTCCTGTCTCTACCTCCAGGGCAACTGGAATTACAGGCATGTGCCATCATGCCTAGCCAAACTTATATGTCATTTTTTTTTGTCTATTCAGCAGGAAGATAATGTAGAGTGTAGGCAATTTCGAGGGCTTATAAATGATTATTTGGGTAACGAATAGTTCCGGAACTGCATGCGGCTGCAGAAGGTGACAGCACTTCGATCTTTCTCCACACTCCTCCCAAATGGCAGCCTGGCCACAATTCTACAGATCTGAGCCCCTTCAGAACACTTGTCCATTTGTTCTGGAAGCTGTAGATGCTTGGAGCAAGGAGAGACTTATTTGATCACAAAAACAACAATCGAGAAATGGTTTGGTTAAATCCACAGGAAGGGGGTCCAGGAGTGTCCTGCTTTATTGATCACACTGGGCAGATTGTCAGCAAATGACCAAATAAAAAAAATCTATTTTGAGCTCCCACCAAACAGAAAACAATCCTAGTCTTGAATCCTGTTCCTCAGTTATGCCATAAAGTAGCCTTGAACCTCCAGTGGTATCTGAATTAGGCAACTGGAAGTCCTTTTAAATAGCCTGGTCACACAGTGCAGGCTAAAATTCTAAAGTACCTGCGGTTTCTGTCCTCTGATCTTGACTAGAGTTGTCTGATCTTTCCGAGTTAACGTCCCCCTTCACTTCCCTGAACAAATCTGCAAGTAGCGCCAGGCTTACAGGACTGCTGGTCTGTCTTGGTAGCTCAGACTTGCTTCTTTGCCCTGAGCAGAGGCACAGAAAAAAAAGCAGGGCTTCAAATCCAGCAAGGCAGGTATGGCAGTTATGTGTCATGCTTCCAAAGGATTTCAAATTAGCAGCCTGGTGTGGTAGCACACACCTTTGGTCCCAGTGGCTTCGGAGACTCAGGCAGGAGGATCAAGTTCAAGGCCAGCCTCAGCAACTTAACTATGTCCTATCCCACTTGGAACCTGTCTTAAAAAGGGTTGGGGATGTGGCCTAATTGTTGAGCACCCTTTGGTTCAATACACCCCCCCCACACACACACACAAAATCATCATAGCAGTGAAAATTTAGTACATTTTTATTATGGAATAATAGAGCCAAAAACCAAGTAACATAGTAAAATGAAGGCCCTTATACCTATCTTCCTGATTGCCAACCCTAACCCATTTTTCAGGGGTACTGGGGATTGAAGCCAGGGCATTTGACCAGAGCTACATCCCCAGCCCTTATTTTGAGATGATCATCCTGAGTTGTCAAGACTGGACTCAAACTTGAGGCCATATGCACACATGAACCCCATCAGAAATTTATAAGAAGCATTTCTTGAAGTTCTGGAGATCAAACTCATGGCCTCATGCCTGCAGGGCACACTCTACCTGAGCCTCACCCTCAGCCCAAGAAAGCTAATGTGTTGTGCATGTCAATAATCCCCTGCCTACCCAATGCCACTGGGTTTCAGGCAATAAAATCTGTATGTTTGAGGTGAAGAACACAATTGTAAGAATAAATCTGGATGTCATGGACAGGACTGATGTCCTTTACCAGCTGCATCAACTCCTTCCGAACCTGGTCAAATTTCATGGGGTTGATCTCAATCCAAAAATCCCCGAGGATTTCGTCAAAGCTCTCCACAGGGGCAGGGTACTTTGCTTGTTCCAGTGGCAGGCTAGCAGTGTGGCTCAGCAGGTTCTTAAGAGCAATCAGGGGGATTTGGTTCCCACAGAAACTGAAGGTTTTGAGCTGGGAACAGTGACCCAGGGCTGGTGAGATGGCATTTAGCTGGGACTCTGTTATCTCACAAAATTCTAAGACCAGGGTCTCAAGGGTGTGTGCCACCTTCTTCAGCTGGACCCAGACGGGCTCAGGACTCATATCTTTCATGGAAAAAGAGCTGAGATCAAGACACTTCAGTTGATCAGTGCTCAGACACATGGACAGATGCCTTAAATCCTTCTCCTTGAGCGGACAACCTCTCGGCGAAAGTGTTTTCAAGGGGATCTGACTCCTGGAGAGAAAACAAAGAGTTACTTCTGGAGAATGAAGGCACCAAGTGGATATAGTGGGAAATGGTAGGTGAGAAAGGTCTAAACCCAAACCCAAGGTCGACCTGACATTCTGATGATGGTGGACCCCCAGGACACTGCAGGCTGCAAAATCTGCTCATACACATCAACCTTTTTCAGGGTGAGCCTTTCACCACCAGGTGAGTGACCAGATAGGTCCATCATCTCTAAGGCTCCTCCCCTAACTGCCAAGAAGAAGGCCACAGCTCTGGCCACAGGAGGCCAGGGGGAGTCATGTACAAAGAACAAACCCAGGCAAGATGAAGGAAAACCACCTTAGTTGTCCACCTTTGGGGCTCATATCCTGTACCCTCCATCCCTGCTCCTCACCCTCAACTCCAGAATCACCACCTGAGGCTCAGAGCAGCCTTCCCCAGGGGGGCATTGGGGGCAGCTCCTCTGCTCCCCACTGGAGAGCACAGAGCTTCCCTGTTGCAAGTTGCAGGTGTGGGGGTTTCCCTCTTCCAGTGTCCTCTCCTCTACACCATCTCCCATCTCCTTCACTGGACAGGCCTCCCAGGGAAGGAACCTCATCCACCCTCACTAGCTCTTGTCCTGCCTAGCTGGCTTCCCAGCATGGTGGCACTTCCCAGACCATGCACCCCAGTTTAGCCCTCTGCTTCTGTGTGGGTGGTGATGAGACAGTCCTTCAGAACTGAGCAGGGGACCAGAACCTGAGGTCACTCAGTCATTCTCCAGCATCTCCTTCCCTGACATGGCCAGTGGCCGGAGCACAAGCCCTTTAACTGCTCAGTAAGCAAAAATGGCTTTTGCAGCAATCCGCACCCCTCGTGCTTATAGGAGGATTTTGTGCAGCGCTCAGTAGAGGAAGAAGACATTGTTCACGTAGAGCTCTCGGAGTTTGTTCACCTTCCGCAGTTGAAGGCTGTAACTATGAGAATACCACCTGTTTATGGAGCGCCTGCTGAAGACCTGAGGGCTCATTTTGGAGAGATGGAGGACGTGAAGCTTCCTAATCTTGATCAGGTTAAAACAAAATTGTTCCATTATTTTCCAACTCCAGTGGTCAGCATTCACCTCCAGTTCCTGCAGGTATTAAAAGTACACAGTCCTCCGGATTTGATAGTCTGAGTAGAAACAATCGACCTGGAGCTTCTTGCAGTATATACGGACCACCCTCCTTGCTTCCCCCACCCACTCAGTGAGGATGCCAAGGAATCTTCGGAAGACTTTGTCCGGACAGAATTCTATGAAGATCTTCAAGTGTGGCTTCGCTGCTCTTTGGCTGCATTTCTCTCTTTCCTTTGGAGACCTGGCCTCTTGTGAGCAGGTGCCCAGTGGGGCTCTGGACCACTCATTGGGGCACTCCTGATTCAATCGAAAATAGATTGCTTTCAGTTTCCATTTCCTATGGAAAAAATGGGAAGGATGCTGGAAAAATAGACAAAGACCCGCCAACTACCAATCTGTGCATTAGACCCCAGTGAACCCCTTGTTCTGGGCGGTTGCTCCTCTGCTCTCCTATTTTTCTCCATGTCCTTTCTCCTTGAATCCAGCCAGGGACCCTTCTCATGGAGAAGGCAGGGCAGGCTCCTCCCTGGCACCACCTGGTCCACCCTTCACCCTGCCCTGCCTCCCCCAGATATCTCTTCCTGGGCCCCCCTCACCTGGGGTGAACGTTATTGAAAATCAGCGAGCTTAGCCCATACAGTAGAGTTCTTAAGGCCATCAGATCTCCTGTCTTCACCAGGTAGTCCACATACAGACAAGGCAAGGGACAGGACAGCACCATCTTCTTTAGCATCTCCTTGTGACCCCCCATTATAGTCTCCTTGTACAACTGCAGGGTGAGCACCCTGGGCAGGTACTCCAGATTGGGAATGGGCAAGTCCTTTTTGCATAGTACATTCTGTATCACCAGATTCTGGAGTGTGAGTACAGTCTGGAAGCTCATCCTGTTGAATCTGCAGGGAACAGAGGCACTCTTTCAGGCCAAGCCTGAAAAAACCCTTCTCAACCAGCCGAGGTCCAAATCCTGGTAAGCCATAGCACTTCAGTGGTGGGGATCAAATCCCCAGTATCCAGTTTCCACCTCTGGTCCTCCCAACTCTAATCCCACTGGTTATCAAGGAGTCTGAAGGCTCACCAGTCCCCCTATGGACAGGTGACTCATCCTCACTTTTGAGATCCTGGGGAGTGAATCAAAGGCTGAATGCATGCCAGGCAATTGCCTTACCAATGATCCACATCCCAAACCTAAACCTCACTTAGGACCCCCTTAAAGAGAATAGAAATGTCACAGGGACAATGCCCAGCCTGGTGGCACAAGCTTGTAATTCTAGCAACTTGAGACACTGAGGCGGTAGGACTACAAGTTCAAGTCTAGCTTCAGCATCTTAACAAGACCCAAGGCCCTCGTGAGAGATCCAATCAGAATATAAAACTAAAAGGGCTGGAATTGCTGAAGAGGTAAAGTACCCTGAGTTCAAATGCTAAGTGTTAAAGCACCCTGAGTTCAATCCCCATTACCAAAAAAAAAAAAAAATAGTTTTTTTAAAAAATGAGAACCTCAAGTTCGAGGGCAGACTGGGAAACTGAGCAAGACCTTGTCTGAGGCTCAGGATGTGGTTCAGTGGTAGCGAGCTTGCCAAGCATGTGAGACCCTGGGTTCAATTCCCTGTACCACACATGCACACACAAAACTATATACCTATGTGGACATGCACAGATGTAAATCTAGATATAGCTATAGCTTAGGAGCTGTGCTGAGGGTAGTAGCTCAGTGATATAGGAGATTACTGAGCCCACATATCGCCTTGGGTTAGATCCCATTGGACCCCCAAAATGAAAATCAGAACTTTTGATTGCTGAACTTAGAGGAAGTTTATTTAGGGTTCCTGGTTTCAGAGGTTCATTCCACGGACAGCCAGCTCCATTGCTCAAGAGACAGAAGAACATGGCCAAACAGAGCCTCAGAAAAGCTGATCAGTACAGGGCAGCCTGGAGGTGGTGGGCAAGAGAGTCCAAAATATTGTTAAAATGCTCAGGAACTATGGGTCCTTGTCATAATTTATGTCCTGAGTGAACTACAGAAAATACCTGGATGCTCTGGTCAGCCTCTGGGGCTGGCATCCACTTTACTGCCAGTTCTGGGAATCCCTAGTGCACCCCAGTCCCCGGGCAACCTGTGTGGACCTTCCCAGTGCCAGCCCACATTGTCCACCAGAGGCTTAGCCACAGCGGTGTCCTGCAAGGCGGCACAGAGCTCCTGCTGCACGTTCCTTGGAAGCATTTATTTTTCTCTGCAGAGCTGCAGCCTCTG
This sequence comes from Urocitellus parryii, assembly GCF_045843805.1. Lineage (NCBI taxonomy): Eukaryota > Metazoa > Chordata > Mammalia > Rodentia > Sciuridae > Urocitellus > Urocitellus parryii. The sequence goes on along the minus strand of NC_135538.1, from coordinate 129,520,658 downwards.
CTTCTCCTGCTGTTTTCCCTGAATCTGTTTTTTTTTAATTGATTTTATAGCATTTCAGTCATTACATACTTAATCTGAGTCTAGTCACAAAGAAATATCAGTCAGGAGGCAGGCGGCAGTGGCAAGGGGCTCTCTTCCTCGTGCTCAGCGTTGTGGCCCTGCTGCAGCCGCCACCTGCTGCTGTTGCCTTGGCCTGCTGCTGTCGCCACCGCAGCCACCTCAGCCACCACTGCGGTTGTCCCTGCCTGGCCCATCCAAGAGGTGCGCTTACAAGGTTCCTGCTTGTGTCCCTGGAGCATGGGAGGCTGCTGAGCTGGAGCGGAGGTATACAGCAGGAGCTGTGTGTTTCACTCGGTGGCAGGGAGGGTGTCCATGGCTGCAGCCAATAAGGGCAATAAGCCCAGAGTCCGGAGTATCTGCTTTGCAGCAGGCCATGATGCCGAAGGCTCCCAGAGCCATGTCCACTTTGATGAGAAGCTACATGACTCAGTGGTCATGGTCACCCAGGAGGGTGACAGCAGCTTTCTGGTCAAGGTTGGCTTCCTGAAGATCCTGCACAGGTATGAGATTACCTTCACTCTGCCCCCAGTACGCAGGCTGAGCAAGGACATCCGGGAGGCACCTGTTCCCAGCCTTCACCTCAAGCTCCTCAGCGTCATGCCCATCCCTGACGGTGTGTCCCTTCCTGGGGTTCTGGAGGCCTGCCCTCCTCCAGTAGGTCCCAGATGTGAGTGAGAGTGAGAATATGGGGTACTTCAAGTCAGTGACACATACCTCTTAAGAGCTTGCAGTGATAACTTGGTAGTTCACATGTCCCAGGCCTCCCTTCTTTGACTGAAGCCAATGAACTCACACTGCAGGCCTTCATCTGCCCATTGCCTGATGGTTTCCTTAGTGGGGAAGTTATCAAGATGGGAACCACCGGCTTTGGGCCTCCAACCCTCCCTCCTGCCTGCCCTCGAGAAAAATCTGCTGGAGCCGCAGAACTTTGTGTGGCCAACTTCTAGCACCCACCAGTCCCAGGCTCTGGGTTTCACACTGCTTCTCCCAACCCTGCTGGCCTGAGGCCCTGCTCTACCCGCTACCTTCAGCTTGGAAGAGGCTAGGGTGTCAGTTTCTCCATGTGCTGCCCATAGACCCCAGCTTCAGTGTCATGTCCTCCTTTCTTTACCTTTTCATGACCTTGTCCTCCAGTGGACTCCAAACAACATGCCTTAGGCTTTTGCCTTGCTCTTGCCACAGTCTGCTCACATTCCATCCTGCCTGCCTCCCTTGTTCTCCATCACCCCCTCACTGCCTGCCTTTGTGTTGAATACACAGGTCCTTCTTTTGGAAAAAAAAAAAAGAAATATCAGTCAATTGTACCTTGAGGTACAGACTCTCGTAATTCCAGCAGACTCTCTAAATAAGCTAATGTTATGAACAATTTTTGAAAATATTTAGGGAACGTCTAGTTCATTTATTTTATTATTTTTTATTCTGTTTGTTATATTTTGTTATACACAATGGAAGAATGCAGTCATTCCATATTACACATATAAAGCACAATTTTTCAAGATACTGATTGTACACAGAGTATTTTCACACCATTCGTGTCTTATACATGTACTTAGAGTAATGGTGTCTGACTCATTCCACCATCATTCCTACCCCCTGGACCCTTCTGTCCCCCACCCTCCCCTTCCCGCCTGCTTTTGAAGACCAATGTCTTTCCACAGTGGACTCGTCTTCACACACAGGGTGCCATGTCCCCAGATGCTGCGATCACAGGCGGCTTCCCCTGTGCAGCTCATCTAGATCTCCCTCGCAGGTTTTGCCCTCGTTAGGGGAGACTGAAGAATTCAGCTGAAAACATTCTGGAAGCAGGGCAAACAGGAGGCATGCTCAGGTACATTGGATATGAAACATTTTAGCAAAAAGAAAGAAAGGAAGGAAAAAACCCTCCCCAACCAGCGATACTGGCTCTAAGTACTAAAACAGTGAGAAAGGTCTATGATAATTGCTCCTGAGAGTCTCAAGCCTTCTCTCACATATTCACTTCTGTTTCAGCTTTTAAAAACAACTTCATAAAATACAATATAAGAACAAATTGGTTTCATCTTTGTTTGGTTCTGATTGGTTGTTTGCACTACCGGGGACTGAACCTCAGGGTGTTCTAACACCGAGTCACATCCCCAGCACTTCTCAGTTTTTATTTTTATTTTATATTATTTTTTTAAGTTATTGGCGGACACAACATCTTTGTTTTGTACATGGTGCTGAGGATCGAACCCAGTCCGCATGCATGCCAGGCGAGTGTGCTACCTCTTGAGCCACATCCCCAGCTCCTCAGTTTTTATTTTGAGACAAGATCTCACTGACTTGCCCAAACTGGCCTGTTATTTTTTTCCCCCAGGGGTGGGGCTACTGAGGATTAAACTCAGGGACACTAAGCCACTGAGCTCCATCCCCTGCCCTATTTTGTATTTTATTTAGAGACAGGGTTTCACTGAGTTGCTTTGTGTCTCACTTTTGTTGAGGCTGGCTTTGAATTCGAGATCCTCCTGCCCTAGCCTCTGTAGTTGGGATTATAGGCATTCGCAACCAAGACCCACACAAACCATTGTTTATTTATTTATTTATTTTTGGTACTGGAGTTTGAACCCAGGGCTGCTTTACCACTGAGCTACATCCCTAGCCCTTTTTATTTTTTATTTTGAGACAGGATCTCACTAAGTTGCTGAGAGCCTTGATAAATTACTGAGGCTGGCATTGAACTTGTGATCCTCCTGCCTCAGCCTCCCAAATTGCTGGGATTATAGGCATAAGACACAGCACCTGGCAAAAGCTGTTTTTAACATATATTATATGGTAGTAACTACTTTTTAAAACTCTATGATAACTAGATTTATTTATTTACTTACTTGTGGTACTGACATTTGAAACCAGGGTGTTTTAGTTTGGCTCTGCCTCTCCAGACCCCACACTTTTATTTTATTTATTTTATTTTCATTGACTTATTAAAAATAAATGACAGCAGAATGCATTACCATTCTTATTACACATATAGAGCACAATTTTTCATATCTCTGGTTGTATATAAATTATGTTCATGCCAATTTGTGTCTTCATACATGTACTTTGGATAATGATGTCCATCACATTCCACCATCCTTGCTAATCCCCTGCCCCATTCCTTCCCCTTCCTTCCCCTCCCACCCCTCTGCCCTATCTAGAGTTCATCTATTCCTCCCAAACTCCCCCTCCCTACCCCACTATGAGTCCCTCACCTTATATCATAGAAAACATTAGAATGGCATTTGTTTTTTGGGGATTGGCTAACTTCACTTAGCATTATCTTCTCCACTGCTGTCCATTTACCTGTAAATGCCATGATTTTATTCTATAGGCCACTTTTTTAAAATTCATTCCTGCTCCAATGCCGAGGCCAGGAGCCCTGTGCGGGGTCACAGCGCTGGTGATTTCTGTGGAAAGCAGCTGTTTAGGAGTCCTCGAACACTCTCTGTGATGCAGTATTCCAACTAGGTGAGATCTGGATCACGGACCAACACAGAAAGCTGCCTCCCTCTGGCCCACCATCTTCATTCTCTCCACCCTTTTTATTATTTTTTAATTTTCTTAAAGAGAGAGAGAGAGAGAGAGAGAGAGAGAGAGAGAGAGAGAGAGAGAGAATTTTTTTTAATATTTATATTTTAGTTTTCGGCGGACACAACATCTTTGTTTGTATGTGGTGCTGAGGATCAAATCCGGGCTGCATGCATGCCAGGCAAGTGTGCCACCCCTTGAGCAACATCCCCAGCCCCTCCACACCCTTTTGAAATGCTGGTGAAGGAACCCTGTGATGCTTTAACACTTAACTACCTCTCCAGTCCTTTCATTTATTTTGAGACAAGTTCTGGCCAAATTGCTAAGGGCCATGATAAATTGGTGAAGTCAGCCTTGAATTTGCAGTCCTCCTTCCTCAGCCTCCAATGTGGCCAGTGTTATAGGACTCTGCCACCACACTTGGCTCTGACACTGGCTTTTTCCCTAAGCCACAGAGAGAGGTTTGTTTGGTAAAGTAGATACAAATTCTAGGGAGAATGGTGCAATCTCAAGGAAGATGCCTTTGGGGTAAAATGAGGAATACTCACTCAAGGTGAAAAACCAGCCTTTACCTCAGAGCAAAGCCTGTCCAAGGAAGGGACATGACCTTTGTCCTTGGAAAGATCCACAGAGCACTCCTAGGCACATTCCCACCCAGCTGAGTTGTTTATCTACAAATAACAGGAGAGATCTGCTGTTCCAGGTGTCCCTGACTCAGTCAGGCTAGGTGGGGACCCATAGCAACCCCCTAGCAGCCACCAATCACCATGAGACAGGGAAATACCTGGGATGCCACATGACCCTCCCAGTAGTTTATGGTGTTGGGAAACCATATAATTCAGCATGAACACCCCTCTTGACTTAAACCAATCAATTTAAATGAAACTCCCTCTGGTGGTAACCAATCACCCCTACCCAACTTGTTCCTGCCAGTGAATGTGCTAATCATGTTTTAGAGTTGTTTTTTGATTTTCCCAGGGTGTGTGATGATTTGCTAAGAGATGCTATGATGTATATGGGGGTCCCTGCCTTCTCCAAAGAATGTATAAAACTGCTGCAAACCCTGGGCTCAAGGCCTCTCAGCCACAGCAGTTGCTGTGTGCACGTGGAGGACCAAGCTATCTCACAATAAACACCTCTTTGCTGTTTACATGGATCTTGGTCTCTGGTGGTCTTTTGAGGTTCCCGAATTCGAGCATAACAAAGGCAGAGTGCAGGCTATTCCAGAGGGAGAGAAAATCTCTGGCACTAGTTTTATTTAAGTAATCATTTAATTAAGGTAATTAAGTTAACTATTTCCCCCCTTATTTTCAACTAGTCTCTGAAAATTAGAGAAAACATTCAAACTTTGGCTTTCTAAATCTGGCTTATTTCACTTCACATGATGCTCTGCTGTTCCATCCATTTACCAGAAAATGTCATATGACATTCTTTTTTATGACTGATTAATACTCCTTTGTATTTATGAACCACCTTTTCTTACCTAATCATCTGTTGAAGGGTGCCTAGGTTGGTTCTATAGCTTGGCTATTGGAAATTTGGCTGTTATAAATATTGATGTGGCTGTGTCAGAACAAAAATTCCTGAAATAATCACAATAACATGCTTAATAAGGGTACTATGTTGTTTTTTTAAAATGAAGGTCATAATGCTAAACTACTCCTCAGTCAAGGCAGTTATGACTAAGGCTAAGCCAATGATTGTTCCAACTTCTTTCAAGAATAGAGGTTAAAGAATTGAAACAAATGTCCTCCAAACACACTTCAAATATCACTCTCCTGCCTGGCCTTTTGGTAGGCACAGGATGACAGACTCTACCAGCCAAATGATGAAAACCCAAAGTTAGTAGTCTGAGCTGCTAGTTCTGAATATGCTTAAAAACAATTGAGCAGACAGAGAAGTGACCTTTTAAAGATAACATAACAAAATCAAACTCTGGTTGAATACATGAAAGCTTCCTGAAAGGAAACTTCTGGGTACTTCAAGACACAGCACAAGGCTTCTTCTTCCCTATCTTCTAAGGCCTAATGATAACATGGGAATTAATTTATAACACCAAGGAAAGAAGAAGGAGAGTTGCCAGTGCAGGATGGAATATGCAAGAAGTGATGTTAGTGTAGGAGAGATCAGTCTCCATGGCAGAAACCCACAGAAGCTTCACGCTCAGTTTGCAGGTATCTCTAAAGACAGGCAGCTGAGAGGCTAAAATGGAAGGATTGTTTGAAAATGGACCTAGCCCACGATGGCAACAGATATCTGCCTACACTTCCTGCCTTCCTCTGCCATTTTTAAATACATGGAATATCAAGTAGCATTCGACCCCTGGCAAAATAAAATAAGGTTTCTTCTTCTGAAAAACAGAGTAAATTGAGGAGAATTATGTATGCTGAGGATGGACGACAGCATCCCAAGTAAAGCCCTCTGCCTTCTTCTTTGGAGTTCCAAACCTCTCCGTACAAAACTAAAAAGTATCAACATTCTAACCCCAAGATTAAGGCAACCAGTGGGTAAATCTATATTTTTTTTTTATTAAATCTGTGGTTAGCTGGGGCTGGGTTTGTGCCTCACCTAGTAGCACACTCACCAGGCATGTGTGAGGCACTGGATTTGATCCTCAACACCACATAAAAATAAATAAATTAATTAATTAAATAAAGGTATTTGTCCATCCACAATTTAAAAAAAATATTATTTTTTTAAAAAAGCTATCCTTATTTATGTACCAAGAACTTTGCTTCCTCATTCCTTAATCTGATGCTTTTCTGGGAAGGGACTACCAGACTAGGCACTTCATCTTCTGGCCTCCCTCATATCCAAATGTAGCCATTTAACTGCATGGAATGTGAGTAGAAGTGGTGTGTGTCACTTTCAGGGCAGGGCTCTTAAGAAGGCAACTGTGGAGCTGGGGGTGTAGCACAATGGTAGAGCACATGCCAAACATTTGTGAGGCCATGGGTTCTATGATCAGTGGATGGTGGGGTGGCAGGGAGAAGTGAGGAACAAATAAAGGAATAAAGAAAGAAAAAGTGCCTTTTCACATTCTCACTCACTGTCTGCCAGCCAGAAGCAGAAGGCACAAATGTCAAAGCCTGTAGCATCAGTTGAAAAAGCCTGGTTCTCTGAGTTACTACATGTGGGAAAGCCATCCATGAATCAGGAACATTTGAACTATTTGAGGCTATTTGGGTAACCAGTATTACCATGATTAATTATGCTTCCCATGTACATGGAGCTCCTAGCATAGGCAGTTAACCTGTGGAAAGAAAGACCTATATATACAATAGTAAGAAACTCCGAAAAGCTATCTGCAACAGTCCCATTCTTAAATATGATGCATAACTAAAGATCACAAGAAAGAAAATAAGCAGAATAAACAAACAAATCCAAGATATACTAATCCAGAAAGCAGAACAGAGATTGTGTGCTTATGGTATAGGAAAAATAAAACTAAAATTTTTAAATTCGTGTTATTAGAGAAATTTTAAAAGGTATTAATTACTTTCACAAAACTAGCAGTAATCATACACCTCACCCTGCCTGTCCCCATACACACATAAAAATAAAAATACAAAAGGAGAGTCTTGTCAACTAAGCATGTGATTGCTAAAACTTTAAAAATCAATTGAAAGAGTCAGGTTTTGTGGCACACACCTGTAATCCCAGGGACTCAGGAGGCTAAGACAGGAGGATCACAAGTTCCAGGCCAGCTCCAGCAACTTAGTAAGACCATGTCTTAAAATAAAAGGACTGGATATGTAACTTATGGTAAAGTGCCCCTAGTTTCAATCCCCAGTAACTGCCCAAATAAAATTGAAGTGTTGAAAGACAAATCCTAGGACCCCTTATGGAACATAAATCAAAAGATTAGAAAAAGAGACCTTCAGAGAAGGTGAAACAAAGAAAATAAATCCAGAAGTTCCAACATCCCACAAATAGAATAGAGAAACTAAAAATAAGGAAGAATGAAATGGTAAAAATTATACAGAAATCTCCTCCAAAGTTAAAGACCTAACTATTCCTAGTAAAGGGGATAAATGAGTACCAAGAAAAAAATAGACCATCTCACATCAACATTAAATTTTAGAACACCAAATGATTAGAGAAGATTTTTAATTTTTTTACTGTGGTAAGAACATATAAGATGAGGTCTACCTTCTTGACAACATTTTAAGTTTATGGGACACTTTGTTCACTGGAAGCACAGTGTTGTATAGCAGATCTCTAGAACTAAATTATCCTGATTAACTGAAACTTTCTAGCCATGGAGCAGCAACTGCCCATTTCCTCCTCCCCCAGTCCCTAGCAGCCACCATCATATTGCTGCTTTTACAGTTTGACTATTTTAGCAATCTCATGTAAGTGGAATGGTGTAGAATATGTCCTTCTGTCATGAACTCACTTTACTTAGCTTAATGCCCTATAGGCACATTTCTGTTGTAGCAATTGGCAGGATTTCCTTATTTTTATGGCTGAATAAAATTCCAATTGTATACATACCACATTTTCTTGATCCATTCCCTCCCTGACTAACATTTAGTTTAATTCCATATCTAGGCTATTGTGCACCGTGGTGCAGTAAACATAGGAAAAGTAGATTTTTTAAAAGTCTCTAGAAAAGAAGAGAAAAAAGGTCACTTACTAAGAAACAATAATAAGCTGGCATCAAACTTCTTATTAGGAACACTCTGCACTAGAAGAGAATGGAACAATGTCTTCACAGTTATGAGGAGGGAGAAAAGTCTGAATATAGTATTTTTTACTCTGACAAACTATAAATCAATGTGAAGGCATATGAAAGACATTTTCAAATTTGCAAGTACTCAGAAATTTCATCTCCCATCTATTTGTTTGTTTGTTTATGTTTAATATGCCTTTGGATATATTCCAGAGAAATGAGGTACAAACCAACAAAGATGTAGAATATGAGGGAGTGAAACTAGGTGTGAAGTTTAATCAAAAACAATTCCAGGGTGAGAGTTATGTATGGAATTTTCTAAACAATCTAAATCAGAATAGGAAGCCAGTTGGCTCCAAATGTAATGTCTTCAAGAACAAAAATGAAATGTGGTTTACATTAAAGATAGAATAACTATGGAAGTGGGTGATATCCATGATATCTATGATAAAGAAATCTTCTCTCAGTAAAAGAAAGACAAATGGAAATTCCAGGAAAGACAAACAACAAAAATTGTGTAAAATAAGTCATGATATGAATACAAAGCCCATTAAAAGACAGCATCATCTCAAGCTATTTCTGAAAAGACAAAAGAGAACTTATTTCATTTGGACACTAGAACATTCTTTCCTAAGGATTCTAGAGATCATGACCTTATTCCTATAAAAAGAAATATATTTTTTGCACATTATTTGACTATGCAGTAAATGATAGTTAAAAGGACACAATAATATAAATTAGGGAAAGCACTAATTTTCAATTTTCAGGATCAACTTATAAGGAGCATGTGAAAGATGGGTTTCAGTAAAGAATGAATTTGGAATTGACCTTGAAATACAAGAATAAAAATACAGCTGACAGAATGTGGGGGTTAGGATTCAAGCATGTGGAAGATGGAAGAAAAGAGAAAAGGTCCAATTGCCTCATCTAAAGCATATCCAGAATGGGCTACTTTTCACTAACCCCAAGAGCACTGCCTGCTCAGAAGGAACCTCATCTGCCTGGGTTACTTAAGAGCCTCTTGGTCAGTTTTCTGCCTCCACCAATGTCTCCCTGCACTTCTCAATGTGGAAGCCATACACAGCCTTCAAACACAGGTCAGACATGTGTTTAAATCATGATGTTCATCACATTCCACCATCCTTTTTAATCCCCTACCTTCTTCCTTTCCCTTCAACCCCTCTTCCCTATCTAGAATTCATCTATTCCTCCTATTTTCCTCCTCCCTACCCCACTATGAGTCAGCCTCCTTATATCAGAGAAAACATTTGGCATTTGTTTTTCTGGAATTGGCTATATCCAGTTTCATATTTCTATAGGCTAAAAATGTGCCCTAACTCAGGTTCACTAGCTCACCTGTTCTTCACACCTTCCCTGTGTTGCAGGTACTAGTCTCATTTCACAGTTGGGGAAACACTCTCAAAAATGTTGGATGACCTGCCAAGTTGGTACAGTGAATTAGTAGAAAAGTTGGAATGGAAACAGCCCTTCTCATGCTTTCCCACCACACAAGTCTCTGACAAAGAAGAAAATACATGGTTGAATCTCTCTTCAACTTCTATTTTCTCCTTCCTGGCACACAATGTCATAAGCTTCTGTAGAGAATTCCAAGGCCTCAGTGAGTAGAGAACCATCCCAATTTCCATTGCCACCAGTGGAAGCATGGTGAACTCTTCCTCCTGCTCAGTCATGGTTATATCCTCTTTATTTAAGCAAAAAAACCAGGCAGCTGGAATAGCATATCAGAAAGAGGAGGAGAGAGGAGGAAGTAGGAGAGAGGAGGGAGGAGGAGGGAGTCACTTATTTTGGAGGGATTTCCACTCTAACCTCCCTCTGTGCTGACAGATGGCAAATAGCTCCCAGGGCTTTGGTGTCTCACTTGCATATTGGCAGTTTGTCTCCAATTCTAGTTCAGCTCCAGGAGTCCTACTTTCTTATTTCCTCCCTGATTTAGAAATTATTGCATTAGACTTTAGTGACAAATATGAGCATCCAAAGAGAGGAAAAGATTGGGTAAGTCTTAAAAACTGTTTGCTATTTCAATTCTGAAGATGGGAGTTTGATCTGGAATCTGTAGCCCAGTGTATCTGGCACTGTCTTTATTAAAGGCCAAACAGCACCTTCAAAATAACACAGATTTTATTCACATATTTGAGAAAAAGTAAAGGGAGGAAAAATGGAGAAAAAGGAGAAAAGAGGGGAAATACTAGAAAAAATTAAGGTTGGCATAAGTGAAAAGTTAGAAGCCTGACCTCCCAGAGTACCTTCCCTCAAGCAGGGAGATCCCAGTGATGTAGGAGCAGAAAGTCTCCACCTTTCCTCCCCAGAAAGCCTTCCCAGCAGTCACCATTTTACTCTAGCACTTGACAGCCTGCATCCCAGTTCCTGTTTTTCCACTAGGAGAACTCTTACCTTTTTGGATTACTTATCTCTCTTGATTAGATTACAAATTATGCTCAATATTGTTTTAGTGAAGTTTGTATCCTATTTTCATTCAAATCAGAGTAGGATTTGTGAAAACATTTCCAACAGCTTTGGAAGGACAGTTGAATGCACTGGATTTGAACACTTTGGCTCCATGACTGAATTTCAACCAGAAATAATTGTCGAAGAGGAATATAAGTTTCTTTAGTGTATAAATACATTTGATAATAATAACAGAAAAAACAAGCTGGGCACAGTGCATGCCCCTATGATCGCAGCTACTTGGGAGGCTGAAGTAGGAAGATCACAAGTTTGAGGCCAGACTGGGCAACTTAGTAAGACCCTATTTCAGAATAAAATTAAAATAGTTTGTGGGTGCTGGGGTTATGGCTAATTTTATAATGTTTGTCTAGCACATGTGAGGCACTGGGTTTTATCCTCAACACCACATAAGATATATATATATATATATATATATATATATATATATATATATATATATATATATATAGTTACAAAAGAGGTTGGCCTGTCCAGGTTAAATCAATAATTGGTAGACTCAAATGACAGAACTTTAGTGTGGATTTACTTTCATCTTATTTACTGAGAAACACTGGATTGGCTCCATGCAATGACTGCCAATGGCCACCCCAATGAAGGAATTTGTTTCATAAACCTCCATCTCAAGCAGTTCACTAATTATGTATTCAGTTTTTGAGGGTTGTCTATATGCCAGACAATTTTGTTGTTTACTTGGACACAATTATGTGCAGTATTAAAAGAGCTTCTCATATTTTAGATCTTTGTTAGAATTACCTGTTAAGTTTTTAAGAAATATTGAGTATGGGCCTCACCCCACACCTACTGAATTAGAGTCTTGGGATTAGCAACCAGGCTGAATTTGTAAAATCTCTCAGATGTTGGGAATAAGAATCAAGTTGAAAAATGACTGAGTTCAATGCTATAGAGTCCTCCACCTCAGAGTTTCAGACTCAAATAGATAATATTAATGCAAACACATCTGCATGAGGACATGCAGTAGGAGAACATTCTAGGCCATCACAATAGCCATAGATAAATCAAGTATGGCATGAGAAACAAATGCATAGATGAAAAAAATAAACATAAATTTTCTCAGAGATGGTAAAAAGCATCTTGATTCGATTGCATCTGGTTGATAGGAGAATAGATTCTTCTGTTCATTTTTTTAAAATTTTAAATAAGGTCTTCAGCCAGTTCTAATTTGAAAGGTAATATTTTTAACTCTTTCATTATTGTGATGTATTTAAAACCATATAAAATTATACAGAGAAATTATCTAGAATGCATGCAATTCATTTTAAAACTATACAACATTTCATTTTTTACTGGTTGTTCAAAACATTACAAATCTCTTGACATATCATATTTCATACATTTGATTCAAGTGGGTTATGTATTCCCATTTTTACCCTGTATACAGATTGCAGAATCACATTGGTTACACATCCATGCATATTGCCATACTAGTGGCTGTTATATTCTGCTATATTTCCTATCCTCCACTATCCCCCCTCCCCTCCCCTCCCATATTCTCTCTCTACCCCATCTACTGTAATTAATTTCTCTCCCTTGATTTTTTTCCCTTTCCCCTCACATCCTCTAATATGTAATTTTGTATAACGATGAGGGTCTCCTTTCATTTCCATGCAATTTCCCTTCTCTCTCCCTTGCCCTCCCACCTCTCATCCCTGTTTAATGTTAATCTTTTTCTCATGCTCTTCCTCCCTGCTCTGTTTTTAGTTGCTCCGCTTATATCAGAGAAGATATTTGGCATTTGTTTTTTAGGGATTGGTTAGCTTCACTTAGCATTATCTGCTCTAATGCCATCCATTTCCCTGCAAATTCCATGTTTTTGTCATTTTTTAGTGCTGAGTAATACTCCATTGTGTATAAATGCCACATTTTTTTAACCCATTCATCTACTGAAGGGCATCTAAGTTGGTTCCACAGTCTAGCTATTGTGAATTGTGCTGCTATGAACATTGATGTAGCAGTATCCCGATAGTACGCTCTTTTAAGATCTTCAAGGAATAGTCCGAGAAGGGCAATAGCTGGGTCAAATGGTAGTTCCATTCCCAGCGTTCCCAGGAATTTCCATACTGCTTTCCAAATTGGCCGCACCAATTTGCAGTCCCACCAGCAATGTACAAGTGTACCTTTTTCCCCAAATCCTCGCCAGCACTTGTTGTTGTTTGACTTCATAATGGCTGCCAATCTTACTGAAGTGAGATGGTATATTAGGGTGGTTTTGATTTGCATTTCTTTGACTGCTAGAGATGATGAGCATTTTTTCATGTACTTGTTGATTGATTGTATATCCTCCTCTGAGAAGTGTCTGTTCAGGTCCTTGGCCCATTTGTTGATTGGATTGTCTTCTTATTGCTTAATTTTTTGAGTTCTTTGTATACTCTGGATATTATGGCTCTATCTGAAGTGTGAGGAGTAAAAATTTGTTCCCAGGATGTAGGCTCCCTATTTACCTCTCTTATTGTTTCTCTTGCTGAGAAAAAGCTTTTTAGTTTGAGTAAGGCCCATTTGTTGACTCTTGTTTTTAACTCTTGTGCTATGGGTGTCCTATTAAGGAATTTGGAGCCCAACCCCACAATATGTAGATCAGAGCCAACTTTTTCTTCTATCAGATGCAGAGTCTCTGTTTTGATATCAAGCTTCTTGATGCATTTTGAGTTAACTTTTGTGCATGGTGAGAGAAAGGGATTCAGTTTCATTTTGTTACATATGGATTTTAAGTTTTCCTAGCACCATTTGTTGAAGATGCTATCCTTCCTCTATTGCATGCTTTTAGCCCCTTTATCTAATATAAGATAGTTGTGATTTTGTGGATTGGTTTCTGTGTTCTCTATTCTGTACCATTAGTCCACCTGCCTGTTTTGGTACCAGTACCATGCTGTTTTTGTTACTATTGCTCTGTAGTACAGATTGAAATCTGGTATCACTATACCTCCTGATTCACACTTCCTGCTTAGAAATGCTTTTGCTATTCTGGGTCTTTTATTTTTCCAAATGAATTTCATGGTTGCTTTATCTATTTCTAAAAGAAATGCCGTTGGGATTTTGATTGGCATTGCATTGAACCTATAGAGAACTTTTGGTAATATTGCCATTTTTTCTGCCTATCCATGAACAGGGTATATTTTTCCATCTTCTAAGATCTTCTTCTATTTCTCTCTTTAGGGTTCTGTAGTTTTCATTGTATAAATCTTTCACCTCTTTTGTTAGGTTGATTCCTAAGTATTTTATTTTTTTGAGGATATTGTGAATGGGGTTGTTTTCCTCATTTCCAGTTCAGAAGATTTGTCGCTGATATACAGGAATGCCTTTGATTTGTGCGTGTTGATTTTATTTCCTGCCACTTTGCTGAATTCATTTATTAGCTCTAGTTGTTTCTTTGTAGACACTTTTGTGTCTTCTAGGTATAGCATCATATCATCTGCAAATAGTGATAATTTAAGTTCTTCTTTTCCTATCTTAATGCCTTTAATTTCTTTTGTCTGTCTAATTGCTCTGGCCAGTATTTCGAGTACTATATTGAATAGAAGTGGTGAGAGAGGGAATCCCTGTCTTGTTCCAGATTTTAGAGGGAATACCTCCAGTTTTTCTCCATTCAGAATGATGCTAGCCTGAGGCTTAGCATTTATAGCTTTTACATGTTGAGGTAAGTTCCTGTTATCCCTAGTTTTTCTAGTGTTTTGAACATAAAGGGATACTGTACTTTGTCGAATGCTTTTTCTGCATCTATCGAGATGATCATATGGTTCTTATCTTTAAGTCTATTGATGTGGAGAATAACGTTTATTGATTTCCATATATTGAACCAGCCTTGCATCCCAGGGATGAATCCTACTTGATCATGGTGCACGATCTTTTTGATATGTTTTTGTATCTGATTTGCCAGAATTTTATTGAGGATTTTTGCATCTAAATTTATTAGGAATATTGGTCTGTAGTTTTCTTTCTTTGAGGTGTCTTTATCTGGTTTGGGAATCAGGGTGATATTGGCCTCATAGAATGAATTTGAAAGTTCTCCCTCCTTTTCTATCTCCTGAAATAGATTGTAGAGTATTGGTATTAGTTCTTCTTTAAAGTTCTTGTAAAACTCTGCTGTATATCCATCTGGTCCTGGGCTTTTCTTGGTTGGTAGTCTTTTGATGGCTTCTTCTATTTCCTCACTTGATATTGGTCTGTTTAGGTTGTTTCTATCATCCTGACTCAATCTGGGTAGTTCATATGTCTTAAGGAATTTATTGATGCCTTCACTATCTTCTATTTTATTAGAGTATAGGGTTTCAAAATAATTTCTAATTATCTTCTGTATTTCTGAATTGTCTGTTGTGATGTTGCCTTTTTCATCCCGTATGCTAGTAATTTGGGTTCTCTCTCTTCTTCTCTTTGTTATAATGGCTAGTGGTCTATCAATCATATTTATTTTTTCAAAGAACCAATTTTTAGTTTTGTCAATTTTTTCGATTGTTTCTTTTGTTTCGAATTCATTGATTTCAGCTCTAATTTTAATTATTTCTTGCCTTCTAATGTATTTGCTGCTGATTTGTTCTTCTTTTTCTAAGGCTTCGAGGTGTTGTGTGAGGTCATTTATTTGTTGGCTTTTCCTTCTTTTAAGGAATGAACTCCATGAAATGAATTTTCCTCTTAGTACTGCTTTCATAGTGTCCCAGAGATTTTGATATGTTGTGTCTGAGATTTCATTTACCTCTAAGAATTTTTTTTAATTTCCTCTTTGATGTCTTCTGTAACCCTTTGTTAATTCAGTAGCATATTGTTTAATCTCCATGTGATGTAGGATTTTTCATTTCTCACTTTATTATTGATTTCCAATTTCATTCCATTATGATCAGATAAAATGCATGGTAGTATCTCTACTCATTTGTAATTGCTAAGATTTTCCCTGTGACATAATGTATGGTCTATTTTTGAGATGGATCCATGTGCTGCTGAGAAGAAAGTGTATCCACTTGTTGTTCGGTGGTATATTCTGTATATATCAATTAAGTCTAAATTATTAATTGTATTATTGAGATCTATGGTTTCTTTATTCAACTTTTGTTTGGAAGATCTGTCCAGTGGTGAGAGAGGTGTGTTAAAATCTCTCATGATTACTGTGTTGTGGTCTATTTGACTCTTGAACTTGAGAAGAGTTTTTTTGATGAACATATCTGCACCATTGTTTGGGGCATATATATTAATGATCGTCAAGTCTTGTTGGTGTATGGTTCCCTTGAGCAGTATGTAGTGTCCTTGTTTATCCCTTTTGATTAACTTTGGCTTGAAGTCTATTTTATTTGATAGAAGTATGGACATACCTGCTTGCTTCCAGGGTCCATATGAGTGATATGATTTTTCCCAACCCTTCACCTTCAGTCTGTGTATGTCTTTTCCTATCAGATGAGTCTTCTGTAGGCAGCATATTGTTGGATCATTTTTTTAATCCATTCTACTAGCCTATGTCTTTTGATTGGTGCATTTAAGCCATTAATATTTAGTGTTACTATTGAGATATGGTTTGTATTTCTAGCCATATTTGATTATGTATGTTACTTAACATGATTTGTTTTTCCTCTTTGATTAGTTTTTTCCTTTACTGTACTATCTCCTGCTGTTGGTTTTCATTGTTATTTTTCATTTCCTTTTCCTGTAATGTTTTGCCAAGGATGTTTTGAAGAGCTGGTTTTCTAGCTGCAAATTCTTTTAAGTTTTGTTTATCATCTTATTTCATCTTCAATCCTGAAGCTTAATTTCACTGGATACATGATTCTTGGTTGGAACCCTTTTTCTTTCAGCATTTGAAATATGTTGTTCCAGGATCTTCTAGCTTTCAGAGTCTGTGTTGAAAGATCAACAGTTATCCTGATTGGTTTACCCCTAAATGTAATCTGCTTCTTCTCTCTTGTGGCTTTTAAGATTATCTCCTTATCCTGTATGTTGGGCATCTTCATTATTATGTGTCTTGGTGTGGATCTCTTATGATTTTGTACATTTGGTGTCCTATAGGCTTCTAGTATTTGGATTTCTTTTTCATTCTTTAAGCGTGGGAAGCTTTCTAGTATTATTTCATTGAATAGATTGTTCATTCCCTTGGTTTGGACCTCTATACCCTCTTGTATCCCAATAACTCTTAGGCTTGGTTTCTTTATGTTATCCCATTATTCTTGGATGTTCTGCTCATGATTTCTTAACATTCTCACTGAGCTGTCTATGTTCTTTTCAAGTTGAAAAACTATGTCTTCATTGTCTGAAGTTCTATCTTCTAAGTGTTCTACTCTGCTGGTAATACTCTCATTTGAGTTTATAATTTGGTTTATTGTTTCCTGCATTTTCAGGATTTCTGTTTGTTTGTTTTTTATATCCTCTATCTCCCTATAGAGTTGATCTTTTGCTTCTTGGATTTGTTTATGTAATTCATTGTCAAAGTGATATTTCATTGTCTGAATTTGCTGTATAATGTCTTCCTTGGGACTCCAGATCATCTGAAGCATGTATATCCTGAACTCTTTGTCTGACATTCCATCAGCTGCAGATATTACCTCATCTAATGTTGAATTGACCTGTATTGTTTGTAGTCCTTCCTTTTCTTGTCTTTTCATACTGCTCATGATTCTTTCTAGCTTTGTGAAACTGTTGTGCTAATGTTATTCCCCTTATATATTTGTATTGTTCTTGTATAACTCCAAAATCCCTCTTTTGTGGAGAAAGACAATGTTAACAGTTCCCAATATCAACAGTACATCATCTAAGCATAAGGTTTCATTATTAATACATTTATAGTTAGATTCTAAGTCTATAGATATTATTTTAATTATTACTTAAGAATATATTCATTAGTTTCATAAAAGGCATACCATATCTGGTGGCATATAGAAAACTTAATTTCAGACGAAGGATGTTATACTTAGAGGGAAAGAAGTGAGGGTATGAGGTTAAACTAACTTGGCACCTTTGGAGAACTCTAACCAATAGACTAGTAATTTATGGAAGAATGTATAGACTCAACCTCCTATCTGTATTTAGATAGTTACCCTATGTATAGATTGCAAAAGTTAGGAGATTGAAAGTGGGATAGAGAGAATATGAATGAAAAAAAAAGAAATAACAAGGAAGACAAGAGAAATAAGAGAGAAAGAAAAGGAAAGTAAGATAGAAATAAAGAAAAAATGGGGGGAAGGTGGGATATATGCAATTCTTCTATATTATATTACTTTGGTAATTTGGTTGTTCATGCACAGTTCTTGGTTTCACATATGTTGAGGTTGTGGAAGAGAGAAAAGAAAAGAGAGAAACAAAGAGAAAAAAAAAGTCTCTCAGAACATTGTTTTCCTTGCTTCCAGTAGGTGGCGTTGTCTATTCCTAGCTTGAGCCTCTGTATTCAGGATGGTGCGTATAGCCAGTGTGAGAGGAAATGACCTTCCACCTGTATCTTCCCTACTCTAGTCTCTGAGGTAGAAACCAGGTGCCTGTACAATTGTTGTTTTGCGTTGATAGCTACAACCCCCAAAAGCTTGTGGGAAATATTTTGAGTTATTGCAGCTAAGGGTGGGGGAGTTGGAAACTGAGTACCTGTATCAGCTGCAGAACTCTGCTGGTAGCCACACCCCTTTGATGGGTTTTAAGGGTTGATGGGCTTCCTCCGGACTAGCATATGGGGTGGGGCCGGGCTTTCTCCTCCGGTCTGGCTTGGCACCAGGCTTCCTCCTCTGGTCTGGCTTGGCTGGCGCCGGGCTGCTTCCTCCTCTGGTCTCCAACATTTTATTCTTAACCCAGAGTTACAAATAACATAATCCTACATAAGACTGCATATGTTGTCCTGGAAAAAGAGAAGCATAAGTAATATATTCTGAACATGTATGAGCATATATTCACAGCCATGTTTAAATGAATTTCAGGTGGTCACGTATCAATTGAAAAAATGTCAAAGGTTTGCAGTCTGGCTAAGGAGAGGTTCTCTGAACGGCATTCTGTGGAACACATTTCTCCTGCAGTAGCTCTGCTGGACTCAATCCAATGCTAAGCAGATTTCTTTAATCCTGGCCTCTCACTGGGTCAACACTATCTGATTTCAAGCATTATTGTAAGAGACACAGGGACAATGATTATTGAAAGGGCTGTGACAAAACTTTCTCTTGAAGTTGCTTTTCTTTTTTTTAAATCATGCCCAGAAACCCCAATTCACGTTGGTTGAAAAGACTCAGGACCACCTCTATTTCAGCATAGTGGACAAACTGAGTCCAGCTGGTCGTCCTCAGATGATAAACATGGTAAAAATTCCATTGAGGGATTTTGGGTTTCTTGTTTTGGTTTTTTAAATTGCCTGCTTAGGAAAGTGCTTAATCAGCTTCCTATATTATTTGTATCAGTTCAGGAAGATTCATCTGGGTAATTTAAGGACATGGTCTGGAAGAGAATTTTCAGGATTGGGAGGACAAACATATTTTAAAATCAGATGGTCTAAAGGATCCTCTGGTTAGCCTTCCCCTGAGAGGAACAGATGGTACAGTGACAATAATCCAATGCAGCTCTTAGGTGCTGCCTGTTAACTTAGGATCATTTTGGTATTTGCCAACATCTTACCAAATTCTTTTGTTGTTTGTAGTTTGGCTGTTTACCTTTTCAATTATATTTAATAATGATCATTTATTTTATCTCTTCTTTCCAAGGCCTTTATCTCTACATCCTTTCTTTTCTGTTTTTGATTTTTTTTAGATTTTTAATTTTTTGGTGCAAGGGATCAAACCCATAATGTTGCACATCTTTCTCTTGTTTCACTGTGTTCAGTGATATTTCTAGTGCATTGTTAATTAGTAAACAGCAGCTGCATCTGCATTATGGTCGTGTTGATGTACATCAGGGCACCACAGTGTTGTTTACCCATTAAGAAGGATTCAGGTTACCATCCCTCAGTCCCCAGATGAATTGACATTTTCATGTTTTATGTGACAGGACCACCCAGTTGTTCCTGGAATAAACTGCAGTGTTGAGAAATATAAGCAGCATGAGCCTAGATGGGCCTTAAAAGAGCTGCAGTACACTTTCTCAAGTAAATACATGAATAAACTAATGTCTGGACTGAAAGATCATCATGGGAAACACGCCTTATCCATCTCTGTATTTGTAAAGTTTGAGATATATGCCCTGTAAAAAGCATTTTCAAATGTCCTTACATCTTTGTAGCTGAGTATTTAAGTGACAAAGCCAGATGACCAGAGGAGATCTCAACCCTCAGAGAGTCTCTCACTACCCACAACACTCAGTCTACAAGCCATGAAGACTTCAGAGGTTCAGGGGCCCAGGGGAACTCAATCTTGTTTCCCCATCCTGTGTGTAAGCTCTCTCTTCCTGTTTGCAGATTTTCACAGGAGAGACAGTAGCTCCTTTTCTTGTTTACTAGACTCAGAAACTGAGACATGTCTACAGGCTGAGGATTATAAATAGGGTGAGATGCCAGAGACGCCACAAAGGCATGATTTCTTGAATCACTTTGGAGACTAGGCAAGAAGAAAGGAATGGCAGCAAGAAATGACCTTCCCACTGAGGTCTGTCAGTGAGGGAAACAAAGATAATCATTTTAGCAGGAAACTCCGTAATATTCTCTAGCTTGTTATTTTACCCTGTTTAAAGGCAGATGAAAGTATTTTTTTTTTAGTTAGAAACTGACTATATTATATTATATATAAATTATAATTTATAATTATCTGTATCTGTTATTATTTACAAATAATTAAATCAAGATAATTAACATCTGTCCCCTCATGTGAAGCTATTTCAAAGTGTATAAATACTCATATTATTTAATAGTGAGATACTTGTTAAGAGCCTGACCTTGATACTCCAACAACTCTACCTGTGAGCTCCAGCTCTGTCAGTTATGGGTTGTGTGATCTTGGCCAGTATCATAATTAAGCCTTTGTTTTCACATTTTTAAAGCAAGGATAATATGCCACTCTCATCCTTAAGGTTCTTCTATGGAGGAAATGAGAAAATGTACATGGAAGCTCCATGGAAACTTAGTAAATGTCAGCTATCATTATTTTCTCTTTAGGTTTCTATAAGTAATATGATTCTATTGTATGTCATACAATGGGGGTTGGTGAGGGGAACCCAAGGCCTTGGGGCAAAGAAAAGAGCTATTCATATCCCTGTAGTTTTTAATGATGTTAAGAACTATAATACAACTTCCTGTAAAATATATTTTAGTTCAAAGCCAAGGGAGGTATGATTCAGAATGTTGAAAAGTGTATGGCTCTTGGACTTGAATAAAGTTTAAGTGACCACGAATTCAGAGGAGACATGAGTCCTTAAACCGATTGTTTATAAAAATTACACATTAAAAATATGTATTTTTAATGTAATATTATCATCTATAAAATAGTCATGGAAAGCAATATTCAGTACTAGTGAATATAATGTGCATATACTAATATAGAAATTTAGAATATTTTGTTCATATCGTATTCTATTTTAAACACATTAGTCAAAACCCGGAAGAGGAAATTTCCTAACATTAAACAGACACTTATTGGAATAGCAAGTGAAATATGTAGCTCAAACTATGACACATTCACCAAGCCCATGGGTCAGCACACTTTTTATTTTAACAAGATAATAAATCCTTTAGGTTTTGAAGACTTATAGGTCTCTATCCCAGCTACTCAACTCTGGTGTTGTAGCAGAAAAGCAATTACAGACAACTTACAAAATAAGTGAGTGTGATTGTGTTACAATACAATCTTATTTGCATTCACTTGTGAGGCTAAGGCAGGAGGATCTCATGATCCTCAAAGCTAGGTTCAGCAAAAAGCAAGGTGCTAAACAACTCACTGAGACACTGTCTCTATAAAAAATACAAAATAAGGCTGGGTATGTGGCTCAGTGGTCTGTACCCCTAAGCTTAATACCCAGTATCCCCTGCTGGAAAAAAACAAACAAAAAAACAATAAGTTGTAGGCCAGATTTGGCCTTTGTGTTTTGTATTATATTTATTTAAATATTATATATTTAAATTATATATATATTGCCACAGTCCAGCTGGGCAAAATAACTGAGAGGTGCAAGCAACTTGAAGGTTGAATCAGTAATTACTTTATTGTAAGTGAACTCAGGGGGGAACTGAGTGAGAACTCAAAGTAGCGGGCACCCAAGGTAGCAGGAGGCACTTCTCTGCCAGACAGCAGAGGTATATATACTTAACTAATTACACAAAGCTTAACTTAATTAACATCATATAGATACAGCAGTCAACAAATAAGGAATCCTCATCATTTTAATGGCTTGCTGGCGTTGCTTCACAAACCACTCCTTCTGGCAAAGCACCAGGTGCCATCTTGACTTGATTTGCTTCCGAAGCATCTCCTCCCTTTTGTTTTATTAAACAACAAGTATGTGGCTTAGGGACCATGCCTGTTTTAGGTTGTCGAATACTACATTTTGTTCTTACCCATCGTTGGATGGTCTGACCTCAAATTGTCAGCCTTCCGACTTAGGTTGGTACCATTGTAATTGGATCTTACCCGTCTTTGACTACCAGCCCAACACACTTAGCCATACTTGTGGATACACAAACACCATAAACAACCTGTTACAAGCAGAAGAAGGAGGATATAAAATGCCATGATATCAAACCATTGATGGCTCCAAGTAAGAAGCCCTTGGAAAAATTGTACCACCGATGACATTGTCAGCAAAGATACGATAGTACTATTACAATTTGTTGTATCAGTTCATAATGCATATAAGTGATACACAATCCAGGTAAGTTCTGAAAGCAGCTTAAAGAAGAAGAATCCATTAATATGTCTATTTCTTCTTGAAGTAAATATTGATGCAACAGTTTGTACAGTTTGTGTGATAGCTGTCACAGAAGCTATAGTAGTAGCAACAGAAACAGCAACAGCTGTGATGATGGTAGCTGTAACTCTGAAGTCTCATTTGGTTTTTCAATAATACTGGAAATTCTTCTATTTTTGTCTTAAGGTAGGAATTCTGACAATGATGGCTAAAGAAAATTGTGCAGCATTCCAGCAGGCACTAAGAAAACAATTTTCTGAACAATTTAGTACATTATTCTGAACAGAATTATTAGATATAATGAAAAGGAAAGGTGAAAGTAAACAAACATATATGTTAAACTCCTTTTTTGTTCACATATTAAAACAATACCCAATTTAAATTAAACTATTTAAATCACGTGAATAAAAGATATTTGGATCCAATTTTTTCATGAGCGCTCCTGATATATGGACATATGCACAAACAAACATACAACATATAACACAAGTGTGCACACATAACACAATAGTAAAGGCCTTGTAGCTTTTCACAGGTGAAATCTCCATTGCAATGTTTAAAAACTTCACAGTTGCTTAAAAAATAAAACTGATCAGAAAAACATTAACCTAGGTTTGTAGGAGCTCAAAAAATAAAATAGAAGAATTATTTTTGTAACTTGCATGTGGGTTTGAAGGTATTCCCACAAGTAAGCCTCAAGGATTTTTGCATTTGAAATAGGTCTTAATGGTGCCATTATTCATTAGGCCCCAGGTGTTGTAAGCATTGTCACAGATGTAAAGATAGCTAAACTGGAGTTCTGGATATCAGCTGTTATGGATTTTGAGCCATATCATCTTTTTGATTGGTAGAAATTGCTTTAGTTAGTCTCTCTGGAATCCAAATTGGCTGCTGTTCTCCCTGTGGAAACACACAAACAGACCCCCAACTCCAGACAATCACTGGGTCAGGACCTTTCCATTGTCCAGTTAGAATATCCTACCAAAGTATCTTTGGCTTATGTACATTTTTTTGGACACATGTGCCTTTCTGCAGCACTAAGTCCTGATGAATCCAAATTTAAAAATTTGTAAAAACTTAACGTAAAAAGGGTTATGTTAAGTTTATCTTTGGGGGATTTATATTCCTTCCCAATTTCCTCTTTTTTTTAATAAGTACATTTTAATAGTTTGATGAGCTCTTTCAACTATGCCTTGTCCCTGTGGATTATACGGGATTCTGTTATGTGAGTAATGCCAAATGATAAGCAAAATTGCTTGAAAGAAGCAGAAGTATAGCCAGGGCCATTATCTGTTTCAACTGTTTTGGAATGCCCACAGTGGGCATGAGATATAATATTTTTAGTTTTTTCTCCGGTATGAAGGGAACCCATTAAATATCTGGAAGAAGTATCAACTGTAACATGTAGATATTTTAATTTTCCATATTCTGGCAAGTGTGTGACGTTCATTTGCCATATATGATCAGGTATCAGTCCTCTAGGATTGATTCCAAGATTAACTTGTTGTAAAAAGGTCACACAATTTTGACATTGTTATATGTCTAGCTTGTTCCTTAATTATTTAAAAATGCTTTTGCAAGGTATTAGCATTGACATGGAAGGATTTGTGAAAATTTGTAGCTTCTTCTAATATAGAAAAAATATGTATGTCATGTGTGGTCTTATCTGCTAAATCGTTGCCCAAACTAAGGGCTCCAGGCAATCCTGTATGTGCACTGATATGTCCTATAAAGAATGGATCGTTTCTGTCCCAGATTAAACTTTGTATAGCAGAAAACAAAGAGAAAACAGTAGAGGAAAGGGAATTCCTACCAGCATCTTCAAGGGAATTTATAGAATTAACTATATACAAATTGTCAGAAAATAAATTAAATATGGAATCTTTAAACGTCACAAAAGCTTGTAGTACTGCATTAAGCTCTACCTTTTGAGCTGATTGTTTGGGTACTAAAAATGTAAAAGCTTGATCGGAGTAATTACTGCTGCTGTACCATTATTTGACCCATCAGTGAATATATTTGGAGCATTCATGATAGGTGTTTTTCTTGTCATTTTGGAAAAACTACAGAATGTGAAGACCAAAAAGACAACAAAGGATTAGCTGGTAAGTGGTTATCAAATGAACAAATACATTTGCACATTACTAATTTCTGATCCCATATTTCTGCTACAAAGATAATGCAACCCAACAAGATAACACAAAACAAAACTGAAACAAAATGAGACAAAAATGGAACAAAAATTCAATGTATCAATTTTTCTATCTTGATATGTGCATCCATGGTCTATCTCTCTCTCTTCCTCAGGGGCGAACAATTTTTCTCCCATCCTATTTATTTCTAGGGACAGGCAGCTTGAAACAAAAATGAAACAAAATGAAAGAAGATTACACTGTTTTTTGAAATGGTCACCCATTCTCTCGCTCTGCCCTCAGGGGCGAGCAGTTTACCTTCTCACTTACCCCCAAGCTTCAGGCATTCCCCGCACGGGCCACTATATTCCTATATGCCACAGTCTGGCTGGGAAAAATAACCGAGAGGTGCAAGCAACTTGAAGATTGAAGCGGGAACTACTTTATTGTAAGTGAACTCATTGAGAACTGAGCGGGAACTCAAAGTAGCAGGCACCCAAGGTAGCAGGAGCCACTTCTCTGCCAGACAGCAGAGGTATATATACTTAACTAACTACACACAGCTTAACTTAATTAACATCATATAGATACAGCAGTTAGCCAATAAGGAATCCTCATTATCTTAATGGCTCATTGGCACTGGTTCACAAACCACTCCTCATGGCAAA
The DNA here is from genome assembly GCF_045843805.1 of Urocitellus parryii. Classification (NCBI taxonomy): domain Eukaryota; kingdom Metazoa; phylum Chordata; class Mammalia; order Rodentia; family Sciuridae; genus Urocitellus; species Urocitellus parryii. The sequence goes on along the minus strand of NC_135538.1, from coordinate 129,495,321 downwards.
TTGCCAGGCGCCATCTTGACTTGATTTGCATCCCCAACAATATATTACATTATACTTTTATAAATATTTTATATTTAAATAATATGCATATAACATATTTTATATATGTGAATACTATATAATATATATATATATATATATATATATATATAGAGAGAGAGAGAGAGAGAGAGAGAGAGAGAGAGAGAGAGACAGAGACAGAGAGAGATTCATGGATTAGATTCAGGATGTTTGGTCAAATATGAAAGATGAAAAACTAACATGATTCACTGAACTCTTCAGAAGCAAGCTAACAAGCTTAAGTAAACATGATCTCTGTATTATGTAACCATTTGTGCACTGTTAACAAATGAAGACAACTGTGTGAATATAGGGGTGCATTATATACATGTAACATGTTACAAGTATTTAATGTTTAAATCATATATATATATATATATATATATATATATATATATATATATATATAATGAAAAGTTTCAAACTATATTGGGCTCTTTACTTTCATGGCTACAGGGGTAGCCAGGAGGACACTCGGGCTTCAGAAGATACTTGCCTTCAGTGTCCTCTGCTGTGGCAAAAAGAAGGTCTGGTTGGATCTCAATGAGACCAATGAACTCTCCAATGCCAACTTTCATCAGCAGATTTGGAAGCTGATCAAAGATAGGCTGATCATCAACAAACCAGTTTCTGTTCATTCTGGGGCTCTATGCCAAAACAATACCTTGGCTTGCCAGAGGCACAGGCATGTGGACATAGGTAAGCAGAAGAGAACAGCTAATGCTCCAATGAAGGGGGAAGTTCACCTGGGTGCAGAGGATACAGATTCTGTGTAGACTACTCAGAGATTCTGTGGATCTAAGATTGACCACCACATGTATCATAGACTCTACCTGAAGGCAAAGGGCAATGTGTTCAATAACAAGTGGATCCTCATGGAACATATCCACAAGCTGAAGGCAGATAAGGCCAACAAAAAGGTTCTGGCTGACCAGGCTGAGACTAAGGCAGAAATCAAGCTCTATGAGGAGTGCTCCAGGCCAAGGAGGAGCACATCAAGACTGTCCAAGGAGGAAGACACCAAGACATAAAACTCCCTCTTGTGTCTGTACATAGAGGCCTCTATGATTATATAGATACTCCTTGAAATAAAAAAGCTTTATCTATTAAAAAACTATATTATACCACAATTTTAGAAGTTAATGGTTTTATAAATTGTCTTTTTTACAATAAAAGAGACAAAGTTAATGTGGTCTTTGAATTGTAAGGTTTAAAGAAGCCAAGTTACTCTTTTTAAAAACCAATAATAGATCAACACTCTCCAAATATTTTTGCTCTGTTGCACATACTTTAATATTTTTAATCTTCAACACAGTTCTGAACTTCTTTCACCATTACATAAAATGTTCAAATTGTCAGCATTAAATTTTATTGGAAATGTAAAATTTTCTTGTTGAAACCCATGTCCTGAAAGTCTATGGACATATTTTAAAAGGTAAATACTGAAATGTAACTAAACCATCTTATTCAGAAAGAACTGTAAGTGCATCCTAGTGATGGTCACTGGTAAAAACTGGCAAATCTAAAAATCTTAGTATAAGAATATGTAAATGTAGTTGGCAACCTTTGGCTGATATGAGAAATATTTGAAAGTAAATCTGTCAATTGTCATTTAGAAAATAAAAACTATGCTTAACAAAGGACAACTGTCTTTAAAAAAGCTAAGCTCTTTTTTACAGCCATTTAATTCATATGGTAAAGATTTTATTTTAACCATTGTAGTTAGAAATACTATTTCTATACTTAAGCACTTAGCTCCAGTCTAGAAAATAAAGTTTCTTCTGGCTAATTCTATCAGTTTGACAACTGTATTTTGTTGAAGATGAACTAAAAGAGGCAGCTCTTTCATATGGAAATGATAAATCAATGGACCTTTAAATCATCACACATAATATAGTGATGGGCATAATGGGCTCAAGAGGCTTAGAGAAATCATGGCCTATTTGGACTGCAATATTTTCTGTACTCAGAAAGCAGTTCAAGTATTTGAAGCTGAGCAACATCTAGACATCTACTGAATTCTTATTTTTCAAGAGCACCTTGGCTCCAGGGCAAGGAATTAATGTTTCTTGACAAAAGGGACAAGTGTCTTTCTTTCTTTCTTTCTTTCTTTCTTTCTTTCTTTCTTTCTTTCTTTCTTTCTTTCTTTCTTTCTTTCTTTCTTTCTTTCTTTCATCTTTCTTTCTTTTTCTTTTCATTTTCTTTTTTTGGTACGAGGAACTGAATCCAGGTGTGCTTTACCACAGAGCTACATCCCCAGACCATTTTTATTTTGAGTTCTTCCTAAATTTCCCACGCTGCCCTTAAACTAGATATTTCCCTACTACACTGAGATTACAAATATGTGTCACTGTACCTGGTGTGTATCAACATTTTTAAAAACTAAACTTGAATGGCACTTAATTAAATGGCCAAGTTTTAGTTCATAGATGCCTAACCTTGTAGATCAACTAGGAGTTCATTTGAGTTTGTTGAGTTAGATGAAAAGTGCTTAGAACTGTACTTGGCCTAATAAATTCTCAGTACACTGCACCATCACCTGGTTAAGATTAACATTTCTTATTGTGTACTGTATATTGTGGGATAGTGGAACTGTGTGCCTTGACATTGCTCTGACACTTTTGCGAATGGCCCTGTTCATAGCCCACAGTCCTCATCCCTGCCACCTGGACCTTCTCCCACATCCTTGGGCAGTGGTTGGCAGACAGGTGCACACCAGCATCACTTGCAGATCATCATCTCATCTGACCTCCTTATTTACCTAAGGCTACCTGCCTCTCTTTCCTGGTTCCCAGGCAGTGCTCCTGTGATTTGCTGTCCTGGGACCTTCTCCACATTGATATAATGGAGCTGAGCCATTGTGATTGGATGGTAACCACCAAAGCATTTATACAGTCCTGAAGAACTTCTAGCACCATGAAAAGTGCAGGCTCTGCAGCCAGCTATCTGGGTGCTGGCCTAGTTTCTGCTCCAGTTCTGCCCTGGGCAAGTCCATTGCACTAGTCCTACCTGCCTTCCTCTGTCAAGACCAACTCCTATGTGGAGATATATTGGCATGTGGTCTTAATGATCTACAAAGGAATGGGATTAGGATTACCTGGTATGTAGTAAGCAGTCAAAATTAAAAATTTTAACTTATCTTTTTTAATATTCCTCATTATGAGCCCTAGATCTTGAGATAGTAAAATAAATGGAAGCTATCTGGGTTCAAATTCTGACTAAATGACTCATTAGGAGCACAATTTGAAGCACATTATTAAACTATGATCAGCCTGTTAGGCTATGGGATTAATACTACCTACTTCATAACACATAGTTGTTACAGAAGTAAATAAGATAAGTGGAATTAAGCATTTTGTATAATGCCAAGCATATAATAAATAGGAATTTCTAAACTTCAGTGCAGTGTTTTTTAGACCTTATGATTACTGATACCAGATTTAAGATCAAAGTTATCATATAGGGCCCTATTTTTATATGTCAATTGGAATTTAGCTCTACTGGTATCTAGAACTTTAGTAGCAACAGTAGTTTTTTAAATCAGTGTTTATGAACTCTTGCAATAAAATATATTAGAAAAAAGTGAATGAAATATAGTTAAATTTAAAAAGTATATTCACATATGTGCATAATGATCTAAAGGCAGACCACAGTCAAAAAATTTAGAATTCCTTATGAAATTCAGAAATCTAGTTTGACCCCTGTTGAGCAGTTAGTCAAAAAAGAACTTTCACTGTGTTAACACACCTCTAGCTTGGCTTTGTTTCTTGGAAAAATTTTGAGTCTGTTATTTTAGTGCTGTGCTATTATGTAGTAGATGAACTAGTTTTCCTGGTTGGTTTTCTATTTGTAACATTTGATTGATAATCCACAGAGATTTGTACACAAGAGTTGAGACTTCTAAAGTCATTAGGATGCTTTTTTGTATATACACAGCAAAGAGGCTATTTTCCAAATGATGGTGTTTTGCCAACATCATGAATGAGATGCTGCGGATTTGATTGGCTTGATAGAAGGTTCTCTTTTGGTTTCAGAATTTTCTCTTGTAGGTCACAATTTGCTAAGTGTTTTTTTTTTTTTTTAACATGAGTTGTGTTGAATTTTCTTGATTTTTTTCTAATTTTCTCTAATTTTCTCTATGGGTATCTACAATACCCATACCTTGATGTGATGCTTCCTTTTTATCAGTATTGTCTAATAGACCTTTCTTCCATGACAGAAATGTACGGTATCTGCACTGCACTGTCAGATATGATAGCTACCAGCCTATGTGGTTATTGAGCTCTTGAAATAACTGGTGGGACTGAGGAACTGATCTTTGATTTTGTGGGATTTTAATTAATTTAAATAGTCATACAAGGGTTTTGGTTCCTGTATTGAATGACTAATATGTAGGTTAGCAGAAGACACTTTAATTGGTATTCATTATAATTTTCTTTTCCTAATATTTTTCCTTCTCTTTCTTTCTTCTCTTCCTTCTCTTACTTTCTTCCTCCCTCCTTCACTCTCTTTTTCTTTCTTGCTTTCTTTCTCTACCCCTTCCTTCCTTCCTTCCTTCCTTCCTTCCTTCCTTCCTTCTTTCCTTCCTTCCTTCTTCCTTCCTTATTTCCTGTTCTCTAGCACTGGAGCTCAAAACCAGGACCTCAGCATGCAAGGAAAGGGCACTACCACTGAAACACATCCCATCCTTCAGGATAGTTTTCAATTAGAATCTCCTGAAAGAAAGCTGGGTGTACAAATATGAAAATCACGATTTTAGAAATGGGAGGTCCATGCCTTCAATACCAGTGGCTTCGGAGTGTGAGACTGCAGGATTATAAGCTCAAAGCCAGTCTGAACAAATTAGTGAGATCCTGTGTCAAAAAATAAGACTTTTGAATGTGAGTCAGTGGTTAAGCTACCCAGGGTTCACTCTCCAGTACCAAGGGGAGGAAAAGAATTTTACAAGTGGGAAATAACATTTTTGAAACAATACAATTTTCACAATTTTAGCTTCAATTTTAAAATTTACTCTTATTCTCAGACTTTATTTACAGGGCATTCTGCTGTTTTTTTTTTCTGGAAAACCATGGTACTTGAATAAATCTGACTTTTTCAAATGTGAAAATATAATCCACTGAGAGTTAGCTGTCAATTTCTGATAGTATTAAGTTGTAAATTCCACAAAGCCAGAAAGGTTTTTTGTTTGTATTTAGTACTGGAGATTAAACCCAGAGCCAGGCACATGCTAAGCGAGCACTTAACTGGGAGCTTTATTCCAGCCCAGTAAGTGTTTTTATTTTTTATTATTATTTTTTTTGGTTATATATGACTTTATTTTTTTTTATTGGTCGTTCATAACATTACATAGTTCTTAATACATCATATTACATGGTTTGATTCAAGTGGATTATGAACTCCCGCTTTTACCCCTTATACAAATTGCTGTATCACATCAGTTACCCTTCCATTGATTAACATATTGCCTTTCTAGTGTCTGATGTATTCTGCTGTCTGTCCTATTGTCTACTATCCCCCCTCCCCTCCCCTCCCCTCCTCTCCCCTTTTCTCTCTCTACCCCTTCTACTGTAAATCATGTCTTCCATTTGTATTCTCTTGACTTACCCCTCCTTACCTCTTATATGACATTTTGTATAACCCTGAGGATCGCCTTCCATTTCCATGCAATTTCCCTTCTCACTCCATTTCCCTCCCACCTCTCGTCCCTGTTTACTGTAAATCTTCTTCTCAAGCTCTTCGTCCCTACCCTGTCCTTGTTTACACCCCTTATATCAAAGGAGTCATTTGGTATTTGTTTTTTAAAGATTGACTAGCTTCACTTAGCATAATCTGCTCTAATGCCATCCATTTCCCTCCAAATTCTATAATTTTGTCATTTTTTAATGCAGAGTAATGCTCCATAGTGTATAAATGCCACATTTTTTTTTATCCATTCATCTATTGAAGGGCATCTAGGCTGGTTCCACAGTCTTGCTATCGTGAATTGAGCTGCTATGAACATCGATGTAGCAGTGTCCCTGTAGCATGCTCTTGTTAGGGCTTTAGGGAATAGACCGAGAAGGGGAATAGCTGGGTCAAATGGTGGTTCCATTCCCAGCTTTCCAAGAAATCTCCATACTGCTTTCCAAATTGGCTGCACCAATTTGCAGTCCCACCAGCAATGAACAAGAGTGCCCTTTTCCCCGCATCCTCTCCAGCACTTATTGTTGTTTGACTTCCTAATGGCTGCCAGTCTTACTGGAGTGAGATGGTATCTTAGGGTAGTTTTGATTTGCATTTCTCTGACTGCTAGCGATGGTGAGCATTTTTTCATGTACTTGATGATTGATTGTATGTCCTCCTCTGAGAAGTGTCTGTTCAAGTCCTTGGCCCATTTATTGATTGGGTTATTTGTTATCTTATTGTCTAATTTTTTGAGTTCATTGTATATTCTGGTTATTAGGGCTCTATCTGAAGTGTGTGGAGTAAAGATTTGTTCCCAGGATGTAGGCTCCCTATTTATCTCCCTTATTGTTTCTTTTGCTGAGAAAAAACTTTTTAGTTTGAGTAAGTCCCATTTGTTGATTCTATTTGTTAACTCTAGCGCTATGGGTGTCCTATTGAGGAATTTGGAGCCCGATCCCACAGCGTGTAGATCATAACCAACTTTTTCTTCTATCAGATGCCGTGTCTCTGATTTAATATCAAGCTCCTTGATCCATTTTGAGTTAACTTTTGTGCACGGCGAGAGATAGGGATTCAGATTCATTTTGGTGCAAATGGATTTCCAGTTTTCCCAGCACCATTTGTTGAAGATGCTATCCTTCCTCCATTGCATGCTTTTAGCCCCTTTATCAAAAATAAGATAGTTGTAGTTTTGTGGATTGGTTACTGTGTCCTCTATTCTGTACCATTGGTCCACCCGCCTGTTTTGGTACCAGTACCATGCTGTTTTTGTTACTATTGCTCTGTAGTATAGTTTGAAGTCTGGTATCGCTATACCGCCTGATTCACACTTCCTGCTTAGTATTGTTTTTGCTATTCTGGGTCTTTTATTATTCCATATGAATTTCATGATTCTTTTATCGATTTCTACAAGATATGCTGTTGGGATTTTGATTGGCATTGCATTGAACTTATAGAGAACTTTTGGTAATATCGCCATTTTGATGATGTTAGTTCTGCCTATCCATGAGCAGGGTATGTTTTTCCATCTTCTAAGGTCTTCTTCTATGTCTTTCTTTAGGGTTCTGTAATTTTCATTGTATAAATCTTTCACCTCTTTTGTTAGGTTGATTCCCAAGTATTTTATTTTTTGGGGGGATATTGTGAATGGAGTAGTTGTCCTCATTTCCGTTTCAGAGGATTTGTCGCTGATATACAGGAATGCCTTTGATTTATGCGTGTTGATCTTATATCCTGCCACTTTGCTGAATTCATTTATTAGCTCTAATAGCTTCTTTGTAGGCCCTTTTGGGTCTGCTAGGTATAGAATCATATCATCTGCAAATAGTGATAATTTAAGTTCTTCTTTACCTATTTTTATGCCTTTAATTTCTTTTGACTGTCTAATTGCTCTGGCCAGTGTTTCGAGGACTATGTTGAACAGAAGTGGTGAGAGAGGGCATCCCTGTCTTGTACCAGATCTTAGAGGGAATGCCTTCAATTTTTCTCCATTCAGAATGATGCTGGCCTGTGGCTTATCATAGATTGCTTTTACAATGTTGAGGTATGATCCTGTTATCCCTAATTTTTCTAGCGTTTTGAACATAAAGGGATGCTGTACTTTGTCGAATGCTTTTTCTGCATCTATTGAGATGATCATATGGTTCTTATTTTTAAGTCTATTGATGTGGTGAATAACATTTATTGATTTCCGTATATTAAACCAGCCTTGCATCCCAGGGATGAATCCTACTTGATCATGATGTATAATTTTTTTGATATGTATTTGAATCCGATTCGCCAGAATTTTATTGAGGATTTTTGCGTCAAGGTTCATTAGAGATATTGGTCTGTAGTTTTCCTTCTTTGATGTGTCTTTGTCTGGTTTCGGAATCAGGGTGATGTTGGCCTCGTAGAATGAATTTGGAAGTTCTCCCTCTTTTTCTATTTCCTGAAATAGCTTGAAAAGTATTGGTGTTAGTTCCTCTTTAAAGTTTTTGTAAAACTCTGCTGTATACCCATCCGGTCCTGGGCTTTTCTTAGTTGGTAGACTTTTGATGGTTTCTTCTATTTCCTCTATTGTTATTGGTCTGTTTAGGTTGTCTATATCCTCCTGGCTCAATCTGGGCAGATCATAGGACTCAAGGAATTTATCTATGCCTTCACTATCTTCTATTTTATTGGAGTATAAGGATTCAAAGTAATTTCTGATTATCTTCTGTATTTCTGAAGTGTCTGTTGTGATATTGCCTTTTTCATCCCGTATGCTAGTAATTTGGGTTCTCTCTCTTCTTCTCTTCGTTAGCATGGCTAAGGGTCTGTCAATTTTATTTATTTTTTCAAAGAACCAGCTTCTAGTTTTGTCAATTTTTTCAATTGTTTCTTTTGTTTCAATTTCATTAATTTCAGCTCTGATTTTAATTATTTCTTGCCTTCTACTTCTTTTGCTGTTGTTTTGCTCTTCTTTTTCTAGGATTTTGAGATGAAGTATGAGATCATTTATTTGTTGGTTTTTTCTTTTTTTGAGGAATGAACTCCAAGCAATGAATTTTCCTCTTAGAACTGCTTTCAATGTGTCCCATAGATTCCGATATGTTGTGTCTGTGTTTTCATTTAACTCTAGGAATTTTTTAATTTCCTCCTTGATGTCTTCTAAAACCCATTGATCACTCAGCAACCTATTGTTCATTCTCCAGGTGGTGCTTGCTTTTTCCTTTCTTCTTTTATCATTGATTTTCAGTTTCATTCCATTATGATCAGATAAGATGCATGGTATTATCTCTACCCCTTTGTATTGTCTAAGAGTTGCCCTGTGACATAGTATATGGTCTATTTTTGAGAAGGTTCCATGTGCTGCTGAGAAAAAAGTGTAGCTACTTGATGTTGGGTGGTATAGTCTATATATGTCAATTAAGTCTAGGTTGTTAATTGTGTTATTGAGTTCTATAGTTTCCTTATTTAACTTTTGTTTGGAACATCTGTCCAGTGGTGAGAGAGGTGTGTTGAAGTCTCCCATGATTATTGTATGGTGGTCTATTAGACTCTTGAACTTGAGAAGAGTTTGCTTGATGAACACGGCTGCACCATTATTTGGGGCATATATATTTATGATTGTTATGTCTTGTTGGTGTATGGTTCCCTTGAGCAGTATGAAGTGTCCTTCTATATCCCTTTTGATTAGCTTTGGCTTGAAATCTATTTTATTAGATATGAGTATGGACACTCCTGCTTGTTTCCTCGGTCCATATGAGTGATATGATTTTTCCCAACCTTTCACCTTCAGTCTATGTATATCTTTTCCTATCAAATGCGTCTCCTGTAGACAGCATATTGTTGGGTCTTGTTTTTTGATCCATTCTACTAGCCTGTGTCTCTTAATTGGTGAGTTTAAGCCATTAACATTTAGGGTTATTATTGAGATATGGTTTGTTCTTCTATCCATATTTGTTTATTGATGTTACTAAACCTGATTTGTTATCCTCTTTGACTACTTTCCCCCCTTTACTGTCCTACCTCCCATTGTTGGTTTTCAATGTTGTTTTCCATTTCCTCTTCCTGTAATGTTTTGCCAAGGATTTTTTGAAGAGATGGTTTTCTAGCTGCAAATTCTTTTAACTTTTGTTTATTGTGGAAGGTTTTAATTTCATCTTCTAACCTGAAGCTTAATTTCGCCGGATACACGATTCTTGGTTGGAGCCCATTGTCTTTCAGTGTTTGAAATATGTTATTCCAGGATCTTCTTGCTTTCAGAGTCTGTGTTGAGAGATCAGCTGTTATCCTGATTGGTTTACCCCTAAATGTAATCTGCTTTCTTTCTCTTGCAGCTTTTAAAATTCTCTCCTTATTCTGTATGTTGGACATCTTCATTATAATGTGTCTAGGTGTGGATCTCTTATGATTTTGCACATTCGGCGTCCTGTAGGCTTCTAGGATTTGGGATTCTGTCTCAATCTTCAATTCTGGGAAGTTTTCTCGTATTATTTCACTGAATAGACTGTTTATTCCTTTGGAATGGAGCTCTGTGCCTTCCTGTATCCCAATGACTCTTAAAGTTGGTCTTTTGATATTGTCCCATATTTCTTGGATGTTCTGCTCATGGTTTCTTAGCAGACTTGCTGAGCTGTCTATGTTCTTTTCCAGTTGAAATACTTTGTCTTCATTGTCTGATGTTCTCTCTTCTAAGTGATCTACTCTGCTGGTAGTATTCTCAATTGAGTTTTTAAGTTGGTTTATTGTTTCCTGCATTTCTAGAATTTCAATTTGTTTGTTTTTTATTACCTCTATCTCCCTGTGAAATTGATCTTTTACTTCCTGGATTTGTTTGTCAATGTGATCTTTCATTGTCTGATTTTGCTGTCTCATGTCTTCCTTGAGACTCCAGATCATCTGAAGCATATATATCCTGAACTCTTTATCTGATATTCCATCTGTTGCAGCTATTACCTCTTCTAAAGTTGAGTTGACCTGCATTGCTTGTGGTCCTTTCTTTCCTTGTCTTTTCATACTGCTCGCGTTTCTTTCTGCTTGGTGCAACTGTTGTGTTTTGAAATTCACCCCCTATTTATTTATGTTGCTCTTGTATACTTGAAAATCTCCCTTGCAGGTGCGGGCGGCGGCTGTGCCCCTACTCCAATTGGGGTGACGTGTCTACCACGCTGGCAGCTCTCTGGGCCTGTTCCGGGAGTGGAAGGCGGCTCTGCTCTGTCCCTATTCCGATTGGGGTGTCGTGACTACAATGCTGGCAGGTCGCTGGGCCTGTTCCGGGCGTGGGCGGTGGGCTTGGCTGGCGGGATTCCACCTAATGGCAGTCCCTAACCTCCCTGCTTGCTAATTAATGGCTTCTCTGAGGCGCCACGCCTTCTGTAGCTGCGGGGCAGGCCGCACGAATCAGTTGGCCTGGATCTCCGGGGTCCTATTGCTGGCTGTTTTGATGTTGCAAGCTGTTGGAGAGTGGTGGTGTATTCTTCAGCTTTCCCGGATGGTGGCCGCTGACTGCCTGGATGGAGTGTCCGCTGTTTTGATGTTGCACTCTGAAGGAGAGTGGCAGTGTATCCTTCAGCTTTCCCGGATGGTGGCCGCTGACTGCCTCGGCGGAGTGTCCGCTGTGGGGGATGGGACTGTACCGCTTCCTTCCCCTTCTGAGAACCCGTGCTCGGCCCAAGGGTCCGTGTGGGCTTGGCTGGTGGGATTCCACCTAATGGCCTTACCTAACCTCCCTGCTTACCAATTAATGGCTTCACTGAGGCGCCACGCCTTCTGTAGCCGCAGGGCAGGCCACGCGAATCAGTTGGCCTGGATCTCCGGGGCCCTGCTGCAGGCTGCTGGGATCCCTGGCACTCTATCACTTTGATTTTTTCTGCTTGCCCCTCCCCCAGCGCTGGCTAGCCAGGTTTCCTTTTGGCTGCTACTGGGAGGAGGGGTTGGAGGTCAGGTGTCTCTGGTTTCCCCCTAGTCTGTATGGAGGCTCAGCTTGATACTCCCTCTCCCGGCAAGCCTAGGAGAGATTTTATGCGAATTCCCGCTGTCTGGGGGGTGAGCTGAATGACACCGACCTGTTTTGATGTCGCACTCTGAAGGAGAGTGGCGGTGTATCCTTCAGCTTTCCCGGATGGTGGCCGCTGACTGGCTCGGCGGAGTGTCCGCTGTGGGGGATGGGACTGTACCGCTTCCTTCCCCTTCTGAGAACCCGTGCTCGGCCCAAGGGTCCGTGTGGGCTTGGCTGGTGGGATTCCACCTAATGGCCTTCCCTAACCTCCCTGCTTGCCAATTAATGGCTTCACTGAAGTGCCACGCCTTCTGTCCCAGTAAGTGTTTTTAAAGATTGTTTTGTCTCTGTTATCTAGCACAGTGACGGTATATAGTAAATATCATTAAATGTTTGTTGAATTATTATGATTAAATATCAACAACTTAAAGCTTTAAACTACACACCAGTCCTTAAATCCTACAATACAGTAGTGACATCAGTTCATGTTAGTAGCAAGAAGGAGACGGGAACCAGGGCCACAGTGCAGTGATCCATGACTGGTATTTGAAACCTAAGGGTGCAAGCTGCATCAGTACAGGGCTCTGCCATGTGTATGGACACATGTTTGGAAACAGCCCAACTAGAATCAAGTTCTATTTACCCTGCAGTCTTAGGTTCAGAGTTAGAAAGGACTTTCCACATGATTTAAAGCAACATGTTTTTTCCCCAGAAGAATTTCTCTTTACATTGTACTTAAACATGGTTGCTATGGTCTGAATGTGTTCTCCCCAAATGTATATGTTGTAACAATCACCATTGTGACTACTGAAAAAGGGAGAGAAATTTAGGGTGGGATTAGGTCATGGAGCTCTATATTTTTTAACAGAATCAATGCCCTTTTATAAGAGGCTTCACACATCATTCACATCCCTTTCGCCCCTTCTGCTTTCTGTCATCTGATGATTCAGCAAGACATGCCATCTTGGACAATGTGAATATACTTAGTGTTCCTGAACTGTACACTTTAAGATGGTTCAAATGGCAAATGGTACGTGTATTTAAAAAAAAAAAAAAAAAAAACATTGAAAGATGCATTTTCTATTGTTCAGTGTTTCCTGCTATTATTTAGTAATCACATTCATTAAGAGCACTAACCCAGCCGGCCACAGTGGTTCATGCCTGTCAGCCATTGGGAGGCTGAGGAAGGAGGACTGCAAGTTCAAAGCCAGCCTCAGCAAAAGCAAGGTGCTAAGCAATCCAGTGAGACCTTCTCTCTAAATAAAATACAAAATAGGGTTATGGATGTGGCTCAGTGGCCAAGAGCTTAGGAGTTCAATCTCTGGTACCCCAAAAAAAGAAGCACTAATCAAAATTTTACAGCCCTGTATTTGAGATTTGATTCTGCTTGCTGCACCTCTGGAAACTAAAAGCATGTACTTAGCTAAGCCTCAGTTTTCTCTTCTGTAACAGAGGAATTATAAAATGCTTACTTCCCCACTAGAGGTTGCTGTGAAATTTCAACTTTGTAAAGTCTACATACACAAAAAAGCTCAATAAATGTTAGCTCTGATTTTATTTTTAAGTTTTCAAACCAATATGATTCTTGTACTTTGTATAAGGAAGGCTAAAAAAATGGCTTTAGCATTAAAAAGGCCATTTGTTCATTTCTCCTTAGTCCTTAATGTTACAGAGAACTATAAGACAACATGCTATAAAACACATTTCATATTATAGTCAAGTGATGAGCCCATATGTTGACCACTGAGTCAGTAATTAATAATCTTAAATTATCATACTCTAAGAGGCAACAATTTCAGAGAAGCCAAAATAACTTGATGTACTTGAAATAATTTACATATAATAATGTGTGTATAAACTTATACATATAATTTTTTAAGAGAGAGAGAGAGAGAGAGAGAGAATTTTTTTTAATATTTATTTTTCAGTACTTGGTGGACACAACATCTTTGTATGTGGTGCTGAGGATCGAACCCGGGCTTCACGCATGCCAGGCGAGTGAGCTACTGCTTGAGCCACACCCCCAGCCCTAATTTTTTATCAAGTATAACATGATCATAGTTGAGTCACAATATAGTTCACACATACAAAAGAAGGCTATTTTATTTTTTTTCCCTTTTACATCCTATTTTAGGCAAGATCATGAAACCCAGAACATAACAGGAATAAACTAGTTTATTAAAGCTGGGTATTTTATAAATGAAACAGATTCAGTCATCTGCATCTCTCAAATTCCAAACAATGAGACTTACTATACTCTCAAAATGAACTTAAATAAATTATTGCTCAATTCTAATGATGTGTACGTTTCAACTAGTTGATAGTCCAGGTAGAAAAAGTATGTAAAGTCTTTTATAAGTCAAAATATTTCATACAAAAGGATTTTTTTCTTTGTACTGGAAGTTGAACTAAGGGACACTGAACCACTGAGCCACATCCCCAGCCCTATTCTGAATTTTTTTTAAAGAGAGAGAGAGAGAGAGAGAGAGAGAGAGAAAGTTTTAATATTTATTTTAGTTTTCGGTGGACACAACATCTTTGTTTGTATGTGGTACTGAGGATCGAACCCGGGCTGCACTCATGTCAGGCGAGCCCGCTACCGCTTGAGCCACATTCCCAGTCCCCCTATTCTGGATTTTATTTAGAGACAGGGTTGCTAAGTGCCTCGCCATTGCTAAGGCTGGCATTGTAATTGAGATACACCTATCTCAGCCTCCCAAGCTAATGGGATTACAGGCATGCATCACTGTGCCTGGCCAAAAGGAATGGTTTTTAAAAAAACTCTCATAATCCAAAGAGAAAAAGCATTGAAATTAAAAATTTCTGAAGCACGCATTTTTAAGACCATTATAAAAAAATATGAAAAAGTTTAAAAATGACATAAAATAAAAATTTATACAGATAAAATTAAGGGGTTAAAAACTATCAAATGTATTGAAATCATTTAAAGCCAAATAAGACATAATTTATCTCTATAATTTAAATTATAATATTATATAAATATATTGCTTATTACATAATAATATAAATAATATAATATAAATTAAATACAATATATTTATATAACATTCTCATTTAGATTAATTTATATTATATATTTATTCTATTATATACATATAATAAAAATATATTAATTATATATATTGTATGATTTATATTTTTATTATAAATATATTATATATTATATATTCATATATACAAATTATATAATATATAATATATTTATATTCTTATATGTAAATTATAAATATTTATGTATAAATATATATAAATTACATATATTTCATGTAAATTATATTAATATAAATTATATATTTATATATACAAATACATATGAATTATGCATATTGATTGAAGATTATATGATATATAAAATGCATATACATTATATACACATATATGTGTATATAATTATATGATATATAAAATGCATATCCATTATATATACATATAATAAATAAATAAAATAAAAGTAAAATGCATATACATTATATACACATATAAAAAGGAGAGAAGTTTAGAATGGGATTAGGTCATGGGGCTCTATATTTATATAATATATATAAATATATATATTTAATATATATAAATTAAATATGAATATATATTATTATATTATAATAATATATATTTATATATAAGTATAAATATATATAAATATAAATATATATATATAAATATATATATATATATATATATATATATATATATATATATATATATATATAAACTCTGGCGGGGTTCCAGTGGCAGGATGGAATCGGGCCTACTCTTGCTTGGGCTTCCACGCTGGTTATGTAGGAGGGTCTGGGCCATGTATGAGCTCCAGAGGGTGTCTGCCTATGAGTGGAAATGGTCCTGGGACTGGCCAGAGCTCTGGTGGGGTTCTGGTGGTGGCATAATTGTCCCAGGCTTTCCTTGGTCCAGACTCCTTTGCATGTCAGCGAGGCTGTTCTGGGTTGGGGCTGCACTCTGACAGGTGTCTATCAGTGGGTGGAGCCACCAGTCCTGGGCGGAGCTTGAACTCTGGTGCCAGTCTGCTGGTGACTAGATGGACTCAGGCTACCCTGAGCTCATTCTCTGGTTCCTGCCTAGATTGGCAAGTCGGATTTGGGCAGAGCTAGAGCTCCGGTGGGGTTCTGTTGGTGGGGAGATGGAACCAGGCCTACCCTTGTGCAGTCTCCTGCCACAAATAACTCAAACACAGGTCAGCATGAACAAGGAAGAAGAAGTAGAAGAAGCCCCTTTATTTTTTTTATTTTTTTTTAAGAGAGAGTGAGAGAGGAGAGAGAGAGAGAATTTTTAATATTTATTTATTTTTTTTTAGTTCTTGGCGGACACAACATCTTTGTTGGTATGTGGTGCTGAGGATCGAACCCGGGCCGCACGCATGCCAGGCGAGCGCACTACCACTTGAGCCACATCCCCAGCCCAAGAAGCCCCTTTATTGAATACAGTGGTCTTTTTATAGTATTGTGAACAAAGAATGCAACATTACAACAGCAATGACTCAGGTCTCTAAGCTAGCTAAACAGTATATACAGAAGTAATTTACTAATCAGATTTGACCTGCTTCTCATGACTTAATCTATTCTTGGGCTGGAGCATTTTGAGCTCTGTTATTTGTTAAGAACAGATAAAAATTTTCTCAGAGCCTTTCTAGCCCACTTGGCAGAACATCCCGTTTGCAGACAAGCTCCACCAAGGACAGCAGTGCCTCTTGTTTGCAAGCATACATGCAGTCACGTCTAATTCTCTACAGTCTCCCACGCAGGTTGGTGAGGTGGATCTGGGCATAACCTGAAGTTCAGTGGATGTCTGCTGGTGTGCAGAGGGGATTCTTGGCCGGACTTGAGCTCAGTCAATGTCTCCTGGTTGAGCAATGGACACAGGCCTTCCTTATGTCTGGGCTCATGTGCAGGTTGGCAGGATGGATCCAGTTTGCACATGAGCTCAGGGGATGTCTGCCAGTGAGTGGAAATGGTCCTGGGCTGGGCCTGAGCATTCCTCTGGTAGCAGAATGAAACCAGGATACCTTGGGCCCTGGCCCCTGCACGTGTAGGCGAGGTGGATTTGGGATGGTCCTGAGCTGGGGCAGGTGTCTCAAGACCTTTATTTTCTTCATTTATTTGTATGTGGTGCTATGAATCAAAGCCAGTACCTCACACGGGTGAAGCAGGGGCTCCGCCACTTAGCCACAACCCCAGCCCCATTTGCTTCGTCTTGACCTTTAATCATAACATCTTTTTGTTCTATATCATTCGTTCATGCACGCATTTGAATTCTAGCAAGTAGTTATTATTTGATGGTACCTGAAATGCTTCCCAAATTAGCCCCAATTCAGACCTTGATTCTCATTGGATTATATCCCACACATTCACCTCACCTCTGGCATGCCTGCAGAAGAGAGATAACTAAGGACTAAAGCATGTTCCCTGACTCTCAATGTTTGGGAAAAGCTGTTTTGAAGAGGTAAAGGATAAGAGGTCACTAGAAAGAGATCCTGTAGAACACAGAACAGGTATATTTTTGAATAAGGATTTACATATTGATAAGGTTTGTTAATTTCCTTTTTTGCTGGCATTCATTTATCTGTCTTTTTTTTTTTTTTCCTTTTGGAACAGGGATCGAACCCATGGCTTAGGAATGTGAAGCAAGTGCTTTGCTGCTTTATAATTGAGCTATTTCCCAGGCCATTCGTTCATTCATTCTCAGCATGGGAATTCAGGGCTGCTTTTATGAATGAGTCTGCTCTGAATATATATATATTTTAAAGAAGAGTGACCAATGATGTTGTATGTGTCAAATCCAATTAGCATAACTTTGGACAAATAGCAGTGGACCAAGTGCTATATAAACCCCTTGGAACCTTTTCTGAGGGAGAAGCTGCCCTGGACATCAGGATTTCTGTACTGGAGTTCTGTCAGATTGGTTCGTGAATCCTGGACAGATCATTCTTCCACTTTGAAAAGATTGCAGGAAGAAGAAGAAATGTTGAAGATTTCCTGGAGTGTGCTGCAAACCTGGATGGAATGGCCACCCATTAGAAGCTAGGACTTTCCTCAGCTGCAGAACCCCCACCCCCACCCCACCATCCCATGCAGACCCCTACCTGCCACCAGAAGCTGGTGGATTTTCATCTTCGAACTCCAGTTTCAAAGTTATTGTGTATATTAGATAAATAGTGTTTAACTATTTCAGTTTTTAAATTTTAATTTCTATTAGTGAAACTTCTGTGATTCATAAAGAATAGAAAATTACTTCCCATAGTTCTGTAGGTCAGAAGTGGGAAGTCTGTCTCAATAGTTGTGTCATCATTTGACAGAAAACTGGAAGAGAGTAAACCCACACTTAAAAGCCCCTTTTCTTTTTATTCATTTTAATTTTAATCTAGTGCTATCAAAATGTGTAAAGGAACCTAGGA
This sequence comes from Urocitellus parryii, assembly GCF_045843805.1. Lineage (NCBI taxonomy): Eukaryota > Metazoa > Chordata > Mammalia > Rodentia > Sciuridae > Urocitellus > Urocitellus parryii. The sequence continues at coordinate 129,477,208 of NC_135538.1, read as the reverse complement.
CATGTTTCATTTTATTAATTTTTATTTATTTGTTGTTTTTAGTTATAAAATTTTTTTTATTAATTTTTAATTGTTTATGGACTGTTTATTTTATTTTATTTATATGTGGTGCTGAGAATTGAACCCAGTGCCTCACACATCCTAGGCAAGTGCTCTACCACTGAGCCACAATCCAGAGCCCATAAAATTCACTTTGATATAGTCCATGTTTGTATAATTATATCTTATTCTATTTAGAGTTGCATTCTTTTTTTTTTTTGCTTTTTTTTTATTGGTCGTTCATAACACTACATAGTTCTTAATACATCATATTACACGGTTTGATTCAAGTGGATTATGAACTCCCGATTTTACCCCGTATACAGATTGCTGTATCACATCAGTATCCCTTCCATTGATTGACATATTGCCTTTCTAGTGTCTGATGTATTCTGCTGTCAGTCCTATTCTCTACTGTCCCCCCTCCCCTCCCCTCCCCTCCCCTTTTCTCTCTCTACCCCTTCTACTGTACATCATTTCTTCCATTTGTATTATCTTGTCTTACCCCTCCTTTCCTCTTATATGACATTTTGTATAACCCTGAGGATCGCCTTCAATTTCCATGCAATTTCCCTTCTCACTCCCTTTCCCTCCCACCTCTCATCCCTGTTTAATGTAAATCTTCTTCTCAGGCTCTTCGTCCCTACCCTGTCCTTGTTTACTCCCCTTATATCAAAGGAGTCATTTGGTATTTGTTTTTTAAAGATTGACTAGCTTCACTTAGCATAATCTGCTCTAATGCCATCCATTTCCCTCCAAATTCTATGATTTTGTCATTTTTTAATGCAGAATAATACTCCATAGTATATAAATGCCACATTTTTTTGATCCATTCATCTATTGAAGGGCATCTAGGCTGGTTCCACAGTCTTGCTATCGTGAATTGAGCTGCTATGAACATCGATGTAGCAGTGTCCCTGTAGCATGCTCTTGTTAGGGCTTTAGGGAATAGACCGAGAAGGGGAATAGCTGGGTCGAATGGTGGTTCCATTCCCAGCTTTCCGAGAAATCTCCATATTGCTTTCCAAATTGGCTGCACCAATTTGCAGTCCCACCAGCAATGAACAAGAGTGCCCTTTTCCCCGCATCCTCTCCAGCACTTATTGTTGTTTGACTTCCTAATGGCTGCCAGTCTTACTGGAGTGAGATGGTATCTTAGGGTAGTTTTGATTTGCATTTCTCTGACTGCTAGCGATGGTGAGCATTTTTTCATGTACTTGTTGATTGATTGTATGTCCTCCTCTGAGAAGTGTCTGTTCAGGTCCTTGGCCCATTTATTGATTGGGTTATTTGTTATCTTATTGTCTAATTTTTTGAGTTCTTTGTATATTCTGGTAATTAGGGCTCTATCTGAAGTGTGTGGAGTAAAGATTTGTTCCCAGGATGTAGGCTCCCTGTTTATCTCTCTTATTGTTTCTTTTGCTGAGAAAAAACTTTTTAGTTTGAGTAAGTCCCATTTGTTGATTCTGTTTGTTAACTCTAGCACTATGGGTGTCCTATTGAGGAATTTGGAGCCCGATCCCACAGCGTGTAGATCATAACCAACTTTTTTTTCTATCAGATGCCATGTCTCTGGTTTAATATCAAGCTCCTTGATCCATTTTGAGTTAACTTTTGTGCATGGCGAGAGATAGGGATTCAGATTCATTTTGGTGCAAATGGATTTCCAGTTTTCCCAGCACCATTTGTTGAAGATGCTAACCTTCCTCCATTGCATGCTTTTAGCCCCTTTATCAAAAATAAGATAGTTGTAGTTTTGTGGATTGGTTACTGTGTCCTCTATTCTGTACCATTGGTCCACCCGCCTGTTTTGGTACCAGTACCATGCTGTTTTAGTTACTATTGCTCTGTAGTATAGTTTGAAGTCTGGTATCGCTATACCGCCTGATTCACACTTCCTGCTTAGTATTGTTTTTGCTATTTTGGGTCTTTTATTATTCCTTATGAATTTCCTGATGCTTTTATCGATTTCTACAAGATATGCTGTTGGGATTTTGATTGGCATTGCATTGAACTTATATAGGTCTTTTGGTAATATCGCCATTTTGATGATGTTGGTTCTGCCTATCCATGAGCAGGGTATATTTTTCCATCTTCTAAGGTCTTCTTCTATGTCTTTCTTTAGGGTTCTGTAATTTTCATTGTATAAATCTTTCACCTCTTTTGTTAGGTTGATTCCCAAGTATTTTATTTTTTGGGGGGATATTGTGAATGGAGTAGTTGTCCTCATTTCCGTTTTAGAGGCTTTGTCGCTGATATACAGGAATGCCTTTGATTTATGCGTGTTGATCTTATATCCTGCCACTTTGCTGAATTCATTTATTAGCTCTAATAGCTTCTTTGTAGACCCTTTTGAGTCTGCTAGGTATAGAATCATATCATCTGCAAATAGTGATAATTTAAGTTCTTCTTTTCCTATTTTTATGCCTTTAATTTCTTTCGTCTGCCTAATTGCTCTGGCCAGTGTTTCGAGGACTATGTTGAACAGAAGTGGTGAGAGAGGGCATCCCTGTCTTGTACCAGATCTTAGAGGGAATGCCTTCAATTTTTCTCCATTCAGAATGATGCTGGCCTGTGGCTTATCATAGATTGCTTTTACAATGTTGAGGTATGATCCAGTTATCCCTAATTTTTCTAGAGTTTTGAACATAAAGGGATGCTGTACTTTGTCGAAAGCTTTTTCTGCATCTATCGAGATGATCATATGGTTCTTATTTTTAAGTCTATTGATGTGGTGGATAACATTTATTGATTTCCGTATATTGAACCAACCTTGCATACCAGGGATGAATCCTACTTGATCATGGTGTATAATTTTTTTGATATGTATTTGAATCCGATTCACCAGAATTTTATTGAGGATTTTTGCATCAAGGTTCATTAGAGATATTAGTCTGTAGTTTTCTTTCCTTGAAGTGTCTTTGTCTGGTTTCGGAATCAGGGTGATGTTGGCCTCGTAGAACGAATTTGGAAGTTCTCCCTCTTTTTCTATTTCCTGAAATAGCTTGAAAAGTATTGGTGTTAGTTCCTCTTTAAAGGTTTTGTAAAACTCTGCTGTATACCCATCCGGTCCTGGGCTTTTCTTAGTTGGTAGTCTTTTGATGGTTTCTTCTATTTCCTCTATTGTTATTGGTCTGTTTAGGTTGTCTATATCCTCCTGGCTCAATCTGGGCAGATCATAAGTCTCAAGGAATTTATCTATGCCTTCACTATCTTCTATTTTATTGGAGTATAAGGATTCAAAGTACTTTCTGATTATCTTCTGTATTTCTGAAGTGTCTGTTGTGATATTGCCTTTTTCATCCCGTATGCTAGTAATTTGGGTTCTCTCTCTTCTTCTCTTCGTTAGCATGGCTAAGGGTCTGTCAATTTTATTTATTTTTTCAAAGAACCAGCTTCTAGTTTTGTCAATTTTTTCAATTGTTTCTTTTGTTTCAATTTCATTAATTTCAGCTCTGATTTTAATTATTTCTTGCCTTCTACTTCTTTTGCTGTTGTTTTGCTCTTCTTTTTCTAGGATTTTGAGATGAAGTATGAGATCATTTATTTGTTGGTTTTTTCTTTTTTTGAGGAATGAACTCCAAGCAATGAATTTTCCTCTTAGAACTGCTTTCAATGTGTCCCACAGATTCCGATATGTTGTGTCTGTGTTTTCATTTAACTCTAGGAATTTTTTAATTTCCTCCTTGATGTCTTCTAAAACCCATTGATCAGTCAGCAACCTGTTGTTCATTCTCCAGGTGATGCTTGCTTTTTCCTTTCTTCTTTTATCATTGATTTTCAGTTTCATTCCATTATGATCAGATAAGATGCATGGTATTATCTCTACCCCTTTGTATTGTCTAAGAGTTGCCCTGTGACATAGTATATGGTCTATTTTTGAGAAGGTTCCATGTGCTGCTGAGAAAAAAGTGTAGCTACTTGATGTTGGGTGGTATAGTCTATATATGTCAATTAAGTCTAGGTTGTTAATTGTGTTATTGAGTTCTATAGTTTCCTTATTTAACTTTTGTTTGGAACATCTGTCCAGTGGTGAGAGAGGTGTGTTGAAGTCTCCCATGATTATTGTATGGTGGTCTATTAGACTCTTGAACTTGAGAAGAGTTTGCTTGATGAACACGGCTGCACCATTATTTGGGGCATATATATTTATGATTGTTATGTCTTGTTGGTGTATGGTTCCCTTGAGCAGTATGAAGTGTCCTTCTTTATCCCTTTTGATTAGCTTTGGCTTGAAATCTATTTTATTAGATATGAGTATGGACACTCCTGCTTGTTTCCGCGGTCCATATGAGTGATATGCTTTTTCCCAACCTTTCACCTTCAGTCTTTGTATATCTTTTCCTATCAAATGCGTCTCCTGTAGACAGCATATTGTTGGGTCTTGTTTTGTGATCCATTCTACTAGCCTGTGTCTCTTAATTGGTGAGTTTAAGCCATTAACATTTAGGGTTATTATTGAGATGTGGTTTGTTCTTCTATCCATATTTGTTTATTGATATTACTAAACCTGATTTGTTATCCTCTTTGACTACTTTCCTCCCTTTACTGTCCTACCTCCCATTGTTGGTTATCAATGTTATTTTCCATTTCCTCTTCCTGTAATGTTTTGCCAAGGATTTTTTGAAGAGATGGTTTTCAAGCTGCGAATTCTTTTAACTTTTGTTTATCGTGGAAGGTTTTAATTTCATCTTCTAACCTGAAGCTTAATTTCGCCGGATACACGATTCTTGGTTGGAGTCCATTGTCTTTCAGTGGTTGAAATATGTTATTCCAGGATCTTCTAGCTTTCAGAGTCTGTGTTGAGAGATCAGCTGTTATCCTGATTGGTTTACCCCTAAATGTAATCTGCTTTCTTTCTCTTGCAGCTTTTAAAATTCTCTCCTTATTCTGTATGTTGGACATCTTCATTATAATGTGTCTAGGTGTGGATCTCTTATGATTTTGCACATTCGGCGTCCTGTAGGCTTCTAGGATTTGGGATTCTGTCTCAATCTTCAATTCTGGGAAGTTTTCTCGTATTATTTCACTGAATAGACTGTTTATTCCTTTGGCATTGAGCTCTGTGCCTTCCTGTATCTCTATGACTCTTAAATTTGGTCTTTTGATATTGTCCCATAATTCTTGGATGTTCTGCTCATGGTTTCTTAGCAGACTTGCTGAGCTGTCTATGTTCTTTTCCAGCTGAAATACTTTGTCTTCATTGTCTGATGTTCTCTCTTCTAAGTGATCTACTCTGCTGGTAGTATTCTCAATTGAGTTTTTAAGTTGGTTTATTGTTTCCTGCATTTCTAGAATTTCAATTTGTTTGTTTTTTATTACCTCTATCTCCCTGTGAAATTGATCTTTTACTTCCTGGATTTGTTTGTCAATGTGATCTTTCATTGTCTGATTTTGCTGTCTCATGTCTTCCTTGAGACTCCAGATCATCTGAAGCATATATATCCTGAACTCTTTATCTGATATTCCATCTGTTGCAGCTATTACCTCTTCTAAAGTTGAGTTGACCTGCATTGCTTGTGGTCCTTTCTTTCCTTGTCTTTTCATACTGCTCGCGTTTCTTTCTGCTTGGTGCAACTGTTGTGTTTTTGAAATTTACCCCCTATTTATTTATGTTGCTCTTGTATAGTTGGAAAGTCTCCCTTGCAGGGCGGGTAGTGGCTGTGCTCCTCCTCTAATTATGGTGGTCTGTCTATCACGCTGATCGGTCACAGGTCTGCCCCCCCTGCGGGCACGGGAGGCGGCTTTGCTCTGCCCCCACTCCAATGGTGGTAACGTAACTAAAACGCCCTGGGGTCGTAGGTCCTGATCTGGATGTGGGTGGCGGCCCTGCTGGGTCCCCACTCCAATTGGTGTGACGTGTCTACCACGCTGGCATACCTCTAGGCCGGTGGGTCACAGTTCTGCACAGCCCCCACTCCCAATGGGGGTACCTGACTACCTCTCCAACCGGTCGCTGGGCCCCCTCCGAACCCGGGCGGCGACCCTGCTCCGCCCCCACTCCAACCAGTGTGGCACGACTGCCTCAGTGTTACGTGTCCACCACTCTGGCAAGCTACCTGGCCTGTCTTGCCAGTGGGCCGCAGGTCTGCCTGCCCGCTCTGCACAGCCCCTACTCCAAATGAGGTTACTTGGCTACCGCTTCGCGGGGTCGCTGGTCCTATTCTAGGCGTGGGAGGCTACTCTCTTCAGACCCAGCTGCATTTGGGGTGTCATGATACCACGCCGGCGGGTCACTTGGCCTGCTCTGGGTGCAGGTGGAAGCTCCACTCTGCCCCCACAGCACCCAACAGGACCCTGACTGAGAAGCAGACACCGCTGCTTCCCTAGCCTTGGGTCAAAGCAGCTTCGGTAGCCAGAACCCCGCCTCTCCTATCTCGATACACTCTCCGCTGGGAGCTGGCTCCAGCGAGCGACCCCCACGGGTTCCCTAGCCCCAGGCCAAAACTGTTCCGTGAGTCAGAACCCAGTCGCCCCTAGCTCAGCGCACGCTCCACTTGGAGCTGGCCTCCACCGGCAGTCTCCGCAGTTTCCTCAGACCTGGGCCAGGTTAGCCCCGGGAACCAGAATCCAGCTGCTCAGTGCCCGGTACACGCCTTGCCAGGCATGAGCCTCTAGGAGTATTCTCCACAAGATCCCCAGTCCCGAGCCTGAGCAAGAAATCTGTCTGCTAGACGCAGGCAACTACCAGCCTGAAATCACCTGTTCTGTCGCTGGATGAGCTGAGATCAATAGAACATGGGGATGATTACATCATCTCTCCGAAATGGCGGCTTCTGTCCTCCTCTGTGGTCCGACCGGTGTCTGGAACCCAACTGGACCGCTTCTCTCCTCTGTCTCAAAGCTGGAACTCAGCACTAAGCGCTGCAAAAGTCCTAGCGCCAAACTGCTAGAGGCTGTTCACAGACTCAGGCCTGCGGGGCCTGGTCTGGCCGCCTCCGTGGCCGGCGGGATTGTGTCCCTGATCTGCGTTGCTCCGAGCTGGCTGGGGGTGGGGTGGGGTGGTAGGAATGTGGATCCTGTCGCTGGACCGCCGGAGGCCGTTCACAGACTCAAGCCTGTGGGGCCCAGTCTGGCCGCCGCCCGCGGCCGGCGGGATTGTGTCCCTGGTCCGCTTTGCTCCGAACTGGCTGGGGGTGGGGTGGGGTGTTGGGAATGTGGATCCTAGCACCAAGCCGCTAGAGTCAGTTCACAGACTCAGGCCTGCGGGGTCCAGTAGGTTCCTATGTTCGCTGCAGTTCAGCGGCGGCCAGCGGGATTGTGTCCCTGATCTGCGTTGCTCCGAGCCGGCTGGGGGTGGGGTGGGGTGGTAGGGATGTGGATCCTGTCGCTGGACCGCCGGAGGCCATTCACAGACTCAAGCCTGTGGGGCCCAGTCTGGCCGCCGCCCGCGGCCGGCGGGATTGTGTCCCTGGTCCGCTTTGCTCCGAACTGGCTGGGGGTGGGGTGGGGTGTTGGGAATGTGGATCCTAGCACCAAGCCGCTAGAGTCAGTTCACAGACTCAGGCCTGCGGGGCCCAGTAGGTTCATATGTTCGCTGCAGTTCAGCGGCGGCTGGCGGGATTGTGTCCCTAATCCGCGTTTCGGAGATTCACTCGCCTGGGACCAACTGACCCCTCCCACAGACTTACTAGTTATCGGCAGGTCTCCTTTCAGTGGAAAATTGTTAGAAGTTCCTCAGCATGTCCCATGCAAGTGTATTTATGTGTCTCTCTGATCCCGTTACTGCGGAGGTATAGAAAATGCTGCCTGCTCGCCGGCCGCCATGTTGGATCCCCGGATTTTAGAGTTGCATTCTTATGATGTACATGGTGGTGGGATTCCCTGTGTTGTATTCACATGTCTACATGGGAAATCTATGTCAGAGTCTTTCCACTGTCTTTCTTTTTTTATCCCCCTCCCTTCCCTCTATTACCCATTGTCTAATCTACCACACTTCTATTCCCCACACCCCTCCCATTGTAGGTTAGCTTCCACATATCAGAGAAAACATTTTACCTTTGTTTTTTTTTTATTTTTTTTTTTAAATGGCTTGGCTTAACGTAGCATGATAGTCTCTAGATCGATCCATTTAAGGCAGATAGCATAATCATTTTTTTCCTGCAAATTGGTATGTTTGTTTTTAAATAGTTTATTTTTCAGTTGTAGATGGGCACAATGTCTTTATTTTATTTGTATGTGGTGTTGAGGATCAAACCCAGGCCCCTGCATTTGCTAGGCAAGCGCTCTACTGCTGAGCCACAACCTCATCTCCTAGTATCTTTATTTAATCTACTTTTCAAAGATTTGTTATAATTTTACATGACAGCAGAATGTACTTTGACATATCATATATAAATGGAGTATAATTTCTCATCTTTCTGATTGTACATGATGTAGAATCACATCAGTTATGTAGTCATAGAATGATAATGTTGATTCATTATATTATCCATTCTACCTGCCACACCCCTATCCCTCCCTTCACTTCTCTGCCTAATCTAAAGTAAGTCCATTCTTCCCTACCCCCCCCCAACTGTGTGTGATTATCATATGCATATCAAGGAAAACTTTTAACCTTTGGTTTTCTGGGATCATGCTAATCACTTAGCATGATATTCTCCAGCTTTGTCCATTTACCAGCAAATGTCATAATTTCATTCTTCTTTAAGGATGAGTAGTATTCCATCATATATATATATATATATATATATATATATATATATATATATTCACACACACCACAGTTACTTTATCCATTTATCTGTTGAAAGGCACCTATAAACATTGTTGTGGCTGTGTCATTATAATATCCTGATTTTAAGACCTTTGAGTATAAACTGAGTAGTGGAATAGCTGTGTCAAACGTTGTTTTCATTCCAAGTTTTCTGAGGAATCTCCATATTGCTTTCCAAATTGGTTACACCAATTTGCAGTCCTGCAGGCAATGTGTGCATGCATCCTTTTCCCCACATCCTTTCCAACATTTATTATTGTTTGATAATTGCCTTCTTGATAATCACCTTTGTTATTGGGGTGGCATGAAATCTTAGAAGTTTTTATATGCTTTCCTCTAATTGCCACATACATTGAACTTTTTTTTTCATTTATTTGTAGGTCAATTTTATTAGTTCTTCTGTGAAGTGTCTGTTCAGTTCTTTAGTCCATTTATTGATTTGGTTATTTGTTTTTCTGGTGTTAAGTTTTTTGAGTTCTGTATATATCCTGGAGATTAGTGCTTTATCTGAGGTGTGTGTGGTGAAGATTTTCTCCCACTCTTTAGGCTCTCTTTTCACATTACTTATAATTTCCTTTGCTGAGAACATGCTTTTTAGTTTGAATCCATACCATTTATTGATTCTTGATTTTACTTCTTGGAATGTAGGAGTCTTGTTAAGGAAGTCAGATCTTAGGGTGACATGGTGAAGATTTGGGCCTATTTTTTCTTCTATTAGGCACAGGGTCTCTGTTCTAGTGCCTATGCTTTAATCTGTTTTTAGCTGAGTTTCATGCAGACTGAGAGAGACGGGTTTACTTTCTTTTTGCTATATGTAGCTTTCCAATTTTCCCAGCCCTATTTGTTGAATAAGGTTTCTTTTCTCCAATTTATGTTTTCACCACCTTTGTCTAGCATGAGATAACTGTGTTTTTGTGAGTTTGTCTCTGTGTCTTCTATTCTGTAACATTCATTGGTCCATGCATCTGTTTCAGTGTCTACACGTCTGTTTTGGTGCTGATACAATGAAAATTTTGTTACTGTGGCTCTGTAGTACAGTTTAAGCTATACTATTATGATGTGTCCCACTTCACTCATCTTGGTGTGGATTGCTTTGGCTATTCTGGGTCTCTTAATTTTCCAAGTGAATTGCATGCTTGATTTTCTAGTTCTGTGAAGAATTGTCATTGGGATTTTTATATGAATTTCATTAAAATTCATGTCCAATCACATATTAGTTAAAACTATGAAAAAGAATCTGTGGTGAGCCGTTTCTGTGTACTGTGGCCGCCATTACAAGATGGCGCTGATAAGCGCCGTGGACTGTGATAAACAACTCCTTGTTTGGGGAGAGTTGGCATGTAGCTGTAAAACACCCTATGAGAAAGATCCACGTGGCAGTTGTGCATTGGGGCTTTATCTGCTTTATTAAGGCTGGGGCACGTAGCAGGAGTGGTAGTAGTAGGAGTAGTAGTAGTAGTAGTAGTAGTAGTAGAGAGAGAAAGAAGCTAAAAGACATGTCAAAACAAAGACCTGAATAAACTGCTGAAAGAAGATTCCTGAGTTGCGTCTTCCTTGCAGGCAAGGGGTCGAGACAAGTGGTGCCGAAACCCGGGAACCAGAACTTTCAGTAAGTCAGGGGTGGTACACCGGTTAGTCCCAGGTAAGTGGGATCCGCGATCAAAGCGGGGTTAGTCCCAGGTAAGTGGGATCCTCGATCAAAGCGGGGTTAGTCCCAGGTGAGTGGGATCCGCGATTAAAGCGGGGCAGCTCCTCTGTAGATAAAGAGAGAGCGGAGAAAAAATAATAAAATAAGACGCTCCTCTGTAGATAAAGAGAGAGCGGGAAAAAAAATCATAATAATAAATAAGACGCTCCTCTGTAGATAAAGAGAGAGCGGAGAAAAAATAATGAAATAAGACGCTCCTCTGTAAATAAGGAGAGAGCGGGGTTTTGTATTTTCACTTTCTTTATACTGCTTGGAACAGTATGGGTGCTACTCCCTCAAGCCCAATTTTGCTGGCCTTGGACAGGTTACTGCGTTCTAAGGGACTTAAAGTGAAGCAGAGCATATTACAGAGGTTTTTGGAAGAGACTGACTCTGTAGCTCCTTGGTTTGCTTTTTCAGGGAGTCTCACGATTACCAGTTGGGACAAATTAGGGAAAGATCTGGATTTCGCTTACAAACAAGGAACTTTAAGGGGCAGTACCATTCCACTTTGGAAATTAGTGAGGGGGTGTATAATGGATGGTAAATGCCAGAAAGCTGTGAGCGAGGGTCAGGCCGTTCTTGAGCAATTGCATGAAGAAAAATCGGAGGGGTCACATAGCGAGGTAGCAAAAAGTATTAGGAGTAAGAGTGGTGAACAGATAAGGGAGTCTGAAGTTAAACAGAGGAGAAGGCTCTATCCGGACTTGACTGAGTTAAAAACTCCCAAGGACACAAGTAGCTCGGAGAGTTCTGAGGAATTGGATCCACCCTAGCTGCTCTCAACCCCGCCTTCTCATCTTCCCCCTCCCTACCAGGCCCACAGAAAAGTCTTAACTGACCTTCTCCAAAATATTCACCATGGCTTATTTTAGGACTTTCAGCAAAAAAAATCTCTACAAAAAAGTTTAATGTAGATAAACTTCCTATTTTCATGTTGCCCTGTTTTATTTGGCTACTGTCTGAAAAAATCAGCACTCTAGGCGCTGGACACTCCCTTACTAGTTTTTCACAAAAATATGTAAACAAGGCCTCTGGCCTTGAGCTGGGCTTCACAGTGCTGACTACATTTCTAAGATAAGGGAGTTACTAATTGGGCTCCATGGTAACAGCTGGCAGGAGGAGGAACTGGAGGGTCCATTAAGGAAGTCAAGATTTAAAGCACCTACGGCCCCGATGCTGTCATGCTCCCTCCTTATAACCCCGATTGGGACAAGGACAACCCCAGAAGGCTGGGGGGTGTTCGGTGGCAGCCTAAGACGGCCCAAACTTCCCAGTAATTGAAAACTTGGATGCCGATGGACAGCCGGCCAGAGTGCATGTTCCTCTAGCCTTTAAGGATATTAAGCAACTAAAGGAGGCAGTTACTAATTACAGACCCCATGCCCCCTTTACATTGACTCTCTTCGAGTCTTTCTCTGCCAATCAGCTGACACCTAGTGACTGGCAACAGCTTTGCATGGCTGTGTTGTCCGGAGGGGATTTTTTGTTGTGGAAAAGTGAAAATCAAGAGAGGTGTCGCGAGCTAGACGGAGTCAATCAGGACGCCGGCTTCCCACGGCGTAACCTTGAAATGTTAACAGGCTTGGGACTATATGCTATCATAAATCAACAAATTAATTATAATCCTGGGGTCTATGCTCAGATAGCTACAGCAGCCATTTAGGCTTGGAAGGCTCTACCTATTTCAAATGCTAAAACAAAAATTTCAAAAATTGCTCAAGGACCCTCTGAGCCTTATTCTGACTTCATTGCCTGATTGATGCAGGTGGCAGGGAAAATATTCCCTAACTTGGAACAAGCCACATTGGTCATTAAGCAATTGGCTCTTAAAAATGTAAACTCCTATTGCCAAAATGCTATTAAATCTACCAGAGCAAAGAGTGTTGATGACATGATTCGAGCTTGTAAGGATATTGATGGACCTCATATTACTGGCCAGGTTCTGGCCGCTGCCCTCAAAACAGGAACAGGGGCCCGCCCCAAGGTCTACTGGGCAATCCAGGGACCGAATGGTGCCCCGGGGAGTAGGTGACTTCGTCACCTCCCACGGACCAACCCCTTTCTATCTGTAGACTCCCCAGGGGAATGCCAGGAAGTGCAGGATGTACACGAGCTGCAACCGCAGGTCGCAGAGACAGAACAAGCTGCTACCGCAGTAAGATCTTGGCCAGGCGGGGGAAAATGCAGACAAAATCAAACAAAATACAATCGGCTAAGAAAACTTGGAGAACTTTTGCCCTGAAAATGGGCAGCAGACTCCATGTTGTTTGCATCACCATGGTAACCATGGGGTGCCTGGCCGGAAGAGCGGCTTCCTGGTCCCACCTCCCACACTTTTGCGGGCTTCCGATTGGTTCTTCCACAGTCACTCAGACAGGACTTCTAGTCCCGCCTTCCAGCCACTAACCTGTACTGCTGTGTTTCAGATTTCTACCGGAGCTGCTCAGAGCCTGTATTTTTTTAAAAAAAAATGCCTACCTGTAAATGCTAATGAAAGATATCTTTTTCAGACAAAATTTAATTCCACAGGTGTCTATGTTACAGTCCTAAATTTAAGCTAGTTCTAAGTTAAATAACCTGACTTTTTCTCTATAGTTGTGTTACTGAATAATGTTCTATTGATGAGAGATATCAAATATGCTTCTTTATATTTTACTTTTAATTTTGAAGGTTATGAGGATGCATTTGCTAGCCACAGGAACAAGCCGGCAAAGTTCCTGTGATGACCAAAAAATCCTTATTTTCATTACTAACTATAAAACTAAAAATGTATACTCAAGGATCTTATTTCAGTTACATCAAGTGACATCACATAAAAGAGTGCACTCCTAGTTAAAAATAAATTTAAATGGATCCAAATATTTTAAGACCACGTGGTTACATAAAGTTAATACAATTATAAGTTATGTTCTTATTCTTTATATATATATTTTAGATATTTGGATAACCTATATTTGTTAATCTATAAATTAATTAACACATGCCTAATTGATTAGTTAATATATATTTGCCTAATTGTTTTCTTCAACAGAAAACCCATAATTTATGTTTTATATTTGCATTTATCAGATACTCTGCCTTTTCTGTTACAGATATTTGAGATAAATGTGTTTACTATAAATTTGCTTTTAAGTAAAAATACAATCAAGTAATTTCTAATTCTCAAGGTTATTGTTCAAACTCATAAAATGATAAATTATTATAATTATTTCTCCAAAATATCTAAAGGTTTTAACTTTATTTTCATTGATATTTCTTATCAAAATATGATAATTTGTTTACAGATTCTAAGGTTTTCAAAAATTGTTCCAAAGTATAAAAAGAAATTAAAAAAAAAAAAAAAAGGGGCACACATGCCTCCTCCTGGATGAAGAACCTTGGTGTCCTGTGATTTTTTTTATTTTTTTAACCTCGACGTCTCTCGCTGGATGTGGTTTCCGTTAGCCGGACTTGGCATCTGGAGGTCCTTACCGAGATTCGGAAAGCAGAGGTAAGCGGACGAGGCTCACCTTCTAAGGGAGAAGGGGGAAAATTGGATCAAAGATAATTTAAAGAGACAGGGTACATACCATGGGTAACTCAACAGTGAAACTTCGTCTGGCCAACGAAGTTAAAGAACTGTTAAGCAAACAAGGAACAAGTATAAAAACCAAGACAGCAACTGTATTCGTTGAAGCTATAGCCCAGGCTTGTCCTTGGTTTCTGACAGGAGGCTTTCTTAATAACAGTGATTGGGATTTGGTAAAGCAGGATCTCCAAAAGTTGTTGAGGGACCAGGGTCCAGATAGAGTCCCGATTGCTACTTTCTCTCTATGGAGATTGGTAAAGGATGCTCTTTTAACTGATAAAGTGAAGATTAAGGAGCAGCTTGCTGAATGCAAACAGGCTCTTAATCAGGTCCAAACTGCTGCCACTATTAATCAGGTTATTCAACAAACTTCCAACATACTGGAATCCCAAAGTAAAATTAATCAACATATTTTGTCAGGGATTTTAGCTGCCAACCAAAGAATAGATTTACTTCAGGCTCGGGTAGAAGAATTGTCTGACCTGGTGCTTTTGGGTTGCGTTGACCAACGGGAACATTTGTGCATAACCTCTGTCAGATTTAATAATTCCAGGAATGCTTCCCACATCATCGGTGCTTATTTGGCAGGAAATTGGTCCATGACAGCGGAAGAGATGATCCAGTCTCAACTAACTCAGATAGCTGCCTTAAACAACACCCGTGTCGATCCAGTGACCTTGAGTCAATTCACCACTTGGATATCTTGGATATCTTCTGCCTTTTCCTTTTTTAAGGAGTGGGTGGGAGTAGGCATTTTTGGCACTATGTGTTGCTTTGGTGTGATTCTTTGTTTGTGGCTTCTCTGTCGTCTCAAGGCCCGCAGTGCTCACGATAAGGCTATGATCATACAAGCTCTTGCTGCTTTAGAAAATGGCAACTCGCCACAGGTCTGGCTTGCACATCTTAAACAGTAAACCTTTGACATGGTCTTTGCACCCCAAGTTATTATAACATTGCACTGGGATCGACATGTCCTTCTTTTGTCACTCTTCTAATGCTGGAACTTCTACCATATCTTTCCTTTGTGCATACCTCTCCTCCCTGCCTTTCTGCACTAGGATCTTTACTAACTAATCTTACGGTTCAACTACACCTGCCATTTGATGGTGATGGTCATGGGTCCTGTTTATGGAGGCGGTTACCATAACAATGTCTTGTTGGCCACAACACGCTGAGCTGATCTTGTAGTACCCAGTGACGGGCAACTTCCACGCTTGCACTGCAACCTAAGACAGGGGAATGGGGCCTCCCCAGAGACGGGTAAGCAGTGCAGGGGCGATGGACGACCTAAGACAGGGGCTACTTGATTCCCATTGACATGCAATAAACAAAAGAGGGGAACTTGCTGGTAGCAGGCCTTCCCTGGCCCCCGGGGGCCCAGCCCCCAATTCCTTGTTCTGCATGTTAAAGTGGCCAGCTCACAAGACCATGACATATGTGCTCCACGGGAACATCTTGACCTTTATCTAACAATGGCAGATGTCACAACCAAATTTCTCCCCCTCTCTATTGTCCGTGCCTTTCTCTTAGGGTGTTGCCAACTTAATTTTGTCTGCACTACAAAGACAGCCTCAGCTGTCCCCCTTCGTCTACCATTGTCACGATACAGGATGCGAGACAAGGCACTGCACTTGAGTGATCCACTTGAGTGGACCTCAAGGGGAGCATGTCCTATTGCATGCGGGTTTGACGTCCACGCCCCGCCCCACGAAAAAAGGCGTCGGCCGATGTGGCCTCAGGTTTGGGGAAGGGCCCTCCTTAAGGCTGGGCCATACTATGCAGCCACTTCTGCACAGTGGGATAGGACCTCTACTCTCGCCTGTATTGTCTTAGTAAAACAAAAAAGGGGGAACTGTGGTGAGCCGTTTCTGTGTACTGTGGCCGCCATTACAAGATGGCGCTGATAAGCGCCGTGGCCTGTGATAAACAACTCCTTGTTTTGGGAGACTTGGCACGTAGCTGTAAAACACCCTATGAGAAAGATCCACGTGGCAGTTGTGCATTGGGGCTTTATCTGCTTTATTAAGGCTGGGGCACGTAGCAGGAGTGGTAGTAGTAGGAGTAGCAGTAATAGTGGCAGTAGGAGTAGTAGTAGTAGTAGTAGTAGTAGTAGTAGAGAGAAAGAAGCTAAAAGACATGTCAAAACAAAGGCCTGAATAAACTGCTGAAAGAAGATTCCTGAGTTGCGTCTTCCTTGCGGGCAAGAGGTCGCGACAAGAATCCTGATTCAACATTGAACTGACAGCTATCTGGTCACGGGTGTCTGTTGACCCAGGAGCTGTTCCCTGCACACACAGTGGTGGGTAAGCTGAGGTTACTCTGCATTTCAGCATTAACAGCATCTTAGAGTTTAGTCTACTCTGAATGTTGGTGCTGAGGTTTGAGTACAGCCACACATTTTCACCAGACAGTCAGGGATACTTTGCTGGGTTTTCTGAACTTTTAATTGTGTCTGAAAATTTATTTGGTTCCTTTGATCACTTTGCTTGATCAACTTCTGCATGCTAGGCACTATTAACCATACAGAATTATGGGTTTAATGTGGTATATTCATTTACCCAAAATAATGTAATTTTATCATTAAATTCTTAACAAATTTTGACCAAGGGTATTGTCATTTTTTCAGGGGGTCCTTTTGCCACAAAAGTGATCTTCTCTGTTGAGCATCTCCTCTTGTCTCTGTGTCAAAGCACCTGGTGGCTTTCAGTTAATACCAGTTGAAAGGGATTATCATCCCTTGGAACCAGGGAACCCCTTTGTGTGTCTGTTATCGTTTGGCCCCTGCTGGGTATCATACCGGTGCATATGGCTGTGGGCAGAGGATGAGGTGAGGTGCACCATACCAAGCCAGCCTCAATGTCCTGTGGTGCCCTCTGGAGACATTAACACTTCACAGGATCTGTATATTTTGACCTGAATCTGCAGTGACAGTGATGGCTGCAGCAGTAATTGGAAGATTTTCTGGAGCTGTGCCAGTGGCCTGTCTGTCCTCCTGGCTCACAGGTCTGATTCCAGAGTTGGAGCTGCTGTCTTCCTGATGGTGAGGGACCTGGACAAGTGATGCCTGGGGACCCAAAGGTGGTGTGTGGGGTTTCCCTGCAGGCTCCTTACTTGCAAGGAGTAGGGACCCCTTGTGCAAGCTCCACAGGGGCTCTTGGGATCTTCCTGCAGGAGGCTGAACCAGCAGAGCTCGAACAGGGCACTCTGAGAAGCCAGGTGGTGAACCCAGCCAGGGAGGCACAAAGGTATTTTTTCCATCTCAAATTAGTGAGGTTGCCAGAAGCTTCTGTCATCACAAGATGAAGCCAAGAGATTTCTTTCTTTAGTGATAATGACTATCTAGGTTGCCTGGTCTGTTCTTTCAGAGATTGGATTAAAAATTAGCCAAGCAGTTCCATGTTTGCTTCCAGTGTCTCTAGTGGCTTGACTGCTTTCTGGATGTTGGCCCCTTAGGAAAGACAACACAGTGGGGCAGGGAGGGGAGTGGGGGCACCTGTGAGCTGCATGTTTTTGATGCGCTTCTCTCCTCTGTCCCCCAGATGGGCTCAAGAGGGTTCTCATGGGCTGAAGGCTCAGCCCTTCACAGTTGCCTGGCAGCTGACGGGAAGAACAAAGTTTGGGGGTCTGGAAAATGGCCATCCTGCAAAACCAGATGCTGAGTAGTTCACCTGGGGAGAAAGCTCAGTAAGAAGCCACTAATTGCTATTCATCAGCCGCAGCTCTGAGCACTGGTGTATGTCTCAGCTCATGCAAGCAGCCTCATGAGGCTCAGGTGAACAGAGAAAATAGGCACAGGAAGATGCAGTAACTTGCCAAAGGTCACCCAGCCAAGAAACAGCAGAACTAGGACTCAATCGCCAATTTGGGGTCACTAGCCACTTGTTTTTTGGTGAGTGGAAGGGACTGGGGTGACTGGGGTACCATCCCATATGGCAGTCTTCCTTCCAGCCACACAGGGATGAAGGCCAGCTTGGGCCACTAGACCTAATATCTTAGGCAAAGCCAGGGGTTTGGGTTCTTAAAATGTAAAATACTCTGATTTTAACCAAGCTAGAATGTTCTGAGTGGGGCAACCCTTGGGAAGCACAGATGCTCTTGGAACATTAGTTTATCCTGGGTCCAGAATCTCTTGAGTGTCATCTCTAGAAGAACCCTCTACCCTCCCTCTGCTAGGCTCTGAGAGCTTCTCTCAGAGAAGGGAAACTGCCTCTCCAGGTCCTCCCTGGATTCTGCTGTTGCTCTGAGGACACCTAGATTCTCCTTCAGGTGAGAGTCCTGTAGATAAGCACCCCTGATCCTCGCAGCTCCTGCTCGCGACCCCTTGAGAAGAAATCAAACCTCAGACTCCTTCCTAGGGCCGACCCAGTGTGCGCCCTCCTGCCTGATTCTGAGCTTCTCTTCCCAGCTTGATCACCCCAGCCTTCCTGCTTTTCCTCAATGCACCAGGCTAAGGGCTCTCTTCTTAAAACCCCTTTATTTTGAACCAATTTTGGATGTGGAAAGAAATTACAGGAAGAGTACAGAGAGCCTGCACACTTTCCCCTGCCTCCATGAGGATGCTTCCTAAATGGAGGTGAACAAAGGCCACCTGGAGGAGGTGGCCCTTCAGCTGGGAGCTGAGTGATGAGAAGAAGCCAACTACTATATGTAGAGACCCACGGAGGGAGCAGGAAGTGCAAAGGACTTGTGGCTTCTTCCTTGCCCTGGTGTGACAGGCAGAGGACTGGTGACATGAAGACTGTTCAGCAGGAGCAGCACAGCAGGCTCCTCATCAAAGATCAGAGCCAGCATCCCAACCCAAAAAATATTTGAAAAAATCAAATTATTGGCAAAATATTTCACATGAAAAGCTAGATTTATGACTTTGAAAATCTGTTGAAAGGACAAAGAAGTGTCGACCAGTCTCACTGGCCCAGGTGGGTACCTGTGTTTTGTACATAGGGGCACAGCTCCCAGGCCACCTGACACTCTTTAGCCCTGCATCCAGCCTACTGATTACCTCAGCTATGCCTGTGAAACCTGCTTCCCAGTGACTCTGAGTTCCTACTTCCAGGATGAGCTCCTTGGGGTGGTTGGAAATCACACCACAGAGGCCAGTGGAGTGTAGGGGAAAGGCCAGGCTCCTGCCAGACTGCCTGGGCTCAAGTCCAGGCCCAATTTCACCCATCTGTGTAACTCTGCAGGTTGCTAACCCGCTCTGAGCCCCAGTTTCTGCATCAAATGGAGCGAGTAATAGTACCTGTGGTTGTTGGGAGAATTCCTTGGGTCGGTACATGCACAGGGCTGTGGCAGAGCGTGCTGTGTGAATGGGGTGGATAGGGCTCCAGTGGAAGCCCATTTGGAGTGTTTCAGTCCCTGGGCATCCACAGCAGGAGGCTCAATGCTGGGCATCGCTGTGTAAAACTGACACAAGACACCTGTATTCACTGCACTTGCTAGACAGGCACAAGCAAGAATCATGCACAGGAAGGGGGATGCATTCTCTCCCACCCCTTATCCACATGACTTTCCATGGCCTTGGAGTGAGGCTTTGGGTCTGTTTTTGCCATCTCTGTGCAGGTGGCCTTTGACAAGTGTTCCCTGCTGGTATCTTCCACCACTGGCCCCAGGGCCACCAGGAGGATGGTGGGCGTGGCTTCCAGGGCTGAATCCCTCTGTGTCCAGGGAAAGTGGGGATGCAGATGTGAGCAAGGTTAGGGTCTAAGAGGATTGCTTCCTAAGGCACAGTTACTTAAACCTAGAACAACTCGAGTATCCCGCAAGCAGACAGCTCCCTCCCACATTCTCACCAGTGGAGCTGCGTGAGGTAGGGAGTGGGTAGTTCTGGTGATGGCTCCATGGATGTGATTTGACAGACACAATGTTGAGCACGAAGTGTCATCACAGACAGCCACAGGGTAATGCTGTTTATATGAAGCACAAAAGTCTAGAAACAAACATTTGGCAACATAAGGAGACATTACTATGTAACAAAAATTAACAGAAGTCCCCTGGGGTCAGCAGGGAACACATTTATGAGAGAGGTTTCCCAGGTCAGTGGTTGGAACCTGTGTTACCAGTGTGTCCTGCACAACTCCTGTAAATCTTAGGTATTGTGTAATATATTTTAAAATATTTTGTTTGCATAAAAATTTGCATAGCTAAAAACTAGGCCTGTAGGTCACTGGGCTGGATGTTCTATAATTTTCTTGCTGGACCTGAGCCTCTAGGATGTCCTGGTTGTCCTCTTAGGCCATCAAGGTAACCATAGGTTCAGGTTGGCGAGGTGATACTGTACTATGGAGATCAGTCAGAAGAGGCTCAAATCCTGCCTGGGTCCTGGGGTTTCAGACAAGAGCTGAGTCCCCTTGAGTGTTAGTTTCCTCCACTGTGAAATGGGGAGAACTTAGTCACTGATTCCCCCGGGCTGGCATGAGGGCTGGCATGGTGCATGGAGTGAGTTCAGCTTTGATTCAGGGTATGTGTCATATATCAAAGGCTGCTGAGAACAGCATAATGAGGGCCTGAGTAGAGGACAAGAAGAGGTGGAGTAACAAGGACATGGTCCTCCAGGAGAGGCCCTGGAACCAGGCAGGGTGGACTTAGCATGATGTCTGAGGAAGCCAGCACCTCAAACCCAGGGCCATGGGGCTTGGGAAGCTGAGGCAGAGCTGCTCTTCAGCTGGGGTGTGTGTCTTAGTTCCCTGTTTGCTGGCTCTTTTAACATCATCAGAAAGCTGGTGTCTTTACACAACAGAAACTGAGTTTCACATATTCTGGAGGATGGAAGTCCAGAATCATGGTGCTGGTGGATTGGTTCCCCCTGAGACCCAAGGAGAGGCCTGGAATAGGCTCTGGTGCTGCCAGCAGCACTTGCAGTCCCTCTGGGTCTCTCCGTCTTCACTTGGGGCTCTCTTGTATCTCTGTGTGTCTCTGGCATCCTGAATCTTCTCTTATGAGGACACTTTCATTGACATTAGGATGACTCATCTGAAGACCCTTAACATCATCACATTGGCAAACATATTTCCAAATCAGGAACTAGGGTTGGGACTTGGAAACGGCTCTTTTAGGGATTACAGGGGCTTGAATGTATTCCCAGTGTTCTTGGGTCAGAAATTTGGTTCCCAGTGTGACTACGTAGAGGGAAGGGATCTTTGGGGTTAGGTGGCCACAGGGGTTCTTCCCTGAGGAATGAATTCATGTGGTCTCACTGGGGTGGGCTCCTGATGAAAGGAAGAGTATGGCCTGGTGCCCTGCCCCCATGCATGGGAGTACACTCTTGCCCTTCCACCTTCCCCATGAGGGACAGAGCATGTATGTCCTTGCCATTTGCCAGCATCTTTATTGTGGACTTCCAGCTTCCAGAACCATAGGAAAAAAAATCTCTCTTTTTTATAAGTCACCCGCTTTCAGGTATTATGCTACAGCAGCACACACCAGATAGGACAGGGACATGCTTCCCCCCACTGCATAAGGCAAATCGAATTAATGCCCCTTGTGAATCACAGATGTCTGAGTCCAGGCCGCAACTCATGCAGGTCCTGGGATTCTTCCTCTATCTCCCAGTCTGCTGTCCTCTGTGCTGTCCTCATCCTTAGGCACTGGGAAGGACAGACAGGCACAAGTGAGAGAGAGATGGGGTGGGCAGCAGGGAGTGATGGGGCCTGTGGCAAGCTTCGTGGTGCAGGCGCTAGCTAAAGATCAGTGACCAGGGCTGTCAGGCCGTGGCTGCTGGTCAGGGCACTAATTCAGCTGGCTCAAAGCTTATTTTATTTTTACAGAAAAGCCAGAAGTATGAATATTGTGCGACCAATTTCAGTTTTAGAAAATCACTTAGTAGGTAAAAACAAAAACAAAAACAAACAACAACAACAACAACAACAACAGCAACAACAAAACAACTATGTGACTCAGATGGCATCCCCAGAGACTACTTTTTAAACTTCTGGAGAAAAGTGGGGATAGTGGCCGACTGTGTTCCTGGTGTAATTCCAATGCACTCAGAGCCCAAGGAAAATGCAGTCTTCTGTTTAACAATGACAAAAAAGGTGCCTTTAAAAGGAGAGAATATAAATCCTTTCCCTTCCTTCTGGGTCTCTCTCATCTGCCATAGAATTTCTATTTGCTCTTTAATGGTATTCTGAAAAAGAAAAAAATAAAACCTGAAATCATAGCATACATTTTACCTTTGATTTTAAGTGTGAAATATCAGCTTTCAATGCAAATATCAGAGCAGTTAACTCTCATGCAGACACCTTAGATTTACACCATTCCTGCTCTGAAGCTCATGCCTTTGCAGGTATTTTATTACCACTGGAGCAACAGAAGTGCTGCCCTGAACCCATTCACCAATTTTATTTGACTTCTTGAAAGGTTCACATCATACCAGCACCTTCTCTACAGCTGTCCAATGAGTTGGGAAGGAGTGGGAGCAAAGGGCTTTGGGTTTCCCTGCCTCTGTTCTCCTCATATGTGACCATGTTCAGCAAAAGTGGTTGGCTGATGCAGGAAGAAACGCGGGTGGTAAAGGATGTGATGAGGTCCTTGGTTGTTGGAGTTTTGTAGAACATCTTTGCCTTTCCTCTGCATGTGGAGCAAGCTTTGGTTTGAATGGACAGCAGAGCTTCTCAGAGCAGTGGGTTTGCCACATGATCAGTGTAGATGCAGCACATTTCCTTATACTCACTTTGAGACCAGCCAGCAAGCATGTGGCCCACTGCTCTTCTGCTGGTGGGCATGCTCCATTTTCCTACCAGATGTATCTCCCAAGGGAGCATGTTCAAAGGTCAAAGTCTTCAGAATTCAGAGTGGCAAGCCTAGGAACAGAGTTTAGGCCCAGCACTGTCCCTTCAGGGCAGAAAGACCTGTGGGAATGCTCAGGTTGCAGGCATGGAGCTGGTACTGTTACTGACCCTGAGATCACTCATAGCATCACAGGAGTCTTTCAGTGGGGGTTGGCTTGCTTTGGATCTTGTATTCTGAATCTCCAACTTGTCTTTCAAATATGGTGTGTCAAACTACAAAGGCACCACTTTCCCACAGGGTAGCTACTAAAATGGTTTTTGGCCCCAGCAATTCTCATTTCTCTTTGCAGCCCTGGTGGTGTTGAGAGCAGCACTGGCTGGAAAAACAGGCCTGGAATTAGTATGAACAGGAGCAGCTGGAGACTGTGGACTTTGTGTTGTTCCATACCTTGAACCACCTTGTTCTTGTCAAAATAGCACTTGGTGATGATTGGGGGGCTTCTTCCAAAGTTTCAGCTAAGGGTGAACTCCATCTCCAGGCTAATGGGAATGGACCATGACTGCAGTTGAGCCAAATTGAAGAGACAATTTCCTGATCATAGTGATTGACTCAGGAATGGGTACATGACCAAGGCTGAGCCAATCAGAAGAGACCATTCAGTGGCCATATTGATAGGTTCAAAGATGGGCAGATGACCAAGGCTGAGCCAATCAGAAGAAGTCATAGGGACTGGCCTAGGGATTGGGCACATGGCTCTCAGAGCCAATGAGAAGCCCTGAGAGTAGTTTTCCCTGAGATTTGGGGGAACAGAAAGTTTTCCCTTGACTTCCAGTTAGATTTCAAGGCAGCAAAATGTGAGGCCTGGAGTTGCTGGTTCCGCCCTGACATGGAAGTTGAGAATAAAGTCAGCTTCATGGATGATACTGATGAGTGATAGGTGATGATGCATCTTAAAAATCACTTTATTCTTTACTAAAATCCACTTTCTGGTGTACATCTCTATTAAGACACAGAGCAGCTCCATTCCCACACCCCTGTTCTGTGATATGACGTTTTATTGCCAAAGCCTCCCCAGGCCTGCTCTCCTGCAACAGCTGACCCATTCTCCACCCATGCAGCTTTGATTTTTCAATAGCAATACATAAGGGGAATATACATTAGGCAGATTTTTGAGATTGTACTCTTCTGCTCAGCACAATGTATTTGATATGTATCTTTGTCATCATAGGTGTCCATCATTCACTCCACTTTATTGCCAGATAACCCACTCCATGGATGTACACAGTTTCTTTTGCATGCATCCAGTGAAGGACATTTATGAACATGCACCTTGTTTAAATGCTGAATACAGCCAGACCTGAAGCTTGGTCAACTTGTAAACTCACCAACAATATAACTGCCCTTCAATTCCAGCTTTGTGTAGATTTGCGTAGTTTGAGTGTTCTGCCTGT
Organism: Urocitellus parryii; assembly: GCF_045843805.1. Taxonomy (NCBI): domain Eukaryota; kingdom Metazoa; phylum Chordata; class Mammalia; order Rodentia; family Sciuridae; genus Urocitellus; species Urocitellus parryii. Next base: position 129,453,017 of record NC_135538.1, on the reverse strand, counting down.
TGAAGGAATCATTTTTTTATTTCAGTAATGAAGTGATGAAGGAAGTCTCCTCTAAATTAGTGAGAGATCCAAAGCCAAGGGGCTACCTGAGTGACATTCCTGTACTTGCAGTTGCACAGTAATGTGCCACATGGCTGGGTTGCCTCACAGAGTGGCCTTGGCAGATGGTAGGATTTGACAACACACTTGACACACAGGGAAATTGATTCACAGGGGGATAAAGTGACTAATCTTGAGGCATAATCTGGCAGCCTGGCTGCAGCCCAGGTGTCTCCCTGCCTCCCTTGAGCTCAGATGCCTCCCCATCAGATGGCAGCAGAGCTGACAGGATTACTTATGGAATTTCCCTCTCTTATTTAAACAATCTCCCAGGTGTCCAATTTATAATAAATATAAATGGAAGTTAGTAAAGGCAATCAAAATTTACTGCTGTTTAACAGCTGACAGTGCCTATAGGAGCTCAAAATTACTGTCACTAAGAGGTCCATATAATCCATTTAATAATGCACATTCTACACCTGGGGTACCCCGTAAATCCTTCATTTTGGCTCAACAGTTCTTCACTGTTGTTTTTCAGTCTTTATTTTCTCCTTGCTAACAATGCAGTTTATATTGATAAGGATGTGTGCAGGGAGTTTAATCTTTTTAGTAGGGGCCTGATGATTAGTGTCAACATGTGACCAGACCGTGTGATGCCATGCAGTGTGTTCTCACTGGTGGCTGTTACTGCTCCACCTATGGCCTAGCATCACCTAAGAGGACTTCTTGCTCATATCCCACGTGGGTATGCATGTCTGGAAGGCAAGGTCCTCCATGTGGGGATCAGGGACCCAGACTGATTCTAGCTGGTGGCTCTACCATACTCTAGGGCCTCTGTGTCTGCCATTTGTCCCTAGTGGAATGTCACAGCTATTGATTCTGGCTTTCAGGTGATGTGTGACACTTGGGCTCATAGTTAATTGACCAGAAGTAATCCCATGGCCACACCTGGTAATAGGAGAGGCTGGAAAGGTTCCTGGATGAGGAGCTGTGGGCAGAGCTCTTTGGTGTGGGGAGTTCTGAATTTATAAATCCTTACAGGTGGCCATCTCCCCCACCAACATGGCACCTCACTCTCCTTTTTCTAAACTCAGCTTCCAGTATTCTGTACAAAACTGTCTGTGCCTTGGGGTTTGTGCAGACCCCACCTACTCACCCTCAGCCAAACCTGGAGATGGTGTTGCAGGAAGATGTTCAAAGACAGATGTGAGCCTTACATTGCATCATGGCCTCAACCTCTCTCCTTAAAACATTCAGTTTTCTGTGATTACTTTTACAACAACATGTACTACTCTCCTATCTAATCATTTGAGTTAAAAATGTAGCTATAAGTTAAAAGTGTAAATGAGGATTAGCCAATTTACCTGCCTTTTAAAATTTATTTTTTATTTTTTGGATAGTATTTATATATAATTAATATAATCCTTGACCACAATAGCTCAGCCAAGCAGGATTTTTTTCTCATGCTGTGACTAGCTCCACTGACTTACTGCATTGTGTTCTTAGGAAGTAAGAGGAGTTATGGCTGCTTTACCTCCATCTCTCTCAGGATAGAGAACTATCATTCACACTTGGATACCTCAAATATCCTTAGGGAATAATTTATCTATTTTTTTTTGGAAAGGCTACCTGGGATAAATAATAACTATCTTGCCTTTTGCTTAGGATGTGGGCATTGGGAGGGGTTCCTCCTGGAGAGGGGGTCTCATCTATAGGATGTAGCCTGTGCTCTTGCTGTCAGCACCAAGTCCCACAACCTCACCTCATTATTTTCCCATAGTGAGTCAGGAGCCTCTCTGGAGCCTAGTGGCAGAGCAGACTCTGGACTCTGCAGCACACTCCATGTTCCAGCTCAAGGTGGCCTCTGCTGCCTGCCCCTCAACATGAACTCTGCTTCCTCTCTTGCACATATTTGTTGAAATACTGAAGGGGATTATCCCTCAGAGCTTTTGTTCCTGGTCACTACCTTGTTGTGTCTCTGTGCTTCCAGGGGACTCCTGTGGTCAAGTCTTTCTTTATAGAGGAGATGAGGAGCTATGTCTTTGGGTGGAAAGAGTAACATCTGCTCCTTCTAGGAAACTCAAAGATACTTGATGGGGAGCCTATGGCAGGGAGTTGAGGGGTACCACAACTCCCTGCCATAGAGAGTGAAGGCCTTACTTCCAGTGGGGTGCTTGTGGGTTTTGGCTTGGGCAATTGGACACGTGATTCTAAAGTTGAATTGGAAGACAGAAGACAGGCTAGCCCAGCTGAGGGGAGTGTGGTATAGAACAGCAGTCCCTCTGTTGGCCTGGAAGGGCTGCTAGGGCTGCCTTCCTGTAGGTCACTGACTTGGGGACTTCCACAACAGTAATTTGTTTCTCAGAGTTTGGAGGCTGGAAGTCCAAGATTGAGGTATTGGCAGGCTGGTCCTTTTGTAGTACCCACTTGGTTTGGGTGCTGCACCTCCTAGGTCCTCACAGGGCTGTGGGTGGTAACTTCTGGATTTGGGGGAGGGAACCCCTCTTGGTCCCCAGCACTTATGTGGTCACTGTGTCTTCAATGCTGCCCTCATCCCTGGTGTGTCCATATGCATGTTTACCTGCAGAGCAAGGGAGCTTGATGACCAGCCAGCAGGTGGGCCCCGTGGGCATTAGGAATCAAGAAATGATCAGAGCCCCAGGAATCAGCTCAGGGGTAAGGTACATCCACAGACACAGTTGGGGGTCTTTGGCTAGCCATGTGGGAAAACAACCTCATGATCAAGGTGATGCATGCCCCAGAAATGACTGAGGAAAGCCGTGGACATGCATGTTGGTAATCTGGAGAGGGTGGTAACTGGGCACCTGATGCAAAGTGTTCAAGTTCCCTGAGCCATGGCCCAGGTTTGGAATCCAGCCATAGGATACTTAGCAACTCCCAGGCCCCACGTCATCTCACCTACCAGGAGAAACCTTTGTGGGCTGCAGACTAAATATAAAGCTTTGGGAGACCTCCAACCACACAGGCAGAGGCCATGTGTCCTGTGGGTGTGGGGTGGATGGTTCTGGCCCAGAGCAGTGGTGGCTATCACACTAGGACACAGACCTGTTCATGGTTCTGTTTTAAATTTTGCCTTTTCCTGTGGTTTCCGATGGAGCACCTGGGCTGTGGCCTGGCTCCTCTGCCTCTTGGTGCCACCAAGAGCCAGTGTATGGGGTAGTCTGTGGTCAGTCAGGATGTCACTTGTCCATCAGGCCAGGCCACCCAGAAGCCCTCACCTGCCTGACTGTGTGGTCTGACTACTGCCCTCTGCCTGCTGTTCCTTCCTGCTACAACCTGGCCAGTCGTCAGCCCAACTGGATCACTGCACTCTGTGATGAGGCTGTCCTGGCCCCCAGGGACTGTTGGGAACACCTCCTAGAAGAGCTTCCCCTGGAGCCAGGAAAAGCTCTGTTTTCTGCTCCATCTTAGGACTGTGTCCAGCCAATGACCCACACGTGGCCCTTCAGAGCCACACTTGTATCCTCCCTGCTGTCCTTGCTGGACTCATCCAATGCAGGATCTGCAGGCCAAGGGGCCTCTGGCAGCAGAGCACAGTGGCTACCTGTAGCCAGGACATTTGGGTAGAATCCCACCTCTGGTAGCTGTGTGAATGTGGGCAAATCACTTAACCTTTCTGTGCCTCTGTCTCCTAATTTATGAATGGGAATGATAATCAAATCCTCACAACTGAAAAACTGTTGAGATTGAAAGCATTAATGCCTGTAACATACTCATAACAGTGCTTGGTCTGTAACAAGGATTATGCAAATAATGACTATAATCATGATAATGATTTCAGGGCCTATCAAATGCTCAGACCAATACTGGGTCGATGATGATGATGGTTCTATTCTTGCTTTCCCTTCACCCTAACTTTTCTATATGTTGCTTAGTTTTGGTTGAGGTAGCTCACAGTCATCTCTAGCCCTCAGTGGACCTGCTGCTCCATGGTCCAAGACCTGTCGACAGGACAGGCTCTCCCTGCCCTGATATTCATTTCTATGAGTATATACAAAGTGTTTACTATGTGCCCAGTAGGGTCCTTGAACTTTTAGAGAGGCGGTCTTCCTGCTGTTGTTCATTTGTATCATCTGAGGACCATAGGGACACTCAGGACCCACAGAGAACACTTGGGTAGACACTGGCCTTGAGTCTAAGGCATAGCTCATCCTGCAGTGGGGGTGTGTTGAATATTGAGGCAGCTGTGAAGTGTCCTCTGGGGCTTTCCTCTGTGGGAGAGCCTGTGGAAATCCATCCTGCTGTGCAGTCACTGATTCAAGTTGTCCTCCTTTCCATGTCTGCTGAACTCAAATACAAGCAAACAAAGCCACTCCTCTCCCTCATACAGCCCCCATGGAGCTTCTGCAGCCTCTGGTCTCCTCTGCTCTGTCTGCTGTTCCATTGATGCACACCCAGGGGTCTTCCAGGATGCCAGATGCCATGTGCAGCCTCTGATGGGCCTGGCACTCTGGGTTCCTGCTTCTGGTCTCAGAAGTCTGATCCTGCAGGTTGCACCTCAGACGCCTCTTAGCACCCTTATGTCTCCTCTAGAGTCTGCAGGATTCCTGCCCTGAAATCACGGTTCATTAGTCATCTGACTTAAGCCTTCCGTGCCCCAGTTTCCTCTTCTGTTGGCTACCATGAGTGTATTGCTAAGTTTTGGCTCTTAGCTCTAAACTTATCTCTGATGTGTGATGCTGGGAACAGGACTCTAATCCACCTTTTCTGTGGCAGCTGGACCTGTGTAAGCTTTGCCAGTAGAGGATACAGGGTACTGTGAGCTGAGATCAGGGATGTGTTTATCCCGTTTTCTTCCTGATTACTTCCTGTCTAGTCCTGTTTGCTTCAATACTAGCTACTTCCTCTCTCCTCCTCTTCCTGTTTCTGTTGAGTCCCAGCTGACTTCACAGGCCACCCAGCCTGGGATCCAAGAAGGCTGATCTTGCGACAACGGTAGTCATCACCCTTCCTGCCAGCAGCAGGCATTGGTGCCCCATGCTGGTCTGTCATGTGGTCCTGCCTTTTCTCTGTCCAGTTTGTGTTCCATCTGGATGGAAAAGGCAGAAACTTATTTGACTTTTTCCATCTTATTTTTTAAACTGGCAGCATTTAAATTCAGTGGTTGAGTATTTGACATTTTTCTCTTCTTGCTTCTGCTGCACCACTGCTCCTCCTGATACTCCAGAATTTTAATGGTGCTTCCAGGTGGCAGTGTTTTCCCACATACACTTCTGCCTTGAAGGTCTGGTCACTGGCTCTTTTGCCATTAGCTGTGCTGAGATGCCCTGAGTCAGATGTACCTATTTTCCTGAACTTCCTGGAGAACCAGGCTGACAGTTGGCACCTTCAATGGGGGACACAGTCACCTGTGATTGTAGAACAATTAAAGCTTCTGGCTATTGCAGGGTTCCTAAACTTGGCCTTGGATACTGAGCTCCAGCTCCTTTACTGTAGATCCATCAGGTGAGGAGGAACTTGGGTAGTAGACAGAATGGAAAGGCTTTGGAAGTGGAAAGAACTAGTGTGAATCCTGACATTGACCATATTCAGATTGGTGAACTTCTCTGTGACTCAGCTTTATCATTTTTGAAAATAGTTTGGGACTTTTCATCTCAGAACTATTATAATGCTCCCCATCATGGCAGGTATGTGGACTCAGGTATGCTGGCACCTCAATGGCCTGTTTCTCCTTTAATTAATATTTTCTATTTACATTGGAAAATTGCAGCACCTTGCTTAGCAAAAATGGATGCCAGTCTAGTAACCCAGTGACATGACATTGCAGAAGAAAATGAATGGCATGAGAATATGAGGGGCAAAGGCTATGTTAGTGGAAATGGTGTCAGTTAACAACTCTGAGAGGAAGGCAGAGAGACTCGGAGGGAACACAGGAGATTTATTCTCTTGAGCTTGGAACTAATGTAATCGTAATTGGTGGACATTTATTCTATGAGCATTTGTTTAACTTCCTCTACTAGGAGGGACCAGAGACTCAGCAGTAAGCTGGACACGAGCATCACTGCTATGGAAATCTGGGACCAAGATGGAGCACTGTGGGGGCAGACTTCATAGAGCAAACAGGGAGGGGAAAGGGAGACATGTGGTTGCTCTTCTGGCCTCCTCCCTCCAGTCCTTCTACCAGAGCTTCCCTTTTGCTGGACATGTCCTACTGAGTGGGGAGTTGGGTAGTCAGTTCTCTTCAAAGTACAGAAGCTCAGAGGAGGGCTAGAGACCCCAACTAGCACTTCCTGTGCCCTTGCTATGTGCACACTCCTGTTACAATATCAGGTCTCCTCTTTGTCAGGCTTTAGTCTGGGTACAGTGATGTATGGTGAAAATAGTGGGTACATATTTATGGGTCATTTATGTAGGCCAGTACTCTTCTCAGCACTTCCTATTTATTAACTCATAGATCCTTACTGCAGCCAGGAAGGTAAGAACTGCATTTATATTCTACTTTACGTGAGGACATCTGATTCACAGAGAGATAAATTCCCTTTGAAAGGTTACTAAGTCAAGATATGGCTGAGCTGGGGTTCAAGTCCCAGCATGGGCTCCAGCACACACTGTAGTTTGCTCACAGCAGCAAATGACCTTGTAGAGAAAACTTTACACACTCTGTCCCACCCCAATATTCAGAAGGAGAGATTTCTAGTAATGACAATGTCAAGCCAAAGCTTTGCACTCCTTTCAATGATTCTGGATGTATCTCAGCATCTGAGCTGTGTCACCCATGGAAAGGAAAAAAGCATGAGCTGCCAAGTCCTAAAGCTGGGTGAGCCCCGTGTGGGTGGTGGGTGCTGTCTGTGCTATGCAGGGTAATGGGCCAGGAAGATGACCCCATGCATGAGTGTGGGGTTCTCTCTGTGAGATTGAGATCCAGAGTAGTAATGTTTGCCTTTTGGTGAGGCAGCTGTGTGCCTCAGGACCAAGAGATCAGTATTCATCTGAGCTCCTTCCCACTCCACCCAGTTTTGGGGATGGTCCCAGTGAACACATTTTGTAGAATTATAGAACTGTCCCTGTGGCTGGCGGGTGGTTCACTGGGTGGCAGTCAGAGACTCCATTGGGTTATAACCTCACACTTCAGAACAGGGTCTCATTCTGTCTGCTGTCCTCCTCACAGTGGTTGAGGGTTGAGTCACCGTGAATGGCCTACAGAGGTTCTCCACACTGCCCGCCTTCCTCCCCTACAGCTTGCACATCACCAATGCTGAGGTATCCTTCCTTGAGGAGGCCATGCAGGACTTCACAAGCAACTTCAGCCTGCAGGCTGGTGGAGTCTTTCTTCATCCACAGAGCCTGGAGCAGCCTTCAGTCAGCACCAGCTACAGCCTGTTCTCCATGGAGGTCTTGCTGAAGCCCACATCCTTCAGTAACTTGGAGAAGTTTCCCTTCAACTGGAAGCTGAAGTCCCACATCCTCCACAGCTCCATCCACTCCAACAGACCCAAAGTGCAGTTCTAGCTATCTGTCTGCTCCTGTAACAGATAGTCATCAGACTGTGCTGGGATGACAGTGACCCTGTTGAGAATCTGCATCAAGATGTTTACCTTTCCTGAGGCCAGGGAGGTGGTGGCTAGCTGCCAGCTGCAGGGGTTCTCCAGGGCTGTGCATGTCTGAGCTGAAGCTGCTGCCTGAGTTGTTCAGCTCCAATCTGGGCCTGGATACCAAGGAGATCCTGGCCCTGCTGATAGGCACAGCCATGGGGCTCTTCTTCAGCTTCTACTTGGCCGATGAGGTGGTCCAGCAGACCTCACAGAGGAGGAGGGCAATTGGGAAGACAAGATCCACTTGGACAAAGACAGCCCTATGCAGGCACCCTCCATGCGAGATCACATCAGCAACATGGTGGTCTACCTGACCCAAGACAACCTGTGGTGGTCCCTGTTGAGCCTGGATGGGAACATTGTCCTCTCTGTCCTGCTGAACCTCATTTATGAAGGGGATACAACCACCTTTATGGTCTCTCTGACCAGCAGCAACATGGCAGACCAGTTCACTCTCTGGTAAGAGGCTTTGCAAGGTTGGATGGAAAGGCAGTCAGTTATTAGAAAATCCAAGTTATGGCTGATAGATGGTGTTGTTCTTTGGCTGAAGCTTGTCAAAGATAAACACAAACAGGCATTAAAGTGGCCAGGACATCTTTTATCCAGAGGGAGGGAGCTGAGGCCCTCACATATTTCAAAGGTGGGCTGGGAATTGGAAAGGGAGCATGAGGGAGGAGAGCACAGTACTTGAGAGACAGAGAGGTGACCCAGCACCAAGGGTTGGTGGCATGGACCCATTGCCATGTCATGCACTAGCTGTGACCTAAGTTAATGGTCTGTCCTCCCTTGGAGTCTAAAAGACAGAGCTTGTCCTTTCTGATGGTTCTATTTTGAGAGATTCTTATGCCTTGCTCTGAGTTGTCAGTGGCAGCTACGTACTGTTGCAGGCCCTCCTCGTTAGAAAATGCTCCAAGAAGGAGGTTTCATGGCCATTCACCATGTGTGCTTGACTAAACAAGCAGCAGACCCTCCCAGCCAGGCCAGGCCTGCTGGCAACACTCCAGGGGCGTGTGGGGTTCGCTACTAATGTGTGTGTGTGCTGACTTATCCCAGGGTGAGAACTCTGCAGTTCTCTGTATGTGGTAACTGAGACCCTCAGGAACAGGAGGAGAGAGCCAGGAGACAGGCCAGGCAGAGAGCTTCTGGAAGGGGCTGGCTGGGTGGTTGCACTGTGGCCACATTTATCCTGGAGACCTTCTCGATCTGTCAGTGCAGAGTGAAAGCAGCCATGGTGAGTGAGTGAGACTGGTCTCAATAAACCTTAATTTACAAATGCATTGGGAGGGCTGAACCCAGCTGAGCTCTCCTCAGTCCCCACAGTGTCCCTGGAGAGCTCTGAGTGAGTTTCCAACTCCACCAGCATGGAGAGGGCGATGCTCTTTCTTTTACAGGTGTGAAGATCTGGAATCTGGGCACCATTGGCTCTGTTTTGATGTAGTGCACCATCTAGCTCACACAGTTCTTTCCCCTCCCTTTTGTCCCATATTGCACTGCCTGCCTGGGTTTTGTGGGTGTTTGGATCTGGAAGCCCTGACACAGGTTAGAATAAAGGCATGCTGCACTAGAAGGAGGGCTAGGTGCTGGCCCACAAGGACAGCACCTCCATTCACTTCCTGTGTTTGGGAGGGGAGTTGGAGGGAATGGCACACATAGGCCCAGACTTCAGCCCCGTCCCCTCCTGGCTTAGGCCTGGGTTGGCTGATTCAAACAAGGCCCCCAAAATGCCTGGCCCTCACTGTGTTCAGTGCACATCCTCAGGTGGCCAGGCCTTAGTGCTGTAACTGTGTTCTTTAAGCTGCTGTGTGTCCTGTGCCCAGTCCTGGGTTGGGCCCCGCCTGCATCTCTCTGCATGATCACAGCCACCAGCAAGGTATCACTCCTATTCATTCAGTAGATGTGGAAATGGAGGCTGAGAGGTTGAGTTCCTGACCAAGGTCACATGCCAGGAGGGGTCTGGGCCTATGTGTGCCAGTTGAGAGGCCTTATTTTACACTCTTGGTGTGCTCATCTGGAAGGGGTCTGTGATACACCATGAAAGCACCTTGATGGTTTATTTTGTCTTATGTAACAGCCAGGGAAAAGCCTCATTGAGATGCTTGAAATAAATGAAGCATCAGGGCTCTCTTCAGAGCTGGCCATGGTGGGAAGTTGCCACCATCTCTGTATTTGGCAGAGAATCCAAGGCAGCAGAGGAGTGGGGACAGAAGAGGAAGGCAGCCTTGTGTGCCCAATTGGAGGCTCAGGGCTGGGAGGTGGAGGCAGTTCAGGGGAAGTGGCAGCTTCTGTGATGGGTTTGGGGAGCACCTATGGCTTCCCCTGTCTGGGGGAGTTGGGAGGAGAGGCATAAATCCAGGAGGGGCTGGGAGCTATGTCCATGTTCTGGCCACCTTGGCTGATTGCCAGAGGGGCCAATGTTGAGTCTTGGATGGAGCACTGCACGGTGACCAGTCATTCCATTGCCATGTGGCACATGGCTGTTGTCCCTGCTGTATGCCTCCTCTCAGAATGTTTCCAGGCTCAGGAAGGTGTTGATCTTCCAACCTAGGTGACTGTCTGAACCATGTCCTTTGCAATGAGATATGACACACTGCATTGGGCTCCAGCAAGGCCCAGATCCAAGCCTGGCTGTGCAAAAGATTTACTGTGGTCTCCTCTAAATGCTGTGGATATCGGGCAGGGGACAGCAGGGGCCATGCTCATGCCTCCTGTTACGTTTTCAACCAAGTACTGCACAGGGCCAGGGTGAAGATTAGTGACCTTGGTTCTTCTCCAGCACTGAGGTAGTGTTGGGAAACAGGGGTATCTAGGTCTCACCAGGCCTTGAAAAGCCAAAAGCCTATTGGCAGAGTCCTGTGGATACAGCATGGAAGAAAATAGAGCTGGGGGCAGCATGAGGCTGGAGATGGGGTCTATCTTTGTGTCACACCAAGAAAGTTTGAAATGTTATGACCCTATCTCCCCAAATGCAGTATATGCTGGACCAAGAGAGATCCTGGGAAACTTTATCCCTGGTTTGTGAAACAACATTTCCTTGTTTCATGCTTTTTGAAATATACAGTTGTCAATCACCCATCATGCTTTGTAGAACATTAAAAGTTCCTCATGGGGCTGGGATTGTGGCTAAGTGGTAGAGTACTCACCTAGCATGTGGGTGGCCCTGGGTTGGATCCTCCGCATCACATAAAAATAAATGAATGGAATAAAGGTATTTTGTCCAACTACAATTAGAAAATGAATATATATTTTTTAAAGTTCCTCGGGGGATAGTAGAGGATAGGAAAGGCAGAAGAATACAACAGACACTAGTTTGGCAGTATGTAAAAACGTGGATGTGTAACCAATGTGATTCTGCAATCTGTATACGGGGGAGTTCATAACCCACTTGAATCAAATGTATGAAATATGATATGTCAAGAGCTATGTAATGTTTTGAGCAACTAATAATAAAAAAATTTAAAAATGTAGTGGAAAAGTACAAAAAAATTCCAAATATTTTATTGAGGTTCAAAAATAATTTTGGTAGAAAACAAAATACCATTATTTTTAATACCTCTAAATATTCAGATAGGTCATAATATTTTAATTAAGCCTTAAGATGAATAAGATCTATTATTGGGTTTATTTTTTAAACATAATTTACTTTCAAGCTGTTTGTCACGATGTAAAATAGTAAAATAAATATATACTCACAAAATAAAAATAAAAAAGTTTCTCATACTCTCCAGTGGCACCTGTCACCCATTAGTGTCATCTCTCCACCCGTCTCCTTCCCTCTCAGCTCTGTTTCTATGAAGATCTCCTGTTTAGATGCCATGCATAGATGAGAATGTGCTATATTAGTCTTACTTGCCTGGCTCATAATATTTAAACTAAGGTCCCTGAGGTCATCTATATTGCTACAAATGATAGAGTTTTGTTATATGTTTTATGGATGAGTAATATTACATCATGCATAGCCATCACATTTTAGTTTTCCACCTATGCACATTCCATATCTTACCTCTCCCCACAGCACTGACACAGTGCTCCCTGGAGTCTGGTCCAGTGTTTTCATTTCACATATTTGGAATGCTGATCTGAAAAAAAAGAAGCTCTGAGGAGAGTAATTTATGTCCCAGATAATGCTCCTCACTGTGGCAACACCACCCTGGGCCAGCCGCTTCCCAACACATATGCAGGGCACAGAATGGCAGTGTTTACCATGTGACACACTGTCCAGTGGCATCCAAGGGCTGTCCTTCCCCATGCTGTTCAGTGGCCTCAAGGGGCCATCTTTCGCCACACTTTCCAGAGGCCTCCATGGGCCATCCTTCCCCACTCTGTCCAGTGGTCTCCAGGGGCCATCCTTCTCATGTATAGGAAACTCACCTTCACCGGTGGGAAACTTTCCACCTCCGCTTTCCCCCCAACCACCACCTGTGACTCTCGCCCTCTGTGGTTACCACTGTCTCTGGTAACTCACATGGGGAATCACATCACATATGTCCTCTGTTTGCCATCAGCTTATTTGCCAATGAATTTTAAAATTAACATTGAACAGTGAATGTTTTCTTCATAAAAGAAAAACTAGAGTGCAGCACAGAGAGAGCCTGTGCTCTTGCTGGCACCCTCCTGCATCCCCCACCTGCTGAGCCACAGCTAACCCACTCCCGGTTGGTGTTCACCTCATGCTTGGTACTGCCATGTGTAGATTCATCATCCTGCCTCTGTCTGAGCCTTGGGAACTTTCCTGAGGATTGTCCCCACCTTCAGCTGCTGCCCTGTGGTGTGAACTGTTTTCTTGTCCTTGGATGGTGGGCAAGAGGTTCCTCCTGTTTCCCACTGGCCCTTGGAATGTTGCTGCAAGCCATATCCTCAACTTGGATATATGTTAGCATCTGTGTGGGTGAGAGGCCAGTTCCCAGGGCCTGGGGCCTGACTTCCATGGCTCTGCCATGGCATGGATGAGGTCCTTCAGCTCTTCATGCCGTAGGTTCCTCTGTGTAAGGTGAGCTGGTAGCCCTCTCCTCTCAAGTTGTGCCAGAATGGACTGAACATATGCAGGCATGGGGAGAGGCCTCCCCTGGATCAGTGCTCATTTGTGACAGCTGTGGTGGCTGCTTCTTGCTAGTTTTCTTATTGCTGTGCCCCTGCCACCGAGCTTGGGGGCTGACTTTTAGAATATTCACCTCCTGAATGTGGTTGCTCTCATCCAGTGAAAAAGTCCACAGAACAGGGTAGAGTGGGGTTTTGGAATCACTACTCAAGACCTCTGGAGACCAAGCAGGATGCAAGTCTGATTTTATTTGTAGTTACTATATATATATATATATATATAGTAACTACAAATAAAAAATATATATATATATATATATATATATATATATATATATATATATACTGCGGAAATAGCTAAGCAGATTATAGGCAGCCACCAATGCAATTTCTGCTAACTGCCCTTGCAGTGACCAATCAAAGAGTGGGCCATCGAGCAACACATGGCCTCATGCCAAGGGCTGTACCTACAGGGAAAGTGGCCTGCCAACTCAGATGCCCTTAAAGTATGCCATGTATGCAGTACTCGGTGTACCTGTCTGCACATTCTTTCATTTCTTGCCTAGAGATATAGACTTCTAGGTGCATCTGGAAGTTTGATAATAATAACTGAATCCACATAAAAAATGAGATTTTCTCAGTAAAATCATGAGAAGAAAAGAGAGCTTATGAACCAGTCCTGAAAGACTCCTGCATTGAACAGGTTGACAATCATCAATCCTGAAAACCATGGCAGAGAAGTGGCAGGAGAACCAGGAGAGCATTACCTCACATGGCCAGGAGAAGGACACTGAGGCCAGGAGGCGGCAGGATGCATGCTTCAGAGGGAGCAGGCAAAGACACATGCTGTCCTGGGCGTGTTGCCAAGGGACACCATCAGTGACTTGGATAAGGTATTTTTATGGAATCTGGAGAAAGAGCTGGATTGGAGGAGCTTGAGCATAAGTGATCTGAGGGTCAATTTTTGTAGGGATCAAGGTCAGCTGCATGTAGAAGAAAACCCCCAAAATATAGATATCATCAAGACAGGGGTATGTTTAAAGCCAGAATCACCACAGGTAAGGTATTAGTCTGGTGTATCAAGGATGTCTGAGCATAAAGGATTTTACAAATTTTGGCCTTTTCCTCATTGTAACTGCTACAGTCATGGGATCAGATTTATACTTCACTCAGAACGAAGGATGGAGAGATGGGGCAAATGCCTTTGTGCATTGGAGTATGCTTCCCTTAAGGCACACTTCCAGAAATGTCAATCAACATCTCTGTTGCCCAATGACAAGGCTGCCCCTGTTCCCAAGCCTGCCCCTGGGGAAGTGAAGAATGTGGCGTCAGCCATCAGTAGGTGTCTGTGGGGAGCTGAACCCAAAGATTTTCCTAGGATACTAAAATCCCATGATGCTCAAGGCCCTTCTGAAGGATGGCAGGGTTTTAATGGGGCCCATATACCTCTTTCTGTGGACCTCAGTCCTCTCTGTTCACTCATAATACCTTGTTCAGCCCACAGACTCTGGGCAGAGTTGTCATACTGTATCATTCAGGTATAATGAGGAGGAGAACTGCAGGTGCAGGACAGGTGCAGCTGTTTCCTGCAGTTTTGATCCTCAGAGGGTTGAATCCCTGGCATGGGAACCCTGGCTACTGAGGACTGCCTGTACGTGGCTGGGCATACTGCTGGGCCCCTCCTGCCACATCAGGGTTTTCCTGCAAGGACATAAATGGAGACTAGCTGTCAGATAAGCAGCTACCAACGTCTGCCACACATGACAGTGGCTTTCCCTGTGACCCAAAATTTGGCCTGGGAGGAAGGAAGCAAAGAAGAGTGTAGTGGGGGGTCTCAAGGGAGGGTGCAGTGTGTGTGTGGGTCTCGAGGGATTCTTTTCCCTAAACTGGTGGCTGCTGTGTGTGTTTAATGCTGGGTAGAAGCTCAGAGTCCAGAAGGTAATGTGTGCTGTTTTCTGGGGTCCTGAAATGCTCCTCCAAGGATTTTCCAGACACAGTGGGGCAGTCATCTCGCTATTACTCCTCCCTTTAGAGAATTCTATTAAAAAGAAAAAAAAAAAACCATCAGTTTCATGCATAAGTAGATCTGTTGCACGTACTTATTTCACATGACATGAGTCCAGCTTGCCTACCTAGAATTCTGCAGTTGCCCTCCAAGAACTGGCAAGGTGAGTACCTTTAGGGAAATCAAAAGGAACCGTGCTAATCAGAGACCACAAACACCCATGGCGATTTTCTCAACCAAAGAAAGGAGCTGGTTTTCCTGATCACCTGAGGAGTGGGTGTCTATGGGCTCAAGGGAACTCCACCCCACCACTTTGCCCTGTGCCAAGGTCAGTTCCAGCCACTGCTGGAGAGAACACCATAGGGCACCTGGCTTATCCATGCAGAGTGACTGGCCCCAATCCTCCATGGGTTGCTGTCAGGCCATAAGCCCAGGCCCAAGAGTGCATTTGCCCTTTGTCCCTGTGGTGGACAAATTGTTCTCTGAATTCTTGCAGAGAAAAGGTGGAGGTCTCATCTTCTACACCTTCCTGCTGACATGGGTATATTGTCACATAAACATCTCACCACCTTATCCAAAGTGTATGAAGATGTCAATGCAAATGTCTGTCTGGGAAGGGCTTGTGCCCCTGAACGACTGGACAGAGCCCCTGTGTTATGTCACCAGGTTGCTTATCCTGCCGGTGGTTTAACATCCTTGGATGGGGATGGAGGCCTCCACAGTGTGCATTAGTTTTTGTGAATCTGGAAGAACAGGTGAAGAGAGCACCACCAGCCACTGCAAGAGTGAGGGGTAGCAGAGACTGTCATCAACCAGGAGGGAAGAGAGACCAGGTGAGGGAGTGCAAGGATGGTTCACTCTGCAATCAGAGAAACCCAGTGTCTTGAGGTCACTCTGAAGAGAGCGTCCTCTGGGAGCAGGATCAAGGGATGTCACATCAGCTCTCTTCTGAGGCCTTTCCCACTCCCTGCACTGCCTCGCCTCAGAAATTAGACTTCCTCTCTTTCAACCTTTGTTCCAAGTATAGACAAAACTCCTCCCTTTGCTTCCCCTTAGCATGGGTCAAATAAACATCAAATTAAGAAATGCTTACTGAGTACAAAGGGACAACCTCAGGGAAGCCAGCAGTCAGCCACCTGGTTCCAGGGTAGTCCCGGCTCCCTGGCACAGTAAACACTGCCTCATTCTAAATGAGGTCCCAGGGCAAGAGGACACTGCAGGGTCCATCCTATTCTGCTTACTGAGCAGACATCTTTAACCATGAACACTCCAGGTTCCTTGTGAACATCAAAATCTAGGCTAATTTCACCTAGCCTCCTTAATCCACAGGGCTGTGGCTTGACACTTTAAGGAGCATCACTGTCCCACAGTCACAGGGTGAAGCCCACACATACACACGGTGGATGCTTTCTTCCCAGAGGTGTTTTCTGGGAGGAATCCTACAGAGGCCTTGATAGCAAGAACTGTTGAAGGTTCAGAACAGGATGGTGGCAGGCTAGGGCTTGGCTCAGTGTGGGAGACTTTGGTTTTGTGGTCAAGGCACTTGTGGAGTGTTCTGTGAGTTCTGCTTTGAGGCGGCTCTTGATGCCTATGAACTTTCCTTCCCTGAATGCTCCATCTCTAGCTGCCCATTCCACACCCTGGCTCTTCTTCCCCAGGAGCTCCAGGTTGGGGTGGGACACCTTCCGCTACCTTTGCCTTCCTCAAGGCCAGGTCTATAGAGCCTCCTCCTTTCTGAGCTCATTGTCTTTAAGAGGCAAGAAAGAAACTTGGAAAAGACAGAAAATATCCAGAAATTTGCCCGAGACTCAGTCCTTAAGGGCCATGATGACAGCATCTTTTTCCCAGGCTCCTAGCACTATACCACCTTCTTCAGGAAGTTCTAACAAAGGGAGCACATAGCAATGTCACAGAAGTTATGGAAATCCAAGGCAATAAGGGGATGTTTGAAAGTATCCAACCTGCCAAGTAAACTGTGGAGCAAAGCCCCTCCTGGGTTTCCAGTAGGAAGGTCTGTGGGCACTTTGCCATGACCGTGCTATGGAGGGATGTGGCTGATGAAGGTGTGATTAAAGAGTGGCTGGCTGAGTAATGACAGCTGAGCAGGAAGATGCTGCGCAGTGTTACTTGGGAGACTGGCTAAAGAGGAGGCAGGGAGACTCCAGGGGACTCAGGGTTTTGGGAAATCACCTACATTTTTATTCCTGTGTAGTTGTTCATCCTTTTTTTCCCTGAGAGAGTATGCTGCTGGGAAGGGGCTCCTGGAGAAGGAGAGCACACCACCATTATGTGGGGTTAGAGAGAGCTTGAGCTGAGAACACCGCCTACCTCTGGTACTGGAGGTGTAGGCTAGTGCTGTATAAGTGCAGGGCCAGCACTGTGGCGCAGGCAGTTCAGGGAATTCACAGTGCAGAACCTGATGCTAGCAGAGCTGTGGGAAGGTGTCAGGGCCTGGGAGGTCATTTTGATGTCTTCTGTAGAGACGTACTTTCATCTGTCAGGAGACACAACTGTTAGGCTTGGCTCACTGAAGTGAGTTTGCTCAGCAGTCTCTTGACATTGATGTTCCTTGGGGGCTGTGGTTGGGAGTTGAGTAACCATATTTAAAGTCTGACACACCCACAGCATGTTCCAGGAGCAACTAAAAGAAGGCCTGATATATCTGTCCATCTTCCCTGTGATCTGGGGTTGTGACCTTGACTCCTAAGGCCATCTGGACTTGGGGTGTCTGAGCCTTGGTTGTCCGAAGGTTAATTTGAGGGCCTCATTAACCAGCAAAGCAGTTGTATCCCTGCTCTTAAACAAGCCAGCCACCCCTATGCCACTGGGATCTAATTGTTTGAAGAAGTAGGCTACTGGCTGTGAGATAGATCCCAATTTGGGGTTAGAACCCCTAAAGCCTACCCAGCCTTTTGTGTATCTACTTGTGAAAGGATTTTGTAAGTCACAGAAAGCCCAAAGTGGGGCAAAGCCCAGCTCCAACTTTAACTGGTCAAAGACCCTTCAGCATCTGATAGTCAGTGGCAGGCTCTTTCTCTCTCCATTTATATTCAGGTTTCCTGTGAAGGTTTTGCTATTCCATAATTAGGAATTTGTAGCAAAATGAATGCCTTTTCTGAGGGCAGTCCTACCTGAACTTGGCTTCTGGCAATGAGGTGTTTGCTCCTGATTTTATCACTAGGTTCCTTCCTAACAGAGGTGAATCAGGAAGAATTTTATCCTCTTGTATTATTTGAAAGGGTTTGTCAATGATTGCTGTCAGTTCTTTAAATATTTGGTGGATTCCCTGTGATGCCACCTGGGCATGGACTTTTCTTTGTGTGATTACCAATGTCACCTGAGCTTGTTACAGGTCTGTTCAGGTTTTATGTTCCTATCTGAGTCAGCTGGAATCATTTTATCTCTTTGTAGGAACTTGTCCATTTTCTCTAGGTCTTGTGATTTGTTAGCACACAGCCATTCATAGTGTTCATTTGTAGCCATTTTTCTTTCTTTTAATGTAGTAAGAATGTCCCCTCTTTCATTCTTGGTTTTAGTTATTTGGGTCTTCTTTTTTCTTTGTCAGTCTTACTAAATGACTACTTTTTCTTTTCTTTTCTTCTTGTTCTTTTTTTTAGTTGTCAATAGAACTTTATTTTTATTTATTTATATGTGGTGCTAAGAAGTGAACTCAGGGCCTCACACATGCTAGCCATGCACTCTACCACTGAGCTATAACCCTAGCCCACCTACATGTCTGTTTTATTATTTTTAATGCACCATTTCTTTTCGGTGTATATTTTCTCTATATTTTTTTCTGTGATCAATTTCATTAATTCAGATCTAATGTCTATAATTGCTATTTATTCCTAATACCTTGATAATTTTACTAATAAAAATTTCCATTCTTGGGGCTGGGGATGTAGCTCAAGTGGTAACGTGTTAACCTGTCATGCACAGGGTGCTGGGTTTGATCCTCAGCACCACATAAAAATAAAATAAAGATGTTATGTCCACCGAAAACTAAAAGATAAATATTTTAAAAATTCTCTCTCTCTGTCTCTCTCTCTCTCTCTCTCTCTCTCTCTCTCTCTCTCTCTTAAAAAATGTTCACTCTTATCAGAATCAATCTTGCATCCTGTTGATAGCTGCTGTAGCTTTCATAGAGTGGTGTGGACAGAGCTTCTTCTTTTTCTTCTCAACCTAGTGCATCTCCGAACATAAAGTGCCTCTCTTGCAGGCATCACATAGTGGAACCTGTTTCTGTCAGGTCTGATGATCTCTCTCTCTCTCTCTCTCTGTTGGACTATCATGCCAACTCACAGGAATGTTCTATTGATATATTGATTCCATACACTTTTCACATCCTATTTTCCTGTTGTTTTGGATTCCCTTTCACTTTTACCATTTTTTTTTGCACTAGCTGATTATTTTCTAATGTAATATTTTGATTCTTTAAATGATTTTTTTTTACTATTTTGGGGTAAATTTCTTAGTAGTTGCTACAGGGTTTTCATACACATCTTACCATATCAACTTAAATTTTTGTAAGAAATAATTCCTGTGAGATACAGAAGAGGGCCTGACACTGTGGCTCACTCCTGTAATCCAGCTATTCAAGAGATACAGAAGGATTTCATCCATATAACTCTTATCCATCTTTGTGATATTATTATTGTGCATATTAAATATGTCATAGAATAACCATGCATTGTTATAACCATGTAATTTTATGAAGTTTATAGCAGGAGATTAGTTCCATAATTACATATTTTTAAAGTTAACTTCCTTACTTACCATCCTGGCTTGCTTGTTTGGTTTGTTTCTGTGGCTCCAGTATTTGGTGTCAGAATCCCATTCCATGCAGCTTTGCTCCCATCTACCTCCTTTTTCCTGCTATTGTTCAATGTATTGCATTTCTAAATGGTTTGGACCCAACAGTAAAATTATATACATACTGCTTGAGATAATTGCTTTTAAAATCAGTTTAAGAAAGGAAAACAAATATGCATTTATACTTTTATAATTAGGCAATTACTTTTAATAGGATTTTCCATGTGCATTCAAAATACTGTATAGATAACTTCAGGAATGTAATTGTTTTGCTTTCATTTTTGAAATATAATATTGCTGCCTATACAACTCTTGATTAACAGTCCCTTTTGAACCTTTTGAATGGTATTCTCTAAACTGCAGGTTCCATTATGTCTGATAAGTCAGGTTTTAATTTTCGTTTCCCTCGTTTGTGATGAATAACTTCTCTTTATGATATTTGTATTATATTCTCTTTGTCTTTCAAAATTCTTACTGTGATGTGTCTGATTGTGAGATTCTCAGTGTTTATCCTACTTGTCATTGAGTTCTTGGACTTTAATGTTTTCATCAAGTCTGGAATGGTTTTAATCATTATTTCTTTAAATACTTTTCTACTCCTTCTAAAATTCCTGGTACATGTCTATTGGTGACACATTTCTCTAATGCTCTGTTCACTTTTCTTCATTGTCTTTTCTTTTTTTTTTGTGTTGTAAAATCTCTATCAATCACTCAGCTTGGCTGCTTCTATCTGTCCACCTCATCTATACTTTTGATCTTCTATAATTTTTTTTATTTCAATTTTTGTGCTTTTTTAAAAATATCTGGAATTTTTTTTCCTAAAAAATAATTTTGCTTTTTGATATTTTCAGAAAATGTCCATTAGTTATTTTATGTCCATTTAACTATTAAGACATCATCAAATTAGTATACTTTTATCATTTAAAATATATAATTTTATATGTATTAATATATCATGTAATAAATAAAATATTTTTATATATTATATAATATATATTTTACATATTTTCAAATATTTTCTAATATCAACATCTGAGTTCTCATAGGAAGTTTTTGCAACCTGCATTTCCACCTTGTGGGTGGGTAACACTTTTCTGTTTACTGTGGACTCTTTGTGTTCCATCAAATTCATGTGTTGAAGCCCTAACTTCCAATGTGATGCTATTTAGAGGTGGGCTTCTGAGGTGTAATTAGATGTAGATGAGGTCATAAAGGTAGGACCCTTATGATGGGGCTTATGTCCTCCATCAGAGGAGGAGGACGGATCCTCTCCTTCCTCTGCATGCACCAAGGCCCGGCCCTTCGAGGACTGTGTGCGAACAGTTCTAAGGCAGGGCTGTGCAGTCAAGGAAGGCTCTTTTCAGAACTGCAGTCCCCAAGTCTGCTAGAACTGTGGCCTCCAGCTTCTCTCTCCCCAGAACTATTAAAAATGTGGCTGAAATTACCCTTTCCTGTCATAATTTCTTGTAGCAGGCTGAGCTAAGACATACTTCTTCACATCTTGTGGGTTTATTTTTTGGTTGTTGTTACTGAAAACTTGCTGTTTGGGGTGATACATTTGACTGAGCCATACTTCAGGATTTTGTTGTTGTTTGCTTGTTTGTTTATTTAGGGTCTGGAATTAGATCTTATCTTCCATCCTGTGTAGGACTTGTGCTGCTCCACAGAGGGCACGGCCTTGGTCATGCTCATAGCCTTCTGGTAGGACAATGGGGGTCAGTAGTGCTCTTCCACTGCCTAGTACTTGAAGTCCCTGCTAAGCTGTCTGAAATTTAAATCTGGCCTTGCAGATCAATCTATAGATATTGCTTCAGAGTTTCTTCAAGCATGGCACAAGAGCCACTCCTGGTACATAACATGAGACTTGGTGGGGCATAAAACAAATCACTGTCAGATTTTTAAAAATATACCTCAGGAAATGATGCATTTAATGCAAGGATCCCAATCTTCATGGACACATTTCTGCTGGGGGCCAAGCTAGGTGGGTAGAACTGAGATATTACTGGTCATTCCCAAACTGAGTGACATATAGGAACAGGAACAGGTCATGTCTGTGAAAATTATTAAGCTGCAGCAAGTGAATACCTTCTGGGATTGTTGGAAAGATGGAGAGATTGAGGATATGGGCCACTAGCAGAGTTCCTCCTGGTCTCCTTTCAAAGCATTCAAAGCTCCACTGGAGTATGAAATGAAAGTTGTTTATGTGAAAACATGGCAGAGCCTGTGACCATGCCACACAGACAACTGAACTTTGGGAAAATTGCCCTGAGAAGCCAATGGCTCAAACCTAACAGGAACTTAAATCCCCATTAACCTTATTACTTTACACGTACTGTGCTGCCAGCTGCTAGAGCTTAACAGATGATTAATACCTGACTCTTAGCCTCAATGGACACAATTCAGAAATGCTACTTTAAAGATGTGTGTAATGTAATATGGGGACAAGAGAGTGATGGCTGGCAGGCAGTAGTGACTTCCTAGAGCAGGTGGTGTTGGATCTGTGTCTCAAGGGATTTGTAAAACTTGTGCAAGTTATTTACAATAAGAATCCCAAATTTCACCCCAGGGGCTACTTCTCAGGCCAGCCAGAACCAGAATTGTAGCCAGGATTTAACCAGCACTTCTCATGCTAGAAAGGAAAGAGTCAATCAAGGGGTGGATGCTGGTGACTGACTGGGCCACCAAGGCCTTCTCAAGCACCAGGCTTTCCTGTGTGACCCTGGTTGGGTTTTGGTTTCCAGGACCTCCCCAAAATCTTCACCATATGAGCATGGGTGTCCAGACTTCTCTTGGCAGCAGGAAATAAGCCTTGCCTCTTCCAGGTGTTCAGTGTGGGCCTTTCTATGACTTGGAGTAGGTGGTAGGAGGCTACTTTTCTCCTTTTTCTAAAATGTCAGAGATAAAAATTCTTAGCTTCCAATTTTTAAGAGTTAAGTTTACAGTGTACACCATTTACACATTTACACCATTTTTTTTGCAAAACTTTTTTTCTTAAAAAAAATTTCCATTGTGGTGGTACCCATATGTAAACCCAGTGGCTTGGGACATGGAGGCAGGAGGAACACAAGTTCAAAGCTAGCCTCAGCAACTTATTTGTCTCAGAATAAAAAAAAAAATTAAAAAGAG
This sequence comes from Urocitellus parryii, assembly GCF_045843805.1. Lineage (NCBI taxonomy): Eukaryota > Metazoa > Chordata > Mammalia > Rodentia > Sciuridae > Urocitellus > Urocitellus parryii. The sequence goes on along the minus strand of NC_135538.1, from coordinate 129,430,448 downwards.
CTGGGGATGTGGTTGAGCACTCCTGGGTTCAATCCCTAATACCTCCCCACTAAAAGTAGTTTGAAAACAAGTTTGAAAAACACTAATAATTCTATCCTTCAGTATTCCTCTCCTTCTGAGACTATGCTAATCCTCCAAAATATTTGTCTTTTACATGACTGATTTATATACCCACCTGAAGATTTAAGCTCCTGGTCCTAACACCTGTGCATGTGGCACAGGGCACCCATGCTCCAGAGATACTCCCCAGAATCCCTGGGCCCTGGTCACAACTGTGGATGATTCTGGAAACACCATGTGCTTCTGGGATCATCAGGTGGACACATTGTCCTTCTAGGCATGTGAAGCACAGGACTCTTATATGAACCGGTAAGTATTGTCAGTGCATTTTAAATCTTTCCTGTGAATGGATAAAGTGCTTAAACAAAGACATCTCATAGTAAGCAAATTATAAGGTATCCACCAAATCATAACCTTGGGCATTGGTTGCTGGCATAGTCTTGATAAGAGGCACCATTTTGGTACTGCTTGTCTAAAAAGGTAGAATTAAAATTTGCTGAAGGCAATTTGGGGAGGGATTTCTTTAGAAGAAAATAACTTGCTTTTTTTTTCTTCCTTTTTTTTTTCTCTATAGAGGTGGTCCAGCAGTGGGGTATGAAGGACAGAGTCTCTTTCAACAGGAGACACCATGGGCTTCTCAAATTAAGGTGAGCAGCAGCCTCTTGTTTTGATGGACTGAATGTAGCCAGCAAGGCCTGGGCATCTCCTAAGCACAGAGAGTACACACATGATTCCATCTAGAAAAGATTCTAGAGAATGTAGAGTAGTTGACAGTGAAGAAATCTCACCAGTAGTTACATGAAGCCAGGAACTCAAGGAGTGATAGATGGAACAGAGGCATTCACGGTGCCAGGAAAGTTCTGAATGTAGGGTGGTTTCATAGATATACACAATATCAAACTCACAGACTTGTTTCCTTTAAACATCTGCACCATATTAATTATAAATTAATTATAAATTATATCTAAGCAAGGTTGGTTAAAGGTCCCCATGTGTGCATTTAGGTCTTGCCTTTCACCATCAGTCTATGGTCCTCTAAAGAAAAGACCACATCTTCCTTGTGTGGGCTGCACCAGGGAGGTAAATCAATGTACCTAGGAGGCCTCTCACACAGAAATCAGTGTGAACCCACACTCTGGGTCTCCCAGCTGAAGGGATACTTCAACAGGGAAGAAAGCATAGAGAGTACACTGAGAAATAATTGAGTGAGACAAGTTTCAAGAAGCTAGCACAAACCTAGTTTGATTTAGAGTTCCAAACGCATGTATCCCTAAGGGGAAAATGAAGTGAAACCTAAAAATTCAATGTGTTCCTGCAAACGAACGCTACAACCTAGAAGAAACAAATTTGGGGGACCAAGTGTAAATGGAGTACCAATCATTCCCTCTAAGTATCAGCAAAATGAGTGAAAAAATATTTGCTGAGACTCAAGTAAACTCAAAGTTCTGTGGAAGCTTAACAAACGCTTTCAAATGAAAGTGCATTTTCCTTTCCTCTGGTTAGGGCTATTTCAACAGGAAACAAAGCATAGAGAGCACACAGAGACCTAATTGAGTGAGTTAAGTTTCAAGCAGCTAGGACAAACCATGTTTGATTTAGGGTTCCAAATGCATGTATCTCTATAGGGGTAAACAAAATGAAACCTAAAAATTCAAAGTGTTCCTGCAAACGAACACTTTAACCTAGAAGAACAAAATTTGGGGGACTAAGTGCAAATGGAGTATCAATCATTGCCTCCAAGTATCAACAAGATCGGGTGAAAAAATATTTGCTGAGATTCTAATAAACATTGAGTTCTGTGGAAGCTTTTCAAGCGCTTTCAAATGAAAGTGTATTTGCCTTGCCTCTGATTAGGGCTACTTTAACAGGGTAAAAATTAGAGAGCCTACTGAAAACTAATTGAGAGGGTCAAGATTCAAGCAGCTAGCACAAACTGTGTTTGATTAGTTCCAAATGCATATATGCGTATAGGAGAAAACAAAGTGAAACCAAAAATTCAAAGTGTTCCTGCAAAAGAAGACTTCAACCTAGAAGAACCAAATTAGGGGGACCAAGTGCAAATGGAGTACCAATCATTCCCGACAAGTATCAGCAAAATGGGTGAAAAATATTTGCTGAGATTCCACTAAAGTCGGAGAATTCTGGAAGCTTTGCAAACACTTTCAAATGAAAGTGAATTTTCCTTGCCTCAGCTTAGGGCTACTTTAACAGGGAACAAAGTGCACTGACAAAAAATTGAGTGAGTCAAGTTTCAATTACCTAGAACCAACCATGTTTGATTTAGAGTTCCAAATGCATGTATCCCTATTTGGGAAAATGAAGAGAAATCTGAAAATTCAAAGTATTCATGCAAACAAAGAAGAAAGAAATTTTGGGGACGAAGTGCGAATGGTGTAATGAGCTTTCCCTCCAAGTATCAACAAGATCTGGTGAAAAAATATTTGCTGAGATTCCCATAAACTCGGAGTTCTGTGGAAGCTTTGCAAAAGTTTTCAAATGAAATTTATTTTCCTTGCCTCTGCTTAGAACTACTTGTACAGGAAAAGAAAGAATTGAGAGTGCACTGTGAACTAATTGAGTGAGTAAAGTTTCAAGCACCTTGCACAAACCAAGTATCAACAAGTTTGAGTGAAAATATTTGCTGAAATTCCAGTAAACTCAGAGATCTGTGGAAGCTTTGCAAACTCTTTCAAATGAAAGTGTATTTTTGTTGCCTCTACTTAGGGCTACTTTAATAGGGAACAAAGCATAGTGAGTGCACTGAGAACTAATTGAGTGATCAAGTTTCAAGCAGATATCCCAAACCTGAAAATTCAAAGTGTTCCTCAAAGGAATGCTTCAACCTAGAAAAACCAAATTTGAGGAATCAAGTGTGAATTGAGTAATGATCATTCCCTTCAATTATCAACAATTTTGGGTGAAAAGATATTTGGTGAGATTCCGGAAAACTTGGAGTTCTGTGGAAGCTTTGAAAATGCTTTCAAATAAAAGTGTATTTTTGTTGCCTATGCTTAGGGCTACTTCAACAAGGAACAAACCAAAGAGAGCAAACAGAGTATTAATTGAGTGAGTCAATTTGCAAGCAGGTAGCACAAACTGTGTTTGATTTAGTGTTCCAAATGCATGTGTCCCTACAGGGGAAAATGAAGTGAAATCTAAAAACTCAAAGTGATCCTGCAAACGATCACTTCAACCTAGAAGAACCGCATTTGGGGGACCAAGTGAGAATGGAGTACTGATCATTTGCACCAAGTATCAACAAGTTCAGGTGGAAAATATTTGCTGACATTCCAGTAAACTCGGAGACCTGTGGAAGCTTTGCAAGCACTTTCAAGTGAAAGTGTGTTCACCTTGCCTCACCTTAGGGCTACTTCAACAAGGAAGAAAGCTTAGAGAGTGCGCTGAGTACTAATTGAGTGAGTCAAGTTTCAAGCGGCTAGCACAAACAGTGTTTCATTTAGGGTTTCAAATGCATGTATCCCTATAGGGGAAAATGAAGTGAAACCTAAAAATTCAAAGTGTTCTTGCAAACGAATGTTTCAACCTAGAAGTAAGAAAGTTGGGCAACAAAGTGTGAATGGAGTACCAATCATTGCCTCTAAGTATCAACAAGATTGAGTGAAAAAAATATGTCCTGATATTCCAATAAACACGGATTTCTGTGGAAGATTTGCAAGTGCTTCAAATGAAAGTGTATTTGCCTTGCCTCTGCTTAGGGCTACTTCAACAGGGAACAAAGCATAGAGAGCCAACTGAGAACTAATTGAGTGAGTCAAGATTCAAGCAGCTAGCACAAACCGTGTTTAATTTATTTCCAAATGCATATATCCCTCTAGGAAAAATAAAGTTAAGCCAAATATTTCAAAGTGTTCTGGCAAACGAACACTTCAACCTAGAAGAACCAAATATGTGGGACCAAGTGCGAATGGAGTACCAATCATTCCTGCCAAGTATCAGCAAAGTGGGTAAAAAATATTTGCAGAGATTCCAGTAAACTCAGAGATCTGCGGAAGCTTTGCAAACTCTTTCAAATGAAAGTGTATTTTTGTTGCCTCTACTTAGGGCTACTTTAATAGGGAACAAAGCATAGAGAGTGCACTGAGAACTAACTGAGTGATCAAGTTTCAAGAAAATATCCCAAACAGTGTTTGATTTAGTGTTACAAATGCTTGTATCCCTATTTGGGAAAATGAGCGAAACCTGAAAATTCAAAGTGTTCCTGCAAACAAATGCTTCAACCTAGAAGAACCAAATTTGGTGGACCAAGTGCTAATAGAGTACAGATCATTCCCTCTACATATCAACAAAATCAGGTTAAAAAATATTGGCTGAGATTCCATTAAATTCGGAGTTCTGTGGAAGCTTTGCAAATGCTTTCAAATCAAAGTGTATTTTTCTTGCCTCTGCTTAGTGCTACTTGAACAGGGAACAAAACAGAGAGATCCTACTGAGAACTAATTGAGTGAGTCAATTTTCAAATAGCTACCCAAACCGTGTTTGCTTTAGTGTTCCAATTGCATGTATCCCTATTTGTGAAAATAAAGTGAAACCTAAAAATTCAAAGTATACCTTTAAACGAATGCTTCAACCTCGAAGAACAAAATTTGGAAGACTAAGTGTGAATGGAGTACAGATCATTTGTGCCATGTGTCAACAAGATAGGTTGAAAAAAATTTTTTGCTGAGATTCCAGTAAACTTGGACCTCTGTGGAAGCATTGTAAACTTTTTCAAATAAAAGTGCACTTACCTTGCCTCTGCTTATACATACTTTAACAGGGAACAATGCATAGAGAGTGCACTGAGAACTAATTTAATGAGTCAAGTTTCAACCAGGTAGTGCAAACAGTGTTTGATTTAGGGTTGCAAATCTATGTATTTCTGTAGTGGAAAATGAAGTGAAAAAAAATTCAAAGTGTTTCAGAAAATAAACGCTTCAACCTAGAAGAACAAAATTTGGGGAACCAAGTGTGAATGGAGTATTGATCATCCCATCCAAGTATCAATTAGTTCGGGTGAAAAATATTTGCTGAGATCCCAGTAAAATCGGAGTTCTGTGGAAGCTTTGCAAACACTCTCAAATGAAAGTGTATTTTTCTTGCCTCTACTTAGGGCTACTTCAACAGGGAAAAAAACATAGAGAGTACACTTAAAACTAATTACGTGAGTCAGAGTTCAAGCAACTAGCCCAAATCTTGTTTGCTTTAGAGTTCCAAATGCATGTATCCCTATAGGGGAAAATGAAGTGAAACCCCAAAATTCAAAGTGTTCCTGCAAATGAATGCTTCAAACTAGAAGAACAAAATTTGAGAAATCAAGTGTCAGTGTAGTACAGATAATTTCTGCCAAGAATCAACAAGATTGGGTAAAAAAAAAAAAAATATTTGCTGAGACTCCAGTTAACTCAGAATATTGTGGAAGCTTTGTAAATGCTTTCAAATGAAAGTGTATTTTCCTTACCTCAACTTATGAATGCTTCAACAGGGAACAAAGAATAGAGAGCACAGTGAGAAATTTGGGGGATAAAATGCAAATGAAGAACTGATCATTCCCTCCAAGTATCAATGATATGGGGTGAAAAAACATTTGCTGAGATTCCAGTAAACTCAGAGATCTTTGGATCCTGCAAATGCTTTGAAATAAAAGTGAATTAACCTTGCCTCTTCTTGGGGCTACTTCAAGAGAAAACAAGCCAGAGAGCACAATGAGAAGTAATTGAGTGAGTCAAGTTTCAAGCAGCTAGCACAAACCGTGTTTGGTATAGAGTACCAAATGCATGTATCAGTATAAAAAAAATTTAAAGTGTTCCTGCAAATGAACGCTTCAAATGAGAACAAACTTTGGGAGTCCAAGTGGAAATGGAGTACAGATCATCCCTGTGAAGTATCAACAAGATTGGGAGTAAAATATTTGCTGAGATTCCAGTAAACTCAGAGTTCTGTGGAAGCTTTGCAAATGTTTTCAAATGAAAATGTATTTTTCTAGCCTCTGCTTAGAGTTAATTCAACATGGAACAAAGCATAGAAAACACACTGAGAACTCATTGAGTTAGTGAAGTTTCAATCAGCTAGCACAACCCGTGTTTGATTTAGGGTTCCAATGTATGTATCCCTATATGGGGAAAATGAGGTGAAACCTAAAAATTCAAAGTGTTCCTGAAAATGAACGTTTTAGCTTAGAAGAACAAAATTTTGGTGACCAAGTGCAAATGGAGTACAGATCATTCCTGCCATGTATCAACAAAATTGTGTGAAAAAATTTTTGCTGAGATTCCAGTAACTCGGATTTCTGTGGAAGCTTAGCAAATGCTTTTTAATGACAGTGCATTTTTCTTGCCTCTGCAGACTGCTACTTCAACAAATAACAAAGCCTAGAGAGTGCACTGAGAATTAATTGAGTCAAGTTTCAAGCAGCTAGCACAAGCCCTGTTGGCTTTAGAATTCCAAATGCATGTATCCCTATGTGTGAATATGAAGTGAAACCTAAAAATTTAAAATGTTTCTGCAAATGAATGCTTCAACCTAGAAGAACAAAATTTGGGAGACCAAGTGTGAATGGAGTACAGATCATTCCTGCCAAGTATCAACAAGGTTGCGTTAAAAAATATTTGCTGTGATTCCAATTAACTTGGAGTTCTGTGGAAGCTTTGCAAATGCTTCCAAATTAAAGTGTATTATTCTTGCCTCTGTTTAGGGCTACTTTAACAGGGAACAAAGCATAGAGAGTGCACTGAGAACTAATTGAGTGAGTCAAGGTTCAAGTAGGTAGCACAAACCGGGTTTGATTTTGAGTTCCAAATGCATCTATCCCTATAGGGGAAAACGAAGGGAAACCTAAAAATTCAAAGTCTTCCTGTAAACGAACACTTCAAGAATGAAATTTGGAGGATCACGTGCAAATTGAGTATCAAGGGATCATTCCTGCCAAGTATCAACAACATCGGGTGAAAAAATATTTGCTGAGATTCCAGTAAACTTGGAGTTCTGTGGAAGCTTTGCATAGGCTTTCAAATGAAATTGGATTATCCTTACCTTGAATGCACTAATAACTAATTGAGTGAGTCAAGTTTCTAGCAACTAACACAATCTGTGTTTGATTTAGAGTTTCAAATGCATTTTTTTTTAGAAGAAAACAAAGTGAAACCTAAAATTTCAAAGTTTTCCTGCAACCGAATGCTTCAACATTGAAGAATGAACTTTGGAGATCCAAGTGTGAATGGATTACAGATAATTCCTGCCAAGTATCAACAAGGTTGGGTAAAAAAATATTTGCTGAGATTCCAGTAAACTCGGAGCTCTGGGAAGCTTTGCAAATGCTTTCAAATTAAAGTGTATTTTCCTTGCTTTTTCTTAGAGCTATTTCAACAGGAAACAAAGCAAAGAGAGCACACTGAGAAGTAATTGAGTGAGTCAAGTTTCAAGGAGGTAGAAGAAAAGTGTTTGCTTTAGAGTTTCAAATGCATGGATTCCTGTAGAAAAAGAAATGAATTGAAACCTAAAAATTCAAAGTGTTCCTAAAAATGAACCATTCAACCTAGAAGAAGGAACTTTGGGTGTCCAAGTGCGAATGGATTACAGATCATTCCTGCCAAGTATCCAAAAGATCGGGTGCAAAAATATTTGCTGAGCAAATATTTTACTCCCAATCTTGTTGATACTTCACAGGGATGATCTGTACTCCATTTCCACTTGGACTCCCAAAGTTTGTTTATTTCCAGTAAACTCAGAGTTCTGTGGAAGCTTTGCAAACGTGTTCAAATGAAAATGTATTTTTCTAGCCTCTGCTTAGGGCTACTTCAACATGGAACAAAGCATAGAAAACACACTGAGAACTCATTGAATTAGTGAAGTTTCAATCAGCTAGCACAACCCGTGTTTTATTTAGAGTTCCAAATGTATGTATCCCTATATGGGGAAAACGAGGTGAAACCTAAAAATTCAAAGTGTTCCTGAAAATAAATGTTTCAGCCTAGAATAACAAAATTTTGGTGACCAAGTGCGAATAGAGTATAGATCATTCCTGTCATGTATCAACAAGATTGGGGTGGAAAAATTTTTGCTGATATTCCAGTAAAGTAGGATTTCTGTTGAAACTTTGCAAATGCTTTCTAATGAAAATGTATTTTCCTTTTCTAGGCTTTTGTTTACTTCAACAGAGAACAAAGCATAGAAAGCCACTGATAACTATTGAGTGAGTCAAGCTTCAATCAAGTAGCACATATTGTGTTTGATTTAGAGTTCCAAATGTGTGTATCTCTGTAGTGGAAAACGAAGTGAAATCTAAATATTCAAGTATTCCTGCAAATGAACATTTCAATCTATTGAAAGATATTTGGAGGACCAAGTGCAAATGTAATATAGATCATTGCTGCCAAGTATTAACATTATTGGGTGAATAAATGTTTGCTGAGATTCCAGTAAACTCGGAATTCTGTGGACGCTTTGCAAATGTATTAAAATAAAAGTGCATTTTCCTTGCCTGGGCTTCTTCAACACTGAATAAAACATAGAGAGCGCACTGAGAACTAATTTAGTGAGTCAAATTTTAAGCAGCCAGTACAAACTGTGTTTGATATAGTGTTCCCAATGCATGTATCCGTACATGGGAAAATGAATTGAAACCTAAAAATTCAAAGTTTTCCTGCAAACGAACGCTTCAACCTAGAAGAAGAAAATTGTATGGGCCAAATGGGAATGAATTACTGATAATTTCCACCAAGAATCAACAACATCAGTTGAAAAAATGTTTGCTGAGCTTCCAGTAAACTCAGAGTTCTGTGGAAGCTTTGCAAACGTTTTCAAATGAAAGTGTATTTCCCTTCCTTGGCTTAGGGCTACTTCAACAGGGAACAAAGCATAAAGAGTGCAGAGAGAAGTAATTGAGTGAATCAAGTTTCAAGCAGCTAGCACAAGCAGTGTTTGATTTAGAATTCCAAGTGCATTTATCCTTAAATGGGAAAATGAGGTGAAACCTAAAGATACAAAGTGATGTTCAAATGAACACTTCAATCTAGAACAATGAAATTTAGGGGACCATGTGCAAATGGAGTACAGATCCTTTCTGCCAAGTATCAACAAGATTGGGTGAAAAATATTTGCTGAGATTCTTGTAAACTCGAGGATCTGTGGAAGCTGTGCAAATGCTTACAGATAAAATTGTATTTACCTTGCCTCTGCTTAGGTCTAACTCAATAGGAAAAACACCATAGAGAGCACACTGAGAAGTTCTTGAGGGCCAGATCCAAGTCAGGATGACGCATGGCATTTTTGCCAGAAATGGTGGTTGAGAGGTGACGCCAGGGAACCATTAAGATGATGACTTTTCAGTTCTCACGGAGTTCCCGTTGAGTTCCGGTTGAGCTCTTGTGGGGAATACTGAAAAATTCGCATTGGTTGGGGAAGTGCCGGAGGAGGGATTTTTTGGTTTTTGGTTCCTGGAGGAGCCATGTGGCATTCAGGAGAGTTCCTCGGGAGTGTGTGTGGAGTGTGCTGGTGGAGTTCAGAAATAAAGTTTGTTCCTTTTGAGTGGCTCGTGATTTGTGCCCAGCCAGACTGCGGCAATTGGTGGCCCTTGTGTGGAACCCCTGAAGCTTGGAGATAAATAAAATTGCTCACCCCTGAGGGAGAGCAATAAATAGACATGGATTGGGTTTTCAGAAGTTGTCCCTGAGTCAATAAAAATTACTTGGAAATCAGAAAGACCAGTATGGGTTCCTCAGTGGCCCGTGACTAAAGAAAAGATACAAGTAGCCCATGACCTGGTCAAATAACTATTAGCGAAGGGACATATACAAACTTTCATATCTCCCCATAATACTCTCATTTTTGTCATCAAAAAGAAATCTTGTAATGGAGATTATTGCAAGATTTAAGAGCCATTAATAATGAGATGGTAATTATGGGACCTGCTCAATTGGGGATTCCTCAATTGTCTGCTTTGCCAAAAACCTGGTATGTTTTAGCTATAGATATTAAATATTAAAGATTATTTTTTTTTCAATTCCAATTCATCCTGAGGATAGTCCACGTTTTGCACTTACTATCCCTGCACTGAATCATGAAGGTCCTGATCAGAGATATGAATAAAAAGTACTCCCTCAAGGGATGGCTAACAGCCCAAGTATGTGTCAAATTTATGTTAAGAAAGTAATCCAGCCACTTAGAAATCAAAATCCTGAGCTACAAATATTTCACTATATGGATGATGTATTATTAGCACATAAAGATAAAAACACATTGCTAGAATGTTATGCCACACTTACAAATTTATTTAAAAAATACAATCTAGAGATAGCAATAAATAAAGTGCAAATAAATCTTCCAATTAATTATTTAGGAGTTCTATTATCCTCAACCATGGTCCGTCCACCAAAAATTCAAATACGAGTAGATCAACTCAAATCACTTAACGATTTTCAAAAATTATTAGGAAGCATAAATTGCATAAGACCTTATCTAGGCATACCAACAGGAGAGTTGGGACCTTTATTTGATATCCTAAAAGGTCCATCAGATCCAAATTCACCCCGCATGTTAATGCCTGAAGCAAGAAAGACATTAAAAATTATTCAAACATATATGTAAATATGCATTTGGATAGAATTGTTATAAGTTTGCCTTTATTATTTATTATACTACCAACAAAAAATATTCCTACAGGAGTATTTTGGCAAGAAGGTCCATTATTGTGGATACATTTATCTTACTCTTCTGACACTATTCTTACTAGGTATCCTGAGGCTATAGGACAATTGATACTCAAATGAATAAAAGCAGCAAAGGGAGTGTTTGGAATTTCTCCCAATAAAATTATTACTCCATATAATATGGATCAAATTGATGAGTTAGCTAATGAGTTAAATATTTGGGCAATATTGATCTGTAAATCTAATGTTTCATTTGATAACCACTTACCATCTAACCCTTTGTTGTCTTTTTGTTCTTTGCATCCTGTAGTTTTCCCAAATATGACAAGAAAAACACCTATCATGAATGCTCCAAATATATTCACTGATGGGTCAAATAATGGCACAGCAGCAGTAGTTACCCCTAACCAAACTTTTACATTGTTAGTACCCAAAGAATCAGCTCAAAACGTAAGGTTAATGCAGTATTACAAACTTTGGTGATGTTTAAAGATTCTGTATTCAATTTATTTTCTGATAGTCAGGATATGGTTAATGCTATAGTATCCCTTGAAAATGATGGTAGGATTTCGCCTTCCTCTACTGTTTTCTCTTTGTTTTCCACTATACACAGTGTAATCTGGGACAGAAAAGATCCATTCTTTATAGGACATATCAGGGCACATACAGGATTGCCTGGAGCCCTTAGTTTGGGCAATGATTTAGCAGATAAAGCTAAAAATGACACACATATTTTTTCTACCCTAGAAGAAGCTTCAAATTTTTATAAATCCTTCCATGTCAATGCAAATACATCAAAAAAAGCATTTTAAAATAACTAAGGAACAAGCTAGACAAATAATAAAACAATGTCAAAATTGTGTGACCTTTTTACCACAAGTTAATCTTGGAGTCAATCCTAGAGGACTGATATCTAACCATATTTGGCAGATGGATGTCATACACTTGTCAGAATTTGGAAAATTAAAATATTTGCATGTTATAGTTGATTCTTCTTCCAGATTTTTGATGGGCTCCCTTCATGCCAGAGACAAAAACTAAAGATATTATAGCTCATTGCTTACAAAATTTTGCCACTGTGAGCGTGCTAAAACAGTTAAAAACAGATAATGGTCCTGGTTATATTTCTACCTTTTTTAAACAATTTTGCTCATCATTTGGAATTACTAACATAACAGGCATTCCATACAGTCCACAGGGAAAAGACATAGTTTAAAGAGCTCATCAAACTATTAAAATGTACTTATTAAAGCAAAAAGAGGGAATTGGAAAGGGGTATATATCCCTCCAAGGTAAACTTAAAATAACCCTTTTTACTCTAAACTTTTCAAATTTGGATTCATCAGGGCTTAGTGCTGTGGAAAGGCATATATATCCAAAAAATGTACATAAGCCTAAGGTACTTTGGAAGGATATTCTAACAGGACAATGGAAAGGTCCTGACCCAGTGATTATCTGGAGTCAGGGTTCTGTTTGTGTGTTTCCACAGGGAGAACAGCAGCCAATTTGGATTCCAGAGAGACTAACCAAAGCAATTTCTACAGACCAAAAAGAAGATGATTTGACTCAAATCCATAACAGCTGATATCCAGAGCTCCAGCCTGGCTATTCTTACATCTGCAACAGTGATTAACCAGGATGCTTTTTTCAATATCTATTTTATTATTGCCCTTTCCCACATCATAAAGTTCTATTTTATTTTTTGAGCTCATGCAGACCTAGGTTAATATTTTTCTGATCAGGTTTATTTTTTGACTGTGGAGTTTTTAAACATTGCAATGGAGATTTCACCTGTGTAAAGCTACAAGGCCTTTACTATTGTCTTATGTGTTGTATGTTATGTGTGCACACTTGTGTTTGTGTTGTATGTCTGTGTGTCCATATGTTCATATATCATATATGAGGAGTGTTCATGAAAAAATGGATCTGATTTTTTTATTCACATGATTTTAATGGTTCAATTTAAATTGGGTAAACACCTGTTGAGGATTGTTTTAATATGTAAACAAATAAGGAGTTTAACAGATCTGTTTGTTTACTTTCACCTTTCCTTTTCATTATATTTAATAATTCTCTTCAGGATAATGCAAATTGTTCAGAAAATTGTTTTCTTAGTGCCTGTTAGAATGTTACATCATTTTTTTGGCCATCATTGACAAAATTCCTATCTTCATCCTAGTGCCGATGAAGACAAAGAAAAACCAAACTACAGCTTCTTCGATAGCTATCACAGTTAACTGTATAAACTGATGCATTAATGAATAATAACTCAAAAATTAATGCTCAATCAAGAGTTCGATTTACTTTGGGAGGAAATGGACATATTGATAGATTCCTCTGCTTTGAACTGCTTGCAGAACTTGCCTGGACTATGTATCAATTGTATGCATTGTGAACTATCTGTTTTTTGCAGCAAATTGTGATAGTGCTGGTGTATCTTTGCTGATGGTGTCATTGGTGGTACAATTTTTCCAAAGGAGCCATCAATTGGCTTGGTGTTGTGGCATTTCTGTATCTTCCTCCCTTCTACTAGTGATGGTCTAATATTTGGGGGCCAACAGAGGTGAGGCAAAGAACCTCATCCTCCCACTGGCACTAAGGCCAAATTTGGGGGCCAACAGAATTGAGGCAAAGAACCTCACCTCCCCCACTTGTGCAAAGGCCTGTCCACAAGTATGGCTGTACGCTGGACCAGTAGACAGTGATGAACATCGAATTGCAGTGGTACCAACATAAGAAAGGAAGCTGACACTTTGAGGTCAGCTCATCCGATGATGGGTAAGCACCATACGTAGTTTGGACAGCCTAACAGGCACAGTCCCTAAGCCACATTGCTTGTTGTTTAATTAACCAGAAGGTGGGAGATGTTGAGGGCCACAGCAGAGTCGGGATGACGCATGGTATTTTTGCCAGAAGTAGTGGTTGAGACGTGACGCCAGCAAGCCATTAGAATGATGACCTTTGGGCTGGGGATGTGGCTCAAGTGGTAGCGCGCTTGCCTGGCATGCGTGCGGCCCGGGTTCGATCCTCAGCACCACATACAAAGATGTTGTGTCCGCAGAAAACTAAAAACAATAAATATATTAAAAAAAAAAAGAATGATGACCTTTGAGTTCTCGCGGAGTTCCCGTTGAGTTCTGGTTGAGCTATTGCGGGGATTCCTGAAGAGTTTGCATTGGTTGGGGAAATGCAGGAGGAGGGATTTTTCGGTTGGTGGTTCCTGGAGGAGCCGCGTGGCATTCGGGAGAGTTCCTGGGGAGCGTGTGTGGAGTGTGCTGGTGGAGTTCAGAAATAAAGTTTGTTCCTCTTGAGTGGCTCATGATTTGTGCCCAGCCAGACTGAGGCAAGAAGTAATTGAGTGAGTCAAGTTTAATGCAGCTAGCACAAACCTTGTTTGATTTAGAGTTCAAAATGCATGTATCCTTATAGAGAAAAATGAAGTGAAACCTAAAATTTCAAAGTGTTCCTGCAAATGAATGCTTCAACGAAGAAGAATGAAATTTGGTGGGCCAAATAAAAATGGAGGACTGATCATTCCTGACAAGTATGAACAAGATCGGGTGAAAAAAATATTTGCTGAGATTATAGTAACCTTGGAGATATATGGAAGCTTTGCAAATGCTTTCAAATTAATGTGTATTTTCCTTGACTTTGCTTAGGGCCACTTCAAGAAGGAACAAAGCATAGAGAACACACTGAGAAGTAATTGAGTGAGTCAAGTTTCAAGCAGCTACCACACTCCATTTTTTGCTTCTGTGTTCCAAATGCATGTATCCCCATATGGTAAAATGAAGTGAATCCTAAAAATTCAAAGTGTTCTTGCAAAATAATGCTTCATCATAGAAGAAAAAAATTGGGGTATCAAATTCTACTGAAGTGCAGATCATTCCTGCCAAGTATCAACAAGACAGGGAGAAAAATATTTGATGCGATTTTAGTGAACTCGGTGTTCTGTGGGATCTTTCCAAATGCTTTCAAATGAAGGTGTATTTTCTTTGCCTCTGCTTAGGGTATTTCAACAGGGAAAAAAGCATAGAGAGTGCACTGAGAACTAATTGAGTGGGTCAAGTTTCAAGCAGCTAGCACAAACCATGTTTGATTTAGCATTCAAATTGCACGTATCCCTGTATGGATAAACGAAGTGAAACCTAAAAATGCAAAGCGTTCCTGCAAAGGAACGTTTCAAACTAGAAGGATAAGGTTGGTGGGCCAAATGTGAATGGAGTACCGATCATTCCCTCCAAGTTTCAACAAGTTCAGGTGAAAATTATTAGCTGAGATTCCAATAAACCTGGAGTTCTGTGGAAGCTTTGCAAAAACTTTCAAATACAGTGTATTTTTCCTTGCCTCTGCTTAGGGATACTTCAATAGAGAACAAAGAATAGAGAGCACACTTGAGAACTAATTGAGTGAGTGAAGTTTCAAGCAGCAAGCCCAAAACATGCATCATTTAGAGTTCGAAATGCATGTATCCCTTTATTGGAAAACGAGGTGAAAGCTAAAAATTCAAAGTGTTCCTACAAATGAATGCATCAACCTAGAAGAAAAAAAAAAAAACATTTGGTGGGCCAAGTGTGAATGGAGTACTGATTATTCCTGATAAGAATCAACAAGATCTGGTGAAAAAATATTTGCTGATATATGAATAAATTCAGAGTTCTGTGGAAGCTTTGCAAATGCCTTCAAATGAAAGCGTATTTTCCTTTCCTCTTCTTAGGGCTAACTCAACAAGGAACAAAGCATAGAGATCACACTGAGAACTAATTGAGTGAGTCAAGTTTCAAGCAGCTTGCAGAAACCATGTTTGATTTAGAGTTCCACCTGCATCTATCCCTATAGGGGAAAATGAAGACAAAACTAAAATTTCAAAATGTTCCTGAAAATGAATGCTTCAAACTAGAAGAATAAATTTTGGGGGTCAAGTGCAACTGGAGTACTGATAATTCCTGCCAGGTATCAACAAGATAGGGTGACAAAATACTTGCCGAGCTTCCAGTTAACTCAGAGTTCTATGGAAGCTTGGCAAATGCTTTCAAATGAAAGTGGTTTTTCCTTGCCTCTGCTTAGGGATTCATCAACAGGGAACAAAGCATAGAAAGCACACTGAGCACATTGAATGTGTCAAGTTTCAAGCAGGTAGCACAAATCGTGTTTGATTGAGTGTTCCAAATGCATCTATCCCATTAGGGGAAAAAAAAGTAAAAATAAAAATTCAAAGTATCCCCGTAAATGAATGCTTCAACCTAGAAGAAAGAAATTTGGCTTACCAGGTGTAACTGTAGTTCCCATCATTCCTTCCAAATACTAACAAAATTGGGTGAAAATATATTTGGTGAGATTCCAGTAAACTTGGAGTTCTGTGGAAGCTTTGCAAACACTTTTGAAAGAAAGTGTTTTATTATTTTTTGCCTCTACGTAGGGCTACTTCAACAATGAACAAAGCATAGACAGCTCACTGAGAACTAACTGAGTGTGTCAAGTTTCAAGCATCTAGCACAAACCATGTTTGACTGAGAGTTCCAACAGCATCTATCCTTAAAGGGGAAAATGAAGTGAAATCTAAAATTTCAAAGTGTTCCTGCTCATGAACACTTCATCCTAAACAAACGAAATTTGGGGGACCAAATTCAAAGAGAGGACTGACAATTCCAGCCAAGTTCAACATATCAAGAGTGCCGCAGTTTGGCTGGGCAAAGTAACTGGGAGGTGACAAGCAACTTGAAGGTTGAAACAGGAACTGCTTTATTACAGAACTGCAGAGGTATATATACCGAACTGATTACACACAGCGTGACTCAATTCACATCATCCTGATACAGCAATCGGCCAATAAGGAATCTCCACCATCTTAATGGCTTGGTGGCGTTGCCTCACAAACCACTCCTCATGGCAAACTCCCAGGCGCCATCTTGACTTGATTCCCAGCCCTCAACAAAGAGAAAAAAATATTAACTGAGGTTCCAATAAATTCAGAGTTCTGTGAAAGTTTAGCAAATGCTTTCAAGTAAAACTGTTTTTCTCTTACCTCTGATTAGGGCTAGTACAAAAGGGATCAAAGCATAGAAAGCTCACTGGGAACTAATTGAGTGTGTCAAGTTTCAAGCAGCTAGCACAAACCGTGTTTGAGTTCCAACTGCATCTATCCCTATAGGGGAAAATGAAGTGAAACCTAAAAATTCAAAGTGTTCCTGCTAACGAATACTTCAACCTAGAAGAACGACATTTGGGGGGTCAAGTGCGAGTAAAGTATTGGTCATTCCTGCCAAGTATCAACAAGATTGGGTGAGAAAATATTTGCTGAGATTCCAATAATCTCAGAGTTCTATGGAAGCTTGTATTGCAGTAACTCACTCAAAGGTCAGCATGAGAAAGAAAGAAGAAGCAGAGGAAGCCAAGCAGCAGAAGAAATAAAGGCCTTTATTGTATACAGCAATCTTTATATAGTATTGTGAACAAAGAAGGCAGCCTTCCAACAGCAATAAATCAGGTTATTCAGCTAGTTAAACATAGCATACAGAAGTTTTACTTTCTAATCAGAAGTGACCCACTTCTCATGGCTAATCTACTCTTGGCCTGGAGCATGCTGAGCTCTGCTCTTTGTTAAGAACAGATAATAAAATTTTTCTCAGCACCCTCCTAGCCCACTTGGCAGAACATCCTGTTTGTGAGCAAGTCCTCCCAAGGACAGCACACACCTCATTTTCAAGCATGTCCACTCTTACCCATCTAAATCTTGAAAGAATATCCCATTTACAGTCAGACTCCATCAAGAACAGTAATAGTTGCACAGTCACATCTGATTCTCTACATCCTTCTGTTTCTGTTTTTGTAAATGAGCCATAGCAGTAGCGATAAAAGAGGTTTCATATTTCAATTGCCTTTGCTTTTTCTAGTGTTGGAAGATTATATACTAAACAAAACACACAAAAAAATTGTTACAGTGCTACCTAAAGAAGTTGACTACAAGATAGAGAAATGACTCAAAGGATTTCAATTAGCAATACTTGAAGACAATTTTTGTAAAATGTTAGATCCTGTTAGTTTTGTAATGTTTTACTAAAGGTGTCTATAATAGTTTGTTTTTTAATTTATAATTTTCAAAGTTAAATTTTGATGTCCATTTAACCGTCTTTTAACAGTTTCCCAGAATTACTGGCATTATATGGCATAGGAGTCACACAAATATGAAAAGAATTCCATTCACACTTCAGAACATTTCTGGTAGCCAAGATAGTCACTTGATTGCCAAGCCAGGAAACAGTATGTTGTAAATTTATCACATCTGTAGGCAATTGAGAGTCTAAGTCCTTTTGTTGTTGCCATAATAAATGAGCATCTTGATGCCATGTTCTCACGAAATCTGCAGTTTGAATGCCTTGATATAAAACAATGCCAGCTACAGCAGCAGTGGCAGTTACAGAAGCAACTGCAAGGATTGAAGCTATAACTATTCCTATTAATCACCCAGAGCAATGTAATAAAACTTGAACATTATTGTACAAATGAGTAACAGACAATGAATATGACCAAGGACGAGTCAAATTAACAGGCACCCACAATTTTGTGCCAGCTTTAACAATAACTAAACAATAATTATTAATTTCTATTAATTCCCAATTAGTTTTATTTACACATTGAGTAAGATAACAGTCTATACATGATATTGTTTCCCAAGTTTTATTCCATTTCCAGTTTTCAATCATAAGATAATAAGGGAAGTTAATACATGTGCAAGCAAAATAAGTCAGATTATTATGTAGATGTACTTCAAAAGGAGAGAAATGGGATACATCTAACGTGAAATTTCCAGTCCAAACAGTGAGTTTCCCAGATACTGCCCATGATCTCCATATATCCCCTTGAATATTGGAAAACCTTATATGCTGTAACATTGGAGGGACCAAAGCATAGTGTTGCATTTTAATTGTCTCATTACCCCAAGCATTTATTGTCCCATTATGTCAATGCCATCTTAAAGTACGATTTGAGA
Source organism: Urocitellus parryii (assembly GCF_045843805.1). Taxonomy (NCBI): domain Eukaryota; kingdom Metazoa; phylum Chordata; class Mammalia; order Rodentia; family Sciuridae; genus Urocitellus; species Urocitellus parryii. Next base: position 129,411,755 of record NC_135538.1, on the reverse strand, counting down.
AACTTTCTATAAATTCAGAATGATCAGGACTCCATTCTACTATAGTGATATTTTGATATTTGACTACTGTTTTAGGGTGATGATCACGACATTTTTCCCACTCTAAATGAGTTAAAAATTTTTCAAAATATTTAGCTGAATATAAAGGAAGATGAGTTGTGACAAAACATTCTTCAGATGTTAGTAATGATGGATTAACATACATATTAGAGGTATTAAATCCTTGGGAAGATATCATGACAGTTAAAACAGCAGTAGAATAAGTATGATAATTAGCTTGCCAAGTATTATAGAAATGAGAATCGTTGTATGCTATAAGAGGCAAACACAAAGAATGAGCCCCTATACACAATGGAACTCCTTCAACAGCTACAGTTATATTAGAAATTTTATACAGATTTTTATGGAACAGAATACCTTCAATTCCCCCACATACATGAGGGGGAAAATTAGTATTATGAGTACACACACAAACTTCAGGTTTACCCCAGGAAGTACTGTGCACCAAAGGAGGGTTAGAAACATAGGCCCAATAAGCAACAGAATGTGCAGAAACTATACTAACCTGGAAATTAATAACTGCCAGCATAGCTAATAAAAGATTAACAGAATTTAAATGCTGATTTGCTTTTTGAAGGGTTTTTTAAGCTTTTTTTGAGTCAAATTTTTCATCTGTCCCCATGTTGACAGATCCACTGTTCTCGTTGCCATCATAGAAGTTCTCTGCATTACAAGCTCCTGAAATTGTCTGACAAATGGGTCGCTCATTCTGCAATTTGATAAGTTTTGAAGGTACCCAGAAAGGTGTTTTACCTGTAGAAATAAGAGCAAACCCCCTTCCCATGTGGTGCAACAACCCAGAAATTCATTCTTTATTTTCATCCCTGTACCATATATGTATTTCCAATTTTTGAAATAATGGCTGAGTTTTAAATGTAGAGAAATGTTGCTGGGCTGCAGAAACCTCGGAAGCTGAACAGACATTTAAAAAATTTAAAGTTATTAAAGTTTTATGAAGTATATTTTGAGGTGTATAAGCCATAGCCATATCCCCCCTTTTTATTTTTAGTATATATTCTCTTAACATACGATTTGCCCTTTGTATAATTGCTTGACCCTTACTATTATAAGGTATTTCAATTGTATGTGTAATGTCATATTTTTGTAAAAATAAATGTAATTTTTGGAAGGTATATGCAGGTGCATTGCCAGTTTTAAGTTTTCTAGAAATTCCCATGATAGCAAAACAAGATGATAAATGAGAAATGACTGCATCAGCTTTTTCTGAAAATAATGTTGTGGCCCATTTAAAATGAGTATGAGTGTCAATAGTATGATGTACATATCTTAGTCGTCCAAATGACTGAATTATAACAACATCCATTTGCCAAAGGGCATTAGGATGGAGTGCCCTTAGATTAACACAGGAGGATAGTAAGGAATACTAAAAGGAGCACATGACTAACAATTAGCTACAATTTCACGTGTTGGTTTTTGAGTTATTTTGTATTTTTGTAAAGTCCTTTAGTGATTGTATGATGTAAAACATATTCTTGAGTGAGCTTTTGGTAAGGGGAATAATACTTGATCAATATTTTGATTTCCTATAGTTAATGTTCCTGACAGTGTAGAATGTACTCTAATATGAGTAAAATATATTGAATTTTGGCCTACTATTTTTGTAGTTATTTTTACATGTAGTGAGATTGGACATAGAGTCTTATCTTAGTAAAGCAGGGCTATTTATAAATCTTAAGTAAAATGTTGTAGTTTTAAAGTTTATTTTTATTTTTAAATATCATTTTATAAATTTTATATAAATAATTGTTTAAGTTTACTTGAGTATTAACTAACACAATATGATAACACATCTAAAACATGAAATAAATAAAGGCTGAAAGCTTTTACATTTTGTAGAAAAAGAGAAAAATGTTTTTCTGTTTTATAATATTAACCTTTATGTAGATGAGGCTCTCGTTAACTTAAAAAAAAAACACATTTAAATTGTATCTCAGTGTAAAATTTTCTGTTTAATTAGCTGTTTAATTTTTAATGTTTTTAAAATTATTTGTTTTAATATATATATATATATATATATATATATATATATATATATATATATATATAATTAAGTTACATAGACCTTTTTATCACTTATTTAAACCCTCTTTTTTAATTTAATCACATAGACTCTCTTATTGAGAAACATTTTTTTTTAAAAATCTATATTTAGAACATTTTAATTTTTTATCTGTTACTTTTTTTAATTCAAAATTTGAATCAATCTTTGTAAATTTTTGAATTAGGCAAGTTGTTTTATTTTAATAAGTGATATTTTGTTATTTGTAGTACACTATTAATCACATCTGTTTACCATTGTATGAAAATATAGTGTCTAAATATCAGGGATGACAAAGCAAACTTTTATTTATTTATTTATTTATTTATTTATTTATTTATTCATTCTATTATTTACCAACTTAAAAACTCATCAATAATATTATCTAATGTAATTTAAGGAGTTAAGAGTACTTAATGGTATATTTAACATTTAGCATATTAACCTTGTAAATCAATCAGATATTTAACAAAAGTACTTATAAACAAGTAATCTTAGGTCCAATTAATTTACTTATTTTATCAAAATATTAGACAAGTATAATGAACAGTGTTAGCCATTTATTTGTTGTTGTTGGAAAAAGGTTCTAGAACCAAAGCACATCAGACATTAACATGTTAAAGACATCTTATATTTCATTTGTTACCCAATTTAAATTGAACCATTTGAATCAGTGAATTAAAAATATTTGGATCTATTTTTTTTTAATTTTTATGAGCTCTCTTTACATATATATCAATATTTATATCATGTACATGATATATGGACATATGCATGAACAGACATACAACACATAATAAAAGTGTGCACACATAACACAATAAAGGCCTTGTAGCTATTTTAGGTGAAATTTCCATTGCAATATTTGAACACTCCACAGTTGATCAAAAATAGAACTGATCAGAAAAATATTAACTTAGGTCTGTAGGATCAAAATTATGAACTCAAAAATTACAGAATCTAAGAAAAGGCAAGAGTCCTAGAAAAAATGACCGGCTGGTAATTAGAAAGTACCATAAAATTTACATTTTTTGTTTAGTTTATTTTGACTTAAGGTAAAAGACACCTTTACCTTTTTTTGCGACAATCCTTTATAAATTCCTATTTCACTCAAGTATAACAAACATCAATCATTTGGGGATTATGAAGGTTTTGTTGTCTAGTTATAGGAAATAAGTGTGGTGGATTAACAAAACCACCAGAGGGAGCTGTAAGATCATCATCATCATATAGTAAGAGGAAATGAAAAGTGCTGTTGTTCTTTACCCATATCAACTCTATACTTTGTCATTGGAAAGAGAGAAGCATTAGAAGGAGTAGGAGATTTAAGAGAGGACCTTTGCTTTTTAAATTTCATTTTTATCCACAAAGGCCTCCATAATTTCTTTCATACTGGAGTCACTATCTGAACTTTCTGAATCTTCCTCATCATCCAGATCTGATTAAGGAGAATCATCTATAGTATCACAGATATCTTCCTTGCACTCCATTTTGTTAACATTAGTAACAGTTTTTGATGAATAAACTTGGCTTTCACAAGGAGAACCATATGAATTATTGGTTTCTAATAATTGTAGTGCTTGAGTAATAGCACTACACAAAGTCCAAATCTTCAAAGACATAACATTTCCAGCCTGATGCTGCTTATTGAGCTCTTTCTGAACCAATTTCCATTCCCCTAAATTTAACTGGACCTTGGTTTGATACTGGAACCAGTGACAATGACATTTTATAATTTTAAATAACTCCTTGAGTCTCTTATGAGATGTTTTCACACCTATGGAAAAGAATAATCCTTGTAGTAACTCCACATATTGTTCCTTTAAGGACTGGGAGTTTTCCATGTTAATTCTGAAATTTCCCGTAAAGTTTCTTTTTCAACCTGGGGTGAATACCCTTCTGATATTTTGTTAATCCCAAAAGTCCCACTTTCATTTTCTTAACCCGGGGCCCTTACACTTTCCCTCCTGGATCCTGCTGACTACGCCAAATGTTGCAGTAACTCACTCACAGGTGAGCATGAGAAAGAAAGAAGAAGCAGAGGAAGCCAAGGAGCAGAAGAAATAAAGGCCTTTATTGTATACAGCAATCTTTATATAGTATTGTGAACAAAGAAGGCAACCTTCCAACAGCAATAAATCAGGGTTTTCAGCTAGTTAAACATTGCATACAGAAGTCTTACTTTCTAATCAGAAGTGGCCCACTTCTCATGGTAATCTACTGTTAGCCCGGAGCATGCTGAGCTCTGCTCTTTGTTAAGAACAGATAATAAAATTTTTCTCAGTGCCCTCCTAGCCCACTTGGCAGAACATCCTATTTGTGAGCAAGTCCTCCCAAGAACAGCAGACACTGTTTTCAAGTATGTCCACCGTTCCCTTATCTAAACTATGAAGGAACCTCTCCTTTGTGAGCAAGCCCTCCCAAGTAGAGCAGTCACCTCATTTTCAATCATGTCTGCTGTTACCTATCTACACCTTGACAGAATATCTCCTTTGCAGGCAGACTCCATCTAGGACAGTAATAGTTCTGCATCACATCTGATCCTCTACAAGCTTGGCAAATGCTTTCATATGAAAGTGATTTCTCTTTGCCTCTGCTTAAGGGTACTTCAACATGGAACAAAGCATAGAGAGCGCCCTGATAGGTAATTGAGTGTGTCAAGTTTCAAGCAGCTAGCACGAACCGTGTTTGATTGAAAGATTCAACTGCATGCCTCCCGATAGACGAGAATGAAGTGAAACCTCAAAATTCAAAGTGTTCTTGCAAACAAATGCTTCAACCCAGAAGAACAGAATTTGGGGTACCAAGTTTTACTAGAGTACCAATCATTCCTCACAAGTATCAATAAGATTGGGTGAAAAAAATATTTGCTGAGTTTCCAGTAAACTCGGAGTTCTGTGGAAGCTTGGCAAATGTTTTCAAATGAAAGTGTTTTTTTCTTTGCCTCTGATATGGGCTACATTAATAGGGAACAAAGAATAGAAAGATCACAGAGAACTAATTGAGTGGGTCAAGTTTCAAGCAGCTAGCACAACCTGTGTTTGATTGAGAGATCCAACAGCATCTCTCCATATTGGGTAAAATGAAGTGAAACAAAAAAATTGAAAGTGTTCCTGCAAACAAATACTTAAATCTAGAAGAATGAAATTTCAGGGGCCATATGTGAATAGAGTACTGACCATTCCTGACATGTATCTTCAAGATAGGGTGAAAAAATATTTTCTGATTCCAGTAAAGTCAGAGTTCTATGGAAGCTTGGCAAATGCTTTCAAATGAAAGTAATTTTTCCATGCCACTGCTTAGGGCTACTCCAACAGCAACCATAGCATAGAGAGTGCCCTGAGACCTGATGGAGTGTGTCAATTTTTAAGCAGCTAGCACAAAGTGTGTTTGAGTAGAGTTCCAAATGCATCTATCCCTATAGGGGAAAATGAAGTGAAACCTAATTATTCAAAGTGTTCCTGCGAATAAACGCTTCAACCTAGAAGAATGAAATTTGGGGGACCAAGTGTGACTGGAGTACAGATAATTTCTCTCCAAGTATAAAAAGATCAGATGAAAAAATATTTGCTGAGAATCCAGTAAACTCGTAGTTTATGCAAGGGTTGCAAGCACTTTCAAATGAAAGAATATTTCCCTTGCCTCTGCTTAGGGCTACTTCAACAGGGAACAAAGCATAGGGAGCACACTGAGATCTCATTGAATGTTTGAAATTTCAAAAATCTAGCACAAACCATGTTTGATTGAGAGTTCCAAATGCGTGTATCCCTATAGCAGAAAACAAAGTAAAATCTAAGAATTCAAAGTGTTCCTCCTAACAAACACTTCAACATAAAAGAACAGAATTTGGGAGATCAAGTGTGAGTAGAGTACTGATCATTTCTGCCAAGTATAAATAAGATCAGGTGAAAAAATATTTACTGAGATTCCAATAAACTCAGAGTTCTGTGGAAGCTTGGAAAACACTTTCATATGAATGTGTTTTTTCCTTGCCTCTGCTTAGGGCTACTTCAACATGATCAAAGCATAGAGAGCGCACTGAGAAGTAATTGAAATTGTAAATTTTTAAGCAGCTAGCACAAACCGTGATTGATTGAGTGTTCCAAATGCATCTCTCCCTATGAAAAAAAAAAAACGAAGTGAAAATAAAGATTCAAAGTGTTCCTGCAGATGAACGCTTCAACACAGAAGAACTAAATTTAGGGGGCCAAGTTTGACTGGAGTATCTATCATTCCTGAGAAGTATCAACAAGATCAGGTGAACAAATATTTGCTGAGATTCCAGTACACTCACAGTTCTGTGGAAGCTTGGAAAACTCTTTCAAATGAAAGTGTTTTTTCCTTGTCTCTGCTTAGGGCTGTATTAATAGGGAATAAATCATAGACAGCTCACAGAGAACTAATTGAGTGGCTCAAGGTTCAAGCAGCTAGCACAACCCGTGTTTGATTGAGAGTTCCAAATGCATCTATCTATATAGCGGAAAACAAAGTGAAAATAAAAATTCAAATTTTTCCTGCTCATAAACCCTCCAACCTAGAATAACAAAATTTGTGTGCCAAGTTCAACAGGCGTACGGATGATTCATGCCAAGTATCAACAAATTGGGTTGAAAAAAAATTTTGCTGAAAATCCAGTAAACTTGGAATTCTGTGGAAGCTTGGTAAACACTTTCAAATGAAAGTGTTTTTTTTCTTGCCTCTGCTTATGGCTACTACAACAGGGATCAAAGCATAGACAGCTCAATGAGAACTAATTGAGTGTTTCAAGTTTCAAGAAGCTATCACAAACTGTGATTAGAGTTTCAAAATTTCTCTCTCAATAGAGGAATACAAGTGAAACTTAAAAATTCAAAGTGAGCCATCTAACAAATAGTTCAACCTAGAAGAATGAAATTTTGGAGGCCAAGTGCAACTGGAGGACTGATCATTTCTCCCAAGTATGAACATGATCGGGTGAAGAAGTATTAGCTGAGATGCCAGTAAACTTGGAGTTTTATGAAAGCTTGGCACATGCTTTCAAATGAAAGTGTTTTTTTCCTTGCCTCTGCCTAGGACTACTTCAAAAGGCATCAAAACATAGACAGCTCACTGAAAATGAATTGAGTGTGTCACGTTTCAAGCAGGTAGAACAAACCATGTTTGATTTAGAATTCCAACACCATCTCCGCTTATAGGGGAAAACAAAGTGAAACATAAAAATTGAAAGTGATCTTGGAAACTTACACTTAAGCCTAGAAGAACAAAAGTTTCCTGGGCCATGTGTGAATAGAGTACTGACCATTCCTGACAAGTATTGAGAGGATCTGGTGAAAAAAATATTTGCTGATGCCAGCAGAGTCGGAGTTCTGTGAAAGTTTGGCAAAAACATTCATATGAAAGTGTTTTTCCTTGCCACTTCTTAGGGCTACTACAACAGGGAACAAAGCATAGAGAGTGCACTGATGTAATTGAGCATGTCAAGTTTCAAGCAGCTAGCAAAAAACGTGTTTGATGGAGAGAACCAACTGTATCTATCCCTATAGGGTAATAAGGAGTGAAACCTAAAAATTCAAAATACTCCTGCAAACAAATGCTTCAACCTAGGAAAAAAAAAATTGGGGGGGGGCAAGGACAACTTAAGTACGGATCATTCCTGCCCAATATCAACAAGATTGGGTGAAAAAATATTTGGTGAGATTCAGGTAAACTCAGACTTCTAAGGAATCTTGGCAAACACTTTCAAATGAAAGTGTATTTTACTTACCTCTGCTTAGGACTATGTCAACAGGGAAAAATCAGAGAGAGTGCACTGAAAACTAATTGGTTTTTCAAGTTTCAAACAGCTAGCACAAACCGTACTGGATTTAGAGTTGAAACTGCATATATCCCTATAGGGGAAAAAGAAGTGAAACCTAAAAATTCAAAGTGTTCGTGCAAACGAATGCTTTAAATTAGAAGAAAAGAATTGGGGGGCCAAGTGCACCTAGACTACTGATCACTCCTGCCAAGTATCCACAAGTTGGGGTGAAAAAATATTTTGTGGGATTCCATTAAACTGAGAATCCTGTGGAAGTATGGCAAATGCTTTCACATGAAAGTGTTTTTTCATGCCTGTGCTTATTGTGATGTCAACAGGGATCAAAGAAGAGACAGATAACTGAGAAATAATTGAGTGTGTCAAGTTTCAAGAAGTTAGCACACTCGGTGGTTGATTGAGAGTTCCAAATACATTTATCCTTATAGGGGAAAACAAAGTGAAACCTAAAAATTCAAATTGTTCCTGCTAATGAATGCTTCATACTAGAAGAATAAAATTTTTAAAGCCAAGTGTGACTAGAGTACTGATCATTCCTGTTTAGTACCAACAATTTCAGGTGCGAAAATACTTGCTTAGATTCCAGTAAACTCAGAGTTCTTTGGAAGCTTGGCAATCAGTTTTATATAAAAGTGTTTTTTCCTTGCCAATGCTTAGGGCAACTTCAACATGGAAGAAAGCATAAAGAGTTAACTGAGAAGTAGTTGAGTGTGTCAAGTTTCAAGCAGCTAGCACAAATAGTGTTTGAGAGTTCCAAGTGCATCTCTCTATATTGGAGAAAATGAAGTGAAACCTAAGAATTCAAAGTGTCCTGCAAATGAAAGCATGAAACTAAAAGAACAGAATTTGGTGGGCCAAGTGAAACTGGAGTTCTGATCATTCCTGCTGAGTATCAACAAGATTGAGTGAAAAAACATTTGCTGAGACACCAGTAAACTCGGAGTTCTCTGGAAGCTTGGCAAATGCTCAAAAATATTTTTTCCTTGCCTCTTCCTGTAGCTACTTCAAGAGGAAAAAAAGCAAAGAGAGTGCACTAAGAAGTAATTGAGTGTGTCAATTTTCAAGCAGCTAGCACAAACCAGGTTTGATTGACAGATCCAACAGCATCTATATCTATAGGGGAAAATGAAGTGAAACCTAAAAAAAATTCAATGTGTTCTGGCAAATGAACACGTCAGCATAGAAGAATGAAATCTGAGGGTCAAGTGAGACTGGAGTACCTATCATTCCGGTCAAGTATCAACAAGATCGGGTGAGAACATATTTGCTGAGAATCCAATAAACTCGGAGTTCTGTGAAGCTTAGGAAACACTTTCAAATGAAAGAGGTTTTTCCTTCCTTCTCTTCAGGGCTACTGCAATAGGGAACAAAGTATCCAGAGCACACTGAGATCCAATTGATTGTGTCAAGTTTCAAGCAGCTAGCACAGACTGTGTTTGATTGAGAGTTACAACTGCATCTATCCCTATAGGAGAAAATGAAGTGAAACCTAAATATTCAATGTGTTTCTGCAAATGAATGCTTCAAACTAGAAGAAAAAAAATTGGAGGTCAAGTGCAACTGGAGTACCAATCATTCCTGCCATGTATCAAAAAGATAAGGTGAAGAAATAATTGATGAGATTCCAGTAAACTCAGATTTCTATGGAAGCTTGGCAAACGTTCTCAAATGAAAGTGGTTTTTCCTTGCCTCTGCTTAGGGCTACTTCAAAAGGGAACAAACCATGTTTGATTGAGAGTTCCAACTGCATCTATCTACTATGTGGAAAACGAAATGAAACCTAAAAATTGAAAGTGTTCCTGCAAACTATTACTTCAACCTAAAAGAACGGAATATGGATGGCCAAGTGCAACTGGAGTACCCAACATTCCTACAAAGTACAACAAGACCGAGTGAAATAATATTTACTGAGAATCCAAAAAACTTAGGGTTCTGTATAAGCTTGTCAAATGCTTTCAAATGAAAATGTTTTTTACTTGCTCTGCTTAGGACTACGTCAACAGAAAACAAAGCATAGAGAGCACACTGAGAAATCATTGAGTGTGTAACGTTTCAAGAAGATAGCACAAACCACGTTTGATTGAGAGTTCCAACTGCATCTATCCCATTAGGGAAATACGAAGTGAAAACTAAAAATTCAAACTTGTCCTGAAAACGAATGCTTCAACCTAGAAGAAGAAAATTTGGGTTCCAAGTGTGACAAGAGAACCGACGATCCCTGCTAAGTATCAACACAATTGGGTGAAGAAATATTTGCTGAGATTCCAATAAACTCAGATTTCTATGGAAGCTTGGCAAATACTTTCCAATGAAAGTGATTTCTTCTTACCTCTGCTAAGGGCTACTTCAACAGGGAACAAAGCATAGAGAGTGCACAGAGATCTAATTGAGTGTGGCAAGTTTCAAGCAGCTAACACAAACCGTGTTTGATTGAGAGATTCAAATGATTCAATTCCTATAAGGCATCTGAAGTGAAAACTAAAAATTCAAAATATTCCTGCAAATGAATGCTTCAACCTAGAAGAACGAAAATTGGGGTCCAAGTGCAACTGGAGTACCCATCATTCCTGCCAAGTATCAACAAGATTGGGTGAAAAAATATTTTTTGAGAATCCAGAAAACTTGGAGTTCAGTGGAAGCATGGCAAACGTTTTCAAATGAAAGTGTTTTCCTTGCCTCTTCTTAGAGCTACTTCAACAGAAAAGAAAGCATTGAGAGTGCACTGAGATCTAATTGGGTGTGTTAAGTTTCAAGCAGCTAGCACAACACGTGTTTGATTGAGAGGTCCAATTTCCTCTATCCCTATGTGGGAAACTGAAGTGAAACCTAATAACTCAAAGTGTTCCTGCTGACCAACGCTTCAACCATGTATAACGAAATTTGGGGGGGTCAAGTGCGACTAGAGTACATGTCAAGTATGAACAAGCTCAGGTGAGAAAATATTTGCTGAGAATCCAGTAAACTCGGAGTTCTTTGGAAGCTAGAGAAACACTATCGAATGAAATTTTTTTTCCTTGCCTCTGCTTAGCGTTACTTCAACAGGTAAAGAAATTCAGAGAGCATACTGAGAATGAATTGAGTGTGTCAAGTTTCAGGCAGCTAGCACAAACCATATTTATTTAAGAGTTACAACTGTATCTATCCATAGAGGGTAAAACAAAGTGACACCTAAAAATTCAAACTGTTCCTTCAAAAGAATGCTTCAATCTAGAAGAACAAATTTTGAGGGACCAAGTTTGAATAGGGTCCCAATCATTGCTGCCAAGTATCAACAAGATCAAGTGAAAAAATATTTTCTTAGATTCCAGTAAACAATTCTGTGGAAGCTTGGCAAACGCTATCAAATGAAAGTGTTGACTCCTTGCCTCTGCTTAGGGCTACTTAAAAAAGAAACACAGCATTAAGAGTGCCCTGAGAACTAATTAAGTGTTTCAATTTTAAAGCAGCTAGCAGAAACTGTGTTTGATTGAGATATCCAAAGGCATATATTCCTATAAAGCATACAAAGTGAAAACTAAAAATTCAAAGTGTTCCTGCTAACGAACACTTCAACCTAGAAAAACGTTTGGAGGTCTAGTGCGACTAGAGTACAGACAATTCCTGCCATGTATCAACAAGTTTAGGTGAAAAAATAATTCCTGTAATTTCAGGAAACTTGTAGTACTTTGGAAGCATGGCAAACACTTTCAAATGACAGGGTTTCTTCCTTGCCTCTGCTTAGGGCTACTTCAACAGGGAATGAAGTATAGGGAGTGCACTGGGAAGAAATTGAATGTATCAATTTTCAAGCAGCTAGCAGAAACCGTGTTTGATTGAGAGATCCAAATGCATCCAATCCTATAAATCATACGAAGTGAAAACTAAAAATTCAAACTGTTCCTGCAAATGAACCCTTCAACATAGAGGAATGAAATTTGGGGGATCAAGTGCAACTGGACTACTGATCATTCCTGTGAAGTATGAACAATTTGGGGTGAAAAATTAATTCCTGTGATTCCAGTAAACTCGGAGTTCTGTGGAAGGTTGCAAATGCTTTCAAATGAAAGTGTTTTTTCCTTGCCTCTGCTTAAGGCTACATCAACAGGGAACAAAACCTAGGCAGCTAACTGAGAAATAATTTAGTATCAAGTTTCAAGTAGCTATCACAACCCATGTTTGACTGAGAGTTCCAAATGCATCTATTCCTATAGGGCAAAGTGAAGTGAAACCTAAAATTCAAACTGTTCCTGCTAAGGAACACTTCAACCAGGAAAAACTAAATTTGGGGGGTCAAGTGCAATTAGAGTCCAGACTATTCCTGCCATATATCAACAAGGTCGGGTGAAAAAAATATTCACTGTAATTTCAGGAAACTTATAGTTTTTTGGAAGCATGGCAAACACTTTCAAATGACAGGGTTTCTTCCTTTCCTCTGCTTAGGGCAACTTCAACAGGGAACAAAATATAAAGAGTGCACTTAGAACTTATTGAGTGTGTCAAGTTTCAAGCAGCTATTGCAAACCATGATACAGATGGAGAGATCCATCTGTATCAATCCCTATAGGGTAATAGGAAGTGAAACATAAAAATTCAATATGTTCTGGCAAAATACAAAGATTCAACACAGAAGGTTGAAATGTTGGAGGCCACATTCAACTGGAGTGCTGATCATTCCTGCCAAGTATCAACAAGTTCGGTTGAAAAAATAATTACTGTGATTCCAGTAAACTTAGAGTTCTGTGGAAGCTTGGCAAATGCTGTCATTTGAAGTGCTTTTTTTTCCCTTGTCTATTTTTAGGGCTACTTCAAAAGAGTAAAAAGCATAGAGAGCATACTAAAAATGAACTGAGTTTGTCAAGTTTCAGGCAGCTATCCCATACCATATTTAACTGAGAGTTCCCACTGCATCTCTCTCTAGAGGGGAAAACGAAGTGAAACCTAAAAACTCAAACTCTTCCTGCAAAAGAGTGCTTCAGTCTAGAAGAATGAAATTTAGGGGGCCAAGTGTGACTGGGTACCGATCATTCCTGCCAAGTATAAACAAGATCAAGTGAAAAAATATTTGCTGAGATTCCAGTAAACTCAGAGTTCTGTGGAAGATTGCAAACACTTTCAAATGAAAGTGTTTTTCTTTGTCACTGCTTATGGCTACTTCAACAGGGAACAAAGTGTACAGAGTGCACTGAGATGTAATTGAGTGTGTCACATTTCAAGCAGCTAGCAAAAAAATGTGTTTGATGCAGAGAACCAACTGCATCTATCCCTATAGGGGAATAAGGAGTGAAACCTAAATATTCAAAATATTCCTGCAAACGGATGATTCAATCTAGAAGAAAAAAAAAATTGGGTGGCCAAGTGCTACTGGAGTACTGATCATTCCTGACCAATATCAAAAAGATTGGGTGAAAAAGTATTTGGTGAGATTCCAGTAATTCGGACTTCTAAGGAAGTTTGGCAAACACTTTCAAATGAAAGTGTATTTTACTTGCCTCTCCTTAAGACTATTTCAACAGGGAATAATCATACAGGTGCACTGAGAACTGATTGTGTTTGTAAAGATTCAAGCAGTAGCACAAACTGTACTGGATTTAGCATTCAAAATGCATTTATCCCTAGAGGGGAAAAGAAGTGAAACCTGAAAATTCAGTGTTCGTGAAAACGAACGCTTCAACTTAGAACAAAATTGGGGGGCCATGTGTACCTGAAGTACTGATAACTCCTGCAAAGTACCCACAAGTTTGGGAGAAAAAAATATTTGGTGAGATTCCATTAAATTCAGAGTTCTGTGGAAGTATGGCAAACACTTCGAAATGAAAGTGTTATTTCTTGCCTCTGCTTAGGGCTACTTCAACAGGGATCAAAGTAAAGACAGATCACTGAGAAGAATTGAGTGTCAAGTTTCAAGAAGTTAGCACACTCCATGTTTGACTGAGAGTTCCAACTGCATTTATCCGTATAGGGGAAAACAAAGTGAAACCTAAAAATTCAAATTGTTCCTGATAATGAAAGCTTCACACTAGAAGAACAAAATTTGGGGAGCCAAGTGTGACTAGAGTACCGACCATTCCTGTCTAGTATCAACAATTTCAGGTGAGAAAATACTTGCTTAGATTCCAGTAAACTCAGAGTTCTGTGGAAGCTTGGCAATTGCTTTCATATGAAAATGTTTTTTCCTTGCCTCTGCTCAGGGCTACTTCAACATAGAAGAAAGCACACAGAGTGCACCGAGAAGTAATTGAGTGTATCAAGTTTCAAGCACTAGCACAAACAGTGTTTTATTGAGAGTTCCAAATGCATCTCTCCATATTGAAGTAAAGGAAGTGAAACCTAAGAATTCAAAGTGTTAATGCAAACAAATGCATCAACCTAGTAGAACGGAATTTGGTGGGCCAAGTGAAACTTGAGTTCTGATCATTCCTGCTGAGTATCAACAAGATTGAGTGAAATAACATTTGCTGAGACACCAGTAAACTCGGGGTTCTGTGGAAACTTGGAAAATGCTCAAAAAGTGTTTTTTCCTTGCCTCTGCCTGTAGCTACTTCAATAGGAAACAAAGCAAAGAGAGTTCACTGAGAAGAAATTGAGTGTGTCAATTTTCAAGCAGCTAGCACAAACCAGGTTTGATTGACAGATCCAACAGCATCTATATCTATAGGGGAAAATGAAGTGAAACCTAAAAATTCAATGTGTTCTGGCAAATGAAAGCGTCAACTTAGAAGAACGAAATTTGGGGGTCAAGTGCAACCGGAGTATTGATCATTCCTGCCTAGTATCAACAAGATTGGGTGAGAACACAATTGCTGAGAATCCAATAAACTCGGAGTTCTGTGGAAGCTTAGGAAGCACATTAAAATGAAAGAGTTTTTTCCTTGCTTCTCTTCAGGGCTACTGCAACAGGAACAAAGCATCGAGAGCTCACTGAGATCCAATTGATTGTGTCAAGTTTCAAGCAGCTAGCACAGACTGTGTTTGATTGAGAGTTACAGCTGCATCTATCCCTATAGTAGAAAATGAAGTGAAACCTAAATATTCAATGTGTTTCTGCAAATGAACGCTTGAAATTAGAAGAGAAAAAATTGAGAGTCAATGCAACTGGAGTACCGATTATTCCTGCCATGTATCAACAAGATAGGGTGACAAAATAATTGCTGAGATTCCAATAAACTCAGATTTCTATGGAAGCTTGACAAACGCTTTCAAATGAAAGTGGTTTTCCCTTGCCTCTGCTTAGGGCTACTTCAAAAAGGAACAAACCATGTTTGATTGAGAGTTTCCCACTGCATCTCTCCAATATAGGGGGAAAAAAAGTGAAACTTAAAAATTCAAAGCATTTCTGTAAACGATTGCTTCAACGTAGAAGAACAGAATATGGGTGGCCAAGTGAGACTGGAGTAGCGATCATTCCTGCAAAGTATCAACAAGATCGAGTGAATTAATGTTTGCTGAGAATCCAACAGACTTAGAGTTCTGTGTAAGCTTGTCAAATGCTTTCAAATGAAAATGTTTTGTACCTGCTCTGCTTAATGCTACGTCAACAAAAAACAAATCATAGAGAGCACACTGAAAAATAATTGAGTGTGTAATTTTCAAGCAGCTAGCACAAACAATGTTTGATTGAGAGTTCCAACTGCACCTATCCCATTAGAAGAATATGAAGTAAAAACTAAAAATTCAAACTGGTCCTGAAAACAAATGCTCCAATGTAGAAGAACAAAATGTGGGGTCCAAGTGCAACAAGAGGACAGATGATTCCTACTAAGTATCAACACTACTGAGTGAAGAAATATTTGCTGGGATTCCAATAAATTCAGATTTCTGTGGAAGCTTGGCATATGCTTTCAAATCAAAGTCATTTTTTCTTACCTCTGCTTAGGGCTTCTTCAACAGGGAACAAAGCATAGAGAGTGCATGGAGATCTAATTGAGTCTGGCAAGTTTCAAGCAGCTAACACAAACCGTGTTTGATTGAGAGATTCAAATGATTCCATTCCTATAAGGCATTCAAAGTGAAAACGAAAAATTGAAAATATTCCTGCAAACAAATGCTTCAACCTAAAAGAAGTTCCAATTGGGAGTATACCTATAGGGGAAACGAAGTGAATCCTAAATATTAAAGTGTTTCTACAAAAGAATATTTAAACCTACAGGATCTAAAATTGGGTGCCCAAGTGGGAATGGAGTACTGATCATTATGTCCAATTATCAAAATATTGGGTCAAAAAATTATTTGCTGGGATTTCAGAAAGGTCAGAGTTCTGTGGAAACTTAGCAAAGGTTCTCAAATAAAATTGTTTTTTTCCCAGCCTCTCTTTGGGCTACTACAAGAGGGAACAAAGCATAGAGTTCCAAGTGAGAACTAATTGAGTGTGTCATGTTTCAAGCAGCTAGCACAAACCATGTTTGATTTCAACTGCATATCTCTGTATAGGGAAAAACGAAGTGAAATCAAAATTCAAACTGTTCCTTCAAATGAATGCACTAACCTAGAAGAATGAAATATGGGGAGCCAAGTGTGGCTGGAGTACCGATCATTACCACCAAGTATCATCAAGATCGGGTGAAAACATATTTGCTGGGATTTCAGAAAACTCAGAGTTTTGTGGAAGCTTGGCAAATGCTTTCAAATGAAAGTGATTTTTCTTTGCCTCTGCTTAGGGCTACTGCAACAGGGAACAAAGCAAAGAGAGGGCACTGACAACTTTGAGTGTGTCAAGTTTCAAGCAGCTAGCACAAACCATGTTTGATTTGGGTTCCAACTGCATCTCTCCCAATAGGGGAAAACAAAACAAAAACTAAAATTTCAAAGTGTTCCTGCAAACGAACGCTTCAACCTAGAAGAACTAAATTTGTGGGGCCAAGTGCAACTGGAGTACCAGTCATTACCACCAAGTATCATCAAAATCTGGTCAAAAAAATATTTGCTGGGATTTCAGGAAACTCAGTGTTCTGTGGAAGCTTCCCAAATGCTTTCAAATGAAAGTGTTTTTTCCTTCCCTCTGCTTTGTGCTACTTCAAGAGTGAACAGAGCATAGAGAGCACTCTGAGAACTAATTCAGTGTGTCAAATCTCAAACAGCTAGCAGAAACCATGTTTCATTTAAACTTCTAACTGGGAGTATACCTATAGGGGAAAACGAAGTGAAACCTAAAAATTCAAAGTGTTCCTGCAAACAAATGATTTCACCTAGAAGCAGAAAATTTGGGGAGCCAAGTGCGGCTGGAGTACAGATGATTCCTGGAACATGTCAACAAGATCAGTGAAAAAATTTTTTGCTGGGATTTCAGTAAACTTGGCGTTCTGTGGAAGCTTGGCAAATGCTTTCAAATGAAAGTGTTATTTCCCTGTCTCTCTTTTGGGCTACTACAAGAGGGAACAAATCATAGAGAGCGCTCTGAGAACTAATTCGGTGTGTCAAATTTTAAGCAACTAGCAGAAACTGTGTTTCACTTAGAGTTCCAACTGGGAGTATACCTATAGGAAAAAATGAAGTGAAACCTTAACATTCAAACTGTTTCTGCAAATGAACGCATTAACCTAGAAGAACGAAATTTTGGGAGCCAAGTGCGTCTGGAGTACCGATCATTACTGCCAAGTATCATCAAGACTGGGTGAAAAATTATTTTCTGGGATTTCAGGAAACTTGGAGTTCTATGGAAACTTCCCAAAGGCTTTCATATGAAAGTGATTTTTCCTTGCCTCTGCTTAGGGCTGCTGCATCAGGGAACAAAGTACAGAGAGTGCAGTGACAACTAATTGAGTGTGTCAAGTTTCGAGCACCTAGCACAAACAATATTTGATTCAGAGTTCCAACTTCATCTATTCCTATAGGGGAAAACGAAGTGAAACATAAAATTTCAAAGTGTTCCTGCAAATGAATGCTTCAACCTAGAAGATAGAAATTTGGGGGCCCAATTGCGAATGGAGTACTGATATTTACTGCCAAGTATCATCAAGATTGGGTGAAAAATAGTTGCTGGGATTTCAGGAAACTCGATGTTCGGGGTTGCTTGGCAAATGCTTTCAAATGAAAGTGTTTTCTCCTTCCCTCTCCTTAGGGATACTGCAAGAGGGAACAAACCATGGAGAGCTTTCTGAGAACTAATGCAGTTTGTCAAGTTTCAAGTAGCTAGCACAAACTGTGTTTGATTTAGAGTTCCAACTGCATCTCTCCCTATAGGGATAACGAAGCGAAACCCAAAAATTAAACTGCTTCTGCAAACGAAGGCTTCAACCTAGAAGAACAAAATTTGGGGGCCTTGTGCGACTAGAGAATTGATCATTACTGCCAAGTATCATCAAGATTGGTTGAAAAAATATTTGCTGGGATTTCAGGAAACTCGGAGTTCTGTGGAATCTTGGCAAACACTTTCAAATAAAAGTGATTTTTTCCTTGACTGTCATGTGCCTCTGCTTAGGGCTTCTCCAAGAGGGAACAAAGCACTGAGAACTAATTGAGTGTGTCAAGTTTCAAGCAGCTAGTACAAACCATGTTTTATTTAGAGTTCCAACTGGGAGTATACTTGTAGGGAAAAATGAAGTGAAACCTAAAATTTCAAGTGTTCCTGCATAGGAACGCTTCAACCTAGAAGTACGAAGTTTGGGGAGCCAAGTGTGGCTGTAGTACAGATGATTACTGCAGCATAACCACAAGATCAGGTGAAAAAATATTTGCTGAGATTTCAGTAAACTCGGAGTTGTGTTGAAGCTTGGCAAATGCTTTCAAATGAAAGTGTTTCTTCCTTGCCTCTGCTTAGTGCTACTGCAAGAGGGTTCAAAGTATATGGAGAGCACTGAGAATTAATTCAGTGTGTCAAATTTCAAGCAGCCAGCCAAAACTGTGTTTGATTTAGAGTTCCAACTGCATCTATCCCTATAGGGGAAAACAAATTGAAACCTTAAATTTCAAAGTGTTCCTGCAAACGAACACTTCAACCTAGAAGAACGGAATTTGAGAGGCCAAGTGAGACTGGAGTACCAATTATTATGGCGAAGTATCAAAAAGATCAGGTGAAAAAAAGTATTTGCTGGATTTCAGTAAACTCGGAGTTCTCTGGAAGCTTAGCAAACGCTTTCAAATGAAATTGTTTTTTCCCTGCCTCTCCTTCTGGCTACTTCCATAGGGAACAAAGCGTATAGATTGCACTGAGAATTAATTCAGTGTGTCAAGTTTCAAGCAGCTAGCACAAACTGTGTTTGATTTAGAGTTCCAACTGCATCTCTCCTTGTAGGGGAAAACAAAGTGAAACCTAAAAATTAAAACTGTTCATGCCAACGAACACTTTAACCTAGAAGAACGAAATTTGAGGTGCCAAGTGAGACTGCAATATTGATCACTCCTCACAAGTATCAAAAGATTGGGTGTAAACATATTTGTTTTCAGTAAACTTGGATTTCTGTGGAAGCTTCTCAAATGCTTCCAAATGAAAGTGATTTTTTTCTTTACTGACCAGTTCCTGTGCTTAGTGTTACTGCAGGAGTGAACAAAGCATAGAGAACTCTCTGAGAAGTAATTGAGTGTGTCAAATTTCAGGAAGCTTGCAGAAATCTTGATTGATTTAGAATTCCAACAGCATTTATCCCTATAGGGGAAAATAAACTGAAACCAAAAATTTCAAAGTGTTCCTGCAAATGAACACTTCAACCTAGAAGAACAAAATTTGGGGGGCCACGTGCAACTGCAAAATCGATCATTCATGCCAAGTATCAACAAAATGGGGTGAAAAAGTATTTGCAGAGATTTCACTAAATTCGGAGTTCTCTAGAAGCTTGGCAAACCTTATCAAATGAAAGTGTTTTTTTTGTTTGTTTGTTTGTTTTTTTGTTTTTTGTTTTGTCTCCGCTTAGGGATACTTCAAAATGCAACAACGAATGGTGAGCACACTGAGAACTAATTGAGTGTGTCAAGTGTCAAGCAGCTAACACAAAGCTTGTATGATTTACGGTTTTAACTGTATCTATCCCTATAGGGGAAAACGAAGTAAAACCTAAAAATTTAAACTGATTCTGCAATCGAATGCTTTTACCAAGAAGAATGAAATTTGTGGGGCTAAGTGTGACTGGAGTACTGATGATTCCTGCAAAGCGTCAACAAGATCAAGTAAAAAAAATATTTGCTAAGATTTCAGTGAACTCGGAGTTCTGCGAAATCTTCTCAAAAGCTTTCAAATGAAAGTTAAGTTTTCTTTACTGAGAAGTGCCTCTGCTTAGGGCTATTGCAAGAGGGTAGAAAGCATAGAGAATGCTCTGAGAAATCATTGAGTGTGTCAAGTTTCAATCTGCTAGCACAAACCGTGTTTGATTGAGAGTTCCACCTGCATCTATCTGTATAGGGGAAAACGAAGTGAAACCTGAAACTTAAACTGTTTCTACTAATGAAGACTTCAACCTAGAAGAACGAAATTTGGGAGGCCTTGTGTGACTGGAGTACCGATAATTACTGCCTAGTATCATCAAGATCGAGTGAAAAAATATTTGCTGGGATTTCAATAAACTCAGAGTTCTGTGGAAGCTTGGCAAACACTGTCAAATGAAAGTGATTTTTCCTTGACTTACAAGTGCCTCTGTTTAGGGCTTCTGCAAGAGGGAACAAAGCACAGAGAAAGCACTGAGAACTAATTGAGTGTCTCAAGTGTCAAGCACCAAGCACAAACTGTGTTTTATTTAGAGTTCCAACTGGGAGTATACCTATTGGGGAAAACAAAGTGAAACCTAACAATTCAAACTCTTTCTGCAAAGGAACGTTTCAACCTAGAAGAACAAAATTTTGGGGGACCAGGTGCTACTGGAGTACTGATTACTACCGCCAAGTATTACCAAGATTGGGTGAAAAAATATTTGCTGAGATTTCAGGAAACTCGGAATTCTGTGGAAGCCTGGCAAACAGTTTCAAATGAAAGTGATTTTTCCTTCACTGACAAGTGCCTTTGCTTAGGGATACTTCAAGAGGGCACAAATCATGGAGAATGCAGTGAGAAATAATTGAGTAAGTCAAGTTTGAAGCAGTTAGCAAAAACAGTGTTTGATTTAGAGTTTCAAATGCATATATCCCTATAGGGGAAAATGAACTGAAACACAAAATTTCAAAATGTTCCTGCAATCTAACACTTCAGCCTAGAAGAACGAAATTTGTGGGGGCCAAGTGCAACTGGAGTAGAGATCATTTGTGTCAAGTATCAATAAAATTGTGTTAAAAAATATTTTTTGAGATTTCAGTCAACTCAGAGTTCTGTGGAAGCTTTGCAAATGCTTTCAAATGAACATGTTTTTTTCATTGCCTCTGCTTAGGACTACTTCAAGAGAAAAGAAAGCATAAAGAGTGATCTGAAAACTAATTCAGTATGTCATGTCTCAAGCACCTGGCACAAACCGTGTTTGATGTAGAGTTTCAACTGCTTGTAACCTTAAAGTGGAAAATGAAGTGAAACCTAATATTTCAAAGTGTTCCTGCAAACGAACACTTCCAACTAGAAAAACAAACTTTGGGGAGCCAAGTGCAACTGGACAAGTGCAACTTTCTTCAGCTGAACATGTTGATACGTGGCAGGAATGATTGGTACTCAGAACTCACTTGCCCCTTCAAATTGCATTCTTCTATGTTGAAACGTTCATTTGCAGGAACACATGGAATTTTTAAATTTTATTTTTCCCCCTATAGGGACACATGCAGCTGCAATTCTAAATAAAACACGGTTTTTGCTAAATGGTTGAAACTTGACACACTGAATTAGTTCTCAGTGTGCTCTGCATCCTTTGTTCCCTACTCCTACCCCTAACCCTAACCCTAAACCTTACCAAAACAATAACCCTAACCCAAACATTAACCATAACCCTACCCCTATCATTACCCCTAACACTAACTTTAACATTAACCCTAATGTAACACTAACCTAACCTTAACACTCATCTAACCCTAACCCTAAACCTAACCGAAACCTAAACCAAACCCTAACTAATTCTAAAAACAATCTTAACCGTAACCCTAAACCTAACCAAAACAATAACCCTAAAATAAACCCTAAACATAAAATTTAAACCTAACACAAAACCCATCCCTAACCCAAACCCTAAGCTAACCCTAACCCTAACATAAACCCATAGGCAAAAACAAACCTTATTGCTAATCCTAACCATAATCCTATTGTAACCCTAATCCTAACCCAAAGCCTAACACCAACCTAATGTGAAACCTAACACAAAACCTAACCCTAACTTTAACCCTAACAATTACCCTAACCCTAACATTAACCCTAAGCCTAATCCTTAACCTAACTCTAACCTTAATCATAACCGTAATAGTAATCCTAACCCTAACACTAACCATAACACAAACCCTAACCCTAATAGTAATGCTAACACAAACCATAACCCTAACCCTAACAATGACACTAACGGTAACCTATTTCTAACCCTAAACCTAACCTAACCCTATACCTAAACCTAAACCTAACCCTAAAAGTAACCTTAACCCTAAACCTAAACCTAACCTTAACACTAACTCTAACACAAACCCTAACCCTAATTCTAACCCTAACCTAACCCTAACCCTAACCCTAACCCAAATCTTAAATGTGACCGAAACCCTAATGCTAACCCTAACCCTAACCCTAACCCAAACCCTAACCCAAACCCTAACCCTAACCCTAACCCTAAATATAATCCTAACCTTAACTCTAACCCTAACACAAACTCTAACCATAACTGTAACGCTAACCATAACATTTACCATAACCCTAAACCTAAACCTAACACAAACCCAAACACTAAATCTAACACTAATACTAAACCTAACACTAACCCTAAACCTAACCCAAAACCTAACTTTAATCATAAAACTAATAATAACTAATTATTAATAACTCTTACCCTAACTCTAACCCTAACCCTAACACTAACATTAACCTTAAAACTAACTCTGAACCTAGCACTAAATCTAACACTAAACCTAAACTGAACCTGAACCTTCATCCTAACCCAAACACTACCCTAACACTAACCCTAACCCTAATTTTTACCCTAACAGCTATCCTAAGAGTAAGCCTAACCCTAACACTAAACCTAACACAAACCCAAACACTAACCATAATTAAACCCTAACGTAACACTAACACTAACCCTATCCTAACTCTAACTCTACCCTAACCCTAACCCTAAAACTAAACTTTACACTAACCCTAACCCTAACACTAACACTAAACCTAAACCTAACCCTAAATCAAACCCTAACACAAACCCTAATTTTACCCCTAACCCTAACCTAATGCTAACCATAACCCTAACCAAAACACTAAATGTAACCATAACACTAACCTAAGCAAAACCCTAACTTTAACACAATTCCTAACCCTAATCCTAACCCTAACCCTAATACTAACGCTTACCCTAAACCTAAATCTAACCATAATCCTAACCCAAACCCTAAATTTAACCCTTAACCTAACACTATCCTAAACTTAACCCTAACCCATATCCAAAACTTAAGCCTTACCCTAACCCTAAACCTGACCCTAACTCTAACCACAACCCTAATCCTAACCCTAATAAAACCCTACCCCTAACCATAACACTAAACCTAATCCTAACCCTAACAATAAACCTTTCACTAACCCTAACCCTAACCGTAACTCTAACACTAATTCCAACTGTAGCTCTAACCCAAACCCTAACCCTTACCCTCACCCTAACCCTAACCCTAACCCTAACCCTTACAATAACCCTAACAATAATCTTAAAACTAACAGTTGCTCTAAACTTAATCCTAACCCAAACTCTTACCCTATCCCTAAACCTAACTCTAGCCCTAACACTAAACCTAACCCTTACCCTAAAATTAATCTTAACTCAAACCCTAACCATAACCCTAACATGAACCTTAACCCTACCCTAACCCTAACCCTAACCTAACCATAACCCTAACCCTTAACATAAACTTAACTTAACACTATCCTAACCCTAACCCTAATCCTAAACCTAACCCTAACCCTAATCTGAAACCTAACACTAACTCTAAACCTAATTTTAACCCTAAAACTAACCCTAATCCTAACCTATACCTAGCCCTTACACTAACACTAACCCTAACCCTAACACTAATACTAACTGTAAATCTAACCCTAACCCTAACCCTAACCCTAAACCTAACCCTAAATCTTACACTAAACCTAAGCCTAACCCTTAAACTAACCCAACCCTAAACCTAAACCTAACTCTAACCCTTATACTAACCATAACAGTAACCCTAACCCTAACCCTAACAGAAACCCTAACCCTAAACCTAACACTAACACAAACCCTAAACCTAATTCTAACCATAACACTAAGAGTAACCCTAACACAAACCTAACCCTAATTATAACACTAACCCTAACCTAACACTAAACCTAACCTAACCCTAACCCTAAACATAACACTAAATCTAAACTTAACTCTAACCCTATTCCTATCTCAAACACTAACTCTAACCCTATTTCTTATTCTAAATCTAACCCTAATACAAGCCCTAACCCTAAGCACTAACACTAACTCTAAGCCTAACACTAACTCTAATCTAAAAAATTATCCCAATCCTAGAACTACATCTAACCCTAACTCTAACCATTACCCTAAATCTAACACTAAACCTAACACTAAACCTAACTATAACCCCCACCCTAACTCAAATCCTAACCCTAACTCTAATACTAACCCTAAACCTAGAACTAAAACTAAACCTAACCTTAACCCTAACGCTAACCCTAACAGTATCCTAAATCTGAATCTAACCTTAAACCTAAACCTAACCCTAACCCTAAACTAAACACTAACTCTAACACTTACACTAACCCTAACCCTAACAAAACCCTGACCTTATCCCTAACTCTAACCCTAATTCTAACCCTAAGTCTAACCTTTACACTAACTCTATCCCTAACACTGTACCTAACTCTAACCCTAACACTAACACTAACCCTAACACTATCCCTAACCCTAACCCTAACCTTAACCCAAACACTAACACAAACCTAAACCTAACCCTAATCCTAACACTCATGCTAAACCTAACCCTAACATGAACACTAACCCCAACTCTAATGCTAACCATAAACGTAAATGTGACCATAATCCTAACCTTAACAAAAACCCTAATGCTAACACTAACCCTAACCCTGTCCATAAAACTAAACCTAAAAAAAACTAACACTAACTTTAACCTAACCCTAAAACTTACCCTAACCTGAACACTAATGCTAACTTTAACCTTAACCATAACACTAACCCTAAGACAAAACCTAACCCTAAACATAATCCTAAATGTAACACTAACACTAACCCTATTACTAACCTCCAAATAACCCAATCCTAACCCTGTTGGTAACACTAACTCTAACCCTTAACCTAACACAAACCCTAAGCCTTACCCTAACATTAACCCTCATACAAACAGAAATTCTAAACCTAACACTAAACCTAACTTTTATCCTAACCCTAATTCTAACCCTAAACCTAATCCAATCCTTTATCCTAATACTAACCCTAACTCTAAACCTAACCCTAACCCAAACTAACACTAACCCTAACCCTTGCACTTACCCTAAGTCTAACCTAACCCTAACGCTAACTTTAACACTAACACTAAATCTAACCCTAATGCTAACCCTAACACTAAAACTAACCCTAACACAACCCAAACACTAACCCTAACTCTAACCCAAACCCTAACACTAGCCATAAACGTAACCTTTATTCTAACACTAACCCTAACCTTAACCCTAATCATAATTTTAACCGTAATTCCAACCCTAACCCTAACCCTAACTCTAACACAAACCCTAACCTTAACCATAACACTAAACTTAACCCCAACCCTAACCCTTACATTAGCACTAACTCAAACCCTAACACAAACACTCACCCTAAACCTAACACTCACCCTAAACCTAACCTTACCACTAACACTAACACTAACCATAATCCTATCCCTAACAATAATTTTAACTGTAAACCTTACTCTAATGTAACCTAAACCGTAACTCTAACACAAAACCTAACCCTAAACTAAACTTAACCCTAACCCTAACCATAAACCTTACCCTAACACTAACCCTAACACTCACCTTAACCCTAACCCTAACCCTAAATGTAACACTAACCTAATCTTAACCCTAACCCTAGCACTAACCCTAAACCTATTCTTAAAACTACCACTATCCCTAAACCTATCTCTAACAGTAACACTAACCCTAAACTTAGCCCTAACCCTAATTTTAAAACTAACCTTAACCCTAACACTAAGACGAACCTTAACCCTAACCCTAACTCTAACTTAACACTAACACTAACCATAACTATAACCTTAACACAAACCCTAACACTAACCCTAACCCTAACAATAACAATAACCCTAACACAAACCCTAACACTAACACTAATCCTAACACTAACCCTTAACCTAATGGTCAACCTAAAACTAACTATAAGTCTAACCCTAACACAAACCCTAACACCAACCCTAACAATAAACCTAACCTTAAACCAACAGTAATAGTCACCCACACACTAACTCGAAAGCTAACTATAATGCTAACCCTAACACTAACCATATCTCTAACCTAATACTAACCATAACACTAACCCTAACCCTAAACTTAACCCTAACACTAATCCTAAACCTATCTCTAAACATAAAACTATTTCTAATCCTAAACCTAAACCTAACACTAACCCTATCCCAATTCTAATGTTAACCCTAACTCTAACACTAAACCTAACCCTAATGCGAAACCTAACATGAACATTAACCCTAACCATTGATCCTAAACCTTCCCGTAACCCTAACCTAACAACAGACCTAAAACTAACCCTAACAAAAAACCCTAACCTTAACCCTAATACTAACCCTAACACTAACACTAAACCTAACACTAAACCAACCCTAACCATAACCATAACCATAACTGAAACCCTAACACTAACTCTAACCGTAAACCTAAATCAAATCCTAAGACTATCCCTACACCTAACCCTAACACAAATAATAACACTAATTTTAATATCAACAAGAACCCTAACCCTAACCCAAATCCTGAAGTTAACCCTAACCCTAACACTAAAACTAACACTATACCTAACCTAAGCATATCCCTAACCCTAACCATAACCCTAAACCTAACCCTAATGCTAACCATAACACTAATTCTAACCATGACCCAACCCTAACATTAGTCCAAACCCTAACCCAAACCTAAAACTAATCCTAAACATAGCCTTAAATCTAACATTAACCCTAACCCAAAATCTAACTTTACCCCTTACTCTAACACAAAAACTAACCCTCACCCTAATACTAAACTGTAACCCTAATCCTAAACCTAACACTAACCCTAACACTAAATATAAAACTAAATATAACCCTAAACCTAAGAATAACACTAATTCTAACCCTAATCTTAACACTAACCCTAACACTAACCTGAACCAAACGCCAATAATAATAATAACCCTAACACTAAATATAGTCCTAACCCTAAACCTAACCCAACCCTAATACTAACTCTAACCCTAACTCTAAGCCTAACGTTAATGTTAACCCTAACACTAACACTAACTTTAACCTTAAATTAATGCTAATCATAAACTTAATCCTAACCATACTATAAAATCTAACGTTA
Organism: Urocitellus parryii; assembly: GCF_045843805.1. NCBI lineage: Eukaryota > Metazoa > Chordata > Mammalia > Rodentia > Sciuridae > Urocitellus > Urocitellus parryii. Next base: position 129,384,221 of record NC_135538.1, on the reverse strand, counting down.
ACTGTAACACTAAAACTAACCCTAAACCTAACCTAATATTAACACTCACAACAACCTTAACAAAAACACTAACCCTAACCATAACCCTCACCCTAACACTAACCCTAACACTAACCCTAATACTAACTCTAAACCTAATCCTAACTGTAACCCTAACTATATCCCTAACCCTAAAAAAAAGTAAGCGTAACCCTAGCCCAACCAAAAAATTGTAACCCTAACCCTAACCCTTTCCCTAACACTAAACCTAACCCTAACTCTAACCCTAACACTAAATATAACCCTAACACAAACCCTAATACTAACCATACCCTAACCATAACCCTAACCTAACACTTACCCTAATGCTAACCGTAAAACTAACCCTAAAACTAACCTTAACCCTAGATCTAAAGATAACCCTAACACTAACACTACCTAAAACCTAACCCTAAATATAACCCTAAACCAAACCTTACCCTAACCCTAACTCAAATCTGAATCCTAACTGTAACTGTAACCCTAAACCTTACCTTAACCCTCACCCTAACAAAAAACCTAACATTAACCCTAACACTAACCCTAACCCTAACTCTAATGCTAACCTTAACCCTAACCCTAACACTAACTCTATTCTTAACCATAACCCTAACACTTACACTTACCCTAACCCTAATCCTTAGCCTAACCATAACCCTAAACCTAAACCTAAAAAACCCAAACCCTAACCCTAACACTAACCCTAATACTAAACTTAACCCTATCCCTAACACTAACACTAACTCTAAAACTAATCCTAACCATAACCCTAACACTAATTCTAACCCAAAATCTAACTCTATTACTAACACTAACCCTAAAAATATCCTTAAGCCTATCATTAACCTAAACCTAACCTAAACATAACCCTAACCCTAACACTAACACTAACCCTAATTCTAACCCTAACCTTACAGTAACACAAACCCTAACCCTAAACCTATCCATAAACTTAACACTAACCCTAACCCTAATCCTTACCCTAACACTGACCCTAACACCAAAACTAACCCTAACACTAAACCTAAACTGAACCCTAAACCTAAATATAACACTAACTTTCACCCTATGCCTACCATTAACCCTAAACCTATCCCTAATTTTAACACTATCCATAACCCTATTGCTAACCTTAACCAAATCACTAAGACTAACCCAAATCCTAAACCTAACAACTAACTCTAACCCTCATCATAACACTAACCCTGACCCTAACCCTAAACATAACTCTAACCTTAATACTAACCCTAACCCTAAACATAACCCTAACACTAAAGCTAACTGTAACCCTAAAGTGTAATCTAATGGTAAACCTATCTGTAATTCTAAATCTAACCCTAACCCTAAGAAAAATCTTACCCTAACCCCAACCTGAACCCTAATTTTAAAACTAACCCCAACACTAAACCTAACCCTATCCATAACTCTAACACTAAAGCTAACCTTAACCCTAACTTTAACCCTTACCCTTAACCTAACACTAAACCTAAAACTAACCCTAACCCTAACGATAACCCTAAACCTAAACATCACGGTAACCCTAACACTAACCCTAACACTTACATTAAACCTAACTCTAGCCCTAACAAAACTCTATCCGTAACCCTAAAACTAACACTAACCCTAAACCAACCATAACCCTATGACTAACCCTAAACCTAACCCTAAACCTAAACCAAGTACTAACCCTAACCCTAACCCTAACAATAAGCCTAAACCTATTTGTAAACCTAACACCATTTCTAACCCTATCCATAACCCTAACACTAACACTAATCCTAAACCTAAGCCTAACCCTAACACTAACCCTAACCATAACACAAACCCTAATACTAACCACAAAATTAACCTTAAACCTAACCCTAATTGTTATTGTAAACCTAACCTAACACTTACCCTAACCCTAACACAAACCCTAACACTAACCCTAAACTTAACCCAAACCTTAACAGTAACACTAACATTAACACTAATCCTAACACTAAACCCTAACCCTAACCCTAACCCTAACAGTAACACTAAACCTCAACATATCCTTGATTGTTGAGGTTTAGTGTTACGATTGCTAACCCTAAACCTACCCTAACCCTAACACGAAACCTAACCCTAACCCTAACACTAACCCTAAGACAAACTCTAATGCTAACTCCAACACTAACCCTAACCCTAACACTAACATTAACAAAAACTCTAACCCTATCCCTAACACTAACTCTAACCCAACCTAACACTAACCCTAAAACTAACCATATCACTAACATTAGTGCAAACCCAAACACTAACACTAATCGTAACCCTAACCCTAATCCTACATGTAATTCTATTCTAACACTAACATTTGCCCTAACACACACCCTCTCACCTTAACACTAAACCTGAAACTAACCATAACCCTAACACTAACACTAACCCAAAACCTAATCCTAACATTAACCTTAACCCTTAATCAAACCCTAAACCTAAAACAAATTCTAACTCTAACTCTTAAACAAACACAAACACTAACCCTAAGCCTAACGCTAATCCTAACCCTAAATCTAACCCTAAAGCTAACACTAAATGTAACCTTAACCATAAACCTAACCCTAACCCTAACTCTAACTATAACCCTAACCCTAACTCTAACCCTAAACCAAACAAAAACCCTAAGTCCAACCCTAAATCTAACACTAACAGAAACCCTAACCCTAACCCTAACACTAAACCTAACCCTACTTCTAACCCTAACCATAACACTAACCCTAAACCTAACCCTAACCCTAACTCTAACCCAAACACTAATCCTAAGCCTAACCCTAATTCTAACATTAACCCTAACACTAACACTGAACCTAACCCTAACCCTAACCCTAACCCTAACCCTAACACTAACCCCAACCCTAACACTAACACTAAACCTAACACTAACCCTAAACTGAAAACTAAGCCTAACACTAACCCTAACACTATCCCTAACCCTAACCATAATGCTAACCCTAACACTAAGCCTAACCCTAACACAACCCAAATACTAACCCTAATATCCAAACCCTAACACTAACCCTAACCATAGCCTTAACCTTATCACTAACTCTAACCCTAACTCCAACCTAATGCTAATTCTAATCGTAATCCCAACCTGAACCTTAATCTTAATATTAACACTAACCCAAACCCTAAAAGTAACCCTAACCCTAACACTAACCCTAACCTTAAACCTAACCATCATAATCTGAACCCTAACCCTAACCCTAACACTAACCCTAACCCTAACCATAACACAAAACATTACTGTAGCCCTAAACCTAACCCTAACACTAACAATAATCCTAAACCTAACACTAACCCTAAAGGTAACCCTAACACTAACACTAACCATTACCCTTTAACCAACCTTAAATGTAATTCTAAACCTAACCCTAACTCTAACCCTAATCCTAAAAATAACCCTAACCCTAACACTAACTCCAATTTTAACCTTAACAGTAACACTAACCATAACACTAACTCTAAACCTAACCCTAACAATAACCCTAACCCTAACATGAACACTAAAACTAACCTTACCACTAACCCTAACATTAACACTGACTCTAACTCTAAAACTTACTGTAATCCTAACAATAAACCTAACCATAATTCTAACCCTAAATATAACCCTAATCCTATTCATAACCCTAACACAAACCCTAAACCTAACCCTAACAAAACCCTACCCCTAAACTTAACCGTAACACAAACCCTAACCCTATTCCTAACACTAAACCTAACTCTAACCCTAACCCTGACTCTATATCTAACTCTAAAACCCTAATCCTAAACCTAACCCTAACCCTAAAACTAATTTTAATAATAACCCTAACTAAACCTAACACAAAACATAACTCTTACCCTAACACTAACCCTAATCCTAACTCTAACTCTAAACTTAAACCTAATAATATAATTAAACCTAAACTTAACCCTAACACAAACACTAATTCAAACATAAGCCTAACATTCAACCTAACCTTAATACTCACACTAACCCTAACTCTAACAGTAACACTAAGCATAACACTAACCCTAACACTAACACTAACACAAACCCTAATCATAACTATTACCTTAACCCTAACATTAACCCTAAACTTAACCCAAACCCTAACACTAAATCTAACCTTAACCCTACCCCTAGCCCTAATTCTAACCCTAACCCTATCCCTAAGCCTAATACTAACACTAACCCTAACACAAAAATTGACACTAACATTAACCCTAACGCTACCCTAATCCTAACTGTAACCCTAACCCTAACAATATCCCTTACCCTAATCCTAATTAAAATGCTAAACCTTAACCTAACACTAACCCTAACCCTAATCTTAACCCTAACCCTTATCCTAATATTAACTTTAAACCTAAACCTAACCCTATCACTAACCCTAAACCCAACACTAATCATAACACTAACACTAAACCTAATCCTAAGCCTAACACTAACTCTAAACCTATCCCTAACTCTAACACTATAATAAAGCCTAAACCTAACCCTAACAAAAACACTAACACTAAACAAAACCCTAACCTTATCCCTCACCCTAACCCTAATTCACACCCTTACACTCATTGTTAACATAACACTAAAACAAACACTAATTCTAACCCTAACACTAACCCTAATCCTAACCTTAACGTAATCCTAACATGAACCTTAAACTTAATCCTAACTCTGACCCTAAAACTAACTATAACCCTAAACCTAATAATAACCCTAACCCTAAACCCAACCCTAACCCCAACCCTAAACCTAATAGTAACCCTAATACAAACCGTAAACCTAACTCTAACACCAATTTGAAGTCTAACATAAAGTTAACCCCAACACTAACACTAACCCTTACACTCACCCTAACACTAACACTAACCTTAACACTAACCCTAACCCTAACCCTAACAATAAACCTAAACCCAAACCTAATCCTATCATGAATTCTAACCCTAACCATAAAGCCCAAACTAACACTAACACTAAACCTAAAAATAACCCCAAACCTAACACTAAATCTAACCCTAACCATAGCCCTAACCCTAAACTTACACTAACCCTAACTCTACCCCTATCCCTAACACTAACATTAACTCTTACTCTAAACCTATTAATAATCCTATCACTAAACCTAACACTAATTCAAACCCTAAATATAAACATAATCTTATCTGTAAGCATAAAACAAACTGAAACCCTAACCCTAACACAATCACTAATCCTAACCCCAGCCCCAATCCTAACCCTAAGTAACCCTAACCCTAATACGAACCTAATACTAACCCTAACACTAATATTAAACCTAACCCTTACCCTAACACTAACTCTAAACATATCCTTAACACTAACCCTAACACTAATTCTAAACCGCAACACTAAACATAAACCTAATTCAAAAACTAACCATCACCCTAACCCTAACATTAACACTAACTCTAAACCATAACACTAACAATAACCATAAACCTAACCCTAAACCTAAAACTAACACTAACCCTAATACTAACACTAACTCTAAACCTATCCCTAACCCTAACAGTATAATTAACCCTAACCCTAAACCTAAAACAAACCTAACCCTAACCCTAACACTAATACTCACCCTAACCTAACCCTAACATAACTCTAATTCTAACACTAACACTAACACTAACCCTAACCCTAATCCTAACCCTTACCTTAACCCTAACAAAAACCTAAACTTAACATTAAACCTAAACCTAACCTAACCCTAAACTTAAACATAACCGAAAAGCTAATCTTAACACTAAACCTAACACTAACCCTAACACAAAACTTAACACAAACATTAAACCTAACCCAATCCTAATCCTAACTGTAACCTTAACCTAACAATAACCCTAACCCTAACAATAACCCTAACCCTAACAATAACCCTAATCCTAATACTAACTCAAACCCTAAACCTAACCCTAAAACTAACCCTAACCCTAACTCTAAATCTTACCCTAAAAATTACCTTAACCCTAAACCTAACCCTATCACTAACCTTAACCCATAACCTAACACTAATTTTAACCCTAACACTATTTATAACACTAATCCTAAACCTAACCATAACCCTAAAACTAACTATAAACCTATCCCTAACCCTAAGAGTGTAATAAAAACTAACCTTAACCCTAACACAAACACTATCACTAAAACTAACCGTAAACCTATCTTTCACCCTAACCTGAACCCTAACACTCACCGTAACCCTAACCCTAACACAAACACTGATTAAAACCCTAACACTAATCCTAACCATAAACTTAACCCTAAAATGGAATTTAAACTTATCCCTAACCCTAATCTTAAAGCTAACTCTAACACTAACCCTAAATCCAAAGCTAAACATAACCCTAATCCTAAACCTAACACTAACACTAACCCTAACCCTAACACTAACCCTAAACTTAACTCTAAAATGAACCTTAAACTTATCCCTAAACCTAACCTTAAAACTAACCCTAACACTAACCCTAAACCTAACCCTAAACCCAACCCTAAACCTAACCCTAAACCCAACCCTACACCTAACCCTAAACATAACCCTAACCCTAACCCTAACACTAACCCTAACCCTAACACTAACACTAACACTAACACCAACCATAACACTAACCCTAAACCTAAACCTAACCCTAACCCTAACAATAAACCTAACACCAATCTTAATTCTATCACTAATTCTAACTGTAAATATAACACCAAACCTAACAATAATCCTAACCCTAACCATAACATTAACCCTAACACTAATCCTAACTCTACCCCTAACACTAACACTAACATTAACTGTAACTCTAAACCTAATCATAATCCTAACACTAAACCTAACCCTAATTCTAACCTTAAATATAACACTAAGCTTATCCGTAACACTAACACTAACACTAACCCTAACCCTATCCCTTACACAAACCCTAACCCTAACACTAACCCTAACTACCCTAACCCTAACCCTAACGCTAACCTTAACAATTACCCTAAACCTAACACTAACCTTAATTTGAACAATAACACTAACCCTAAAAATGATTCCAACCCTTACCTTAAACCTAAGAGTAACCCTAAACTTAACCCTAACCCTAACACTAAAGCTAACCCTAACCCTCATCCTAACTCTAACCTAACACTAACCCTCACCCTAAACCTAATCCTAACACTAACCCTACCACTAACGCTAACAAAAATTTAACATTAACTTTAACCCTAACCCTAACCAAATCCTAACTCTAACCTTAAACCTAACCCTAACCCTTACCCTAACACTAACCTTAACCCTAAACCTAAACCTATCACTAACCTTAACTGTAACCCTAAGCCTAAACAAACACTAACCCTAAAACTAACTGTAACCTTAACACTAACTTGAAACCTATGCCTAACCCTAACACTATAATTAACCCTATTCTTAACCTTAAAAGAAACACTAACACTAAACCTAAACCTAACCCTTACCCTAACTCTAATCTTAATATGAACCCTAGTTCTAAACCTAATGCTAATCCTAACCCTTATCTTAACCCTAACTTGAACCATAAACTTAACCCTAACCTTAACCCTAAAACTAACCCTAACCCTAATTCCTTACCCTACCATTAATCCTAAATTTACACCTAATGCAAAATTTAACACTAACACTAACCCTAATCCTTACATAATCCTAACCATATCTCTAACGCTAACACTAACCCTAACTGTAATACTAACTCAAATTCTAAACCTAACCCTAAAACTAACCTAACCCTAACCCTAACCCTAACCCATACCCTAATACTAACCTCAACCATAACCGTAACCCTAACACTAACCTTAACCCTAAACATTACCTTAAAACTAACACTAATCCATACCTATTCCTAAACCTAACATGATCCCTAATCCTAACTCTTACCCTAACCCTAACACAAACACTAATTCTAACGTTAAACCTAACCCTAGCCCTTATACTAACTCTAACCCTAACCCTATGACGAACCATAACCCTAAGCCTAACTCTGACCCTAACCCTAACCTAACCTTAACCCTAATCATAACACTAACCCTAACTCTAACCCTAAAACTTCACCTAACTATAACTTTAACACTAACCCTAATGCAAACCCTAACACTAACACTAATCATAAAATCAAAGCTAAACCTAACCCTAACCTTAACCTAATCCTAACCATAGCTCTAACTCTAACAAAAACCTGATCCAAACCCTTACCCTAACCTTAACACTAACCCTAACCATAATCATAAAAGTAACTTAACACTAACAGTAATCATAACCCTAAACCTAAACCTAACATTAATTCTAATCCTAACCCTAACAGGAACCCAAACCCTAACCCTAACCCGAACCTAACCCTAACAATAACCTTCAACATAAACCTATACCTAACACTAACACTAACACAAAATCTAAACCAAACACTAACCTTAACCGAACCCTATCCCTAACGCTAACTCAAACCTAACTCTAAACCTAACACTAATGTTAACCCCAACCCAAACCTAACCCTAAACCTAATTCTAAACATTAACCGAACCCTAACCATAACCCTAACCCCAACCCTAACCCTAACTCCAAAGCTCACCCTAACCCTAACATTAACTCTAAACCACACCCTTACCCTAAAACTTTACCTCCCACTACCCTAACCCTAACATAACACTAAAGTTAACCCTAATTGTAACCCTAACTCTAACACGAACTCTAACCTTAATGCTAATCCTAACAATTACACTAACCCTAACCCTAACAATAACCCTAACCCTAACCCAAACCCTAACACTAACCCTACCATAACAATAATTCTAACACTAATTCTAAACCTAAACTTAACTCTAACACTAAACCTAAGGCTAATCTTACCCTAATCGAAACCCTATACCTAACTCTAACTGTAAACCTAACCCTAACCCTAACCCTAATCCTAACCCTAAACCTATAACTAACCCTAACCCTAACACTAACAGTAAACATAAACCTAACTCTAACCCTATCCCAAACACTAATGCTAACATAAACCTACTACTAACCCTACCAATAAACCTAACCTAAATCCTAAACCTAACACAAACACTAACACTAACACGACCCTAACCCTAACCCTAACCCTATCCCTAACCTAACCATACCTTTATCCTAACCATAATGGCAAGAAAAATCTTAACCCTAAACCTAATGATAACACTAATCCTAAAACTATCCCTCAGCAGCCTGCAGCAGGGCCCGGAGAGCCAGGCCAACTGATTCGCGTGGCCTGCCCTGCGGCTACAGAAGGCGTGGCGCCTCAGTGAAGCCATTAATTGGCAAGCAGGGAGGTTAGGGAAGGCCATTAGGTGGAATCCCACCAGCCAAGCCTACACGGACCCTTGGGCCGAGCTCGGGTTCTCAGAAGGGGAAGGAAGCGGTACAGTCCCATCCCCCACAGCGGACACTCCGCCGAGCCAGTCAGCGGCCACCATCCGGGAAAGCTGAAGGATACACCGCCACTCTCCTTCAGAGTGCGACATCAAAACAGGTCGGTGTCATTCAGCTCACCCCCCAGACAGCGGGAATTCGCATAAAATCTCTCCTAGGCTTGCCGGGAGAGGGAGTATCAAGCTGAGCCTCCATACAGGCTAGGGGGAAACCAGAGACACCTGACCTCCAACCCCTCCTCCCAGTAGCAGCCAAAAGGAAACCTGGCTAGCCAGCGCTGGGGGAGGGGCAAGCAGAAAAAATCAAAGTGATAGAGTGCCAGGGATCCCAGCAGCCTGCAGCAGGGCCCGGAGAGCCAGGCCAACTGATTCGCGTGGCCTGCCCTGCGGCTACAGAAGGCGTGGCGCCTCAGTGAAGCCATTAATTGGCAAGCAGGGAGGTTAGGGAAGGCCATTAGGTGGAATCCCACCAGCCAAGCCCACACGGACCCTTGGGCCGAGCTCGGGTTCTCAGAAGGGGAAGGAAGCGGTACAGTCCCATCCCCCACAGCGGACACTCCGCCGAGCCAGTCAGCGGCCACCATCCGGGAAAGCTGAAGGATACACCGCCACTCTCCTTCAGAGTTCGACATCAAAACAGGTCGGTGTCATTCAGCTCACCCCCCAGACAGCGGGAATTCGCATAAAATCTCTCCTAGGCTTGCCGGGAGAGGGAGTATCAAGCTGAGCCTCCATACAGGCTAGGGGGAAACCAGAGACACCTGACCTCCAACCCCTCCTCCCAGTAGGAGCCAAAAGGAAACCTGGCTAGCCAGCGCTGGGGGAGGGGCAAGCAGAAAAAAATCAAAGTGATAGAGTGCCAGGGATCCCAGCAGCCTGCAGCAGGGCACCGGAGATCCAGGCCAACTGATTCGCGTGGCCTGCCCTGCGGCTACAGAAGGCGTGGCGCCTCAGTGAAGCCATTAATTGGCAAGCAGGGAGGTTAGGGAAGGCCATTAGGTGGAATCCCACCAGCCAAGCCCACACGGACCCTTGGGCCGAGCTCGGGTTCTCAGAAGGGGAAGAAAGCGGTACAGTCCCATCCCCCACAGCGGACACTCCACCGAGGCAGTCAGCGGCCACCATCCGGGAAAGCTGAAGGATACACCGCCACTCTCCTTCAGAGTGCAACATCAAAACAGTGGACACTCCATCCAGGCAGTCAGTGGCCACCATCCGGGAAAGCTGAAGAATACACCACCACTCTCCAACAGCTTGTAACATCAAAACAGCCAGCAGCAGGACCCCGGATATCCAGGCCAACTGATTCGCTCGGCCTGCCCCACAGCTACAGAAGGCGTGGCGCCTCAGAGAAGCCATTAATTAGCAAGCAGGGAGGTTAGGGACTGCCATTAGGTGGAATCCCGCCAGCCAATCCCACCGCCCACGCCCAGAAGAGGCCCAGTGATCTGCCAGCATTTTAGTCACGACACCCCAATTGGAATAGGGACAGAGCAGAGCCGCCTTCCACTCCCGGAACAGGCCCAGAGAGCCGCCAGCGTGATAGACACGTCACCCCAATTGGAGTAGGGGCACAGCCGCCGCCCGCACCTGCAAGGGAGACTTTTCAAGTATACAAGAGCAACATAAATAAATAGGGGGTAAATTTCAAAACACAACAGTTGCACCAAGCAGAAAGAAACGCGGGCAGTATGAAAAGACAAGGAAAGAAAGGACCACAAGCAATGCAGGTCAACTCAACTTTAGAAGAGGTAATAGCTGCAACAGATGGAATATCAGATAAAGAGTTCAGGATATATATGCTTCAGATGATCTGGAGTCTCAAGGAAGACATGAGACAGCAAAATCAGACAATGAAAGATCACATTGACAAACAAATCCAGGAAGTCAAAGATCAATTTCACAGGGAGATAGAGGTAATAAAAAACAAACAAATTGAAATTCTAGAAATGCAGGAAACAATAAACCAACTTAAAAACTCAATTGAGAATACTACCAGCAGAGTAGATCACTTAGAAGAGAGAACATCAGACAATGAAGACAAAGTATTTCAACTGGAAAAGAACATAGACAGCTCAGCAAGTCTGCTAAGAAACCATGAGCAGAACATCCAAGAATTATGGGACAATATCAAAAGACCAAATTTAAGAGTCATTGGGATACAGGAAGGCACAGAGCTCCATTCCAAAGGAATAAACAGTCTATTCAGTGAAATAATACGAGAAAACTTCCCAGAATTGAAGATTGAGACAGAATCCCAAATCCTAGAAGCCTACAGGACGCCGAATGTGCAAAATCATAAGAGATCCACACCTAGACACATTATAATGAAGATGTCCAAAATACAGAATAAGGAGAGAATTTTAAAAGCTGCAAGAGAAAGAAAGCAGATTACATTTAGGGGTAAACCAATCAGGATAACAGCTGATCTCTCAACACAGACTCTGAAAGCTAGAAGATCCTGGAATAACATATTTCAAACACTGAAAGACAATGGGCTCCAACCAAGAATCGTGTATCCGGCGAAATTAAGCTTCAGGTTAGAAGATGAAATTAAAACCTTCCACAATAAACAAAAGTTAAAAGAATTCGCAGCTAGAAAACCATCTCTTCAAAAAATCCATGGCAAAACATTACAGGAAGAGGAAATGGAAAACAACATTGAAAACCAACAATGGGAGGTAGGACAGTAAAGGGGGGAAAGTAGTCATAGAGGATAACAAATCAGGTTTAGTAACATCAATAAACAAATATGGATAGAAGAACAAACCATATCTCAATAATAACCCTAAATGTTAATGGCTTAAACTCACCAATTAAGAGACACAGGCTAGTAGAATGGATCAAAAAACAAGACCCAACAATATGCTGTCTACAGGAGACGCATTTGATAGGAAAAGATATACATAGACTGAAGGTGAAAGGTTGGGAAAAATCATATCACTCATATGGACCGCGGAAACAAGCAGGAGTGTCCATACTCATATCTAATAAAATAGATTTCAAGCCAAAGCTAATCAAAAGGGATATAGAAGGACACTTCATACTGCTCAAGGGAACCATACACCAACAAGACATAACAATCATAAATATATATGCCCCAAATAATGGTGCAGCTGTATTCATCAAGCAAACTCTTCTCAAGTTCAAGAGTCTAATAGACCAACATACAATAATCATGGGAGACTTCAACACACCTCTCTCACCACTGGACAGATCTTCCAAACAAAAGTTAAATAAGGAAACTATAGAACTCAATAACACAATTAACAACCTAGACTTAATTGACATATATAGACTATACCACCCAACATCAAGTAGCTACACTTTTTTCTCAGCAGCACATGGAACCTTCTCAAAAATAGACCATATACTATGTCACAGGGCAACTCTTAGACAATACAAAGGGGTAGAGATAATACCATGCATCTTATCTGATCATAATGGAATGAAACTGAAAATCAATGATAAAAGAAGAAAGGAAAAAGCAAGCATCACCTGGAGAATGAACAATAGGTTGCTGAGTGATCAATGGGTTTTAGAAGACATCAAGGAGGAAATTAAAAAATTCCTAGAGTTAAATGAAAACACAGACACAACATATCGTAATCTATGGGACACATTGAAAGCAGTTCTAAGAGGAAAATTCATTGCTTGGAGTTCATTCCTCAAAAAAAGAAAAAACCAACAAATAAATGATCTCATACTTCATCTCAAAATCCTAGAAAAAGAAGAGCAAAACAACAGCAAAAGAAGTAGAAGGCAAGAAATAATTAAAATCAGAGCTGAAATTAATGAAATTGAAACAAAAGAAACAATTGAAAAAATTGACAAAACTAGAAGCTGGTTCTTTGAAAAAATAAATAAAATTGACAGACCCTTAGCCATGCTAACGAAGAGAAGAAGAGAGAGAACCCAAATTACTAGCATACGGGATGAAAAAGGCAATATCACAACAGACACTTCAGAAATACAGAAGATAATCAGAAAGTACTTTGAATCCTTATACTCCAATAAAATAGAAGATAGTGAAGGCATAGATAAATTCCTTGAGTCCTATGATCTGCCCAGATTGAGCCAGGAGGATATAGACAACCTAAACAGACCAATAACAATAGAGGAAATAGAAGAAACCATCAAAAGACTACCAACTAAGAAAAGCCCAGGACCGGATGGGTATACAGCAGAGTTTTACAAAACCTTTAAAGAGGAACTAACACCAATACTTTTCAAGCTATTTCAGGAAATAGAAAAAGAGGGAGAACTTCCAAATTCATTCTACGACGCCAACATCACCCTGATTCCGAAACCAGACAAAGACACATCAAAGAAGGAAAACTACAGACCAATATCTCTAATGAACCTTGACGCAAAAATCCTCAATAAAATTCTGGCGAATCGGATTCAAATACATATCAAAAAAATTATACATCATGATCAAGTAGGATTCATCCCTGGGATGCAAGGCTGGTTTAATATACGGAAAGCAATAAATGTTATTCACCACATCAATAGACTTAAAAATAAGAACCATATGATCATCTCAATAGATGCAGAAAAAGCATTCGACAAAGTACAGCATCCCTTTATGTTCAAAACGCTAGAAAAATTAGGGATAACAGGATCATACCTCAACATTGTAAAAGCAATCTATGATAAGCCACAGGCCAGCATCATTCTGAATGGAGAAAAATTGAAGGCATTCCCTCTAAGATCTGGTACAAGACAGGGATGCCCTCTCTCACCACTTCTGTTCAACATAGTCCTCGAAACACTGGCCAGAGCAATTAGACAGTCAAAAGAAATTAAAGGCATAAAAATAGGAAAAGAAGAACTTAAATTATCACTATTTGCAGATGATATGATTCTATACCTAGCAGACCCAAAAGGGTCTACAAAGAAGCTATTAGAGCTAATAAATGAATTCAGCAAAGTGGCAGGATATAAGATCAACACGCATAAATCAAAGGCATTCCTGTATATGAGCGACAAATCCTCTGAAACGGAAATGAGGACAACTACTCCATTCACAATATCCCCCCCAAAAATAAAATACTTGGGAATCAACCTAACAAAAGAGGTGAAAGATTTATACAATGAAAATTACAGAACCCTAAAGAAAGACATAGAAGAAGACCTTAGAAGATGGAAAAACATACCCTGCTCATGGATAGGCAGAACTAACATCATCAAAATGGCGATATTACCAAAAGTTCTCTATAAGTTCAATGCAATGCCAATCAAAATCCCAACAGCATATCTTGTAGAAATAGATAAAAGAATCATGAAATTCATATGGAATAATAAAAGACCCAGAATAGCAAAAACAATACTAAGCAGGAAGTGTGAATCAGGCGGTATAGCGATACCAGACTTCAAGCTATACTACAGAGCAATAGTAACAAAAACAGCATGGTACTGGTACCAAAACAGGCGGGTGGACCAATGGTACAGAATAGAGGACACAGTAACCAATCCACAAAACTACAACTATCTTATTTTTGATAAAGGGGCTAAAAGCATGCAATGGAGGAAGGATAGCATCTTCAACAAATGGTGCTGGGAAAACTGGAAATCCATTTGCACCAAAATGAATCTGAATCCCTATCTCTCGCCGTGCACAAAAGTTAACTCAAAATGGATCAAGGAGCTTGATATTAAATCAGAGACACGGCATCTGATAGAAGAAAAAGTTGGTTATGATCTACACGCTGTGGGATCGGGCTCCAAATTCCTCAATAGGACACCCATAGCGCTAGAGTTAACAAATAGAATCAACAAATGGGACTTACTCAAACTAAAAAGTTTTTTTCTCAGCAAAAGAAACAATAAGAGAGATAAATAGGGAGCCTACATCCTTGGAACAAATCTTTACTCCACACACTTCAGATAGAGCCCTAATAACCAGAATATACAAAGAACTCAAAAAATTAGAAATTAAGATAACAAATAACCCAATCAATAAATGGGCCAAGGACCTGAACAGACACTTCTCAGAGGAGGACATACAATCAATCAACAAGTACATGAAAAAATGCTCACCATCGCTAGCAGTCAGAGAAATGCAAATCAAAACTACCCTAAGATACCATCTCACTCCAGTAAGACTGGCAGCCATTAGGAAGTCAAACAACAATAAGTGCTGGAGAGGATGCGGGGAAAAGGGCACTCTTGTTCATTGCTGGTGGGACTGCAAATTGGTGCAGCCAATTTGGAAAGCAGTATGGAGATTTCTCGGAAAGCTGGGAAAAGAACCACCATTTGACCCAGCTATTCCCCTTCTCGGTCTATTCCCTAAAGCCCTAACAAGAGCATGCTACAGGGACACTGCTACATCGATGTTCATAGCAGCTCAATTCACGATAGCAAGACTGTGGAACCAGCCTAGATGCCCTTCAATAGATGAATGGATAAAAAAAATGTGGCATTTATACACTATGGAGTATTACTCTGCATTAAAAAATGACAAAATTATAGAATTTGGAGGGAAATGGATGGCATTAGAGCAGATTATGCTAAGTGAAGCTAGTCAATCTTTAAAAAACAAATACCAAATGACTCCTTTGATATAAGGGGTGTAAACAAGGACAGGGTAGGGACGAAGAGCTTGAGAAGAATATTTACAGTAAACAGGGAGGAGAGGTGGGAGGGAAAGGGAGTGAGAAGGGAAATTGCATGGAAATGGAAGGCGATCCTCAGGGTTATACAAAATGTCATATAAGAGGTAAGGAGGGGTAAGTCAAGAGAATACAAATGGAAGACATGATTTACAGTAGAAGGGGTAGAGAGAGAAAAGGGGAGGGGAGGGGAGGGGAGGGGAGGGGGGATAGTAGACAATAGGACAGACAGCAGAATACATCAGACACTAGAAAGGCAATATGTCAATCAATGGAAGGGTAACTGATGTGATACAGCAATTTGTATACGGGGTAAAAGTGGGAGTTCATAATCCACTTGAATCAAACCGTGTAATATGATGTATTAAGAACTATGTAATGTTATGAACGACCAATAAAAAAAAAAAAAATTTTATGAAGAAAAAAATAAATAAATAAATGCATAATGTGTAAAAAAAAAAAAAAAAAAAAAAAACTATCCCTAACCCTAAAATTAAACCTAACTCTGAACTTAACCCAAACACTAACAATAACCCTAAACCTAACCATTAACCTAATCCAAACACAAAACCTAAACCTAACCCTAACCCTAACACTAACCCTAACACTAACTCTAAATTAACCCTAACCCTACCAAACACTAACCGTAACCCTAATTCTAAAACTATACATAAACCTAACTCTAAGACTAACCCAAACACTAATCCTAACCCTAACCCTAACCCTAAACCTAACCCTAAACCTAACTCTAATCCTAATCCTAACGCTTATTATAACCCCAAAAATAACACTAACAATAACCCCAACACAAACCCTAACCCTAAACGTAATGCTAACCCTAACACTAAGCCTAACCCTAACCCGAACACTAAAACTAACCCTAATTGTAACCACAACCCTAGCCCTAACACTAAAACTTATGCTTAACCTAATTCTAACCCTCACCCTAACATTAAACCTAATGGTAATTCTAAAATTAACCCTAACCCTAAACCCTAACCAAAATTCTAACCACAACACTAACCCTAACCTTAACTGTAACACAAACCCTAAACCTAACCCTGACCATAACCATAACCGAAACTTAACCCTAATCAAAACCTAACATTAACCCAAATCCTTACCTTATGCCTAACAGTATCCCTAATGCTAAACCTATCCCTAACACTAACCATACCCTAACTCTAACCCTAATGGTTAGAAATACATTAACCCTTAACTTAAGGATAATACTAAACTTAAAATTCTCCCTAACCCTAACACTAAACCTAACCCTAAACTTAACCAAAACACTAACAATAACCCTAAACCTAAACCAAACACAAACCCTAAATCTAAACGTAACCCTAACACTCACTCTAACCCTAACACTAACCCTACCCTAACACTAACCCTAACCCTAATCCTAACACTATCTCTAAACCTAACTCTAACACTAACCAAAACACTAATCCTAACCCTAACCATAACCCTAAACGTAATACTAACCCTAACCACAAACCTAACCCTAAACCTAACACTAACAGTAATCCTAACCCTAACACGAACCCTTATCCTAACCCTAATCCTAACACTAAACTTAACCCTAACTGAACCCTAAACCTAACCCTAACCCTAACACTTACCCTAAAACTAACCCTAACCCAAACACTAAAACTATTCTTAACCATAACCCTAACCCTAACATTAAACCTAACACTAACCCTAAACGTAAACCTAACCCTAAGGCTATAGTAACCCTAACCATAAGCCTAACCTTAACCGTAACCATAACACAAACCCTAACCCAAAACATAACCCTAACTTTAACATAACACTAACACTAACCATTTCCTAACTTTAACCCTAACTCTAACTCTAAACCTAACCCTAACCCTAATCCTTACCCAAACCTTAACCCTAACACTAACACTAACACTAACCCTAACCCTAATACTAACCCTAAACTCAACCCTATCCCTATCACTAACACTAACCCTAACCCTTAACCTATCCCTAACCCAACAATAACCCTAACCCTAACACTAACCCTAATCCGAATCCTAACCCTAACCCTAATCTACCCGTAATCATAAAACTTACACTAACCTAACCCTATGGCTCAATTTAACCCTCTTACTAACCATAACCAAAAACCTAAATCTAAATTTAACCCTAACACAAACCCTAACAATAACCCTTAAATTAACAGAAATCATAATTCTAACACTAATACTTACCCTAACACTAAACTTAACCCTAATCCTAACCCTAACTCTAAAACTAACCCTACACATAACCCAAACTCTAACTCTAATTCTAACCCTAACCATAAACCTAAATGTAATCTTAAAACTAACCCTAAACTTAACCCTAACCCTAACCATAATACTAACCCTAACCCTAATCCTAACCCCAAAAGTAACCCTAACCTATCCTGAACCCTAACCCTAACCCTAACTCGAACCCTAAACGTAACCCTCACCCTAAGCCTAACATTAACCCCAACCTAAACCCTAACACTTTAAATAACACTTACCCAAACAGTAACACTAACCCTAAATCTGAACATAACCTAACATTAAACATAAACCTAACCTTAACCCTAACTCCAACCCTAAACCTAAGGTAAACATAACCCTAACACTAACTCTAACTCTAACCTTAATGTAAGCCTAATTATAATGCTAGGAGCCACAGCAAAAGTATTGATACATGGCTCTTTTGGTTTAGGTGACTGCCAGCGAACCATTGAGGATATGATTATGTTAAGCTTTACATTTCATATGGAAATTGGACTCCTGCTGTTCACCGTGGCCTGTTACGGGACTCGGGTTACTCATGTCACTCATGTAATGAGAGAGTTCCCATTGGTTGGGGAAGGATAGTAGGAGGGAACTTCCGAGGGAGGTCCAAGCGCCCGGTTCCGGTGAGACACGTGGGTCGATGGGCTGGCTAGCAAGACCCACAGGGATCGCTGGCGGCTCTTTTAAAATAAAGCTTTGTTTCCCGCTTGAGCGGTTCGTGTTTCTGTGTCTAGCCGGGTTGCTGGCGGCTCGTGCAGCCAGGTTGCGGCATTTTGGCGGCCCGGACGGGGGACGCCCGAAAATTAGAGGTGAGTATTCGCTCGCCGCGGAGGAAAGGCGACAGAATGGGTATTCTTATTTTTATTTATTTTGCTTTTATTTCAAGCTCCCTAGCCTTAGAATTTTTTCAGGCGAACTGGGAAAAATGGTTGGCTCAAGGTTTGAAGTTATTCGGCCCTGAGAGAGAGAAAATTGATATAACCATTCTCCTCTTCGTTTCTGTCTCATTCTGTCTTGGCCTTCTTCTATCCTACCTTATTGGATTACGTTACCTTTATAGTAGATTAGAATCTAATAAAAAACAAACCGAAAAACTGTTAAGTAAATTGTTAGAGGTCCAGGCTATGGTAGAAAACATATTAGGTCAAGCAAAAGAAAAGGTCCCTCAAGCTAGTCAGACAGAGAGATTTAAAGAAAACAAGCTCAGGGAAAAAACGGCCATCAGGTAGGGAGGCTGCTACTAACTCTGTTCTATCACCAGAGGGCGTAATTCAACCAACAACTCTACCTGCAGCTGAGCGGCCCTCAGTTTCCTTAGATGATGGTCAGAATCCTGAGGCAGGACCCCAAGAGTTAGAATGCCCTGTACTTGAGTGAGCGGAAGGGCAAAGAGTTTACCGTCCTTTAGATTTCAAAATAATAAAGCAATTAAAGGAAGCTGTAGCAACCTATGGCCTTCAAGCCCCCTTTACAATCAGCATGGTCGAATCTATTACCAACTGGGACTTAACACCAGCAGATTGGGCTAAGGTGTGTCGCTGTGTGCTAAATGGTGGACAATATTTATTATGGAAAATTGCCAATGAGGAATTCTGCATGGAGACAGCTAGGCGAAATCCAATAGCCAGTTACCCTGAAAGAAATATACAAATGCTTTTAGGGAAAGGATCTTATGAAGCTCAAGGGCAACAGATCGGATATGACCCTGGTGTATACGCACAGATTGCTATAGATGCGATTAGGGCATGGAAAACTGTGCAGGAACAAGGAGATTTACAAGGTCAACTATCTAAGGTAATACAAGGAACTAATGAACCCTACGCTGATTTTGTAGCTAGACTTATTCAGACAGCCTCTAAGATATTTGAAAATACAGAACAAGCAATGCCATTTATAAAACAACTGGCTTATGACCAAGCAAATAGTTACTGCAAAGAGGTCATTAGACCGTGGAAACATGAAGATTTAAACACATATATTAAATTATGTAGAGACATTAATGAACAAGGGCAAGTCTTAGCAGCAGTAAAACAGGATTTAGATGTCAAGCCAAAAACATGATATAGTTGCAATCAAACAGGACATTTTAAAAGAAATTGCCCCATGGGAAGAGGGTTTAACAAAGCTAGGTATCAAAGGAATAGAATCCCAGGTATTTGCCCACGATGCCATAGAGGGAGACATTGGGCTAATGAATGTCATTCTCAGACCACCATAGAGGGTATTCCATTATCAAAAAATGGGCAAAGATCAAGTGCTTACCCACGATATCATGGAGAAAGGTATCAGGCTCCATTGCCAAAAAATGGATTGGAGGGCCCAATGCCCCGGGGCCCAAAACCACAAATACACAGGGCAATGGAGGAACCCAACAGCACGATCAAGGTAGTGCCCAGGACGCATTATCCATTAGATCCCTCATCAGACAAACTAGAGGGAGTGCAGGGTTGGACATCTGTGCCTCTGCCAGAGCAGTATTAACTCCAGAGATGGGAGTTCAAATCATTCCCACAGGAGTAAAATGACCTCTTCCCCAGGGAACAGTAGGCTTATTATTGGGACGCAGTTCTTCTACACTAAAAGGACTTATGATAAGTCCTGGGGTAATTGATCCCGATTATGAGGGTGAAATAAAAATTATAGCTAGTTCTCCAAGAGGTATATCAGTAATTTCGTCAGGAGATAGAATAGCACAGTTATTAATAATACCAAGCCTACATGATAAATTTTCCAGTTGTAATGTAGAAAGAGGTTCCAAGGGATTGGGCTCCACAGGTGTAGATTGGGCTATGCTATCTTTAAATTTAGATTCTCGCCCTATGCTAAAATTAAATATTCAAGGACATGACTTTAATGGACTGCTGGACACAGTGCTGACCTCAGCATCATATTTTGCCAGGAATGGCCAAAGCATTGGCCCTTGCAACAAGCCACGCAAATGCTTAGAGGCCTAGGAGTGGCGACTAATCTCCATAGAAGTGCAATGGTATTAGATTGGAAGGATCCTGAAGGATGTGAAGGAACTATACAGCCCTATGTATTGGACCATCTCCCCATAAATTTATGGGGACGAGACGTCCTAGATCAATTAGGATTGACATTAACAAATAACGTCAATCCTAACGCGCCCACTACTAGGGCAAAACAAGGCTTTAGAAAAGAAAAGAGATTAAGAGAACAAGAACAAGATATAACAGCACCAATTCAAATAGATCAAGAAATAAATAAACATGGATTGGGTTTTCAAAAAGGGCCACTGAGACAATCAAAATTACTTGGAAATCAGAAAGACCAGTGTGGGTTCCTCAGTGGCCCCTAACTAAAGAAAAGATACAAGTAGCCCATGACCTGGTCAAACAGCAATTAGCGGAAGGACATATACAACCTTCCGTATCTCCCCATAATACTCCCATTTTTGTCATTAAAAAGAAATCTGGTAAATGGAGATTATTACAAGATTTAAGAGCCATTAATAATGAGATGGTTATTATGGGACCTGCTCAATCAGGGATTCCCCAATTGTCTGCTCTACCCAAAACCTGGCATGTTTTAGCTATAGATATTAAAGATTGTTTCTTTTCAATTCCAATTCATCCCGAGGATAGTCCACATTTTTCATTTACTATCCCTGCACTGAATCATGAAGGTCCTGATCAAAGATATGAATGGAAAGTACTCCCTCAAGGGATGGCTAACAGCCCAACTTTGTGCCAAATTTAAGTTGATAAAGCAATCCAGCCACTTAGAAATCAAAATCCTGAACTACAGATATTTCACTATATGGATGATGTGTTATTGGCACATAAAGATAAAAACACATTGCTAGAATGTTATGCCACACTTACAAACTTATTAAAAAATTATAATCTAGAAATAGCAATAAAGTACAATTAAATCTTCCAATTAATTATTTAGGAGTTCTATTATCCTCAACCATGGTCTGTCCACCAAAAATTCAAATACGAGTAGATCAACTCAAATCGCTTAATGACTTTCAAAAGTTATTGGGAGACATAAATTGGATAAGGCCTTATATAGGCATACCAACAGGAGAGTTAGGACCTTTATTTGATATTCTAAAAGGTCCATCAGATCCAAATTCACCCCACATGTTAACGCCTGAAGCTAGAAAGGCATTAAAAATCATTGAGACATATACGGAAAATATGCATTTGGATAGAATTGATATAAGTTTGCCTTTATTATTTATTGTACTACCTACAAAAAATATTCCTACAGGAGTATTTTGGCAAGAAGGTCCATTATTATGGATACATTTATCTTATTCTCCTAATACTATTCTTACTAGATATCCTGAGGCTGTAGGGCAATTAATACTCAAAGGAATAAAAGCAGCAAAAGGAGTATTTGGGATTTCTCCCAATAAAATTATTACTCCATATACTATGGATCAAATTGATGAGTTAGCTAATGAGTTAAATACTTGGGCAATAATCATGTGTAAATCTAGTGTTGCATTTGATAATCACTTGCCATCTAATCCTTTGTTGTCTTTTTGGTCTAAGCATCCTGTAGTTTTTCCAAAAATGACAAGAAAAACCCCTATCATAAATGCTCCAAATATATTCACTGATGGGTCAAACAATGGTACAGCAGCAGTAGTTACTCCTGATCAAACTTTTACATTTTTAGTACCCAAAGAATCAGCTCAAAAGGTAGAGCTCAATGCAGTATTGCAAGCTTTTATGATGTTCAAAGATTCTACATTTAATTTATTTTCTCATAGTCAGTATGTAGTTAATGCTATTGTATCTCTTGATGATGCTGGTAGGATTTCTCCTTCCTCTACTGTTTTCTCTTTGTTTTCTGCTACACAAAGTCTAATCTGGGACAGAAAGAATCCATTCTTTATAGGACATATCAGGGCACATACAGGATTTCCTGGAGCTCTTAGTTTGGGTAATGAACTAGCAGATAAATCTACACATGACATACATATTTTCTCCACAATAGAAGAAGCTATAAATTTTCATAAAAGGTTCCATGTCAATGCTAATACTTTACAAAAACGTTTTAAAATAACTAAAGAACAAGCCAGACATATAATAAAACAATGTCAAAATTGTGTGACATTTTTACCACAAGTTAATCTTGGAGTCAATCCTAGAGGACTGATACCTAACCATATTTGGCAGATGGACGTCACACACTTACCAGAATTTGGAAAATTAAAATATTTACATGTTACAGTTGATACTTCTTCTGGATTTTTGATGGGCTCCCTTCATCCCGGAGAAAAAACTAAAGATGTTATAGCTCATTGCTTACAAAATTTTGCCACTGTGGGTGTTCCTAAACAGTTAAAAACTGATAACGGTCCTGGTTACACCTCCAAGTCTTTTAAACAATTTTGCTCATCATTTGGCATTACTCATATAACAGGAATCCCATACAACCCACAGGGACAAGGCATAGTTGAAAGAGCTCATCAAACTATTAAAATGTACTTATTAAAACAAAAGGAGGGAATTAGTAAGGGGTATATATCCCCCAAAGATAAACTTAAAATAACCCTTTTTACTCTAAACTTTCTAAATTTGGATTCATCAGGACTTAGTGCTGTGGAAAGACATATGTATCCGAAAAATGTACATAAGCCTAAGGTACTTTGGAAAGATATTCTAACAGGACAATGGAAAGGCCCGGATCCAGTAATAGTCTGGAGTAGGGGCTCTGTCTGTGTCTTTCCACAGGAAGAACAGCAACCAATTTGGATTCCAGAGAGATTAACTAAAACAATTTCTACAGAAAAAGAAGATGATTTGACTCAAATCCATAACAGCTGATATCCAGAGTTCTAGCCTGGCTATTCTTACATCTGCGACAGTGATTTACCACGGTGCCTTTTTCAATATCTATTTTATTATTTGCATTTTTCCCACATCATAAAGTTCCATTTTCTTTTCTTTTATTTTATTTTACTTTATTTTTGAGCTCATACAAACCTAGGTTAATGTTTTTCTGATCAGTTTTATTTTTTGACTGTGGAGTTTTTAAACATTGCAATGGAGATTTCACCTAGGTATAGCTACAAGGCCTTTATTTACTATTATCTTATGTGTTGTATGTTATGTATGCACTGTTTTGTGTTGTATGTCTGTATGTGTGTATGTCCATATTTCATTTATGAGGAGCGCTCATGTATAAATGGATCAAAATTTTTTTTTTATTCAAGTGATTTAAATGGTTTAATTTAAATTAGGTAAACAGCTGTTAAAATTTTATTTTATAGGTGGTTAACAGATCTATTTGTTTACTTTCACCTTTCCTTTTCATTATATTTAATAATTCTGTTCAGGATAATGTCTCTTTAGCATCATAGCCAGAATTCCCGTCTCCATCCCAGTGCCAGTGAAGACTAAGATAAAATCAGACTACAGCTTCTATAACTCAACAAGTAATACTCAATCAAGGACTTGATTTACTTTGGGAGGAAATGGACATATTGATAGACTCCTCCACTTTGATTCTGCTTACACAACTAGCCTGGACTATGTATCACTTGAATGCATTGTGCTCTATTTGTTGATACAGCGAACTGGTAGTGCTAAAATATCTTAGCCGATGTGTCACCAGTGTTTCCAAAGGAGCTGTCAATTGGCTTGGTGTCTTTCTCCCTTCTACTAGTGATGGTCTAAATTTGGGGGCCAACAGAGGTGAGGCAAGAACCTCAACCCCCACTGGCACCAAGGTTAAATTTGGGGGCCAACAGAGGTGAGGCAAGAACCTAACCCCCCCCCCCCACTGGTGCATAGGCCTACTCCACAGGTATGGCTATATACTGGACCGGTAGTCAGTGACAGGTATGATTCGATTGCAGTGGTATCAACCTAAGCCAGGAGGCTGACGCAATAAGGTCAGTTTTCCCATGACAGGTAAGAACCATATGTCGAATTGGACATACCTAACAGGCACGGTCAGTAGCCACATTGCCTGTTGTTTAATTAAACAGAAGGGGGCAGATGCTAGGAGCCACAGCAAAAGTATTGATACATGACTCTTTTGGTTTAGGTGACTGCCAGCGAACCATTGAGGATATGATTATTTTAAGCGCTACATTTCATATGGAAATTGGACTCCTGCTGTTCACCTCGACCTGTTACGGGACTCGGGTTACTCATGTCACTCATGTAATGAGAGAGTTCCCATTGGTTGGGGAAGGATAGTAGGAGGGAACTTCCGAGGGAGGTCCAAGCGCCTGTTTCCGGTGAGACACGTGGGTCGATTGGCTTGCTAGCAAGACGCACAGGGATTGCTGGCGGCCTTTTTAAATAAAGCTTTGTTTCCCGCTTGAGCGGTTCGTGTTTCTGTGTCTAGCCGGGTTGCTGGCGGCTCGTGCAGCCGGATTGCGGCGGCTCGTGCAGCCGGGTTGCGGCATTCTAACCCTAACAAAAACCTGAAACCAAACCCTAACCCTAACCCTAATGTAACCATAACACTAAACCTTACATAACCCTAAACCTAACCCTAACTCTAACCCTAACACTAATTCAACCCGATCTTAATCTAACCCTTACCCAACTCTAACCGTATACTAACCCTAAACCTAACCCTAAACCAAAACCAAACACTAACCTTAACCCTAAGTATACCCTATCCCTAAAATTAACGTAATCCTAACCCTAAGCCTAACACTAACCCCAACCCAAACACTAACACTTCAAATAAAACTTACCCAAACCTTAACACTAACCCTAAACCTAAACGTAACCTGACATTAAACATAAACCTAAACCTAACCCTAACTCTAAATCTAACCCTTATGTAAACCTATCCCTAACACTAACTCTAACTCTAATCATAATGTAACCCGAATCCTAACCCTAACAAAAACCCTAACCCAAACCCTAACCCTAACCCTAACCTAACACTAAACCTTATATAACCTTAACCCTAACCCTCACTCTAACCCTAACACTAATTCAAACCCAATTTTAATCTAACCCTTACCCCAACCCTAACCCTATACTAACCCTAAACCTAACCCTAAACCTAAACCTAACACTAACCTTAACCCTAACTATACTCTAATCCTAAAATTAACCCTCACCCTAACCTTAACACTAACCCTAACCATAACCCTAAAACTAACACCAATCCTCACTCTATACCTTATACTAATCATAAAACTATCCCTAACCCTAACCCTAACAAAAACCTAAACCTAATCCTAACCCTATCACAAACGATAATCCTAAATCTAACACTAATTCTAACACTAACCCTAACACTAATACTAACCCTAAGACTAACCCTAACCTAAATTTAAACCTAACCCTGATCCTAACCGTAACCCTAACCCTAAACCTAATCCTTATCTAAGTATAACCCTATCCCTTACCCTAACAATAACCCTAAACCTAACCCTAACTCTCACCCTAACCCTAACCCTAACCCTAATAGTAACACAAACCCTAATCCAAACCATTACTCTATACCTAACCTAACCCTAAACATAACCCTTACCTAACCCTAATCCTACCCCTGACCCTAACCCTAACCCTAACCCGCTCCCAAACCCTAATGCTAAACCTAATACTAACACTAATTCAAACACTAACTCTAAACCTAACTATAACCCAACCCAAACACTAACGCTAACACTAACCCTAACCCTAATGTTAACATGAACCCTAACTTTAACCCTAACTCTAACCATCACCTAACCATAACCCTAACATTTAACCTAATCCTAAACATGAACCTAGACCTAATCCTAACCCTAACCTTAACACTAAACTAACACTAACACTAACATTAACTCTAACCCTCACCATAAACCAGAAATTAAAACTAACCCTAACCCTATCCCTAACATGAACCCTTACCCTTATCCTAACCCAAACACAAACCTAGCATTAACCGTCTTCGTAACACCATAACCATATCCCTAACACTAACTCTAATCTAAACACTAACCTAAACCTAACCCTAACCCTAACCCTAAACACAACCCTAATCCTAAACCTAAAGCTAACCCTCACCCTGAAACGAACCCTAAGCCTCACAGTAACCATTACCCTAAACCAAATACTAACCCTAACCCAAACACTAAACCTAACCCTAACCCTTATTTTAAATGTAACATATCCCTTACCCATAACCTAACTCTAACTCTAACACTAAATAAAACTCCATCCCAAACACTAACCCTAACTCTAATCCTAACACTAACCCTAACCCTAAACCTAACACTAAATATAACCCTAAACTTAAACCTAACCCTAACCCTAACATTAACCCTTACCCTAAACCTAAACCAAAAAATACCCTAACCTTAATCCTAACACGAAACATAAATCTAACTCTAACCCTAATTTAACCCAAATCCTAACCCTAACCCTAACACTAATCTTAAACCTAACCCTAAACCTAACACTTACACTAATCTTAACCCCAACACTTACCCTAACACTAACACTAACTCTAATCCTAATGCTAACCCTAATATAACCCTAACCCTAACTCTAACCTTAACCCTAACACTAAAACTAACCCTAAGCATAACCCTAATACTAAATATAACCCTAACTCTAAATCTAACCCTAATATTAACCGTGACCCTAACCCTAAACGTAAAGTAACACGAACCCTGATTTTAAACCTAACATGAATGATAAATCTAACCCTAATTTAACCCCAAACCTAACCCAATCCCTAACACTAATCTTAACCCTAACCCTTACCCTAACCCAAACACTAACCGTAATCCCATTCCTAACCCTAACCTAAACGTAAACCTAAACCTAAACCTAACTCTAACCCTAATCCTAAACTTTATCATAACCCTAACAATAACCCTAACTGTAAGTCCAACACAAACCCTAAGTTTAAAGCCAACACTAACCTAAACACTAACCCTAACACTAACCCTAACCCAAACCTTAAAACTAATACTAATTCTAAACTTAACCCTAACACTAAACCAAAATTTTACCCTAACACTAAACTTAAACCTAATCATCAGCCTAAAACTAAACATAACCCTAACACTAATATAAACCATAACACTAACCCTAACTCTAACCCTAACAGCAACCATAACTCTAACCTGAACACTAACACTAAACCTAACCCTAACCCTAAAACTAACCCTAACCCTAACCCTAATAATAACCCTAATCCTAAGCCTAACTCTAACCCTCACCCTAATTCTAACTGTAAGATAACCCTAAACCTAACCCTAATCCTAACACTAACCTTAAACCTAACTATAACCCTAACCCTAACCCTAACACTAACCCTAAACCTAACCATAACCTTAAAACTAACGGTAACACTAACCCTAAACTTAACTTTAACATGAACCCTAAACCTAACCCTAACCCCAACCTAAACCTAATCCTAAACCTAACCCTAACACTAACACTAACCCTAACCCTCTCGTGAACCCTAACTCACCTAACACTAACTCTAAACCTAACCCTAATCCTAAATGTAACCAGAACCTTAAACATAATTCTAACCGTAACCCTAAGACAAATTTTAATCCTAACCATAACACTAACCCTAACCCTAATTCTTACACTAACCCTAACCCTAAACATACACTAACACTAATTTTAAAAATAAAGCTAACCCTAACCCTAAACGGTACCCTAAAACTTATCCTAAACCTCACATTAACCCTTACTCTAATCCTAAACCTAACACTAAACCTAACCCTAACCCTAACCCTAAACCTAATCCTAACCATAACCCGAACCCTAACTATAAACCTAACCCTAATCCTAACCCTATCCCTAATCCTAACTCTAATCCTATCCCTAACATATCACTAACACTATCCATAATTGTATCTCTAAACCTATAACCAAACCTGACCCCCTAATAATAACCTGAACCTTAACCAAACCCTTACCCTAAACCTAATCCTAAAATTAACCTTAGCCCTAAACCTAACACTGACGCTAAACATAACCCTAACAAAACCCTAAAACTAACTCTAACACAAACCCTAACCCTAAGAGTAACTTTAACTCGAACACTAATGCTACTCCTAAACCTAAAGCTAAATCTAATCCTAACAATAACCCTAAAACTAATTCTATCTCTAATTCTAACACTTACTCTAACCTTAACCCTCACCTAACACTAATCCTAAGACTCACCCTAACCCTAACCCTAACTGTAATACTAACCCTAACTCTAACCCCACACTAAGCCTAAATATAAGCCTAACACTAACCCCCAAACTAATCCTAAACCAAACCATAACCCTAAACATAACACTAACCCTAAACTAAACTAACCCTAAACCTAACCCTAAACATAAACCTAACCCTAACCCTAACCATAACCCTAACACTAACACTAACCCTAAACCTAAACCTAAACTTAACTCTAACACAAACGCTAACAGAAACCGTAACCCTTAACCTAATACTAACCCTAACATTAACCCTTACACTAACCCTAAACCTAACCCTAACCCTAAATCTAACACTAACCCTAAACCTAACCCTAACACTAACTCTAAACTTAACCCTAAAACTAACACTAACCATAACCCCAACACTTACAAGAAACCTAAAACTAAACCTCACACTAAACCTAAGCATAACCCTAATCCTAACCCTAACACTAACCATAAAACTAAACCATATCCTAATGGTAACAGTAACCCTAACCCTAAACCTAACCTTAACCTAACACTAACCATAACCCTTAACCTAAACTAACCCTATCACTAACCCTGACCCTAACTCTAAATCTAGAATTAAAACTAACTCTAACCCTTAAACTCACCATAATCCTAAACTCAACCCTAAACCTAACCCTAACCCTAACCCTCACCTAAGCCTAAAAATAACGCAAAAGCTAACAATAGCCCTTACCTTCACCAAAACCCTAACCCTAAATCTCATTCTAACTCTAACCCTAAAACTAACAGTAACTCTAACCCTAACTTGAACCCTAATTAAATCTAGCATTATCTCTTACCTTAACCCTCACATGAAACCTAACCCGAACCCTAAGATAACCCTAACCTTAACCCTATCTCTAACATTAAACCTAAACTTTATATTAACCCTACCTAAACACTAACCCTAACCATAACCCTAACACTAGCCTAACACTAATCATAACCCTAACCCTAACCCAAACACTAATCCTTACCATAACTGTAACACTAAGTAACCCTAACCTTAAAACTCACCATAACCCTAAACCTAAACCTAACCCTAACACTAAACCTAACCATAACCCTAAAAATAACCCTAATCCTAACTCTAAACCTTACATGAACAATAATCCTAAACTTTACCCTTACCCTAACTGTAACACTAACACTCAGCCTAACATTAACCCTAAATGAAACCCTAACACAAAGCCTAATACTAAACCTAACAAGAACCCTAACACTAATCCTAATGCTAACCCTAACCTTAACCCTTACAATAACCCTAACCCTACCCTAACCGAACACTAACCCTAAACTAACCCTAACCCAAAATATAACCCTAAACCTAACCCTAAAACTAACACTAACCCTAACTCTAATCCTGACCTAATCCTAACCCTAACACTTACCTAATCCTAATGTAACCCCAAACCTAACTCTTACCCAGCCCTAACCCTAACCTTATCACTAACCCTAACCCTAACACTAACACTAACTCTAACCCTAACCTTATCAGTAACCTAAGCTTAAACCTAACCCTAAAACCATCATTATCCATAACACTATTCCTATCACTAAAACTAACCCTAAACTTAACCCTAACTCTAACTGTAACCCTAAAGTCAAACCTAACACTACCCCTAACCGTAACACTAATTCTCAACCTACTACGAACTATAATGCTAACAGTAACCCTAAACATAACACTAACTCTAACATTTACCCTAATCGAAACACTAAACACATAGATATCCCTAACCCTAACACTATTCCTAATCCTAACCCTAAACATAAACCTAACACTAACACTAATCCTAACACTAAATTTAACCCTAACCCTATCCCTAACACTAATTATAAACCTAACACTAAACCTAACCCTATCTAAATCTAAGCTTAAACCTACCCTAAACCTAACACTAACACTAACACTGACACTAAACCTAAACCTAACCCTAAACCTAACCCTAACCCTAAACCTAACCTCAACCCTAATCTTAACCCTAACAATAAGCCTAAACCTAACACTAACTCTAACCCTAATACTAACGGTAAGGCTAACCCTAAACCTAACCCAAACATGAAACCTAAACCTACCCCTAATCCTAACACAAACCCTAACACTAACACTAATCCCAACCCTAACCCTTAAATAAACCTAATATAACCCTAACCCTAACCTTAACTAACCATGACCCTAACACTAACACTAAAACTAACCCTGACCCTAACACTAACACGAAAACTAACCTAAACTCTAAAACTAACCAGAAACCTAACCCTAACCCTTACATTTAAACTAAACCTAAACCTAAACCGAAACATAACACTAACTCTAATCTTAACCCTAAATGTAATACAAACTGTAACCATAAACCTAACCCTAACATTATCTCTAAAACCATCCCTAACCCTAACAGTATTCCTAACCCTAACTCTAACACTAACACTGACAGTAAGGCTAACCCTAAACCTAAGCCTAGCCCTAAAACTCACTATAACACTAACCCTAACACTAACACTAACAATAACCTTAAACCTAACCCTAACCCTAACACTAACCCTAACCCTAACCCTAACAGTAAAACTAACCCTAACCCTAAACCTAAACCTAAACCTAAACCTCACCCTAAACCTAACACAAACACTAACCCTAACCCTAAGTAAACCTAACCCTAACACTAACCCTAAACAAACCTTACTTCAAACTTAAACCTAACCTTAACACTAACCCTAAATTAAACCTCACCCTAACTTAACCCTAACCATATACCTAACCTTAACCATAATCCTAATCATAACACTAACCCTAAAACTAACACTAAGCTTAACACTAACCCTAACCCTAACAGTCACCAAAACCCTAGCCCTAACAGTAACACTAACTCTAATCATATCCCTTACCCTAACCCTAAACATTACCTCCATCCTAACCCTAACACTAACAGTAACCAAAAGCCTAACATTAATCCTAACCCTAACCCTAACCCTAACCTAACACTAACCATAACAAAAACCCTAACCTAACCATAATTGTAACCCTAAACTTACCATAACCCTAGTTCTAACCTAACACTCACCCTAATCCTAAACCTAACCCTAACTCTAACCATTACCCTAACCTTAAACCTAATCCAAACACTAACTCTAACCCTAAAACTAACAATAACACTAACCCTAATCCTAAACCTTACACTAAACCTAACCCTAACTCTAACACAAACTCTAACCCTAACCCTAACAGTAATCCTATTCCTTACCCTAACCCTAACCCTAACCTGAAGCCTAATTCTAATCCCAACCCTAATACTAACCCTAACCCTAACTCTAACCCAAAACCTACAACTAACCATAATCCTAAACCTAAACCTATCCTTAATCCTAACCATAACACTAACCATAACCCTAACCTTACCCCTTAACTAACTCTAACAGTAACCCTTACCCTAACAATAAGATCAACCCTAACCCTAATCTGAAATCTAAACTGAACCATAACTCTAAACCTAACACTAACCCAAACCCTAAACCTATCCCTAACATATCATAACACTAACCCAAACTCTATCCCTAAAACTAAATCCAACCCTGACCCTAAACCTAATAATAACCCTAACCTTAACCAAATCTTAACCCTAAACCTAACTCTAACATTAACCTTAGGCCTATTTATAACACTAAAACTAATCCTAACCCTAACCCTAAAACTAACACTAACCCCAAAATTAACCAGAAACCTAACACTAAACTTAACCCTAACCCTAACCCTAAATCTAAAGATAATGTTACCCTAACTCTAACCCTAAACCTAACCATAAACCTAACACAAAACCTTTGGCGAAACATAACACTACCATAACCTAACACTAACCCTAACCCCAACACTAACTTCATCACTAACCCTAACCCTAACCCTAACCCTAACACTAACACTAACACTAACCATAACCCTAAAACTATACCTAAACTACACGTAACCGTAATACCAACCCTAAACCTAACCCTATGCCTCAATCTAACCCTCTTCTTAAACATAACCCTAAGTGTAACACTATCCCTAACTCTAATTCTAACACTAACCTAACCAATGTATAACACTAACCGAAACAATAATCCTAACCTAACCATAACCCTAAACATAACACTATCCCTAATCCTAAACCTAACACTAAACCTATCTTTAAACCTAACACATACAGAAAATCTAAACCCAAAACTTACCCTAACACAAACCATAAAATTCTTACCCTAACACTAACCATAACCCTAACTCTACTGCTAATTCTAAAATTAACCCTAGCCCTAACCCAAACCCTAACACTAACCTAACACAAAAATAATCTTAACCCTAACCCTAAAACTAACATTAACCAAACCCTAACCCTACTGTAACACTAATTCTAGCCCTAACCCTAACCCTAAAAGTAACCCTAAACATATCCCAACCCCAACACTATCCCTAAATTTATGTCTAACACTAACACATATACTAAACCTAACCTTAACCGTAACCCTCACACTAACAGTAAACCTAACAAAAACCCTAACCCTAACCCTTACCCTAACACTAACCCTAACACTAAGCCTATCCTACGTATAACACTAAAACTAACCCTAAAACGAATCCCAAGCCTCATTCTAACTCTAATCCTAACCATAACCCTAACCTTAATCCTATCACTAACCCTAACAGAAACCCTAAACCTAACCCTTACCCTATCACAAAACATATCCCTGAACCTAACACTAATATTAACACTAATTCTAAACTAAACCCAAACTCTAAAACTAACCCTAAACCTAACCCTAACCCTAACTCTGACCCTAAACCTAAACTTAACGATAACCATATCCCTACTCCTAACTATAAAACTAAACATAACCCTAACACTAAATCTAAACCTATTCCTAACCCTAACCCTAACACTAACACTGAAGCTAACCCAAAACCTAATTCTATCCCTAACACTCACCCTAACCCTAATGCTAACACAAACCTTATACCTAACACTAAAACTAACCTTAACCCTAACCCTTACACTAATCTTAAAACTCACCATAACCCTAACCCTAAACTGAAACTAACCCTAACTCTAACCTCAACCCTAACCTTAACCGTAACAATAACCCTAAACGTAACACTAACTCTAACCCTAATACTAACCCTAAGTCTAACCCTAAACCTACCCAAACACAAAACTTAAACCTAAACCTAACCCTAACAGTAATCCCAACCCTAACCCTTACCTAAACTTAATGTAACCCTAACCCTAACCCTTATCTTACCCTAACCCTAACACTAACCCAAACCCTAAAACTAACCATAAACCTAACCCTATCCCTAAACCTTACATTTAAACTAAACCTAAACCTAAACCGAAACATAACACTAACCCTAATCTTAACCATAACCTAACACTAACCCTAACTCTTACCTAACCCTAACCCTAACATGAACATGAACACGAACACTGACCCTAACAGTAACCCTAACCCTATTCTAACACTAACCCTAACCCCAACACTAATTTTGTCACTAACCCTAATCCTACCCCTAACTCTAACCCTAACCCTATCCCTAACCCTAACCCTAACTGTAACCCTAACCCTAATTCTAAACCTAACCCTAAACCTAAAAGACTAACCTTAACCCTATCCTAATATGAATCCAAACCTAACCCTAACCTAACTTTATCCCTAACCATAACACGAACCCTAAATGTAACCCTAATCCTAACCCTAATCTTAACCTAACTGCAACTTTAACCCTAACCTAAACCTAACAGTAACCATAACACTAACCCTAACCCTAACATCCACCACGTGACCAGCACGCTGGTTTCATTTAAGAGGTACATAGCATAGAAGTTAAATAGTGAGATTGAAATAAGCACACAGACTCAATTACCTTTTTCTATGACCAGGTCCGAGACAGCTCTCCCCTCTGGCTCCTGCTTCAAGCCACCTGGTGGAGCAGCAAGGTTTACTCCTGACTAACAGAAGAGATAGAGAGAGAGAATGCCAGGAAGTGCACTTTTATTGGGGAACAAGAAATTCAGGGGGAAATTCAATTCCATCCAATGAAGGTCGAGGGGGGCAGTATTCCAAGGTCAGGGTCAGTGATTGGCCTCAGGGTCAATGGTCAGTCACACCCCCACAGGGACAGGCTCTCGCACCTGGAGAGGGTGGGGATTAGCTCCGACACAGTTTGGCCAGAACGCCTCACACCCAATCAGGGAGGTGCCCAATCACGTGCGAGAATGGCTTCCCACATATTCTCCTTTTTTTCTGTTAAAAATCAGGCAGTGGTTCACTCTTTTGAGTTTCTGCATTCTTGTTCTGAAGACTCGCCATCCTATAATTACAACACAAAAGATAACTAACAGCAAAGAGAACAATCCAATAATGTACCAGGCCGAGTGTTTAAGAATATATCCAGGGTTAAATCCACTTAACTCCTTCAATCTTTGGTTAGCTAAAGACGAAGGATCCAAAAAATCAGCTCTCTTATTTTGAATGTCTTGGATATGGTGATGAAGTTCCAAAAGATCAAAGCTACTATTATTATTTTGCCAAATACCTAACAAATGGTTTTTAACCTTCTCCCAATCCCAGAGAGAAGCATTGTACTTGGCAGCTGTAACACACACATGTTTATAATTTGAGTGGCATTTAAGCCTTTCTTTAAATTTTAAA
The DNA here is from genome assembly GCF_045843805.1 of Urocitellus parryii. NCBI lineage: Eukaryota > Metazoa > Chordata > Mammalia > Rodentia > Sciuridae > Urocitellus > Urocitellus parryii. The sequence goes on along the minus strand of NC_135538.1, from coordinate 129,348,032 downwards.
GCTGAAAGTTCAATACCTATGTCTATAACAGTCGCCTCTAAGGCGTTTAATTTAGTCTCAATCCTTTCATCAATATTTACTTGATTACACAGAGCCTTGAATATATTTTGAGCTAAATTATTAAGAAATTTTGCATGCTGAATATTTGAGACAATGTCAGAGATGCAGAAACAGTGGAGGCAATAAAAGAGACTAATGCCCAAACACAAACAATTATAATGCCAATAGCATGTGTAGGTCTTGCTAGCTGGGCATGAATTTGCTGCAAGACTTGTAAACCAGTATCAGCATACCATGGCTCTGAAATATTAGCAGGTAATAAAACAAAAGAGGGCTGATGAAGTATCAGTACTCCTTTTCCTCTATTATACCTAGTAATACAATTGGTTAGGTTACATTTGTTATATATGACAACATATCAGTCATGTATCCATTTAACTTTTACATTTCCAATAATTAAAACATAAGGAGATTGGACTCAGGCTCGTAAGCCATAGCTAGATCCCTCCTTAAAGTTCTTGCCAACAAATTTTTGTAAAGGCTTGTCGTAAAATGTAAGAATTCTGAGGCAGCAAATTAAGTGCCAAACATCCTTTTGAATACCACCCTCACTGTAAGTCAAAATATTACTAACAAATCCTGCAGGTGTCATAGCAGAATTTTTTCGTAATTGTCTCATCAATTTTTGGAGACCAGTCTAAAATATACCCACTATCTTTAGACACCTTATGTTGTACAGTTAAAGTATTTACACAATCCATCCATCTAGGAAAGGTGCCAATCTTAATTGTAGAACTATTTGGACAATGGGGTATCCATGGAGGTTTGAAGAAATGACTGGCTTGTTAAGTGAAAGTCCCATCTTAATTACTAATCTAGTATAAGATTTTAAGTCTCCATAAAAAGAAATATTTGTCAGTCTAGTTCTACCAATCGCTGTCTTTTCTTCAAATGATACTTTCAGACAGCCAGCATATTTATCATGGGACCAATACAAAGGTAATTGGGCACTATAGCCAGAATAATTAAATTTAGTCACATGATTGGGAGTATTATGAGTATCTGTAAATCCTCCCATCATGAATGAGTCATTAGTAAATACTGGAATAGATTCTCCAGACCACACAGCTGGGTGTACCAGGGGTGGATGTGGGAAATATGTCCAGGAAGTGTCTATCTGATTCCCCTTTACCTGACAGCCCAGCAGGGCAATTACTGTCACTACCATCAAGACTGGGGTCCTGTTCTTTCCTAGGAGTCGAATAATTCGGAAAGCTTCTGTTGTTAGCATCTTCACGTCTTCCCATGAAATCAGCTTTTTGGCTGGGTCAATCTGTTTTTTCTTCATGTTTTTTTGATATCTCTTCCTTTTGGATGGGGGCTTCTCCGGGTCAATCTTCAGTTGCTTTAATCTCTGTTCTATCTCTTCCATGTCTGATTGCACATTCAGGCACCCAGATAGGATAAAAAGCACCTTCTGGACAAAATACAAGCATGACCTCTGCCCCACATAATAACTGGGTCTGGGCCTTTCCATTGACCAATCTGTAAATCTTTCCACAAAACTCTGCCTAAAGGGCCTATTACTGAGGGAGAGATTTACCTCTCAGCAGCAGTGTGACCTTCTACGTCACAGTTTAAAAAATTTAAAACAAACAAAGCATGATTGAGGCTATTTTGGGGAGTCATAAACCTATTCCCCCTTTTAATTTTTGTAATTAAAGCTTAATAGATAAATGAGCTCATTCTACAATACCTTGATTTTGGGGGTTATAAGGAATTTCTGTTTTATGATTAATTTGAAACTCTTGGCAAAATTATTTAAAAGAAGAGCTTACATAAGGTGGTGCATTATCTGTTTTAATCTGCATAGGTCATCCTAACACAGAAAAGGCTGCTAGGCAATGAGAAATTACATGATGAGTATTTTCCTTAGTATGTGCTGTGGCAAAAATAAATCTGGAATATGTGTCAACTATGACATGTACATAACATTGCTTACCAAATTGAGAAATATGAGTTGCATCCATTTGCCATATTTGATTTGGTTTTAATCCACGGGGATTTTACCCCTGATGGTGGAGATGCAGTGTGAATAACACACTTAAGGCATTGGCTTACAATTTGATGAGCTTGTTCTCCGGTAATATTAAATTTTTTACGTAAGCTAGAAGCATTTTGACGATGCAAGAAATGGGAAGCTTGTGCACAGTCATATGAAGACATCTGTTGACAAAAAGCAACTAATTTATCAATTTTGTCATTACCTGACACTAAAAGTCCTGGAATATTAGTATGAGCCTGTATGTGTCCTATGAAACACGGGTATATTCGCATTAGCACTGCCTTCTGTAGATTATGAAATAATTCAAATAACTCTTGTGATGAAGTATACCCAATAACTGAAGTTTCAATATTTGTGGTAACTCTGACTGCATATAAGCTGTCAGCATAAATATTAATAGGCTCATTTGAAAAGTAATTTAAGGCACAAATCAGAGCTTGAAGCTCTGCTCTTTGGGCAGAAATATATGAAATTTGCATTACCCCTGTGTGAACACAACTATAAAAACCTGCTTTACCTGAGCTTGAACCATCAGTGAACACTGATAAAGCTTCATCTATAGGACGTGCAAGCACAATCTTTGAAAAAATAAGTGACCTTAATGATGTAAATTGGATAATCTTATCACGAGTGTAATGGCTATTTACCTGGCAGGAAATTCAGCAAAAGCTATCTGCCATAAGCTAGAAGTTTGAAAAAGCCAATTAGTCTGTTGAACAGAAAATGGAATAATTATGATATCAGGCTCTGATCCAATTAATTGTAAAATCCTAGTTCTACCTTTAGTTACTAATTGAGCAATAGAGTCATTAAAAGGAATTAATGTTTTTTGAGGGGAGTGGGATAAATAAATCCACTCAATAACTCCTAATTTTGCCATATGGCTCCTGTTGGGGTATGCTAAGTTGGAAATATTAATAAATACACTATTTCCTTAGGATCAACCCTACTAATTTGTGCATTTTTAATTGCATTTTCAACCCTTTTTAAGGCTGTTCTAGCCTCTAAGGTCAGCTGACATGGAGAGGTTGGAGAAGGATTTCCTTGTAGTATCTGAAATAAAATACTTAGCTCAGAAGTTAAGGATGGCCTCAGCCAATTAATATCTTCTAATAGCTTTTCAAAATCATTAAAGGTTTGTATGGAAACTGTTTGTTTCATTCCAGTAAAATAAAAATGGTGGCGCCCATGGTTGGCACGATGACATCAATTCGTGTGACCATCATCTACTTCCTCACTCTCGGGCCTGGGGAGGGCTGACTGGAAGTTTGTGTTCCGGCCAGGCAGAACTGAGGACAAGAAGGCGGGCTCATCTGCTCCATCTTGATCTGACACATGGGGTTGAGTCCTACAATATCTATTATCAACAGTAGATAAAGCCCTGAACTTAAAATTACAAGTGCAACATTCTAGCACAAAATGATTATTTCTCCCACAGAGATAGCATCTTCTGCTGGGTTTCTGTACTAATTCCTGCAGTTTTAGGGTTTCTTTCAGGGCTGCAGCTAGCGTTACTGTCTGCAAATGGGTGGAATCAATCTCAGAACACAAGCAGATAAACTCAGAAACTGTTCCTTTTTTATGATGCGGTCTAAGAATATCCTGACAATATTTCTTCGAATTTTCAAATGCCAATTGTTTAACAATAAACTCCCATGCTCCTGGATCTCTGATAGACCTATCTGCTGTCTGATACAATTGGGCTACAAAATCCAAATACAGCTCACTGGCACCTTGCTTGACTCTGGTAAGAACTAAATTGGATTGGTCCTTGGAAACTATTTGTTTCCAGGCACGTTTAGCACAGTCAGTTATGTGATCATACACTACAAATTCATAATTTAACTGTCTTTGTAAATCAGCAAATTCACTTGTTGCTAAAAATATTTCTACTGGGGTCTGTAAATTTTGTTTTCTATTCCTTTCTGCTTGTTCAGTACAAAAATCAGCTTAATAAGATCTCCAAAGTACTAAATCCCCCCCACTCAAACAAGATCTGCCTAATGAAATCCAATCACTCAGTGAAAGTTGTTGTGAGGATATAGTATCAATTAATTTTTGTACAAAAGGTTTATTCGGACCATATGTCCCACAAGCACTTTTAAATTTCTTAATAGTCTTAAATGGGATTACAGCATGAACTCAAACTCTCTGGTCTTGGTCATTAACCTGTTCAAAAACTGGGAAAAGTTGAAAACCACTAATGTCTTCCCCCGATTCCTGTGCCTTCTTAATACCTCACTGGAACGGGGTAAGAGGGGTAAGATAAGTCATTGTTAATTCAGAGTACCTGTTAAATTTTGTCCTTTTAGGAGATAATGGCCAAATTCTAATAGCCTGGGCAGGCGGTGTTAAATGCAATCTGTTAAATTTCTCTGTAAGTCCTGAATTTCAATGTCTGATTCCTCTCCCTTAGACTGTGACTCATGGTAAGAATCTCTGCTGTCACCATTTTGAAATTGGGCTTCTAGGCCACGTGGTGGAGAAGGGCTCTGTGTCTCTCTAAGAATTTCTTCTGGATTTTCCTCTCCGGAGGATCCTCTATCTCTTTCGGAGGTCTTTCTATGACTATGGAGGTTTCTTGTCTATGACCTTTCTCTCCATAATCTTCGTGCAGGCTACCCTGATCCTGCAAGTTTAAAGTCAAATTCCTAACTTTCGGTTTGGCCCCAAGAGCCTTCATTTTTAAATGGCTCAAGGGAAAATAAATTAACTTAGCCTCAGGCGAATTTTCCATTTGAATAGACCTAATAGCTCTCTGAATGCCTTTCACTAGATCTTCAGGGGGCCACAAACTCTGGCCCATATATTCAAAAAGACAAATTTCCAGAGCCGTCCACATTTTCTGTATAATTTCTATGCCTCCAGGTAAGTCATTAGAAAGGCAAACTTTTTGTAATTTCTTCCCTAGTTTCTCCCAACTAAGTAAATTTGGGGATTCTTGTTCACAAACCCAAGGGCAAAATTCACCTACAACCTTTAAGAATTGTAATAACTGAGTTTTTTTATCTGTTTTCCTTTCTGATTAATTATGATGTCTAGAATAGTCAGATACATCTCCATATCCATAGAAGTTGAATTTCCCATTTTAATTAATTTAACGTCTCATTCCTTCAGTACTTCCAGGTACTCTTGTGACCCAAAATTGCAACCAATTCCTTTATCTTTATAGCACACTCTCACTCAATCTAGTCAAGGTAAAATGCCCCATGTTGTACACCAAATCCACTGCACGACCAGCACACTGGTTTCATTTAAGTGGTTCGTAGCATAGAAGTTAACTAGTGAGATTGAAATAAACACACAGACTCAATTACCTTTTTCTATGATCAGGTCTGAGACAGCTCTCCCTTCTGGCTCCTGCCTCAAGCCACCTGGTGGAACAGCAAGGTTTACTCAGTACTAACAGGAGAGAGAGAGAGAGAGAGAGAGAGAGAGAGAGAGAGAGAGAGAGAGAGAGAGAGAAAGCATGCCATGGAGTGGGCTTTCATTGGGAAACAAGAAATTCAGAGAAAATTCCAACCAATGAAGGTGGAGGGGGCAGCTTTCCAAGATCAGGGTCAGTGACTGGCCTCAGGGTCAATGGTCACTCACCCCCCCACACAGAGACAGGCTCTCACACCTGGATCGGGTGGGGATTAGATCTGACACAGTTTGGCCAGAACGCCTCACACCCAATCAGGGAGGTGCCCAATCACGTGCGAGAATGGCTTCCCACACTAACACTAACACTAATTCTAAATCTAATCCTAAACCAAACACTATTCCTAACCCTAACCCTAACCCAAAACTTAACACTAACCCTACCTCTTACACTTACACTAACACTAACCATAAACCTAACACAAACCATAACCCTAAGCATAAACATAACCCTAATTCTAACCTAAACCCTTTCCCTAATCCTAACCATAACCCTAACTCAAACCCTAACTGAAACCATAATCCTAACCCGAATCTAAACCTAACCCTAATCCTTACCTAATCCTAACCTTACTTTAACACTAACTCAAACACTAAACCTAAACCTAAACCTAAGGGCAACCCTAACCATAATCCTAACCCTATCACTAACCTTAAACATAAACCTAACACTAACCCTAATTTTAACACTAACCCTAACCCTAAAACTGACACTAACCCTAACACTAACACTAACCCTACCCTTAACCCTAACACTAAATCTAACCCTAACCCTAACTCTAAACCATAATCAAAGTGTAACCCTAAACCTAAACCTAACAGAAATCCTAACCCTAACCCTAACCCTAACACAAAACATAACACTAACCCTAACACTAATACTAACCCTAACCTTAAACCTTACTCTAACCCTAACCCAAACCATAACACTAACCCTAACCCATAGTCTAACACTAACCCTAACCCTAAATTTAAACCTAAAACTAACCCTAACCCTAATTCTAAACCTAACACTAATCCTAACCCTAATTCTAACACTAACACTAAACCCAAACCAATACATAATCCTAAAACTAACACTAACACTACCTTAACCCTAACCCTAACACTTATCCTAACCCTTACCATAACATGAACCCTAACCCTAACCCTAACTATGACTTAACTATAAACCTAACCAAAACACTAACAATAACTGTAATCCTAACCCTAAACCTAACACTAACCCTAATCCTAACCCTAACCCTAAACCTAACCCTAACCCAAACCCTTACTCTAAACCACACCCTAAACCTAGCCCTATCCCTAACATTATCTCTAACCCTAACCCTGACACAAACCTTAAACCTAACTCTAACCCTGAGCCAAACACTAATTTTAATTCAAATCCTAACCCTAACCAAAAACTTACACCTAACCCTAACACTAAACCTCGCCCTAACCATAAAACGAACCCTAACCCTAACCCTAACAGTAATCCTAACACAAACAGACAATCTAATCTTAAAGCAAAAGCAAACCATAACCCTAACCATAACCTTAATGAAAATCATAACCCAAACCACAAACCTAACCCAACCTAACCTTAAACCTACCCCTTATCTAACCCTTACACTAACCGTTACTCTAACACTAATCCTAACCCTAACCCTAATCCTAACACTAACAGTAATTTTAACCCTAACCTGAACCATAACAATAACCCTAATCTTAACCCTAACCCTAAACCTAAAGCTAAAACTAACACTAAACCTAACTCTAACACTAACTCTAACCCTAACACTAACCTTAACACAAACCCTAAACCTAACACTCACCTTAACCATAAACCTAACCCTAATTCTCATCCTAACACTAACCCTAACCCTAACCCTCACCATAGCACTAATGATAACCTCACCCTAACCCTAAATCTAACACAAACTCTAATTCTAACCCTAATCCTAACACTAACAGAAACCCTAACACAAATCCTACAACTTACACAAACCCTAACCCTATAACTAATGCTAAACCTAACTGTAACCCTAAACCTAACACTAAAACTAAACCTAAACCTAAACCTAATCCTAACCCTATCACTCACACTAGTTCTAACCCTACTCCTAAAACTAACCCTAACCCAAACCCTTACCCTAACACTATCCCTAAACCTAACCCTAACCATAACCCTAACCCTTAGCCTAAACGTATTCTTAACCCTAACACTAACCCTAACCCTAACTTTAACCTAACTCAAAAAGTAATCCAATTGTAACCCTAACTCTAACCCTAACCCAAACTCTAACCATACCCTCAACCTAACAGAAACCATAACCCTAACCCTAAAACTGACCCTAACAGTAACGCTATTATGAACACTAGAACTAATCTTATTCCTCTCTTGAACTAACCCTAACCCTAACCTGATCCCTATCCCTGAACCTGACCCTAATTCTAAAACTAACCATAAACCTATCCCTAACTAGTACCCTAACAATAACCCTAACCCTTACCTAATACTAACCCTAAACTTAACCCTAAAACTTTCATTAACCCTAACCCTAAACCTAACACTAACCCTAACTTTAAAACTAATTGTAAACCTAATCCTAACCCTAACACTAACCCTAATCTGAACCCTAATTGTAACACTAACCCTAACACTAAACCTAACCCTAACACTAATCCTAACCCTAATCCTAACTCTAACCCTAATTCAAATGTAACCATAACCATAACCCTAATTCAAACCCTAAACCTAACTCTCAACCTAACACAAACCATAACCCTAACCCTAACACTGACCCTAACACTAACGATGATCCTAACAATAATCTTAAATTTTAAACTAACCTTAACCCTTACCCAATCCCTAACCCTGATGCTCACCCAAATTTTAAAACTAATCCTTAATCTAACCCTAACCTGTACCCTAACAATAACCCTAATCACTACCCAATACTAAACCTAAAAGTAACCCTACCCCTATCATTAATTCTAACTGTAAACCTAACCCTCAGCCTAACACTAACCTAACTTTAACATTAACTCTAACCCTAACCCTAATCCTAACACTAACACTAACCCTAATCCTAAACTTAACCCTAACACTAACCCTACCGTACCCTTAACCCTAACACTAACCCTAACCCTAAGCCTAACCCTAACACAAAACATATTCCTAACCCTAACCCTAACACATTGGCTAACCCGAAACCTAACCCTAACCCAACCACTAACACTAACCCTAACCCTAACCCTAAACCTTACCCTAACACTAATCCTAACCCTAACCCTAAACCTAACACTAAATCTAACACTAACCCTAACACTAATCCTAACACACACCCTAAACCTATCCCTAACCCTAATCCGATCCCTTACAATAATCCTATCCCTAACAATAACCCTAACACTAATTCTAACTATAAATCTAACACTAACCCTAAAACTTACCCTAACACTAACCCTAACCATAAAACTTATATTAACCCTAACCCTAACCCTAAATCTAACTGTAACCCTAATACTAAACCTCACCCTAACCCTAATCCTAAATATTAACCCAAACACAAACCTTAACCCTAAGCCTAAACTTAACAAAAACACAAACCCTATCACTACCAATAACACTAAAACTAAATTGAACCCTATACTTAACTCTAAAACTCACTCTAAAACTAACCCTAAACCTAACCATAACATTTACCCTAACTCTAATTCTAACCCTAATCCTAAAACTTACCGTAACCCTTACCCTAAACCTAACCCTCACTCTAACACTTACGCTAACCCTAACACTAAACTAACCCTAAAATTATCCCTAACCCTATCGCTAACCCTAGCCCTAACCCTAACAATAACACTAATCCTAATCCTAACACTAACTGTAACACTAACCCTAAACCTAAAACTCTCTCTAAACCTAACACTCATCCTACGTGTAACACTAAACCTAACACTAATAATAATCATAACACAAACTCTAACACTAAACCTAACACTTACTGCTATCCAAAACTTAATCTTAATGCTAATCCTAACCATAACCCTATCCCTAACCCTAACAATAACACTAACCCTATCCCAAAATCTAAGATTAATCCTAACCCTATCTCTAACCCTAAACCTAATGTGAAAATAACCCTAACCCTAACCCTAACCTAAACCTAACCTTCACCCTAAACCTAACTCTAAATCTAACATAACCCCTAACCCTTAACCTAAAACTAACCATAAGCCTAACCCTAACCATAATCCTAACTTAACCTTAACCCTAATCCTAAAACTAACTTTAACCCTAACTTAACTCTAACCATAACACTAACTCTAACCCTAACCCTAACCGTTACCCCAAATCTAACCCTAAAGCAAACACCAACCCTAACCCTAACACTAACTTAACTCTAACCATAACCCTAACCCTTACCCAAATCCTAACCATAATCGAAACCCTAACCCTATCTGAAACCCTAACACAAACCCTATTTCTAAAAGTAACCTTAATCCTAACAAAATCTCTAACCCTAATAGCCGTAACCCTAACCCTAGCTCTAAATTAATTCAAATTCTAGCCCTATTCCGAATCCTAACCCTAGCTTTAATCCTAAACTTATCATTAATTGTAACCATAATCCTAGCTGTAAACCTAGCTCTAACCCTATCCATTACACTAACCATAACCATAACCCTAATGCTAACCCTAGGCCTAAACTTAACCCTATCCCTAATCTTCACCCTATCCATTACCCTAAATCTAACCTGAAACCTAAACCTAACCCTATCATTACACTGATCCTAAGCTTAATGATAATTTGAGTACTAAATTTAAACCTTAACCTATCCAAAACACGAATCATGACCATGACTCTAATGATACCCTTAGCTCTAAACCTGACCTTAAGCCTAAACCTAACACTTACACAAGTGCAGCCATAAAACTAAACTTAAACAATATTTAACTATAACCCTAGACCTGAAATTAACCCTAACCATAATCCTAGCCCTAAACCTAGCCTTAATCCTAACCCAAACCATAATCCAAGCCCTATACCTAATTCTAACTAGCATAGTTCTATCCTTAGCCCTATCCTAACTCTAGATATAAGCCTAACTCTAAATCTAAATCTAACTCTAAATTTAACTGTAATCATAAGCCAAACCCACACCTAACACTACCCCTAACCATAATGCTAATCCTAAAACTTGCCCTAGCCCTGGCCCTAGCCATAAAACAAAACCAAGCCATACCACTAACCAAAACCCTTAGCCTAAACCAAACCCAAACTTAACACCTAGCCCTAATGCTAACTCTAAAAATTACTCTGAACCTGACGCTGAACCTAACACTAATCCTAGCTCTAATCATCACCCTAACCTAAATTAACCCTAACACTAGACCTAGCCTTAACCGTAACCATAAAACTAGGCTTAATTGTAACCCTAGTTTGTACATTAGTCATTGTCCTAACCCTAGCATTAACCCTAACACAAATGCTACCCTGGATCCAAGCCCTAAACCTAGGTTTAACCATAATCTTAACCCTAACACTAGCCCTCATGTCAATCCTAACTCTAGCCCTAACCCTAGCTCTAACCTTATCCCTTACCCTAAGCAAAACCCTAACCCAAATGCTAACCCTAGTCCTAACCCTAGTCCTTAGCCTAACTTTAACTCTAACCATATTACTAGTCTTAACCCTAGCCCTCATATTACCTCTAAACCTAACCCTGAGCCTCATCTGACACTACAAGTAACCCTAGGTCTAAACCTGACCCTATACCTAAACCAAAACCTAACACTAGCCCTACCAGTAACTCTATAATTATACCTAAGCCTCACACTAGACCTAGACCCAAAGCTAATCCTAAATATAGCTATAACTCTAGCCCTAGAACTAAACAAAATCCTAGCACTAGCCCTAACCATAACCCTTAACAAAATCCTAGCACTTACCCTATCCCTAGACCTAAACCTACTCTTAATTCTGGTTCTAACCCTAAACCTAACCCTATCCCGAACACTGACCCTGATCCTAACACTTAAACTAGCTTTAAACCTGACACTAACCAAAAACCTAGACCTAACACTAGACTTAGCTATAAACCTAAACCTAAATGTAGCCCTAAACATAACCTTAGCTTTTACATTACCCTTAGTCCTAACCCTAGCCCTAAACCTAACACAAAACCTAGAGCTAATCCTAGGCCTACACTTAGCTCTAAGCATAAATCTAAGTCTAGCACTAACCCTAATTTTAACTCTAACCCTAAACCTCTCCTTAGACCTAACCCTAGCTCAATGCCTTACCCACACTAAACATAACCCTAGCGCTATCCTAAATCATTATCCTTACCCTAGTACTAATCCTAACCTTAACCCTAGCCCAAACTTTAGTTATAACCATATCCATTACCCTAACCCTAACCCTAACTAAAACACTATCCCTAACACTAAACCTAACTCTAACCATAATTCTGAACCTAAACCTAACCCCCGCACTAGCTCTAACCCTAGCTCAAACACTAACCCTTATCCTAACCTAACCATAAACTTAACCCTAAACTAACACTTACCTTAACCCTAACATTTACCCTTAACCAAACCCTAGTCCTAGCCTTAAACCTAACCCTAATTCTAGATTAATCCAAACCATAACCTAGCCCTAACCCTAGCTCTAAAACTATCCATTACTCTAAACATAACCCTAACCCTAATGCAAACCCTAACCCGATGGCTGAAACCTAACCCATCCATTACCTTAAACCTTAACTAAAACCTAAAGTAAACCCTCCCATTACCTTGACTCTAAACCTAATACTAATTCTAATTCTATCCCTAACCCCTTAACCATAACTTAAATCAAACACTAACGCTGACCCTGACCATGACACAAATAATAATTCTTGCTCTAGAGCTGACCTTTAATATAAACCTAATCCTTGCACTAGACCTAGCCATAATCTAATCCTAAAACTATCCTTAAACATAACCCTAGACCTGATATTATCCCTAGCCCAAGTCCTAGCCCTAACCCTATCAGAAATCCTACCGTTCATCCTAGCACTAATCCTAGCCTTAATCCTAAACTGAACAATAACCCTACACCTAATCCTAACTCTAACTCTCACCCTAGCCCTAGACCTAGCTATAACCTCACCCATTCCCCTAAACTTAACCCTAACCCCAGTGCTAACCCTAACACTAGCTCAACTCCTAGCCTTAACCCTAACACTAACCCTAGTCCTAATCCTAGCCCTAATTTAGCCCTAACCCTAACCTTCACCCTAAGATTACTCCTAAGAATATCTCTAATTCTCACCCTAGACGTACCCCTAGTTCCAACCATATTCTTTACCATCACCCTAACCCTAACCCTAACCCTAGCATGAGCCCTAACACAGGATCAAAGCTAACTCTAAGTCTAACCCTAACCCTAAGCCTAAACTTCACTCTAACACTAGCCCTAACCCTGATGCTAACCCAAAATCTAGCCTTAACCCTAGCCCTAGCCCTAAAACAAAATTGAACCATAGCCCTAACCATAACCCTTAACCTAAACCAGAACCTAACCCTACAGCTAGCACAAACTTTAGCCCTATTTCGAGTCCTAAACCTGACACTAAAACGAACCCTGACCCTGACACTGACCCTAAATATAACCCTTGCTCTAAACGTCACCCTTACACTAACCCTAAAACTGACACAAATTTTAATATTAGGTCATACATTAGCCATACCCTTATCCTAGCCCTAACCAAACAAAAAACCTAGCCCTTATGTGAGACTTAACCCTAGTTATAAACCTAAACCTTACCCTAACCTTAGCCAGAATCCTAACCATAACTCTAACCTTATCACTAGCTCTAACCCTATCCATTACACTAACCATAACTATAACCCTAATGGTAACCTTAGGCCTAAGCTTAACATTATCGCTAACCCTAAACTTATTCATTAACTTAAAACTAACCTGAACACTAAACCTAACACTATCATTACCCTAAACCTAAACCTAATGATAATTTGAGCCCTAATCCTAAATTTAACCTAAGCCAAACCCTAACTATGACCCTTCCCGTAATAATATACCTATATCTAACCCTGATCCGACCACTAAATGTAACCCCTATACTAGACCAAGCCATAAACCTAACCCTAAAGCTATTTCTAACATAACCATAGACCTGATATGTGCTCTAGCTGTAATGCTAGCCCTAACCTTAACACAAAATATAGCCATAACCATAACCCTAACCCTAAACCAAACCCTAGTGTTAATTTTATCCATAACCCTAGCCCTAAACTTAGCTCTAAACATAGCCCTAATTCTAATGTTACCCTAGGCCTAAATCTAAACCTATGCCTAACCATAACCCTATTCATTATGCTAAACCTAACCTAAACCATAAACTTAACTCTATCATTACCCTAACACAAATCCTAATGCTAACTTGAGCCCTAACACTAAATCCTAACCCCCAAAAAACCCTAAACAGGACCCTGACCCTAATAATATCCTTAGTTCTAAATTTGACCCTTACCCGAAATCTAACCCTTACACTAAGCATAACCAAAAACCTAACCCAACAACTATCCCTAACTGTAACCCTACAACTGACATTTGCCCTAATATTAGCCCTCACCAAAACACAAACCCTAGCCCTAATCCTAGATGTTAACCTAGCCTTAATCATAACTCTTATGAAACCCTAGCCCTAACCCTAATTCTGAACATTGTCCTAGGCCTAAACCTACCTCTAACCCATTATTTACACTAAAACTAATCCTAAGCCCCAAACTAATCCTAAGCCTAAAATAAACATAAACCTAGCCCTATTGCTAGCCCTAACTAAGCCCAATACATAACCGAATCCTAAGCCTATCCCTAAGAAACTAGTTTTATTGCAAAGCTTCCAAAAAAACTACGAGTTTCCTGAATACTCAGCAAATATTTTTTCACCCAATCTTGACGATACTTTCAGGTAAGGATCACTATACAAATCCCACTTGGCTCCCCAAATTTCATTCTTCTAGGTTGAAGCGTTTGTTCCCTGTAACAGTTTGAATTTTTAGGTTTCACTCTGTTTTCTCCTGTATGGATAGATGTAGTTGGAACTCTAAATCAAACACGGTTTGTGCTAGCTCCTAGAAACTTGACACAATAAAGTAGTTCTAAGTTCTATCTCTATTGTTTGTTTCCTCTTGAAGTAGCCCTAAGCAAAGACTGGCGAAATTCTAAGTAGTTCTAAATTTTATCTCTATGTTTCGTTTCCTTTTTGTTTCCTTTTTATTTTCCATGAAAAGGGTTCCAAGCTTCCCAAATCTTCGATTTTCCTGTAACCTCAACAAATATTTTTTCACCCAATATTGATGATACTTGGCGGTAATGATCACTACACTAAGCCCACTTGGCTGCCCAAATTTCTTTCTTTGGTGTTGAAGCGTTCGTTTCCAGTAAGAGTTTGAATTTTTAGGTTTCACTCTGTTTTCTCCTATATTGATAGATGTAATTCGAACTCTAAATCAAACAGGGTTTGGGCTAGCTCCTTTAATCCTGACATAATAAAGTAGTTCTAAGTTCTATCTCTATAGTTTGTTTCCTCTTGAAGTAGCCCTAAGCAAAGACTGGCAAAAAACACTTACATTTGAAAGGGGTTCCCAAGCTTACAAAAAAATACGAGGTTTCACTGTTTTTTCTTCTGTATGGATAGATGTAGTTGGAACTCTAAATTAAACATGGTTTGTGTTAGCACCTTGAAACTTGACACAATATAGTAGTTCTAAGTTCTATCTTTATGGCTTGTTTCCTCTTGAAGTAGCCCTAAGAAGAGACTGGTGAAAAACACTTTATTTCAAAGGGGATGAGAAGCTTCCTAAAAACTATGTGTTTCCTGAAATCTCAGCAAATATTTTTTCACCCAATCTTGATGATACTTTGAGGTAATGATCACTACATAAGTCCCACTTGGCTCCCCAAATTTCGTTCTTCTATGTTTAAGCGTTCATTTCTAGTAACAATTTGAATTTGTAGGTTTCACTCTGTTTTCTCCTGTATTAACAGATGTAGTTGGAACTGTAAATCAAACAGGGTATGTGCAGGCTCCTTGAAACTTGACACAATAAAGTAGTTCTAAGCTCTATCTCTATGGTTTGTTTCCTCTTGAAATAGCCCCAAGAAGAGACTAGCCAAATGGACTTTATTTGAAAGGCGTTGCTAATCTTAAAAAAAAAATACGAGTTTCCTGAAATCTCAGCAAATATTTTTTCACCCAATCTTGTTGATACTTGGCTGTAATGATCAGTACTCTAAGACCACTTGGCTGCCCAAATTTCGTTCTTGTAGGTTGAAGCATTCGTTTTCAGTAACAGTTTGAATTTTTAGATTTCACTATGTTTTCTCTTGTATTGAGGGATGTAATTTGAATTAAAAATCAAACATGGTTTGTGCTAGCTCCGTGAAACTTGACAATAAAGTAGTTCTAAATTGTATCTCTATGGTTCGTTTCCTCTTGATGTAGCCCTAAGCAGTGACTGGCGAAAACACTTTATTTGAAAGGGGTTGACAAGCTTCAAAAAAACTACGGGTTTTCTGAAATCTCAGCAAATATTTTTTCACCCAAACTTTTGATACTTGGCGGTAATGATCAGGACTCTAAGACAACTTGGCTGCCCAAATTTGGTTCTTTTAGGTTGAAACATCGTTTTTAGTAACAGTTTGAATTTTCAGATTTCACTATGTTTTCTCTTGTATTGAGGGATGTAGTTTGAACTATAAATCAAACATGGTTTGTGTTAGCTCCGTGAAACTTGAAAATAAATTAGTTCTAAACTCTATCTCTATGGTTTGTTTCCTCTTGATGTAGCTCTAAGCAGTGACTGGCGAAAACACTTTATTTGAAAGGGGTTGACAAGCTTCAAAGAAACTACGGGTTTCCTGAAATATCAGCAAATATTTTTTCACACAATCTTGATGATACTTGGCCTTAATGATCAGCACACAAAGCCCCCTTGTCTGCCAAAATTTCGTTCATCTATCTAGGTTAAAATGTTGGTTTGCAGTAATAGTTTGAATTTGTAAATTTCACTCAGTTTTCTCCTATATTGATAGATGTAGTTGGGACTCTAAAACAAACACGATTTGTGCAAGCACCTTGAAACTTGACACAATAAAGTAGTTCTATATTCTATCTCTATGGTTTGTTTCCTCTTGAAGTAGCCCCAAGAAGAGACTGGCGAAAAACACTGTCATTTGAAAGGGGTTGACAAGCTTCCAAAAAACTACGAGTTTCATGAAATCTCAGGAAATATTTTTCCACCCAATCTTGATGGTACTTGGCCCTAATGGTAACCAAACTAAGCCCACTAGGCTATCCTAATTTCATTTGTCTAGGTTGAAGCGTTCATTTCCAGAAAAAGATTGAATTTTTAGGTTTCACTCTGTTTTCTCCTATATTGATAGATGTATTTGGAACAGTAAATCCAACACGGTTTGTGCTAGCTCCTTGAAAATTGACAAAATCAAATAGTTATAAGTTCAATCTCTATGGTCTGTTTCCACTTAAAGTAGCCTTAACCAGAGACTTGTGAAAAACACTTTATTTTTAAGGGATTGCCAAGCTTTCAAAAAACTACAAGTTTCTAGGTTTTATCTGTATGATTTGTTTCGCTCTGTAGCAGCCCTAAGCAGAGACTGGAGAAAAACTCTTTATTAATTGCGGTTGACAAGCTTCCAAAACACTACGAGTATCCTTAAATCTCAGCATATACTTTTTCAACAAATATTGATGATACTTTGAGGTTATGATCAGTACACGAATCCCACTTGGCTCCCCAAATTTCGTTCTTCTATTTTTAAGCGTTTGTTTTCAGTAACAGTTTGAATTTTTAGGTTTAATTCTGTTTTCTCCAATATTTCTTCAATTGTGCTAGTTTCTAGAAACTTGACACAATAAAGTAGTTTCAAGTTCTGTTTCTATGTTTTGTTTCCTTTTGATGTAGCCCTAAGCAGTGACTTGCGAGAAACGCTTTCATTGAAAGGTGTTGCCAAGTTTCCAAAGAATTACGAGTTTCCAGAAATCTCAGCAAGTAATTTTTTCGAAATTCGGGGAGCCAAGTGGGCTTAGTGTACTGATCATTTCCTGAAAGTATTATCAAGTTTGGGTGAAAAAAATATTTGCTGAGATTTCAGGAAACTCGTAATTATTTGGAAGCTTGGCAACCCCTTTAAATGAAAGTGTTTCTCCCAAGTCACTGCTTAGGGCTACATCTTGAAGAAACAAAACATAGAAACAGAACTTGAAACTACTTTATTCTGTGAAGTTTCAAGAAACTAGAACAAACCGTGTTTGATTTAGAGTTCCAACTACATTGATCAATATAGGTGAAAACAGAGTGAAACCTAAAAATTCAAACTGATACTGGAAACGAACGCTTGAACATAGAAGAACGAAATTTGGGCAGCCAAGTGGGCTTAGTGTACTGTTCATTACCTGAAAGTATCATCAAGGTTGGGTGAAAAAATATTTGCTGAGATTTCAAGATACTCTTAATTGTTTGGAACTTTGGCAACCCCTTTCAATGAAAGAGTTTTTTCGCCAGTCACTGCTCAGGTATACATCAAGAGGAAACAAAACGTGGAGATAGAACTTAGAACTACTTTATTGTGACAAGTTTCAAGAAGCTAGCAAAAACCGTGTATTATTCAGAGTTCCAAGTACATCTACCAATATAGGAGAAAACAGAGTGAAACATAAAAGTTAAAACTGTTACTGGAAACGAACGCCTCAACATAAAAGAATGAAAATTGGGCAGCCAAGTGGGCTTGTGTCCTGATAATTTCCTGAAAGTACTATCAAGTTTGGGTGAAAAAAATATTTGCTGAGATTTCAGGAAACTCGTAATTCTTTGGAAGCTTGGCAACCCCTTTCAATGAACGTGTTTCTTGCAAGTCACTGCTTAGAGCTACATCAAGAGGAAACAAAACATAGAAACAGAACTTGAAACTACTTTATTGGGTCAAGATCAAGAAACTAGCACAAACCGTGTTTGATTTAGAGTTCCAACTACATCTATCAATATAGGAGAAAATAGAGTGAAACCTAAAAATTAAAACTGTAACTGGAAATGAACGCTTGAACATAGAAGAAAGAAATTGGGG
This sequence comes from Urocitellus parryii, assembly GCF_045843805.1. NCBI lineage: Eukaryota > Metazoa > Chordata > Mammalia > Rodentia > Sciuridae > Urocitellus > Urocitellus parryii. The sequence goes on along the minus strand of NC_135538.1, from coordinate 129,329,402 downwards.
AAGCCAAGTTGGCTTAGTGTACTGATGATTACCTGAAAGTATCATCAAGATAGGGTGAAAAAATATTTGCTGAGATTTCAGGATACTCTTATTTCTTTGGAAGCTTGGCAACCCTTTCAATGGAAGAGTTTCTCTCCAGTCACTGCATAGGGCTACATCAAGAGGAAACAAAACGTAGAGAGAGAACTTGATACTACTTTATTGTGTCAAGTTTCAAGAAGCTAGCACAAACCGTGTTTTATTTAGAGTTCCAAGTACATCTAGCAATATAAGAGAAAACAGAATGTAACCGAAAAATTTAAACTGTTACTGGAAATGAACGCTTCAACATAGAAAAACGAAATTTGGGAAGCCAAGTGGGCTTAGTGTACTGATCATTACCTGAAAGTATTATCAAGGTTGGGTGAAAAAATATTTGTGAGATTTCAGGAAAATCATAATTTTTTGGAAGCTTGGTGACCCATTTCAATGAAAGTGTTTCTCGCAAGTCACTGCATATGGTACATAAAGAGGAAACAAAATATAGACATAGAACTTGAAACTACTTTATTGTGTCAGGTTTCAAAAAGCTAGCACAAACCGTGTTTTATTTAGACTTCCAAGTACATCTATCAATATAGAAGAAAACAAAGTGAAACCTAAAAATTCAAACTGTTACTGGAAATGAACGCTCCAATATAGAAAAAAGAAATTTGGGCAGCCAAGTGGGCTTAGTGTACTGATCATTACCTGAAAGTATCATCAAGTTTGGGTGAAAAAATATTTGCTGAGATTTCTGGAAACTCGTAATTCTTTGGAAGCTTGGCAACCCCTTTCAATCAAAGTGTTTTTCGCCAGTCACTGCTTAGGGCTATATCAACAGGAAACAAAACATAGAGATAGAACTTAGAAGTAATTTATTGTGTCAAGTTTCAAGGAGCTAGCACAAACCGTGATTGATTTAGAGTTCCAAGTACATCTATCAATATAGGAGAAAACAGAGTGAAACCTAAAAATTCAAACTGTTACTGGAAACGAATGCTTCAACCTAGAAAAACGAAATTTGGGAATAAAAGTGGGCTTAGTGTACTTATTATTACCTGAAAGTATCATCAGGGGTGGGTGAAAAAATATTCGCTGAGATTACATGAAACTCATAGTTTCTTCGAAGTTTGGCTTTGCAAGTGTTTTTTGCCCCTCTAGTCTTAAAGCTACATCAACAGTAATAAAACGCTAGAGAAAGAACTTAGAACTACTTTATTGTCTTAAATTTCAAGGTGCTAGCAAGTTTCAAGGAGCTAGCACAAACCGTGTTTGATTTAGAGTTCCAACTACATCTTTTAATATAGGAGAAAACAGAGTGAAACCTAATAATTCGCACTGTTCCTGGAAATGAACACTTCAACCTAGAAGAACGAAATTTGGGCAGCCAAGTGAGCTTATTGTACTGTTCATTACCTGAAAGTATTATCAAATTTGGGTGAAAAAATATTTGCTGAGATTTCTGGAAACTCGTAATTCTTTGGAATTTTGGCAACCCCTTTCAATGAAAGTGTTTCTCACCAGTCACTGCTTAGGGCTACATCAAGAGAAAACTTAACACAGAGATAGAACTTGAAACTACGTTTTTGTGTCAAGTTTCAAGAAGCTGGCACAAACTGTGTTTGATTTAGTCTTCCAAGTACATTTATCAAAATAGGAGAAAACAGAGTGTTACTGGAAACGAATGATTCAAAGTAGAAGAATGAATCTTGGGCAGCCAAGTAGGCTTATTGTACTGATCATTACCTGAATGTATCATCAAGTTTGAAAGAAAAAATATTTGCTGAGATTTCAGGAAACTGATAATCCTTTGGAAGATTGGCAACTTCTTTCAATGAAAGTGTTTCTCGCCAGTCATTGCTTAGGGATACATCAAGAGGAAACAAAACATAGAGATAGAAATTGAAAGTACTTTATTGTGTCAAGTTTCAAGAAGCTACCAAAAACTGTGTTTGATTTAGAGTTCAAACTACATTTATCAATATAGGTAGAAACACAGTGAAACCTAAAATTTAAAACTGTTACTTCAAATGAACCATTCGACATAAAAGAACGAAATTTGGGCAGCCAAGTGGGCTTAGTGTACTGATCATTACCTGAAAGTATCATCAAAGTTAGGTGAAAAAACTTTGCTGAGATTTCAGGAAACTCGTAATTCTTTAGAAACCTGGCAACCCCTTTCAAATGAAGGTTTTTTTTTTTTTTTTTCTCCAGACTCTGCTTAGGACTACTTCAAGAGGAAACAAACCAGTGAGATATAACTTAGAACTACATTATTGTGTCAAATGTCAAGTAGCTAGCAAAATCTGTCTTTTATTTAGAGTTCCAACTATATCTATCAATATAGGAGAAAACAGAGGGAAACCTAAAAATATATACTTTTCCTGGAAAAGAACGCTTCAACCTAGAAGAACGAAATTTGGGGAACCAAGAGGGCTTAGTGTGCTGATCATTACCAATAAGTATCATTGAGATTGGGTGAAAAAATGTTTCCTGAGATTTCAGGAAACTTGTAGTTTTTTTGAAAATTGGCAACCCCTTTAATATAAAAGTGTTTTTCACCAGTCTCTGCTTAGGGCTTCTACTAAAAGAATCAAATCATAGAGATAGAATTTAGAATTACATTATTCAGTCAAGTTCAAAAGACTTACCACAATCCGTGTTGTATTTCGTGTTACAACTATGTCTATCAATACAGGAGAAAACAGAGTGAAACCTAAAAATGTTAACTGTTACTGGAATCGAATGCTTCAACATAGAAGAACAAAATTTGGGGAGCCAAGTGTGCTGACCATGCTGATCATTACAGCTAAATATCATCAAGATTGGTTGAAGAAATATTTTCTGAGATTTCAGGAAATTCGTAGTTTTTTGGAAACTTTGCAACCACTTTCAAATGAACGTGTTTTTCGTCACTCTTTGCTTTGGGCTACTTCAAGAGAAAACAAACCTTAGAGACAGAACTTAGAACTACTTTATCATGTCATGATTCAAAGAGGTAGCACAAACCGTGTTTGATTTAAAGTTCCAACTACATCTATCAATACATGAGAAAACAGAGTGAAACCAAAAAATATAAACAATTACTGGAAACAAATGTTTCAACCTAGAAGAACGAAATTTAGGGAGTCAAGTGGGCTTAGTGTGCTGATCATTCCAGCTAAGTATCATCAACATTGGGTGAAAAAATATTTGCTGAGATTTAAGGATACTCGTAGTTTTTTAAAAACGTGACAACCCCTTTCAAATAAAAGTGATTTTCGATAGTCTCTGCTTAGGGCTACTCCACGATTAAATAAACCATAGAGATAGAACTTAGAACTACATTATTGTTTCATATTTCAAGGAGCTAGCACAATCTTTGATTTAGAGTTCCAACTACATCTATCAGTATAGGAGAAAACAGAGTAAAACCTTAAAATAAAAAAGTGTTACTGGAAACAAACGTTTCAACCCAAAAAACAAAATTTGGGGAGTCAAGAGGGCTTAGTGTGCTTATCATTACTGATAAGTATCATTAAGATTGGGTGAAAAAAATATTTGCTGAGATTTCAGGAAACTCGTAGTATTTTATAAACTTGGCAACAACATAAAAATTAAAGTATTTTTCGCCAGTCTGTGCTTAGTGCTACTTCAAGAAAAAACAAACCATAGAGATAGAACTTAGAACTACATGATTGTGTCAAGTTTCAAGGAGCTAGCACAAACTGTGTTTGATTTAGAGTTCCAACTACATCTATCAATATAGGAGAAAACAGAGTGAAACCTAAAAATATAAACTGTAACTGGAAACGAACGGTCCAACCTAAAAGAACGAAATTTGGAGAGCCAAGAGGGCTTAGTGTGCTGATCATTACCACTAAGTGTCATCAAGATTGGCTGAAAACATATTTATTGAGGTTTCAGGAAACTCGTAGTTTTTTTGGAAACTTGGCAACCCCTGTCAAATGAAAGTGTGTTTCGCCAGTCTCTGCTTAGGGCTACTTCAAGAGGAAACAAACAAAAGAGATAGAACTTAGAACTACATTATTGTGTCAAGTTTCAAAGAGCTAGCACAAACTGTGTTTGATTTAGAGTTCCAACTACATCTATCAATATAGGACAAAACAGAGTGAAACCGAATAATATAAACTGTTCCTGGAAAAGAATGCTTCAATCTAGAAAAAGGAAACTTGGGCAGTCAAGAAGACTTAGTGTGCTGATCATTACCGCTAAGTATCATCAAGATTGTTTGAAAAAATATTTGCTGATATTTTTGGAAACTCGTAATTTTTGGAAACTTGGAGACCCCATTGAAAGGAAAGTGTTTTTGGTCAGTCAATGCTTAGGGCTATTTTAAGAGGAAAGAAAACATATAGATAGAATTTAGAACAACATTATTGTGTCAGGTTTCAAAGTGCTAGCACAAACCGTGTTTGATTTAGATTTGCAACTACATCTATCAATATAGGAGAAAACAGAGTGAAACCGAAAAATATAAACTGTTCCTGGCAACGAATGCTTCAACCTAGAAGAACGAAATTTGGGAAAGTGAGTGGGTTTAGTATGCTGATCATTACCACTAAGTATCATCAAGATTGGGTGAAAAAATATTTGCTGAGATTTCAGAAAACTCGTAGTTTTTTGGAAACTTGGCTACGCATTTCAAATGAAAGTGTTTTTCGCCAGTCTCTGCTTATTGCTACCTCAAGAGTAAACAAACCTTAGAGATAGAACATAGAGCTACATTATTATTTCAATTTTCAAAGAGCTACCACAAACCATATTTGATTTACAGTTCCAAGTACAATTATCAATACTGGAGAAAACAGAGTGAAACCTAAAAATATAAACTGTTACTGGAAACGAACGCTTCAACCTAGAAGAACGAAATTTTGGGAGCCCAGTGGGAATGGTGTACTGATCTTTCCCTGGAAGTATCATCAAAATAGGGTGAAAACATAGTTGCTGAGATTTGAGAAAACTCGTATTTTTTTGGAAGCTTGGCAACCCCTTTCAATGAAAGTGTTTTTCACCAGTCTCTGCTAGGACAACTTCTAGAGGAATCAAAACGTACAGTTAGAAATCAGAAATGTTTATTGAGTCAAGTTTAAAAGAGATAGCACAAACTGTGTTTGAATTAGAGTTCCAACAACATCTATCAATATAGAAGAAAAGAGAGTGAAACCTAAATATTCAAACTATTACTGCAATCGATGGCTTTAACCTAGAATAACAAAATTTGGTGATTCAAGTGGGATTGGTGTACTGAAAATTAACTGCAAGTATCCTCAAGATTGGGTGAAAAAATGTTTGCTGAGATTTCAAAAAACTCGTAGTTTTTTGGAAGCTTGGTAACCACTTTCAATGAAACTGTTTTTCACCAGTCTGTTTAGGGCTACTTCAATATGATACAAACCATAGAGATATAACTTAGAACTACATTATTGTTTCAAGTTTCAAAAAGCTGGCACAAACCGTGTTTGATATAGAGTTCCAACTATAACTATCAATATAGGAGAAAGCACAGTGAAAACTAAAAATTCAAAGTATTACTGGAAAGGAATGCTTACACCAAGAAGAAAGAAATTTGGGCAGCCAAGTGGGCTTAGTCTACTGATCAGTACCACCATGTATCACCAACTTTGGGTGAAAACATATTTGCTGAGATTTCAGGAAACTCGGACTTTTAGGAAGCTTGGCAATCCCTTTCATTGAAAGTATTTTTCGCCAGTCTCTGCTTAGGGCTACTTCAAGAGGAAACAAAAAATACTGATGGAACTTAGAACTACTTTATTGTGTCAAGTTTCAAGGAGCTAGTACAAACTGTGTTTGACTTACAGGTTAACTACATCTATCAATATCAGAGAAAACAGAGTGAACCCTAAAAATTCAAACTGTTGCTACAAACGAACGCTTCAACCTAAAAAAAGGAAATTTGGGCAGACAAGTGGGCTTAGCATACTGATAATTACCACCAAGTATCATCAAGATTGGTTGAAAAAATATTTGATGAGATTTCATGAAACACATAGTTTATTAGAAGCTTGTGTTTGATATAGAGTTCCAACTACATCTTTTAATATAGGAGTACAGAGATTGAAACCTAAAAATTTAAACTGTTACTGCAAAGGAAAACTTCAACCTTGAACAACGAAATTTGGTGAGCCAAGTGGGATTGGTGTGCTGATCATTACCTGAAGTAACATGACCTTTGGGTGAAAAAATATTTGGTGAGATTTCAGGAAACTCGTAGTTTTTTGGAAGCATGGCAACCACTTTCAGTGTAAGTGTTTTTCGGCAGTCTCTGCTTAGGGTACTTCAAATGAAACAAACCATAGTGATAGTAATTAGAACTACCTTATTGTGTCAAGTTTAAAGGAGCTAGTACAAACCGTGTTTGATTTAGAGTTCCAAATACATCTATCGATATATGAGAAAACAGAGTGAAATCGAAAAATTCAAACTGTTACTGTAAACGATGCCTTCAACCTAGAAGAATGAAATTTGTTGAGCCAAGTGAGATTGGTATAGTGATCATTACCACCAAGAATCATCAAGATTGGGGGAAAAATATTTGCTGAGATTTCAGTAAACTAGTAATTCTTTGTAAGCTTGGCAACCCCTTTCAATGAAAGTGTTTCTCGCCAGTCACTGCTTAGGGCTCCATGAAGAGGAAACAAAACAGAGAGAGAGAGAGAACTAGAAACTACTTTATTGTGTCAAGTTTCAAGAAGCTAGTACAAACCGTGTTTGATTTAGAGTTACAACTACATCTATCAAATTAAAAGAAAACAGAGAGAAACTTAAAAATTCAAACAGTTACTGGAAATGAACGCTTCAACATAAAAAAAACGAAACTTGGGCAGCCAAGTGGGCTTAGTGTACAGATCATTACCTGAAAGTATCATCATGTTTGTGTAAAAAATATTTGCTGAGATTTCAGGAAACTCGTAAATCTTTGGAAACTTGGCAACCCCTTTCAATGAAAGTATTTCTTGCAAGTCACTCCTTAGGGCTACAACAAGAGGAAACAAACATAGAGGTAGAACTTGAAACTACTTTATTCTATCAATTTTGAAGGAGATAGCACAAATCGTGTTTGATGAGAGTTTCAAGTAACTCTATCAATATAGGAGAAAACAGAGTGAAACCTAAAAATTCAAACTGTTACTGGAATGGAACCCTTCATCATAGAAGAACAAAATTTGGTCAGCCATGTGGGCTTGTGTATTAATCATAACCTGAAAGTATCATCAAGTTTGGGACAAAATATATTTGCTGAGATTTCAGGAAACTCGTAATTCTTTGGAATCTTGACAACCCTTTTCAATGAAAATGTTTCTCGCCAGTCACTCCTTAGGGCTACTTCAAGAGGAAAGAAAAGATAGAGATAGAACTTGAAACCACTTTACTGTGTCACGTTTCAAGCAGCTAGCACAAGCCGTGTTTGATTTAGAGTTCAACGTACATCTATCAATATAGGAGAAAACAGAGTGAAACCTAAAAATTCAAACTGATACTGGAAAGGAACGCTTAAACATAGAGGAACGAAATTTGGGAGGCCAAGTGGTCTAAGTATAGTGATTATTATCTGAGAGTATCATGAAGTTTGGGTGAAAAAATATTTGCTGGGATTTCAGTAAACGTGTAATTCTTTGGAAGCTTGGCAACCCCTTTCAATGAAAGTGTTTCTCACAAGTCACCGCTTAGGGCTACATGAAGAGGAAACAAAACATAGAGATAGAACTTGATACTACTTTATTGTGTCAAGTTTCAAGAAGCTAGCACAAACTGGGTTTGATTTAGAGTTCCAAGTACATCTATCAATATAGAAGAAAACAGTGAAACCTAAAAATTCAAACTGATAGTGGAAACGAACACTTCAACATAGAAGAACGAAATTTGGGCAGCCAACTGGGTTAGTGTACTGATCATTACTTGAAAGTATCATCAATTTTGGCACAAAATATATTTGCTGAGATATCAGTAAACTCGTGTTTCTTTGGAAGCTTGGCAACCCCTTTAAATGAAAGTGTTTCTCGCCAGTCACTGCTTAGGAATACATCAAGAGGAAACAAAACATAGAGATAGAACTTGAAACTACTTTATTTTATCAAGTTTCAAGAAGGTAGCACAAACCGCGTTTGATTTAGAGTTCCAACTACATCTATCAATATAGGAGAAAACAGAGTGTAACCTGAAAATTCAAACTGTTACTGGAAATGAACGCTTTAACCTAGAAGAACGCAATTTGGGCATCCATGTGGGCTTAGTGCACTGATCATTACCTGAAAGTATCATCGAGATTGGGTGCAAAAATATTTGCTAGGATTTCAGGAAACTCGTAGTTTCTTGGAATCTTGGCAACCACTTTCAATGAAAGTGTTTTTCGCCAGTCTTTGTTTAGGGCTAAATCAAGAGGAATCCAACGCTAGAGACAGAACAGAACTTTGAACTAGGTTATTCTGTCAAGTTACAAGAAGCTAGCACAAACCGTGTTTGATTTTGAATTCCAACTACATCTATGAATACTGGAGAAAACAGAGTGAAACCTGAAGATTCAAACTGTTACTGGAAAGGAATGCTTCAACCTACAAGAATGAAATTTGGGCAGCTAAGTGAGCTTAGACTACTGATCATTACCTGAAAGTACCATCATGATTGGGTGAAAAAATATTTGCTGAGATTTCAGAAAATTCCTAGTTTCTTTGAAGCTTGGCAACCTTTTCAATGAAAGGGTTTTTCGCCACTCTCTGCTTAGGGCCACATTAAGAGGAAACAAAACATAGAGATAGAACTTAGAACTACTTTATTGTGTAAATATTCAAGGAGCTAGTACAAACCGTATTGGATTTAGATTTCAAACTACATTTATCAATATAGGAGAAAACAAAGTTTGACCTGAAAATTCAAACTGTTATTGGAAACGGACACTTCAGTCTAGAAGAATGAAATTTGGGCAGCCAAGCGGGCTTAGAGTACTGATCATTACCTGAAAGCATCATCATGATTGAGTGAATAAATATTGCTGAGATTTCAAGAAACTCGTCGTTTCTTGGAATTTTGGCAACCCCTTTCAATGAAAGTGTTTTTTCGCCAGTCTCTGCTTAGTGCTAATCAAGGTGAAACAAAGCCTAGAGATAAAACTTGAACTACTTTATTGTGTCAACTTTCAAGGAGCTAGCACAAACGGTGTTTGATTTAGAGTTCCAACTACATCTATCAATATAGGAGAAAACAGAGTGAAATCTGAAAATTCAAACTGTTACTTGAAACAAACACTTTAACCAGGAAGAATGAATGTTGTGCAGCCAAGTGGGCTTAGACTACTGATCATTCCCTGAAAGTATCATCACGATTGGGCGAAAAAATATTTGCTGAGATTTTCAAAAACTCATAGTTTCTTGGAAGCTTGCCAACCCCTTTCAATGAAAGTGTTTTTTCGCCAGTCTCTGCTTAGTGCTAATCAAGGGGAAACAAACCCTAGAGATAGAACTTAGAACTACTTTATTGTGTCATGTTTCAAAGAGCTAGCACAAACCGTGGTTGATTTAGAGTTCCAACTACATCTATGAATACAGGAGAAAACAGAGTGAAAACTGAAGATTCAAACTGTTACTGGAAAGGAACACCTCAACCTAGATGAACGAAATTTGTGCTGCCACGTGGGCTTAGTGTATCGATCATCACCTGAAAGTATGAAACTTGTAGTTTCTTGGAAGCTTGGCAATCCCTTTCAATAAAGGTTTTTTTCACCAGTCTCTGCTTAGGGCTACATTAAGAGGAAACAAACCCTAGAGATAAAACTTAGAACTACTTTATTTTTTCAAGTTCCAAAGTGCTAGCACAAACCGTGTTTGATTTAGTGTTCCAACTACATCTATCAAAATAGGAGAAAATGAAGTAAATCCTGAAAATTCAAACTCTTACTGGAAATGAACGCTTCAACCTAGAAGAATGAAATTTTTGCAGCAAAGTGGGGTTAGTGTACTGATTATTACCTGAAAGTGAAGCCAGATTTAAAGTTAGGTAGTCAGTGTAGTTAGATAAATCGGGTCTAATACTGAGTGAAATCTAAAATGGAGGCCATGCTGAGAATGACTCAGGGAAAACAGGACAACTCATGGAATGTTAATGAAGTCCCAAAAAGGCCCTAGGCCAAAGTCCACCTCAAAGAAATGTTAATGGAGCCAAGGAAACAGCCCCCAACAGATTTGGAGGTAGCCTATCCCAGAGAAGTGATAAGCCCATCCCAAAAGTTTTTCCTGCTTGTTTGGCCCACCTGTGTCCTAATCCTTCCAACCTACTTTGCATCAACAAAACTATAAAAAGGGGAAACAACCGCACTTCCACGGATTCCACCTCTTGGATCCCCTTCTTTCTCTGGCAGAAGTCTTTTCTGCTGTTCTTTAATAAACTTCTAATTTCTACTCTGACCTTGCCTCTGCGTGCTTCTTTCTTGTTATTCTTCAACATCAGGGAAGCACGGAATCTTCACCGATCAACAGTTGTAACATATGGGAGGTCCCACCGAGATTCTACACTGAGGTAAGTGCACACACCCCATGTCTGTTTGAGGTGCATCTTTGTCTCTCTTTACTTCTGGAGGGTAAGGTGGGCACCTTTCGGCTACTTAAACGCAATTAGTGCAGCTGCCACTCTTCAAGACTCGGGTGAGAGGTTTCCTGGCTTAGGCAGCTCTCAATGACCTCTTCAATACAGAGCAGGCATGTTGGGTTCTGCCAAAGCCGCTTCCAACTTTTTCTGTCTGGGCCCAGAGAGTAATTGGCGTGAGTACACAGTGTCCGGAATCCTGGACTGCCTCGGATGCGTGGAGGTGGAGGAAAGAGTTTGGAACAACTGCGGAATTCCAGTCTGGGCTACACTCAGACTCATTTTTAAGGTTCCTTTCTCTTGAGCCCCCTCCCAACAGGCCTCAGTGGTATCTAGGGTGATTGGTAGATGAATGGCACTAAGGGAAAGCCCCAATTACATTTGCCTCCGTATGGGCTACACAACACTCCCAACCTCACATCCATTCCTCCTGGATGCTCCCCTTCCTTCACAGGTCAGAAATGTTTAGCAATTCAGGTTTTAGGACTGAGAAAGGCACGAGATAATTAGCAAAATCTGCCCAGGTTCTCTAAGGGCATTGGTAACTTTCAATAGTCTGTTTTACCACCCCAATGTTTGAAATGTGATGTGTTCTTTAAACTAGTAGAGAGGCATTTTTAGAATCAACTCCGTCGGTAATCTGCTAGTCTACAGAGCAAAGGTGACAAAAAGTGCACGATTTTCTTTTGCAATGTGTTTTTAGTGGTCGGGAGGAAAGCAGTAAGGCCCTTAAGTCTGAATCCTCCCAGGGTCCCTGGCACAGGGCAAACTGAGACCCTAGTAATTTGCTAAAGGGGACCAGAAACCCCTTGGCAGAGCAAGGTGAGAGATGGGTTTTCTGGACCATTTAGGAAGCTCAAACTTAGGGAGACGTCCCTAATGAGAACAGTTTTCTCTGGCACAGCGTGGGCGCCTGAGTCCTGCTTTATTCTCACTCAGACGGAAGCTTCTCTCTCTCCAATACTCCAGGTGGACCACTATCCTGCGTATTGAAAAATAGGGATAGATTTGAACCTCAGGTACTCAAGAAAAGTGCCTCATTTTCTTGGCCTGGCCTCAATACAAACTCTCTGATGGAGAAACCTGGCCACCAGAGGAAAATATCAATTTTAATACAAATTTTACAGTTTGATAAAATTTACAAAAAAGGAAATGGTGTGAGGTGCTGTATGTTCAGATTTTCTTTGCTCTAAGGGAAAATCCTAAATTATGCCAACAGTGTAAAGTAGACTTATCTATGATATCTGCCATAAAGAGAAAAAATCTTGGACTCACTGAGGAAAAAGAATCAAGGGAAAAATTTGGGCCTATCAAAGTACATACCCCCTTCCCCCTTCAAGACCTAAGGCAGATAAAAACTGACCCTACTGGAAAGTTAGGAGATATGCCAGATTGCCTGGGATTGGATCTATCTAAAGGAGCTAATCCTGTAAGTAAAAGGGGAAACTGAGGAATTCCCAGCAGCTGCCAAAGCCATTTTCGCTTTGGGGAATCTCCTCATTCTTTCCCTTCACTGTAAGTATTACTCCACCTGAATGCAGTAAAATCAGTCACACTGAGACCCTTGATTTTACACCTATAGTTGCCCTTTTGTGAGAACATCTGGTCCACTCATGGGTAAATCTAAGGTGCTACTGATAAGAGCCATAATTAAATGGAAGTTCAAAACCTGGAGAGATATTTTCTTATCTGGTCTGTTTTAAAGTTTATTATAGATTGTTTCTTGGGGATAATCTAGGCTAAATGTGTGTCTAAAAGATGTTTCATTGTAACATCTGGTATCTAAATGAGTTTGAAACATTGCATAATCTTGCAGTTAAAAGTTAGGGTTAGGTAATTGATTAGTTTGATTTCAGATAATTCATGCCAGAGAACTTAAATACTTAGGATAGAAAATTAAAAGAACTCTACTTCCAAGTTGGCAAGTAACTCCCAATCATTTAGCTTTATTTTTTTTTTCATCAATTTTTGAACTGGGTAGCCTAAGGAGATTTCACTAGGTATACCAGTGCATTGATTTGGGCAAGGATAGTAAATTATGATTTGGTATCTGTTTCTCTCAGTGTATAAGATTTAGGAAAAAAGTGTTGAATTAAAACGTTGGTCTGACTTATTAAAATCACATTAAATTGCAACACTCTTGGAAATTTTTAAAAGCTTAATTTTGGATATACATGGTAGTGTGTGGTTCATTTTAAAAATTTTTCAGGTGATTTAATGTAACTTAATACTACTTTAGGAACTTCAGAACAAAGAAAGTGACTTAGTGATCCTAAAGAAATTTTTTCTGATGGTAGAGATACTATTTTCAGTTTTGTGTGAGCAAGTTTTTCTAGTGTAGGAAGATATAAAGATGAAATTTTGTAAATTGTATCTTAAACTTTTATCATAATTTCCAACATCCAAACCTAAAAATTGTGACTTATGGTTAAAATGTCTTAGGCATGAAGTTTCTGCTCAAAGTTCCAGTTTTCCCAGTTTGTTCCAGACCTCAGCCAGGACTTAAATTGATATGCAAATAGAAGAAGCGTGGAGCACCCAGTAGGAGACAGATCTGAGGCCCAAGGAAAAAAAAAGAGTAAAAGTGTCTTTTTATGGGAACTCAAACTAGATTAAACCAAAGAGTAAATTGTATGGCATTTGCCAATTATTGGCTGGTCAATTTTTTCTAGGACTTTTGCCTTTTCTTACATTCTATATTTTTTTGAGCTCATGATTTTGTTCCTACATACAAGTTAATGTTTTTCTGATAAGTTCTATTTTTGATCAACGGGAGTTTTTTTTTTTTTTTTTTTTTTTTTTTTTTTTTTTAACATTGCAATGAGATTTCACCTGAGAAAGCTGCAATGCCTTTGTTATTTTGTTATGTGTTACATTTGTGTTACATGTTGTATGTCGGTATGTCTGTGTGTATGTCCATATGTCATGCAGTGATATGACACTTGACAGATGAGGAGCACTCATGAAAAATTAAAAATGGATCCAAATATCTTTGATTCATGTGATTCAAATGGCTCAATTTAAATTTGGTAAATAGATGAAAGAAAAGATGTCTTTAAAATTAAGCTTATAAGTTTTTCTAGGTGTTCAAAAAAGGTCCTAATAAAATGTTAAATCTGCTTAAATTCAAAATTTACAAGTATTGTTTCAAAATGTGAACAGAAGGACGTTAACAGATAAAAAAGAGAAACTAGAAGGTTCTAGGTATGGATTAATAGAGGGAAATGTGTTTCTGTATAAGAGTCTATATGATTAAGTAATTAAGAGAGTTTAAGTAAATAATATAAAGAAGGTGTGTGTAAGTTGCTTATAAGTGTAAGTTTTTGAGCAAGTAATCTTAAAGAAATTAAACAGCTGGTTAAACAAGTGCTGTTGTTTTAGAGAATTGTGCTATGTTATTTCTTTAAAAGCTAAACTTGGTTAATATAAAAACACCAATGTAATTGGTGCTATTACTGTGTTCATATCTTCCAGGTATACAAGTCTGTAAGGTAGAAGCTTTAGAAAGAGCATTATATCAAGCTGGTGTTCTAAAATTGTATGGTAATTTTAGGCTTAAAAGAAAAACATGTTGGAAATTTATTTATATCATTTGTGTTCTATAACTGTACTTATTATTAATAAGTTATGTAAAGTTCCATGTTGCTTTTTACACTGAGATACAAATTAAATGTATTTTTACGTTAATGAGAGCCTAGTCTATGTAAAGGTTTTATTGCAAAACACAAAAGTACTTTGCTACTTTTCTACAAAAGGTTAAAAGCTTTCAGCCTTTCTTTAATTCATGTTTTAGATGTGATATTATGTTGTGTTGGCTAATATTCATGTGAACTTGAGCAACAATTTATTTAGGCTTTGTAAAATGATGTCTAAAACACAAAGATCAGCTTCAGAACTATTGTATTCAAGATTTATGAAGAGCCCCACCTTACTTGAGATAAGACTATGTCCCATCTCACTACATGTGAAGGTGACTATGAAAGAAGTAGGCCAGATTTCAGTACATTTAAAGTTGTGTCCAAAAGATGTTTTTGTCATGATTGCCAGGATCTCAAACAGGGGATATACTCCACCAAAATTCAAAGTAGCTATTATATGAACTAAATGTTTTTACTCTTGATAATTTTATCTTGTAGTTTTCTTATAAATGGCTTAAAGATTGCATGTTAGTGTTTTGCAGAGGTACTGATTTAAGAACACAACCTGGGTTAATTTAAGATAATGAGTTATCACTTACATGAGAGAGATAGACATTAAAGCCCAGTACTCTTAGTGTAAGGCTGTTGAAACTTATTTGCTGGATGTTTAAGATTAAGTTTTAAAATTAAAGTTAAATTAAAAGGGCCAAGAAAACCAATATTTGGCTCTTGCTCTCTGAGTCAGTCTGAATCAGGGAATAGGGGACTTCTCCAAAGAGCTTTGCAACTCTAGGCCACATAACCTCATGATCAGGGAGATTAATGACACCAGTGGTGGACAGAAAGCCAATCAGTTCATTTGCTGTGAAGAGGAGGGTCATCAGAAAAGGGAGACATCCCTGATGCTTCCGAGAGAAGCTACATGGTCAAGCAAGGCCTGGACCCAATCTAGGGCAAATGGCACTAGCAGAACTGAGAAGCTGCTGTAAATTCCCAGAGGACTCCCAGAGAAACTCAGCTGATTGTTAACAATAGATAGAAACAAAAGTCATTTTGACTTGCTTCATCTTAAACACTTAGCAAAGACAGTCAAAGCCAAAACACGGCTATTTCTGTGCATTTTAAATAATAATAGTTAAATGTAACTTCCATAAATAAATAAACTGGAGGCTGCAAAAGAGATTCTCATACAGGAATGCCTGATAACTATCAAAAGGGACTGCCAGAGTAGTTTTTAGTTTAAGGCCTTTATTTCTCACCAACACAGGTAGGCTTAATGTTTGCTAGTATGGCTATCCAGCCCTAAGTAACAAAATTAAAGATTTCTCTATTAGACACAGAGGTCATACTAATAAAAGGATTTTGCAAGATCAGATGACATTAAATTATTAAACAGTATCTTAAGGAAAAGGACATCTGTAACCCTAAAAGTAAAATGTTGAGTTTACATCCCTGACATTTCTGGCAAAGTGACAAATATCCTTAAAGATTTACATGCTCAGATAGAAGCCATGTCCTCAGCAAGTTTGTCATGGAAACAATATCTTAGCACCTGGTTCTTGGTACTTCCTGGTGGAAAACATTATTAGACTTTGTCTTTGCCATCATACTCATTGGCATATTCCTGTGCTATGGGATTTATTGCTACATCAATATGGTTCCGGTACTAATAAATTCTTGTTTCTCTTATAGACAACCCATCACTCAAATGGCCCTCCAGCCTATCATGGACCACTCGATAGACCCGATTTTTTAAGGGGGACTCCAAACTGCTTGACGCACATCATCCCTTTTTAGCCTGAAGAAGCCAGAAAGATCTTCTTCGCCCCTTTTCCTTACATCAGTAAGGAGTTCCCAAATTATAGGGGGGGATTAAGCCAGATTTAAAGTTAGGTAGTCAGTGTAGTTAGATAAATCGGGTCTAATACCGAGTGAAATCTAAAATGGAGGCCATGCTGAGAATGACTCAGGGAAAAAAGGACAAATCATGGAATGTTAATGAAGTCGCAAAAAAGCCCAAGGCCAAATTCTATCTCAAAGAAATGTTAATGGAGCCAAGGAGAAGCCCACAACAGATTTGGAGATAGCTTATCCCAGAGAAGTGATAAGCCCATCCCAAAAGTTTTTCCTGCCCCTTTGTCCCACCTGTGTCCTAACCCTTCCAACCCATATTCCATCAACAAAACTATGAAAAGGGGAAACAACCTCACTTCCATGGATTAAACCTCTTGGATCCCCTTCTTCCACTGGCAGAAGTCTTTTCTCCTGTCCTTTACTAAACTTAAAATTTCTCCCCTGACCTTGCCTCGGCGTGCTACTTTGATGTTATTATTTAACATTTGGGAAGCAAGGACTCCTCACCTGTCAACAGCAGTAACAAAAGTATCATCAAGATTGGGAAAAAAAAATATTTGCTGAGATTTCAGAAAACACATAGTTTCTTGGAAGCTTGGCAACCCCTTTCAATGAAACTGTTTTTCGCCAGTCTCTGCTTAGGGCTACATCAAGAGGAAACAAACCCTAGAGATAGAACTTAGAACTACTTTATTCTATCAAGTTTGAAGGAGCTATAACGAACCATGTTTGATTTAGAGATCCAACTACATCTATCAATATAGGAGAAAACAGAGTGAAACCTGAAAATTCAAACTGTTACTGGAAACGAACGCATCAACCTAGAAGAACGAAATTTGGGCAGCCAAGTGGGCTTAGTACTGATCATTATCTGAAAGTATCATCACCATTGGGTGAAAAAATATTTGCTAAGATTTCTGGAAAATCGTAGATTCTTAGAAGTTTGCCAACCACTTTCAATAAAAGTGTTTTTCCCCAGTCTCTGCTTAGGGTTACATGAAGAGGAAAAAAACCCTAGAGATAGAACTTAGAACTACTTTATTGTGTCAACTTTCAAAAAGCTAGCACAAACCATGTTTGATTTAGAGTTCCAACTACATCTATCGAAATAGGAAAAAACGAAGTGAAACCTGAAAATGCAAACTCTTACTGGAAATGAACGCTTCAACCTAGAAGAATGAAATTTGTGCAGCCAAGTGAGATTAGACTACTGATCATTACCTGAAAGTATCATCACCATTGGGTGAAAAAAATATTTGCTGAGATTTCAGGAAACTCGTAATTCTTTGGAATCTTGGCAACACTTTCAATCAAAGTGTTTTTTGCCGGTTACTGCTTAGGGCTACATCAAGAGGAAACAAAACATAGAGATAGAACTTGATACTACTTTATTGTGTCAAGTTTCAAGAAGCTAGCACAAACCGTGTTTGATTTTGAGTTCCAATTACATCTATTAATATAGGAGAAAACAGAGTGAAAGCTAAAAATTCAAACTGTTACTGGAAACGAACGCTTCAACACAGAAGAACAAAATTTGGGCAGCCAAGTGGGCTTAGTGTACTGATGATTACCTGAAAGTATCATAAAGTTTGCGTGAAAATATATTTGATGATATTTCAGGAAACTCGTAATTCTTTGGAAGCTTAGCAACCACTTTCAATGAAAGTGTTTTTGTCCAGTCTCTGCTTAGGGCTACAACAAGAGGAAACAAAACATAGAGATAGAAGTTGAAAGTACTATATTCTGTCCAGTTTCAAGAAGCTAGCACAAACTGTGTTTGACTTAGAGTTCCAAAAACACCTATCAATATAGGAGAAAACAGAGTGAAACCTAAAAATTCAAACTGTTACTGGAAACGAACGGTTCATAATAGAGGAACGAAATTTGGGTAGCCAAGTGGGCTTAGTGTACTGATCATAACCTGAAAATATCATCAAGTTTATATGCTGATATTTCAGGAAACTCGTAATTCTTTGGATGCTTGGCAACCCCTTTCAATCAAAGTGTTTTTCGCCATTTATTGCATAGGGCTACATCAAGTGGAAAAAAAAAACATAGAGATAGAACTTGAAACTACTTTATTGTGTCAAGTTTCAAGAAGCTGGCACAAACCGTGTTTGATTTAGAGTTCCAAGAAAATCACTCAATATAGGAGAAAACAGAGTGAAATCTAAAAATTCAAACAGTAACTGGAAACGAACGCTTCAAGTTAGAAAAATGAAATTTGGGTAGCCAAGTGGGCTTAGTGTACTGATCATTACCTGAAAGTATCATCAATTTTGGGTGAAAAAATATTTCCTGATATTTCAGGAAACTCGTAATTCTATGGAATCATGGCAACCATTTTCAATGAAAGTGTTTTTCTCCAGTCTCTGCTTAGGGCTACATCAAGAGAAAATGAAATGTAGAGATAGAACGTTAAAGTAGTTTATTGTGTCCAGACTCAAAAAGCTAGAAACAAACCGTGTTTTATTTATTGTTCCAAGTACATCTATCAATGTATGAGAAAACAGAGTGAAACTTAAAAATTAATACTGTTACTGGAAACGAACGCTTCAACATTGAAGCAAGAAATTTGGGCAGCCAAGTGGGCTTAGTGTACTTATAATTACCTGAAAGAATCATCAAGTATGGGTGAAAAAATATTTTCTGTGATTTCAGGAAACTTGTAATTCATTGGAAGCTTGGCAACCCATTTCAATGAAAGTGATTCTCGCCAGTTGCTGCTTAGGGCTACATCAAGAGGAAATAAAACATAGAGATAGAACTTGAAACTACTTTATTGTGTCAAGATTCAAGAAGCTAGGACAAACCGTGTTTGAATTAGAGTTCCAAGTACATTTATCAATATAGGAGAAAACAGAGTGAAAACTAAAAATACAAACCGTTACACGAAATGATCACTTCAACATAGAAGAATGAAATTTGGGCAGCCAAGTGTGCTTAGTGTACTGATCATTAACTGAAAAAATCATCAAGTATGGGTGAAAAAAAATTTGCTGAGATTTCAGAAAACTCGTAATTCTTTGGAAGCTTGACAACCGCTTTCAAAAAAGTGTTTTTCACCAGTGTCTTCTAGGGCTACATAAAGAGGAAACAAAATATAGAGACAGAAATAGAAACTACTTTATTGTGTCCAGTTTCAAGAAGGTAGCACAAATCGTGTTTGATTTAGAGTTTCAACTACATCTATCAATATAGGAGAAAACAGAGTGAAATCTAAAAATTCAAACTGTTACTGGAAATGAATGCTTCAACATAGAACAACGACATTTGGGCAGCGAAGTGTGCTTAGTGTACTGATCATTACCTGAAAGTATCATAAAGTTTGGGTGAAAAAGTATTTGCTGATATTTCAGGACTCGTAATCCTTTGGAAGCTTGGCAACCCCTTTCAATCAAAGTGTTTTTCGTCAGACTCTGCATAGGGCTACATCAAGAGAAAAAAAAAAACATAGAGATAGAACTTGAAAATACTTTATTGTGTCAAGTTTCAAGAAGCTAGCACAAACCGTGTTTGATTTAGAGTTCCAAGAATATCTATCAATATAGGAGAAAACAGAGTGAAACCTAAACATTCAAACTATTACTAGAAACGAACGATTCAACATAGACGAACGAAATTTAAGCAGCCAAGTGAGATTAGTGTACTGATCATTACATTAAAGTATCATCATGTTTGGGTGAAAAAATATTTCCTGATATTTCAGGAAACTCGTAATTCTATGGAATCTTGGCAACCATTTTCAATGAAAGTGTTTTTCTCCAATCTCGGCTTAGGGCTACATCAAGAGGAAACAAAATATAGAGATAAAACTTGAAAGTAGTTTATTGTGTCAAGATTCAAAAAGCTAGCACAAACCGTGTTTTATTTATTGTTCCATGTACATCTGTCAATGTATAAGAAAACAGAGTGAAACCTAAAAATTCTAACTGTTACTCGAAAGGAATGCTTCAACATATGAGAACGAAATTTGGGCAGCCAAGTGTGCTTAGTGTACTGTTCATTACATGAAAGTATCATCAACTTTGGATAAAAAAATATTTGCACATATTTCAGGAAACTTGTAATTCTTTGGAAGCTTGGCAACCACTTTCAATGAAAGAGTTTCTCGCCAGTACCTGCTTAGGGCTACATCAGGAGGAAACAAAACATAGAGATAGAACTTGAAACTACTTTATTGGGTCTAATTTCAAGAAGCTGGCCAAACCGAGTTTCATTTAGAGTTCCAACTACATCTATCCATACAGGAGAAAACAGAGTGAAACCTTACAATTCAAACTATTACTGGACACAAAAGCTTCAACATAGAAGAATGAAATTTGGCCTGCCAAGTGGGCTTTGTGTACTGATCATTACCTGAAAGTATCATCTTTTTTGGGAGACAAAATGTTTGTGGAGATTCAGGAAACTTGTAATTCTTTGGAAGATTGGCAGCCCCTTTCAATGAAAGTGTTTCTTGCAGTCACTGCTTAGGGCTACATCAAGGGGAAATAAAATATAGAGATAGAACTTGAAACTAGTTTATTAGTGTCAAGTTTCAAGAAGCTAGCACAAACCGTGTTTGATTTAGAGTTCCAAGTATATCTATCAATATAGAAGAAAACAGAGTGAAACCTAAAAATTCAAACTGATTCTGGAAACGAACGCTTCAACATAGAAGAACAAAATTTGGGCAGCCAAGTGGGCTTAGCGTACTGATCATTAACTGAACATATCATCAAGTTTGGGTAAGAAAATATTGGCTGAGATTTCAGGAAATTAGTAATTCTTTGATAGCTTGGCAATCCCTTTCAATGAAAGTGTTTTTCGCCAGTCATTCCTTAGGGCTACATCAAGAGGAAAAAAACCATAGAGATAGAACTTGAAACTACATTATGGTGTCAAGTTTCAAGATGCTAGCACAAACCGTGTTTGAATTAGAGTTCCAAGTACATTTATCAATATAGGAGAAAACAGAGTGAAACCTAAAAATACAAACCATTACAGGAAATGATTGTTTCAACATAGAGAACGGAATTTGGGTAGCCAAGTGTGCTTAGTGTACTGATCATTACCTGAAAGAATCATCAAGTATGGATGAAAAATATTTGCTGAGATTTCAGGGAACTCGTAATTCTTTGGAACTTTGGCAACCCCTTTCAATAAAAGTGTTTTTCGCCAGAGTGTGCTGAGGGCTATATAAGAGGAAACAAAATATAGAGACAGAACTTGAAACTACTTTATTGTATCCAGTTTCAAGAAGCTAGCACAAGACGTGTTTGATTTAGACTTCCAAGAAAGTCTATCAATATAGGAGAAAAGAGAGTGAAACCTAAACATTCAAACTGTTACTGGAAACAAACGCTTCAACATAGAGGAACAAAATTTGGGCATCCAAGTGGGCTTAGTGTACTGATCATTACATGAAAGAAAGTATTATCAAGTTTGGCTGAAAAAGTATTTACTAATATTTCAGAATACTCCTAATTCTATGGAATCTTGGCAACCATTTTCAATGAAAGTATTTTTCTCCAGTCTCTCCTTAGGGCTGCATCAAGAAGAAAAAAAAATATACAGATAGAACGTTAAAGTAGTTTATTGTTTCAAGATTCAAAAAGCTAGCACAAACTATGTTTGATTTAGAGTTCCAAGTAAATCAATCAATATAGGAGAAAACAGAATGAAACCTAAAAATTCAAACTGTTACTGGTCACGAACACTCCAACATAGAATTAACGAAATTTGGGCAGCCAAGTGTGCTTAGTGTACTGATCATTACATGAAAGTATCATCAAGTTTGTGTAAAAAAATATTTGCTGATATTTCAGGAAACGTAATTCTTTGGAAGCTTGGCAACCACTATCAATGAAAGAGTTTTTCGCCACTCACTGCTTAGAGCTACATCAGGAGGAAAAAAAAATAGTGATAGAACTTGAAACTACTTTATTGTGTCCAGTTTCAAGAAGCTGAAAACCGAGTTTGATTTAGAGTTCCAACTCCATCTATCAATATAGGAGAAAACAGAGTGAAACGTTACAATTCAAACTGTAGCTGGAGACAAAGGCTTCAACCTAAAAGAACGAAATTTGGGCTGCCAAGTGGGCTTAGTGAACTGATCACTACCTGAAAGTATCATCATGTTTCAGAGAAAAAATATTTGTGGAGATTCAGAAAACTCGTAATTCTTTGGAAGCTTGGCAGCCCCTTTCCATGAAAGTGTTTCTCACCAGTCACTGCATAGGGCTACATCAAGGGGAAACAAAACATAGAGATAGAACTTGAAACAACGTTATTAGTGTCAAGATTCAAGAAGCTAAGCACAAACCATGTTTGATTTAGAGTACCAAGTAAATCTATCAATATAAGGGAAAACAGAGTGAAACCTAAACATTCAAAGTGTTACTGGAAATGAAGGATTCAACATAGAAGAATGAAATTTGGGCAGCCAAGTGGGCTTAGTGTACTGATCATTACCTGAAAGTATCATCATGTTTGGGTGAAAAAATATTTCCTAATATTTCAGGAAACTCGTAGTTCTATGGAATCTTGGCAACCATTTTCAATGAAAGGGTTTTTCTCCAGTCTCTCCTTAGGGCTATATCAAGAGGAAACAAAATATAGAGACAATCTTGAAAGTAGTTTATTGTGTCAAGATTCAAAAAGCTAGCACAAACCATGTTTTATTTATTGTTCCAAGTACGTCTATCAATATATGAGAAAACAGAGTGAAACCTAAAATTAGAAACTGTTACTCAAAACAAACGCTTCAACATAGAAGAATGAAATTTGGGCAGCCAAGTGTGCTTAGTGTACTGATCATTACATGAATGTATCATCAAGTTTGGGTAAAAAATATTTGCGTATGTTTCACTAAACTCATAATTTTTTGCAAGCTTGGCAACCACTTTCAATGAAAGAGTTTCTCGGCAGTCACTCCTTAGGGCTACATCAGGAGGAAACAAAACATAGAGATAGAACTTGAAACTACTTTATTGGGTCCAGTTTCAAGAAGCTGGCACAAACCGAGTTTGATTTAGAGTTCCAACTACATCAATCAATATAGGAGAAAACAGAGTGAAACCTTACAATTCAAACTGTTACTGGAAACAAATGCTTCAACATAGAAGAACGAAATTTGGGCAGCCAAGTGGGCTTAGTGTACTGATCATTACCTGAAAGTATCATCATGTTTCGGAGAAAAAATATATGTGGAGATTCAGGAAACTCGTATTTCTTTGGAAGCTTGGCAGCCCCTTTCAATGAGAGTGTTTCTTGCCAGTCACTACTTAGGGCTACATCAAGGGGAAAGAAAACATAGAGATAGAACTTGAAACTAGTTTATTAGTGTCAATTTTTAAGAAGCTAGCACAAACCTTTTTGATTAAGAGTTCCAAGAATATCTATCCATATAGGAGAAAACAGAGTGAAACCTAAAAATTCAAACTGTTACTGGAAACGAACGCTTCAACATGGAAGAACGAAATTTGGGCAGCCAAGTAGGCTTAGTGTACTGATCATTAACTGAGAGAATCATCTAGTATGGGTGAAAAAATATTTGCTGAGATTTCATGGAACTAGTAATTCTTTGGAAGCTTGGGAACCCCTTTCCATAAAATGTTTTTCACCAGTGTCTGCTTAGGGCTACATAAAGAGGAAACAAAATACAGAGATTGAATTTCAAACTACTTTATTGTGTCCAGTTTCAAGAAGCTAGCACAAACCGTGTTTGATTTAGAGTTCCAACTACATCTATCGAAATAGGAGAAAACGAAGTGAAATCTAAAAATTCAAACTGTTACTGGAAACGAACGATTCAACATAGAGGAAGGAAATTTGGGCAGCCAAGTGTGCTTAGTGTACTGATCATTATCTGAAAGTATCATAATGTTTGGGTGAAAAGTATTTGCTGATATTTCATGAAACTCGTAATTCTTTAGAAGCTTGGCAACCCCTTTCAATCAAAGTTTTTTCGCCAATCACTGCATAGTGCTACAACAAGAGAAAACAAAATATAGAGATAGAACTTTATAGTAGTTTATTATGTCAAGATTGAAAATGCTAGCACATATCATGTTTTATTTATTGTTCCAAGTACATCTATCAATATAGGAGAAAACAGAGTGAAACCTAAAAATTCAAATAGTTACTGGAAACAAATGCTTCAACATACAAGAACGAAATTTGGGCAGCCAAGTGGGTTTATTGTACTGAACATTACTTGAAAGTATCATAAATTTTGGGTGAAAAAATATTTGCTGAGATTTCAGGAAACTCCTAATTCTTTGGAATCTTGGCAACCCATTTCAATCCAAGTGTTTTTCGCCAGTTACTGCTTAGGGTGTCTTTAAGAAAAAAGAAACATAGAGATAGAACATGAAACTAATTTATTGTGTCATGTTTCAGGAAGCTAGCACAAAGCGTGTTTGAATTAGAGTTCCAAGTACATTTATCAATATAGGAGAAAACAGAGTGAAACCTAAAAATGTAAACCGTTACAGGAAATGATCGCTTCAACATAGAAGATCAAAATTTGGGCAGCCAAGTGGGCTTAGTGTACTGATCAGTAACTGAAAGAATCATCAAGTATGGGTGAAAAAATATTTGCTGAGATTTCAGGGAACTGGTAATTCTTTGGAAGCTTGGGAACCCCTTTCCATAAAAGTGTTTTCCGCCAGTGTCTGCTTAGTGCTACATCAAGTGGAAACAAAATATAGAGATAGAACTTGAAACTACTTTATTGTGTCCAGTTTCAAGAAGCTAGCATAAACCGTATTTGATTTAGAGTTCCATCTACACCTTTCAATATAGGAAAAAACAGAGTGAAATCTAAAAATTCAAACTGTTACTGGAAAGGAACCCTTCAACATAGAGGAAGGAAATTTGGGCAGCCAAGTGTGCTTAGTGTAACTATCATTATCTGAAAGTATCATAAAGTTTGGGTGAAAAAGTATTTGCTGATATTTCAGGAAACCCGTAATTCTTTGGAATTTTGGCAACCCCTTTCAATCAATGTGTTTTTCACCTGTTAGTGCTTAGGGCTACTTTAAGAGGAAAAAAAAATTAGAGATAGAACTGGAAACTAATTTATTGTGTCAAGTTTCAAGAAGCTAGAACAAATAGTGTTTGATTAAGAGTTCCAAGTATATCTATCAACATAGAAGAAAACAGAGTGAAACCTCAAAATTCAAAGTGTTACTGGACACGAACACTTCAACATAGAATTAACGAAATTTGGGTAGCCAAGTGTGCTTAGTGTACTGATCATTACATGAAAGTATCATCAAGTTTGGGTAAAAAATACTTGCTGAGATTTCAGGAAACTAGTAATTCTTTGGAAACTTAGCAACCCCTTTCAATGAAACTGTTTTTTTTTTGCCAGTCACTCCTTGGGACTACAACAAGAGGAAACAAAACATAGAGATAGAACTTGAAACTACTTTATTGTGTCAAGTTTCAAGAAGCTAGCACAAATCATGTTTGAATTAGAGTTTCACGTACATTTATCAATATAGTAGAAAACAGAGTGAAACGTGAAATAGAAACCGTTACAGGAAATGATCGCTTCAACATAGAAGAATGAAATTTGGGCAGCAAAGTGTGCTTAGTGTACTGATCATTACATGAAAGCATCATCAAGTTTGGGTAAAAAAAAAATATTTGTTGATATTTCAGGAAAATAGTAATTATTTGGAAGCTTGGCAACCACTTTCAATGAAAGAGTTTCTCGACACTCTCTGCTTAGGGCTACATCAGGAGGAAAAGAACATAGAGATAGAACTTGAAACTACTTTATTGTGTCCAGTTTCAAGAAGCTGGCACAAACCGAGTTTGATTTAGAGTTCCAACTACATCTATCAATACAGGAGAAAACAGAGTGAAACCTTACAATTCAAACTGTTACTGGAGACAAACGCTTCAAAATAGAAGAACGGAATTTGGGCTGCCAAGTGGGCTTAGTTTACTGATCATTACCTGAAAGTATCATCATGTTTCGGAGAAAAAAATATATGTGGAGATTCAGGAAACTCGTAATTCTTTGGAAGCTTGGTAGCCCCTTTCAATGAAAGTGTTTCTTGCCATCACTGCTTAGGGCTACATCAAGGGGCAACCAAACATATTTACTTGAAACTACTTTATTAGTGTCAAGTTTCAAGAAGCGAGCACACACCGTGTTTGATTTAGAGTTCCAAATACATCTATCAATGTAGGAGAAAACAGAGTGAAACCTAAATTTCAAATTGTTACTGGAAACTTACGCTTAAACTTGGAAGAACTAAATTTGGGCAGCCAAGTTTGCTTAGTGTACTGATCTTTACCAAAAAGTATCATTAATTTTGGAAGACAAAATTTTTGCTTCAGATTTCAGGAACCTCATAATCCTTTGGAAGATTGGAAACCATTTTTAATGGAAGTGTTTCTCGCCAGTCAGGCTACATCAAGAGGAAATTAGATATAGAGATAGAACTTGAAACTACGTTATTTTTTCGAGTTTCAAGAAGATAGCACAAACCATGTTTGATTTAGATTTCCAACTACATTTATCAAAATAGGAGAAAACAGAGTGAAACCTAAAAATTCAAACTGTTACTTGATACGAACGCTTCAACATAAAAGAATGAAATTTGGGCAGCCAAGTGGGCTTAGTGTACTGATCATTACCTGAAAATATCATCAAGTTTGGGTGAAAAAATATTTGCTGAGATTTCAGGAAACACATAGTTTCTTGGAAGCTTGGCAACCCCTTTCAATCAAAGTGTTTTTCGCCAGTCACTACATAGGGCTACATCAACAGGAAACAAAAAATAGAGGTAGAACTTAGAACTACTTTATTGTGTTACGTTTCAAAAAGCTAGAACAAACTGTGTTTGATTTAGAGTTCCAAAAACATATATCAATATAGGGGAAAACAGAGTGAAACCTAAAAATTCAAACTGTTACTGGAAACGAACGCTTCAACATAGAAGAATAAAATTTGGGCAGCCAAGTGGGCTTGGTGTTCTGATTATTAGATGAAAGTATCATGAAATTTGGGTGAAAAAATATTTGCTGATATTTCAAGAAACTCGTAATTCTTTGGAAGATTGGCAACCCTTTTCAATGACAGTGTTTCTCGCCAGTCACTGCATATGGCTTCATTAGAGGACACAAAACATAGAGATAGAACTTGAAACTACTGTATTGTGTCAAGTTTTGAAAAGTTAGCACAAACCTTGTTTGATTTAGAGTTCGAAGTACATCTTTCAATGTAGGCGAAAACAGAGTGACCACTAAAAATTGAAACTCTTACTGCAAAGGAATGCTTCAACATAGAAGAACAAAATTTGGACACCAATCAGGCTTTGTGTAATGTGTACTTATCATTACTTGAAAGGATCATCAAGTTTAGGTGAAATAATATTTGCTGAGATTTCAGGAAACTCGTAATACTTTGGAAGCTTGTCAACCACTTTCAATGAAAGTGTTTTTCGCCAGTCACTGCTTAGGGCTATATCAACAGGAAACAAAACATAGAGATAGAACTTAGAAGTAATTTATTGTGTCAAGTTTCAAGGAGCTAGCACAAACCGTGTTTTATTTTGAGTTACAAGTACATCTATCAATATATAAGAAAAAAGAGTGAAACCTAAAAATTGAAACTGTTACTTTAAATGAATGCTTCAACATAGAAGAACAAAATTTGGCCAGCCAAGTGGGCTTTTTGTACTGATCATTACTGAATGTATCATCAAGTTTGGGTGAAAAAATATTTGCTGAGATTTCAGGGAACTCGTAATTCTTTGGAAGCTTGGCTACCCCTTTCAATGAAAGTGTTTCTTGCCAGTCACTGCATAGGGCTTCATCAAGAGGATACAAAACATAGAGAAAGAACTTGAAACTACTTTATTGTGTCAAGTTTCAAAAAGCTAGCACAAACCGTGTTTCATTTAGAGTTCCAACAACATATATCTATATAGGTGAAAACAGAGTGAAAACTAAAATTTCAAACTGTTACTGGAAACAAACGCTTCAACTTAGAAGAACGAAATTTGGGCAGCCAAGTGGTCTTTGTATACTGATCATTACCTGGAAGAATCATTAAGTTCCAGTGAAAAAAAATTTGCTGAGATTCCAGGAAACTCGTAATACTTTGGAAGCTTGGCAACCACTTTCAATGAAAGTGTTTTTCTCCAGTCACTGCTTAGGGCTACATCAAGAGAAACAAAACATAGAGATATAACTTGAAACTACTTTATTGTGTCAAGTTTCAAGAAGCTAGCACAAACCATATTTGATTTAGGGTTCCAACTACATCTATCAATTTAGGAGAAACAGAGTGAAACCTAAAAATTTAACTGTTACTGGAATGGAATGCTTCAACATAGAAGAGCAAAATTTGGGCAGCGAACTGAGCTTAGTGTACTGATCATTAGCTGAAACTATCATCAAGTTTGGGTGAAAAAATATTTGCTGAGATTTCCAGAAACTCGAAATTGTATTGAAGCTTGGCAACCCCTTTCAATGAAAGTGTTTCTCGCCAGTCACTGCTTATTTCTACATCAAGAGGGAACAAAACCTAGAGATTGAACTTGAAACCTCTTTATTGTGTCAAGTTTCAAGAAACTAGCACAAACCCTGTTTGACTTAGATTTCCAACTACATCTATCAATATAGGAGAAAACAGAGTGAAACCTGAAAATTCAAACTGTTACTGGAAACGAATGCTTCAACCTAGAAGAATGAAATTTGGCAGAAAATAGGATTTAGTGTACTGATCGTTACCTGAAGGTATCATCAAGATTGGGTGAAAAAATATTTGCTGATATATCAGGAAATTCGTAGTTTTTTGAAAGCTTGACAACCCCTTTCAATGAAAGTGTTTTTCACCAGTCTCTGCTTAGGGCTATATCAAGAGAAAATATACCCTAGAAACAGAACTTAGAACGACTTTATTGTGTCAAGTTTCAAGTAGCTAGCACAAACGGTGTTTGATTTAGAGTTCCAACTATAACTATCAATGTAGAAGAAAAGCGAGTGAAAACAAAAAAGATAAACTGTTACTGGAAATAAATGCATCAACCTTGAAGAAGGAAATTTGGGCAGCCAAGTAGGCTTAGTGTTCTGATCATTACCGCTAATTATCATCAAGACTGGGTGAAAAAATATTTGCTGAGATTTCAGGAAACTCGTAGTTTTTTTGGAAACTTGGCAACCCCTTTCAAATGAAAGTCTTTTTTGCCAGTCTCTGGTTAGGCCTACTTCAAGAAGAAACAACCCACAGACATAGAACTCAGAACTACATTATTTTGTCAAGTTTCAAGGAGCTAGCCCAAACCATGTTTGATTTAGAGTTCCAACCACATCTATCAATGTAGGAGAAAAGCGAGTCAAAACGAAAATGATAACCTGTTAGTAGAAATGAATGCACCAACCTAGAAGAAGGAAATTTTGGGAGCCAAGTAGGGTTAGTGTTCTGATCATTACCGCTAAGTATCATCAAGTTTGGGTGAAAAAATATTTGCTGAGATTTCAGGAAACTCGTAGTTTCTTGGAAACTTGGCAACCCCCTTCAAATGAAAGTCTCTTTTGCCAGTCTCTGGTTAGGCCTACTTCAAGAGGAAAAAACCCACAGACATAGAACTCAGAACTGCATTGTTTTGTCAAGTTTCAAGGAGCTAGCCCAAACCGTGTTTGATTTAGAGTTCCAAATACATCTATCAATATAGGAGAAAACAGAGTGAAACCTAAAAGTATAAGCTGTTACTGAAAAGGAATACTTCAACCTAGACAGGAAATTTGAGGAGCCGAGTGGGCTGAGTGTTCTTATCATTACCGCTAAGTATCATCAAGATTGGGTGAAGAAATATTTGCTGAGATTTCAGGAAACTCATAGTTTTTTGGAAACTTCGCAACCCCTTTTAAATTAAAGTGTTTTTCGCCATTCTCTGCTTAGGACTACTTCCAGAGGAAGCAAACCATAGAGATAGAACTTAAAACTACATTATTGTTTCAAGTTTAAAAAAGCTAGCACAGTCCAATTTTGATTTAGAGTTTCAACTACATCTATCAATATTGGAGAAAACAGAGTCATACCTAAAAATATGAATTGTTTTTGGAAAGGAAGGCTTCAATGTAGAAGCAGGAAATTTGGGGAGTCAAGTGGGCTGAATGTGCTGATCATTACCATTAAGTATCATTAGGATTTGGTGAAAAAATATTTGCTGATATTTCAGGAAATTCGTAGTTTTTTGGAACATTGGGAACCCCTTTCAAATGAAATTGTTTTTCGCCGGTCTCTCCTTAGGACTACTTCCAGAGGAAAAAACCATAGAGATATAACTTAGAACTACTTTATTGTGTAAAGTTTAAGAAGCTAGCAGAAACGGTATTTGATTTAGAGTTACAACTACATCTATAAATAGAGGAGAAACAGTGAAACCTAGAAATATAAACTGCTACTCGAATCGAACCCTTCAACCTAAAATAACGAAATTTGGGGAGCCAAGTGGGCTGAGTGTGCTGATCATAACCGCTAAGTATCATCAAAATGGGGTGAAAAAATACTTGCTGAGATTTCAGGAAACTCCTAGGTTTTTTGAAACTTGGCAACCCCTTTCAAATGAAAGTTTTATTCTCCAGTCTCTGTTTAAGGCAACTTCATAGGAAAAAAAAAAAACATAGAGATATAACTTAGAACTACATTATTTTCTCAAGTTTCAATGAGCTAGCAAAATCCGTGTTTGATTTAGAGTTCAAACTACATCTATCAATATAGGAGAAAACAGAGTGAAACCTAAAAATATAAACAATTACTGGATATGAATGCTTCAATCTAGAAGTAGAAAAATTGGGAAGCCAAGTAGGCTTAGTGTACTGATCATTACCCTGAAGTATCATCAAGATTGGGTGTAAAAGTATTAGCTGGGATTTCAGGAATCTCGTAGATTTTTTTAAGAAACATGGCAACCCCTTCCAAATAAAAGTGTATTTCGCCAGTCTCTGCTTAGGGGTACTTCAAGAGTAAACAAACAATAGAGATAAAATTTAGAACTCCATTATCGTGTCAAGTTTCAAGGAGCTAGCACAATCCGTGTTTGATTTAGAGTTCCAAATACATCAATAGAGGAAAAAAAAAACAGAGTGAAACCTAAAAATTTAAACTGTTATTGCAAACAAATGCTTCAATTTAGAAGAACCAAATAAGGGCAGCCAAGTGGGATTGGCATATTGATCATTACCTGAAAGTATCAAAGAGATTAGGTGAAAAAATATTAGCTGAGATTTCAGGAAACTCGTAATTCTTTGGAAGCTTGGCAACACCTTTCAATGAAAGTGTTTCTCGGCAGTCACTGCTTAGGACTACATCAAGAGGAAACAACGCATAGAGAAAGAACTTGAAACTACTTTTTTGTGTCAAGTTTTAATGAGCTAGCACAAACCGTGTTTGATTTAGATTTCCAACTATATCTATCAATATAGGAGAAAACAGAGTGAAACCTAAAAATTCAAACTCTTACTTGAAAGGAACACTTCAACATAGAAGAATGAAATTTGGGCAGTCATGTGGGCTTAGTGTACTGATCATTCCCTGAAAGTATCATCAAGTTTGTGTGAAAAAATATTTGCTGAGATTTCAGGAAACTCATAATTCTTTGGAAGCTTGGCAACCCCTTTCAATGAAACTGTTTTTCGCCAGTCTCTGCTTAGGGCTACATCAAGAGGAAATAAGATATATAGAGAGAACTTGCAACTTTTTTATTGTGTCAAGTTTCAATGAGCTAGCACAAACCGTGTATGATTTAGTGTTTCAAATCCATCTATAAATATAGGAGAAAATAGTGAAACCTAAAAATTCAAAATGTTACTGGAAATGAACGCTTCAACAAAGAAGAACGAAATTTGGGCAGCCAAGAGGGCTTAGTGTACTGATCATTACCTGAAGTATCATCAAGTTTTGGTGAAAAAATATTTGCTGAGATATAAGAAAACTGGTAATTGTTTGGAAGATTGGTCAACCCATTTCAATGAAAGCGTTTTTCGCTAGTCAGTTCTTAAGGCTACATCAAGAGGAAACAAAACATATAGATAGAACTAGAAACTACTTCATTGTGTCACGGTTCAAGAAGCTAGCACAAAACGTGTTTGATTTAGAGTTCCAAGAAAACCTATCAATATGTGAAAAAACGGAGTGAAACCTAAAAATTAAAACTGTTTCTGTAAACGAACTCTTCCCCGTAGATGAATGAAATTTGGGCAGCAATGTGGGATTAGTGTACTAATCATTACCTGAAAGTATCATCAAGTTTGGGTGAAAAAAATATTTGCTGAGATGTCAGGAAACTCATAATTCTTTGGAACCTTGGCCACCCTTTCAATGAAACAGTTTTTCGCCATTCACTCAATAGGTCTACATCAAGAGGAAACAAAACAAATAGATAGAACTTGAAATTACTTTATTGTGTCAAGTTTCAAGGAGCTAGCAAAAACCGTGTATGAATTAGAGTACAACTACATCTATCAATATAGGAGAAAAAAGAGTGAAACCTAAAAATTCAAACTGTTACTGGAAACGAATGCTTCAACCTAGATGAATGAAATTTGGGCAGCCAAGTAGGGTTAGTTTACTGATCATTACCTGAAACTATCATCAAGACTGGGTGAAAAAATATTTGCTGAAATTACAGGAAACTCCTTGTTTCTTTGAAGCTTGGGAACCCCTCTCAATGAAAGTGTTTTTCACCAGTCTCTGCTTAGGTTTACATCAAGAGGAAACAAACCCTAGAGAGAGAACTTAGAACTACTTTTTTGTGTCACGTTTCTAAAAGTAGGTACAAAACGTGTTTGATTTAGAGTTCCTTCTACATCTATCTATTTAGGAGAAAACTGAGTGAAACCTAAAATTCAAACTGTTACTGGAAACAAACGCTGCAACATAGAAGAGCGAAATTTGGCAGCCAAGTGAGCTTATTGCACTGATCATTACCTGAAACTATCATCAAGATTGAGTGAAAAAATACTTCCTGAGATTTCAGGAAACTCGTAATTCTATGGAACCTTGGCAACCCCTTTCAATGAATGTGTTTCTTGCCAGTCATTGCTTATGGCTACATCACGAAAAAACAAAATCTTGATATAGAAATTGAAACCTGTTTATTGTGTCAAGTTTCATGAAGCTAGCACAAACCGTGTTTGATTTAGAGTTCCAAGTACATCTATCAATATAGGAGAAAACAGAGTGAATTCTGAAATTTAAAACTGTTACTGGAAAGGAAAGGTTCAAAATATTAGAACAAAATTTGGCAGCAAAGTGGGCTTAGTGTACTGATCATTACCTGAAAGTATCATCATGTTTGGGTGAAAAAATATTTGCTGAGATTTCAGGAAACTCCTAATTCTTAGGAAGCTTGGCAACCCCGTTCAATGAAAGTGTTTCTCAGCAGTCACTGCTTAGGGCTACATCAAGAGGAGAGAAAACAGAGAGATAGAACTTGAAAATTATTTATTCTGTCAAGTTTCAAGAAACTAGCACAAACCCTGTTTGATTAAGAGTTCCAAATACATCTATCAATATAGAAGAATACAGAGTGAAGCCTAAAAATTCAAATTGTTTCTGGAAACGAATGCTTCAACATAAGAGAATGAAATTTCAGCAGCCAAGTGGGCTTAGTGTTCTGATAATTACCTGAAAGTATGATCAAGTTTGGGAGAAAAAATATTTGCCTTGATTTAAGGAAACTCGTGATTCTTCAGAAGCTTGGCAACTTCTTCCAATGAAAGTGTTTCTCGCCAATCACTGCTTATGGCTATATCAAAAGAAAACAAAACATAGAGAAAGAACGTGATAATAATTTATACAGTCAAGTTTCAAGAAGCTAGTAAAAACTCAGTTTGACTTAGAGATCCAAATACATCTATCAAAATAGGAGAAAACAGAGTGAAAAATGAAAATTCAAACTGTTACTGAAAACGAATGCTTCAACATAAAAAAACGAAATTTGGGCAGCCAAGTGGGCTTAGTGTACTGATCATTACATGAAAGTATCAACAAGTTTGGGAGAAAAAATATTTGCTGAGATTTCAGGAAACTCGTAATTCTTTGGAAGTTTGGCAACACCTTTCAATGAGTGTGTTTTTCTCCAATCACTGCTTAGGACTACATCAGGAGGAAACAAAACATAGATATAGAAATTGAAACCTCTTTATTGTGTCAATTTTCAAGAAGCTAGCAAAAACCGTGTTTTATTTAGAGTTCCAAGTACATCTATCATTATAGGAGAAAACAGAGTGAAATCTAAAAATTCAAACTCTTACTGGAAACTAATGCTTCAACATAGAAAAACGAAATTTGGGAAGCCAAGTGGGCTCAGTGTACTGATCATTACCTGAAAACATCATCAAGTTTGGGAGAAAAAAATATTTGATGAGTTTTCAGGAAACTCGTAATTCTTTGGAAGCTTGGAACCCCTTTCAATGAAAGTATTTCTCGCCAGTCACTGCTTAGGCCTACATCAAGAGGAAACAAAATATAGAGACAGAACTTGAGAATACTTCATTTTGTCAAGTTTAAATGAGCTAGCACAAACTGTGTTTGATTTCGATTTCCAACTATATCTATCAATAGAGGAGAAAACAGAGTGAAACCTAAAAGTTCAAACTATTAGCTGAAAGGAACGCTTCAACATAGAAAAACGAAATTTTCGCAGCCATGTGGGCTTAGTGTACTAATCATTACCTGAAAGTATCATCAGTTTTGGGTGAAAAAATATTTGCTGAGATTTCAGGAAACTCGTAATTCTTTGGAAGCTTGGCAACCCCTTTCAATGAAACTGTTTTTCGCCAGTCTCTGCTTAAGGCTACATCAAGAGGAAATAAAATATATAGAGAGAACTTGAAACTACTTTATTGTGGCAAGTTTCAATGAGTTAGGACAAACCGTGTATGATTTAGTGTTTCAAGTCCTTCTATCAATATAGGAGAAAATAGTGAAGCCTAAAAATTCAAAATGTTACTGGAAACGAACGCTTCAACATAGAAGAACGAAATTTGGGTAGAAAAGTGGGATTAGTGTACTGATCATTACCTGAAACTATCATCAAGATAGGGTGAAAAAATATTTGCTGAGATTTCAGGAAACTCGTAGTTTCTTGGAAGCTTGGAAACCCTTCAAATGAAAGTGTTTTTTGCCAGTCTCTGCTTAGGTCTACATCAAGAGGAAACAAACCCTAGAGACAGAACTTAGTACTACGTTATTTTGTCACGTTTCAAAATGTAGGCACAAACCATGGTTGATTTAGAGTTCCAACTACATCTATCTATTTAGGAGAAAACAGAGTGAAACCTAAAAATTCAAACTGTTACTGGAAACGAACGCTTCAACATAGAAGAGCTAAATTTGGGCAGCCAAGTGAGCTTAGTGTACTCATCATTAACTGAAACTATCATCAAGTTTGTTTGAAAATATATTTGCTGTGATTTCAGGAAACTCGTAATTCTTGGAAGCTTGGCACCCCTTTCAATGAAAGTGTTTCTCGCAAGGCACTGCTTAGGGCTACATCAAGAGGAAACAAAACCTAGAGATTGAACTTGAAACCTCTTTATTGTGTCAAGTTTCAAGAAACTAGCACAAACCCTGTTTGACTTAGAGTTCCAACTACATCTATCGATTTAGGAGACAACAGAGTGAAACCTAAAAATTCAAACTATTACTGGAAATGCACGTTTCAACAAGAAGAACGAAATTTGGGCATCCAAGTGGGAATAGTGTACTGATCGTTACTTGAAAGTATCATCAAGATTGGTTTAAAAAATATTTGCTGAGATTTCTGGAAACTCGTAGTTTCTTGGAAGCTTGGCAACCCCTTTCAATGAAAGTGTTTTCACTTAGGGCTACATCAACAGGAAACAAACAATAGCAACAGAATTTAGAACTACTTTATTGTGTCAAGTTTCAACTAGCTACCACAAAACGTGTTTGATTTAGAGTTCCACATACATCTATCAGTATAGGAGAAAACAGAGTGAAAACAGAGAATTCAAAATGTTACTGGAAACGAACTCTTCAAATTAGAGAACGAAATTGGGGCAACCCAGTGGGCTTAGTGTACTGATCATTACCTAAAGTACCATCAAGATTGGGTAAAAAATATTTGTTGAGATTTCAGGAAACTCATAATTCTTTGGAAGCTTGGCAACCCCTTTCAATGTAAGAGTTTCTAGCCAGTCACTGCTTAGGAATACATCAAGAGTAAACAAAATATAGAGACAGAACTTGACACTACTTTATTGTGTCAAGTTTCAAGAAGCTAGCACAAACCGTGTTTGACTTAGATTTCCACGTATATCTATCAATATAGGAGAAAACAGACTGAAACAAACAATTCAAACTGATACTGGAAATGAACGCTTCAACATAGAAGAATGAAATTTGGGCAGCCAAGTGGGCTTAGTGTAGTGATCATTACCTGAAAGTATCATCAAGTTTGGGTGAAAAAATATTTGCTGAGATTTCAGGAAACTCATAATTCTTTGGAAGCTTGGCAACCCTTTGCAATGAAAGTGTTTTTCTCCAGTCTCTGCTTAGGGCTACATCAAGAGGAAACAAAACCTAGAGACAGAACTTAGAACTACTTTATTCTGGCAAGTTTCAAGGAGGTAACACAAACCCTGTTTGATTTAGAGTTCCAACTACATCTATCAATATAGGAGAAAACAGAGTGAAACCTGAAAATTCAAACTGTTACTGGAAACAACCGCATCAATCTAAAAGAACGAAATTTGGGCAGGCAAGTGGGCATAGTGTACTTATCATTACCTGAAAGTATCATCAAGATTGGGTGAAAAAATGTTTGCTGAGATTTCTGGAAACTTGAAGTTCCTTGGAAGCTCTGCAACCCCTTTGTATAACAGTGTTTTTTGCCAGTATCTGCTTAGGGCTACCTCAAAAGAAAACAAAGCCTAGAGAGTGAACTTAGAAGTACTTTATTGTGTCACGTTTCAAGGAGCTACCACAAACCATGTTTGATTTAGAGCTCCAACTACATCTATCAATATAGGAGAAAATAGAGTGAAATCTGAAAATTCAAACTATTACTGACAAAGAACACTTCAATCGTGAAGAATGAAATTTGGGCAGCCAAGTGGGCTTATTTTACTAATCATTACCTGAAAGTATCATCAAGATTGGGTAAAAATATATTTTCTGATATTTCATGAAACTCGTAGTGTCTTGGAAGCTAGGCAACTGCTTTCAATGAAAGTGTTTTTCGTGAGCCACTGCTTAGGGCTACATCAAGAGAAAACAAAACCTGGAGATAGAACATAGCAGTACTTTATCGTGTCAAGTTTCATGGAGCTAGCACAAACCATGTTTGATTTAGAGTTCCAAATACATCATTCAATATAGGAGAAAACAGAGTGAAACCTGAAAATTCAAACTTTTACTGGAAAAGAACGCTTCAACATAGAAGAACAAAATTTGGCCACCCATGTGGGCTTAGTGTACTGATCATTACTTGAAATTATCATCAAGATTGGGTGAAAAAATATTTTCTGATATTTCATGAAACTCGTATTGTCTTGGAAGCTCGGTCACCCCTTTCAATGGAAGTATTTTACACCAGTCTCTGCTTAGGGCTACATCAAGAGGAAACAAAACCTAGAGACAGAATTTAGAACTTCTTTATCGTGTCAAGTTTCAATATAGGAGAAAACAGAGTGAAACCTAAAAATTCAAACTGTTACTAGAAACGAATGCTTCATCCTAGAAAAACGAAGTTTGGGCAGCCAAGTGAGCTTACTCTACTCTTCATTACCGCCAGGTATCATCAAGTTTGGTTAGAAAAATATTTGATGACATTTAAGGAATCTCGTATTTTTTTGGAAGCTTGGCAACCCCTTTCAGTGAAAAATTTTTCCCCAATCTCTGCTTAGGGCTATTTCAACAGGAAGCAAACCATACAGGTAGAACTTAGAACTACATTATTGTGTCAAGTTTCAGGAAGCTAGCACAAACCGTGTTTGATTTAGAGTTCCAAGTACATCTATCAATATAGGAGACAACAGAGTGAAACCTAAAAATTCAAACTGTTCCTGTAAATGAAGGCTTCAACCTAGAAGAACGAAATTTTGGCACCCAAGTGAGCATAGTTTACTTATCATTACCGCCAAGTATCATCAAGTTTGGTTGAAAAAATATTTGCCTTAGATTTCAAAAAACTAGTAGTTTTTTTGGAAGTTTGGCAACCCCTTTCAATGAAAGGGATTTTCACCAGTCTCTGCTTAGGTCTCCTTTAAGAGGAAACAAACCATACAGATATAACTTAGAACTACTTTATTGTGTCAAGTCTCAAGAAGGTAGCACAAACCATGTTTGATTTAGAGTTCCAACTACATCTATCAATATAGGAGAAAAAAGAGTCAAACCTAAAAATTCAAACTGTTCATAGTTGTTCTCATTATATCAAAAAAGACATTTGGTATTTGTTTTTTAGTGACTGGCTAGCTTCACTAAGCATCATCTGGTCTAGTGCCATCCATTTCCCTGCAAATTCCATGATTTTTTCCTTTTTTAGTGCTTTGTAATACTCCATGGTGTATAAATGCCACATTTTTTATTCATTCATCTATTGAAGGGCATCAGTGTTTTTTCCAAAGTATAGCTGTTGTGAATTGGGCTGCTATGAACATCGATGTGGCAGTCTCCCTGTAGTATGCTCTTTTAAGTTCTTCAGGGAATTGTCCGAGGAGTAAGAGCAGAAAGAAAAGATAAAATTAAACAGAGACATTAGATGGGAGGGAAAGTGAGAGAAAAGATAAATTGAATGGTAATGAAGGGAGACCCTATTGCCATACAAAATTACATATAAGAGGTTGTGAGGAGAATGGGAAAATAAACAAGGAGAAAAATGAATTACAGTAGATGGGTGGAGAGAGAAGATGGGAGGGAAGTGGAGCGGGAATAGTAGAGGATAGGAAAGGTATCAGAATACAAGAGTTACTAATAGGGCATTATGTAAAATTCTGGATGTGTAACCGACATGATTCTGCAATCTGCATTTGGGGTAAAAATTGGGAGTTCATAACTCACTTGAATCAAATGTATGAAATATGATATGTCAAGAGTTTGTAATGTTGTGAACAACCAATGAAAAAAAATTCAAACTGTTACTGGAAACGAATCTTCATCATTGAAAAATGAAATTTGGGCTGCCAAGTGAGCTTAGTGTACTGATCATTACCTGAAAGTAACATCAAGGTTGGTTGAAAAAATATTTGCTGAGATTTCAGGAAACTAATAGTTTTTGGAAGCTTGGCAACCCCGTTCAATGAAAGAGATTTTCGCCACTCTCTGCTTAGGGCTACATCTATAGAAAAGAAACCATAGAGATAGAACTTAGAACTACTTTACTGTGTCAAGTTTCAAGAACGTAGTACAAACCATGTTTGATTTAGAGTTCCAAATACATCTAGCAATATAGGGGAAAACAGAGTGAAACCTAAAAATTCAAACTGTTACTGAAAACGAAAGCTACAATCTAGAAGAACGAAATTTGGGCATCCAAGTGGGCTTAGTGTACTGATCATTAGCACCAATTATCATCAAGATTGGTTGAGAAAATATTTTCTGAGATTAAAGAAAACTCGTAGTTTTTTGGACACTTTGGAAACCCTTTAAATGAAAGTGATTTTAAACAGTCTCTGCTTAGGACTACATCAATAGGAAACAAACCATAGAAATATAACTTAGAACTATTTATTGTGTCAAGTTTCAAGGAGCTAGGACAGTCCGTGGTTGATTTAGAGTTTTAAATATATCTATCAAAAGCGGAGAAAACAGAGTGAAAACTAAAAATTCAAACTGTTACTGGAAAGGAACGCTTCAACCTAGAAGAACACAATTTTGGCAGCCAAGTGAGCTTAGTGTACTAATCATTACCAGCAAGTATCATCAAGATTGGTTGGAAAATATATTTGCTGAGATTTCAGGAAACTCGTAGTTTTATGGAAGCTTGGCAACCCCTTTCAATGAAAGTGTCTTTTGCCAGTCTCTAATTAGTGCTACTTCAAGAGGAATATAACCATAGAGATAAATCTTAGAACTACTTTACTGTGTCAAGTTTCAAGGAGCTAGCACAAACCGTATTTGATTTAGAGTCCCAAATAAATTTATAAATATAAAACAGAGTGAAACCTAAAAATTCAAAGTGTTACTTGAAACGAACGCCTCAACCTAAACAAAACGAAATTAGGGCAGCCAAGTGGGCTTAGTATCATGATCATTACAGCCAAGTATCATCAAGATTGGTTGGAAAAATATTTGCTGAGATTTCAGGAAACTCGTAGTTTTTTGTTAGTTTGGCAACCCCTTTCAACGAAAGGGATATTCGCCAGTCTCTGCTTAGGGCTACATCAACAGGAAACAAACCATAGAGATAGAACTTAGAACTCTGTTATTGTGTCAAGTTTCAAAGAGCTAGCACAAACCGTGTTTGATTTAGAGTTCCAACTACGTTTATCAATAAAGGAGAATACAGAGTGAAACCAAAAAATTCAAACTGTTACTGGAAACAAAAGCTTCAACCTACAAGAACTAAATTGGGGAAGGCAAGTGGGCTTAGTGTATTGATCATTAACACCAAGTATCATCAAGATTGGTTGGAAAAATATATGCTGAAATATCAGGAAACTCGTAGTTTTTTGGAAGCTTGGCATTCCTTATCAATGAAAGTTTATTTCCCCAGTCTCTGCTTAGGACTACTTCAAGAGGAAATAAACCATAGAGATAGATGTAAGAACTTCTTTATTGTGTCACGTTTCAGGGAGCTAGCACAAACCGTGTTTGATTTAGAGTTCCAACTACATCTATCAATATAGGAGGGAACACAGTAAAACCTAAAAATTCAAACTGTTACTGGAAATGAACGCTTCAATCTAGAAGAAAGAAATTTGGGCAGCCAAGTGAATTTAGTGTACTGATCATTAACGAAAAGTATGATGAAGATTGGGTGGAAAAATATTTGCTGAGATTTCATGAAATTCTTAGTTTTTTGGAAGCTTTACAACCCCTTTCAATGAAAGGGATTTTCACCAGTCTCTGCTTAGGGCTACACCAACAGGAAAGAAACCATAGTGATAGAACTTAAATCTAATTTATTGTGTCAAGTTTAAAGGAGCTAGCACAAACCGTGTTTGATTTAGTGTTCCAACTACATCTATCAGTATAGGAGCAAATAGAGTGAAACCAAAAAATTCAAACCATTAATGGAAATGAACGCTTCAACCTAGAGGAACGAAATTTGGGCAGGCAAGTGAGCTTAGTTCACTGATCATTACAGCCAAGTATCTTCAAGATTGGTTGAAAGAATATATGCTGAGATTTCAGGAAACTCGTACTATTTTGGAAGCTTGTCAACCCTTTTCAATGAAAGGGAGTTTCAACAATGACTGCCTAGGGCTACATCTATAGGAAACAAACCATAGGGATAGAACATAGAACTAATTTATTGTGTCAAGTTTCAAGGAGCTAGCACAAACTGTGTTGGATTTAGAGTTCTAACTACATCTATCAATATAGAAGAAAACAGAGTGTAACCTAAAAATTCAAACTGTTACTGGAAACGAACGCTTCAACATAGAAGAACGAAATTCGGGCAGCCAAGTAGGCTTAGAGTACTGATCTTTACCACCATGTATCATCAATTTTGGTTTAAAAAATATTTGCTGAGATTAAAGGAAACTCGTAGTTTTTTGGAAGCTTGGCAACAACTTTCAATGAAAGGGATTTTTCGCAGGTCTCTTCTTAGGGCTACTTCAAGAGGAAACAAACCATAGAGATAGAACTTTGAACAACTTTATTGTGTCAAGTTTCAAGGAGCTACCACAGACCGTGTTTGATTTAGAGTTCCAACTACATCTATCAATATGAGGGAAAAACAGAGTCAAACCAGAAATTCAAACTGCTAGTGGAATCGAACACTTCAACCTAGAAGAACAGAATTCGGGCAGCCATGAGGGCTTAGTGTACTCATTATTACCAACAAGGATGGTCAACTTAGTTTGAAAAAATATTTGCTGAAATTAATGGAAACTCGTAGTTTTATTTATATTTGGGAAACCCTTTCCATTGAAGGGATTCTCGCCAGTCTGTGCTTAGGGCTACATCAATAGGAAACAAACCATAGAGAGAACTTACAACTACATTATTATGTAAAGTTTCAAGGAGCTAGCACAAACCATGTTTGATTTAGAGTTCCAACTACATCTATCACTATAGGAGAAAAAGGAGTGTAACCTTAAATTCAAACTGTTACTGGAAATGAATACTTTAATGTATAAGAACGAAATTGGGGAAGCCAAGTGCGCTTAGTGTATTGATCATTACCACCAAGTATCATCAATATTGGTTGAAAAAATATTTGATGAGATTTCAGGAAACTCGTAATTCTTTGGAAGCTTGGCAACCCCTTTCAATGAAAGTTTTCTTCACCAGTCTCTGCTTAGGGTTACCTCAAGAGGAAACAAAGAATAGAGATAGAACTTAGAACTGGTTTATTGTGCTAAGTTTCAAGTAGCTAGCACAAACCATTTTTGATTTAGAATTCCAACTACATCTATAAATATAGGAGAAATGAGTGAAACCTAAAAATTAAAACTGTTACTGGAAACGAACCCTTCAATCTAAAAGAACGATATTTGAGAAGCCAAGAGGGCTTAGCGCACTGATCATTAGAGCCAAGTATCTTCAAGATTGGTTGAAAAAATATTTGCTGAGATTTCAGGAAACTCATACTTTTTTGGAAGCTTGACAACCCCTTTCAATGAAAGGGAGTTTCACCATTCTCTGCTTAGGGCTTCTTCAAGAGGAAACAAACCATAGAGATAGAATTAAAACTACTTCATTGTGTGAAGTTTCAAGGAGCTAGCACAAACCGTGTTTGATTTAGATTTCCAACTATATCTATCAATACAGGAGAAAACAGAGTGAAACCTAAAAATCCAAACTGTTACTGGAAACGAATGCTTCCACCTAGAAGATTGAAATTTGGGCAGCCAAGTGAGCTTAGTGTACTGATCAATACCTGAAAGTATTATCAAGATTGGTTGAAAAAAATATTTGTGGAGATTACAGGAAACTCGTTTTTTTTTTTTTTTAAACTTGGCAACCCCTTTCAATGAAAGTGTTTTACTCCAGTGTCTGCTTAGGGCTACATCAAGAGGAAACAAAACATAGAGACAGAACTTGAAACTACATTATTGTTTCAAGTTTCAAGAAGCTAGCACATACCGTGTTTGATTTAGAGTTCCAACTACATCTATCAATGTAGGAGAAAACAGAATGAAAACTAAAAATTCAAAATGTTACCGAAACGAACGCTTCAACAAAGAAGAACAAAATTTGTGCAGCCAAGTGGTCTTAGTGTACTGATCATTGCCTGAAAGTATCATCAAGTTTGGGAGTAAAAGTATTTGCTGAGATTTCAGGAAACTCGTAATTCTTTGGAAGCTTGGAAACTCCTTTCAATGAAAGTGTTTCTCGCCAGTCACTGCTTAAGGCTATATCAAGAGGAAACAAAACACAGAGATAGAACTTGTAACTACTTTATTGTGTCAAGTTTCAAGAAGCTAGCACAAACCGTGTTTGCTTTAGAGACCCAATTACATCTATCAATATAGGAGAAAAGAAAATGAAACCCAAAAATTCAAACAGTTACTGGAATCCACCACTTCAATATAGAAGAATGAAATGTCGGCAGCCAAGTCAGCTTATTGTACTGATCATTACTTGATGTATCATCAAGTTTGGTTGAAATAATATTTGCTGAAATTTCAGGAAACATGAAATTCTTTGGAATCTTAGCAACCCATTTCAATGAAAGTGTTTCTCGCCAGTCACTGCTTAGGGCTACATCAAGAGGAAACAAAACACAGTGATAGAACTTGAAACTACATTATTGTGTCAATTTTCAAGTGGCAAGCACAAACCATGTTTTATTTACAGTTCCAACTGCATCTATCAACATAGGAGAAAACAGAGTGAAACTTGAAAATTCAAACTGTTACTGGTAATGAACGCTTCAACATAGAAGAAGAAAATTTGGGCAGCCAAGTGGGCTTAGTGTACTGACCATTACCTGAAAGTATAATGAAGTTTGGGGAAAAAAAAAATTTTGCTGAGATTTCATGAAACTCATAATTCTTTGGAAGCTTGGCCACAACTTTCAATTAAAGTGTTTCTCACCTGTCACTGCTTAGAGGAAACAAAACGTAGAGATAGAACTTGAAACTACATTATTGTGTCAATTTTCAAGAAGCTAGCACAAACCGTGTTTGATTTAGATTTCCAACTATATCTATCAACATAGGAGAAAACAGAGTGAAACTTGAAAACTCAAACTGTTACTGGAACTGCACGCAAAAACATAGAAGAACGAAATTTGTTCAGCCAAGTTTCCTTAGTGTATTGATCATTACCTGAAAGTATCATCAAGTTTTGGTGAAAAAATGTTTGCTGAGATTTCAGGAAACTCGTAATATTTTGGAAGTTTGGCAAAACCCTTTCAATGAAAGTGTTTCTCACCATTCACTGCTGAGAGTTACATCAAGAGTAAACAAAACATAGACACAGAACCTGAAACAATATTATTGTGTAAAGTTTCAAGAAGTTTGCACAAACTGTG
Source organism: Urocitellus parryii (assembly GCF_045843805.1). Classification (NCBI taxonomy): domain Eukaryota; kingdom Metazoa; phylum Chordata; class Mammalia; order Rodentia; family Sciuridae; genus Urocitellus; species Urocitellus parryii. The sequence continues at coordinate 129,284,659 of NC_135538.1, read as the reverse complement.
TTTGATTTAGTGTTCCAACTACATGTAACAATATCGGAGAAAACAGAGTGAAACATAAAAATTTAAACTTTTACTGGAAACAAACGCTTCAACATAGAAGAACGAAATTTGGGCAGCCAAGTGGGCTTAGTGTACTGATCATTACCTGAAAGTATCATCAAGTTTGGGTGGAAAATTATTTGCTGAGATTTCTGGAAACTCGTAATGCTTTGGAAGCTTGTAAACCCCTTTCAATGATTGTGTTTTGGGCCAGTCCCTGCTTAGGGATACATCAAGAGGAAACAAAACATAGAGATAGAATTTGAAACTACTTTATTGTGTCAAGTATCAAGAAGCTAGCACAAACCATGTTTGATTTAGAGTTCCAAGTACATCTATCAATATAGGAGAAAACAGAGTGAAACCTAAAAACTCAAACTGTTACTGCAAAAAACGCTTCAACATAGAAGAACGAAATTTTATCAGCCATGTGGAATTAGTGGACTGATCATTACCTGAAAGTATCATCAAATTTTAGTGAAAACATATTTGTGAAGATTTAAGGAAACTCGTAATTCTTTGTAAGCTTGGCAACTCCTTTCAATGAAAGTGTTTCTCACCAGTCTCTGCTTAGGGCTACATCAATAGGAAACAAAATATAGAGATAGAACTTGGAATTACTTTATTTTGCCAAGATTCAAAGAGCTAGCTCAAACTATGTTTGATTTAGAGTTCCATGCTATGCCCCTCCCCTGACTCAGGCAATGGCAAGGCTTTACTGAGGTGGATGGGGCACCTGTCCATCCTGTGGAGGAGCGCACTATGTTTTCGGGATTGGGTTGATTTGTTTTTGTATTCCTTTAATAAGTATAGTTGTGATTTCTCATATGACCAGTAAGTATGAAAGAAAAATCATGACTTTCCTAATTAATGCAACTACTTCTAAAGCATAGATCTGTTTGCTATAAATGCAATGATTCCACTGTGGAGTGTAAATTGTTAATGTTAATGAAAAACTCCCTGTATTCCTGTCAAGGGAGTTTTTGAGAAATTAAATTAAAATCTAGAGAAGAAAAATTAATGTTAAGAAGATAGATTAGTGCTTAGTACTAGGCAACTTGTTCTTGTTCCTGTGCACAATGGTTTCTGCTCTTACTTTTGTTTGATTAAAAGTAATAACAAATCAACCACTTGCCGTAACCATGGCACCGGTTCCAGTCAGTAAGTCAAGAAAGAATAGTCAAGGTATAGGCCAATAGTTTGGGACATTTGTAACTCTTCAAAAAATTTAACTAAGCAGAAACAGCTGAAATCAAAACGCAAACTGAAAGTACAAATGCTTGCTTATGCATAAGCCAAGACACCTTATTCTATTCTAATTGTAGCTAGGTAATATTTTTTCTTTGAATAATGATTCCTGTTTTGTAACCATAAATTACTGTTAGCCTGTCAAAACGAAAAGTATATATGATTAACTTCACAAGTAAATATTGGGATCAACACCTTCACTTTGGTGTCTGTGTTTTTTCTCCACCCCCTCTTTCGCCGACTCCTCACCATCTGTTCGTCTCCTGAGACCCCCTGTTGGAGCTGGTGTCTGACATCTGGCGCCCCCTGAACTGGGACGATCAGTAATTCGTAAGTCTGATGCATTCATTTCATTGAGAAGTTTTCGGGTGAGGATAGGATCTTACCTAGGGTACTGCAGTCCCCTTAGCAAGGTGCTAAGTAAGTGAAGGGTATGTAATCAGAGAACTTAGTTTGAGAAGTCATGGGCCATAAAAAGTCTAAATAAAGAGGACTCTTTATTGATATAGCTAAGCATATGCTCCATAAACGGGGCTTTTCAGTTTCTTCTAAGCAGTTAAGACATTTTTTTCATTTTATTCAAGAATGCTCTCCTTAGTTCCCTGAGGAAGGAACCTTGAATTTAGAAACTTGGAAAAAACTAGGTAAAGAGATTAAGGTTTATTATGATCATCATGGGCCAGAAAAGATTCCTGTAGATGCTTTTGCATTATGGAATGTTTTTAAAGATGCTCTGGATCCGACCCATGAGGCAGTTTGTTTGGCTCGTCAAGTGACTGAGTCTGAACAAACCCCCTTAATTGAGGCTGCTACTACATCTAGATTTTATAAAACTACATCCCCTCAAAAACAGTCTCAATCTGATGATGAACAAGGGGATGAAGAGGAGGACAAATATCTTTCTCCTCAAGATCAGGAGGACTTAGAGGAGGCTGCAGCTCGATACCATAACTCTGATTGGCCACCACATTTGTTAGTCTCTATGTCTCCTGTGTCTCCTACACAGCCCTCTGCTCCTCCTGATTATTGTCAACAAAATAAGACACCTAAAAAACAACCTAAAAATCTTCCCTTTCTGGGAGCCATCACTGAAGCAAAAAATCAGGGTGATTATTCTTTATGCTTCCCTGTTATCCCTCAAGGGGAATTTGATGACTCACCTCAATGGGAACCTCTTCCCTTTAAATTAATAAAAGAATTAAAAACCTCTGTTACTAATTTTGGTCCAACTTCCCCTTATACTTTACAATTGGTAGACTCAGTTGCTGCTGAATGGCTTACGCCTTTTGACTGGCAGCAGACAGCCAAATCCTGTCTGCCTCCTGGACAATATTTACTCTGGAAATCTGAATTTGAAGATCAAGCAAAACAATTAATAGGAAAAAGTATTATTAAAAGAGGACAAAAATATACTCTAGGTATGTTACTGGGTAGTGGAGATTATGCTTCTCCTCAGAGCCAACTTTCCCTTAACAATGAAACCTTAACTGAAATCTCAAAGTGTGCTGTTACTGCATGGCGAAGCTTACCCAGTTCTGAAACAAAACAAAATTTTCTTTCTAACATTAAACAACAGGCTACAGAGTTATATGAAGATTTTGTGGCTCACCTACAGGAAACTGTTTCTAAGGTTATTACTAATACTGAAGCTGCTGATATACTTATAAAGCAGTTGGCCTTTGAAAATGCTAATCCCACTTGTCAAGCTTTACTTCCACCCATTAGAAAAACTGGGTCTTTATCTAATTTTATTCATATGTGCATGGATTCTACTCCAGCCCATATTCAGGGGATTGCTATTGCTGCTGCATTACAAGGCAAGACTTACTCACAGTTTTTAAAGGGTTATGGTACTAAAAATAACAATAAAATATTTCCTTCAAAAAATAATACCCCTAATATTAAAGGTCAATGTTTTTCTTGTGGACAGACAGGACATTTTAGTTGTCATTGCCCAAATAAACTATCTAATAAAAATCCTTTTATACAAAATAATCCTCCAAAAATTCCCTGCCCCAGGTGTCATAAAGGCTTTCATTGGGCCAAAGATTGTAGATCAAAATTTGACAAGGATGGAAACCCTATAGTCCCTACTTCTCAGAATTCAATGGAACCAGAAAACGGTGAATGGGGCTCCCCCAGGGCCCCACAAAACAACAGGGGCTTTCCCAGACAAATCCCTTCTTTCGTGGGCTCTCAATTAGCGACTTGGCCCGAGCAACTCCAGAAAGTGCTAATTAGACTTGCCCTCTTCAGTTCATGCTATACTTACTCCAGATTCTGAAGTTACTTTGATTCCAACTGGGGTCTATGGACCTCTTCCCCAAGGCTATTTTGGTCTAATATTAGGGAGAATTTCTCTGTCTTCCCAAGGCATTTTTATCTTGCCAGGTATTATTGATTCAGATTTCCAGGGAGAAATTAAAGTTATGATTCAACCTCCAGTTAAAACTGTTCAAATTAAACCTCAAAAAAGAATTGCACAAATTTTAATTATTCCTTATTTAAACAATCCTAATACTGTACTTAAAAGTAATAGAGGAGATCAAGGTTTTGGTTCTAGTAATGTTGTTGCATGGATACAAAAGATTAAACAATCTAGACCTATGAAATATATTTCTGTGGAAGGCTTGCAAATAAAAGGTATTTTGGATATGGGGGCTGATGTTTCTTGTATAGCTGGAAAAGACTGGCCTCCTTCTTGGCCCACTAGTAAGTCTCCTTCTACTCTTATAGGATTGGGACTTGCCTCCAATGTTGCCAAGAGTACACAAATATTACATTGGCAATGTGAAGAAAAAAACTGGGACTTTTCAGCCTTATGTCATCCCCTCTTTGCCTTTTACTTTATGGGGACGAGACATTTTACAACAATTTAATGTTGTTCTGACAAATGATATACCTCAGATTTCAAAACAGCCTTTTTATTAGGGGCCACTGTCCTTAAAGAGGCTGATCCTATTGTTTGGAATTCCAACAACCCTGTTTGGGTGGATCAGTGCCCCCTAACTCAGGAAAAACTGGATGCTGCCTCTCATCTAGTTAAAGAGCAATTAGAATTGGGACATATAGAACCATCTACTAGTCCTTGGAATACTCCTATTTTTGTTATAAAAAAAGAAATCTGGCAAATGGAGACTCCTACATGATTTAAGAGCTATTAACAAAACTATGGAAACCATGGGAGCTCTGCAACCGGGCCTCCGTTCTCCTGTGGCTATACCAAAAGGACAATATCTTGTAGTTATAGATCTACAGGACTGTTTTTTTTACCATTCCTCTTGCAAAACAGGATTGTAAAAGTTTTGCTTTTAGTTTACCATCTTCTAATTTACAAAGACCTTTTCAAAGATTTCAATGGAAAGTTTTGCCTCAGGGAATGAAAAATAGCCCCACCTTATGTCAAAAGTTTGTTGATGCAGCCTTAGTCTCCACGAGAAATAAGTTTCCATCTGGATATATAATTCATTATATGGATGATATTTTATTAGCTCATGCTGATTATTTGATACTCCAACAAATACTTAATTTTATGATTACAAGTTTACAAGACTGGGGATTAAAAATTGCTCCTGATAAAATTCAAACTCAGGCTTCTTTTTCTTACCTAGGAAGATTGATTAATTCCAACAATATAACTTCTCAAAAAATACAGATTAGGGTTGATTCTTTATGTACTTTAAATGATTTTCAAAAACTTCTTGGGGATATTAATTGGATTAGGCCTTATTTAAAATTAACCACTGCTGACCTTAAACCTTTATTTGAAAATTTACAGGGAGATTAAATTCCAAATTCACCTAGACAATTATCTCCTGAGGGAAAGAAGGCTTTATTTAAGGTGGAGAAGGCTATTTCAGATCATTATTTACAACAAATAGACTATAATAAGCCCTGGATGTTAATAATCTTACAGACTTCACAAACTCCTACTGGATGCCTATGGCAGGATGATCCTTTAGAATGGATTCATTTGCCTTCTACTCCAAAAACAGATTAATATTTCATATTCCACCCAGGTGTCATCATTAATTTGTAAAGGTAGACTTTGAAGTAGAGAGCTCTTTGGACAAGATCCATCCTCCATTATTATTCCATATAAAAAGGAACAATTAGATTTCTTATTAAATGTTAATGATGAATGGCCTATAGCATTACAGGGATTCTATGGAGAAATATTGTTTCATTTGCCTAACCACCCATTGCTACATTTTATGACTAAGGTAAATACTATTTTTCCTAAAAACTTTTCTCATGTGCCCCTCAATCAGGCTTCTCTAATTTTTACAGATGGATCCTCTAATGGAATAGCTGTTACTATTATAGATGACCAAGAGCCAATAGTCCAACAAACAACTGAAACCTCTGCTCAAAGGACGGAATTAATTGCTATTATAACTGCTTTTGAAAAGGTTACACAGCCTTTTAATCTTTATACTGATTCCCAATATATAGTTAATCTCTTTCCAGCCATAGAAACATCTTCTTTGCCCTCTCATTCATCAAAAGTTACAAAAATTGATATTACAGAGATCCTATAAATTTTTTATTGGACATATTAGAGGACATTCTAACTTACCTGGACCTTTAGTGGCAGGAAATGCTAAAGCTGATTTATTAACTAGGACTCTTTATAATGTTATTGAACAAGCTACTAAAGATCATCAATTTCATCATCAAAATTCTGCTGCGCTTAGAGCACAGTTTCATATAACTAAAGAACAAGCTAGACAAATTGTTAAACAATGTCAAATCTGTCCTACTCACTTTCCTTCTCCACAGATGGATGTCAACCCTAGGGGTTTATTACCCAACAAATTGTGGCAGATGGATGTTACTCATATTCAAGAGTTTGGAAAGTTATATTTTGTTCATGTTTGTGTGGATACTTTCTCACATGTTATTTTTGCTACAGCCCGTACTGGAGAAGCTTATAAGGATATTGCCCAACATCTTTTTGCCTCTTTTGCATATATGGGATTACCTCTTCATATTAAGACAGACAATGCTCCTGCTTATATTTCAAAAACCTTTAAACACCTGTGTCAGACACTTAACATAGTTCATTCCACAGGCATCCCCTATAACCCACAAGGACAAGCCATAGTGGAAAGAGCTCATCAGACCTTAAAATCTCAAATTAATAAATTAAAAGAGGGGGAACTACATTATAGCTCTCCTCATCAAATTCTTCAACATGCTCTATTTGTCATTAATCATTTAAATGTAAATGATTGTAAATTAACTTAAATGCAACGTCATTGGTCTGAGCAAAAAGTAACTCAAAAACCTTTAGTTAAATGGAAAGATCTTCTTACTGGACAATGGAAAGGACCTGATATTCTCTTAACATCGGGGAGAGGATATGCTTGTGTGTTTCCACAGGATGCTACTTCACATTTGTGGATCTGGCACATTTGTGGATTCCAGATCGAATCATCAGACATTATGACTCACCCATATCGCAGGCGGAGGTTTCTCCCCAAACCATACCCAAGGATGCCATCGACCCAGGATGAAGAACTTGCCGAGGACATGACTAATCTTCACCTCCATTCCCCTCAACAGGCACGAACAACATTGACATCAAAATTACCTTCCTGGGGTCAAATAAAACATCTGACCAGTCAGGCACAAAACTTGGTTAGCCAAGGTGCCTCTGCCTCTCCTGAAAAAGTGTTTCTTGCTATGCTAGCACTCTTATCCTGTCAGGTATCACTGATTTCTGCTAAATCAATCTTATTGGGCTTATTTTCCTGATCCTCCTCTTTTAAGAGTTACTGATTGGGGAAAACATAATATTAAGGTGTTTACTGATAATCCTGATTTGTTAGGAGGGATTTCTGATTCCCTTATTCCTCATAAGATGTCCTATAATATTAATTACAAGGGTTTAATAGAAGAGACTCCTGTTTGCTTTGCTACTGATAATAAATTCATCCCTCAAGGATGTATGCCTATTAATTATAGACAATATTTTACTGATTGCCCTCCTGGCTTCCCAGACATGGATAATACAAAGAGGAGCCTTTGGCTCCTCGAAATGGTTTCTTTAGGATATTATATAGTTAATGAAACCTATGTTAATAAGACATTACCTGAAGCCATTGATCCATGTGGATTAAAGAATAACAAAAAAGATTTTTATTGGAATAATATAGTTGATCCTTGGGAAGAATTTCCTCATTGGTTTCAATGTGGATTTATGCAAAGGGCACAAGTCTTTCAGCCTAAGTCTTCAGATGTTAAGATCTATGATTGGTCTGCTTCTGCCCCTAAAAATTATTTTAAGACTAAGTCTCAAAAATTTAATCATACTGAAGGAATGTATACAAGTTCTCCTATTCATAGATGGTTCTCATCTGGTTGGGTCACTCCCATATTTCAGAGTGAGCTCCCTAATGGAAAGGTTTCATACTTCCCAGATCTCTTTAGATTAATTGCAGCTACTAATATGGGTCTTTTAACCAGACCTGGTAAAACTCCAGAACCTTTCAATATTCGTGCTTGCATTAATGTTCCTCATGCTATCTTAATAGGTAATAATAATACCTTGACAATTAAACGTAATAATAGTGTTTATTCTATTTCCTGTGATCAATGTATGTGAACTAATTATATACATGCTAATCTTCCGAAAAACTATACTACTTTTATAATTATACATCGGCCTTCCTATGTAATGATTCCTGTCCTTCTTAATGATGATTGGTATGATGATGAAGGGTCACAAATTCTTAAAAAAATTAATGAATTAATTAGACTTAAGCGATTTGTTGCAGCATTAATTTTAGGAATTACAGCATTAATAGGAATTATTACTTCTTTAGCTTTATCTACTACAGCTTTAGTTAAAGAAATTCATACTGCTCATCATGTTAATGATTTATCTCATAATGTTTCATTAGCATTGGCTATTCAAGAAAAAATAGATAAAAAATTGGAGGCCTGAATTAATGCATTAGAGGAATCTTTATTATATGTAGGAAACCAGATTCAAAATATAAAAACTCAAATGACAACCAAATCTCATGCTAATTTCAAATGGATCTGTGTTTCTCCCTTAAAATATAATCAAAGTAAATATGGATGTAATCAAGTACAAACTAAATTATTAGGGATTTGGAATAAAACTGAACAGGCCCCAATATACAAGATTTACAACAACAAGTAAAATATATAAGTAAGGCTTATTTATTTACTGACTCTACAGCTGACCTTGCTACAGACTAATAAAAAAATGTACAAAAAAACTATTTCCAATAGTACTTGGTGGTCATATATGATTAACATTGGTTTTGGATTTTTATTCATTGTACTTGTTTGTCTCATTCTTCCAGTCCTCTTCAGACTTGCCTGGAAAAAATCAGAAGCATCTCCGTCCAAATCCAACACCTCAAATTAAAAAATAAAAAAAGGGGGAAATGCTGCGCCCCTCCCCTGACTCAGGCAATGGCAAGGCCCTACTGAGGTGGATGGCGCAAGGCATCCATCCTCTGGAGGAGCGCAGTATGTTTCCGGGAATGGGCTGATTTGTTTTGGTATTCCTATAATAAGTATAGTTGTGATTTCTCATATGACCATTAAGTATGAAGGAAAAATCATGACTTTCCCAAAAATGCAACTACTTCTAAAGCATAGATTTATTTGCTCTAAATGCAATGATTCAGCTGTGGAGTGTAAATTGTTAATGTCTAATGAAAATCTCCCTGTATTCCTGTCAAGGAAGTTTTTGAGAAATTAAAATAAAATCTAGAGAAGAAAAATTAATGTTAAGAAGATAGATTAGTGCTTAGTACTAGGCAACTTGTTCTTCTTCCTGTGCACAATGGTTTGTGCTCTTAATTTTGTTTGATTAAAAGTAATAAAAAATCAACCACTTGCCATAACCATGGCACCGGTTCCAGCCAGTAAGTCAAGAAAGAATAGTCAAGGTATAGGCCAATAGTTTGGGACATTTGTAACTCTTCAAAAAATTTAACTAAGCAGAAACAGCTGAAAACAAAACGCCAACTGAAAGTACAAATGCTTGCTTATGCATAAGCCAAGACACCTTATTCTATTCTAATTGTAGCTAGGTAATATTTTGTTTTTTGAATAATGATTCCTGTTTTGTAACCACAAATTACTGTTAGCCTGCCAAAATGAAAATTATATATGATTAACTTAACAAGTAAAGATTGGGATCAACACCTTCACTTTGGTGTCTGTGTTGTTTATCCACCCCCTCATTCGACGACTCCTCACCATCCTTTCATCTCCTGAGACCCCCTATTGGAGATGGTCTGGGGCAATTCCAACTACATGTATCCATATAGGAGAAAACAGAGTGAAACCTAAAAATGAAACCAGTTACTGCAAACGAACGGTTTAACCTAGAAGAAGGAAATTTGATGAGCCAAGTGAAATTGGTGTACTGATCATTACCTGAAAGTATCATCAAGATTGGGTGTAAAATGTTTGCTGAGATTTCACGAAACTCGTTGTGTTTTGGAAGCTTGGCAACCCTTTCAATGAAAGTGATTTTGGTCAGTCTCTGCTTGGGGCTACATCAATAGGAAACAAACCACAGAGATAAAATTTGGAACTACTTTGTTGTGCCCAGTTTCAAAGTGGTAGCACAAACCGTGTTCCATTTAGAGTTCCAACTACATGTATCCATATAGGAGAAAACAGAGTGAAACCTAAAAATGAAAATGGTTACTGCAATCGAACGGTTTAACGTAGAAGAACGAAATTTGAAGAGACAAGTGGGACTGGTGTACTGATCATTACCTGAAAGTATCATCAAGATTGGGTGAAAAAACGTTTGCTGAGATTTCAGGAGACTCGTAGTTTTTTGGAAGCTTGGCAACCCCTTTCAATGAAAGTGATTTTCCTCAGTCTCTGCTTGGGGCTACATCAATAGGAAACAAACCATAGAGACAGAACTTGGAACTACTTTATTCTGCCAAGTTTCAAAGAGCTAGCACAAACCGTGTTTGATTTAGAGTTCCAACTAGATGTATCCATATAGAAGAAAACAGAGTGAAACCAAAAAATGAAAACGGTTACTGCCAACGATCGGTCTATCCTAGAAGAACGAAATTTGGTGAGCCAAGTGGGATTGGTGTACTGATCATTACCTGCAAGTATCATCAAGATTTGGTCAAAGAATGTTTACTGAGATTTCAGGAAACTCATAGTTTTTTGGAAGCTTGGTAACCCCTTTCAATGAAAATGATTTTCATCATCTCTGCTTGGAGGTACATCAGTAGGAAACAAACCATAGGGATAGAACTTGGAACTACTTTATTGTGCCCAGTGTCAAAGAGCTATCACAAACCGTTTTCGATTTAGAGTTCCAAATGCATGTATCCATATGAAATAAAACAGAGTGAAACCTAAAAATGAAACCGCTTACTGCAAAGAATGGTATATCCTAGAAGAACGAAATATGGTGATCCAAGTGAAATTGGTGTACTGGTCATTATCTTAAAGTATCATCAAGACTGGGTGAAAAAATGTTTTCTGAGATTTCAGGAAACTCGTAGATTTTTGGAAGCTTGGCAACCCCATTCAATGAAAGTGATTTTTCTCAGTCCCTGCCTGGGGCGACTTCAGGAGGAAACAAACAATAGAGACAGAACAGAGAAATACTTTATTGTGCCAAATTTCAAAGAGCTAGCACAAACCCTGTTTGATTTAAAGTTCCAACTACATGTATCCATATAGGAGAAAACAGAGTGAAACCTAAAAATGAAAACGGTTACTGCAAAAGAACGGTTTAACCTAGAAGAACGAAAATTGGTGAGCCAAGTGGGATTGGTGTACTGATGATTACGTGAAAGTATCATCAAGAATAGGTTAAAAAATGTTTGCTGTGTTTTTAGGAAACTCATAGTTTTTTGGAAGCTTGGCAACCCCTTTCAAGGAAAGTGATTTTCGTCAGTCTCTGCTTGAGGCTACATCAATAGGAAACAAACCATAGAGATAGAACTTGGAACTACTTTATTGTGCCAAGTTTCAAAGAGCTAACACACACCGTGTTTGATTTAGAGTGCCAACTACATGTATCCATATAGGAGAAAACAGAGTGAAACCTAAAAATGAAACCGTTTACTGCAAACGAACGGTATAAAATAGAAGAACGAAATATTATGATCCAAGTGGGATTCGTGTACCGATCATTATCTGAAAGTATCAGCAAGATTGGGTGAAAAAATGTTTGCTGAGATTTCAGGAAACTCAAAGTTTTTTGGAAGCTTGGCAACCCCTTTCAATGAAAGGGATTTTGGTCAGTCTCTGCTTGGGGCTACATCAACAGGAAAAAAAACCATAGAGATAGAACTTGGAACTACCTTGTTATGCCAAGATTAAAAGAGCTACCTAAACCGTCCTTGATTTAGATTTCCAACTACCTGTATCCATATAGGAGAAAACAGAGTGAAACCTAAAAATGTATATGGTTACTGCAAAGGAACGGTTTAACCTAGCAGAACGAAATTTGGTGAGCCAAGTGGGATTGGTGTACTGATCATTACCTGCAAGTATCATCAAGATTGGGTGAAAAAATGTTTGCTGAGATTTCTGGTAACTCGTAGTTTTTGGGATGCTTGGCCAACCCTTTCAATGAAAGTGATTTTTGTCAGTCTCTGCTTGGAACTACTCCATAGGAAACAAACCATAGAGATAGAACATGGTATTATTTTTTTGTGTCAAATTTCAAAAAGCTAGCAGAAACCGCGTTTGATTAAGAGTTTCAACTACATGAATCCATATAGGAGAAAACAGAGTGAAAACTAAAAAGGAAAACGGTTACTGCAAACGAACGGTTTAACCTAGAGGAACGAAATTTGCCGAGCCAAGTGGGATTGGTGTACTCATCATTACCTGAAAGTATCATCAAGATTGGTTGAAAAAATATTTTCTGAGATTTCAGGAAACTCGTAGTTTTTTGGAAGCTTGTCAACCCCTTTCTATGAAAGTGATTTTCGTCAGTCTCTGCTTGGGGCTACATCAATAGGAAACAAACTATAGAGATAGAATTTGGAACTACTTTCTTGTGCCAATTTCTAAGAGCTAGCACACACTGTGTTCGATTTAGAGTTCCAACTACATGTATCCATATAGGAGAAAACAGAGTGAAACGTAAAATTGAAACCGGTTTGTGCAAAGGAACAGTTAACCTAGAAGAACGAAATTTGGTGAGCCAAGTGGATTGGTGTACTGATCATTACCTGAAAGTATCATCAAGATTGGGTAAAAAATGTTTGCTGAGATTCAGGAAACTCGTAGTTTTTTGGAAGCTTGGCAACGCCTTTCAAGGAAAGTGATTTTTGTCAGTCTCTGCTTGTGGCTACATCAATTGGAAACAAACCACAGAGATCGAATTTGGAACTACTTTGTTTTGCCCAGTTTCAAAGAGCTAGCCCAAACCGTGTTGGATTTAGAGTTCCAACTAGATGTATCCATATAGGAGAAAACAGAGTAAAACCAAAAAATGAAAACGGTAACTGCAAACGAACGATTTAACTTGAAGAACGAAATTTGGTGAGCCAAGTTGGATTGGTGTACTGATCATTACCTGAAAGTATCATCAAGACTGGGAGCAAAAATGTTTGCTGAGATTTCAGGAAACTCGTAGATTTTTTGAAGCTTAGCAACCTGTTTCAATGAAAGTGATTTCGTCAGTCTCTGCTTGGGACTACATCTATAGGAAAAAACCATAGAGATAGAAATTGGAACTACTTTATTGTGCCCAGTGTCAAAGAGCTATCACAAACCGTGTTCGTTTTAGAGTTCCAAATACATGTATCCATATAGGATAAAAAAGAGTGAAACCTAAAAATGAATCCGTTTACTGCAAACAAACGATATAAAAGAGAAGAACGAAATATGGTGATCCAAGTGGGATTGGTGTACCGATCATTATCTGAAAGTATCATCAAGATTGGGTGAAAAAATGTTTGCTGAGATTTCAGGAAACACGTAGATTTTTAGAAGCTTGGCAAACCCTTTCAATGAAAGTGATTTTTGTCAGTCCCTGCTTGGGGCAACCTCAGGAGGAAACAAACAATAGAGATAGAACAGAGAAATTCTTTATTGTGCCAAGTTTCAAAGAGCTAGCACAAACCCTGTTTGATTTAGAGTTTCAACTACATGTATCCATATAGGAGAAAACAGAGTGAAACCTAAAAATGAAAAAGGTTACTGCAAACGAACGGTTTAACCTAGAAGAACGAAATTTGGTGAGCCAAGTGGAATTGGTGTACTGATCATTACCTGAAAGTATCATCAAGATTGGGTGAAAAAATGTTTGCTGCGATTTCAGGAAGCTCGTAGTTTTTTGGAAGCGTGGCAACCCCTTTCAATGAAAGTGATATTCGTCATTCTCTGCTCGGGTCTACATCAATAGGAAAGAAACCATAGAGAGAGAACTTGGAACTACTTTATTGTGCCAAGTTTCAAAGAGCTAGACCAAATCGTGTTTGATTTAGAGTTCCAAATACATGTATCCATATAGGAGAAAACAGAGTGAAACCTAAAAATGAAACCAATTACTGCAAACAAACGGTTTAACCTAGAAGAAGGAAATTTGATGAGCCAAGTGAAATTGGTGTACTGATCATTACCTGAAAGTATCATCAAGATTGGGTGTAAAATGTTTGCTGAGATTTCACGAAACTCGTTGTGTTTTGGAAGCTTGGCAACCCCTTTCAATGAAAGGGATTTTCGTCAGTCTCTGCTTGGGGCTACAATGATAGGAAACCAATCATAGAGATTGAACGTGGAACTAAATTATTGTGCCAAGTTTCAAAGAACTAGCACAAACCGTGTTTGATTTAGAATTCCAACTACATGTATCCATATAGGAGAAAACAGAGTGAAACCTAAAAATGAAAAAGGTAACTACAAACGAACGGTTTAACGTAGAGGAACGAAATTTGCTGAGCCAAGTGGGATTGGTGTACTTATCATTGCCTGAAAGTATCATCAAGATTGGGTGAAAAAATGTTTGCTGAGATTTTAGGAAACTCGTAGATTGTTGGAACGTTGGCAACCCCTTTCAATGAAAGTGAGTTTCGTCACTCTCTGCTTCAGGCTACATCAATAGGAAACAAACCATCGAGATAGAACTTGGAACTATCTGATTGTGCCAAGTTTCAAAGAGCAAGCAAAAACCGGGTTTGATTTAGATTTCCAAATACATATATCCATATAGGAGAAAACAGATTGAAACCTAAAAATGAAAACAGTTACTGCAAATGAACGGTTTAAGCTAGTAGAATGAAATTTGGTGAGCCAAGTGGGATTGTTGTCCTGATCGTTACCTGAAAGTGTCATTAATATTCGGTGAAAAAATGTTTGCTGAGATTTAGGATACTCGTAGTTGTGGGAAGCTTGGCAACACCTTTCAATGAAAGTCATTTTTGTCACTCTCTGCTTGGTGCTACATCAATCGGAAACAAACTATAAAGATAGAACTTGGAACTACTTTATTGTGCCAAGTTTCAAAGAGCTAGCACAAACCGTGTTTGATTTAGAGATCCAACTACATGTGTCCATATAGGAGAAAACAGAGTGAAACCTAAAAATGAAAACGTTTACTGCTAACGAACGTTTTAACCTAGTATAACGAAATACGGTCAGCCAAGTGGGATTGGCGTACTAATCATTACCTGAAAGTATCATCAAGATTGGGTGAAAAAATATTTGCTGAGATATCAGGAAACTCGTAGTTTTTTGGAAGCTTGGCAACCCCTTTCAATGAAAGAGATTTTCGTCAGTCTCTGCTTGGGGCCATATCAATAGGAAACAAACCATAGAGATAGAACTTGGAACTACTTTATTGTGCGTAGTTTCAAAGAGCTAGCACGCACCGTGTTTGATTTAGAGTTCCAACTAAATGTATCCATATAGGAGAAAACAGAGTGAAACCTAAAAACGAAAACGGTTACTGCAAACGAACGGTTTAACCTAGCAGAATGAAATTTGGTGAGCCAAGTGGGATTGGTGTACTGATCATTACCTGAAAGTATCATCAAGATTGGGTGAAAAAATGTTTGCTGAGATTTCAGGAAACTCGTAGTTTTTTGGAAGCTTGGCAACCCCTTTCAATGAAAGTGATTTTCGTCAGTCTCTGCTTGGGGCTACAACAATAGGTAACAAACCATAGCGATAGAACTTGAACTATTTTATTGTGCCAAGTTTCCAAAGAACTACCACAAACCGTGTTTGATTTAGAGTTCCAACTACATGTATCCATAGAGGAGAAAACAGAGTGATACCTCAAAATGAAAACCGTTACTGCTAACGAACGGTTTAACATAGTATAACGAAATATGGTCAGACTTGTGTGATTGGTGTACTGATCATTACCTGACAGTATAATCAAGATTCGGTAAAAAATATTTGCTGAGATTTCTGGAAACTCGTAGTTTTTTCGAAGCTTGGCAACCCTTTTCCATTAAAGTGATTTTCGTCACTCTCTGCTTGGGGTTACATCAATGGGAAACAAACCATATAGATACAACTTGGAACTACTTTATTGTGCCAAGTTTCAAAGAGCTAGCCCAAACCGTGTTCAATTTAGAGTTGCAACTACATGTATCCATATAGGAGAAAACAGAGTGAAACCTAAAAATGAAAACGGTTACTGCAAACGAACGGTCAATCCTAGAAGAACGACATTTGGTGAACCAAGTGGGATTGGTGTACTGATCATTATCTGAAAGTATCAGCAATATTGGGTGAAAAAAATATTTGCTGAGATTTCAGGAAACTCGTAGTTTTTTGGAAGCTTGGCAACCCCTTTCCATCAAAGTGATTTTCGTCATTCTCTGCTTGGGGCTACATCAATAGGAAACAAAGCATAGAGATAGAACTTGGAACTACTTTATTGTGCCAAGTTTCAAAGAGTTAGCACAAACCGTGTTTGATTTAGAGTTCCAAATACATGGTATCCATAGAGGAGAAAACAGAGTGAAACCTAAAAATGAAAACGGTTACTGCAAATGAACGGTTTAACATATAAGAACGAAGTTTGATGAGCCAAGTGGGATTGGTGTACTGATCATTACCTGCCACTATCATCAATATTGGGTGAAAAAATGTTTCCTGAGATTTCAGGAAACTCGTAGTTTTTTGGAAGCTTGACAACCCCTTTCAATGAAAGTGATTTTCATCACTCTCTGCTTGGGGCTCTTTTGGGAGCCGGCGACTGCGCCCTGAAAATGGTGCTCCCTTCCTGCTTCTCTTGACTCAGGGGTTGCAGAGTTAGTAGTAAACAAACTCATTGTTAGGCTGTGGGCTGGGCTCTGGCCTGCTTCCGCTGTGCTGTACCTATTAGACTCTTCCACGTAGTGCTGGTTCATTGGCAAATCTGGGTACTTAAGCTAGCTCAGACCAACCACCCACGTGCTTGCTTTCTTCTCTTTTTCCTGTCTTTTCATTATGATTCAAAGGTCCTGAGTAAACTGCTGAAAGAAGAATCCTGTGTCGTTTTTTCCCTTGCCGGCGAGGGGTCGCGACAATTGGTGGCCAGAACGGGGAGAAATATTCCTCGAACCCAGGGATCCAGAACTTTCAGCAGGCAGGGTGGTGCACCGGTAAGTTCCCAGGTAAAGTGGGGATCCGCAAGCAAATCGCGGTCGCTCCTCTGTAGATAAAGAGAGAGCGGGGCTTTTGTATTTTTACTTTCTTTATAACTTTGAAAACATTATGGGTGTTTCCACTTCAAGCCCAATTTTTTCGGCCCTGGATGGGCTGCTACGTTCAAAAGGACTCAAGGTGGAGCAGAGTACTTTGCGGATGTTTTTAAGAGAAGCTGATATAGCGGCTCCTTGGTTTGTTTTTTCAGGGAGTCTTACGATTCCCAGCTGGGACAAATTAGGGAGAGGTCTGGATTTCGCTTATGAGCAAGGTACTTTTGAGAATGGCGTTATACCAGTTTGGAAATTGGTTAGAGAATGTATAGCAGACAGTAAATGCCAGGAAGCTGTGGGTGAGGGTCAGGCCATTCTTGAACAACTACATGAGAAAAAATCTGAGGGGTCACATAGCGAAATGGCAGAGAGTATTAGGAGTAAGAGTAGTAAAAAGGCAAAAGAGCCTGAAAATAAAAATAGGAGAAGGCTCTATCTAGACTTGACTGAATTAAAACCACCTGAGGATACAAGCGGCTCAGAGAGTTCTGAGGACCTGGACGTATTGTTACAGCAATTACGTAAGATAAAAATGAAAAGGAAAAAAAGGAAGGCACAAAGCATGAAAGCCTACCGTGAGAAGGGGGATAAATGTAATTTTGATAAATCTAATTTTGAAGAAGAGGTTGAGAGTTTAGAGGAAGATGCAGTGCCTGTTGCATCGCCCTCATGTGTGAGGGGAGTCCAAAGCTCTGGGAGAACTTTTCATACACAAGTTTGGAGAACAGTTAATACAGACATGGGATTAGCATACCCGGTTTTTCAGGACACTAATAGGGGAAGATACCATGAGCCTTTAGATTTTAAAATAATTAAAACTTTGGCAGAATCCGTTTGCACTTATGGTGTAGATGCTGCTTTCACTCTTACTCAGGTGGAGGGGCTTACACTGATTTAGTACATTTACTAAAATCAAAGGGCTTGCTTATTTCACCAGATAAAGTACAGACAGGAGACTCTATTGATTATCTTGGTGCTAGTATCTCTTGTGAAACTATTACACCCCAAAAGATAACTCTTAGGACTGATAATTTACATACGTTAAATGATTTTCAGAAATTATTGGTTCACATAAATTGGATTAGGGGTTACTTACATATTCCCAATGTTGAATTAAAACCCTTGTATGAAATTCTTAAAGGTGATTCAGATCTTACTTCCCCTCGACATCTTACTGAGGAAGCCAGGTCATTGTTGCTTAAAGTGGAAGAGGCTATACAACATGCTAGCCTTTGCAGGCTTCAAGAGGATAAGCCTCTTCAATTATGTCTGCTCGCCACTGTACGGCAACCTACTGGAGTTTTGTGGCAAGATGGTCCTTTGTTGTGGATACATCCACGTATATCCCCTGGAAAATCCCTTGAGTATTATCCTGATGCAGTTGCTTCTTTAGCTATGTTAGGGATACAACAAAGTATACAATTTTTTGGCTTTTCTCCAACATCTGTGATTGTTCCTTATACGTGTCAACAAATTCAAGTTTTGTGTGCTAACCTGGATAATTGGGCTATATTACGATGCTCTTTTTCAGGAGAGATAGATAATCACTATCCTTCACATCCTCTTATTACATTTGTTAAGGAACATCCTATCATTTTCCCTAAAATCACTTCTTCTACGCCTATCCCAGGAGCTGCAAATATCTTTACAGATGGATCTAAAACTGGTATTGGAGCCTATGTGGTAAATGATCAACCTCCTATCGAACATCAGTTTGCTCCTGGAAATCCACAATGGGTGGAGCTGCAAATTGTCATAAAAGTATTTGAACAATGTCCGTTTCCTTTTAATTTAATCTCAGATTCTGTTTATGTAGTTCAAGCTTTAAAGGTGTTGGAAGCAGTGGGTCCCATACACACAACAGGAGTAATGTCTTCCCTTTTTCTCCATCTTCAAACATTGATTTGGAATTGCTCCGCCTGTTTTTACCCTTTGCATATTCGAGCCCACACAGGTTTACTGGGTGCTCTTTCTGCTGGCAATGCCCAAGTTGATCTTGCTACTCGTCCTTCTTGGGTATTCCCTATTTGCTCCTTAGATCAAGCTAGAAACTTTCATAGTAAATTTCATATTAATACATGAGCACTTCAGAAGTGCTTTGCTATTTCCCGTGCTGATGCTCGGCAGGTTGTGTTGGATTGTCCTAGTTGTATCATTTTACATCATCCCTTTTCTGTGGGCGTAAATCCTCGTGGTTTGCGGCCTTTAACTATATGGCAAATGGATATCACTCATGTTCCCAACTTTGGCAAACTTAAATATGTCCATGTGTCTGTAGATACTTGTTCTGGCATTATCCATGCTTCTGCTTTGTCTGGTGAAAAGGCTGGAAATGTTATCATGCATTGCTTGGAAGCCTGGGCAGCCTGGGGATTACCACAGACCATTAAGACGGACAATGGTCGAGCATATACTGGATGACAGTTTTCTTCCTTTTGCAGCCAGATGGGTATCCAGCTTGTCCATGGTTTTCCCTATAATCCACAAGGTCAGGGTATTGTAGAGCGTGCTCATAAGACTCTAAAAGAGATGTTAATAAAACAAAAAGGGGAATTGGCTTAGGCCACACCCCAAAAGAGCGCCTCTCCCTGGCTCTATTCACTATTAATTTTTTGAATCTGGACATCCAAGGGCTCTCTGCTGCGACTAGGCACTGTTCCCCCTCTGACCCGAATTTTGGGCATGTTAAGTGGAAAGATGTACTTCTGGACAATGGTATGGGCCTGATCCCGTGCTGGCATGGGCACGAGGTTCTGTCTGTGTTTTCCCACAGGACCGGATGGAACCGTTGTGGGTGCCAGAGCGCCTCATGCGGAAAGTTCCTCAAGCCCCATCAGGAAGGAGGAATGAAGATGAACAAGATGAGGTGCTTGATGCTTCTCCTGATGGTGATCGGACATGAGGTCGTCTGGACTGCAGGGCGACTCCTCTGGGCGGTGATGGGGGACGTGGCCATATCCATTGCCTGTTACTTCTCAGACTGGTGTACTTTCATTTTTCTTCACTACTAATGGCTCTGCTACCATGGATTGGCCGACCTTGCCTATGGATACTGTAGCAGCTATTGATAACTTTGCTACTGTTTCATTATTTGACACATTGTGTTTCTCTGTGCATGTTAATTACTCTGATTCCATAATTTGCCTGTATTATTGCAAAGAAACAAAAGAGACTTTGGTATAACTGCAGCCATTTGTGGTAGCCGTTGCAGCTTCTGCTGTTGCGGCGGCCACTGCCGCCGTGGCTCTCGCTGTTGCTATGCTTGCTGCTGATGCTGTGAACAAGCTTGCGGGTACTGCTGCAACAGCCATGGAGACTCAGACCATGATGAATCAACATCTACATCGTGGCATTGTAATACTCGAGTCCATATTGCTCCTGTGAAAGATGTAATATCATGGTTGTTTAAGTCTTTTAGTTTCTTGAAGCAATGGTGAGGCATGGGTGTGCTGGCTGTGGTCCTGGTACTTGCCATTGGATTGTGCCTGTGGTGTCTGGTTCGTATGCGCAAGTGGCAGCGGGTGCAGAATCTTATGCTTATACAAGACTTTGCCGCTTTAGAGGCAGGACAGTCCCCTCAAGCATGGCTCACCATGCTGAAGTGATCGACACAGCACAGGGTGCGAGGCAAGGCACTGCACTTGGGAGCTCTAGGTTTGAGTCTCAAGAAAAGCATGTCCTATTGCATGTGGGTTTGATGTAGACGTCCCACCTCCATGAAAAAGATATCGGTCAAAATGGTGACTCGCCTGGGGAGGGCCCCCTCAGGAGTGTGCCATTATTTTGCGGCCACTTTTGCACAATGGAGATAGGACCTCTAATTTTACCTGTTGCTTGTAAAACAGAAGGGGGAACTTGTTGGGGAGCCGGCAACCGCACCTGAAAATGGCGCTGGCTTCCTGCTTTTGATGACTCAGCGGTTACAGAGTTAGTAGTAAACAACTCATTGTTCGGATGTGGGCTGGGCTCTGGCCTGCTTCTGCTGCGCTGTACCTATTAGACTCTTCCACATAGTGCTGGTTCATTGGCAAGGCTGGGTACTTAAGCGAGGGCAGAACAACCGCCCGCGCACTCGCTTTCTTCTCTTGTTCCTGTATTTTCATTATGATTCAAAGGTCCTGAGTAAACTGCTGAAAGAAGAATCCTGTGTCGTTTTTTCCCTTGCTGACGAGGGGTCAAAACAGGGCTACATCAATAAAAACAAACCATAGAGATAGAACCTGGAACTACTTTCTTGTCCCACATTTCAAAGAGCTAGCCCAACCGTGTTTGATTTAGAGTTCCAACTACATGTATCCATATAGGAGAAAACAGAGTGAAACCTAAACATGAAAACGGTTACTGCAAACGAACGGTTTAACCTAGAAGAACGAAATTTGGTGAGCCAAGTGGGACTGGTGTACTGATCATTACCTGAAAGTATCATCAAGATTGGGGGAAAAAATGTTTGATGAGATTTAGGAACCTCATAGTTTTTTGGAAGCTTGGCCACCCCTTTCAATGGAAGTGATTTTCATCAGTCTCTGCTTGGGGCTACATCAATAGGAAACAAACCATAGAGATAGAACATGAAACTACTTTATAGTGCCAAGTTTCAAAGAGCTAGCCCAAACCGTGTTTGATTTAGAGTTCCACATACATGTATCCATATAGGAGAAAACAGAGTGATACCTCAAAATGAAAAGGTTACTGCAAACGAACGGTTTAACATAGTATAACGAAATACGGTCAGACAGCTGTGATTGGTGTACTGATCATTACCTGAAAGTATCATCAAGATTGGTTAAAATAATGTTTGCTGAGATTTCAGGAACTCATAGTTTTTTGGAAGCTTGGCAACCCCTTTCCATGAAAGTGATTTTCATCATTCTCTGCTTGGGGCTACATCAAAAGGAAACAAACCATAGAGATAGAACTTGGAACTACTTTATTGTGCCAAGATTCAAAGAGCTAGCACAAACTGTGTTTGATTTAGAGTTCCAACTACATGTATCCTTATACGAGAAAACAGAGTGAAACCTAAAAATGAAAACTCGTACTGCAAACGAACGGTTTAACCTAGAAGAACGAAATTTTATGGAGCCAAGTGGTATTGTAGTACTGATCATTACCTGAAAGTATCATCAAGACTGGGTAAAAAAAAATGTTTGCTGAGATTTCAGGAAACTCGTAGTTTTTTGGAAGCCAGGCAACCCCTTTCAATGAAATTGATTTTCGTAAGTCTCTTCTTAGGCCTACATCAATAGGAAACAAACCATAGAGATAGAACTTGGAAATACTTTATTGTGCCAAGTTTCTACGAGCAACCAAAAACCGTGTTTGTTTTAAAGATTCTACCACCAGTATCCATATAGGAGAAAACAGAGTGAAACCTAAAAATGAAAACGTTTACTGCAATCGAACGGTTTAGCCTAGAAGAATGAAATTTCATGAACCAAGTCAGAATGGTGTACTGATCATTACCTGCAGGTACCATCAAGATTGGGTGAAAAAATGTTTGCTGAGATTTCAGGAAACTCGTAGTTTTTTGGAAGCTTGGCAACCCCTTTCAATGAAAGTGATTTTGGTCATTGTCTGCTGGGGCTATATAAATAGGAAAGAAACCGTAGACATAGAACTTGGAAATACTTTATTGTGCCACGTTCAAAGAGCTAGCACAACCCGTGTTTGATTTAGAGTTCCAACTACATGTATCCATATGGGAGAAAATGGAGTGAAACCTAAAAATGAAAACGGTTACTGCAAAGGAACGGTTTAAACTAGAAGAACAAAAATTTTATGGAGCCAAGTGGATTGGTGTACTGATCATTACCTGAAAGTATCATCAAGATTGGGTGAAAACATATTGCTGATATTTCAGGAAACTAGTAGTTTTATGGAAGCTTGCCAACCCCGTTCAATGAAAGTGATTTTCGTCAGTCTCTGTTTGGGGCTACATCAATAGGAAACAAACCATAGAGACAGAACTTGGAACTACTTTGTGATGCCAAGTTTCAAAGAGGTAGCACAAATCGTGTATGATTTCGAGTTCCAACTACATGTATCCATATAGGAGAAAACAGAGTGAAACCTAAAAATGAAAACGGTTACTAAACGAACGGTTTAACCTAGAAGAACGAAATTTGGTGAGCAAAGAGGGATTGGTGTACTGATCATTACCTGCAAGTATCATCAAGATTGGGTAAAAAAATGTT
Organism: Urocitellus parryii; assembly: GCF_045843805.1. Classification (NCBI taxonomy): domain Eukaryota; kingdom Metazoa; phylum Chordata; class Mammalia; order Rodentia; family Sciuridae; genus Urocitellus; species Urocitellus parryii. The sequence continues at coordinate 129,261,492 of NC_135538.1, read as the reverse complement.
TGCTGAGATTTCAAGAAACTCTTTGTTTTTTGGAAGCATGGCAACCCCTTTCAATGAAAGTGATTTTCGTTAGTCTCTCCTTGGGGCTACATCAATAGGAAACAAACCATAGAGATAGAACTTAGAACTTCTTTATTGTTCCAGTTTTCAAAGAGCTAGCACAAACCGTGTTTGATTTGCAGTTCCAACTACATGTATCCATATAGGAGAAAAGAGAGTGAAACCTAACAATGAAAACGGGTACTGCAAACGAATGGTTTAACCCAGAAGATCGAAATTTTATGGAGCCAAGTGGTATTGTAGTACTGATCATTACCTGAGAGTATCATCAAGATTGGGTCAAAAAATGTTTGCTGAGGATTCAGGAAACTCGTAGTTTTTTGGAAGCTTGGCAACCCCTTTCAATGAAAGTGATTTTTGTCAGTCTCTGCTTGGGGATACATCAATAGGAAACAAACAATATAGACAGAACTTGGAACTACTTTATTGTGCCAAGTTTCAAAGAGCTAGCACAAACCGTGTTTGATTTAGAGTTCCAACTGCATGCATCCATAAAGGAGAAAACAGAGTGAAACCTGAAAATGAAAACTGTTACTGCAAATGTACGATTTAACCTGGAAGAAAGAAACTTGGTGAGCCAAGTGGAATTGGTGTACTGATCATTACCTGAAAGTATCCTCAAGATTGGTTAAAAAAATGTTTGCTGAGATTTCAAGAAACTCGTATTTTTTGGAAGCTTGGCAACCCTTTTCAATGAAAGTAATTTTCGTCAGTCTCTGCTTGGGGATACATCAATAGGAAACAAACCATAGAGATAGAACTTGGAACTACTTTATTGTGATAAGTTTCAAAGAGCTAGCACAAACCGTGTTTGATTTAGAGTTCCAACTGCATGTATCTTTATAGGGGAGAAACAGAGTGAAACCTAAAAATGAAAAGAGTTACTGCAAATGTGCGGTTAACCTGGAAGAATGGAACTTGGTTAGTCAAGTGGGATTGGTGTAATGATCATTACCTGAAAGTATCCTCAAGTTTGGGTGAAAAAATGTTTGCTGAGATTTGAGTAAACTCGTAGATTTTTGGAAGCTTGTCAACCCCTTTCAATGAAAGTGATTTTCGTCAGTCTCTGCTTAGGGCTACTTCAATAGGAAACAAACCATAGAGATAGAACTTGCAAGTACTTTATTGTGCCAAGTTTGAACAAGCTAGCCCAAACCGTGTTTGATTTAGTTTCTACTACAAGTATCCATATTGGAGAAAAGAGAGTGAAACCTAAAAATGAAAACGGTTACTGCAAACGAACGGTTTAACCTAGAAGAACGAAATTTGGTGAGCCAAGTGGGATTGGTGTACTGATCATTACCTGAAATTATCAACAAGATTGTGTGAAAAAATGTTTGCTGAGATTACAGGAAACTCGTATTTTTTTGGAGGCTTGGCAACCCCTTTCAATGAAAGTCATTTTGGTCAGTCTCTGCTTGGGGATACATCAATAGGAAACAAGCAATAGAAATACAACCTGGAACAACTTTATTGAGCCACGTTTCAAAGAGTAGCCCAAACCGTGTTTGATTTAGAGTTCCAACTGCATTTATCCATGTAGGAGGAAACAGAGTGAAACCTAAAATGAAAACGTTAATTGCAAATATACAGTTTAACTTGGAAGAACTAAACGTGTTGAGCCAACTGGGATTGGTGTACTGATTATTACCTGAAAGTATCATCAAGATTGGGTGAAAAAATGTTTGCTGAAATTTCAGGAAACTCGTAGTTTTTTGGGAGCTTTGCAACCCTTTCAAGGTAAGTGATTTTCTTTAGTCTCTGCTTGGGCATACATCAATAGGAAACAAACCATAGAGATAGAACTTGGAACTACTTTGTTGTGCCAAGCTTCAAGGAGCTACCACAAACCGTGTTTGCTTTAGAGTTCCTACTTCATGTATCCATATAGGCAGAAACAGAGTGAGACCTATAAATGAAAACGTTTACTGCAAACGAACGGTTTAACCTAGAAGAACGAAATTTGATGGAGCCAAGTGGGATTGGTGTACTGATTATTACCTGAAAGTATCCTCAAGTTTGGGTGAAAAAATGTTTGCTGAGATTTCAGGAAACTCGTAGTTTTTTGGAAGCTTGGCAACCCCTTTCAATGAAAGTGATTTTCATCAGTCACTGCTTGGGGCTACATCAGTAGGAAACAAACCATAGAGATATACTTTGGAACAACTTTATTGTGCCAAGTTTCAAAGAGCTAGCGCAAACCGTGTTTGATTGAGAGTTCCAACTGCATGTATCCATATAGGAGAAAACAGAGTGAAATGTGAAAATGAAAACGATTACTGCAAATGTACGATTTAACCTGGAAGAAGGAAACTTGGTGAGCCAAGTGGGATTGGTGTACTGATCATTACCTGAAAGTATCATCAAGATTGGGTGAAAAAATGTTTGCTGAGATTTCAGGAAACTAGTCGTTTTTTGGAAGCTGGGCAACACCTTTCAATGAAAGTGATTTTCGTCAGTCTCTGCTTAGGGCTACATCAATAGGAAACAAACCATAGAGATAGAATTTGCAAGTACTTTATTGTGCCAAGTTTCAACGAGCTAGCCCAAACCGTGTTTGATTTAAAGTTTCTACAACCAGTATCCATATAGGAGAAACAGAGTGAAACCTACAAATGAAAACGGTTACTGCAAATGAACGGTTTCACCTAGACGAAAGAAATTTGTGAGCCAAGTGGTATTGGTGTACTGATCATTACCTGAAAGTATCATCAAGATTGGGTGAAAAAAACTTTGCTGAGCTTTAGGAAACTCTTAGTTTTTTGGAGCTTGGCAACCACTTTCAATGAAAGTGATTTTCGTTAGTCTCTGCTTGGGGATACATCAATAGGAAACAAACCATAGAGATAGAAATTGGAACTACTTTATTGTGCCAAGTTTCAAAGAGCTCGCCCAAACGGTGTTTGATTTAAAGTTTCAACTTCCAGTCTCAATATACGAGAAAACAGAGTGAAAACTAAAAATGAAAACAGTTACTGCAAATGAACGGTTAAACTAGAAGAACGAAATTTGGTGAGCCAAGAGGGATTGGTGTACTGATCATTACCTGAAAGTATCATCAAGACTGGGTGAAAAAATGTTTGCTGATATTTCAGGAAACTCGTAGTTTTTTGGAAGCTTGTCAACCCCTTTCAAAGAAAGTGATTTTCGTCTGTGTCTGCTTGGGGCTACATCAATAGGAAACAAACCATAGAGATAGAACTTGGAAATACTTTTCTGTGCCAAATTTCAAAGAACTAGCACAATCTGTGATTGATTTAGAGTTAAAACTACATGTATCCATATAGGAGAAAATTTGTGAATCCCAACAATGAAAACGGCTACTGCAAACGAATGGTTTAACCTAGAAGAACGAAACTTGGTGAGCCAAGTGGGATTGGTGTACTGATCATTACCTGAAAGTATCATCAAGATTGGGTGAAAAAAATGTTTGCTGAAATTTCAGGAAACTCGTAGTTTTTTGGAAGCTTGGCAACCCCTTTCAATGAAAGTGATTTTCGTTAGTCTCTCCTTGGGGCTACATCAATAGGAAACAAACCATAGAGATAGAACTTAGAACTTCTTTATTGTTCCAGTTTTCAAAGAGCTAGCACAAACCGTGTTTGATTTACAGTTCCAACTACATGTATCCATATAGGAGAAAAGAGAGTGAAACCTAACAATGAAAACGGTTACTGCAAACGAATGTTTTAACCCAGAAGATCGAAATTTTATGGAGCCAAGTGGGATTGGTGTACTGATCATTACCTGAGAGTATCATCAAGATTGGGTCAAAAAATGTTTGCTGAGATTTCAGGAAACTCGTAGTTTTTTGGAAGCTTGGCAACCCCTTTCAATGAAAGTGATTTTTGTCAGTCTCTGCTTGGGGATACATCAATAGGAAACAAACAATATAGACAGAACTTGGAACTACTTTATTGTGCCAAGTTTCAAAGAGCTAGCACAAACCGTGTTTGATTTAGAGTTCCAACTGCATGCATCCATAAAGGAGAAAACAGAGTGAAACCTGAAAATGAAAACTGTTACTGCAAATGTACGATTTAACCTGGAAGAAAGAAACTTGGTGAGACAAGTGGAATTGGTGTACTGATCATTACCTGAAAGTATCCTCAAGATTGGTTAAAAAAATGTTTGCTGAGATTTCAAGAAACTCGTATTTTTTGGAAGCTTGGCAACCCTTTTCAATGAAAGTAATTTTCGTCAGTCTCTGCTTGGGGATACATCAATAGGAAACAAACCATAGAGATAGAACTTGGAACTACTTTATTGTGATAAGTTTCAAAGAGCTAGCACAAACCGTGTTTGATTTAGAGTTCCAACTGCATGTATCTTTATAGGAGAAAACAGAGTGAAACCTAAAAATGAAAAGAGTTACTGCAAATGTGCGGTTTAACCTGGAAGAATGGAACTTGGTTAGTCAAGTGGGATTGGTGTAGTGATCATTACCTGAAAGTATCCTCAAGTTTGGGTGAAAAAATGTTTGCTGAGATTTGAGTAAACTCGTAGATTTTTGGAAGCTTGTCAACCCCTTTCAATGAAAGTGATTTTCGTCAGTCTCTGCTTAGGGCTACTTCAATAGGAAACAAACCATAGAGATAGAACTTGCAAGTACTTTATTGTGCCAAGTTTGAACAAGCTAGCCCAAACCGTGTTTGATTTAGTTTCTACTACAAGTATCCATATTGGAGAAAAGAGAGTGAAACCTAAAAATGAAAACGGTTACTGCAAACGAACGGTTTAACCTAGAAGAACGAAATTTGGTGAGCCAAGTGGGATTGGTGTACTGATCATTACCTGAAAGTATCATCAAGATTGGGTGAAAAAAAGTTTGCTGAGATTTCAGGAAACTCGTAGTTTTTTGGAAGCTTGGCAACCCCTTTCAATGAAAGTGATTCTCGTCAGTCTCTGCTTGGAGGTACTTCAGTAGGAAACAAACCATAAAGATAGAACTTGGAAGGACTTTATTGTGCCAAGTTTCAAGGAGCTAGGACAAACCGTGTTTTATTTGGAGTTCAATCCACATGTGTCCATATAGGAGAAAACAGAGTGAAACCTAAAAATGAAAATGGTTACTGCAAACGAACGGTTAAACCTAGAAGAAAGAACTCTGGTGAGCCAAGTGGGATTGGTGTATTGATAATTACCTGTAAGTATCATCAAGATTAGTTGAAAAAATGTTTGTTGAGATTTCAGGAAACTCGTAGTTTTTTGGAAATGGGCAAACCCTTTCAATGAAAGTGATTCTCATCAGTCTCTGCTGGGAGCTACATCAATAAGAAACAAACCATAGCGATAGAACTTGGAAATTCTTTATGCTCCAAATTTCAAAGTGCTAGCAACAACCGTGTTTGATTTAGAGTTCAATCTACATGTATCCATATAGGAGAAAACAGAGTGAAACATAAAAATGAAAACGGTTACTGTAAACGAACGCTTTAACCTAGAAGAATGAAATTTGGTGAGCCAAGTGGGATTGGTGTACTGATCATTACCTGCAAATATCATCAAGATTGGGTGAAAAAATCTTTGCTGAGATTTCAGGAAAATTGTAGTTTTTTGGAGGCTTGGCAACCCCTTTCAATGAAAGTAATTCTCGTTAGTCTCTGCTTCGGGCTACGTCAATAGGAAACAAACCATAGCGATAGAACTTGGAACTACTTTATTGTGAAAAGTTTCAAAGAGCTAGCACGAACCGTGTGTGATTTAGAGTTCAATCTTCATGTATCCATATAGGAGAAAACAGATTGAAACCTAAAAATGAAAACGGTTACTGCAAACGTACAGTTTAACCTAGAAGAACGAAATTCTTGAGCCAAGTGGGATTGGTGAACTGATCATTGACTGCAATTATCATCAAGAGTGGTTGAAAAAGAGAATGCTCGAGATTTCAGGAAACTCGTAGTTTTTTGGAACCTTGGCAACCCCTTTCAATGAAAGTGATTCCCGTCAGACTCTGCTTGGGGCTATTTCAATAGGAAACATACCATCGTGAAAGAACTTGGAACTACTTTATTGTGCCAAGTATCAAAGAGCTAGCACACACCGTGTTTGATTTAGAGTTCTATCTTCATGTATGCATATAGGAGAAAACAGAGTGAAACCTAAAAATGAAAACGGTTACTGCAAACGAACGGTTTAAAATAGAAGAACAAAATTTAGTGAGCCAAGTGGGATTGGTGTACTCATCATAACCTTCAAGAATCATGAAGATTTGGTGAAAAAATGTTTGCTGAGATTTCTGGAAAATCGTACTTTTTTGGAAGCTTGGCAACCCCTTTCAATGAAAGTGATTCTCGTCAGTCTCTGCTTGGGGCTACTTGAATAGGAAACAAACCATAGTGATAGAACTTGGAACTACTTTATTGTGCCAAGTTTCAAAGAGCTAGCACAAACAGTGTTGATATAGACTTCAATCTACATGTATCCATATAGGAGAAAACAGAGAAATCTAAAAATGAAAATCGTTACTGCAAACGAACGGTAAACCCAGAAGAACGAAATTTGGTGAGCCCAGTGGGATTGCTGTACTGATCAATACCTGCAAATATCATCAAGATTGGGTGAAAAAATGTTTGCGGAGATTTCAGGAAACTCGTAGTTTTTTGAAAGCTTGGCAAACCCTTTCAATGGAAGTGATTCTCGTCAGTCTCTGCGTGGGGCTACTTCAGTAGGAATCAAACCATAGCGATAGAACTTGGAACTACTTTATTGTGCCAATTTTCAAAGATCTAGCACAAACCCTGTTTGATTTATAGTTCCAACTACAGGTATCCATATAGGAGAAAACAGAGTGAAACGTAAAAATGAAAAAGGTTACTGCAAAAGAATGGTTTAACCAAGAAGAATGAAATTTGGTGAGCCAAGTGGGAATGGTGTACTGATCATTACCTGCCACTATCATCAACATTGGGTGAAAAAATGTTTGCGGAGATTACCGGAAACTCGTAGTTTTTTGGAAGCTTGGCAACCCCTTTCAATGGAAGTGATTCTCGTCAGTCTCTGCATGGGGCTACTTCAATAGGACACAAACCATAGCGATTGAACTTGGAACTACATTATTGTGCCATGTTTCAAAGACCTGGCAAAAAACCGTGTTTCATTTAGAGTTCAATCTAAATGTATCCATATAGGTGAAAACAGAATGTAACCTAAAAATGAAAACGGTTACTGCCAACGAACGGTTTAACCTAGAAGAACGAAATTTGGTGAGCAAAGTGGGATTGGTGTACTGATCATTACCTGTAGTATCATCAAGATTGGGTGAAAAAAAATGTTTCCTGAGATTTCAGGAAATTCGTAGTTTTTTGGAAACTTGGCAACCCCTTTCAATGAAAGTGATTCTCGTTAGTCTCTGCTTGGGGCTACTTCAATATGAAACAAACCATAGTGATAGAACGTGGAACTACTTTATTGTGCAAAGTTTCAAAGAGCTAGCAAAAACCGTGTTTGATTTAGAGTTCCAACTACATGTATCCATATAGGAGAAAACAGAGTGAAACCTAAAAATGAAAACGGTTACTGCAAACGAACGGTTTAATCTAGAAGAACGAAATTTAGTGAGCCACTTAGTATTCATGTACTGATCATTTCCTGCAAGTATCTTCAAGATTGGGTGAAAAAATATCTGCTGAGATTTCCGGAAACTCGTAGATATTGGAAGATTGGCAACCCCTCTCAATGAAAGTTATTCTCGTCAGCCTCTGCTTGGGGCTACATCCATAGGAAACAAACCATAGAGAAAGAACTTGGAAATACTTTATTGTGCCAGGTTGCAAAGAGCTAGTACAAACCGTGTTTGATTTAGAGTTCAATCTACATGTATCCATATAGGAAAAAACAGAGTGAAAACAAAAATGAAAATGGTTACTGCAAACGAACAGTTTAAAATATAAGAACCAAATTTGGTGAGCAAGAGGGATTATTTTCCTGATCATTACCTGCAAGAATCCTCAAGATTGGGTGAAAAATATCTGCTGTGATCAGGAAAATCTTATTTTTTTGGAAGCTTGGCAACCCCTTTCAATGAAAGTGATTCTCCTCAGTCTCTCTTGGGGCTACTTCAATATTAAACAAACCATAGTTATAGATATTGGAACTACTTTATTGTGTCAAGTTTCAAAGTGCTAGCACAAGCCACGTTTGATTTGGTGTTCCAACTACATCTCTCCATGTAGGATAAAACAGAGTGAAACTTAAAAATGCAAACGGTTACTGCAAACGAATGGTTTAACCTAGAAGAATGAAATTTGGTTAGCCCAGTGGGATTGGTGTACTGATCATTACCTGCAAGTATCATCAAGATCGGTGAAGTAATGTTTTCTGAGGTTTCAGGAAACTCGTAGTTTTTTGGAAGCTTGCAACCCCTTTCAATGAAAGTGATTCTCGTCAGTCTCTGCTTGGGGCTACTTCAATATTAAACAAACAATAGCAAAAGAACATGGAACTACTTTATTGTACCAAGTTTCAAAGAGCTAGCACAAATTGTGCTTGATTTAGAGTTCAATCTACATGTATCCGTATAGAAGATAACAGAGTGAAACCTAAAAATGAAAACGGTTACTGCAAAGGAACGGTTTAACCTAGAACAACGAAATTTGGTGAGCCAAGTGGGATTGGTGTACTGATCATTGCGTGCACGTGTCATCAAGATTGGGTCAAAAATGTTTGCTGAGATTTCAGGAAACTCGTAGTATTTTGGAAGCTTGGCAACCCCTTTCAATGAAAATGATTCTCGTCAGTCTCTGCTTTGGGCTACTTCAATAGGATACAAACCATAGCGATAGAACTTGGATCTACTTTATTGTGCCACTTTTCAAAGAGCTAGCACAAACCGCGTTTTATTTAGAGTTCAATCTACATGTATCCATATTGGAGAAAACAGAGTGAAATCTAAAAATGAAAACGGTTACTGCAAACGAACAGTTTAACCTAGAAGAATGAAATTTGGTGAGCCCAGTAGGATTGGTGTACTGATCATTACCTGCAAGTATCATCAAGATTGGGTGAAAAAATGTTTGCTGTGATTTCAGGAAACTCGTAGATTTTTGGAAGCTTGGCAACCTCTTTCAATGAAATTGATGCTCCTCAGTCTCTGCTTGGGGCTACTTCAATAGGAAACATACCATAGCGATAGAACTTGGAACTACTTTATTGTGCCAAGTTTTAAAGAGCTAGAACAAACCGTGTTTGATTTAGAGTTCAATCTACATGTATCCATATAAGAGAATACATAGTGAAACCTAAAAATGAAAATGGTTACTGCAAACGAATGGTTTAACCTAGAAGAACGAAATTTGGTTAGCCAAGTTGGATTGGTGTACTGTTCATTACCTGCAAGTATCATCAAGATTGGGTGTTGAGAGCTACAGCCAAAGGGGCCCCAGCAAACTTCCAGCTGCCAGCTGATGATTGGCCAACATTGGTCCCAGCCACATCTAGCTGATTGGCTCCTCTTTGGTGATGTTCATTGGGCTGTTTCCCTGCCCTTCAGACTATGGAACTTCTCATTGGGGGACTTCTTTGGCTCCGCCCACATGACCCAGCCAATTGGCCTCAAGAGCAGGAGGATTGTGGGAGGTGGGGAGGTTGGTGTGGGAGAGAGGCTTGTGGAAGCCGGTGGTGGCAGTTGGGCTCTGAGGGTTTCTTTTCCTGAGGAGCTGTTTTGCTTTGCGTTTGTAGTTCTAAAAATAAAGTTAGTTTCTTTTGACAAGTGGCTCCTGGATTGTGCCCAGCCAGACTGCGGCATTTGGTGGCTCGCACGGGGAGCGACTGAGAGTAAGTAAACTGCTCGCCCCTGAAGGCATGGCGAGAGGATGGGTAGCCATTCTAAGATTCCTCTTTTGTTTTGCTTCATTTTTGTTTTAAGTTGCCTGTCCCTGGAGTTGAGTGAGACGGAAGAAAAACCGCTCACATCTGAGGAAAAACTATTTGCGTCTGAGGAACAGACAGGGAGAAAGGACGGATGGACATGTCAGGAGGATAGAAAGGCTATAATGATTTTGTGTTGTTCCAACTTTATTTCATTCTGTCTCGGTTTGGTTTGGTGTTATCTTGCTGGGTTGTATTATAGTAGAAATACGGGATCAGCAATTAGTAAAAAACAAACCGAAAGAGTGTTAAGTAAATTGTTAGAGCAAGGAGGCTTCCCAATAAAATCAAGAGCAGTCAGGGCATATAATAAAAAAATATAGCTCATGGCTTTTTAAGGAGGAGTTGTTAGATATATCACAATGGAATCATCATGGTGAGGATTTAAAAAGAATAGAAAAGAACAACCCAGGGACTCTGCCAGTTGGCACATTGCCATTGTGGATGAACGTATCTAGTTTCCTTAGTCCAAAGCCTTCAGATCAGACAAAGGTAGAGGAAGGAGAAGACATATTGATTCAAGTAAAAGAGGTCTCTCAAGTTAGTCAGAATGAGGAAAAGATTCAAGTACAAGAGAATGTCTTTCAAGCTAGTGAGACAGAGGAAGGAAGTTTAGAGCAGAAAAAGCCATCAGGGGAAAAGTTACAACAGGAGACTGCTAATAACACCTTTATATCAGAGAGCGAAAGTCTCCAACCAACAGCACCACCTCTACAGGAGACTGCTACTAACAGCATTCTATCACCAGAGGGCATAAGTGTCCAATCAACAGCACCACCTCCATATGCTAAGAGACTCCCAACCCCCGCAATTGATAGTTGGGATCCTGAGACAGGATCTCAAGTATGCCCTGTATTTGAGGTAGGAGGGCAGCGAGTTTACCAGGGTTTAAATTTCAAATCAGTGAAGGAGCTAAAAGAGGCTGTAACAACCTATGGTCCTCAAGCACCCTTCACTGTAACCTTGGTCGAATCCATTACCAACTTAAACATGACACCAACAGATTGGGCTAATATTTGTAAAGCTGTGTTAACTGGAGGACAATACCTGTTATGGAAGGTTGCCAATGAGGAATTTTGCAAGGAGACGGCTAGGCGAAATGCAGCAACTCGTTATCCTCAGAGAAATCTAGATATGTTGTTAGGAAAGGGACCTTATGAGGATCGGCAGCAACAACTTGCATATGATCCTGGCGTATACTCACAAATTGCTGTAGAGGCTATTAGGGCATGGAAGACTTTACAAGGACATGGAGGTTTACAAGGTCAATTATCTAAGATAATACAAGGAGCTAATGAACTTTATGCTGAATTTGTAGATAGGCTTATTCAAACAGCTACCAGAGTTTTGGGGAATACAGAACAAGCAATGCCATTAATAAAACAACTGGCTTATGACCAAGCAAATCATTGGTGCAGAGATATCATTAGACCATGGAAACAGGAAGATTTAAACACATATATTAAATTATGTAGAGACATTAATGAACAAGAGCAAGTCATGGCAGCTGCAGTAAAACAGGCTTTAGATGCCAGAGACATTAATGAACAAGGGGAAATTGTGGCAGCTGCAGTAAAACAGGCTTTAGATTCCAGGCCAAGAACATGCTACAATTGTGAACAAACAGGACATTTTAAAAGGAATTGCCCCATAGGAGGAGGGTTTAACAAAACTAGGTATCAAAGGAGTAGAATACCGGGTATTTGCCCACCATGCCGTAGAGGGAGACATTGGGCTAATGAATGCCGTTCTCAAACCACCATAGAGGGTACTCCATTATATTGGGCTAATGAATGCCGTTCTCAAACCACCATAGATGGTACTCCATTATCAAAAAACGAACATGGACAAGGTGTTTATCCACAATATCGTGGACAAAGGCATCAGGCTCCATTGCCAAAAAATGGACAGGGGGCCCCAATGCTCTGGGGCCCCAAACCACAAATATATGGAGCACTGGAGGAACCCAGCAACCCCAGCAACCCCATCAGGGTAGTGCCCAGGGCATCAGATCCCTCATCAGACAAACCAGAGGGAGCGCAGGGTTGGACATCTGCGCCTCTGCCAAATCAGTACTAATTCCAGAGATGGGAGTTCAAATCATTCCCACAGGGGTGAAAGGACCTCTTCCCAAAGGAAAAGTAGGCTTATTATTGGGACGCAGCTCTTCTACTCTAAAAGGACTTTTGATAAGTCCTGGGGTAATTGATCCCGATTATGAAGGTGAAATCAAAATTATAGCCAGTTCTCCAAAGGGTATATCAGTAATTTCACCAGGAGATAGAATAGCACAGTTACTAATAATACCAAGCCTACATGATAAATTTTCCAGTCATGCTGTAGAAAGAGGTTCCAAGGGATTAGGCTCCACAGGTGTAGATTGGGCTATGCTTTCTTTAAATTTAGATTCTCGTCCCATGCTAAAACTAAATATTCAAGGACATGAATTTAATGGGCTACTGGATACAGGTGCAGACCTTAGCATTATGTCTCGTCAAGAATGGCCAAAACACTGGCCATTACAACAAGCCACTCAAACGCTTCGAGGCCTAGGAGTAGCGAATAATCCAGATAAAAGTGCAATGGTATTAGATTGGAAGGATCCTGAAGGATGTGAAGGAACTATACAGCCATATGTATTGGATCATCTTCCTGTAAATTTATGGGGACGAGATGTCTTAGATCAATTAGGTTTGACATTAACAAATAATATCAATCAAAATGCACCCACTATTATGGATAGACAAGGTTTTAGGAAAGGAAAAAGATTAGAAAAACAAGAACAAGGTATAGCAGCACCAATACAAATAAATCAAGGAACAGACAGACATGGGTTGGATTTTCACAAAGGGCCACTGAGACAATAAAAATTACATGGAAATCAGAAAGACCAGTATGGGTTCCTCAGTGGCCCTTGACTAAAGAAAAGATACAAGTAGCCCATGATCTGGTCAAACAACAATTAGTGGAAGGACATATACAACCTTCTGTATCTCCCCATAATACTCCCATTTTTGTCATCAAAAAGAAATCTGGTAAATGGAGATTATTGCAAACTTTAAGAGCCATTAATAACGAAATGGTCATTATGGGACCTGCTCAATCGGGGATTCCTCAGTTGTCTGCTTTGCCAAAAACTTGGTATGTTTTAGTTATAGATATTAAAGATTGTTTTTTTTCAATTCCAATTCATCCTGAGGATAGTCCACGTTTTGCATTTACTATCCCTGCACTAAATCATGAAGGTCCTGATCAGAGATATGAATGGAAAGTACTCCCTCAAGGGATGGCTAACAGCCCAACTATGTGTCAAATTTATGTTAACAAAGTAATCCAGCCACTTAGAAATCAAAATCCTGAGCTACAAATATTTCACTATATGGATGACATATTATTAGCACACAAAGCTAAAAACACATTGCTAGAATGTTATGCCACACTTACAAACTTATTCAAAAATTATAATCTAGAGATAGCAATAGATAAAGTACAATTAAATTTTCCAATTAATTATTTGGGAGTTCTATTATCCTCAACCATGGTGCGTCCACCAAAAATTCAAATACGAGTAGATCAACTCAAATCACTTAATGACTTTCAAAAGTTATTAGGAGACATAAATTGGATAAGGCCTTATCTAGGTATTCCAACAGGAGAATTGGGACCTTTATTTGATATCCTAAAAGGTCCATCAGATCCAAATTCACCCCGAATGTTGACGCCTGAAGCAAGAAAGGCATTAAAAATCATTGAAACATATATGGAAAATATGCATTTGGATAGAATTGATATAAGTTTGCCTTTATTATTTATTGTACTATCAACAAAAAATATTCCTACAGGAGTATTTTGGCAAGAAGGTCCATTATTATGGATACATTTATCTTATTCTCCTAACACTATTCTTACTAGGTATCCTGAGGCTGTAGGACAATTAGTACTCAAAGGAATAAAAACAGCAAAGGCAGTGTTTGGAATTTCTCCTAATAAAATTATTACTCCATATACTATGAATCAAATTGATGAATTAGCTAATGAGTTAAATACTTGGGCAATAATCTTGTGCAAATCTAATGTTTCATTTGATAACCACTTACCATCTAATGCTTTATTGTCTTTTTGGTCATTGCATCCTGTAATTTTTCCAAAAATGACAAGAAAAACACCTATCATGAATGCTCCAAATATATTCACTGATGGGTCAAATAATGGTACAGCAGCAATAGTTACACCTTATCGAACTTTTACATTTTTAGTACCCAAACAATCAGCTCAAAAGGTAGAGCTTAATGCAGTATTACAAATTTTTGTGATGTTTAAAGATTCTGTATTTAATTTATTTTCTGATAGTCAGTATATAGTTAATGCTATAGTATCCCTTGAAGATGCTGGTAGGATTTCGCCTTCTTCTATTGTTTTTTCTTTGTTTTCCACTATACAAAGTTTAATCTGGGACAGAAAAGATCCATTCTTTATAGGAAATATCAGGGCACATACAGGATTGCCTGGAGCCCTTAGTTTGGGAAATGATTTAGAAGATAAAACTACACATGACATACATATTTTCTCTATACTAGAAGAAGCTATAAATTTTCATAAAAGGTTCCATGTCAATGCTAATACTTTCCAAAAGCGTTTTAAAATAACTAAGGAACAAGCTAGACAAATAATAAAACAATGTCAAAATTGTGTGACCTTTTCACCACAAGTTAAGTGGAAGGACATATACAACCTGGCAGATGGACATCACACACTTGCCAGAATTTGGAAAATTAAAATATTTGCATGTTACAGTTGATACTTCTTCTGGATTTTTGATGGACTCCCTTCATGCCGGAGAAAAAACTAAAGATGTTATAGCTCATTGCTTACAAAATTTTGCCACTGTGGGCATTCCAAAACAGTTAAAAACAGATAATGCCCCTGGTTATACGTCTACTTCTTTTAAACAATTTTGTTCATCATTTGGCATTACTCATATAACAGGAATCCCATAGAGTCCACAGGGACAAGGCATAGTTGAAAGAGCTCATCAAACTATTAAAATGTACTTATTAAAGCAAAAAGACGGAATTGGGAAGGGGTATATATTCCCCAAAGATAAATTTAAACTAACCCTTTTTACTCTAAACTTTTTAAATTTGGATTCATCAGGACTTAGTGCTGCAGAAAGGCATATGTGTCCAAAAAAATGTACATAAGCCCAAGATACTTTGGAAAGATATTCTAACAGGACAATGGAAAGGTCCTGACCCAGTAATTATCTGGAGTCGGGGGTCTGTTTGTGTGTTTCCACAGGAAGAACAGCAGCCGATTTGGATTCCAGAGAGATTAACCAAGGTCCTGACCCAGTGATTGTCTGGAGTCATGGGCCTGTTTGTATGTTTCCACAGGAAGAAGAGCATCCGACTTGGATTCCGGAGAGATTAACTAAAATCCTGACCCAGTGATTGTCTGGAGTCGGGGGTCTGTTTGTGTGTTTCCACAGGGAGAACAGCAGCCAATTTGGATTCCAGAGAGATTAACTAAAGCGAATTCTACAGACCAAAAAGAAGATGATTTGGCTCAAATCAATAACAGCTGATAACCAAAACTCCAATTTGGCTATCCTTACATCTGCGACAGAACCAGGATGCTTTTTTCAATATCTGTTTTATTATTGCCCTTTCCCATATCATGAAGTTCTATTTTGTTTTTTGAGCTCATACAGACCTAGGTTAATGTTTTGCTGATCAGTTCTATTTTTTTTTGACTATAGAGTTTTTAAACATTGCAATGGAGATTTCACCTGTAAAAAGTTATAAGGCCTTTACTATTATGTTATGTGTTGTATGTATTATATTATGTGTGCACACTTGTGTTTTGTGTTATATGTTTGAATGTACATATGTCCATAGATCATATATGATGAGCGATCATGAAAAAATGGATCCAAAAAAAATTATTTTTATTCACGTGATTTAAATGGTTTAATTTAAATTGGGTAAATAACTGTTAAGAATTGTTTTAATATGTAAACAAAAAAGAAGGTTAACAGATCTGTTTGTTTACTTTCACCTATCCTTTTCATTATATTTAATAATTCTTTTCAAGATAATGTAAATTGTTAAGAAAATTGTTTTCTTTTAGTGCCTTCTGGAATGTTACACAATTTTTTCTTTAGCCATTATTGCCAGAATTCCTATCTTCATCCCGGTGCCAGTGAAGATAATGTAAATTGTTAAGAAAATTGATTTCTTTTAGTGCCTTCTGGAATGTTACACAATTTTTTCTTTAGCCATTATTGCCAGAATTCCTATCTTCATCCCTGTGCCGGTGAAGACAAAGATAAAACTAATCTACAGTTTCTGCAATAGCCATCACTGAACCGCTTACAGAACTTGCCTAAACTATATGTCACTTGTATGCATTATGAACTCACTTGTATACATTGTGAACTATCTGTTGGTGCAGCGACTTGTGGTACTGTTGGGGAATTTTTGCTGATGATGTCATCGGTGGTACAATTTTTCCAAAAGGAGACATCAATTGGCTTGGTATGTCTTCCTCCCTTCTGCTTGTCATGATTGTTCAGCTAAAATTTGGGGACCAACAGAGGTGAGGCAAAGAACCTCACCCACTCCCCCCCGGTGATACCTCTCCACAGGTGTGGCTGTATACTGGACCGGTAGTCAATGACGGGTAAGATCCAATTACAATTGTACCAACCTAAGGCAGGAGGCTGACGCCCTGAGGTCAGCTCATCCGAAGACGGGTAAGGACCATATGTAGTATTGGACAACCTAAGGCAGGCACGGTCCCTAAGCCACATGCTTGTTGTTTAAACAGAGAGGGGGAGATATTGAGAGCCACAGCCAAAGGGGCCCCAGCAAACTTCTAGCTGCCGGGTGATGATTGGCTCACAGTGGCCCCAGCAACATCTAGCTGATTGGCTCCTCTGCGGTGATGTTCATTGGGCTGTTTCGCTGCCCTTCAGACTGCCAGCTGATGATTGGCTCACAGCGGACCCAGCAACATCTAGCTGACTGGCTCCTCTGCGGTGATGTACATTGAGCAGTCTCCCTGCCTTTCAGAATATGGAACTGCTCATTGGAGGACTTCTTTGGATCCACAAACACGACTCAGCCAATTGGCCTCAAGAGCAGGAGGATTGTGGGAGGTGGGGAGGTTGGTGTGGGAGAGAGGCTTGTGGAAGCCGGTGGTGGCAGTTGGGCTCTGAGGGTTTCTTTTCTTGACGAGCTGTTTTACTTGGTGTTTATACTTCTAAAAATAAAGTCAGTTTCTTTTGACAAGTGGCTCCTGAATTGTACACAGCCAGACTGCGGCAATTGGGTGAAAAAATGTTTGCTCAGTTTATAGGAAACTCGTAGTTTTTTGGAAGCTTGGCAACCCCTTTCAATGAAAGTAATTCTCCTTTGTTACTGCATGGGGCTACTTCAATAGGAAACAAACCATAGCGATAGAACTTGGAACTACTTTATTGTGCCAAGTTTCAAAGAGCTAGCAAAAACCGTGTTTGATTTAGAGATCAATCTACATGTATCCATATAGGAGAAAACAGAGTGAAACCTAAAAATGAAAACGGTTTCTGCAAACGAACTGTTTAACCTAGAAGAACGAAATTTGGTGAGCCCAGTGGGATTGGTGTACTGATCATTACCTGCCAGTATCATCAAGATTCGGTGAAGAAATGTTTGCTCAGATTTCAGGAAACTCGTAGTTTTTTGGAAGCTTGGCAACCCCTTTCAATGAAAGTGATTCTCGTCAGTCTCTGCTGGGGCTACTTCAATAGGAAACAAACCATAGCGATAGAACTTGGAACTAATTTATTATGCCAAGTTTCAAAGAGCTAGCACAAACCATTTTTGTTTTAGTGTTCAATCTACATGCATCCATTAGGAGAAAACAGAGTGAAACCTAAAACTGAAAACGGTTACTGCAAACGAACGGTTTAACCTAGAAGAACGAAATTTGGTGAGCCAACTGGGACTGGTGTACTGATCATTACCTGCCACTATCATCAATATTGGGTGAAAAAATGTTTGCTGAGATTTCAGGAAACTGGAAGTTTTTTGGAAGCTTGGCAACCCCTTTCAATGAAAGTGATTCTCGTCAGTCTCTGCGTGGGGCTACTTCAATAGGACACAAACCATAGTGATACAAGTTGGAACTGCTTTATTGTGCAAAGTTTCAAAGTCCTGGCAAAATCCGTGTTTGATTTAGAGTTCAATCTATATGTATCCATATAGGAGAAAACAGAATGAAACCTAAAAATGAAAACGGTTACTGCCAACGAACGGTTTAACCTAGAAGAACGAAATTTGGTGAGCCAAGTGGGATTTTTGTACTGATCATTACCTGAAAGTATTATCAAGATTGTGTGAAAAAAAGGTTGGTGAGATTTCAGGAAACTGGAAGATTTTTGGAAGCTTGGCAACCCCTTTCAACGAAAGTGATTCTCGTCAGGCTCAGAGTGGGGCTACTTCAATAGGAGACAAATCATAGCAATCGAACTTGGAGCTACTTTATTGTGCCAAGTTTCAAAGAGCTAGCACAAACCGTGTTTGATTGAGAGTTCAATCTACTTGTATCCGTATAGGAGAAAACAGAGTGAAACATAAAAATGAAAACGGTTACAGCAAAAGAACAGTTTAACCTAGAAGAACGAAATTTGGTGAGAGAAGTGGGATTGGTGTCCTGATCATTACCTGCAAGTACAATCAAGATTGCTTGAAAAAATGCTTGCTGAGATTTCAAGAAACTAGTAGATTTGTGGAAGCTTGGCAACCCCTTTCAATGAAAGTGATTCTCGTCGGTCTCTGCTTGGGGCTACTTCAATATGAAACAAACCTTAGCAATAGAACGTGGAACTACTTTATTGTGCCAAGTTTCAAAGTCCTAGCACAAACCGTATTTGATTTGGAGTTCTAACTACATGTATCCATATAGGAGAAAACAGAGTGAAACCTAAAAATGAAAACGGTTACTGAAAAAAATGGTTTAAAAAGAAGAACGAAATTTGGTGAGCCAAGTGGGATTTTTGTACTGATCATTACCTGGAAGTATCATCAAGACTGTGTCAAAAAATGCTTGCTGACATTTCAGGAAACTCGTAGTTTTTTGGAAGCTTGGCAACCCCTTTCAATGAAAGTGATTCTCGTCAGTCTCTGAGTGGGGCTACTTCAATAGGAAAAAAACCATAGCGATAGAACTTGGAATACTTTATTATGTCAAGTTTCAAAGAGCTAGCACAAACCACGTTTGATTTAGAATTCAATCTACATGTATCATATAGGAGAAAACAGAGTGAAACCAAAAAATGAAAACGGTTACTGCAAAAGAAAGGTTTAACCTAGACGAAGGAAATTTGGTGAGCCAAGTGGGATTGGTGTACTGATCATTACCTGCAAGTATCATCAAGATTGGTTGAAAAAGTGTTTGCTGAGATTTCAGGAAACTCGTTGTTTTTTGGAAGCTTGGTAGCACCTTTCAATGAAAGAGATTCTCGTCAGTCTCTGCTTGGGGCTACTTCAATAGGAAACAAACCATAGCGATAGAACATGGAGCTAATTTATTGTGCCAAGCTTCAAAGAGCTAGCACAAACCGTGTTTGATTTAGAGTTCAATCTACATGTATCCATATAGGAGAAAACAGAGTAAAACTTGAAAATGAAAACGGTTACTGCCACCAAACGGTTTAACCTACAAAAAGGAAATTTGGTGAGCCAAGTGGGATTGGTGTACTGATCATTACCTGCAAATATCATCAAATTGGGTGAAAAAATATTTGCTGAGATTTCAGGAAACTCATAGTTTTTTGGAAGCTTGGCAACCCCTTTCAATGAAAGTGATTCTCCTCAGTCTATGCTTGGGGCTCCTTCAATAGGAAACAAACTATAGCGATAGAACTTGGAGCTACTTTATGGTGCCAAGTTTCATATAGCTAGCACAAATCGTGTTTGATTTAGAGTTCAATCTACATGTATCCATATAGGAGAAAACAGAGTGAAACCAACAAATGAAAACGGTTACTGCCAATGAATGGTTTAACCTAGAAGAACGAAATTTGGTGAGCCAAGTGGGATTGTTGTACTTATTTTTACCTGCAAGTATCATCAAGATTGGGTGCAAAAATGTTTACTGAGATTTCAGGAATCTCGTAGTTTTTTGGAAGCTTGGCAACCCCTTTCAATGAAAGTGATTCTCGTAGTCTCTGCTTGGGGCTACTTCAAAAGGAAACAAAACATAGCGATAGAACTTGGAACTACTTTATTATGCCAAGTTTCAAAACCTAGCACAAACCGTGGTTGATTTAGAGTTCAATCTACATATATCCATATAGGAGAAAACCGTGAAACCTACAAATGGAAACAGTTACTGCCAACGAACGGTTTAACCTAGAAGAACGAAATTTGTTGAGCCAAGTGGGAGTGTTGTACTGATCATTACCTGCAAGTATCATGAAGATTGGGTGCAAAAATGTTTGCTGAGATTTCAGGAAACTCGTAGTTTTTTGGAAGCTTGGCAACCCCTTTCAATGAAAGTGATTCTCGTCAGTCTCTTCTTTGGGCTACTTCAATAGGAAACAAACCATAGCGACACAACTTGGTACTACTTTAATGTTCCAAGTTTCAAAGAGCTAGCTCAAACCGTGTTGATTTAGAGTTCAATCTACATGTATCCATATAGGAGAAAACTGAGTGAAACCTACAAATGAAAATGGATACTGCAAAAGAACGATTCAACCTAGAAGAACGAAATTTGGTGAGCGAAGAAGGATTGGTGTACTGATCATTACCTGCAAGTATCATCAAGATTGGGTGAAAAACTCTTTGCTGAGATTTGAGGAAACTCGTAGTTTTTTGGAAGAATGGCAAGCCCTTTCAATGAAAGTGATTCTCATCAGTATCTGCTTGGGGCTACATCAATAGGAAACAAACAATAGCGATAGAACTTGGAACTACTTTAATGTGCCAAGTTTCAAACACCTAGCACAAACCGTGTTTGATTTAGACTTCAATCTACATGTATCCATATAGGAGAAAACAGAGTGAAACCTACCAATGAAAACGGATACTGCAAACGAACGGTTTAACCTGGAAGAACGAAATTTGTTGAGCCAAGTGGGATTGGTGTACTGATCATTACCTGCAATTATCATCAAGTTTGGGTGAAACAATGTTTGCTGAGATTTCAGGAAATTCGTACTTTTTTGGAAGCTTGGCAACCCCTTTCAATGAAAGTGATTCTCCTCAGTCTCTGCTTGGGGCTTCCTCAATGGGAAACAAACCATAGCGATACAACTTGGAACTACTTTATTGTGCCAAGTTTCAAATACCTAGCACAAACCGTGTATGATTTAGAGTTCAATCTACCTGTGTCCATATAGGAGAAAACAATGTGAAACCTAAAAATGAAAACCGTTACTGTGAACGAACGGTTTAACCTAGAAGAACGAGATTTGGTGAGCCAAGTGGGATTGGTGTACTCATCATTACCTGCTAGTATCATGAAGATTGGGTGAAAAAATGCTTGCTGAGATTTCTGGAAACTCTTTGTATTTTGGAAGCTTGGCAACCTCTTTCAATGAAAATGATTCTCGTCAGCTTCTGCTTGGGGCTACATCAATAGTAACCAAACCATAGCGATAGATCTTGGAACTCCTTTATTGTGCAAGTTTCAAAGAGCTAGCACAAACCGTGTTTGATTTAGAGTTCATTCTACATGTATCCTTATAGGAGAAAACAGAGTGAAACCTAAAAATGAAAACGGATACTGCAAAAGAAGGGTTTAACCTGGAAGAACGAAATTTGGTGAGCCAAGTGGGATTGGTGTACTGATAATTACCTGCAAGTATCATCAAGATTGGGTGCAAAAATATTTGCTGAGATTTCAGGACTCTCGTAGTTTTTTGGAAGCTTGGAAACCCCTTTCAATGACAGTGATTCTCGTCAGTCTGTGCGTGGGGCTACTTCAATACGAAACAAACCATAGCGATAGAACTTGGAACTACTTTATTATGCCAAGTTTCATATAGCTAGCACAAACCATGTTTGATTTAGAGTTCAATATACATGTATCCATATAGGAGAAAACAGAGTGAAACCTACAAATGAAAACGGTTACTGCCAAAGAAAGGTTTAACCTGGAAGAACGAAATTTGGTGAGCCAAGTGGATTGGTGTACTGATCATTACCTGCAAGTATCATGAAGTTTGGGTGAAAAAATGTTTGCTAAGATTTCAAGAAACTCGTAGTTTTTTGGAAGATTGGCAACCCCTTTCAATGAAAGTGATTCCTGTCAGTCTCTGCTTTGGGCTACTTCAATAGGAAACAAACCATAGTGACAGAACTTGGAACTACTTTATTACGCCAAGTTTTAAAGACTTAGCACAAACCGAGTTTGCTGTAGAGTTCCGTCTACATATATCCATATAGGAGAAAACAGATTGGTACCTACAAATGAAAACGGTTACTCCAAAAGAATGGTTTAACCTGGAAGAACGAAATTTGGTGAGCCAAGTGGGATTGGTGTACTGATCATTACCGGCAAGTATCATCAAGATTGGGTACAAAAATGTTTGCTGAGATTTCAGGAAACTCATAGTTTCTTGGAAGCTTTGCAACCCCTTTCAATGAAAGTGATTCTCGTCAGTCTCTGCTTGGGGCCACTTCAAAAGGAAACAAACCATAGCGATAGAAATTGGAACTACTTTATTTTGCCAAGTTTCATATAGCTAGCACAAACCGTGGTTGATTTAGAGTTCAATCTACATGTATCCATATAGGAGAAAACAGAGTGAAACCTACAAATGAAAACGGATACTGCAATAGAACGGTTTAACCTAGAAGAACGAAATTTGGTGAGCCAAGAAGGATTGGTGTACTGATCTTTACCTGCAAGTATCATCAAGATTGGGTGCAAAAATGTTTGCTGAGATTTCAGGAAACTCATAATTTTTTGGAAGGTTGGCAACCCCTTTCAATAAAAGTGATTCTCATCAGTCTCTGGTTGGGGATACTTCAATAGGAAACAAACCATAGCAATAGAACTTGGAACTACTTTATTGTGCCACGTTGCAAAAAGCTAGCAGAAACCGAGTATGATTCGAGTTCAATCTACATGTATCCACATAGGAGAAAACAGAGTGAAACCTAAAAATGAAAACGGTTACTGCCAACGAACGGTTTAACCTAGAAGAACGAAATTTGGTGAGCCAAGTGGGATTGGTGTACTGATCATTACCTGCAAGTGTCATCAAGATTGGGTGCAAAAATGTTTGCTGATCTCTTAAGGGGAAGGAAGCGGTACAGTCCCATCCCCCACAGCGGACACTCCTCGAGGTAGTCAGCGGCCACCATCCGGTAAAGCTGAAGGATACACCGCTACTCTCCCACAGAGTGCAACATCAAAACAGGTTTTTGTCAATCAGCTCACCCCCCAGACATCGGGAATTTGCATAAAATCTCTCCTTGGCTTGCTGGGAGAGGGAGTATCAAGCTGAGCCTCCATAAAGACTAGGGGGAAACTAGAGACACCTGACCTCCAACCCCTCCTCCCAGTAGTAGCCAAAACGAAACCTGGCTAGCCAGCGCTGGGGGAGGTGCAAGCAGAAAAAATCAAAGTGATAGAGTGCCGGGGATCCCAACAGCCAGCAGCAGGACCCCGGAGATCCAAGCCCACTGATTCTCCCGGCCTGCCCCGGGCTACAGAAGGCGTGGCGCCTCAGTGAAGCCATTAATTAGCAAGCAGGGAGGTTAGGGACTGCCATTATTTGGAATCCCGCCAGCCAAGCCCACACTGATCCTTGGTCTGAGCACGGGATCTCAGAAGGGGAAGGAAGTGGTACAGTCCCATCCCCCACAGCAGACACTCCACCGAGGCAGTCAGCAGCCACCATACGGTAAAGCTGAAGGATACACCGCCACTCTCCCACAGAGTGCAACATCAAAACAGGTTTGTGTCAATCATCTCACCCCCCAGACATCGGGAATTCGCATAAAATCTCTCTTAGGCTTGCCGGGAGAGGGAGTATCAAGCTGAGCCTCCATAAAGTCTAGGGGGAAACTAGAGACACCTGACCTCTAACCCCTCCTCCCAGTAGCAGCCAAAACGAAACCTGGCTAGCCAGCGCTGGGGGAGGGGCAAGCAGAAAAAATCAAAGTGATAGAGTGCCGGGGATCCCAACAGCCAGCAGCAGGACCCTGGAGATCCAGGCCGACTGACTCGTGCGGCCTGCCCCGTGGCTACAGAAGGCGTGGTGCTGCAGAGAAGCCATTAATTAGCAAGCAGGGAGATTAGGGACTGCCATTAGTTGGAATCCCGCCAGCGAAGCCCACACTGAGCCTTGGGCTGAGTATGGGATTTCAGAAGAGGAAGGAAGCTATACAGTCCCATCCCCCACAGCGGACACTCCACGGAGGCAGTCAGCGGCCACCATCTGGGAAAGCTGAAGTATCCACCACCACTCTCCAACAGATTGCAAAAACAAAACAGGAGAAATCAAAACTAACAGGATAAACCAGGAGACTAGAGGCAAGACCCTGGCCAGTGGGCGGCTGGAAACCGCAGGCCCGCCGGCGACATTTCACCCACTGCCTGCTTAACTGGGCGGTAGGAGAACGCCGCCCCAGACGACCGATCACCTGCCAGCGGCCTGTGATACTGGGCGGCTGGAGACTGCCTGCCTGCCGTGTCTGGGAACCGAAATCTAACAGAGGCAGTCCAGTCACACCCCCCTTTAGGACACCCCAGCAAGGAGCCTGGGGCCCGCCATAGCAGAGCAGTGTTGTCACTGGAACTCGGAAGTCAGAATTCCCTTCCCAGCGGAATCCAAGTTAGCAGGCATAGTTTAACAACACAAAGGAGAGACATCAGAGTAATACAGAACCAAAACAAAGCTATAGAAGAGAGCAGAAACACGACAATCAAAAAGAGCTGGGAAGTAACGTGGACAACATGAGAAAACAAGGGAAAAAAGGAGTACAAACAATGCAAGACAACTTAATGCTACAGGAGGACATAGAAACATCAGAAGCAGGGATAGGGAAAGAACTCAAGGCATACCTAACTCAAATGGAAAGGAATATTAGAGAAGACATGAGACAGCAAGTCCAAGAAATAAAAGTATATTTTGAAAATGAATTAAACAAACAAATTCAAATGGCAAAGAACGAGCTCTACCAGGAGATAGAGATCTAAAAAAAAATCAAACGATAATCCTAGAATTGCAGGAAACTATAAACCAAATTAAAAATTCAAATGAGAATATTACAAATAGACTTGATCAAGTAGAAATCAGAACATCAGATAATGAAGACAAGGTTTATCAACTTGAAAAGAGTATAGTCAACACAGAAAAGATGCTTAAAACGCACGAGCAATCTATTCAAGAGATATGGGACGTCATAAAAAAACCAAATTTGAGAGTCATTGGGATAGAAGAAGGAACAGAGATTCAAACCAAAGGAATGGACAGCATATTAAATGAAATAATTGTAGAAAACTTCCCAGAGATGAAAGATAGAATGGATTGCCAAATCCTGGAAGCCTACAGGACCCCAAGAATTCAAAACCATAATAGACCAACTCCAAGACACATAATAATGAAGATAGCCAACATACCGAACAAGGAGAGAATATTAAAAGCTACGAGAGAAAAGAGGCAGATCACATTCAGGGGTAAACCAATTAGGTTAACGACGGATTTCTGATCACAGACTTTGAAAGCGAGAAGATCCTGGAACAATGTATTTCAAACACTGAAAAATAATGGATTCCAACCAAGAATACTGTATCCAGCAAAACTGAGCTTCAGATTTGACAACGAAATTAAAATCTTTCATGATAAACAAAAGCTAAAAGAATTTGCAGCAAGAAAACCAGCACTGCAAAGTATTTTGAGCAAAATACTACAAGAAGAGGAGTTGAAAAATAGTGCACAAAACCAATAGCAGGAAGTAGCTCAGTTAAGGGGGAGGAAAATAACCAAAAAGTAAAATTAGCCAAACTAAAATAAATAAATAAAGAAGCATGACTGGAAGTACAAATCATATCTCAATTGTAACCTTAAATGTTAATGGCCTAAACTCACCAATCAAGAGACATAGGCTAGTAACCTGGATCAAAAAAATAAATCCAACAATATGCTGCCTTCAGGAGACTCATATGATAGGAAAAGACAAACACAGGCTGAAGGTAAAAGGTTGGGATAAATCATACCACTCACATGGCCCTCGGAAACAAGCAGGAGTGGCCATACTCATATCGAATAAAATCAACTTCAAACCTAAGTTAATCAAGAAAGATAAAGAAGGGCACTATATACTGTTAAAAGGAACCATCCACCAACAAGACATAACAATTATCAATGTGTATGCACCAAACAATGGAGCTGCAACATTCATAAAACAAACCCTCCTCAAGTTCAAGAGTCAAATAGACCACAACACAATAATTATGGGTGATTTCAATACACAGCTCTCGCCATTAGACAGATCCTCTAGACAAAAATTGAATAAAGAAACTATAGAACTCAACAGCAAAATCAACAACCTAGACTTAACCGACATATATAGAATATATCAACCATCATCAAGTGGATACACGTTCTTCTCAGCAACACATTGATCCTACTCAAAGATAGACCATATATTATGCCATAAGACAACTCTTAGTAAATATAAAGGTGTGGAGATTATACCATGCACCATATCTGACCATAATGGAATGAAATTGGAAATCAATGATAAAAGAAGGAAGGAAAAACCCTACACCACATGGAAAATGAACAATATGTTATTGAATGATCAATGGGTTACAGAAGACATAAAGGAGGAGATGAAAAAATTCTTAAAGTCAAATGATAATACAGACACAACATACCGGAATCTATGGGACACAATGAAAGCAGTTTTAAGAGGGAAATTCATTTTTTGGAGTTCTTTTCTCAAAAAAAGAAAAAAAAAAACAACAAATAAATGAACTCACACTATGCCTCAAAAATCTAGAAAAGGAAGAGCAAAACAACAGCAAATGTAGTAGAAGACAAGAAATAATTAAAATTAGAGCAGAAATCAACGAAATTGAAACAAAAACAACCATTGAAAAAATAGATAAAACTAAAAGTTAGTTCTTTGAAAAAATAAATAAGATAGACAAGCCCTTAGCCATACTAACGAAAAGAAGAAGAGAGAGAACTCAAATTACTAACATACGGGATGAAAAAGGCAATATCACAACAGACACTACAGAAATACAGAAGATAATTAGAAAGTATTTTGAAACCCTATATTCCAATAAAATAGAAGATAGTGAAGATATTGATAAATTTCTTAAGGCATATGATTTGCCCAGATTGAGACAGGAAGACACACAAAATTTAAACAGACCAATAACAAAGGAAGAAATTGAAGAAGCCATCAAAAGACTACCAACCAAGAAAAGCCCTGGACTGGATGGGTATACAGCGGAGTTCTACAAAACCTTCAAAGAAGAATTAATACCAATACTTTTCAAGCTATTTCAAGAAATAGAAAAAGAAGGAGCTCTTCCAAATTCATTCTACGAGGCCAACATCACTCTGATCCCAAAACCAGACAAAGATACATCAAGGAAAGAAAACTACAGACCAATATCTCTAATGAACTTGGATGCAAAAATTCTCAATAAAATTCTGGCGAATCGAATACAAAAACATATCAGAAAACTTGTGCACCATGACCAAGTAGGATTCATCCCTGGGATGCAAGGATGGTTCAATATACGGAAATCAATAAATGCTATTCACCACATCAATAGACTTAAAGACAAGAACCATATGATCATCTCGATAGATGCAGAAAAAGCATTTGACAAAGTACAGCATCCCTTTATGTTCAAAACACTAGAAAAACTAGGGATAACAGGAACTTACCTCAACATTGTAAAAGCTATATATGCTAAACCTCAGGCTAGCATCATCCTAATGGAGAAAAATTGAAGGCATTCCCCCTAAAATCTGGAACAAGACAGGGGTGCCCACTATCACCACTTCTATTCAATTTAGTTCTTGAAGTTCTAGCCAGAGCAATTAGACAGACAAAAGAAATTAAAGACATAAAAATAGGAAAAGAAGAAGTTAAATTATCGCTATTTGCGGATGACATGATAATATACTTAACAGACCCAAAAGGGTCTACAAAGAAGCTGCTAGAGTTAATAAATGAATTCAGCAAAGTGGCAGGTTATAAAATCAACACGCATAAATCAAAGGCATTCCTGTATATTAGCAACAAAACCTCTGAAATGGAAATAAGGAAAACCACTCCATTCACAATATCCCCAAAGAAAATAAGATACTTGGGAATCAACCTAACAAAAGAGGTGAAAGATTTATACAATGAAAACTACAGAACCCTAAAGAGAGAAATAGAAGAAGATCTCAGAAGATGGAAAAATGTACCCTGTTCATGGATAGGCAGAACTAACATCATCAAAATGGCGATATTACCCAAAGTCCTCTACAGGTTTAATGCGATGCCAATCAAAATCCCAACGACATTTCTTGAAGAAATAGATAAAGCAATCATGAAATTCATATGGAAAAACAAAAGACCCAGAATAGCAAAAGCAATTCTAAGCAGGAAGTGTGAATCTGGAGGTATAGCGATACCAGAGTTCAAACTGTATTACAAAGCAATAGTAACAAAAACAGCATGGTACTGGTACCAAAACAGGTGGGTAGACCAATGGTATAGAATAGAGGATACAGAGACTAATCCACAAAGTTACAACTATCTTATATTTGATAAAGGGGCTAAAATCATGCAATGGAGGAAGGATAGCATCTTCAACAAATGGTGCTGGGAAAATTGGAAATCCATATGCAACAAAATGAAATTGAATCCCTTTCTCTCACCAGCCAAAAAAGTTAACTCAAAATGGATCAAGGAGCTAGATATCAAACCAGAAACACTGCGTCTGATAGAAGAAAAAGTTGGCTACGATCTACATATTGTGGGGTCGGGCTCCAAATTCCTTAATAGGACTCCCATAGCCCAAGAGTTAACAACAAGAATAAACAAATGGGACTTACTTAAACTAAAAAGTTTTTTCTCAGCAAGAGAAACAATAAAAGAGGTAAATAGAGAGCCTACATCCTGGGAACAAATTTTTACCCCCCACACATCAGATAGAGCCCTAATAACCAGAATGTACAAAGAACAAAAAAATTAAATAATAAGATAACAAATAATCCAATCAACAAATGGGCCAAGGACCTGAACAGACATTTCTCAGAGGAGGACATACAATCAATCAACAAGTACATGAAAAAATCCTCACCATCATTAGCAATCAGAGAAATGCAAATCAAAACCACCCTAAGATATCATCTCACTCTAGTAAGATTGGCAGCCATTATGAAGTCAAACAACCATAAGTGTTGGCGAGGATGTGGGGAAAAGGGTACACTTGTACACTGCTGGTGGGACTGCAAAATGGTGAGGCCAATTTGGAAAGAAGTAAGGAGATTCCCGGGAAAGCTGGGAATGGATCCACCATTTGACCCAGCTATAGCCCTTCTCGGACTATTCCCTGAGGACCTTAAAAGAACGCACTATAGGGATACGGCCACATCAATGATTATAGCGGCACAATTCACAATAGCTAGACTGTGGAAGCAACCTAGATGCCCTTCAATAGATGAATGGATAAAAAAATGTGGCATCTATATACAATGGAGTATTATGCAGCAATAAGAAACGACAAAATCATAGAATTTGCAGGGAAATGGATGGCATTAGAGCAGATTATGCTAAGAGAAGCTAGCCAAGCCCTAAAAAACAAATGCCAAATGTCTCCTTTGATATAAAGAGAGCAACTAAGAACAAAACAGGAAGGAAGAGCATGAGGAAAAGACTAACTGTAAACAAAGACGAATGGGGGGAGAGAAAGGGAGAGAGAACTGAAAGGATTTGCAAATGGTAGGAGACCTTCAATGATACACAAAAGTATAAGAGGTTATGATGGGCAAGGGGGAGGGGGGGAAAAAAGGGAGAGAATTGAACAACAGCTGAGGAGGCAGACAGGGAAGGTGGGAGGGGAGGGGAGGGGTGATAGTAGGGGTTAGGAAAGGTGGCAGATTAAGACAGTCACTAATATGCCATTATGTAAAAATGTGAGTATGTAACAGATGTGATTCTGCTATCTGTATTTGGGGTAGAAATGGGAGTTCAAAACCCAATAGAGTCAAATGTATGAAAGATGATTTATCAAGACCTCTGCAATGTTTGGAACAATCAATAAAAAAAAGGAAAAAAAATCTCAACCTTTACAATAAACATTTTAAGCTACTTAAAAAATTATGTTATGCATATTTTTATTAGCAAATGAATTTAGTATTATTTTATCAGAAACACTCCTTTTGAAAGTACATAACCACATTGTGTATTACCTTTGTTCAGAGGGAGACAATCTTTTATGTCAGAGGTCAAGAGTAACAGTTTATGAATGAACCTGAAATAGACCTTATTAGTTCAGTGGCTAAACAACTTAGCTGGTTACCCACATAAGATTACTTTCACCAACTAAACTTTGTTGAACTAGGCAATACACAGTCACATTATACTCAAATATTAAAATTGGAATACTTAATTGTGTCTGTCAATTAGACATTATTCTATGAATATAAATATTGAAAATATAACTGACTACCAATACTCAAGAAATATAAAGAAGAGCTAAATTTTAGAAGAAATTTTGTATTTTACAAGCAAATGATGTGAGAATACATGTTGTTTCTTTTATTTGGAAATGTAAGCACTTAATTTTGTACAATAAAAGATAAAGAATAAAGAAAAATATCTAAATTCAATTACAGGCTTTATGAAAAATAGATCTTTTAACAATAAAAGACATTTGGAATAAAAAAAAATGTTTGCTGAGATTTCAGGAAACTCGTAGTTTTTTGGAAGCTTGGCAACCTCTTTCAATATAAGTGATTCTCATCAGTCTCTACTTGGGACTACTTCATTAGGAAACAAACTATAGTGATAGAACTTGGAACTAATTTATTGTGCCAAGTTTCAAAGAGCGAGCACAAACCGTGTTTGATTTAGAGTTCAAATGACATGTATCCCTATAGGAGGAAAAAGAGTGAAACCTAAAAATGTAAACGGTTACTGCAAAAGAACGGTTTTACCTAGAAGAACGAAATTTGTTGAGCCAATTGGGAATGGTGTACTTATCATTACCTCCAAGTATGATCAAGATAGGCTGAAAAAATCTTTGCTGAGATTTCAGGAAACTCGCAGTTTTTTGGAAGCTTGGCAACCCCTTTCAATGTAAGTGATTCTCATAAGTCTCTGCTTGGGTCTACATCAATAGGAATCAAACCATAGCGAAAGAACTTGGAACTACATTATTGTGCCAAGTTTCAAAGAGCTAGCCCAAACCATGTTTGATTTAGAGTTCAATCTATATGTACCCATATAGGAGAAAACACAGTGAAACCTAAAAATGTAAACGATTACTGCAAACGAACGGATTTACCTAGAAGGACGAAATTTGGTGAGCCAAGTGGGATTGGTGTACTGATCATTACCTGCAAGTATCATCAAGATTGGGTGAAAAAAATGTTTGCTGAGATTTCAGGGAACTCGTAGTTTTTTCGAAGCTTGGCAACCCCTTTCAATGAAATTGATACTCCTAAGTCTCTGCTTGGGGCTACTTCAATGGGAAACAAACCATAGTGATAGAACTTGGAACTACTTTATTGTGCCAAGCTTCAAAGAGCTAGCAGAAACCGTGTTTGATTTATAGTTCAATCTACATGTATCCATATAGGAGAAAACACATTGAAACCTAAAAATGAAAACGGTTACTGCAAACAAACGGTTTTACCTAGAAGAATGAAATTTGGTGAGCCAAGTGGGAATGGTGTACTGATCATTACCTCCAAGTATGATCAAGATTGGGTGAAAAATATTTGCTGAGATTTCAGGAAACTCCTAGTTTTTTGGAATCTTGGCAACCCCTTTCAATGTAAGTGATTCTCATAAGTCTCTGCTTAAGGCTACTTCAATGGGAAACAAACCATAGCAATAGAACTTGGAACTACTTTATTGTGCCAAGTTTCAAAGCTCTAGCACAAATCGTGTTTGATTTAGAGTTCAATCTACATGTATCCATATAGGAGAAAACAAAGAGAAATCAAAAATTGTAAACGGTTACTGCAAATAAATGGTTCATCTTAGAAGAACGAAATATGGTGACCCAAGTGGGATTGGTGTACTGATCATTACCTGCAAGTATCATCAAGATGGGGTGAAAAAATGTTTGCTGAGATTTCAGAAAACTCGTAGTTTTTTGGAAGCTTGGCACCCCCTTTCAATGTAAGTGATTCCCCTCAGTCTCTGCTTCGGTCTACTTCAATGGGAAACAAACCATAGCGATAGTAGTTGGAACTACTTTATTGTGCCAAGTTTCAAAGAGCTAGCACAAACCGTGTTTGATTTAGAGTTCCAACTACATGTATCCATATAGGAGAAAGCAGAGTGAAACCTAAATTGAAAACGGTTACTGCAAACGAACGGTTTAGCCTAGAAGAACGAAATTTGGTGAGCCAAGTGGGAACGGTGTACTGATCATTACCTGCAAGTATCATCAAGATTGGGTGAAAAAATGTTTGCTGAGATTTCAGGAAACTCGTACTTTTTTGGAAGCTTGGCAACCCCTTTCAATGAAAGTGATACTCCTAAGTCTCTGCTTGGGGCTACTTCAATGGGAAACAAACCATAGTGATAGAACATGGAACTAGTTTAATTTGCCAAGCTTCAAAGAGCTAGCACAAACCGTTTTTGATTTAGAGTTCAATCTACATGTATCCATATAGGAGAAAACACAGTGAAACCTAAAAATGAAAAAGGTTACTGCAAACAAACGGTTTTACCTAGAAGAATGAAATTTGGTGAGCCAAGTGGGAATGGTGTACTGATCATTACCTCCAAGTATGATCAAGATTGGGTGAAAAATATTTGCTGAGATTTCAGGAAACTCCTAGTTTTTTGGAAGCTTGGCAACCCCTTTCAATGTAAGTGATTCTCATAAGTCTCTGCTTAAGGCTACTTCAATGGGAAACAAACCATAGCGATAGAACATGGAACTACTTTATTGTGCCAAGTTTCAAAGAGCTAGCACAAACCGTGTTTGATTTAGAGTTCAATCTAAATGTATCCATATAGGAGAAAACACAGTGAAACCTAAAAATGTAAACGGTTACTGCAAAAGAACGGTTTTACCTAGAAGAACGAAATTTGTTGAGCCAATTGGGAATGGTGTACTTATCACTACCTCCAAGTATGATCAAGATTGGCTGAAAAAATCTTTGCTGAGATTTCAGGAAACTCATAGTTTTTTGGAAGCTTGGCAACCCCTTTCAATGTAAGTGATTCTCGTCAGTCTCTGCTTCGGGCTACTTCAATAGGAAACAAACCATAGCAATAGAACTTGGAACCACTGTATTGTGCCAAGTTTAAAAGAGCTAGCAGAAACCGAGTTTAATTTAGAATTCAAACTACATGTATCCTTATAGGAGAAAACAGAGTGAAACCTAAAAATGAAAACGGTTACTGCAAACGAACGGTTTAACCTAGAAGAACGAAATTTGGTGAGCCAAGTGGGAATGGTGTACTGATCATTACCTCCAAGTATGATCAAGATTGTGTGAAAAAAAGTTTGCTGAGATTTCAGGAAACTCGTAGTTTTTTGGAAGCTTGGCAACCCCTTTCAATGAAAGTGATTCTCGCAGGGTCTGCTTGGGGCTACTTCAATAGGAAACAAACCATAGGGAAATGCCTTGGAACTACTTTATTGTGTGAATTATCAATGAGCTAGCAGAAACCGTGTTTGATTTAGAGTTCAATCTATATGTATCCACATAGGAGAATACAGAGTGAAACCAAAATATGGAAATGGTTACTGCAAACGAACGGTTTAACCTAGAAGAACGAAATTTGGTGAGCCAAGTGGGATTGGTGTTCTGATCGTTACCTGCAAGTATAATCAAGATTGGGTGAAAAAATGTTTGCTGAGATTTCAGGAAACTCTTACTTTTGGAAGCTTGGCAACCCCTTTCAATGTAAGTGATTCTCGTAAGTCTCTTCTTGGAGCTACCTCAATAGGAAACAAACCATAGCGATAGAACTTGGAACCACTTTATTGTGCCAAGTTTCAAAGAGCTAGCCCAAACCGTGTTTGATTTAGAGTTCAATCTACATGTATCCATATAGGAGAAAACACAGTGAAACCTAAAAATGTAAACGGTTACTGCAAACGAACGGATTTACCTAGAAGTACGAAAATTGGTGAGCCAAGTGGGATTGGTGTACTGATCATTACCTGCAAGTATCGTCAAGATTGGGTGAAAAAATGTTTGCTGAGATTTCAGGGAACTCGTAGTTTTTTGGAAGCTTGGCAACCCTTTTCAATGAAACTGATACCCCTAAGTCTCTGCTTGGGGCTACTTCAATGGGAAACAAACCATAGTGATAGAACTTGGAACTACTTTATTGTGCCAAGCTTCAAAGAGCTAGCAGAAACCGTGTTTGATTTATAGTTCAATCTACATGTATCCATATAGGAGAAAACACAGTGAAACCTAAAAATGAAAACGGTTACTGAAAATAAATGGTTACTCATAGAAGAACGAAATTTGGTGAGCCAAGGGGGATTGGTGTACTGATCATTACCTGCAAGTATCATCAAGATTGGGTGAAAAAATGTTTTTGAGATTTCAGGAAACTCGTAGTTTTTGGAAGCTTGGCAACCCCTTTCAATGAAAGTGATTCTCCTCAGTCTCTGCTTGGGGCTACTTCAATGGGAAACAAACCATACTGATAGAACTTGGAACTACTTTATTGTGATAAGTTTCAAAGCTCTAGCACAAACCGTGTTTGATTTAGAGTTCAATCTACATGTATCCATATAGGAGAAAACACAGTGAAACCTAAAAATGTAAACGGTTACTGCAAACGAACGGTTTAATCTAGAAGAACGAAATTAGGTGAGCCAAGTGGGATTCGTGTACTGATCATTACCTGCAAGTATCATCAAGATTGGGTGAAAAAATATTTGCTGAGATTTCAGGAAACTCGTACTTTTTTGGAAGCTTGGCAACCCCTTTCAATGAAAGTGATTCTCGTCAGTCTCTACTTGGGACTACTTCATTAGGAAACAAACTATAGTGATAGAACTTGGAACTAATTTATTGTGCCAAGTTTCAAAGAGCGAGCACAAACCGTGTTTGATTTAGAGTTCAAATGACATGTATCCCTATAGGAGGAAAAAGAGTGAAACCTAAAAATGTAAACGGTTACTGCAAAAGAACGGTTTTACCTAGAAAACGAAATTTGTTGAGCCAATTGGGAATGGTGTACTTATCATTACCTCCAAGTATGATCAAGATAGGCTGAAAAAATCTTTGCTGAGATTTCAGGAAACTCGAAGTTTTTTGGAAGCTTGGCAACCCCTTTCAATGTAAGTGATTCTCATAAGTCTCTGCTTGGGTCTACATCAATAGGAATCAAACCATAGCGAAAGAACTTGGAACTACTTTATTGTGCCAAGTTTCAAAGAGCTAGCACAAACCGTGTTTGATTTAGAGTTCAATCTACATGTATCCATATAGGAGAAAACACAGTGAAACCTAAAAATGTAAACGGTTACTGCAAACGAACGGATTTACCTAGAAGGACGAAATTTGGTGAGCCAAGTGGGATTGGTGTACTGATCATTACCTGCAAGTATCATCAAGATTGGGTGAAAAAATGTTTGCTGAGATTTCAGGAAACTCTTACTTTTTGGAAGCTTGGCAACCCCTTTCAATGAAAGTGATTCTCGTCAGTTTCTGCTTGGGGCTACTTCAATAGGAAACAAACCATAAGGATAGAACTTGGAACGACTTTATTGTGCCAAGTTTCAAAGAGCTAGCACACACCGTGTTTGATTTAGAGTTCAAAATACATGTATCCGTATAGGACAAAACAGATTGTAACCTACAAATGAAAACGGTTACTGCAAACGAACGGCTTAACCTAGAAGAACGAAATTTGATGAGCCAAGTGGTAATGGTGTATTGATCATTACCTCCACTTATGATCAAGATTGTGTGAAAAAATGTTTGCTGAGATTTCAGGAAACTCGTAGTTTTTTGGAAGCTTGGCAACCCCTTTCAATGAAAGTTATTCACACAGGGTCTGCTTTGGGCTACTTCAATAGGAATCAAACCATAGCGAAATAACTTGGAACTTCTTTATTTTGCGAAGTATCAAAGGGCTAGCAGAAACCGAGTTTGATTTAGAGTTCAATCTATATGTATCCATATAAGAGAATACAGAGTGAAACCAAAATATGGAAATGGTTACTGCAAACGAACCGTTTAACCTAGAAGAACGAAATTTGGTGAGCCAAGTGGGATTCGGGTACTAATCATTACCTGCAAGTATCATCAAGATTGGGTGAAAAAATGTTTGCTGAGATTTCAGGAAACTCGTAGGTTTAGGAAGATTTGCAACCCCTTTCAATGAAAGTGATTCCTGTCAGTCTCTGCTTGGGGCTACTTCAATAGGAAACAATCCATAGGGAAATAACATGGAACTACTTTATTGTGTGAAGTATCAATGAGCTAGCAGATACCGTGTTTGATTTAGAGTTCAATCTATATGTTTCCATATAGGAGAATACAGAGTGAAACCAAAAAATGAAAATGGTTACTGCAAACGAACGGTTTAACCTAGAAGAACGGAATTTGGTGAGCCAAGTGGGATTGGTGTTCTGATCATTACCTGCAAGTATCATGAAGATTGGGTGAAAAAATGTTTGGTGAGATTTCAGGAAACTCGTACTTTTTTGGAAGCTTGGCAACCCCTTTCAATGTAAGTGATTCTCGTCAGTCTCTGCTTGGGGCTACTTCAATAGGAAACAAACCATAGCAATAGAACTTGGAACCACTGTATTGTGCCAAGTTTAAAAGAGCTAGCAGAAACCGTGTTTGATTTAGAATTCAAACTACATGTATCCTTATAGGAGAAAACAGAGTGAATCCTAAAAATGAAAACGGTTACTGAAAACGAACGGTTTTACCTAGAAGAACGAAATTTTTTGAGCCAAGTGGGAATGGTGTACTGATTATTACGTCCATGTATGATCAAGATTGGGTGAAAAAATGTTTGCTGAGATATCAGGAAACTCGTAGTTTTTTGGAAGCTTGGCAACCCCTTTCAATGTAAGTGATTCTCATAAGTCTCTGCTTGGGTCTACATCAATAGGAAACAAACCATAGCGATAGAACTTGGAACTACTTTATTGTGCCAAGTTTCAAAGAGCTAGCCCAAACCGTGTTTGATTTAGAGTTCAATCTACATGTGTCCATATAGGAGAAAACACAGTGAAACCTAAAAATGTAACCGGTTACTGCAAATGAACGGATATACCTAGAAGTACGAAATTTGGTGAGCCAAGTGGGATTGGTATACTGATCATTGCCTGCAAGTATCATCAAGATTGGGTGAAAAAATGTTTGCTGAGATTTCAGGAAACTCGTAGTTTTTTGGAAGCTTGGCAACCCCTTTCAATGAAAGTGATTC
The DNA here is from genome assembly GCF_045843805.1 of Urocitellus parryii. Classification (NCBI taxonomy): domain Eukaryota; kingdom Metazoa; phylum Chordata; class Mammalia; order Rodentia; family Sciuridae; genus Urocitellus; species Urocitellus parryii. Next base: position 129,223,942 of record NC_135538.1, on the reverse strand, counting down.
TCGCAGGGTCTGCTTGGGGCTACTTCAATAGGAAACAAACCATAGGGAAATAACTTGGAAGTACTTTATTGTGTGAATTATCAATGAGCTAGCAGAAAGCCTGTTTGATTTAGAGTTCAATCTATATGTATCCATGTAGGAGAATACAGAGTGAAACCAAAAAATGAAAATGGTTACTGCAAACAAACGGTTTAACCTAGAAGAACGAAATTTGGTGAGCCAAGTGGGATTGGTGTTCTGATCATTACCTGCAAGTATCATTAAGATTGATTGAAAAAATGTTTGCTGAGATTTCAGGAAACTCGTACTTTTTGGAAGCTTGGCAACCCCTTTGAATGAAAGTGATTCTTGTCACACTCCGCTTGGGGCTATTTCAATAGGAAACAAACCATAGCGATAGAACTTGGAACTACTTTATTGTGCCAAGTTTCAAAGAGCTAGCAGAAACCGTGTTTGATTTAGAGTTCAATCTACATGTATCCATATAGGAGAAAACACAGTGAAACCTAAAAATGAAAAAGGTTACTGAAAATAAATGGTTAATCTTAGAAGAACGAAATTTGGTGAGCCAAGGGGGATTCGTGTACTGATCATTGCCTGCAAGAATCATCAAGATTGGGTGAAAAAAAAGTTTGCTGAGATTTCAGGAAACTCGTAGTTTTTTGGAAGCTTGGCAACCCCTTTCAATGAAAGTATTCTCCTCAGTCTCTGCTTGGGGCTACTTCAATGTAAAACAAACCATAGTGATAGAACTTGGAACTAGTTTATTGTGCCAAGTTTCAAATCTCTAGCACAAACCGTGTTTGATTTAGAGTTCAATCTACAAGTATCCATATAGGAGAAAACAGAGTGCAACCAAAATATGAAAATTGTTACTGCAAACGAACGGTTTAACCTAGAAGAACGAAATTTGGTGAGCCTAGTGGGATTGGTGTACTGATCATTACCTGCAAGAATCATGAAGATTGGGTAAAAAAATATTTGCTGAGATTTCAGGAAACTCTTACTTTTTTGAAAGCTTGGCAACCCCTTTCAATGTAAGTGATTCTCGTCAGTCTCTTCTTGGAGCTACCTCAATAGGAAACAAACCATAGCGATAGAATTTGGAACCACTTTATTGTGCCAAGTTTCAAAGAGCTAGCAGAAACGTTGTTTAATTAGAGTTCAAACTACATGTATCTCTATAGGAGAAAACAGAGTGAAACCTAAAAATGAAAACGGTTACTGCAAACGAACGGCTTAACCTAGAAGAACGAAATTTGATGAGCCAAGTGGTAATGGTGTATTGATCATTACCTCCACTTATGATCAAGATTGTGTGAAAAAATGTTTGCTGAGATTTCAGGAAACTCGTAGTTTTTTGGAAGCTTGGCAACCCCTTTCAATGAAAGTTATTCACACAGGGTCTGCTTTGGGGTACTTCAATAGGAATCAAACCATAGCGAAATAACTTGGAACTTCTTTATTTTGCGAAGTATCAAAGGGCTAGCAGAAACCGAGTTTGATTTAGAGTTCAATCTATATGTATCCATATAAGAGAATACAGAGTGAAACCAAAATATGGAAATGGTTACTGCAAACGAACCGTTTAACCTAGAAGAACGAAATTTGGTGAGCCAAGTGGGATTCAGGTACTAATCATTACCTGCAAGTATCATCAAGATTGGGTGAAAAAATGTTTGCTGAGATTTCAGGAAACTCGTAGGTTTAGGAAGATTTGCAACCCCTTTCAATGAAAGTGATTCCTGTCAGTCTCTGCTTGGGGCTACTTCAATAGGAAACAAACCATATGGAAATAACATGGAACTACTTTATTGTGTGAAGTATCAATGAGCTAGCAGATACCGTGTTTGATATAGAGTTCAATCTATATGTATCCATATAGGAGAATACAGAGTGAAACCAAAAAATGAAAATGGTTACTGCAAACGAACGGTTTAACCTAGAAGAACGGAATTTGGTGAGCCAAGTGGGATTGGTGTTCTGATCATTACCTGCAAGTATCATCAAGATTGTGTGAAAAAATGTTTGCTGAGATTTCAGGAAACTCGTACTTTTTTGGAAGCTTGGCAACCCCTTTCAATGTAAGTGATTCTCGTCAGTCTCTGCTTGGGGCTACTTCAATAGGAAACAAACCATAGCAATAGAACTTGGAACCACTGTATTGTGCCAAGTTTAAAAGAGCTAGCAGAAACCGTGTTTCATTTAGAATTCAAACTACATGTATCCTTATAGGAGAAAACAGAGTGAATCCTAAAAATGAAAACGGTTACTGAAAACGAACGGTTTTACCTAGAAGAACGAAATTTTTTGAGCCAAGTGGGAATGGTGTACTGATTATTACGTCCATGTATGATCAAGATTGGGTGAAAAAATGTTTGCTGAGATATCAGGAAACTCGTAGTTTTTTGGAAGCTTGGCAACCCCTTTCAATGAAACTGATTCTCATCAGTCTCTGCTTGGGGCTACTTCATTAGGAAACAAACTATAGGGATAGAACTTGGAACTACTTTATTGTGCCAAGTTCAAAGAGCTAGCACAAACCGTGTTTGATTTAGAGTTCAATCTACATGTGTCCATATAGGAGAAAACACAGTGAAACCTAAAAATGTAACCGGTTACTGCAAATGAACGGATTTACCTAGAAGGACGAAATTTGGTGAGCCAAGTGGGATTGGTATACTGATCATTGCCTGCAAGTATCATCAAGATTGGGTGAAAAAATGTTTGCTGAGATTTCAGGAAACTCGTAGTTTTTTGGAAGCTTGGCAACCCCTTTCAATGAAAGTGATTCTCGCAGGGTCTGCTTGGGGCTACTTCAATAGGAAACAAACCATAGGGAAATAACTTGGAACAACTTTATTGTGTGAATTATCAATGAGCTAGCAGAAACCGTGTTTGATTTAGAGTTCAATCTATATGTATCCATGTAGGAGAATACAGAGTGAAACCAAAAAATGAAAATGGTTACTGCAAACAAACGGTTTAACCTAGAAGAACGAAATTTGGTGAGCCAAGTGGGATTGGTGTTCTGATCATTACCTGCAAGTATCATTAAGATTGGGTGAAAAAATGTTTGCTGAGATTTCAGGAAACTCGTACTTTTTTGGAAGCTTGGCAACCCCTTTGAATGAAAGTGATTCTTGTCACTCTCCGCTTGGGGCTACTTCAATAGGAAACAAACCATAGCGATAGAACTTGGAACTACTTTATTGTGCCAAGTTTCAAAGAGCTAGCAGAAACCGTGTTTGATTTAGAGTTCAATCTACATGTATCCATATAGGAGAAAACACAGTGAAACATAAAAATGAAAACGGTTACTGAAAATAAATGGTTAATCTTAGAAGAACGAAATTTGGTGAGCCAAGGGGGATTCGTGTACTGATCATTGCCTGCAAGTATCATCAAGATTGGGTGAAAAAAAATTTGCTGAGATTTCAGGAAACTCGTAGTTTTTTGGAAGCTTGGCAACCCCTTTCAATGAAAGTGATTCTCCTCAGTCTCTGCTTGTGGCTACTTCAATGTAAAACAAACCATAGTGATAGAACTTGGAACTAGTTTATTGTGCCAAGTTTCAAATCTCTAGCACAAACCGTGTTTGATTTAGAGTTCAATCTACAAGTATCCATATAGGAGAAAACAGAGTGCAACCAAAATATGAAAATGGTTACTGCAACCGAACGGTTTAACCTAGAAGAACGAAATTGTGAGCCAAGTGGGATTGGTGTTCTGATCATTACCTGCAGTATCATCAAGATTGGGTGCAAAAATGTTTGCTGAGATTTCAGGAAACTCTTACTTTTTGGAAGCTTGGCAACCCCTTTCAATGAAAGTGATTCTCCTCAGTCTCTGCTTGGGGCGACTTCAATAGGAAACAAACCATAGCGATAGAACTTGGAACTACTTTATTGTGCCAAGTTTCAAAGAACTAGCACAAACCGTGTATGATTTAGAGTTCAATCTACATGTATCCATATAGGAGAAAACAGAGTGAAACCTACAAATGAAAACGGTTCCTGCAAACGAACGGTTTAACCAAGAAGAACGAAATTTGGTGATCCAAGTGGAGTTGGTGTACTGATCATTACCTGCAATATCATCAAGATTGGGTGCAAAATGTTTACTGAGATTTCAGGAAACTCGTAGTTTTGGGAAGCTTGGCAAACCCTTTCAATGAAAGTGATTCCCGTCAGTCTCTGCTTAGGGCTACTTCAATACGATAGAAACCATAGCGATAGAACTTGGAACTACTTTATTGTGTAAAGTTTCAAAGAGCTAGCACAAACCGTGTATGATTTAGAGTTCAATCTACATGTATCCATGTAGGAGAACACAAATTGAAACCTAAAAATGAAAACGGTTACTGCCAAAGAACGGTTTAACCTAGAAGAACGAAATTTGGTGACCCAAGTGGGATTGGTGTACTGATCATTACCTGCATGTATCATCAAGATTGGGTGTAAAAATATTTGCTGAGATTTCAGGAATCTCGTAGTTTTTTGGAAGCTTGGCAACCCCTTTCAATGAAAGTGATTCTCGTCAGTCTCTCCTTGGGTCTACATCAATAGGAAACAAACCATAGCGATAGATCTTGGAACTACTTTATTGTGCCACGTTTCAAATAGCTAGCACAATCCGTGTTTGATTTCGAGTTCGAACTACATGTATCCATATAGGAGAAAACAGAGTGAAACCTAAAAATGAAAACGGTTACTGCCAACGAACGGTTTAACCAAGAAGAACGAAATTTGGTGAGCCAAGTGGGATTGTTTTACTGATCATTACCTGCAAGTATCATCAAGATTGGGTGCAAAAATGTTTACTGAGATTTCAGGAAACTCGTAGTTTTTTGGAAGCTTGGCAACTCCTTTCAATGAAAATGATTCTCGTCGGAGTTTGCTTGGGGCAACTTCAATAGGAAAGAAACCATAGCAATAGAACTCGGAACTACTTTATTGTGCCAAGTTTCAAAGAGCTAGCACAAACCGTGTATGATTTAGAGTTCAATCTACATGTTTCCATATAGGAGAAAATATAGTGAAACCTACAAATGAAAACGGTTACTGCAAACGAACGGTTTAACCAAGAAGAACGAAATTTGGTGATCCTAGTGGGGTTGGTGTACTGATCATTACCTGCAAGTATCATCAAGATTGGGTGCAAAAATGTTTACTGAGATTTCAGGAAACTCGTAGTTTTGGGAAGCTTGGCAACCCCTTTAAATGAAAGTGATTCCCGTCAGTCTCTGCTTGGGGATACTTCAATAGAATAGAAACCGTAGCTATAGAACTTGGAACTACTTTATTGTGCCACGTTTCAAAGAGCTAGCATAAATCGTGTTTGATTTAGAGTTCCAACTACATGTATCCATATAGGAGATAACAGAGTGAAACCTAAAAATGAAAACGGTTACTGCCAACGAACGGTTTAACCAAGAAGAATGAAATTTGGTCAGCCAGGTGGGATTGGTGTACTAATCATTACTTGCAAGTATCATCAAGATTGGATGAAGTAATGTTTGCTGAGATTTCAGGAAACTCGTAGATTTTTGGAAACTTGGCAAACCCTTTCAATGCAAGTGATTTCCATCAGTCTCTGTTTGGGGCTACTTCAGTAGGAAACAAACCATAGCGATAGAACTTGGAAGTACTTTATTGTGCAAAGTTTCAAATAGCTAGCACAAACCGTGTAAGATTTAGACTTCAATCTGCATGTTTCCATATAGGAGAAAACAGCGTGAAACCTAAAAATGAAAACGGTTACTGCAAACGAACGGTTGAACCTAGAATAAGGAAATATGGTGAGCCAAGTGATATTGTTGTACTGATCATTACCTGTAAGTATCATCAAGATTGGGTGCAAAAATGTTTACTGAGATTACAAGAAACTCGTAGTTATTTGGAAGCTTGGTAACCGCTTTCAATGAAAGTGATTCTCGTCAGTCTCTGCTAGGCCTACTTCAAAAGGAAAGAAACCATAGCGATAGAACTTGGAACTACTTTATTGTGCCAAGTTTCAAGGAGCTAGCACAAACCGTGTATGATTTAGAGTTCAATCTACATGTTTCCATATAGGAGAAAATATAGTGAAACCTACAAATGAAAACGGTTACTGCAAACGAACGGTTTAACCAAGAAGAACGAAATTTGGTGATCCTAGTGGGGTTGGTGTACTGATCATTACCTGCAAGTATCATCAAGATTGGGTGCAAAAATGTTTACTGAGATTTCAGGAAACTCGTAGTTTTGGGAAGCTTGGCAACCCCTTTCAATGAAAGTGATTCCCGTCAGTCTCTGCTTGGGGATACTTCAATAGGATAGAAACCATAGCGATAGAACTTGGAACTACTTTATTGTGCCAAGTTTCAAAGAGCTAGCACAAACCATGTATGATTTAGAGTTCAATCTACATGGATCCATATAGGAGAAAACAAAGTGAAACCTAAAAATGAAAACGGTTACTGCCAAATAACGGTTTAACCTAGAAGAACAAAATTTGGTGACCCAAGTTGGATTGGTGTACTGATCATTACCTGCATGTATCATCAAGATTGGGTGCAAAAATATTTGCTGAGATTTCAGGAATCTCGTAGTTTTTTGGAAGCTTGGCAACCCATTTCAATGAAAGTGATTCCGTCAGTCTCTGCTTGGGGCTACTGCAATAGGAACCAAACCATAGCGATTGAACTTAGAACTGCTTTATTGTGCCAAGTTTCAAAGACCTAGCACAAACCGTGTTTTATTTGCAGATACAACTACATGTATCCTTATAGGAGAAAACTGAGTGCAACCTAGAAATGAAAAGGGTTACTGCCAACGAATGGTTTAACCAAGAAGAACGAAATTTGGTGAGCCAAGTGGGATTGTTGTACTGATCATTACCTGCAAGTATCATCAAGATTGGGTGCAAAAATGTTTGCTGAGATTTCAGGAAACTCGTATTTTTTGGAAGCTTGGCAACTCCTTTCATATAAGTGATTCTCGCCATACTGTGCTTGCGGCTACTTCAATAGGAAAGAAACCATTGTGATATAACTTGGAACTACTTTATTGTGCCAAGTTTCAAAGAGCTAGCAAAAACCGTGTTTGATTTAGAGTTCAATCTACATGTATCCATATAGGAGAAAACAGAGTGAAACCTAAAAATGAAAACGGTCACTTCCAACGAAAGGTTTAACCTAGAAGAACGAAATATGGTGAGCCAAGTGAGATTGTTGTACTGATCATTACCTGTAAATATCATCAAGATTGGGTGCTAAAATATTTACTGAAATTTCAGGAAACTCGTAGTTTTTTGGAAGCTTGGTAACCCCTTTCAATGAAAGTGATTCTCGTCAGTCCCTGCTTGGGGCTACTTCAATAGGAAAGAAACATAGCGATAGAACTTGGAAATACTTTATTGTGCCAAGTTTCAAAGAGCTAGCACAAACCGTGTTTGATTTAGAGTTCAATCTACATGTATCCATATAGGAGCAAACAGAGTGAAACCTAAAAATGAAAACGGTTACTGCCAACCAACGGTTTAACCTAGAAGAACGAAATTTCGTGAGCCAAGTGGGATTGTTGTACTGATCATTACCTGCAAGTATCATCAAGATTGGATGAAAAAATGTTTACTGAGATTTGAGGAAACTCCTAGTTTTTTGGAAGCTTGGCAACCCCTTTCAATGAAAGTTATACCTGTTGGTCTCTGCTTGGGGCTACTTCAATACGACGCAAACCATAGCGATACATCTTGGAACTGCTTTATTGTGCCATGTTTCAAAGAGCTAGCACAAACCATGTTTGATTTATAGTTCAATCTACATGTTTCCATATAGCAGAAAACAGCGTGAAACCTAAAAATGAAAACGGTTACTGCCAATGAACGGTTTAACCTAGAAGAACGAAATTTGGTGATCCAAGTGAGATTGTTGTACCGATCATTACCTGTAAGTATCATCAAGATTGGGTGCAAAAATGATTACTGGGATTTCAGGAAACTCGTAGTTTTTTAGAAGCTTGGCAACCCTTTTCAATGAAAGTGATTCTCCTCAGTCTCTCCTTGCGGCTACTTCAATAGGAAAGAAACCATAGCGATAGAAGTTGGAACTACTTTATTGTGCCAATTTTCAAAAAGCTAGCACAAAACGTGTTTCATTTAGAGTTCCAACTACATGTATCCATATAGGAGAAAACAGCATAAAACCTAAAAATGAAAATGGTTACTGCCAACGAACGGTTTCACCTAGAAGAACGAAATTTGGTGAGCCAAGTGAGATTGTTGTACTGAATACTACCTGTAAGTATCATCAAGATTAGGTTCAAAAATGTTTACTGAGATTTCAGGAAACTCGTAGTTTTTTGGAAGCTTGGCAACCCCATTCAATGAAAGTGATTCTCATCAGTCTCTTCTCGGGGCTACTGCAATAGGAAAGAAACCATAGCGATAGAACTTGGAACTACTTTATTGTGCCAAGTTTCAAAGAGCTAGCACAATCCGTGTATGATTTAGAGTTCAATCTACATGTATCCATGCCGCAGTCTGGCTGGGCACAATTCAGGAGCCACTTGTCAAAAGAAACTAACTTTATTTTTAGAACTACAAACGCCAAGCAAAACAGCTCCAAAGGAAAAAACCCTCAGAGTCCAACTGCCACAACCGGCTTCCACAAGCCTCTCCTCTCACAAAAAACCCCACCTCCCACAATCCTCCTGCTCTTGAGGCCGATTGGCTGGGTCGCCTTGGCGGAGCCAAAGAAATCCCCCAATGAGCAGTTCCGTAGTCTGAAGGGCAGCGAAACAACCCAATGAACATCACCACAGAGGAGCCAATCAGGTAGATGTTGCTGGGGCCACTGTGAGCCAATCATCAGCCGGCAGCTGGAAGTTTGCTGGCAGCTGGAAGTTTGCTGGGGCCCCTTTGGCTGTGGCTCTCAACATCTCCCCCTCTCTGTTTAAACAACAAGCATGTGGCTTAGGGACCGTGCCTGCCTTAGGTTGTCCAATACTACATATGGTCCTTACCCGTCTTCGGATGAGCTGACCTCAGGGCGTCAGCCTCCTGTCTTAGGTTGGTACCATTGTAATTGGATCTTACCCGTCATTGACTACCGGTCCAGTATACAGCCACACCTGTGGAGAGGTACCAGCGGGGGGGTGAGGTTCTTAGCCTCACCTCTGTTGGCCCCCAAATAGCTGAACGATCATGACAAGCAGAAGGGAGGAAGATATACCAAGCCAATTGACAGCTCTTCTTGGAAAAATTGTACCACCGATGACGTCATCAGCAAAAATACTCCAACACTACCACAAGTCGCTGCACCAACAGATAGTTCACAATGCATACAAGTGAGTTTACAATGCATACAAGTGACACATAGTTTAGGCAAGTTCTGTAAGCTGTTCAGTGATGGCTATTGCAGAAACTGTAGATTAGTTTTATCTTTGTCTTCACCGGCACAGGGATGAAGATAGGAATTCTGGCAATAATGGCTAAAGAAAAAATTATATAACATTCTAGAAGGTACTAAAAGAAAACAGTTTTCTTAACAATTTACATTGTCTTCACTGGCACTGGGATGAAGATAGAAATTCTGGCAATAATGGCTAAAGAAAACATTGTGTAACTTTCCAGAAGGCACTAAAAGAAAACAATTTTCTTAACAATTTACATTATCTTCACTGGCACTGGTATGAAGATAGAAATTCTGGCAATAATGGCTAAAGAAAACATTGTGTAACATTCCAGAAGGCACTAAAAGAAAACAATTTTCTTAACACTTTACATTATTGTCACCGGCACTGGGATGAAGATAGGAATTTTGGCAATAATGGTTAATATTAATAATTGTGTAACATTCTAGAAGGCACTAAAAGAAAACAATTTTCTTAACAATTTACATTATCTTGAAAAGAATTATTAAATATAATGAAAAGGATAGGTGAAAGTAAACACACAGATTTGTTAACCTTCTTTTTTGTTTACATATTAAAATAATTCTTAACAGTTATTTACCCAATTTAAATTAAACCATTTAAATCACGTGAATAAAAAAAAATTTGGATCCATTTTTTTTATGAGCACTCATCATATATGATATATGGACATATGTACATTCAAACATATAACACAAATCACTAGTGTGCACACATAATATAATACATACAACACATAACATAATAGTAAAGGCCTTATAACTTTTTACAGGTGAAATCTCCATTGCAATGTTTAAAAACTCTATAGTCAAAAAAAAATAGAACTGATCAGCAAAACATTAACCTAGGTCTGTATGAGCTCAAAAAACAAAATAGAACTTCATGATATGGGAAAGGGCAATAATAAAACAGATATTGAAAAAAGCATCCTGGTTCTATCGCAGATGTAAGGATAGCCAAATTGGAGTTTTAGATATCAGCTGTTATGGATTTGAGCCAAATCATCTTCTTTTTGGTCTGTAGAATTCGCTTTAGTTAATCTCTCTGGAATCCAAATTGGCTGCTGTTCTCCCTGTGGAAACACACAAACAGACCCCCGACTCCAGACAATCACTGGGTCAGGATTTTAGTTAATCTCTCCGGAATCCAAATCGGATGCTGTTCTTCCTGTGGAAACATACAAACAGGCCCCCGACTCCAGACAATCACTGGGTCAGGACCTTGGTTAATCTCTCTGGAATCCAAATCGGCTGCTGTTCTTCCTGTGGAAACACACAAACAGACCCCCGACTCCAGACAATTACTGGGTCAGGACCTTTCCATTGTCCTGTTAGAATATCTTTCCAAAGTACCTTGGGCTTATGTACATTTTTTGGACACATATGCCTTTCTGCAGCACTAAGTCCTGATGAATCCAAATGTAAAAAGTTTAGAGTAAAAAGGGTTATTTTAAGTTTATCTTTGGGCAATATATACCCCTTCCCAATTCCGTCTTTTTGCTTTAATAAGTACATTTTAATAGTTTTTTTTTTAACATTAAATGATGGTTTTATTAAGAAAGAAGTTTGACACATGTGATTTATACCTTGAATTCTTCTGTTAGGCTTTGGGAAAAAAAATTAAAAAGAATTAGGTTTGCTAACTATGATCAAGGACCATCTGGTAATTAAATAAAGGAATGGAAGGAATATTCACCAAGGAAGGATTCCCACCATCCCTGTGGCCTGTTAGGAGATGTCTCCTCTAAAAAGCCCGCGTGACAATATCCAGAATTATGTAGCAGATGCATGTACATTAGGAGAGAGTTTCAAAGGAAGGCTTTCTCTGTGAAAGATCTCAAAGTTCATCTTGTAAGCATAATGCATCTATATCACAAAAACCCACTTCATGGAACAAATTCAGCAAATATAGTAAATATCAAATATCAAATTCTCTATATTTCTGTTGTTAATGCTAATCATTTTTTTTCTTTTATTTATTTATTTATTTATTTATTTTTTTATTGTTGGTCGTTCAAAACATTACATAGTTCCTCATACATCATATTTCACAGTTTGATTCAAATGAGTTATGAACTCCCAATTTTATCCCGTATACAGATTGCTGTATCACATCAGTTACCCTTCCATTGATTGACATATTGCCTTTCTAGTGTCTGATGTATTCTGCTGTCTGTCCTATTCTCTACTATCCCCCCTCCCCTCCCCTCCCCTCCCCTCCCCTTTTCTCTCTCTACCCCTTCTACTGTAAATCACTTCTTCCATTTGAATTATCTTGTCTTACCCCTCCTTTCCTCTTATATGTCATTTTGTATAACCCTGAGGATCGCCTTCCATTTCCATGCGATTCCCCTTCTCGTTTCCTTTCCCTCCCACCTCTCAACCCTGTTAATGAAAATCTTCGTCTCAAGCTCTTCATCCCTACCCTGTCCTTGTTTCCTCCCCTTATATCAGAGGAGTCATTTGGTATTTGTTTTTTAAAGATTGACTAGCTTCACTTAGCATAATCTGCTTTAATGCCATCCATTTCCCTCCAAATTCTATGATTTTGTCATTTTTAAATGCAGAGTAATACTCCATTGTGTATAAATGCCACATTTTTTTAATCCATTCATCTATTGAAGGACATCTAGGCTGATTCCACAATCTTGCTATCGTGAATTGTGCTGCTATGAACATCGATGTAGCAGTGTCCCTGTAGCATGCTCTTATTAGGTCTTTAGGGAATAGACCGAGAAGGGGAATAGCTGGGTCAAATGGTGGTTCCATTCCCAGCTTTCCAAGAAATCTCCATACTGCTTTCCAAATTGGCTGCACCAATTTGCAGTCCCACCAGCAATGAACAAGAGTGCCCTTTTCCCCGCATCCTCTCCAGCACTTATTGTTGTTTGACTTCCTAATGGCTGCCAATCTTACTGGAGTGAGATGGTATCTTAGGGTAGTTTTGATTTGCATTTCTCTGACTGCTAGCGATGGTGAGCATTTTTTCATGTACTTATTGATTGATTGTATGTCCTCTTCTGAGAAGTGTCTGTTCAGGTCCTGTGCCCATTTATTGATTGGGTTACTTGTTGTCTTATTGTCTAATTTTTTGAGTTCTTTATATATTCTGGTTATTAGGGCTCTATCTGAAGTGTGTGGAGTAAAGATTTGTTCCCAGGATGTAGGCTCCCTGTTTATCTCTCTTATTGTTTCTTTTGCTGAGAAAAAACTTTTTAGTTTGAGTAAGTCCCATTTGTTGATTCTAGTTGTTAACTCTTGCGCTATGGGTGTCCTATTGAGGAATTTGGAGCCTGCTCCCACAGTATGTAGATCATAACCAACTTTTTCTTCTATCAGATGCCATGTCTCTGATTTAATATCAAGCTCCTTGATCCATTTTGAGTTAACTTTTGTGCAAGGCGAGAGATAGGGATTCAGATTCATTTTGATGCAAATGGATTTCCAGTTTTCCCAGCACCATTTGTTGAAGATGCTATCCTTCCTCCATTGCATGCTTTTAGCCCCTTTATCAAATATAAGATAGTTGTAGTTTTGTGGATTGGTTACTGTGTCCTCTATTCTGTACCATTGGTCCACCCGCCTGTTTTGGTACCAGTACCATGCTGTTTTTGTTACTATTGCTCTGTAGTATAGTTTGAAGTCTGGTATCGCTATACCGCCTGATTCACACTTCCTGCTTAGTATTGTTTTTGCTATTCTGGGTCTTTTATTATTCCATATGAATTTCATGATTCTTTTATCTATTTCAACAAGAAATGCAGCTGGGATTTTGATTGGCATTGCATTGAACTTATAGAGAACTTTTGGTAATATCGCCATTTTGATGATGTTGGATCTGCCTATCCATGAGCAGGGTATATTTTTCCATCTTCTAAGGTCTTCTTCTATGTCTTTCTTTAGGGTTTTGTAATTTTCATTGTATAAATCTTTCACCTCTTTTGTTAGGTTGATTCCCAAGTATTTTATTTTTTTGGGGGATATTGTGAATGGAGTAGTTGTCCTCATTTCCGTTTCAGAGGATTTGTCGCTGATATACAGGAATGCCTTTGATTTATGCGTGTTGATCTTATATCCTGCCACTTTGCTGAATTCATTTATTAGCTCTAATAGCTTCTCTGTAGACCCTTTTGGGTCTGCTAGGTATAGAATCATATCATCTGCAAATAGTGATAATTTAAGTTCTTCTTTTCCAATTTTTATCCCTTTAATTTCTTTCGTCTGTCTAATGCTCTTGCCAGTGTTTCGAGGACTATGTTGAACAGAAGTGGTGAGAGAGGGCATCCCTGTCTTGTACCAGATCTTAGAGGGAATGCCTTCAATTTTTCTCCATTCAGAATGATGCTGGCCTGTGGCTTATCATAGATTGCTTTTACAATGTTGAGGTATGATCCTGTTATCCCTAATTTTTCTAGAGTTTTGAACATAAAGGGATGCTGTACTTTGTCGAATGCTTTTTCTGCGTCTATCGAGACTATCATATGGTTCTTATTTTTTAGTCTATTGATGTGGTGGATAACATTTATTGATTTCCGTATATTGAACCAGCCTTGCATCCCATGGATGAATCCTACTTGATCATGGTGTATAATTTTTTGATATGTATTTGAATCCGGCTCGCCAGAATTTTATTGAGAATTTTTGCGTCAAGGTTCATTAGAGATATTCGTCTGTAGTTTTCTTTCTTTGAAGTGTCTTTGTCTGGTTTCGGAATCAGGGTGATGTTGGCCTCGTAGAATGAATTTGGAAGTTCTCCCTCTTTTTCTATTTCCTGAAATAGCTTGAAAAGTATTGGTGTTAGTTCCTCTTTAAAGGTTTTGTAAAACTCTGCTGTATACCCATCCGGTCCTGGGCTTTTCTTAGTTGGTAGTCTTTTGATGGTTTCTTCTATTTCTTCTATTGTTATTGGTCTGTTTAGGTTGTCTATATCCTCCTGGTTCAATCTGGGCAGATCGTAAGACTTAAGGAATTTATCTATGCCTTCACTATCTTCTATTTTATTGGAGTATAAGGCTTCAAAATAGTCTCTGATTATCTTCTGTATTTCTGAAGTGTCTGTTGTGATATTGCCTTTTTCATCCCGTATGCTAGTAATTTGGGTTCTCTCTCTTCTTCTCTTCGTTAGCATGGCTAAGGGTCTGTCAATTTTATTTATTTTTTCAAAGAACCAGCTTTTAGTTTTGTCAATTTTTTCAATTGTTTCTTTTGTTTCAATTTCATTAATTTCAGCTCTGATTTTGATTATTTCTTGCCTTCTACTTCTTTTGCTGTTGTTTTGCTCCTCTTTTTCTAGGATTTTGAGATGAAGTATGAGATCATTTATTTGTTGGTTTTTTCTTTTTTTGAGGAATGAACTCCAAGCAATGAATTTTCCTCTTAGGACTGCTTTCAATGTGTCCCATAGATTCCGATATGTTGTGTCCGTGTTTTCATTTAACTCTAGGAATTTTTTAATTTCCTCCTTGATGTCTTCAATAACCCATATGTCACTCAGCAACCTGTTGTTCATTCTCCAAGTGATGCTTGATGTTTCCTTTCTTCTTTTATCATTGATTTTCAGTTTCATTCCTTTATGATCAGATAAGATGCATGGTATTATCTCTACCCCTTTATATTGTCTAAGAGTTGCCCTGTGACATAATATATGGTCTATTTTTGAGAAGGTTCCATGTGCTGCTGAAAAAAAAGTGTAACTACTTGATGTTGGGTGGTAAAGTCTATATATGTCAATTAAGTCTAGGTTATTAATTGTGTTGTTGAGTTCTATAGTTTCCTTGTTTAACTTTTGTTTGGAAGATCTGTCCAGTGGTGAGAGAGGTGTGTTGAAGTCTCCCATGATGATTGTATGGTGGTCTATCAGACTCTTGAACTTGAGAAGAGTTTGCTTGATGAACACCGCTGCACCATTATTTGGGGCATATATATTTATGATTGTTATGTCTTGTTGGTTTATGGTTCCCTTGAGCAGTATGAAGTGTCCTTCTTTATCCCTTTTGATTAGCTTTGGCTTGAAATCTATTTTATTAGATATGAGTATGGACACGCCTGCTTGTTTCCGCTGTCCATATGAGTGGTATGATTTTTCCCAACCTTTCACCTTCAGTCTATGGATATCTTTTTCTATCAGATGCGTCTCCTGTAGACAGCATATTGTTGGGTCTTGTTTTGTGATCCATTCTACTAGCCTGTGTCTCTTAATTGGTGAGTTTAAGCCATTGACATTTAGGGTTATTATTGAGATATGGTTTGTACTTCTATCCATATTTGTTTGTTGATGTTACTAAACCTGATTTGTTATCCTCTTTGACTACTTTCCCCCCTTTACTGTCCTACCTCCCATTGTTGGTTTTCAATGTTATTTTCCATTTCCTCTTCCTGCAATGTTTTGCCAAGGATTTTTTGAAGAGATGGTTTTCTAGCTGCGAATTCTTTTAACTTTTGTTTATCATGGAAGGTTTTAATTTCATCTTCTAACCTGAAGCTTAATTTTGCCGGATACACGATTCTTGGTTGGAACCCATTTTCTTTCAGTGTTTGAAATATGTTATTCCAGGATCTTCTAGCTTTCAGAGTCTGTGTTGAGAGATCAGCTGTTATCCTGATTGGTTTACCCCTAAATGTAATCTGCTTCCTTTCCCTTGTAGCTTTTAAAATTCTTTCCTTATTCTGTATGTTGGACATCTTCACTATAATGTGTCTAGGTGTGGATCTGTTATGGTTTTGTACATTCGGCGTCCTGTAGGCTTCTAGGATTTGGGATTCTGTCTCATTCTTCAAGTCTGGGAAGTTTTCTCGTATTATTTCATTGAATAGGCTGTGTATTCCTCTGGTGTGGAGCTCTGTGCCTTCCTGTATCCCCATGACTCTTAAATTTGGTCTTTTGATATTGTCCCATATTTCTTGGATGTTCTGTTCATGGTTTCTTAGCAGACTTGCTGAGCTGTCTATGTTCTTTTCCAGTTGAAATACTTTGTCTTCATTGTCTGATGTTCTCTCTTCTAAGTGATCTACTCTGCTGGTAGTATTCTCAATTGAGTTTTTAAGTTGGTTTATTTTTTCCTGCATTTCTAGTATTTCTATTTGTTTGTTTTTTATTTCCTCTATCTCCCTGTGAAATTGATCTTTTACTTCCTGGATTTGTTTGCCAATGTGATCTTTCATTATCTGATTTTGCTGTCTCATGTCTTCCTTGAGACTCCAGATCATCTGAAGCATGTATATCCTGATCTCTCTATCTGACATTCCATCTGTTGCACCTATTACCTCTTCTAAAGTTGAGTTGACCTGCATTGCCTGTGGTCCTTTCTTTCCTTGTCTTTTCATACTGCTGGCGTTTCTTTTTGCTTGGTGAAACTGTTGTGTTTTGAAATTTTCCCTCTATTTATTTATATTGCTCTTGTATAGTTGAATAATCACCTTGCAGGGCATGTAGTGGCTGTGATCCTCCTCCAATTGGTGTGATCCGTCTACCACGCTGGCAGGCCCTAGGTCTGGTCTGCTGGTCGGTCAAAGGTCCGCCTACGCAGCAGGCACGAGGGGGCACCTCTATCACTCCGCAGGTTGCTGGGCCTAACCTCCCGATGGGTCGAAGGTTCGCCTAGCTTGCAGGGGGCTGCTCCCGGAGCGAGAGCTAGGCCTCCCGGGGGAGCCCGGATGGTGGAGGCCGACTGCCGTTTCAGGCGGGGCGGGCCAAGCCGCACTGGGTGCCGGCGGCTTGCAAACGCGGCTGGTATCAGCAGGACTTAACTCCTGCACCCGCTGCGGGGGCACCTTTATCGCCGAGTAGCTGCGGTCGCGTGGTTGGGACCCGGGCGGGTGGGGCCGCTTCTCCCAGGGCGAGAGCTGGGCCTCCCGGGGGAGCCCGGATGGCGGAGGACTGCCGGTTCAGGCGGGGCAGGCCAAGCCGCTCCGGGATCCCGCGGGTTGCAAAGGTGGCTGGCGTCTGCAGGACTTAACTTCTGCACCCGCTGCCGGTTCGGGCGAGGCGGGCCAAGCCGCTCAGGGTTCCCGCGAGTTGCAAAGGTGGCTGGCGTCTGCAGGACTTAACTTCTGCACCCGCCACGTGGGCACCTTTATTGCCTAGTAGCTGTGGCTGCCTGGTTAGGAACCGGGCGGGTGGGGCCGCTTTTCCCAGGGCGAGAGCTAGGCCTCCCGGGGGAGCCTGTATGTCGGAGGACTGCCGGTTCGGGCGGGGCGGGCCAAGCCGCTCAGGGATCCCGCGGGTTGCAAAGGTGGCTGGCGTCTGCAGGACTTAACTTCTGCACCCGCCACGAGGGCACCTTTATCTCCAAGTAGCTGAGGCCACCTGGTTAGAAACCGGGCGGGTGGGGCCGCTTCTCCCAGGGCGAGAGCTAGGCCTCCCGGGTGAGCCCGTATGGCGGAGGACTGCCAGTTCGGGCGGGGCGGGCCAAGCAGCCCAGGGATCCCGCGGGTTGCAAAGGTGGTTGGCGTCTGCGGGACTTAACTTCTGCACCCGCCGCCGGTTCGGGCGGGGCGGGCTAAGTCGCTCAGGGTTCCCGCGGGTTGCAAAGGCGGTTGGCGTCTGCGGGACTTAACTTCTGCACCCGCCACGTGGGCACCTTTATTGCCGAGTAGCTGTGGCTACCTGGTTAGGAACCGGGCGGGTGGGTCCGCTTTTCCCAGGGCGAGAGCTAGGCCTCCAGGGGGAGCCCGTATGGCGGATGACTGCCGGTTCGGGCGGGGCGGGCCAAGCCACTCAGGGTTCCCGGGGGTTGCAAAGGTGGCTGGCGTCTGCAGGACTTAACTTCTGCACCCGCCACGTGGGCACCTTTATCGCTGAGTAGCTGTGGCCGCCTGGTTAGGAAGCGGGCGGGTGGGGCCTCTTCTCCCAGGGCGAGAGCTAGGCCTCCAGGGGGAGCCGCCTGCCGGAGCGACTGATGGTTGGGGGACTAGACCTCTGTGCCCTCGTGGCCTTCCAAGATCCACTTCTCTGGGGCAACCTGTCACTTCGAGTAAACCTACCAGTTCACGGCAGCTCTCCTCTTAAGGAAGTTATGCTAGAAGTTCCTCCGTAGCTAGGCTGCAGCTGTTTCGATGAGTCTTTCATATCCCGTTAAAGTGGAGACGTTGGAGTCGCTGCTTCCTTGCCGGCCGCCATGTTGGATCCTCTCAATGCTTTTCTTTGATGATAGTCCCCTTTTTCCACCTCCCATCAGGTCACCTGTGGATGTCCTGACCTTAGAGCTGCTGGGGAAGGTATTTTAATAGTTTGATGAGCTCTTTCAACTATGCCTTGTCCCTGTGGATTGTATGGGATTCCTGTTATATGAGTAATGCCAAATGATGAGCAAAATTGTTTAAAAGAAGTAGACGTATAACCAGGGGCATTATCTGTTTTTAACTGCTTTGGAATGCCCACAGTGACAAAATTTTGTAAGCAATGAGCTATAACATCTTTAGTTTTTTCTCTGGCATGAAGGGAGCCCATTAAAAATCCAGAGGAAGTATCAACTGTAACATGCAAATATTTTAATTTTCCAAATTCTGGCAAGTGTGTGACGTCCATCTGCCAAATATGGTTAGGCATCAATCCTCTAGGATTGATTCCAAGATTAACTTGTGGTAAAAAGTTCACACAATTTTGACATTGTTTTATTATTTGTCTAGCTTGTTCCTTAGTTATTTTAAAACGCTTTTGTAAAGTATTAGCATTGGCATGGAACCTTTTATGAAAATATATAGCTTCTTCTAGTGTAGAGAAAATATGTACGTCATGTGTAGTTTTATCTGCTAAATCATTGCCCAAACTAAGGGCTCCAGGCAATCCTGTATGTGCCCTGATATGTCCTATAAAGAATGGATCTTTTCTGTCCCAGATTAAACTTTGTATAGTGGAAAACAAAGAGAAAACAGTAGAAGAAGGGGAAATCCTACCAGCATCTTCAAGGGATACTATAGCATTAACTATATACTGATTATCAGAAAATAAATTAAATACAGAATCTTTAAACATCACAAATGTTTGTAATACTGAATTAAGCTCTACCTTTTGAGCTGATTGTTTGGGTACTAAAAATGTAAAAGTTCGATGAGGTGTAACTATTGCTGCTGTACCATTATTTGACCCATCAGTGAATATATTTGGAGCATTCATGATAGGTGTTTTTCTTGTCATTTTTGGAAAAATTACAGGATGCAATGACCAAAAGGATTAGATGGTAAGTGGTTATCAAATGAAACATTAGATTTGCACATGATTATTGCCCAAGTATTTAACTCATTAGCTAATTCATCAATTTGATTCATAGTATATGGAGTAATAATTTTATTAGGAGAAATTCCAAACACTGCCTTTGCTGTTTTTATTCCTTTGAGTATTAATTGTCCTACAGCCTCAGGATACCTAGTAAGAATAGTGTTAGGAGAATAAGATAAATGTATCCATAATAATGGAACTTCTTGCCAAAATACTCCTGTAGGAATATTTTTTGTTGATAGTACAATAAATAATAAGGCAAACTTATATCAATTCTATCCAAATGCATATTTTCCATATATGTTTCAATGATTTTTAAAGCCTTTCTTGCTTCAGGCGTCAACATTCGGGGTGAACTTGGATCTGATGGACCTTTTAGGATATCAAATAAAGGTCCCAATTCTCCTGTTGGAATACCTAGATAAGGCCTTATCCAATTTATGTCTCCTAATAACTTTTGAAAGTCATTAAGTGATTTGAGTTGATCTACTCGTATTTGAATTTTTGGTGGACGCACCATGGTTGAGGATAATAGAACTCCCAAATAATTAATTGGAAAATTTAATTGTACTTTATCTATTGCTCTCTCTAGATTATAACTTTTTAATAAGTTTGTAAGTGTGGCATAACATTCTAGCAATGTGTTTTTAGCTTTGTGTGCTAATAATATGTCATCCATATAGTGAAATATTTGTAGCTCAGGATTTTGATTTCTAAGTGGCTGGATTACTTTGTTAACATAAATTTGACACATAGTTGGGCTGTTAGCCATCCCTTGAGGGAGTACTTTCCATTCATATCTCTGATCAGGACCTTCATGATTTAGTGCAGGGATAGTAAATGCAAAACGTGGACTATCCTCAGGATGAATTGGAATTGAAAAAAAACAATCTTTAATATCTATAACTAAAACATACCAAGTTTTTGGCAAAGCAGACAACTGAGGAATCCCCGATTGAGCAGGTCCCATAATGACCATTTCATTATTAATGGCTCTTAAATCTTGCAATAATCTCCATTTACCAGATTTCTTTTTGATGACAAAAATGGGAGTATTATGGGGAGATACCGAAGGTTGTATATGTCCTTCCACTAATTGTTGTTTGACCAGATCATGGGCTACTTGTATCTTTTCTTTAGTCAAGGGCCACTGAGGAACCCATACTGGTCTTTCTGATTTTCAGGTAATTTTTATTGTCTCAGTGGCACTTTGTGAAAATCCAACCCATGTCTGTCTGTTCCTTGATTTATTTGTATTGGTGCTGCTATACTTTGTTCTTGCTTTTCTAATCTTTTTCCTTTCCTAAAACCTTGTCTAGCCATAATAGTGGGTGCATTTTGATTGATATTATTTGTTAATGTCAAACCTAATTAATCTAAGACATCTCGTCCCCATAAATTTACAGGAAGATGATCCAATACATATGGCTGTATAGTTCCTTCACATCCTTCAGGATCCTTCCAATCTAATACCATTGCACTTTTATCGGGATTATTCGCTACTCCTAGGCCTCGAAGCATTTGAGTGGCTTGTTTTAATGGCCAATGTTTTGGCCATTCTTGAAGAGAGATAATGCTAAGGTCTGCACCTGTATCCAGTAGCCCATTAAATTCATGTCCTTGAATATTTAGTTTTAGCATGGGGCGAGAATCTAAATTTAAAGAAAGCATAGCCCAATCTACACCTGTGGAGCCTAATCCCTTGGAACCTCTTTCTACAGCATGACTGGAAAATTTATCATGTAGGCTTGGTATTATTAGTAACTGTGCTATTCTATCTCCTGGTGAAATTACTGATATACCCTTTGGAGAACTGGCTATAATTTTGATTTCACCTTCATAATCGGGATCAATTACCCCAGGACTTATCAAAAGTCCTTTTAGAGTAGAAGAGCTGCGTCCCAATAATAAGCCTACTGTTCCTTTGGGAAGAGGTCCTTTCACCCCTGTGGGAATGATTTGAACTCCCATCTCTGGAGTTAGTACTGATCTGGCGGAGGCGCAGATGTCCAACCCTGAGCTCCCTCTGGTTTGTCTGATGAGGGATCTGATGCCCTGGGCACTACCCTGATGGGGTTGCTGGGGTTGCTGGTTTCCTCCAGTGCTCCATATATTTGTGATTTGGGGCCCCGGAGCATTGGGGCCCACTGTCCATTTTTGGCAACGGAGCCCGATGCCTTTGTCCACAATATTGTGGATAAACACCTTGTCCTTGTTCGTTTTTTGATAATGGAGTACCCTCTATGGCGGTTTGAGAACAGCATTCATTAGCCCAATATAATGGAGTACCCTCTATGGTGGTTTGAGAACGGCATTCATTAGCCCAATGTCTCCCTCTACGGCATCGTGGGCAAATACCCAGTATTCTACTCCTTTGATACCTAGTTTTGTTAAACCCTCCTCCTATGGGGCAATTCCTTTTAAAATGTCCTGTTTGTTCACAATTGTAGCATGTTCTTGGCCTGGAATCTAAAGCCTGTTTTACTGCAGCTGCCACAGTTTGCCCTTGTTCATTAATGTCTCTGGCATCTAAAGCCTGTTTTACTGCAGCTGCCACAATTTACCCTTGTTCATTAATGTCTCTGGCATCTAAAGCCTGTTTTACTGCAGCTGCCATGACTTGCTCTTGTTCATTAGTGTCTCTACATAATTTAATATATATGTTTAAATCTTCCTGTTTCCATGGTCTAATGATATCTCTGCACCAACGATTTGCTTGGTCATAAGCCAGTTGTTTTATTAATGGCATTGCTTGTTCTGTATTCCCCAAAACTCTGGTAGCTGTTTGAATAAGCCTATCTACAAATTCAGCATAAGGTTCATTAGCTCCTTGTATTATCTTAGATAATTGACCTTGTAAACCTCCATGTCCTTGTAAAGTCTTCCATGCCTTAACTGCATCTACAGCAATTTGTAAATATACACCAGGATCATATGCAATTTGTTGCTGCCGATCCTCATAAGGTCCCTTTCCTAACAACATATCTAGATTTCTCTGAGGATAACCAGCTGCTGCATTTCGCCTAGCCGTCTCCTTGCAAAATTCCTCATTGGCAACCTTCCATAACAGGTATTGTCCTCCAGTTAACACAGCTTTACAAATATTAGCCCAATCTGCTGGTGTCATGTTTAAGTTGGTAATGGATTCGACCAAGCTTACAATGAAGGGTGCTTCAGGACCATAGGTTGTTACAGCCTCTTTTAGCTCCTTCACTGATTTGAAATTTAAACCCTGGTAAATTCGCTGCCCTCCTACCTCAAATACAGGGCATACTTGAGATCCTGTCTCAGGATCCCAACTATCAACTGCGGGGGTTGGGAGTCTCTTAGCATATGGAGGTGGTGCTGTTGATTGGACACTTATGCCCTCTGGTGATAGAATGCTGTTAGTAGCAGTCTCCTGTAGAGGTGGTGCTGTTGGTTGGAGACTTTCGCTCTCTAATAGAAAGGTGTTATTAGCAGTCTCCTGTTGTAACTTTTCCCCTGATGGCTTTTTCTGCTCTAAACTTCCTTCCTCTGTCTCACTAGCTTGAAAGACCTTCTCTTGAACTTGAATCTTTTCCTCATTCTGACTAACTTGAGAGACCTCTTTTACTTGAATCAATATGTCTTCTCCTTCCTCTACCTTTGTCTGATCTGAAGGCTTTGGACTAAGCAAACTAGATACAAACGTCCACAATGGCAATGTGCCAACTGGCAGAGTCCCTGGGTTGTTCTTTTCTATTCTTTTTAAATCCTCACCATGATGGTTCCATTGTGATATATCTAACAACTCCTCCTTAAAAAGGCATGGGCTATATTTTTGTATTATATCAATGTATGCCCTGACTGCTCGTGTTTTTATTGGGAAGCCTCCTTGCTCTAACAATTTACTTAACACTCTTTCGGTTTGTTTTTTACTAATTGCTGATCCTGTATTTCTACTATAATACAACCCAGCAAGATAACACCAAACCAAACCGAGACAGAATGAAATAAAGTTGGAACAACACAAAATCATTATACCCTTTCTATCCTCCTGACATGTCCATCCGTCCTTTCTCCCTATCTGTTCCTCACACGCAAATAGTTTTTCCTCAGTTGTGAGCGGTTTTTCTTCTGTCTCACTCATCTCCAGGGACTAAAATGTCCATCCGACCTTTCTCCATATCTGTTGCTCAGATGTGCGCGGTTTTCCTTCCGTCTCACTTATCTCCAGGGACAAGCAACTTAAAACAAAAATGAAGCAAAACAAAAGAGGAAACTTAGAATGGCTACCCATCCTCTCGCCCTACCCTCAGGGGCGAGCAGTTTACTTACCCTCAGCCGCACCCCGTGCGAGCCACCAAATGCTGCAGTCTGGCTGGGCACAATTCAGGAGCCACTTGTCAAAAGAAACTAATTTATTTTTAGAACTACAAACGCCAAGCAAAACAGCTCCAAAGGAAAAAACCCTCAGAGCCCAACTGCCACAACCGGCTTCCACAAGCCTCTCCTCTCACAAAAAACCCCACCTCCCACAATCTTCCTGCTCTTGAGGCCGATTGGCTGGGTCGCGTGGGCGGAGCCAAAGAAGTCCCCCAATGAGCAGTTCCGTAGTCTGAAGGGCAGGGAAACAGCCCAATGAACACCACCACAGAGGAGCCAATCAGCTAGATGTTGCTGGGGCCGCTGTGAGCCAATCATCAGCTGGCAGTCTGAAGGGCAGGGAAACAGCCCAATGAACATCACCGCAGAGGAGCCAATCAGCTAGATGTTGCTGGGGCCGCTGTGAGCCAATCATCAGCTGGCAGTCTGAAGGGCAGGGAAACAGCCCAATGAACATCACCGCAGAGGAGCCAATCAGCTAGATGTTGCTGGGGCCATGTGAGCCAATCATCAGCCGGCAGCTGGAAGTTTGCTGGCAGCTGGAAGTTTGCTGGGGCCCCTTTGGCTGTGGCTCTCAACATATCCATATAGGAGAAAACAGAGTGAAACCTAAAAATGAAAACAGTTACTGCTAATGAACGGTTTAACCTAGAAGAACGAAATTTGGTGAGCCAAGAGGGATTGGTGTACTGATCATTACCTGCAAGTATCATCAAGATTGGGTGAAAGAATTTTTGCCGAGATTTCAGGAAACTTGTAGTTTTTTGGAATCTTGGCCACCCCTTTCAATGAAAGTGATTCTAGTCAGTCTCTGCTTGGGGCTACTTCAATACGAAAGAAATAATAGCGGTAGAACTTGGAACTACTTCATGGTGCCAAGTTTCAAAGAGCTAGCACAAATCATGTATGATTTAGAGTTCCAACTACATGTATCCATATAGGAGCAAACAGAGTGAAACCTACAAAAGAAAACGGTTACTGCAAACGAACGGTTTAACCTAGAAGAACGAAATTTGGTGAGCTAAGTGGGATTGGTGTACTGATCATTACCTGCAATATCATCAAGATTGGGTGCAAAAATGTTTACTGAGACTTCAGGAAACTCGTAGTTTTTTGGAAGCTTGGCAACCCCTTTCAATGAAAGTGATTCTCGTCAGTCTGTGCTTGGGGCTACTTCAATAGGAAAGAAACCATAGAGATAGAACTTGGAACTACTTTATTGTGCCAAGTCTCAAAGACCTGGCAGAAACCATGTATGATTTAGAGTTCAATCTACATGTATCCATATAGGAGAAAACAGCGTGAAACCTAAAAATAAAAACGGTTACTGCCAATGAACGGTTTAACCTAGAAGAACAAAATTTGGTGAGCCAAGTGGGATTGTTGTACTGATTATTACCTGAAAGTATCATCACGATTGGGTGCAAAAATGGTTACTGAGATTTCAGGAAACTCGTAGTTTTTTGGAAGCTTTGCAACACCTTTCAATGAAAGTGATTCTCGTCAGTCTCTGCTTGGGGCTACTTCAATAGGAAACAAACCATAGCGATAGAACTTGGAACTATTTATTGTGTCAAGTTTCAAAGACCTAGCACAAACCGTGTTTGATTTAGAGTTCAGTCTGCATGTGTCCATATATTAGAAAACAGAGTGAAAACTACAAATAAAAACGGTTATTGCAAACGAACACTTTAACTTAGAAGTCCGAAATTTGGTGAGCCAAGTGGGATTCTTGTACTGATCATTACCTGCAAGTATCATCAAGATTGGGTGCAAAAATTTTTACTGAGATTTCAGGAAACTCGTAGTTTTTTGGAAGCTTGGCAACCCCTTTCAATGAAAGTGATTCTAGTCAGTCTCTGCTTGGGGCTACTTTAATAGGAAAGAAATCATAGCTATAGAACTTTGAACTATTTTATTGTGCCACGTTTCAAAGAGCTAGCACAAACCGTGTTTCATTATAGTTCAATCTACATGTATCCATATAGGAGAAAACAGAGTGAAACCTAAATATGAAAACGGTTACTGCCAACGAACTGTTTAACTTAGAGGAACGAAATTTGGTGAGCCAAGTGGGATTGTTGTACTGATCATTACCTGCAGGTATCATCAAGATTGGTTGCAAAAATGTTTGCTGAGATTTCAGGAAACTCGTAGTTTTTTGGAAGCTTGGCAACCCCTTTCAATGAAAGTGATTCTCGTTAGTCTCTGCTTGGGCCTACTTCAATAGGAAACAAACCATAGCGATATAACTTGGAACTACTTTGTTGTGCCAAGTGTCAAACAGCTAGCACAAACCGTGAATGATTTAGAGTTCAATCTACATGTATCCATATAGGAGAAAACATAGTGAAACCTAAAAATGAAAATCGTTACTGCAAACGAACGGTTTAACCTAGAAGAACGAAATTTGGTGAGCCAATTGGGATTGGTGTACTGATTAATACCTGTAAGTATCATCAAGATTGGGTGCAAAAATCTTTACTGAGATTTCAGGAAACTCGTACGTTTTTGGAAGCTTGGCAACCCCTTTCAATGAAAGTGATTCTCGTCAGTCTGTGCTTGGGAATACTTCAATACGAAAGAAATAATAGCGATAGAACTTGGAACTACTTCATGGTGCCAAGTTTCAAAGAGCTAGCACAAACCGTGTATGATTTAGAGTTCAATCTACATGTATCCATATAGGAACAAACAGAGTGAAACCTACAAAAGAAAACGGTTACTGCAAACGAACAGTTTAACCTAGAAGAACGAAATTTGGTGAGCCAATTGGGATTGGTGTACTGATTATTACCTGTAAGTATCATCAAGATTGGGTGCAAAAATCTTTACTGAGATTTCAGGAAACTCGTACGTTTTTGGAAGCTTGGCAACGCCTTTCAATGAAAGTGATTCTCGTCAGTCTCTGCTTGGGGCTACTTCAATAGGAAAGAAACCATAGCGATAGAACTTGGAACTATTTATTGTGCCAAGTTTCCAACTACAAGATTCGATATAGGAAGAAACAGTGTGAAACCTAAAAATGAAAACGGTTACTGCAAACGAACGGTTAAATCTAGAAGAACGAAATTTGGTGAGCCAAGTGCGATTGGTGTACTGATCATTACCTGCATGTATCATCAAGATTGGGTGAAAAAATGATTGCTGAGATTTCTGGAAACTCGAAATTTTTTGGAAGCTTGGCAACCCCTTTCAATGAAAGTGATTCTCATCACTCTCTGTTTGAAGCTACATGAACAGGAAACAAACCATTGCGATAGAACTAGGAACTACTTCATTGTGCCACGTTTCAAAGAGCTGGCAGAAACCGTGTATGATTTAGAGTTCCAACTACATGATTCGATATAGGAGCAAACAGAGAGAAACCTAAAAATGAAAACGGTTACTGCCAAAGAACGGTTTAACCTAGAAGAACGAAATTTGGTGAGCCAAGTGAGATTGTTGTACTGATTATTACCTGTAAGTATCATCACGATTGGGTGCAAAAATGGTTACTGAGATTTCAGGAAACTCGTAGTTTTTTGGAAGCTTGGCAACCCCTTTCAATGAACGTGATTCTCGTCAGTCTGTGATTGGGGCTATTTCAATAGGAAAGATACAATAGTGATAGAACTTGGAACTACTTCATTGTGCCAGGTTTCAAAGAGCTAGCACAAACCGTGTATGATTTAGAGTTCAATCTACATGTATCCATATAGGAGAAAAGAGAGTGAAACCTACAAATGAATACGGTTACTGCAAACCAACGGTTTAACCTAGAAGAACGAAATTTGGTGAGCAAAGTGGGATTGGTGTTCTGATCATTACCTGCTAGTATCATCAAGATTGGGTGAAAAAAATATTTGCTGAGATTTCAGGAAACTCGTAGTTTTTTGGAAGCTTGGCAACCCCTTTCAATGAAAGTGATTCTTGCAAGTCTCTGCTTGGGGCTACTTCAACAGGACACAAACCATAGCGATAGAACTTGGAACTACATTATTGTGCCAAGTTTCAAAGTGGTAGCACAAACCCTGTTTGATGTAGAGTTCCAAATACATGTATCCATATAGGAGAAAACAGAGTGAAACCTAAAAATGAAAATGGTTACTGCCAACGAACGGTTTAACCTAGAAGAACGAAATTTGGTGAGCCAAGTGGGATTGTTGTACTGATCATTACCTGCAAGTATCGTCAAGATTGGGTGCAAAAATGTTTGCTGAGATTTCCGGATACTCGTATTTTTTTGGAAGCTTGGCAACCCCTTTCAATGAAAGTGATTCTCATCACTCTCTGTTTG
Organism: Urocitellus parryii; assembly: GCF_045843805.1. Classification (NCBI taxonomy): domain Eukaryota; kingdom Metazoa; phylum Chordata; class Mammalia; order Rodentia; family Sciuridae; genus Urocitellus; species Urocitellus parryii. The sequence continues at coordinate 129,195,685 of NC_135538.1, read as the reverse complement.
AAGCTACATCAACAGGAAACAAACCATTGCGATAGAACTTGGAACTACTTAATTGTGCCACGTTTCAAAGAGCTTCAGAAACCGTGTATGATTTAGAGTTCAATCTACATGATTCGATATAGGAGCAAACAGAGTGAAACCTAAAAATGAAAACGGTTACTGCCAAAGAATGGTTTAACCTAGAAGAACGAAATTTGGTGAGCCAAGTGGGATTGTTGTACTGATCATTACCTGCCAGTATCATCAAGATTGGGTGCAAAAATGTTTGCTGAGATTTCAGGAAACTCGTAGTTTTTTGGAAGCTTGGCCACCCCTTTCAATGAAAGTGATTCTCGTCAGTCTGTGCTTGGGACTACTTCAATAGGAAACAAACCATAGCGATAGAACTTGGAACTACTTTATTGTGCCAAGTTTGAAAGACCTGGCGGAAACCCTGTATGATTTAGAGTTCAATCGACATGAATCCATATACTAGAAAACACTGTGAAACCTAAAAATGAAAACGGTTACTGCCAACGAACGGTTTAACCTAGAAGAACGAAATTTGGTCAGCCAAGTGGGATTGTTGTAGTGATCATTACCTGCAAGAATCATCAAGATTGGGTGCAAAAATGTTTACTGAGATTTCAGGAAACTCGTAGTTTTTTGAAAGCTTGGCAACCCCTTTCAATGAATGTGATTCTCGTCAGTCTGTGCTTGTGGCTACTTCAATAGGAAACAAATCATAGCGATAAAACTTGGAACTACTTTATTGTGCCAAGTTTCAAAGACCTGACAGAAACCGTGTATGATTTAGAGTTCAATCTACATGTATCCATATAGGAGAAAACAGCGTGAAACCTAAAAATGAAAACGGTTACTGCCATGGAACGGTTTAACCTAGAAGAACGAAATTTGGTGAGCTAAGTGGGATTGGTGTACTGATCATTACCTGCAAGTATCATCAAGATTGGGTGAAAAAATCTTTACTGAGATTTCAGGAAACTCGTACGTTTTTGGAAGCTTGGCAACCCCTTTCAATGAAAGTGATTCTCGTCAGTCTTTTCTTGGGGCTACTTCAATAGGAAAGAAACCATAGCGATAGAACTTGGAACTATTTATTGTGCCAAGTTTCCAACTACATGATTCGATATAGGAGCAAACAGTGTGAAACCTAAAAATGAAAACGGTTACTGCAAACGAACGGTTAAATCTAGAAGAACGAAATTTGGTGAGCCAAGTGGGAATGGTGTAGTGATCATTACCTGCATGTATCATCAAGATTGGGTGAAAAAATGATTGCTGAGATTTCTGGAAACTCGAAGTTTTTTGGAAGCTTGGCAACCCCTTTCAATGAAAGTGATTCTCGTCAGTCTGTTCTTGGGGCTACTTCAATAGGAAACAATACGTAGCGATAGAACTTGGAACTATTTATTATGTCAAGTTTCAAAGACCTAGCACAAACCGTGTTTGATTTAGAGTTCAGTCTGCATGTATCAATATAGGAGAAAACAGAGTTAACCCTAAAAATGAAAATCGTTACTGCAAACGAAGGGTTTATCATAGAATAACGAAATTTGGTGAGGTAAATGGGATTGTTGTACTGATCATTACCTGCAAGTATCATCAAGATTGGGTGAAAAAAATTTTACTGAGATTTCAGGAAACGCATAGTTTTTTGGAAGCTTGGCAACCCCTTTCAATGAAAGTGATTCTCGTCAGTCTGTGCTTGGGGCTACTTCAATAGGAAAGAAACCATAGCGATAGAACTTGGAACTACTTTATTGTACCAAGTTTCAAAGACCTGGCAGAAACCCTGTATGACTTAGAGTTCAATCTACATGTAACCATATACTAGAAAACAGCGTGAAACCTAAAAATGAAAACGGTTACTGCCAACGAACGGTTTAACCTAGAAGAACGAAATTTGGTGAGCCAAGTGGGATTGTTGTACTGATTATTACCTGTAAGTATCATCACGATTGGGTGCAAAAATGGTTACTGAGATTTCAGGAAACTCGTAGTTTTTTGGAAGCTTGGCAACCCCTTTCAATGAAAGTGATTCTCGTCAGTCTGTGATTGGGGCTATTTCAATTGGAAAGAAACCATAGTGATAGAACTTGGAACTACTTCATTGTGCCAGGTTTCAAAGAGCTAGCACAAACCGTGTATGATTTAGAGTTCAATCTACATGTATCCATAGAGGAGAAAGGAGAGTGAAACCTACAAATGAATACGGTTACTGCAAACCAACGGTTTAACCTAGAAGAACGAAATTTGGAAAAGCAAAGTGGGATTGGTGTAATGATCATTACCTGCATGTATAGTCAAGATTGGGTGCAAAAATATTTACTGAGATTTCAGGAAACTCGTAGTTTTTTGGAAGTTGGCAACCCCTTTCAATGAAAGTGATTCCCATCAGTCTCTGCTTAGGGCTAGTTTAATAGGAAAGAAACCATAGCTATAGAACTTGGAACTACTTTATTGTGCCAAGTTTCAAAGAGCTAGCACAAACCGTGTTTGATTTAGAGTTCCAACTACATGTGTCCATATAGGAGAGAATAGAGTGAAACCTAAAAATGAAAATCGTTACTGCAAACGAACGGTTTAACCTAGAAGAACGAAATTTGGTGATCCAAGTGGGATTGGTGTACTGATCATTACCTGCAAGTGTCATTAAGATTGGGTGAAAAACTGTTTGCTGAGATTTCAGGAAACTCGTAGTTTTTTGGAAGCTTGGCAACCCCTTTCAATGAAAGTGTTTCTCGTTAGTCTCTGCTTGGGCCTACTTCAATAGGAAACAAACCATAGCGATATAACTTGGAACTACTTTGTTGTGCCAAGTGTCAAACAGCTAGCACAAACCGTGTATGATTTAGAGTTCAATCTACATGTATCCATATAGGAGAAAACAGAGTGAAACCTAAAAATGAAAATCGTTACTGCAAACGAACGGTTTAACCTAGAAGAACGAAATTTGGTGAGCCATGTGGGATTGTTGTAGTGATAATTACCTGCAAGAATCATCAAGATTGGGTGCAAAAATGTTTACTGAGATTTCAGGAAACTCGTAGTTTTTTGAAAGCTTGGCAACCCCTTTCAATGAATGTGATTCTCGTCAGTTTGTGCTTGTGGCTACTTCAATAGGAAACAAATCATAGCGATAAAACTTGGAACCACTTTATTGTGCCAAGTTTCAAAGACCTGACAGAAACCGTGTATGATTTAGTGTTCAATCTACATGTATCCATATAGGAGAAAACAGCGTGAAACCTAAAAATGAAAACGGTTACTGCCATGGAACGGTTTAACCTAGAAGAACGAAATTTGGTGAGCTAAGTGGGATTGGTGTACTGATCATTACCTGCAAGTATCATCAAGATTGGGTGCAAAAATCTTTACTGAGATTTCAGGAAACTCGTACGTTTTTGGAAGCTTGGCAACCGCTTTCAATGAAAGTGATTCTCGTCAGTCTTTGCTTGGGGCTACTTCAATAGGAAAGAAACCATAGCGATAGAACTTGGAACTATTTATTGTGCCAAGTTTCCAACTACATGATTCGATATAGGAGCAAACAGTGTGAAACTTAAAAATGAAAACGGTTACTGCAAACGAACGGTTAAATCTAGAAGAACGAAATTTGGTGAGCCAAGTGCGATTGGTGTAGTGATCATTACCTGCATGTATCATCAAGATTGGGTGAAAAAATGATTGCTGAGATTTCTGGAAACTCGAAGTTTTTTGGAAGCTTGGCAACCCCTTTCAATGAAAGTGATTCTCGTCAGTCTGTGCTTGGGGCTACTTCAATAGGAAACAAAACGTAGCGAGAGAACTTGGAACTATTTATTGTGTCAAGTTTCAAAGACCTAGCACAAACCGTGTTTGATTTAGAGTTCAGTCTGCATGTATCAATATAGGAGAAAACAGAGTTAACCCTAAAAATGAAAATCGTTACTGCAAACGAAGGGTTTATCATAGAATAACGAAATTTGGTGAGGTAAGTGGGATTGGTGTACTGATCATTACCTGCAAGTATCATCAAGATTGGGTGAAAAAATTTTTACTGAGATTTCAGGAAACGCATAGTTTTTTGGAAGCTTGGCAACCCCTTTCAATGAAAGTGATTCTCGTCAGTCTGTGCTCGGGGATACTTCAATAGGAAAGAAACCATAGCGATAGAACTTGGAACTACTTTATTGTGCCAAGTTTCAAAGACCTGGCAGAAACCCTGTATGACTTAGAGTTCAATCTACATGTATCCATATACTAGAAAACAGCGTGAAACCTAAAAATGAAAGCGGTTACTGCCAATGAACGGTTTAACCTAGAAGAACGAAATTTGGTGAGCCAAGTGAGATTGTTGTACTGATTATTACCTGTAAGTATCATCACGATTGGGTGCAAAAATGGTTACTGAGATTTCAGGAAACTCGTAGTTTTTTGGAAGCTTGGCAACCCCTTTCAATGAAAGTGATTCTCGTCAGTCTGTGATTGGGGCTATGTCAATAGGAAGGAAACCATAGTGATAGAACTTGGAACTACTTCATTGTGCCAGGTTTCAAAGAGCTAGCACAAACCGTGTATGATTTAGAGTTCAATCTACATGTATCCATATAGGAGAAAAGAGAGTGAAACCTACAAATGAAAAAGGTTACTGCAAACCAACGGGTTGACCTAGAAGAACGAAATTTGGTGAGCAAAGTGGGAATGCTGTAATGATCGTTACCTGCATGTATCGTCAAGATTGGGTGCAAAAATGTTTACTGAGATTTCAGGAAACTCGTACTTTTTTGGATGTTGGCAACCCTTTTCAATGAAAGTGATTCCCGTCAGTCTCTGCTTAGGGCTAGTTTAATAGGAAAGAAACCATAGCGATAGAACTTGGAACTACTTTTTTGTGCCAAGTTTAAAAGACCTAGCACAAACCGTGTATGATTTAGAGTTCAATTTACATGTATCCATATAGGAGAAAACAGAGTGAAACCTAAAAATGAAAACTGTTACTGCCAACGAACGGTTTAATCTAGAAGAACGAAATTTGGTGAGCCAAGTTGAATTGTTGTACTGATCATTACCTGCAAGTATCATCAAGATTTGGTGCAAAAATATTTACTGAGATTTCAGGAAACTCGTAGTATTTTGGAAGCTTGGCAAAACCTTTCAATGAAAGTGATTCTTGCCAGTCTCTGCTTGGGGCTACTTAAGTAGGAAAGAAACCATAGCGATAGAACTTTGAACTACTTTATTATGCCAAGTTTCAAAGAGTTAGCACAAACCGTGTTTGATTTAGAGTTCCAACTACATGATTCGTTATAGGAGAAAACAGAGTGAAACCTAAAAATGAAAACGGTTACTGCAAATGAATGGTTTAACCTAGAAGAACGAAATTTGGTGAGCCTATTGAGATTGGTGTACTGATCATTACTTGTAAGTATCATCAAGAATGGGTGCAAATATGTTTACTGAGGTTTCAGGAAACTCGTAGTTTTTTGGACGCTTGGCCACCCCTTTCAATGAAAGTGATTCTCGCCAGTCTCTGCTTGGGGCTACTTAAGTAGGAAAGAAACCATAGCGATAGAACTTGGAACTACTTTATTGTGCCAAGCTTCAAAGAGCTAGCACAAACTGTCTTTGATTTAGAGTTCCAATTACATGATTCGATATAGGAGAAAACAGAGTGAATCCTAAAAATGAAAACGGTTACTGCCAACGAACGGTTTAAACTAGATGAACGAAATTTGGTGAGCCAAGTTGGATTGTTGTACTGATCATTACCTGCAAGTATCATCAAGATTGGGTGAGAAAAAAATTGAATTCCCCCCAGCTTCTGAAGTTTGGTTTGCGTAACTTGCTTCTTTTTTAGTGTAAGTTTCCCCAACCAAGTACTACTCCGCCTGTGGCCCTGGATAGTAACAAAGCAAACAAAGCCCGATCCAAACCCGCCACCATCATAGTTCTAGATACTAGAAAGTCTAAGATCAGAGTACCAGCGGATGTGTCTTGTGAGGGCTTGCTCTCTGCTTCAAAGAAAGCACCTTCTTTATAAGGGAAGAAGATGGCGGCCAGGAATGAGTGAGCCACTCTGTGCTCCGCGCCACCGCCACTGCAGCGTATGTTGCTGCTTCTTAAAAGAAGAAGTAAAGATCATTAAAGGAGATCTGTCGACAAGGATTCAGCACCGTGTCAAGAAAAGGGCCTAGATGGAGTGAATCCTCCACGACTTCAGCGCGAGCAGTAAGGGCTGCAGCCCCCGAGCTGCCTGGCTCCCTGGGCCCCTTCTCACTCCCCTCTCCGCCTCTCCGCTTCGCTTCTCCCCCTCCATCTCTCCTCCCACGCTCACTCCCTAAATCTAGATCTCAATCTCTTTCCCCCACCCCACCCGCTCTCTTGCATGCCCAGTACCCGGCCCGCGCGGCCCCGAGGCGCTGCCTCCCCTCCCCCAGCCCGCACCCCCTCCACGGGGGTCCCGAAGTCCACAGCTTTTCCCGCCGCCGCCGCCGCTGCCGCCGCTGCAGGCACTCAGGATTAGAGACCCACACAGTCTGGGAAGAAGAGCTGAGGCACAGTGATTGGTTCTCACCTATCAAGAAGAGAAGCCTGGCCCAGTGGGCATAGCTCCACCAACTGGACGAGAAGTTAATCGAGCTATATGACTGCATTTATTATTATTATTATTATTTTTTAATGATTATTATTAGTATTTTTTTTATTTTATTTTCACTTTTTGTTGTTGATGTAGTTGTTGTTCTTTAACGTTCTTATTAATGGTTTCAATTTTTTTAAATTCTTTTTATTTTATTAGTATTACTATTATTTTTTAAACTTTAATTTCCATTTTTTTTACTATCATTATAAAATTTTTTCTTTTTTTTTTTGGTTTTAAATTTTTATTTTTTTTCGTTTCTTCTTTCTTTCTTTTCACTTTTTTTCTTTCTTTTGTCTTCTCACTTCTTTTCAATTTTCCTATTCCCCCTTCCTTGAATTCTACCTGCCTACACTCATTCTCTTTAGTGACTTCTTCCCTCCCCTTCTAATATCTCTCCTCCCCAGTGCCTGCAAGCTAGTCAAACCTGCAACCCACGGGCGGGTCAGGACCAGCAACCTGCCGAGTGACAGAACAGCTACACATGTCTACAGGGAACTCGGACAGGACCCAAAAGTAGGACAGGGCCAGTGGCTGGCTGAGGGGCGGAACCGACCCCTCCCCCAGTGCCTGCAAGCTAGACGAACCTTCGACCCATCGGGAGGTTAGGCCCAGCAACCTGCGGAGTGACAGAGGTGCCCCTCGTGCCTGCTGGGTAGGTGGACCTTTGACCGACCACTAGGACAGGTCTGGCGGACGGCTGAGGGCTAGGCCCGTCCCCTCCCCCCAGTGTCTGCAGGTAGGCGGGACTGTGAACACCAGCAGAGCGGGCCCAAAGCCTGCTGAGGGACGGAACCGGCCCCTCCCCCAGTGCCTGCAAGCTAGGCAAACCTGCAACCCATCGGGAGGTTAGGCCCAGCAACCTATGGAGTGACACAGGTGCCCCTGGCGCCTGCTGGGTAGGTGGACCTTTGACCGACCAGGAAAGCAGACCTAGGGCCTGCCAGCATGGTAGACGGATCACACTAATTGGAGGAGGATCACAGCCACTACCTGCCCTGCAAGGGTGATTTTTCAACTATACAAGAGCAATATAATTAAATAGAGGGGGAAAATATCAAAGACACAACAATTTCACCAAGCAGATAGAAACACCAGCAGTATGAAACGACAAGGAAAGAAAGGACCACAGGCAATGCAGGTCAACTCAACTTTAGAAGAGGTAATAGCTGCAACAGATGGAATGTCAGATAGAGAGCTCAGGACATACATGCTTCAGATGATCTGGAGTCTCAAGGAAGACATGAGACAGCAAAATCAGACAATGAAAGATCATATTGACAAACAAATCCAGGAAGTAAAAGATCAATTTCACAGGGAGATAGAGGTAATAAAAAATAAGCAAATAGAAATACTAGAGATGCAGGAAACAATAAACCAACTTAAAAACTCAATTGAGAATACTACCAGCAGAGTGGATCACTTAGAAGATAGAACATCAGACAATGAAGACAGAGTATTTCAACTTGAAAAGAACATAGATAGCTCAGCAAGTCTACTAAGAAACCATGAGCAGAACATTCAAGAGCTATGGGATAATATCAAAAGACCAAACTTAAGAGTCATTGGGATACAGGAAGGCACAGAGCTCCAAACCAAAGGATTAAGCAATCTATTCAGTGAAATAATACAAGAAAACTTCCCAGACTTGAAGAATGAGACAGAATCCCAAATCCTAGAAGCCTACAGGACGCCGAATGTACAAAACCATAAGAGATCCACACCTAGACACATTATAGTGAAGATGTCCAACATACAGAATAAGGAAAGAATTTTAAAAGCTACAAGGGAAAGGAAGCAGATTACATTTAGGGGTAAACCAATCAGGATAACAGCTGATCTCTCAACACAGACTCTAAAAGCTAGAAGATCCTGGAATAACATATTTCAAACGCTTAAAGAAAATGGATTCCAACCAAGAATTGTGTATCCGGCGAAATTAAGCTTCAGATTAGAAGATGAAATTAAAACCTTCCACGATAAACAAAAGTTAAAAGAATTCGCAGCTAGAAAACCATCTCTTCAAAAAATCCTTGGCAAAACATTACAGGAAGAGGAAATGGAAAATAACATTGATAACCAACAATGGGAGGTAGGACAGTAAAGGGGGGGAAAGTAGTCAAAGAGGATAACAAATCAGGTTTAGTAACATCAATAAACAAATATGGATAGAAGAACAAACCATATCTCAATAATAACCCTAAATGTTAATGGCTTAAACTCACCAATTAAGAGACACAGGCTAGTAGAATGGATCACAAAACAAGACCCAACAATATGCTGTCTACAGGAGACGCATTTGATAGGAAAAGATGTACATAGACTGAAGGTGAAAGGTTGGGAAAAATCATATCACTCATATTGACCACGGAAACAAGCAGGAGTGTCCATACTCATATCTAATAAAATAGATTTCAAGCCAAAGCTAATCAAAAGGGATAAAGAAGGACACTTCATACTGCTCAAGGGAACCATACACCAACAAGACATAACAATCATAAATATATATGCCCCAAATAATGGTGCAGCCGTGTTCATCAAGCAAACTCTTCTCAAGTTCAAGAGTCTAATAGACCACCATACAGTAATCATGGGAGACTTCAACACACCTCTCTCACCACTAGACAGATCTTCCAAACAAAAGTTAAATAAGGAAACTATAGAACTCAATAACACAATTAACAACCTAGACTTAATTGACATATATAGACTATACCACCCAACATCAAGTTGCTACACTTTTTTCTCAGCAGCACATGGAACCTTCTCAAAAATAGACCATATACTATGTCACAGGGCAACTCTTAGACAATACAAAGAGGTAGAGATAATACCATGCATCTTGTCTGATCATAATGGAATGAAACTGAAAATCAATGATAAAAGAAGATAGGAAAAATCAAGCATCACCTGGAGAATGAACAATAGGTTGCTGAGTGATCAATGGGTTTTAGAGGACATCAAGGAGGAAATTAAAAAATTCCTAGAGTTAAATGAAAACACAGACACAACATATCGGAATCTATGGGACACATTGAAAGCTGTTCTAAGAGGAAAATTCATTGCTTGGAGTTCATTCCTCAAAAAAAGAAAAAAAACCAACAAATAAATGATCTCATACTTCATCTCAAAATCCTAGAAAAAGAAGAGCAAAACAACAGCAAAAGAGGTAGAAGGCAAGAAATAATTAAAATCAGAGCTGAAATTAATGAAATTGAAACAAAAGAAACAATTGAAAAATTGACAAAACTAAAAGCTGGTTCTTTGAAAAAATAAATAAAATTGACAGACCCTTAGCCATGCTAACGAAGAGAAGAAGAGAGAGAACCCAAATTACTAGCATACGGGATGAAAAAGGCAATATCACAACAGACACTTCAGAAATATAGAAGATAATAAGAAAGTACTTTGAATCCTTATGCTCCAATAAAATAGAAGTTAGTGAAGGCATAGATAAATTCCTTGAGTCTTATGATCTGCCCAGATTGAGCCAGGAGGATATAGACAACCTAAACAGACCAATAACAATAGAGGAAATAGAAGAAACCATCAAAAGACTACCAACTAAGAAAAGCCCAGGACCGGATGGGTATACAGCAGAGTTTTACAAAACCTTTAAAGAGGAACTAACACCAATACTTTTCAAGCTATTTCAGGAAATAGAAAAGAGGGAGAACTTCCAAATTCATTCTACGAGGCTAACATCACCCTGATTCCGAAACCAGACAAAGACACTTCAAAGAAAGAAAACTACAGACCAATATCTCTAATGAACCTTGATGCAAAAATCCTCAATAAAATTCTGGCGAATCGGATTCAAATACATATCAAAAAAATTATACACCATGATCAAGTAGGATTCATCCCTGGTATGCAAGGTTGGTTCAATATACGGAAATCAATAAATGTTATCCACCACATCAATAGACTTAAAAACAACAACCATATGATCATCTCGATAGATGCAGAAAAGCTTTGGACAAAGTACAGCATCCCTTTATGTTCAAAACTCTAGAAAAATTAGGGATAACTGGATCATACCTCAACATTGTAAAAGCAATCTATGATAAGCCACAGGCCAGCATCATTCTGAATGGAGAAAAATTGAAGGCATTCCCTCTAAGATCTGGTACAAGACAGGGATGCCCTCTCTCACCACTTCTGTTCAACATAGTCCTCGAAACACTGGCCAGAGCAATTAGGCAGACGAAAGAAATTAAAGGCATAAAAATAGGAAAAGAAGAACTTAAAATATCACTATTTGCAGATGATATGATTCTATACCTAGCAGACCCAAAAGGGTCCACAAAGAAGCTATTAGAGCTAATAAATGAATTCAGCAAAGTGGCAGGATATGAGATCAACACGCATAAATCAAAGGCATTCCTGTATATGAGCGACAAATCCTCTGAAACGGAAATGAGGACAACTACTCCATTCACAATATCCCCCCAAAAAATAAAATACTTGGGAATCAACCTAACAAAAGAGGTGAAAGATTTATACAATGAAAATTACAGAACTCTAAAGAAAGACATAGAAGAAGACCTTAGAAGATGGAAAAATATACCCTGCTCATGGATAGGCAGAACTAACATCATCAAAATGGCGATATTACCAAAAGTCCTATATAAGGTCAATGCAATGCCAATCAAAATCCCAACAGCATATCTTGTAGAAATCGATAAAAGAATCATGAAATTCATATGGAATAATAAAGACCCAGAATAGCAAAAACAATACTAAGCAGGAAGTGTGAATCAGGCGGTATAGCGATACCAGACTTCAAACTATAAGAGCAATAGTAACAAAAACAGCATGGTACTGGTAACAAAACAGGCGGGTGGACCAATGGTACAGAATAGAGGACACAGTAACCAATCCACAAAACTACAACTATCTTATTTTTGATAAAGGGGCTAAAAGCATGCAATGGAGGAAGGATAGCATCTTCAACAAATGGTGCTGGGAAAACTGGAAATCCATTTGCACCAAAATGAATCTGAATCCCTATCTCTCGCCGTGCACAAAAGTTAACTCAAAATGGATCAAGGAGCTTGATATTAAATCAGAGACATGGCATCTGATAGAAGAAAAAGTTGGTTATGATCTACATGCTGTGGGATCAGGCTCCAAATTCCTCAATAGGACACCCATAGCGCTAGAGTTAACAAATAGAATCAACAAATGGGACTTACTCAAACTAAAAAAATTTTTCTCAGCAAAAGAAACAATAAGAGAGATAAACAGGGAGCCTTCATCCTGGGAACAAATCTTTACTCCACACACACTTCAGATAGAGCCCTAATAACCAGAATATACAAAGAACTCAAAAAATTAGACAATAAGATAACAAATAACCCAATCAATAAATGGGCCAAGGACCTGAACAGACACTTCTCAGAGGAGGACATTCAATCAATCAACACGTACACGAAAAAAATGCTCACCATCGCTAGCAGTCAGAGAAATGCAAATCAAAACTACTCTAAGATACCTTCTCACTCCAGTAAGACTGGCAGCCATTAGGAAGTCAAACAACAATAAGTGCTGGAGAGGATGCGGGGAAAAGGGCACTCTTGTTCATTGCTGGTGGGACTGCAAATTGGTGCAGCCAATTTGGAAAGCAGTATGGAGATTTCTCGGAAAGCTGGGAATGGAACCACCATTCGACCCAGGTATTCCCCTTCTCGGTCTATTCCCTAAAGCCCTAACAAGAGCATGCTACAGGGACACTGCTACATCGATGTTCACAGCAGCTCAATTCACGATAGCAAGACTGTGGAACCAGCCTAGATGCCCTTCAAAAGATGAATGGATAAAAAAAATGTGGAATTTATACACAATGGAACTATATTATTGTGCCAAGATTCAAAGAGCTAGCACAAACCGTGTTTGACTTAGAGTTCCAAATACATGTATCCATATAGGAGAAAACACAGTGAAACCTAAACATGAAAACGGTTACTGCAAAGGAACGGTTTAACCTAGAAGAACGAAATTTGGTGAGCCAAGTGGATTGGTGTTCTGATCATTACCTGCAAGTATCATCAAGATTGGGTGAAAAAATGTTTGCTGAGATTTCCGGAAACTCGTAGTTTTTTGGAAGCTTGGCAACCCCTTTCAATGAAAGTGATTCTCGTCAGTCTCTGCTTGGGGATACTTCCATAGTACACAAACCATAGCGATAGAACTTGGAACTACTTTATTGTGCCAAGTTTCAAAGAGCTAGCACAAACCGTGTTTGATTTTGCGTTCCAACTACATGTATCCATATAGGAGGAAAACAGAGTGAAACCTAAACATGAAAACGGTTACTGCAAAGGAAACGTTTAACCTAGAAGAACGAAATTGGGTGAGCCAAGTAGGACTGGTGTACTGATCATTACATGCAAGTATCATCAAGATTGGGTGAAAAAATGTTTGCTGAGATTTCAGGAAACTCGAAGTTTTTTGGAAGCTTTGCAACCCCTTTCAATGAAAGTGATTCTCGTCAATCTCTGCTTGGGGCTACTTCCATAGGACACAAACCATAGCGATAGAACTTGGAACTACATTATTGTGTCAAGTTTCAAATAGCTAGCACAAACCGTGTTTAATTTAGAGTTCCAACTACATGTATCCGTAGAGGAGAAAACAGAGTGAAACCTAAACATGAAAACGGTTACTGCAAAGGAACGGTTTAACCTAGAAGAACGTAATTTGGTGAGCCAAGTGGGATTGGTGTACTGATCATTACCTGCCAGTATCATCAATATTCGGTGCAAAAATGTTTGCTGAGATTTCAGGAAACTCGTAGTTTTTTGGAAGCTTGGCAACCCCTATCAATGAAAGTGATTCTCGTAACTCTCTCCTTGGGGCTACTTCAATAGGACACAAATCATAGCGAAAGAACTTCGAACTACATTGTTGTGCGAAGTTTCAAAGAGCAAGCGCAAACCGTGTTTGATTTAGAGTTCCAACTACATGTATCCATATAGGAGAAAACAAAGTGAAACCTAAACATGAAAACGGTTACTGCAAATTAACCGTTTAAACTAGAAGAACGAAATTTGGTGAGCCAAGTGGGATTGGTGTACTGATCATTACCTGCCAGTATCATCAGGATTGGGTGAAAAAAATGTTTGCTGAAATTTCAGGAAACTCGTAGTTTTTTGAAGCTTGGCAACCCCTTTCAATATAAGTGATTCTCGTCAGTCTCTGCTTGGGGCTACTTCCATAGGACAAAAACCATAGCGATAGAACTTGGAACTACATTATTGTGCCAAGTTTCAAAGAGCTAGCACAAACCGTGTTTGATTTAGAGTTCCAACTACATGTATCCATATAGGAGAAAACAGAGTGAAACCTAAACATGAAAACAGTTGCTGCAAAGGAACGGTTTAACCTAGAAGAACGAAATTTGGTGAGCCAAGTGTGACTGGTGTACAGATCATTACCTGCAAGTATCATCAAGATTGGGTGAAAAAATGTTTGCTGAAATTTCAGGAAACTCGTAGTTTTTTGGAAGCTTGGCAACCCCTTTCAAGGAAGGTGATTCATGTCAGTCTCTGCTTGGGGCTACTTCCATAGGACACAAACGACAGCGATACAACTTGGAACTACACTATTGGTACAAGTTTCAAAGAACTAGCACAAACCGTGTTTGGTTTAGAGTTCCAAATACATGTATCCATATAGGAGAAAACAGAGTGAAACCTAAACATGAAAACGGTTACTGCAAATTAACGGTTTACCCTAGAAGAATGAAATTTGGTGAGCCAAGTGCGATTGGTGTACTGATCATTACGTGCCAGTATCATCAACATTGGGTGAAAAAATGTTTGCTGAGATTTCGGGAAACTCGGAGTTTTTTGGAAGCTTGGCAACCCATTTCAATGAAAGTAATTCTCGTCATTCTCTGCTTGGGGCTACTTCGATAGGACACAAACCATAGCGATAGAACTTGCAACTACATTATTGTGCCAAGTTCCAAGGAGCTAGCATAAACCGTGTTTGATTTAGAGTTCCAAATACATGTATCCATATAGGAGAAAACAGAGTGAAACCTAAACAAGAAAACGGTTACTGCAAAGGAACGGTTTAACCTAGAAGAAAGAAATTTGGTGAGCCAAGTGGGACTGGTGTACAGATCATTACCTGCAAGTATCATCAAGATTGGGTGAAAAAATGTTTTGCTGAGATTTCAGGAAACTCGTAGATTTTTGGAAGCTTGGCATACCCTTTCAATGAAAGTGATTCTCCTCAGTCTCTTCTTTGGGCTACTTCAATAGGACACAAACCATAGCAATAGAACTTGTAACTACATTATTGTTCCAAGTTTCAAAGAGCTAGCAGAAACCGTGTTTGATTTAGTGTTCCAACTACATGTATCCATATAGGAGAAAACAGAGTGAAACCCAAAAATGAAAACGGTTACTGCAAAGGAACGGTTTAACCTAGAAGAACGAAACTTGGTGAGCCAAGTGGGATTGGTGTACTGATCATTACCTTCCAGTATCATCAACATTGGGTGCTAAAATGTTTGCTGAGATTTCAGGAATCTAGTAGTTTTTTGGAAGCTTGGCAACCCCTTTCAATGAAAGTGATTCTCGTAAGTCTCTCCTTTGGGCTACTTCAATAGGACACAAACCATAACGATAGAACTTGGAACTACATTATTGTGCCAAGGTTCAAAGAGCTAGCACAAACCCTGTTTGATTTAGAGTTCCAACTACATGTGTCCATTTAGGAGAAAACAGAGTGAGACCTAAACATGAAAACGGTTACGGCAAAGGAACGGTTAAACCTAGAAGAACGAAATTTGGTGAGCCAAGTGGGATTGGTGTTCTGATCATTACCTGGCAGTATCATCAAGATTGGGTGAAAAAATGTTTGGTCAGATTTCAGGAAACTCTCAGTTTTTTGGAAGCTTTTCGAACCCTTTCAATGAAAGTGATTCTCATCAGTCTCTGCTTGGGGCTACTTCAATAGGACACAAACCATAGCCATAGAACTTGGAACTACATTATTGTGCCAAGGTTCAAAGAGCTAGCACAAACCGTGTTTGATTTAGAGTTCCAACTACATGTATCCATATAGGAGAAAACAGAGTGAAACCTAAACATGAAAACGGTTACTGCAAAGGAACGGTTTAACCTAGAAGAACGAAATTTGGTGAGCCAAGTTGGACTGGTGTCCTGATCATTACCTGCCAGTATCATCAAGATTGGGTGAAAAAATGTTTGCTGAGATTTCAGGAAACTCATAGTTTCTTTGAAGCTTGGCAACCCCTTTCAATGAAAGTGATTCTCATCAGTATCTGCTTGGGGCTACTTCAATAGGACACAAACCATAGCGATAGAACTTGGAACTACATTATTGTGTCAAGTTTCAAAGAGCTAGCACACCCGTGTTTGATTTAGAGTTCCAAATACATGTATCCATATAGGAGAAAACAGAGTGAAACCTAAACATGAAAAGTGTTACTGCAAAGGAACGGTTTAACCTAGAAGAACGAAATTTGGTGAGCCAAGTGGAATTGGTGTACTGATCATTACCTGCCAGTATCATCAAGATTGGGTGCAAAAATGTTTGCTGAGATTTCAGGAAACTCGTAGTTTTTTGGAAGCTTGGCAACCCCTTTCAATGAAAGTGATTCTCGTCAGTCTCTGCTTGGGGCTACTTCAATAGGACACAAACCATAGCGATAGAACTTGGAACTACATTATTGTTCCAAGTTTCAAAGAGGTAGCATACCTGTGTTTGATTTAGAGTTCCAACTACATGTATCCATATAGGAGAAAACAGAGTGAAACCTAAACATGTAAACGGTTACTGCAAAGGAACGGTTTAACCTAGAAGAACGAAATTTGGTGAGCCAAGTGGGATTGGTGTACTGATCATTACCTGCCAGTATCATCAAGATTGGGTGCAAAAATGTTTGCTCAGATTTCAGGAAATCGTAGTTTTTTGGAAGCTTGGCAACCCCTTTCAATGAAAGTGATTCTCTTCAGTCTCTGATTGGGGCTACTTCAATAGGACACAAACCATAGCGATAGAACTTGGAACTACATTATTGTGCCAAGTTTCAAAGAGCTAGCACAAATCTTTTTGATTTAGAGTTCCAAATACATGTATCCATATAGGAGAAAACAGAGTGAAACCTAAACATGAAAACGGTTACTGCAAAGGAACGGTTTAACCTAGAAGAACGAAATTTGGTGAGCCAAGTGGGATTTTGTACTGATCTTTACCTGCCAGTATCATCAAGATTTGGTGAAAAAATGTTTGCTGAGATTTCTGGAAACTCGTAGTTTTTTGGAAGCTTGGCAACCCCTTTCAATGAAAGTGATTCTCATCAGTCTCTGCTTGGGGCGACTTCAATAGGACACAAACCATAGCGATAGAACTTGGAACTACATTATTGTGCCAAGTTTCAAAGAGCTAGCACACCCGTGTTTGATTTAGAGTTCCAAACACATGTATCCATATAGGACAAAAGAGAGTGAAACCTAAACATGTAAACGGTTACTGCAAAAGAACGGTTTAACCTAGAAGAACGAAATTTGGTGAGCCAAGTGGGATTTGTGTACTGATCATTACCTGCCAGTATCATCAAGATTTATTGAAAATGTTTGCTGAGATTTAAGGAAACTCGTAGTTTTTTGGAAGCTTGGCAACCCCTTTCAATGAAAGTGATTCTCATCAGTCATTGCTTGGGGCTACTTCAATAGGACACAAGCCATAGCGATAAAACTTGGAACTACATTATTGTGCCAAGTTTCAAAGAGCTAGCACACCCGTGTTTGATTTAGAATTCCAAATACATGTATCCATATAGGAGAAAACAGAGTGAAACCTAAACATGAAAACGGTTACTGCAAAGGAACGGTTTAACCTAGAAGAACGAAATTTGGTGAGCCAAGTGGAATTGGTGTACTGATCATTACGTGCCAGTATCATCAAGATTGGGTGCAAAAATGTTTGCTGAGATTTCTGGAAACTCGTAGTTTTTGGGAAGCTTGGCAACCCCTTTTAATGAAAGTGATTCTCGTCAGTATCTGATTGGGGCTACTTCCATAGGACACAAACCATAGCGATAGAACTTGCAACTACATTATTGGGCCAAGTTTCAAAGAGCTAGCACAAACCGTGTTTGATTTAGAGTTCCAAATACATGTATCCATATAGGAGAAAACAGAGTGAAACCTAAACATGAAAACGGTTACTGCAAAGGAACGGTTTAACCTAGAAGAAAGAAATTTGTTGGCCAAATGGGATTGGTGTACTGATCATTACCTGCCAGGATAATCAACATTGGGTGAAAAAATGTTTGCTGAGATTTCCCGGAATCTCGTAGTATTTTGGAAGCTTGGCAACCCCTTTCAATGAAAGTGATTCTCGTCATTCTCTGCCTGGGGCTACTTCAATAGGATACAAACCATAGCGATAGAACTTGAAACTACATTATTGTGCCAAGTTTCAAAGAGCTATCACACCCGTGTTTGATTTAGAGTTCCAACTACATGTATCCATATAGGAGAAAACAGAGTGAAACCTAAACATGAAAACGGTTACTGCGAAGGAACGGTTTAACTGAGAAGAACGAAATTTGGTGAGCCAAGTGGGATTTGTGTACTGATCCTTACGTGCAGTATCATCAAGATTGGGTGAAAAAATGTTTGCTGAGATTTCAGGAAACTCGTAGATTTTTTGAAGCTTGGCAACCCGTTTCAATGAAAGTGATTCTCATCAGTCTCTGCTTGGGGCTACTTCAATAGGACACAAACCATAGCGATAGAACTTGGAACTACATTATTGTGCCAAGTTTCAAAGAGGTAGCACACCCGTGTTTGATTTAGAGTTCCAAATACATGTATCCATATAGGAGAAAACACAATGAAACCTAAACATGAAAACGGTTACTGCAAAGGAACGGTTTAACCTAGAAGAACGAAATTTGGTGAGCCAAGTGGAATTGGTGTACTGATCATTACGTGCCAGTATCATCAAGATTGGGTGCAAAAATGTTTGCTGAGATTTCCGGAAACTCGTAGTTTTTGGGAAGCTTGGCAACCCCTTTCAGTGAAAGTGATTCTCGTCAGTATCTGATTGGGGCTACTTCCATAGGACACAAACCATAGCGATAGAACTTGCAACTACATTATTGGGCCAAGTTTCAAAGAGCTAGCACAAACCGTGTTTGATTTAGAGTTCCAAATACATGTATCCATATAGGAGAAAGCAGAGTGAAACCTAAACTTGAAAACGGTTACTGCAAAGGAACGGTTTAACCTAGAAGAACGAAATTTGGTGGCCAAATGGGATTGGTGTACTGATCATTACCTGCCAGGATCATCAACATTGGGTGAAAAAAAGTTTGCTGAGATTTCCGGAATCTCGTAGTATTTTGGAAGCTTGGCAACCCCTTTCAATGAAAGTGATTCTCGTCAGTCTCTGCCTGGGGCTACTTCAATAGGACACAAACATTAGCGATAGAACTTGAAACTACATTATTGTGCCAAGTTTCAAAGAGCTATCACACCCGTGTTTGATTTAGAGTTCCAACTACATGTATCCATATAGGAGAAAACAGAGTGAAACCTAAACATGAAAACGGTTACTGCAAAGGAACGGTTTAACCTAGAAGAACGAAATTTGATGAGCCAAGTGGGATTGGTGTACTGATCATTACCTGCAAGTATCATCAAGATTGGGTGAAAAAATGTTTGCTGAGATTTCAGGAAACTCGTAGTTTTTTGGAAGCTTGGCAACCCCTTTCAATGAAAGTGATTCTCGTCAGTCTCTGCTTGTGGCTACTTCAATAGGACAGAAACCATAGCGATAGTACTTGGAACTACATTATTGTGCCAAGGTTCAAAGAGCTAGCACAAACCGTGTTTGATTTAGAGTTCCAACTACATGTATCCATATAGGAGAAAACAGAGTGAAACATAAACATGAAAACGGGTACTGCAAAGGAACGGTTTAACCTAGAAGAACGAAATTTGGTGGCCAAATGGGATTGGTGTACTGATCATTACCTGCCAGTATCATCAAGATTGGGTGAAAAAATATTTGCTGAGATTTCCGGAATCTCGTAGTTTTTTGGAAGCTTGGCAACCCCTTTCAATGAAAGTGATTCTCGTCAGTCTCTGCCTGGGGCTACTTCAATAGGACACAAACCATAGCGATAGAACTTGAAACTACATTATTGTGACAAGTTTCAAAGTGCTAGCACACCCATGTTTGATTTAGAGTTCCAACTACATGTATCCATGTAGGAGAAAACAGAGTGAAACCTAAACATGAAAACGGTTACTGCAAAGGAACGGTTTAACCTAGAAGAACGAAATTTGGTGAGCCAAGTGGGATTGGTGTACTGATCATTACCTGCAGTATCATCAAGATTGGGTGAAAAAATGTTTGCTGAGATTTCAGGAAACTCGTAGATTTTTTGAAGCTTGGCAACCCCTTTCAATGAAAGTGATTCTCATCAGTCTCTGCTTGGGGCTACTTCAATAGGACACAAACCATAGCGATAGAACTTGGAACTACATTATTGTGCCAAGTTTCAAAGAGCTAGCACACCCATGTTTGATTTAGAGTTCCAAATACATGTATCCATATAGGAGAAAACACAATGAAACCTAAACATGAAAACGGTTACTGCAAAGGAACGGTTTAACCTAGAAGAACGAAATTTGGTGAGCCAAGTGGAATTGGTGTACTGATCATTACGTGCCAGTATCATCAAGATTGGGTGCAAAAATGTTTGCTGAGATTTCTGGAAACTCGTAGTTTTTGGGAAGCTTGGCAACCCCTTTTAATGAAAGTGATTCTCGTCAGTATCTGATTGGGGCTACTTCCATAGGACACAAACCATAGCGATAGAACTTGCAACTACATTATTGGGCCAAGTTTCAAAGAGCTAGCACAAACCGTGTTTGATTTAGAGTTCCAAATACATGTATCCATATAGGAGAAAACAGAGTGAAACCTAAACATGAAAACGGTTACTGCAAAGGAACGGTTTAACCTAGAAGAAAGAAATTTGGTGGCCAAATGGGATTGGTGTACTGATCATTACCTGCCAGGATAATCAACATTGGGTGAAAAAATGTTTGCTGAGATTTCCGGAATCTCGTAGTATTTTGGAAGCTTGGCAACCCCTTTCAATGAAAGTGATTCTCGTCATTCTCTGCCTGGGGCTACTTCAATAGGATACAAACCGTAGCGATAGAACTTGAAACTACATTATTGTGCCAAGTTTCAAAGAGCTATCACACCCGTGTTTGATTTAGAGTTCCAACTACATGTATCCATATAGGAGAAAACAGAGTGAAACCTAAACATGAAAACGGTTACTGCGAAGGAACGGTTTAACTGAGAAGAACGAAATTTGGTGAGCCAAGTGGGATTTGTGTACTGATCCTTACGTGCAGTATCATCAAGATTGGGTGAAAAAATGTTTGCTGAGATTTCAGGAAACTCGTAGATTTTTTGAAGCTTGGCAACCCGTTTCAATGAAAGTGATTCTCATCAGTCTCTGCTTGGGGATACTTCAATAGGACACAAACCATAGCGATAGAACTTGGAACTACATTATTGTGCCAAGTTTCAAAGAGGTAGCACACCCGTGTTTGATTTAGAGTTCCAAATACATGTATCCATATAGGAGAAAACACAATGAAACCTAAACATGAAAACGGTTACTGCAAAGGAACGGTTTAACCTAGAAGAACGAAATTTGGTGAGCCAAGTGGGATTGGTGTACTGATCATTACGTGCCAGTATCATCAAGATTGGGTGCAAAAATGTTTGCTGAGATTTCCGGAAACTCGTAGTTTTTGGGAAGCTTGGCAACCCCTTTCAGTGAAAGTGATTCTCGTCAGTATCTGATTGGGGCTACTTCCATAGGACACAAACCATAGCGATAGAACTTGCAACTACATTATTGGGCCAAGTTTCAAAGAGCTAGCACAAACCGTGTTTGATTTAGAGTTCCAAATACATGTATCCATATAGGAGAAAACAGAGTGAAACCTAAACTTGAAAACGGTTACTGCAAAGGAACGGTTTAACCTAGAAGAACGAAATTTGGTGGCCAAATGGGATTGGTGTACTGATCATTACCTGCCAGGATCATCAACATTGGGTGAAAAAAAGTTTGCTGAGATTTCCGGAATCTCGTAGTATTTTGGAAGCTTGGCAACCCCTTTCAATGAAAGTGATTCTCGTCAGTCTCTGCCTGGGGCTACTTCAATAGGACACAAACATTAGCGATAGAACTTGAAACTACATTATTGTGCCAAGTTTCAAAGAGCTATCACACCCGTGTTTGATTTAGAGTTCCAACTACATGTATCCATATAGGAGAAAACAGAGTGAAACCTAAACATGAAAACGGTTACTGCAAAGGAACGGTTTAACCTAGAAGAACGAAATTTGATGAGCCAAGTGGGATTGGTGTACTGATCATTACCTGCAAGTATCATCAAGATTGGGTGAAAAAATGTTTGCTGAGATTTCAGGAAACTCGTAGTTTTTTGGAAGCTTGGCAACCCCTTTCAATGAAAGTGATTCTCGTCAGTCTCTGCTTGTGGCTACTTCAATAGGACACAAACCATAGCGATAGTACTTGGAACTACATTATTGTGCCAAGGTTCAAAGAGCTAGCACAAACCGTGTTTGATTTAGAGTTCCAACTACATGTATCCATATAGGAGAAAACAGAGTGAAACATAAACATGAAAACGGGTACTGCAAAGGAACGGTTTAACCTAGAAGAACGAAATTTGGTGGCCAAATGGGATTGGTGTACTGATCATTACCTGCCAGTATCATCAAGATTGGGTGAAAAAATATTTGCTGAGATTTCCGGAATCTCGTAGTATTTTGGAAGCTTGGCAACCCCTTTCAATGAAAGTGATTCTCGTCAGTCTCTGCCTGGGGCTACTTCAATAGGACACAAACCATAGCGATAGAACTTGAAACTACATTATTGTGACAAGTTTCAAAGTGCTAGCACACCCATGTTTGATTTAGAGTTCCAACTACATGTATCCATGTAGGAGAAAACAGAGTGAAACCTAAACATGAAAACGGTTACTGCAAAGGAACGGTTTAACCTAGAAGAACGAAATTTGGTGAGCCAAGTGGGATTGGTGTACTGATCATTACCTGCAGTATCATCAAGATTGGGTGAAAAAATGTTTGCTGAGATTTCAGGAAACTCGTAGATTTTTTGAAGCTTGGCAACCCCTTTCAATGAAAGTGATTCTCATCAGTCTCTGCTTGGGGCTACTTCAATAGGACACAAACCATAGCGATAGAACTTGGAACTACATTATTGTGCCAAGTTTCAAAGAGCTAGCACACCCGTGTTTGATTTAGAGTTCCAAATACATGTATCCATATAGGAGAAAACACAATGAAACCTAAACATGAAAACGGTTACTGCAAAGGAACGGTTTAACCTAGAAGAACGAAATTTGGTGAGCCAAGTGGAATTGGTGTACTGATCATTACGTGCCAGTATCATCAAGATTGGGTGCAAAAATGTTTGCTGAGATTTCTGGAAACTCGTAGTTTTTGGGAAGCTTGGCAACCCCTTTTAATGAAAGTGATTCTCGTCAGTATCTGATTGGGGCTACTTCCATAGGACACAAACCATAGCGATAGAACTTGCAACTACATTATTGGGCCAAGTTTCAAAGAGCTAGCACAAACCGTGTTTGATTTAGAGTTCCAAATACATGTATCCATATAGGAGAAAACAGAGTGAAACCTAAACATGAAAACGGTTACTGCAAAGGAACGGTTTAACCTAGAAGAAAGAAATTTGGTGGCCAAATGGGATTGGTGTACTGATCATTACCTGCCAGGATAATCAACATTGGGTGAAAAAATGTTTGCTGAGATTTCCGGAAACTCGTAGTTTTTTGGAAGCTTGGTAACCGCTTTCAATGAAAGTGATTCTCCTCAGACTCTGCTTTGGGCTACTTCAATAGGACACAAACCATAGCGATAGAACTTGGAACTACATTATTGTGCGAAGTTTCAAAGAGCTAGCACAAATCCTGTTTGATTTAGAGTTCCAACTACATGTATCCATATAGGAGAAAACAGAGTGAAACCTAAAAATGAAAACGGTTACTGCAAAGGAACGGTTTAACGTAGAAGAACGAAATTTGGTGAGCCAAGTGGGATTGGTGTACTGATCATTACCTGCAAGTATCATCAAGATTGGGTGAAAAAATCTTTGCTGAGATTTCCGGAAACTCGTACATTTTTGGAAGCTTGGCAACCCCTTTCAATGAAAGTGATTCTCGTAAGTCTCTGCTTGGGGCTATTTCAATAGGACACAAACTATAGTGATGGAACTTGGAACTACATTATTGTGCCAAGTTTCAAAGAGCTAGCACAAACCGTGTTTGTTTTAGAGTTCCAAGTATATGTATCCATATAGGAGAAAACAGAGTGAAACCTAAACATGAAAACGGTTACTGCAAAGGAACGGTTTAACCAAGAAGAACGAAATTTTGTGAGCCAAGTGGAATTGGTGTACTGATCATAACCTGCAAGTATCATCAAGATTCGGTGAAAAAATGTTTGCTGAGATTTCAGGAAACTCGTAGGTTTTTGGAAGCTTGGCAACCCCTTTCAATGAAAGTGATTCTCGTCAGTCTCTGCTTGGGGCTACTTCAATAGGACACAAACCATAGCGATAGAACTTGGAACTACATTATTGTGCCAAGTTTCAAAGAGCTAGCACAAACCATGTTTGATTTAGAGTTCCAAATACATGTATCCATATAGGAGAAAACAGAGTGAAACCTAAACATGAAAACGGTTACTGCAAAGGAACGGTTTAAACTAGAAGAACGAAATTTGGTGAGCCAAGTGGGATTGGTGTACTGATCATTACCTGCAAGTATCATCAAGATTGGGTGAAAAAATCTTTGCTGAGATTTCAGGAAACTCGTAGATTTTTGGAAGCTTGGTAACCGCTTTCAATGAAAGTGATTCTCCTCAGACTCTGCTTTGGGCTATTTCAATAGGACACAAACCATACTGATAGAACTTGGAACTACATTATTGTGCGAAGTTTCAAAGAGCTAGCACAAACCGTGTTTGATTTAGTGTTCCAACTACATGTATCCATATAGGAGACAACAGAGTGAAACCTAAAAATGAAAACGGTTACTGCAAAGGAACGGATTATCCTAGAAGAACGAAATTTGGTGAGCCAAGTGCGATTGGTGTACTGATCATTACCTGCCATTATCATCAAGATTGGGTGCAAAAATGTTTGCTGAGATTTCAGGAAACTAGTAGTTATTTGGAAGCTTGGCAACCCCTTTCAATAAAAGTGATTCTCATCAGTCTCTCCTTGGGGCTACTTCAATAGGACACAATCCATAACGATAGAACTTGGAACTACATTATTGTGCCAAGTTTCAAAGAGCTAGCACAAACCTTGTTTGATTTAGAGTTCCAACTACATGTATCCATATAGCAGAAACAGAGTGAAACCTCAAAATTAAAAGGGTTACTGCAAAGGAACGGTTTTACCTAGAAAACGAAATTTGGTGAGCCAAGTAGTATTGGTGTACTTATCATTACATGCCAGTATCATTAAGATTGGGTGAAAAAATGTTATCTGTGATTTCAGGAAACTCTTAGTTCTTTGGAAGCTTGGCAACCCCTTTCAATGAAAGTGATTCTCGTCAGTCTCTGCTTGGGGCTCCTTCAATAGGACACAAACCATAGCGATAGATCTTGGAAATACATTATTGTGCCAAGTTTCAAAGAGCTAGCACAAATCCTGTTTGATTTAGAATTCCAACTACATGTATCCATATAGGAGAAAACAGAGTGAAACCTAAAAATGAAAACGGTTACTGCAAAGGAACGGTTTAACTGAGAAGAACGAAATTTGGTGAGCCAAGTGGGATTTGTGTACTGATCATTACGTGCAGTATCATCAAGATTGGGTGAAAAAATGTTTGCTGAGATTTCAGGAAACTCGTAGATTTTTTGAAGCTTGGCAACCCGTTTCAATGAAAGTGATTCTCATCAGTCTCTGCTTGGGGCTACTTCAATAGGACACAAACCATAGCGATAGAACTTGGAACTACATTATTGTGCCAAGTTTCAAAGAGGTAGCACACCCGTGTTTGATTTAGAGTTCCAAATACATGTATCCATATAGGAGAAAACACAATGAAACCTAAACATGAAAACGGTTACTGCAAAGGAACGGTTTAACCTAGATGAACGAAATTTGGTGAGCCAAGTGGAATTGGTGTACTGATCATTACGTGCCAGTATCATCAAGATTGGGTGCAAAAATGTTTGCTGAGATTTCCGGAAACTCGTAGTTTTTGGGAAGCTTGGCAACCCCTTTCAGTGAAAGTGATTCTCGTCAGTATCTGATTGGGGCTACTTCCATAGGACACAAACCATAGCGATAGAACTTGCAACTACATTATTGGGCCAAGTTTCAAAGAGCTAGCACAAACCGTGTTTGATTTAGAGTTCCAAATACATGTATCCATATAGGAGAAAACAGAGTGAAACCTAAACATGAAAACGGTTACTGCAAAGGAACGGTTTAACCTAGAAGAAAGAAATTTGGTGGCCAAATGGGATTGGTGTACTGATCATTACCTGCCAGTATCATCAACATTGGGTGAAAAAATGTTTGCTGTGATTTCCGGAATCTCGTAGTATTTTGGAAGCTTGGCAACCCCTTTCAATGAAAGTGATTCTCGTCAGTCTCTGCCTGGGGCTACTTCAATAGGACACAAACATTAGCGATAGAACTTGAAACTACATTATTGTGCCAAGTTTCAAAGAGCTATCACACCCGTGTTTGATTTAGAGTTCCAACTACATGTATCCATATAGGAGAAAACAGAGTGAAACCTAAACATGAAAACGGTTACTGCAAAGGAACGGTTTAACCTAGAAGAACGAAATTTGATGAGCCAAGTGGGATTGGTGTGCTGATCATTACCTGCAAGTATCATCAAGATTGGGTGAAAAAATGTTTGCTGAGATTTCAGGAAACTCGTACATTTTTGGAAGCTTGGCAACCCCTTTCAATGAAAGTGATTCTCGTCAGTCTCTGCTTGGGGCTACTTCAGTAGGACACAAACCATAGCGATAGTACTTGGAACTACATTATTGTGCCAAGGTTCAAAGAGCTAGCACAAACCGTGTTTGATTTAGAGTTCCAACTACATGTATCCATATAGGAGAAAACAGAGTGAAACATAAACATGAAAACGGGTACTGCAAAGGAACGGTTTAACCTAGAAGAACGAAATTTGGTGGCCAAATGGGATTGGTGTACTGATCATTACCTGCCAGTATCATCAAGATTGGGTGAAAAAATATTTGCTGAGATTTCCGGAATCTCGTAGTATTTTGGAAGCTTGGCAACCCCTTTCAATGAAAGTGATTCTCGTCAGTCTCTGCCTGGGGCTTCTTCAATAGGACACAAACCATAGCGATAGAACTTGAAACTACATTATTGTGACAAGTTTCAAAGTGCTAGCACACCCATGTTTGATTTAGAGTTCCAACTACATGTATCCATGTAGGAGAAAACAGAGTGAAACCTAAACATGAAAACGGTTACTGCAAAGGAACGGTTTAACCTAGAAGAACGAAATTTGGTGAGCCAAGTGGGATTGGTGTACTGATCATTACCTGCAGTATCATCAAGATTGGGTGAAAAAATGTTTGCTGAGATTTCAGGAAACTCGTAGATTTTTTGAAGCTTGGCAACCCCTTTCAATGAAAGTGATTCTCATCAGTCTCTGCTTGGGGCTACTTCAATAGGACACAAACCATAGCGATAGAACTTGGAACTACATTATTGTGCCAAGTTTCAAAGAGCTAGCACACCCGTGTTTGATTTAGAGTTCCAAATACATGTATCCATATAGGAGAAAACACAATGAAACCTAAACATGAAAACGGTTACTGCAAAGGAACGGTTTAACCTAGAAGAACGAAATTTGGTGAGCCAAGTGGAATTGGTGTACTGATCATTACGTGCCAGTATCATCAAGATTGGGTGCAAAAATGTTTGCTGAGATTTCTGGAAACTCGTAGTTTTTGGGAAGCTTGGCAACCCCTTTTAATGAAAGTGATTCTCGTCAGTATCTGATTGGGGCTACTTCCATAGGACACAAACCATAGCGATAGAACTTGCAACTACATTATTGGGCCAAGTTTCAAAGAGCTAGCAAAAACCGTGTTTGATTTAGAGTTCCAAATACATGTATCCATATAGGAGAAAACAGAGTGAAACCTAAACATGAAAACGGTTACTGCAAAGGAACGGTTTAACCTAGAAGAAAGAAATTTGGTGGCCAAATGGGATTGGTGTACTGATCATTACCTGCCAGGATAATCAACATTGGGTGAAAAAATGTTTGCTGAGATTTCCGGAATCTCGTAGTATTTTGGAAGCTTGGCAACCCCTTTCAATGAAAGTGATTCTCGTCATTCTCTGCCTGGGGCTACTTCAATAGGATACAAACCATAGCGATAGAACTTGAAACTACATTATTGTGCCAAGTTTCAAAGAGCTATCACACCCGTGTTTGATTTAGAGTTCCAACTACATGTATCCATATAGGAGAAAACAGAGTGAAACCTAAACATGAAAACGGTTACTGCGACGGAACGGTTTAACTGAGAAGAACGAAATTTGGTGAGCCAAGTGGGATTTGTGTACTGATCCTTACGTGCAGTATCATCAAGATTGGGTGAAAAAATGTTTGCTGAGATTTCAGGAAACTCGTAGATTTTTTGAAGCTTGGCAACCCGTTTCAATGAAAGTGATTCTCATCAGTCTCTGCTTGGGGCTACTTCAATAGGACACAAACCATAGCGATAGAACTTGGAACTACATTATTGTGCCAAGTTTCAAAGAGGTAGCACACCCGTGTTTGATTTAGAGTTCCAAATACATGTATCCATATAGGAGAAAACACAATGAAACCTAAACATGAAAACGGTTACTGCAAAGGAACGGTTTAACCTAGAAGAACGAAATTTGGTGAGCCAAGTGGAATTGGTGTACTGATCATTACGTGCCAGTATCATCAAGATTGGGTGCAAAAATGTTTGCTGAGATTTCCGGAAACTCGTAGTTTTTGGGAAGCTTGGCAACCCCTTTCAGTGAAAGTGATTCTCGTCAGTATCTGATTGGGGCTACTTCCATAGGACACAAACCATAGCGATAGAACTTGCAACTACATTATTGGGCCAAGTTTCAAAGAGCTAGCACAAACCGTGTTTGATTTAGAGTTCCAAATACATGTATCCATATAGGAGAAAACAGAGTGAAACCTAAACTTGAAAACGGTTACTGCAAAGGAACGGTTTAACCTAGAAGAACGAAATTTGGTGGCCAAATGGGATTGGTGTACTGATCATTACCTGCCAGGATCATCAACATTGGGTGAAAAAAAGTTTGCTGAGATTTCCGGAATCTCGTAGTATTTTGGAAGCTTGGCAACCCCTTTCAATGAAAGTGATTCTCGTCAGTCTCTGCCTGGGGCTACTTCAATAGGACACAAACATTAGCGATAGAACTTGAAACTACATTATTGTGCCAAGTTTCAAAGAGCTATCACACCCGTGTTTGATTTAGAGTTCCAACTACATGTATCCATATAGGAGAAAACAGAGTGAAACCTAAACATGAAAACGGTTACTGCAAAGGAACGGTTTAACCTAGAAGAACGAAATTTGATGAGCCAAGTGGGATTGGTGTACTGATCATTACCTGCAAGTATCATCAAGATTGGGTGAAAAAATGTTTGCTGAGATTTCAGGAAACTCGTAGTTTTTTGGAAGCTTGGCAACCCCTTTCAATGAAAGTGATTCTCGTCAGTCTCTGCTTGTGGCTACTTCAATAGGACACAAACCATAGCGATAGTACTTGGAACTACATTATTGTGCCAAGGTTCAAAGAGCTAGCACAAACCGTGTTTGATTTAGAGTTCCAACTACATGTATCCATATAGGAGAAAACAGAGTGAAACATAAACATGAAAACGGGTACTGCAAAGGAACGGTTTAACCTAGAAGAACGAAATTTGGTGGCCAAATGGGATTGGTGTACTGATCATTACCTGCCAGTATCATCAAGATTGGGTGAAAAAATATTTGCTGAGATTTCCGGAATCTCGTAGTATTTTGGAAGCTTGGCAACCCCTTTCAATGAAAGTGATTCTCGTCAGTCTCTGCCTGGGGCTACTTCAATAGGACACAAACCATAGCGATAGAACTTGAAACTACATTATTGTGACAAGTTTCAAAGTGCTAGCACACCCATGTTTGATTTAGAGTTCCAACTACATGTATCCATGTAGGAGAAAACAGAGTGAAACCTAAACATGAAAACGGTTACTGCAAAGGAACGGTTTAACCTAGAAGAACGAAATTTGGTGAGCCAAGTGGGATTGGTGTACTGATCATTACCTGCAGTATCATCAAGATTGGGTGAAAAAATGTTTGCTGAGATTTCAGGAAACTCGTAGATTTTTTGAAGCTTGGCAACCCCTTTCAATGAAAGTGATTCTCATCAGTCTCTGCTTGGGGCTACTTCAATAGGACACAAACCATAGCGATAGAACTTGCAACTACATTATTGTGCCAAGTTTCAAAGAGCTAGCACACCCGTGTTTGATTTAGAGTTCCAAATACATGTATCCATATAGGAGAAAACACAATGAAACCTAAACATGAAAACGGTTACTGCAAAGGAACGGTTTAACCTAGAAGAACGAAATTTGGTGAGCCAAGTGGAATTGGTGTACTGATCATTACGTGCCAGTATCATCAAGATTGGGTGCAAAAATGTTTGCTGAGATTTCTGGAAACTCGTAGTTTTTGGGAAGCTTGGCAACCCCTTTTAATGAAAGTGATTCTCGTCAGTATCTGATTGGGGCTACTTCCATAGGACACAAACCATAGCGATAGAACTTGCAACTACATTATTGGGCCAAGTTTCAAAGAGCTAGCACAAACCGTGTTTGATTTAGAGTTCCAAATACATGTATCCATATAGGAGAAAACAGAGTGAAACCTAAACATGAAAACGGTTACTGCAAAGGAACGGTTTAACCTAGAAGAAAGAAATTTGGTGGCCAAATGGGATTGGTGTACTGATCATTACCTGCCTGGATAATCAACATTGGGTGAAAAAATGTTTGCTGAGATTTCCGGAATCTCGTAGTATTTTGGAAGCTTGGCAACCCCTTTCAATGAAAGTGATTCTCGTCATTCTCTGCCTGGGGCTACTTCAATAGGATACAAACCATAGCGATAGAACTTGAAACTACATTATTGTGCCAAGTTTCAAAGAGCTATCACACCCGTGTTTGATTTAGAGTTCCAACTACATGTATCCATATAGGAGAAAACAGAGTGAAACCTAAACATGAAAACGGTTACTGCAAAGGAACGGTTTAACCTAGAAGAACGAAATTTGATGAGCCAAGTGGGATTGGTGTACTGATCATTACCTGCAAGTATCATCAAGATTGGGTGAAAAAATATTTGCTGAGATTTCAGGAAACTTGTAGTTTTTTGGAAGCTTGGCAACCCCTTTCAATGAAAGTGATTCTCGTCAGTCTCTGCTTGTGGCTACTTCAATAGGACACAAACCATAGCGATAGTACTTGGAACTACATTATTGTGCCAAGGTTCAAAGAGCTAGCACAAACCGTGTTTGATTTAGAGTTCCAACTACATGTATCCATATAGGAGAAAACAGAGTGAAACCTAAACATGAAAACGGTTAATGCAAAGGAACGGTTTAACCTAGAAGAACGAAATTTGGTGAGCCAAGTGGGATTGGTGTACTGATCATTACCTGCCACTATCATCTAGATTGGGTGAAAAAATGTTTGCTGAGATTTCCGGAAACTCGTAGTTTTTTGGAAGCTTGGCAACCCCTTTCAATGAAAGTGATTCTCATCAGTATCTGCTTGGGGCTACTTCCATAGGACACAAACCATAGCGATAGAACTTGCAACTATATTATTGGGCCAATTTTCAAAGAGCTAGCACAAACCGTGTTTGATTTAGAGTTCCAACTACATGTATCCATATAGGAGAAAACAGAGTGAAACCTAAACATGAAAACGGTTACTGCAAAGAACGGTTTAACTTAGAAGAACGAAATTTGGTGAGCCAAGTTGGAATGGTGTACTGATCATTACCTGTAAGAATCATCAAGATTGGGTGCAAAAATGTTTGCTGAGACTTCAGGAAACTCGTAGTTTTTTAGAAGCTTGGCAACCTCTTTCAATGAAAGTGATTCTCGTCAGTCTCTACTTGGGGCTACTTCAATAGGACACAAACCATAGCGATAGAACTTGGAACTACATTAGTGTGCCAAGTTTCAAAGAGCTAGCACAAACCGTGTTTGATTAGAGTTCAATCTACATGTATCCATATAGGAGAAAACAGAGTGAAACCTAAAAATGAAAACGGTTACTGCAAAGGAACGGTTTAACCTAGAAGGACGAAATTTGGTGAGCCAAGTGGGATTGGTGTACTGATCATTACCTGCCAGTATCATCTAGATTGGGTGAAAAAATGTTTGCTGAGATTTCCGGAAACTCGTAGTTTTTGGGAAGCTTGGCAACCCCTTTCAATGAAAGTGATTCTCGTCAGTCTCTGCTTGGGGCTACTTCCATAGGACACAAACCATAGTGATAGAACTTGGAACTACATTATTGTGCCAAGTTTCAAAGAGCCAGAACAAACCGTGTTTGATTTAGAGTTCCAACTACATGTATCCATATAGGAGAAAACAGAGTGAAACTTAAACATGAAAAAGGTTACTGCAAAGGAACGGTTTAACGTACAAGAACGAAATTTGGTCAGCCAAGTGGGATTGGTGTACTGATCATTACCTGCAAGTATCATCAAGATTGGGTGAAAAAATGTTTGCTGAGATTTCAGGAAACTCGTAGTTTTTGGAAGCTTGGCAACCCCTTTCAATGAAAGTGATTCTCGTCAGTCTCTGCTTGGGGCTACTTCAATAGGACACAAACCATACCGATAGAACTCGGAACTACATTATTGTGCCAAGTTTCAAAGAGCTAGCACAAACCGTGTTTGATTTAGAGTTCCATCTACATGTATCCATATAGGAGAAAAAAGAGTGAAACCTAAACATGAAAACGGTTACTGCAAAGGAACGGGTTAACCTAGAAGAACGAAATTGGTGAGCCAAGTGGGATTGGTGTACTGATCATTACCTGCAAGTATCATCAAGATTGGGTGAAAAAATCTTTGCTGAGATTTCAGGAAACTCGTAGATTTTTGGAAGCTTGGTAACCGCTTTCAATGAAAGTGATTCTCCTCAGACTCTGCTTTGGGCTATTTCAATAGGACACAAACCATACCGATAGAACTTGGAACTACATTATTGTGCCAAGTTTCAAAGAGCTAGCACAAACCGTGTTTGATTTAGTGTTCCAACTACATGTATCCATATAGGAGACAACAGAGTGAAACCTAAACATGAAAACGGTTACTGCAAAGGAACGGTTTATCCTAGAAGAACGAAATTTGGTGAGCCAAGTGCGATTGGTGTACTGATCATTACCTGCCAGTATCATCAAGATTGGGTGCAAAAATGTTTTGCTGAGATTTCAGGAAACTAGTAGTTATTTGGAAGCTTGGCAACCCCTTTCAATAAAAGTGATTCTCATCAGTCTCTCCTTGGGGCTACTTCAATAGGACACAATCCATAACGATAGAACTTGGAACTACATTATTGTGCCAAGTTTCAAAGAGCTAGCACAAACCTTGTTTGATTTAGAGTTCCAACTACATGTATCCATATAGCAGAAACAGAGTGAAATCTCAAAATTAAAACGGTTACTGCAAAGGAACGGTTTTACCTAGAAAACGAAATTTGGTGAGCCAAGTAGGATTGGTGTACTTATCATTACATGCCAGTATCATTAAGATTGGGTGAAAAAAAGGTTATCTGTGATTTCAGGAAACTATTAGTTTTTTGGAAGCTTGGCAACCCCTTTCAATGAAAGTGATTCTCGTCAGTCTCTGCTTGGGGCTCCTTCAATAGGACACAAACCATAGCGATAGAACTTGGAACTACATTATTGTGCCAAGTTTCAAAGAGCTAGCACAAATCCTGTTTGATTTAGAGTTCCAACTACATGTATCCATATAGGAGAAAACAGAGTGAAACCTAAAAATGAAAACGGTTACTGCAAAGGAACGGTTTAACTGAGAAGAACGAAATTTGGTGAGCCAAGTGGGATTGGTGTACTGATCATTACCTGGAAGTATCATCAAGATTGGGTGAAAAAATCTTTGCTGAGATTTCCGGAAACTCGTAGATTTTTGGAAGCTGGGCAACCCCTTTCAATGAAAGTGATTCTCCTAAGTCTCTGCTTGGGGCTATTTCAATAGGACACAAACTATAGTGATGGAACTTGGAACTACATTATTGGGCCAAGTTTCAAAGAGCTAGCACAAACCGTGTTTGGTTTAGAGTTCCAAGTACATGTATCCATATAGGAGAAAACAGAGTGAAACCTAAACATGAAAACGGTTACTGCAAAGGAACTGTTTAACCAAGAAGAACGAAATTTTGTGAGCCAAGTGGGATTGGTGTACTGATCATTACCTGCAAGTATCATCAAGATTCGGTGAAAAAATGTTTGCTGAGATTTCAGGAAACTCGTAGTTTTTTGGAAACTTGGCAACCCCTTTCAATGAAAGTGATTCTCGTCAGTCTCTGCTTGGGGCTACTTCAATAGGACACAAACCATAGCGATAGAACTTGGAAGTATATTATTGTGCCAAGTTTCAAAGAGCTAGCACAAACCATGTTTGATTTAGAGTTCCAAATACATGTATCCATATAGGAGAAAACAGAGTGAAACCTAAACATGAAAACGGTTACTGCAACGGAACCGTTTAAACTAGAAGAACGAAACTTGGTGAGCCAAGTGGGATTGGTGTACTGATCATTACCTGCCAGTATCATCTAGATTGGGTGAAAAAGTATTTGCTGAGTTTTCCGGAAACTCGTAGTTTTTTGGAAGCTTGGCAACCCCTTTCAATGAAAGTGACTCTCGTCAGTCTCTGCTTGGGGCTACTTCCAAAGGTCACAAACCATAGCGATAGAACTTGCAACTACATTATTGGGCCAAGTTTCAAAGCGCTAGTACAAACCATGTTTGATTTAGAGTTCCAACTACATGTATCCATATAGGAGAAAACAGAGTGAAACCTAAACATGAAAACGGTTACTGAAAAGGTACGGTTTAACCTAGAAGAACGAAATTTGGTGAGCCAAGTGGGATTGGTGTACTGATCATTACCTGCAGTATCATCAAGATTGGGTGAAAAAATGTTTGCTCATATTTCAGGAAATCGTAGTTTTGGGGAAGCTTGGCAACCCCTTTCAATGAAAGTGATTCTCGTCAGTCTCTGCTTGGGGCTACTTCCATAGGTCACAAACCATAGCGATAGAACTTGCAACTACATTATTGGGCCAAGTTTCAAAGAGCTAGCACAAACTGTGTTTGGTTTAGAGTTCCAAGTACATGTATCCATATAGTAGAAAACAGTGTGAAACCTAAACATTGAAACGGTTACTGCATAGGAACGGTTTAACCTAGAAGAACGAAATTTGGTGATCCAAGTGGGATTGGTGTACTTATCATTACCTGCAAGTATCATCAAGATTGGGTGAAAAAATGTTTGCTGAGATTTCCGGAAACTCGTAGTTTTCGGGAAGCTTGGCAACCCTTTCAATGAAAGTGATTCTCGTCAGTCTCTGTTTGGGGCTACTTCAATAGGACACAAACCATAGCGATAGAACTTGGAACTACATTATTGTGCCAAGTTTCAAAGAGCTAGCACAAACCGTGTTTGATTTAGAGTTCCAACTACATGTATCCTTATATTAGAAAACAGAGTGAAACCTAAACATGAAAACGGTTACTGCAAAGGAACGGTTTAACCTAGAAGAACGAAATTTGGTGGCCAAATGGGATTGGTGTACTGATCATTACCTGCCACTATCATCTAGATTGGGTGAAAAAATATTTGCTGAGATTTCCGGAATCTCGTAGTATTTTGGAAGCTTGGCAACCCCTTTCAATGAAAGTGATTCTCGTCAGTCTCTGCCTGGGGCTACTTCAATAGGACACAAACCATAGCGATAGAACTTGAAACTACATTATTGTGCCAAGTTTCAAAGTGCTAGCACACCCGTGTTTGATTTAGAGTTCCAACTACATGTATCCATGTAGGAGAAAACAGAGTGAAACCTAAACATGAAAACGGTTACTGCAAAGGAACGGTTTAACCAAGAAGAACGAAATTTGGTGAGCCAAGTGGG
Source organism: Urocitellus parryii (assembly GCF_045843805.1). NCBI lineage: Eukaryota > Metazoa > Chordata > Mammalia > Rodentia > Sciuridae > Urocitellus > Urocitellus parryii. Next base: position 129,159,653 of record NC_135538.1, on the reverse strand, counting down.
ATTGGTGTACTGATCATTACCTGCAGTATCATCAAGATTGGGTGAAAAAATGTTTGCTGAGATTTCAGGAAACTCGTAGATTTTTTGAAGCTTGGCAACCCCTTTCAATGAAAGTGATTCTCATCAGTCTCTGCTTGGGGCTACTTCAATAGGACACAAACCATAGCGATAGAACTTGGAACTACATTATTGTGCCAAGGTTCAAAGAGCTAGCACACCCGTGTTTGATTTAGAGTTCCAAATACATGTATCCATATAGGAGAAAACACAATGAAACCTAAACATGAAAACGGTTACTGCAAAGGAACGGTTTAACCTAGAAGAACGAAATTTGGTGAGCCAAGTGGAATTGGTGTACTGATCATTACGTGCCAGTATCATCAAGATTGGGTGCAAAAATGTTTGCTGAGATTTCCGGAAACTCGTAGTTTTTGGGAAGCTTGGCAACCCCTTTCAATGAAAGTGATTCTCGTCAGTATCTGATTGGGGCTACTTCCATAGGACACAAACCATAGCGATAGAACTTGCAACTACATTATTGGGCCAAGTTTCAAAGAGCTAGCACAAACCCTGTTTGATTTAGAGTTCCAACTACATGTATCCATATAGGAGAAAACAGAGTGAAACCTAAACATGAAAATGGTTACTGCAAAGGAACGGTTTAACCTAGAAGAACGAAATTTGGTGGCCAAATGGGATTGGTGTACTGATCATTACCTGCCAGTATCATCAACATTGGGTGAAAAAATGTTTGCTGAGATTTCCGGAATCTCTTAGTATTTTGGAAGCTTGGCAACCCCTTTCAATGAAAGTGATTCTCGTCAGTCTCTGCCTGGGGCTACTTCAATAGGACACAAACCATAGCGATAGAACTTGAAACTACATTATTGTGCCAAGTTTCAAAGAGCTATCACACCCGTGTTTGATTTAGAGTTCCAACTATATGTATCCATATAGGAGAAAACAGAGTGAAACCTAAACATGAAAACGGTTACTGCAAAGGAACGGTTTTACCTAGAAGAACGAAATTTGATGAGCCAAGTGGGATTGGTGTACTGATCATTACCTGCAAGTATCATCAAGATTGGGTGAAAAAATGTTTGCTGAGATATCAGGAAACTCGTAGTTTTTTGGAAGCTTGGCAACCCCTTTCAATGAAAGTGATTCTCGTCAGTCTCTGCTTGTGGCTACTTCAATAGGACACAAACCATAGCGATAGTACTTGGAACTACATTATTGTGCCAAGGTTCAAAGAGCTAGCACAAACCGTGTTTGATTTAGAGTTCCAACTACATGTATCCATATAGGAGAAAACAGAGTGAAACCTAAACATGAAAACGGTTAATGCAAAGGAACGGTTTAACCTAGAAGAACGAAATTTGGTGGCCAAGTGGGATTGGTGTACTGATCATTACCTGCCACTATCATCTAGATTGGGTGAAAAAATGTTTGCTGAGATTTCCGGAAACTCGTAGTTTTTTGGAAGCTTGGCAACCCCTTTCAATGAAAGTGATTCTCATCAGTATCTGCTTGGGGCTACTTCCATAGGACACAAACCATAGCGATAGAACTTGCAACTATATTATTGGGCCAATTTTCAAAGAGCTAGCACAAACCGTGTTTGATTTAGAGTTCCAACTACATGTATCCATATAGGAGAAAACAGAGTGAAACCTAAACATGAAAACGGTTACTGCAAAGGAACGGTTTAACCTACACGAACGAAATTTGGTGAGCCAAGTTGGAATGGTGTACTGATCATTACCTGTAAGAATCATCAAGATTGGGTGCAAAAATGTTTGCTGAGACTTCAGGAAACTCGTAGTTTTTTAGAACCTTGGCAACCTATTTCAATGAAAGTGATTCTCGTCAGTCTCTACTTGGGGCTACTTCAATAGGACACAAACCATAGCGATAGAACTTGGAACTACATTATTGTGCCAAGTTTCAAAGAGCTAGCACAAACCGTGTTTGATTAGAGTTCAATCTACATGTATCCATATAGGAGAAAACAGAGTGAAACCTAAAAATGAAAACGGTTACTGCAAAGGATCGGTTTAACCTAGAAGAACGAAATTTGGTGAGCCAAGTGGGATTGGTTTACTGATCATTACCTGCCAGTATCATCTAGATTGGGTGAAAAAATGTTTGCTGAGATTTCCGGAAACTCGTAGATTTTTGGAAGCTTGGCAACCCCTTTCAATGAAAGTGATTCTCATCAGTCTCTGCTTGGGGCGACTTCAATAGGACACAAACCACAGCGATAGAACTTGGAACTACATTATTGTGTCAAGTTTCAAAGAGCTAGCACACCCGTGTTTGATTTAGAGTTCCAAACACATGTATCCATATAGCAGAAAAGAGAGTGAAACCTAAACATGTAAATGGTTACTGCAAAAGAACGGTTTAACCTAGAAGAACGAAATTTGGTGAGCCAAGTGGGATTTGTGTACTGATCATTACCTGCCAGTATCATCTAGATTTGGTGAAAATGTTTGCTGAGATTTCAGGAAACTCGTAGTTTTTTGGAAGCTTGGCAACCCCTTTCAATGAAAGTGATTCTCATCAGTCATTGCTTGGGACTACTTCAATAGGACACAAGCCATAGCGATAGAACTTGGAACTACATTATTGTCCCAAGTTTCAAAGAGCTAGCACACCCGTGTTTGATTTAGAATTCCGAATACATGTATCCATATAGGAGAAAACAGAGTGAAACCTAAACATGAAAACGGTTCCTGCAAAGGAACGGTTTAACCTAGAAGAACGAAATTTGGTGAGCCAAGTGGAATTGGTGTACTGATCATTACCTGCTAGTATCATCAAGATTGGGTGCAAAAATTTTTGCTGAGATTTCAGGAAACTCGTAGTTTTTTGGAAGCTTGGGAACCCCTTTCAATGTAAGTGATTCTCGTCAGTCTCTGCTTGGGGCTACTTCAATAGGACACAAACCATAGCGATAGAACTTGCAACTACATTATTGTGCCAAGTTTCAAAGAGCTAGCACAAACCGTGTTTGATTTAGAGTTCCAAATACATGTATCCATATAGGAGAAAACAGAGTGAAACCTAAAAATGAAAACGGTTACTGCAAAGGAACGGTTTAACCGAGAAGAACGAAATTTTGTGAGCCAAGTGGGATTGGTGTATTGATCATTACCTGCCAGTATCATCTAGATTGGGAGAAAAAATGTTTGCTGAGATTTCCAGAAACTCGTAGTTTTTGGATGCTTGGCAAACCCTTTCAATGAAAGTGATTCTCGTCAGTCTCTGCTTGGGGCTACTTCATAGGACACAAACCATAGCGATAGAACTTGGAACTACATTATTGTGCCAAGTTTCAAAGAGCTAGCACACCCGTGTTTGATTTAGAGTTCCAACTACATGTATCCATATAGGAGAAAACAGAGTGAAACCTAAACATGTAAACGGTTACTGCAAAGGAACGGTTTAACCTAGAAGAACGAAATTTGGTGAGCCAAGTGGGAATGGTGTACTGATCATTACCTACCAGTATCATCAAGATTGGGTGAAAAAATGTTTGCTCAGATTTCAGGAAATCGTAGTTTTTTGGAAGCTTGGCAACCCCTTTCAATGAAAGTGATTCTCGTAAGTCTCTGCTTGGGGCTACTTCAATAGGACACAAACTATAGTGATAGAACTTGGAACTACATTATTGGGTCAAGTTTCAAAGAGCTAGCACAAACCGTGTTTGATTTAGAGTTCCAACTACATGTATCCATATAGGAGAAAACAGAGTGAAACCTAAACATGAAAATGTTTACTGCAAAGGAACGGTTTCACCTAGAAAAACAAAATTTGGTGAGCAAAGTGGGATTGGTGTACTGATCATTACCTGCCAGTATCATCTAGATTTGGTGAAAATGTTTGCTGAGATTTAAGGAAACTCGTAGTTTTTTGGAAGCTTGGCAACCCCTTTCAATGAAAGTGATACTCATCAGTCATTGCTTGGGGCTACTTCAATAGGACACAAGCCATAGCGATAGAACTTGGAACTACATTATTGTCCCAAGTTTCAAAGAGCTAGCACACCCGTGTTTGATTTAGAGTTCCAAACACATGTATCCATATAGGAGAAAAGAGAGTGAAACCTAAACATGTAAACGGTTACTGCAAAAGAACGGTTTAACCTAGAAGAACGAAATTTGGTGAGCCAAGTGGGATTTGTGTACTGATCATTACCTGCCAGTATCATCTAGATTTGGTGAAAATGTTTGCTGAGATTTAAGGAAACTCGTAGTTTTTTGGAAGCTTGGCAACCCCTTTCAATGAAAGTGATTCTCATCAGTCATTGCTTGGGGCTACTTCAATAGGACACAAACCATAGCGATAGAACTTGGAACTACATTATTGTCCCAAGTTTCAAAGAGCTAGCACACCCGTGTTTGATTTAGAATTCCGAATACATGTATCCATATAGGAGAAAACAGAGTGAAACCTAAACATGAAAACAGTTCCTGCAAAGGAACGGTTTAACCTAGAAGAACGAAATTTGGTGAGCCAAGTGGAATTGGTGTACTGATCATTACCTGCTAGTATCATCAAGATTGGGTGCAAAAATTTTTGCTGAGATTTCAGGAAACTCGTAGTTTTTTGGAAGCTTGGGAACCCCTTTCAATGTAAGTGATTCTCGTCAGTCTCTGCTTGGGGCTACTTCCATAGGACACAAACCATAGCGATAGAACTTGCAACTACATTATTGTGCCAAGTTTCAAAGAGCTAGCACAAACCGTGTTTGATTTAGAGTTCCAACTACATGTATCCATATAGGAGAAAACAGAGTGAAACCTAAACATGAAAACGGTTACTGCAAAGGAACGGTTTAACCTAGAAGAACGAAATTTGGTGAGCCAAGTGGGATTGGTGTACTGATCTTTACCTGCCAGTATCATCAAGATTGGGTGCAAAAATGTTTGCTGAGATTTTCCGAAATTCGTAGTATTTTGGAAGCTTGGCAACCCCTTTCAATGAAAGTGATTCTCGTCAGTCTCTGCTTGGGGCTACTTCAATAGGACACAAATCATAGCGATAGAACTTGGAACTACATTATTGTGCCAAGTTTCAAACAGCTAGCATACCTGTGTTTGATTTAGAGTTCCAACTACATGTATCCTTATAGGAGAAAACAGAGTGCAACCTAAACATGAAAACGGTTACTGCAAAGGAACGGTTTAACCTAGAAGAACGAAATTTGGTGAGCCAAGTGGGATTGGTGTACTGATCATTACCTGCCAGTATCATCAAGATTGGGTGCAAAAATGTTTGCTCAGATTTCAGGAAATCGTAGTTTTTTGGAAGCTTGGCAACCCCTTTCAATGAAAGTGATTCTCGTAAGTCTCTGCTTGGGGCAACTTCAATAGGACACAAACCATAGCGATAGAACTTGGAACTACATTATTGTGCCACGTTTCAAAGAGCTAGCACGAATCTTTTTGTTTTAGAGTTCCAAATACATGTATCCATATAGGAGAAAACAGAGTGAAACCTAAACATGAAAACGGTTACTGCAAAGGAACGGTTTAACCTAGAAGAACGAAATTTGGTGAGCCAAGTGGGATTGGTGTACTGATCATTACCTGCCAGGATCATCAAGATTTGGTGAAAATGTTTGCTGAGATTTAAGGAAACTCGTAGTTTTTTGGAAGCTTGGCAACCCCTTTCAATGAAAGTGATTCTCATCAGTAATTGCTTGGGGCTACTTCAATAGGACCCAAACCATAGCGATAGAACTTGGAACTACATTATTGTGCCAAGTTTCAAAGAGCTAGCACACCCGTGTTTGATTTAGAATTCCAAATACATGTATCCATATAGGAGAAAACAGAGTGAAACCTAAACGTGAAAACGGTTACTGCAAAGGAACGGTTTAACCTAGAAGAACGAAATTTGGTGAGCCAAGTGGAATTGGTGTACTGATCATTACCTGCCAGTATCATCAAGATTGGGTGCAAAAATTTTTGCTGAGATTTCAGGAAACTCGTAGTTTTTTGGAAGCTTCGGAAACCCTTTCAATGTAAGTGATTCTCGTCAGTCTCTGCTTGGGGCTACTTCAATAGGACACAAACCATAGCGATAGAACTTGCAATTACATTATTGTGCCAAGTTTCAAACAGCTAGCACAAACCGTGTTTGATTTAGAGTTCCAACTACATGTATCCATATAGGAGAAAACAGAGTGAAACCTAAAAATGAAAACGGTTACTGCAAAGGAACGGTTTAACCGAGAAGAACGAAATTTGGTGAGCCAAGTGGGATTGGTGTACTGATCATTACCTGCCAGTATCATCTAGATTGGGCCAAAAAATGTTTGCTGAGATTTCCAGAAACTCGTAGTTTTTTGGAAGCTTGGCAAACACTTTCAATGAAAGTGATTCTCGTCAGTCTCTGCTTGGGGCTACTTCAATAGGACACAAACCATAGCGATAGAACTTGGAACTACATTATTGTGCAAAGTTTCAAAGAGCTAGCACACCCGTGTTTGATTTAGAGTTCCAACTACATGTATCCATATAGGAGAAAACAGAGTGAAACCTAAAAATGAAAACGGTTACTGCAAAGGAACTGTTTAAACTAGAAGAACGAAAATTGGTGAGCCAAGTGGGATTGGTGTACTGATCATTAGCTGCAAGTATCATCAAGATTAGGTGAGAAAATGTTGGCCGATGTTTCAGGAAACTCGTAGTTTTTTGGAAGCTTGGCAACCCCTTTCAATGAAAGTGATTCTCGTAAGTCTCTGCTTGGGGCTACTTCAATAGTACAGAAACCATAGGGATAGAACTTGGAACTACATTATTGTGCCAAGTTTCAAAGAGCTAGCACACCCGTGTTTGATTTCGAGTTCCAACTACATGTATCCATATACGAGAAAACACAGTGAAACCTAAACATGAAAACGGTTACTGCAAAGGAACGGTTTAACCTAGAAGTACGAAATTTGGTGAGCCAAGTGGGATTGGTGTACTGATCATTACCTGCCAGTATCATCAAGATTGGGTGAAAAAATGTTTGCTCAGATTACAGGAAACTCGTAGATTTTTGGAAGCTTGGCAACCCCTTTCAATGAAAGTGATTCTCGTCAGTCTCTGCTTGGGGCTACTTCAATAGGACACAAACCGTAGCGATAGAACTTGGAACTACATTATTGTGCCAAGTTTCAAAGAGCTAGCACAAACCTTTTTGATTTAGAGTTCCAACTACATGTATCCATATAGGAGAAAACAGAGTGAAACCTAAACATGAAAACGGTTACTGCAAAGAAACGGTTTAACCGAGAAGAACGAAATTTGGTGAGCCAAGTGGGATTGGTGTACTGATAATTACCTGCAAGAATCATCAAGATTGGGTGCAAAAATGTTTGCTGAGATTTCAGGAAACTCGTAGTTTTTTGGAAGCTTGGGATCCCCATTCAATGAAAGTGATTCTCGTCAGTCTCTGCTGGGGGCTACTTCAATAGGACACAAACCATAGCGATAGAACGTGGAACTACATTATTGTGCCAAGTTTCAAAGAGCTAGCACAAACCGTGTTTGATTTAGAGTTCCAACTACATGTATCCATATAGGAGAAAACAGAGTGAAACCTAAACATGAAAACGGTTACTGCAAAGGAACGGTTTAACCTAGAAGAACAAAATTTGGTGAGCCAAGTGGGATTGGTGTACTGATCATTACCTGCCAGTATCATCAAGATTGGGTGAAAAAATGTTTGCTGAGATTACAGGAAACTCGTAGATTTTTCGAAGCTTGGCAACCCCTTTCAATGAAAGTGATTCTCGTCAGTCTCTGCTTGGGACTACTTCAATAGGACACAAAACATATCGATAGAACGTGGAACTACATTATTGTGCCAAGTTTCAAAGAGCTAGCACAAACCTTTTTGATTTAGAGTTCCAACTACATGTATCCATATAGGAGAAAACAGAGTGAAACCTAAAAATGAAAATGGTTACTGCAAATTAACGGTTTAACCTAGAAGAACGAAATTTGGTGAGCCAAGTGGGATTGGTGTACTGATCATTACCTGCCAGTATCATCTAGAATTGGGTGAAAAATATTTGCTGAGATTTCCGGAAACGCGTAGTTTTTTGAAGCTTGGCAACCCCTTTCAATGAAAGTGATTCTCGTCAGTCTCTGCTTGGGGCTACTTCAATAGGACACAAACCATCCCGAAAAAACTTGGAACTACATTATTGTGCCAAGGTTCAAAGAGCTAGCACAAACCGGTTTGATTTTGAGTTCCAACTACATGTAGTCCATATAGGAGAAAAGAGAGTGAAACTAAACATGAAAACGGTTACTGCAAAGGAACGGTTTAACCTAGAAGAACGAAATTGGTGAGCAAGTGGATTGGTGTACTGATCATTACATGCCAGTATCATCAAGATTGGGTGTAAAAATGTTTGCTCAGATTTCAGTAAATCGTAGTTTTTTGGAAGCTTGGCAACCCCCTTTCAATCAAAGTGATTCTCGTAAGTCTCTGCTTGGGGCTACTTCAATAGGACACAAAACCATAGCTATAGAACTTGGAACTACATTATTGTGCCAAGTTTCAAAGAGCTAGCACAAATCTTTTTGATTTAGAGTCCAAATACATGAATCCATATTAGGAGAAAACAGAGTGAAACCTAAACATGAAAACGGTTACTGCAAAGGAACGTTTAACTAGAAGAACCTAATTTGGTGAGCCAAGTGGGATTTCGTACAGATCTTTACCTGCCAGTATCATCAAGATTTGGTGAATAAATGTTTGCTGAGATTTCCGGAAACTCGTAGTTTTTGGAAGCTTGGCAAACCCTTTCAATGAAAGTGATTCTCATCAGTCTCTGCTTGGTGCGACTTCAATAGGACACAAACCATAGCGATAGAACTTGAAACTATATTATTGTGCCAAGTTCAAAGAGCTCTCACACCCGAGTTTGATTTAGAGTTCCAAACACATGTATCCATATAGGAGAAAAGAGAGTGAAACCTAAAACATGAAAACGGTTACTGCAAATGAACGGTTTAACCTAGAAGAACAAAATTTGGTGAGCCAAGTGGGATTTGTGACTGATCATTACCTGCCAGTATCATCAAGATTTGTGAAAATGTTTGCTGTGAATTAAGGAAACTCGAATTTTTTTGGAAGCTTCGCAACCCCTTTCAATGAAAGTGATTCTCATCAGTCATTGCTTGGGGCTATTTCAATAGGACACAAGCCATAGCGATAGAACTTGGAACTACATTATTGTGCCAAGTTTCAAAGAGCTAGCACAAACCTGTTTGATTTAGAGTTCCAAATACATGTATCCATATAGGAGAAAACATAGTGAAACCTAAACATGAAAACGGTTACTGCAAAGGAACGGTTTAACCTAGAAGAACGAAATTTGGTGAGCCAAGTGGAATTGGTGTACTGATCATTACCTGCAAGTATCATCAAGATTGGGTGCAAAAATTTTTTCTGAGATTTCAGGAAACACGTAGTTTTTTGAAAGCTTGGGAACCCCTTTCAATGTAAGTGACTCTCGTCAGTCTCTGTTTGGGGCTACTTCAATAGGACACAAACCATAGCGATAGAACTTGCAACTACATTATTGTGCCAAGTTTCAAAGAGCTAGCACACCCGTGTTTGATTTAGAGTTCCAACTACATGTATCCATATACAGAAAACAGAGTGAAACCTAAACATGTAAACGGTTACTGCAAAGGAACGGTTTAACCTAGAAGAACGAAATTTGGTGAGGCAAGTGGGAATGGTGTACTGATCATTACCTACCAGTATCATCAAGATTGGGTGATAAAATGTTTGCTCAGATTTCAGGAAATCGTAGTTTTTTGGAAGCTTGGCAACCCCTTTAAATGAAAGTGATTCTCGTAAGTCTCTGCTTGGGGCTACTTCAATAGGACACAAACTATAGTGATAGAACTTGGAACTACATTGTTGTGTCAAGTTTCAAAGAGGTAGCACAAACCGTGTTTGATTAAGAGTTCCAACTACATGTATCCATATAGGAGAAAACAGAGTGAAACCTAAACATGAAAACGGTTACTGCAAAGGAACGGTTTAACCTAGAAGAACAAAATTTGGTGAGCAAAGTGGGATTGGTGTACTGATCATTATCTGGAAGTATCATCAAGATTGGGTGAAAAAATGTTTGCTGAGAATTCAGGAAACTCGTAGATTTTTGGAAGCTTGGCAACCCCTTTAAATGAAAGTGATTCTCGTCAGTCTCTTCTTGGGGCTACTTCAATAGGACACAAAGCATAGCGATAGAACTTGCAACTATATTATTGGGCCAAGTTTCAAAGAGCTAGCACAAACCGTGTTTGATTTAGAGTTCCAACTACATGTATCCATATAGGAGAAAACAGAGTGAAACCTAAACATGAAAACGATTACTGCAAAGGAACGGTTTAACTTAGAAGAACGAAATTTGGTGAGCCAAGTGGGATTGGTGTACTGATCATTACCTGCAAGAATCATCAAGATTGGGTGCAAAAATGTTTGCTGAGATTTCAGGAAACTCGTAGTTGTTTGGAAGCTTGGCAACCTCTTTCAATGAAAGTGATTCTCGTCAGTCTCTACTTGGGGCTACTTCAATAGGACCCAAACCATAGCGAAAGAACTTGGAACTACATTATTGTGCCAAGTTTCAAAGAGCTAGCACAAACCGTGTTTGATTTAGAGTTCCAACTACATGTATCCATATAGGAGAAAAGAGAGTGAAACCTAAAAATGAAAACGGTTACTGCAAAGGAACGGTTTAACCTAGAAGAACGAAATTTGGTGAGCCATGTGGGATTGGTGTACTGATCATTACCTGCCAGTATCATCTAGATTGGGTGAAAAAATGTTTGCTGAGATTACCGGAAACTCGTAGTTTTTGGGAAGCTTGGCAACCCCTTTTAATGAAAGTGATTCTCGTCAGTCTCTGCTTGGGGCTACTTCAATAGGACACAAACCATAGCGATAGAACTTGGAACTACATTATTGTGCCAAGTTTCAAAGAGCTAGCATACCTGTGTTTGATTTAGAGTTCCAACTACATGTATCCTTATAGGAGAAAACAGAGTGCAACCTAAACATGAAAACGGTTACTGCAAAGGAAAGGTTTAACCTAGAAGAACGAAATTTGGTGAGCCAAGTGGGATTGGTGTACTGATCATTACCTGCCAGTATCATCAAGATTGGGTGCAAAAATGTTTGCTCAGATTTCAGGAAATCGTAGTTTTTTGGAAGCTTGGCAACCCCTTTCAATGAAAGTGATTCTCGTAAGTCTCTGCTTGGGGCAACTTCAATAGGACACAAACCATAGCGATAGAACTTGGAACTACATTATTGTGCCACGTTTCAAAGAGCTAGCACAAATCTTTTTGTTTTAGAGTTCCAAATACATGTATCCATATAGGAGAAAACAGAGTGAAACCTAATCATGAAAACGGTTACTGCAAAGCAACGGTTTAACCTAGAAGAACGAAATTTGGTGAGCCAAGTGGGATTGGTGTACTGATCATTACCTGCCAGGATCATCAAGATTTGGTGAAAATGTTTGCTGAGATTTAAGGAAACTCGTAGTTTTTTGGAAGCTTGGCAACCCCTTTCAATGAGAGTGATTCTCATCAGTCATTGCTTGGGGCTACTTCAATAGGACACAAACCATATCGATAGAACTTGGAACTACATTATTGTGCCAAGTTTCAAAGAGCTAGCACACCCGTGTTTGATTTAGAATTCCAAATACATGTATCCATATAGGAGAAAACAGAGTGAAACCTAAACCTGAAAACGGTTACTGCAAAGGAACGGTTTAACCTAGAAGAACGAAATTTGGTGAGCCAAGTGGAATTGGTGTACTGATCATAACCTGCCAGTATCATCAAGATTGGGTGCAAAAATTTTTGCTGAGATTTCAGGAAACTCGTAGTTTTTTGGAAGCTTCAGAAACCCTTTCAATGTAAGTGATTCTCGTCAGTCTCTGCTTGGGGCTACTTCAATAGGACACAGAACATAGCGATAGAACTTGCAATTACATTATTGTTCCAAGTTTCAAACAGCTAGCACAAACCGTGTTTGATTTAGAGTTCCAACTACATGTATCCATATAGGAGAAAACAGAGTGAAACCTAAAAATGAAAATGGTTACTGCAAAGGAACGGTTTAACCGAGAAGAACGAAATTTGGTGAGCCAAGTGGGATTCGTGTACTGATCATTACCTGCCAGTATCATCTAGATTGGGCCAAAAAATGTTTGCTGAGATTTCCAGAAACTCGTAGTTTTTTGGAAGCTTGGCAAACGCTTTCAATGAAAGTGATTCTCGTCAGTCTCTGCTTGGGGCTACTTCAATAGGATCAAACCATAGCGATAGAACTTGGAACTACATTATTGTGCAAAGTTTCAAAGAGCTAGCACACCCATGTTTGATTTAGAGTTCCCACTACATGTATCCATATAGGAGAAAACACAGTGAAACCTAAACATGAAAACGGTTACTGCAAAGGAACGGTTTAACCTAGAAGTACGAAATTTGGTGAGCCAAGTGGGATTGGTGTACTGATCATTACCTGCCAGTATCATCAAGATTGGGTGAAAAAATGTTTGCTCAGATTACAGGAAACTCGTAGATTTTGGAAGCTTGGCAACCCCTTTCAATGAAAGTGATTCTCGTCAGTCTCTGCTTGGGGCTACTTCAATAGGACACAAACCGTAGCGATAGAACTTGGAACTACATTATTGTGCCAAGTTTCAAAGAGCTAGCACAAACCTTTTTGATTTAGAGTTCCAACTACATGTATCCATATAGGAGAAAACAGAGTGAAACCTAAACATGAAAACGGTTACTGCAAAGAAACGGTTTAACCGAGAAGAACGAAATTTGGTGAGCCAAGTGGGATTGGTGTACTGATAATCACCTGCAAGAATCATCAAGATTGGGTGCAAAAATGTTTGCTGAGATTACAGGAAACTCGTAGATTTTTGGAAGCTTGGCAACCCCTTTCAATGAAAGTGATTCTCGTCAGTCTCTGCTTGGGACTACTTCAATAGGACACAAAACATATCGATAGAACGTGGAACTACATTATTGTGCCAAGTTTCAAAGAGCTAGCACAAACCTTTTTGATTTAGAGTTCCAAATACATGTATCCATATAGGAGAAAACAGAGTGAAACCTAAAAATGAAAACGGTTACTGCAAAGGAACGGTTTAACCTAGAAGAACGAAATTTGGTGAGCCAAGTGGGATTGGTGTACTGATCATTACCTGCAAGAAGCATCAAGATTGGGTGCAAAAATGTTTGCTGAGATTTCAGGAAACTCGTAGTTTTTTGGTAGCTTGGCAAACCCTTTCAATGAAAGTGATTCTCGTCAGTCTCTGCCTGGGGCTACTTCAATAGGACACAAACCATAGCGAAAAAACTTGGAACGACATTATTGTGCCAAGGTTCAAAGAGCTAGCACCAACTGTGTTTGATTTAGAGTTCCAACTACATGTATCCATATAGGAGAAAAGAGAGTGAAACCTAAAAATGAAAACGGTTACTGCAAAGGAACGGTTTAACTTAGTAGAACGAAATTTGGTGAGCCAAGTGGGATTGGTGTACTGATCATTACCTGCCAGTATCATCAAGATTGGGTGAAAAAATGTTTGCTGAGATTTCAGGAAACTCGTACTTTTTGGAAGCTTGGCAACCGCTTTCAATGAAAGTGATTCTCGTCAGTCTCTGCTTGGGGCTACTTCCATAGGACACAAACCATAGCGATAGAACTTGCTACTACATTATTGGGCCAAGTTTCAAAGATCTAGCACAAACCGTGTTTGATTTAGAGTTCCAACTACATGTATCCATATAGGAGAAAACAGAGTGAAACCTAAACATGAAAACGGTTACTGCAAAGGAACGGTTTAACCTAAATATACGAAATTTGGTGAGCCAAGTGGGATTGGTGTACTGATCATTACCTGCCAGTATCATCAATATGGGGTGAAAAAATGTTTGCTGAGATTACAGGAAACTCGTAGATTTTTGGAAGCTGGGCAACCCCTTTCAATGAAAGTGATTCTCGTCAGTCTCTGCTTGGGGCTACTTCAATAGGACACAAACCATAGCGATAGAACTTGGAACTACATTATTGTGCCAAGTTTCAAAGAGCTAGCACACCCGTGTTTGATATAGAGTTCCAACTACATGTATCCATATAGGAGAAAACAGAGTGAAACCTAAAAATGAAAACGGTTACTGCAAAGGAACTGTTTAACCTAGAAGAACGAAATTTGGTGAGCCAAGTGGGATTGGTGTACTGATCATTACCTGCCAGGATCATCAAGATTTGGTGAAAATGTTTGCTGAGATTTAAGGAAACTCGTAGTTTTTTGGAAGCTTGGCAACCCCTTTCAATGAGAGTGATTCTCATCAGTCATTGCTTGGGGCTACTTCAATAGGACACAAACCATAGCGATAGAACTTGGAACTACATTATTGTGCCAAGTTTCAAAGAGCTAGCACACCCGTGTTTGATTTAGAATTCCAAATACATGTATCCATATAGGAGAAAACAGAGTGAAACCTAAACGTGAAAACGGTTACTGCAAAGGAACGGTTTAACCTAGAAGAACGAAATTTGGTGAGCCAAGTGGAATTGGTGTACTGATCATAACCTGCCAGTATCATCAAGATTGGGTGCAAAAATTTTTGCTGAGATTTCAGGAAACTCGTAGTTTTTTGGAAGCTTCGGAAACCCTTTCAATGTAAGTGATTCTCGTCAGTCTCTGCTTGGGGCTACTTCAATAGGAAACAAACCATAGCGATAGAACTTGCAATTACATTATTGTTCCAAGTTTCAAACAGCTAGCACAAACCGTGTTTGATTCAGAGTTCCAACTACATGTATCCATATAGGAGAAAACAGAGTGAAACCTAAAAATGAAAATGGTTACTGCAAAGGAACGGTTTAACCGAGAAGAACGAAATTTGGTGAGCCAAGTGGGATTCGTGTACTGATCATTACCTGCCAGTATCATCTAGATTGGGCCAAAAAATGTTTGCTGAGATTTCCAGAAACTCGTAGTTTTTTGGAAGCTTGGCAAACGCTTTCAATGAAAGTGATTCTCGTCAGTCTCTGCTTGGGGCTACTTCAATAGGATCAAACCATAGCGA